>NC_088284.1:93776182-98576182 GCF_036013445.1 Caloenas nicobarica | reverse complement strand
TACCTGAACTGCTTTCTGAAAGAACTGCCTAAAGAACATTTAAATAAACTCTATTTCCCCAAAGTCAGAAACAAAAGTGTTCCCTAATATTAGAACATGCAATTCTCAAAACTTGCAAAAACAAAATGCTGTGATTCTTTATTTTCTCAAATCTCACTGTTAGCACAAGGGCCATAAAAAGTGAGCCAATTAAGTCGGATGGGAAATAAACCACTCACCTATTACATCCATTTTTGGCCAAATGAAGGAATGCAAAAAGATAAATTGAAATGTCATAATTTTGTTGCTGTAACCCTCAAGTCTTCATCACCAACCCTCATCTGTTACATCTACAAACAGGCAATGCTTTCTTTGGATCATGAACAGTGTTTTTCTATTTGTAGTGTAACGAATCCAGCAGTGTAGGTCCAGGAGAGATAAATAAGTGCTAAAGAGATGAGAATAATTCAATTAAATCCAGGAATCCCCTCCTCAGACTGGTAGGAATCGGTACCTCTGAAAACAAAGATACTCCCTCAAAGCCTATAGCTGTGGTTAAGGAAAAAAAAGATCAACTAAGAAATCTTGAAGCATCACAGCCAAAATTACAATTTTAAGTCTGTGGATACTACAGTTTAGTAGATTTGAATGTCAAAATGCAGTGCTTAGCAGTTTTAAATGCCAAATGAGGAAATCAGTTACACTGAGGTTTTAATCACCAAATCTTCCTTCTGAAAAATGTAGCTCATTTCACTGCAGAACACAGCCAGGCTATGGAACACTTCATTTCAGAGAAACTCTCAGTGGTTAGCTAGATGTGAGAGCACACTGACAGAGCAGAAAGCTACAGAAAAGGTCAACAGTGATTTATTATTCACTGTTTCCCATATCATTGGAGCATCAACCAAAATTATCCTAAAGACAGTAAAACACTGACAGGGCAGCACTTCTTTCATATAACATGCAGGTAATCAGTAGATTTCTTTATGTCAATATGTTACAGAAGCCAGATGTATAGGTGGGATCCAAAGCTATTATTTATATTAAGAGGTCTCACAGCATCCCTGACTCAGGAATACCAAAGCTTCGTCTCCTCGGAGGCTAGAGAGCGACACCGGAGCAAGGATCGTTTCACACTGGTGTATTCTTCTCCTTCCCTAAACAATTCTAGGAGCGCTCTGAGACAGGACACTGGGGCAGGTGAATCTTTGGTCATTTTTATTTTCCCACAAAGGAAGTTCAAGATAATAGCCCTTTCTGTTGCAGTAGCAAATCTGTTTCACAGGCAACTAGCAAAGACCAAACCTTCGGGGAATAAATCCCACTTGGAAAAATCTCTCTCTGCTGCCTGATGGCAAATCTTTAAGAAGAACAGTTCATGACACCCTCCCTTTTCAGTTTCTTTGGTAACTTTGCAGAGGTAATGGTGATAAAGGTTGCCTTTTAAACTTTTATTTGGAAGATCTGGACAGCCTGGGAAGGAACGACAACTTAGCTCCTCTTAACCAAAGAAAACGACAATGCTGGATATGGCAAGGGTTTCATTTTTTTTTTTTTTTCCCCTGGGTTGAACTGAAATTCAGAGGAAAAAAACACTGGTCAGTGAACAAATTGCTTTAGATGGTACGTAGAGGTGACCTCACAATTGGGGAATGCGGTTTAACAGTAGTTTTACGAATTGCTGTATATGGCAATGAGGAACTGAATTTTTCTCCCTCTTCTTTCTGAAGTAGTAGTCCAAAACAAGCTGTCTTCACTGACCTATATTAGAGGCAGATGTCATGAATTTAAACAGACATCAATTAATCTAATAAGTACCGCACTGAAGTCTTAAGAAGAGGAATGCTACATATAGGGGAGGAAAACGTTTCCTCCAGAAACCTTGCTGTAAATACAGAAGGTAACGCTGACTTGGAGGAACGCTTGCAGATACTGTGACTAAACGTGCCCTCACAAAACTAACAAAATTCCACACTGCTTTAGGGTAAATAATTAAGAATAGCCAGAACTCTTAACAGTAAGAACAGCTGAAGAGCCACCCAGATAAAAAAACTCTCATGTTTACTCCATACATTGTTTTAGTGAATGCTCTGCTAAGATAACGTGGGTTTTTTTCACTTCAAAGAGCAGCTGCTTGTCTGAAAAGACCATCCAAACTACCATAGGTAACCATGATGAGTCAGAGAACAGAATAAAGTTTGTCTCAAAGAACTGTGAACAGCCCAGTTAATCAGACCTTCCTTCATCTTACATCACCCTTAACTTCACCGGACATCAGTTCTACATCAGGAGAAGGTTATTTGTGGCTTTCCAAAAGCATATGCTGAAGTGGTTTTCTAAGATACTCGCTGTAGAGGCTTACAGGAGAGCTCCAAGGCTGAGCATAAAAATAGGTTTCACTTTTCAACAGGACAGATCCTGTCTTCTCCTGCTTGTTAATTTATCAAAAGAGCAACACTTCATAAAATCACCTGATTCCACAATGATAAAATACAGCTTTGAATCCTGTACAGATCAGAGTCCCCAGCTCAAACAGTGAAATGACACAACTGCCTTTGGGGATTTCTGCCTTCAATGATGTAAAAAAGGGTCATTAAAAGAGGATGAAAAGGAGCAGGAGGAAGGCACCCAATATTCTATAGCTGTATAGGATACTGCTCACATTTTTTAGGTCTTTTCAAGACTAGCGCTCTTAAAGAGCTGGGGGGAAGATATTTGTAAGTAGGAAGTAAAAGATCTGAAATCAAACAGAAGTATCCAAACACATTCAACATGCAAATCAAAGACATTTTGTTTGTTGGCTTTTCAGTTCATCTTTTTTTAACGAGTTGGAATAGATTGCATGGTGGACAAGGAAGAAACAGCACAGACTTGTTCTGTCGGTTTTCTGTCCCTCTCTTCGTGGTCCTGATTCTCGTTGCTGAGAGCAGGACAGGGGCTGCAGCTCGTGTCCTGAGCATCATTTCTGCCTGTTTGCATTTTGGCTGAGAAAGAAACACATGCGTTTCTGTGTAACATAAGAGTACAAAGTGTTTCATAAAAGTTAATGTTTAATTGTTTGGTTTTCTCAAAAACAACTAGAGAAAACCTCGTCTGAGCCTCACAGTTCAATTCAAACATCCATAACCTCAAAAACATCTTACAGCAACAACTGCTACAAGACTCTCTCCCTGTCGTGGCACAGCAGACACAGCTGCAAGTCACCTTCCTGCTGCGAAGTGTTCTGTTCATGGCAATGGGCACCACACAACACCAGCTCTCCCACCAGCCCTTGTCGGGTCTGGAGTCCTTTCAGAGTACTATTCCAGGGTGCTAGCAGCAACTTCATGCTTCCCCAAGGAAAAAGTCTATTTTAAGTCTGTCAACCTGATCCAAGTTTACCTTGTACTTCAGTCCTAGAAGAACTTTAAACAGTAAAATAGATTTTTATGAAGCAAGACTTACAGTCAGGTTTCCAGTTATAAGGCTGGGGTTTTATCAGTGTCTTACACCATGAGTTCCTCTAGCCTATCATGTCTGTAAAAAGCAAAGGATCGTGGTTTCATAGCATGCCACTAGCTGGCAGGTCAGCATTCTCTGTTCCGCTAGGCAATTCTTCTCAAGCACAGCAACAACGCTTCCTGCTTTCTTTCAGCATAAATGAAAATTTGTTTTCTTACCTAATAGATTATAATCACAGCTGTTAAAAGTATGTCTTGGTTTTACTGTCTTTCCCCAGCATGCAAAACGCCTGTATGTGTTTGTTCCACCAAACTCTTCCCTGCCTTGATGACCTATTACATATTCTTAAAGGTTATGTATGGCACTCTTAGCACATACAGACAGCAAAGCTTTGATGCAGCTGGTCACGTTACAGCAATGCAGAAGACAAATTTAGAGGCAGATTGAGTAAAGTAAGCTGTCTCTTACCATACACCCCATTTAAGAAACTTCATCACAGCCAGCTACAGAAAAATATAAATGAGGAGCTGACAGCTATGCTGTGTCTAGATACCATAGCAAGAGTGTTCTTCAGAGTAAGTGATATGCTTCAGAGGCAAGCTTGATAAACAGTAATGTTCACATGCTGGAATAAATTTGATTTCCATTCCACCCTCCGATAAGGATGCCCTGAAACATCTCCAAGGGGAAACAAAAGGGAAGTTGATTTCTCTTTGGAGGTGGAACAGTGCTGGCCTGCAAGAAGGGATCTATGTCAAGCCAGGCAACCGCAGAAGAGTTGACGCTTGGTGATCACATACAGGCCTTTGGGATTTCCAACAGAGGCAACTCTTGCATCAGTTTAAAGATAAACTCACAAATGTTTTGGTTCAGGACAGGCAGCAGCATATCACCTATTTCCACAAAATGGTACTTTGTTCATTATGACCGACAGCAAGAATACAATGACAAATGCTGGTGTTTTAAGATAAATCCCTATCAAAACTCACGACCCCACAGAACATCTAGTCCTTGCAGTAAACGGTATAGCCAATTAGAATTACATGAGACCAACTTCTTTAATGGTCTTGACACAGAATTTCTAATCACTTCAACTGAAGTTTTGGGAACGATCGATGTTTAGATAACCAAATCCATTCAATTTCATTCAATATCCACCCCAGGAAATCAAACAAGCAAACATTTATTTAGGTTAATGCTACTGTAGTAAAGAACTACAAAGTGTTCCACCTTACAGATACGGAGGGGAAAAAACCTAAACCTTTTCTTCATAGGCTTCCCAGTTTTTATACAACTAGTAACAACTGGTAAAAAGAACACAAAATGTGCAAACCGAGACCTAAGAGGAACATATCAAGAAAGAAGTCAATCTCACACACACCAGGCACCTTTATGGACATCCACTTGAAGAACAGGCCCATCTATCAAAAAAACTTTTAAAAAAAGTTTCCTATGCACACTAATTGGAACTATATGTATTACTTTTTTTTTCCCCATGGAAATCTATATTTGCCATTATGTTATTGTGCTCAGAATCAAAAATGGGCTGAAAAAGCTTGAGAGTCATTCCTTTTTGCTTTTAAAATATTTGTACATCAACTTTCTGCCAAGAATATGGAGAACCGCTACTGTTTGAAGATTTATTCATAGTCTCTAGCAGTCCAAAAAGTCCTCAGATACTTCTTCAGAAATTCTTGCAAGAATGTTGTCCAGACATCCCAATTCTAAAGCACATAAAGTTAGGTATCTACTGCTTTAATTTTTGTTGTTGATATTAAGGAAAGCACTTTTTTGTCTCATCCAAACAGAACAAAACTCCATGTATTTACTGCACACTTCTACCTTTTCTATTAATACATTATCACTGTTTTCCCTTATACTCTCAGTAAAACTGTTTTTCCATGAACATTTCTCACTTATGAAACTGAGCTTGTTGGGGCAAACAGTATAAAACTGCTCCAAACAATGCCAAGCCATTCATATTTTTTGCTTTACATTCTTTTCCCACATGGTTTGGTTCATAATTACTTCCAGCTCCAGGAAACTGGCCCTTTTAAAAGCACCAACCATAAGGTTTTCTTACTTTGTTTGCACTTAACAAATCAAGTAATCAATCAGTTCTATCTAAGTAGCTAGTAATTCTGAGTTGTGCAGTCTTCATCTTCTTCATCGACCGAGGCTGTGTGTAACACAGGAATCCTAAAGTTAGATAACAGAGAGTCATGTGAGAAATCCTTACGAGAATTCCAAAGGATCAAAATTGGGGGGGGGGGGGCGGGGGGGGAAGAACTAAGATGAGCGAAACAAAGAAACAGGGATGGCCATGGCCATTACATCCCACCCAAATGTGGGAGGTTTGATGAATGAACAACAAACAAACCAGTAATTGAATCACTGTGAATAGCCAGAGTTCATTATCTTAAATATTTGAAGTTCTCAAACAATTAGTACAGAATGGAAGAGATTAGGTGGAAGGACATGAATTGAAAGTCAAATAAAAATCTGAAATTAAAGAGAAATAAATAACCAACTGCCAGGAAAACCCCAATGTTGTAAACTATGCTAAGCCTTTAAATAATGTTTCAGAAAAAGCACCAGGATGCTCTTGCTTGTGACAGTCAGAATCCCCCCGTTTAGCTCATGAGACATATGCTTACTCCTGCGTAGGTAGGACAGGAGATCATCGGGACTTCTCACTTTTCCTTTTTCCCCTCTCAGGATCGCAGAAATACAAAAAGACAAATGGGGAGGGAAACAGGGCACAAAGAAATCCCCCAGCAGCAGGCACGAGGCAAGTCCAGCATTCCAACACGTTTATTGCTTATTTTTACAGTGCTTAATGGCTAAGTACCACACATAGACACAATCAGTTTCAAAGCAACCTCCCACACTAGAAACAAAATGAGGGGAAGGGGCTCTGTTTCAGTTCTTCATTATTAAAGCTCTGAAGTAAAGAAAATTCAACAAACAGAAGTAACCCAATCTGTGTGTTTCCCCAGCCCAAACTCCCTCCATTTTTACGGTCTTTTCAAAGTCTAGATCAAGTTTCATTTGAGTTTGCAGGGTGAAGATTGTTATTTCTGGCTTCTTCCCCCGCCAAGATTCGATTCCTTTGTCTTCCCTTTTTGAAATGAAGTTTGAAATTATCATGAATATTAAAAAAATCTTCACTGCATCTCCCAAATCTACTCTATAATATTGGAAAACCATGTGAATACACAGTATCACAAAATGTCTAGCAAAGCACAGAGGCTGCTGGAAGAAATATTCTTCCTTTTAATTAAGTACTGCCTAAAAATTCCCAAAGAACACAATATAAAATATATACCATATAAATATATAATAGCCTATTAACTATGTTAGCATTATGTTATTGTGATCAAACATACTGATCTCATACTCATTTGCTAATTGGGACAGGTAACAAATCTTTTGCCTATTTCTACCTTTTTAAAAAAAATTGCTTTCTACCCACTATCTTTTTTGTTTAAGAATTATTCCAGTAAGCTCACACATATCTTCTAACTTTTTCAAAACTTTATGAGGGAGTGAATCAAAGTCAAACCCTGGGATGTTTCCTCCATCCTTCATCAGCTGACACTTTAACATCCAAGATTCTGAGCTGACTGTGGCAGCAGGTGAAAAGATCCACTGTCACCCAAGGGAGGCTTTTTTCTGGCTGTTGTTTAGAAGCATTAAATTGTCAAACTAACTGTTAAAGTACCTTTGAAAACTGTTTTGAAGGATGCGTTTGAAATGAGGACAGGAGTAGCCATCCCTAGCTCCAAGCAAATAGCGTGCTGGCAGAGTAAGGAAAGCTGATATGGAAGCACAAGGACAACCAACACAAGGGAAGAGCCCCCAAATCACACAGATTATTACAAAAAGGAGCTCTTCACACCCACGAGACAAGTGAATCTACACTTGTAACATGCCAAGGCAAACTCAAAGCAATCATTAAGGTGACTAAACCAAGCATTCACAGAGTAGTAAGTGACAGAATAAAGAATGATGACACAACCTTCAGCTGGGCCCACTAAATGTGTGTCAAGATACCATCTATAATTAACTACATGATCATACGCTGATCCTCCTGCAGAAATCTCATTTAATTCAATGCAAATACAGATTCTGCTCAGAGAATTATTTAGAATTTGTAGTGAATGAGGCTATTGTTTCTTGGACCTGGTCAGCCTCAAAGAACTACTACAATATAAATATTTAATAATAATAAAAACATGTAATCCTTTGCCAAGTACAGATGTTAGAAAGCGACAGTAAATCTTGGCATCTGGTGGCACCTAGTAATCCACTGGCTGAGTCAGTAATGTGATTGACAGGCTTAAATTGTTCAGGAACTATTGGTTCCTCTGAGAATTAAGATCTGTGAACTGTATCGTATCTTTTGTATAACTACTTTTCTCTACACAACCAGTCAATGTTGGATTTTATTCTTAAAGGTTTAAAAATGGTATGTGGCTCTGCTGCTTGGGAAACCTCTTTATCTGTGAGAAACCGATGCAACTGGCCTGTTTCTGTACTTTGGGCATATTTTGTTTTAATATTCTAGTTTTGGTCATGATGTTATGGTTGGTACAAGCATAACTAAAACTCCTCTTTCCCTAATCTGGTGTTGAGGAGCCTTAGGTCTCATTTTGACTACGGAAACAACTCATTCATAAGCTATGTTGCCTATAGATGCCCTCAGTTTTCCATTCACCCTGTATTTTGATAACAAATCCTACCTGGATACCATCCTGCTTTTTAAAAAGCTAAAAGACTTTCCAAAGAAGAGTTAACCTAAGCATAAGCAGCAGAAAGGAAGAATCTTCCTTCTTGCTATTCTCCTTTCTGATAAGAGCAGTGCCAACAAGACATCTGGTCAGAACCTGGCACTTCCATGAAGCACCTGTACAGTATCTTTAAAACTGGCCATCCCCTTCCAGGTGAGATTCCTGGCCATACCAGCCTCCCTAAACATATAGCAAGGCACACATCAGACATACGTTTCCCACAGAAAACACAGAAAGTACTTCTGACAGATTTTCTTTCCAAAGCGAACAAATCTGGTCTCCTTCCCATTTCCATGAACTCAGAGAGAATGAGTGAACACAATCATTACATCGCTGTAACCACAACAGAATGTATTATATCTGAATAACACGCCCTGGACATCTACAGGATAGAGGGCACTAAAACGGTAACAAATTAAAAAACTAAAGATGCAAAGGCAAATGGACACATCACTATTTATTCATGTTAAGCACTTTCCTTTGTATAATTTCATTCAAAATGCAACTCAGGGCATTTAAGTTTTATTGCAGATCTACCTTTGTAGAAAGTGTTAGTCCACCAGATCATTAGTTTAAATTATATCAACTAACACAAGCAAGAACATATTTTGAACAAATGAAAGATTAAAGAAAAAAGAGAGAAAACTAATTGTTGCCACAAGTGCTTCAAGTCACACGACTCTCATATGCCGCCAATTAAGCGAACCCTATAAAGTTGGGATCTGTGGCAAAATTCCACCAGAATGATTCTATCACAGAAACAGACATAATTAAATTATTTCTGCCAATAAAGTCATCACTGCAGAACATATTACCCCTTTCAACTCTGAGCAAGTTTTTCTTTTTTTTAAACTAGAAAGTGCTTCTACAACAGTATCATCTTGATTAAGAGTCACATAAAGCATTTTTAACCACCAAGTTCCACTGAATTCACAGTCTGTACTTCAAAAAACATATTTGGTGCTCTGACCACACATGGTGAACTTGTAGAACAGCAGCAGATTCCTCTAGGCTGTCACCCATTTTTCCTTCAAAATGTATTTAGTATGTTTTACGGTATTTTCAGCTTTTCTCTGGCTCCCTCGCTATTGGAAAAAAAAATCATCAAAATAATTCAGGCTGGAAGAAACTCTGCAGGTCATCAGGCCCGTCCTCAGGGTCAGCTTTACTTCCACAGAAGAAACAAACACAAGCAACAAAACCAAACAGAAACAAACAAAAAACCCCAACCTAAACCAAACAAACGACAATTATAGTTAAAAAAAAATATGCTTTCTCCTATGTATAGTACTTGCTTTCCCTGCACCTTAACCTATCCCCATAGTATGTATCTTAATCATGCTGATTTTATTACAAGCCTTTCCAGAAGCTAACTTTATGGCTGATCTACTTTGAAAGCAAACATGCACATTTAGGGTGCTATATAAATAGATTTTTTAAAAGTTGTCAACAAAATCTTTCTCTAATGAAAAATAATGGAGAATTTTTATAATGGAGAGGTTTTAATAGAAAATTTTAGGTTTTGGAAGCCCTCCAGCAGGTAAAAGCTTCACTTGGCCTCATACTCAAGTATAAGAAGGAACAGGCCATGTCTCAGAGAGCTGTAATTGAAGGACATAAGTCAGCAAAGAAGAGAAAAAAAAGCAAGTAACAAAGGCTTGAGAGGAAGGAAGACTCAATCGGACTTGCTAAAAGCAACAACGAAAAGGACAGAAAACACAGAAGGAGGAATAGGAAGAGCAGTGGTTTGGGTACTGCAGAGGCTGGTATCCAAAGCTGTTATGTCAACAGTGTGCGGACAGTCAATAGGCATGTTCAATAGATCAGACGTTACAAAAAAAAAAAAAAAAAAAAAAAAATCAGACTACTTAAAACCCATTTATTTTTCCCTTACCAATGCCAAGATGTTCGAAGTTTACTTACACTCTTCACAATTTAGGACTAATCTCTTTGTTTTGACTTCTGCATGTATAAATTGAAAAGAATGTATCACCTAATCCCACGGTGCTGTAAGGGTATATCCAAATACAGAACTTAAAAGGGGCCTATAAGAAAGATGGGGAAAGACTTTTTAGCAGGGTCTGTTGCAATAGGACAAGGTTTAAAACTAAAATAGGGGAGATTCAAGCTAGACATGAGGAAGAAATTTTTTACAATGAGGGTTGTAAAACACTGGCCTAGGTTGCCCAGAGAGGTGTTAGATGCCCCATCCCTGGAAACATTCAAGGCCAGGCTGGATGGGGCTCTCAGCAACCTGATCTGGTTGAAGATGTCCCTGCTCATTGCAGAGGGTTGGACCAGATGACCTAATGGAGGTCCCTTCCAACCCGAACTATTCTATGATAAATTACCATAGTTGAGTTTATGTACCCAGGTTCTTCTGTAAATTAAGCTCCTACCTAGAAACTTTCTCATTTTTTGCACGGCAGTTCCCAACACACTTATGAGGCTTCTATTTCATTATGGAAGCTTCCAAGCTGCTCAGCAAGACTGAACTCAAAACTTTAATGTTACACATTGTAAGTACAATGAAACTTTCTAAACATTTTAAAATGTTTTTTATATTAACATGACAGGTTGTAAAGGGGATGCATCCTCAAGTCACTCAAAGCCACTAGATTTCTTCAGTGCCTTTTTAAGTAGAGGCAGAAAGTTTTTTGTAGTCTTTTTGCTCCCAATACCAAAATTTCCACAAGGCTTTTGACCTCAGAAACAGAGTCGCTAGTGACCCCTAGTGTTAAGAAGTTCAGTCTCAATTTGACTGATGCACGGCAAAAGGCATGATGAGCATCATCCTTCAGCACTTTGTTGTTGTTCTGCGTAGCAAGTGGTCACCACCTTGTGTTGAGCTTCTTCCCACTCCAGTTTACAAACAAAACCAGTAGTATCCATTTTTAAGAAACAAGTGGAAAGGAAACAAACTTCTAAGCATCCCAGTAAATTGCAGATCGACATTCTTCCTGCTTTCAAAAGTTTAATACATTTTTCCTCATTTGGAAGATTAACAGTAGGATATCTAGAGCAGACTGACAGTCATGGCTTCAGGTGGACATTTATAGCCTCTTGATCAGTCATTAAGGAATTAATGACAGTGAATCACAATCCAAGCCAGCCAGCAAGCCTACTCTAAGAAGTTGTAATTGCCAGGTTGCTGCAGGACTTGGCTGTCCCAGGTAGAAGTGTGTAAGTCCAGTCAGCCACCTGCCCAAGTGACATAAATTTGCTTACAACAGAAATCTGTAACTACAGAAACAAAGAAGAGTCCTACTGTTCTACTTACAATTTTGAGTCCAGGTTCAGGAGAAAGCCCAGTTTGTCATATTCTGGAAAACAAAAGCAAGGGACACAATATCATAAAAACTGCAAGTGTCTCCTCTGCAAAAGGCACCAAAATGCAACAGGTCCTTATGGAAGGGCAATAATTATTTCTAACTGAAAATAGCTGTATGATATTTTCCAGTTGCTAGAAGCTGTTATCACAGACTACTGTTACTTCAAGATTTTTCCAAATTAACATTTCTGAATCTCCAGAAATACTAAAGCAAGAGCATGTGTTGGTAATCATTAATTTAGAAATCACTAGAATTAAGCAAGATATCTGTAGTCATAAAAACAAAGCACTACTGAAACCAGGCATGCAGTGATATATAAAGCTTTCCTGCTTGCAGTGGAAATAATTTTGACAGTAAATTGTAGGACAAACACTCCTCCTAGGTTCTGATGGGGTAGAGTTTTGAATTTTTTCTTGATTTCTTGTCTATTTCAACCCACGACTTCGTAATCAGGCAGCCCTTTGTCAAGAGAAAGTCACTCACAGTGGCAAAAATACTTCAAGTTCCGGTGATGTCGTTCAATAGGAACCCCAAAGTCACAGTTTATGCCACAAATAGAGAACAGTTACAGAAATAAAGTGATCACTTAGAGCATCTCTAACTCCTGTACAAAGCTTTGCACTCAGCACCTTGAATACATTATGATCTTGTAACTCAAAAACTTGATAACAAAATAAAACTATTAGAATTCATGAGATACACAAGAAAAACTAAAAGGTGTAGTGTCCTTCTTGTGTTGGGTTAAGCTCAGGGCCCTCCTCACACCACAAACCACTGGGTTTCACAACCATACAATTAAAAAAATACAAACAGAGAAGTAAAAGATAATCCTTCCAGAGCTTAATGATTAGGATGTACTAAAAGAAACAAGAAGAAAAATTCTCATAGCCTTTTAGAAAGAGCTCAGTGGAAATAGAGAAGTTTGCTTTCCTTATGAAACACCATGAGAATCCCTGCTGCAGTCGTGTACCTAACAAAAGCACAAGCTTTTCATGCTACCACTTACTGGCGGGACAGGAAAGTCTAAAAAGATGTACCTAAGGCAAAGCAATTGCACCAGAGAGGTCAGTGTAAACTGTGCCATTGATTTCAATCCCATCAAGATTTCATTCCTGAGCCAAAGGAAGAATTATGTTTGAAATAACTTAGGTAAGAGAAGTTGCAGAACATGAGTGTGCTTGATATTGGCACATACTATCTGTTCTCTGCCAGCACCCACGTGCCACCCACCATCCCTGTTGTACTTAATGTCAGAAACGCACCTGTGCATCTCTCCTCCACCTTCCACATACTGACGGTTGTGTTTTCCCCCATGTGCTGCTCTCCTCATAACTTCCTCCCAGTTTATTCCTCCTACAAGTAATTATTTCCTGTCCAACCTTACCTCCTTTGCATGGAGGATCATGCACAGGAAGGTACCCATTCGGGGTGGGGGGGAAAGCAAAAAAGCCTTCGATTTTTATTAACCCTTCCCCTTCCCAAAACAAACATCCATACTGAGCAAACAGCAACCGAGTTTGGGTGGGGATTTTTTAAACATCTACACCCACTGACCAACCTGTCATTAACCGTAACCCATTTGAGCTAACATTCCCTTCCTTCCCAACAGGAAATACAAGAGGAAATGCAATAAGAGATACATCACCTCATAACTACAACAACATCCTGGGATTTCTGCTAACTCAGTACTTTATGAGCTTTGCAACCAAAGCACCAGAAAACACACCTATACTAAACGATAAGTACACAACAGATGTCATACCTCCATTGCAATGTTTCATAAGATTTACCTTCTCTTTGTCACATGCATATAACCTTCCCTAGGTTTAGGTGGTGACTTTTGATGTTCACTGATGATTACTAACAAGAGGTATAAAGTAATCCTGTAAAATTATTTATGTCAACTATCTTGCAACAGGCACTTTTCCAAAAAACGTAAGAAGTATAACAAAACAAAATAACATTTCTGGTTTCAAACTAGAAGCACAGGTGTGTTCTTGATTTTCAGTAGGATGTAAATGATCCTTTCAAGCTGTAACATCAAACCAGAAGCATCTACGCTCCTTCCTCTCGCTGGCTGGCGAAACAAGCCATGGGCCATCTCACACTTACTGGGATTTCTGGAAGTCACAGCATTACTACTGGCTTGGAAATTAAGACAAGCAAAACTGGATCTAGAATACAGCATAGTCAGGGTGTGATGATTAGAGGAGATGGACTGAGCTGATCACACAGCTCACTGTGAGAGAAAGGGGCAATCCCACTCCTACCCTTCCCTCCCTTGACAACACTGGCTGCAAGAGCCTGCCTTGGCACATGTGTGAGCTCTCTGAGCCCTGACCTACAGGTTGCTTCACCTCCTTAAACCCTCACTCACCAAATTAACCAGCTAATACACCTTCTCCTCTTTGTCATGCAGTGTGATAAAGAAGTGCTGGAATATTACAGAAAATGGAACAAAATAGGTAGAGAACAAGGCAGAAATACTCCAGCATTTCCACCAAGAACTAGCCTGGACCTGCTGGCTGTGTGACCTGTGGTTTGATGCTGGTGCCTGCCAACATCATCATGATGACCCCCCATAAGGGGGTCTCTGCATGGAAGCACAATGCAGAGCAAACTATGGGTGTGGTTCTGGAGAAATCGTGTCAGATCTAACCAGATTGTCAGGTGCGACCCAGCTCAGGCCATGACTGACCCATCAGTCTCCAGACAAGGTATTTATATGGCTGTGTGGGATAGGTTATTTTTCAGTAAGCTCAACATGAATAAAGGTGATAAAGAGCTTACTTTGCATCCACTAGAAGAACATCATGGAAGAATCTGAACAAGGCTTTATGTTCTCAGTCCGCAAGAGACCGAAAAGCTCACAAGGGATAAAAGCAACAGTATTAAAAGAGAGCAAGGCAATCTAAGGACCACACACTCACTTGTGCTAGGAAGCTACAGATCTCAGCTGACAGTGTGGTACAGCAGTGTACAGAAGCACAGAAATGAATGAACATGGGAAAAAAAGTTTCATCATGCCCCATAAGAGCAAGAGGTCTTCTTAGGTCAGACGTAAAACACATTTCTACTTTTCCAGGAAGACTGGAATTGAATAAGAATCTAATAACTGACAACGATTTCATAATAAAGCACGTATTTAGGATTACATGAACAGAAGTACAGCCAAGCATAGCAATTTCTATAAACGATGCAAATCCCGTGCCAAATTAAATGCTGGCATTAGCATGGAAATTTCTCCCAAGTATCCAATAGAAATTCATCAACCAGGCAGCAAGCAAGAAATGCATTGTCTAATGTCTCTAAACTCCATACAGACCACCCAAAAAGCCATAAAGCACACTGTACAAAATCTATCACGTTTTCAAATTGCATTTTGCATCTGTAGCCAATATAGCTATATACAAGCAAATGTGTAAAATCTTCCCCTTATGCTACTAATCAGAAATAACAATCCAGGAATTAACTTGGCTCACTGGTTTTATCCTTCCAAACTACTCATAAATGATTTAACTGATGAGATGAGTAATATTCCTTTAGTGTTTAGCTACTTAGAAGCACAGTACAAATAACTTTGCCCACAGAAACAGAAAATTAATTTAAACTTTTAAAAAAAGACAGGCTATATGCAGCTCTAGTTTGGTGTTGAACTAGTAATTGCAAGTACACAAGGAAAAGCAGAGCATTCAATTTCAGCTATTTTATTCAAAATGTTTGTGTTTGTCAAAGAAATCGGTAGACACAGAAGTCCTGTCAAGGGCAGCCCTGACACATTTCACCTTGGCCAGTGCAGTTTGGTCTCTACGAACTGAGTCTGCAACTGAGCTAAGCGTTGGTCACTCTCCACATGCAGGTTCCACATCTCTGGCAAAGGCCATGTAAAATGACTTATCCTGCAATGAAAAAGGTCAAACAACTCACATTCACCATAGGCTAAGAAAACACATATGGATAGTTACAAAAGTACAGCTGATGTAAAGCAATTCTGCTAGAACTCAAGAGACAAGAAAGAACTAATGAAAAAAGTCATATGTAATGGATCAACTGAAAAGGACAAAAGAAAGGTTTTCTTCCAAGGTTACAAAAATACTGCTCAGGATTATTGAGCAACAATGAAAGCAATGGACAAACCAGGGCTTCATGTTGCATCCTTTCATTAGGATTTTCAACTTTAACCTCTTCAGTGATGAAACTCACTGATGAAACTCACTGATGAAAGCATTCTTTTCTGAGGCTATTTAAATAACTGCAAAAAAATAGTAAGACTGTAAAGTCAAGTTCAGAAGGGGTAGAGCTGAGACCACCTATGCTCCATAGTTCTGTCCCTGCACAGACCACATGCCCATCTCCTAAACTGTATGATCCAGTTTCTTGCTCATCCCCTTTTACTCTCTTGCATACAAGTTTAACAGCCTTTTTCACCAGGTTATGCAGGTAACACCAGGGAGAACACTGAGTGTACTGGCAAGATCAGTCTTTAGTGCCTTTCCTTGTTCCGTAAAAATACACAGAAGGAGTAGAGCTGACGTTTGTAGCGATAACTGCTTAACCCTTGTAGCCCAGTGCTAGAAGCCTCACCAGCCTACATCTGCATAGAACTATCTGCCCATTCGACACTTCAACGATGTGTAAAAAAAATGATTCTTCAATAGCTTCTAATGTAGCGTCGTTTAGGCTTACTTTTTTTTTCTGGGGAGCAAACTTCCTTGATAATACTACTCCTTCTACCTGGAGTGCCTGGTCTAGAGGATGAGAAACAAAGCAAGAAGTACAGAGAACATTTTGGTAACTGCAGGTACAATGTTTTCTTGTGAGGTAGGTTTTTTTCAGAAAAGACCGAATAACTTAAATTTTTAAGAAAACATCATAAACTTGAAATATGGTCCTCCTTCCCTTCCCCCTAGAATATTTCAGCCAAAATGGTTTAAATTGGATGATATTCTAAGCAGAGGAAAAAAAAAAAAAAAAAGGAGAACCACAGAGCAACTCTCAACACTGGCAGCAAAACTTGTAATCTTCTATCAAACTATCAAACTTCTATCAAAAATGTTCCTAGACTGTGCAAACTGATGTAAAGGCATCAATCCTGTTGCACCAAGCTCAATGCTCATTTTCCAGACACTGCACCTGATGAAAACAGCCGTATTTAGTGGAAAAAGATACACCAAGCACTGTCAGGACAACTGAAATACAAACTTGTGAGTTCAAAGCAGGGAAGGGGGAAATCTGCCTCCAGCCACAAACTCCTGCGTGCCCTGGTGACACCTAAAATCATGAGGATCCTACTTATTGTTTCAGATTTAGGAGCAAAAGGAAGTAATTTCCAGCTCCGTACCTTCAAGGTGTTTTTTTTTCCTCCCTGCAATTCCTGATTTGGGGCCCCCCAAGACATCTGGCCCAGCTTTACAGCCTGAGGAAAGCAATGCACAGAGGGGTCTCCTTCTTAGACGCTGCAGCTACATTATTCATCCCCCAGGCACAGAAAGAACAAATAAGCAATCACTTGCTGATAGTGCTGGGTGGGTCACCCATCAGGAAGCTCTTTTGCCTGCTTGTCGTACCTCCAAAATAGGTACAGTAAAACAAAAAAGAGGTCATTCCAGCATATTACATTTTGAAAGGCTCTGGTTATCTTAACATAGACCATAGAACTCTTTACATTTTTTTTCCTAATAAAACTATAGCAACCTATAAAGGTAGAAAAGCAACAAACTGCTTTAAACTGTATTTATGAAAGACTCCAATAGGAAGATGAAAAATGTCCTATGAACTGCATATGCCCTTTTTCTTTTCCCAGGGAGTCATCTGTTTAAAGCCAGACTGCAACCTTTGCTAAATAAACAGTTGTTTCATTTACTACCACTTGGCTAATGGAGTTAATGTTGCCCTATTGAATCTTCCAACGTAGTCTTTATTTTAAAAATTGTATCGTATTTGCTAATAAAAGTCAAGAACAATATTAACAAGACAGTAACCTATACTGGCTTTTAGCGACTTACATGCAGAGAGATGTCACATGATAGGCAAAAATCCCATTAAAATTATTTTATTTTGAGGTATTCTTTAAGCCACTCCTTGGCATTTGCACCTCAACCCATTCACAGCTGTATTTTCAATTGGAGGAATAGAGTGTTAATAAGAAAACAGATGATGATACTGAACATGCTGGCAAAGTCACATAAAGACTATGCAACCAATACACGGCAGTCATTGGCAAAGATCCAAGCAGCTCCCACAGTCTACAGCTCAAAGAAATAAAGAATGAAGTAGAACTTCATTAATCAAAAATGAAAAGAGAGAAGCATTTTTGCAGAATGAAACCGCTAAAACCAGCAGAAAAAAAATAACATCTTTCACATTTATTTTCTACTTTACAGGAAAGCAGAAAAATGCAGCACAGTAAGTCCACATCTCCTTTCTCATCACTACCACGTAGTGTTAAAACAGACAGTCAGAAATGCAATTTGGGGGGAAAAAATCCAACAACATAAAAATCCAACACATTAGAACTACATCAGCTCTGCACATAAATTAAAATTGTTTCCCTCAAACCAAGAACACCTCCCAGAGCCTCACAAATCCTATTCATTAATCTAATATCTGAATTAATTACCAGTAACCTATGAATCTGGAAAAGACCAGAGTTTGTGATTGTTGCCACCTATACTACCAGATTCTCATCAAGAAAGCCAAAGAACAGCCAGAGATCTTCTGCAAGTCACCAATGTTTTTCTCTCACACTAAGAATCTGTCACTTTTCTACCAATTTGATACCTGATGATTTCAGTTGCATTCCTATACATGACCTCTATCCATACCACTCTCCATCCAAAACATAGGAAAGTAGCCACCAAATTCACTCTGGAGTTGTAGTTAGGACAGACACAGGGTCCTCCTCATTCACAAACAGTGATGTGAGCATCTTCAGCAGCGGAAGGAAACACACAGTTCTCAAAGCTTCTTGCAAGATGGTTAAGGACTTCAGCATAAGGAATTGCTAACAGTAAGCTCCTAAATAAGCATGGATTTAAACTCTCAGATGACTACCCCACTACCATCATGAACTCAGCATCTGGAAGCATGGTCTTGCACGTGAGCTTTCACAAGCACGAGCTGCAGCAGATACGCTACTCTAAACCAAATTTTAAAAGCTCCATTTTCTTTGCATAAGTCAAGCCAAACTTTTGATAAAGACTAAGAGTTAAATTGAAAAGAAAAAAGCAACAACAACAACAAATTTAAAATATTCCAACAATTTGAGCAAAACCTAGATAACACTTGGTTGTTTGAGATGTTAGAATTCTTGCATTTTAAGCCTGCAACGAGAACAACTGCTACACAACCAGTGGCCAGTACTGCAACCAGACACGTCCAACAACAGTGCAAGCCTACAGCCATAAGGTATTTAGAACCTCAATACTTCTAGCAAACACATTAGCAGATGGGAAAGTTGCACATTCAATGCACTCCTATCCTAATGAGGCTTAGAGAAGAAAAATTTAACTTGCTTTCTCTCAGACACAGGAGGTAGAAAAAGTCTTGAACAAAAATAGCAGGGGTATAAATCTGACTTTCAAGGTCCAATGTTTGATTTGCTAGCAACAAAGTCAAACAAAACAACTAGAGGGGGAAGGAAAAAAAAAAAAGGACTACTAGCTGTGTATGGCAAGCGAGTTAAATCTAGTTCTCTTCAAATACCCTGTGTCCAGCTCAATGTTTGCCAAGTTCTGAGCTTGACACTCTCCTTTCTGAAATGGTTTCAGCTGAAACATTGGCCTAGACATCAAACATTTATCTTTGCTGCTTAAACCTTGTCTTTCAAGGGAAGGGGCAGTTGTGAAGAGAATCACAAAAACATGTGGACTTGTGATGGCCAGACCACAGCGTGAACCTCAGACAGTTCAGTCTCACTCCAAGCATATTTGATTCTCAAGTCCTCTAGGCTAATAATCTCCCATGAAGCAGTACTCTGAGGCTCCATAGCCCAATGACCTTCTGAACACACAGTTCAGAAAGTTTATTCAGAATAACCTATACAGTGTCATTAATCTGAGATACAGAAGGACAGATTTCCAGCCCCCCTGAAACCTGAGATTTGCATATTGGACCAAGAGTTAAGGGAAAAACTAAGATAAGGACAAACAGTCAATTCAAATAAAATACAAGAGCTGCAACAAGACATTGCCCTTCACATAGCACGATTAACAATTTCAAAAGAGCACTTATAAGAAGCTGTTTAATATGCAAATATAAGTCAATGAGTACTAGTTTTAAGCAGCACGAAACCTTAACAGGGAGACTATTATTCACAGTTGCTTAATTGTGACTAATAAAAAAAGAAGGTATACATATTTTATGTTTCAAAGTATGTAACTTCAGTCCCTTCTTACCCCAACCTGAAAGATCACCTACTAGGAATGGCTGGGCCTGGAGCTGCCATTGTTTCTGTGGGTTCTTTCTGGGCTCTGTCTTTTCCTGGGTCTGCAGCAAGGTGAGATGGGATGGACAGCGGAAGCACAATAGCCACAGTTTTTCTCTCTCTCCTCCCTGTTCAACAAGGAAAGCTATCCCTCAGTTGGATAGATACCACACATCTTGACATCTTATTACACATAGCAGTTCAGAGCAAGTTAACATTTGCAGCACAGTGAATGCAAAGTACTAAATATGAAAGCAATAAACATACAGGTCTCTTGGACACTCTTGAGCCTCCCTTCTCAAATATATGGGTTTTCTTCATATTTCTTCAATGAAGAAATTTAATCTTGTTGCAGTGGAAGGGTTTACCCAAGATCAAATTTTACTGTCTTACTCCTACCCAATCCAAGCTTGAGTTGCAATACAAAAGCAGAAGCAAGACTAGTGCTTCTAAAACAGACCCAGACAATCTGTTGGACTACAATAGCTCATCTCCCACCCTCCCAGAACTCCAAAAGACATGGAGCAGCATTTTTCATAACTAAGTTTACCACCCTATCGGTAGTATCATAACACAATGTTTAAGATTAACTCCACAGGTACCCTGACTGGAAGCTATCCACAGGGTTTGCTGTTGTCACAGCAGTTAGAAGCCAAAATAGTTTTGAGAAAAGAAAATCCGTAGTAGGTAATATGTAAAAACTTCACTCCAGGACAAATTCCGGTATTAGCTGTACCAACATCAATCCAGCAGAACTCCAGTGTAGGTATGCTGATTCAGACATACTTGGCTGTAACCATAATATTTCCCGGAATTTTACTCACTGATTTCATATCTCAAACCTATGTAACTTCCCCTCTACTTTTGCAGATTAAAGAAACCATCACTCAATGCATAAGGAGGCAGGCAACAATGCACTTCAGTTATGACTGGTATTAATTAGTAGAAAGGAGTTAATAGAGGGTCTCTTCCACCCATAAACACAACAACATCTCTCCACTCTGCACCCTAGAGATACTCTCACATCCGACCACACACCCACAAGAGATCCATTTCCAGATACAAGATGCAGGGGAGAGCAGAAGCATTTGTGGTGCTGTAAACAAAGCAAGTTACTACCACTAGCTCGGGAGTTAGTAAATCAGAAATCTGTGTCAAAGCTTTGCTGTTAGTGTCGGGCAGCAGGCTCTCTTTCAAACTGTGCAGGCCAAGACAGGTGCTATGTTGGAAGGCAGCACGTTCCCCCTGTCAACCTAAGAGGAAAGGCCAGTAAGCAAGATAAAATACAAAACCTTCACTGGGATTATTTTTTCTTTTCTGCAAGACATTAAATACCCCGATCTTTTAAGTGTTAAGGGGTTTTCAGTTATAAGACTAATTCTTAGCCTTTCCCTTGCACTTCCTATATCATTATACATACACTGTCAACTGAATTTCATCAAGTATTGTGCTCACTACATGTGCCTTGGCTGCAACTTGTGTATTACACACAGCCAAACGGATAGCTACTGGTTTCACGAAGTGCCACCAACACAAAAGAATTTTTGATTTCTGGTTCAGTTTAATTGAAAGTCGTGCTCGGGTTCCAAAGGAAATTAGATTGGGCAGGATTTGCCCTGGGGTTCAATAATACTGGCCAATCTCCGCCCAAAAAAAAAAAATAGTTTCCAGCCCTATTTGTTTAGCTACAACTCTTTTGCCTTCTCCTTCCTGGAAGCATTCCTGATGTCTTTCCCCAAATAACTCAACTGTTTGTTTAGCTGAGAAACTCTCCTAGAAGCATGGAACAGTTTTTCTTCAGCTGGTGGGTGACATCATCTTCATGCCTTTCACACGAGAAAAGAAGCACAAACTGTGTATCACTAATGCATATAACACGTCCAGGTCATCTGCCTTGCGGGGTAATGGAAGGAGTCCCACGTGCTAATCCTCGTGTCACACTCAGACCCTTAATAATTCCACTACACTTAGGAAAGGACCTATTTACCCACTTCAGATAGATGGTTGATTCCCACAAAAGTGTGACTCAGTGACCTGCCTCCCAACATGGCCATCATGCCCAGTTAAGTAGAAGCCTTGTCATGAGGTGGGAGATAGAGAAGAAGGCAATGTTGTACCTGAGCCTATTGTATGTCCAACGGAGTCAAAGGAAAGAACCACTGAATCTGTAACACAAGAGTACAAGTTCATTTTCCCCTTTTTCTTCGCACCATTTCTTGCTGTAACATTTTCTTGTTATTTTGCTTAAATAACTCCTTATGCACCCTTTAGCCAGGAAGCAGAACAACTTCTTCACCAGCCAGAAAAAACAACAGGCATCTAGCAAAGGCAGAATGCTAGAATATGCAACAAATCACAGTGTCATTACCCAAAAAAGTAGCTACAATTTACTGAAAATAATTCCATTTTATGCCTTATAAGCTTGGGCGACTTTACCAAAACTGAATCATAATATGCTTTTGACTGCTAGACTGGAGAGCTTTTTCTTATTAAATGTATGATCAATATTTTGTCCCCACTTCGGAGACTCACCTGTTCTGATCAGCTCTTCCCTGACACTGTATACTAAGCCAAGTATTTTGTGCTCTTTGAAGTTCTCACCATGTTTTTCACATCTTCACTCACACTAGTGGCTCCCCTGCTGAATGTACTTCAATTTATCAATATCCTTCACCTTTGTACTGTACACAGCACATGTGACAAGTATCAAGAAAATTTAACCTCTCTACTTGATACTCACTTATTTTGCCATCTAGGGATCACAATAGCACTTTTATCCATGATCACAATGACAACTCTTGCTTACTAGTTAATGCCCAATACTTTTAGTGATTGTTCCATATGATGGGGCACACTTTGCTTCAATTGTGGTTTACGGTTCCTAATTTTTATACATGCAACTTGACATTTGGCCACGTATTGCCTGCATGCACTTAGCTCACCCCATGGATCAGGACCACTTTATTAGTCAGTCGTATTCCTCATACACCACTATCCCAGCCAAGAACCTGTCTGCCAGATTTATCAGTAATAATTTGATATTCTATTCCAAGTCGAAATGCAATATGATGGGGTTTTTTTCCAGTTTTATTCTTACTTGAAACAAACCAATACCCATTTTGGTAGTAAGCCTCCTCCTTTTGATGCCAATCCCAACTGAAGGAGAAAGCCTACCAAATCCTACTCCAGCACCGTTGGAGCAGAATTGGGCTCAAAAATTAAAGACAACTTGTCAATGGGTAAAACACAGCAAAGAACAAATCACCATGATAGAATTAATAATTTTATGGAATGAGAAGCTTTAAACTGACACAGCAATAGCTGAACTGCCTTTCATCTTCAGCTAAATGAATTGATTGAATCCCTTAAAGTTTGTCTTTGTAACTATCATGGTTTAACACCAGCCAGCAACTAAGCCACACACAGCCACTCTCTCACTCGCCCCAGTGGGATGGGAGAGAGAATCAGAAGGGTAAAAGTGAGAAAACTTGTGTGTTGAGATAATCACAGTTTAATAGGTAAAGCAAATGCAACACACCCAAGCAAAGCAAAACAAGGGATTCATTCACTACTTCCCACAGGCAAGCAGGTGCTCAGCCATCTCCTGGAAAGCCGGGCTCTGTCATGCATAATGGTTACTTGGGAAGACAAACTCCATCACTCTGAACATCTCCCCTTCCTTCTTCATCCCACAGCTTTATATAATGAGCACGACATCATATGGTATGGAATATCCCTTTGGTCAGTTGAGGTCAGCTGTCCCAGCTGTGTCCCCTCCCAACCATTTGTGCACTCCCCATCTTCTCCTTGACAGGGTGGTATGAGAAGCTGAAAAGTCCTTGATGCTTAGCAACAACTAAAACATCAGTGTGTTATCAACATTATTCTCATACTAAATCTAAACCACAGCATTATACCGGCTACTAGGAAGAAAATTAAGTCTATCCCAGCTGAAACCAGGATAGTAACTTGGGCTCAGATGTGATCAACTGCCTCGGTGCAAGCCCTTAGCACAAGGCACAAAGCCCAAGCACCATCAGACTGAGTGCGCTGAGAAGAGGTGAAGGTCCCACTGCAGCACCTTACATTTGGGCAGGCTACAGCCACAGACACTGACACTTCCCACGTTTCAGCTGACAATAACTTCACACAGGACCGTGCCCTTGGCTTTTCTATACCGTACATCATCCTTGTGCTTATTTTCCAGTTTTTACAAATGCAGTAAGAAAGTGCTAATTTTCAAAATAAACATTGCAAAACTGTTCATTTAACTGGATTTTTAAGAAGCAGGTCTGTGCTGTCACAGATCCAACACTATGGTAGTAACATCAAAAAAAAAAAAAAGAAAAAAAGAAGGATATTACTAGTCGCAAAACTTATTCCAATAAAAATAAAAATCCATCTGGACTTAACAACTGTATTTCCTCTTTTGGGAATAAAATTCAGACATCTTTATATTATTCTAAATAGCAAGGGGCTTAATTCATTTTAACTGCGTTAAATTCATCTGCCATCAATTAATTCTTAAGTATCTCTGTGGGGTTCTACTTTTAAAAAACTGTTGAGATTTTTATCAACATAAAGTATTGCTTTGTAGTTAGCACCAAATTTAAATGTTGTTCATTTTCCTGCAATATATTTTGCATTCAAACACTCTGCATGAAATATTACAACTTAACTAGGAATGGCTGAAAAGCATTGCAAGCACCTAATTAATACCATTATTGCAGCCCACAAAAATAGTATAATGTTTCATTCCCTTAACTGAGAACATTATCTTCCTCCTATAAACAAAAAAAATTACAAGCAGAGTAAGCACGTGAGCTCCTTTTTCCAATCCAGTCCTCCATGTGACTATTAGTGTCATAGTTTCAACATCGAATTCACTGTGAATAATCCGTATTACAGCCAATTCCCCCTCTGCCCTCACAAGTAATTTCACAAACCATGGACCTTTATTAAAACACTGTGTTTATTTCTGGCATTAACATGTCAAAAGGGAAGAATCTATAAACTTGAAAAAGGCTCAGAGGATAATCATGTGTCACCTTCCTTCCACCCAGAGAGCTACTCACATTCAGCCAAATTCAGAGCTACAGGTTATTTTTCTCAGAAGTTGATGGAGATAAGCGTTTCTTTGAGGTAAGCTGGATTTATTTGCAAATACACCAAGTCCTGCTTCTACAAGCAAAAGAACAAAAGTTTCTTTGCTTCTAGATTCAAATCTCTTCCAGTCATCACTCAGTTTAAAACCCTCCCAGCTTTCTAGACTATTTTTTCCAGAGACAAAGTGGCTGCTCAGTCTTTGCCCAGTACCTTCCCCCAAGTCCCTGAGTCGCTCCATCTTTCAAAGTCAATTTGCAAAGGCTCTACTTTCAAAACATAATAAGTTTCAATGTAAAACATACCCACTTACATGCCTCCTTGCTTTAGGTGCCAAGAAGTGTTCATGTCTGAAGGAGCAACCCCTAATCTTTCAGCTACTTCCATAAAGTAGCTTAAATATGTTTTTCTCCTCCCTTCTTAACTGATGAGCAGCCTTTATGCCCAAATCATGAAATCTGACGCCAAATAACTTGCCAATATGCACAGCTTAAGGCTGCACACACCACAATGCCAGCCTTCAACATCTGTTTTCATGTTAGCTATAATACAATCATTTTTTAAGCTGCTACAGCAGTTTAAAGAAAAAAACAAGATACAGCAAAATCCAAATGCAATTCTGGATCTGATCCAATCCATCAGAAGAAGCAAAGATAGCAGAAATACTCACTCATACAGAAGGTACTTGGTGCCAGGAATAACAACAGCTGAGACCTCACCAGCCAGACTGCAAAGTTGCTTTGGGTCACTTTGTGTCAACTCTGGGTCAAAGCTGCATCGGGACCAATGTTCTGGGTCACTTTCCCCTCCCACCCACCATCCAGCTAGAGCATCAAAAATTGGACCAACACATGAATCTGCCCCATCATCCTCCCAAAACACGGTGCTGTGCAGGGCTATCTGAACACGCTCCGCCACAGCTCTGTCGGCTCTGCTCTGCCAGGAGAGCTCCTCGCACAGAACACAGACAAGGACCCCATTTGGCTCAGGAACCAGGAGCTCCAGGACAAACTGTGCAAAGAGACTCAATGCTGCTCTGGGAACAAACTCAAATTCTGTCCCAGCAAAGCTCCAAACTGGACACAGGGCTGAATTTGCCTTTGGAGGAACACAAATGGATTTGCACAGTTCTGCTGTGAAGGTAAAAAAATCCTGCAAATCTGAGTTGGCTGCATTTACACCGCAGTTACTACGCAGTCCAGATAAGTTACACGAGTACGAGGATTGATTGTATTTCTACACAAGGGATGCACTCCAAATGTCACTGACCCCTTGCCTCTCCTCTTTGCATGCATACCCCCTTTCTGCCCCAGTGTCCCCCATTTAGGTCTCCGGCAAATCCTTTCTCCTGTTTATTTTGTTAACTACGAGCTTTCTCGCGGCCTGGATAACTCTACGCCATACTCCTCTGTCCCCAACACAGGCAACTTAAATTACCTTGCTGCATATTTTGTGCAGCTTAGGTCTACGCATTTCTGGAGACCAGATAACTATTTAACTGCTATTCCTTACAGATTGCCATATCTTTTCTCCTACTCTAGTCTCTGACTAGAAAAAGAAATGAGGATTTGGGTTTTCATAAGGGAGGGATGATCCTGACCAACAAACTGCAGATTTGTAAAAGACAGAAAGAAATAAGGCCACGTTGGAAACTTCTTAAGTTTCATGCTCCAAGAAAGAGATATGGACACCATAGGATAAACATTTAATAACATCCATGAGTACCGGAGAGATGTGTATAAACAGCTCTTAAAGCCCAATTGTGTCAAGTTCCTGAAATCATGTAAGAGCAAATACATGGATCAACTTCCAATGCAAATATTGTCCTTGCTTTGATTTCATCATTGATGAAAATGCAATATACGAACTGGAAGCAAGCATTGGCAACACAGAATGAGAACAGCAAATATAATCTACATTTAACTGAGAACTGTATGTAACCTGTATGTTTACTTAAGTGCAGTCTGAGAATTTCAGTTAAGACCTTTACACTAAGTCCCTCTGAGAAGGCACTAACATTTTTGCTTTTTACAGATTCTCCCTGCAAGGATTTGTAGATATTTGTCTCATCCTATTGGAAAGCAAAGAACCAATAACGTCTCTTTTTTTGTGGTGTTTTTTTTTTCTTTTTTTCTAAGAAAAAACAAAACCAGACTTGGGCAATAAACCAACTTCCCCAGGAAAAAAAAAAAATCAGTTAAAAAAAATTATTGCATGCTGCTTTGGAAGTGGTCCTGAGAAACCACAAACCATCAGTCCCACAGGAGTTATAAGAGTTTAATAATAAAGGCTTAACACAGCCTCAATACTTGCTCCACAGACCGAGCCAAACAGGGAACACAATAATACATCGCAACATAAGGCTGTAATTTGGCACATCCTCATACAGAGACTCACGCTCTGAGGTCTGTATTGCTTTCTCGGATGCACGATCACCGTTAAGTTTCTCATTCCATATCCTGTTCTCCAGACACTCGCATGGACTCCTACAGAACTGCAACCTATATTTAATAACATTTCATGTCATTTCTACCTCCGGAGCTTGATCAGAAACCAGATATCCTGCAGAGCTCCATCACCTGGACTGAGAATGGCAATTGGAGTAACAACATTGAAGAATAAAGTTTTGATCCAGAGTCAGAACGAAAAGAAATATTTTAGATGCTGCTTTTTTTACTGTGAAATAAGAAGACCATTTCTAACAAAAAGCGTCTGCCATTCAGCTGTCTCCCTTCTTCACCTAAGTGCTGAAAAGGACAGGATCAAACACCCCACATTAACCATCAAAATTTATTTTCTGTTTGTGATCAATATTCTATAACATGACATATACCAGAGACAATACCATTAATGCACAAAAAGCTTCATAACTTAATGATGCAAATGCTAGTAATAACAGAAACTACCCTTATGTTTCATCTAGTCAGAAAATGAAGTTCACAAAACCAATGTCACTCTCAGAAAACATGGTAATATTGAGATTCATTTGGCAAGAAGATTCGTCTCAGAACATTCCCTGCCTCAAAAAAAAATTTGGAAAAAAACCCACTATTATTGCATCTATGTAAAACTCTGGATAATTCTTATATTCCCAGAACTGAACTAAATAATTTCAGTTCTGTTTCAGAGATCTCACTTAGATATCAAAGCATGATCATCCATCTCAGATTTAGTAAAACACAACAATTTCATCTCCAAAGCAATGGAGCTAAACTGTTCGGATTCAGATAACAAAATACCATGCCATAAATACTAGCCATCTTGAGCTAAGATACAGAAAAGGCAATGTTACAGAAATCACTAAGAAGGTAAGCATCTTTTGGCAATGAAATGAACAGCCTTTCTATTTTCCAGTACAAACAAGAACAGGTACACAACAGGATCACCATGCTAACATACCACATTCCTTTTATTTGAACTGGATCTTTGTTTCACCCTCCATTCACACAGACAAAGCTGAAACATTCTTGTCTGAGCATTGGAATAATAAATTCAACTACAGGCAGACATCAAGTTTAGCCATTGAAAATGGGAACACAACAAAAATATGAGTATCTGAAAACTAAGAATTACATTAGAAACAGCAACAATACGTTACCAGTAACAATCATACCTCTGTAGTATAAGTACTAATAAGCGGACTGGAAGACAACAAGCAAACACAGAAAAAAACATTTTACTAAAACTAGAAAACAAACTGCTGGAGTTGCTGTGGTCACACTTGACTGAGAATGTTTTTCTTCGGCCTCATGCACTCACCAGATACATCACGCTTTATTCCATGTGACTGTTCCCTACATCTCTGTCACAAGAAAGAAATCACTTTCTCCAGTTTTTGGTAATACTCCCCTGTAATCTACAGGTGCCACCTAATTTTTTTTCTCTCAGACCCATCAATTAACATCATTAAGTAAAATACAAAGCAGGAGTTACTCATCTAAACTTGGCCTGACTTACCCTGCTCTGATTCATACCCAGAGCAGCCTCTGCACCTGAATGCTCACCTGCTTCTTCCAAACAGATCTATCAGTCAGTTTAATAAAATATATTAGACAGATTTGATATAGAAACCAATCTAATTGGACCAACTGATTGGTCTAATAAACCAAGAAAACCTAGAAAAATGCCCAAAGGTCCTAATTAAAGTCAGGTATCACAGGGTTAACTGCTACACGAAGAGAAAAATTAATCCTGTCCAGTATGTGACTATTAAACACAAGAAGGAACACCCCAAAGCCCACCAATTAAGAACAGATAAATTTAGATACAAGAATATAAGCAAGTATTCACACACAAAGTGACAACTTTTGCAATTCATGTTTGTTTGCTTTTGTGTGTCTGTTGTTTTGGTTTTTTTCCCTCCAAACAGATGTCAAGCATATTCCTCTAATTTCCCAAACATAAGAGGATATTTTATGAATTATTTTATTGTTGTTACATTATTGTAGTATTCCCTGCCTGCACTTACACTTGACTGGGTATCCTTCACTTCCTAATGCTTTGTTTTAGTTGCTGAAGACAGATTTAAGGAAGGGCTAAGTCATTTATTCAGTGTAATGATAAATGCTATCCTACTAATTTATTAAGTATCCTGCTTCTGCATTAATGCTGTTTTTACCCCCACTGCTTCATTTATTCTGCTTTACTAAGCTTTTTCTTCTATAACACAACTGATTTTTGTATGTCTCCATCTTTTCCTGAACACAGTGAGATGGCTCTGTGTTAAAAGCACTAGTCACTACAAGAACATCTCCTGTACCATGGCCTCAAGGATGCTCCAAGTCACTCATATTCTTTGTTCCAAACTCAAGGCACTCATTATAGCATCCCCTGTGCACCACTTCACACAGCACGAGTGAAGGGCAAAGGAAACATACATGAGACCACTCTTACGGGTAATCTCAGCTCCTACACACATACATATTCAGTGAAAAACCATCAGGAGTGTTCCCATGCTTAGACACCATAAGAAGTTATGATCTCAAGTGTGTTTTTGAACAGTGTTATTCTAACATTTTCAATATCTGAGATGAGCAACATAGGAAGACAACACACACAGCAGAGGCACACTTCCCAATCACAGATGTGCGAGCTAATAGCAATAAACACAGGGATTGCAAGTTTTGGCAAACAAACCACATGAACGGAAAGTTTCAGTCCAGTGCTGTCTCCAACTGATAGGAGATGCCAGTTCAAAGTTCTCTTATTCCCTTCACGGGAAAAGTACCTCAGCAACAGGAAACATCTGATTGTAAAGAACGCTTCCAATAAATTCTGGATTTTCTACTTCAAGAAATTGTCTTAAAACAAGGCTGCGCTATGGTGGTTTTGTTGCACTTTTGTTGCACTGTCCTGTCTGCCACCTGGCTGTATTTGTATCAGTACGGAGATGTGGGAATGGACTGGTGCTTGGGGCAAGATTCACCTTTGCTTGAGAGTGTCAGTGTGAAATATGATAAAACTAGAAAAATTTAATTCTGATCTAAATATTAGCTAACTCTCAATTTCCTGTCATTTAATTGAAACTACAACTCCCTTAGTGATAAAGAACTTGGAAATGTGTAATATTGCTTGAATGAATTTTTATTAATTTCACAGAACCTAACCAACTTTTACACTTGCTGTTGTGCACATCACTCCTTTTCCATCAGGATGTTTGTAATGAAGTGGCAAATTAAGCAAGAAACAACACTCATATTTCAAACAGATGTATTTTTGAAGTGTTCTGAGCGTGCCAATTTTCTTCATTCTGCAATGAATGAACTGAATGAAAAGATGTGGCGTCCTGTGCCAGCTGGCAAATGCTTCAGAAGGATATTACATTGCTATTGTCTTTAGCAGCGCCCAAATAACGGTTTGGTAGCAGGAAAGGCTGGTATGTTTTGCTCATGAGTATTTATTCGGATCTACTACATAACTTCGCAGTGCCATGACCAATGAAACTCTGAGCACAAGGACAACGTGGTGCTTGGCTCCAAGCATCCCGCGTGTGTAGCTCCTTGGTGTCCATCGCGGCTCCCTGTGCCAGGGGAAGGGCACAGCACCGGCCTCCCGGGCCGCTCTTTTGTGAAGAGATGGGCAAACGGTCCCCAAATGCAAAGAAGAATGGGAGATCAAGGTGCTGCAGAAGTTCAATGAAAACATACTTGGCTTTGAGGAACACAACTGTAGAGAAGGCACAGATCTACCATAAAGTCACGAACAAGTCAAACTGTACCAATAAAGCTGGCATCTGAGAGGTTTTTCTCTTGACAGAGAAAAATCCTGTAATTAATCCCAAGCAGATCCTCAGTATTTTAAAGAGCTCATGTCCTCCTAAGCCAAGTCTCGTATTTTGGTTTCAGTTATTATTGTAGCACTAAGTCAGTCATACACCCAAATACCATAGTGGAACATGCAATAAATTACAAACCAGTAAAACTTACCTCTTCTAAGCTTAAAATCCATGTGGCAAGATAGAAAATGTATATTGGTAGTTGGGAAATTACACAAGAACAAATGTGAAAATGTGGGTAAGTTAGTACCATCCCAGTTCAAGAACATTTTCTTCAGCATCAGTGGTGTACCAATCTGTATCCAAAGCAATATGAACTGAAACCGTATTTTGTTTCTGAATGAAAGATTCACTACTTTCATCACGAAATACAGTATTTGTGTACTCAAATGTAAAGCACTTGCTTTAGCTTCAGAATATGTATCTTCTTCTGAATGTATAACTCCAGCTAATACTTCAAAATTGTGAATTAACACTTTTAAAAGGGTCACTACTAGTGTTTCCTAGATAATCTCAGTAACAAAACACTGCAGCTGTCTTTATAGTTAAAATGAAGAACAAACTTGTGCATTGGCTATATCAGGGGCACAGGAGAAATTGTATTTGGATTTACCTGTGTATGACTGTTGGATTTAACTATTAGGAATATTTAGAAGATAGACCAATTTAACCACTGACGTGACTTAAGACAGAAAACTACTCAATCAACAGTAAATCCTGTCATTCTGTGTGGAATGCGTCCAATAATCATTAGTAGAGCCATTATTTAGTTCAAACAAGAATACTGGACAGGAAGGTTACAGATCACAACTATTTCAATAGCCTGGTCTTGGTTTTATGCCTACTGGAGCCATTCAACTACTTTTTTCTACCTCTTCCTGGTATGGAAAAAACTTTTTCTGCGTGTTGGCTTTTCCAAGCTAGCTCTCAGAAACCTCTCCTTCCTCAAAAGCAGAAATACAAATACTTTCATCAGGAAACTCACATTTGTGAGTTTGTTCAAAAATGATCTATTAGTTATGATATTAAGCCAGCAGTCAAAAGCCTCCCAAAACCTTAAAGCACACAACATCTGGCCCAGCTGCCAGAATAACTGCCAACAAGTTCATATGTGCAGCTTTATAGTGACACTTCTCATCTCTCGTGTGTCTGCCCAGAACACAAACAAATGATGGGAAGGAGTAAGGCACAAGAAAAGTGTAAGAGCATAAAATGCCCACTGAATACAAGTGCTTTGTAGGCATCTTCTCTAGAAAACGGCAATGCTCTACTTTCTTTTGCATTACAGGGACCCAGACTATTTATTAACATGAAAGGTAATACTGAACAGAAAGTTTGTTGGATCCATTTTTCACTCATGTTTTTGGCAGTTTGGGGCCAGGGGGAAGTTTGGGGGGTTTTGCTTGGTTTTTAATAGTGTTGCCACAACCGATTCCAAAATCTAAAGATGTTTCTGGCCCATTAAATCCTTAAATCCATTAGGTTTCCGAAATATACGCTAAAATTTGGATTGGAGAGGTCCTACCCAGTATGTGATTTTATAGGTAGTAGATATATACAGAGTGATACTGAGCATGTGTTCTTTCAAAACCAAACGTCTTGAAGAGCAGCTTGCATGCCTTCGGCTTGTCTTCACTTTCCAGCCACACTAACTGGTCTACAAAGGGCACTATGTCTACGCAAAAGCCTTGCATTGTCCCAAACCAAACAAACATTGACACATGCAAATCTGAAATTAAGATGTTCCAGAAGTCATCTGTGCATCCTACAGGATGCCAAAACCAAATGCTATTCTGTTCCCAAAGTATCTGCTTGACTATGAAAGCTCCCATCCTCAGAGGAAAAAAAAACCAAACAGCCCTCCCCGCCCCCCCCCCCCCAAAAAAAACCCAAACCACAGTAACTTTGAACAGTGCATATACAGATTCTCATTTCCTGTTATTTTCTTTTACAGAAGTGTTTGATTTGAAGAAAAAAAAAAATGGTTCATCAAAACATAAGAAAAATAACCCAGAGATGGACTAAATACTGTCACTAGCACCTCATTTCCACCTGCAGAAATTGGAGGACAAAGAAGTTATTCAGATAGCGGAAGTTGATACTCTCACCATCCAGCCCCTGGACAAATACAGCTGGAGACAATGTAAAGAAAAAAAGTGTTCCTTCTATCACACCACATATAAAAATACAATGAATGCCTTTAAAATAGCACTTGGCAGAGAAACAAGTCAGTGAGAAAACAAACTTAAAGGCACCCAGAAGGTTGAACGCTAAGAAACATTGGTTCCATTCTAGGATCAATGGTATTAAACTGCTGAGTACCTAACTAAATTGTTTCACAAGGCAAGCAAGCCTTCTTACGGAAAATAATCCATGGTGTAGCTTCCCGGTGAGCAGTGGTAATAGCACAACCAAGCTGCCACTGCCCCATGAGGGGAAAGCACTCAAAAGAGAGGCCAGTCTCACCTCCAGTCACAACATTTACTGTCCACAGATAAATTGTATTGAAAAGATCCTCATCTCTCAGAAAAGAAGATTACAGTGATACAAAGCTTGTGTGCAAAACTAAAATAGACAGTAAATTACTAGAGAACTGCATGCAGATGAGCAGTCTGACCAGGGTCAGCTGCTGAACTGAGTCTGAAAACCTTGGATGACCCTATTTGAGAGAGTCACAAAGTCTCTTGCAAGCTTGCAAGAAGCAAACATAACACATAACATTATTATTTTATTCTGGAACAATATTGAAGGAAATAAACTAAAAGTTTACAAGTTCAGTAGAAAGGTAATTACCAATGCGACACCTTTTGTTTAATGACACGCATTCACATTTTTCTCAGACCTGCCACCATGCAATGTGCAATGATTACGTTCTTCAGTTACACCCCTGAAATACCCATATTAGCTGTGCTCTTTTGAATGGCTACACAGACTTCCAGAGGACTTGCAGGGCCTCTGGAAAAACAAACCAACCAACCCACCCCAAAACCAGAAAGCAAAAAACCAACCCAGATCAATGGACTACTTTAATCAAAATATCAAGACAAGGAAACAGCTTGCTTAAGAACAGAACGTGCTGGTTTGACTGAAAGAGAGTTAATTTTCTTCATGCAATTAGAAACTTCTTTTTGTAGCTAGCACGGTCATTGTTTAGATTCAGTTCAAAAATAACAAGATAGGACCCTGGGATAGAGTTAATGTTTTCTTCAAGTACCTTTCCAGTGGTTTTGAGTTGGAATGAAGAGATTCTAAGAATTTACTGACAACTTAGCCATTGTCTGGAAGCCAAGGTCTTTCTGCGCTCTCTGTCTGCAGGTGTGAGGCAGCTCGGGGGTGGGCATGGATGGGACACACCTTGACTGACATCCAGGCTGATCAATGAGAATATTCCATAATATTAGCACCACGCTTCATAAATAATAGGAGTCACGTTCTCCATCTGGTTAGATCCACTCAGTTCAGCTCCCTTCCAGCTGAGTTCTGTTTGGGACTTCCGTTAATTCGGTTAGTTTTGTTAGTTCGCCCTTTCACCTTTTTGGCCTTTTCTCTCTCTCCAGGATCGGCTGGTTGGGACCAGGGTGCTCTCCCTCTTCCCGGGACTGGCTCCTTGGCACGGACAGAGTTCATGAGCAATTGCATTGAGTATAACTTATATTTTATTTTTATGTTATACATTAGTAGTAGTGTTAGTATACTAGTATTTTTAGCTGTTTTGTTAAACTGTTTTGATCGCAATCCACAAGTTTCTCCCTTCCCTTTTGGTTCTCTCCTCTATTGGGGTGGTGGGGGGAGTGAGCAGGCAGCTGTCATGGTTCGGATTGCTAGCTGGGGTTAAACCACAACATAAGCAGCACAAGCATCACTGAAACATCAAATGGTTTTGATGAAGATCATGTGAAACTGCCAACTCTACTTCACCAAAAGCTGGAACTTTAGAAACTGAGAGCTGCCAAGAGCAACTCTCATTCTTAAATTAATTCAATTTCCACAAAGAAAACCCACTGTAATCTCAGAAAGACAAACCTTCCGCAGAGCTCCACAGCAGACCCCATTCCTTATTAGCATTTCCAGCCACCTGCCGAAGTTCGCTCCCAGCCAGGATTTCACAGGCTCACTGGGATTCACAAATTTTAGAGTTTCACCATTTCTGGATTACACCACTAGCAGGACTCCTTGTAAAAGGCAACAGCCATTTTATTAACCTTATTCTAAAACAGCTGTCTCATCTAACACAACTTCATTTGACTGGCAAAAAAACCCAACAGCTTGATGTTGGCAGGTCTGGGATCAATTCAGAAATGGAAAATGGCCTCTTCTTGGTTTGTGACAAGCCATCAATGTAGGCAACTTTTTGGACATAAGTTCGACTGTGAAATTGCCTGCACAACTGAACAGATGACAAGGAAAGAGAGGATTAAGTGAAAGGAGAGAGCTATGAGTAGGGCATTCTACAAATAAAGAATAATGCAGAGGCCTGAGACACCAGTTCACAAAACACAAAGGACTGCTGGTCATTCAGAGAAAGCAAACCGTAAGTTTCTAAATGGCTTAAGCTGCAGGTTTTTAAAGTCACAGTTTGGCTGTGGAGGAAGGGGTTCTTTTGGTTTTGTGACATTTTTAAACTTGAACAAAAGAGCATCTTTCTCAGTCTGGATAACCTTGACATTCTTTCTAAACCATACTAAAATAAACATGCCCACTAATTCTCCCAAATCAAATCAAGTAATGGCAACACCAACCATAATAGATGCTATTCAACACGATACACAAACCCGAGCATCTCAAGGCCAAGGACTCCATATGGAGAAATGCAAGCCAAAAGCAGGATATAGGGCCAACTTCAAAATTGCACATATGGAAGAGAACTGCAACCACCTTAAGATCCTCGCTGCATCCAAGCAGGCAGTTATCACCAGCTCCAGGCCCACAGACACTCAAGAGAAGGAAATGAGATTTATCAGTTGCAGTAGACCACTTTCCCACAGCTGGCTTTAATTAAGCTAATTTGGTGGTAGTGACTAGCAGCAACCAGAGCCCTCTAAAATCACTTTGCAAGTATTTTTGCCAGCACTTCACCATCTGTGCTGACCAGGAATACTGGATGCTAACTAAGATGTTATTCTGCAATTCTGTCTGAGGTACAGCATTTAAGAGTGGTGTATCCACTCCCCTTAAATATCAGCTGGTACAGCCAGTGCTTACAGGTAACTGAGTGTGAGAAGAAGATGGAGAACTTGAAGTACTGCACAAACTCCACTGAGAAAACCACTCCTGAAAAGGCAAATGGATCATTTGCTAGAATCCCTTTGTAGCACGCGTATATCCAAGGTATACAAAACTCATTAATGAGCCTGTGGATGTCGAACAGATTTCGGAGCTGTAAGAAACAGAACAGCCTATATAATTCCTAGGCTAGTTGTGCAGTCATCTCCTCTAGGCTGGTTTTTCTTTTGTGGATACATACAGGATAAGACAGCTACACCATGAAGAAATGCCTTGGGTTACACCATGATCTCAAAAAAAAAAAATCCAGAGCATGGCTAGACTGTGCAAATTTAAGCCTCATCTCCAGGCTCACATAAGGGGACAGAAATGGGTCTAGCACGGGAGACATTTTAATGACATCTAACTAGTCGGAAGTTTTTCTAAGATAAATCTGTGGTCAGCAATCAGAATCAGAGAGACTAATGACATCAGTACCAGTATTGGTACATAAGACTGACACATACAAGGAACAGATGTATCAGTAAATATAAGTTAAGAACATGCCAAAAGAAAGTATAGCCTTCTTCAGGAATATTTAGCATCTACTACCCAGAGCTGGTCTGTTTGATTCATTCAAGGGATGAATTTCAGATACAAAAATCTCAAGTTCAAACACATGCAACCTAGCCAGATCACCACAAACACAGGCTGAGGTATTAACACTACTGATGCTCAAGCCAGAGAAGTCACATAACCAAGCCTTAAGCCACAACCAAGGCAAAGAAAATAAGGTAAATTGCAGAATAAGGCTTCAGGAGAGCAGAATTCAGCCCATTCAGAGATCTGCTTCAGAGAAACCCATGGGATATGGGCCTGCAGAGAAGACAGGTGCAGGAGAATTGGTCGAGCTCATCCAAGCTCAAGAATCATCCAGCACAATGTGCAAGAAATCAAGCAAAGGCACCAGGAAACCTGCATGGATCGACAAGGAGCTTCTGACAAAACTTAAAGATAAAAAGAATGCATACAAGAGGAGGAAGCAGGGTCAGGTGAGTTAGGACAAATATAGGCACACTGCCCCAGTGTAGAAAAACAGGCTTACGATGGTCAAAGCCTGTCTGGATTTGAATTTGTTGAGAGACGTGAAGGGGACCAAGAAGCACTTTAACAGGTAATTAAGCAGCAAAACAAATACTATAGAAAATGTGGGCCTCCTGCCAAACAGGGTAGGTGACCTGCTGACAAAACAACATGGAAAATGCCTGCAGAAATGAGCCAACTGAAATCTCACAAAGTTCAGCAAAGGGAAATGCAAAGTTCTGCTCCTGGGGAGGAATCACCCTGTGCTGTACAGCCTGAGTGCCAACCTACTGGAAAATAGCTTTGCAGAGGAGGACCTGGGAGTCCTGGTGGAGCAGCTGGGCCAGCAATGTGCCCTTGCAGCAGAGGCGGCCAACAGCACCCTGGGCTGCAGGGGGACCAGGAGGGACCCTTCCCCTCTGCTCAGCACTGGGCAGGCACCGCTGGGTCCAGTGCCGGGCTCTCCGCTACACCAGAGACAGGGACATGTTAGAGCAAGTCCAACGAGCTAAGACGATTAAAGGATCGGAGCATCTGCCATACGAGAGCAGGCTGAGAGAGCTGGGATTGCTTAGGGTTGAGCAGAGAAGGCTCAGGAGGATCTTAGTAATGTAACCTGATGGGAAGGAATAAAGAAGGCAGAGACGGATTCTTCTCAGAGGTGCACAGTAAAAGGATGATGGGAACAAAGGCAGCAGGTACAAACTGAAAAGCGGGAAATTCTATTTAAACATAAAAAAAAAATTATGAGTGTGAAGATGATCTCTGGAGGTTTCTTTTAGTCTCATCTACACTGTCACTCTGTGAAACACCATTGCTCTAAATCAGCGATGCTCTCAGGGTTTTAGTACAGGTACTTTCCCTCACATTAGACTGATTCAGAAGAAATTAAATGCAGAGGAATCAACTGCAAAAAAAGACAAACCTTCTAGTCTGCCAGTAATGCTATGCTGGGCAAGAAGCCTTAACAATGAGTTTCAGAGTGAGAACTGAATTTAGCCTAAGTTGAGCACAAGATAAACCTAATAACTATAAGGTTAGAGTTCACGTACAAGTAATTTCCTTGCCAGAATAATGAAATGTATTATTACGGCTACTATTTGAGTCCAGAGGTGAAAATCCAAGAATGATCCTGTTGAGGTCACAACTATTATCCATAATAAACTGTTCTTTACTACTGGCTCTCACAAGAGGAACAGTTGCTTTAACACAACAGTGTGCAAACTGTTGTCCAGGTCAGGAATTACCTGAGTTGTTATAGCTTGCGGCATCCAGGCAGTTTCTCTGCGGCTGTTCAATACACTCAACATGACCGAAATGTCCTGCACTGATAATCTTCCCCATCAGAAGATTTTAAGCAGATGGATTATTAATGCCCTGCATTCTGCCAGTGAATATTCAAACAGTGAGACCACCGCAGGCACAGCATCACACACCACAGCCCCAAGCAGATGCTGAACCCGATCCCCCACGGCCCTTCCTTTGAGCCATCACAAGGATGGGCTGGAAGGTCAAACTGGCAAAATGCCTTCTCCTTCTGGTCTTCTGTTTTAGAGTAGGCTGGCATGGTTTGCCACACAATCAGTTGAACAGAAAAAGCTGGGTTAAGGTAAGCAATAGAAACAAAGGTCACGGCTGAAGCTCAAAGAACATAAATGTTTTTTCAAAATATGTTTATACCCAGTGTCAGCAGTGTCTCCTGGAGCCAAAGCCCAAAAGCACATCAGTATCTTTCTATCTACTGCTCCTCAGTTGTAGCTTAGCCCTACCAGATGCATCTTCTCTGTCTTCTTCTCCCAAGTAACTCCACCACCAAAAACTACCCCATCATCCCAGAAACATGCAAAAGAATGAAGACAGATTGGAAAACCAGTTATCAGAGGCTTAAGAATAATTTTTCTTCAAGCCCATCTATATGTTTCTCACCAATGAAATCACACTGTAGTGCCAGTAAAATTATCCACGTGGACAAATCATAATGTAAAACAGACTCGGCAGCTAAAAAACTTGGGGTTTGTTACTATATCTGTAGTAGTGTATATTTACCTTGTACATATAAGGGGTCTTTTCTGACATCATGGCTTAAATCAGTTTGTCAGGTGCGATATTTTACTCGCAAAGCAGCATTTTTTGCCAGCATAATATCAAATAAAGCCATATTAGGACTTCCAACAGCATAAGTACATTTCAGTACAGCTAATATATGGCAGTGACCAAACTGAAGGTGTCTCGCTCCCATCAGGACTACCAGTTCCAGCCCCAAATTAACACCAACCTGAAGGTGCACTTACACTCTACTTTTGCAGCAAAGCAAAATTAAGGAATTTTTCACACCCTGTGTGGCCCAGCACAGCTGAGCCAATACAACTGCTCACAGGGTGGGGGGAGGTTGTAAAACAAATCACTGAAAGAGCATGGGACAAAATACACCAAAAATACTCCTTAGAAATGCAGCTACACAGTTATTTACAGCAGATTTGACACCAAAATCAACATACCATGTAACTATACCCTCAGAAACTTAAGATTTGGAAAGCCCAGGTCCTTTCCACAGAACTGAACTGATCCCTGGCAAAGCAGTAACATTCCTTAAAAGCAGGTCTTAAATAACTGCACACCTGTCAACATTCAAATTAAACACAACTCTGGTGAACAGCAGCCAGAGCCTATGTAAGAATAATAACATGGTAAATAAAACAGGAGAGATTATTGTTAAGGCTGTCCAACAAAAGAGATGGAATAATTGCAACTTTGTCCCCAAAACATTAGTGTTCTTTTTTGTACTTTATCTCCACAAGAAAAATTCTCTGGAAAGCTGTCCAGCATAATCAATGCCTCAACCGAGAAAAAAGAAGGAACAGTCTTTCCAAAACACTGAAGGAAAACCGTGCTATATCAGAAGACGCATCTCTGATGAACTTTTTGTGACAATGAAAATAATGAGAAAACATTCATACTTAATCAGGGGATTGTCCAAAAAATTACTTAGGAAATCCATAAATGGATGGGATAAAGATGAGGCAGTGACCCAAACGTGACTGTGAAATACCATGTCGACAGTTCCAATGACCAATATATTAGGAGCAGAAAAAAATCCAAGCTCCATGTGAAATAAAAACTTCACCTTGTATCTTACACCAATAGTACCCTCTACTGTCATAAAGCAGCATAGCAGAAGATGAAGCCTAGCCCTGACAGTCAGGAACACTCAATGCATCAAGAACGCCTACCAAGCTTTATTCATTAACCACCTACTTTCCTGTGAAGACGTTCCAAGTTTGTCATTTTTTTCCCCACTATAGAGTCAGGTTTTGAGTTGTTATGATGTTCATCTATTTCTTTTCCCAAAACCTTTTACTGTGATTTGAAAACAACAGCTGAGTTAGCCTTAAAAATATTTAAAATATTTAAAAAGAAAAAAAAAAAAACAAAAACTGAAGACTGTCTTCTAAGGAAGACCAGAGCAAGTCAACACCACAGTAATATTTTCTGGATCATTTCAGTAAAGCCAAAAGGGGCTTTTGGATTTTAAAATCAGTGCATCATCCAACAGCCACACATCACAGAGAAATCCAAATAATCTATCAGAAGGTTCTTCAAAAAGCAACTTGAAGGCTACATCCCACATGCAAATTGCCCCAGGGGTAACACCACAGACAGACTCCTCCACTTCTGATATGCTATGACCACCCACCATCCCCATGCTGGAAAAGGGCCATCACATTGCAGATCCAGCACAGCAAGAACAGGTCAGGCAGAGAGTCCCTTGGCTTCTCCTTGGGATGAAGTTTCCAGACCTGTTCACAGAGAGTCACTGTGAAGCTTCAGCACAAGCCATGAACTTCATGAAAGACCACCCTCACAGTGTCTGCCTGATGATCTTTATCGGCAGAGAAATTCAGAAACTGGGTGTAAATACTGTTCTTCTCACATCACGTGGCAAGCAAGGGGAGGGAGGATAAGCACAGACTATGTGAGCACTGTAGAGCAAAAAAGGCTTCTAAGCTTGATTTGAAGCACAGGCATAATCATCACAGAGTGCTTGTATGAACAAATGCACTGAAGTATAATCACACCACCTGTCTTCAGAAAAACATCAACATATAAAAATCCTTCATTACAGAAAAGAAACAAAGTTGTACAACTCGCATTAGAAAAGAACCCTACATTGCTTGATCTAGAAAGCGCATCAGGGCAGGGATACACGACAAAACGTCTACAGAGCTTGAAACTGAAAGAATTCCAACAAAACGTGTTGTCCATAACGATATTGCAAACAAGACACTGGGTGGACCCAGTGCAGTGTCTTTTTCTAAAGAGATTGAAGACAGCAGTCACTTGCCTTTGACGGAAGGGCACAATTTTCGATCTTCAAAAATAGTTTCATGTCTTCCCATCAGAGCAGAGTCAGAACCACATTTTTATACATTCCACAGCAACAAAACCTCCAAGTATACAGCAAGTATACAAGCATTTGAACCTTGGCAAAGGAACACAGCACTGCCAAGTGGACATAATGGTGCTATAATGAGTTATAGTGAACGGCAGCTGATCTGAATCAGCACCACAATACTGAAACCCAATGTCTTCCCAGTGAGAAGCATGAACTAGAACATAACTGCAAGACACGTTTTTCGAATCCACTCATACAGATAGAGCCTCCAAAGAAATACGTTCTGGAGTACCACACTCCAAGAAACACATGCAAGAGTTGTAGAGTCTTTAGAAGTAAGAATGATCAGATTCCAAAACAGTTTCTCCCCTAGAAAGATTAAAAATCCCAAATCTGAAGAAAATCAGACTGAAAGAAGACTATCAACTAACCTAAAAATACATAAACACATGTTGAGGAGCAGAAGGTGGTGAGGGTCAGCAAAGCTCACAATTGACTTGACTGTGGTCAAAGTGATTTAGAGCAGACACCAGGAAAAAATCTCTCTACAGGGAAGAATAATTAAGCACTGGGATAGATTGTCCAAGTTTCCATCACTAGATTTTATAGAGTACTTCTGACATATGTTGGCATAAAGTGATGTTAAAAATACTGTTTCTAAAGGCTTGAAGAAAGACCTCCTGCAGTTCTTTCCAAGGCTATTTTCTACACTTTCCTAAGAAAGAAAATATTTTGAGTAGCCATTGCTAAAAAAAAACCCCAGCTTCTAAAATAAGTAGCAATAGTTAAGATCAGATAATCAAGAAAATAAACAGTACTAGAAATTTAGTATATCAATCTACACTTTAAAAAAATAGGACAAATAGCTTACTAATTAAATATTTACTCAATCCTAGAAAGTAACTGAACAGTTATACAACAAGAAAGGAAACTGCCTTGCAGTTTCAGCTCACTCCCAGTTGGATTTTAATGCCAGCGAGGTAGCTGGGCCAAAAGACATCAGTACAAAAATGCAAGAAAATGGCACTGAGATACATAATATAAATCTAAAACTAAGTGAAATTTTAGCACTTTAGAATAAATACTAATTATTTTTTTAAAACTTCATATTTTGGAACTTCACACCATCCCTACAGAAGCACTGCTATTCTCACGTATTTCCGCTATTAGTGCTTAAAAAAAAAAAGTTTCACCCATTTTTAACATCAAGACAGCAATAAAGAGGCTTCTGCCTTATGGCAGAAGACACGCAATTTTTCAGTACAGCCCAAGCCTCAAGATGGTTACAATCACAACAACATAACTTTTCTCAGTACAATTGCCCAGCATTCATCTAGGAATTTGAGACACTTTCAAGCCTGTACTTTAAGAGAAGCCAAAAGCATTTGCCTTGATGGAGAAACAACATGGGGGAAGAGAAACTAAAAACTGTTAACTTGGATTTGCTCCTATCTTCAAGATGAAACTTCTAATATACAAGCGCCTCCACGTGTTTATAATCCTGCCTGAGAGTACAGCAACCAACATGCAATTGCAGAGGATTTATACCCCACATGTGACAGCATATAACCGCATTTCCCCAAACATTTTATGGGATCAGACATTCCAGAGGTGAAGCTTCGCACTGCACAGGATGTAGGAAGGGAACCACCCAGCAATCAATGCAAAATGAACCCTTCTGGAAACATTCATCCCCACAGCTCCCACTGGACACGGACAAAGGAAATACCACAAATAATGTTTTTAGTTAGAATGTTTTATAAAGTGTACACTAGCACATGCTAGGAGAAACTGATAAAAGTTTTTTTAAAGATAAAATAGCTTAGAAGAGAAATATACTTCTCAAGACTTACTGAAAGAATACAGATAATGGTATTTGTCACTGATTAGTAGCTTGCATGTTTTGAAAATCTCACCTTCAGAGGGCCACAAGTGGAGCTGCTACAAAAAAGAGACAACCACTGATGATGGTGTAGTCACTGCAGACAGCAAGACAGACACCGTGTGCGATGGCTAAAAAGACTCAAAAGGAGATGAATCGGCAACATACTGGATTATGGTCGCCACCAACACATTCCCTTAATTATGCAATAAGGTGTATTTCAAGTGTTCCTGTACCACAGAGAGTTTTGAATCAATTAAGCAATTTATGGGAGAGAGATTTAAACAGCTCAGTGTGGATGCCTGACTAGAAAAATAAACCACCTCAAAAATAGTTCGGGAAATAACATCTGTGCTATACTGGAAACCGCAGAACTAGAAGGAGTTGAAGAAAGAAGTCCAGACAGAATAAGCAATAAAAATGCTCAAAAGGATTAGAAAAACCAAACACAAGTACACAAGGGAGACATTAAGGGCACTGCTGCTTTTGGATGCAACAGCAGTTGCCCAACTCCTCTTGAAACTGGTTGTAAACCCAAATTTGTAGTCACTTCAGTGAAGATCAAACCTGTATTCAACACTCCAAAGACCTCCACATTTTTAGTCACAACCCAGACATGTCTATCATTAATAGCTGGCAGCAGCAGCAGTTCAAACGCTGCAGCGTTCGCACCCAATCCAGCTATTTTCAGTAGCGGTGTCTTCTCCAGAGGAAAGCAATTACCTTGTGCATGGCCTCCATGCAACAGTCATCTTCACACCAGTCCTCAACCTCCGGATTACACACCAGTCTGCAGCAGCCATCCTCTCCCAAATAGTTCTTTGTTATTCTGAGTTGACTAAATAACCGTGTGTCAAGTACTCAGTGCTTAAATTGGTAGTATTGCACAAAGATCCACTGCCTTTCCTCACTTTCTCATCTGTTGAGCTCCGGAATTTCAAGAGAGAGCTCTGATTATCTTGAAAACACAGCTTCTCACCCTGCCCTCAAGAGTTCACTTTCTCTGTCGAGAGCATCCCTACAAGATTAGGGAAAAAATTCACAGGAAGGCAATATGCCTCTATTCGATCACATCTGATTGCATTGCATCCTTAAAAGAAACCCTTCAATCAGAACATATTTTTTTCCTAGTAAGTTCACATGAAGAGGCTTAATACCTTGAAGTAAGGTTCATTCTCCTTCCAAATCTGGCTTCCTAAAATCTTGGTTTATGTCAGAAAATCTTAGCAGGCACTATTACATGAAAAGACAACACATCTATCTCGGGAAATCAAAGGTCACACATTGCAGCAAGACAGGGAAGTGGGATGGGCGAAACAACAGCACACGCTAACCCCACGGACAGGTTGCCAGGCCACCACAGTACTTGGAGCTCTGGTCTGACCAGACCAGTGTCAGAGGGGTAAGACTTACCCACACAGATTTTGCCATAAAACATGAGAGATACCCCAGATGTGCTTCTTAAAACAAACTTATCTCCCCAAAATTTCATTTTGCTTCTCCCTTTAAAGTACATGAAATTAACAGCAGTAGTTGTTTCAAAAATTATAAACATATCATAATCACTTGGCAGGACTTCAGTATTTTTTAGTCTTCGGTTCCCATATAAATTCTACCTGGTGGTATCAAATGTGTATTTCATTCTTTATTCTCCTTCTCTGCCTCAACATCTGCAAGAACAATCTCAGGATTAGAAGCATCCAGATTTTCACCACAGCACCAGCCCACAAGATAAGATTACATAGTTAGAATTTTTCTTCTTTCCTCTCAACTAGCAAAAGTCCCTCAAATAAAATGAGCCGCTCGGTAAATAACTGAAGTAACAAAGCTCTGTTTCCTACGAATTTTAGATTTGTATAGATTTTCTTCCCTCTGCAATAACACAAGCACAGTATTCAAAACCTTAAATCCCTGTGTAATGTCTCCCACTCTCCCCAGGTTCTTTGGGCATATGCATAATTTCAACTGAATTTAAAAAAATCTAAATTATGCAGCTATTAGGATAAGGCACTAAAAGACTTTCTGAATAGGAGTGTCAGGAGGCGAAACCAGAAACTTGTCACAAGATGGAACTTGATCAGATTATGAAAACAGCTACTGGCAACACTAGTGGACTGGACACGAATAGCAAGGTTCTTCCCAATTAAGTTACTCTAAAACCAAAAGACTCTATAGAAGGTTTTTTTGATGTTGTATTTACTGAAGTCCACCCAGGGAATGGCAGCTGCCACTTTGTAACTGCAAAGGATAATGCTGTGCTTTTTGCTTTGGGTTTTTAATTTGGGGGGGGGGGGGGGGGGGTTGGTTGGTTTGCGGTTTTGTTTGGTTGGGTTTTGTTTGTTGTTTTTTTTGGGGGGTGTGTGTGTTTGGTGAGTTTGGTTGGTTTTGTTTGTTTGGGGGAGGGAGCGAGTTTTATTCATTTTGTTTGGCTGGTTTTTAATAATATTTATTCAACCTGCAGTAGGCGTGGAGCTGGCCGGGAGCGCTGGGGAGGCTGCAGCAGAAGACATCTGCTGCCCTCCCGCGGAACCTGCGGTAACCACACGCCTCAACAAGCCCCAGCCTCGCCAGCTTCACCTGCCTGGCTGCAAGAGTATTTTCCCAAAAACACCGGTTTAAGCACGTCGGCCTGCCTGGTAGGGATTCAAATAACATTTCCTAAAGAGCTGGAGGGAGAGGCCTCTGTATTTTCACACTAAATCAGCTTCCAGGTCTAATTCACTATACAAACAAGTTTTCCAGCATATCTGAATGCAAGCCAGAGGAGAAGCAGCTGCTTAGCCGTGGGCTCAGCAGAAACTTTTCCAGTACAGCAAGTCCAGAATTCATTTCCCATTACCTACCCTATCCCATTGTCTATCTAGTCTTTACAAAGATGTAACAACAACAACAACAGATCAGAGAACCAAGCAAAAAAACTTAATTCCTCAGGTCGGGGCAGGGTCGAAAAATCACAGTATCCCATTTCACTTCAAGCATGACAGACAATGTGTCTTTTAAAAGAAAAAAAGTGTTTATTTTATAAACAGACAAGCTTAACAAGAAAAAATGAACCGTTCACGCAGGAAGAGGTAATAGGGACACCGTAGCAGACAGTTCCAGGTATATTATATAGAGCTCTCGGGAAGAGAGACTGGACAGTAAATATCTCATGTCTACTAAACACTTCCACACAAGTGTGAACAACTCTTCAAATCCAGCTGGTCCACAACACAAGCAGCAAAGCTGGTTGCAGAGTAAATTGCCTTACAGGTTTTGTCTGGCTCTTCCAGGTAAACAATGGAAAAATTCAGAATTAATCATATAGATATCAAGCATTTTTTTATAAATAGGTCCTTGAAGAAACAAACCATCACAAGATTAGTTAACACCATGAACAAGGACGAGGATAAAGACAGCTACTTATGAGGTAATTCCAGTCCTGCAAAGGCACAAACACACACACAACTGCTGAGCAAGGTGTACTTATACTAGTGCAGCATTATGTCAAACCCAGCAGTTAATACACAACAGCCAAGAGGGGGGTTTTAAGCTTTTGGCTACACTGTTAAATCTAAAATAAAATCAAAGCAACCCTAACTTCCTTAAATTACATTGAAGTCTGCAGAAAAAAATCCTACCTTAGTTCTTTTTTATGCTTCAGTTACAAAGTTTACTAGAAATAAGCAAACTTCCCAATACCAAGTTTTTTGTTTTTCACCTAATGGTTCCTCTCACTTCTCAATTGCCATTTTCTGAAGCGACAGAGTTAATCACAAGAAGGAATTCTGCATCTGCATCTAGGCTCTATCAGAACAGCAGCAAATCACTAGACAACAGCAGATTTCTCTAGTTCCTCATCCATCCATCCTTTGAAGCAGGAAATGTGATTTGCATAGGAGAGTACATGATTAAGAGTACTTAGCCCTAGCTTATGAGCTATTTTTAATTCTTCTTTTAAAAAGTTTCAGTAAGTACATCAAGAAACTCAAAGCATTCAAAAGTCAGGAAACATCAGCCTAAAGACAGTCCCTTCATAAAATGGCATGGTTTCTATTCATAGAAGCACAAACTATTTCTCAAATGGTACAATATGCTCTAAATATTAAACTAACTTTGTGGGAAACAAAATATGCAGCAAGCAGAAGTAAGATATTCTTATACAGTACCGAAGCTTTCATTTTTGTAATGCAAATAATACCTGATTTTCAACATGCAAAATTTTATTTCAAAAATTTAGAAATATTCAAACTACACCTGAAAAATCCTTAAATATGAGGGAAATTTAGAAAATTCAATCAAAATTAACACATTTTTTCACTAGAATTCAATTTGCAGCCTTTACATTGTTATTAACTTGGGCTTCTGCTTCTAATGAAGTACTGGGCCCAAACACAGAAGCTCTGAACTCAATTATTTAGAAATTAATGTCATAATGAATCATGCTTAAAAATAATAAAAGCCTTCCAGCATTCAGGTGAAGCCCTTCTAAACAGAGATTACAGCAACAGTGCTAACAGAAAAAAGCAGCGTTACTGATTTCCTAGTACTATAATGAGGAACTGCCTATGGTCTATTTGGAACCTGCTAGAATTTGTGTGGGGCAAGTCTCAAAAGGCAGAAAGTCTTAGCAACTAAATTTGCATTAATTAGATTTCTAATTATACCTAGAGCATTAGCGATCGCTATGGTTAAAACTGCCAAAACTGTTCCATTATTCCCCTCTTTTCAAAAGCTCAGTTTTTCAACCTTTGAGCAGAAATTCTAGCAGCTTAGTCTATGCCTGAACATATATTTCTTTAAGTTTAAATAAAAGAGAATTCTGTGTTTGAGTATAGAGAGCAGAATTAAACTTTTCTGTTATAAAAAAATACTACCTTTAAAAAGAAAAAGGTGGTTGCGGTATTAATGCAGCTCGAAAGTATGGTGCCCTTGATGTGGTGAATCTAAGGCTGAAAAACCCCAAACCAGCATTCACAACTGTTCAGGCTGTACACTTACTTGTGAAGGCACTTCCACAGATGCATCTTTGGCAAATTCTAGCAGCAATGTACAGTAGCCACATCACAGCCTAATTACAGCACCCACATCAAGCTGCCAGCACTGCCCGTGCAGAACATCAGCAGTTTTGTTATTATCACCACAGTACTCTGAAATACTGCTGTTTTTTACAAATATCAGCAGATGATCTCTGCCCCAAGCAAGCAAATTCAGAATATTACTGCTTTCCTAAACTGGGCAGATGTAGAATGTGTAATTATGGGAGAATGAGCCTCATTTGGCCAACTGGACACGGGATCAAGAACCTTGAGATCTTTATTCTATTCATAGCTCTGCCCTCGAGCTGCTGTGTGACAGAATAACTTCACTTTGCTGTGCCTCAGCCTCCTCTGCCTTCCTGAATCAAGTCTCTTCAAGTTACAACCCTTCTTCCTAAGAAATGTGTCTCAGTATATTTTTTTTGCTTAGGGTCTCTAGACACAATCACAGCTGAAAAGCAATACTTATATAGTATTAAGGCTATTCTGAGGTTGATTAATTTCTAACAAACATAAACAGATGCAATCACACTTAGAAGTTATTAACTTTGTCAACATTTATTTAGAGTAAGCCTTCATATGTAGGAAGCTATCAGCCACTTAGCTATTGGGAAAACTCAGCTCTTACTGATATCTGTGCCATCTCATTTTCACTACTTCTTTCAAAGCATACACACACCTGTGCATAATGCTTTGGGCAAAGATATTCAGAATATTCACACTCACTGTAGCTACAAAAGATACCAGTTCAACTTTTTTGTAGTTACACTGTTTTAACTCTTTTTGTTCCAGGAGCTATCAAGGGAGATACTTGCTGCACTGTTGTGGCTCAGATCAACCTCGCATTTAATCCATGTCCCTAACACTGAAATCCACAGGATAACAGCTGCAAAAAAATTACATGCTGTAACAGGGACTGAATTAAAGTAGGAGAGATCCTAGCATCATCTGAAAAAAGTTAAAGACAAGCAACATACATGTTTATAAGCTCTTAACAACGGAGCTAACTTTAACATATTCTGATTTTTCTTTTTTCAGAACAGAGCAAGAAATGCTAAATTCTGAACCTCAGATATATATATATGTATTGGATCGCCTAGGCATTTGGTTATTTAAAATACCAAGAACTGGTTAAGAAACATCCGGTAATTTCTGTACCTAACTATTAATAGAAATTGTGGTTCTACCCCCACACACTATTACTTCCTCAAGAAAGCAATGCATACAAAAGCAATATAATCATGTGGTACCACGAAGAAGTAACCACTTGAAATCAGCTATCTCAGGTTCAAACATCTATTCGGGATATGCACAGTACAAATTACATTTTGCATGACGCCTGGGTGTGCAATTACCTTCCTTCTGACGTGTAGAAGAGATACATAATTCATACAGAGCTATGCCTCATGACCCAGTTGTACTTGTCCTTGCAAGTCATACCCAGGCTCGGCTGCTTTATTGCCTCAGCCTGACACTGATGTAAACCCAGGCTGCAATGAGAAAAAATGAGATGTTAGAGCAACAAGAGCACCAAAAAGGTTGGCAGAAGATAACAATCTAGGAAAAATCTCCTCTGCAAAACATCCCTAAGTGTGACAGACAGAGTCAGAATCAGTACTAAGGTCACAGCAGCAATAGCTGTCCAGACCAAGACAAATCATATATTACCTCCTTTGTGCCAGAAGTTATTGCCCCAACAACGTCCGCAGAATGGACGTGAAGCAGAATTGAAATGGATATGAAAGGTGCCCAAAGCCAGCCTGCCTGCATTGAAGTCAATGGAGAAAGCCCACGTGATCTATCAAACGAATATGTGGTGGGGCTTCCACTAAGGCTGGTAATATCTGAAGGCACAACAGCCACTGCTGCAGAGGGGCACGATTTGTGCACCAAGGGGACATACAGTGACAAGAGGGAGGGAAGGCAGAGACCCGTTCACCAACCCAGATGAGACTGTCTACACAGGGAGGTATTGTTTCCAGCTGAACTCACTGCTAAGGGGTTTGCAGTCAGCTGCCATGAATAAAGGCTTTCACCTCTGAAAGCATTCAGCTGCAGAGCAATCACCGAGAGAGGTAAAGTGCTTTCACTGCATTGTACCTTCCAGAATACAGAAAGCTGCTGACTCTGACCTCTGAAAAACCTGTACCGGAGGATGCAGCTTTAGCTGCATGTAAGACACAGAGTGCTGCCCCTTATGAACACTATCGCAATCTGCTCATCCAAAGTCAGGGGAACACATCCTTCCCAAACTTGGGGGAACACGGAGAAAGTGCTCAAGTGTTAAGCAAGTGAAACACCAAGTCAAGGTCAACTGAGCAAAACAAATAAAACCACATATTATTTTAAACTGGGCAAGCTCCTCGATTGCACCCATCAGCTATCCACACAAATGGAGAGAGGGGGAAATATAAAGGCTTGAATAGGGACTCAAACAGCAACAAGGCTGCTGTTGTCAAGAGAAGCAAGAGCACCTGAATATTTTAAGATGAAAAACTAAGGCCGAGCTGTGTGTAGGGGGATGCAGAAGTATTCTTGCACCTTGCTTTTCTACCTTGCTAAAAAGTGAACATTATCTCAGAACTAAAACAGTAACCCAAGGCTGAAAAAGCAGGCAGTTCTGTGGGGCTGCATCGAACAGCCAGAGCAGAGGCATCAGGAACACTCACATCTGTCTCCAGCCAAGTGAAAAGCAGCTGGCACAATTAAAGCTGTGGAAGATACCACTTAAAACTGAATGTCCTGAGTTGCAGGAGTTTCAGTTTAGCCACGGTCCTTATTCTGGCAGGTTAACAGCGAGCATGAAGTAACTTGAACAGCAGCAACAATTTCTGGGCACTAAATCCATTTTTCTGTGCTCTACATAGATAAGAGAATCATGCGCCATACTTATGAAACTAAAGTTTTCAGTTTCAAGCCGAACACAAGTGAAACATTTCAGCTGAACAGGATAATTCTTAGGAAAGTTAAGCTACTTTACCAGACAACTGTTGTTTTAACTCCTATTTTTACATCTTTGTTTCTAATATACACTGCCGCCTCAATAACATTACTTCCTATTTTTAACACTTCAAAAAGCATCACTGTGATCCTCAAATCCCTAAATGATCAGAAAAGTAGCAAAGAGATTCCTTAAATCTGTAGCTGTACCCATCTTATGAGAACTTTCTAAACATTTGTTCTCAATTTTGCTGCAATAAGTACAGCACCAACACAGGCTGCAGAACAGCTGAGTAGATTAAACAAACCTTGAAGTTACTAATAACTCAAACAATCTGCCTCAACACTGTTCCCAGCCTCTTCCTGCAAAGCAAAAAGGCAACTGTTTCAGGAAATTTACACTGCTGGATACTACTGCCCAAAACAGCTAATGCCCACAAGGTTAAAGTATCTCAGGCTTTTCAGCCTGGGGAGCACCAGTAACAGCAATAAAGTCTACCATAAAGAACACATACACAGCCCTTGAAGGCTGAGACCACAGATAGATACAGAACTGAAATGGTTACCATCACCATTTGCTTGCCACCCCTCAAAATAGGGCCATGAGTGCCTTGTAATTCTACAGTAAAAAGGATACGCTCCCTCATCCACCTAACCATAAATCCAGCCAGTTTGGCTCAAACCCGTTTCATCAGAGATTTATGCTCCCAATGCCAAGTTGAGCTGGTCTGGAGGTGTTATTTTTCATAGGAGCAACCCTGCATTTCCTTCTGCTGGCAGAGGCAAGTGGGACAGTAACTCCCAGAGATGAGGGTCTGAACACAGAACTATGACATGCCTCTCTCCACAAAGGGGACAAGCTTGTCTCTGTGGCCTAGTTGCTCACACACTGAATGAATGTCTTCTCCTTTGTTTTTCATTAAACTACAGAATGGAAAGAAGTCAGATGTCAATGTCTGCAAGACCAAATCCCTTAACGCAGAACAAACGACACCCTCAGTAACTCAAGATACAACGGTTGTACCCACACCACACACCACCACATGTACCGTGAGGCTTTAGCCACAGGAAGAACAGCACACATGCTCCAAACCCTTGTAAAAGATCAATTTCTTCAGTACATTTTTAATCCCTAATACAATAAATGACAAAAATACCATTTCACTTTGAAAGAAAGAAATCAGTATTTATATTAAGGGTTTGATTGCTTTTGATTAATTTAGCCTTTTTTGCTGCAAGACTAGTTTCCATGGAAATGCAAGCAGACGAAAAACCTGAAACCAGAAGTGAGTCAGTTTTGCCTATTTATGTCTCCTGGTTTCCACAGAAACAGACATTAAAAAAAAAAAATAAAAAGGATAGGGGTCCTGAAATACCTACAGAAAATCTCTTCCCAGAGCCTTATCTCTTTGGCTGCCTCTCCATAATTAGAGTTGAAAATAACACAGAGCAACAGATGACAGAGTAGTGACTTGATTTCTTTATGGAGACATCAACAGAACATACCTGGAGATATTTTAAAAGCCACATTCAAAGTGATAAGCTCAACATCTATAGCTACAAATTGTATTAACTTAGGTTTTGGCAAAGTAACTAAAGTAGAGTATATATTTCTTTAAATTAATTCAATGCTAACATAGATAGAAATACAACAGAGAACAGGAAAATAGTGTCACACTGTCCATGTCCAAGTATACCTCAATACTTCGCTAGGAGGGGAGGAAAAAAAAGTGGGGGTGGGAAAGCTGCCTTGGGTGAATGAGTCTATTATTTCCTTAGCCAGGACATTTTTTAATGGAATCATTCCTTCCTTAAGTAACAAACATCAGTATTAAATTTTAACATTACTATATTCTGTCCTTCAGTTATGGGTAAAAATGCATTCCTCCCAGCTGAGAAAGCAAATCTAAGAAGCACTGCCAGCAAGACTCCATCTCCCATTATACATTTCAAAGATAACGGGGCACCTTCCCACATGCTGTACAGATAACATCTTCCTTCAACCTCAGAGCCAAATGCACCAGGGAAGGTGGAAGGGACAGTACAGGGAGTTGTTAGGAAAAAGGCTGCAGTGCATATCTCAGACCTTCAAAAACTGCTCCTATCACTACCATTACCACGCAGGAACTCTCTGACAACTCAGTGTCCAGAAACACAATGAACAGATGTACAACTACCTGCTGCTGCAAGGTCCTTCTGGAATATACAGGACGGCTAAACCCAATACCAAATTTCTCATTTCCTTGTTTGTCTCCCAAATCACATTATCAGTTGTACATGCTCAGCACACCTCCATGCAACTCAACACTCTCAACCCAAGGGCTGCTGCATCTGTCACTATTGCCAGTCTGGGAAGAACGTGCAAGGATGGTGTGCAGCTCTTACCGCTGTTATCAGAGGCTAAAGCTGCATTACGGAAATCAGGAAAGAGAAAAGGAAAGCTTATCTCTGTCCTAAACACTGCTCATATACTCCCAGCAATCACCAGAACTCAAAGGCTCTCCTGCATTCACACAGTATTACACGCCGCTTTTCTGCACCTTGCTGCTGCTGTGAGAACTAAGGATATATTGCCACTGACGTGAGACAAGGCTGGAGAAGGGCAGCCGGCCATGATACTCACTAAAAGGACAAGCGTAGAGCAGTCACTGGAGGTTTGTCTTGCATGGAAGAAGCAGCTGAACTTAATTCGACCTTAATTAGTTCACATTAGCTGAGTTCAATCTATTATTGTCACAGGAAAGATAAGCCTTAGAGAATTAATTATTTCCTGTTCTCCTTTGTATTTTGGCAAGGTGTAGAGTCACAGAGTAAGAACATTTTCTCAGAATTCACTAAGGCATCACTCAAGAAGGACAGATTTAAAGTTAAATGGAGATTGTAAAAGAAACACTGATGGATATCTTTCAGTCTATTCAGTTTAGCCTCCTTTCTTGGAAGTGTCAAGTACAAACAAACAAATGACTTTAACTATTCATTTACTTTAGCAGCTAAATACACAAACATGAAGTCTCAGGTGACTAAATGCCTTACAGAGTTACCATTCACATTCACCCATAACAACAACATACACAGGCATTTTCTAAAACATTAAGTGAACAAATCACACAAGAAGCAAGTAAGCGGATCAGATATTTTTCACCACACTCTATGGCAAATTTGTTTGGGTCTGGTATTAAATACAGGTGTCAAGTTTACTAAAACCAATCTGAAGAGATTGCAAGGGTGCTGGATGTCAGGATCAGCTTAGTTTCATGCCTCCTCTAGCATAAAGAGCAGAACAGCGAAAAGATGAATGTGACTGCTGAAGCTAGGGAGTCACTATTACAGAGAATAAAGACACACTGGTCACAAAAAAAAAAAAAAAAATTAGCAAGATGCTAACTCACACATAAAATCTTAGATTATTAAGCACCCCAAAATTAACACATCTAACTTAGTTTTGCCTTTGGGGACATCGGCGTTATCGTTCCAATCTTAAGGAAACTCACAAGGTCACACACTGAATTGTAATTCAGGAAATAAAATCACAAGCAGCTACCAAGCACCACCTGTCTTGTGCACTGAACTAAGCAAGGTTCTCCTTCAGCAAATAGAAAGTATAACTGCATCATTATACATTGTATCATATTACACATGCTCAGGGAAGCCTAATCATGGTTAAATGAGCAACTTCAATTCTGTCATTTGTTAACTTCCAAACAGTTATTTATTGAAGCTTAATGTTAACTCTTCACATCAGGTTTCCCAATAGAGACTTCTACATTTGTATTTTAAACCTACATAAGTTCCTCGTTTGTAAAATTACATGATAAATAAACCATTTTTGATACACGCAAAAGTCTGAAGATCAACTGAAAAGTGGTACCACCTTAACTGTTTTCAAAAGTAATCACATAAAATTTTGTCCTCTTACACTAGACTGCTGTTTACACTAGTATTTCACAGAGCTTCATCTGATGTTTAAGACATGACCCACGTCTAAAAGAAACAGTGGTACGGTCTATATCAGTTGTGACAATTGATAAAGATCAATGAGCTAAATGTTCAAACCAGCATTATTGCTTCGTCCATCTTCAAGAAGCTTGATGCAAGTACTGCAACTTCCAGGAATAAACGAAGAACATATTTCACACATGACATCAGAAAAAAGGAAACATACACCTAGCAAAAAGTCTGTCACATCATCTCAGGGTGCTCCTGTCAGAACATCCCAGGTACGCCAAAGCAGCCAGTACACTCAACAGAAATTAACTAGGCTGCAACTTACAAGTAACTTACATATTTCCAGGTAAAAATGCTCTATTTATAGAAATTCACAATGTTTGTATACAGATTTGCAACATTGTATTACAAGGCACAGTTACCACAAAACCCCCCAGAGACGGACAAGGTCCTGTAAAATAACAAATGGCACACAAAACTAAAGGTGCAAAATCCCAAGAGGCGAAACCTGAAGAAATTTAGAATCCACCCCAGCACCTTGGCATCCAGCACATAAACATAAAGCTTCCCCTTCACATTTAACAAAGTTCACATACAAGTTGGGGCATGAAGGGTTTTTTTGCAGGCCTTCGGAAGTCCCAACACAATTTCTGGTGGTATGAAGGAAGTAAAGGATGGCATGTAGTATAATTTCACAACAGATCATCATGTGGTAGCAGATACGGCAAAACTGCTCTTTTAACTATGTTCTGTACTCATTTTCACGTAGGAAGGATTTTCTATACCTCATCAACAAAAGCGGTAGTTTCAGAAGGTCACAATCAAAACTTTGGACTCCCTCTCTGAAGCACAAACCTGAAGAAACAAGCCTTGCTCAGAAAGATACTATGCACCTCCTTTTACAAATTCAGTCTTCCGACACCTGGTCTAGTACGAGACATCTTAGCAGTCAAAAATCACTGCATCAGTGCAAAGGTCACATCCAAGTCATCATCTGTCACCATGCACAACTTCTTAGAGCACGTAACAACAGATATAGAGCGTATAGAGGTAGAAAAATATTAACTTTAATAAGCTTTACAGTAGAAACCTCCAGCAGCACACATGGAAACAGAATACAGTGAAGATGGAATTTGCCCCATGGCTTTTTGTCGGACAGAAAAACAACCCTTCTGGATCAGTGTTTCTCAGCCACTGATCCAGGGAGCAACGGTTGGCTGTGAGACATCTGAGACAGCCCATGGAACAGCTGCACAGAAGGCTGGCTTGTGTTTTGGGTGGGAGGGGGAGTGGAGGGAATTATTTTCTTGGTTTTATATCTTCAATACACAATTCTCACATGCAAACAAGGAAGCAATCAACACAAGCCAAAATAAAAGCAGTAACTGAGCAAGCAAGCTTATTTTATATCTCATTGCAACTAAACCCTCCTATGGCATTACCACACAGTACAATCCTCAGATTGTATTCAGTGAGGTCAGATGTCTCTTTGGACTTAAAAAGGTTGAGAAACATCGTTTTAGATGACAGACAGTTGGCAGATAATAACATGGAAGACAAACTGAAGATGAGGATTTCTGAAGGACAAAGCAAGATGATCAGATAACCAGCATATACGATCACAGAGAGAAATTAAAATCTGTCAGAGAAAAAAACCCCTTGTCTTAGATATTTTAAAATGTACAGAAAGATTCAGGGAACAAAAGCCTCAGCATGCAAACTCTTTATTTTGAGAACTATGAATCATAAACTAGCACAGAATATTCTAAGGACTGAAGTCTCTAATTCTAGATTTATAGAGCGTGAACCTGCTTTTGTACCCAGTAATAAAAGTAAAGCCATAAAGAGCATTAGGTAATCACAAATTCAACCCCTTAAGTATACTAAAAGCTCCAGCATTTGATTATGCTTAATCACATCCCTCTAACACTACTAAATCAGAGCCACCTCAGTACTATCGCAACTATCTAATAGACATTCTAGGGAGCCCAGAAACAGTTACACGGTGCTCATACTTACTTGAATCCTCCCATCTGAGAAGGTGCAACTTCCAAGCAGAATAGTACAGAAATCCCAGTACCAGAAAGAGGCAGAGGGCTAGCAGCAGGTTACGCATAAACACCAACAGTCCCATCTTCACATCAAATCTGCTCTTCTACATGACCTGAGAAGTAAAAACACGTTGATGATGGAGCCGCCTTCTCCAACAGTCATCCTTTCAAAACATGCGATCCCGTACCCACAACGACGCACAAATCCAAACCCGTGCTCTCCACAAGGTAAAACACACCAATTACCCAAACGGCGTCAGCGAAATAAGAACCACCACCTTAAGTAGCCGGGGTTTTTTTGGTGTGTTTTGTTTTTTTTTTTTTGTCGCACGGCTAAATGCCATTCCGGAGGGGCCGGAGGGCACCGCAACTGTGACAGGGCAGCACCCAGCGCCTTGCCCGCACTCCCGGCCCAGAGCACTTCAGATAATCGGTCCCAGAACCGCCGCAGCCGAGGAGGCCCCCAGACGCGTCACGATGCAAACGCACAGCGCCCGGGGGTCCCGGGGCTGTCCCACGGACGGCGGGGCCCGCGGGAGCGCGTCAGCCGGCCGGGGCGGCGCAGGACCCGGCGGCAGCCCCGGCGAGACGCGCTGCCCCGAAAGGGGGACCGGCGCCGGGGCAGCGGGGCCCGCCGGGCCCGAGCAGAACGGCGGCCGGCCGGCAACTGCCAACGGCCGGCTGGAAGCTGGATTCGAACGGGCTCCGCCACCGCCGGGCGGGTAGCAGGCGCGGGCCAGGCATCCCGCCGCCGCCTCGCCTGTCCCCGCGCTCATCTCCCCTCCCCGACCCCCGCCCGCCCTCCTCACCCTGCCGCTGCCGGCCCTGGGCGTTCGGCCGCCGGCTGCGGCCCCCGGGCGCGGGGCTGCGGGCGCCGCCATGCCGGGCGCGGCGCAGCGGGACCGGCCGCCGCGGCGCTGGGGGGCACAGCGGCCGCCAATAGGGCGCCGGGGCGGGTCGCCGCTCCGCCGACCCGCCCGCATAGCGGCCGCCGCCGGCCAATGGGGCGGCGCGGGGGGCTGCGCCCGCAGCCTATCGCGGGAGGCGCCCGCAGCCAATGGCGGGCGGGCGGCAGGGGGTCGCCCCGGAGGGGCGCTGCGGCAGGGCGGTGGCGCGCAAGCGCGGAACCCCCTCGGCCGCCCCCTCTCCAAATCTCTGCTCCAATCACAACACTGCGCCTGTACCCATCTCCGCGCCGTTCTGATCCCGCTTGCCATCCCTGCAGCGCACTGCCCTCTTCCACCACTGCACCGCACCCTCCCCCTTCCAGTGGCTGCAGGGCACTACTCTGCACTTCCCCAGTCCCCGCCCGGCTTTGCTCCTCCACCAAATCCCTGCACCGCTTCCGGGTCACTCAGTGACACCTCCAAGTCACTGCAGGGACTTCAAGCCACCCCTTCCTCGAGGCCAGACGCTGCAGGACCCCTCCAAGCAGTGCACCGCCTGTCAAGCTCCGCGTTGTCTCATTGCTCCAGTCACTGCACTGCACCTTCTTGCAGCTGAGACATCTCCAAATCTTGCAGTCACTGCAGCCACAACACACTACCACACCTCCCTCCTATCCAGATGGGGCAGCCCAGCAGTACCACTGCATTGCAGTGCACTGCATCTCCCTTCAATTGCTGCACTGCCCAACCTCCAAGCACTGCTCGGAACAACCTCTAAGCCCTGCACTGCTCTGCCCAGCTTGGCGTACGGCCACTACAGAGAGCAGCCCAGTCCTGTCCTGCTTCCAGTGACCGCACCACGCTGCACCTAGCCAAGCTGCACAGCCCAGTTTAGCACCCAGTCACTGCCCTGGGGCACTGCCTTCACACTGCCCTCCAATTTCTGCAGATCCTCACACCACTGCTTACCCAACAAGGTCCTGCCCAGGCACTGCACAACACTGCACCACCTCCCTGGGCTTCCCTGTGCTGCACAGCCTCCACCACTGGACAAAACCAGGCTGCAAGGACCACATCAGCTGCCCTCCCACAGCACAGCTCAGCTCACATCACACAGCCAGTGCCACACAGCCAACACCACACAGCCAGCACCACTTCCACACAGTTCCTGTGACATTACAGTCTCCCCATTCTCACTGCACGGCTGCCCCATGATCACTGCAGTGGTGGGGCCAGCCTGCACCTCACCCATCCCACAGCATTGCCCTCCTTGCTGCTGGCCCCACAGACTTGCTGGGTATTCCTAAAGCTCGTATGGCACAGGGCAAGTGAGAAACACAAGTATATGGCAGCACAGGGAAGGAATGATAAAGAGAAAAAACATTAGACATGGGAGAAAAAGTCCTCTGAAAGGAAAGAAACACTAAGGAATAAACCTGCATCTTTCGGGCAGCAAAGCAGCCCAATTATTTCCTGATTCCACTTTCCATGAATCACTGATAGCACAAGGAAAACAAAAAGCCACGCGAGTATAAGGGAAACTAAGTAGGATCATATCCAGCATGGTGGCAGCTCCCACTGCAGGCAAGCCCTGGTGCAGATGCCGACCGGCACGCGCTGCCTCGTGATGGCACAGGGCTGGTTGAGCACTACCCAGCCTACTCCCTGGTGCTCAGCAAGAGGCAGAGCCCACACAGGGTACAGGGAGAGCCGGTGGAGGCTCACACAGCCCCACTTTCACAGCCAGAAACCCCATTTTGTGGTCAGCAGAAGTGAAGTCAGTGCAGGCTGGCTGCGAGTGTGGCACCCACACAGCTGGGCTCACAGAGCTGCCGTGCTTCTCCACAGAGGCACACGTCTCGCTAACATTAGGTTTTCTGGATGCTAACAACAATTTCTAGATGGAGCACAGGAGATGAACAGTCTCACAACAACATGCAGGTACCACTGGCACCAGTATCCCTCCAGGGAGGTGTGTGGAGAGGGGCTATGACCACATCCATGCAGCCCCATCCATCTGCAGGTCTCCCTCTGCACCACTGCCCACACCAACCCCCAGCACCCCAGGGCTGACCCGCTCAACACACTGGTCACTCTCACCCATCTGAGGCAGATCCCTTCTCTCTGGCAAGCAGACAGCCAGGGCCAGGCTGGGCAGCCTCAGCCATGGGGCTCATTTCCTCCAATAACCTCACTGACTTCTGAGTCGCATCTGTCCGGAGCGTAGTTTTGCTTTACAAACACTTTATGCCTGCTCCTCTCTTTGCCTCTCCATCTCTCTAGCTGCAGAAGCTGGGTTTCTTCTGCCTGCCTCGACCCCTCATGCCCTGGCAACGTGGAGCTGCATGTGACACCTGTCACTGCCACACCACATCTCTGACCATCCTCAAACCTCACCTAAACTGCCCCAACCCTATCGCTTACTCGCTCAGAGTTAAAACCCCACGGGCTGCAGGCACAGTGGGTGATCTGAATTTGATGATGAGATAAGCGGGGACCTACAGCACAAAGCCAGATAGCGACAAGGCTGGGGCTTGCTCCTGAGCCCACGTTTGTCACTCAGGAAACTCTACCCTGCATTATCAGTTGTCAGAGCGCTGGAAAGAGCCCAGCATGGAGTCACGCTTCTTGCCAGCCTGGAAAAAACTCAGGAGGCGAGTGCCATGCATCTATGGAAATCAGGTACCAGCTCCTGGCAGCTAATGGCCACGAGATGAATTAAGGCAATGATTAGTGGAGTGATTTGGTTCGAGTAGCAGGGCTTTAGTCTGAACATGTTCCTACTTAGCTTACACATTTCATTCGCAGGCAGATGTCAAGCTGGATGTTGCTAGGAGATCAACAGCAGGGGAATAATTAAGTCTGATTAAATCCTATCATATTGCCATGCCGCTTTCCAGAATGCTCTGGAGCTTTTCAAAGCCAAACTGACCAAATGAAAGGGCAAGAGCTGCAGCCCATCCTGCTCGACAAAACCCACTGACGGCTGACCTGCTGAGCCCCTGTGTCTGCAGAGTATTTCCCACAGCAATGCTGGCCATGAGCTGAGTGGAAAAAAATAAAAGGAGGGAATCTGGAAGAGGCCACAGCTGGTGGCTGCATTAGCAGGTAATGCAGGACAGTTGGGACTGGTCACTGCCCAGATCAGGCAGTGAGGGGTCCTACACCCCATGTCCCTGCATCAACCCTGCGTGCTGCTTGGGGCACTCACGTTGGACTAGACATAACCCGGTGCCCTTGGCACATATAGCACATCTGGGGCATAGCTGTGCAAGGGGCCAGGCGCTGGTTCAGCTGCTCAGGTCCCCAGTGGGCCTTTGGCATGTGGGGGTGACCATCAGCAAAGCCTCCTCCTTCCCTTCCTCTGGAAGGAGCCCAGCTGGGACATGCCAAAAATGCTCTGCAAATGCACCTGCACGTGGTGCTGAGCACCACAGGGTGTTCCTGCTGAAATGATGCCTGCTTGCTTTTTTCTTTCTTGGTGGCTGAGCTGCGCATTATATGGGGTGACACGTAAAGGTAAATAACAGCTACAGGTTCTTTTCCCATCAGTAAATAAAAGTTATGCTGTAACTATCTGCATCAGTTGCCAAACGCACACACACACGTCAGCCTCTGGGCTTCCTTTGTAGCGAGACTGCTAATCTAATTTTGACTCTCTGCCCTATAAAAATTCTCATTCTAATACTCACACCATAATCCTTGCCCCCAAATTACATGCCATCAAATCAGACCTGATACTAATTAATGTAGTATTTTGTTATTAATTAAATACCACAGCAAAGATCTCTTTCCTGTAATGGCTAGCTAGAGATTACCTTTGCTGATGCACGAGCTTGGGAAATGCAATCTGGGCTGTAACACGCTTGAATTTCGGCTTTATCTCTGTGGCCAAACTTGTTTTATCTCACGCACTCATTACATATCATTCTTAAACACAGGCTCTGAGCTCCAAGTATGATCAGTAGAAAGCACTTTACATTTCTGCTCTGGCTACTCTAAGAACAGAAATGTTAAACAGCATCCTCAGCAGTCCCACACCAAACAAGCCGAACTTGGCTGAAAAATTCTGCCTCCCTCCAGATGTTTCCAACAGCAGAGAGTCACACTTACCGCTCCGGGCACAGGTAAACACCTCGAGCCTGCCTGAACAGCTCCCGAGCGCTGCCCCACCAGACCACCTTCCCTAGGGTCTTCCTCAGCTGAAATGATCTGACAGTCTTGCCTGACACACGGCTGTATGAGTGCGAGCAGCCGGCCAGCACGTCACTCAGCGGTTCATCTCCTTGCATTAATTCCAATATGCTATGTTTGCTTCATGCATATTTTCCAGGAAAGGAGGTAGGCTTGATTTGAAGACAAGCGTTGGAGACTCCCACCTTTCTGGGTCTGTTTCTGGAGTCCCTCACCCTCACGTTCAGAAGAGCATCCCACAGCCCTGCGTCTGGCTTCAGCTTGCAGACATACCATTTTGTTCTGCCTTCTGCTTGATTAAAGAGCCTTTCAGAGCCTGGCATTTTTGTGACACTACACATATGCTGCAAGCAAACCCCCTCTCATCCATCTTCATCTGATAAGCTAAATATACTGAGTCGCCTAATTCTCTTACTGCCAGGCTTTTCCTCCCACACTCAAGCCATTTTTTTGTATTTCTACTCTACACAGGCGCTCTGATTTTCGCGAATTCTTTTTAAGATGTAGACTTCCATAATGAGCCCCCCTAATGCTTTGAGACAGGGACTGAATCTGCCTTTTCCTATTCTGTCTCAAAGGACTGCGTTGGTCCTTTTTGCCATAATATCAGAGTAACTATTCAGGTAGGATTGTCCCATATCATTTCCAGATCTGTTGCTGGCTGGGTTAGAGCCACCTGGGCTGGCCAGTGCCTGTCTCAGCTGCACATCCAGGACCCTGACACATGGAGCTGGGTGATGGAGGACACTTCCACTCCCGCACACCTTCCTCGCTTGTTCCCTGTCCTGGCTTCATGGATGTCATAGCTGCCTCTCCAGCAGCATCCCAGAGCAGCCTGCAAAGGTGGGCTTGGGCCTGCAGCGAGCACACGGCAGGGCGCAATGCTGCAGGTCCTTGGGTGGCCCATAGACCATCTGCAGGCAGGGTCTGGTGGGATTTCCCTCCGGCTGGTGGTTGTTTGACCTGGGCAGCCAGCATCTCCTTTTCCCAGCGTGTCACCACAGGTGCGCGTCACTCTTCCAGGGCTGGACGCAGACCCCACCACAGGGAAGAGAGGTGCAACTTTTTTTGGGGTTTAGGAACCTGAGCCTGGCAGGTGAGAGCAAGGTTTGCTGAACCCTGGTGAGGTCTCTGGGAGCAGACGTCTCGGCTGTTGGTGACTGTGCTGTGAAATAAAGGAAAGCGCAGAACTGAGTGGTGCTGGCTGTATTCTGGCTGTTTTAGCTGTGATGTCGGGGAAATATTTTGCAATGCCTCTTAACATTTCACCCAGCCTGCTTTCAGTGACACAGTCACTGAGGAATCCGGTGCACTACGTAATTACTAGGCTGCACACCGTGAAAACAGCTTTCTAAAATAATAAACTGGGTGGAGTTTCCGTCTTAATTCTGCCCCTTAAAGAAACCAGCTCAAATACTCCTTGTACATATGCCATTCAAAGGGTTTTCTTTCTCCCCAGCAGCCCCCTCAGTGAAGCATACCTGAGACTTGGGAGTGAAATGGGGAATCATTCCTAGCCCATGTCCCACCATCGGATGTCACAGGCGCTTCCTCGCACCAGTGCTATGGGAGCCTGGAAGGAGCCCAGCTCCAGCCATGCCCGCGCTGCCTCTCTGGAGCCAGAAACACACAACTGGATTGCTGCCCTTGAGTTTCTGAGATGACTGCTGAATAAACGTGAATTTCATAGATGGTTAGAGCTGCAATGGCCATGAAGCCTAATGGGCTCATCCCATACCCTCCAGCCAGGCATCATCCCCTTTCGTGCCATAAAAATAGCTGAAACAGCAGGCAGGGCAGACAGGGCTGGTCCAGCTGCTGCCTCCCCTCGAACAGGCATGGCAGGAGTGACCCCATCTTACATGCCATCATGAAGGAGAAAGAATTCGGTACAGCAGTGGCACAACAAGGGGAGGCTGCAGCTCCCCAAATCAGACATGTGCATGCCACACGCCCAGGTAATACTGCAAACAACGTTTTGATAACATAATCCTGGGTTCTCCAAACACGCGTTAATTTTTAACAAATACTTGGCTGGCTTGAGGCCAGTGTAATTCAAAGAGCCAAAGCAGTGTGCAGAGAAATGGCAGAGACACCCAGACTGCTGCCTGGGAGGTGGCAGCAGAGCTCAGGGCATCCTGGGGCTGTGTTACACAGGACAGACCTCGCAGGGGAAACTCCTCCCTGGGCAAAAGGAAAGGTCTGGCTGGTAAGAGCAGAAGCATCTAGACAGCGCACTTTGGCTTTTCCACTACCATCAACAATGACAGAGGAATTTAATTAAAAGCATATATTATAAAGAATTAATAAGGCTCACGATAGAGTAACAGCTACATGCATTAACAGCTACGTTTTGAGGTCTGCCAGTGAGCCAAGTATTAATGGTGAGATATCAACAACACGGAGTGTACCTAGACCCCCAATGACCGTTTCCTGATCCAGCACCATTTAAAAGTTTTAAAAATCAATTGTCTACATGACAAGATGAAGGCTTACATTGGTGCCTGGTAAAATACTGAACAGGCTGTTAGCTTCTACAGCACGAGCTGGACAGCCTCATAAAACAAGCACAACCCACTGCACAGTAATGGGCTGCAAAGGAAGGTACGTGGGTACAGAAAGGACAGACTATTGCAGGGTGGGGGATCTCCAGGAAGGTGGAGGGAGTATTAAGAGAAAAAAGCCAAAAAAAGGGGAGAAGGTCTCCTCACTGACCCAGGGAGCAGAGCACTGCTATGGGCAGCACATCAGCCTCACAGAGGGATGTGCAGGGTCTGAAGGTGCAGAGCTGAAAATGGAAAAACTCAAGCCTGAAACTAAGTATATTTCTTTGCAAGGACAGCCTTCCTCAGCATGCAGCCTTCACAAACAAGATTAGATAGTCTTGAGTTTTTGGGCTCTGCCCGAAGAGGGAGTTTTTGATCCCTTCCTCTATGATGCTTTCCTGAGCCTCAGGCAGCACAGAAAAGCTCCTCAGCTGAAGAGGCTCCCCATTTCTGCGACAGCAAGTGACCATGTGCAAGCATGTTGCTGCCCACGCTTCAAGTCCCACAGCACTCTCCGCTCAGATACCTCCCTCCTGTTCCTTCACAAGCCAGGAAACACCTTCAAGCTCAAGAGCCGGGGAGATCTGAAAGATTCACGAATCTGCTTTCTCAAGAGCAATGAAGCTGTGCAAGTCCAGAGGGAGGAGGATGGAGGTATCCTGGAGCAGCAGCTGCTCCCAGCAAGCCCACAGCCACAGCACACGGGCAGTGCTGCCTTTCCTGGGGGCACGGTTGTGGCTCCAGCCCCTGGCACATCGCGGCCCTGAGCGGCCTTGTCAGAGGCCCACACTCCTCCCATCGCACCAGGCAGCTGAGGCTGGCAGAAGCGTTCTGTGGTCTGGATGTGGAGTGAGCCTGTCATCTCTCCCTCATCAGCACAGCCAGGCCTAAAAATATCCCGGGAGTGGGCCGATGGCAGTTGTGCTACAGTCTCCGTTACGCAGATGGAAATGGCCGGTCCCTGCCAGAGCGCCCGGGACAGCGCCAGCTCCGCTACCCGGCACCAGCACGGGGTACTGGGATCCTGTGCTGGGCCTTGGTAATCCCTGCAGAGTGTGCCAGGGACAGTGCTTGGCACAGAGCATCCTGGCTGTGGCTGTCCCAGTCAGGAGACACAGGCAGCTCCAGAGGGATCGCCCCTCCTGGGTGCACAGGGCTGAGCAGGGCGCTGCCCTGAACCCTTAACAATGACAAAACAGGGTGCTGCCCAGGCACCCCTTGCACCCAGGCAGCCACACTGACAGCACTGTGGGTGCAAGTACAGCAGGACAGGGAGCTGGAGGGCAGGTCAGTGGAGCAGCAGCAAGGCAGGCTCGGCCCTCAGGAAAAGCCAGAGAAGCAGAAAAGCTCAGCTGAGTTCGCAGCCTGTTTGGGAAGAGGACTGGCCTTGTGTCCTGCAACACGCAAGCAAAGGGCAAAGCTGCCAGCTCCTCCCTTTCCATCCCTTCATGGCCTGAATCCACAGGGCCTGACAGCAAACAGGGCTGCTGACGCTGAGCCTCAGGCAATCCTCCACTCGATAAATCTGAGTGGGAAAAGCAGCAGAGGTGCTCCTGGAAGAGCCAGGAGGGATGCGCCAGCTCTTGTAGGAATGGCTTATAGGATAAGAACACAAATCCAGCCCCAAGCAGAGACTCAGGCTCTTACACAGACCCATGACCAGCAGGCAGAGCCTGTGCCTTGCCCTGGAGGTTCTAGCGGGTCTGGGCAGGAGGGAGGGCTGCTTTGGGAAGGCAAGCACAGCCCTATCAGAGCGGCACGACACATGGGGGCCAGTTCATCAACTCGTGCCCAGGCTGGCATCCCACCACCCCAGCGTTGACAGGAGAGCTGCTGCCCAGAGTGAGCCATGCTCGGGGCAGAGCACACCCTGGCAGGGTAAATGCTGGCCCCACAGCACTGCCTTTGCAACAGCCTAGAGGCTTCTTCAGGGTCCAGCCCTGCACATGGAGTAGGTGCCCAGGTTCATGAGGGGCTGACAAGCTCCCACACTGAGCTGACCTTGCACCTCAATGCCACCAGCAGCTGTGTGGTCCCTCTGCAACCACCTCCTCTCTCTTGCTCCAGAGCTGGTCAGCAAAATACCTGCCCGCCCTCCTCCCAGAGTGACAGCACATGGGGCACAAGATCTTACCGCCCGGAATCCCACAACCCTCCCATATGCCTGAGCTACTCACGTGCCTTCAGGCACTTGCTTTCAGCCACTAGACCCGAAGCACTTTCTGCATTCACTGCTGCTGTGCATGACTGTGCTGGGCTTCATGGAGCACATCACACGTGGGCCATCTGCCAGCCCCAGCGGCTGCAGAGACTGTGGAGGCAGAAGGCTCAGGGTAGCAGCGCCCACTGCTGCAGCATCCCTTCTGCCAGCATGCAGACACATCTCCAGCAACCTCCTCCGGCCTTCAAGGTACCAACCCAAGTGCCCATTGCAGCCAACACCATCACCACTGCTGGCCAGGCACTGGGAGACTGACATGTGCACCCAGCCCACAGGCAGCGTGGCTGCTCCCTGCCCTAAGCCACAAGCCTCACTCCCTCCATCTGGACATGCCCTGGTGCTGTGCTGTCCAAGAGGAACCACCAGCTGCTCCAGCCTGCAGCCAACCCACACTGATTTCATCCCAGCCCAGCTGGTGTCCCCAGGATGTCACAAGAATCCTGATCCCAAAGCCAAAGTGTCACCCACTCACCCCCACGCTGTGCCACGCTTTCGTCACAGCCCAGGCCAGCAAGACAAGCCCCCCAGCACAGCCAAACCTCTCCTGGGCAGGTGACCGAGGGCCAAGGCCACACTACCCGGGTGGCTCTTCCCAGAGGGACACGCTCCAGGCACAGACCCCTTACCTCTTCCTGCACCCTTGGCAGCTCCCCCAGCCCTGCATAGAGCTGTCCCCAGGGAGCAGAGCCCTGAGCAATCTCACCTGCTTATCCTGGTGCTGCGGGACAGGTTGTGCTGGGAGAGGGCGAGACTGAGACGTGGGACAAGGCCCAGCTGCGGCCAAGGATCTTTCCCTGGGAAAGGAAAAGTCTCACCCAGCAGGTACCAGGCACCTCCCCAGAAGGGCTGCACAAAGGCTCTTCTGTCCAGCAGCTCCTGGAGGAAGGACTGAGGTGCCACAGCCTGTCTGGAGAAGGGGTGGGAACCAGCTGCAGGAGGCAAGGACAGTCCAGCCCGCAGGGATTGCCCCCACAGCCCGGCCCTGCACCGCTCGCTGGGAACCATCGCCGCAGCCTCAGCTCAGCCACTGCAGGACTGGAGGCTCCTTGTGTGCACTCTGCACAGCTGGGCAAGGGAATGATCCAGGTCCCCCAGCGCCGCCCCCACAAATCGACAGAGGCTGGGGGATGCAGGCAGGTGGGAGAGATCCTGGGCAGCTGCCTCAGGCAGTGTGGTCCCGGGCAGCAGTGCAGGAGCCAGGCTGTGGGGAAAGACCCCCCAGCACATTGGTGCCAGAGAGATGCCACATGCAGCCGAGATGCAGGGCAGCAGGGCAGGGAAGACCCCACTACACTGGGACACCTTAAGCACGGCTCGTCTGTGCTCATCTGGAGAAGGCAAGGAGCGAGAAGCCCTTCATCGAGCTGGCCCATCAGGTGCTGACGTGCCTGGCTCTGGGCCCGGCAGCCTGGAGCTGCGCAGCTCCCATGAACGCTGTCTTTCTTCTCCCTGCGGCGCAGCCCTTGGCAGCCCCTCAGCCACTCCAGCTAGGGAGGGAGAAGAGCCAAGCTCTGTTTTTCTGTCCCTTTCCCCTTGCCAGGCTCTACACAGCACTGAGGGCCCAAGCTGGGGCCTCCCTGCTGAGGACAGCACTGCAGACCTCTGCTCCCACAGAGATCCAAGAGGAACCTTCACCTCCAGACAGTGAGAGAGAGCAAGGCTGGCCCCAGCCCCACTGCAAGGATGGCTGAGGGTGCAAACAAGACACCCCATGTTACCCCCCACATGCAAGAGAGAAAAGCAGAATTAGAGCATTAACTCCCTTGCCAGTCCCCGTGGACACCAGCTGCTAAATGATGTTTGGAAACATCTTTCCAGCCGGAAACAGGAAAGCCAGAGAGGACTCTCTACAGACTCTTCTCTCGCTGCCAACACAACCGCTCCCTTCATCCTGCCCCAGCTCTGCCGGGCCTGGACAAGCAAAATCTGCATCCCTCCAGCAGAGCCAAGCAGCCTGGGCAGCTCCTGACTGCAGGCAGACACAGCTCCAGCCAGATGGGCTGCTAAGCCCTTCAGTGTAGCTGCTCCTCTTTGCCAATTTCCTTGCTCCCAGCAGATCAGTCCTGTAACTCCAGTACCAACAGCACATCAGCACCACACACCACTCTAATTTTGCACAAACTGGCTGCAAGTTAACAGCTTCTCTGAACACGCAACCTGCAGCTAGTCAGCACCCATCACCCCACACTAAAGGCCCCATCTGCTGCACCCAAGATGCCAGGTCGCCTTTTTTTTAATTACTTGTGGCTACCAGTAACGAAGTTTGACTTAAACCCTGCTGTGAGGATAGGCACAAAAATTAACCCAAAAGGTGCAGAGAGTGTATTCAAGAGAAGCAGCAGCACTTCAGGAAATGAGGGGTCCAAGCACATTAACTAACATCAACTCACATTCACAACCAGCTAATTCCCATGTCTGCAGCTTCTCTGGAGGACCATGGATACAACACACCCTCTGCCTCTCTAAATTTAGGAAGACTGTGGACTTGATTCATTATACTTCTTGAAGTAGCTTGCTTTGGTCTACAGCATAGCTGTATGTAACATCTCAGTGTGGTCACAGGTACTGCTTGGACGTCAGGATGGCTGGTACAAACTTTCGAGCTGCAAAGACAGGTTTCTCCTAACTCCATATGGAGGACTTCAGCCTGGGTATGAAAACATTCCAGCACACCAGCCACCCACTTGCCTATAGCCTGTGAGGAGCCAGCAACGTGGCTAAAGATGAGAGCATCCCAGTTCCTGGGGTGTTGGATCATCTCAAAATGCCTGACATACTCAGCGTAGGCCCCTTATGTTGCAACTCTCCCAGGACTCGCTCCCCCGGCTGAGGTGGAAGAGCCCAGACAGCAGGCCTGTTTCACTTCTCTCTTGCATTGTGTACTGAAGGTGTTCACAGCTCACTAGAACCATTCATAAAAGTGAGAACTTTTTCTTAAAATGCAGTATTACAGGCCAAGGACACCTCTTTTCAGGCTCTCCTACCTTCACTCAGTTTTGTCTAGAAATTAACAAATATACTATATCATTTTAATCTTTTTCTGGTACCATCCCACACATTTCCCTCATTTGCTAGGTGCTGTCAGAGCAGTTTTGACTTCAGCATTGTCACATTACTCATGCTGCAGCAAGGAGGCTGTGGCAATGTTTCTGCATGGATCTGCCACAGGTTCCTCAAAAGACGGCAATCAGGCGAGTGTTTCCCATTCCCCTCTAGACCATTCTGGTGACGTTAAAGGGACTACGGATACACATCCCCAGCTGTGCTCATTACTGGGACCAAGCAACAACACACTCACCCCATTTGCAGTGTTGCGCTCTTCACTCATCCGAGGGAGAAATTTAAAGCTGCTGAAGGTGCTTACCACAACGCAGAGAAATGAAGAATAATCATGGGAAAAGATGAAAAAGGCTTATTTTGACTTTTAGCAGTACCTCATGTTGTTCATGTTGAACCTAAAATATTGCACACTTTGCACTAACCTAAGTGCATACACGTAAAGGTTCTGTGCAATCTCTACAAATTTGTCTGGGAAAAGGAGACATTAGCATTTTCCCAAACTACAAAAGTTGAGTCCAGGAATACCTGGCACTTCAGGTTCCAAAGACAGGGGCTGAAATAATCCTGTGGTGAATAAGCAATTTGCTCAAGGTCACTTAGTGCATCAGTAACAAAAATCCCTGAGATCAGGTAGAAGAATCTCCTTTCCCTGGCTGCCGGATCAGCAAGTCTTAACCAGTGCTGTGAAATTCAAGAGTCAACACCAAAGGAACAAGGCTGTCTGACTCCGCACTCAGGTAAGATTTTCTGATGACTCCTCTTCTGGCACTTCCACTCTGATCTACAGAGGGAACCTAAGGCAACTCAGCTGTTATTGCAGATGTTTCAGGTCTGTACTTGAATGAGGAGGGACAAATCTGTGGCTCTGTCCCTGTTCTTGTTGAACAGCCATGCTGGACTGAGTCCTTAAATAACAGAACTCCACTTAGCGTCTCTGAAAGACAGAGGACTCACTGGATTAAGGAGATGAGTTATTATAAAGGAATAATGCTAAGAGAAAAATTAGAAGCATGATGAGAATTTCCAAGTTACAGTGCTGTAGTTCTTAAATTAGTCTACAGATTGTTCATTTTGAAATTAGATTTATTACTTGATCAAATTGAAAACAACATACAGGCTACCAGAGTCTTGATTTCATCCCATGTTTGCATTAAAAAAACAAGCACAACTGCAGACATGTTAGACAACAGGAGCCCAGTTAGAGAATGGAAGAACAGAGATGCATTGGAAGCCTTGGGATATGTGGCTACGCTCCTCAAACACTGCAGAATCAATTCGACCCAGCTCAAAACACCGGGAAGAGAGAGAAGGAGCAAGAATGGGTCCTACTAGTGATGGTACTGTCTCTGGTCATCTGAGGGGTCTGGCTGATGGAGAAAGAGGTCTCTTTGAAGTCCAGCCACAGGCAGAAATATTACTGCAATCAGGTGCTTCACAAAAAATACAGTCACCTTTTTAAACCTTATAAAAAGTAATCACTGGCTTGCCAAGCTTATCGTGAATTAAGGGCAAGCCGCTGTTTGTCTATACCAAAAATGCTTTTTATGGGTCCAACCTGAACCAGTCGCAGATGGAAGCTTCATGAAAAGTCAGATCTACTGCCTGCAGCATCACATGCAACAGGCCTAACGAAGGGCCATTAGGGCTCCTGTGGGGCACATCGAGCATGATTTCCTACTGAGCACATTCAAGAAGCACCTGCCTAGTTGATACTCTGACACCTTGCCCTCACTGGAATGATGCTGTAACAGAGAGAAACACACCTCCAAATACAAACCACTGGAGAAAATTATTATCAGTCGAGATCAAAGCATAGGTAATGGAAAGCATAAGTACCTTTAAGACAGCTGCTCTGTAAAGAGCTTTTATTGCTACCTGTTGTACTTCAAGCCATAAAACCAATTGCTTCTGCAAAGTCAAATAATATAGACCCTTCAAACATCAGGGTCACCAATTTTAAGTTCACAGAGAATAGCCAAAATGCAGTTCAATCACCGCACTACAAGAAGGTATGCTCACATTTGAACAATGCAGCACAAGAACTGGCAGGAAAATTGGGAAGGCCCTTTGTCTCAGAGTGCAGGATGGCAGCGGTTTCCAACACAGTGCAGCCAACTGACAAGAGCAAATCTGGAGCCGGCAGAAAATGCAGTGTAACAGAGCTCCTCTTCCAGAACAAATATCAGGCACAGGAGCTCTTGAAAGTCACTCAATACTGTTAGAGGTGGGTGGCAAAACCTGCTGCAGTTGAACAGCACTCCAAACAAATCCAGCTGTTCCGTACTACGTCATCATTTTAGGATGCAGTTGCTTAGAGCCATGTGTTGCCTGCACAGGTACCATATGGCACCTAAAAGGTGCATTTAAGTTATAGGGCAGCTTGGGAAGAAAGCCTGAACACAGGCACCTTTCCTCTGGAGGCATAATGGCTAATGGGTACGAAGAGTATGTTTTTCAGTAATATCCCAGTACTGTTCAGCCTACAAGAAGTTAATACCAAATCTTAAGATACTCTGACAGAACACAGGCAAGTTTGTTAAGACACTGCCAGCTCTTCTCTGTTTGCTCACAGCATATCACTTCAGAGAGGCTTACGTACAGGCTAAGACATCAAAGTGCAATTTCATTCCTATTGCCTAGACCAGAATACCTGCAGCTACTAGACTCTGGTCTTAAGAGATCCTAGTTTTATCAAGTCAACTATCTCATTCATCAGAATGTGATTTAATACCCTGAGACCAGGAGTTTTGGACATGGAAAAAAAACCCAACCAACCAAAAAGAAAAACCAAACACAAAAAACCCCGAAAAACAAATGGCAAAGGAAAACCCCTATCTCCTTTCAGAATCTGCTTAAGCCTTCCAATACTGATGAACGAGGTATTCCACCACAAAAATGGCACAGAACACCTTTATGCAAAACAGTGGTTGTGCAAATCTTTGCTATTTTTCTCATCCTCCTGACCCTATAAAAATGTAGGGTAAGATTTTCTTTACAAAAGTTGTAGTTTATTTCTTTTCTGATCAAGAGTTGTATTACTACACAATACTACATTTTATTGCTAATCACAAATCAATGCACCGGGGTTTCAGAAGAGTTTGGTTTATAGCGTTCCAATGTAACAAAAGGAAAGAAGTTACAAATTCAGACTTTGCAGACACATTGCCAAGTCCCTATAGAAGCAGGGACGCATTAGGTCTGTTTCACTAGAAAATTATCCTCTTGAACTGTTTCTGGAGAAGATGTAACCATAATTTTCTCCAGCAGGAAAGTCGCCCCATCATTCCATGCAAAAAGAAGGTGGACAATCTGCTCTGTAACCTAAAATTCCCTTTCCTATAGAATGAGAAAGGAACATGTATTTACATGGCTCCTACAGTGGTGTGTTAATGCTTAAATTACTAGGAGCAAGTCGACACATCTTCCGGGTAAACCCACTACCCAGCTTAACTCAGCTTCCTGTTGCTGGAGTAGCAAGTTCTTTCCAACACAACTGAGATGTGCCCTACTAAAAAATGCTGCGGTAACCTCTGCCAGACAGCAACACAGCAGCGCTCCTGCTACAGAAGAGCATTGCACAGCCTTTCAGTAATACATACAGTTCAGTGCATGCTTTATCTGTCCCAGACCCAATTTTAGCTGTTGCAAGCAAAAGCCTGCAGCCATACAACAGACAGTGCTGGCACAGAAGAGGTACTGCACTGCTTCAGATACTGCTGCCCTGTCATCCCCAAAACTGTAACGCTGATTTCAGGAAGGGAGAGTTAGGACTGTCCCTTTGGTCATTATTGCCTTAGAGGGAGTGGGGAGAAACTCAAGCTCTTCAGGAGCCAAATGTCTACTGGGAGCTGAACACCTATTCTTGTTAGAAGGCTGCACTGCACAGGGCTCCAGACAGATTTCATTGATTCTGAGGCACATACCATTAAACTTATGATTAAGTCAAAACAAGTATCAGAACAAAAATATTAAATGGAGGGTTAAATAATTTTTCCTATAGCATTCAATTTCACATTTCACCTGTTCACATAAGCACCTCCTGTCTGCTTGGATCTGAACAGCCTACAGCTCAACCTTCAGAAAGGAGGTGCTGAGAAACAAGAGACTGAAGCTGCTTGCAACAAAAATATGGATATAAATATAAAAAGAGGTTCAATTTCAAGCACCAGTAATACTGCCTGCTCAAGCCCAGGTGTGGTCACCAGGGAGACTCTCAAAATCAGGACATTATTCAATTAAAACAATACACTGTACTATTCTGCAGCTGCCAAGATTCCTGGCTACAACTCCCATAAGAGTTTGCCACCTGTCAAAATTGTCTCTAAGAAAAAAGCAAGACTGCTTGATGAGATGAAAGCAACACCCCCAAGCTGGCTTATTCAGTAAGGGCCCAACTTCAGACCAGGAGTCTGCAGGCATCAGCTTCAGCAAATGGGATCTCTTTCACTATCCAACAGCTGCCTTTCAGCTACTGCAGAGCATCAGCTTTTTAGCTTCCTTAAAAAAACAAAACAAAAAACCCCTGGTTTCGAAGCATCCAAATATGGCCTGTTGCACTGGAGCGTTTAAATCCTTGGGGGAGGTGGGCATCTTCTTCCTCTGCCACAGGCAGCGCTTACTCCATGATGGCCCTGTACAACGCAGGTTCAATGTAATCTTCCCGGTAGCGTGAATTGATCACTCTTTGTCTCTTCCTCTCTTGTCTGACCTCCTTCTCTGCAAAGATCTCCGTGAAGCGCATATCTGAAGCTATTGACTAAAAGAAAAAGCAGAATTAGTCACTATGACACTGATCAAATCCCTGCCTCCACATCCTCCTACTGCATATAAGAAAGAATCAAGTTGGAACTCTTGGGAACATTCAGCCTTCTTCAAAAACTGACCGAACACAAGAAGAAAAATATTTAAGAAACTGGATTTAAAACTCTGGGGCTAAGTTTAAATGTACTGTAATCAGAGATCTAAAGAATCATAGGTTTTAAATTTGAGTAGCTAATTTAAGTTCACAGTCACTTTCTTAAAGGAATAAACACACTCATCCCTTCCAACTTCCAAGCAGTCTAGGACATTTTGTGCCTTATGGAGCAGGCATAGGGAAACACCTGGTCACAGGATTCAGCTATGATACATTCTTTCTTAAACCTCAGCCATCCTGGTCACAGGATTCAGCTATGATACATTCCTTCTTAAACCTCAACCATCCTGTGAGCCTGCCAACAGGTTCTGCACTAGGGTGTGCACGATCATGCTGTAAAGCCAGATACACTAGTATGCTGTCCATAGTTATGGTTTTCATAGCGGGAAGCATAAAGCAATGGAAGCAGGACCCAAAGGGGCTGTGAGATCTCCATCCTTGCAGATAATCAAAACCTGGCTGGAGAGAGCCCTGAGCAACCCTGACTTCAAAGTTATCCTGCTTTGAACAGGTGACTGGGTCAGAAACCTGCAGAGGTCCTTTCCCACCTGAATTATCTTACAGTTCTAAAAAAAAAAAAAAAAAAAAAAAAAAAAAAGGCCAGCTCTTTTGATGCCATCCTACTAAGAGCCTTTCAGAACAAAAGGTGAAGAAACTTGGCCATTCTTTGCTATGGGAATACACAATGAAACCTAGGAATATAGGCATGAAAGGGTATTAACATGCTGTCCCAAACAGTGACTGACTCTATGCTATAAACTCCCATCTCTGCAGGAGGAGAATTAAAGTCTCTCCAGAGCGAGACGGAACTTTGCTCTTGTAGCCTGATAACTACCAAACTTCACAACAATTGGGGAGAGCATCAGATTGTAATCTTTTGCTGCTATGCACTTAATTTGTCCTTGAATAGCAAGCTAAGTTAGAATGAGCTTCCCTAGTAGATATTTACACCCTGTTTACTTACCAGCCTTGACTTCACTCTCTTAGGAAGCTCCTCATCAAGAGTATACACATCATCCCTTTTCACCATCAGCTGTGACCCATCTTCAAATTCCACCTAGAAGAAAGAAATAAGTTGTTCTGCCAGAAGTCTCAGAAGTTGGAATCCTCCCACAGCTGCCCAGAACTTGCCTCCTCCTTCCCGCAGAGGTCTCTCATGAAATAATCTTCTAGCACTTGAATTTTATAAGATACGTATGCAGGTATGCACACTGCAAGAGCTTCTAACCAAAACCTCACCAATCCCATGACAGTAAAAGTAGGCCTGCAAGTTTTGGGCTATTCTTGTAACACCTGACAAAGCAGCAGACAGTCACTTTAATATGGCCCGAACAGTCATCCTCCTGGAAGCGTGCAAGGCATGATGCACTCTCACTAAATAAAGAGCAGCAAAGCCAAACTTATTTTAAGTAGTTTAAACTACAGGAACAGAGTCTGCTGAAGAATTGCAGACCAGCAATTTTTCAGAAGCTGAGACTTTCAAGCAGGTAGCCAGATATAAGTAGAGCTGTAATCAATCACTTTGCTCTTAACTCCAGCAACTGTTAGCAGCACCTGGTACTGCTGACAACATCAAGTAACTTCCCCTGAAGTGTTTGACTCCTCTATAGCTCTGCTGGCTTTGAGAAAAGTACTGTTAACATGATCAGCTTGTTATAAATGACAAATTTTCAGACAACAGTTCTGTACCTGGTACATTTGGATGGCATGTGATGCGACAAACTTGGCTCCGTAAACTTGTCCATCTGTCCATCTCACCTGCACAACTTCCCCTTCAGCAGGGGGACCTAACTGAAGACAGTCTCGACTCTACAGCATAAAGGAGGAAGGTGGGAGAGACAAGGAGACAGGTAAGCAGCTTCCTTATGTGAAGATTCAGCAAACCACAGGGGAATCCATCCCAGTCACACTGCCCACCACCCCAACAATTACTCCATTTTAGAGAACCAGGCTGAGAGACATCCACCTATGTCATCTGTATTTAAATCCTAATAGTGAGCCCGACTTCAAAGTACTTGATGGAGGAATGGTACACAAGTACCCCTTCAGACCTACCACTGCTAAAGACAAGCTGCACTCCCTGTTACACCTGTTCCTCTGTGCCCACAGCTAAGTCCGTCTCATGTGACATCCTCAGGCCATCTTGCAGCACACCTCAGCCACGACATGACCAAGGGTTGGACCAATTACTAGATCCCCTGCTATGTCCGCTCTGCAGCAGCAAAATGGACTCATATCATGTGCCCTCTATGGGAGCCAGGTTCCCACTGCAAAACCTACCACAATGTCCTCTGGATATAGGTTATCACTGAAGGAACCATCATCGAAGTTGACCTCGTAGAAAGTCTCTTTTGCAAGGCTGACCACTTCACATTGATAGAAGCGACCATTCTTGTGCTTGCTGATGACTATCTGTCCAGGTGACAGATCCTGGAGTGCAGCCTTAGCTCGCTGAGGGGAGAATAAAAAAAAACACCACATCACTTTTTACACAATGGCTCAAAGAATGTGTGGACGACCATAGCTCCAGTGCTGGCAAACAAGGAAGCAAAATGAGGTAACTCTACTCAAGACACCATCAGCAGCATTTTTAGAAAAGTTCTGCCTCTGGTATTTCAAATGCTTAAAGCCTAATCTGTCAGATGCAGCTGTCGTTAATTTACTTAGTAAATGAAGCACTCATTCTTCAGGGCAATGCAAGGCCTTTACAGTAAATATTATTTAACGGACTGTTGTGGTTTTGATGGCTAAAAGGGATACACGGGATCTTCATAAACTAATAGATGACTTAAAAATGAAATTCTGTCACCGCTCATACAGCCTGTTGGGAGTCCCAGCACTAACTCCTGCATATTAAGTATCACAGCATAAAACCCACTATTACTCCTCATTACAACAGCCACAGGAGGGATTCACGCTCTCAGTTCTTCTGGGCTGCAAATCAAAGGACCTGACTAAGATCCTTCAGAGCAGCAGCAGGGCTGAGTTCAGAATCCAAGACCAACACCATTAGATTATACTGAACATTCTGAAAGAGCCAAACTTTTCAGTCCCTCCAAGATACTGCAGTTCAAATCCTGGGAGTCACACATCTACTCACCTCTGCCTGAGATGGAGTCTTATGCCTGAAGCAGGTAATGAAGACAACAAACGGCCAGTCGTCAGGCTGCATCATGACTCCTGCTGCTTGGGCACAGCTAACATGGAAGGATGTGGGACACCGCCCATGTGAGCACTGTACGCAGCAACCTGCAATTCTCTTTCTTCTTTTCTTGCAGAAGATGCATTTCTGTGAACAGGAAAACAGAGGTTACTGGTTGTCACTAGCTTTTACCCCACACAAAGGGCTATCTGGCCTAAGTGTCTGATAACTGTGCCATTTGCTCTCTGAGAGCGCTGCTACTTTCTGATTAAAAAGAAGCAGATGACTACCAGTTCTAGCTTATGACAAGGCAATTATTAATAAAGTAACTCCATAGATTAAAAACATACATTAAGTATCTACCAGCTCAACATGCACAAAGCACTACCATTGACCGAACTGCACTTGGGTCAGGCCTGATGGGCTGTTGTAGGAAAGGAATGTCATCTGTAATGCATTAGCATTTGTAAAGCAGTTAAAATAATTTTCCCCTCAACACTGAGCTGTTAGAAGAGTTAAGTACAGTTGCTTTCTTGCTGAACACATTCACTCATTACACAAATGCCTTGCATATCCTGAAGTGCTCAAGAGCAGTCAATAAAACAAGGAGAATACTAGGGATTAGAAAAATAACAAACAAAACGAGTATCACCATTACATCACTGTATAAATGTAATTTGCTACATACAGAAAGATGTGCCCCCTTTGCTCACTCCTGATCCGAATAAGCATATACTAGAACACAGAAAGTTTCAAAAAATGGCAAAAGGAACAGTTGCCATTTCCTATATAAACAACAGAACAGATTAAATTCTTCAGTCTGAAGAGGAGATGACTTGGGGTTGTAGGGATAACCAAAGTCTCCCAGATTCTGAACAGACTTGAGAGACACTTTGAAGCCTCACCAGTGAAGCACACCTTACCAGTCTGAAACGCTGCAGGGGGATTTTGCCAACATCTACAGGACTCCGCTCTGCAATGTTCACAAATTTTGCCTCCAGTACAGCTACAGCACACATCACATGAACCCACCTGTCAGGACAGAAGAGGGGAAAAACACATTAATATGCATTAGGCTGAGAGAGAACACTTTGGAGTTTAAGTTAATACAGTTCTGTTGAAGTTTGCCATATAAACCATGATAAACAGCCTCTGAGAACTAGCAGTGTAATCTTCCTTCCTACTGCTAGTAACAGGGCACATGTGTGGCAAAACCAAGACTTCATACTTCCAATCTACTACTACAGGGTTTAACAAGAGAGTAATTTAGTGTGGCTTGTGCTGGTGGTGTATCTGCATTACAAAGGCCCACCTGGTAGGTTTATTCCTTCACAAACTTGTCCCATAGCAACAGTTCAGTTGCTACTGAAATACTTTTGAGACTGTGACCAAGAGATTGAGGCTCCATATGACATCCACAAAATTTTTGGAGGCCACGTTTCAGTCACACCATGGTGTTACAAGTCTGTCCCACTCCTATTTTGCATGAAATAACTTCAGATGACACATCACACCAAAGGACAGAGGACAGGCAGTTGTATGCAGTATACTCGCTGCAGAGGTACACTGCATTTCAATATGTTGTTCTACCTAAAGCTATGGTTATCTTTTGTCTCCATCACCACCACATATTACATGAAGAAATCAAAATCCTCTGTGAGAAGCTTCTGAGAGATGTTATCTCATCAGGAATCTTATTTTTATGTGGTACATTATATGTCTGCACACTACACCTCTGCACTATAAAATGCAAAGCAATTAACAGCTGCTGTCAACAGAATGAGAGTGAGGCATCACCTGAAGATATGATGATCACTGCATGTGAACACAATGAACACACTTTACCATAACCCTCCTGCAGTAACACAAAGTGTGAAAGGTGTTTTCGCTCACTCTGTTACACCAAATGCAGACATTGGCTTTACTGGATTACCCACAGCTACTTAGGAATTGAGCTTCTCCCTTAGGACCAAAAAAGCTGGAACACTCACTTGTCATCATTGGCTCTCTGCAGTGCTCCTCCTCGTAATGAACACAAACAGCAGTCCTGGCACAAGGAAGAAAGCATTAGCTGAAAGAGTGAAGTTCAGAGCAGTACACTTGTCTCAGAACTTCTTCCTCAAAATTCACATCCAGACGAAGAAAATGGTTCCCCTGTCAGAAAACAGCTAACTATCTTCTACAGATCAGCTCTTTAGCTCTCAAAAGCTGCTGCTCTTAGGGCAAATAGAGACTCCAAGTCTGTTTAAGACAAGCAGATCTACCACTGAAGACTTGTTCGACTTGTTTGTTATGGGTTCCATTTTCAACCACAATACCCTATGTCCTTTGAGGATGTGTAAAAGGATCTGGAACACACACGAGCAAATAGAGTTCAAAAGGCTGACCCGTTCTACTGACTGAGAGCCTATATAGCTTTTTGCGGGAATCCCATTCTTCTCGCCTTCTTCACACGTGCACATCCCCCTAGTTATTAACAGAAATTACTTTCTGTTTTAGATATAGTAGCTACCATAAACTAAGATGGATAATTGAGCTCTTCCCACATCCACGCAGAACATTTTCTCTATGACTCAAGTCAGCTTTGCACTAATTAAAAGGATTATACCACTGTGGCTTAAAAAAAAAAAAAAAAAAAAAAAAAAAAATCACCAAAATACAACAGACTGGCTCCTAAACTTTCTCTAAATTGCCTTCTTTTCACAGGAGGGAATAAACAAAAAATATAACACTGTGGAAATTAACTTTGTAGCAAGTTCCCAGATGTAGCAGACTCCATCTGTGAGAATCTTATGAGAAACTTTACCTCCTCCAAGGCATTTTCGGTACACCTGGAGCACATCCAGTCCTCAGTGGCCTTGGCAGGGGATACACCGTAACAACCTACAAGAGACAGAGCTCACTTAAAAGCTTACCTAACTCAGACCCATTCCGCTAGGGCCCAGAAGTAAAGTGGGATTAAAATCAATGAGCCTAAGGACAATTTCAAGTTATCCATGCAGCCAGCTCCATATATCAAAGGCCAGCACTCAAGTATATACCATTCAGATAAGGGCTGAACTTGGTCTACGTGTACATTAAACAGACTGGCAAAGGCTTGCTATGATGTACAGACCTCCTGCAGAGAACACCAGAGTTTAGGGTTCAGTCCAGACGCACTCACTTGCATGAACGCAGACATGGCAGTTCTTGCAGGTGATGAGTACGCTGGTTCCGTCCTCCTCTAAGTAAGGGGTTGAAAGATTGAGGTCAGTGCTGCAGCCCGTTGCAGTAAAGCACATTTCAGGAATCAGGGGTTTGGTTCGGATCTTCCCATCCACAGCAGCTGGGGTTCCTCCAGAGTTTTGACTGTTGCCACCACACTCTGCCTGTAAGGCATGGACAGGAAATTTATATTTTACAAGTAGAACTGTCTCACATCATCTTTACTCACCCATCATTCCATACATAAATCCAGTTTAAAGAATGAAGCTGCTGAAAGACTAGAGATTTAGTAGGTTACATGAAAATACAGTTAGTTTATAAAATCCTCAGCTACTGCAGCTTCAGAATGAGATTTATTTTCTGCTCAAACAGCTAAACCCAAGGTCTGAACTGCATCCCTCTAATGAGCAACAAGATACACATCAAAATGTGTCTCTTCTGACAGAAGAGATGGAATCACCAAGCCCATCTCAGGCTCCATGGGCAACACCTCAGCTGCATCTCCTTACCTCTTAATACGGAGGATCATAACACTGCTATCCAACACTGTATATTGATCTTACCTCCATATGGGAGGATTACAATCAGACAAATAGATACCTACTGCAATCCCCATTATTTTTCCTAGTGTGGCTCTGAACAAGTCTAATGGGCTTTGAAACTAATCTGTTCCTGGGAAATAAGCAGACTAAAACCACAGTTTCCCAGTTAAAGCTCAGGAGACTTTCAGGCTAATCTTTTATAATTTATTCATCTAAACCAATGTAAAAACCAAACAGCAATTACATGTAAAGTTTACAGAGATAATGCTTCCATTCAAGCTACCTTCTTAGGTGACAAATATAAATTAATCTTTCTCTAGAAAGAAATGTTTCAAACCATGTTTTGTACCTCACAGGCCACCACAAAAGTAGCTTCCCTATCATTTTAAAATACTATTAGCAGAAATTGCAGTAGTAGAATGAAGCTGCACTGTCCCTCCTACAGTGCATCAAAAGGTAGGGGAAAAAAAAAGTCCAGGTAAAAATCACAGTTGGAAGGGAATTGCTATGTTTTCAACAAGTCTTGTTTACTCAGATTCTTTGAAACTTACTGATTTACACTGAACATTGCACATCAAGCAAAAGACTAAATGACTGAGGGAGTCCTATAACAAAGTTGAAGAAAATGTACTTTTTTTTTCTAAGCAGTTAGATACTTCTTCACAAAGGAAAAGTGAATATTTGTCTGGCATTTTGTGCCAATTTCTTATTTGAATGAGTAGCTGAAGTGAGTTACCAGACTTGCTACAGATTTTCTGAAGTTGGAACAAAGACCCTAACCACAGCTTAAATACTGGAACACTTTCTGCTTCATTGCCTGGTGTAGACAGACATTTGAAAACCTGAAGCTAGAGCTTTCTGCTTAATAACATTTTGAACTCAAGAAAGAAGTTAACAGAACTTAAACTGTCCTGAAAATTTTTAACTTTATAGATTGTCAGCACCAGTGAAACCCATGCACTATGCAGCTTCTATGTAGAATTTTCAGTCCTAACAAGATCCCACTCTCAGAAACAGCAAGATCAAACAAAAACTACGGTCTATGGTTTGCATGGAAATTAGGAACTACATGCAATATAGACTCTCAACAAAAAATGTAAGGTCTTTATTTCCAAAACTGTGCTGAACATATTTCTGGTGCCACCATAATCATACAGTGATCTCAAATAAATCAAATACGCTCACTGTATCGGAAAGGACAAACTCTCTGTTGTAGATGGAACATGCAATCAGACGAGTCAAGCTATTTTAAAACTACTTAGTTCAGGAACGGCAAAAAATTCAGTGTGTGACTCCTGCCTAAGCATTTAGTCAACATGACAACGGGGTTCTGCAACCAATCCCAAGCTATGCATTGCTATAGCTGCCCATTGTTAAAGCACATTTTCACGTGCCATAGCTGCTGTTAATATGGATACGCTTCAAGAAAAGACAGGTTTCTATCTATGTCATCCACAAACACAACCCTAAATCCTTTTAAATAAAAGGTTTTCTTCCTTGTCAGCTCCCCAAAGATCATGTGCTATGAGTAGACTGAAAGTGTTTTAAAGAAGTGTAGAAGTGAAGGTGCCAGTCTGGAAAAGAGAAATGGGATTTTACAGTCGGCTCCAGCAACATTCAAGCTCCATTCTGAGTTTCAAGCAAAAGCCGCAGAACACAAAAGCTTCTCCTGAACAGCTGAGTCAGCACCGGAGAGAGAACAGGCAGCCTGTCACAAGTGTAGTGAGGTTCAACTTTTGTGCTCTCCTGGAACAATTCCTTGGGAAGACCCCAACACTGATACAGCTGTTGTTAACTGGCAATACACTAAATGCCATTTTTAAAACTATGCATGGCAGTAGCAACCTATTCAATAATCTCAACAATAACATTATATTGGTCTACATACCTGATACGTCTGGAAGAGCATACAAACAGCACAGTAAGGGGACTGCTGAGCCATGGTCCGATTGTATTCTTTTTCAGCCTCAAAATTCGGTGGCCGATTCTGCCACAGCTGGCTAAGCGGCTTGGCCCATGCTTCTGTCTCCTCAGCCTCCTCTTCAGGAGTTAGCTGCTCCGATGCCTCTGTGATAAGAGATCATTAACTCAGTGAGTATGTGGCCTTTTACAGATATCCTTCTTGCAAATGAAACTAAATAAGGCAAGAAGTTTTGAATGGACACGAAAGAAAGACTTCCAGAAATCAACAGAAGGGTGATCGGAGCCAGTAGCTTGGTCTCTTTGTTAAGAGGCTTCTACTAATCAAGCAACTATGCAAACACAAGATAGGCTTATTGGGTGAGAACAGCACCAGCTCCAAACTACATCAAGACAAAGGATGCCAGCCAAAGAATTTTTTTAAGTCATGAATATTTACATCAATTATGGGAATGCTCTAAGGCAGACACCATTATGCAACTGTCTCTGATACTGGTTTAATTTTCCTTTCAGAGTTGTGACTTTCCAAACAATGGAAGAGCAAAGAAAGAAAATACCAACTGAGAGAAAAGTTTAATGTTACAAGCGCATACAGAGAAGAAAAAAAAAAAAGATAAGCATCTTTTCTAGGATGCAGGGGTGTCACCTGCTGACTCCTGCTTATCACCAGCTACACAATAGAATACCCTACATTGTCCACAGAAGCCGAGACCCTCTCAACAGCTTCCCGAAGAGCATGAGGCTTCCTTACCGTCATCGCTGATGCAATCTTTAACCAACAGTGGGTGATGGCGCGGGAGCTTGCTCAGCGGCTGGCGACGGCCCTTGGACTTCTTACTCTCCTTCATTGATCTTATGTACTCCTTTGCTGCCTGGACAAGGAGAAGCAATTCGGCAGTCAATCAGCACGTGTTCTTTTGACATTATTTTTAAACAAATTTATTTTAAGCTTAAAGAAACCTCCACAAAATGCACACGCGCTTCCATGATTTTATTTCTAACAAACTAGCTTCAGCTCTAAACTAGCTAAGTTTTTGAGAGAACTGCTTCCAGCACTTTTGTTAGGGAAAACCAGATACTAGGTCTGTTGAGCCGTCAGAATAGAGACGTTTCACAGGTTCCAGCGTAGCTTTTCACGCAAGTCTGTTTGTATAAGAATTGTGTAAAAGACAGAAACAAAGACAAGTTGAATGGTTCAGCTTAGAAGAGACACAATGAGAAATCTCTCACATTCTGCAGAAATCCTCAGTTTGTATGTCAACTTAAAAATTCCAAATTTAAAAATAAAAAATAATACAGAGGTCATTGGCATCTTGAACTAACAGTTACCGTCTGATGGAAAATTTGTTTTGAAATACACGATACTGGGGAAAACTATCTAGACCCATCCAAAATTTCACCTTTTCCCTGTATGGAGTGTACAATGGAGACATCAGTACCAGCTACAGAATTTCTTTAGTTCAAAATATCCATGAGAACTCTTTCCCAGTTTCAGCTTAATTATCAACAGATTCACCCATTTGCAGTTCCATTTCTGCAATTCCTGAATTTTGAGGACATAATCATTATCGGCCTACCACTCTCTAAATGCAGATTAAAGAGGGAAACAAAATAATTTGGAATGAAACCACTACGTAAGATTTAAACTATTACATCCTTCTCTTGGGTTGTCTAATAAAACATTCGTTAGCAGTTATTAAACACTCAGATTTACATTGTCCCAAATAATAATTTTCCTTCCATCATTTCTTTTTTCAAATAGGACACACAGATGTACACATGTATGTAACTTGCTATTTTAAAAAATCCCTCAAACATATTAATGTGCTTGTAATAAAGGCTGGATTGAGCTAGACTAATTTCAGGTACAAACAGGTGCCTATTACCATTAAAGGACCTGATTCAGTCTGTAACACTACCATGTCAAAACCAGCAAGCTACCCTTTCCCTTAAAGCCCTTAAGTAATTTAGGGAAGTTTTCAGAACAAGGGATCTCCTAGTTTTCTAGAAGAGGTAAAAGCATAAGACTTTCATCTTAATTCTTGTTTGTTTAGCAAAACCCATATGTATTAAAAAACACATCAACAACTAGGCAACCTGCTATGCAAACACCAGTGGAATGGGAACGTAATCTGCACCGGCAGGAGCTTTTGTCACAGTCAATCTGTGAGCGCATAATACAGCTCTTAAGCTTTCAGTGCTCCTGCCATTCATACCTCTGCAAGCTCTTGCTCATTCATGCTGGCGGTGGCACTGGCTTTCTTTCCTGAAGTCTGTTCGTTGTCAGATCCGCTGGCATCCCCTTTAGCATAGCTATGGACTGTGAGCACCCTCACTGGCCCAGAAGGAGTTCGTTTTGCCAATGGATCAGGCGATTCAGAGTCAGAAGAACCAGAATATGTAGGTGAGCTGGGCTGAACGCTGGAAGTTGTGCTCTGCTTCGAAGTCGTTGAAACTGAAGTGGAATTTGAAGCATGTGAAATGGAGAGATCCAATGCAGCTGCTTCTTGCTCTTCTTCTTCCTCCTCAAGCTTCACCGTTTTCAGTTCTTCAAATCTGCTGGAGTCCACACGATCTAGAAGAAAAGGTATACTGACTTTTTCTAAAATCTGGGCAGCAGAGGAAAACATTTGTGCAACCATTTGCACAAATCCAAACAGGAAAGCGAAGTACTATACACAAAAAGGTGACATTGAGTAGATAATTAATTCAAACACCTATAAAACCATACTTGGCTTAGATAGAATAAAGCCTCTGCTCATTGCTTCTTCCAGTACAAGAACTAGGGAATATCAAACCAAACTGGCAGTGAGTGAGTTAAAAACAAAACACATGAAGATGATCCTTTATACAGCCTAGCTAAACTGCCTAACTCCTGACCACATGGTGCTGTTGGCAAGAGGTTACAAGGGTTCATGGGAGACTTAATAGAAGAAAAATAAAAACCCACAAACCAATAGAAGATTATTAAATACGAGCTGCAAAAGGCTGAAAAACAGAATACTAGAGGGAGACATTACAGATGTTTGCCTTGTTGTTATATTGTTCCATAGGCCCCCTGCTCCTCCCTTAAAAGCAAGGATAACTGACCCATTATAAGTCACATTAATTTTCCTCCAGCCTACGGATTACAAAATTACAAACAAAACATCCATACATCATACCAGACCCACACTACCAGGAAGTGTGCGTATGTTTTACAACACCATTTCTATAAACAGGTCACATTACACAACAAGGATACACAGGACCTTAGGCTGCTGAGGCGTCCCAATACATTTCTGTATGCGAGCAAACAAAGAGAGCAAAAATCATAGGCAGAAACACCAATTTCTTAAGGAAGTCTGATGCAATACTTCCTCTTCCTTTTAATTCAGCTGAAAGGCAACATCCCTGTGACCCATCTGGTCAGTCATTGAAGCAGCTATTATGCAGGATGGCTGCCTACACCTTTGCTCTCCCTCAACATTTTTTTATATAATTCTCACTGGGGAGTTATTCACAGATAGGGCAACAAAAGCTAACAATTCAAACTGCAGCTATTTCATTTACTCAAACCAGTGGCAGAAGCATCAGAAAAAATTAATGAAATGGCACAACATAAAATTGTGCTAGATGCACTCTCTGGTCTGGAAAAAAAATCAAATGGTAGTATCTCAAGCCGCACAATAGTAAATTTCTGAACTGTCTGCCATGGCTCTGACAAACTAGGGTCTGGTTTTTTTGGACATGACGATGTCTTACTGACTAGCATCATATGAGACAGTGCTCCAGATTCAGCTCTAGCAGCTTCTCTCCCTGAAGAACAATACCCTGGCTCCCTGTACCAGAATAAAGCTTGACACGCAGCTACCTGGAAGCTTGAGTCCTTGTTCACTTTGCTGCACAACTTCACTTGTAGGTCTCTCACGAGGCTCTGTCATATCTGTTTCACGCTGCTCAGAGCTCAGCTCCTCCTTGGGGAAGGCCTCGCTCTCACTCACCTCCTGAGGCACTTCCAGGCACACCCTGTGCCTTTTTGTTCCTATGCGATGCTTGGGGATGCTGCAGAAGACAAATCCATATGTCAGGTTACCAAACACATAAGCTTGTTGAATTTGTGCCTGGATGCACGAAATACAGCCTGGTTTGGGTAAGTGTTTTATGAGACAGCATCCAGCAAGCCAAATAGTTTCCAAATCGTTCTGAAGTGTTTTCTTTGCTTGTACAGAAGTGGAGTCAGAAATCCTTATGGATGACTCCTCAGCATCTGTTATCATGTATTAGGCAGCTATGTTTGACCTGGGCATTCTTTACATTAAACAAAAATAAAACCGAACAAATCAAACCAACAACAAAAAACCCACCACAAAACACAGCTTTAGGAATAGTAGGTGACACTGGCTGAAGAAGATTTAACTGAAAAATGTCCACCTTCATCAACCAGGAACTGCAAACTGATGTTGCAGCTTGCAGCACTGATAGTACCAGAATTTGCTAGCAAGCATTGTCCCATGATGCCAATATGCTCCCTTGTTCTTCTGGCCTCCCAGTGTACAGTGCACACTTCCAATCCAGGCTTTGGACATCTGCCCAAAGATGAAGAGCTACCTTCCAAGCTGGTGCATTTCCTGTCTATCACAGAGCAATGTCAACTTACACAGTAAAAACAAGAGTAAACCCAATTCCCAAGAAAACAGACTACTGTTAACTCTGACGGCTGTTATTCTATCAGAATGGCAAACATTCAATTGCAGCTGGGTCCAATTTCTAATAATCCAACAAAAAAGCAGAGGACTATAAAAAGCACTACCTTTTTGTCTCATCCTCGCTCATCTCCTCTTTACACGTCTCTCCTGTTTCCATTTCCTCAGCACACTGCTTCCCATTCTTCACTTTCTGCATGAGATCCCCTTTAAGGAACTCTGCCGCCTCCGGGGTTGGAAGAGCATGGTCAATGACGGTCACATCTTTCCCAGCTTTCCAAAGCTTGTACCGATCTGGCTGGTACTTCCTCACAAACACATCCATGGAGATCTTCACCATGTCCTTCCGACACGAGCACTGAAGTCACAAAAAATATCCAAGGGCACACATTCAACAATTCTACCTTGCATTCCTACATCACTTTGCTTTCAGGCGCTTAACTGATGAAAAAATTCCCACAGCTACACATAATTGAGCTTCAGAACTCTCAAGACTCTCTTCCCCAGGAAATCAAAAGGGCATATATTAAGTTACTAAAAACTCATCAGAAAAGACAGCAAAAATGGCAAACCAGAAAAACAGATGTTATCAAAATAACTAAGAAAGAAAGCTCACCAGCCTATTTAGAGAGTTGCTGGTAGAAGCTGACTGTTTTAAAATGAGCTCATACACAAACAGCCAGCAAAACCAGAGACTATGATAAGAAGTTGGAGCCACACAAACTCTGGGCCTACCCAGAGCAGCAGAGGTTCCTCTTGTCTGGGCATGGTTACAAGTAGTGCTTCAAAGCATTCACTTCTGTGTAACTTCTGAAAACATAACCCATGTTTGTAAAGCACCTCTACAGGGATAGAAAACTATGTAGCCTAGAGGTTCAGCCAAGATACTTATTTTGATAATTGACTCAAGTTACCCAAGTCATACTTCCAGGCTAAACGGTCAATAAATAATTATTAAAATATCAGACAATATACTGACAAGTCCTGGCCGCCAAGCACACTCTTTCATCTCTGGAAAGAGAACCAGTCCCTTGCTTTCCTTTGAAGTCTCACCTGATCTACACAAAGCTAAAAAACATGTTATGTGCTATCCATAGTTGAAAAAAGGACATGAAACAGAAGCCTGACTGGACATTGTTACTGTATCAGAAAACAAACATCACATCTTAAATCGAAAAAGCACTGAATTCACTCCCTTAGAACAAATATTGGGGGCTTAATGAACAGCAGAGCATTTGGCACTGCATTCAGGTTATTTGTACGCAACGGGATGGCAACAGAACCCTTACCAGTACAGACCCCTTACCAGTACAGACTGCTTCCCATACTCGATCCACCGAAGAGTAGCAAAGTTGGTAGATTCAGCACAATTAAAACCATGATTAAAGCCAGCATGATAGCTATAAGGAAAGGTTATCATGAACTCTCCAGCCTCCTGTGTCACCTAGAAGACAATCAAGACACCACATTATTATTCACAGCTTGATGGGTCTGAATAAAAGGAGCTCCCGTACCCCTCATGCCACACATCTGAAACCCCTACCCACAGATGGTGGTTGTTACTTGCTGCAACACATAGACTTTGTACTTACCTTCACTACTCTCCTACTTATGTTAAGTATCTGTTTAATGGAAAGCAACATCCAACAGCTTTTATTAAACACAAGTGGTCAGAAGAGCACAGAAGTGGCTATTGCTCTGTGAGAGGCTATCTGAAGGTAAAAGATAATTACCTGTATCAGCTACAGGTTTGGCTGAACAGTATCTAAGGCCAAGTGAAACTTGTATGCAGACACAACTTGGAAATTTACTACTGTTTTCTTTTGCTGTTCGTATTCAAGTACAGCTCTCAAAAAGCCGTACAACTGCTGCTCTTCAACATTATCCCCACTGTTTAACAAAGGTTCATGACAACAAAAGCCTTCAGCTGCCCATGCAGATGTGACACTACTTTGGAATAAGGACTCGAAGACATCAATGTGTGTGTGGGGAGGGCAGGTGGCACGTAACCACATGAGAAAGTAAGGAAGTCTATAAAGTTATTAACCTAACGAAAAAAAAAATGAACCAGCCATATTTTCTATTGAGGAAGCAGACCACAAAAACAAAATTAGCAGGGGACAAGTCTTAAACGAACAAACAAAAAGAACGATCTCTCTTCACTGAATACAGAACTAAGCAGTGAAGTTAATCTAACAGAGGATGTTGTGTATTGTCAAAAAAAAATAATCACAGAAGACACGGCTTTTTTTTTTTTCGTAGTCCTTGACAGATTTTTCTGTCTCAAACTCTTTCAGACCCCAACTGCCAGATAATCAAAGGTACAGAGGGAAAGGATTGCCTTATACCCTCCCTGGTCCTGTTTTCCTCTCCAAGCATCTGCTATTGGCCACTGTTAAAGACGAGACGGGGCTGCATGAACCTCCTGACTGAGCTGGTACAGCCGTGATTACTTTTCCACACCTTATCAAATGGGATGCCGTATTTCTTCAGAATTGATGGAGAGATGAGGGTCATCTTGTGACGGAGAAATGCTTCACAGCTTTGGGCACTTCCTGGAAAGAAACCTGTTTAAAATAAAGATAAGGAGAGATGTTACTGTTCTGGTGTGAATTAAACTAATTTTTCAGTAATTTTTAGGAGTATTTTTCCCTGGGCCTAAAAGTATGGACAATCTTACCAGAAGTTTGAAAGAGCATTAGAAAGACTGCACATAGAAGGATCTTGCCTTGGCTATACCCTTCCAGTTGTAATAATCAATAGTTAAGGATTTTCTCTAACCCTAACCCTCGTTAAAGGTTAGACAGACCACAACTACATTATTTGTAATGTGACACTTCTCTTGTGTGTATACTATAAACAAGCACTCGGAAGTAATATAATTTATATTCTAAAAGGCTAATTATCAGTTCAGTTGTGCCAGCCTGTGCTCTCATAAATGTTACAGGCCATGTTGTACTCTGAAAGAGCTGAAACCCGCTGCAGCTGTGCAGCTGTCCATCCCACCTTCTGCAAAGGCAGGACATGAAGGAATTCCCCAATTACCTTTTGCAAGTCTCTCCAGACGCTTCCCATGCTCTGGAGGGATAGAGTACCTGCAGTGACAAGAATAAATCTGTTAAGGTCAAGTGACATGACAAAAATCTCAAAGATTGACTAGAAATCATGAACAGGCATGAATTACTTAAAAAAAAAAAAAAATCCTCCATTCTACATTGTCTCTTTCAAAGTACAATGACAAAGCTAAAAATCTTTATCAAGGACTAATGCCTCTCTATCCCAAGAAAAATCAAGAGCCAAAAGCTGACTATCTCCTCCACTGACTTTTGCGTAAGCAGTCAAGGAACTAAAAGATCTGATGTATTTAATTATTGTGAGAAGAAAGGGAAGAGCACTTCCCTCCCCGTCAGTTCACAGCTGTGCAATCGCCAGTATGCTCGGTGCAAGGAGGAACACAGAGCAAGAGAGAAAATGGAATCATCTCTTGCAGCTGCTCAGACCAAGAGGGGACTAAGCCAGACGCAACACCACATCCTTAACACACGCACAACTTGCGGCGTACTCCTCAGGGCTACATCTCTCTCTGTACACACCTTTTTATGGGCATCACAAAATTCCAAGTTGGTTTGACTACAGTAAATAAACCCCCCTACTTAGCTTGCTTTCGCTCTGGAATAGAGTGCTATATTGTTGACGGAGTTCCTTGTTAAATAAATTAGACTAAGATATCAGCAAAGTTAACTTCTTCCATGTACTACTGTAAAAGAAGCAACAGGCAAAAGGTTTATCTGACTGAACTAATCTGTTTTCTGTTCCCACGCTATTGTCACTGCATGGGGTTGTTCACTGGTCACATGGCGCTAGCTATTATTTTTTACTGCAAAGTTATACTAAAAGGCAGCCAAAAAGACTAGTTTCCAACAAAACTGCCATGGAAACAATTGTTGAAGTTGCTTGAGAAATCTATTTGTGAACAGAAGGGAATGATTCACTTTTAAAATGCAACCCATGCTACAGAAAAATTTGGGAGCCTCCTCTAAAAACAATCAGGAAAGCTCACAGTGGACAAACCATTCAGCAAGATCCACTAGCCTGCTTTTAGATCTGTAATGAACACTCGCATTTCAAAATCTGTTAAATCGCCTGTTCCCCTAGGGCCTGCATGACAACAGGCACATTACCTCTGTATGGCCCATTTGAGACCCTCAGGAAACCCTACGCAATTTTTCCAAGTTCTGGCCCTACTGCAGTAGAGAGCGTCCACTCTAAATTGTAATTCTGGAGAACTCTCTATATGAGAACAGCAAATGGACTTTCTAGAAGGTAACCAAACAAATGCCACTGAGGATACGTGCTGCTTTGCAGTTCTTTACAAGTTTCTAGTGTTCTTGTCATCAGATACTACTGCAGTACGAGATCAGAGGGATGGGAATTGTTTTAGTCAAGTGTTGTAACTTCACAGCTTTGACTCCAATATTTTATGGTATTGTTCTACATCTAGAAGCTTCCCTAGAAAAATCTTACCATGACTTGGGTTCCCCAAAATGCAAGTAATTAATACTGTAGAGATCCATGTCCTCAGTATGCCAAGCAAAGGAAGTTTTCCACATGCCAAAATATAAGTAAGGAGTATTCACTCCTTCAATGGTTATGCCGCTTTCATTCTCCACAATATCCAGGATCGTATTCAATCTGCCAATATTCCACGCATCTACATGCTGCAAAACAGGAGCCTCATGTCAAACAAGCATTATGAAGAATGGAACCACACAACTAAGACGACAGTTGCAAAAGCTATCAGATGCTTGTAAAACAGCACATCAAGACAAACCATCTACTGGCACAGCTCGAACCATTAACTAGTCCACCTAAAACAAAAGTTTCACATGCTGTTAGCTTACATACTGATTGTTTACTAGCCACTTTTATGAAGAAAAAAAAAAGTTATCAGTCAACATAACAATTAGGAAGGGAAAATAATCATGAAGCTACAGACTTTACAGATCAGAGAACAATAGTGCGAGCTTGAGCTGATGTCTGAACACTCTTGAACAGAAACACTTTTCATTCTCAACACTTTTTAAACAAGTTAATCATAATAATTTAGGAGACTAGCAAGCAGAAAGTATATACTTTTCTAATGTCTATCATCCTAACAGATAGTGGCTACAGAGCTGTCCCACAAAAATACATGCACTAGTGGATACCAAAGCAGCGTTTGCCAAACAACATTTGAACTCTCATATGCCGTTCAGGACAAAGCACCATAAAAGCAACACTTAAGCAACAGCAGTTTTTCCTTTCTTGCACTAAACTGTAATAGACTGAAGGGCTAGCACAGGTCCCTTAGAACATTACCTCTATTAGCCTTCTTCAGTTATTTGGGTTAAATGGAGAGTACATTCTAAACATATAGTTTATTGTGTTCCTGCTTACTCCAGAAGCTGGAACTCTGCTAAGACTATCATCAACTCTTTCTGCAAGTTCAGAGTCAAATGCCACATTAATGTTCATGGAATGCAATATACAGAGATAACTGTTACTTGAAAACAAAGATGGTTTTCTAACCTTGTCATAAAGTGTGCCATTAACATCAGCACCGTAGATAGGGGCATTGAACGTAAGGTTCTTCCAGTATTTTCGTTCAAGATCTTCAAAGTCCGTGTAGCGTGGTGTGCAGTACCTGAAAACACAACAAAGATACTGAAGGCTTTACAGTTTGATACTTGATGAGTCTAAACCAATGGTTTTTGCCACTGAAAGAATCAAAAGCTATAACAGAAATACCTAATGCATGTTATTAGCCAGACTCGACTCCAAGAACAGCAACGAGAGCAGCCACAGCTCTGTTCCTGTGAGACTTAGCAACAAAGGATAAGGAAATAAGTGACTTTCCTCACTTCTCAGTTTACTTTCATTTTTGCTTTGTGCACTGCTCTTTGGTCAAAACAATTTCATTTTCTAGTTGTTGCTTCTTAGCAAGGAAGGATGCAGTCAAAACCAGAAACAATACCAAAAAAGCCAACTTGAAAAAAAACAAAACCAAAACAAAGTTTTCTGCCACTGTGAAAGTAACCAACATTTCCAGACTCACCTGCTAGTAAACTGGTCAAACACACTCAGTTTACCAACAAAATATCTGCTTTTGATGTCCATTCCCTGCTAACTATACACTGGTCTCTTTGTGCAGCACTGAGGGGTCAAATTTACACTCTAAGACCTATTTAATATGTGTGTATATATATTTTCCAGACAACTACATATATAGCATTAAAGGGTAGTTTTCAGTAAATTATTCTATTTGAGAAACAGGACCCTACGATATCTGATGCGTTCTGCTCTTGCAAGACAACACAAGCATTAGTGGGCAGAGTGCAGCTGGCAATTCCAATGCTGCTTTTGAATGGTGATTTCTAAGGCTGTTCGGCTTAAACTCCTTTAAAAGCGAGCTTTTCTCAGTGTCCTTTTTCATACCAAGAATATTCCTTTCTCTACTAATCTACTCTGTAAATATTTCGATGGTCTAACTGCTGGGGACAGAGAGGAGTCCACAGCACAAATAAAGAGTTCTGCTGGCACTAGACATCTTCTTGCCAAGCGACACAAGGGACGAAGGTCCCCATCCACCCCGCCAGTTTCCCACGCACACCTGGTCTAGCCAGGGCATCCCGTTCACACCCCGAATAGCACCAGCCCGTGGGGAGGACCCGACCCGGGGGCAGCCCCGCAGGGAGCCCCCGCACGGAGACACGTTCGTACTTGTCGCTGTTGGCGATCCTGCGGAACTCGCGGACCGTCATGGCCTTCTTCTGGATGTTGTACTGCGTGAAGAGCCCGGACTGCCCCGTCACCACCTGCTGGATGGGCGCTGGGATGACGAGATCGTCGATGTCATCGTAGCACCGCCGGGGCTTCCACTCCTTCGGGGGAATTATCTGCAAGGAGCAAAACGCCGCCGTTAGCCGCCGCGGACCCCGGCCCGGCCGCCGCCGAGGGGAGCGCCCAACTTGGGCAAGTCGGGCCGAACGCCGCCGGCCGCGGCTCGCCCGCCCCCTCCCGCGCCGCTGTGGGGTAAACAAAGGGCGGAGGCGGCCCCGGGCCCAGCCCGGTGCGCGGCCTCCGCCCGGGAGCGGGGGTGGGGTCGCACCTTGGCCAGCCCGGCGCGGTGGGCGCCCTGCGCCTCCACGTAGGCGATGTACCGGCTAAAGTCCCGGAACTGCTCCATGCTGGGGCGGAAGGTCATGATCCGCGCGCTGGGGTTGAGGCTCTCCAGCTCCGAGGCCATGTTGCCGGGCCGGCCCTGCACGGACGGGGGGGCGGGTTTAGGGTGGGGGGGGCCGGGGGCGGGTCACCCCGCGCACCCCTCCCCCACTCCGCCCCGCCGCTCCGGACGGGCCCCGTCGCGCGCGCACGCCCCGCCCTCTCCTGCCCGCCGGCCAATCTCCGCGGGGTCCGCACCAGTCCTGCCTCCTCATTGGCGGAGGGCGCCTGCCCGTCAGGACCACGACTGTCTTTTCCTCCTCACGGTGGAGAACGCCACCGATTCACGCCCCTCCCCCCCGCCCCCTCCCCGGCCGAGGCGAGACCGTTCCGACGGAGGGGTCCGAGTCCCCGCCCGGCGTGCTCACGTCAGCAGCGCGTCCCTCTTCTTCGCCGCCTCCGCCCTCCCCCCGGTCCAACTCCCGCGGCCGCCGTATCCCTCCGCACCACGCGCCCAATGAGTCCGGCAGAAGAGCGACGCCACCGCTGCCGTTCCCCACCGCCCGAGCCCCGCCCTGCCGCCCCGGCCCGCCCCCTTCCCCTCCACCGCCCGACTTGCCTCTGCCGCCGCAGCCAATCGTTGCCCGCTCCCTCTTCACAGCCAATAGGAATTCGACGACCTGTCGGGGCGGGCCAGCGAATCAGGAAGCCGGGAGCGGGGCGGTTGCTAGGCGGACGGGCCGTGGGCCGGCAGGCTGGCGCTAGGGGGCGGTTGCTAGGGAGGCCCAGGCCTGCTCGAGGCGCCCGGGAAGGCCGGGCCGGGCCGGGGCCCACCCGTGTTCCGCCCACAGTCCGCCTCCGGGTCCCCAGGGGACACCCGGCGGGCGTGGGGGCAGAGCCAGGCCCGTGGGCAGCGCGACTGCCCGGCCTCGCAGCGGCCCAGGGCAGGCCCGGGCTCAGTCGCCCGTTCGGGGCTCCCGGTCCTGCCCTCAGCAGGGGCGCCGGGGCGGACCGGCCGAGCGGGGACAGGAACCTCCCGCGCCCGCGCAGCAGCCGTTTGCTGTCAGATGTCCGAGGCTGCAGCGTGTAGCCCCGCAGCGGAGGCCCGGGGCCCGCCCCGAGGGGCCGGCAGAGGCAGCCGGGCCGGGGCCACGGGGCGTCGGGGCCCTCCCGCTGCCCGCGGGGCACCGGCCGGCCGTGCAGGCGGCTCAGCGCCGAGTGCTGGGCATTAATCCTGGGTAAACGAGTGCTGTAGTGAGCTGATGGGTTTTGGGCGCTGAATGGTGACACACAATAGGCATGTGCCAGTTGAACGCGCTAAACCAAGCTAATTATACTCCTGCAAGTTCTGTGTGTGAGCAAAGCCCAAGTAGAATTTGATACTGTGCGAACTTCCGGCAGCAGATGGAACCTCAGGCTGGACCAGCGCCACGCCCAGCCCATGCGAGGGGGTTTTGCCAGCACAGACAGGTCAGCTGGAAAGGTGGAGAAGTGTCCCTGTGGCCAGTGTATGTCATCAGTAATCCACCGCCGTTGTGCTGAGGATTGGGAGCTGCCAGCAGAGCTTTAACAGCAACCTCTTTCAAGGGTGGACAAGGCTGAATGCTTGACAGAGCATGTCTCGGGATACTGACCCTCCGTGGCTGGGGCTGACTGCAATTTTCACAGATCGTGTTGTGCTAAATGCTTTTAAAATGTGTAAGTGCCAATAGGCAGCCTTGAAAGTAAGCACAACCCACCTGAAAGCTCAGAACCAGCATCAGAGACCATACTCTGTCCCTCGTGCCTAAATAAAACCTTAGTTTCACTGTATATTTCTCTTGACATGAATTTCCCTTGGTGTTATGCTATGGACATGTGGTAGCCCTGAAAAATCTTACCAGAACAGCATTCTCACACAGATTTTTCTGTGGTCTGCTGCCTCTCTGGCTTGCTCAGACTCCAAATTGCCAGGCACATGAGCCAGAACCCCAAAGTGGATTAAAAATCACAGCAGGCATAACACTCAGCCTCCTGCAGATGGAGGTATCAACACAGGCAACTGTCAGGTAACTGTTTTGAGAGGAACTCAGCATTTCTGGCCTTTCTGGTGGCCTGGCAGCAGTGCCTGCTATCCTTTAGTCAAAACAGACCAACTTTCTAATATCAGGAGACACGAACCAGTCTTTTTATGATGACAAGTGTAGAATGTTGCCATGAGCAGAAACATGCAAGCAGGAAAGCTTGATGACATATGATTGTTACTGTGGACTAGAGATTACATATTAAAACTGGCAAAAGGGCAACAATGAGCTTTTGATTGGCATGCTCGGAATTTTTCCTGCTCTCAGAAACAAACCAGGTCAGAACAGGCAAAAAAAAAAAGGTCACTCTTAACTGGGAAACTTTACAAATGAAAATGGCAGTGTTGCTGAGAACAAGAAATGCCAGGACTGTGGGGTAAGGAGCTGCCAAGCTACTGCACAGGGTAAGCTCAGGTTTGTTCAGTGGTGCAGCAGTTTCTTTACCTTATTTGACAATTATTTTGCCCTTGAAAAACAAAATTTGAAGTCATGACATCGCAAAAGGAAAGTGCTCAGGCAGGACGTTATTTGGAGTAGATGATCTTTAAATGTCCCTTGCAACCCAAACTGTTCTATGATCCTATCATTTAGCATCACTAGGAGGCAAGCCAAGCCTAGGCAGGGCCTATACAGCTCTCTTGCTACAGGTATCATTGGAATTAATTAAAAAAACAAAACCAAAACCAGCAGAACTCACCTTTCACTAGCTGCTGTACCACCTGCCAAACCATGTCCTTCACAAAGCTGCTTATCTGAGACTGCATTAGGGCTACCTGGTACAATTAAGGCATGGAAAATTTTCTCTAGATAAAAAAACTGAGAAGCCAGCAGTAACCACCCAGCTCCATTGCTCAGTGCGAATATTGTGGATCCCTCAGAGACATGATAAAGAGGCCAAACGTTGCCTTAAGGCACCATCTCGGGACCATTCACTCCAGCTGTGGAGCACAGCATGGTGCTGCAAAGCCGGGCTAATACCAGAGGGAGAGACAGGTCTCAAACTGATAAGAAAGATGAGGCAAAAAAAACACCAACTGGGGTAAACCCTTTCTGGGCAGAGAAAGCTGAGCAGTGCAGCCCAGGCGCGGCAGCGCTGGGCTCTGGGGAGAGGCAGCGGTGGCTCTGCCTGCAGCGGGGCACAAGCCATGGCGCTGGCTCTGGGGGCAGGCTGGGCTGGCAGCCCTGTCTGTCCACTGCGTGTGGTTACTCTGGTTTTTATTGTTCCGCTTCTATTTTGTGAGATATGCAGAGATAAATGGAAAGACATCTTAAAGGAATAAACACTTGTAAACTGATATGACTCCATCCCCTTCAGGGTGAGCTGGCTTTAAGTTGGCTTTGTGTGAAGAGAATGGGGTGTGGGACTTCCCCAGAGGCAGTGGTTGCCTTTGCTACTCTCTGAGCTCCCCGTCTTCTGGGGGCCTGTCCCCTTGCCAAGGTGGCATGTCGTCACACTTCGAGGTCCTCTGGCCCTGTCAGTGTGCTGAGCCTTTCTTTGGCCCTGTGAGACCAGTAAAAGGCTTTGGCCACATGGTTTCAAAAAAGTACCTGCACAGCATCTTCCCAGGAATAGCCTTGCTGCAGAAACCCAGCCTCAGTCATGTTATTCCCAGTGGGATCCATGCCGAGATGCCTGTTCTCTCTCTTTCCCTCCTCCTGTTTCTACTCAGCCTGTAGGTAAACTCACTGACCACCCAAAAAGTTCACTCTGTGCCTTACACATGGCAGGCAGAGAAGAGGAGCCCACAGAGGTGGTCATTTGGGAGTGTTTGTTCCCTCATGTTTTTCTTGGCTCAGTTGTAAAGGGTTTGGGCTAAGAACACGACATCAAATCGGGAGGGAAGCCCCAGGTGTTCTCAGAGAAGGAGAAAGAAGGTACATGCACATGTACTTGTGCATATATGCAAGTGTTCTGGCAACTGCTGCTTTTGGTGGGAGCAAATCTCTGCATTCGATGCCACACACGGACTAAAGGTTTGCTGTGCATGCGGCAGCGCCTGGTGAGTGCTTGGCGAGTGGCACATCCATGTGGCAAATCCATTTCAGCCAGCTGTAGTTTATCAGCACAGCCAAAGCACTTGCTGCAGCACAGACAGGTGCTCGCTGCAGCTTCCCAGCTGGCAGCTTCCTAAAACACCATGGTTATCATGGTCCTTCCTCCCCAAACACACCCATGTATGAACAGGGGCATGCTTGGCTGGGTAGCTTTGCCATCCTGGGCCCTGGCAGCAATGAAAAGCAAAGTGTCCCAATGCCTGTGGTGCAGGCATGTGCATGCACACAAACACACCTGCACAGTGTGCTACCTTGCAAAGACAGGAGCTTGCTTTGCCCTCAGCCCTGCATCCTCGAGTGGGGCTGCCCAACGGCAGAGCCAAGGAAAGGCTCCACCAGCCTCAGGTCACCCCAGGGGCAGAGCACTGGAATAGGAACCAGCTGAACAAGCGGGAAACACCATTTTGCATCTGGCACCTGCTCAGGCGCCAGTTTGGCCTGGCAGGAAACACTATGTACGGCTGAGCTCCAGCAAAGTCCGTGAGGAGTCAGTAAGAAGGTGCATCAAGGGAAAGCTCATCAGACTCTGCCACACTCTCCCACCCGTCGTGCTGGCCAGGGCAGATTTGGCTTCCTCAGGAAGGATGGAGAGGCTGTGGGGCCCTGGCCCATGTTGTCCTGCCCCTTGCACTGGCCTGTCCCTTGCACACCTGTGCTGCTTGCAGGTGCTGCTCTCTGTAGGAGCCAGCCCTGACCCACGCAGAGTGGGCGCAGCCACATGCCTTGGTGGGGGTTTCACACCTGAACATACTCAGGTGCTGCTCTGCAGTTAGGGTCAGATGATGGTTATACTGCTGGGCAGTAACTTTGCATCCACAACTGCGCTCACTGCTGCAGAACAGTGTTACTGAAGAATCCCAGGAAGCTGCAAAGTCTCAGCCTCATCCAGAACTGATATTGCCACCAAACCCACTGCTACCGACCCCTCCATTTCCTGCAAACCCACAAGCGAAGTCCAGCCTGGTCCTGCAGCCAGCATGCTGGCAGGGAAGGGGGTGCAGGTAAATGTGCTTCCAGGAAAGCTCAGCAACACCCCAGGGCTGTATGCTGCTACATCCTGAGGTCCTCTAAGGATTAGAAACTGGCAGCAAAACAGGTGGGGAGGGCAGGTCTCAGGCCAGAGCCACCACTGGGACAGCTTGTGCAGAGCGTGGACTGGCCAGAAAGTGGCTACTGGCTTCCCCCTGCTGGGAATGATCCATCCCTTGGGAAGCGGAGGGGATCGAGAGAGGGCCATGGCTGCACAGACAGGCTTGGCAGAGCCATTCCTGGAAGGTGCCAAGGTCTGAGGACTCTCAGTGCACCCTGGTATGGCTGCAGGTGGGCGGGAGGTGAGCACACACATGCACAAGGAGGGGTGTCACAGGGGTCTCTGAGCTCCCTGCCAGCGCAGGGTCCCTGCAGGAAGTGTGGGGCACTTGTGGCTGGGATATGCCCATGGGAAACGACTTCTCTGGCAACAGGCTGGGGAGCATGCCCACCCCCAAGGGACTCCATGGCCTCTGCTTATTGCTGAAGAAACAGACAGCAAAGCCAGCTTGTATGAAACCCGATTATTCAAATTTATTAACATCAAGAATTATGCAATGATGCTGTAGATTTTTTTTTATTAACAAATAGAAAACAGACTGTATACAACAGTGACCCCTACAGCACTATGCATCCACAAGGTAAAAATGAATGTGTCCTCCGACATTACCAACCCTGGATTGCTGATTTCAACGTAGCTTGGATTCTTAACATTCGGAATACATGTGATAATACAATTAGATACCCTTCCACCACCTTTATTCGTAACTCAATGCACTCGAAAGAGGGCTGCTCACTCCCTGTCTTTAGTGCAAGCGTGATATAATAAGGAGTATTAATATATAGTACCATTAAATTAAGTCCAGTAGTCTTGCCACATTGGTTCATTAGAACATCCTGAAGTAGCGGAAAGTACAATATTCTAGTGACTTTTAACATTTGCAGGATAGCAGAAATTATAGATACACCCAACCTCTGAAGCCGTGTGTACTCCCCTCCCCTTCCCTGCAGTACCCTGCTTTCCAAAGAGAGCCGACCCGGCTCCGCTCTGGGGTCAGCTGGGCTTGTGCTCCTTGCCTGTGTAAATGCTCTGATTCACTTCAGTTGTGAAAGGTGACAGAATGGCGCTTGCACGCACAGAACTGTGGGATTAACAAAAGGGGCCATATCTCGCTCTTTCCATCCCCTCCCTGGGGAATTGTGGGACCCACTCGCTTCTCCTGCCCCCTTCTCAGCGAGACACACAAAAAGAGGCTTCAAAGCCTGAAGCCCAGAATTTTGGGTCTCTCACAAACAAGGCGACAACTCACGTCGTATCGGGATCTGCCAATACACACTGTCAGTGGATTGGTTTAACACGCATTGTAATAGGACTGAACAGTTTCCAGCTGACAAAGGGGACCACTTCTCCAGCGACCCCACATGCCCTCCCAAACCAAAACCTACTCAGGAGATAATGGGGGGAAGGGAAAGGCTAAAAAAATAATTGGTAGCTTAGGTCCAGTTCCATGAAATTTAATATTCTACAGAGGATTAAAAAGCAGCCTACAGGGAATGGAGCCGGGCATGAACCGCAAGCCAGCTGCTGCAAATTACCAAGGAAGCTGCACTAAAATGGGCAGAACCAGCAGTGACTGGGCTGAAATAAACACAGGGCAGTAAAAAATGTAGAAGCAAAAGGAAATTGAAAAAAAAACCAACCCAACTCCCAAAGGTTTGGTGGGTCCAGTTCTGCCTGGGCAAAACATTAAGACTTGCAAAAAATAAAAAATAAAGAGAAAGGAGATTATAAAAACCACTAGTAACTATTTTACATGTTTAAAAAATAAGATCCCATTCCACCCACCTAAAGCCTCGCTGTGAAATGCAGTCGCGTGAGAGGGCGAGAGATGCACATGAGCAGAAATTCAGCCAGAGACTGGAAATGCTTTTGGAGTCGGATTCCCTCGTTTGGCGCTGGGGTGAAGTTCCTAAATGCCGTGGTCAGAACTGGTTGGCGTGGAGGTCTGCTGCCTGGGCAGCGCCTCCATCTGTACAGAAGGACTGAGGAATGGGCGGCTCTGGCTCAGAGGAACCCGTCTCCACTCCTAGACATCCCCACCGCGACTGGAGGAAAGCACTAGTTACGTTGCATAGTGGTCGAAGCTGCCGAGATACTCCAGTGCTGCTCTGTAGCACAGCTGGTACTGGTCCTGCAAGGCAGCAGGGGGGCAAGAGTGAGAAGTGGGAACTCAAGGACATGGGGCAGCAGGGTTTAACATCCAGAGATGCCGGCTCCCCTCCCTTCTCCCACAGATATCCCATCACCCTGGGGACACTCACCTCTGTCTGCACCATGGCCGGCCGCTGCGTCCGCAAGGTCTTCACCGTCTGGAACATGTCCACCACCCCCTCGTAGCGCATCCTCTCCAGCACGATGCTGAGTGTGATGAACACGCCTGTGCGCCCGACCCCAGCACTGTGCAGAGGGGGCAAGAGGTGCCGTTAGAGACGCCCCCAGCCCCTGCGAGGCTCTGCAAGAGCTCCTAGGAGCAGCGCAAACTCATGGAGCATGGGGACATGCTCAGAGGAGCCAGGAAAGGCCACAGGGACATTGCCAGCCAGAGGTGCCCTCTCAGCCCCAAGAGAGGCCCACTGATTCTGCCTTGCCTTTGTGCTGCAAGCTGTTGTGGCACACTGCCCTGCCCAGGGACTCTTCCAGTCCCAGCAGGGCACGGGGTTGATCTCATCACCTGGCAGAAAGGCCGCCCATGGTACCCATGGATGTTGCCACCTCCTTATTCCCTGCCTGCCTCTCGTGGTATGCAAGGGGAGCACCAAGTGCAGGGGAGCTGGCGGTTGCCAGGGTAAGCGAGGCAGGGGACATCTCTGGAGGCTCTCTGATAAAGGCAGAGGTGGCTGCTGAGCTGTCCCCACTCACCTGCAGTGCACTGTGATGGGCCCATCCTGCCCGAACTGCTCCTTGGTCTTGTGCACCTGCCCAATGAAGTCAATGAAGCCCTCTCCCGTCTTTGGCACTCCCTGCTCAGGCCAGTCTGTGAACTGGAACTGGCGGATGGTCCGTGACTGGCCGTCCTGTGGGGACAGGGGTGTCAGATGTGAACCGTGGGTAAGGAGACAGCCAGAGGGGCTGATCTCGCTGCCCTCAGCACTGGTACTGCTGACCTGGCTCCAGACCCCCTGGCCCAGGTCAGGTTAGAGGGCACACAGGATGAGCCTGGGCAGATCTTCCACTGAGCATTTGGGGCCTGTCTTTGCTCTCCCATGTTCACCCCAGGGCCGCTGAGCTGGGCAAGGCTTTGGACCCCAGAAGGGTCAGTGCCCTGGCTCTGTTTGGGGCCCAGCTCCACCCCAGGATCACATTCGCTGTCACACAGAGGTCCTGCAGACAGAGACTCCAGGGGCAGGGGAGCTCGCATTCAATGCTTGCCCAAGTGTGTGGCACAGGCAAGGCAGGGTCTGGTGCTGACAAGGCTCAGTGAGCTGCTCACCAGGGCTGACACAGCTGGCAAGGAAGAACCTTGTGGTGAGAGGAACAGGAGGTGGGGGGCAGCAGCCCCTTCTGCCTGCAACACAAGGCAGCACCTTGCCTTCTGGTCCCTTCAGGAGCACTTGCACGCTCCCTTTAGACAGCCAGGGCAGGGCAGAGGTGCAGGAGGTGGGGGAACTGGGGAGCCAGCAGTTGCACTCACCCTGGCATCCGTCACCTTGAACTCCCGGAGGATGTACTGCGGCATGTTGTACTCTGCCATGGGGTCCACCACGAAGTACTGGTACCGGGCAGAGCGCTCTGCGGGCCAGTACTGGTGGCACTTCTCCTGTGGATGAGGAATATGATGAGATATTAACACCTACAAGCTGCCATTCCTCCCTCCCACTCCCTGGGACCGCATGTGCCTGTGGGGCCACAGGCTCAGCCACAGGACGCTCCAGCAGGAGGCTGGCCCAGGTGCTGGGGACAGACTGGGGTGAGCTGAGAGGCTGCACCCACAGAGAGCAGCCCCCCAGCAGGATTCATACCCGGCCCATCTCGCGCAGCTTTGTCAACATCACCACGATGGTGGAATTGTGCTCCCAAAGCATCCGCCAGAAATCCTCCGTGGTCTCGGCCAGCGGTCCCTGCGTAGCGATGTAGGCCTTCTGCTGCCTGTGACAGACAAGAGGGTGCTCACACCAGCGCCACAGAAGTGGGTGTCAGCTGCCGCTGGGGGTTGGGAGAGCTGAAGGGGCCCTGTGCAGCAGGGAGCAGGACTGACAAGGCAGGAGATGGGTGTCCAGGACTAGCCAAGGACTCTGGGGGAGGGATGAGCCTCCCCATCTGGATTCTTCCAAGTGCTCCCGATGGATGCACTGAGCATCCCAGGTGCAGGATCCGGAAAGGCCGCACGTCCTTGCCGGGATGACAGTGTCCCCAGCTCAGCCTGCTTGTCCCCAGCACTACTGCACTGAGAGCCTTCTCGGCACCCAGGCCCACGCGAGCAGGCTGCCAGCACCCATCCGGGCTGAGAGGCTGTGCTTGGGGATGATCCCAGCAGCACCCTTGGGTTCCTGCACTTTTACATTCTGCAGCACCCACTGTCCCTCCCATTGCATGGGAAGACACTGAGCAACTGAATCACGTCACCTGGATCACGTACACCAGCGAATAACTAGGGCAGTGTCGAAACCACCAATACCACTTTGCCAGCTTTTCTGAAGCTACCAAATATTGTCCTTGGTTCCACTGCGAACCAGAGCATCTCTCAAAACATCCTGTGTGAAAGCAGTGCTTGACCTACCCCGGCCCAGCCCCTACCCTGAAGAAAGCACCCCTCGGTGCTTTGGGCTCTGAGAAGGGCCAGCTCTGGCATGCCAGTTCTTTGGCTTGCCCGTTCTTTGGCTTGCCGAGCGTGCAGCCTGGCATGCCGGTGCTGCCTGTGTCACCACTGCGTGGCGCCGGAGCCCGCGGGACGAGGGGCGGCATCCTCTCGTCCAGCATTTCATCTCTCCGATGGTGCTAAAAATTAATGAACGTGCTGCAGGACAGCTGTAATGTGCAGGATGAAGATGGGCTGCTTCAAGGTGGATTTATAAGACATCATAAAAAGCAGGAAGTGGGGCTGCAGAATGAAACAGAAGAGCTAATAAAGATGCAGCATCAGTGATGTCTGCAGGACCTTGGGCCAACTGATCTCTTTAGATAATACTGAGAAGATTGCTCAGTCCAAAAGCAAGGATGGGAAGAGATAACAGTGCTCTTTGGGGATGGGGTAGGTAGCACATGAAATGGTACCACCTGCTGTGCTGGCAGCCCTCCCTCCGTAGTATCACCAAGGGGCAAAAGCAGCATCGCACTTAATCAGCTCTGGAACCAGGACAGCGTCAGACATTGGGCTGTCCGGACAGGCACCCAGGCAGGTGGCCGCATTAATGATGCAGTGCTGGATGGCTTGGAGACACACAGGCAGGAGGGAGGGGAGGCTGCTCCTTGACAGCTTTTCTCCAGCCCCTTCATCTTTTCCCGTTTCTCTGTCCCACCCTGAGGGAGCCTGGCTGCTGCAGTTCTGCTGTGTTGGGATGCTCCCAGGGTTTGTTCCCTTCTGCTCCTTGCCCACTCTTGCCTGCATTTGGCCCTTCCCCCTGGGAACCCTTCCTGGACTCAACTGCCAAAGCAGGGACAGACACATGGAGCCACTGGCCTGGCTGCACCAACATCTGTTCCCTTTGGCAGTGCCTGTTGCTCCTGGGAGGCCACCAGCCCATAAGAAGCGTTTGGGCAGAGCCAAGCTGGAGGGGGAACGTGCCACATCCATCGTTGTATCCCTGCGCTGGGTGACCCCACTGCGATGGTGCACTGAGAGACGACAGGAATGAGCCTTGTATGTGTGTCACTGGGATTTGGTCTGGATTATTGTCTGGGGATTGGCTGGGAAGGCGATGTGGCCACTTGGCTGTTTCCCTGCATTCTCCTCTCCTGGCACTTAGCATCTGAGAATGCGATGCCAGCAGCTAGATACAGAAGCCAAGAGTATTATTGCCCCACTAGATCTTAATTTGTGCCTTCCAAAAAGGTATCCTGGGGAGCAGAACCCAGTGATGGGCTCCCTAGTGTCCAACACCAGCCCTGCCTGAGGATCCACAGACTCCCCCACAAAATCAAGGCATGGGACAACGAGCCTTGGGCTCCTGCCTGGATCAGCCACACAGTGCAAGCACACCTCTACCTCTGGTTGCCACAACTATTGGTGGGGGGCAGGTTTACGTCAGATGCTGCAGATAAAAAACACATGCCGAGGGATGCCTACCAGAAGATACTACAACTCTCCACAGAAGCCAGCACAGCCTCCCGCCCCAGCCATGTGGGCATCTGTCTAGAGTAACACAAACCAGCCTGGCAGCACTCACTCACTGGCAGTCTTCACATATTGTAACTATACATACTTGAGCATCTGGGAAGACGGAAACAGATAAAACTCAACAAAGTGATCCCCAGCCCACCTCTGGGCAGCCAGGACCAGTCCTTGGGAAAGAGGGAAGGCAGCTCTGCCCAGGTTTCCTAGCAGGCAGGACAGGCATGCCCAGGCATCTAAGGTGGCCCTTACCTGTACCCATCTATGAAGCTGGCGTTGATGTAATCGGAGCCCTCGACACCCCGGATGGGCTGCAGACAGACTCTTGTCAGCTCATATGGCATGATGTTCACAAGGCGGTTCTTGAATTTGTTGCATGGGAGGTTGGCACTGATGAAACGTGAGGTATGTGCTTTAGAGTTGGCCAGCAGCTGAAAGAGAAGGAAACATGTCAGACCCTGCTGGGAATGCAGCAGTCAGGGGGCAAAATTGGGACTCTGGCAGAGTCCCTCCAGGCATGCAGCCACGCTCTCTCCTGTGACTGAGGCACAGCCGCTTGGGACGAGCCTTCTGGGACCAGACAAAGGGCTCTGCCCACCATGCTACGAGGAGGCTGCACCCAGCTCCCCTGTTTCACCTAGATCAGTCTGTTTTTCAGTACCACGTTGGCGCCTCTGCTGTGACACTGCACCCCTCAGTATGGCTCGGCCTTGCTGCTGGCTTTTGGTGCACAGCTGTAGGTGACAGTGGGGGGAAAAGCCTGCACTGACGCTCTGGCACAGCCCCAAAGACATCCATGGTGGAGTGGAGACCCACAGCAGCTCTCTGACCCACAAAGGGCCAGGACGTGAAGCTGTGTACCTCACTGAACCAGGGACACAAGCCTGCTGGCGTCAGGGAAGGAAAGCTTTCCGTCTTCCAGCAATGTCTTGCTATTTACTTCTCACCCCAGAAGAATCCAAGAAAAATGTGAGATTTGTGACAGTTTTAGGTAAAGATCTATTTTGGGTTACTGAGAGACATTTTATGGTTCTTTTTGAGAACTGGAGTCATGGTAAATGTGTTGCTTAGGTCTGCTGGCAGAGACACAGAGACATGAAAAAGAGAAGTCCCCCCTCCCTTTTTTTTTTTCCTTTTGTTTCCTTTTTTTTTCCTTTCCCAAAAGACTCTATCCAGCATCTCCAGAGCCATCCTTCTCTGTGTGTGTGGCAGCTGGTCCTTGGCGGAGGCTCCCTGCAGAAGGACAGGGTTGCTCTTTGAGGAGTGATGCAGCCATGTGAGGCTCTCCCATATCCTGCTCCACAGGGTTTCCCACACAGTGGACACTGCGACGGCACAGAGAGGGGCAAATTTTATTACTGCTCTAAAGAGATCCTTGGAGAAACAGCAAATTTTTGTCTTTCTTGCAATGGAGTTCCTAGAGTTGAGCCTAATTCTGTGTCTCTCTTGAGGGGTTTCTCAGGGCACGTGTTACCATGAAGTACTAATGCAGCATGTTCTGCTGTCACAAGCTCAGGACACCAGTAGCTCTGGTGACCACAGGACAGAGCTGCTTAGCTTTTCCCAGTTTACACAGAAAGTCAATATCTTGCCTCTCCTGCTCCTTTCTCATTTGGAGGGAATCCCCAGGGTGAAGCTGTGTTCCTGCAGTTCATCTCATAGCCTGCATGGTCTGCTACCTCCCTGCATGAGCTATATTCCTCTGCATGACTTCACTGGACTAATGCACCTCGTCTGAGAATACGGGCGCTTACCAGAGCAATCTTCCATCTCCAAGGCTGTAATAAATATCTGCAGTAGGCATTCACAGATATAGACAGCAAAATGTGGGCTTGGCTTCTTAAACAGTGTGCCTTAAAATACTGCCTTCGTCAATTCTAGCCACTGAGACTTGGTGTTGAGGTAGTTAAAAGATAACAGAGCTCAGCATTGAAGAAATGAGACTATAAACGTCTCACATATTTAAATTGGAGCCATTTCCAGACAAGTTGTTCACAGTAACATCAATTATCACTAACATGATCTGCATCTGATTTCAGATGCAGCTCCCGCCGCACAGTGAACCTAGAGCAGAACGTGCTGCTGAGAACTGCGCATCCATCTGCCTTTTATATCCTCCCCAGAAGCTGCCAAACCAGGGGGGACTATGGCTGACAGAAGCTTTACAATTCAAATGTATTTTAAATCACTGCCTACCTGGTTTAGGAACACACAGAAGAATAACTGTCTGTAACGATCCATGGCTCTCCTCTCCCAGTCCCTGGACAAGCAGCTTGGGGGATATGGGAGCCAGGGAAAGGGGGTGCTGGGGCTCTGTCACCTACCTTGAATTCCAGCTCCATTGCAGTAACGCTCTCGCCTGGTGGCACCTGGGTCAGCTTCTGGATGTGAGCAAAGAGGTTGCGTGCAGGCACCTCAGTATTGCCACACGTGGCTGCCTCCAGCAAGGCCTCGTGGATGAAGATGTACTGGTCCTCTGTCTGCACCATGTAGTTGCGCTGGGAGCGCATGCACGTCACGTGGCCATAGATGTCCACGGTCTTCTCGTGCTTCATCCGCTCCAGCATGGCATCAATGACAATGAAGCAACCAGTTCGGCCCACACCAGCACTGTGGGGACAAAGCATGTGACCTGAGATGACACTGTCTCCTACAGACACCAGGCAAGTGCTGCTCTTGCTTAAGAGAGCACCTGGACCTGGAGCGCACAAAAGGGGAGTAAAGGCTGCTCCCTACGCTGAGGGCTAATGAGCTGAGCCTCATCAAGAGGTGACAGGAGGAGCGAGGGAGAAAGGCACTGGAGAATGTGGGAGGCTACTCAGCCCTTCTGCTGTCCCCCTTTCACTGATAGTGCAGAAAGGACATGGTGTCACCCTGCTGGTCCCCGCGGTGGCTGGCAGCACCTCCACAAGGGAAGGAGAAATGTATTTACCAGGAAGGAGAGTGACAGCGTACGTGTGCGTGAAGTCAGAAGCCCTGAAGTCCAGGCTGGGGCCCGGTACTAGTGAAGCCCATAATTTGAAGCCTGCTTGTCCCCTAACCTGGGTCACTGCTTCCTAGCCCATTAAACGAGGACAGCCAGCCCCAGAGGGGAAAGCAGAAAGGTGGGGTGATGCATTTCTATGCCAAGCCCTTTGCTCAAGCATCGGATGCCTCTCCATGTCTATTGGAAGGGCAGCAGCAATCCTCAAACTGCTCACCCTGAGAGCACCCTGAAAACAACAGACATGCTGTCATGACATGTAAACACAGGCAGAGATAGGGAGCTAGACATTTCCTCATTTATGGTGCAAGTCAGATCCTTAACAGGGCTTTAATATAGCTTGTTTGTGTGTTAATTATACCCCACTCCCATCTGAAACAGAGCATGAAAGAAGAGCATTAAACACTGCTGGTGAGGTGTATGCTGGAACAGCAATGATGGAGTGGTTTGTTCAGTAATAGTCCCCACTTGGCTGGTATAGATAAATCTTGCCTGGGTAAGATGCTTAGCTTTGGTAGACTAATATTTTGCTTAAAGAGCTGCCCTTCTATCCTGCAAAAGAGTTCTACCATAAATACTAGGTATGAATGTTCGTAGAAGTCACTGCATGCGTATCTGTCAATGATGTACCTCTGAAAGGTACCACCTACTTATGCTGAGCACAGATCACCTCATTCTTACATGGTGCTTGCAGCACATGTGCCCAGGTGCAGCTTTGCAAACACACAGTCCTACCTGCAATGGACAACCAAGGGCCCAGCATCCGGCGGGTTACAGGCCTTCACCCGTCGCAGGAAAGCCAGGATCGGGGTGGGGTATTCTGGTACCCCGTGATCGGGCCAAGCCATGAACTGGAACTGTCGCAGCTCTCGCTTCTCACTGGAGCCGTTCTGTTGAAGACAAAGAGTTGTTTTGCGTGAGAACTGTCCCATCCTAAGAAAAGAACCCACTGATTGGGTAACAACAGGCATGTAATGCCATGTATGATCATGCTTGTATCAGGCTTCTGCCACTGAAAATTTGGAGGCAAAATACAGACATCTTGCAAGGCTTCTGCACATGTCGATGCTCTGAGGAAAACCAGCTGATACAGAGAGCAGGGCAGCTCTGTGGGAGTAGCAGACAGACGGGAAGGTGACAGACTCCTTTCTGCACAGTGTGGGATTACCACCCACATACTCACCACACGTCCAGGGAAAAATGGGCACTAGGCATGGAAGAGCCACAGCAGCCCATCCCCTCCCTGTTCCTCTGCGCCATGGGTCTCTGTGAGATGGCTCATCAGCCCTGTGTCTGCAGAGGCTGCCCTGCTCCTCTCGGGTGTGGCTGAGTGACCTGTGCAGCAATGCAGGAGGACTGGCTGGGTGACTGCTGGGGGCCAGGTGCCTTCCTGGGGTGTGAGTGTGTCCCCACCGCACGCTGCTGTGCTCTCAGCCAGCACGGGCCGGACTCGGTCACGCACAGAGGCAGATCGCTGCAAAGCCTGTTCGTGTTGACGTGACATGCTGCTGTGAGCACTGCCCCCAGGGATTTCCAAGGACTAATGAGGTACGCAGCAGGCAGGAGAGAAGGGCATGCGCACACGTCAGCAAGGCCCCTACATTTGCATTATTAGTGACAGGAGTGCTAAAAATTCACTGCTTTCCATGTTGTCCCTCTAATGGGAGGACAGCTGTTAGATGTACACTCGACAGAGGCAAGCACAGCCCACGCTCTGGGACCCATCAGAGGGTCTGAAAGCGTACAGGAGAGCATCAGGTGTCCTGGCTGAAGACCAGTGGTGGCCAGTGCACAACCTGCAGCTGTTCTCCCACTGCAGCCCTGCTGTGAGAAATGGCCCAGTGCGGACCAGCCACACGCTTGGCCAAGCCAAGCACAGTTGGTGGCCATGGTGGAGATGCCCCACCATGGCACCGGCTGTGCATTCCCTGCAGCAGAAACAGCCCAGCCAGCACCATACCTTGTACAATGCAAAGGTGCGGACAGTGTAGGTCGCCAGCTCAACTGTGTCCAGCAGGGTCACCTGGATCATCCCGTAGGTTTCCGTACCGCGGCTTGGCCAGTACTGGTCACACTTCACCTGCAGGGAGGAGAGGAGAAAGGGTCAGTGCTTGGCTGCTGGCTGGGGCATTCGGGGTGAGGGATGGGGCTCTGCCCTCCAAGAGGTAAAGACAGAAAAGAGTCACTGTGGGGAGGGCATCCCAAACACCCAGATTTACTTCTCTCTGAATGTCCCAATCCCCAGCAGAGAGGCAGCACACCCTGGGCTCATTTCCACAAGATTCACATTCAAAGAGGGGATTTTATTTTTTTTTCCTGGAGCCACTGGTGGGAAGCAGTGAAGGGGGCCAGGCCACCAGACACAGAAGCAAGAGTAGCACCAGGTATGAAGACAGTGTGCAGCAACTGCTAACAGTGATTTGTGCCTGCCATAATTTTTCTTCTCTACCTCCTGTTTGGGAAGATGGGGGTCTTTAGGGCTGTGTTTGCAGCATGCCCTGCCTCAGCTCTGCCTGGATGGAGAGAAGGTTGGCAGCTGCAGCTTGGTAGGAGGACAGCTGTGAAGCAGGGCAGGGGAAGCAGTGGTTTCTCTGGGTAAGGCTCTGCTCAAAGGGCAGCCAAGGTGAGGGAGATGCAGCCTGTATCCCCACCAGCTCCCCACTATCCCAACCCAAAGTCCTCGACCCACGGCACTGATCTAAGACAGGACACAGCTCTGAGTCCAGCACGACCCTTCCCTGTAACATCCATAGCCCGCAGGGTGCCCCTGCCAGCGTGGTCCCCAGGCAGCAAACCACCCTGGTAAAAGATGGGACACAGCCCGTGCCAGGGCTCCAGCCTGGATGCTGCTTCCAGGGGGCTGACCCTGCCACCCTTCCTGCTTTGCTGTAGGCTGGGGTTGCATTGAGCATCCTCAAAACACCAACCTGCCCTTCTGGCAGGTGGTGCATCCCTGGAAATCCACATCTCCCAGGTGTTCCAAAAACAGCTCCGCAGCAAGGCACAGATGCCAGCTCAGACACAGACACAACTTGTTCTCCCTCTGCAAGAAGACACAGACTCTGGCTAAACCATCCCTTTGGCCCGTTCCTGCAGGCAGCGCAGTCCCATCACAAAAACACTGCTGTTCCCTAGAGACTCTCTGCCCAGCAGCATCCTTTATCTTCCTCTCCCAGCTCCGCAGCCAGAGCATTTTGAGCTACTGGTCACAGCTCCTGCTGCTGCCCACTTGGCAGAGCTCCCTAACACATCCTCAGGGCCCCATCCTTCTGCTGCCTTCATCTCCCTGTGCATCTCTCCTGCTCACCTGCTGGTGCCCTCCTCCTCCTCCTCCTCCTAGCTCAGCATTTGCAAACTACTCCTCCGGTTTTGTTCTCTCCAGCCCTGAGCTCCCTCTTTAATTTGGCACCCTGAGCATTCCTATTTCATCTGGCACCTGGCTCCCCCGCCCTGCGGAGCCGCAGAGCCTGGCTGACAAGAGGAGGACTTCATTCCCGCCCGTGTGCACTGCACTGAAAATGGTTTCCCGCCCTAGGAGAGAGGAGTGAATGGAAGATCATCTGTGCTTGTCAAGGAATAGTAAACTTAATTATTAGCCGAGTGTGTTTACAGGGGAACGTGTAGGAAGGGAAAAAATGGGCTTAATTAGAAATCAATGAAGTTCTGCCTTTTAATTGAAGGCACTTTAAGCAGGATAGGGCTTGTGAGAGCTAAGAGCTCTTATCCTGCACTCTGGCTGCTGGAGTGCAGCAACCTGGGGTCAGAGAGATGCAACTCTCCCTGCTTTTTTGGGGGCCTTCTCTCAGGAAGTCCTACCCTGGCAGAGGTGCCTGAAGCAAGGTTGTCTGATGGAATACAGGTGCCTGCACACTCAGAGCAGCTCTGCTATCTCCTGCCCTTCAGGCTCCTGTGCTCACAGCATGGCAGGCCCTGCACAAATCTCAGATTTCTCTTCCTTGCTTGGCACAAAGCAGCCTGTTATTTTATGCTGACTAGCTGCAGAGCGAACAACTCAGAGGTCACAAACCTTATTTCACAGCTTAAACTGATCCTCACAAGTGGGCACCAGCTGCATCTCCGGCCACCTGAGTTTGCCTTGCCTGGCTCAGGGATGACGTGACTCCCTGTCTAACGGAGGTGAGGGGCGGGCAGAATGGCATCCCGCAGACGCTGGGGACAGCCGCTTGCTGTGTCACTCGTGGTGTGGTTTGCAGGGGAGCAGCACAGCACATCCCCGCGCCTGAGCCCACACCCTGGGGAGAGCGATCCCCTCCTGCCACCCACATGCTACGTGGCCATGTGTGCTCCAGCACAAAACAAACTTCAGAGGAGTTCCCTGCATGGGATAATAGCAGCGCCTGGGCTGGTAATTGAAAATTATTTATTCATGACCAGATAAGAGTCAGTCACATTTTCTGCCAAATTTACCCATAATGTTTATGCCCCGTTTTCAAGCTCTGTAAATTTTACGCTGAAGCCGATGCACTGTGGCACTAAAGCAGATAAGAGATGTTTTCTTCTGGCAGTGCTTGCTTCTCATTAACTTAAGGAGCACAGAAATGTCCTGAGCAGCCATTTATTGACACTTTGCTGAGTGGTTCCTGTCGTCCCCCTTTGGCGCCCTGTGCCCAAGAGCAGCAGGGCACTTCTCCTCAGCTCTGCTCCTGACCCTGCTCACAGCTCCAGATGGCATCGCTACTGGGGTGGGACGTGGCTGCCAGGCCCCTCTTTCCCCAGAGCCCTTGAGCACCAGCCTCTCTGCATCCCTGCCTGGGGACACAAAATGCCAGGGGAGATCACGCCCCAGGGATGGCTGCTTGGTGCTCTGGGCTGGGACAGAACGAGCCACGGTGCTGCTTTGGGAGACCTAGTTCTGCTGGGCTCTAGGGATAGCCCAGGGTAGGAGAAATCCTGCTTTAATACCTCTCGTGCAATGCCATGCTCGCAGCTTCAGGAAAGCTAATCTACAATGTGTGTTTCTGAACTGCCACCAAATGATTCTGAAACTGATTGTAAAGCTTTGAAGGCAGCTAAATTGCACAATCCAGCCATTTCTACCCTTTATGTGCCTCTCGCTTTGTGCAAACATGAAAAAGGGAGGATGATTTGGACCATCAAGCCAGCTGAAATTGCAGACCATAAAAGCTGATGCTCTTTAAAGATTTTTTTTTTCCACCTGCAGCTCAGGAGCCTTTTAAAGCAGTGTCACCCCTACAGGGCTACAAAGCTGCTGCTGGTCCTGGTTGGCTTATCTACACACAGCACTGCTGAGGGGGACTCGGGGAGCTCGTCTGGGAAGGTGGCAGAGCCTGCACTGGGCATCTCGCCATGAGGCCCTGCTGCCCACCCCGGGCTCTGCAGCTGGAGACACAGTCCTGTGCGGGCACTGAAGGCCCTGGGCAAGGAGACTTTCAAGCAAGGTCACCCATGGGTAGCACCATAACACCATGTGACTGCCTGGAGCCGCGCTGTCCCACAGCAGCGTGAACATCAGATGGCAGCAATACTGCAAGGACCCAAGGGGTTGCATCAGATGAAATTTGAAGGCTCTAGAGTGAACTGTAAAACAGGGACTCATGTTGAAGGCTTGAAGCAATGGGCTGGGATCTTCCCTGGCCCCTAAAAGGTGTGCTCCTGAGTGAGGTCCAACCATCACCAAAGGGACATGAGGAAAAGCTGAGCGGGAAGGCGGCTGAAAGCCATTCTGCCTTGGAAGATGCTGGAGAAGCCAACAACAACAAGAACAACAACAGAGAAAATAATCTCCTGCAAGTCCACATGCCAGCTCCCCACCATGGCCATCCTGTGAGTGGGTGCTGAGGCACCCGCAGGGTCCAGCAGACACAACCAGGGACACCCTTGCTACGCAGGGCTGGTTTGGCTCAGGAGTGGCTGGGCTTCCCCGCGGCCTCCCTTGGCAACCCACCTCTCCAGCAGTGCCTGAGAAAGCTGCCCATTTCTCATTAGTGCTGGGGACACACCAATGAGCCAGCAGGACACAGGCAGGCGGTGTCGGGGAGCGAATGCTGGGGTCTGGGTCCAGCTGGGGTCTGGGTCCAGCTGGGTCAGCCGAGAGCCCCTGGGCAGCACCCCTGGTGAAGCAGGCTGCCTGAAGCTTCTGCAAGGGCTCTGGTCACCCCCTGCCCATGATGCATCCATAGTGCCTGTCCTGTCACAAAAAGCCTGACCACATGCACTGTGTTTGGGACAGAGAGCAATAATGCAGGAGATAATTGTGGGATGACATGACGGGGAGCATGCTGGGGGTAGATAATGCACGGATCAGCAGCACAGGCATCTCAGACAATAACAACTGCCTGTGGGGCCAAAGGAAGCCCGTTATCTCCGAGAAACATGCACCTTGGAGTGTCTTCCCATGAATAAGCAGCCCAGAAGTGAAGTGAGTCAAGGCTCTGGGCATGGATTTACTTGGCAACCTAAAAGGGCTTTTCCTCGTACTTCAAATATACGCTCCATCACTGAAATGTGAAGGCACAAAGAAGTCCCTACATGACCACCAGCTGCAGAGAGCAACTGATCAGCAGCTTCTGATCTTGCTCAGCCCATGTGCCAAGCCCTGAGCTGCACCGGTCAGGTTAAATCACCTCCCTGCTTAGGCTGGGGTGGGCGATGGTGGCCATCGGGCAGAACAGGCAGGGCTGCACGCTGCAAAACTGGGGCTGGATCTCTAGAGGCAGCTTGTCTCCAAGGAACACTGTTCTTCCCTGAAGGCTGTAGGGCATTTCTAGAGCTGGGGAAGCCCACGAACAAAGCCTATTTTTGTATATGCAGGAAAAGCAGATCTGTTTTGCCATGGTGATCGGTTGTTCCAGCTGCTTCTTCCCAGCCAGTGTGGGCTAGGACACCCCTGTGAGCATTTCAGTGCTAAAGCTTTGAAACGGAGGGAGAACAGGCAGGCAAAAGTTTTAACTAAACCCAAACTTGACAATTTCTGCTTCTCAAGAAACGAGCTTATTGGGCTAAAAATAACCAGTGCTTCACAGCTTCAGTGCACAGCCCCTTCTCCTGCCGTTGGCATGGCAACACTAAAATATTCTGCAAGCACAAATGCTCATTGCTAAAATTTTACTTTTAAGAACAAACTGAATCACGAGAAGCAGAAGCTGCCTCCTGCTTGGGCAGGCTTTGCCTGAAGGGTGCATCTGGGCATGGGAGCACTTTGGTCACAGCTTACGAACTCCTGCTTCAGGGGCTGAGTAAGAACCTCTGCCACAAGACACCATAAGCATCATCCGCTGCAAGGGCTCCTGCTCCTACCTCTCCACCTCATGCCTTCCCCACAGTTTGCAGGCAGCTTTGCCTTTATTACATCAGAATATCTAATCTTGGCAGTATGAGCTGATCGTTTATACATGTTGTCATTGGACAAGGCACAAATTAGTCTTGTTATTGTGATGAGACCCTGTCAGCCATTCCTCTGCGTCGCCAGAGACGCCAGGGCCTTGTCAGGCTGCAGGATGCTGCCGATACCACCTACCCACTGCAGCTTCTCAGCTTCTGGGACACAGCCCCCAGGCTTTCGGGGATTGTCAGCACTCCCCATCTCAGAGCTTTCCTTCCTCTCTTCTGCACGAGTGATGTGGGCAGCGAAAGGATGGGTGTGCATGCAGACACACAGGGAAGGCAGAGGCTAACGAGCAGCACAGTGACAGGAGGTTTTTCCACCCATTTACCCCAAAGGGATACACTCACAAAGCACTTGTTGCTGGGGTGCCTGCAGCAGAGAGACACAGCACTGGACCTGCCTCTCCTTGTATGCCCTTACGCTGTGAAGTGTTCCCATCCCTCTCTCCTGCGCTCACCACCAGTTCCAAAAAAGAAGCAGCACACACTGTACCCTGGACTTCTCCTCCAGCCTGGTCATCATGACTATAGTTGCTGTTCTCTGTTCCCACACCATTCTCCAGAAGTCGCTGAGGGTTTCTGGCAGAGGTCCCTGCGTGGCGATGTAGGCATTCTGCTTCCGATACCCGTCGATGTAATTGGCATTGATGTAATCACTGCCTGGGACCCCTGCAGAGAAAGAGAGAGAAGCGTTAGTCCAGGGGCAGCCCGTGACCCTGTGCCTATCACTGTGCAGGGCCTCGCAGGCAGAGGAAGAGGCCGGCACATTCACAAGGCTCTTGACAAGTCACCTTTACAGAGTGATGCCAGAATCCTGCAAAGGACAGGGATGGGGTGCCTGAACCAAGAAGAACCCTTTGGAACTGCCTCATGAATGCAATAAGCAGGCAGCACCAAAGCAGAGAGACAGCTGCCACCCGCACACAAAGGGAAATTCACAGTCAGGAATGCACACAAAGGGAAATTCACAGTCAGGAATGTTAAGGAGCTCATTTGGCCCCAAGCAACTAATTGAAATAATTGTCTTAAATTCACCAGCTATTTGTTATGGTCCTACAGCACCTTTTAAAAATGAGGCTGCTTCATTAGCTTGTCTCTGTTAGCCATGGGTGTCAGGCAGGGGGGTCCTCACACCCCTCCTGCAGGTGCAAGTACCCCAGAGGAGCCAGAGACCTTCCTCCCACCACCACCAAAACCCTCCTCAGTGTAACACCCTCTCTGCTGCCTGCTGGGAGCTCCAGCTCTCACTCTGCCTCCACCACTTTAAGTAAAGGACTTTCTTGTAAAGGCTTTTAAAATGCAAACACACAGTTACTTAAATAAATGCAGCAAAGCTGAGGCCTGGGGCTGTGTTCCCAAACCCTGCTCAGCATGGGCTGCCGGGGCTGCAGGGAGGGAACACAGCAGGAATCTTCTCATCTCCCAAGGAGAGCACATCCACATTTCATTAGAGGAAGGAAATAAAACTGGGGATCTCCCTCTCTCCCTTCTGTCCTGGGGAACTTTCTACAGGTCCCAGCAGCCCCCAGCAGACACAAAGCACCGGCAGCTCCGGGGGAGCAGCAGTAGCGGGAGTGCAGCGCCTGGCTGCCTTGGCGTGGGTGGCAGGGACCTGGCAGGGCGCTTTGGGAACGGTTCCCAGGAAGACACAGACACTACTTACAGCAACTGAGTCAGGCTGGAAAACAGGGATTCCCTCATGTGCTCACCCCACAGCTGCCCGACAGGGTTTGCCCATGATCAGGCAAGCCAGGCTCTCTCAAAGCTGCTGCTGCTGCTAACAGGTCTTACTGTGAGGGACTGCTTGGACTCCCCTCCTCCTCCTCTCCCAGAGGACGAGTGGCACATTAGCATTAAAAAGATCCTTCTATCCCAAGAAAAAGGACCTAGTGACTGCAGGACCACCTGTACAAAAAGCCAGACCCCAGTCCTTTCCCCAGGTAGGGGTGCATTGAAGTAGTGACATCTTCCTCAGCCCTCATGCGTGGGCTTATATCTGGTGTGCAGAGCTGCGTGCTGATTTGTAAAGCAGTGGGAATGGGTGAGCCTGGGCTTTGGTGCCTGGGCTACAGCTCCTCTGTGTGCAAGGGGAATGAAAAGCAGGCACTTAAAGCATGTATTCACCCAAACTCCAGAGATGTGGGGCTGGTTCATGGAGCCATGGGGGTCAGTGCCATGAACACCAGGGTCTGATGCATCTCCCATGGAGCACAGGGACGTGTGGAGCCTGATGTCCTAGGGGAAGGGGCACCCCTCATCCTGTGCAGCTCTGTGCACGCACTTGGGAGCAAACACCAACAGGACCCAGAGGAAGATACCGGCTCTGCATTTGTTTTGGGACAGAGGGTGATAGGGCTAACAGTGCCATGTCCCACCATGGACAAGGAAGGCAGCTGAAGTTACATAGCAGGGCCAGCCCTGAGAAGGGAGGCTGCTGGTACGGACATCTCTTCTGGCACCAGCAGTAGCAAGAAGCAACCACGTGGGACACACTGGGAAAGCAGGGGCAGCTCTGCAGAGCCCTTCCTCTCTTCTTGCCAGCCACAACACACATTTGCTCATGCTGATGCCAGAAGTTTCTAGGTGTTTGCCCATGCCTGATGAGAACAGGGAAAGAGATGCTCCCCTGTTCAGCCACGTTCAGCCACTTACTGGGGTGCCCACTCTGGAGTCGCTCTTACCATCGATGGAGGTCAGGATGACACGTGAATGGTCATAGGCGATCACGTTTGCATAGCGGTTTTTCGGTTTATTCACTTCCAGGTTGGAGTTCTCCCAGGTGAACTGCTGCCCTGGATCAATGGACTGTGGAGAGAAAGAGACGGAGGGAGTCAGGAGGGGTTACAGCACAGCAGGACGCTGCAGTGCACATGCATTTCAGTCAGGAAATCTGGATTTCTCTGCACACCTCTCCCCAGGACAGACACGGTTTCCGTGGGTGTCCCCAGGAGCAATGTCGAGCCACACCAAAACCCAGTCCCCAGTGGGACCTGTCCCCTGTGACCTGCAGGTAAAGCAGCCCCTCAATAGGGCAGCCTGCTGCAGATGAGTGAACCTCCGTTCTCACTGAGTGTTCATCCTTTCCTCAGGAGCTGCCCATCAGCAGAAATTTGGTCTTATGCCAGGATTCCACAGAGATCTGACTGTGCAGTTCTTGACCTAGTGGTTTTATTAGCTGTTGAACTGCAGTCTGCTGAAATATGGCAAGCCCTGGGTGTCTTGTGCCCCAGGAGCTTTGAGTATTAGTGTCCTGCAAGACAGCTGATGAGCTTTTGCCAGGGAATAGTCATGAAAATTGATAGGTTACTATTCACTGCTCCAGCTACTTATGCAATGTAAACATCTCTCGTTTGAGTTAATAGAGTGACAAGGAACTATAAACCTGCAGAAAAGATGTGGTTATAAATCTTGGCCAAAGGCCTGCACACTATGCAACTGCCTGAAGAGCACACATCCCGATCCCACCCGCCTCCCAGCCCCGCACACCCAACACTTCTCCCACAAGCCATGTGCTGATGTCCCTGGTGCATGGCTCCTCCATGGCCAGGCAGCCCCTTCCCAAAGCCTTTCCTGTCACCTTTGTCAGTGCACAAAACAAGGTGAAAAAGCACCATCCCCAAAGCACACCTCAGAGACGGGATGGCCTCTTTGGCTGAGAGATATGTGAGGCACCCAGATAAGACATCTGCCTCATGCAGGGACTTGCTCTGCACATGCAGCCCTGGGCAAGCCCAGGGCAGGCAGCTGCAGCAGGAATCAGTCATCCCATGAACAACCCTCGCCCCCACCAAAATGACCAATACAGTCTCAGCCTTCTTAAAATCACGCTCCAGCTCAGGGTCCCTGAAGCTTCGCTGGCCCACAGGCAAAAATATTGAGCAAACAGGCCAGGGGAAGCACCGTACGTTATTCTCTCCGTAGGCATCTGCTTTCACCGCTTGGCAGAGAGCCATGTCAGAAGGTGTCTCGGGCAGTAAAACGCCCACCAGTCTGTCAGCTTCGGATCAGCTGTGAGCAAAAGGCTGAGCTGGGAAGCACCGCTCCCTGACTGGGCTGACCTGGACAGCCCTCGCAATCCCTCTGCTCAGCCCCATCAACCACCGTCTGTGCACAAGGTGACATCCATCGCTGTCCCCTAATTTCCTGCGCTGCTGAGCAGGCGCTTCCCAAGCAGCCAGCAGCAGGTGCAGGGGCCCAGCTCAGGTATGGAGTGCAGGTGCTGCACCAGCCCCGAGGGCTTTGTGGCACATGCAGCTGTGCCAGGCGCCCATCGCCCGTCCCCAGGTGTGGCCCACGCTGCCAGCCCTCCCCGCAGGCAGGAGAGTCCAGCGCTGACGAAAACGCGCGGGAGGATATGACATCACAGCGATGCTAATAGGTAGTTTGGGAAATGTAGGATGTAAATAGACATTTCCTACAGAAAACCTGTAATTTTCTATTATCAGTGTAATAAGCAGGCAGCAGCAGTGCTCAGAGGCGCTGCAGCAGGGATGGTGGGAGTGGAGATCGCAAGCATGGCTTCTGGCTGGAAATCCACAGGCCTGGCTGCCACGGCCCCGGCACACTGCTCTGCCCAGGCACAGAGACGTCCCAGCATAGCCCACAGCTCTCTGGGGCACATAGTTTCGTTCAGGCACCTTTATTTTGTTTTCAGGATAGGCTGCTCAGTGAATCAGGTCTTTGGAGGCTCTCCTCACTCAGCTGTGTGGCAGGGACGACTGCTGCCCACCTAATAGTGGGGCTGAACAGGAGAAGGACAACAGAAATGATCAAAGGCATGAAAAAGTAAAAGGAACAAAATGCGTAAGGACTTCTCTGTTTGAAGTAGAGATGAGTGAGAGGGGTTTTGATACCAGCCTAGTCAATCTTGAGCACGCTGAAAGAGAAGCACGAATAGACAAACTAAGGAGGAAAATCCACCAAGCCCTATTAGGAGACATAAATAACACTTTTTCAAAAAGGTGGCCTTAATCTGCACAGACAGCCAATGCAGAGAGCTGTCTAGCTCGTGGTGGAGCTGAGATTGGCCCTGAAAGTACAAGTGAGCATTTTCTTGCTGCTGAGGAGCAACACAAGCAAGCACCAGCCCTGCCTGTACTCCGCGAACACCCGCTCAGCGCTGGGCACAGGTGGGTGCTGGAGTGAGTCCTCCCCCAGCAGCAGAGGCAGCGAAAGCTCAGCGCAGTCATCCGCGCCCAATCTACACTGCAAATCACTGCCAAAAGGCTGCAGGGCTGCCCAAGCTGTGGGGTGCAGTGTGCTTGGCACAGCAAGTCTGCGTCCTGCCACAGCAGTGGAAAGGGTTATTTCCCCGGGGGGAGACAGGGCTGCCAAGAGCCCCCAGAACCCAGGAGCAGCATCAAGGTGTTGCCGTTAGGGTTAATTGCTTTGATGTGCAACGAGGATGTGCAGAAATGCTCTAATCATCATCAGCCTCTTAAGAGGGCAAACAGGTGAGAAAGTCAGAAGTAATACAGCACCTGAGTGCAAAGAGGCTCTAATTAAATACTCCTGCAAATTAGCGACTCATTTAGAAGTAAAATGATTTAATTTAAACTCTGGTGATGAATTAATGTACACCTGTTCCCCCCTTTAAGGCAAACAAATGAGTAAATAAATGGGAGGATGATGGGCTGATTGGAGAGCAGTTGAAGCCCTTACACGAAGTGGTGGTTGGCAAGTCTTGTCCCATCTCCATACCATGCTCTGAAGCCCCTGACTACGGCAGCACGGCCTTGTCCCCCCACCTTGCTCCACAACTGCCTGGGAACTGGGAGTCTGCTCCTGCTCCTTTCTGGGGCTCATGGGAATCACTGCTTCATCCCCAAACTTGATCAGAGAAACACTTTCAACTCATTCTTCCTAGAAAGCAGAAGGGCTGAGAAATTGGAAGGAAATGAGCCAGGAACAAACTTAAAAGCATCATGACTTTCAGTTTGCTTTGCTTTAAAGTGACAGGGGAGATGTTGTAAGGCAGCAAGTACAAATTAAGAAAAAGCCCAATTAGTAAAACTCCTCCTTCCCAGCATGGAAGTGCAGGAGCAATCTCTCCAGAGCAGTTCAGGGACCCCTGCTGCTACAGCCATCAGCATAAAGACAGGGCCAGACCACAGAAATGCAACTGGAGAAAGGCTCTTTCCTTGAAAGACCTTGAGAGCACTTTACAAATGCCTTGAAAACATCCTTGGGTGCCAGTTTGCCTCTCAGATACAGTCCACCTTGGGTTTCCTGCTCCCCTTCCTCAGTGCAGCTCCAAAATCCCTCTGCATGCAGGGTCCCTGCAGCTGCCTCTGTTGCTGGCCAGCCCAGGCAGGCACACCTGGGGCAGCTCAGCTGTCCCCAGCTGCAGCAGCAGAGGAGCTGGTGGCCATGGTCTGGTGCTGCCCAGCAGCCCAGATGGCTGCACAAGGGCAAGGAGAGGGGAAGGTATTTGGGCTGTGGGCTCTTCCCAGCCTCCTGTGAAAGCAGCTGCATTAGCACAGGCATTGACCACTGTCAATCTGCGCTGCGTCTCACATGACGACATAATGTGCTCCTGAATCAATCACTGGCAGCACTTCAGTCTTATTATTCTTATTACCGGAATGTGAGTGCTGTGTGCCTGCCAGGCAGCTTCCCGATTTGCCCATTAAACCTGCAACACGCGTCTCCCTGGGTGCTACCTGGACCCCGAGTCCAGCAGCTCCTGGGCTCACCAGCCCCAGGGACCCAAGCACTTCTAAGCTGCCTTGCCAGGGCTGCAGGCACAGGAGATGCAATGTCCTTGGTGGCTTTAAGGGAAATGCAAGCGAACATTGGGTTTGGGCAGGCCAGCAATGTTTCTCTCTATACAAAACCATGGGTAAGGGGCTGCAGCCTCCTCATTGCATTGGGAAGCAGCAGCACAGTCAAATCTCATGCACAGCCTGCTGGGCAGCAGTGTGCTGCCTGGCTCGCATCACCTCCAGCCTGCGCTGCTCTCAAGGGCCGTCCACTGGAGAGACATGCTGAAGGGACTGGGCACGAGGGGCAATGGCCATAAGTGGCAGTTTGGATGTAAGGAAGAAGTTTTTCCCTGGGAATGGGGCGCAGGATCTAGCCCAGAAATGGCAGCAGCCACAAGAGAGCAGGAACCAGCCCTGGTTGGAGCCAGTCTGTCCCGCGTTTGCTAATAGCAACATAGGGGACAGCAACGCTCAGCTTTCTGGGTCCCACAGTGAACGTGCGAGCTGTGATGCGTGTGTGCACACCTGTTTGGACCAGTGTGGGTGGGTACCTCTCATCCAAAAGCAAGATCCTGCCCCACGTCCACAGGATGCAGCATGGGCAGGTGGCCCACAGGAGGAGCTCCAACACAGCTGCAGCGCCTGCCACGGCCCGCAGATAAATAATTAAGGGGCTCAGCCTCTCTTCCACTAATTTAATTCCATTAATCCCACACTGTAAATTCACTGTTGCTCTCGCTGTACACTAAAAATGAAATACTCTCCTGGTGCGGCCAGGCCAGGAGCTGCTGACAGACCCTTGCACTCTGTTCCCCCCAGCTCTGCTGCATGCCCAGGGGAGCGTGGTGGGGCTGCGCTGTGCCCCATGGCAGAGCAGGCTCAGCTCCCAGCACCCACAGCTCAGCCTCTCCTGTCGCACCAGGGGGACCAGTGGGTCCAGCTGGGATTACTCCCTGCCCATCGGGGTGCAGGCTAACCCACAGCTTGGGAGCCTGCTGTCGCTGCAGCCAACACTCAGCTCTCTCCATGCTGCTTTGTTGTGCAGGCCACGCGGGCTGCCAAACTGGTGTGAGCAATATTATTTGTTCTCTGACCTGTGGGAATGGAGGCCAGAAGGCTCCGAGGAATCTCTGCCACTCTCCCTGCTCCCTTCCCAGGTGTGTGGGGAGGTGCTGGCAGGTCTTGTTTTGTGTCACCTGTGTTTAGGCTACCCTGCTATTGCTTGCACAACCAAGGCAAGTGCCAGACTGACGGCTCTGGGCAGCTGGCCTCGGTGGCTAAAAGTGCCGTTAAATATTTGCTCTCTGCCTGCGGTGCCACCGGTCCTGGAACATGAGCCATCTATAAACAGCCCTGCACCCCTTGGAGATGTTAGGCTGCTCTGCAAAAATGCTTAAAATGCAACTACTCCAAAGCACAACCAAACAGCGAATGGGCCTTAGGGGTTCATCGGTGATGCCTTTGTCGCTCAGCTCTCCCTGCTCAGCTGTGCTCTGCCCAGGCCGGCAGCACTATCATGCCATAGGGAAACAGGGTCAGGGTCTCCATTTTCTGAAGTGCTGGGTCACCCGTCACTCAGCTCTGCATAGGTCTGGGGCTCACTCAGTCCCAGGGTGAGTGCTGGGACTGTATAATCACTTAATGACTGCAATTGCACAGAATTTAGTGAGCTGTGGTTCTCCGCCTCTCCCCGTGCTGGGAAGCACAAGCTCCCGCAGGGGCTGCACACCCCGCTCCCCTCCTACCTCCACTATTTCCACATCCACGCCGCAGATTCCCTTACTCAGCAGCACATGCTGTGCCCATCCTGCCCTCCAGCCCTCCCACCACAGGCCCCAAAGGGAGCCGTTGCCATGCCAAATCTGCGCACACAGGGACGAAGATGAGAGCAGACCCGTGGCAGCAGCAATCCTGCACAGGTGGCTGCCATCCTCTGCAAACTCAGTTCAGGATTTTTCTCACTGGCATCTCAAACGGGAAATGACTGTACTGATCCCCACATGCCAATAAGGGCCAACCACTTCTGCTTTAGGGTCTATCCTAGTATCAAACACTGTATGAGCCTGTCATGTTTAGTAATTTCTAGCTGATGAAGACTCAAACGCAGCAGAATCCAGGGGAAAAAAAAATTACATGCAACAATCAGCTACTTAATAGCTGCTTCAACACAAAAAGTACAACTGATTGGTGCTCTCAACCAGCCATGATATTCTTAAGAAAGAGAAATGAGAAGAGAGAGGCTCATGAAAACAGCTAAGAGAATTTACTTAATGCTAATTTTTTCTGAAACAGTTCCCACAGCTCAGTATTACACTGCGGGCTCCAACCAACGCAGGCCTAATGCAAGGATGGGAGCACAGAGGCACTGGATCCTGCTGCATCCCCGCCACGCAGCAGAGGCACAGTCTGCCTGTAGCGCAGCGGACAGCCCCCCTTAACATTTCAGCTGGACTTGTAACAAAAAGCCCAAGGCAGGCAGATATGACTGCACACCTTGGCACCTCTGGCAGGGCACACATGAACACACAGGTAACTGCAAGGAAAGCACATTATTTCTCTGAAATAACTCTCAAGTTGCGATGTAGTGCTGTAGCTGGTAAAAGCTCAGCTTCTCTCTGGCCTAAACAGCAGTAAGCAGAGGGATGGCAAAGCTCTCAACCTGGCATCCTGAAGCAAAACCAAGCTCTGCGTCTTCCTCAGATATACACAGCATACCCTTTGAACTAGCTGGAATTCATCCCTTACTTTCTCAGCACAGAGATCTGCTTCCCCTTTCCTGGCATATATAATCCTACCTCATGGGCAAATGTTCTGATCTCATCTCATAAATCAGTGTAGGTATGCTGCAGGAAGGGGAGGCCACAGGCACAGGCAGATAACAATTCAAACAGAAGTGATAACACATGCAAAGAACACTTCTCAAATTTATTCTCTCTTTAATACTAGTGGGGGGTTTATTTACAAGTCCCCTGCAGCTCAAGAGGGTCCTGCATGTAAGCACAGGAAAACATACATCCTGCCGCTGCTGCTCTCATAGCTGCAGAGGAACTTTCTCTGACTTTATAAGTTTTCAACCTAATCATCCAGCCCAGAGAATGGTGAGAAAGACGAGGCAGCCCCTTCCCCTCCTTATGTGCATCCTCTTGGCAAGCTGTCCTCAGGGGAGGAGGGCAACGGAGGAGGTAGAGCTGGGAGAGGTGCAGTGCAGGACAGGGGGTTCACCAAACACCCAGCGCCAGCCCCTGTGTATGTGTGCAAAGGCAGCACTGGTGGTGGGTGCAGACAGGACCTGTCTGGGGGCTCCACCAGAGGTATGGAGGAGGGTGTGGGATTCAGCAGCGCTGGGGAGTTTGCAGCTCAGGACCGCAGGGCACAGGCAGAGGGCTCCATGCAGGCAGGGGAGCTGGGATTGCTCCAGGGCAGCAGGACATTCGCTGTGTTTCTGGTGGCAGAGATGCTAAATGGCACAGGCTAATGCTGGCACAGTCCAGCGGCGTCCAGAGGGAGAACAGGTCGAGAAAGCAGGAATGAAAAGCAAAGGCATGTTTGTCAGCAGCAGTGGAAGGGGCAAAAAGCAAAGCTTTGAATACAGACAGAAGCGAAGGGGCAAGGGATGCTGTGGAGTGAAATACCGCTGCCAACCTGCACAGAGGTCAGCCCTCGCAGAGCAGAACCAAGCAAAAGGCAACAGCCCAGGCGAGTACACACGAGCTCCCATTCACTTCTGAGACTGTAACCATGGCAGGAGCACGGCGGGCTGCTGCGTGTTCGGCTGCCAGGCCTCTTCCCTGCACAAGCCATGCTTCAACTGCCCAAGGCAAGTTCCCACCGCTCTGGGGCTGGCAGGGAGAGCTGGCAGGCTCCCAGCCCTGGCTCGGGGCCTGTGCAGCCGATGCTGGTGCGGGGGAGGCACAGCTCAGCCTTCCAGCCCTCTCCACGGGGGTCCTGGCCAGCACCGCTCTGCCCCTGCCGCCCAGCACACTCTCACGCTCACCTCGTACTCCTGGGAGAACTTCAGCCCGTCGTTGGCTTTCAGCCTGTCGATGTTGTCGGCAAGGTCCGTCACAGGGATGGGGGGATGGTCGCGCATGCCTGCGAGTGAGACAAGGAGGGAGAGGAGAACGGTTACGGCTCTGTGCCACTGAGAAGGGGTCGACAACAGCATGTGCAGAGCAAACCTGAGAGGTGGGTGCAAGGCGGACACATTTGACGATGTGAAGCGCTGGGCAGGATGGATGGGAAGTTGGCGAGATCACACGGCATGCTGCACGCACTCTCAGAGCACACGGTTCGGTGAAACAAAAAGAAAAGTGATGTGCAGAATGTGCATGACCGGGTGAGCATGCTCGGACAGTACAGCCACCGGGCACACAGAGCAGGCCACGCAGCGGGCAGGGGCTCGGGCAGGTCCCCAGCAGGAACCGGCCGAGGACATGGTGTCAATGTGCTGCCCGGGCTTCCGCATGGGCTGAAGTTGAACACACAGATTCTCTGGTGCTCTCAATGCCAAGGGCTGAGGCCGATCCTGTTGCTTACGCCTAACAATGGCATTAGCCAAAAAGAAACTCGCCTAGATCTGGGCTTCAGGGGAAGCCTCTACAGTGTCTGTGCACACCTTTTTGGGTAGGCAGATGCTGCCCCAGCTGCTGGGGAGCTGAAGAAAGATGGGAAACCCCACAGAAGAATGGCTGCTCCCCTGGTTCGAGATTACACAACTTTCTGAGAGCTGAGGAGCAGCTCTGCCCACAGCTGCGTAACTTAGTGCTTTTCAGCAGTGCTCCAGAGTTAGAGCAAGCTCCAGGGCCTAAAACTCATCTCCACTGGGCTGGCTTGCACAAGCCACCGTGTGCCTTGCAGCTGCTTCTGGGAGGCTGCTGCAAGCTGGGATGCAGCTGAAGGCATGGCAGAAGTCTTGGCCTGTCTAAAGCAGGGATGCACAGTACGGCCCCATGGAGAAGATCATCCTGGGCACAGACCAAGCCCTGCCCAGGGGAGAAACCAGGAGGAGGGGATCCCAAAGGTCCCACACAGGGGACAGGTACTGTAGGGGTGCGCACATGGGACTGGGAGGAACCCTACTGGGGCCCTGGGATTCAGGGCTCAACCACTGCAACCTTCTTCTCTGAAGCTGAGACAGTAACTGGCAGGAACGTGGCTGTGAAACATCCAAAGCCTGGCTCATCCAAATCCCAAGGCTCATGACTCCATCGGCTGCTCTGTGGGTTTCCCAGAAACCCCACGTGGGTAATAATGATTATTAATAGGCTGAAGCTGTTGATTCACACCCAGGGAGACAGGCTGGAGCACGGCCAGGAGCTTCTCAGTCGCTCAGGAGCCTGAACGGTGCCACAGATGGCAGTGATGGGTGGCTGAGGTGATGGAGGAGTCCCCAGGCTGAGTACGTGCATTTTACACAGCGGTGACAAGTCACTAGGTGATAACGTGGAAGTGTTACACTGCAGCCGCTGCACAGCAGGGCTCCTCACACCTCTGCCAAAAGCATCTGACATCGCCGCATACAGGCAAGACCTGATCCAACACGCACTCGTCCTTCTGTCACTTGGCAGTGCAGAGCTATCCGTGGAGGGCCTGAGATGGAGAAGGAAAGATCACTCTTCGGTCTTGTGCCGAAGTCCTCCTGCAAATGGTCCTCTGCCACTTCACTCAGATCAGTGAGGTAGCTGAGCAGGCCCATAAAGATGATGCTCTGATTTCTGCATGAGTTGCTCATTGGTGCTCCTGTAGCTCAGGAGCAGCCTTTGCAGTGCAGGGCTGCTACTGATCAGCAACTGAATGAGCAGAACATTGTAGGACTGAGGCAGAAATGTGACGCTGGATGAATAAAGAGGCTGGAACATAACCATAGTATGTGGCTATCCCAGTGTGGTCATGAGGGAAGCATGGCAGAACCATGGACCACAGCAGAGCTTCAGACTCTAATCTCTGCTGAGAAATACAAGCGCATCTCTCCAAACTTCAATTTTGCTGGTCAAGGGAGTGTTGCAGCATCAAAGGAGCTGCAAGAGCAGAAGGGGAGAAAGAGGTAGTTGGTACCCCATTATGGTGAACCTGGAACAACTGCCACAGACAGTGCAGGACAAGACAGAGGAGATTTGTACACACTACCAGGACTTCTACATGGTCTTCCAAGGACTCTGTCCGGAGGACAGGGAGCTCTCCACGACAGCTCAAAGCTCTCCATGAGGGCTCAAAGGCCTCACAATGCCTGCAGGACTGCAGACTGCAAAGCCCTTGGCCCTGCCTCTGTGGGAAGCATCTATCCTACATAGTGCTCTTGTTCCTGCATGCACACACAGACGCTTTGTCTATCAAGCAGCAGGGAGGACACAGTTTTGTGGCTGTTTGGGAGTGAACCTGAAGCTCACCAGACAAAGAAGAGATAAAGAGGTGTAATTACCCATAGTCCTGGTACTAATCAACCTAACCTGCTAGAGCAGTAAGTCCTTCTGCTCTGCGCCTGGAACTCTGGTACCAACTGCATGGCAGTTTGGAGAAGGTCAGCATCCTTGGAATTTGTTCTGCCTGGCTCCATGGCATAGGTGACCCAGCCTAGAGAAGCCAGTCTGCCTGAGGTAGGAGGAGAGTGTTCAACCACTGGGCTGCAGAGCACCCTTCCATTTGTCCATTAGGGGTTTTTTGCTGGTCACTCCCTCCAGAATGGCCAAGGTTACCTGTCCCCACGCAGGGCCAGCAGCAGGCCTGGCACCATGGCAGGGCCTGGCATGCTGCTGCGAGGGTGGTGGGAGGCCCAGGGGCAAATGAAGAGCTGCCACAGGAGCCTCCTGGGGGCTTCCCTTTTCTGCACGGTGCTGCGGTGAGCTGCTGTGGTGTTCTGCAAATGGTACCCGAGCCTGGCCTTGGTGTGACGGACACGTCGTGTCAGAAAGTGAAATCACTGCCGTTCTACAGTCTGCTGTGAGTGAGGGTGACCTTCATGACATTGAAACAAAAATTACAGAGACGAGAGAGAAAGGGAAAGAAAAAGCAAAAGGTGTCAAAAGATAAATACAGGAGTTAAAACTAACTTGAGATATTCGGGCAACTGGGGACACTGGCACCTGCAAAGAAAAGAAACGGGGCAAGAACAGAAATCCCATTAGCCTTTCGTCATCATTACAGAGGTTCAGAAATGGAAAGACAAAGAGATGGAGATGCAAAGGAAAGCACCATCTGCCACAGCACCGGGAGCCTCCCTCCTGCACAGGACCGGCTGCTTGGCCGCAGGGGCTGCTCCACAGCTGGCCATGACACATGGGGCTGTTGGCTCTGGCCAGCACCATCCCCTCATGCTGACAAACACATGGAGCTGGAGGTCCTCACAAGCGAAAGAGCGCACAGGTCTTCATCTGACACCAAGAGCTACACTTCTCACTGCACAGAGCTGTCCATGGCCCCGTGCCCAAGGGGAGACGGCAAGGGCGGGTGGATGGCAGGTACCAGGGACATTTGTGCTGCTCGGTGGCCAGGAGGACCACTCTCAGCCCCAGCAACCTCTGCTCAGTCTCCCTGAGCTTCAGCTCGCTCACAGCTCATCAGCAGCACAAGTCAGTCTCATTTCACAGTGTACTGGGACACTGCCTGGTCCCGTATCCTCTCAGCGACTTGCCACAGCGGTATGATAGTACAGAGAGGCCAACAGTGGGGGAAATAACCCTTGTCTGAAGTAAAAACCACAAAAATGAGAAAGCTTAATATTTAATAACAGTAGCCCAATTAATTATGCATTAAACAAGTTCTCCCTGCTCAGCACACTCCAGCAGGGAGACCAGCTACCGAAGCGTGCAGGGCCGGCAGCCAGCACCTCTTGTCAATGCATTCACGCAGCACCGCCTCGACCTCGGGAGGGTGACAGGGGCAACAGCGTGGGCCCACTGGGCTCGTTGGTTTTCATGCGTCCTCATTAATGAGGACAAGCTCGTCAGGAGCTGGAACAGTCACTTCTAGCTGCATGACACCCGCTTCAACCCCACAGAGCCTCACAAGTGATACAGAAGGGAGGAGGAGAGGAGGACACAGTGCTGTCACTTGGTGGGGGAGTGATGGCTAGCAGCATCCCAGGGCACTGCTGCTGTTTCCAGTGAACTGGGCACTTCGCGTTATTTTTATCTCTCCAGAGAGCTCTGCAAACTTTCTCAATAAGCCAGCGTCTTTGGCTTATCCTTAGGCACAGCAGGAAATGAAAATTTCCCAGATCCCTCTCATGGCAGTTCTTGACCCTACAGCTCTAGCAAGGGATTCCCTTGTTGCAAACACCCCAATCTCCTGTTGGAAAAGGGAGCAGATGCAAGCCTGACCTGTCACACTCCTCCATACAACATAAACCACAAGCATCTAGCAAAGATGGCTCTTGTGTCCCTGGGCAGTGGAGACATGTCATAGAGGCCTGTTCCTGTGCACAGGTGTTCTGGAGCAGCCAGCTCAACACCTTGCTCCTCCTCAAGAAGCTGCATGCAGTTGTCAACTGTGTGTGACCCCCTCACCTAGTGCTGCTCCCAGAGATCTGTCTGTTGAGATGTTCTTTCTGTAGCACAGGCGCCTCCCTTGCTCCCCACAGCACTTCCCTCCCATGCTGCAATACCACGCTGGTCTGTGTCGTGGCCAATTAATGCGCCAGGTCCACTCGCAACCGCCCGGTTGTCGCTGCATCCTACCTCTAAGACCTGCCATTGGTCCCATCTAGGAGATACAGGAACTACAGATCTGTTGCTCTGGCATGGAGGGAGATGTGCTGGTGAAGCCCACCCCAAGACTGAGCCAGACTGCCATAAGTGGCAAGAGGAACGGCTCCTCTTACCCTCCCTCCCAGACACAGCAGGTTCACATCAGGAAATGGTCCCTTCAAAACTCTCCTGTTAGATGAAAGCTTTCAGATGAATGAGCAGCAGGAGGGAAAAAAAAAAGTAGGTTACAGACCAGGAGAAGCAAGTTAGAAGAGAGCCGTATGTGTCTCATTTATTGCTGAACTGCTTCCTCCATCACACAGCCCAAGCGCTCCCCACTTTATCTAGGACTTGGACTCTCTGAAAGGCTCTGAACGAGTCAGGGTGAGCCTGTCTCTGATTGCTACAACAACAGGTACTGTGCTCTTGGTACAGAGATGTACAGACACAAAGCAGCAGCACGAGGCCTTTCTGCAGAGCGAAGTACAGTCGCCTCCACGGGCTGGCAAACCAGCTGCAGCCTGAGGCACCACGGGCCAGTGCAGGCACGATGAGATGCTCTGCAGTGAACAGTTGCACACAGAAAGCAACAGCTTTTACTGAACTATCATGCTCTGCACGGAGGTCACTGTGATGAGTGGTGCCCTTCACTGGGCCACAGCACTGGCTGGGAGCAATGTAGTCTGCAGGTAGCTCTTCAGCCTTAGCTGAGCAGTGCAGGAGAGTCAGCAGAGATGCTCTCAGCAGTACGAGGGCTCTCTGTACCTCCTGATCCCCCCCAGATGCAGCCCCCGTGGCCAGCACTGCACCAGTGGTGCTCAGCGCTGAATCCCAGCCTCAACCAAGCCAGCACAGCACCCGAGAGCAACGCAGGTGCAGGCACTTGTCAGCTCTCCGAACTCTGTGTTGGAGGCTCCTCCTGGCTCAGGACAACCCCAGTGAGCTTCACATAATGCCTGACACACACCACTGTCCCTTGTCCAGGTTCTCCAGCCTTGTGTGTCTGCAGTGACAGGGCCAGAGAGAAGGATTTGTAGACCAGAGCGCAGACACCTGGATATCCTCAGTCTAAGCCTCCTCTGTGCCACTGCGACTCAGAAGGTGCAGAGCTGCTGGGGGAGAGGACTGCAGCTCTTCCTCTGGCATGGGGACCTGGTGATGGGGACTGGAGGAGGTGGGATGCAACGGGGCTTGCTGCTCCTTACCTGGAGTCTGGTAGTTGAGCCGTCTCATCTCAACCGGGTCAGAGGAGTGGGCCAAGAGCGAGTCCTTCAGGCCGATGGAGTGCTCATCCTTGGAAGAGGGGGAGTGGGCCCTTTTTCTGTGGGCAGAGAGAACAGAGACAAGCAGGTGAGCTCTGGCAGAGAAGGGCATGAACCACCCTAGGAAAGAGTCTGAGTCCCTACATCTCAGATACCCAGCTCCATCTCAGGCTCTTTGGGACTCTGGGCAAGTCACAGCCTCCTCTGTGCCTCCGGTTTCCCATGTATGAAACAAGAAGGATCATATTTAAGCGATGGCAGAGGTTTGATTAGTGAGGCACTTTGAAATGCGACATTCTGCATAATATTTATTAGACAAAAAGCAGACAGATGCAAGATGTTGTTTCCTCTTACTCTTTCTAGGAACTATTTCCTGTAGTGGAAGGATATAATAATTTTTTTTCAAGTATTAGAAATATTTAAATATAGAATGCTGTAATATAATAGTGTAAAGGCTCTTCAGGGTATGTTTTATTGGGCCATTAATACACGTCTTGAATGGTTGAAGGCACCCAAGGCGTGTATTAATGGAACAATAAAATACACTGTTGTCTCTTCATGCTATATTTATGCCTAGAGCAATGCCACCACCTCAGGCTGTTGCTGGAATTCACAGGCAAAGCAGGGACAGATCCAATCCGAAAGTGGACAAGTGAATATTAAGGAAAACCTAATACCACAATAAGGGTTTCTAGTGATTCTCTAAGTCCCACTTCTTGCTCTATGTTACAAATATAGTGGATATACCCACGTAGTAGAGAAGGGTGTGGAGCAGGAGCAGGACAGCAATACTCCCTTCTGAGTCTGTGCTGGCCCTGACGCTTTGCCAATGTACTGAGCGTGCAGCGATACTCAGAAACTTTGTCTTTTGCCTACAGCCCCAAAATGGATTTTGCCTGTCGGCAAATCTCAACAGTCAGCCTCTGCTTTTGCCCCCCTTGTGAGGCATTTCGAAGCACCCTGAAGGGTTGCCAGATTCTGCACACAGGCAGCTGCATCTCTGGATGGTAGTGACTCTGAGTCACATGAAATGCTCTGCAGAGGCACAGGGCTCTGTCACTTCCACGGGGAGCTGTGCATGCTGGGCTGGCACTACTAAGAAGCAATTAGGGAAAATTTGGTGTATAAATCACGAGTGAAACCTATGTTCCCTCTGTGGCTCAGACTGTGGGCAAGCTCCATCTGCAGCCTGTGGCTGCATCCATCACCGCAGTTGTTCAATGGGGAGCACCAGCTTGTGAGTTTTACACTACTCTGAGTCATCTCAAGCCTCCTAGCTGCCTGGACTGAGACAAAAGAGCTGAAGGACTGAGAGCATTGACAGAAAGAAAGGAAAATACATGGCAGATAAATAAAGCACTGTTTCTCCTACCAGGAGCACAGCAGGGTGTGCCATGTGCTACTGTGTGCCAGCCCCTGAGCCCTTGAGCAAAGTGGTCCAGTTTTTCTGGGGAATGGGCACACCACATAATTAATGTTTGTCTCTCTCATTAGCTTAGTCAGGGCAACTGCTTAACAAATCTCCAGATCCCAAGCTATCTGCTGCTACTCAGCTTCAATTCATTCCCATTGTAGATCTGACACTGTGAATACGCTGCACAGACACCTTTGGGAGAAAATGTCTCTACAGAGAAGCTGGACAACAAAAACATGAGGGATTACACAGCATCATCCTGAGCACCCAGGTGGTGGTGGAAGGGGATACGTTGCTGCTGCATGGGCTGGGACACAGCAGGGCTGTGAAGGTCAGGTCTGAGCACAGTGGTGCTGGTTCATGGTGCTCCAGGCTCTGGGATAAAGCCAAGCTGGGCACAGTGTCCATGGGGCCCAGGTATAGAAACCCCCAGGGGGCCATTTTTTCTCCTCAAAGACCAGCAAACACTTTGTTTCTTACAATTGCCTGGTATTCGCTCAAAGCTTCATCATTACAGACTGCAAGAATGCACCTGCGTTCTTGATGTAACAGCTCTCAGTCTGAAGTGACTGAGAAAACAAAGAAACATCAACAACTGCTGGTGGTTGTTTTTTTGTTTTCATTTTGGTTTTTTATTTTTAATTTAATTGCAAAAACAATCTGGGAAGTCTTTACGTTAGAACTGCCTCCCTAAGAGCTGTGAGAGGCTGACAATTGCTGGGAGGCTGATACCTCTGAGGAAACAAAAGTCTTTGTAAATTCCCAGAGCTGGCATGCCCTACGCTCCTAAAAACAAAGATGCCCCTTACTAGCTTCAGGCTTAATTTTTTTAAAAGGGAAATAGACTTGGAGTTTTAGCAAAACAAGAAGATAAAATGGATTCCTACCTTTCTTGTTTACTAGATCCAGGGAAGAGCAGAAACAAAAGAAGGGAGAAGATCACTGACACAGAAAGGCACTGACTGCACATGCACAGCAGAGCTCCATTTAATCAGATAACAAAGCCAGCTCCCTTCCCCAGGCTACAGATACATATGTAAATATAGAGTCCAGGAGGAGCAGAACCTTGGAGCTGAGCTGATAGAGAATGACCTACTGTAATTGAACAGGCTACCCGAACACATGCAAATGCAACCTGTGGCTCCTCGGGAGGACTAACAATCACCTCACACCACAGTTACAGCCCTAGCAGGACTGCTCTGCTACGCAAAAGCAGGTGGTTGCTTCAGCAGGGAGCAGAGAGCGTGGATGGTCCTGATCTGGTAGCCAGGAGTGAGCAGCCTCAAGATGAGAGCTCCTGCTCTGATTTCACCCTGTTACATCCATGTTCTCACCACCAAGACTAGGTTCCCCAGTCAAAATTCACAGCAGTGGGGGCACCTGCCAGGGATCACGCTGGCAATTTCCAAAGAAAACCAGTACTACAGATGTCCCCAAGGCTGCAAATCCAAGCTGTGAGACCAGAGAGCGGCCAGACTGGCTTTAGAGACACGGCTACTCTCCTCTGTCCCACTGCTCCCACATTTCCAGAATTCATAGCAGCAATGTGTCCTGGGGCTGATATTAATTACCTTCTGAATACCCAACCCTTGTGCTCTCTTTATAAAGCAGCCATCTGCTGTGCCAGGTAGAGACGTTCCTCCTTCCCGTGACCACCGAGGACTGTCTTCAGAAAACCCCATATCTGAATGCTACAAGGAGGGCCTTGAAAGTGCCATCACCTGTACTGCTTGTGCCGTAACTGCTATGACCTGGACTAGATCTCACCTTTTGAAGAGGAGTATAGCAATGACAATGATGATGATTAATATCACAGCCAGGACGGGTCCCATCACCCACAGCATCTCCGGTTCATCCTGCTGCTTTGCTGAAGCCACTTCCATCACGATCTCATCCGAGTAGGGGCTGGCTGCATATCTCTTCTGAACAGCACCGGTAGGAGAGGGAGAGAAAAGGAAGCGTCCATTATGCTAAAGCAACAGCTATATCCCTGAAATGCAGAGGTTTCCCCTTGCTTCTGGCTAGCAGGGAACGGTCACACTTCTCAAACCCCTGCAGCACACCACAGGATCCTCCCTCTCTCAGCACCAGTGGAGGTCATGCCGTGGAAACAGTCTCTTCCTGGTGTGAAACGTTCCCAGTGCCAGCAACGTTCTGGCTAACAGACCTGGCCCCGAGGTGCCAAACTGGAGCAGCCCAGCTAAGAGCCACTTGCCAGCCCTGGATTCTCTCAAGCCAAATCACAAGTTTTTGAATCCCAACCAATTGCACAGTGGGGCTGGCTGATGATTCCTAAGTGGCTTATAATACCTGCTGTGCTGATACCAACACATCTCTCCAGGACACGGCTATATTAGGAAAACCCCTGCTGGGTTAGGTGGTTTTCTTAAAGAAACAAAATGACAGGAACATTTTCTATCTGATGTCTCAGCCCTGATATAAACAGACCCTGGAAAGGGGCTCATGCTCACAGGTTCCTTTCCAGAGACTTCCGCGATCTGGCAGTCCAGTGATTTACAACCCAGAGGGACAGCTTTCTGGCCCCACCAGCAAGGCAGGATTAGCAGAGACCCGAACCCTTCCTGCAGAAAAATGACACTGCACCTGGCTTGTTCTGCTGCTGTTGCTAAGGCTTATGGAGCTGTGCTGGCCCTTCACAGCTCAGCCATGCTGGGTCAGAGGGGTTAAACGCTGCAAAAAGAAAACCTTCCCCCCTGTTAGAAAGGGCCAGAGCTGTATCACTTCAGTGCCTGTGGCTTTTGAGCAGCACCTGCTGCCCTGCAATAGGGAGCCAGAAACGCTCTGCTCCTGCCATAGAAAGTTTCAGTCACTGAGGAGGTGCCTGCAGATCTATACATTGTCTGGTTTAAGGCTGAAGTCTAAACATGCACTTCATGTCTGCATGCATGTGAGGGGAAGAAAGGGAAAAATCAAGTGTGCTGGTGTCACACAAATCTACATCTTGATCTCCTCTCACAGGTGCCCTTGATCTCAGCCAGCCTGGTTTCAAACACGTTTGGACTACAGAAAATGCTCTTATCTGTGACATCCTTCTGGCAGCACGCACAGGTGCAGCATCCTGCCCGGTCTCCTCAGATTTATCAGCGGTCACAAATGCCACTGGATGTAGGAAGAGCATGGTGGGTGGTTGCTGCTTCGTCCATGAAACCTTACAGCCTTACGAGACCCTCGTTCAATGACCCTGAAACAGCTGCTGGCTCCTGGTTCAGCTTTTTCCTAGAGAAAGTCTGCACAGGATCAGTGCAACCCATTGGCCTATTCCTATGCCCTCCTGGACAGTTCGGGAAGGAGGACAGGGAGTCAGCAACAGCTTTGTCTGAGCATGGCGGAGAAAAGAAGATGCTACATCGGTGGTGTGAGGATGGGGCAGAAGTCCTGGGGCTCCCTTTTGGATGGGAAGGAGCTACACTGTGAGGAAGGCACAAAAGCTTTGCCTGTGACTACCCATAAAGGTCAAGCTACATCAGGTGTGGTGATCTGTGCAGTGAGGTAATGTGTGCATCCATCTCCAAAGCTTTGTGCAAGGGGCAAAGATTCATATTTTTGCAGGCACTTTGGGAATGGCTCATTCCAAGAAATGACAGCAGCAGAAGAGATCAGAAGGGCTGTTATCTCAGTGGCATTTCCGAAGGCAGACTGCAAGGTGCAGGTGCTCCTGCTCTCAGGGATGGTGTTTCAAGCACACTGCCCTTTGCCTTTGAGGAATGGTGATGTTACACTTGCCTGCTGACACCAGAGACACAGCAAGGAATTTGAGAGGAGCTGGGTGGGGGAGATAGTGCACAGCCCTGGACAGAGTGCCTCATGCTTCAAATGAAAATGGTGCGATGCAGCAGGGGATGCAGAAAGGTGGTCTCTAGGAGCAGGGTAGTAACTGCTGGCTGGTGGCTGACTGGAGGGCTGTGGCAGATCTGTGCTAGGGAGGAGATGATGATGATCTGGGATAACTAGTTAAGATCATCTTTTATTGGCAGGGATTGCCAGGATAGCATATCCTGAGGCCTCTGCCTTACCCTGCTGTTTATCTGTGACTCTGCTTCCCTCACCAGTGTGCACGTCTTGCCACAAAAACACATGAGCTGGATGAGTAATGAAGAACTTGACCAGCCTTAATGAGCCATTACAAGCAAACAAGGCTGAGGAAGGAAGCCGCGGTTTGGAAGCTGACCAAAGGATTCTGTGCATATCTATTATTTCCATTATTTACACGCAGGCTGCAGCTACTGCCACCACCACCACTCTTGCCCTCTGTGTTTACAGCTGGACACCGATGCACAGGTCTCCCGTGCTGCTCCCTGCTTATTACATCAGCCGCTCCCGTCCCCTCACATGCCCAGGCCCCGTGTGCACGGTGACACGCTGCCGACTATGCCACGGCCCATTTGCCTCCAGCAAGGAGAGGCACAAGAGCAGGAAACCCTACGCAGCAGGAACATGTGCAGCTTTGCCCTGCTGACTACCCAGTGCGATGGGAGGTGAGTTTGTTTGCTTCTCCAGACATCACCTGAAGGTGAGATTCTGGCCAGAGGGGCCTGTGAAGGCACGTTTGCAGGGGGAGCATCCTGCTCACCACAGAGCCTCAGCAGCTACTGTGCAGTGTAGGAGTTCAAGGGGGTGTTTCCCACAGTCACTTACTAGAGCTGAAGCAAAATGAGGACCTTTCCAACCCAACCATGTGTCATGCCCTGCTCTGGGCACAGTCCTGCAAACCACAACTGAGCTTGTGTAGAACACGTGTTGACACTGCCTTCCACTCTCACCCGTTAGGTCAAACGTATGTGCCATTTCCCTCCAAAAACAACATATATCAAGTCAACTCCCACAGATGCCTCAGCTTGTTGACACCAGCTACGCAGCCCCACTTTCCTCTCTTCAGAGAAAACTTCATCATCCCAGCTCACAGTAATTGTTCACCCTGCCTGCACTGAGCGCGCTCTCAGCTGTGCCAGGACAGACCGTGTTCCCCCCAGCAGAACATCCTTACCGTGTCTCCATCCTCCAGAGAAGCCAGCACGAAGCAGCGATAGCTCAGGTCTTGAGACAGGGGCTTGTTGTAGAAACCTTTGTAGTTCTTCTCGTCACCCAAGGTGAAGGTCTCAGGCAGCACATCCACTTGAGCAGCAATGTAGGGCTTGAGTCTATCTGCCTGGCGTCGCTGGCGCCTGCTCTGACTCCCTTGGCTTATGGCCTCCAGCAGCTGGGGACAAACAAGGTGCATCACTATTACTTCGCTCAGCGTGACACCGCCTTACGCTGTCACCTTACCGGTTGTAGGACTCAGCAGGGTGGAAGGGAAGGGAGGAGAAGATACTGGGTTTGATTTGGATGTGGTGGTAGAAAGAAACCAGAGAGATGCGTTATCTGGTTAGGTGCTGCTGGGGCACCCATCTGCAGACCCCCACTGCAAGCACCTCTGTCAAAAGCTCAGCTTTGGGCGAGCCCCGAGCCCTGGGATGCTGACACAGTGTCAGGGCTGAGACAGCCTGGCTGTGCCTGTCACCCTGAGTCAGTGCGTCCCAATGAGGCGAGGGAACCGGGCCACATTCTGCAGCCCAAATATTGGTATGGACAGCAGCTCGTGCTCTCTGTGGACACTGGGTGTGAATTACAGCCTACGCTGATGTACAGGGGAAAAGTGATATTTGCTATCTGCCAGTGCTTCGATATTTCACCTGCTGCTGGGTTGCAGGCATAGCTTTGTCTAAATCACACAGAATGATAACAGATTTCATGGGATGTTCAGACTAAAAATGGAAATTTTCATAGTCAGCCACAAATTCATGAAAAAGGAAATAAACACGCAAAAATTCAATTACACTGCTAAGAAAGACTCTCAGATGTTTAAAGATGTTTTTCTAATGAAGAAAAACCAATATCAGGCTTGGAACAGAAATTCTAATTTAAAATGAAGAAGGAGACATGAAATACATTTCACACATGAATGTATCAGTGCAGCATTGTCAGGGCAGACAGGGAATGTCAGCGGGGCCGGGGACAGTGATGTGCACACAAAGCCACGCTGCTGAGCTGAGCTCACTCCCTCTGAGGAGGAAAAGCTGTATAAGGCACCCCCCAGCTCTTTCCCATTGCCGGTCCACATCCTTGCCCTCTTATGAACACTCACGCTGGAGCAATTTAGGAATGCTATAGCTTGTCATTGCAATATCACAAAAAAAAAAAAAAAAAAAAAAGGAAGGAAAAAAAAGAAAAAAGGGATGGAGTAATCTCAGTTTCACAAATATCCTTGTAACGGCAGGGGAAAAAGGCAGAAAGATAGTTTTTGGACTGTGGAGTTTGCTCCTTACACATATCTCTTTTACCTTGGCTGAAATTACAGCTAAGCTCTTTGGGGCAGAAATCAAAGCTGTACATGCATGAAACCAGAGGGGTCCAGTTGTGATTGAGGCTGCTGGATGCTACTGTCACCTACATATGTAACACACCCCAAAAGACTGCACCAAAGGAATGCTAGGCTTGCAAAGTTCAGATTCTGAAAAATTAGAAAACTAATATTGCCTGTGCAAAATTAACTCAGCTGTCTTACGGATGTGCATTGTGTTACAATCCTTGACTGCACAGTCACATACTGTCTTTTCTGTAACTCCCTTGCTTTGTTCAATACACAGGACAGACAGTGCTTAATCAAAGAGCAGCTATTCCGTATTTTGTTTTCTTCTTTCCATTATGCAGCCTTAGGCCTTGTTTATTGCTTACTATTCAAATCTAGCTCTGAAGACAAAATTAATAATTTCCTCGTGGGCTTTTCTCTGGTGCTGATCACTGTAATATTACAAGTGCTTCACAAACATTAATGAACTTATCTTCCAAATATCCATATGAGGTGAGATGAAAGTGATTTTCCTAATTTTACAGATGGAGAACAGAGATGCAGGGACATTAATGTAAAAAACGCCCACTAATTTTGAATGTCAAATTGAAAAGACATTGGCTTGTTTTGTTTTTAAAGAAAACTTAGCATTTTTTTAATAGTACTGTCTGTATCCACCAGAGCTCCTATTGACTTTCTCTGCAGCTGGGGATGCTTAAGCTTTGCAAATGAGGCTCCAGGATCTCAAACTCAGCATTCAAAAAAAACCAAGAACATGTAAAACAGTGGCTGCTAATGAAAATTTTATCTTAAATCATTTGCCCAGGACTGAAACAGAGCTAGAAAGCAGTTCTCTCAATAGCTTTCAGCCACCTAAAGCTCAAAACCAAACCATCCTTTCTCATCCTAGTCTTCTACTTCTCATGACATCTTCCAGTTTCTGAAATGAAATGATGCAGGAGACCTACAGAGGATGGTTCTCCATCACACAATTGTGCTTCATGTGTAGAATAGATCCACCCCTACATGGCCTGAGCTGGGACCCCATGGAAAAGGCTGTGCAATCACGCAATTAAAGATTAATCATAAGCCGGGCTGACTTACAGCTTCTAACACTTTGTAATTTCTGAGTGCTTCAAGCTTGCAACTTTGTTCTCTTAATGGACCCTTCCATGTGTGATTTCTTGGAATTTTTCCTTATTACTTTGGGGGTGGTGGTGTGGTGGGGAAGAGAGAGCCCACAAACCCCTTGTGTGTGACTCTTCTGACGCCCACACAGGTACCACGCTACTGGTGCTGGAGGACTCCTACGTGGAATAAGCTGCCTCTTGGAGTGAATGGGCTGATGAATACTGAAAGCCTTTAACAAGCAAGTATGAAGGGAGCTTTGCAGGTTTTGTTGGGTACTAGAGAGAACTCTTTATCCAAACTGCAGGCTCAGGTCCTACCCAGAAAGAGAGAGAAAAGCCTCCTGACAGAACAGCGTAATAAACTGAAAACAGTACCTTTCTCTCCTAGCTTGTTTTCAACATCAGCATGGTTGCTTCAGCTGAAAAAGGCTGCAAAGAGCGTACAACACAAGACAGGATCTGTCCCAATCAGAGCTATGAGACACTCAAGTGTGCTCTCCTGATGGGGCAAATTCTGGGAGGTGGCTCCTCCCTTGCTTGATTCCAGCCTTCTTCCTACATGCTCTCACTAGCCAAGAAAGGCTGAGTGGGCACGGCACATCCCACAGCTCCCCCTCTCTGACGCAGAGCCTGCACCTATGTCCCTGCACCCATGCTGTTGCCAGGAGGCCTGGGCAAGGCATCCCGGTCACTGGGAGCCATCTCCATCACAGCAGCTGCTGGAGACTCCTACCTGGTCCAGCTCCATCTCATCAGGTGTCCGCCACCGAGCAGTCGGGCTGCTGGTGCTCTGATCCGCTGGCACAACCACGATGTAGTACCACCTGAGAAGGAAGGAAGGAAGGAAGGAAAACGTCAACACTGGACCCTAAGTCATCTCTCTGGCAGGTCACCGAATAACACGTGCCATACACCTCCCAAGGACAACCTGCTCCTCTCCCTGCCCTGTAAGCAGGAAAAGGGTTCTGTAAGAAAGAGGTTGGTTTTCCAGCTGCACCAGAGAAAAGAATACTCCTGTTAGCACTCATTAGGTTAATGAAGATCTACAGACTGTGCTCCAGAGGGTGGTGCAGGAGCTGTAGAAGGACATTTATATAATCGGATTGTAGCAAGAACCCTGGGGGAATTGTGCTTCAGCACAAGGATACCACAGTAACGAATAAGACTTCCACAAACTCGCTTTTTTAATCTCCTTGAGGCTTTAAGCATTATTTATTTAAAGGATATTATACAGTGTCAGAGAAAGTCCCTCCTGATCCTCAGCTGCGTTTTTGCTGGTAGCATCTGGAGTATACCCGCCAGGGTGAGGGCGAACTGTCAGAGAATTGTCTTAATTTTATTGCACATAAATATTTGCTCAGAAAGAGCCAGCAGTGTGATCCCATGCTATGGGTAAATGCCTGGCTCTGTACCACAGCCTGCTCAAAAATTCACTCCCAGGTTACAAAATCCACAGGTTGCCAGAGGTCTGACCCTGCCTTTTTTCCCCATCTCTAGTCCCCCACCCTGCCTTCTCCACCCAGGCACGGCACCTACCTAACTGGCACAGTGGTCTGGACTTTGGGAAGGGCGAGTGTGAATTTTCCTTCCTGCATGTACTTGTTTGTGGCGATGGGTTTGCTTTGCAAGACGTCAGGAGCGGTGCGGATTGAGACGAGGTGCTGGAGCCCCCCAGCACTGCTCCCACGGTTCATTAGCACAAAAGAATAGTCTGTGTCTGGCTGGAGGTCACTTATGAGTTTCTTCATCGAGTGGCCGTCCACCTCCACGCTCTGGCTATTGTACAGAATCTGAAATAGGAAAAGGACACATTCATGCAGCTGACAGCCGCTGATGAAAACTCACACTCAAAATAGCAGCGTTAGAGACGACAATTTGGCTCTGGGCCCTCCCTCAGGTGGCTCAGCTACGGTGTGCTTCGTAAACAGCCATAAATCTTTAGTTAAAGAAGAGCAGCCCCCAGCAGAGGGTTCAGTCATGCTCCCTGTGCCTCGCAGTGATGGAGCAGAGAGGGTCATCTCAGCAAAGCCTGGGCGGCCGGTGCCAGCGGTGAGGCTGGTGGTGCCACACGTGTGGCTTTTCAGCGCCGGGACCAGGGAAGAAACCAGATGGCTGCGCCTTGCCTTCGCATGGAGATGAATGGGGCTTTGTTTCTTGTCTCTCAAGGCTACAACACACAATATGCTTTTGGTGTAAAATCCCGTCTGCTTTAAATTGGTGTCATTTCTGTGTCTACCAGCTGATGCCTGATCGAATGGCTAATGCAGAACATCCCCCTCCCAGCAAGGTGACCGGGGGTGGGAGGAGGTTACAAGCCTCACCAATGATCTGACAAATCCCGTGCAGGGCTCACAAATTGGTACCCGAAACAGTGCTCTGCAGGTGTGACACCCTGTTGCCATGACGACAGATGCTGGTGCCGCGCCAGCCGCAGGCAGAAGATTGGTGCTGCTTTTTGCTGCTGTGCTTGCAGCAAGGGGCTGCTGGGCAGGGCAGGGCTGTTGGTGGCCCGTGGCTATGGGCAGCCCCCTCGCCTGCCGACACCTCAGCTTTACATTTTCTCAGCGCCCTGTTGCAGATACGCAGGACCCCCATCTCCCCCAAGGCACAGCAGCCATGGGCACTGCCGTATTAGCTGCACCAAACAGCCTGTCTGCCCCGGGAATCTCGATCCTGGTCTGGCAGGAACAACCGCTGTACCCCAAAACCCTGAGTGCTGCCTCTGCAAGGCCAGAAACTCAAAACAGTTCCTGGCGACAGAGTGCAGAGCACTGCAGAGACCAGAGGTTGTGTCCCAGCTGTGCTAAACCAGCATGTTTCCTTCCACTGGGTGACCGTCCAGCATGGCAGGGGAGCGCTGGATTCCTGATAGCGGTGCAGAGACACAGCATGCCAAAAACCGGCAATGGCGGAGCTGGAGCATGTTAAACCATGGCAGCTATTACGTGCTACAGGCAGAGACCACACAGTAAAACGTGCTCTTTCCAGCAGCGGCCTCGAGAGAGAGAGCAGACAGCTCTGTGGAAGAAAAATTACTTGAAGTACAACAGATTTTTCACCAGCTGAGCCTGCCGTTCAGGCTGATGTAGGCAGCAAGGGAGGGACCAAACTTTCCTTCCAAGTCACCTTTTTAGCAGGTGGCAGAAATCTGCGGAAAGCTGTGGGCTTGCTGGGACAAAGGCAGCTGATTAGCACTGCTTTAATATTTAGTGCTGGAGCTGGGAGGAGGAGGGAAGCCCTGGAAAGAGATCTGAAGGACAGTGGAGCACAGGGACCAGGTTAGGCCTGGAATGTGCAGCTCTGCTTCTGCGTTATCCAAACAGCGATACCCACAGCATGCTTCAAAACCTCTTCAGGTCACTTTGCATGGAAGTCGGGATAGGAAAAGAGCTGCAGCTTTTTTGCTGCTGAGAAGAGACTCCCAAGAGGTAACAGAGCAGCAGCGAGGAGCCAGCAATGGAGGAGAGATGCAATCAATCTCGCTTGCTGACATGCTTCAGTCTTCAGGGATAAACTGCTAAAATAAGTACCAAGTACTAAAATAACAGAGGTTTGCAGGGACAAAGCCCCTGCTGGCTGCCTCACATGCAGGAAAGGCTGTCACAGGTAGGATGGCTGGAAGGAGTTGTCCTCTGCTGTGACTCCTGAAATATTTTCTTCTGTGCTTTAATTTCTTTCTCCAAAGGCATGCACATCAGACGGGTGCTAAAGTGAGTGAAAAAAGTAAAATGAAGAAATGCTCCTTACAGTGCCGAAATATCAGATATTTAGTTGGCAGGTTTCACCCTGCTCTGACACAGAAGTAGGCACAACTAAGACAGGAGCTTCAAGTCATCTTAGCAGCTGTGCTGTCTGTCCCAGCACCACCCCTTGCCATGATAGTGCAATAGTGCAGGTCCAGATACTCCAGATGAAAGCATGTCAGGAGTGTCCTGAGGGAGCAGCGGGACCTCACTTTATGTGCTCCAATACAGACTTGAACAAAACCAAACTTCCAACATTAAGAGGTATGCTGGAAGGATGCAAAGCCCACAAAGAGTTCTGTTGCCTCTCAAGTAAGACTTCTCATTATAAAGTCTTTGCTAATAAAGGTGTCATCAACTGCTTCTGTGTGTGCTTCAAGGGAAGACTCTTGCTCACCAACTGCCTGTGGATGAGGCCTCTGCTGGGGACGTGGCTGTTCTCCTGGGGCAAGATGAAGCAGAAGAGATGGCCACGCACACCAGTTCAGAATTTCCCTGCTTGCTCTGTGTTGGAATCAGCCAGGACACAGTCTTTGATTCAGTCTTGACAAGAGATGATGATTTTTACTGCCATGCACATAAATTTGTGTCCAAAGACGGTAAAATTGGCATTTGAAATGCTTTCCTGAAGCGTCCTTCGTCATCTCCCCTTTTCACAGTTGCTGTAGCAGCAGTTCCACGTTCCTTTACCTGCCATAACACATTGTCTTCTCAAATGTTATGCACCATTAGTTAAGGCCTCTACACAAACTTTACAATAATGTAGGGGCTCAGAAACAGTCATTCGTGTGCAGCTGAAGACGCCTGGGAGCTCAAGCAGCAATCCTATTTAGAGGTTGCACCATGGCCAACTGGTAAGTACTTAAGTCAGCAGCAAATTTGGCCCAAGGGCTCTGAACTGCCAGACATGCTGACTGCCCCATGGATTGCTGTAAAATGTCATTTGTGCTGCTCTTACTCACAAGAGAAGATTTGCGAAGCTAGGTGGGTCCAAATGTCACCGCTAAAGGTCTGTTGCTTGATTTTAAGGCAGTAAAAAATGTATTGAACTAAAAGATGAAATGACATGTAGTGTGCAACACCGGAAAACATAATTACTCGATGAAGAAGTAGATGAGGTTGCCTTTTTTGGGGGCAGGAGTAATTACTACATTCTCTGGGACACACTGTGAGACAGCTCGCCCCACCATTCTCAGGGCTTATTTCTGAACCTCTATCATAGTCATTTTAAAAAGTGGTATTCCTTCTCCCATTTGTAAAATGCCTTCTGTTCTCCTCTTAAGTTGAAGAAAGTGTCTCAGAAAAGTGCAGTTTCCCCAAGGAGAAGGTTGTATCTACCTTGTACTTTCCAGGAAAGCTCCAGAACAGCTTTCTGCAAGCACACTGGAAAAGAAAAGGAAGAATGTCCCTGGTCCACAACTGCTGGGCAACATTTTACAATGAATTTATCTCCTGGACCAGAAGAAGCTGTGAAAATTCCCCAAAGAGAACTCAAACCTTCATTATTGATTTGGTAGCAATGAAACTTCCTAAGGTCTCAGTTCATCCCCTATAAAAAAAAATAGCACCAGTCCTGCCTGCGCCTCTCTATTCATTGACAGAACAATATCTACTTTAATTAAATCTGTTAAAGTAGAATATGACACCCTTTGGGACACAGATTTAGCATGAGACTGTTTATCAAGTGTAGATAATACTAATTGTTCCCATGGAGATTTATCTGCTATGCTAGTTACAGTATTAGGTTCTGGCCTCAGCATCCCATGTGTCTGAATTAGAGGAGAGAGGTGAACCTTGTTTATAAAAACACAAAGTCCTGAAGGTTACAGATTTCTTTCAAGTGGTAGAGTCAGCAACCTGGAGCTGACCCTCTCCACTCCTGGCCTTGACTCACGTGTGTCTGCAAGTCTGGGAATATTAATAGAAAGAAGACACTATTAGAGAAATATCCTTGTAACACTCTCGTTCGCATGACTGCTCTTCAGTTAGCAAGTGGCTAATGCCATCTGCTCCTGTGTCATCTGAGGGTTAACCCGCAGCAGGGCCAGACCCTGAGTCACCCTCCCTGTAAGCAGTCGCAGCTGAGAGGCTGAGACAAGGCATCAGCACTACGCCCTTGGCCCCTGGCTACCTCCAACCACTCCACCAACCCTATGTGGTAGTAATGCTCCAAAGGTCACACTGTCCCTTCCCAGCACTGCACTGTCAGACAGATGTGGGCTTTGTGCCACAAGAATAAGGCAAGATGAAGCAGACTGGTTCTTCAGCAGGGTGCAAAGTATCAGGGATCTGTGAAGTTCCTTGCGGCCAGATGTCTGAACACTGATCCTAATGCACCCTACATTTGGGAAAGCTTTGAATAAGCACGAGGTCTTCACAAAAGCCTTGTCTGCTTCAGCTAAACTCTGCATGTTAACAAGCGTCTGGTATTGATCATAGTAATTCAGCTTTAGGATTTAAACAAGGAGAGTTAGTAACAAGGAAGGGGAGGTGCTCGCACACTTTGATGTGGATGCAGTTCAAGAATTTCCTCTCATTCCCCTGGCCATGAATCCTCCACAGCTCATGCAAACCTCGCATTTGTTCTTTAGGCACAGCATGGCAGGGGCATGTACAAGGAGAAAGGGAAGTCACGCTGCTCCCATCCCTGGCCACCTTCACAGAGGCAGCAGATAGCTGCTGAGACTGGGTGGAAGATCATCCTTGGTGATGTTACGTGTTGGTCTTGTTTCTTAAGGGAGAGAAGCTGCACTGAGTTCTGCAGAAATTTACAACACAGTCAAGTCTTTTACCCAAATCAGTGATCCGCACTGGGGGATACACAAGAGCAGGAAGAGATCAGGTCATCAGTGTTGCCTTGCAGCCTGATGGATGACACTACATGCAGAACTGTGCTGGAGAAAAGAGTGCAGCAGCGATTCCTGCAGAGTTCCCTCTGCACTGACACATCTTGTGCTGCTCACACCTGTAACACCTTCTGGAAGGGCGATGATGCTTCTCTCCCTCACTCCCTGAGATTATGCATCTGCCCTGACGCTCAGAAGTAACTCATAAAGACAATGCAGATGTTTGAGACAGGACACGTTGCAGATGCAGTCATTCTTAGCTTGATTCACTGGCTGGTTTTCAGACCACTTTATCCTGGTGATCTCTTCCAATTAAATCACATAACTTTTCACACTTCAACTCCGAGCCAGGCATTAGGACAAGCTTGTGTAACTACTGTCATGGAGCTTCAATGGCCAGCCTGGCCGGTAAGGCCACAACCAAGTGATACCAGGTAACAAGATATTTAAGAAAGCTGATGGAGGAGTGAAGCTCTGATTAGGACTGTGTGAACAACCACCACAACTGGCCATGGAAAAAGCATCAGTGATTTGGGGGGCTGGACCAGTTTCCATTTCCCTTTGAAAAGGCAAGTAACTCAGGGGCATTATCAAGGGAAGAGTGGGTATTTAGGAAAAGTTGCTATGGCAAAGATGGGTTTCTAGTCGGATGGTGAGAAGCCAGAAATATGTATTATGATCCCCAAGACATCCCCATCCTCAGACTGCCTCTGCCCAGCGCATGCCTTCACTGCTTGGTGTTTCCTGTTGGTGTAATTCAGCCATGAGCCAAGTGCCTACTGGCTATTCCACAACTGATCAAAACAGAAATAAATCAACAAAACCACATCACCTTCTGGCCTAAGAAGAATGACAGGAGGGAAAGCAAGCAGCAGTGTGGTCTACTGTGTGCCATCGTTCATGTACAGGTGCTTAAATGCAAGAGTGGCTCTCTAACCTGGGCTTGGAGATCTGAGCTCCACAAGACCCCAGGCCAGGGAGCAATGCGACCCTGCTCTGCTGGTCTCTTGCCTGATAGCCTGAGAACATCATGTGGCAGGTCAAGATGCTGCTTTCCACTGCCCTGCCCACGGTCACAGGCAGAGCTCCCCATCCTCTGCATCTCACCCTTACCTTAAAAGGCACTGCAGATTTATAGGAGTCAGGCACTTCCCAGCTCAGCAACACAGAAGTTTTCATGACGGCATTGACGCGGAAGTTCTTAGCAAACACTGGAATGACAAACAAGATATGTGAGCACTGTAAGGCCAAGTCAGGAGGGAGCCAGGGAGCAGCTGGGCTCCAAGTCTCTCTTTGTCTAACTCAGCAGCAGAGGTCAAAGAGTTCAGCAACAGCAGAGAAGTGAGAGATGAGGAGAAAAGAGCAGCAGCCTTTTACCAAGTCTCCAGTCTCCAGCAGAGTTTCGATTTTGACTATACGGCATCACAGAAAGGAAGTTGTAGGCTGAACTGTAGCCTTCCTATCTCCCTCCTCCACTCACACTCTCTTGGCCCTTTTCCATGATCAAAGAACAGTGGTGCTTGGGTACTGGATCTGCAGATGATCCTACCCAGCCACTTGCTCCAGTTCAGGCAAGAGCCTTTCATGTACAGATAAAACACCAAAGTGTGCCTGTGGAGCGACAAAGGCAATTAAACTACCACCAACGCCCCTCTCCCCCCAAACGGCAACTTTAAGGAAACCTTCGCTGAACTAATTTTAGACTAGGGAGCCACACAGTACCTGTTCTCATTAGTCAGAGCCTCATGAACCAAAGCAAAAGTCCCTGTCCTGCAGGCTGAGCTTGCTGTTAGGGCTTGTTAGAGGGGCACTTACCTTGCTCAACAGGCATGGTCCGGGACTGGATGCTGGGGCTGAGCGGCCCAACCCCCTTATTGGTGCGGGCCCTCACTTTGATGTCGTAAGTGGTATCGGGCTTCAAATTCGTCAAAGTGATACTTGTGTCCTTGGTGATGTTAACCAGGTCCTGCTGGCTATTTATGTCCCTGTATACCACTGTGTAGTTGACGATCTTGCCATTTCTTTCTGCCAAAACTGGGGGGTCCCAGGCAACCTCTGTGGTAGAAGTGGTGAGACCCACCACGCGCAGGTTTTGTGGGAAGCCACTTGGCACGTCTTCTGCGGTAGTGATCTCCTTCTCAAACTCCTCTCCTGGGCCAGCTCTGTTCTTGGCAGACAATTTGAAGAGGTACGTGGCCCCCTTGTGCAAGTTGGTCACAGTGTAGTGATGGTCTCTCTTCCCAAAGTCTATCGTGTTCATCTTCTCCTCATCAAGACGTCTGTACTGCAGCCGGTAACCCAGCAGCTCCCCTACCATCTCCTTGGGTGGGTGCCACTGGATGAGGGCTGTGTTCATGGCTGTCGTGCTAATCATCATGGTGGGCTTCCCCGGGACTGCAACATAAACACACAATGACCATCTATAGCCTGCGAGGAGGGGAAGGAAGGATCGCTTCCGTGCTGCTCAGTCCGTGAGGATTGAGGAAAGTGGGAAAGTTCAGACAACAGAGTGAAGAGGACGACAGACAATTCAAATGGATAGAGGCAGACCAACCCTAATCCGGTGGCGAGGGAAGCTGGAGCCAGCCAGCCCTTAGCTGCCATTTTCCCATGTGTTGCCATTTAAACAGGGAATAAATTCAGCCATGGCCAGCCCCAAAATTCATCCCCTTTTACAGGAAAGGTTTAAGGTACCTCAAAGCATCGCATTTATCTCAGAGAAGATCTGAATCCCATCCTCCCAATCAGTGGTCTTCAGCTAGTGCACAGCACCAGGCCACGCTGGCCCCAGCGCACTGTACCCAACAGACACACAGAAGCCTGAGTCCAGCGCCCTGGACTGTCTGGAGGCAGACAAATTTCATCCTGAAACCTTGCAATTTTACCATCTGCAGAGGCAGTGAGCAGAGCTGGGCGGGCTATTTGCCATCAGAATACATTTTGGTTTAGCTGATGAGCAGATTCGTGAAGTCAGTGTCGATGTGAGAGGTGAACACAAGCATTCCACAGGATTTTTGCTTATGCTGCACAAGTCAAGGGGTGTTGCTGTCACTGGTTAGGAACTGATGACTTTAAATTGATGGTTTAATACCTTGATCTCCTTCTGTCAAAAAAGGATGTGTCTTCACTTCACATCAGCTCAGATTTGTAAACAAATCAACTGATAGGGAAGATACTCAGAATCAAAGGAATGGGGCCATTGATATGAAAACGAAAATGGGATTGTAGCCAAACCTAGTTAAATATCCTTGCACAGTTTTGCAATGTATGAGCACAAAGATGAGCACAATATGTATTTGACAGAATTATGCCCCGATTTTGCCATCAGAGGGCGATACCAGCACTACCCTTGAGGTCAAGCCTGCAGAAGACCCTGTACGAAGGGAGCTCTGGAGTGCTTTTGTAGGTATTTAAGGCATACAATTACTCTTCCACTGCCAGTACCATCCTCCTTGCACTCACAATACAATGTCTAACAGCAGCTGGTATTATGGGACACATTATTTTCAAAGCTGATTCCAAATATTAACTTTAAATGTGCACCATAACATGGGAAGACCCGCTGTGGTTTACAGTGCAACACTGGGATGTTTAGGAAGCTTTTCCTGTTTATAGGACAGCTGTAGCAATTTGATGAACAGAGCGTACATCATGGCAAAGCACAAGGGAGACAGCATTTGAAATAGTGACAGTGGAAACTACCTCTGGAGCTCCCCATATGCAGCACGGAGGAGCTGGCAAGCTGTTCCTCGTTTAAAAGCACCAGGAACAAACACTCTCAGTTTGTACAAGCTGCATTCCCCTAATAACAAGTGGTAAATACTGCTCCTGCGGCTGGTGTGAGGAAGCAGCAGGATTATTGGTTGTAGGACAGGTTTAGTGAGTGGAAATCGAGGACAAGACACTGTCAACTAGTTGGTGCCACCACCAAAGGCAAGCTTGACCGCATCCGGAGGAAAGCACCTGATGAACTCCTGGGTGCCTCTGCTCCCGGCCGAGGCTCCTGTGTTGCACTAGGCACAGGGTACGAGTCTTTACTGAGACAGCAGAATTGAACTGGCTGGGATCACCAGGACCTAGAAGTTGTGTCCGCAGCACTCCTATGGCAGGGTTTGTTGCATTCCAGATTTAACCATGGCTCTAGGAACAGCTGGGCTTAGCTATGTAAGCCTGAGGAGGCAGCAGTAGCAATGGCTGGGGGGGGAGCTGTGAAGGACCTCTGAGGAGCCCCCTGTGCCAGGGGCCAGCCCAGGTGGCACTGCAGTCACCGCAGGAAGCACAACATGGCACTTGCCTATGGGAACAAGGTGAGGACAGGCCATGACTCCAAAGCTGAGGGAGGGCCTGGACTTTCAGGCTTCCTCTTCCCAGGTCTCTGGACTATGCAGAAGAGCTCAGACCCGTGAGTTTCATCTGTGCTGCACTTTGCTCGGGTGATCCAGCGGCAAAGCCTGTAAGCAAGGGCTGGAGATCACAAGTATGTACCTCTGCGGCGTCTCCAGCCCTCTGGCTTCCTTCCTGTACAGGTGCCTTGGCCATACTCCCCGTGTACCTCTTCGGAGGTTTTACCACCACCCCTACAAGGCTGTGGCATCTGCTCCCTCCACTCACCTGCCCCTGTGGTGGTGATGACTTTGGGCTTGCTGCGGGCACCATCTCCTTTGGTGGTGTAGGCAGCGACGGTGACGGAGTAGGTGGTTTCTGGCAGCAGGCCTCCGATGACCGTCTCCTGGGAGCGCATCCACGAGGCAGGGAAGAGGCAAACGAGAAGAGCAAATACTTGTTACTGGAGTGAGCAAAAGCAGGGCACCGGGGTCAGTATCTCCAACAGCAACACACCAACACACTTGCTGGCTCACACTCAGGCATTGCATTCAAGCACACACCCGCACAGAGCCAGCAAACAACAAGTGCTGCCACTCCACCACTCACCTGCCTAATTTCAACTCCTGCCTCTAACACTTGGCCTTTCCAGGGACCCACCAGCAACTTCTGTCAGCAGCTGTGCTCTCCCACGGCTTCTGCCAAGAGGGAGATCTGCTCCAGAGACCGTCTTGTGTTAAGCAAGAGCCACCCTGCCGCAGCAAGCCTGAGAGTAAGAGGACTGTGGAGCTGTGAACCAGGGCAAAAGCCAGTTCAGCTAGCTGTGGAAATCTCTTGGGGGCTAATTGGGGGATTTTTAAAGTTGCCTCTTGGAGCAGAGCTGCAGGGAGCACAGGGGCCGGGCAGGGGCAAGGGACCCCAGGCAGGGAGCACCTGCAGTGCTACATACAGCACCGTATCCAGCCTCCCTGCCAGGCACAGCGTTGCAGGGATGGGACGGGGTCTGCACAAGGCATTGGCAAGGGAGGGAAAACCCTGCGCTGTGGGAGGTCGGGGAGGAGGGTGGATTCGGCAGGGTGCGAGCACCCTTGTGTGCTCTGGCTTCCCCTGGGCAGGAGCAGGGCACAGCTCTGCACTTCAATTTGAGATCAAAGAGAGGAGCACCGCTCCTCCCTCCTGGCCTCAAGCAGCAACATGCCAAGCCCGGCTGGCCAGGCCTGCAAGCGAGCAAGCACAGTGAGTTCAGCAGCTCCCAGCAGCTTGCGGCGAGCTCAGGGCAGGCACCCCTGAGCATGATTCGACTGTGGGCACTGTGAAAGGGACTGGGGCCATTAGCACTAATAACCCATCAGGTCAGGGAGCGAGAGACAACTGGGTTGGAAAGGGGCTGGGGAAGTTTTTGGAAAGGAAGCAGAGGCTCTGGGTTGGTTATTTACTCTTTCAGACAGAGAGAAGGGCAGAGATGGAGAAGGTTAAGCTCGAGTTGTTGAGGACAGGCAGCACGAGCACTGTTAGAGGCTGCTCCAGGGGTCTGATCTCTGCTGGGGGGATCCCTGCCAGCTTGAGGGGGATGAGGGCGCCTGTGGTTGCTCTCAGAGCACAGCCAGTCTCCCATCACTCACTTGCACAAACACCCACACCATTAAACCTGCTGATTTCCATTCAGTGCTGCTGGTTTAGGTTACCTGCCCAGGCTTACTCATCAAAATCACCCTGCTACCATTGCGGAACCAGTCAGCCCAGAGAAAAATCAACAAGCACCAACAAGAACCCCGCCAAAAATCACCGTGTGAACCAAAGTCCGATCCCAACTCCGCCCCTGCAGCAGATCGTGTGTGCGGGCGAGTGGACGCACAGTCCGATCGGTGCCAATGGACCCGCGGGGGAAGCACTCACACAAAACCTGCAGACTCTGAACATCCCAAGAGAATTCACTCCTCCCAAACCCATGCAAAGAGAAATTCTCACGCAAAACCATGCCACCGGGAGCAAAGCAAGCGAGCTGGGAGGAGGGGAGAGAGATGAGGGATGGATGAAAGAAGGTCTGATTGCATAATGTAAACACAGTGCTGTCATGAGAAAGCCACTCTGAGCGAGAATCCTCTGTATAAAGCAGGAGGAGAAATGCATCGTGCTGGGGAAGCTCACAGTAGGGCACGTAATTGAATTGCTGACTCTAAAAAGGTCATTTTCTAGTTTGTTCCTACAAATTTATATTTCAAAATTATGTGGGAAAAATTGGATTTTACTGTTTAAATGTGATTGTTTTCTTATTACTATCTCTGTTTCAGCCAAAGGTCATGGTTGAGAGTGTAGGTTATTTTTCATGACTACGATCAATGTGGTTTAAAGATTATGTATCTAATTTTACCACGTAACTTGGTGGGCCAACTACTGCAGAAAGTAGTATCTACCTCCTGAGTTGATCACTTGAGCCTGCCTAAAACTGCACTGCAACAAGCTGGAAATACAGATTACAGGAAATGTCAATTGCTTTTCTGCATTTAGTAGCAATCTAAATGCCAATTTTCTCTGGATTTGCTGCTTGTGGAAGGTTTCACAATGTAACTCTCCAGCCTCATTAAGGAAGTGAAAGGGATGTTTTGACAGCACTATGTCTACAAAATTCACAAATCGATTTACCAAACCCCTCTTTTCCAACCTGGAATACACACAAGTGGTACTTACGTGGTCGACGGAGTCCTCAGCTCTCCACTGACGGGGGAGAAAGGAAGGAGGAGAGAAAAATGGAGACACAGAATTTTAAGGGGCAACGTGTAGGAAGGGGATGACGACGACAACAACAGCAGGGGTTAGCAGGAGTGGGTTGGGGGGATTACAACACTTATACACAGAGGGTCACCTGGCACAGGCTGTGCCAAGGGAAGGAATGGCATAGAGCAATTTTCTACATGCCGCCAGCCTGCGCAGCAGGTCTGAGATCATTCACACAAACAGGGGCAAAGAGCTTCCTTCTCACACGGATGGAGAGGTCACCACTTCCTAACTTGGCAGTCCTTTCCCCTTCTGGCTTTGTTTGCACTTTTCTGCCTCTTCCACAGACAGAAATAAGAAGGGACAGCTTGTATCAACACAGCTCTGGGGCTGACTGCTGCCCCACAAGTCACTCAAAACAGTTTTGTGACCTTATCTCCGCTTTCTGTACTAGTGATCCTGCAGCCACCATCTCTTGTTGAGAACCAAGGGCTTTGACACACAAAACTCAGAGGGTACTCTCTGCAGGGAAGCATCAATGCAGCATTTACAGAGCTTGTCTTTCTTGTATCGTTTGCAAGAAAATGCTCTGGGGACCTCAGAAAACCGAGAAGTGCTGTCTCTTGTAAACAGCGCAAGAGAGGCTGAGATCTTACACAGAGCTTCACGCCAAGCCGCTCCTCCCCAGCAGTGCTGCGTGGCTTGGAGTGAGGCTCAGACTGGTGCCTGTACTGAGGAAACGGCTTCTCACTCCCAATTACACAACACCAAGTGGCAACACTCACTTGACAAGAGCAGCCCTGCAGGTAAGACAAACCATTTCCCAGCAAAAGCTCACGTGGGTTCTCAGCTATGGCAGCTCAACTAGGGCTCTGAAGGGGGAACGCATAGGTTTATGGCTGGATTTGGGGCTCTAAGGTATCAAAGCTGCATTGGGGTGGCGAGATTTAGAGACCTTGGCTGCTGCCACGGATGCCCATAGCACTGTTCTTTGTGGTTGATGCACCAAAGGAAGGTTTGCAGAGATCACAGCGAGCTCTCTCAGCCAAGGTGATGCGTTACATCTCAGGTTACTAAATCTGCCTGAAGGAAGCACCGGTTGATGGGTTCAAGCATAGAGATGAAAGTGGAAGATAGGTATCATTGCCCCTGACTCACACTGTGAGCCTTGGCAAGCCTTGACCTGAGCCTGAGCTGCCAGCTGTGAAATGGTGCTCAGATACTGACTTGCTCAGGACACTGGCAAGCCCAGCTAACGCTGCTCAAGTGCCCGGGAACCTGCAAGTGCAGCACAAGTACTAAATGGTATTAAAGCTACAAGTTGCCTTTTGTGCTGAGGCCATTTGAGGTGTCTTTCACAGGCTGCAGCCTATCACAGCAGCAGAGTAAAAACGGTAAAATACACGGCATACCTTCAAAATATTTTTTATTCTCTAAATTCAGAAAGAAGCAGTGACTGGAGAAACATTCCTTTAAGATTTTACTACAGTTCACTCACTCAATGACATGAGACTGCAGTAGAATTATCCCCCTAAACCATCTTAAAATTTAATTTCAGTAAAGAGGTCAAGTTGTCCCTAAAGACTTCCTATAAAGCAAATGCCCTCACTAAGTATTGTGGTCACTAAAGGCCCTCTTTCCACACACATCCTGGTGTTATTGCCAGTGTTGCATGCTTAGCTCAACCCAAGTCATTGCAGCTGACATCTTACCTGCACTAGTCAGCCCCTACCATGGTCAACGGCCACACACTCTGCCTCGCTGATCTAAAACCTAGCAAAAGTCTTGCTCCAGGAACGACACAAGGCCTGGTAGCTCCTTCTCCCAGAAGTACGCTTCTGTTTCAACACCATGTCCCTGACGGATGGGTACACCCCAACCCTCCTCCGTGTCACTGCGGGAGCAGAAGGTGACACCCCACTGCAACGAGCAGGGGAGTCGACCTGGGCTCAGGAGGCTGCTGCATCTCACAGCCTCTCACACCACAGCGGGGAGCTTATCACCCACTCGGATTTTATACCAAGTGTTTAATGTTCAAACTCTGTCTGCTCTTATGTTTCAGTGGACTTTAATCTTGCATCAGATCAGAGTGCAAAGAAACGCCTTGAGATCTGTGCTGGAGGAATAACAGTGAAAAGCCAGGCCTGCATGAATACCCTGGTATAAATTCAGTTTCATTATGAAAATATCATCTGCAGATCAAAACATTTCCTTCCTTAAACTAGTTCAATTGCTTCTTTACTGTTTAAGGTTGGTCAGTAAGACAAATTGATCTGAAAAGCCCAGGAGCTGTCATAAAAAGAACTCAGACAGGGCTGTGTGCATAAGGCAGGATGGCCCAGGGAAGTGCTAAAGCTAACAGTGTGTATTTATGGCAGCTGCAATGCCTTAACGTTTCATTTTACACTTCAACACCGCACAGCGTAGTCATGTCTCACAAGGGAACAGCTGTTTTCCCTGACCATAGCTCTTGCAAAAGACAGACTCAAGCTGTCCTAAACAGCCCCAGCTATGGGAAGTAGATACTGTGGTTTTCCTGCAGATCCTTCTCCTCTCTGCTTCAGTGACCGTGGTGCAAGAGTGAAACTCCACGTGTAAACTTGGGTGCTCAGCCTGTGGGATGCAGAAGTGTCTGAGGGCTCCAGAGGTGTCTGAGGGGTCCAGAACTTTGCCTTTGTCCATTAGTGAAACATCTCTTGGATGATGCCTTTCAGTTTTGTCCCACTTCGGAAGCAGAGTACATCTCACCTCCATGCCAGACTCTTACCTAGCCGAGTACACGTGCACGAGGAGCTCTTCCAAGTAGATTCAGATAAAGATCCTTGACTATCACCCAGGGAAAGAGAGAGGCTGTAAATTCTTCTGTGTTATGCCTGGGGTGGGCACTGCCCAGGGAAAAAAGGAGTCTCTGCTTCCCCTTTCTCCTTTGATCTCAACCCAGCTTGAAGTGCCTGCTGTTAACTTCTTCCTGCTCTTCTGGAGCAAGCTGGTGGGATGTGCACTCGGTCTGCATGCTGGATGGAGAAGTGTTGCCTGCAAAGACCACAGAATCTTCCTATGAGCCTGCAGCCCTTCTCGTGGGCAGAACACCTCTCCCCTGCCACGACTCTGTTTGCAGAGCAGGAGGAGGAGGTGGCAGGAGTCTCTCTTCCACAAAGCCTGACCTCCTTTACCCAGCCGTACCCAGCCAGCTCCCAGCAGCAGCAGCACTGCAAAGCTATCTGTGCAGGCTGGATCTGCAGAGGGCTGTAAGCAGCGAGGCTAATGTGTACACCACATCCCCAGAGAGATGTGGGCAGCAGGCTCTCCAGAAAATACGCTGCACAGTTGAGGGCAGGAGCAGTTGTCAAGGCCACATTGCAGCATGGGGAGGTGTTCCAGTCCAGGCTGAGACAAGCAGACTGGGAGCAGGACACAATGGACCAACAGCTAGGTTCAGGCAGGGTCTAGCTGCCTGTCTTGTAACGAGCAAACTAGTCACACTTGCACAGGAACCCGAACAGGAAGGCCCATCCTCCCCTGGCCCTGCTGCCTCCTTTGTGCCCGGTGCTCCAGACTCCGCACTGCCTGGTGCTGCTCAGCTCCGAGCTCTGCAGGACACACAGGACTGGTACCTGGGAAGGGATGGAGGGCATCAGGCCCACTGCTCCTCCCAACATGCTGCAGCTGCCCAGGGATTGGAGACCAAGGAAAGCAGGTGGTCCCTTGCCCTCCCCTGAAGAACCTGATGCTTGTGCCCAAGGCCCTGCCATCCCCCGCTCCCTCAAGACAGCAAGGTCTTGTATGAGAGAAGTGGAGTGCAGCTGGCACCCTGCACTGGTCCCCCTGGTCCTTGCAAAAGTGCTCTTGGTGCTTGGCTGTGTTGCGCACAAGACCCATGGCAGAGAAATGGATCTTCTGCCATCGCCCACCACAGGACCTGGCTGTGCCATGAGGGCAGGGCTGGTGCAGGAGGTGGTGCAGGTATCTGACCCAGCTCTGCAGTGATACACATCCTCTCTCTGGGCACTTCTCCACAGGGCATGGTCACATCTGCTTGTCCATCAGTCTGTCAGTAGGAGGTGAACGCTCAGACAAGAAGGCACAGAGAGGTCTGACGCAGGTAATCAGTCACAGACGCAGCCATGGACGGGAGAAAGAGTTCTCAAGTCCATCACAAAACCTTCCTAACAACTGATTACTCTTCCTAGGCAGGAGGCTGCAAAATAAAACGTGATCTCCTCAGCACCAGGGCCCCCACTTCTCTACTGTTTTAGTCCTTTCCGCTCAAATGGTTTTGAAAACTCAGATTCTATATTATCTCCATAGCTAACATCTCCATTCCCTTTCCTTTTTCCTTTCATCTTCGTTTACTCTCTCTATGTTTCTCATCTTCAGTCAGGAAAAATCATGAGTCAGCTTTAATACCAGTGTCTTCACACCATCTGCAGCAAGCAGATTATGTGGCACATACCTCCTCAAAATCAGCAGACAGCCTGGCCAGGCAGGAGGAGGGGCTCTGCCTACGTGTCCAGAGCATTTCTTCTCTGACCTCAGATTTTCAATCAGTTTAATTCTCTCCTTGTGCACTGATATAAACTGTGGCTATATTCTGGCCATCTTCATCCTGTGACCTTCAGCGACAGGTGGTGCAGTGAATCTTTGTTTTCTCCCATAGAAAACCACTCTTCCAAGACTACTTTTTAAAGTTTGATCTGGGTATTTGCAAAGACATGCACTGCTGTACTGAAAGATGGCAGCTCTTACAGCATTCTTCAGTTTCTGGAGCAGGTGTATTTCATCACAAGCAAAGGTCACGCCTGGCTTCTCATTATTTTGGGAAATAAAGACCTCTTCTGCCAAGTCAGTGAAACCTCTTCCCTGCAGGATCATCATTACCTTATTCCACGAGTGACATGACTCCTTCAGAGTAGTCACTTCTCTGCAACTATCTTTTGGCCTTCACTTCCGTCCAAAAATTACAGTGGTTGAGTTCAGCACCATACACCGGGGAAAAAAAAATAACAGCAATCGAGAACTTTCCCACATAAATTCACCAGATATGAAAGACTGGTAAGTGGTCTAACAGGCCAGGAAACTTCAAGCAGCTTGCCTCCTTGATGCACACATTCAAAATAATGCAAAATCCGATACTCCTTGGAAAGTTTCTGGCTCTGGCATCCTTATTCCTGCACATTAGTATGGGGTTTCTCTCTCTGAAATGTATGAGTAAGGAGTGAAAGCAGAACTGGCTGGGCAACCATAAAATATTTGAAAACACCAACAAGAACAACATTGCCAACTTCACCCACCTACGCTTGGGACCAACCCATTAACTCCAAACTCCAGCTGAACAACACAGCATCAATTGTTCAAACAACACAGAAGATTATATCCTCCTGGAATATATAAAGGGCAGTAAGCATCTTTTCTAACGATTAAAATAAAGCAACATCTGAAACATAAACAGAGACGTGCTCCAGACAACACTGCAAGGACCCTCAAAGCATTTTCTGTCTTTAAAGTTTTCCCCTTCGACATTATTAGTGAGTTTTATCCTTCAGAATATGAATGGGGAGTAAAGCCATCTCTGTGCGCTGCACTCCCCACTGACAAACGTATAAATGATTCACAGCTGCATTCAGGAGGCAGATCAATTAATCATTGCAGCTCTCCAGTATTTATATTGGGCATCATTCAAGCAAGCCAGCTCTGAATCGATTATCCGTTGCTTCCAACAGCAGCAGATCCTGTACTTCATTTATACGATTATCTTTCTTGAGAAGAGCATGGGTCATCCAGGATGAAGGACCCTTGCTCCAAAGAAGAGTTGTGTTTCACCACCGACAGGGCACCAAACACTTCCCTGGACCCTGGGAAAGAGGGAACTACACATCACTGGGCTGAGCAGAGTGCATAACCATGCCTGAAGCACCGCGTGGGAACAGGGCCTCAGCTCACAGCCTGTGAGGTACCCAGGAGATGGCATAAATAAATACGAGCAGATTCTTGTATGGCAATTGGAGAGCGCAAAGTCATTTACAGGTGATGCAGGCCTGCACCTCACTCTTCCCTTCACCCCATTCCAGCCTTTCCCAGACTCAGTTTGCTTCACCTACAGTTTGGGTTCAAGAGGCAACACGAGGTCAAGTCCCTGCCTTGCAAAAGCAGGAGGGAAGGAGGCTTTGCTGAGCCAGAGTGGGGCTGTCCTGCCTGGCGTGCTGTGCCCACCCAACGGTGCAGAACCACCCCCACACCCCAGGAACAGGCAGCACCCCGGTGGACTCTGCCGAGAGAGAAACTTTGCCCTGTACGTAGTCAGCAGCACAAAAGAAGCAGACTTTGAAGCTCTCTGATGGTTTATAACCTGACTGGCAAAACACAATTTGCTCCAGCTGGAGTCTGCACAGGACAGGCAGGCAGAGAGAGGTACATGTTGGAGAAGGGCTAACAGAGGAGCATCGTCCAATACCTCATCTTTATACCTCATCTTTCCTACAGCAATCCTTTCCTGATTAAACTTGCTTGTCCCTCTGTGGTGAAGGAAGGTGCCATGCCCGCCAGCCCGTGGTGCCCACATCGTACCTGTGCTTCTGACAGCATGACGTCCTTGATCACTGGCTGCCCTTGGGGCTCGTTGTTTTCCAGCTTCACGTATGTAACCTGGTACCCGCGGATCTGCCCGTGCTGTTTGTTGGAGATGGGCAGCTTCCAGCTCACCCGGATGGCAGTCGAATTCACAGACTCCACCTCCACCTTTCGCGGTGGGGCACTGGGCACTGTAACACACACAAGATGGACAGTTAGCAGGTACCACACAACTGCTGTCACTCCTTTGCTACCTTCCCTCCACCTTATCGCAAGGATGGCCCTGCTGGCACAAGCTCCCCGTCCTGGCCCAGGAGGTCACACTGCAGTTTTCCAGCATGACCACATCTCCAACCTCTTCCCAGTATCCAAGCACTTTTGCTACTCTCAGTACGAAAGAGCACTACACTACTGCGACATGCAGGAGCACCCCTAATAAAAGCCACGGTGCTGGATTAGACACAAGGTCCACCTATCCCTCTCTTGTCTCCAGCAGTAGGGGAGCAAGGAACAACACGAGAATATAGTAGAATACAAAGAACATGGTAACCACCTGCAGCTCAGGGTGCCCTGCAGCAGAGACAGGGGTTTTGAAGCCACCTTTGCATCCTGCCTGTCACAACACCTCCCTCCTCTCAGATCCCTCTGTGTACACCTGAATGCAGTCCCATAGCCCCAGGTAGTGCAGCCAGGTGTGGCGCCTGCCCTGCAGGGAGCCCTGGTACGCGCCACCAGCCAGAGCGCACACACGCTCCTCCCCTGGGACAGCAAGAGGTTAACGAGGGTGAAAAGCACCATCCTAAACCAATAACCCAGAGCTCAGAGACAGCAGCCACTGAACTCAGCCAGATAAAGGGGCCCGTGGGGATTGTGACAGCTCTGGGGACTGTATTTCATGCACGGCTAGCTGCATGCTTTTTGATAATAAAATGAAAAATTACACTGCCCAGAAAATATCAATTTTCTTGCAAGGTGAGGCCCGCTTAAAAAATGTATTTATACCCTATTTACCATTTGGAAAAATTACCTCCTTATTACTTTTTACTCTTGCATTGACTGTGACAAAAATGTCAATGCTAAAAAATTAGCCTCTTGGTTGCTCCTGGAGAGCTCCCTCCCGCTGAAGCAGCTGGGCGCAGACGTGTGCGCTCCCTGTGGAGGACACCGCTGCCACGCGAGTGCCCAGCACCCAAGCGAAAGACCTGGGCTCCATCCTGGCACCTCTACTGCAGGACCCTTTCCACCCTCCACTGCCTGGGAAAATCCTGGGGTCTGGAACCCCATACGCCCCAATTCTCAGCAAAGCAAGAAACAAGCTGTTATTAGATAATTAGGGATGGATAGCTGACACGCAGACATAACAAGTGTTGCTATTTCAACCAACTAGATGGGAAGAAACATCTACCCAGCAGGTGAGCACAGTTTAAGCCGCAGGGCAATACATTAATTTCCCCAGATGTCCTTCTTAATTGTAGATAATTAAATAAAATAGCGAAAGGAGGAATGGAGCATTTTAGCCCCATGAGGCCAGCTCAAGGTATGGGAATGGAGGGGGCTGTGCCTAAATAGTTATCACTTTCTGGCTGGAGCAGCCTATGCTGCAATCCACAATTCACTTAGTGCACTGACCTTGCACAAGCCACAGGGCTCTCCTGCCCTAGCAAGACACCTGCCCACACACACAGTTGGGAGTCCAAGCGAAAAACAAGATCCTCCCTGAGAACTAGACAGAAGCTGCATGTCAAGCTCTGCTGGCAAGAGGAGGCAGGAGGCCTTGGCAGGACACAAAAAGATGTGAATGTGAACAGACCACAGTGTTTCGAGGAACATTATCCTACCCCATTATGGGAAGTATGTGCTGTGTCTGAGACCCAAACAGGGAAAGTTCAATTTGTTTTCAGATCACAGTTTAGCATTTCTCCTTCCTTCATCACAGGTATCTACTGAGCATCAGCATGTCAGAGGGATATGAAATCACTCCTGACAGCTGAGCTGGAATGTCCAACCACAGTGCCCGAAAACTAACTGAGAGAGCTTGTTGCGACATTTCTGGGGTAGCAGCTTCCCCTGGGCTACAACTCTGCTGAATGAGAACTGAAGCAAACAATACAGGCAGCAGGACACACACAGATGTGTTTGCCAGCCCAAGAACGCAGTCAGTGAGCATTCCCAGACGCCACTTCCAAAGCCACGGAGACGTGGGGGACAGTGGCAGCCCATTTAGGGAAACCGTAACATGTCTGGTTTCAATTTGCCACACTGACTGGGCAATGCAGAGATCACCACTTCTTTGCCTGGACACTGCATCTCTTTCTTCTCCCATTAAATCTGCAGCTTCTGGGGTCAGCATGAAACCATGGAAGCTCCTACTGTCACCCTGAGCTCTGGCACTTTCAAAGGAAATGGCTTAAGTCATGATGACATAACTGACAGCCCTGCTAATACAAAGCAATTTCTCTTTAAAGCTGTCGTATCCAGTAAAGTGTTCTGTACATGCGATATTCTGACTCTTGAGTGCAAGAGCAGATTTATATAAGCTGTAGCTTGCCTGGAAGCCAGGGCAGGAAGCAGCTTTATTGCAACATCTACAGGTTTCAAATGGATTTCTTTTCCCCTCTTTAGTTTGCTGGATTTCAGGTCAACAAGTAAACTTTAAGTCCTAATCTCACAATGTGAGAGAAGCCTTTGCCTGGGAGAATTCAAATTACCTTCAGTAAAACAGAAACCACGACCACCAAACACTAGAAACCCCAAATGGCAAAGCAGTGCAACGCCTTGTCATGCGCGCAGGAGGCACTGCTAACACACACAGGACCCTCGTGGGACCACACCAGGATATCTGACCCACAGCCTGGAGGCAACCATCATATCAGAGCAAGGGCCAGCAGAGCAACTCCCCACTCCCTGGAGCAGCTGACCACAGCATTGCTCCTCACAGTCTCCAGTCCTGCTCGAAAAGCACTGCCAGGCCAACATCCCCACTCCCTTTCCCCACTTTTCCACCAACTCAGCTAGGAGAGTCCTGGTTACCCCAAGGTGGCAGCTGAAGGAGCTTTCAGTAACACCTACCATCCTCGTCAGTGCGCACGTGCACGGGGATGCTCTCCGGTCCTGGCCCCACATCAGTGTGAGCCCTTACCCACACCTTGTACTCGGTCCATTTCTCCAGGTCCTTGATCTCCCAGCTGGAGTACTCCCGTCCAATGCCATCCACCACATGCTTGGTGTTGTCATCTCCTTCCACTGCCTGGTATGCAATGGAGTACTGGGTGATGACCCCATTGCGGCTCTGGACAGGCGGTGGCACCCAACTTACCCGGATGGTAGTGGAGCTGGTGCTTACACACTCGACTTCTTGGGGTGGGGCGGAGGGGGCTGGGGATAAATAAATGAAGTGGGGAGATGAAGGGAAATGACTGGAAGAACAAACCAAAATGCACAGGGAACTTTTACCCAGCCAACTGAGCACTGAACATGTTCGTGGAAATTCAGCCAGTAGCCTCTTGGACAACTGCCTGCCTTCCTCGCAGATCATCAAAGATGGCACTAGGGGCAATTTGTATTTGAAAGGCTGATGAACAGCACAGAGACAGAAGTGCTGTTCTGCATCAGAGAATACCTTTTCACAAAGCAGTTCTGGACGCTCACTTTACCAAACACAACAAATGGCAATAAGGGAAAGGGGGAGTGAGAGAGACAGACTGATAAGGAGAAGAAAGATGCTTTCAGTGAAGATCTGAAGCAGATGGAAACCAGAAGAAGTAGGAAGCTACAGAAGGCAAGAGTGGCAGAAGGGGAAGCTCACACACCAGATTGTATGAAGGCTTGCAAAAACCCGTTCCTAGACAAGTGGAGGAAACAAAAGAGGGTAGAGAAAGCAGGTGACTGAGGTTGGCTGGAGTGTGTCCAGCCAGGGTTTGAAATCACAACCATCAGCTGTGAGCAGCACCCTGACCCAGGTGGGAGCCAGCACCATGTGGTAACAGGAGATAACATGGTTGTGCTGCTTTGCGTGTGTGCCCAGTATCTGGGACTGATTGTTTCCTGCCTGCCAAACTGGTTACCTGCCCCAGGAGCTTCCTGGCCTATGCAGCTGTACAGGCAAAGATAGGTAAGTCTTGTTCTCCCCCAAGGCAAAAAACCACCTGCATTTTATGTTAACTTCTAAGCCTCAACAATGGGATCTGGGCAGCAGACAGTTCTAAATGGGATGAGAAGCAGCCCCCTCCATACAGCACTGCTGGGGAAGAGCAGTGAAACCAATCTGTGGGGGGAAGAGAGGGATCAGGAAAGCAGAGATGACCTGGACAAAGCAGATCATGTCTAGGACACCTGCCTGGTTCATTCCCTTCTCCAGCCTTGCAGAACTGCTGTCCTGTTGCAACAGGGCCTGTACGCCATGGGAGCCCTCTTGCAGCAGCAGCAGCCCCCTCTCATTTGGCCTCACTGCCCAGCAATGCTGCAGACAGCGTGCTGGCACAGAAGGCAAGGGTGGAAGCCTGGAGAGAGAAGGGAGCGCACCTGGTCAGGGAAGGCACAAGGGAGATGGGTGTATCCCTGGGTGCTTGCACAGAAGGCAAGAGCCCTAAGCAGAGAGGGCAGGGCACCACCATGAAAACAAGTGCACACAGTTGCTCTAGGGCTAGGAAGCTGTCTGGCCAGGCAATAATGGAGTACAAGGTAACTTGCTTTGCCATGGCAGGTGAAAGGCTGCTTCCATTCTTCACTGCACCCAGAAACGCCTGAAAAAAGGCTGATGCCCTTCCCCATGCTGCAGTCTTTGAAGCCATGGATGCACCAGAGCCAGCCCTCCCAGGACACAGGGACAAGCCTGCCAGGTCACCATCTGCGCAAAAACAAATACAACCTATGTTACGCCAGATAGCAGCAAGGACCTCAGATAATTAAAGCACCCAACAATTGTGTCTTGGCTTTGCTGGGCACAGGTTGGCAGTGGGAGAAGATTTGGTAAAGCTGGGGACAGCAAGACCTCCCAACCCCACTGGTGACCTCTGCTTGCCGGGAACACGGCCCACTGGCTTACAGAGGCAGTCACAGGCTGCACGTAACACTTACTGCCCTGATGCCCGGGCTGGAGTGTGTGGAGAGAGGAAAGACGGAGAGTAAGCAGTGATAGCGCTGGATGAGATGATGCCTGAGCAGAGTCAGGCTGCTGCTACGGGAGCTACACTGGAAGAAAGAGAAGTCAAAGCAATACCTGGAAGCAAACATTTGCTCATGTGAGGGAGGCAGAGTGGGATCAGCCCTGTCATCTGATATACCAGGAGGCAGCAGGGGTAGAAAATGAATTCTCACACTCTTTTGGTTAATCAGCAGCGAAGTGGCAGAGAAGACAGTAGGAAGATATAGCGCCAAAGCAACACCAGAAGTGAATTCAAGGAAGGCATAAGGGAGACACAGTGCCTGGTGGCATCCCTCAGTGGGGAGAGCTGAGACATAGGAGTTGGGCAAGCCCTTCTTTTGGCACTGTCTGTAGACAGGCCCTTCACAGAAGAGAATTGCTCTGACTCTGGGCCTCCACAGCATCCCTTGGGATGCCGCAGCAAGCTCCTTCTCCAGAGGCAGTTTTGGCTGGCAGTGTGGACAGGTCAGACTTTGGCTGTTGACTGGGTAAGAGTCACACATATGATGTACAAGGCAAAAACTAAGATTAACAATTAAAGAGGGCAAAATAAAGCTTGATAACATGAGCAGGATCAACTTAAAATGCACAAGGAGTAGAAGTGTCTCTCCTGCAGCCAGCAAAGAGCAGACTGGGAGGCCAGCATACACTCCCACACATGGACGTACCCACACACACACTGTGCAAACCTCTGCTGCCTCTAGGCTACTCACACCGGCCTCCCCCACCCACCCAGAGCAGCCTTGTGCACCCATTCAGCGCACCTACTCCTTAAGCTAGGGAAAAGGCAGCCTTAAGACTTGCTTTCATATTTCAAGCGAGAACAGTATTTTAACGCTGAGGTCTGATGGGCACAGAGCTGATGTTCCTCTCCTGCATCACACTGCTTGCCTGAGGCACTGCAGAGTTCTGGAAAACTCCCCCGTGCTCCTCAGGCCCTCAAAGCAGCATTGCTCATACTTTTTGCAGGGTGCTCAGCAACTAAGCAAGCAGCTTAGCAGGAAAGACAGCCCAGAAAGCAGCTGTCTTCTCATGAGATGGGGTCCAAGCTGTGCTGCTGCAAGGGTACAAAGGGGCACTGCATCCCTCTGGCTTTGCTGGACAAGCATCCCTACCACACCTGAGCAGCAACACTACAAGAAAAGCCCAGTAGCAGCAATACAGATGTCCTTCTCCAGCCTATTCTGAAAAACAGAATGGTATGAGACCCTCTGTGAGCAGATGGCATGTGGAGCAGGTCATAGGAAGACGCCTGCCTTGAGGAGTCCACAATGCAAAGGTTTCTTTTACTTGGACTGTTGTGAGACTCTGAAGGACTAATTTATGCATGGAGCTGTCTCTGATAAAGTGTGTTCAAGGATAAGAGCATTCACTGATGGAATTAATTTAAGTGGCAGGAAAGTTGCTTGAACCTTTGCCTATCAATACAAAAACCATCTGAAATAGGTATACAAATCCCCACACTCAGAATTTGTTCTCAGTGTTCAAATATTTATGATCTGAACCTCTCTCCATTTTCATACCTGTCTATTGTTCAGCACTAAGCCACCTCACTTAATGAGGTAGAGGAATCCCTGTGACTGATATGTTAATGAAGCTGAGTTTTTGTCAAAGAGAAGGTCGTTCCAATAGTGAGCAGAGCTGCTCTTCCCTGCCTGTGCTCCCTTTCTAATGGCCATCTCTGCTCTCGGCTGCTGTGCATGCTGGTGCCCTCCCTGCAGGGAAGGCTGGCTGCCTTTGCCAACTGCTCACCCCACAGAGCTAGTAAATCCCAGACAGACGGTGCTAACAGAAATGTCTTTTTTCCCCCCTTTTAATGCTCTTTGCATAATGGCAAGCCCAAAAATCGTTAGTGAAAACGAGCTTATCGCAGGACCCTTTGATAGCCCTAATCTGCTTATGCGCAGCACTTTGAGCGGCCAATCAGAGCAATGCGAACTCCTGCTCTGTGATCACACGGAGCAGAGCGAGGATGAAAGTGATATTGCCTGGGTCACCTCATTACCCAGCCTCTCTATTAACTCGGCTGCAACTTGTTCTGGTTTCCCCTAGTGCTGCAGTCCCAGAAGCAGCACTTGCTCACACGACCCAGGCAAACAGCTGCTTTCCAAACTGACTCCTCCAGCTGCCTGACAGCCACTGGCACATCTGGCTTCAAAGGATGCCTCACCTTGCAGTCAAGTGTATGGACCAGGGGTGGACTCCTGTGGAAGCAAGGCAGCTGGAATAGGGAGTGAAGGGGTGAAAATCCAATGGTTTGGAGACAGTCACAATTAGAGCCAAACACCCATATGCTGCCTGTCCAGACAGCTTGTCTGCATGGGAGTGAATTCATAGAGATGCACAAACCCACTCAAATCAATCTCTCCAAAGCAACTTCCCAGCCTGTTTCACTCCCCCATCAGTTTTTATGAATCTACCCTTAGGGAAAGATAGCATGATCAAAGGGACACGAAGGAAGAACTTACCACTTGGGTGCACCCCCTCTGCCAAAGAGCCCTGATCCAAAACCCCAGTTGACTTCCCCCATCACACCCTTTAGCAAACTGCATGCCAGCATCCCTGCACACCCAAAGGGCAGAGGCACCGAGCTACTCCGTGCCAAGGTGGCGGAAACCGGACTGCTTTTGCTTTGTCTTCATCACTGCAGAGCATCAGACACTTACTGGATTGGGCAGTTCTGGCTTCGATCGTGGGGGTGTAGACTCCTACGCCCAGCTCTGAGCGGGCACCCAGACGGAACTTATACAGTGTGTCTGGTTTGAGACCTTCCACAGCATACGAGGAGGTTGGGTCAAACTCCACCTTTTGCTGTGAAATAAAGGGAAACACAGATTATTTGGTATAGTTGGAAAATAGAGAAAAGCTGGTGCTGAGCTCCCAATGCCAAGGGAATAGGCAGCCCCATCACACATTCTGGCCCCACAGAAAGTCACAGCCACGCTGCCAAACCTGCTGCAGTCCTGCAGGACACCAAAGCATGGAGTTCCCTGGGTGAAACACAAGGACTGTGCAGGGAAGCAGACCTCTCTGAAATCCAGGCTACAGTGCCTGGTGCCCTGACTGCACTCACTGTCTGACGGCTTTGTGGGAAGCTAAACAGCTCAGACGAGGGGCATGGGACACCTGAGTTTGCTTCCTACCAAGAGACAGCATCTACCCGTGAAACAGAGTAAAGCTCTTGTCCTGGAGTAGTCAGCATCTCTAATGCACCTAAGGAGTGCTGGTAAAGGACTTGGTTTTGCTGTCACTTCACCTGGAGGGCACTTATTTCTGGCAGCTCTCATGCCACTATAAACACAGGAGCAGAGAGGACCAGAGGACACTGTGATGCTGCCATGGCACAGTCCTCACTGTGCTGCCCTGCAGCCAGTGCTACTTTTGACATATTTAGAGCTGGACTTCTTTTAGAGACCTGACAGTAAATGTGGAAGGGCTCTCTCTAGGCCACCCTCAATCTGCTCCTTAAGTGTAACCAGTCCTGGAGCTGCAGATGCATTTTGGAGGTCATTTCAGACCCACCTGGAAGCCAGACTGGCCTGCACAACTGTTTAAAGGCACTAGCAGTAAGGATGCCTCAGAGATGGTGTCATGGTATTCTGGAGTCTTTGCAGTCCCAAACCAGTCAATACCTACTTTGCTGGGCATCAACAAGCACTGCTGAGGTCTCTTACACAGAAGCCAGACAGAGATTGCCATACTCCTATCACACAACCATGAGACAGAGAAAACATGGAGAAGAAACAGTCCCATTGCCACCCCAGCTCACACAGACGCCCTTCCCAAGCTGTTGGATTGTTATGTTCATTCTCAAGTGCTGCTGATGCAGGATCCTCACCTGTGCGCCATCCTCCCCTTCCCAGTACAGCAGCTCGTATTTGGTAATGCGCTCCTGAGAGGCGGGCAGCCACGTCAGCAGGATGCGGGTATCAGACTCTGCTTCTGCCTGGAAGTCAGCTGGCTGGGCAGGAACTGGGGACCAAACACATGGTTAGTGCCAGGAGGCACATGCAGGGAAAGAAGCTGTGTGGCTCCGTGGAGTCTGTGTTTCAGCTTGTGAGGATCGCTCTTCATTCTTTCTGGACCCTCCCTTCTTCCCTCTCCCCTGTACAGTGCTCTTGGAACAACCCACACAACAAGGAAGCACCTCTGGGACCCAGGCAGGTGACTATGGGAATTGTACTCACTTCCAGCCCCTGACTGCATCCCAGCTCCTTCCTTCCACACATGCACTCACACCCCGGGAGGGCCCAGCCCAGTGGCACAGGTTCACGCCTAGGACCTCGTGTCACATTTTTAGCCATTGTGTCCCAGACAAAACTGTGGGCTGTGTTACTTGTACAGAGATCGATACCAAATCCCCAGCTTAAATCTGATGGCTGTGGGGTGGGGATGCCACTCTGACATGCAACCATTTGAGCACCAAGTGCAGTTGCAATGCCTGACACAAACCAGACACACAGCTGAGCTGCACACTGCTGGGACACGGAGCTGCGGCACCTCACTCCATACGTACCCCCTTGCTGCGTTTTGACCTGGATGATGTCCGAGGGAGGCCCGTCGCCCACCGAAGTAAAGGCCAGGACGCGGATGCTGTATGTGGTCCCTGTGATGAGGCTCCCCACGGTGGTGAGGTGGCTGTCGTCCGTGTTGTGTTTCTGCCACATGCTCAAGGGCAGATGTGGGTCAGTGGTATAGTAAACGCGGTACCCTCTGATCTGTCCATTTGGCTCCTCTGGCTGCTCCCACTGGACCAGCATGGTGCTGGCGCTCAGCATCCGTGCCTGGACTTTGAGGGGTGGACTTGAAGGAGCTTGTTCTCCTGTCCGGGCCTCGACCAGCTCACTGGGGGGACCCCTGCCAATGTTATTGACTGCGATGACCCGGAACTCATACTCTGAGAAGGGGCTGAGCCCACCTATGCTATAGCGGGTTGTTGCCACACCATCCACCTCCTGGAACTGACCCTCCAAGGATTTGGGCTTGTATTGGATGACGTAATATGAAATGGGGTCAGAGTTGCCTGAATCCCAGGTGAGGGTCACGCTGGTAGCTGTCGTTTCAGTCACTAATGGCTCCGTTGGAGGTTTTGGCAGTGCTGCAATTGGAAGGCAGAGAGGCGTGATTTAAATAACTCAGTCAGCTCAAACCCTTCAATGTGCATGGGGATAAAAATGGAGCTGCCACCTCTCATTAACATTCTCCTTTAAAAGGCAGAAATCATTTCATACTCTAGAACATGCATTTTTATATTACCATATATTGCTTGAAGTGGTTCTTAATGGAAGGATAAACAGAGCAATCATGTTATTAGACGTGCTTGACGCACTTACCAGCAGCAGGCTAAATAAAGGTAATTCAACAGGGATGCAGGAATGTTTCTGTCATGGGGTTTCAGCTGGCAGTGGGAAGGTGCTTGCTGGGCTGGCCCCAAGAAGCCAGGTGTACAGCTGATTTACAAGGGGATACAGTAAAGCAGAGCACCACAAGTCACCTGGAACTATGCGCCTGCTTCCGCAGAGATGGCATCCTAGGCCATAGGGAGTTCATGGACAGTGCTGTTAGATGGGGTGATGGGGGGAAATGCCTTGTGTTACAGTGCATGCAGGAGGGATACAGCCAGAGAAATTACCAACTTTCACATCCACTATTTCACTGGGTGGAGTGTCAAACTGCAACCAGACAATAAACCGTTACACAAGAACTCTGTGACACTGACATCACTGAAGTGTTAATGAGAATGCAACTACTGCAAGCAAACATTTCCAGAATTTGCCATTTTACCAAAAAAAACAAAGAAAGAGAATGAGTGTGTGTGAGAGAGATTTGCAGAGTACACAAATACTTTAAGACAATGACTGAATTAAAGTCTACAGTAAGTTTAAGCCTCCTACGAACCACCCTAGTTAAAGTCATTAGTGACTGTAATGCAGCTGTGCTTGACGAGTAACTAGAAAAAATGCTCAGCTCAAATTAAGATCCTCAAGTACTTCATTCTTTGGCAGAGCCATCAGGTTTCCAGTTTCCACATGGTTCAGCTGAGGAGGGCAGGCTCTTTAGCACAGGAGCACACCTGCTCCAAATGCCAGGGAAGATGACTTTTCCAGTGCTAATGCAACATGAACACTCGAAAAATTGGTGAGGACCAAACTGGCATGAGAGGGAAGGGTGTGCAGCCCACAACCAGATGCCACATCACTGCCCATAGAAGACTCAGGATGAGCAAACACATCCTGCCCAATATTACAGCCTGAAGCAACACATTTCCTAGAGCATCCAAGAAATCAGCAGCCTCATGCTTTCAAGGGCAGATGACACTCATCCACCTTTCCTTTGGAGAGCTGCAAGCTTGACTCTTGCTAATTCTTGGGTGTGCAGCCTGCATGTGAGCAAGGGGCAGATCTGGCACCTTCGATGCCCTTACTGCAATCGGCTTTGTGTCATCTTGCTTCTCCTGTCTGCCCTGCAAATGGTACTTTCCAGCAAGCACAGGAGAAGCAACAGTGGGTGAAGGAGACAGGGACAGAGGCAGTAGAATATCTGTAGTGAAGGTGCAGAAAAGATAGAGGAACAAGGAGGAAAGCAAAAGGCTAAAGGAGCTGAGCAGATCGCTCCCTGTCCTGGGGTGGCAGCATCACTTGGTCAAAGAGGGAGCAAGGCAGAGTCGTCCCAGCACAAAGAGGTAATGACTGGGAACATCAGTGCAACGGTGGAGTTCCCACCTCCTCCCTCCATGTCCAAACCACCTCTCCATCGTTCCCCCTTTCTTCCGTACACTCTTGGGCATGTACTATAATCAAGGCAACACCTGCGCTCTGTAAGAAAACGGAGGCTGGAAAAGGTACTGATTAGCAGGCGCTGGGAGTAAAGGGAGTGGTGTGCGGCTGAGGTTAAAAGCATCTTCCAACTAGCACCAGGGAAAAGAGAATTTGCTGTTAATCTGTAGGTCATAGAGGGCTAACACTCAATTCTGTGATTTGTTCAAGCAGAGACTCAGTGCTAAAGGTGGCCATAGTGTAGGAGGGGGCCTGCAAGAACAGACAGACTCAAAAGATGACACATCTGTGGAAATCTGAGCTACAAACCACCTGCGGGGAGAGGAGGAAAAGGACAGTGTGGACCTGCTTGGCCCCAGATGGAAAAGGCAGGACACATGCTTCAGCCTCCTGCGAGGGAGCGGCCTGGGTGGGCTGTCCTGTACTCAGTGCTCAGCAATCAGCAACAACATCATCCTTGGGGCAAAGCTACCTGTGAAAACAGCAGCAGGAAGCATGCCTCAAGGACAGCAACAAAAAGGAAGAGAAAGAGCAAGAGGCAGAGCAGTAAGGGAAAAAGAAAATTGACAGAGGAATATGCAACAATTTAAAAATGAACATGTAGAGCTCCTCCCTGCAGGGGAAGGAGGATGCTCATTCTGGCGAGGCCCACGGACACTTCACATCGCTGGGATCAACATTCTCTCATCCTGCCCTTACTGCAGGAGGACACCTCTGTGCAAACAGCTCTCTGAGTGCAGACATATGCAGACCCCTGCCTCAGGACAGCCCGTGGCTGCCGCTGTGCTGAGCTGGTCCTGCTGGTGCATGGAACAAGCCAGAAATTGCTGGGATAAGCACAGAATCAGTGAGGCTCCCTCGTGGCGTAACAGTGACCTGGCCTGACACAAGCCTGTCTCCCATCATGCCACATGCAGGGAGAGACAAAGTGACCTCCTAAGCAAATACTATACTGTCAGCAGGAAAAAAAACGAAGGTGTGAGTTTGGGAACCTCCCTCACAAGGTGGAAATGTCACAGGAGACTGCAGTCACTTAGTTGCACCCAAAAACTCTTTGGCAAATGGCTACAACATTGAAACCCAAGTAGGAGCACTGTGAGCAGTAATTCCTTACCTTTGACAGTGATCTGGGCTGTGGCTTCGATCATGCCGAGCGAGGAGATGGCCACACAGGTGTAGTTGGCAGACTGGACGATGTTATTTAGCTCCAGGACATTCCTACCGACAGGCATCTCATCCTCTTTGGTCAGTTCCTCCACACCAGCCATCCACTTCACGTAGGGCATCGGAGCACCTACTGCCACGCATGTGAGGTTCACGCTCCCCCCAGGCATCACCTCGTGGTTGCTCGGAGGGATAGAGAATCGAGGAGCAACACGCCGCACTGAAACAAGGAGGAGACAGCTAGTAGGGTCACAGAACCAGCAGAGAGCACTCCGTTGCATTGCAGGGGTACATGAGTGGGGGTTCAACACTTTTGCCTGTCTATCCCTCGGGACAGATAAAATGAAGTGCAAGAGCTGTTCAGAGCTTTGCCAAATTGTACATACTTTGCTCTCCTTCCTTAGCCACTGGCATCTTATTAGAAGAACTCATTAAGGGATGGCTCAATCCATTCCCTCCAAACATAGCCTTTTGAAATCATATTACTAACATGAAACATTCCTCCATTTAAATTACATCCCTTTAATTAGAGAGTATGCACAAATGCCAGTCACACACTCTCTCTGTGCAGAGCCCACTGAAGGTCTGCAAAACAGAATTACCTGCTCAATTTATTAGCTCTAGAGTAAAGTAACTCGTCCCCTAAACCTCTCAGGGTTTGGGCAGGAGCAGCAGAAAGGTTTCTTTCTGAATTAGCACACGTGTGCTGCTAAATAAAATATAATTCCTTTCAAAATGTAATTCAGGTTCTACCTTGGCTCAGAAAAAATAGTCACCAGAGCTGCATGACATTGTCAGGGCCTGAACAGATCACCTTGCTGGGCAGGAGAGAACTAATCCTGACAGATGTGAGATCATATCCATTTTGACAGAAGAGAGCTGGGCTGGCAGAACCCTCCCCACCTTTGTGGCAGCACTTTGGGAGATGTATTCCTCCTTATTTCATTGCACAGCTTCTCTTCATATCAATCCCTTGCTGGGTATTTCATTCAAGACTTATTTGTAAGCAACTCTCAGCTACAATAAAGCTCTAAAGCTGCCTGCCATATGCATTCCCGTCAGGAAAATGACACTGAGAAATGAGGCCCCTTCTTCAGGGTTAGTGTTATGGGCCTATTTAAGCAAGGGTAGGGAAACAACTGTGCTCGGTAAATCTTTGTCTCCTCTGGGCAAGCTCATTTTAGTCTGTAGTTAAAAAGGGAAACTGCTCGAATGTGTCTCGCCCAGCAGCCCTGCTCTCCTCTAGCTTCCTCCACCAGAGAGGCAGCCCCGGAGCCTCAGCGGGGCTGACGATTGACTGGCTTCTGAGGAGCCTCTCCCTGCCAGGGATGTTCCTCCATCAGTGCATGGGGCTGGTGGAGCACCCAGCAGCTGGGGCAGCTGGAAACGGGGCAGAAGCCCGCGCAGTGCCAGCTCACAACGCGCCGCAGGCATGACCAGCCCCACAGGAGCCGGGGGTCCGCAGGGACACGGCTCTGCTGGCACGGCTCCTGCCACCACAGCATCTCCGGCAGACGGTAAAGCTGCTGACAGCCCGGCGAGCTGCAGAGGTGTCAGCTCTGCTTGCCAAGCTGACTCTCCCCAAATCAAATTTCACTAGCGCTCTCTTTGATGATTCATCCCCAAACCAACAGGCTTGCAGAAATAGACTGAACACGGAAGCCCCCACACTAGCATGTACAACAGAGCTAAGACTTCGTGATAAATTAGACAATACTGTCAACATCGTGTGTGTACTACACATCGTCTCGGTGACAAAACAGGGCTCATTAGCTCCTTACCAGTCAGGGGAAGGATAACTTGCTCTGCTTTTTTTTTTTTTTGAATGTCTAAATCCAGCATCTTGCTGGTTGTTTCTTTTAATCAATTATTAAATCTCAAATCAATAGCTACATGAGCCATCGCCAGTGAGGCGTTACCTGACTGATGGGGCAGTGCTCCCCAAATGAGACAGAACTGAAAGTGTACTCAAGTGCTATGCAGTCATGAGAATACGGAGTTAACCTGATGGACATGGCAATGGTTTAACATGATGGTGTGTATTTCCAACCAAAGCATCCCAGCACCGTTCATTAAGAGTCAGGTTTAATTTTCGAATGAACATGGCATTGAATTATTTCGGGTAGAAGCTGTTCAAAATTCATCCTCATCCAAGGACCAAGCCCACCCACCCACACTGTATTAAAATAAAAAAAAGCAAACTTCGAGGATAAAGCCACAGGTGTATACAGAGCACTCACACACATGCACCAGGCAAACAGGCTGGCAGGCACCGGAGCCTACTACACAGTCAGAAAGACAGCGGTGTAAGGGCAGGACAGGGAGAGGTAAGACGCACAGCAACCCACGTACAGGGACTTGGGAAGACAGGAGACTGGAGGACAAGAGGCCATGCAGGAAGATCAGAGCCCAGCATGCACAAACAGATTTTGACTCCCAGCCCTGTGAGACCAGAGGCAGTGCAGCCCGCTGCAGACTCCCCTGCACCTGCGCTGTGCCCCCACGTCAAGCTCTGCTTTCAGGGTGCTCCTGGGGCTGTGCTGAGCCCCATCAGCGCCGTGTCTCCCTTGATGCGTCCCGCAGAGGCAGCGCCTGTGGGTGCTGCAGCCGTCTCTCCCGGGGAAGCCAGCAGCCGACCGTCCCCGCCGCCCTGCAGACAGCACAGGGGAGATGCACTTCACAGGGGCTGGGGGTTCTCTCAGCAGAGCTCTGCAGGGTGAAGGGAAGGACTGAGCCCCTTCAGAAGCATCTCTCCCCCGTCCAACCCGCAGGAGAGCAGCAGAGATGACTGATGTGTTCGTGTGCCTCAAGAAGGGATGAATGGCAAGGAAAGCTCTCCTGCAGATCAAACCAGAGAGCGGGCAGGCTGCAGCATCGCCAGCCTTAAGACGGGCCATGCCTGCTGCACACTGCAACCTACGGCATGCCAGGAACCTGTGTGGGGCCTCGGCTCTCAAGCCTGGCAACAGGTGAACGGTTAAACGGGCCTCTGCAGTGTATTTTTGCGACCCAGAACGGCTGAGCCGGCCTCCCCTCACTAGCGCACCGGTACAGCTGCTGAGATGGGCTCGGTGCTCCGTGCTGGAGAGCAGCGGTGCCCAAGGCAGCACAGCTGCTAAAAATGGATGCCACGTGTAGGGGTCAGCTCTCAACTCGGGAGGCGGGAGGGGGTCAGGGCAATGCCTTTGGTGAGAGATCTGGCCTGGACCATACTCTGGCAGGAGCGCGTGCAAAGGAAGGGACAGGCTCCATCAGCCTCCCATCCTCTCGGGGGATAATTGGCAGCTTCTCGTCCCAGTCAGTACAGAGGGAGAAGGGGAGATGCTGTCAGTTAGCATTAGTGAGAGCTGGCAGAGCTCTCACAGCAGCTTGCAGAGCACCATCAACACATTCCTCAGGCTCAAGCCAGCGATTTAAGTCGCTTGCTTTTCTAGCGTAAGAGTCTGGTAATAATTTAAATCAGTATAACTCCTCAAAAAGCAGCATTCTTAGAATTTCTGTCCAATTTACAAGTCAAATCACATGGGCTAGCACAGCCCATGATGCTACCTAAAGTGCTCCAGAAAATTTTGTTGTTCTTCATTTATAGCAGCAATGAAATTTCCCTTTTTATTACAATTTTCTTGACAATAATTTGCAATATTTTTTTTAATCTTCTTTTTGGATAAAGATCAGAGAAGGTGGTTTGGAGGTTTTGCAAGAACAGCACAGGGAAAATTGCTGTGAGTATTAAAATGATTTCAATGGACAATAGTATAATTCAGAGGTTTAGTTAAACCAGCAGACTGTCAAATATGAGATTCATTGTCATTCATCCCAAGAACAGGCATCGTAAGGGCTCTGTGCTGCTCCACTATTCAGCACACCTCCCTGTAGAGAGTGTTCCCTGGGAAGTGAAGTGAAACCCCAGAGCAAGGAGCACTGCAGTGCAACCTGAGCCTGTGCCCTGGATCCCACAGGACAGGGAGAAAGGACAGCGTGGAGACCAGCTCCCCAGTCACTAGGGGGACCACGGGGAGGAAGGAGGGGAGCAGGCAACATGAGAGTCACAAAGGCTGAGACTGAGAAATGTTAATAATTCAGCATGCATTAACATGCACATTCCTTGCCTTGAGAGCAAAGAGCATGAATCGATTGGCCGGCTCCTTTCACCACGGGAGTGGCTGTTTCCTAACGTCTCAGGTTCCCTCTGAGGGTGACATTACCTCTTGAAGAACCAGAAACCTCCCATTCCTGCTGCTGTCTGCAAGAGCTGTGGGCTCTGAGCCCAGGCCACCAGTGCTCAGGAGCCGGCGCTGTTAGCTCCTCTCTCGCATGCAGAGACACTGCTGGCACACGGCAGGGCTCTGCTGGAAACACAGCGGTGCCAGGATGACTGTCCGTGCTTCCAAAACCGAGTGCTACTGCTAGGGACAGGGAAACGAAAACTGCTTCCCTTGCTGGCTGTCTTGGCCACAGCACAGCTGGGCCTACGACAATGCTAACGCCCCTCCCTCCAGCTTGCAGAGATGCTGAGCTTCCTTCCCCCGGTGCCCAGCAGGCATTGAAACTCCATCCTCTCCCTCCTGAGACCCATCACGGGTGCCGCCCCATGGCGACGGAGAGCTGTGCCCTTGCTCTGCACACTTCTCCGCTCCTCTCTTGGGCAATCCCAGCTGCTCTGGTCCTGCACCACTGTCCTGACACTCTCTCCCCTTTGCTCTTTTTCTGCACGAAGGAGCAGCCATCCGGAGCCCCGTGTGCTCCTCCCTGGCTCCTGCACAGCACATGCAAGTTCGGAGGGCTCTGCTCTACCCACCGACTGGGGTGAGTAGTAGAGTGATGCGGGGGCACAACTGTGAGAAGGTGACACTGTCCAACTTTTTTCCCTTGGTGCAAGGGATGTGCTCTTGCCACCACCACGCTGCAATCCTGCCCAAAACTGCCACCTCCCTCAGGAACCACCTCCTCAGAGCTGGGAAGGAGTGAATTTAGGAGATATCCTCAAACATGATCATCAGTCTGCGTGGTTTACTCATCTGTAGACACCTTTCATCTTTCCCTAGTGCTATCATTTTAAGGAAGGACTTCAAATGGAAAGGCATTTGCTGGAGTCTCACAATCTATTGACAGAATCAACAGCAGGAGAGGAAAAATTGGAACCAGAAAAAAATGCATTTACAGTCTAATCTTGTGCTCAAACAATGCTGTACTATTTATGCTCCCAATGCATCCTTGAGTGCTGACATTTTATAGACAATTTCCAAAACAGGGCCTTGCCATTTTTGGATTATATTTCAGCTATAACTTTTAGGTCTAATTATTTGCGCTGACAACCACATATAAAAGAGGATATATCATTACAGTGGTGCAGCACTGGAGACACATCAGCATTCAGCATACTGACATACTAATAGCAAAGTAAGGGAGAGCAAGATTGTGGAGCTATGCAATTTGCATTCACTCTGAAATTTCTCTGATGAAAATAACACAACATTAAGGAGGGGAATAAGAGAAAAGATCCACTGTATCAAGATAAAATAACTCGTTAATAAATAACCTTGTAGCAGTCACAGAGCAATAATTAAATGCATGGGTGAGCGGTACACAGTTTTAAGTAAAGCTGGAAAAATGTAAGATGTAATTATCAGTGCCAAACAAATTATAAGCACGGCAAATCCCAATGGAATATTTAGAAACTAATTTCTAGCTTCACGTTAAATATTTGTGTACATGGGTATTTTTGGTGGGGTGGGAAGGAGGGGTCGACACAAAGAATGAGAAATTATCCGCTCCTGCTGGCTTATATCCATTCTCGGCTGCCTCCCCTCAGCTAAACCATGCGGCTAAAACGTTTAAGTGCCCTGTCAAAGGTTCATTCTCCAGAGGTGCCTGAGCCATCACAGCGGTGCTTCAAATTCACTGAAATCTGGGAGGCTTTGGGTCTTGGCTTTAATTTCTTCTCTTCCTTGTTCTCATTTTTCATCATTGTCTTGGGCTCAGGTAATTTTATCCTCTACAAAATCTATTTTTAGAGGGTAAACAACAAAGGCCTCGTGCCTCAGTACAATCTAAATGAGAGCACGTTCCAGGGAGAGAAACGGGAGCGAAGTCACTGTACTGGAACAACTGCTATGACAACTTGTTAAAACTTGTTCCAGTGATGATTATAAGATCAACCCATGCAGCTGCCTGATGACATATGTGAGAGGAGCCAGGGTCTCGTCCCCGTGCCACCTGGGAACAGTGTCGGGCTGGAGAGCTGCTGTGAGCATCCCTCCCGCTGCGGAGGGACGGACAGACCTGCATGGTACCTGCTCAGTGAAGGAGTCATCTCCAGAAACTAGCTCAGGACTTCTGTCAAAACCAGCAGCCTTCCTCAGCATGAAATCATGAGTGCCTCAAGCTAGGTCTGAAGCTAGATTTATTTTGAAAGCTGGAGTCACCTTTCACTATTGTCCTTTGTTCTCCTCTGGCTCTCTGAGGGCAGTGGGACAGAGCAGGGCAAAGCACAAATCAGGTTTTACTGGGTGGCTATGAGCTCCTGCGCACGTTGCCATGGGTCTCCCTGAGCCATCCTAGGTAAGGCTGGGGCCACTACCAGAGCTCCCTGCTCTCCTGCCAGCAAGTGAAAGATGCAGCCCCAGGGAGGAAGAGTCAGAGCTGCCCGTGCAAAGGGCCCTTGTCCGAGCATGGAGAAGTGGCCACCCCAGAGCAGGGACTGTGGAGGAGCAGGGAAGCTGCCTCGGCACGAGGGCCTTGCACCTCTCAGCCAGCTGCCCCTGCTGCCCTGTGGCAAGGGTGGGCAGCATGCTGGGTTCTTCTCCAGCTGAGATCAAAAGTAAGCTTTTTGACTCTAGAGAAAGTTAAAACTTTTAAAGCTACAGGAGAAATTGAGGCACCCAATCTCTCTAGCAGCTTGCAAGGGCACTAGAGATCATTCTGATCTCTGCTTCCAAAGACTGCTCTTGATCTCCAGCCAGAAAGCAGCAGCACTTTAGAGGTATTAGACTGGCACCTAGCACAGGTAACGGGTTAGAGAAGGACCCCACACACAGCAGCATGCATTTCTTCCCACCCTACCTTTGGACAAAACCGACCTGGCTGCTATTTGCATGCAAAATATATTCTATGCATTTTAAATCTCAAGCAACAAAGGCATGCAAGCAAAGTATCAATGCCATCACCAGAGTCACAGCAAACAGAAAGCAGATTTATCAGGCACACTACGGCCGTGCCTGGAAGGGAGCCAGAGTCTGCAGGGCCCCCTCCCCTTCTGGGGATGGCTCTCCTCTCCCTACTGGAAAAGTCCCATCTGACGTGGCGTACTGTAGATGGATAAGAAGTGAAAAGGACCAACCTTCTCGCTGATCTGAGAGATGAAAGTTTGTTTTGTTTGATGGCAGAGTGCGATGAAGATGAGGAGGGAATAAAAAAAGACAAGGAAAAACACAGAGAGTAAAAACAGGCCAAGCTTCATCTGTCCGCACACCACTGAAACGACAAGACAAGACTACAGAGGTCAGCCATGACTTCCCACCGTGCACACACACCACTCCATGTCGTGGACAAGAGCACGCTGCACTCGCACGGCTCCAGCCCGGGGCAGGGCTGGCCCCTCCGCCTTCCTGACCGCTCACCCCTCGAGACAGGGCTGGGGGACACACGTACTCACACGGAGGGTGCTTCGGGGGCAGCCCTGCGCTGGGCCAGACGCTGGAAGCACAGACGCATTTACATGTGCAAAACACTCATGTACACGCACAGAGCGAGGGACTCCGGCCACCACACAGACTGACGTGCTCCCACACACCCACTCCAGCTATAAAGATGATGGCAAAGGCACTTTAATCCCATTGACCACATACTGGGAAGAGCATATACGTAGATTCGAATTTTATCAAGTATGAAAGAAATGTTCCAAGTGGTGAATGGAAAAATCTTCTCCCATGAAGAGCTGCTCCCCCTCTCCAAACAAAGAGCTAAATGCAGCAGAGAGGTATTAGGCAAGTGACAGACATGTGCAGTCTCAGCCGGGATCAGTTTCGGGAGAGCCTTATGGGTACACTGTGCTGCGAGTGAGAGATGGACAAGAAATCAGAAGGACAAAAACACCCAGAGAGAATTGAGCAGGTCCCAGTTTTTGTTCCTGCGGGAGAGACAGTAGAAGGTTAGTTGCATTTTCCTTATAGACAAAGGAGATCTTATTTCTCTCGCAGGAGTGACCTCACTCCAGCTACAGATCTGTGGCATATCAGCTGTAATCGAACCCTCGCTGAGAGAATACAGAAGTGGATTTGATAGTTAAAGACTGCTTATGAGTCACATTTTTGATAAGGGAAAGAGAAGGTGGGGGAAGGAATTTGCTTTCCAGCAGAAACACTGCAAATTAGAGAACAGCATGTGGCATTATACAGTGCAACAGTACAGTCAGCCATTTCCAGTGATTAGAGGACAAGATTTTAACCAACACTGACATGGTACAGACCAGGCAACAAACTGCCAATAACAGCTACAACACTGGCCTACAAAGTGTAATGGAGCTTGCAGGAGAACAGCAAAACAGTTGTTTTATGTTTCTTCAATTGAACTGATACAAGGGGACCAGAACCAGCCAACTCAGAGCTTAACTGACCCATAAGTGAGGCACGCATCAAGAAAGGACCCGCACTCGGACATCCTCAAAACAAACAGTCCTAGCTCAACGTCCAGGTTTCTCCTGGCCTGCTTGACAGGGGATTTTCCGCTTGGTCCACAAAACATTAACATAAGGCTCATTTAATCCTGTGAGACCCTGTGATGGGAGGGAACCTCTTTATTGCTGCTCCCAAGCCACCACTTTATTTCCTAATCTAATGGAGTGTATCACATCTGCATGGCTTCAGCAGAGAGTGAGGGGCTTCTGCCTTCTGCTCAGCTCTTCCCAACAGGGAGGATTTGCCTCCTGCCCTTGCCCAGGAAGGTCAGTGCTTCTGGCAAACCAGCATACCCGTGAATGGCTGCATTTCTGGAAAGCAGCATTAATGTTGCAATAGGGCAACACGAACTCCAAGTGCTGCAAGTGCCAGGAGGTTTATTTTGGGGACCTTGGCAGGGATCGCGCTGCATCAGTGTGCACGGACAGGAGTAGGCTCTGGCAGTGGCTTTCCCCACGTGTTGACACTTCAGATTAGAGTTGGAAAGGTGAGGAGACACATGTGAAACATGCTAATTCAAACAGATTACTTTATGGTCTGTCAAACAAGAACAAGTTTGGGACCTGCTGTTTGTCACTAATTGCTGGATTATCTCTTAATCTCTCATTATATTAGTGCCTTATGGGAAATAGAAACCAGTAGCAGGCTATTTTGGAACAGCTGTAAGGGAAGAGGGAACACCTGGGCAGAAAGTTCTCTCTCCTTTCCCTTTAGTTAATGCTTAAACAGCTGCTGCTTTAGCTGAGATAAACCAAATAAATGGTAAAATGAAAGTTTCATCTCCTTAAAGATCTCATTCACATGCTCCCTTATCTCCAGTTTTCTATCCATGTCACTGCTAAGCTAAGCAGCATGTTTTACCAACATTTTTTTTTTGCTTTTTTACAAAGCTAATTATTCTAAACAGTGACAGCAAATAACATCTGCCCCCCTCGCCCCATAGGGACATAGGATTTAACGCTGGGGTTACCCAGCACATCCCCTGTGCAGAATATCACGTCTCACTAGGCACGGTACCTCGTTCCCACGAACCGGAGCTGCCTGGCAGCTAACTCGAACATGCCAGTCTTTGTGCAAGACAAAGCAAGTCAAGTCGTAGCAGAAATGCCACCAGAGGATAGGAAACTTCAGAAGGTAAAAACGGGGCTCCTTTTAAGATCCAAGCTGAAACAGCAAAGAAGCAAAGAGCAAGGCCGTATCAGAAACGCATCTGCCAGTCCTGACTGTCAGGTGGCTCCAGTGCTCTGTAGGCAGAAATTCCCATGACGATTGAATTTGGCTTTTACCCTGCCACAGACATGCTCGTCTTACGCAGCAGCAGCAATACTCTTAACCACAGCAGCTTGTTGCAGAAAGAATGAATCTGGGCTTATGGGAGGCTCTACTTTTGTGTATTTTTGGGCATTAGCTCCCTGAAACAAGCCAGGGGGCTGTGGCCAGGATATGAATGCACAGGTCTGAGAGTTTAGATCACTAGCTCAAACAAAGGAACACATTTCTAAAGCTTTTCAGAGTGGCAAGCTAATACTTTCCTGAAAGAAACAAGAAAGTTCATTATCCCAATTGGCTCTGCAATTCTGCTGGGAACTGACAGCATCTGTCCTGTGCTAAAAATCCTCTGGTGCTATGTGAGGCATTAATACAACGGCAAACCCAGACACTTTGGAATCCAAAAGACAGAGAGGTTAACAAAAACGCAGAGGGAGATGAACCTGTTCCTGCTTATCTCCAAAAGCACATCTTGTGTCTCAAGGACTCCACATAAATCAAATTTTATCCTTTACAGCTTTTAGAGGTATTGAGAAACAAAAGGACAGATTGTCTTTTTTACGCCAGATTACATGAGAATAAGACAACCTCCCATTATATGCGATGAACAATGTTCTCATGCCACAGTGATGAGTATATTCCATCCTAGTGAGACAGACAGGATGCTCAGGGCGGCCAACCATCCTTTCCCATTCACAGAGCACACACATGCATGCACGAATTCAATTAAGAGCAGAAAATCTCAGAGCACCAGAGATGGATTTCCTAACCCTTTGTGCAAGTGGATATGGAAGTGGTGGGAATGGACATTTAGTCGGCACAGATACGCAGGCGTAATCGTTCCACAGACGTCTATGCAGGTCATGTGGGGAGGAGGGGGAAATAGGATTCCAAGTCCATTTCTGTGTTGTATTATCATGCACTGAGCCACCAGCCACTCTCCTTCTATTTTCCATAAAGGTCATTTTACAAATAATCAGACTTGAGCTTCGCATTGCACTTTTAACCATCAAAGGACTTTGCAAGGAATAAAACTATTAAGCTTATTTAGTTGAGTTCTATAAAGCGCATTGAAATCTTTAGATGGAATGTGCTAGCTGAAGGACAAAGAATCATTATTTATTAAACCGTGATCATAATAATCATTACGGCATAGCAAAATGCTTATAGAAACACTGGCGGTGAACACACTTCACCCCAGGAGAAAACATTACAACAATATTCATTGTAGTATTTGGGAAGAGAAAACCTGTCAGAGGCCTCTGTGAGCCTCTCCAGCGCCGGCACAAGGACACAGTCGCAGCAGCACGAGCGGCAGCGCTGGCAGAGCAGCGAATGTCAGCTGGTGCCGGGTGCTGTGCAGCTCCGGCTGTGCCGCTGGCCGCCTTCACACCGACCCTGCTCATGGCCACGGTGCATCTGCCCAAACTACAGCTGCTTCAGCACGGAGCAGCACCCGTGAGCAGAGTAAGGGAAGTTAAAAATACTGAAACCCATAAAAAGGAGCGCACTTTCTTCATCAAAGGGTCACTGCTCCCTGTTGCATTGCTCTACTGCAGCACTATCTTGAGGTCAGGACCGCACAATGCATACACGGGGAGACCGCAGCCCTTCCGACCCGTAGCCCACCTCAGCCATGTACCTGCTGCTGAGGGGTAGTTACTCCGTGGCCTCTATCGCAGTCTGTTTGTGTTGCTTCTGATGGTCCAGGGCAGACATCTGTGTGAAGCAGCAGCCTGGGTCACCCAGTCTGATTGAACCGCCCGTTCGCGTTTCCCGTCACCCAGACACCTCCCTCACAAGTCTCTGCAGTCTCGGCTTGTCTGTGATTGCTGCCAGGCCCTCCAGCACTGGCAGTGTCCCTCTCTGGTCAAGTGATGCCACCCCCACCAGCCCTGATGAGAGAGGCAGGTTTAACAGAACGTATTGCCAGAAGTGTGCGTACAGCTGGGTTGCAAACAAACGTATTCCCTGTTATTTAGCCGTTTTCCAGATATCTCCAGTTTTGGTCACTGACTGTTTGACCGCTATCCTCAGCTTTAACTCTTCTCCTGGCAATACCCTCAAGCTTCGACTGCTGTTGCTATTTTAGCTGTTTTAATATTACGTAAGCATAAAATGTCCTTTTTAAAGGCTTCAAGTCTTGTTGCTCCAGGCTCATGTCAGTCATTCAGAATTATTATTATTTACACAAGGTCCCCACTGCAGTAAGCATCATATAGCTGCAATTAGCCATTTCACTGAGCTCCCTCCATGACTGAGCCTAAGCTACCGCCAAGTGCCCAAGTGTGAAACCCTGCGGAGGCCAGAGAATTGCTGCTGGGGACAGCCACTATCCTAATTTCATTTTGGGTGACAGGTCCTTAGTGAAACTTGGCAAATAAAATTTCAGACTCCAAGCAAGTTTCTCTGCTGCCAAATGAAATACTAGCCTGGCCTTTCAAAGAGCAGATCAAGAAAGCACAGATTTTTGCAGTAATACCATTTCTATTTACTGTAGTCTGATTTACTAGTTTCCAGTTTAGGGACAGAGAAGACAATTCAGTTTCAAATGGTCTTTTTTTAAAAGCAGCTGTGCAGCTGCTTCTCTACAGTACACGTAGCATTTTGGGCCAGGGAACTCAATGCACTTGCCCCACTGGACTGTTCTTTGAAGGCCTGAAAAGCAGCACTTATGAAGTGAAAACTGGGCAGCAGCTTTCTCATTTGAAGGGAAGTATGCAGCCAATGCTCCAATAAGTACTATTGTAGTAACATCTGCATTGCTCACTGCTGTAAGCAGCACTGGGGAACACAGCTAGTGAACTCCACAGTGTATTAACATGGATATTCTTACATACATCTTCCTGTTAATCTGCTTCATTGAAGTAGGAAAAAATAATGTCACATGTAGAGAAAGAGAATGGTGGGAAAAAACCTTTCACACAGAGAAAGAGTCAAATAACAGTCCCTCTATCGAGGGGAGCACTACACAGGCCACCACGTTCACACGCATTTCATAGGATAAGACTTTTGGCTGAAAATGCTCCTCTTTCTGCAGATTCTGAAGCTGTAGGCAAATGAAGAGTGAAATATGTTCATTAAAAAACCAACAGCGTAGGTGAATCAGTGCAATTACACTATACTCCCAGTGAGCATGACGAAATGACGCCACATTTTTTTTTCCCACACCAGGTTCAATCTGCTTTCTACTCTTAAGTCAATTTCTTGTATATCTTGAATCAACTTCTTGGATTTTTGCTGCTAAATTAGACAGTAAGCTCTCTGGATTAAAAGAATCACATCTTCCATATATTTCTATTCCCTTCCCTTCTCCCTGCAGCACCACCAAGTCCCAAATCTAATCACTGTTACGATGTACACGTAACCATGGATCACAAAGGGATGAGTGTTCCTTCGTGGTGGTAACGACAACATCCAGGCCAGCACCAGCAAGCATGCTTGTGCCAAAAGGGCAGGATAGGAATATGCCACTGTGCCCACTCTGAAGTCCCTGCTAAGTCCCAGGGAGCCACCTTGCCCTGGTGTGCTCCTTGCTCTTGCTTTCACTCCGTTCTTGCTCCTCTGATGGTCTGGATGTTTTGTGCAGCCCCCCAAGCATGGAGGGCAGGGGAGCAGCAGAGGGAGGCAGTCGGTGCCCGGCACTGGCCTCCAGCCCCATCCCGGCTCTGCAGCAGCAGACAGATAGACCTGTCCCTCCAAAAGCAGAAGGCTTATGCGGGTTGCTTTCCAGCACACTTAGTAAGATGAAAATAATAGCTTCAAGGAAAATGCATCCATTTTCCTTTACAAATCCCTGGTGTGGAAATGTTTTAACTTTTAATGAAGTCCATCTGTACAGAAGTGCTGGCTCTAAAGGATTCAGAGAGAGAAGACACTGGTGTAGCCTGCTCCTTCCTCCTCCTGTTCTCTCATTGATCTAGGACGCCCTGAGCAGTGCCTGGATACTCCTTCTCAGCACCCAGTATCTTCCTTTGTTAGCGTGAAAAGTGTGATAAAGATGCTAATGAGCCTGTGCTTTCTAACACAGCTCACTCACAAAGGATTACCTAGGAGGCTAGGAAAGGGGAGGACATGATCAAAAACACAAAACCCAAGAGTCAAGAGACAAACAAACATTTGAACTATTAAAAAAACCCCCAGTAGGCTGTAAATGAGAGCAGACACAAGCGGTCCTGAGAACTACACAGGGTGGAAATTAGTAGTGCTGCTCAGTACTCAGCCATGCTTCCCGAAAAAGTGGCCAACTTCTTGGGTATTCATGGCAATGAGGTCAATCATTATGAACGACCATGCAGTGGCTGTGCAGCCGACGCGCTTAATTTCCACTGTAATTTAGCGTTAATTAATGTCTTCTCTAGGAAAGATGCAGGCACTTTCAGAAGACCCTACTGGAAGTCACTGATCCATCTAATAACAATCCTATAGGACTACCACAAGAAATAAATACAGGGATTCTTTTATTCTGCATCCCAGAGCTGAGAAAGTAAGATATTTTCATTTTTTTTCTTTGCTTGTTAAAGAAATAAAATATTGTTCTTGGTTTAACTAACTTTTTGAAGTCATCAACTAATATATAATAGCAACAATATGGTATCTTTTTTGTAGAACATTTGCTATCAGAAACTGTAAGCACAAAAACCATCCAGGACCTAGTATGCACAGTGATTTAATCTGATAATAATTTATGGCATATCCTGTCTTAAATATAAAGCAGGCTTTTATCAGGATCACACGGGTTGGAGACTGACGTTGTAAAGATTATGTGCAATAAAAAGGCTTGTTCCAAAAATTTATGTGTAAGAAAATGACAGTTAACAGCAAAGCATATGTCAAAGAACATGCTTCCCTTGGTGAACATCAGGATCCTCTCACACGTGCAGACCATCCAAGGCCCATGTCAAGCCCAAACAACATAGATGAACCTTGCTGAGCAGCAAGCCGAGTGTAAAATTCAGTACACTCCCCAGTCCTAAAGGATTACTTGCTAAATAAAGAGTGTTCATTAGTAATAAATTGGAAAGTTGTTAAGAGGAGGTTTTTCTGCCTCTTGAAGCTCCTGTGCCTTTTTTCAGCCGCACCTCTATAGAAAACAGAACATTGAGAGTCTGAGCATGTCACAGGAAACAAAAGCATCCCAAATACTGCAGCAAAACAGCTGGGTAGCCACACAAACCTATGCAACAACAGCCAGCCTGGTAACAGGGATCCTTTCCCTCAGAGTGCAAAGTGACAATCTGGGATGAGTTTTAGTACAGCTTGCCTGAAAAATGAACTTGCAAGAACACAGGGAGTTTAAAATCATCCATAATTACATTGTGAGAGTGAAAGGAGTGATTCCACTGCATAGATATAACTTCATCTTCTGAATATGCTTAATTGGATACTTCAGTCTTCCAAAGACTCTTAGAATCGAAATTACACTGCAAAATAAAAAAGCAGTCTCCCAGAATAAACAAAGTAAACAATGCCAGAAGCCACCTCTAGAAGCAAACACACAGAATGTGAAGACTTAATCATTCTCATGCCCTCTTTCCATACTAACCAATGCATATACAGCTTTAAAATTGTATTTTCTCTCTTCAAAACACAGGAAGGAAGAAATGAAGATGAGATTTTATTATTAGACAGTTGATTTACTATGTGGAAATTAAATCTGGTTCTAACTTCCTAAAAAACAATGGGTTGCACAAGCACAAGAATTTTCTTTCTCTTCTTGGGAAAATCCATAACTACATTTCCCGGGGGTTCCTGACCAGTGGTTCTGGTTATACAGAGTTTCATAAAAAGCAGCACATTTTTTTCTTGCTGAAATTAACAGAAAGTGTACAGGGAATTTAGCCCTTGCTTCTCTCCAAGCTAACTCAAACACCTTCAATGCAGATAAAGAAAACTGGCAAAAGACTGTCCTAATGTAAAACCTAGTTATTCTGGTGTGTTGAAAACAGCTTTAAATCAGCAACATACCATAACGATTAGAAAAACCACTTTACATGAATTGTGGCTAATTTCCAGCAGGTTCCCAATGTGAGCCATTTATACCCAGAGGCTCAATCATCCATGCATATAAGATGGATTAGGACAACCCCAAAAAGCTGTTCAGTTTTTAAAAACACACACATTCCAAAGCAAAGGCCTAAATATTGGCTCACCTACAGCAGAGCACCTCTGGCTCACCGGAGCATGACCAGTTTTATGCTGCTCCACCAAAGGTTAGTTTATACTAAGAGGATTAAGTATGCCTCGATCCCAATTAAAATAACTAGGACACAAAGTAAAGGAGTGAAAGGGAGTAAGGAATCCCAATTCTGCCCATATTTCAGCATTTTACATAACACCATATAAACAGCAAAACCAGATTTCCAGAAATGTGAGTCAAACCCAACGTGGATCAAAGATATCCTTGAACTTAACTTACTGTTTCTTGAGCAAAAGGTTACATCATACAATCCACAAAGTGTGACCAGGGCACTAAGGCAGGGAACGTACTCTTTCACTGAAAGCCGTGGAGTCTTTTGGGCAGGAGGAGAGTGACCTCCTTGGGTGGACGCTGCTCTTACCTCGAACGTAAAGGTTAGCTGGGGCAGAGTAGCGGGTTCCTGCGCTGTTGGTTGCAACACACTCGTATTTGCCTTGGTCTGACTCCTCGCTGTTCTCTATTTGCAGAGCTCCTGTACACAAACAAGATGACACAGACAATTCAGGTTATGGCAAATCTGGTAACTGAGCAGCCAGCCTCAGAAAAGGAAGGCCATTGCCCAGGCTTTTAAAGTATCTTCATGGATAAATATATTGTGATATTCCCTGGACCCACAGGGTACCAGCATGCAGGCAAAAGGTACCCAGTCTGCTGTTAGAAGCTTGTGAAATTGATTATTGTCATTTTTTTAATGTACAGGGAACCAGTTACTGATGTATATCCAACCGCCCCAACCACTTATATTCATTGCTTCAATAAAAGAAAAAGAAATACACATACACACATTAATTACAGCTTTGTATGGGACTCCTGTCTAATAAAAGGACCTTTAATAAACCTTTAATCAAAACAGCCAAGCACAAAGCACACTAACTGTAGCTGTTTGTTTCTTATCTGATGCACACAAAGCCTAGTAAATGCTCAACAAACTGCGACCTTCCTGTAGAAACTGGCAGAGTCCCATCTCTCCCAACTCATCACCCCTCCTTCCAACAGACACCCCCTTTCGAGAAAACACTTTGCCTTTCATCGGCTTTCTCCATGTCAGCGATCTCCTTGTTCTTTCAGAGTTCATTATACGTGATATAAAAAGATTAGAAACCCAGTCTGAGACACGAAGATACACACCAATGCAATACACCCATGTTGCTGCACGGCGCTCGCATGAGAGCCGCCCTCCCTTTGCCCCAGCAGTGTCTGCTCCTCCAGCTTTGGGTCAGGAATAGCTGCTAAACCCAGACCGCAGGTTCCTCGAGACCCGATCTGATCCTATCCTCCAAGTGCCAGATGCATGAGGGGCACATCTAAATAACTGGCAGACCGCATGGAGTAGCAATTCACATGGGGAACCTGCGGAGTACCCATGATGTGGAAGTGAGTGCTGGTCTGAGGTGCTGGTCTCTCTTCTGCTCAGCCCGCTCCACTGACGCCCAGCACTGCTCAGCCCGGGAGCCTGGTCTTTCATCCAACCTTTTGCCTAGCACAGATGACTGCAAAACCAGTCACATCTAAACTCCCCTAACCGGGCCCCATATGCAGACTAAAAGATGGAGATGCAGAGAAGAAAGGAGCAGGACGCATGTGACAGCAAGCTGGCACTGCAGGAGCGAAGGGCCCTTGGCCAGACGCTGAAGCGGCTGGTGCTCAGCCTGCTTCCCCCAGGCAATGTCGGAATAATTTTTAAAGTGCCTCCAAGTGCTCAGATTCTGCTGGTTAGGATTGCCTGAAAGAAGGGAACTCTGCTCACACACCATACACTGAGCTAAAAGAAAACATTAACCCCTTTGCTTGTAAGGATTTGAACTCATTTCTGCCTGCCACGGTTCAAAACGACCATTGAGAGCGGCACTGAGAATAGCTGGTGAAATTGCCTTCTCCCTTCTCGCTGGTTCAAGTTGCAGAGGTCAAACTCAGTTTTTCATATCATCAGAACAGAAGAAAAACTAATGTGAATCAACCACTGCCACCTACATTATTTAGAAGGATAAATTGAGACTGTAGCATAAGTCTATATGTCATGGGGAAAAATGAACTTCCCTGGGTTCTGCCATATAATAAAAATGATGTACAGAGCCCTCCCTATTGTTGCATTAGTGCTGGAAATGAGGTTTCAGCTAAACAGGGAAAGCTTGTTTCAAGAACTCTTTCCACCTACTAACAAAAGGACCTGCCAGCTTTCCCTAGCCACAGCATCCTCTGGGCCCCCACAGGCCAAAGCCTACAGAGCACTGCTGCTTAATTCAGGGAGAACATTGAATTTCAACATGTTGTCTGGGAAAAACACCTTCAAGCAGATAGCAGCATGACAGGCAGTGGAGCAGGAGGAAGCTTCCCAGCATTGACAAGACTCAGAGAATCCAGAAATGGAAAAGACCTATTAGGTTATCTTGCACATCCCTGGGGGCCGGGACAGGATTACTCCCTGTTGTCAATGTACTTGTGTTCTGTCCAATCCCATTTTAAATGTGCTGAGTGATAGGTCTTTCACCACTTCCTCAAGGAATTGATGCCACAGCCTGGTTATACACTCTGTCAGGAAGATTTTCCTGGAACTCACAATTTATTATCCCCTTCGTAATTCATGCTCATTACTCTGTGGGCACACACGTGCTGCAGAGTTCATTCTGAGTGCTTGCATCAGGCTTGGCTGGGAAAAGCTGTTTGCTGCAAAACATATCCAAACTTAAAAAAAGTCTAACCACACAAGAAAGTGGATGTCATCACCCTGAGGAAGACTATCACTGATTTAGCCTGTAGCCTTCATCAGCTGGCTGGGCTGAAAGAAGAGCCAGCTTCAGTTGACAGTCTGCCTAGAAAAAGTAAGATCCCTAGATAATTCTGCCATGAACATATACCTTTTTATAATGCCCCTTTTAGCCATTTAATATATTTCACTGGTAGTTATACCCTTTATACTTGCAATCACTATGCCTCTTAAATGCCGGTTAGTCAAACTACTTTTTACCCCTAGGGACTTCAACATCAGTGCTGGAGAGAGAAGAGGAAAACATAAGAGGATGAAGAAAATGAAGGCAGAGGGGAGTTTCAGATTACACGCTGTTATTGCCTGTCAGTTCTGCAGTCAACGTGGACCATTTTCTAGAATCATACTATAAACATGTAACATGTGTCAGCAGCTGCCTACAAACTGCTCAGGGACATTGGGCAACGGATTCTGGTTTTGTGTGGGTTGGCATGACTATTCAAACCATGGTGCGTCGGGGACAAGAAAGAACCCAGAAAGCAGAAGGAAGTTAGCGCAAACCTCTCAACTGAACCAGAAAGAAAACAGTTACTGCAATAAATCACCATTAGACAAACATACAGATCCTGCAGTATAGCTGACAGCTAGCAGAAAGTGGAAGGATAATGGTAAATGGATGACAGTCAGAGGGACTATAGGGGTTTTCTTGAAGGACAACCTACAAATAAGTGATGGATACAGGAAAGCATATGGTATCTCAGAGTACAGAGATTTATGAATAAAGTTAAGAAGCTCAGACATTGCTAGGATGAGAAAGCTGGAGACATAAATGAAACTGAACCTTGGGAAAAACTCCCTAAGTATAAAATGCTCCAGGTCCTAGTTCAGTCATCCCAGAGAAAGGCAATAGCTTTGTTTCTTGAAGGGTTCAAGTCTAGGCTGGACAGAACACAAAGAACTACAGGAAAGGAAGAACTGAGTTCTGAGCAGCTCCTTTCCCTGAAGTTCAGGGAAGCTGCATCCAAAGACCCTCAAAAGGATAGTGAATTCTTTGCTTTGACAAGTGCGGAGAACCCGATTTCTATTCCTAGCCCTGTCAACATCTCATCTTATAATCTTCTGCGCCCCTGCAAACCAGGGCTAGGAAGGCGGATTTACTTTTATTCATTACTTTGGGATTTACGTTGCACAAGTTGCTGAGTAAGGTCTTGTTCCCACAGGACGTTACCGCAGACTTCTCACATGGACTCCTTGAGTGCTCCAGTGCCAGGTGCCTTGTTCTTGTTTGCGTGGCTGAGTCCCGGCATGCAATCAGATAGCACGGCTTCAGTGGGTGCATGAGGACCATCTACCATCAGGAACGTGCACATGTGTTCAGAGGGGAGCAGTGAACAGCTTGTTTGGGAGCTCATGTGGCTCTGCAGCGGCACGTGCCCAGAGCGAAACTTCTCCCTGCTGAGCACCACTCAACCTCCGCTGCCTCCAAAGCATCCCAGACCACAGCGGGGCTCCAGCAGAAGAGGGGCAGCGATTCCTCAGCACGCTGCGATGTCACGTCGATCTCGCTTGCAGCTCAGATCTGTTCCCGATAACACATCCCAGCTTATCAGAGAGCTGACAGCTCCTGAGAAAAAACCCTGGCTGCTCTCCAGTGCCAGGGAGAACGGTGACAAGGCAGAGCTTTCTGGGGCTGAGGGCGGGAGCCAGCCCTGCTGACTGACAAGCATCCCTTATAGATTCTTTACTCTGTGCTGGTATCTCCTCACCAGTTCCCTCCCTCCTCTCCTAGTCTTTTCTTTCGCTCTTTAAACTCGGGCACAGACAGCAGCCCCGTTAGCAGCTCTCCAAGATACTTATCTATTCAAATACACTTGTGCTCAGGCAGAATCATTAGTTGCAGTGACAGTGGTTAAAAGAAGCATTTAGAAAGTACACTGCACAGAGCATGGGGAAGGCAGATCCTGATAAGGGACACTTCTTGGCAGCGCTGGGTACTGTTGTGCCACGGAGGGCTTGTCACTCTCTCCTCCAGGTGACAAACCAAATGTAAAAAGCTCTGAGCTGCCATACAAATTGATCTCTCTGAAATCCCACTCTGAAACTCATCAGGTGCTTGTGCTCTCTTCTCCCAGAGAGCACTGCATGGAGCTAAACAAGGTAGCTCTTGAGGTGATGCTCTTCTGTATCTATTCAGGTCAGAGCTCCATCCCCAGCAGTGGTAGCAGCTCCATTTCTCCAGTAGGGCATCCACAGCCTCAGCCCCCTGGCCCAGAGGTAGGGACTGACCTTTAGCCCTGGTTATAAAATTAGACAGGGAAGGAAATGCTCCTGTAAGTACCCAGGACTCAGAAGAACCAGGCTGCAGGCACAGCACTCGTCTAAGGAAAGGACTTGCAATGTAGATGTTAATGAACCCAGCTACCTGACCAGGGCAAATTTTCCCCACCCTGCACACCAGAGAACGTGGCTACCCCAAACCCCCCCTTCTCTTCCCTCAGCCTCCCACCAGCTCCCTCTACTGAAACACAGCTGGACTTCTCCTGAAACAGCATTCTTAGCCACCCCTCCAGCTAGCGCTCAGGTGTGGGTCCCAATCCCCCTTCTGCTAAAAATTCCCTCCCAAAGAAGGAGAATCCTCCTAACAAAATCCAGGGAGCTGTGGAGCAGGGCCAGAGGCAAGCCCAGACAAAACAAGGACCCATAAGCGTGAACATAGTGGAGAAAGAGACACTGTGAAGCTCTGACAACGAGGGGGTTGGAGTCCCTGGCCGCTGCCCAAGAAAACCAACACTTGCCATGGAGCTGTGAAAAACTGAAAGACCCCAAAATCACGCAAGAGTCACTAATAATGAAAATAAGCATTTCCCATATTCACTGTTTTTGTAATTTACAACAGCAGCACCTCCCAGATGTTACAGAGGATTGCACCTAGCCTTCACCAGCCATCAGCACTGCCAATTATGCAAAACACGATAACTACAAATATATTTTCATTGTTAGTGTTCATTATGGTCATTATGCCTGCAAGGCTGGTGATTGGCATGCAAGGGGCCTGTTCTGGATGGCAGCACTGCTGAGAAATCGCTCTCCTGTGCACCGTGGGCAGCTGCTGGTAGCACCCGGCCGCTCCCACCGAGCTGGACTCGGGCAGAGAGGGAGCAGATGAGACCCAATGTGCTCGGCAGCATGAGGTTTCCTCTTAGACAGCGGAGTTTCAGGATGCTCTGATCTCTCAGCAGCAGATACAGGAAATGTCAGGGGACTCTGCGTCAGAAGCAGAGCTACAGCACTGACAAATGCACAGTAACGCCTCTGTGTGCTTCTAAAGGGACATGAGTCAATCTGATTCCGACAGTGAGAAACATGGCATTACAAACATTTCCAGGCACTATCCCACCCAGCCTCCCCTCGACACTGTCTGATCCTGCAAGCGCATCTTCTCATTTTTAAATTGTTTTCCTTTTGCCCCTTTTTTTTGTTACTGAAAAGCTCAAGAATCAGGAAAAAAATCCTATCATATACAAAGTGCAATCAAATGTACAAACACATGCTTAGAAAGAGACAGCAAAATTCTTTTAGCTTCCTCTAATCTCTTTGGATAGCTTTACGCTCCAGCTCGCAGGATAGAGTCGAAATACTGGAGCTGTTATTTAAACCAGTTTGCTCGGGACTGGAAAAGGTTTAGCTGCAGCTATACAGAAGTCGGTGCGGGTTTTTACCTGGCTTCTCAGACAGACAGCTTCTGACACCCAAGTGAGCTGATCTAAAGTTAATTCAGACAGACCTCTGCTACGCTGACGTCTGCAGGGAAGAAATACTCTTATGTATAGGAACCTCAGATATTTCCTGTGGTGACAGAAAAGTAACAAATAAATCTGACTGGAGAGGGAAAATGCCTGAGATGATGATATTTCTTTACCTCCACATGTGCATCCGATCTAATGCCTGTCCAGCACCCACCAGAAAGAAAACTGTGCTCTGCTCTCTCTTACAGCCCAGGGCAGGAAAATGCAGGCAGGTTTTACAAAAGGTTGAGTGAGTTCAATTCCAGAGAAAAGCTGGAAATGAACATCTTACTTTGAAAATAAGAATGGGGTAGAAGTTGCTTAAACAGGATTTGCTGATACTATCTGTTGGTCACTTTAAGAAGTTGGCTATTGCCTAATCTGATGGGCATCTGCCAGCTCCATGTCCTTCTGATGAACAAATAGGGATTTCAAGATTAAATTACTATCTGGGGCAGTCCTGGCGGGGTAAAGAGTGAAGCTACAAACTGAGATTCTGAATTATAGATGGGAGTTCCTCCCATTTCAGGGAACTCAGAGATATCTTGGACAGAAAGGTCCAAATACATGGGAGTAAGGTGAAACAAGGTGTTTTGAGAGAAAAATCTCCTCCATTTTGGAGGGGTGCATGGTAGAATTTCTCAGGTCGTCCTCTCCCTAACCACACGCTGCTCCCTGTGAGTGGGTTCTCCGCTGCTCCAGCACGAAGGCCGTGGGTAACGCCCAAACCTCCCAAGTACTGCAGACACACGACTCCTCGTGACAGTCACAGCAGCAATTAAATCAACCCAAAACCTCCCCTTCCTCCCCCAAACATTATTACCAAAAAGGTTCATTAAAAGTCATTAGTTCACCCTTCCTTTCAGACCAAATTAATGGATTCCAAAGCATCAAACTTACCTTAATGAGGAACAAGAGTGCAGCTGGGTATAGAACATGGCAGAACAGTCACTTCTACATGGACACAACCTCACCATCATAAAAGCACTTTCATCTAATCTGTTGTTATCTTTAGAAATTCAGTGACCTCCGTTTTAAATAAAAGGCATTAGGCTGACAGAAATCCTCTGGGAGAAGCCAGAGAGCAGCACGTGGCTTCTGTTTGCTCTCATAGAAATGTCATCTTTGACATTCAAACAGGACACATATATTTTAAATAATGTCAAGAACATTCTTAAAATACCTCATCAGGACTCAAACGGGGGTGGGAAGGTGGGGTGGGGGGAGTGCGGGGAACTTATGTTTTATGAGATGGATGGTTCTTTTCACAGAGATGTGTTCGGTTCCCAAGCAGGACGTATGGAGCATCCACGCGGTTCTGGTGCTGAGTCACTAATGCCATCAGACAGGGCGGGCGCGCGGCGGGAGCGCGGGGAGGCCCTGGGATGCTGCACGCTCGGCGTGCACGGCTGGGAGCTCAGAGCGCTCGGCTAGTTAGTATTCAACCTGTCATTCCATTTTAGGATTTGCAGTAGAAATAGGAGATGAAGAAATAGTTTAAGGAGCTTGTAACATCACAGCTGTCAATCTCCAGCGTTCCAAAGGGAGGAATGACAGATATATAAGCCCATTCATATAAAAATAAGGTTTGCAGTCTTTTTCTCTGACCCAGATTTGCAACAGAGGCAACTTAATGCAAATATGCATCAAACGGCAATTCACATTTACTCTAAAATCACTTAACAGGAGCTGAAAACATTAACCCCCAGCAACAGAACCAGTTCAAAAGAGTCAGATTATTAACTTCCAGCAGTGATTCAGGGAAAAGGGGGAGGGAAGGGGAGAAGGGAAAAAACCGAACAAATGAGGTCGTGTTGATTTGTAGGTGGTAGTCATTCTGTCGAGAAATCCAGGGGTCAGTCAACAGGGGTAACTAAAATCACAAGAGAATTCAGAAGGGCCTTAGCATGTAAGGCTGATTAACGCACTGAAGTTAATGCAAAGGGACAGCTTTGAGTGTTCAGGCTAGAAAAGACAACACTCCAATTGGAAAGTCATTACTGGTGCACACAGGCTGTGAAAACTAGCCAGGGACTGCGCACACTGGGCTGTCAGACCAGGGGTGGGTTTAATTAATGAAGGCTTAAAGCAGTCAGATGTGCTTCTGATTCATCTATTTAAAACAAATCTTTGTGCTGCAAAGTGACATCAGCACCTCTGGCTCAGAAAGGGGGGTCTGGGGCAGTGGTTCTCCACTCTGCCACCACATTCGAGGGTTAGCACACTTGAAAGGTGAACATGAGGAACGTAAACAAAGGTGTTCCTTATCCCAGAGCCAGATTTGCTCAAACTTTCAAGAATTTATCTCCTCCTGATTAGAGTTTCATGTCCATTAGCAGCAGCAGAGAAGAATTTGACTGTTCTCTTGTGAAAGTGTTACCTCCTTACACTTACACCGAAGCAACCCATCTAAAACCCCATAGACACAAAACCTCAGAGGCTACAACTGCACGGGAAGTCCAGAGACTTGCAGGAGCTGCAGGAGACGTCAACCCTCCCATGGTGGAGGCCACGGACCATTTCTCAGTTTGCAAACTTTCCGTTGAATAACCCCCTTTCAACAGTGCAAAGTTGCAATGGATGAGTCTACAAGAAATCACGCTAAAAACCAACCAAAATAAACACAGTAGTGGGAGAGTGCAGATGAGCGAGAGCGCTGGCAGAGTTAGGGCTGAGAGTAAAAGCTGGAGATGAGAAACACCGGAGGAGAAGGGACAAGGCGGACAGGAGATGGAGTGACGTGACAACTGGAGGCACATTTCAGCATTCTTACCTCTGATCGGTGTACCACCTGGTGAGGTAATTTGAATGCAAATAAGATTAGAGAGAAGCATTAGTACAAAGAGGAAAGGAAGAAAATTATAACTAAAAAAGCAGAGTTTTTTTAAAGCTAGAATTTGTATTAGCGCGACAGGAATAAACAAAAAGAAACTGATGTGCAATAAAAGTCAGAGTGACACTCTCAGGAGGTTAGTAAAGCTCATCGCTTCCAGGAGTGCAGCACCCAGCCCTGCATCTTGGCCATTAACGCCGCCACCCTCATGAACGGGGGCTGAACTAAGCTGCCGAGGTGGCGTTGCTGGCTGGCATCACCACTTGCGTTCACCCCACCACTGTTCAAGCAGTTGAGGTTGAGATGGAGGACACGTTGGGAAGATGGTGCAGTGCCCCTTCATTCCGTACAGAACAAGGAGGGGGTGCGTGTCCTGGGGGCTGCGTGGCCGCGGGTGTGCTGGGCGGGAGGGGTGGAAAGCGCATGGTTGCAAGCGCTCGGTGCGATTTTGCTTTGAGGTTAGGATGACCAGTGGGACAAAATCTGCTCGCTTAAAGAAATTAAACTAAAAGGAGAGCATAACAAATCAGTGTTGAGCCATTCTCCACATTCACATAACCCTCGCATCAGGTTCCCTCTGGCAAAGAAATTGCTGTCATGCAGAGTTAACTTTACATACAGAAATATTTCACAATGAAGTAGCTTCTGGTAATGTAACAATGGCTCGCTACCCAGAACTCTGTTGTTCCTGCCTAATTTGGATGTTAGCTGGAGAAAGGAATCCCCACCCTCTTTATAAGGCACTGGAGATAATTGTACATGCCATAATGAAGAGTATCTTATAAGGAGGGCTTCTCTGGGAGTGAGGTTCAGTTATCCTGTTGCAATGACCTATAAAGGTTTGTTTTATAAGGTCAATGTGTTTAGCAAGTGGATGATCCACTGGTCAGTGTCTTGAGTCCAGTGTAGAATCAGTAACAAAGCGTGATTGAAGGGGAGATGCTCCAGCTGGGCAAATTGGCAGGGAACCCTTCTAATCTCCACTTTTGTCCCCTTGGTCTTATTTTGCACATATGAAGGCTGTTAGTATAAGGGAGAGATTCATGCAGATCAAATCTGTAGGCAGTTCATGGTATGTGTTGGTTTTATGCAGATTTGTAGGATCTGAATACCAAGCACTTACCAAAGAAAACTGAGGAGTTTAAACAGACAGAAAAACAGGGTTAAACAGGACACAGCGTGTCAAATCATGTTCAGTGTATTGATTAATAAATACCAGTATGCATACAAGAGTGTCGTGTATCTCAGATTTACAGCTCATTCCATTATCCACAACAATGATCACCCAATAGGAAAGAAAGACAGAAAAGAATTTCTGTAAATACAAAGAAGGCATATTTTAAGCATGTTTAACTTGCCTCTTAAAAAGTAATTACAATATTTATAGTTTTTCTTTCCTTACTACCCTTCCTTTAGGCAGAATCCTTCCTCTAAGCAGGAGCAGCAATTCAAACCACTCATTTTAGCATTTTCCTCTGCCAAGATGACATTTCCCCACTTTAACTTTATGTCTGGTTATATTTTCTGACGCTTTCTATCCACAGATGACTGAAGCATCAGGAAAGATCCTGCAGTCACTGAAGTTCTGGGTAATCTCTCTCTTGCAATAATAAATCTGCTGCTTCTTTATCTATCTTACTAACTACCACTGCCCTTGATAGAACAGCTGTACCCAAAGATACTTGCATGGAATAGCACAGCCACGGAAAACAGGGTTATTTCTCTTTGCCCGTTTGGAAAGTTTGCTAAGTGATATTTTTGTTCTGTTTTGTCTAGGGTTTCCCCCCTTCTATCCCCCGCCTCCCTCTGTCCTCTTCCAAGACTCCCAGAGTTAAGAAAAGCATCACCACAGTGTGTCATTTCCCACGGGAACGGTGCAATGACTTCGAGCGCAAGCCCAGGGGGCAGAAACTGGGACTTCCTTCTCACCTGACTGAAAAGGGGTTTGTTTTTCTCCCCTAGAACTGGAAAGATTTGCAGCAAATCTTTAAACCTCCTCCTCATAGAGGCTATACCCTTTCTCTAATACACAATTGTCTATACAGAGCTCTAGGAGCAACTGCATACTTGAAGCAGGTTCCCTAAAACGTGTGACCAGCTCATTTTTTCCTCTTAAATCTCAATCCTCCTGGCCTCCGAATGTAAGCCAGCCCTTGTGGGAGCAGCACAGAGGCTCGCTGTATTTAGCACAGTGTTTGTTCTGGGTCTCTCTCACCTTTGTAAAGTTAAGACATTCACTCTTCACTCAGAAGACATCATTATGGAGAGTGCGCAAGGCTTTTCTGTTGGAGCCAAATTTCCTTACCCAGAAGGAATAAAAGTTCCCATTTGCCATTCATATCATATGACAACGCATCTCTGGCTGTTGTCCTTTCAGAGTGTCTCTCAAAGAGACCAGATTACAGCACACAGGCCACAGAGTACCAACGTAAGAGTCCATCAAGTGACGGAGGCGCCATCACTCGAATGCTTATTGAGGCCAACTTGTGTCCTGTGATCACCAGGCTGCTTTATGCTTTAACCCAATTTCTTGTGTGGTTTGAAACACTCATTAAGGAAGGAGTGTCTATTTCTCCGCAATGATAACAGACACTGAGTAACACCCCATACATTCACTTCAGTAAGGAATGAATGCTGACATGACATCTTCTGTGTACAGGAAAGCACGCAGCCAGGCACTCAAAGCAAGGCACACCTCAGGATGATACACTGGAAAACCCCATGGGATTATTGGCATCAGTATTTCCCAGTGTGGAGGAGAGGCTCTGTTGGAGAAGGGACTTCAGTCTGCTGACACAAACTCATACCAGACTTACCAACGCACCACTTTCTTGTAGGAACATAAACCACTAAAAATCACTCCAAAAGAACATCAAACAGAGAAAACAAGGCTCTTGCCGGGCACAACTGTGCATTAGTGCAGTGCAACACTGAATCCCAGAGACCTCCGACTGTGCTTTCTGCTACATTCCGACATAATAATTCTGGTGAAATTATTTTCAGAAGCAAAAGCATTACAAAAGAGACTGGCTATTTGCCAACAGTTGCAACTGGGAGTCTTTGTGGATGCCATCACTGCTGTGTGTGCTTCACACAGCAAGTCCCAGATGTGCAGTATAGATTCTTCCAGGATTATAAAACTTCAGCTGTCAAGTGGTTGGCCACAATATTGCTTCAACCCTCGTTCAACCAGTCCTTTCTAAAAGAGCATCCATCCTTGTTTGGGTTTCCTGATCCTTTCGGATAATACTCCCTAATCCCCATTCTTTTGGGCTGTCCTTAAACACCTTGTCCCAGTTCAATGCCCGTCTGATGTCTGGACTCAAAACTGTTTCTTGCCAGGAGCTGAACGTCTTCTGCTGGGTACTGACCACTGGCTATTACCAGTGACACAGGATATGGCCATCACTGGGACAGGCACCTCCAGCTCTTTTGCAAGTTTGTTCTGTGTATGTCAGGTATTCCTTTTGTTTCCAAATAAGCAAGTCCTTCTACCTGCAGGGTCAAGACTAAAACGAAAAAGCTTGCTGGTAACTCTGGGAGCATAAATGCAGCAAGATGATCTGGTGAGCTGGCTCCCGCTCCTTCTTTGTTTGAGGCACCTACACCTTTCCGGAGAGTGACTGAAGTCACATGCAGAGACCTCTCTGATACTTTACTTGCAGTTAATTGCCTAAAGGCCACACTACGGTCTAGGGTACGGTTCTATATCTCAGTAAATTGATGGTGATTAAAAAAGAATGATAATTGTCATAAGACCAAGTTCTTTACCAGATGAAACATGACGATGCTCTCTGAATTTCTGGAGTTTCCTTACATAGAAAATATACCTGTATGTTAACATCCAGAATACTTATTTATTCTAATCTGACATTTTGTTCATAAATTTTCTGAAGAGCAAGGTGGAAGAACAATTCTTCAACTATGAAAATCACTGGATGCATTCAAGAGCTTTGAGAGTATGAAAACCATCAGAGCTGCTTTGAAGTCTTCAGGAGCCTGTGATCCGAGAATCTTTACAGAAGAACTGTGAAGCATCAGTACAATCTGATTTATATTGAGAGAGTTTCTGCCACATCATCAGCTAATTTTAAAAGAAGGTTAGAGGTGTAGCACTGACCCTTGCTGCCAGAACTCATGTGTATATCACCTGCAATACTACAATGTCCACACAGTTTTAAAATCAGCTCAGCCAAACAGGTTTTAAATGAGTTAGCATACTGGGAAGGTTTCCCAGCCCAGAGCTGGTCTTAGATCTGTGTCAGTGACTGAGAGGCAATGACCGAAGCTGCCCTGGGGGAGAACGGGGAGTTGTCCTGAGTCACTGCATTTGTAGAAAAGCAGCTTCTCCACAAGAGGTGGGAAGAATTAGCAAGATGAACAAGGGAGAATTTTGCTACAACCAGCATGAGTCAGAGACCTTGTTTTTGCCTTGATCTGTGATAATCGAGATAAAAACCTATACTTATTTATGTTCTCATCTCTGAAGCAATTAGCCCAACACACACTGGCAAAAATACCCAAGAGCTGGACTTAAAAAAGTACTAAGTGTTCAGGAGGAAAGATCTATGTATTGGGGAAAAAGTGGAAAAAAAAGCCCTCTAAATCTAAAGAGTTATGCTGTCAAAAGGTTTAAGGAGAAAAATGCATGTATACACATATAGATGTAATTAGTAAACGAAGGACAAGCAGGACACAGGGCAGATTTATAAACTGTGTATTTGCTCCTGACAAAGATACCAGTCCTCTGGGTTAAAAGTGCCTGGGATGACGGCTTGGTTGTCTTAAACCACAAACTCTCTAATACCTTCACAGAAAATTAACAGACCTCTAGAAAATGGTGTTCAGAGCCCGCCCTGGGCACACGATTTGACTGCATGCGAGTTCAAAGACCTGCCTGAAGCCCCCGGAGCACTGCCAGCCCACGGAACTGTGAGCGTCAGAAGGGAGCACCCTTCCCAAGCATGCTGCTTCTTCACTTCTTGCTATTTATTCCACACTAGGAGTCTGAAGAAATGAAATAATCCCTCAAGCCCTCCTCTAAGTCAGACTCCAAAACTGCTTTGACCTTTATGACCTATATTTTGTACATTTGAATAATAATCTATTATGTACTCGTTGAAAGTTGGACACTCTATATATGCAATATTGGGCTCACACCATACTGTAGCTATTTTAACTATATTACATCTGTCTAGCTTTTATTGGGTTTTAATTAAATAAAATTAAAGGAGCGTATATTTAGATTGAGATAGTATAAACTGACATTCATGCAGATATGCCATGCTGCCTGTAAGATACGATCTTAATGGAGCAGAGACTTTGCGAACTATTAAACTCTCCCATATAATGAGGTATCTATTTAAATACTCTTTTCTTTGAAAAACAACTCTGCCCCACTACAGCGTAGGGCTGGAGAGCTCAATTAGCACCTTGCAGAATGGATCAGAGACTGTCCAACCCATCACATTATTCATATCGGGTAACTGCAGTCAGGTAAGTGGGACTCAGGCACTTCAAAGTACAGGCCCTACTTTACATCAACTACAAATATAGGAAAAAGCCGAAATGCAAGCAGAATGTGAATCTCTGGCCCATGAGAAGCAGTAAACTCCTTGCTCTCCACTCATGCCACGTTGGAGCAGAGCCTTGGAGAATCTTGGCATCATATCACCAGGTCCCTGAAAATAAAACTTCACTCATATTTAGAAATCTCTTGCATTGAACTGTGGAAACCTCCCTTACTACATTAGAAAGCTAATCAATTTCTTTTGCGAGTCTGAGGATGTGTGCTGCTCATTGATTTCTAAAAGGTTCCCTTGACACCTCCCTTGGTAATTACTGTGTCTTCAGCAAGCAGCCAGCTCTAGACTTTGAATCCCAGGTGAAATATTCAATTGAGACATTGCTCAAGAACAGCAAATAGGAAGCAAAACTTGGACACAGTGACAGGGTTTACTAGTTTGTTTTTAAACTTTCTATCTCACTAAACTTGTGAAGCAGCTGGTAGAGAGGCAGCCAAGTGCCTGTGAAAAAGAGGATGGAGAATGTACAGCAAGTGCAACAGGAGCTGCCTTGCTGCTCATTTATGGTAATTTCTGATGCTGATTTAGTCAGCTATGAAGTGAAACACATCCATGTGCACTTTCCTATTGCTGCTTCCTAAAGCTTCTCAGAATAATTAACAAGTGTGATATTTTCTTTCAGTACAAACAGATCAAGATTAAACCATGTTGTGGGGGAGATAAGCTAAAGGTCACTGGGAAATTTCATAAGCTATAAATGCATTAGCATAATTAGTGCTCACTGGTACATCAAGGTGGGATCAGGAATGTCAGGCTGCGTTCTATTTTTGATGAGAGCGATGTCTCATTACCCACTCCCCCAAGTACAAGCCTACTTCTTATCATCCAAGCATCATCAGATCTACGCAGAGGGCTCCTGCTATGGGGAAATGTGTCAAGACGTTCACCTTGCTACGAGGAAGATGGTGTTGCCCTGGCAGCAGCACTCATAACAAATGGCTTTTGAGTGCCCACAGATCCAACGTGGCCAGGCAAGGCAGTCTGCAACTTACTTAAGTGTGAGACCTTTCCAGACTAAAGTTGTTCCAGCTTTTTTCCCTTCCGTACTGCCTGTAAGGTAACCGTGGGCTTTTTTTCCCCAGACGAAAGCTCTGTGTAGTACTGCTGTGCATTGTTAAATAGCCACTGCAATTCACGCTGGGGAGCCGCACTTCATCAGTGTGTAATGCAACATTTCATTTTCTTTAATTCTCTAATGGGCCTTACAGTCCTGGGAGACCAAACAGTACAGCAGAAAAACAAAGACTTCCTCGCTAAAATGAGTGCATTCTTAGCCACCCACAAGAACTAACTGTCTGTATTTCAAAAGCTGGTATGTGGCTTATCAAACAAAAAAAATAAAAAAGGAATGGTATACTTCAAACCTCTGTCCATCTTCCTTTGAAATCCAAAGAATTGCTGCTGCTTAGATTTTTCTTTATTCTTGTGGTGCCACATAGCAAGAATGACAAAGATCTCACCAGAAAGCAGAGCACTGTGTTGCAGAGCCTATGTAAGGAGTGAAGTAGTATGTCACCACCAAATGTAAAATCTCAGCCAGTATCTCATTGTCCTGATTTGCACTGTGCTCCCATTAAAAGTATCTGAGACTTGTTGAGTTGGTAGTAAAATGTCTAAGCCTACCAAGGATTTGGGGCAAGGTCAAGACGGTCTACTGAAGAAGGAATCCAGGTGATGTTCCAAAAGGCATGTCCACGCTAATGTCTCCTTTTAACAAGCCGCAATATCCTGCCAGAGAGGATCAGCTCCAAAAACTGGTTTTATATTGCAAAAGAAACAAGCTCATGTCAAATTGACATTTGGGTTTAGAATTGCATTTCAGCATCACAGGGAAAAAAACAATAGCAGCACGCAAAGAGAAAAGGGAGGAAGAGTGAGGAGGAGCGGAAGGCTTACTTGCTCTGCTGCCTTACCCGAGCGGAGCTGCTTGATGCGCCCATTGCTGGTTGCAGTGTCGACGGGCAGGAAGTCCTTGAACCAGGAGATTTCGGGATCGGGGTTACCGCTGGCAGCACAGAGCATTGTGGCTGTGCGGGCCTTTTCCACCACCTTCAGCTGCGGGCCCATGTCAATGGTCGGGAAGCCGGCGGGGAGGTGGTCTTCTGCAAGAGGAGAAAACACACAAGGTTAAAGAGAAATGTTTGGGTGTAGCGATGGGATATGGTTGCAGTGACAGCAGTGCCATGGCGTAGCATCTGTGCCTCTGCTGGAAAACAGCAGCCTGACTTCCCTACTGAGAAGGTTTTCAAGCCCTTAAAGCACATTAAGCTCTATAATGAGCATTCATTACACCAATAGAAGCTTCCACTAAATTTAACTCCGTTTAAATCAATTGCCTTGGGAAACGTCCATATTTTTCATTGATACGTACGCTCCATCTATTGTTGTTAATAATTCAGTAAAAGCAGGTATTTGCCTTTTTGTGGGAGGACTGAGTTGAAGATAACAGACAAACACAAAGCCAAATAGTTTGAGGCATCTTGAAAAACAACAGCTAAACAATAAAACCCTTTAGAACGGTCCAGAGAGGCCTATTTTCTCTTTTTTTTTGACTACGAACATTCTGTCACACTGGTAGGATAGACTGTAAATCTCTTCCTCGTGCCCCCAAATCTGATTCTGAAGGCTTTTAGAAACTAATGAATGTAAAGCTAATGAGCCACACTCTGCTCATGAGCCGCCTCACCAGACTGTGCCGTAGCAAGCTCCTGGTGCGTTTTCTGGGCTGCAGAGAGCAACAGAGGTGTGCAAGAAAGGGCCGGTGCACGCTCCGGCATGTCTTCCTGAAATACTATAAAATGAAGCACCCATAACTGCTAAAACCATTCATACAGCAGGTATGAAAATAGCTAATTGGCTTTGCTGCTGCAGATTACACTCAGGTAGGCTGGGTGGAATACATTAGGCAGCCTTCGCTGATAAGCCAAGGCAAGCTCCAACATCGTCATTCAATAGCAGCTGCAGAACAGAGCTCATTTACTCATTCTGTGGCAAGATGTACTGTACTCTGCTAAGCCTGAACTGCAATCAAAAGGACATACTTTCGCAGAAAAAAAAGAACTTGAGGAACATCAAGAAGCTTTTAAAGCACTGGAAACTCAATTATTTTCAGTATGTTGCTTTTTTCCCCATTTTAAGGGAATTTAAGCAAAACCTTCTTCTTTGTCAAATCCAATTCTGCAAGGCTCCCAGCTCATTGCAGTGTTTAAACAAACAAGACCTCAGCATCTTCCCAAGTCCCAGAGGAGTCTGAACTTGCTGCAATCTGATTTTTCCTGCTATCATCACACATCTGGAACCATTCCCCTCACTCCTGACAGGAAGGTACTAGTAATAGGCCACCTCAGGTGCTTCCTTCTACCTGCACTGCCACACCTGCAGCACAAACACGGCCTGTGGCAGCTAATCTTACATATTTCTCCCTAAGATCTCAGAATTCCCAAGACCCTTGGCTTGTTTGCAAATCAAGACTGTAGCACAAGGCAACATCTGCTGTAAACAAAACAATCCCCTGGAATATTGTTTTTCTGTTTAGATGAGAGTGGCTATGAAGCATTGAAGGTTTTCTAAAGGAAAAATTGGTTTCTAATGCTTATTAAAAGCACAAACCGTATTTTGTCTCCCCAGACCAGCCTCCCTAGAAACCTCTCCCATCATGAGTAAACATAAATTGAAATTTTTTTTAAATGAAAGGTACCATGAAAACTAGCTCTTTTTTCATTTTCTCTCCATTGATTTTCAAAGACAAAAGGTACATAGAGCTTAACTGGAATGACACCAGAGCTAGCATTCAATAACAAGCAACAAGCACTCAATACTGAGCAACCACAATGCATACTCCTACATGGCTGAAAAGAAACAAAAGAAGGGTACACACAGAGGTACAGCACGGTATAGACCGAAAAGCAAAGGAAGATACATAGGAAAAGCACTAAACAATGACATTGCCTTGGATTGAGGCAAAGTTTGCCTGAAGTGCAGCACCTTGCTATTTATGCTATTGAAAGCAGATGTTTACTCTGGGGAGGCTGAAACCCTGAAGTGATCTAATCTAATCACCATGATTACTATTGACAATCTTTTCTGGTTTGTTCAAGATTTTACAAAGAATGCACTGAGCTAAGTATCACCCAGTTAACTCAGCATCCCAAGTCTGTGTGGAAGCTTAGCATATAGCTAAAAGCAAATCTGAAAGTGGCATTTGTGCAAGAAATCTTTTCCTATCTGCAGTGATCCTTTGCCCACAGAAACGAGAGATCAGAAAATCCTTCACAGTGTCTGATCGACAGGTGGTGCATGACCAGCCTGCTGCACTGCAGGTGACACTTCAAGCAAAATTAGAAGTTTGTTATGAGCCACAGACCAGCAGAAATCATGTGGTCTAACCTTGACTTCATTGGGTATAACAGAGAGACACTGATTACAAAGACCTCACAGCAAAGCTACCTCTGCCATACTAGAAATCTTAGATCAAGCCTTTTCTGGACTCCAAAGAGACGTACAGTGCTGCTCTCACACCACGCACTCCCTGTAAGCCCAAGCCATAACGAAGTCCAGATGGCACTCATCATCTGGACAGAGGGCACTGGCGACCACCATGTGACGACCCCCAGCTTCCAGACCCCGCACCAAGCTGGACACAGGCAGGCACACAAGGCTCATGTGGCGCCACAGTTTCTTCCTTCTGAACTGTGCACGAGCCCCAAAACTATAGTGGCAAATGGCAGTAGTAGAGAAGCTGTGCATCCTGTGCCATCAGAACCATGGTAGGTTCCCTGGGCTAGCACTGGTACTGGTACAGCCCAGTTCCCATGTATGCCTGGAGACTGAAACCTGCCTATCCACTCTGACCACACCACCACCAAAACTTCAAGCAAGCAGTGCTGGCATGCCAGGAGAAATCTGACAGCCCGTCTCTGACAGCACCTCAGACACTCAGAGGCTGGGGTCCACCTGCTTTAGTTTCGGGGTAGCTCCAGGGGACCTGCACTGGGTCATGGGCACAGCGTCCAGGGCTCACGCTCAAGGGGAAGACAACCACCTTCTCTAGAGGTGGTCCATCACAAAATGGGGGAACTCAACTACTCCAGGTCTCGCCCTTACTGTGTGGCTCTGGCCATCCCCTGAACCCTCCTGGAGATGAGTGGCTGTGGAGAAAACCAGAGCTGGTCACACCGCAGAGCACGGCCCAGCACAAGCCCATGCCTGCCCTGTCAGCAATGCTGCTGTAGAGATAACGGGGCTTCGTTCCAGCCTGGCTTGGTGTTGCTGACTTCACTGGGATGGCGAGAGATGTCTCTCTGTTCAAACACTACAGGCAACAACAAGAGTTCAGAGCTGTTCTTGGCTTGCCTTACCCTCCAGCAAAAGTCTAATCTAAGTCTAATTATGAGGCTCAGTCATGCCTCGGCTCCTTTCAGCCCTCGTTAGCTGTACTAACTTGTCTGCACACAGAGCTCATCAGTAATAGCTATCCTATTCATACCAATGAGTGGGTACCCTTATTCTAGAAAATGAGTTTGTCAGCACCTGGTTTTATTCAAGGATAGCTAGTGTGCTTTTAATACACATTAAAACAGGCTGTGAATCTGCTTTCAAGTGCAGACTATCTAAACCAGTTTTCCTTTCTGTGTTTTAGATACTTTCAGAAGGGTGTACTTCAGATACACACTAGGTTAGAGCAAGCAAAATCGAGGCAGAAGCGGGATTTTTTTGAGCATTGCAAGCTCTAGTTCTCTCCATGGACTACAGCAGCAGAAGCAGGAATAATAGCGAGGAAAGCAGGAAAAGAAGAGAGAAGCAGGAGAAAAGGAGCGTGAAACAGCAAGGGAGGAAAAAAGGAGTGGGTCTTACAGTTACAAAATGAAACTTGGAAAATCCACGACCAGGCTGAGGTCTTACTAGCAGCAGTCACCAAGGAGCCAGGAATGTCCCTCTGGCATCTAGCATGACAGCATGTGGAGAGGATATCTCATGCTCACTTGACAGCTCCCTTTGCTAATCTCCTCTCCAAGGTGACAGAAATCTAACCCCCTTTCTCTTACAACTCTTTTGTGCCACATATTCCCCATCTTAAAGGGAAAAGCTAAGGTAAGAAACCTTTCCCACAGCCCCAAACCGGAGCTGAGACCTCCTTTAGAGCAGCTGCAATTGCATAGCTCATTCACCAGCTCCCCAGAAAACTACCTTTCTCGAGGATGCTGCTGTGAGACACATACCCCTTGGGGCGTCCTTATTTTCTGTATCACTCCAAATATCAAGTGATGATAAGGGACACAGAGACAATTGAAATTTATGTCTTATGAGAAGCACAGATCAGCCCCAGCATGGAAAGGTATGTGGATAACAGCTGCTTACAGAAAAGGCCTGCAGAGGAGTCTGCGGTGAGCACAGCTGCTGATGGCTGAATCCTGCAGGATTACTCCCAGGATTTTGCTCAAAACTTGTAATCTCTCACAGAACACAAAAGTTGGCAGGGTTGGATATCAGGTTCCTACCAGGGCAAACCCTGTGCAGCACTCGCTGGTCTTGCAGCCACGCAACCGTGTTTTGGGGGTCAGGTCATGAGTTGGCTCCTGTAAAACCTTCCCCTTCCCACTGTGAACCTCCTCTGTGTCAACGTAGGCAATGGTATTTTAGAAATGATAGTGAAAACTGTAAGCACTTTTATGGGAGTTATTTGTCATATTCTTCTTCCTTTGAAAGCCAAGTCTGCTTAGTACCTTGAGTTCAATTGTTTAGACTGCTGAGGGAGAGAAAAAAAATGATACCTAATAGAATTTGGAAACAGCAAAAAGTAGTTTTCTACATGTTACGGCTACAACTGTGAAGTTAAATCTCTTACAATCTATCAAAACCACTGCCCCACTGGAAGGGGTGTTCTCAACTCATTTCAAGTGAGATATTGGGCCTTATCCCCACTTAGGGCTGGAAACAGCTTATCTGGGCCACGGGCTCCGGCCAGCCGGTATCAGCTGAGGAACTTCCAGCCCAACATCAATTTTAGGGGCTCGGTAGGGATGATTAAAACACAAAGCTGCTTTGTTTTCAATCTGCCAGCTATCTGAAGCCACTCAGGAGCGTGTGGTGCTAGGGACAAGGCAGGAAATGGATTGAGGGCAGAGAGATTTCTGATAAATGCGACTGACTGCGGTCGGCATTGCAGAGGAGCAGGATACACTTATCACAAGCTATTTCACATGTTCCCTACCCACTTGGTGAGGAAGGCTGGGATCTCACCCAGTTAAAGCAACCAGGGCTGAACTGGTCCTGGTAAGAGGTAGCAGTTTGATGCAACATAGCATAGGATGTTGCAAGGGTAACCCTTGTCTACTGACAGACTTGTATTTGATGGATCAACAGAACTACTTTACAAATTTTACAAGCTTCCACATCTCCCTTTGAGACACAGAAACACATTAGCAAATGCAAAATTATCAGTGCAAGGAAGATAGCCTGGGTAGTTGGCAATATTAACTAATGAAAGATGCAAGCCAGTAAGATCGTAAGCACACCACAATCCAGGACATCTGTTTGCTGAATAAACAGCCCTAATTCCTTCAGCACAGGTTACACGGCGCAGCTATTCAATTACCGCAAGACAATCAAAAGCAGTCGAGCAATCCAGCGGCCCAGAAGAACAGCGTCATTTTACATAATAAGAAAACCCTGACACCGCTCTGTTCGGGTTCAACTGAAGCTGCACAAAAAGCATTTTATCAGCCATTTTGAGGCGATGCTGTCTTCCTGCATCCTTTTTTTCCTTACAAAAGCCCCCTTAGAAGCTCACCAAAAATATTATCCAAATTCATGGTCTCCAGAGGCTGCCCGGTGTCGGGCTACTGCCTGTGTGGGGAGCAGCAGGAGTGCATTTGTGTGTGATCGCTGCCGGAGCCAAGCCTCATGCAGGCTAATGAACACCCCGTCGACATTGGCACTGCCTTGTAATTGCCCAAGGAAAAGGTGGGGCAATGAAACCAACCTGTTTCAAAGGCACCAAAGGCTTAATTACTGGGTTAGCAAGTATAAAACAGTTTCAGGCAGCCAGAAAATACAAACAGTCATCTATTGATGACAAGGATTTTAATGACAAATCTGCTGGTTTTGTATGACATCATGCCAACGTGACATGCTGAAGCTGCCTGCCGAAAATGAGGAGAAGGGTGCAGATGAATGGGTGGGTGTGGAAACGAGCTCCAGAAGGACTTCTCTGTGTCATGGTGTAACCACATGAATTACTGCACAAGAGCTTACAGTAAACAAAGTATTTGCTATCTCTTAGAAAGATCATAGCGGCAGCAGCAGCAAAAGAGTTCACAGAGGAAAGAATCTGAGTCAGTCCAAAACAAAGAAAGTACTGTAAGGAAAATTCAAGAACATACGAGACTAGACACAGCAGAAGAGGATGAACTGACAGGCAGAGTCCTGCCCCAGGGGTTCACAGCATTGCAGCTCATGGGACCTGCTCATTTTAGAGGTTGTAAGTCCATAAAACACCCGATGGAGACAGTGCGACCCTTCGAGTGCCACACGGGAGATGCTAACATTTTCCTTTTGAGGCTGGAGAGCAATTACCTCCATTTACAAGCCACCCATACCTTCTCGGTAGTACAGCTGGCCATTCCCAAGCACCTGCTTATCTCAGAGAGGAGCAGGATGGCTTTGCGGAGAGGTGGGTGCTCCTAAGTGCAAGACATGGACGGCAGTGTCTCCCAGCCAGCTCCGACACAGATTCAGCCCGTGCTCCTGCCAAGTCCCAGTGCCGCTTCTCACCGTGCTCCCGCGTGTGCGGCTATCAGGTAATGCACAGTCACTGCAGCAACATGTCACGTCCCCAGGGCTGAGCACCCAGCATTTCCCATGCACTGGCACCCAGTGCTCTCTCTCACCCAGGGCAAAACCTTGGCTCTTCAGGCCTGAGGGGACACTACACCCCACTGGGATCAAACAAATAGTTTCTCACAGCCCTTAGAGATGCTGTTATCATCCTAATAACCTTCCTTTGGGCCTCATGATGCCTTTCGACCTGTCCCAAGGAACCGGCCAGGACAAAAGGTGGTGCCACAGATGCAGGGCCAGCCCTCCAGTAGGAAGTATGTCCTCCTTCCAGTTGAGAAGCACTGCAGCACACCACTATCAAAGCCCTCCAGGATACACCAGACATAGCCATGCTTCTCACGGGGTAGCTCATCCAGTCTAGATTCAGGCTGGGACACAGCAAAGAGACACAGCTCTAGAGGCACAGACGGAGGCAACAGTTGTCACCCTCCAGCTTGGCGGTGCCCTAAGCACAGCCCAAGGCAAGGTGTGAGAAAGGTCCCTCTGGGGAGTAGGTGCACTTCCACCACCATGACCTTGCACTCCTCTGATCCAGGGTCTTCATGAGCACTGCAAGATCTGCTGAGGTGACTGAGTCCAGCCACAGCTTCAGGGGTGATTAGGCAATTCCTCTCTCTCCTTCCCAGATAACAGCTTACAACCTGTGCCCGATGGAGGGCAACACGAAGATGACTGACAGCTGCTGAAGCTTACTCAGAGCAGACCAGAAGTATTCAGTCACAAACTTGGTTTGCACCTACAACCTACTATTTCAGTTCTTAGTTTAGGAAACTTCCTAAGTAATAAAAATTTCTGCTCAGTATGTGTCAACTGTGGAGTCTGCTGTCAGGTAGGAGACCTCAACCCATCCTGGAAGAAAACCATAACTGACACCTTTATCAGATTAGATTGCAACAGTCCGAGATGGCTTTTACGAAAGACCTACTACCACACCATCCTTCAGTCACCCTGGCTGCCTCTTCCTGCCTTCACTTCTGGTTTCCCCACAGTGACAGTCACATTTGTAGCTTTGGTCCTAAACTCAAGTTTTTTTCCAAGACTTAGGCCCAATACATCTAAAAGAGCTGAAAAAAACTCAAGAACGATGTTTATAGCAGAAACTTCATCTGCTCAGGCGAAACCAGTTCTGTGCCATAGGGCAGAGCCTCTCCAAGCTGATGACACAGCCTCCTAGAGCGGTGGGAACTGGGACACAAAGCCCCTTACGAAGTGAGGACCACTCAGACCTCCTGGTTCAAGCGCAAGCCCGCTATTCTGCCATGAATGCAGAACAATGCCCACAGACAACTCAAAGCCAGAGACACATCAAAACAAGCATTTTCCCGAAAGACCAGAGAAACTAGTCACTCACGTTAATGAAGTACTAAAAAGGGCTTAGACCGTATGGCACTGAAAGTCCTTTAAGGGTTCAGAGTGTAGCACAGCAGAAACTACAGCAAGAAATGTCAAGAATGTGGGTGAGGAAGAGCTTACACACAAGTAAAACAGATACTATCTGCAAGGTTCCCTGCCTGAGCAAGCATCCCTTTTTTAACCCTTGTTTGTCGAGAAAAACAACAACAACATAACCAAAAAAACCTCACTTTTTAAAATTTCCTCCCCCAAAATTACAGCATAATTTCAAGTAGGTAAAAATAGAGTTTTGTGGGTCACATACAACACCTGATAAATAGGTCTAGACTATTTCAACAACTATTACTTACAAAAAAACTCATCAGCTGGAAGTATGCATTGAAAAAACTCACCAAAGTTCTTTAAACGCAATGAATTCAGAATGGTTTTGCAGCCGGCTATTAAGACTCCATAGTAAAGGAACAGTAAAAGAAGACCATGCTGTGCTTTGCAGCAGGACTGTGTCATTTGTTGGTACCAACTGTTGAATATAACTGCCTGTAGAATGGTTTTCAAACCACTGTTTCTTTTTAATATTTTATACTGAGAAATACAACATAACTATTGCCACTGCAAGTTTCCTCATGACAGAATATATAAATACAAGCCACTAAAACACACCCCAAACTTCATTCTTTTCAGAGAAAAGCATTGAAAAAGCTCTTACTTGTATTCTAAGTAATTTATTAATCCTCTGCATTTTCCATTCTACTTCACCTGCACTGATGTGATATGCTATTAGCATAGAGATTTTCATTTTTAAGATGTGCAATCAATAATGCATTTCCATGTGTGCTTAAATACAACGTGTGGTTAAATTAATGGAGCATTTGACTTTTGATCCATGTATGTTTGGTTGCAGTTCAGTGCAGGAAAAAATGCATGAGAACTGAGCTAATCTGACAGCAGAGCTCTCCCACGCTTTCTCACATCGAGTTTCAGATTAAAATGAACCATTCCTACTGCCACTCAGCTGGAATACTAAATCTGTTCATTTCCACTTCACAGGCCAGAATGCAAGGTTTTTGGTCACTTAAACTCCAACTGAAAGGTCTAGATCGTGCTAAAATCTGATTTCTATTTAGCTCCTGCAGCCCGTCTGCATCATTGCCAACCCAGTGGCTTCTCCTCCTGTGGGGGAATACCACGGCTTGTCAAAGCAACAGTGGCCAGCAACTCTCAAGCAAAACCTTTAAAATCAGAGATGGAAAAACGTTGTATGTTTTGGCAAAATACCCTGCTAAAAAAGTCTTATTTCCTAGCAATTGTTCCAACATGGGAAAGAAAAAATGCTGCCTTTCCTTGCATCTAAACTACTGAAAAATGAAGGTATTCACACAACATGCAAGAGCAATGACTGTTGACTTTCTAAGGATAATCCCTGTGGTATTACTTAAGAGAGAAAAATAACTCCCTCTTGTCTATCTTTCACCCTTCCCCAAACCCCCAAACAAAAACTCTTGAGAACATTCTAAATACTCTAGAAATATTAGCTTGGAAACTGAAATTTAAGATTGTACTGGGGAGGAGCTAGAGAGTCATTACAGAAAGCACAAATATGCTCCAGTTCTGGCATTCACAAACTGCCAGTGCTTCAAAAGGAAAAGAAATAATCCCCCCTGGAAGAACACCCTCCTGAAGCACTTCTTTGCTCTCTGATCTCAAAGGCTAAACTGAAACTTGAAGGCAACCTCCAAAATTGCCAAGCCATGGGATGGAGCGAGTGGCTCTGTGATGCCGTGAGAGTCTGAATCCCAATGCGAGCAATCAAGGTGCGTGGGTGTGGGAAAGGAGGACAAACACAATTCTTACAAAAACAAGGCTCCTCTGCAGCAAACAAGCTGAAAATCACCAGCTCCGGTGCCTGCTCTGCTCTCTATCTCCTTGTATTACCCCTTCCCTCACCATATGCCTTTTCTCCAGCACCATCCTTTTCTACCACTCTCAAACAATTCTCACACACGTGTCTCCATCTGCCATTCCCTTAATTGTAGTGATCTGTGTTTTGAGCACTTTAATAAGTTAGCAAAACTAGTATACAGAACCAGTCCCAGTAAAAGTCAATACAGTAAAACACAAATTTCTAGTTCAAGGCATTGTTTCTTTATAGTATTAAAAAAGAAAATTACCTTTAAGAAAATATTCACATATTGACAACAGGTACCTCTGTGACTCTGAAAATTTCTGACATACTTTTTCTCAGAGAAATTCTATCTTCAAATGAAAAAATAAATGTGAAGTTTCAATGCACTTGTTCTTTTGCAGCTAGCTCAGGCATAGAGAGTCTGTAGGCATGGAAATCACTTGAGGATTGTAAGAAGGGCTTTAATTTAATCTGAACTCCAGACAGATCACTGATACGGCAAATTACTGCTTTCCATTCAGAAGTTTTAAAATACTCTATTACAGAAAACATCTTGAGATACTGGATAACTAACTTTATTTACTTGGTGGAGAAGTGACTTTTTATAAAGGGGAAAAGCGCAGCAAGACTTGACCAGAGTTAGGGACAGAAATATTATCTTACTATGAGTTCTGCGTCTTACATTAAGCCATCACTTTCTAGAAGATCCATTAATTGCACTGGCATCAACACCACTTTAGATGGAGACTCTGGTTACCTTAACAGTCTTTCAGAGACCATATGAAGTAGAAAGGCCCTCAGTGAAAGACCTGTAGCAAGCCAATGGCTATATGCAAACATAAATAAGACGTTGCCAGACAAGTGGTGCTTTTTAATGCTGGGATGATGTAATTGATCAGAGTTTAACAGAGGACATACTCTTCTTTTTACAGATAGCAAGTGCTGCAGAGGCTCAATATCCTATTTACTGCTTTGCCACAACACCCATCTTTTCAGAAAGATGTGCAATAAAAGGAGGGGCTGACAATTTCAGCCAAGGCTTTAAACAAATCCCCAGTGCAGGCCCTCATGAATTAAAGAGCACGCAACAGATAAATGGAAAGCTGGCAGTGAAACCACATCAAGGCCAAGTGGATTAAAAAAAAGGCACCTCTTGGCTCCTGTGGTACTCAACGTAAACCAAAGGCAGGAGACCAGCTGAAATTCCTTTGCTGTTCAAGGAAAATGCATTCCCTAACATTAGACATATTTACTGTTAGTCAAAGGTTCATTTTATCAAATGACCACTAGAGAAATTGTGGGATTCCCCACCCTTCTTCCCTGGCACGTGAGGAGGGCTACAGAGGTTGGTGGTATGGGACTGTTCCTTCCCAGACAGAAGGTTGTGTTTTCCTTAAATATGGTCCCTACTTTTTCCCCCAAAACATTACATCTACCAGACACAAACCAAGAAAGCTAAACAGACACCTGGATTTGGCAAGCTTCAGCTTCACTATGCTGGAAAAATAGCTTGAGGAAAGCCTTGAAAGGATTTTTCCCCTCTTCAAAATGAAGAATAGTTGGCCTTGAAGTTTTAAAGGCAATCTGCTATTTCTCCACTGCAATGTAATTCCAGGTTTCTTTAGGAAGATCCCTGCATTAGCTCCACACACGAGTAGTTGGGAGGAGCAGTCCCCACAGTAGCTGTTGAGGTTTCCTTATTTCTTTTTCAAATGGGAAATCATAGAAAAGTGGGGGGAAAGGTAGCCACTATGGACTTCCCAGGACCTTCTCATGCAATAAAGTCAAGGTTCAGGATAAACAGAATCAACAACAGCTATGAGGGGATGTCATGCTCTTGCCCTGTGAGCGTTTTGTGTCACTCCTGACTGACTGGCAGGCAGCACTCGACAGAAAGGGGATAAGCACCACGAGGTTGCAGGTCTTGGAAAACAATTACAGAGGAACTGAGTGCATGAATTGGTTTGTCTCCCTTGCTCTGAACCACATATAAACACGGCTACAAATATTCCTGCCGGCTCCGTTTTGGTGTTTCGATGCAAGACACACACACAGCCCAGCTTGCAAGGGGAGGTTGTTCCTACAGGACTCTCGGGGGACAACCTTTTCTTAAAATCCTCTGATGTTTACACTGAGCACTTTACAACAAGGGTGTCATTGCTTGTGTTTTCCATTCGTGGTGTGCATGAAGCAGCTGGCCCTGCCCTGGGACGTGGCACCTCCACCCCGCTCCGCAGGTGCGTGCAGGGGGCTGGGGGGGCCGGGGCCCTGCGCTCCCACGGACTTTCCCAGGTTCTCAGCACGGAGGTGCTGCGTTTCGAGCCACGCACTCACAGTACGTGCTTCTTTGCTGCTGCTGCCAACTCAGGAAACCTCTGCCACCTCTTTCTTTAACGCAGCTCAGGTTAGACCAGATTTTCCAGTACAGATAACAATTGCACTATTTACACTTCATGCACCTTAAGGTAAGACACCCTGGTTTTGCTGGAGCAGATGTCTTAGAAGGAAGCTCAAAGACTAAGAAGCATGCAAAAGCCACAGCAGCCTCTCTGACCTGCTCCAGCACGGCCCAGGTGATTTTGCCTGCACAGACTGCCCAAGCAGCTGACATGCACCGAGCTGCTCACTGCAAGGTGTCAGAAACGATAAAGCGATTCCATGGTCTGATTTACTGCCAGGCAAACGCTGGCTGGCAGTGGCCACACACAGAGAGGTCAGGCAGCGCTGTCCTTTATTAGCATGTCAACGATGGCTGCGCTAACACGCTCAAGGATTAGACTCCCAAAGTTGGAAACGCAAGCATGCTTGGGTATAACTAATTGGAAATAGGCCCTGAATTCCTAATAACAAAAGTTATGGTCCCTAGGATTTAAGCCAAATTAAAGACAATTAATTCTCCTCTCTTGATTATTACACACCTTAATAGCTCTGTCCTTGAGTCAGTTCCATCTTTGATGTGCAGAGCCCTTTAGCTCAGTCTCTAAAATTTGATGTGCATGAAGAACGGTTAATAAGAAAGTTCTGAATTAAATCTGAGTTACCGTATCAAAATCTCTCATGTTTTACAACAGCAAAACACACAATTGGATTCAAAGCCTACTTCAGATCCTGGATTATAAAGGCATTTGCTGCATAGCCTCTGCACTTTAGTCTTTGGAGGCCTTAAACAATTCCACGTTTCCCTTTAAGATGTTCTTTTAAAATATCACATGGCAGTATATATATAGATAATCAGGATTGTTTTCATTAAATGATTTCAGTGAAGTTCACTGGCTTTATTTGATATACAAAAGAGTATTTAACCTTCTCCCAAGATACTCCGCTGATGTAATTACAAGCAAGAGATGAGGCACTGCTCTCCCAGCTGCAACCACTAACAGGAAAGAAAACTTTTGCTATGCAGATGCCGCTTCAAGTCTTTCCTAGAGGATGTAAGATTCAGGTATCTCCTTGCAGATAAGAATACCGTGAATCTTTATTTTCCCAGCATTAAGGTAAAGTAACTGCTGGCACTCCTGTCTTAGGCATCCCTCGCACAAAGTAAACAAGACCACGTGTCCCTTTTCAGAGCATCAACCTCAAACCCCATAGCAGGGCGTGCTCTTCAGAAGCCCTGAAGACATAGCTGTGATTTGCAGAGCTAATAGGGGCCCCAACCACACACTTGCCTGGGACGCAAGAGGACACACTTGCCAAGGACAGAAGTGGAATTGGATGAATCGCAGCTGCTCGCTTTACTGAACTGACAACCAACACAAAATGCCAGTAGGAGACACCCTGAACAATGAGCCTCTGATGTTGGAGAGGATCACAGGGGCCTCAGACTCCTTGGGAAAACACCGTCTTCCCTTCCAGACAGAGGTTTTCAGACCCATGACCTGCCTGAGGCAAGACAAAATAGGTCCCCATCCTATCCCCGAAAACCAACACAGCCCCAGTCTTCTTCAGGCGGCATTCTGTCTCCTCGTGACCAACCTCGTGTCTCAGCAGCTGGAGGAAGATCTTAGGGGTTCTCTAGCGGACAGCAATGGCAGGGGAACCACAGGCCCACACAACCTGAGCCGGCTGCTCCCGCGCCTCGCACACCGCAGACGAGGCTCTCCGGCAGACAGCCAGCTGCTGGGATTTTCCCCACATCTCCCCTCACAGCAGACCTGAGGCAGATCTCTGCAGAGCCCATACAGAGGAAATCATTCCCTGTGACAAAGCAGGAGGGGAATGTCACAGACAAAGCCATGAATGTTGCCATGTGAGAGCTGAAAATCCAAGTTTCATACTGCCTGTTGAGTCCTTGATCTAAGGCTAATAGGACTCCCCAAAGCATTTCACTGCCTAGGTTTCTTCTCTCTTTCTGCTGAAGTCTGCTCAGCAACATGCCCAAATCCGGGCCTTGAGTCAGAAAGGTGCATCCTAAAAGAACAGAGACACCAGAAAGAGTTGGGGAGGGGAATCTCTAAGGTAATGTGAGGAAGGGAGAGGAAGAAAGCTCCCTCTCAACTTGTGGCTCATGAACAACCCTGGTCTGCTACAGAACAGCAAATAAACACAAATTCACCTTCCCACACATGCAGGCAAACAAGCAAACCAGAAAAATAAATGAAGCAAACCCACAATTTTTATTTGGTACCACGAGACAACATTACACTGGATACTCTACATGTTTTTTTTCTGAGATCAGAGAGCCCTTGGATTTAAACACCTGAGAAGCCCTGGTTTGGGAAATGGGGCCCTACCAGCCCATGAAGCTGGGCTACCATGTGCACAAGGCTTTCGACCCAGACCTTGATACACTGAGAACAAAGGCAAAAGGTCAATTCTCCCCAGTAAACCACCTGCAAACAGAATAACAGCATCATCTTACATTTACACTGAGAATAGAAATTAAATTAGCAAGTAGATTTTGATCATGAAGTGACCTTTAAAAATGATTGAGAGAAGAAAACATTAGCCACTGTTATTTGCTCTGATACAGACCACTCCTGAAGGCAGCTTTGTGTGCAAAATATTATTGCTAATTTTATTTCACATTTTCAAACTGCTTTTAAGAATTTAAGATGACTCTTTCTCATTTTTTCATAGACAAGCTTTGCTGTCTTTTTTTCATATAAGCACAAATTGGGAAAAATACTGTAGCTGAACTTAAAAGAACTGGACAATTTTATGATGTTTAATAACATTTGCAGCTACAAAGGCTAAAACCACTATGGGTAATGAAATCTCATGCTATGGCGCTTAAGGTATTCTCTTCCTCTTGTCTCACATGCTGAACCATGGAAATAGTTCATGTCAGTTTGAGAAGAAGAAAACACATTCTGCTTGGGAGACACCCACAGAGGCTTGGTTACAGCTGAGGTCAGAGTCACAGCCAGACAGACTCACAGCAAACTGCGACATCCTGCAGTCTCCTCTCACTCAACTGTATTTATGACCACTGTCAACATACTAACAATCACAGCACTCGTCACACACATCTTTATGAGTTTTCCAAATAAAAGTGGTTTTTTTCTTTCTTCCTGGCTTAAGCAGAGTTACGGAAAAATTGCCAGAAATTACACTTGGTTTATGGCTTCAACAATCGCATTTTCTTTTGGTGCTCTCATTGTACGTTGCTGCTTCTTCACTTACGTAAAACTGCAGAGATTATGCAGAATTCATGTCTGCCTTGTGACAAGCTCTTTTAAAAGTCAATACCATTTAGAATCTGCTTTGACCTTGCATTTAGAGACATAATAACATGTACGATTCCATCCTGCACACAAACTCCCTTATTCACACGTCAGGAAAGACAAGGGGTTTGACTGCTAATGCCTTCTTTTTGCACGCAAAGCCAGATTTGCCTACAGCCCAAATGAAGGCAGGCTTGTGCTTTCAAAATTCAGGAATCTCTTACAGTAGCCAGCATTTTTAAAATAAAAAAACACCCAAAGCAGGGGTGTAAAGAAAAGTACAAGTAAAAGGGGAGAAATTAATCATATTTGAGGGCTTGTGTACATCCTGGGAGCAGAGAGTGTGCTCCACAGCTCACAGGGGCCAGGTGTGTCCCTGTGCATCTCCCAGCTGTGGTGGAAAAATTTGCTGTTCCTAGCGTGGAGCAGAGAGATGGCAAACACTACCCTGAGTGTTTCAAGCAGGTTGCAACAGGCTGCGGCTCTGGTGGGACAGGTTTGTCAGCACTGCATGACCTGCCTTTGCTGACAGCTACCCGCAGGCCGATCTCCTGAACAGGAGGAGGTGCGGAGATCTGGCCAAGTGATCTGGTCACCCGCACACCCTGGGGCTGAGGAGACCGAGCAAAGCCAGCCAGCTGCAGCATGCCACAACCAGGAGGCTGCCAGCACCTTATCTTGCCTGGGTTTGTGTGAGAATTAAACTAAGAGAGCTGATCAGTTCAATCATGAGCATGATTTGTCAAGCCCACCTGCAACGGTGTGCCCCGTCCCCCCTTGCTGTGGTATGGAGGTGCTGGAGCCTCCCTTCGCAAGGAGAGCGGTGCAATCCTGCCTGCTGCCGCTTTGTGAAGAACTTCTCATAAACTTGCCCATTTGCAAGCTGCATGCAGCACAAGGCATCACTGCAAACTCGTAATTAAATTCATTACTCCATACAATTTTAAGCCATTCTTCAAATAATTACAGTAATTTGATAAGCAGAAATCATATAAACCTGCTGCAGTTTTATCTCTCCCATTTGCTGTCTGAAGGAAAATGTGTGAGTAATTAGTTGGATGATAACAGTCTGGGTTATGCAAGCAAAACAAAATTAATATGATCCTTACTCAAAAAATAACTAAAATAAAACGAAACCAATGACACCTCGGGCAGCGTGGGGTGGGAGCGAGGGGAACGGCAGCAGCCAAAGGAGGGCAAGGAAGGTGACGCCGTGCTGGCCATGCTCCCCACGCCCACCGTCGAGGTGTGATGCTCGCGAGCAGCCAACCTGCAGCTGTGGCTCCTGTCTCCCAGGAGAGTCACGTCAGGTAACCTTGGTAACTCCGAGGCCCTGCAAAGGCAGGGGAGGCGAGAGCTTCCTGCAATATTCACGGGACCATGACAGAACATTCATTAGCGATCTAATGTCAGGAGGAATCAGCAGCCCAGGCGGCTGCGCCGCCCCACTCTGCTTCTCACCTTGTTTATGAGGTTCCTGACCTTTCCTGCCACGGAGCAGGCAGTCGGCAAACTGCAGCTCGGGGTGCACTGAGGCACGGGGAGGAAACAGCAATGAAAAATTCACACCTGCTGGCTCCTCCGGTGAGGTCAAACTCGCAAATCGAGAGCCAGGGAATGAACAATGTGCACTGTCTCTCGCTGGTCCCGGCTGTCCTTCGGGGTCACCTGCCTCCCAGGCTGCCGAGGTGTCTCTAAGCAGATGCAAATCCACTGCAGGCATGAACACCACAAATGCCGGGGGACCCACCACGATGTGGCCCCAAGGACTGTGTCAGCACCCCGCTCTGCAGTGGGGGCAAACGGAGATAAAAGGAGGTGGAACTGGAGGTTATGAATATGTCATGATTAGCACCAATCTCAACTCCCTGACTGCCTTGTGTCCTGATCAGTCCACATGACCACGAATTCAGAGATGGAGATGCAGAAGTCGTCCCTGCACAGCCGCAGACACTCTGAACCTTACCAAACAACACTGGTGACTAAAGAGTTAATAAACCCAAAAAGGTCAGGGATGAGTTTCGCTAGAGATAAGGAAACATGGAGTATGCTAGGCTGAAATAGAAACGTGGCCCGGCCACAAAATCAATAAAGAGGAGAAGGCCAGAGCTGTGGTTACTCTGGTGCTTGGATTAAGAGCTTCATCGGGTTTCTGCAATCAGATGTGATGATCCCACTGAAGGAACAAAGGGAAGGCTCCGGGCCCTCATTTCACAGAGAAGCGAACAAGGAGTCATCAATTTTCTGGAAGTGGCTTTATGCCTCATTAAAACCCATCTAAATTATATCCAAGATGACTTCCAAGTAATGGAAAAATGAATCTGCAGATAGTTCTTTTTTTTTTTTCTTTGCTTTCCTTAAGGATGTGTCTCCAACCAGCCTGAAACCAAACACTTGTTTCAGGGAGAAAAATTCCCATCGCTACAGGAAGATATTTCAAAATGAGCACTTCAGTTTTAAATGCAGCTGCACCTTTCACGCTCCTCTTCTTCCCCTAGAGCTTGAAGCACCCTGGCCAAGAAAAGCGATTCAAGTCCTAAGCACCACACACAATAAGCAATTTACGAACTCAAGCAAGATTAGCTTTAAATACCACACTCTCTAGAGGAATCAATGTGGCAGCTCCACAGATTTTAATTTTTTTAAAAAGTCTTAAAACGAAAGAAATTTCACATCCTTTATTCGGAAATTAAAAAAAAAAAGTTTGCTGAGCAAGCAAGTTCAATGCAACATAAAAAGAGGAGGAAGAATACACTGGGACAAAAACCCACGCAGTCTTTTAGCATGCATTTTTACTAGCTGCTAAAATCACAGACGATTATGAGTGCATGCAAGAAAAACGTATCACAGAGACTGCACCTCCTTCCACCACACGGCCGCAGCCTGTGACCCTTGACGAGATGCTGGGGCCAACCTGATGTCTGCCTGGGCGCTGGTGTGACTGCTGCTGCCCTCCATCCCCAGAGCCACACGCCGTACTGGGGACAGGCGTCTTCTCTGCATTGTGAAGCTGACTCAAAACTGGGACATGTCACCAGGAAGGATGATGGATTCACCACTGCTTGGGATCTTTCGAAGGAGATTAAAAAAAATCGTAAAAAGTTTCCTCCAGTCTGCTGGAAAAGCTGCATCACTAGAGTTTGGGCTCGTGGCCCTGAGCGTGCTGCCTGGTTTGGGAAGCCAAACTGCTGAGCCCCAGCACCCGCCTCACTGAGCAGGCAGGAGTGGATGTCTGTGTTGCCCCGAGCACACATGCGACAGCTGCAACAAGCCAACTTCTAATCAATTCGTGTAGCCCAGGGCTTCAGACAGCTGTCTGCTTTGCCCAGGGTGGAATTTTATTTGCAGGGTGTCTGTGGATATGCATCCGTCCTTTCCATGAAGCAGCAGAGAGACAGGTATACCATGGGCTGAAGAGAGCAATGGCTGCAGGTGGCACCAGGAATGATCCCATGAAACGTGCAGAAAGCTGGGGGGTCAGAAATACAAGCAGATGAGGACTGTGGGAGAGGGAGGAAGCACTGCTTTCCCCCCAGCAGAGCTTGCAGGGATGGCATGAGCCCCATGCAAACAGCCCCCGCTTGCTTCATGGGGGCCTCGGTGACTGCGGCTGCCCTGAGGCTCCCGCTCCAACACTGGGACAGATAACCTAATCTCCCGTCTGAGCTCATGCAACGGAAATCTCAAGATTTTGCTGACACAGCAAAACTAGCAGCAAACTCTGCTATTTCAGTTGTGGGTTTCCACTATGGTCTGTAATCAATATAAACAAATCAGGCAGCAGGAAACAACCGGTACCATTTTGGCTGCTTTAACCACTTCTGTTCCTGTGTCCCTGTGAGAAAACAGTTAAAAGACCAGCTGGGGTGATGGCAACGAGTCCCTGGCAGCCCCGGGCTGGCAGGGCAGCTGGCACAGCACTGCCTGCGGCACTCCAGACATTTGTCACAATTATTAGGGATTTACGAGGACAGGGATCCTGTCAGTTGTCTGTAATTTCACTCTGAATGATATCCCTCTCTGTAGGCAGTAGTCTCTGAATTAAGCCACCCTGGAGGGAGAAAGGGAGCAGTCCCCATTGAATGCCTCTTTGATAGACACGTCACCCAAACGAGCTTTTCTGCATGGCTCCTGAATGCCTCTGTGGGCCTTGGGGTAACTCAAGTGTCCACAAAACCCAGCAGCACATCTGGCACCGCTGTGACGGGATGGCTGCCGGGCACCACAGAGCGAGCCCAGCCCGCTGCAAGCTGGCATATGCCCCATCCTGGGTACGCTGGGGACGTGCAGAGCTACAAAACCAGACACAGAACGCAGGGATCCCCATTAGCTGATCATCTTGTAACTACCAGAAACAGTTGCCCGTACAGATCTCCGAGCCAGCAAAAGCAACACCCCCAAAAGCAGACCACAAAACACTTTAAAGAAGAGGGCTACCACCTAGTAACAGACACACTTAATTGAGATGCTACCTGCAGCTGTCCCATATACACACATCCAAAAACCACACTGCCCTGCTTCAATTTGCCTAATACCAGTTTTGTACTACACCAACAAAGCAATTGCTTTGCTCCCTTTGCTAATTACAAAGACTTAGCTCTTGGAATGATACCTGATTGCAGGCAATGATTTTTGCTAATGTAACAGCTCATCTTTTCCATACCTGAAACTCTGCAAGAAGGAAGTACCCCAGGGAGGAATACATAATGCAGTAGGAGGCATGCCATCCACCTCTTTCTATGAAACTATAATCCTAAGGCTTCATAGTTCACCATAGTTCCAGTTATTGTACTACAGAGGCTCTTTTCACACTAGCAAAAAGGTTGTACAATTCATTTCATAATCATCAAAAATCTTTTTAAACAGGTGTTTTTAACAGTTGCACTAGATTTTCTAAGATTTTTGTTATATGGCATCACGGTAATTCTTTCTGCAGGGCTACATACTGAGGAACAGAATGGTAACACTATTGCTGCTCTTTGGATCATTAAACTTGTATCTTTTAAAGCAACCAATCTTTGCTAATTCATGTTTAACTTTTCCTAGATGATTATATGAATTCTTATACCCATTATCTCATGTGTGCTTTCAACAGCCCTGAGTTTCAAAAGGACATCAGTATCACCATAACCTCCCATGGGAGACTCATCTGGGGACATTAATTTGGAATGTCCTACAGCACCTACAGCAAAACCAAATTCCACAAATCATATTTCAGTGGTATGTATCTACCCAGGGACACTGGCTAGTGACTGCATATTTATGACTGTAATTAACTGCTCTGTTTTCAAATGGAAGAACCACCTTCTGCAGGGTACTGACTAAGGAAAAAATTTGAAGGGAATCTGAAGTCAAATAAATATTTTGGAGATAGCAGAGAGAAGGTTGTAAACTTTCTCAGCTTTCCTAGGAAAACTGTATCTCAAGCATTCTAGTTGAATTCTCCATTTAGTAATCTGTATTTGAGTACTCCTTAGATCCTGGCTGGCTATATTTAAAAATATTCATGACAATCCTTTTTTGGAAGCTGAAGGAGCTCCAGAGCATCCCTGGCCAAGAGAGCTTTTAAGCTGCAGCAGGGACACGGAGAAAGCTTGCAGAGCTCACAGTGCAGGAGAGGGAAAGCTGCTATGCTGAGGCAGGATACGCAGCTTATTAAACCCTGCAAGTCTAAGAGAAAGTGGGCAAGATTGCCAGTCCCAAGCAATGCACAGCTCTGTATGAAGAGGATTTTAGTACATGCTACTGCCTAGCACAGCTTCCACCCATCACTGCTGGGCGTCTACAACAAAGCTGCTGCCTACTCCCCACACCGCACATCTTCAAATGCCCGGGGAAAACTACTGCCCACGATGCATGCTCATAAAGAAGCTTGGGCTGTGGTTACAGTAGATATTTGCAAGTATTATGAGGTGCTCTATAAAAAAAAAATAAATTGTCAAATGCATGCTGTCTTTACAGACAGATTTTCAAATTTCGCTTGAGCTGCATATGGGTCTGTAAAGAGCCATTCTTTCCTAAGCATCTTGGCTTTGACATCCACAGTCCAGATTTTATCATTTCAAACAATTCAGCCACAACAGAAACTTGTGCTAATGAAGAAATATGCCAGTGTACTGTATCGTTTTTCATGGGAGCAGGAGGGAGAGGAAAAAGGATGTAGAAGGTCTAGGCAAGGCAGCAACTGAAGGAAGAACTTGTAAGGATGTGCAGGCTGGGCCAGGAATGTCAAAGATACTAGTGTTTCCGCTCAGAAGGTGGAAACAGCCCAAACTGCCAGTTTGCTCCACAGGTTCTTTACAGTGGGACTAGACTGGATGGGAGCAGAATTGACTGGATGGGATTGGCAAGTCTTAAAAATCTCTCTGTAGAGAAAGAGTCTAACCAGGCACAAAGCTGAAGTAACCCAGTGGCTACACCATCCCAATGACTGTGCACAGATAGGCTGTGGGATGGGGCGATACCAGCAATGAGGGAGGAAGTCTCAATAGAAATCCAGTTGTTCCCATCTCCCTAACAATTATGGGCGTCACATATGAGTACCAGAAAGCATTAAGTAGTTAAGGAAATGCAGACAGAGGCAAAAAGAAATAGAGTCCCCACCAGTAGTTTTTTATTTTGTTTTGGTTTTAACCTTGAGGAAAAAGGGCAAAGACTTATGGTCAGGCAATTTTACAAGGACAGTATATGGAAGAAAAGAATTTCATTTCTTTCTCTAAACCCCTCTGGGCAGAGCTGGCATTAAACTGAAGTGAAGTATATACCACGTGCCTCAATGGGAAAAAAGCAGATGGCGACGACAAGAGGATGAATATTTCTGCTTCTGATCTCTGAGTGCTTCATTTATTCTTAACTAGCTGTTTCCTGGTCCAGCACAGCAGATATGGCATCTCCCCAAACACAGCTGACCCTAAACACTGCAGCAGGTTCAGACTCTGGCACCATGGGGGTCTGGGTCTTGGTTCCACCAAGTGTGAAAGATCCCAACATCTTCCTATGTTTTCTAGCCATAGCTACCAGTTATAGGAAACACACAACGACTTAATGAAAATAGCTTGTTAATGAATAACGACTGCAGGAGAACGGGTGAGCTTTGTGTTCTTACCTACAAATAGAACAGTGACCTGATAAGTTATCAGCCATTTCCAGAGGAAAAATGGAAATACCAAAATCCATACCTGACAATTGTGGTTACCGACATGTCAAACAAGGCAGTGTCAAACAACCCGAGAACAGCCCTGCTGGCACAGGCTAAGCTTAGTCCACAGCAGTGCTCCCCGAGGCCACCTAACTCAGGTGAGAAGAGGTGCTTCTGCTAATGGAGCATGACTGGCAGTAGGAGCTGATGAACAAAGTTATGTTGCTTGCACCATCTGTTACCTGTCAGCATTTCCACAGAGTTTGTTCTTGGGTAGTGTGTAACCGGCCAAGCTGGAGGACGAATGCTTTAGTTTAGTTAAACCTTTGGTTTACGCCAGATGTGCTGGCAGCTCTGTGCTACCTTTTCTTTTCCTCCTAACTGACAGCTGAGGAAACTCAACAGCATTTTCTATCAGTGGCTGTGTTGCAGCTACATTCTCTCCCGCTCTCAGGGCTGCCAATTTCTCTCCAGTAACCTTGAGGAAGATTAATTTTCTGGGAAGTCGATGACATGCGAGCTCCGCATCCACGTAACCCGTCCATCCCCACTCTCGTTTCCTGAAAGATCTGTTTTCAGTTCTGTGCAATGTCAACAGGCTGAGAATCAGGGTTTGCTGCTAGCGGTCAATCATTAGCAGAACACAGTCTCAAAACTCAGCCCTTCCTTTTACTCTGACTTTACTGGAAAGTCCCAAGTCATCGTTGCACAAAAAAACCTCAGCCTTGGTTTCCAAGTCTGTTTTTACAGTGACCTCCCAGGACCATCGCTGAGTCCGTTCCACAGTTTGCTCTCACTTGAAAGAGAAACATCCACTTCGGATGTCCTGGTAAGGACTCGTGGCGTGTTGACCCAGCAGCGTGACTTTCAGTATAGCTATTGACTCCCTGAGACGCCAGAGCAGGGACCTGCACTTTCCTGTAAAGGAATTTAAGTTGCCATCTGATGCAGAGATGAAATTGCAAGGCAGAAGGACCTGGTAAATCTTGTGATGGAAGCAGTGTGCCTGCAAAGATGGAGAGGAAGATTTGCTGCTAATTCATATGATTGCTTTCTGCGTTTTTTCTCCATGCCACCCCATAGGACGTTACTTACTGATAAGCACAAATTTCATTTCATTCACACTTCAAAATAACCTGAGTGAAAATCAGTTCTTCGCTGATTTCAAGGAAAAGATCTAACCAGAACCACAAAGCTGAGTTAATCCAGAAATTACTGGCTATATTTCCAGGTAAAAATTGTTAAGACCAGAAAGAGCATTTGGTGACCTTGCCTGACCTGTCGCATCAGTCAAGTTCCATGCAGCAGCCCTTCACACCCACCTTGTGCTCCATTTCCACCTACGCTGGGCTGAAAGGTCTTGCAGAAAGGTGCCCAGCATTAGATAACAGCAAGAGATAGAGAGGCTAACACTTCCAGTGGAAAAATCAGCCCCACTGTTGGTGATCTGAGCCTTATTTCTGCTTGCATTTCTCTGGTTTCGGCTTTCAGTTATTGATTCTTGTTCTGGCTCTGTCTGATGGATTAAACAACCATTCTTTGCAGCCAGCATCTTCTCTCACTTTAGGTACTCACACTCCACAAATATTTCACCTCTTGCTCTTCTTTCTGGTAAGTGCAGCATACAGAGCTTGAAGTCTTGTGCATGGAATATTTTTCCATTTGGAGATTAAATCTTGGGGCCTTTTACATACCCCATATTGTGGTTAGGGCCTGCATTTCTCCTTGCCCGAGAAAATATGGGCATGTAAAACCTTTGTTACTGCACTTGTCCTGAGGGTAACTTTGGGCAGAGGAAAAAAGACAAGAACCATCTCTCAAAAAAAAATCTGTATTCTGAGGAAGAATGGCTTATACCTCTCTCTCATTTGTACCTCCTTCCTTCCCAGCAACAACTTAGCTCTTCTGTCCCTGTCTCTTCTACAGCTCCTACACTTACTCAACACACACTTCACATACAAATGAAGCTCACTCGAAGGCTAGGATGGAGAGCAGTCCACGTAGGAAAAATCAATTATAAACCTAGGTCTATTTCTGACAGTTTGGTCTTTCACAGAAAGTGTTTAATGAGGGTATTTTTTATGAAATATAACTAACGTAATTCTTACTACAGCAATTTTGGTTTGTGTATTATCAGTCCTGGCAAGATTTCAGGAGTTACTAGCCATGGTCATGGTGCCAGCTCTTTGTCCTTGAGGTAAGGAATGGCTTGTTCTCACTTTTCATTATAAGAGCATAATGTGACATTTGTATAAGCAGCATGAGAGGAGATCAGTGTTTATCATTAGCAGCCATTAGACCTCTCGCTCCTGCGATGACTCAGGTGAGAGGACAGACAGACTGCCTCTCGCCCACACTGGGAACCGACACGGCACCTGTGCAAGGAACCCTCCCGGGATGACAACCATGACGTTGCACAGCTTGAGGCACACTGGGCCGTTCTGGTGAGAGGGGACATCCAAACAAAGGGTATGTTTGAAACCCTTGTTTTACCTGCAGTGTGTCGCAGTGCTGGAAACAAGCTGCAGCCTCTGAAGATTTTCATCTTGTCCTGAAACTTACTCCCCGCGGAACAGGATGCACCCCAAGAACTTACCCCATGTGGCAGTAACACAGAGCGCTTGGGGGAAGGAGGGTGGTACTAAAATAGCAGGTTTTGTACGTGTGTTTACAGGCTTCACAGAGAGGCGGGAAGAGCACCCCAGGTGTGCAGGATGTGGGGACACCAGGCAAGCTCTGTGCCCCAGGCAGCACAGTTGCAGGCAAGATCTCCACCAGGGAACAAGGCAAAGGATGATGGTAGTGGCACACCCAAAGAACTAAGAAAGTAAAAGGAACAAACTCCTGGAGAGGAGAGGCTGTGCGAGACCTTTGAGTGCAGGGCCCAACATAGCAAATTGGATGAGAAAGGTGAAAGAAAACCAGAGCAGGATCTGAAGAGGCACTGATGACCTCCTGACAGCAGGGGAACAAGCTTCTGCTCCAGTGATACCTTGATTATAATGGCAACTTTGACCAAGGCAGACTGAGACACTTTCACACACATTTAGCGTCTGAAGGAAACACTGATTGCAGAAAGACTTAAACCACTCATCCCCTCTCCAACTTCCTTCTGTTGAAAGTAGCCTCAGGTTCAACAGAGACAACAATGGAGACAACATGTGAAAAGAAGGAAAACTTTGAGCAGAAATCTAGCAATCAGGATTATCATGACAATTTCAGCCAGTAATTAGTAAATGGAAAGTTAATTATTGCTGCTCCCCCCATCCTCTCACTGTGGCTCGCCCAGCTGTTCATAAATTGATAACCATAGAAATGAGCATGAGCTGAGCCTGGTAGTTGGTATTCACACAGTATCAAAGGAATGCATTTGCATTCTTTGCCAGAAGAATCAATTTACCTTGATTGATGATTGAACTTCAATAAGTTCTTTAATATTTTGGTCATTAACCGTGATGCCATAACAGTGTCACCAGAGCGCTATTGTATTTCACACCATGGCTCTTATTAGCTGCACTGTGTAATATGCCTGAACTTCTAATTGAGCCCTTTTAAATATTAATAATCAATGTATTTCAAAGATGATTCTTCGAAATAAAGCTCAGCCTGCCCAGAACACTTCATCAACACAGTGATTCCTGTCACTGGAGAGGCTGGGCAGTCCAGGCAGATGGCACAGGGTGCTGCTCAAAGCAGCCAAGGCCTCCCCTTCTTCTCACTGTTGGTTTTGTCATCAGTTCACTTTTTCCTTCCCAATTACATTGAAACATTGCTTCTGACTACAAACCCTGCTCCTGCTTCCAAACGACCTGCAGTAATTTCATTTTCCCTCTTAGTAACATTTCAAAATGAGATCAGCAGTAATACTTTCTTTATGCATTGGGCTAAACATAGGCAGATCTAAACCAACCTTCCTGATGATGGATATATGGCTAAAGTCAAAGAGCTAGAGGCACTTCAAGTGCTATAAAAGGAAATAAAAGGGGGAAAAAAAGACATTGGTATTTTGCAGTTGAAAAACAATTGAAGAAAATCAAGAAATAGTAGTTAATGCAAGCAGAAAAAAAAAGCTTCAGGGCAGTGGGTAGGTGGCCTTCAGTTCCAAGAGGAACCTTAGCATTGTACTCCTGTCCTTGCTTTTATTCTGCTAAGCAGTGACACATGGACTATTTACTGTGAGGAAAAAGCATCAAGCTGTTCCTGCTACAGATACGAACACCAGTGATGCAAAATCTGTCCCTGTGCAACATCTGTTTGTACTGGAGCAGCATACCCCAAGCCTATCAAAGTTGAACCCCTAGCCTAAAGAGATGGCAGACAACTCAGGTACACCCCTGCTGCACTGAGTTAAATCACAAGCAAGGTAAATTAGCCTGTGCTTATCTCCATGCTATCAAGACAAGATCCTTTTTGAGAGCCAGCATGAGCACTTCTATACTGAACCACATCGTGTGATGTAGGTGTAACCTCAGCTTTACAAGGATTCAGCTTCCAGTTGCACATGAGCATGGCAAGAACACGAAAGACCAAGAAAAAAGCTGACAACATTTCATTACTGCATTCAGAGGTGAGACGATTAACAGAACTGAGATAGCAGTGCATCTATTAAAATGAGGGGACAGTGGGAACCTGCACTCTGTTCCTGCTGCACCAATTGTCTGTTGAGTGGCTGGTAAGAATTAAAATTGTGCTGTCAACAGTAAGTCTTGCATGATTACACACCTTTAAAGCCAATCAGGAAGAAAATAAATTCAGATGTGTGTGGCAGGACTTGAAAAGGGAAGATACTACAACAAGCCTCCATTACCTCCTAAGAGCTGGTCAAATATTAATCACTACAAAATCTCTTGACAAAACCAGTGGCATAGTTCAGCCTCTCCAGACATGCAGAAATACAGAACATGTGTGTGAGGACCATGGGATGTTCCCATCTGTGCTAGACAGCACACCAAAGGATACCTCACTTGTCCGCTGGAACTATCACAGAGATGATGATCCACTGTCCACAGCAGAAACACATCCATTGAACGTGAATAGAGGACTGTTGCTGGCCTGAGGACCTGCTGTTGTGGCTGCTTTCATGGGAGGGGGCACCCTCTGCAGTGGAGCTGACTTCCCCAGTCCTGGCAGCCTGCTAAGAGTGGTCAATGCCTATTGCTATGAGAAAGAAGAATAAAATTATCCTATTTTATCCAAATTTTCTTCTCCCCCTCTGGAATAGTCCTAATTCATCCTTCATCCAAACCTGCAAGAGGTGGTTAGTTTTCTAAAATTTGTTATTTGTCTTTGGTATTCTCTGATGAGAAAACACAGATGCAAAGGAGTTCTTACCTTCGCATCCTTTGTTTTTGCATCTCTACGTACTAACAGAATATTCAATGAAGTCATTTAACACTTCCCAGTGATCTACAAGTAATCCTTTGTGGTTTTGAAACGTGGCTACTGGCAGAAAAATGACTGCATCATTTTTTTAACATAACTGTTCCGTTCCCTGTGTGTAATCAGTCATGTCTGCTCACTATATTAACAAAAATGAAGCTAAACATCTTCTTATCCTATTGTTTTGCAAAATAAATGTAGCTCTAGGAGAGGAAGCTGGCATCTATTCCAGCTCATACATCATTAATAGAATTATATGCAAAATTCTGAATTACTGTAGCACTGAACTAATATACCAGGTTTATTCCCTGTTTTCCACTGAGCCTGGAGCAGTGGTAGCAGAGAGACCACCACCAGACTTCTCATTCTGGAGTCAAAAGACTTGCTTATTCACCACCAGGAGTGAAAGATAGAAATAACAAAACATAACCCCACCTTTCTGAATAAGATGAGCTCTGTAGAAATATGGCAGTCAAAAGCAAGCTTTTCTAAATACTTAGCATGTATGTTCAAGTAAAATGCTTTAAATAGAGCCAATGGATTTAGGCAGATGGACTCTGAATCCAGACCTATCTCCAAGCATGCTGACATGACAGTTTCTCTCATGGAGCTTCCTACCGAGGTGTTCACACACCGAGGCAGCTGCTAGGGGTGACAGCAAGATGGTTCTTGATTCAGCTTATTTTGGCTGAGCCTGTGTGTGATTTCAACCATATTTTCTCCCAGGTGCTGCTGCATTAACTGTATGAGGAATGCACCAGGCACTGAAGCTGACAGAGACTTATAGCTCTGAAACAGAGATAGTTACAGCTGCACACGCACGCTTCCTTTCTTATTAAGGAAGAAAAAAGTGCTGCTATTTACCCTGTAAAGATCGCTAAAGCAATCTCTCAGTCAACCTGAACAGGCAGCATGCCTCTCCCGGTCCTCCCGGCCCTGGAGCTGCACCGTACCCCAGCTGCACATGGGCTCCCTTGCCCCAGAAGTGCCTCCTGCCACTGGGCTACGAGTTCAATTGGGAAGATCACCACCGAGTCACATCTCTTATCGTCCCGTGAAACCCTTTGGATTACCTCCCTGTCTTGTGTCAAGTTCTCCTCCAGCTGATCACCAGCAACAAATGAGCCTTTTGGAGCTAAAAGGAGGCTGAGCATGGCGGGCCAAACCACAGAGGGGAACAAACTCTGCAGGGCTCTGGTATAACACACACAGAAGTCCCACCTGACGCATTGGTGTGAATTTTGGGGTTGTCCTATGCAGGGACAGGAGTTGGACTCAATGATCTTTGTGGGTCCCTTCCAACTCAGCACATTCTATGATTCTATGATAAGGGACCGTCCTGGGGAGGGAGGTTGGCCTCAGTAAGCAAGGCAAGACAAAACTCGAGGAGCAGAAGATGCTGCGCCAAGAAGTACTTCTCAGATGTGCTAACAGCAGCAGCAACTTGTTGCCAAACAGAACTGTAATTTATCCAGCAAATCTGCTTTCACATAGGCAAACTCATTTATCTATACAGACTTTGGCTGAGGATACAGGGGAAAAAAAAGACCCTTTGGCTCCAGCATGCGTATGGGCAGACGCACACACGCACATGTGTGTGTGACAGTGAGAAAACAGTTATACTCACACTGAAGATTTTATCCCTGATTTCTTCAGTTGAAAACCATCACCACTTATTTTCTTCTTTGGTTACATCAAACTTGGCATTTTAAAAGCTTGGATTTTTTTTTTCTTTTTTCATTCTCTTTAAACTCAGTGCCGTTTTGAATTTGTTTTAAGATGAATGTTGCTTTCACTCCCATCACCAGTTCCTAGCCTGCATTTCTGAGCCTTTGCTGCATTTTCACTATGTTTAGCACTTACTAGGCAATTATCACTGAGTCAGGTAGAATGATGGCATTTTTACAGTTCAAGCACACAGTTCTGTATTTCAGGGAGCCGATTTTTAAACTCCTTAAATGTTAATAGCATCCACCTAATTGTACAGATCAGAATGTCACCAGCTAATCCTTGTGCTTTCCAGCTGACTTCTGTCAGCTGCTCTTTTGCTTTAGTTAGCAATGTCAGGATATATTTTTGATCACAATCATTAAGGTGAGGTCAGAAATATTTCTATTTGTATTCCTAGGTGTTTGCATCTTTCTGGTTTTAAACCTCACCAGCCCATCATTTGTTACACAAGCAGAATCTCAAAGCACTCTTAAAGCATCACAGGGTGGAATTCGTTTTTACTGCAATCCTCCATTTTCAAAACAACAAGCACGATTGCTCCAGTTCTCAGGGGAAAACAGCTTAAATGTGCGTCCATATTGCCCCTGCTCTGCATTTAAACTTCAAACATTTTATAGCATCCAAAATATTGGTGTGTGAGAGAATGGAGGAATGTCCATTTGTGATCACAGGAAATAAACCACCTTCCTCTGCCTCCTCCCAGGTTTTCCTTTATATTTGTTAAAACAGAATTTAGACTTCAAAAAAACCCCAAACTTCAGACAGTTTCGAGGTAACCATAGCTCTATTACAACACTTTTGCTGTACAAGAAACTATTTCAGCAGAAGCGCATGAGGAGATCCTTACAAGGCCAAGTATACTGCTGTAATGGGAAATGATGAGAGAAAATGGTTTCGAAGAAAATCTATTACTATTCCCCTGTGATGGCCAAATAAATGAGCAAATGCTACTGCCACTGAGTCACAAGAAAAGTCAAATTACAGAGAGTTCTGTTAATGTACAGATTTTGACATGCAGCCCCCCCAAAAGGAAGGGGTACAGAAATACTAACTCTCATACAGTCATTTATTAATAGCTAAATTCGTTACACATCTGCTCTGCGTAGACAGACTCTCCCACCAACTCAGCCAGCCTGGTCTGTGGGAACGGGGAAGGCAGCACAGCTCCACTATCAAACAAGCAGTTTAAAAAAATCTAAAGCTGGTATGCAAAAGTAGAAAGGCACGACAGAAACAACACAGGATCAAAACGAGAAAAAGCAGCATAAACGAGTCAAGAAAGTAGAAAATCCAGAATGACTTAATGCTGCCATGAAAGCCCTGGGAAATGAGGAGATAGTGGAACTAAATAACAGAAAAGTAGGTCTGATAAATAAGGGAGAATGGAGCACCATTTAGGATTCAAGTGCTTGAGCTGCTCAGCACTTTTTCTAAAAGAAGCATAGGAAAAAAAGCCCACCATTTAGTTTTAATGCCAACGTGTTATGGGAATTAGCTATCAAATTTACTATATCAATCGCAATTATTTTAAAGTCTGTAGAGAGCTAAGCCATTTGAGAATCCGAAAAGCAGCAGAACAGAATCACAGAATGTCAGGGATTGGAAAGGACCTCAAAAGATCATCCAGTCCAATCCCCCTGCCAGAGCAGGAACACCCAGATGAGGTTACACAGGAAGGCGTCCAGGCAGGTTTTGAATATCTCCAGAGAAGGAGACTCCACAGCCTCCCTGGGCAGCCTGTTCCAGTGTTCCGTCACTCTCACTGAGAAGAAGTTTCTTCTCAAATTTAAGTGGAACCTCTTGTGTTCCAGCTTGAACCCATTACCCCTTGTTTTACCATTGGTTGTCAAAACCTATTGTAAGAAGAGGCAACAAGGGTGATCCAGGAATCACTGCCCTGTAATGCCAAAAAATGTAATGGAACAAATGAGACCGACAAACCTGCCTACGCTGAAGTACAAGCTGGAACCCAAGACTCGCCAGGGATGCAAAAACAGCAGCAGGTGAGAAGTAGTGATCCCAAACTTTTCCTTCTGGTTGGATTAGAGTCAACAGGAAAGTGTGCTACAGCACTTTATAAAATTGCGTCCCCAAAACTGAAGCTGACCGGGATTAAATTCTGGTGGAGATGTCTGAAAACTCACTAGATGTCCATAACTAAAGGGTGAGAATAAGTGATAACACGCTATCCCTGAGACTGGTGTTAGGGACAGATCTTATTTAACATTTTAATTAATCTAGGAATAGGGAATCATTGCTAGTCACACAGGGAAAACCCAAGTGGCAGGTTATAATTAACCACTAACCCACCCAGAGACTGACGGAAGGAGGCGGCATCTGGAGTCTTCTGTCTTGGTTACCTACACATCACTTATACTGTCCTTAAGATTTTAAGATGCTTCAGAATATACCATATTTTCAGCCTGCTTCCTCTGACCACAGCTCTGACTTCTACTGTCAAAATATACTGCAATGAGAAATGAAGCAGCTTATATTTCACTTTGTGTCTTTAGCAGGCACGTAGCATTGATACAAGCTCTAGAAGAGTTCACTGAATTGGTCAAACGTCAGGATGCAGCAACATTTGTATCTCGAATTTGCAAAGATGTGAGGCTTCTTTTTTGATGAAAAGCACCTGTAAAGTGCAGGGTTATTGTGTTCCCTTTTGCCATTTCTTGGATAAATGTCATCATTTTTAATGCTACCAATCTTCTTCTATAGCCTGCGGAGGAGATTTTCTAAGGTAAAAAAATGGCTTGTAGGTGCTTAATTCCCATTAAAACCTACTGAGGAGATAAGTACTAAACTGCTATTGGAGCCTTCAGGAAAGAAGTCTTCCTCTAAACCATTGTTCTCCACCCTTGCAACACCTGAAATAAGTCACTGATACAACACATATCATTAAAATAAGCAATGTTTGAATCTGCAGTGAAATCTCTTTGTGGCCTGAGAAGTAGCTTTTTGGAACCCCTGTGCAAGTATGCAGAATAAGACAAGATACGCTCTAATTCCACATTCAAAAAGATCTCTATTTTAGGCAACGCAACACAAGAAGGTGGATTTGTCATCTATCTGACTCAGCAGAAGAGTCTTATTTAAAAACTCCACAGCAAGTCTTGACTGGTATTAATGAATACTTGTATTTGGTTTAGAGGTGAAATATTGTGTACATAAAATTCAAGAGCATAGAGGCCATCAAAGAACAGAAGAGCTCTGGCCAAGAGATCTACTATTGCCAATATTCTTCTTTCTTTCTCTGCTGCTGGTCTCCACTCTGTGTTGATGTTTCCAAGAGACCCCTTTTTGCTCTGGATGCATGGGCTCTGGTCTTCTTTTGATGGCTTCAATAAAGTTGATTGTTAGGCCTCTTTCACCGTCCATAGAGAATATGTTTTTTGTCAGGGCATTTTACAAGCAGCTGGTGCTGGGGATCAGATGTAAAACACTGGTAGAAAATACACAAAAAGGGCATGTCATACAGTCTGACCTGTGCACTGCCCCTCTGCTCCTGGAAACCCTCACCACGACATGTTTCTCCTGGGGCACTATTCATCAACAGATCTCAATGGTTTTACGAAAAGGGTCTAGCACAGTCCCCTTTGACAGGCAGACCTGGAGCCCCCTGCAAGAAAGTAATTTTGTATAGTCACCCAAGAGACCTCTCATGGAGCCACGAATGTCCTTAATGGTCTCTGGGGACCCAACCCCAAGCCTCGGGAAGAGACAAACAGCATTTTGTGTCTCCAGCTCTCTGCCGGGAAGACGGCCACTGTGATCACAATCCTATGCTGCAAAAGGCAGCACCTGCTGGAGCAACACTGAGGCAACAAATTCATTTCAGAGATCTAATACAGAGAGATTCACTGGTAACTTTTAATCAGTAGCAAGTTAAGACAAATTGGAAGCCCTGACCTACAAAGAAAGGCTCTGCAAATCCCCCTGCCAGCCTCCCGAGGATGGCAGCTCCCCTGGTACATAGCCTTGATAAATGGATCCTTTTACGAGGTCTAACTCATTTAGTCATCCCTTCTGCTTGCATTAACCACTTCTGCAAGGGTATCTTTCCTGGGCGTATTGCTTAAGTTAGGTCAAAAACCTGGTCTTGTTTTCAAATCCACATTCATGATGAAAGCTGCCAGTCTAAGACTTCTATTCTTCTGAGACCTTTTCAGTTATAAGCAGAGTGAATACTTCTTTTGCTTTTTGTGCCTGCCTGCTACAGGGCTTCCTCCCTAAAGCACAAAACATTTTTCCTTGCCGAATTCTCTCCATGCATCTACTCTGTACACAGCGAAACGGCTCAACGCAATGGGCTGGGTCGAAGTGCACAATGACAAGTCTCCCTTTGAGCGAGAAGCTTCTGTTCTCAGCAGAAGGGCCGAACCCCAGATAATCTATTCACTCCCCACCTGGCAAGGGAAGCAGCGAAAAAGAATAATTCACTGCACTTGTAAATGAAAAGCTGTCACAGAAGTACAGAACTCAGACTTGAGCCTTCAACAATGAACTTTAATTTGAAAATGGCACCAAGTTTTGACCTAGAGAGAACAGCTTCCCTTGATGAGGCAGGCAATTAGAGAGGAAGAAGCAACCCCCAAGCCTTCAAATTGCCACCAGCCCAAGCTGCTTCCTGGTGGTGGCAAAGACTGAGCCAAGGCATCCTGTCACCGAGACGCCCAGCTGGGGCAGGCACAGGGCAGAGCCAGGGAACGTCCCGGCCCAGAGAGCACCAGAGCTTTTGGGTGGCCGGAGGGCAGGGCCATGACTGCGCCCAGCAGCCCCTTGCAGGAGCAGCGCTGGCACAGCTGCGGCGCCGCTTTGTGCCGACACCACCGCCTCCCCTTGGATTGCAAATACCCTTGATTTTGGCAGCACGTCTTCCAACCCTGACGGCCTTTCCTAAATGCAATTTTCAAATGTTTACATTTCCTTTTCCCCACAGTAATTTTCGGTGCTTTGAACGTTTCAGGGATTCAGCTACATAAATAGATACCCTAATCTTGTAACAACATACTAGATTACATAATTGCGATTAGGATGGGTAATTACACAGTGCCCATGTGAGACAGACGGCTTCAACACTCCACATCACAACCGTGTCAAAATATTTTATTTACAGAATATCAGAAGTAGTAACTCCACAGGCTACACTGTATTTTACTGTAAAACTTTTTTTTAATATGGCTATACAAAAATAATAATTAGAAAAGTCATTCAACTGCTTGTATTCTGTTTCCATTATGTTAAGAAAAAAAAAGCACACTGTTGGGGTCCTCCCTACTACAGAACATTTCAGCAGCAAGCTGTGGCCCTGCTAAGAGTGCTCTTGTTTATTGTAGAAATGTTACTAGACAATATTACAATGCTTTTCTGAAGTAAAGCTCACAGATGAAGTAAAAACATTAGCCATGGTAGATATTTTTGTCAAGGTATTTAGCTCTCATTTTGATCTGCTGATGACCTTTTAATTGAGTGAATCACAACTACATTCTGTTGCCAGAGCTTATTCACCAGCTATGAAAACAATCTGAAATTACATGCAAATTTTATTTTTGTTTACCCTCATGACCTCAAATTTATACTACTTAGTGCTCCATCACAGAAATGTCAAAAATCACAAAGACTCTCTGTAAGACAGTGAAGTGTGCAGAAAAAGCTCTCTAGGACTTGGTGGGGGCAGGACACTGGCACAAATTACATCAGGTGTTTTTTAAACAGCCAGCATTGCAAGGGAGATAAGCTTAAATAACACCACAAAGAGGAGTGACCTTGCCTGCTGACATGAGCACCGCTTTACAAAGACTTGACTAAGGAGCCTAAGTAAGGGTTTAGGCACCGCAACCCAGGATCATCAATGTCACATTATACTGCTCCACAGAAACGATGGAGCAAGTGCTTGCTGGCATGATCTGACATGAGCTTAATTGTATATTTACTTCACATACAAAATAGCCTGGATAAGTATTTTCCATACAGCTAACCTGGAACTTAAATAATCATGGAGCTGCATAAATACTGAAATGACAATCCTCTAATCACTGTCACACTCAGTGCATCACATGAATTTTTGAATCGACTGTGACAAACACACATTAGAGGTTCTCACAGTGTACTGCTACTTATGTTAAAATACATTTTCTGGAGGTTTTACAAAGTTTAATTGCACAGGATGAAACATGACACCTAGGCATTTGATTTATTACTAAGCATAGCACTATATTAGTGAGACTGCAGAGCGTACAGTGTTGTGGAATTATTTTTACTCTGTCATGACAGATGGACCCAGGCAGTGTTTGGTAAGGACTGTGTGCAAGTGTGCAGACACATGCTGCAGGTGGGATCCTCTCTGCTGCCTCCTCCAAGCCAAGCTGTTATACTTGAAAACAGCACATTTTGGATGATGAAGAAATCATCGTCATCATCTACGTTTTCGAAATGGCAACATAGATTTCAATCTTCTCTAAATGAAAAAAAAGTCTGTCTTGACTAGAAAGTGATGTAAGCCTTCCAGAACAATAATCTCCGAGCATCAGTTATAATCCTACCCTACAACAGGTGTACATAGCTCGTGCTGCAGTGGCGCACACAACTACTCTGTGGAGGTAGCAGCAGATGCATCAAGGTGACAGGTGCGATCTCAGCTTCCCAACCTGTACCTATGTTTTGGTTTGGTTTTCCCTCACCCCATACAGCATGGCACCCCATTTTGTGCTCTGCCCTCTACCACCCAAGACAGCACCCCATGGAAAGCTGTCCTTGCCCCCACCACCTCCTGAGCCCTGCAAGTACCAGCTAACACCCCCACGATCTCCTCTAAGAAATGGCATGTGGGATCATTAAAGGAAGCTCTGTGACATTGGCACAGCAGGCAGCACTAGCCACAGATTCACATGCTTTGCCCATTCCCCCATCCTCGGCCAGAACTTCTCATTCCACTTTACCCTAACCTGTGCACAGTAGGGCACTTGGTTCCCTCAGTGCATCCAACCTCCGTGACCAGCTAGATGTCAAGACTAGTGTCACACCTTCCCCAACAACAGCAGCGTGTGAGGCAAGTGGGGCTTTGTCCCATTCTAAGACAGGATTGCACACTGACTTCTATTATACTTCATGCCATAAAGCTGGCAAGCTGATAGTGAGGTCAAAATGCCAGAGCAGCACCCTTCCCGACCCTGCCTGCAAGGGCCCTGAGGAAGAGCCTGGATGCGGCCACGTTGGCACAGATCTCCAGAGGGTTCCCGCTACCAGAGAACACCCGAGCACTGACCACCCTGCCTTCTGCTAAGCAGAGGTGATATTTGGCAGCTGCATTTCTGAATGCCAACCAACTTCTTTCTCTTTCCTATTTATTTCACCCTTGTGAAAAATCCTCCATGCCCTGCTCTGCCATGCCCCTGGATGCATCAGTCACAAGAGTCCCCGCGGCCAGGGCAAACCTTGAGTCGCCGTTTCATGTAAGCTTTTAGATAATGAAGATTTCTTCAGCATGGCCTGTGTAGGATAATTTTGAAACTGTTATTCTGTGATTTATGAGAGCTGTGGTTAATACTTGAGAAAAATGCTTTTAAAGCTGAATTCTCACATAACACTTTAATGTATCGTTGACAGCCAGCAATACCCTCTCTCCCCATTTGTTTTCTGAGCTGACACTAAACCTTCCTACAAAGCTAATTAAATCACCAGGAAAGGCATCTGACAATGTCCAACACGCTTAGAAATGGTCTTAATCAAGGCCTTTGGCACCAAGTTCACATTCTTCTGAGGAGAAACTTTATATTAAATCTCCTTGAAATCAAGTGGTTTGGACTGGCCCCTTTCCAGTGGCTCAAAATATCACTGCCCAAACTTAAGGAGTGCTTTGCTCCAGCTGGAAGCAAGCTTAAAGCTAGATGAAATGGAGGTGGGAGTAAATCTCTGTATTTCAACCAAACAAAATGACATCCACTCTGTCCTCTGCTTTTAAAAGAGGCCAGAAAAGGGCATCAACTCAACAGGATCAGAATCAATTGCTCTATTGGAAAAACTGCTGTTAGCTTAGATAGTTCAGCCTTGTATTCAGCAGTGTTTTACCATTTCAGTGTATTCTTGTCTGACTAGAAAAAGCTGTAGTACTCCAGTAACACACTTTTAGGCTACAGGGACAGAGGGGCACTGGCTTTCTGCCGAGAAGCAAAGGTGCAAGCTACACCAAGAGCCAGGAAAAATACCTGAAACAAATGGCAGTGGTAATCTCTGGAGCTCAAGTAATCTCTCAAGCTCTCAGGCCAATTCAAATGCTTACTGCTCTTTGTTTAAGTGTTGAGTTCTTTATAGTTTGGCTTTGTGTACGTTTTATACAAACGTTGACAAATACTAAAACAGCATTGGAACATTTCAAGGCTGATTCACTGATAAAATGCTCATTCATAGAACTCTAAGGAAGGGACTGGATGTCATGTTCCCTTTCAAAAATACAGCTGAAGCAAGTATTCTGTAAAGATTCAAAGCAGATCTCAGATATAAAGAGCAACAGAAGATAAGCAGTGCATAAGGGGACACTGAACAGGTCATGGAGTCTTACAATAAATATTACTGAAATTCAGTACTGAGGTTTGATTCATAACGTCTCTAAGGACATTTATCATTATTACCGGCAGATTACGTGCCTTGTTTTAGAGGAAGCTGACTAAAGATTGCTGTTAAAGCTATTCCTAACAGTTGATTACACATTTTTACTGACACTTCAGGTTTAATTCTGATCAACTTTTGTTGATTTATAAACATTGTTGCCTACTTTAAAGCCTGCAATCAACCACATTATGCACTAGATAACGAACACACTCCCTAACTTCAGGTAATAGGCAGAAACTCCATTAGGCAATGGTTGAATGAAGGGGAGCTCTATATATATCTCTGTCTTCCCAAGTGCTCTGGTGTGACATTCTTACGGTATTTCTAAGAATGAGGCTCCCTGCCAATCACGCTGAATACAAGTGCGAGTCCTTGTTCCTCCCCCCGAGATACGGTCTGCTCTGCTCACCGCTGCACAAACAATGTTCCAAAGGTGGACGAAAGAGGAGAGGGCAACTGGAAAGCATCAGCAAACAGCTTCCAAATTCTCTGCACAAACAGGTGTTGGGGAAGAGCCATACATACACAAAACCAGGGATGAATCAGAAAAAGCTGCGGAAACGCAGCACAAAAACCTCTCCTACCTCAGTTTTCCATAATTTAAGGTAGAGAACAGAATGAGAACAACGTAATTGGATGGACAGAAAAGGCAATGCGTATCATCAAACTTCACTTAGAACGCTCAGAAGGGAGCCAATAGTAACAATCACATATAAAACTAAAGACCTCCACATTCCCCCCTCCTCTGAGGTTTCCCAGCACATCTCTGTCTATTAGTTCATCCTTCCAGTAGTTATTCTCATTTTCTGCCATGTACAAGGCCAAGCACATTACCAGTGCATAACAAGCTATAATAATGATTGACGATTACATATGGACAAGGTAAAGTTGAGATTAAGAGCCACATTAAAACAGCATCAGAATTTCAGAGGACTTTATCTGATAAGAGCTTAGGAATAAGAACGGTAGAGAAGAGTAGCTGCAGAAACCACTGAGGAAACCCTTGTTGAAAGGGTCTGAATTCATTAAAGTCAAACAGGGATACACACAAAGAGAATTAATCAAAAGTAGAGAAGAACAAGCACTGTATATCCTCCTGAATCACTCCTGCCATCAGGTTAGATGCAAATTTGTATAGGCCTCATGTGTACCAAAAGCCTCAAACTACTGTTCCAAGCAAAACATTGTTTAGCCTTAAAATACTGTGTCTATTTTAAGTAACCACTTCTCAGAGGTTACACTCTTTTCTGTTCAGACTTCTGCATTAAGGAACAATGAAATGACACAGTTCCCCGTGCTTCTGCTGCTCTACGGTGTACATACCGCATGTGACACATCGACGACTGGTTCAGCAGAATTTCCTTGGAACAGAGAACCCATTTGAACTCAGCCCCTTGGGGTTTTTATACTACAGCTTTCTGGGTGTCAGGGATGATATGAAAAGGTGACCCTTTTGGTCAAGGACTTTTTTTTCAATCTACAAAGCAGCAAGTCTTACTATACTTCACATAACTGCAGGTCTCCTTAAGTTGACAATTATTTGATACAAACAGAATTCCTGGAGATGAAAATCTGATTTCAAGATGTTTTCTGCCTCAGTGAGCTTCATGCAGGCAAGAACAAGTGCTGATGATAACTCTGGACACACAGTTTTAGTGTTTGTACAACGTACGGATCTTGCAAAAGATCAGAGCTCCACTCTGTTGAGTCCCGTCTGGATGAAGGGACGACAGCCTCTTCTTCAAGAGATGTAAGGTCCCAGAATTCAACAGTTTTATCTTTTCTGCCCTCCCTTCCACTCCGCCAGTGTTTAACATAAAAAGAGTTGTTTAAATCATAGCAGCATTGTCAGAAAGTCAAAGAGTTAAAGGTTTCATCATGCCATTTATGGACTGCCAGCTGGTACAAGCTTGTTATATCCAACTTTGATTAGCTGTAAAATGAATATACAGGCAGATTACTGCTGTTTGCCCAGATCGCTTTTCATTTTTTTGGGTTCAGGATTTGTATGTGCCATTCAGCTGAAGTAGCAGCCAAGATTACTGGCACAGCACTCTCTTCCTCCCCGGCCATTTAGTTTCTGATAACTGTGGTGTAAACACATTACAATAGTGTGAGATCCCTACTGACTGACAACCACCATTAAGGGCATTATATTGTACCATATTTATTCCATACATCTTCTGCAATAGCACCCCCAGGCACTCCCTTCAGAAGAGATATACACCACAGTGGGGAAGGCTGAGGGTCTGCAGAAATCTCAGACTTCTCCCTGCATCACAACACGGCCAGACTCCCTTCAAAGCCTTTCTTTACAACATTTTGTCTTGCTGTCACTCGGCTTCACCACGATGAAGGCTGAGCGACTCAGCTCTCCTTTTTCTCCTTTCAGTTTCCTTGGGTGTCACCAGTACCACCACTGCCCCCTTTGCCCAGCCTGACGCCTCTCTTCCTTGCCCCTCCGGGCTGCTATGCATTTCCCATCCTCTATTAAAAACCCTCCATCTTTCTGTCACCTTCACCCTGTGAAGTTACCACACACCGTTTGTCTCCTGACTAGTACAGTAGCTCCCTTCTTGCTCTTTGACCTTCTAAGTCCACCCAAGAAACCAGCAACCAGCCTTACCTGCTGCTCTCCTGATGCCACATGAGCTCTGCCCCAGCTCCTTCCCACAGGAACCACATCTTCTGCTTTTCCCACCCTCACATGTTTAAGACCTCCATACTTCCCTGCAAAGCTCTGCTTAAGGGTGTCACCTGCATATTTCTACGTGCTGGCCTTGCTGAATCTCCTTGAATCAGAAACAGTGCCAGATTCGTGGCTTCCCCCCCGGCCCCCCCAGTTTGTTCAATATACCAGCCAAAGAATACAAAGAAAAGCTGTGTACCCAGGTACACAGAAAGAGATTTTAAGGTCTTGAGGGAACATAAGATCATCAGTCTGATACCTTGTTTCATCAGAGACTGTAAAACAGCACAGTCTTGCTGTTCACACAGAAAATGTATGCTTTAAAATACCTCCAAGAATATCACCCAGGCATCATTAAAGTCACCCAAAGATGAAGAATTTGTCACTTCCAGTAGTGGATTGTTCTAACATTTGCCCACCTGCTCTGCAAGAAACCTGCACCTTGCTTCCATTTGAATTCACCACAATTTAAAGTTTCCAGATATTAAGTCCTTCTAATATGTTTTTTCACTTGATTAAGAAGACCTTTCTTCTCTCTTCTCTCCGTGAAATGATTTATATACCATAATCAAATTCCTCCCCATCTTCATATTAAGAAGGAAAGCAAATTGATCTCCTCCTGTCTACCATTATATCACATTTTTCTAGAAGCTTAGATTGTTTGCACTTTTCTTGCTTCCAATTTAATACTCCCTTTAAAACACAGAGAACTGGATGCTCTTTTGCTCTTCCCAACACCAAAGTGGGGGATTTTCCCATACTGTATATTCCCTGTCCAGGTCCAAGGACCATGTTAGCCCATTCCACCAGGCTGAAAGGGTGGGCAAATAACAAGAAACCCCCACCTGCGTGCGCCACATTACAAGTGCTGCTTCTGCATAATGGAAAGCTCGATTACCCTGCCTAAACACTGTGCAACCTTGTGCATGGCACTGGAAAAGCTCTTAGTTTATATAGCCCTGTAAAAAACTTACCCCCTGCACCAATCATCTGCTTACATTTATCATCCACAAGTGTTAGAAGATTTATTTCTCATGTCTCTGATGGGGGTCTTGACTGGCACTGGACCCAGTGCCAGTCCCTACCAAGTCCCACTAGCAACATCCCTGTTTGATGACTGTCCAACAAGAACTGCTCTTGCGTTCTGGTCTTGGCCAAACTGGACATGCGACCTTCGGTGCTACACATTTCAATCAAATGCGTTAAGTCAAATGCCTTATTAAAGTTAGTATATCATTACTGCACAGTTTACTTTATTAATTAAACTTGCAGTGTTCAAAAGATGGAAGTACTTTCCATAAATCCACACTAACTCGAATTGGCCTAGAAACACCCTAGGTCTTTATTGACAATATCCTGCAACAATTTTAATATTTTTTTTTTATTTAACACAAATACTAGGCTTAATTAATTGGGTCAACCATTTGCTTTTTTAAAATATTAGCAAGAGAGTACAATATTTCTATTTAGGACTCCCCTTTTTTTAAAAAAAAAAAAACAACAGGAACATGCAGTTTTTAGGCCCTATAATTTAAAAATACAGTCTTTGTGTACGACATCTAGCATCCTTAATCTTAAGAAACCAGCACATACCAATATTTTCACACAACACAAACCCAGGTCATCTTGTACCTCTATCAACAGTGACTGAAATAGTGATTGAACATGTTGCAGGCTTCTTCTGCATCACCACTTTGTACTGCAGTGGGCCTTTCCCATCAGGGGACTCGGCAGTATTGCACGCAGGCTATTCCAGCCTTGCGATTACTGTGAGTGATACGAAAAAGGTGAAGTCGTGGGTGAAAAAAGACAACAAAGGCAGCTTTAAGGAGACAGGAGAAGGCGATGACTTATAGACAAAAGCACCGAGATGCAAGCATGAAAGCCTTGAAAGGAAGGATAAGGAGTGTAAAGCTGCCAGGCAAAGGCAGTTATGTATGAAATTCAGGGACCAGCATACAGTGACAACTGGCTCAGCATGCTGGAAAAAGATGTCGTTACCAATATTCTGCGTGTGAGCTAACACACACACTTTTCCCAGTCCATTTGGGCTTGGCAATTTCTATTTTCTTCACTTCTGCCCTTTCCAGAAGTTTGCCACGCTGCCATGCCAACAAAGTGTGCAGAAAGCATCACTTGGCAGTGCTTTGCACAATAAGGTCTCCTGGCCTGGGGGCTACCAAGACTTTCTTGGCTCCTCTAACAAAGTGAACTGCTATAACCGTATCACTTTTGCTCTGCAGAAGCACATAACTTGAACATTTTGGTGATACCATCAGCAAGCTACCCTGCCACCATTCCACATTCAGCTGCCTGACATCTGCATCCCATTACACAAGCAGACAGGAAAAAATTCCTCCTGGGGGAAAAACCCCAAACAAAGTCTGAGTCATGGACTGAAGAGCCAAGAGCTGTAGAACTTAAGAAAAAGTTTACTTCTGTGCTAGCATTTGGTTTGTTTCTTCATGTTCTTGTTGCTTGCCATGATTCACTCCAGAGCCAAGCCATCTATGCCGCTGCACAGCTATTGCAGGCTGCTGTCTCATCCCAAGCAGGGTACACTTCCCAGCTCCTACCGTCACTTGTCTTGCAATGCTCTTAAGAGATATTTTTGCTTTAAGAATCCAAGATTCAACTATTAATTGTTTTAATACAGGTTTACCCATTGAACTGCATGCAGGACCTTATAGCAAACAGCCCACAAGAGGAAAGCTGTCCTTCCTTGCAACACAGGGGGGTTGCAGTTGCTTAGCTTTTCACCAACAATCTTGTGCTTTTTACTAACCTCTGAGTGTGAGGAAGGACCTCTGCCATCTTTGTTTTCAGGAGAGGATTAGTTCTCTGGTCCAGTTTTCAGTGTTTAGGGGTCTGCCAGATTTGATAGCATAGGCTAATGACATGTAAATCTCTGGGGATGTTTGAAAGACAATTATAATTCTTTAGCTTTAAAATAGGAACTGCTATCCCTTGAGAGCTGCTACTCCTCATTGGGTTAAGCATGTGGAGACAAGCTGCCTTCCCTTCTGCCTTCATAACGTATTTCTGACAGGTGATGATAATGCTCCTTTCTGAATCACTAAAATGTTTCCAAGGTACGTGGGTTCTCAAGTTCTCCAGGACGCAGGTGCACATAGACCACATCATGAATTCACAGAGGGAGATGACAGGACAACACTGGAGTCTCTTAGGACTCTCTGTCAGCAGAAGCAGTGTGGTAGCACAGCTCTTCACGTCCAGCTCCTACTGAAAGGTAAGTGCTCGGAGGCACAAGCAGATGCCAGGAGACAGGAAAGACAAGAGGAATTCATCTTTATTGCATGTGTTTGGTGCTAGTTACTGAGCTTAGTGTGGGAGTGGGCATGGGTGAGCTCTCAAACATGAGCGCCCACAGCTCTGGAGTAGGTGGACCGATGGCCCGGTCTGACACCAGCTGAGAACAGAGATAACGAGAGCAGTGCGATCCTACAGCGAGCAGCCCGGGGAGAGGAGCAGCCGCTACAGCCCTGCTCAGGAATGGCTGAGGAGCAGAAGCCTTTGTGAACACCGTTCTACCCTCATCCTGTGCGCTGCTCCTTCAAACACTGAGTTTTGATGAAACGCTATATTAAGATCAAGCTAAAAATGACCCTGTATAAAACTGTATGATCCACAATACACAGGTCACACAGCTACTGACCAGGGGACTAAACCCCAAGCTTTTGGTTAACTCCTCTATGCATGAGTGTGGTTAATCATTGCTGCAGAATGTTTTTAATGACAAGACAAAAAGGACCACTTTGCTTTGCACTGCTTCAGCCAAATATGCACATACGAAGTAAATTTGTCTTGCACAGGACCACACTTGCTGCAGGCAGGGATTGTAGCCTGACCTGGCCTGCTAGCACAGCCACACGCTACTGGAAAGCTCTTGCAAACACGCCTACCACGTGGAACATGGAAATGTGACCATGCACTGCTTTGCTCATTGACTTTCCAATGTCAACTTCACAGACAAACTTCTGTGAGCCTCACTGTTAGTTCCAGATAAACCACTGGGGCAAGAAATGCCGAGGGAATAGCACCACCTGTCCTTGCTGAGAAATCTTAACTGATGCAGAGCAACTCACATGTCTGAACCCCAGTCTGCCCCCTCAAAAGTACCACTCGAGCCCATCCTTCACCTGGAACATTTCGTTTGCAAGCAAAGGAACTGGTTGCAGAGTGAGCCACAACAGAGTTCCAGCAGTTTCTGACTTTGGGTTCAACAGCAAGGGAGTTTGCCTGGTTGCTGGAATGAAACAAAGAGGATAAACAAGGTTTTCTGCCTTCAGGTCTGAGTTCTGGCAGTGTGTCTTCATGGACCTCAAATAAATTGACATTTTCATTGCATTAGCAACAGAAGACAGTGACACTCGCCTCACAGCTGTACACAGTTACGTAGGTACAACACAGGTGCTATTCTGTCAATGTACTAGGAATCTCCAGGGGGGCAAAAATGCATATAAACTATCTATACAGCCAACCTCTGACCTCATCCTCCTAATCAATTTGGGCAGTTGTGGCACACCATAAAGCCTTGGAGGATGTTGCTAATATAGCAGGAGTCCCAGCAGAAGCTTAGGGCTTGCCTCCTCCCATGCATAAAGCAGTGGCTTATATTGTCCAGAAGAAGATGGTGAATGTGAGCCTAAAAATTCCTTTACTTTCTTCTTTATTTATTTTTTAAATTCTACATGTATGGCTACTCCAAAGAATTACCCTGGGCTGGGTACCCTTCCTCTTTGAGAGGTAGCAAGTATGTTGTAGGATTGCACAGCTACTCCATAGCCTGAGCTACTGCATCCCATAATAATAATGCCAAATTCACAAAAAGCCATTTTCTGCTGGTATTACCATGTTGGATTATCTCATGATTTCTGCAACAGAAAAGCTACTGTTTCTTAGTGGGGATGCAAGATGAAAGAGCAGACTGGAGCAAAACATGCAACCCACAATCACTCAATTCATATAATTAAAAATTAAACAGCAGACAGGAAAGCTGGCGCATCTCCTCCATGTGTCTGTGTGCGTATTCAGTTTTCAACAGAAACATCTGGTCCCTGACCAAGATATTTCATTCAACAAAACATGCTGGCTAAAAGTAGCTTCTAAACTATTTGAGTGCATACAAAAGCTTTAAAGACCTGCCAAGGAAGACTTGGGATGACTGATGTATACATGACACCCATATCAGCATGGCACCCCAGTCTCTCCACATCTCTCGCCACCGCCCTGGAATACTGATACTCTCTGCAGAGATACCGGCTGGAGAGAGCTGTTCTGGCAGCTATGTGCCTTTAATGCCTCTTTGTATTTAAAGGATGAAACCCTGTAAGGAAGGCACATAAAGCAGAAGCATGGAAAAGCAATAGCACAGGAGAATCACTGCTATTTACTTTTTTTTTTTTCCTTTCTAAACAAAGTCAGGCTTCAGCTGATCGTTTTGTTTACAGTACAAGTAACAGAAAAGAGTTTTACTCCTTACAGCCCATTAAACCTGTTTTTCTCCTACTCCTGTTCTCCTCCCCCTCTCCAAGCCTTTAACAAGCCACAGGAATACAAATCACAAAAAACCTCAAAATCTCTCTGCTGATGAACTGCTGAGAAAAGGTTTCAACACGGCTTGTATTAACAGTGCAAATTTCCGACCTATTTATATCATGGATAATTGGCGACTAGAAATATTTGCATTGCTAATTTCCCTCCATTAAGAACAAACCCCGGGTCCCAATAATAGGGCTTAATAGCTGCATTTAAGTTACTGCCCCTTCCCTATCTTTTTTTTTTTTTTTTAACAGCTTTTCCCCTCTCCACACTTACATGAGTTCCTAAACAAAGAGTTCATTCTTTCTTCACTCCCATTACTACCGAGTTTGCTATTTTAACAACAAACTTTACTTTCGCCAATCTAAGCAGAAAGCAGAAGACATAGAGGGTGGCTAGGAATAACGGCAATTAAAAATCTGTTACTTTGTGTGTTACCATTTCCTTATTATGAATTTTAAAAACAAACAAACAAATCAGCACACTTTTTCAATGTGGACAGGACCTTGTGAAGCTGAATTCTTGTGTTAGGCACTTCAATTTTAAAACTGATGCCCTACAAATCCTTGTGAAAGATTTGAACAGAATGGTTAAGCCACACTTTCATTTCCACAAACGAGGGCGAGCACAACCCTTCAAGCGGAGCTCCCCAAAGGCAGGAGTCCTGCTCCACACAGATTGCCACTTGTGGGTGATCGTCCTACACCTGGAGGGCCCCAAGAGCTGATTAGGAGGCTGATATGGCAGAATTTAAAGTCTCACAAAAAGGCAATCAGCCCAAGCGCCCCAGGGAGAAGGGAGGGCACGGAGCAGAGTGGCTCTGATTTCATCCAGCAGCTCTGTTTCACATTAAGGGACACTGTCAGGTCCCTTTAGAATCACTTGAAAATAGATGAGGCAGATTTGAGGGCTAAACAGAAACTTTTCTTATGGTCCACTGGATCTGCATGCAAAGCTCATTGAAAACATTTGAGATGCGTACCAAATGAACTGTACCGCACAACCAGAATTAATGGTGTCCTTGCCAGCACGGCAGCCGATAACATTTGTTATCCCGTGCAGTCACTCAGCCCACAAACAAATCCCTTCACTGCCATTTATGCCCACTGTGCTCCCATAAAGCATCCAGAACAGGTACCTACACCTATTAATAACCCTGCCACCACGGCCACGTTACAGGGGAATGGGAGCTATCATGATACGCTGACATTTAGCTGATCTCTGGTCCTGCAAATTCGGCTGACCAAAACCACATTTCAGGAACGAGTTTTGCGTCAGTGAAAAGAGTTATATACTGAATAAGATGGCAACACAGCAAGTACTGGCTGTGCTGATTTACTGGGGCTGGCGACTGTATTGTATGGAATTGTAACTGGGCTGTGACAGCCGACTCTCACGCCATCCTGGTGGAAATAAAGGCTGCTGCCCCCCACCGCAGCACAGAACAGTGGAGATCTAACACTTCAGAGCAGCGGCAATTCAATTCTTCCTGAAAAACAGAGGCCTTTTCAATGAAGGCACCTGGAGGCTGCACAGTACACCTGTATTAACAGCTAATCATCACTAGTACAAAAGGGGAACAGATTCTTGCAACTCAGCCAGCAGCATAATCCAGAGCTCAGAGAGATAGGTGGCAAACATCTAACAGTAATGCCAAAATCCAGAAGACTGGGAATCCTTTGAGAAAATCAAGAGGAGTCCACGCAGGTAACTCCAGCTGAGCTGGAGATTGTAGGATGACTGTTGGCCAAAAAAACCCCCCAAAATCTAGCTAAAGTCAAAAAGACTGCAAGAAGAAACCAGTATGAGAGGAAGAACGCAGATTTTTGTGTGTGTGTCATTGCCATTACCACAATATTCCCTGCCACATTTTTGGAAATACTGTAATCTCCTGAGGAAATCAGTTCTCTCTGCATATCTTCTAAGCCCTGAAATCACATCCTTCCCCTGCTACAGTCAATACACACCCCATGAACCGTCTGCCTTCTCAAGAGATGAATGTATTTTACTGGTTTAGGACTCTTATAAAACCTTACCAGTGTAATAAAACATTAAGATACATTATCATTTTAACTCAGAGTCCCCTGAACGCAGAAATTACCTTGCAGAAAAGTGATTCCCATGACCTCTGAGCTCTGCACTGATGTCATACTTCTCTAAACAGAAAAAGCAACCTCATAACTGGAAAGACATGATTTCCAACAGCATCGCACCAGAGAACATCACCTTTGTCTGCAAACCACAGCAGCTAACCAGAAGAGCTGGCAGGGCTGTGGCAGTACAGCTTGCACCGCCCCTGGTGCCAGAGGTGCTGAGCAGAGGGACCCACTGAGGACGGGCACCTCCGTGGGGAAGGGGAAAGCAGGACACCACGACAGCACGACGACACTGTTCACGATACTGGAGTTGGCTCCTCTGGCCCTCTGTGCTGTCCCAGCAGAGCTGCTGTTTCTTCCTGTGAGGCCCCACAAGTAGCACTGGGGGAAGCAGAGACCGTGAACGCCAGCCCCTTATATTGATTATAGATGGCTTTGATAGTAATACGTAACATGTAGCTGAGCCCTTCTACGTGATACAGTGCCAAACACAGAGAAGACTTCATCTTGATAAAGTCAGACATCTTGAGTACGTAATAAATATGATATTCACCCTCTGTCTAACATAGGTTATGTGAAGCTGCTAAGACTGCAATTTTTAGGCTATCACTGTCCTTAAATTATTAAGCAGTATAGCATTAGAAAGCTAGACTGAAAGCTGTGCATTGCAGGTTTTCCTTTTTTTTTTTTTTTTGATGTGTGCCTGAACAGAAAATGCAACTTTAGATAAGGTCTTGTGGTGCTAGTATGTATCAAGAGGATGCCTGGAGACTGACACTCTATCAGGTGTCACTGTTGCTTACATTTAATCTTCCTTGCTTTTTAGTGCTTGTGTGGTGAACAAAAGCACCTATTAACCTACACCGTAGGAAAGCAGAAACTATCTGTCTTAATAGAGAAGACTGAAAAGGGATCTTATTAATACTTATAAATATCTTAAGGGTTGGTGTCAAGAGGATGGGGTCATTCTTTTCAGCAGTGCCCAATGACAGGATAAGGGGCAACTGGGAGAAACTGAAACACAAGAAGTTTCATGTGAATATAAGGAGAAACTGCTTTATGGGTGACAGAGCACCGGCCAGAGAGGTTGTAGAGTCACCTTCTCTCAAGATATTCAAAACCCACCTGGACACGATCCTGTGAACTTGCTTTAGTGGGTGAGTTGGACTAGATGATCTTCAGAGGTCACCAGCCGCTCTGTGATTCTGTGAGAATATCCTGTATTAACTGTTTACATATGTTTTAGCTGGTTTGAAGCCAGCTTGGTAAATATGTCGGGTTATTTTGAAGTCATCTAAAAATAGGTTTGTACTTTGGCTCTAGCTTATTTAAAGCCTGAACTAGAGATCTCTGTGATATCAATATCTTTCTTATGTGAATGAGGAAAAGAGTATCTAAGAATGCCCCAGCACACCCGATGTCACCTCCTCATTCTATTCAGTAGCCCCAGGGAATACAACGTGTAGTTTGCATGCATTTCTGTCAAGAGACATACACAAATCCAGGAATCGTGTGCTAGTGCACGTGTGCAGGACGAAAGTCCACTCCTTGGTCTATTTGCTCATCTCCCTGTCCTCTCAATACAAAGGGCACTGGAAGGAGTTTCATTTAAACGTATCCCATTCATAATCTCAAGGACTCCTGAGCACCCTGGTTCCCCCTCCTAGAGAACAGTCTGCAATTGAGTAATGCTCCTTTTCAGCAAGGAATATCTGTCTACAGAAGAGCTTTCCAGATGATGACAGCAAATTCATTCAGAGTAACTTCACCTTCCAGTAGATGTGGCTGTCTTTCCTGTACACATAAACCTACTGGGCAGAGACTGTAAAACTCAGGTGCTTAATCCATACTGAGCTTCTTAATTTTTTGCCTAATGAAAACATAGTATCAGCTGCTTTTAAGGCAGCAAATGACTCATATTGCTATCACCTGTGTATTATTCATCCTCCAAGATAAAGATATCTAGAGCAACCTAGTTAAGTCTGTTCACAAAAAGACAGCATTAATCTGGAAACTACCTCATTCTCCAAAGGAAAAAAAAATGGTCAAGCTGAAGCAAAAGGAAATAGGAGGGTGCTGAAGAGTTCTTCATATGCCTGTGCAGTAATGGGGTGCTTGTCTCAAAAGCCTGTTGCGGACATGATATTTTATATGCATTTTGAGACAGTTAGATGAAGCAGGACAATCTGTCACTACTGCAGAAAGAGGGTACCTTCATTTTCCTTTTATTGTTTTTACCAGGTTTGAAATTCCAAGTAATCTTTGCTAGGCAGTGTATTTTAAAGCCTTATTTAATTATGAAAGGCAGAATCATGGTTGCTGTGTGTGTGGGGAGGGCAGGCCTGGGGCTTTCATAGTATCTGGCTTTTTAATGCCAGGAGCCGCCAGCCACTTTTCTCTCGGGTCATTCCTGTAACCGAGGGAGGCGGCGCACACTCAGCCTTTCAGACTTTCAGCTCATATGGTCCCTACTTTCAATCATGCTTTAGGGACTAGCTGAGAAATTTCACCATTTCTCATGCTGGCTGGTGCTTATAGGCAGCAGTAAATGCACACTCATCTGACGCATGGTCAGAAACGAGCTAGAAAACCTCTGGGAAGGAAAGGGGAAAATTCTAGAGACTTTGCAACATTTATTTCAGGAACAGCTGTCTGAAGAGATGTCCCAGCTGAAGCAGATGCCACCCTTAGCCAAAGACTGGCAACAACCGAGCGACTTGTTTTCGAGGGGCTTCTCCATCAAAATATGAAGAGCCCTGCGAGTCCTCTTCCCGCTACAGACATGTACCACAAAGATAAAATAAACAGCAGCGCCTGTGTTTGTGCACATGCATGTGTATATACTACCCATGAAAGCCGCTCCTGACAAAGGGAAAACTGGACAGAAAGCAGAACATCAAAACAGACAAAGGGAAGAAAAAGCAAAGGGATCTCTCCCACCCATGGCTCAGAGAGGAGCTGCGTATTCAGAGAGCAGCGCGGTGTGCAAAGCCCTCAAGGCGCTGCTTTATCTGAGCTGCTTCTAAACGTTCCTAAATAAGCCTATTAGTTTCTGAAATCTGGCAAGCGAGGGAACAAGGCCCATGAGTATGAACTGAGGCAGGACGTACTATTTTAAGTGCATTTACATGCAGTATGGGCTTCTCCGTTGACTGCCCAAAGGTCATCTGACAAAAGTGGCAAGTTTTTTACACCATGTCAGTTTTTGATCCAATAGCACTTGCATACCAGACAGTTTAAAAATATCTATTCACGGCCACTGTTTCTGCTCTGTTCAGCGGTGCCTGCCTATGTCTCAAGTTTATGATGTCTATAGCAAATGTTTTAGTGTTGACATCTTCTGCAATTTGACTGAAGATAAATTGCATTAAACACTAAAACATTACTTACAGATGGAAAATAGACTGACTTCACAGACATTTTTGCAAGCAGGGCATCTCCAGTTACACAGTGGCAGAGGCTGCAGCAGAGAGAACTCAGTTTAATAAGGAAAAATCAATTGGCATTAACGGAAAAAAAAGCCACCTTTACTTTCATTCCTGCTTTGAGGAGCGCTGCTCTACCAACACAGGGTGCTGGAGAGAGCCTGCTCTCTTTGTGTACACAAATAAAGCTGTGCAGGAGCAGCACTGTATCATGTCAGAATACCCAGCTCCAACATATTCTGCACCATTGTGATACTGGAAAACAGCCCCCTGCTAATCCCTACATTTGTGAGCAAACGTATTTGAGAAAAATATTGATAATCGTTTTCTCCTGACCCAGTTTTTAAGGCAAGCTATTTAGTCTGGAGCACAGAATGGGAACTCTCTGTCCTGTTCCTTCCACTGCATTCCCCACTCCCCTTCCTTGTTCCCTTTGGTGCAAAGGTTCACGATACAAATGTAATTGCTCTAATTTTTTCCACGTCCTTTTGGGAGAGAGAATATTTCTTCTTTTAAAGGGTATTAGTAACCCTCTGGCAATTCTATTTATCTCTCCAGTACAGTGAATCTCAAAATATCAGCCCATGCTCGCTCTCGCTTTCACCCACTGCCACAGCGGAGCCCTCAGCATCTCCGGAGAGATCGGGAGCTTCGCGCGTGTGCTACACAGACTGTCACAGCACGGAGACGAGGCCAACACACCACAACAGACGACAGCTTCATAAATATTGAAGGGCAGCTACTCTGTAATAATGCGGAGTTAACAACATGCACGTTTTATTTATAGAACAGACAGCAAGAGGTGCGCTCGTTTATTTGCCAAAGCTACAGGATTTTGGATATTCCTGGTGCAGCTGAGCAAGGAAGGGGTTAAAGCCACAGTTTCCAATACAAAACAAACAAGGCTGAACCCCAGTGTTTCTCCATGGCCTCCTCCTTCCTTGCCCTCTGCAGAAGTTATAAATAGATTGCAGAAGAATAAAGGACAGGTGGGACCGAACTAGCCAGCCCCCTCTATTCTCCCTAAGGAAGAAAAAAAAAAATCATTTGATTCAATTATTTCAGATTATGAAGAAATTAACACCCCATGAAAAACCAAGAAGTACTACTCCCAATTACAATATGTGTCCTTCTGATTTATCATCATACTGAATGTTTGTCTTTGAACTATCCTTTCCTTTCTTTGCATCAAATTCATGCATATTCCCAAAGCAAAGCATGTCTACTGAATTTTGCAGTATAGCCCCCAGACTGCCCATAAGGACGAGAGGTATGCGTAGACAAGGGACTGTAGGTGGACAACATCGTCTTTACTATGCTCTGCTTTGCTAATTCTGGAAAACAAAACAAAACACCACCCTACCCCTAAATAAATCTGAAGATTAAGAAAAATGCATTTTGCCCATTGCCATAAAGCTAAAGAGTCTTTTATCCAGCAATCGTTTGTGGAGCAACACATTTAAAAGCAAAAGATTCAAATAGGAAAGTTCCATCTACAATCCTGTATGCATCAAGTTTATCAGCCCTGACTTACCTTGCCAAGCTAGTTCTTACTGCATCACCAATTAGCAGAAATGTGTAAGAAATTAAGTATTATTTGTTTACATCTGAACACAAGGTAACTCAAAAGGGAACCAACAACTCTTGCCTGCCACCTGAAATCTTCTCTCAAGGTGCAATTTGCTTTTAATAGATAGCAAAGACAGCATAGGCACCAATACCACCTTTTTTCGAACTAAACTGCAGGGTGGACTGGCTCCGTGTCTCTGAAATCAGAGTATGCCTACCCACAGCTTCATTAGAGTGGGAGGCATGAGAAAAAGATACCAAGGAACAATGTTCAGTAGTTAAAGCTCAGGCTTCAGATATTGCATCTGGGGATATACCCACAATGAATATTCAGGAGAAATTCCTTATAAGCACTGAATACAACCATGGCAAGGGTCAGAGTTTCTGTAAGATTTTTACCTACTGAATTCGAAAAGTGATTTGAAACAGAAGATGAGTCAGGGTTATCCTTTTTCTTATACTCTCACACAAACACCATGCAGTTTGTTTTCCCTGAGCAGTGTCAGGCCAGCTAGCTCAGGCCTTCCAGCTTTGCCAGAAGGTCTGTCCTTGTGGTTTGCAGGCATGCCTTCCTTGGGAGGGAAAACCAAAATGCTCCAGGTGGTCAGCACCTGCACAAGCACTCTTCACCTGCAGCCCTGGAAATGCAAGGAGCTGCCTTACACCTCACGCATGCAAAGAATGCCTGATTCCTAACTTACTGCACCCTTTTCCTAAAAAAAAAATTTTTTAAAAAAATCCATTCTTACACTTTCAGGCTTCTCTTCTTTAGTATTTGTCTCCTTATCCAGTCACCTCTACAATGTCTCTTTAGAGTCTGCATGGATAGAGCAGGCACGAGCACTTAATTGCAAACAGGCAGAAGATGCATTAATTAAGCAGCCAGAGGGGAACTCACATCAACCCCATTCCTGGCAGAGATCTGTGCTCTGGGAGGCTGCACGCACCACCCAGTATGAAGCAGTTCTTGTCACAGACTAACTGAAGCTGGCCATGGTTTGAGCAGAGGGCCTCCAAAGGTCTCTTGTAACCTGTTTCCCCCAGCCCCAGTCCTACGATAACAAGCCAGTAATCAGGACAGCAGACCTGACACCTTCCTGCCTGGAAAGGATCTGTATGGCAGCAAAAGTCCCCTTATGGGATCCAGATAAACTTAGCTGCCATCCACAGCTGTTCTGTTAGAGCAGAGAATCCTCATCACATGGAGGCACCAACAACCTCGTTAACCTTCTCCTGTAAAGCCTTATCTTGACTTTGCCAGCTGAGTTTGCACGAGGTTTTCAGTATCCGGTCTCTCTGGAACTAAAGGAGAGGTTAAACATTATTTGGTTTATGTGAAGCATGAATACTGTGGACATAATGCTTTTATAATCCTTCAATAACAACTTGTTTAACTGCAGAGGGGGTTCTATAAACGAAGGCCACAGAAGCATTTCTCCATGAACATGTAATTTTTATAAGCGCTCCGATTTACAAGAGTTCATTTTTGTTCAGCTACATCATACTCCACCAATGACATCTTTCCAAGACAAAGATCAAACTGATGAGCATGAACTTGAGTGTTCCACCTGCGCGGCAGGTGTGCACCACGCATCCCCCACGTGCGCTGCTCTCCCTGCGTGCTGGCGGGAAGCCTGGCCACAGCACACACATTCTGCATTTCAATCTCTTCTCCACATGTTAGAAGCAGACAGATAAAGTGACAGGCACCCATACAACCACCCAGACAGGCATTATTGTCATAGGCCCGTTCAGTATGAGATGTGCAGAGCCATACGCACAATTCATTTTGTTCAGAGGCCCTGTGAAGGAGTGAGCCAACATCCTAGATAAGCAGAGCAACATTAAAAAGAAGAGAGGGTATTATTATTTTTAAGGTAATACAAATCCCAGTTCCTTCCTCCAGTTTCTTTTTACCATGGTTGTCATGTTTTTCCCACAGGCCACTGACATAAGGAATGCAACTGACTCTCAGAATAAAAGCCCCAAAGGGATGTGGAGAGCAGAAAGCACACCTGGTCCCATCTACCCAATGACACAAAAATTCAGTGAGGCCTGGAAAAGGTGGGATTCCTGTTTCCCACATGTGACACTCCCACTTTCTCCCTCTCCCCAGAACACCTCCTACCTACTCACCCTGGGGCTCTAAACTTACAAACCGGTTCTTCAAGACAGCAGGGAGAGAGAAGGCTGCAGAAGCCAAAATCCCTGAAAACAGAAGTGAGTACAGGTCTGCCCAGCAAATGACACTGTGTGCCAGCATCCAGTGCTCAGCTGGGGATAGCAGGTGCCTTTAATTCAAGTAACTCTTCTGTCTGGTTGTGGCAGGCTTCTCCTCTGCTTTTGTTTCCAGTCCAGAAACAATTTCCTGTAGGTCTGGCATTCGCTGCTCCCAGCTTTGTTTTAGGGAAAAGCAAGCGCTGGTCTCGCCAAAAGCGCCTGCGAGACAGGAGCAACGTGACTGTGCACCACAGCTCCCAGTGCTGCCAGGCTGGACAGGATCGAGAGGACCGTAAAACAGACAATATCCAGAGCAAGCAGCAGCTTCTCCGCCTTGCCCGCAGAGCATAACGGGTCCTGAAAGAAAGGCCAGCTGAGTGACCAAAACAACGAGAGATCGTTGTGCCAAATGCCTGCTTTGTCTGATTATCAGAGCTCAGTAACACAAGTGTTGCTGTGCCTATAATCAAATGCAAAGCCACTTTCTTGGGCCAGGGACAGAGGAAAACAAGCACACACAAAGCTAGGAAGCACTTTGTTCCTCCTACCCTCCTGCAGCTTCTGCTTGTGAAAGACACCTTAAAGCAATTTCCCTGTGTATATATTTAGGCAGTTTTGAGAACCTGCAGGATGCAGAACCATGCAGTTACAACGTGGAGTAGAGAAAGGAGGTTGGTGCAAGACGCTTGAGGAAAACCAGAAAGATTATAAGAGACAATAACTAGTAAAGAGACCAGCTTCAAAGCATCACTTCTGTATATGACGTTAAAGTCATCCCAGGAGATGCCAGCACAGGAATAACACAACTCTCACTCTTACAACATTTAGATCTTGAAAGGATAGGAGTTAAACAAACAAACAAACAAACAAAACAAGTTATCAAGATGTTAAACACCTTTACAGATATTTTTCTGACATGTACCTCAGAGAGACTGGCAGTTTGGGATCTTGCCCAAAAACCTCACTGTGCCAGGAGCTCAAGCACAGCCTGCCCAGTCCCCAGGATCTCCAGCGAGCGCAGTTTGTTTGCACAGGTGACTGTTCCCCGAGCAGAGCAGGGCTACTCCGCTGTGAAACCACCCACCTTGCCTTAAAACAGCACCACAAACTTTGCTACAGATCCACAAAGAGTCTGCTCCAAAGGTGCGAGTGAGCGCATCTGTCCTGTGTCAATATCAGAGCTCATTTTTAATTCTGTTTTAGGAAGCCCTATGAGGCCAATTTAGCTACATAGCTAATAAAATAGGTGAGTCGTCTTCTTTGCAGATTATGGCCTTCAACTTGCTGCGAGCCAGTAATAACCAGCCCTAACTTGTCTGTTCCTATTGTCTCACTAGAAAACAGAACATTTAGCAGGAATCTTCGCTCCCACTTACAGGTAGGAGACACAAAGTACAAAGAGATTAAGGAACACAAAAACGGGCAAAAGGAGACAGAACAGCAAAATGCACTGGAAAACCCCTCTTCTCTTCTTTGCCTTCTTAATACCAGGCATTAATAGCACAGCCTTAAACATTTGCAGGTCCTTCTGATAAATAGTATTTCCTACCTCTTGGTGTTTGACCAAACATATAAGCACAAATAGAAGAGGTTGTAGACTTCAGTATAATGATGTTTTAAATTCAGCCTTAATATAAACACTCCCCAAAACAGTAGTAAGTCTATTTCTCTCACATAGAACCCTTAATATCCTCACTGCTAACACAATGAAAGAAGCTAAAACTACTCATTTCATTACCTACTACTCTGCAGATTAATTTCCATTCTGTGCTGCACAATGACAGGGTCACCATGGGGTTTCCATGCCACTGAGGCTATGTAAGGAAGTATGTAGCCTGGACAAATAAAAGCAGGGGAAATCTTTATTCTCACTCTTCCTAACCTGGGGTTTAATACCCTTTCTTTTGTAAAATGAAAACTAGTCTTTTCTCAGAACGTAAATTATCAGTGCCAACCTTCCCAAAGGAAAAATATTACATCTGTGTACAGCCTCTGCTAGACTTAAAAAACTTTCTTGGAAGGATCTTGGCTTAAAAGCAAGTTCCGAGTGCTCTAAAATAGTCAAAGATAGTCTAAAAATGAGCAGGTGCCTCACAAAATGAAGATTAAGATTTGGAGTCCAAACCTAGTGCCTTTCAGGCAAAGGATTCCCAAGGCAGAAACTCCTAAAGCAGCTTTTGTTAAGGTTTCATAGAAGTACTGGGAGATTGTCAAAGACTAGGGAATGTGATTGCAGCTCTTAATAGGCTTCAAACAGCACCTGTTACTCTGAGTTTATCCCATCTATTTCATGAATCTACCACTCCTTTGGGCATACACTTGTAAAGAAGCCAACACCCCTTCACTCATGAGGTATTTGTTCAGCACCGTGAGCGGGGAAATCAGGCTGGCACAGCCAAGCAGCCCAAGGCAGCACAGGAGCTTGGCTTTCCCCTGCTGGGCCCTGCCAGAGCTGGGCAGCAGTCGGCCAGGCATCCTGGGTGCCAAAGGGATGGTGCTGCACAGGCACGTGCCAGAGGTGGTACCTTCTACTTGGCCCCTTCCCACCCAAGTGGAGCGACACGCAAGTCCTTGATGAGAACAAGCCCACCTTCATCTACCCGCACGCTGGTCAAGGCAGAATTTGAGCATGAACAAACCAGCAGAGTTCAGCAGGGTCCTGTTTGGCCCTGTCCCACTTCTGTGTGTGCACCACTCCCACCTGAACGAGGATCCCTCCTGGCCCTACCACCTCCTGCTCTGGCGATCTGGAGATGAGAGTTTGGCTTATTTCTCCTCTAGGGTGCTTGGGCCCCTAGAATCCCTATTCTTCTCTCTGCCCTATAGCATGGGCTGGATCCCTGTTTCTGCTCCCCACAGAGTCGAAGGGAGCAAACCCAACTTCCATTCCTGCTATGGGAAGTACAAAATATGGCTGCACACGAGCCTCCCCCATGCTGCGCCCATGGAATGCACATAGCACTGTGGCTTCTGGGCAACTCTTCCTCCCTGTCCTCCAAAAGCTGAGCACTGAAAATGCTAATGGCTTAACAGACCAAGAAGGGCAGCGAGCTGCCCAAAAGGCACTGAAATGGAATAGAAGAAATAGACATGTCATTTTTCCTCTCCTCCTTGAAATTTATTGTAGCTAGGACTGAATAAAACAACTGAGAGTCAGGAATACAGATAGCATCTGAGATTTCTTGCTGTCCCTGTCAACAACATTCAGACATTTGAAAGCACAGCCATAATCCCCCTTTCACGGCAGCGGAGAATATGAATGAAAACACACAGCAGCCTTCATTCTTACTCGGAGATCAAATCTGTTCCGTCCCAAGCCTTCCCTAACCCACAGAGCAATGCTGGGTGAGGCCTTGGGAACTCACTGAGCCCATCAGTCCTGTACCAAGGAACTGATGGTAATTTCTGGGAGCAGCCTTCTGCCTAAATCGCCAGGTTGATCAGTGATGAAGCTGTGTTAATACTTAGTTAACGTGGACTGGCTGGTGGCAACTTTCTTCTTTCCAGAATACCTAGTTCAGAGCAATTCAAGCTTGCAAATGAACAAAAACTTAATATATTCAGGCAGATAACTTTACTTCCGCCCTCATTAAGTGTCCTAAAAGAAATACATAATCTTTTGTCAGCCTTTAGGTTGGCAGTACATATACTACCTGGATGACAATCCCCCCAGATCCCATTCATCTCCCACCTTCCTGCAGAGAAACCCCTCAGCTGCACCTTGCTGAGGCACACCAGGTCTCTCTTGGCACAGACCACTCCATTCCTTTGGTCATGGACCGGCAGCTCGAGCTGTGTGTGTCCAGGCACATCACCACACCTAACCAGCATGACGAGCCCTGCATTGCTCCGCACGGCTTCACCTCGCCCAGCCCCGGCACTGCGGTCAGGCTCCCCATCGCCACAACACCCAGGGACAGGACTAGCAGAGATGCTAGCACGTCATCTAGTTCCACCCTTTATTTCCAAAGGAACTTCACTTGCTATTCCCAGCTTCTTCTCATAAGCAGTGTTTTTTCTGCACCACTGGAACAGTTTAAAAAGATATTACAACATCTTCCAACACCCGTGAGGTACTACACTCTCTTTCTTGTGAAACTGCAAACCGTTTATGGGCAAGTCGTCAGGAAAACAAGATAGCAATCCAAAGAAATGGATGGGTAAGCAGCACCACCATGGCAGAGGCAGCTTCGGGAGAGAGACAACACGCCTGCATGCACGTTCTCACATCCTCCCTCCCAAGGAGGGAAGGCTTACAACAGCCCCACTCATCACTGAGAAACTGCCTCCAAGGGAAAATAAAATCACGTCAACAGAGACCTGTTCAAGTACACATCTACTGTGAAAAGACTGTCCTGACCTGGCCCCTGGAAAAACATTCCATCTGCTCAGGCTCTCACCTATTAGAGAAGGAAGTCATGGATTTTTTCACTTCAATATCTCTACGCTTATCACCATTGGGAGAGAGAGGGGACAGAGGACTCGACAACATTTCAAGTGTGAGGTAGCTGTATTTTGATCTTCCAGGACAGCAGCAAGGTGGCTGAAACAGGCACATCTCCATAGGCAATCAGTGACCCAGTGATCATCATGCCTTTTGAATATGTTGTGGCATTTACAGCTATGTAGAGGTTAAAATCAGAGGCTGTCAGATTCTATAGATTGTAAAAAAAACCCCATGATATAAAACACTTCCATAGGCTTCTTTTCAGAAATAGAACTCTCATTCCTAGGTCCCTCTTATTTATTTTCACTGTCAAACCAAGCACATGCTGAGGCATAAGAATTGCCCCAACCCCTTGCTAGATAACCCAGAGGAGTTTTCTCCCATCACCCACAAACTCTTCCACATGATCCCTGCAATTCACGCACTGAAAACAACTAACAGGAAGCTTCATCTGAGAATCTTAGGTTTTTCACTCCTGCAGAAAAAGCTACTATGAAGCAAACTGGTTCATCACCTTTTCCCTACAGTATATAAATATGTAACACCCACTGACAGCCCTGGATAACGTGAAAACCAGTCACATTTTCAGTGCAAGCATCTGTTCTTCCCTAAAGTAAATCATCTTTTTTATATTATCTAGTCTTTCCCTTCAACCATTTGGAAAACAGATATTGGCGTTCCTGAAGGAGACCAGGAACAGAAGTCCTGGATCCTTCTCTCATTGTGTCTGCTGGAATATGCTTTTTTCATGCTTTTTTCTGTAAATAAGTCAGCAATAACAAGATTTGTCGAGTATTTATGTTTCAGTACCGCAGCCAGAGGCGAGTCTCCAGCGTGTGGTGGAGCGGTGCTTGGGCTGTAGACCTTCACTTCAGCCCTCCGTTCCAAGAGCAGTTTCTGTGATGAACAGGTCTGAAATACCTATGCAAGCTGGCTTCTCTTCTGTACACCTATAAAGTACTGAACAAAACTACAAACCAAAGTCACAGCCCAAATAGTGGTATTCTTGGAAAAAGAACAGCCAGTAGCAAATGGACTTCATTACATCATCTCATTGCATCGTGATTATGGCCTCAGTAACAACTAAGGAGTGACCAACAGCATCCCAAGACCACCTAAAGGAATAAATACTGGAGCATGCCTCTTTGGAAAATAAATCAATCAATCCCAGAATGCCATGCACCTATTATTACAAATATTTTATTTCCTTCTTCATTAATATATGCAAAGCAATCAGATTAGAGCCACAGGAGGTAATGAAAAACCAACTAAGAGATAAGGGTCTTTTTATGCAGTTATGCTATGCATGTTTAGTTCCTATTTTAAAAGGAGACCTTGAGTCTACTTTTGCAGTGCTTGAGGTAAATGTCAACTATAAAATTTTCAAAGCAGGGACAACCACCATCTTGCAGAAGGAATTTCATGATCCCTTAAACGAAGTGGAACCCTGACACGATGAGCCTCATTGTCAGGCTAAAGGTGAGGCCGGAAGAATCCTACAGAGAAACGATAGGATAAAGACTGAAAATGAAGGTCAAAGTATTTGGCGACAGCCTTGATACAACCAGGCAGCTCAAAAGACACAAGGAAAGCAAAGCTTATGGGGGTGGAGGAGGATCTTATTTGATGAAGGGCTCCTCATTCATTTTTTCCATCTGTAATATCTAGTCTAATAAAAATGTTATCTCTTCCTACAGACCTTGTGCCTGAACAGCCTCTCTGTGAGGGAGCTACATTCTTAACGCAGCAGATGATGCTGTAACCAGGTCTGTAAGAAAGAAAACCCCAGGGGACAGCCCTGGGCTGCATGGAGACACTGGAGAGGGGCAGGCAGACCGCACTACCTCCACGTTTGGTATTCCTCCTAGAAAGATACTGAGAGTACCTGATTTGTCCAGGGCTGTAGGGATGGTTCAAGCATGGAGAAACACACAATTTTAATGAGAGGTTCCAGGGTCTCAATCTGTTCACCTTATCAAGGAGAAGACTTAAAGGTATCTGGATCAAAGTAACTAAATGCCATCACGAAACCAGAAATTTGATAAGAGTCTAGAAAATCTTAAAAGACAAAAGCTGAAAGGTAGAACTTTCACCAGAGAGATTAATTAACAACTGAAACAATATACCATGAACTGTGGAGGACTGCACATTTCTGACAATTGTGAAGATGGGATGCTTTTCTAAAACATCTTTGCAAGTTCAAACAGGAATTAATCCAGAGAAAGCCTGTATGAGAGATCACAGCTTTCTGATTTTTATAATCTCTGAATGCAGCAGAACAGCAGTACTGGATTTCAGGAAAGCGAAGCTAAGTCAGTTCAGAAAGGAGCACGGGAATCGCTCACTAACATCAACGAGAAAATTTGCACAAGCAGGATTCCACTCACATTGAGCAACATGCAACTGAGGGGTTTAATAGAAGTGACAAGCATAGAAAATAAGACTGAAGAAACCTACTACCTAATAAAAGTAAGGTAAAGTAGGTTGATTCATTTAGGAAAAAAAACCTGACATGTCTGAAGCAAGAAGTGACCAATGGAGCTTTCATATAGACAAAGTGAAAGAGCGTATTATTTTTGTTCTGAGGTAAAAAAACCAGAACTCCCTGTTCTGACTGGCAGGTATCACTGGCTGCTGCTGCGGGCCCTGACATGAGAGACTCAGTCTAGGTGGAGAGCTGGTATTGTATGGGATCACTGCTTTGGAGACTGTGATGCACATTTTTTATTTTAAATATTCTTTATTTAATACTGTGAGAGCTTCCCAGTTTGATTTGTGAATCAATGGATCTGGAAAAAAGTACCCAGATTTATCCATAGGAAAATCCTGAATGAAAATTCCAGGCAATGAGCTCTGTTTGCTTTGACACTTGCCAGAAAAGCTGCTCACCAAGCATCCCCTGGGAACAGTGTGGACTCCAGAGACAAACAGCCAAGGAGACCCATGACTGGAGGTATTCCCTGCTCTCCTCTCATGAAGTTTGCAGACCATGTACCAGATGTTTGGCAATGGTACTGTATGCTCTACCTGTTCTGAAAGCAGTTGTAGCTTTTTCAGTTATCTGGAAATGGATTTGTTGCTCTAAAAGAAGCACCTGCCCCATAAGTCTGTCTTTTTCACTGTGCTGCAAACATATGCACGATGTTTATGAGAGTAAACAGCGGGAGTGTCGAGGAGTCTCACCACCTCTAATTAGAGCAGCCTCATCCTACAATTTTACCCATGTAGAACTGAGCTTGCTTATTTGTTTAAGTGTACAGGCTTAGCTTGCAAATACCAAAATACAGGTGTCAGTATACAACAACCATAAGCTGCTGAGAAGGGAGTTTTCTGCTAATCCTTTTGAGCACATGTGTTGCAGTAGATCAAAGAACGCAAGCTCCTACGGACTGGATGAGCACACATCCTGGGGACGCGGCAGGGAAACGCTCATCGCTTCCCTTAACAGGGGCAACACCATTAGGATGAGCGCTGTAACAGGCAGCTCGGACTCTGTCCCCACCGATCAGCAAATCCACGCTAATCATCTTGTTGCAGGCACTATCCTAGTGCCCCAGAAAACAGCCAGCAAGACTCTGCTTTTTCTCAAGGGAGCAGAAGCTATCACGAGTGATGCTCCTGTGGGATGCAGTGCAAAGGAGGGAGAGAAATTCAGTCAGGCAACAGACAACCCCTCCTTCGTTCTTGGTGCTGGGAAGGGAACAACGATGTCTCTTTGTGTAAGTCCCAAAGGTGCACACATGAGACAGCTCTGCAGGGACATGGAAAGAATTCTGAACACAATTTCACTTTGTTGCTACAGGTGCACAAACGTTGCTCTGGTAGGAGTCCAGCGCCGCTGCAGCCTACAACCCAAGCCCATGGCATGCAGGTTGCTTCAGCCAACGGCTGTGTTGTCAGCACAAATAATTACCAAAGCCAGACCACCAAGCAAACAAGCCTTTCAAATGAACCACTCACTTCTCATATTTCCCAGAAAAACATTCCAACAGCGAGATCTCCAAGCCATACCAAAGGCATCTTCAGGACCGGGGCTCCTTCTGAAACCCAACCGCAAAGACAGAGAGCTCAGGATGACAAATCTCTGTCCCATACAAAATAAGGAACAAGAAGCAACAAAGGCGAGTCCTAACACCAGCCTCATCTGTCCTTTCCTTTCGCAATCACTGAAACACGCTGCAGCACCTCAAAGATCTGAGGTTTCTTTTGAATATTACAGGTGGGGAAGGTGTTTAATAGAGCAACCTTCCTCTATATTAACACGCTAGTTTCATTGAGTTGTCAAAAAACTCTCCCTGGAGTCTCCTGAAGGTTCACAGGATAGCAGTGGAAGAGTGGAAGTCTTCCAATGACATGGCCAGTTGTCTTAAATCTTGCCTTTAAAACTCTGTAACGGGCAAATTGGGAGTGGGGGGGGCGAGGAGGGGATGATGGGACACAACACCACTGTATTCTGACTTCTGGCTTTCTGCAAAGGACAGAGTCTGCAACTAAAGCAATGAACCCTCCTTTCATTTCAGACTAAAAACGAGGCCCAGATGAATGTGTTAGCTGTGAAGAAACTCAGGAAGGACAATGTTTGTGCATTCCAGTTTAGCTTTTTCAGGTTCATGTGTAGTTCAATGACTGCTGTGCTGAAATATTCAGTTTTCCAGGGACTTCTCCATCTACTGCAAACATATTGTATTTTTTTTTTTCTCTTGCACAGCCAATATGACCTCTGCTATTTAAAGCCCTCTAAATCTTTCTTAAGCCAACGGTCTCTCTCGGTAGATTGCCAATCTTTAACATTTCCCAACAATGTGTAGACCCAACTTTTTTTTTTTTTTAAATTACCTCTTGAGAGTTACTGCAGTGAGAGTTCCAAGGATTGTAAGCAAATGAGACAGAGTGTGTGGCAGTCAAAATGACAGATGAATGACATTTGGGAAGGCCTGACAGCCAGGTGGGGATACATGTAAACATCTGTGCTCCCGCTCACTGAACTCAGCGCAAGGGGCTTGGCAGCGCTGGACAGACAGGCTGCCCTGCTGCACTAACCAGCTGTGGGAACACAGCACTTGCTTGACAGGGCAGCAAAACTTCTGCGAGATGATATAAATCTCCAGAAAGGTATGACACTCTTCCTTGGAGAAAAGGTAAGAGTTAGTGCAAGCGTTGTTTTGCTCTGAGCAAGCGCTTCTGCGCAGATGTGCTACTCCAGAGCAACAGCCCGTGCTGTTAGACCCCTTACCAACAGTTTGCACAGGGTTTTACAGAGTTAAACATGAAGCATTCCTCCTTCTCCTCAAGGTGCTTGCAGCCCAAAGCCAGCACACAGATCATGCAGTGAAATTAAAAACAGAAATTGGAGGAAAGAGGAGTGTGAGATAATGTACCATTTTATACGGCAGGTTAAGCATCAGCATTCTATCATTACAGCACAAGAGAGGAAAGGAAGGAACAGGGCACTTGGGAATAAGGATCAGCCGATGAATGCAGGAAGCCCATTTCCAAGGCAGTGAAGGATCAAGAAGGAAACAGTACACAGGAAAAGCATGGCTGAAATAACAACCTGGGGGAAAAGAAAAAGCCAGAGGACTTACAGAAAAGTTGCAGTGGCAGTAAAATGCCCGGTATTATACAGAAGAGACAGAGATTGTTGGGAGAGGGTGTTTTGCAGAAAGATGTCATGCATGGGCAGTCAACGTGGCTGATGGTTCCTCTAGTCTTGGGACAGCAGATCCTGAAGGACCTCACTTCCCACAAGAAATGGCAGTAAGATTTGCAAGCTGCTATTAGGAGTCTGTCAAATTAATGAGTCTTAAGGGTATGGAGTTCTTCTTATGAATACAATAAACTGCTGCTATACTGATATAAGCTCTTTCCAGTTCAAATATTGATAGAGGAGTTGTGATCTACACTGGCATTACAATTTATGTCCAGTCTGGAGACATCCCTTGTTTTATAGACATAAGGCTAACAGGTTGGTTAGAGGTCAAAAATGAAGAAACAATTTTCATCATTCTTGATTATCTTTGAGAGATCCTGAAGCAGATGGAAGCTGCTCAGCCATTCAGCCGGTGTTACATATTTCACTCTGACAAGGCTCTGGCATCATGAGCAGAAGGAAACCTGAGCAAGAGTATTTCCTCCCATTTAAACCTTCTTTATTATTAAATCTTTTAGTCATCAGCAGAGCGTTTCTTCAGTGAGTTATGGGGTTTTTCTAGGCAAAATACAAAGTTTAAGGTACCTCCTTTTTACATACTCAGATCAGAGTCCTGTGACATGTTCTGGTTTTAATTAATAAGGCTGACGGATGCTGTGGATCACTGACTGTAAGATAAAACTAATGCCTCTTCAGCCAAGCACTGCTAGTACATAGCCCCATATATCCCCAGGTATTTGCTAGTGGAATGAAAGCTGGTTACAGCTATCTGGCTCAAAATTAACTGACAGCATCAGCATAGATGCAATTCATGACAAGCTTCATCTTTCAAGTCAATAATAACTTTACTAAAACGCGAGGTTTGCAAGGTAGCCTACCCTGAGCCACCACCTCATGTCACAACAGATATTAAAATAATAAATGGTAGCTTTGTGTGTAGGGCACAGTCGAGGCTTTGCTAAATTTAACCATCCAATTAGCCTACCAATATTCATGATTTGAGAGTTTTCAGAGTTCAGTACTTTCGAGGAGGAAAGCTCAGTTACACCAATTAACATTTTCTCTCTAAGCTGCACAATCAGCTACTTTCCAGGTCTTTCTGTAGTTTGAGAGGCAATGAGACCAACCGGGAGTCTAGCACTGTCTTTTTAAGATTCCCAGATGAAGAAGAGATTCTTCCAGGTAATGCCAACCCCCTGGCTTGCCCTGGGCTCATATAAAAATAGACATACTCTGCTGCTTTACCAGCGGTGAGAAACTATTGCTGGCAAAAAATAAAACAAAACAATTTTCAAAGACAAGTTAATTTTGTATAAAATTAACTATGATGCCTTAGCCCAAACCTTTTCATTAGCTGCAGCACATGAAATAGTCACCACTTCTTTTTAACCTTAGGCTAATACAAAACACACATATCTCCTGCTGGCACGACTGCACACATTTCTTCTGCGAGCTCAGTGCAAGCGATGGTGTGCCCAGAAACGGGCAATGGAAATTCTTCAGGTCACTTCAACCCAGCGTAAATACACATCTACAGTATCTGAGCAGCAATCACAGTGAATCCTGTTACATCCAGCTGGCTTTTCCTCTCTATCACACACAAAGCTGTCTTTACAGAAAAAGCTAGTGTGTAGCATCTCTCCTTCAGTTTATGCAGATCGCACTGCACAGCAAGAGAGTGCTCTGAATATTAAGCTACTGCATCTAACTTTTAAAAAAATAAATATATAAGCTGAAGACGAAAAATAGGGGAGACTAGGCAGATGCTACATGGCTATTTTATTCCAAACCTCTGGTGTATCCTCACATGTCTTTGCAAGTAGGACAAGGCACCTGCCCTGAAGCAGTGGGGTCTGAGCAGTCACTTCCCAGCCAACACAGATGCTACAAATTCACAGCTTTTGCCTTTCAATTACCTGCCTCCAAGAACAAAAATACAAAGGATATCAGACCCTTGAGGCAGCACAGGGAATACAACCTTCCCAAACCCTGCTCTAAAATTCTGGGAATTTGTAATTGGTTTTAAGACACTCATCCTCGGATTTCACAACGATGGATTCTTTCCTGGACCTCTTCAGTTTAATCTCCTTAAGCCTGGAAGTTAAATCTTCATCTAGAGTGAAAATATTTTACCACTGTAATCTAGTTATGAATATTTACACAATTCGCCCCAAATTCTCTCATTACAGCTGCCATTCTCAACTATTCTCAGGTAGTGGTACATGCAGTTTCCGTGGAAACCTGCAGCTCACAACCAGTGGATGCGCAGCCAATTGCAGGCAATGGGCACTCGAGCAGAACCGGTCGGCTGCGTAATTATGCTGATATTTGACCATCTCAAATGTACGGGTAGCAAAAGACTAGTTTACATTGCAGTGTCTAAATTTCAAACATCTTAACTATTCCAGGAAGCAACCAAGACCTTGTATCTCCCAAAGCATAAGAAACTTGATGAGGAGGCTGTAACTTTTATGATATATTGCATTTTCAACATTTCACTACCATTTTCCGTATTTACCAATGAAAGTAAATGTCAGATTACACCACCATAAAGCTGGTCATAAGTGATTCACTCCATTACACTTCAGGACCTTCCCTACTTTTAACTAGTGAATCTGTGCCAGTAATTTGCCTGAGAATGTGCTTTTTTTTTCTCCTTTCCTTCCAGGAGAAGCTACTTTATTAAAAAAGTGAATATTCACATCATAAAACTCCCTGTTCCTATAAGCTTCTTTCAGCATTTAACACTCAATGTTGTGGAGCGTCAGAAGCGGGTATCTTAAAAAGATCTGAGAAGCTCCTTGGAAATGCTCTTTGGGTTATACTAATGCACAACAGAATAGGAGTAGATCCTAGTCAGGCAGAACTGTGAAGACATGCAATATTAAATTGCTGAAGCCTGGCCATACAGTAAGGGCTGCCCAGCTATTACCCCATGCTCTTAAGACAATAGACTGCACTATTTTTCTATTTGAAAGACTCACACTTCTCCCTGACATACGATGTTCTTCTGAGGTGCTGCCTCTCTCCAGGCACCAGCAATGCTTCATCACCCACATACCCTTTTTTCACACAAGCTCCTTCACTTTTTTTCCCATGCAGTGCTCCAGGCTAAGGCAGAGCCTCTTCCCATAGCACATTCAACAAGACACAGGCCTCCAAATCCTTCTCCTCAGGAGTCAACCAACAATTATGCTGCAAGCAGTGACAGTCCTGGTGATGATTTTGTCTCTGCATTACCTCGTGCCATAGATACACGTTTCCCTGTATCCACCTACTGTCCTGCCTCCTACCTGGACTTTCAGACTCCTGAGGCAGAGCTGGCTGGAGCACCGTGTGCCTGCATGGCTGCTGCTTCGTGGGGTCTCCTATGAGGCTCCGCAATCAGAGCCTTCATTACTCTAACGATGCGAGGTTGCTGTGCCCTCCCTGCAAGCTGAACCTTCCTCCCCTGCTGCCAACCAGGAAACCAAGTCAAGTTTCACCTCAAGCAAGACCTCGCAAAACTACTTTTTTTTTTTTAAATCTAGGACTTCTCCACTTAGCATAGTCTCAGAGCTGGAGTAGCAGATTATGTTTCTGCTGTAAAAAAAATATTGAGTTAATCCCACATGAAGAAGAGCCTCCTTGGGTAGAATTACAGAAGTAGCACCACTCAATCACATCTAGATGCTTGAGCAAGGAGCACTGCTCTGACTGGTAGAAATACTCAGCACTAAGAAATTAAGTTCTAACTAAAGGCAACAGATTAAATATGTTTGTTGCACCTGCTCTGTTCAGAACTTAGAGTTTGCCAAATGTAATTTCCAAACTATTCGGTTTGGAAAATCCTCAGAGCTCACAGAGGGAACCCTCTACACATTACTTAATAAAGACAGACTGCTAAGGCTCTTGCGAAATACCTTTATGAAAATCAACAGCTCTGCTGGGAGAGCCGCAAGTGGAATGCCCACCTTGCACTGCTGCACAGAGCAGCTGACATCATAACATACAAATGTCTTGAAAAATGGCACTACACTCCCCTTCCCTGAAAAGCATCAGCAGATCATAGGCAGACTTTTATAAAAATATTTTGGTATATGAATAACCAAAAGGCCTCTATTAATCCTATTGTTGAAATAGAAGGTTATAATCTAAGAGAGCTGACCAGCGGACTGAAGATAAGCACCATCAACCTCAGGAGTTGTACTTCCATTTCAAACAAACTTCGGACCTCTGCATATTTACTCCCTTACATAGCACTCAGTGGAGAGGCAGCTACATTTCAATCAGAAATAACATTCACTTCCCCTTCCTGCCTGGGGTTGAAAAACAGCCTGAGAGACATGCTGGTGATGGGGAGAAACACAAAAAAACCATTCTATGGTTTAGCCATAACTCTACTGAAACTTGTATTTAACTGCAAAGCCTCATCTCTAAAGATCACGGTCTTTAATGAATATCTGTCAAGAGTGTCTTGAAGGCAGAATGGCCTACTACAAGAAATGCTAAAATAACTTAAAAAATGCTGAAAGGGTCATGCTAACAGTAGCACTACAGAGTCATTGTTAACTGTGTAACTATAGAGGCTGGGTAATTCCTGCTGGTCAATCTTGTGCCTGCACCACTCTACCTGCTCTTCCATAGAAGCTGTAAATTAGCAATTAATGTCACAAGGAGAACAAGTTCAAACTTTGTTATTTGGCAGTGAGGTCCAGTTTCCATGAAATTCAGCACTTCATGTCTCAAACTGAAAAGTGCATAGAGTAATGAATCACTAGGTTATATTCAGATTCATTTTTCAGCCACAGAAAAACAACACTTGCCAGGCTTAGAATAGCAGCACTGATCTAAAGGACAACAGTGCTGCAATTTTTTTAAAACAGGCGTACCGTAAAAGAACAGGTTAAGTGATAAGAGAAGGCATTTCAATTCTATGCTTCAATGAACATTAGTGACACAGTTGTTAGGAAGGTAGAGAAGATGAGCTGTCAAGTTTTGTGACTTAAGTTATGTTTCAGACAGTTTTGTTAAGCACACCGATGTGGCGTTTTTTGTGTGTGTGTTTTGTTTGTTTTTCATGGACACCATTTATGTATTTGCCATTGGTCAGATGAAGGGATCGTATGGCAGCACAGGACTAGGTGGGATGCCCCTGAGGTCTCTTGCCTTTTGGTATATAAAAGACCAACAAAAGACCAGAAGGACCAGCTCTGTCTGGCTCGGCTCCACTCACCTCTCACTTTACTCCTGCACTGCTTATGACTTGCATAACTGACGAATAACATCTGACTTGTGTCACAACTAAATGTTCCAAGAAAAAATGGGAAGCTGGCTTCAGTCAAGTCTCGATGGGTTACTGTCACTTACTGTCCTTCATTTGCATCAAGTAGCTCAAAATCTTGAACTGGGGAGTCTGAATATTAGGGCAGGTCCACTGATCCAGGTTTGAATTTTAGCAAAGTGCCACTGTAGGGAGTGGAAAACTGCCTTGGTGCTCTGCAGCTCTGCGATTTCCCTTTGCTGGGCAAAGCCCTTAGCCAGGTCTGGAGATGAGGGATGTGCAAGCTTCTGCTGCCAGAATCAATGTAAGGAAGACATGGGTGCTGCCTTCCACAGTTGCACAAAAAGGCCTTACAGCTTTTTCCCCTCATCACAGCTACTGAGGCAAGCTGCAACTTGCAGCTGCAGGCCAGCTTCACAAACATGAAAGATCTTAGAAGGATTGTAATAACAAAGATAGCCTACTGCTACAAACTGCACAGAATTAAAGAGGCAACATCCAATAGATCATATCTGAATACAAAAGAGTACGAAGGAATTGGAACACAAGGAATTTGAAAAAAGAAACCTACCTTTTGAGTCACTGAGGCCAGTACCCTCCTAGTTCACATCACGAAATTGCCCCTGAAGTCTCGTCTTTTGTCTCGACTCACCCTGTGCACTGACTCACCTGGACAAACAGATTCTAGAGTTTTCCAGATGTGTTCTCGGTTGCCACAGGAACAAGCAAAAACATATGCTCAGCCCACAAGATGAGAGACAGTCCTAGAAGATGGCAACTCAAAGGGCTCACAATATTCATGCAATACTGTGACACAGAATGTAAAGAAACTCCAGGGTGCTGCCCACCCCTATTTCTACTAGACAAGGATGCAGGATATTGCAGTTGCAAACGTTAGATCACAAGTAAATAGACCAGCAGTTTGTAGAATCAAAGACACAAACAAGGATGGGTACAATCAAGAGCTATTAAATCCATAGTCTCTTCTAGTAATAATAACCCACCATGCCTTCTAATACAAAGACTACAGGGCATCAAATGATATTAGCAATTAACGGGTATCTTTTCACAGACCACACAGTTAAGCTGGGAAGCATCATGCTATGGGATATTGTACACACAAGAAGTTAAAGTTGAAAGACTAAACAGATTACTCTGTCATTAGTTTGACTAAATCCACTACATCTAGCTCAAAAATGCCAGAGGTACACTTCAGTAGAGGCTAGAGAAGCATGTGTTTGGAGGAATTGTCACTATAAACATGCTTTGTCCTTACGCCCTTCCCTGGCATCCAGCACTGGACCCTGGAAAAGAGAGCGGGATAGACTGACCTTCGGTTTGAGTCATTGCAGCTCTTTCTTAAGGCAGTAAAATACAGTGTGAATTGCAATGCATGCATTTCCAGAAGACCATGGAAATAGCGCAGAGAATTTCAAGATGAGCTACAAAACCAAGCCAGAAGGTAGAAAACAGGCCATATAACAGGGGCTTACCTCAAACTGTTCAGCATGTTGAAGAGAATTTACGGAAGTTTAGGAGGAAAAAAAGAATCTCAGAGAAATAAGGCAAAAAAGAAGGCTTACAGTCTCAGAGAGAACCAAAATGGCTTGGATTAAAGTTGATATTATACAGTTTCAATCCTAGAATTAAATACTAATTATTGGAATAAACTGACCAGTTAGTGCTGGACTCAAAATTGCTTTGCCTTTTTTTTTTGGTGATGTAGTATGTAATTTCTTAAAGACAGCCTTTAATCTAGCTTTCAGAGGTATCTGTATGGCTGAAACAAAGACGACGCAAGTAGAGAGATGCCAGACATGGACCCTCTTGCCACAGAGCCTACGATCAAATTGGAAATGGATGGATACAGAGTCAAGTGCACTGGCTGGTATGTGGTTGAACTGATGCAGTCTGCTCTCCCTGGATACTCCTTGAAAGGCCTGAAGCGAGCAGAGTCTTATGGGTTTGTCTGCACTAGAAAGTGGTATTAGAGACAGAACGTAATCACAGGGAAGTGCATTAACTACACAACACCAGCATAATCTTACCATGATTTAATAGCAGGCATAGCTTGCCTCATCAATTCAAAGCCATACTCCATCAGACATACAGCTCCTCAGATTTATGCTTGGATCAAATACAAGTCTCTAATAAGGACCAGTCTGAATAGTGGTTTGAATTCGGGGAAGACACTGGAGGTAGGTTTAATAATTAAGTTGTTTTACAGTTTTGCTGCACATTGTTGAATTAGTAGTGCCAATCAGGTTGTAAGTCAATACACTCTCAGTTTTTGAGGTCTTCCGGGACCTGCTAGAATGAGAAGCTTTAGATAAAACGAGTTGTTAGCATCAAGTTAGGAACCAAGTCAAATTTCAAAAATTAAAATTCAGAATCTTCAGCAAGTCAGGAAACGAGGAAATCCTGCTTTTGAGTCTGACATGTTCCTCATGACTCAGGGCAGGAAATAAGCCCATCTGCTGCAAGCAAACTCTAGGAGAACATGTGTGACATTAACAAAGGTGGCAGCCTGCAGAAGAGACAGGCATCACAACTCGCATTCTGCAAGGACAAGGTTGCTGGGAAAATCAAATCCAGCTATCTGAAATATGGACAAAAGTAACAAAAAACCCACAAGGAGAACCAGAAGACCTTCTTTCTGCCAACCACAACAAATGGCTCAGTAATACAAAATGTCAGTTGGCACTTGAAGCACACTAGATGGCCAGAGAGAAAGTACATTTTAAAATCATTAGCACATCGGGAACACACAGATGTGCAGTACAGCTACATCTGTGCATTGTAATTTCTACAGTAGTCACAATTTAGTGAATCATCAATTGTGACAAGATCAATGAACCGAATTGAAAAACAAACTAAAGCTAGTAAATTCATGCCTGGGGCAAGAGCTAAGGGTTTATTTTATTATTTTTTTAGCACTTTTGTAATTTTTAGTATCTAATTAGTAAAAACATGAATCTTTCAGAATCCTTTTCTTCCCTCCCCACCCTTTTGAAAGTCATACTGCAAAAGATAAAGTTTTTATTCATGTTTGCTAAATTCAAGTCTAGATACTACTCATCTGATCAGCAATTTCTTCCTCAGGACTCTGAGCACATGGCAGGCAGAAGTTATGACGTTAGGACGTGTGCTACATGCCGATCAGGTGGACTCTGATTAAGCCTACCACCTCTAGGCGAAACAACTGCTATTTTTTTCCATGAGGCCACATTATTCCTGCAGGCAAAGCATCAGCCAACGTTCTCTGCAATGTTACTTTTTGAAGGGACAAATTCACATCCAAATCAAGCAACCAAATCATTTATTTGTAAAGAACACACGCTGAGTTTCCCCCTGGCCTCAACCCATTCAACAACTTCAATGCTGGGCTTGCTGATGACATATCTATGTGCATAATATAGCCAGGTTTTATGTCAGTGATATTCTCAGAAAAAAGCTGTCCTAATTAACCTCCCGGCAGGAGGCAGAAGACAAGACCAATTGTTCTTATAGAGAATGGTCCGTGCAAGCAAGGGCACTTCCTGCTGACCTCTTCACTCTTGCAGGTGAACCATTTTGATCTCATTCATAGGTAGGGCTTTTGGCAGACTGGTACTTGCCAGGGGTTTGGCTGGGCTCCTCTCTCTTCCAGAGAGGCTCCAAGGGACAGCAGGTTCTCTGCTTTGCCTGGCTTGGTTGTCACACATTAGGCACGGAGCTCCAGCTGGAAGGCACTTGCTCGAATTGCTGCACTGCTGGCATGCTCTTCTCTTCCCTGCTGGGACTCCAAGAGAAGGGGATGCAGGCTCACTTCAAAAGGCTCGTTCTAGTCCTCCTCCTGACCTTCTTTCTCTGCCCTTCTTTATACTGGATATGCTATTATCTTGGACTACGCATTCCCCAATTAATTACCTTCCCCTGCAACAGCTTTTGTTAATACCACCCTGTGTGCAGTTCATACATTTTTCATCAATACATTCATGATTTCCGTTCTCTCTCCAAGGACTTTCTCCTCATTGGGACCAAATGTGGCACTTCTAAATCAAAGAGATATAAAGAAAAATAAATTCCAGTATTGCTTGTAAACAAAGCATCATTTTGGAGCTGTAGTCCCAAAAAATAAGATTTGGGTTTTCAAGGTCTCCAACAGGTTAATGTTTCTTGTGCCTTTCCAGTGGTCTCACAGTACATAAAAGGTCATAATGCCAGTTCTGTTGTGTGTAGCTCTTTGTACAGCTAGTTTTATTTAAGGAATTCTGCACCCTGTGCTGACAGGCATTCTTTTTGCAGGGAAATTCCCCCCAGTTCCAGCCTGGAACAGCAACACAACAGTGAATATTCGTACGCTACAGCTGGATGAAGTTATAGCTCTGATTGCTATTTAGACTTCTCCACTCAACTCATACACCAAGAACTTGGAAAGGTTTCATCCAGGCTGGATCCTTGTGATAAAAGGATTGAAGAACAGAGCACAGGATTAACACGACAGATGAACACATTGCAGCATTTTCCCATGGCATCGCCCAACCTGCCTCAGCAAGGCACCAGGTGATCTTGAAAAGACAGATATTATTATACCTCACAGCCATTGGTTTTCCTTAGGATAAAGGATTTGAAAGAGCTATTCTGGAGCTCTGGGCAGCAAGAATCTGAGCAGGTGAGAGTGCCAGAAAGAGTCACTACTTTATTATCCAACTGAAATATCCACAGGAATAAGCAGCTGTTAGAAAACTCTATGGGGAAGGTGCTGTTTTATTAGTACAAGATTAATACTTTCATAAAGATTCTCTGGCTTCTAAGACAGCAAGTAGGATGCATGTATTTTAGATCATCTCTATACCAAACATATTTTAGTCACTGACAGCTCAAATAACAAATTAGCAATCAATGGTCACAAAAATTACTTCCTTGCATCCAAAATTAGGGCAAATTATTATTTTTGCTCATTATCTGGGCACTGCATTTTAATAAGCATCACAAATGTAGAACCTTCCTGACACCAGACTGTATAAAAACAATACAAGATCAACAAGAGATCCGTAAGGACTTGGTAGTGTTAGGTTAATGGTTGGACTTGACGATCTTACAGGTCTTTTCCAACCAAAAAGATTCTATGATACTCTAGATGTGTGACTTGTGAATAAGTATGACACACAGAAAGCAGTTGTCAGAATGATCAACATTACAGGTCTGTAATGCAAAGCCAGCTTTGTTTTGTACAGTCAACATCTCAGACCAAGACCAAAAGGTGGCACATCAGTAGCAATTATGTGATTTTCCTTTTCCTGCAGGAGAGGAACTTAAAGTATTTGTGAAATGTTCTCTTCTGCAGGTATGGTAAGCAACACATGAAGTATACTATTACATTACCTACATGGACATCCTCCCTTCTGAACAGCTGTTGTAGCTACAGATGTATTAGCATGTGTTGATATGCCAGTTTCATGTTTTTCTGGCTTTCATTTTAAAATAGTGATTTCTTCAAGAATGATTTGACTGTGATTTTTTTTTTTTAAGTGAGAGGAAGAAGATAAGGCACAGAACATAAGCCCAAGATGACTGTATAGAAACTTTCTTGCATGAAGAGATTTATGCTTTTGTAGCTGTAAGCACTGCATTCCCTACGGTCATGGTTATCACATTCTGTTCTCTCCATGCTCCATTTTCCATTTAAGAACTTACTCTCCAAGTTCTATTAAGTGGATATATTCTCCCATTTCTGCAGAAGAAGTTATAGAAGATCACTCCGGTGCTATGTCTTCTTAAGTGCCTGCGTAAGTCATGGCATACCAGTAAATGACAACAGGTCACTAAGCTTTGAGCAAAGAGTCTCTCAGCTATGAGCAGATACAGAAGATAATTTTGCCAAAGTAGTTAAGGGCTCAGAAAGGCTTTTCAGGACATCTTGCTCTTGCCCTTCCCTTTTTCCTTGGAACCAAAGCAGATAATGCATATGACATTATCAAGCAGTGTTTCCTGTTAATTTCCAATAGTTCAAACAATGAGCTACTAATTCTTTCAGAAGGCTATTCCACAACCTAACAGACTTCAAAGACTCTACAAATACATACCAGCAACTAACTTTATTAGTCAGCAGGAGATATCAGCAGGACTGACATACAAGCTACAGAGAGCACATCTGTCAGTAACAGGTTGCTACAGACACTTTCAGAACACAGCATCTTGAAAGAGATCCAGCAATAAGCAAGGTCTTTTGAAACATGTGATGATAAAGTTCTATTATTTTAACTTCTGATGGTCACCAGATGATGTTAAATCTGACAATAAATGTTTTTCATTCTGACAATGTTTACGGTTATAGCTACTCAAATTATCTAGAGGAACTAAGTTATTGTTTGCCTGTTCCAGAGGAACTAAATAAATTTCCATTTAAGTGCCTTTTACAATAAGAAACTGATTAAGTTATAATTGTGGGTTTTCATGTCTTTTTTTTTTTTTTTTCTTCTTCTCTGAGAGACTTCTAGATTCATGTATACACAATTCATTAATAGAAATATTTTCTTCTGGCTGCCAGTCCTCCAAACTCAGTTTATTATCTGAGAGTTACCAGGTCCAGTCTCAGCCTAGTTATTACCAGATAAACGTTTTGAGAACCAAACGGGGTCTCACTGACACCTAATCAACTCCACTCTCTTGTTGACCTTTTTTTTAGTAGTAGTACAACAATGGTCTCTATCAAAAAGTTCTTCAAATATCAGTTTTGAAATTACTAGATGCATTAGCAACCTCTGCAAAAAAAGGCAAGTATTAAATTGACAGAGTTGTAGAGATGCTGAAAAATAAAGAGGACAGTCAAAAAAAAAAATCAAGCAAGAAGAGCCAAATCACCTTAAGTGACAGGGATAATAGGAACAAACATAAGAAATACTAAGAATTTTTGCTATAGGCCTGGCACATATTGCTTGGAAACAAAAGGAGACAAGACAAATGCGGGTGCATTAGGGAAACACAGAGAAGCTATTCTAGCCAGTGATCAACTGAATGGAAAAAGCAGCTATGATCCTAGCATACATCTGATGGCGTATCTCCAAAATCCATGGATTCATCAGTGCTTTTGAAAAGACACTTGCAAGGCTCCTTGTGTGGACATCTTTAGATAGATGTGTTGAAAAAAAAAAAGTACTTAAAAAAAAAAGTACTTCAAATCAAACAGGAACAGGTGCAGAATAGGACCACTAAGACCACAAGAATCAAAAAGAAGATCGGCAGATGGTCTATGAAACGATTTGGGGATTTTACTGCTAACTTGGCCACTTTCTGGTACAGTTTAGAACACTGGCTAGCACACATCTCAAACAAAACACCCCCATTTTTCCAACAAATGTATTTACTTGAAGATCTACTATCTGCTACCTTACACCTATGTTATTTGTGCCTTTTCTTCCTTCATAGTAGGTAGTCCAAAAGGCTTACGTGGCACACCTCTCTTCCTCAGCAGCCTTCCCTTTGTTGCTCTACTCTCTCACTCTTCTTAAACTACCACTCTTTTTAGCCTAGGCCTGAGCCGAGGTTTCCATCCTCGTTTACTGCCTACCAACACCACCAAAATCCCAGCCCTAAGCCTTCAGACACCGTTGTGGCCAGGGGGTCAGGGAATGCCAGCCTTTCTGAGAGACGTGAAAGGCAGCGCTGGTGGTTGCTGCCTCCCAGCTGGGGCCGATGATCTGTTCCAACAGAGAGTCAAAACAGATTAGTTTAAACCATAGACGATTTAATCTAACCTGTCTGATTCCAAGCTGGATCAGAGGTGCAGAGGCAGTCATCTGGCCATCCCCGGTCTCAGCTGGGGGATGGCAACCCACAGGGATGATCCCCAACCAGACAGGAACCTGCCTGCACGAGCACATCTCTGCCAGAGAGCTAAACTGATCTGTTTGTGCCTCATTTACCTATTGGAACAGGCTGAACATTTTTATATCAGAGCAGCAGCAGTAGAACAGCCTGACACACTTTCCATGACAAACTCCCAGGAAGCTGTAAGACAGCAGGGAGTGAGAACCAACATGTCTCTACACCCCGAGCTCAGGAAAAGAGAGGAAAATAATGCCCAAGGCTCAATTATCAATTTTCATAACAGACAGAAATTAGCAGTAGGTTGCAACAAGGCTCTGGATGAGCATTCACGTTTCCGAATATCTTCATGAGGGATTTAAGAAATGGAGCAAATAGAAAGGAAGCAACTATTATTGGCAGCAAAAATCCTTAGCTGAACATTATTTCCAGTTCCAAAGTCAGTGCTCATAAACTGCTGAATAAACTTGGAATAAATCTATTGCCCAAGACAAGGAACTCTGAGAAATCTTTTTACAGGATATAACTGCACACTTACAATTTCAAGTTATCTAGTACTTGGTAATATGAACCCTGCGTTAGAGCTTTTGTAGAATTCTGTAGAATATACTGCCTTATTGTTTGTTTGACACTTAAAGCTCTCCTTTTTTTATTTAATCTGGGAAGTCCTTCCTGAATCACAGATGCTGCTTTTGGGTGTTTCAATATCATTACTGTCATTAGTTTGCTGATAAGAACGTGACAACATCCATCCTGTTACAGATGTAATCTCATAGGACCTCATTTGAGAGGCAAGATGCAGAAACAGCCACTTGCTGTAAAAGAAAAATGTTTTCAAGATTAAGAGGTCAGTAGCTTTTCAGACACAAGGTTTTATGGGAGTGCACAGCTCCAAGGGGTTCAGCTTGGCATTAACTATATGATATTTCATTTAAAACTTTTCAAAGGTTTTATTTCTTGCTTCATAAACTTGTGGAATGAACCTGGATCTTAACCTTAGTGCATGACAGTCTTCTGATGGAACTTGCTATCATGGATACATTATATGGTTATGTGCCATTAGTTAATCATTTAAACAGAGATAAGAAATGGAAATTACGGCATTTGGGTCTGATACATTCTAAAGATCTGCTGACTCTCCTGTTTGCAGAAGAGACCAACAACACTTAAAACTTTTCTCCAGACGAGAAAATCACTTCTTTGTCTCTCTTTCACAGCCAATAAAATCTTTCCTGTTAAATATTGCAAAAAAATTAAATACAACAGCAAGACTAATGTTCTTATTGAATCCAATATTTGAAAGTAAATAAATAAAATGAAGAGAACCAGGAGTTTCACACCTGGATTGAGATGATAGATTCTCTATAAATACCAAAAATTAAATAGCTGAAACAGTTCTTCAGATACTGTGGCAGTGTAGGTATTGACAGCATTGGACATAATGGTGATACAAGTAAAACAGTCTCTCTAAATTTTATTGGTCTCATTGAAACAAATTGCCAATTCTGCTCAGTCTTCTGTGTGCTATGGGATGAAGAGACCATCTCTTTCCACTCGACCTTTTAGGATTCTTCTAGCTTCTAGTACCTGAGAAACAACTAGAGTTTGTAGCAAGATGACAGGGCTCCTAAATTGACTCATCAGACCCATACTGGGCGACCTTGTGTCAAGCAGCACAATACGCTCTTTCCTTGTGAACACTGTTTATACCTTAATAGCATAAGTCCATGTGAGCTGGGATTTACATTCTTCTAGGTGACAAGCAAAACTTCTCAGTGAGGCCACCATGAGTAATTGGCTTAATGTTTCCCTTTTTAACAAGCACGGGACATGCCACAATCTAACGCAAACACACTCAGGCTTCTTCATTTCTCTTTGCATCGCTGTATTTTGGGACATTTCCCTAAACAGGGAAGCATGTAGAGACTCACTGTCCCACAGCCCTTGGAAATGCAGTAGTTACAGACATATGTTAACTGCCTGCCTCACACAGAAAGAACTATTTGGATTGTTTGTGTAGAGAACAAAGAACTGGAGCAGGACCTCTGCCACCGCAGCAGTCTTTCTTCCCAGAGCAGTGCCAAATGAAATTAACAAACATGAAACATGTAGAGGAAAGACCTGTCCTCTCCTGATCAGAGACACGAAGAAAATACTACCAATCCCAGGAGCAGCAAGGTACAGGGAACCTAAATTCATTTACACAGTCAGGATGGATTCAACTGGATTCAATTTCCTTTCCATAATTGTTTTGATTTTATAACACATTGCTAGAAATTCTTGGCAAAAAGATGCAAAAGTAATTAAGACAAACATGAGCCAAAGTACAATGATCTGACTGATCCTTTTCTAACTAACCAAACATAAACAAGGATTAAACACAGCTAACTTTTGTTTATTATTCCAATGACAAAATCACTTTTGGAAGAGTGTTTGCAAAAAGGGCATATTGTTTCAGGCCTTCTGAGATCTAGCTCTCTGCAGAAATCATTTGTAACAATCCAATGTTCATCATTTACAGCATTTCAAACAGGCTAACCCCAGGAACTGGAATGCAGCTGGCAGATGGTGAAAGAAATTAAGCTCATGACATGGTTCAGTAAACAGCAAATTACAGTAAGGTGGAGGTGCTTCCCACCTCGGGACAACTGCCGCACTCGGGAACTTTCTAGGGCTCCACTGGAACACATCAAAACTTCCCTGACTTCTGACAGCATGAAGCCCATCACTAAAACCTAACTGACCAGGTTACCTGGAGACTGAAAGCCAGTGAACACGCAGCCCTTTCCCAGCCCTTCTGTCTGCCCTCTCTCCCGGGAGCTGCTCTCCTGTGGAGCCTGGCCGTGCTCTCCAGGCAGATAATGACACGCCACAGGATTAGGAGTCTGGGATAGGGGCATAGGGGATTTGTATAGATCTGTGCTGGAAATGGAAATGGTATTATTTTCATTTAACCTACTTAAAAACAAAGGGAAAATGAAACTCTGAATGTATTCAATGTCACTTGGATATGACTGTATGCTCTGGGTTACAGGGGAATGGAAAAAAGCCAAACCAAAACCAAAAAACAAACTAATGCTTGCAGAGCATTAAAGAAGCAGTTACAATTAAATATCTTCTCAAGTCTGGAAATCAAAACCTGTAACTGAACATCCAAGTTGGAAAGTCCTGGGAGAAGGGGCTGATCATATACTTTGTATTTAAGCCTCCTTCCTTTCCCAAATAATTGATATACTCCTCCCTGTCCCTTGAAGACTCTCTCTGCACTGCTGTTCCCTGTGCTCCTGTTGGGTGGAGACTGCTGGAAACCATAGATGAAGGTATGAGCCAGTGTACAGCCAACTAGAGACAAACACTGTTGTTGTCACCTTTGCTAATACAGCCATGATGCTGAACATGCAGGAGTCTGGTGGAATGACACCATGTAGACACGCCTCCTGCCACGTTCTTCCACGCTGGCATCCTTCCTACTCACATTTCGTATGATCTCCCTATTTAAAAAGCTCTGTAATTCTCAACGTTACCACTGAATAATATATTTATTAATTTGTTAGTGCCATTAACTGTCCCCAAGGCTTTTCTTGGGAGCGTGTGTCAGCTTATTGATTCTAGCCCTCCCCTCCCTGTGCTGCTCTCCTCCTCTGCCAGGCAGGCAGGAATGTACTTTTGTGCTGCTTCAGGTCATAATTGGAAAAAAGATAGAAATGTTCAATATGACTCATACATAATTCAGCTTATCAGCTACCCAGGAGAAATGAGAAGAGAAGGTATATGCACGTCTATTTCTCCTACTATCAACAGGAGAAATAATTTCCAGTTAGACTAAGTATATGTAGTTTGGTCACAACAGGATTTGCAGTTAGAAGGAAAAAATGAGAGACACGGGAGCGGAGAATGAAAGGCTGGTAGGGAACCGAACTGTTAAAAGAGATTCACTTATGTGAGAATTCCTGATTCCTCCAGGAGACTGGACTCATGCTTCTCTCTTAATATTCAGAATGGAATAAGTTGGCAATTAGGAAGGATTATCTGCCTCTGATCTGTAAAACATCGCAGAACTCTAAAAAAACTATAAAGCTCCAGATTAGTTAGCTACAAAGCCATCTAATAACAGCCTGCTAAACCCTGACTGTGACTTCGGGATTTAAGGTTAGGGCCTATGTTCTAAAGAGCAAATTGTGAAGAAGCATTAAACCTTATTGTTATAAAGGATTTTTAATGTAAAAATCAATATGTGCAGTGTATTTAGCAGCATGTAACCATAAGGACGTCTATGATAGAGTTTTGTCATGCACCAGGGACCACTGCATTAGTCAAATTCTTGAAAGGAAGTACAGAATGTCTGCATCATTCAAACTGCCACCTGAGAGCAATTACAGAAGTTATTTTAACCCCAGAAGCAGAGGGAAAAATCCAATCCTAGTTGACAGTCTTGAGAGTATCAAGGGTTCCACATCAAATGTGTCATTTTCAAAAACCTCTGCAAAATTCATGTTAGAAAAGCAATGGCATAACAGAGAGATGTGGCACTTACCACTATTTTTGGAGGCCATTGAGACTAAATACAACCACAACCAGGGCACTGAGCTGCAATATCCACTTTGTAAACACATAAACAAGCAAAGTAATATTAATAATAAAAAAATTCACACACTCCCAAAATGCAGAAACAGCATAATCTAAGGCAGAACAATAAAACAGTATGACTGAAAAAAATATAGACCTGTCCATAGAAAATCTTGGAAAAAAGAAACAGAAACCATTTTTTTTTAAATACAGATACATCATAACAGAACTTGTCTTCTTCATCAGCTAAGAAATACATGCTCTTCATTGTAATCAAGCTCACAACTCTACATGCATGAGCACATCCAAACTGTTATACAGCAAATGTTTCTTAATTTTATCCATTACAAGAGTGCCCGGCAAGGGGTCAATACTCTTCAGTTAGAGAGGAAAACACAGCCTCCGCAACCTGTAGATAATTTTTGACCTTATGGGATCATGTTAAACTAGCATTATTCCTGATTAAAGGAAGCTTCCAAACAGAAAAGCAGGCTCTGTGCCTGACTTCTGCTTCTGTGGCTCTTAAACTGTGTGCACGCGTTTCTTTTCCTGTCTCTGCTGTTTCCTAACATTCCCTATTTATGTGGTGGTCTGCAAGTTTTACCTCATCTGGAAATCAGCAGGAGCACCACGGAGCTGAGAAATACTGTTGTGCTCCTTTATGCAACGCATGCCTCTGTGGGCCTTTGAACATTTAACACAGAGCAAATAAATTATTAGCGCGTGTGTGTATGTGCATACATATCTAAGATACATAAAGGCAACTGCAACCAAAGGAAACAGGGATGTGCTTGGAACAGTTGAGTATTCAAGTATCTAGTATCAGAAAAATCCAGTTGCGAGTAATATTTAAATGCAGATTCGCACGTAAACTGCTGAAAAAGCTCCACTGAGCTTTATGCATTCACACACAGGGCTGCAAAGGCAAGAAGTAACAAAAAAGATATGTTGCGGGTTTTTTTTCCCCCCCCAACAATTTTCAAGTCTATAGCACCTGTTATCCTATTCTTAATAATACTACTACTGAAGAGCAAGCTGATCCTTTAAGATGCCCCACCCTCCAGAAACAAGATACACAATCACATCAAGTATTGAATGATTTCTATGATTCCCATCACCACAGTGTCTGAGCACATTACAGTTGTTTAATGTATTCTTTGTCACAGAGCAGAGAAGAAAATATGATTACCTCTATGCTCTAAATGGGGATGGGAGAACAAGGGACAATAGGTAACTTGTGTATGGCTGGAACACTCACCATTGGGATAACCAGTCTCTGCTGGTTCAAAATCTTACAACAATAAACACTTTCCAGTCTAGTTTCTTCATTATTCAAAAGTCTCTGCATCAATCCATATACATAAAGCAATTTGCCTAAGCCTTTTCCTGCTCATCTTAGGAAACTCAAGTTTAAAAAAAAAAAAAATCCATTCAGCCAACTGCCCCAGATTTGTAGCATCTCAGTACATTTACAAAATCATATCTATAAACAAATACTGCAACACATTGATGTGCTAACCCTCCACCAAAAAAACCCAAACCACTAAAACCAAATAAAAATTTCCTTGAAAACAAACAATAATACTGATAATCTAACATTAAAAAAAAAAAATCAACTGATCACGAGCCTTTTTATATCTTATACACTGTTCTTCCACAACACATTCTATTTAGAAGAAACAACATAGCAAGAAAATAAAACCTGCTCATATAGCAGACAAGGATCAAAATCTATTCTTTAACAAGAGAAACAGAATAGCAAAATATGACTACAGTGAAAAGTAAACCCAGCACAATACCACATCAAACTCAAAATCTGAAGAGTAACCTGAAAAACTATTCAAGAACTGTGCTGATTTAAACCAGAAAGCGCAGCAACACAGACCAAGTTTCTGACTGTCAGATACAATTCTTCAATACCTGAAGATGGATGGGTATTATATCAAAGCAAAGAGGTGAGAAAATTATACAAACGCCTCTTTAGCTAGCCCTCCAAGTTAGAAATGACACACCTAAATCAGACAATATAACTGAAACACTTCAAAGAAAGTTTGGAATCTGCAATCCTTTCATGATGGTCCCCAAAATGTTAGGTTCTATCACTAGGATAAATTATAGCAAATGATAACCAGCTTTAGAAACCAAGCTAGAATATCATCACCCTGTCATTGAAAAGCACCACACCAATACGTAGCTACCAAAGCCAGAGCCATGTCTTCTGCCACCTAAGGCATGAAAATAAGTTCCCACTTACCTTCTAGCACTGTTAATTTGGCACTTGTGTTTATCTCCCCAACACTATTGGTTGCTGTGCACTCATAGATTGCTTCATCTCGATGAACACGCAGGGGCTGTATCCGCAGAACTGATCCTGATCCATCATCAAACTCAATAACCTTAAACAATGAAAAGAAAGCACTTCTTTACTGGTATCTTCTGCAACAAAAACTGAAAGCCAAGGGGTTAAAAACCGAAAAAAACAAACCAAGCCCTGTAAGCTATAAAATGCCATGCAATTCATCAAGCGTTCCAAGTCCAGAAATGTAAGAAATTCAGAGTCAAGAACATATTTGTCCTCTGAGGAGGCCAGAACAAATGACGATCCAATGAAGTTCTTTATGAATCAATTAAGGCTGACAAATTATCAACCTGGTAATAAAGATGTGGATCTGATGATTTAAAACATCTGAGCCATATTTGCACTAATGGTTTTACTAATCACACTGATAGCAATTTAGTGCCAACTTTCACCTTGATGGAGGAGCAGAATGATATACTCCTGTGGGATTACCAGGAAAATAGTAACAAAACTCAAATACAACCTTGAGTGCTTACAGCGCATGCTAACTCCAGCAGAAAGTGAGAGTTTTTAATGTCCTTCAGCATTGGGTACTTTGCAACTCTGGCATAATCAACAATGATGTAATTACAATTCCTTCCCCAGCATAGTAAATTAAGTCCTTAATAAATCATTGCCTTTCCATCCATCCCGCTAAGCTGTAACATGCATTACTCTTAACTTCTACAGGGAAGAAAGAGGTATGTGTTAGTTTGCTGCTGGATCAGTATAAGCTATTCCTTAATGGCAAGGCTGTGAAGGCATAGCCTTAGGCCACTGTTAATGTGGAACTCATCCTTCTCCTGTTACTGAGCACAGCAACAGCTAGAAATATTAACTCTACTGCAGATGGTGACAGCATGAGGGAAAGGCACAAGCCCCCCTCCTGTCACTTGGGAACTACACAGGGAGATGAAGAGACCGAGCTGTGCTTCATTCCAGGCCATGCACGCCAGCCTAGGACCTGCACTACCCTCATGCAAAACTTTTACCCTGTCTTCTCGAGCCCTGTTTAGGAGCACTTCTCACCGCCTAATGACCAGATGTGTGAAAACAGGAAGGAGAAAAATAATGGGCAGCACAAGGCTCTGCATTGACAGGAGAAACAAAAAAAATCAACAGGTAACCAAGACCACCAAAAATGTGCTGTTCCTCATGCTGGAAGGAATAGCCCTTCTGTTCTAAGTAACAGAAACAGCTTGCAAAGATTTGGGGTCAAGTAGTAGCAGACAGGACAGAGAAATGTCAGCATCACCATAGCACATTTTAAGGATTTTTTTTTTAAATACTGAATTTTAAATTAAATATGAAACTGTAACAAAATGCTAAACTGTCTTGCAACATTTATACAGGATAGGGCCACTGCTAGATTTTAAAAACAACACTAAATCAGATGCAGATATTAATTCACTTCAGTGATAAGGACTAAAAATCTAAGAGATGAAACAGCAGAAAAGCTCTTCAGTCCTTATTATCCTTTAAATAAACACTCCATGCGAGAAGAAGGGAGTTACAACTACTAAGGACCTAACAGACAGTGACCAGAAATGTTGTTCATTTGCTAACAATGGATAGCCCTTTTGTGTAATAACTCAGGATGTGTAAATCAGTTTTCTTTATTAATTTTTCATTTAAAGTGAATTCTGATTTTCCTCCAAATAAAGACTGGCTACATAATGAGGTAAAATTAATAGTTATCTAGGAAAAAAATATTATTCACTATCTCCTAACACAAAAGAAGTCTCAACTATGAATCAAAACTGAGGTGAATAAAGGTATGAAATTGCTTGTATAAATGCATATAATTTGGCATAGCCCTCTGGTTAGCTGCAACAAGTACCAAATTCACTATAAAGGTTATATCTATTTACAAATCAGAATGTTTAAATGGTTACTATACAACAAAACTGAATCTTTATTAGGGAAAAATAACAATGTAAAACAAGATGAAAATTGATTACTTTAATCAAGGTTTTCTGCTCACATACAAAATCATGATTAAAACTGGTGACTTGAATCAATCCACTCTGGGCAGCAAAGTCATCCATCTTGTGCTCCAGTCAGAAAAGCAAAAACATCAAAGACAGAGGACTAGAGGAAAGGCAGCAGAATGGTAGACGGGTCACATTTCTAAGGGCGGTTTTAGAGAAAAGAGCCCCAAATCCAAAAAATGAAAGTGGAGAAGAAGGTGGAGGAAGTCAGTGAAAATGCATTTGCTATTTAAAATATGAAGCAAATTTGACCCTTTCTCAAAAGCATTTCTGATACCTGCTCTTCCCTCTTGCTTCCTCTCGGACTTCAGTTCACAGGGAAGTCCATTCACCCTTCAGGATGACTTTGCCGTTCCCTTTCAAGGGTATTTGTGGGAGGGATGGCAGTAGCCATCACTTAGAAAGCTTTCCAACAGTGTTTCGGTATCCCACTTTTGAATTTCACTGGGGATAGCAGGCCAAGAGGTGCCTTATCAATTCTTCACAATGAAAACAGAAAATGACTGCTAGATCCGACTCTTATCTGCCATCCAGTTCCGTGTAAGCCCCAGTCTCCCATCTGAAGAAGGATGCCCTACGTGTGTGCTTCCAGCATCACGCTCAAAGGACAACACCTGCTCCACAGACTGCATTGCCGCAGGGAAGGAAACTTACTTTACCCTAAAGCTCTAGACTCTGTACTGTAGTGATGCAGAGATAGCCGGGTTGTAATGACAATTACTGTGTAATTAAGATCTGCAAGCATTAGATCAATTACCCTTTTTTTTTTTTTCGGTAATTACCTCAAACCGCTGAGAACTGACTTTCTTCCCCTTCTTCATCCATGTGATACGAGGTTTGGGCTCTCCTGTCGCCTGACACACAAAAGACGCCACTCCTCCAGAAATTCCAATCTGATCTTCAGGAGCTTTCATAAATGTTGGCTTGCCTGGAAAAATAACCAAATCACCCCCATGAGAACACAACACCAGATAAGCAAGGAATGTGTCATGTTAATCTAAATTGTAAGATAATTGGTGCTCCTACTACAAATCCAGGTTGAATGGCCTTGGCCACACAAATTCAGCGCAGACTGCAACATGACAAGCAGAGTTTCTGCTTGAGTACCTTTTTTCCCTGAAATGAATAAAGTCCATCTGGTTTGCCTCTAAATGAGGGCAACTGAGGGCTTCCCCCAGCCCCCTGGGCATTCATTCAGGTATATGACAATTTGGAACCATTTTTACGGTTTATTTTTTTAATAAATGGATTTTTGCAGGTTTATAACATGGTCATAGCACTGGAAATTACAGAACAGCTGACACAACAAACCTACAAAACGTACCATACGTTGATATTAGTTTTCCTGAAAGCTGTTAAGACATTCATCAGAATTAACAGACACAGTTTTAAGTACACAAATAAGAACCTTTAATTTCATTTTAGATGTGGATTGACATAAAAATCCTACACTCTGTAAGCATCTGGAAATCTGCACAGGCTGTCCTGTGCTTGGTAAGAAACTAATCACTAAAAGTGAAAGTCAGCAAAGAAACCAAAGTGACATTCAGGCCTGAAAGACTCAGCAAAAATGGAAAAAAAAAATGTGTAACATTTTAATAATCAATAAAAGAACTTTCATAAAAATACAGTTGTGTCTTCTGAATTTACATGGCAGACTTGGATGGATAAAACTAGGCATCCAGGTTGAGCATTTCTATTTTTTTTCTGTATTCAGTGTACAAGAGAATTTTGCAATATGTGATCCAAGGGTCAATTTGAAACACTGCTTTGTCCAAGTGAGAAGTGTGTGATGATCTTGTATGCCCATAAAACACTAAAACATTTAACTGCACAGAGGGAGTTAACAGAGTCCACCCATGATGTCATTCAGTGCGCAGGTCACTCTAAGGCCACATTTCAAATAAAATTCTGATCGACCACCTCAAAGACGAACTTGACCTATGAACGGGGCAGAGACAGCTGCTGGGATGCAGAAAGGAGCAAGAGTGAGAGGAGAAACCTGTTCAGTCCCAAGACACTGAACCAACGTTCCCAGCGGAGCTGGCAGTGGTTCTGCATCTTCACATTCCGGACACGTCCACAAGTATGTCCTTGAGGGAGAGGAGGACATCTGTAAGCCCAGGTGGTTTGAACGCTAAGCTCTTGATGAACTGAGAGCTGAGTTTCCCCAATCTAGGAGGGATACAGATTCAGCAACCCCAAAAGGAGACAAGCTTTAAATGCATTTTCCTAACATACAACAGACTAAAATGCTAAGAGTGCAGTTTCAAGTTACGGCTGAGCCGGTCCAGCCGCTTGCAGCTACTGAAGAGGGCAGGGGGCCTTGCTCTGCTCCTCGTGCCCTTTGCCTCCCCTCCTGCCTCCAGTCACCAACATCCAAATCCCTACAAGCAGTTCTGGGGTCACCAGAGCCTCTGTGCAGCAGATTCAGGCCCCTAACTTGGCAGAAAGAGGCTTTTAACAATTATTTTCCAAGCGCGATTGGGAGCACAGTGGCTCAGGGCAGGATCAGGCAGAGCTCGGGGGGCACTGGAAGATGGCGCCTCTCCCTCAGGATCTGCAAGCTGGCACCTGCCACCTGAAGCTGCAGAGTACAACCGTGCCCTTAAACAGCAATCTCTGAAGACTCTGCTAAAACTGCGGTACCCTCCTTGATCCCAGTTTCGCCTTCTGGTTTAGCCCAGGCTAACTGCTTACACAGACCCTCGCCATCCCTACAGCGTGCCACGGCGTGACTCAACACGCACAACAGCTCGACCAAGTGACATACTCCAGCTGTTGCCTTTGAGAAAGCCCAGAGCCCAGGCTCTGCCCTACTCCAACGTGTGTGGACCAGACCGGGGTGACTGCTGAGGGCCCAGGATGCTTCTTGCTTCACATGCGCAACACCACTGTCCGTATGGGGTGCAGGTGGCAAGGTGGTGGCAGGGAGGAGCTCCAGGGCAGTCTCTGCGAGGAGACATCAGGGCTGCCACAGCCAGTTCCACAATAGCCCCACAGCAGGGCACCGTCAAGCTCACTATGGATGCACTGCCATGGCAACAGGTTTAAGAAAGGGAAAAACATCTCACAGCTGTAAGAAGTTAGGTTAAAAATGTGAGAAACAGCTCTGTGAGACCTCAGGTCAGAGGGTGAGGAGGAGCTCCGAGCGTTAGAGCAGAGACTCCCCTGCAGCCCGTGAAGACAACTTGGTGGAGCAGGTATTTCCCTGCAGCCCTCCGCTGGGTGGGCAGCTGGCCAAGGTGAACCCACCACAGCTTCAGAGTGAGGGACACGGTCAGAATCAGACACCCTGGCACCACATGGAGAAGCAACCACCAGCCGAGAACACGCTTAGAGAGGGGCTGGTGGCACCCTGCTCCTGAGGCAGCAGGACATCAGACCCCTTAAAACCTTGCAACATCAGATGCTCAACATGGACTGTGGTCGTGTGCTAGGGAGCCCACCAACCACCCACACAGACCACGGGCACCAGGGGACATGCCAATGCCAAATCCAGGTGATCTGGATGTCACGGCTGGGACACTAAGCTGCAGGTCTGGACCTCTACCACTGCTGATTGCTCAGCTTTATTTCCAAAACACCTTTGTGGATGGTGTATCCACCACGGTCAGCACCATCCACGCAGAAGTGGGGACGCGTGCTCTGTCTTCAACAAGCTGCTGTGAAGGAACATCACAGATCCGACTGCAGAAATTCATCACACACTGGGGTACTGAATTTTGCCATCCTTGGTGAAAAAAGCCCCAGGACTGTGCAAAGAAAGTAGCTCACAAACACTCAGAAAATGGCTTCGAAACCACGATGGCTGCTGTCTGCAGTCTTTGGCACATTGTTCTGACATGAACAGCAGCAATTATTAAGCGTGCTTGCTTAACTGATGCTGATTTCACATATTTACTCATCTATAATCATGTCTATTTCTACTTAGTTTGTATTTACATATATCTGTGTTTATTCACCTCTCATCTATCCCAGTGAAACGTTAATTTACTGTTCAGGCTGCTAGTGATTGCAGTGTGATTGACTGTTTTGCTGTGCAGTGTGCTGAGCTGATGTATTGCAATTTGGCAGTTGATTTGTTCTTTTGATTTTCTGTTATTTACGCTGTGATCTTAGTAAAATAGTGTAAATTTTTCAAATGACAAATACAACAGAATCCAAAAAACTTTTGTCCTTGAAGAATACAATGCAATTATATCTCTCACTGTACACCTACTCCCCAGCTTGTACACTGAGGACCTGCTTTACTTTTGTACATTTAAAAAAAAATCAATACTATTAAAAACCAGAACAAAAGGAAACTGAATGTTCACCGGCAGTAAAACCTAAAAAATCTGCTGCCTTGTTCAGCTTGAATTTACATTGTTGTAATGAATCTTTTTCCTCTGCACATTTAATTGAGCAACAATGATTTCTGGAAACCATCTAAATCCACTGAGACTAGTCACAAAAGTGTACATGTATATAAACCAAATTCTCATACAGTCTGGGAAAAGGTATTTGTACAAAGCCATTTTAAACACATGTATGCCCTGAAGTTTTGAAATGGAAGGAAAGTACTAATTAAGCAAACCTAAAATCCTAAGTCCTGGCCCCAGGACAATGGAGTCGGGCATGGGCATGCATATTTTTATACAGATTGGCAACTGTTACAGCAAACCCCAAAACTTAACTCAGTGAGAGCTAATAGAAGTACGACAGAGCATCCACAAAACCCTTGGTGTCTGTGGCAAATGCATGCTAAGTGGACTAGGCTACCTCCACACCTCCCTCCAACCAACACCTGTATCTCTACTGCTTGGAGGAGGCTGCTGTGGGACACATCACTAGTTACCTCCAAAGGGCAATAGTAACAACCACTAAGGACACGGCCAGGTGATGGTCCAAGCAGTCTTTTTCAACCTCCTTTTGAGTGCTTGCACTCTTAGGGTAGCCCTAGAAACACAACCAGGAAAAAATAAGGATATACTGAAAACAAAATATTTAACCAGTGACCTAGTCCTTTCTTTTTCCCCTCTTAAAGTCAAAATGACCAGAGTCCCCACAGATGATTATGGACATGCCAAGCCTGAAGTTAACTGTTTGTTGTTCAAACAAACGACAAATAAATACAAAAAACCAAAATGTCTTTTGCAGTGAAATCCTGTCTTTCCCCTGATGACTTAAGGATCAGGCAAAGCTGAAGATTTTTTTTAATTGAAAGTTTAAAAAAGAAAAAAAAAAAAAGAGTGATCCTATTCCACAGATAAATCTGTGAAATACCAGCTTGTGAGAGAACCTCCCAAGCAAGACTTAGGTGACAGCAGGAAGAGCTGCCGGATGGCCAGGTGCCCATCACACCCACCTTCGCTTACTCCATCACGTGGAGTAACAACTCCAGACTGGTCTGTTTGTTATTTGATAAGTCTAAGTCCAAACAACTCCAGCCCCTCTCTCCCCTTAGTCTCTCTGCTCAGTGTCAGATCCCTGGAGCATTTTCAGTCCTCACCCTCTAAACTAATTCATGCTCCTCACTTCATAACCAAGTTCCCACTATACCAAGAGTGGAAATTAATGCTATCATCATTTCTACTTACTCATAAGCTTCGGGCAGGAGAATGGGAAAATGTTCACCTTCTTGGCTGAAATTTCCCCTGTTTGGTCTTTCCTCAAAACTCAATTATTCTAGAGAGCTTATGGGAACAGCACAGTTCTGAGAAGGAAGACCATGAAAAATAGAGTGTTTTCTTATAAGAGAAAGAAACAGGTTTCATTGTATTTGGCTAGGGGCTGAAAAAAGCTTGCTCAGACATACTCTCCATTGAGAAATTATTAAAAAAACCCAAACACACAAAAACCCCACCAAACACAAAACCAAAAAAGCACACAATAAAAAATAAATAAATAAAAAAAAATCAAACCAACCCCCTCCCCAGCATTTCAGAAGAAAAAGACTTAAGTTTCACAGCTGGTAGTGTTGAAAAAGTCACTTGTTGAGAAGGAGAGATTCCTGGATAATCCTATAAAGTGAATCACAAGGAGGGCCTCATAGTGTGGAAGAGGTGCTAGCAGAGATTTAGGCACTACTTCACGGTGCTGGAAAACAGCAGCAAACTCATGGAGAGTCCTGGACTAAGCCAGGGTGTGTGATGCTCTCAAAGGAAATGCTCCATCAAATTGCATTTTAAGACGTCCACAAGAACAAGGGTACAGAAAGCCAGAGAGAGAAGTACAAGCAGACAAGTTCGGTACACACTCATCAGTACGGCTGTTGTCTGCCCTCCCCAGCAAAAGCAAATGTGATGGGTTTGGGGGGGAAACCTGAAGCCCTCAGAGGTGGAATCTCTGGTCTCCTGGAGAGCTGCTGCCCCAGCCTTCCCGCAGGGCAACGCGGAGCGAGACACAGCAACCATGACGGTGCATCTCACCCATATTTTATACACAAAATCACTGTCGTTCTCTGCTATTCTAAACAACTTGTTTGTTGTGAAACAATTGTCAATCAGAAAACCATCCCAGCAGCTATTTTAGAACTTGCCCTACCAAACATTTTTAGCAGAGTCGTAACATTTCAGTTCTCCTTTTCAGGTTTCCCTTTCTTTATCAGAGCAGTTCAGAGTCACTTATCACGTCTTGTCTTTAGGCTGTGCAGCTTCTCAGTGAACCCAAAGGACCTTCCCAGGGAGAAAACTCACTTTTGCCAAGTTTCCTTCAAGGCCAAGGCACAGAGGTGTACCCTCCCTCCAACCTGGCAAAGTGTCTTGTTTGTGAACTATGGCCTTTGAGACGTAACACGTGATCTGCATTACCTGACTGGAATACCAGTCAAAGCCTTGAAAAATGATGCTGGGTTGTGTGTATTTAGCACTGATCCTTGTCTTTTGCTACATATTAAGCATGCACCAGTCACATAAAATACACTTCCTTTTAATTTTGTAAGAGCCAAAAACTTACAAGTGGCTGAAACAAAATATATGCCAACATAAATATGCTTCATATATCCAAATATTAACTTGTTTTATTCCAAAGACACATCATTAGATTGTTTCTTAAAATAAATGGGAAAATTAAAATGAATCCTGATGCTCTTTCAGTATTTAGCACCCACATCGAATACACCTCATCCAAAAATTTTAATTCAGGAACTGGCAATCATACTGCTCTTCCAGCTCTTGTGAATGCTATTTTTCCAAAGAGTCACACACAGGTTTGAGAACAATGAATTATTAAACACATGGCTGCAATTAAGTGTTTTATGAACAATCATTGTGAGAGATTTTAAAGAAAAACATCTCTGTCCTCATGCTACAAGTGCCCACTGTTCTAAATAGAACAGAAGGGCAGCCAAAAATAAGACCAGTGTTCCAGTATAGGGGAGCTTTTATTTTTATCTGAAAGCTTTTATGACTTGGGCTAAATTAAGATTTAAAGTAGTCTTGTTTGTGAAGAAAAAAAAAAAAATCACAGTTGGGATATGAGATGAACTAGATAAGCATATACAATAGGCATACAGGGGTAACCTTATTTAGGTGTCTAGGCTAAATGAATTAAAAGAAGTTATTGACACAAGCAGGAAGAGTCCTTGAGCCTGTAAATGGTGAAATTCAGGTTTAAATCCCTGCCTTTTAACCTTGCCTGTCACATATGCCAGGGCACAACTGTACCTCAGCTTCCACTGTAAAACCTGCCTGCTGTTCTCACATGGCTGCTGTCAGGACAAAGACGTGAAAAATGATGATGTGGCTCAGTTGTTATAACACTGGGAAGAAACCTAGAATGACCCAGACTCTCTCATGTTCACAACTGACTTTGAAGTGGAAATAAAGTGGTCTAGAAGACAGAGGTACCCCATTCTTATATATACAACAAGGGTCTTTCTCCATTTCATAAAACATGGATGATTGATATTTCTGCATGGATGGATGTCTGTTGGAAGGATACTCTCGTGAAACCTACTCTATATTTTCATTCCCAAGCATCTGCTGCAAGGCAGGAGGAAAGCCAGTGGGCTCTCCAGCCATCCTTATGTTTATTATTCAATATATGCACTATCATTTAAATGTGGTTCTTGTCCATTTATGATCATTAGGAATATTGTTTGGCAAAATACAAATTTTTAAAACTTGCACTTTCAATTCTTGTAAATTATATAAGTAGGAAGAGCCTGTTTGAGCTTTATAATAATATTTCTTTAACAACAGCTCACTATAGCATCAGTGGGTCATGGTGATCGCAATGCTAATTCCTTCCTTATTTCCTCCTATTTCGGTTTTATTTCACTAAGATGACAGCACTTTGTAACCAAAACTTTTGTTCTTTATTGCTCGGTGCAAGGTACTTATTAAGTAAATGCAAATATATAGTGGGGTCTTGTATGCTCAGATACATACACAATTTTCTTTTTATCCAGTGAATGGATCATAACCCTTTCTCCCATCAATTTTAAAAAACACTTAACCGCATCCCAATCATAGAAAATGGCATTCCAAACTCAACACATTCCTCAGATCGCTCTGAATTACAGGTTGCCCAATGTTACCTGCACATCTTCCTCTCTTGTTTTATCATCTTATTGTTATTAGGTTTTAATGCTTCAGAGATTCCCAACAGCTAGGACAAATGATTCTGCTATTTCAATCCATTTTAGTGGCTGAGTTTTCCAGCTTCGAGTGTGGTTGCCCGTGATAATCAAATCTACAAACATTATCTCAAAGTAAGTTGTATTTCTCTTCACCTTCACTTCCTGACTTGCGTAAAGTTACTCTAGATACCTTTTGAGTTCATACAAAATGAAACCAAATAAAGTGAACGATTAATATACAAATCTCTAAGAAGATGATCTTTTAACAAGTTCAATGACCTCTGTAACTTTCAGTAGAAAAATTATATTACAGAAGTAATAAAAGCAGTCATCCAGCAGAGGCTGGGCTTTGCCCTGAACACCAGCAGGAAATACAGCGAACCAAGATACAAAGTGCTCAGTTCAGCTGACAAGACCCACTCTGCTTCGTTTATGTGTAGAAAGTTTCATTGTTGAGAACGCAAGGATATGTGTTAGGTCAAATGTACGATTTTATCAGTATTTATAATGACTTAAATTCAGAAACTCTTATAATCTTTCATTCCTGCTTCTTCATCATCTCAGCAAATGGGTGCAGTTCACAATTTCTAAAGGCTCTTTCCTCAACATAAGCCCAGTCTAAAAACAAACTCTTGGACAGGGCTGAGGCGTCTCTGCAGACACGCAGGTGGCAAATCTTCATACTGAGACTGGCATTCTCAAGCTCTCTTTTTCCCTTTTGCTAATAAGAGTATTTATATTTATCAAATCTGATATAAAACACTAAATAGTATTTGAGTCAAAATTGAATATTTCAAAATGTTTTCTTAAAGAAACATCTTAAAGCCTCATGTATCCTGTGTACTTCTGGTCAGTGTCTGGCCAGTTATACATAAACCAACCCTGCACCAGTAGAAACTGGTTGTCCACTGTTAAATGCTGATGTTTGGAGAAACCTGCTTATTCCACAGAAATATGGGTTAAAAGCCGCTAGTTCACTCAACTGTTAAGGCCGCAATTACTGGATATTAATAAACTACAGCAACAGCCTGTCATCATAGTATTGCACTTCTAATTCCATCTCTTTATGAATCATGGAAATTGTTGAAAGAGTTTAAATGCCTAAAATTAACTGACATGATACTGAAACAGAATTGTCTTTGGCACAGCATCACACAAGGATGCTGTGCAAGTCACTCAGCAGTGCTGAACATTTTGGGTGCCGATTTATTTTTTTGGAGAGAGTTTTAGGCAGGGAACTTAGACCTTAGCACAACAGGGAGGTGGTTTCTCTTCATATCATACCTGCAGGGTGCCTACAGATTTCACGCACAGGGTGGCAAATTTTCTCTGTTATTTTCTCAAGGCTGTTGTAATTGCAATATCTTCCTCAAAGTGCCTGGCTAGCTATCACTGTGAGCTGCTTTACATCTTAGTAAGAAAATCCCTAACTCTGGCTAATCCCTGTGCTCTGATTGACTCTTGTCCATGGGCTTTTTAAAGGTTTTTGGTGTGCCAGGAAAGGGTGAAAAAAAAGGGGGGGAAAAAACCCCAGCTCTCTACTATGACACCATTCTTACAACTGAAATAACACATAACTAGAAAAAGAAAAATATGCCAAGAAGCACAAAGCAGCCTTGCATACAACTGAAGAATACTGATTAAAAACAAAGCAGAAAACCAGCCCAGAACAACATCCTTCTAGAACCTGGGGTTATCTTCATTTCCTCTCCTTTGCTTTTACATTTCCCTAGAGCACCTGCAGCCTGTGTGCAGTTTGCCACATATCTTGGGGAAAAGCCAGACCCCTATATGTGGGTTTAGCTTTTAATTCTAACTCCCCAGTATTTATACTAAATAATATACAGGGTAGAAAAAACAAGGGAGAGCAGAGAAGCACTGCTCTAACTGCAGACCTTGCAGCAGCCTCACAGAATGGTTTTCTGCTTTGCTTTAATTTAAAATTGAAACCTGAAGTCAAATTTCCACCTGGTAATAGCTTAAAGGCACTTCCAATTAACTTGGTAATACACATTTTCTGAGTTAATAAATTTTTCAGCCTGTGTTTAATACAATTAAAACATTTGGGCCTTTGGCCTTAGACCTTATTTAGCTTGAGAAAGAATTGCAAGGAGACTGCCTCCAATTATCACCATTTACACAACATTCACTTAAGGGCTTTCAAATGCATACATATAGAACATCCATTTAATCATACACAAAATTCAGTACCCTAATTCCGGCCTCTTCTCTCTTGCACAGAACATGTACAACAGACAAGAGAATAATAATGCCAGGTACCGGGCTCTGAAATCAGTCATCACAACGCTGCCTGAGGCAGCATGTAACAGCTGTGCCTGCTCCTAGGAACTTACTTTTCCTTCCAAATCTGTGTTTTGTTATTTGCAAATTTCTTCAAAACTTCAAAGTTAATAAAGTGCATTGCATAGTGTAAAGAACCTGTAAGATATGCAGGACCAGGAAACAAAGACAGAACTGAAATCTTGTGCTTGAAAAAACATGAAAATTAATTTTGCCAGCATGCCTACCACATTAAACACCATATTCTTTTACACAAAAGGATTAAAAGGTTTTAATCCCTCTTTGCAAGCAGCTACTCCTTGATTCAGCAGTTCAAAAAGCTTTGCCAAGCTCAGGTTTTTCCTCTGCTTTTTAGAATTAAAAGTGAACATAAACCTTATTTTGTAAACAGAGAGCACAGTACAATGATTTTAATAGAACGGGAGCCAGAGTAAGCGACCTCTTCACAAGATCTGTTACTAAAGCAAAGGCATCCTTGGCTCTCAGGAAGGCCTTTGCTGAAGGACCAGTATTTCATTTTAATGCCACTGTACGTTGTTCTGTCCTCCTCCTCGTAATGAACCAAATTTCTGCCTCATCTACCTGGTGAGTAGGAAAATTTTCTGCTTAGTAATAACGAGCGCACTGTGGCATTTCTATTACACCAGTGATTTTTTTCCTATTTGTATCAACTGTTTTATCATTCAGCATCTGTAGCACAGTCTGCAGAAAACCAAGAAATATAATTTCCACATATAAATGTTTACCAGCGTGTAAAAAGTTTCAGCAGGTAGCTAGGCACCCAAGCAAAATACTCTCAAGTGTAAAAAGAAGTCACTCTATTTTGCTCAATCTTATTTGAAACCTCCCAAGAAACAGGAATATTTCCCCATTAAAAGGCTTCCTCCAAGTCAGACCCCTTGAGAAGCCTGGATAAAGAGGTTCAACACTTCTGGGAGACACTGGGCAGCGGTTTTTCCCTGTAGTGATGTATTTTAGCAGTGCCTAAATGAAGGCACAGAGTCACGCACAGCCCAAAAGCCATTTGAGCAGTTTCAATGCCAGGGCCAGCGCCTCTGCCCAGGCGGGGGCTGCTGAGTAATTCCCATCCTCCAGAGCAGAAAACAAGAACCAAAGTAGAACATCAAGGCCTTGCTGTGCAGCGCCTGGCACGCACTGACCCCGCTGCAATCGGTGGTGGAGCCGGGGAAGCTCTGGGAGATGCTGTCTCTGGTCTATGAACTGCACCCAAGTTTTCCCAAAATGGCTCTGTATGCCTGGGAAAAACATCTTACTCCATCTAAAGTGAATACTGAACACCCCAGTAAAGAGAATGACGGACACAAGCCAGAGGTTTGCAGTTTTGCAGGCACTGGAATCCAGCCCTGCTCCATGCACAGAGCAAGGTGGGTGCCCGGCCCCCTCCTCCACCCAGGACTTTCTGGTTCAGCGAGGGCTAACTTCTAGAGAGGCATCAAAATTAATTGCCTTCATGGTTGCTGCATTCTTGATTTGATTTTTCTAGCATCCATTCCTTGCTGTGTTATGAATTTAACAGATAAAATGAAAAGTTCTTTTCACTTTAATAACTTTTCTCTGTACAGATAATCAGGTCAGCCTCTGTTTCCAGACTAAACTCCTTAAATCTCTAGCTACCAGGCACAGTAACAGATTTGATTTTTTTGGTGGCTTTTTACCTGCACCAACTTTTACTTATTTCACCTATTTATGCACAGAATTGCAAGAAATGCAGAAAGCTGTGCTCCATGGGGAGAAGTTACTGTTTGCCACGTTGTGAAAAGTGGCTGTGGTCACCAGGTCTACCCCGAAGCCCAGAAGACAACGCACCTAGACCAGGAGGCGCTGACTTTGAATTTCCAGAGCTGGCCTGGGACTTGTGTGCAGGCTGTAGCACACACTGGAGAGGAAAGGCTGCGGGCAGGACCTGCAGGACCGTGGAGCCATCCCTGAGGGTGCTTTGGGCAGGGGGGCCGCTGGGACACCCAGCACCACAGTTACTCTGTGGGCACAGCAGAGAACGTCTCTGAAGGGACTGAACCTGACTAAGCGATGTATATCTCCTGCGTCATGAATTCTCTCTTTCTTCAGCACCTCTGACAATATCTGTGTCTCTGTGAAAAGGGAAAAACAGTTAACGTCACTGTTGCAGTGGGCATCTTGGCAAAGCCAATTCCTGTTCCACCAGGGAAGTAGTATTTGAGACAGTGTATCTTATCCTCACAAAGCCTGCTACCCAGAAACAAACTCCTCCACCTAAAAGCACTAAAAGTATAATCCATATTGGTTTAGCAGGACCCGTTCCTTGCTCACCATAGAGCTCTGCTGCAGGTCACGGACCTTACTGGGACATCAGTCCCTGCAGACCAAAATCCAACAGAAAGTGGTGGCTGGGAGTTACAGCACATGAGCAAAACCAAAAAAACGGGCAGCCCTAAGATCAGCTTTCAGGCTGGGTACCCTTCAGCAGCTGCCTTCCCTGTGAAGACCTTAGTGCTCCGATCACACTCGGAATCACGAGACACACGGGCTGACATAGCGCCTGCAGAGTAACGCTTACCAAGCTGGCATTAAGCAGGAGCTCAGTACAAAGACCGGGAATGTCTATGAACAGTGGAAAGCTTCCAGTAGCTCCTGTAATTTTTCTTTTTTGTGTGTTTTCTCATACATCTTAACTCAAGTATGCTCTTTATATTTTAGCCATGACCTACTTGCAAATAGTCCTGGATTGTCCCCCAACCCAGACCTCTAGCACTTTCTTCCACATTTCTCCTCACATCAGCAGCAAGTCCCAATTTCATGCAGGGTTCATTCACACGATCACAGAGGGCAGCCAGGAATTCTGAGTGGCCGTTCCACTGCTGACCCCTTGCCATACATTCACCAGGATAAGCCCATCAGGGTAGAACCCAGAACTGGCAACACCAGCCCTCACACTGATTTTTGCAGCCTGGAAAGATGTTTATGCCCAAATCTGAGACTCAAAAATACATGGACGGCTGCAGGTGCCATGAGAGAGCAGTAAACAGGTATGCTGCTTACAGAGATTTGCTGTACTTAGTGTTTGCCTGCATCACTTACTTTCATTCTCGCTGCGAGACAAAACTATCACATGCTACAAGTTCAAGGGATGTGCACCATGCACACAGACGTCAAACCTCCAAGGTTCAGCTTACTTTTAACCTCTTTGTGGAGACTACACAGGATATATTTATAACAGAAAACAGATTTGTCTTTTAGAGTGCTGTGTCTAAGTCTCCCTCACCCATCCCTGCTCTGTTGACTGAGTCCCAAGGTTCCTGGCTTCACACTCGATTTGCTGAACTAAAATCCATACCAGCAAAGAGGATGACAAGCTACCTCAGTGTGAGCTAACTGCGCCTCTCAGGTTTTACATGCATGAGAAAGAAGGCACTCTTTCCACCTCGGGGATCTGACATCCCAGTGTATTTTGTGAAGGACGTACACCAGGGTGAAACACAAACCTGTACATGAACCTGAAGCTTGAAAGAACAGCAGCCTTCCTTACCTACTGCAAGTCAGCGCATTGCTAAATCATACATAGCCTAGAAAGAACAGGAAAATTAGATAAAAGAGCCCGCCCACTTACGACCGCCTCAAGTGGACGCCTTCCTGTGTAACCTCATCTGGGTGTTCCTGCTCTGGCAGGCGGATTGGACTAGATGATCTTTTGAGGTCACTTCCAATCCCTAACATTCTGTGATTCTGTGAATTTGATTAGTTGCAGCTCTGTTAGGGGTAAGGATAGCATACTTGTATATAGGCAAATGGATCTTGCTGAAAAATTACCCAGGCAGGAATAATCCCCTGCCTATTACCAGTCTTCAATTTTCATGTTGGAATTAGCTGGATGGTCACACTCAAGGAGTTGTGGTCAATAGCTCAATGTCCGAGTGGGGACCAAAGACAAGTGCATTCCTCAGGGGTCAGTACTGGGACCGGCACTGTTTAATGTCTTTGTTGGTGACACTGGACAGTGGGACTTAAAATAGGTTTGAGTTTCAGCCACATTTCTCTTACTGGAAAACTGTTCCAAACTGATGATCACAGAAACATCAGCTGGGAAACAGACTGTGGTTCTTAAAGTTATTTGTTGTCAATTATACCCACTTGTTTGTATGCTAACATGATCCTTTAGCTGAGAAGGTTTCCATTCAGTCTCTGTCCCTTTTCTCTCTTGCCCCCAATATATACCTTGGATCATTTTTACCCCCTTCTTAAGAGTAGTAAAATGTTTTCTCTCTTATATATGCCCTGTGACACTTCACAGACTAAAGAGCTCTTCTTAAAAAAAAAAAAAAACACACAACGCAAAGAAAAAAAAAGAAAAAAAAGGGAAAAAAAAAAAAAAAAAGAAGAGAGACCTCATGTTGATTCCTACAAGGTCTCTTTGAATTCTGCTTCATACTCTCCATAATACTTTGTCCCATTATCACCACCATCTTATTGAAATCCAAGCAAAAGCATGCATTTGGGTTCGGACATCTTGAGAACAGCATTCATAATCTTATCATCACCTTTTTTCCTCCCTTCCCTCCCCACCTTTTTTTTTTTTTTTTTTTTTTTTTTAAGGTTACACAGCTAAATATATCTTTTGTGAATTCTTCTACATAATTTAAACCATTCAGCCTTAGTTTAATTTGTATGATCACATCTACAATGTCCTCATAACATTCCAAGTTTTGAAAACTTGCAGTTCTGTTGATTGTGCGCAGAAAGCGTTTGTTAACCAGGCTGTTTGGAAACCTCCACTTGCACTTTCACACACAAGTGCACGTCCAGATCCACGGTTTACCCATGGTTATGGAAAGAACAAAATTTTATTTGTAACTAGCCAGAAGCCTCAAAGGTGTGTTTATTGTGCAAATTAGGAACTGTGCTGTAGAGTCATATAAAATATGCAATTCAACTGTTGTTATAATATAACCTCAGATAATTAACAGTGAGATAAAGGTAGAAAAGCAGGAGATGAACTGTAAACTAGGAGAGCAAGCCCACCAGCGCAACATTCTCAGTGCTTCAATCGTAATAATAAAGCTGACAACACAATTTGCAAAGTGCTGAAATCACCCAACAGCACCAGTCATAATCCTAGGTGCACATTTCCATCCGCTAAGCATTTTCCCACTATTACTGGTGATAAAGCTGGCATATGAACTAAAGGCCTGAGAAAGGATGACGACAATACGGGAATTAATCACACATTAATTTGAAATTTCCAACTGTCTTGGCATTGTGAAGCCATCACATTGCCACATCCTGGAGAGAAGTGACACACTGGTCCGCCACCGTAAGGAAATACAGCCCTCTATTCCAGGTGACTGCATCTTAAAAGCTATTAAGTGTTTTCATTGAGTTGCATCAAATCACATTTCAGAGACCAGTGTTTAAAATTCCAAGTATTAGAAAGCCCCATTGAAAGTATTATAAATTCAGCAGTAACACTGCAGCAGACAGGGGGTTTATCTTTCAGACTGCTGTGATCGTTATTAATAATATTACCATTCACTTTTGTTTTCCTAATTTGGTGCTTCACCTATGGATAAGTGAACTTCATGAAATAAATTTCACAGAACAATATTAGTGTTATTCTTACTGTCTTTACAGGCATCCATGTATGTAATTCATCCACTGTGGTTTCTGAGTATATCCACACTGTACATAATGCCATTAGGCACTGATGGGCTGGCTTGCAACCAAGCACAGACTTTATGGACTCCCTCCTGGACGGCAGCTGAGCTGGCCAGGAAAGCCAAGGCAGAAGGACAGCAGCTCTGTACCACAAACCTCGGAACTCAAGAAAAACTCCAGAGATGCCTCTCTGATTCTTATCTCCTTCTTGGATGTGGGGATTTGGGGTCTTTTTTCTTTCTTGGAACAATGATTCTTCAACAGATCAGTCAGAACACGGATTGCTAAAATTAAAACAGCTTAAACTGAATGCAGGACTCTGTCGCACACTGTCAAATGTGCTACCGAAAGGAAGGAGGAGAGAAACAACTTCATCGCTGCTTCATTGCTGTCCAAGTGTGAGTTTGCAGTTACGCAGAAGAGAGAAGCCTGCATTTAGGAGTTGATAGGCAGGATTAAGGAGAAATGTACATTCTTTTAGACTCATTCTCTTTTCCAATTCTTTGCTCATCACTTTATTGAGAAGACAGACCTCAGCTGCTTGGGACATCTGCACTCTAATTCCTTTTTCAGAATTCTGAAATTTCCTTAAAAATCCAAGTTCGTTGCGATTTTGGCATGGTTTAAAGAAACTGACTGTATCTAAATGATTCAGAAGTACTGCAAATCCTCTTTTTTTTTTTTTTTAAACAGTGAGAAGCCCATTCCATTTATGAAAGAAACAAGGAGAACACTGCATTAGGAGTTTTAAAAGGGTCATTATCTGCAGGAAGCTGTAGCAAAGCAGTAGTAGTGTCACTCACTTCCTAGAACTTGTTTTTTCTATCCTTCTATTAACTTTCAATATAAAATCAGACAAAAATACATTATTAACTTCTTAGCCAGCATATTCTAAGTAAATACTCAAAGCTTGCAGCTGGATTTTCAAGTTCTTTAACTCTGGGAATTTAAGAGAAGGAGACAAGTGTTTTTGTTTCTGTGGTGTTCCATTAACTACTGGTGACAAACAGCCAAGACCATGCAGCTGAGATAACTGCTGCTCTCTGAAAGAGCAAGATATCCACTGCTCCAAAGGCAGCTCAGCTCTTCCCACCCACCACCGAGCGTCCAGGATGCGCTCTGCTTGCCGAACCTGACACACCAAACCCCGATTTCCAGTGCTACAGGCCAGGCTGGAAACCAGAGGAAACATTGCAACGAGCTTGACTGTGTCACCTCCAGGCTGAACAAGTGACAGCTTGCTGAAATATTCTTGTCCTAGTTACTTGAGGATAGCAAGTGTTTTCAGATGTCTTCTGATTAGCACACCTGCAAAGGATGGAGAAATAGGCGATACAAATAGAAGCTGGAGCAGATGTAACTGTCTTCATGGAGCCTGGCACCACTTCTGCAACAGTGCAAATACGGAAAGGAGGAAAAAGGAAGCAATTTTCTTCAACTGTTTATAAAAAACCACTCAATTGAATCACAAAAGCAAAGCCAGGCAGGGGCCTCAAGAGGTCTCTAGTCCAACCTCTTGCTTGAAGCAGGACCCTCACCAACACTAGATCATTTGAGCGTTGGTGTTGTCTAGCTGAGCCTTGGGAAACTCCAAGGACGGAGAACCGACCACCTTGCTGAGCAGCCTGATCCCATGCCGATCTACCCTCCAAGAAGAAAAGCTGTTCCAAACACCATCTGATCGTCTATTTCAATTATTAATAGTGAACTTCAACATAGTCTCCTCTAGCCCTCCATCTCATCTGTGATAAACTTCATCTATTATGACAGCTGTTGAGCAACTGGATGACTAAAGATGCCAGATACTATGCCTGTATGCATGCACTGGATCCCATGTTTACATAAACAAAACCACTATTTTCAAACATGGCTAATCACCACATCAATAGACTTATTAATGGGATTCCAGGACACAGTTGAATGCATGTTGCAGCAGCAGGGACTGGCTTCAACAAACACAGAGCTCCATTCCAACCGTATGTCTCAAAGATAAAAGAAAAATTGGAGTGCAATCAAATGCAGTGGATTAAATAACAACAGAAATTAAACAAATGGACAATAAATTTGTTTCATTATATACATTCTGTGCGCACATACACACTCCCTGCCGCAGCTTTGAGCATGTCAAGGCTTTATGAATCACAGAACAATTTATGTTGGAAGGGACTTTTGGAGATCACCCTTTCCAAACACCCACTTAAGTATGGCCAACTTCAAAGTTGGGTCAAACTCTGACGCTAGGTCAGGTTGCCCAGGTCCCCATCCAACCAAGCTTTGAGTATTTCCAAGGACAGGCATCCCACAGCCTCACTGGGGCGCTGGTACAATGTTTGACCACCCTCATGGTGGATAATTTTTTTTTTTTAAATTGTTATATATTAGCACTATTTCCCATGCTCCAGCTTACATCTGTTGGCTCTCACCCTGTCACCACAAACGTGCCAGAAAAACCTGAATGCTCCTGCTCTACACCCTCCCGTCAGGCAGCTGAAGACAGCAGTAAGGTGCCCCTTCAGCCATCTCATCCTAAGGCTGAACAAACCTGGCTTCCCCAGCCTCTCCTAGAACATCTGGTGCTCCAGGGCCCGCTCAGCAGCTCAGTACCCATGTATTGCATGCCCGTACACCAGTCCACGATGCTGCAAATCCTTTCTTCATCACCTCATCGGAAGATGGTATTCTTTGCTACCTGCCTTAAACAGGAGGGGCTGCATTTAGGGGTCAGCCTCCTTCTCCTATCTTTCAGTTTGTGGCTCTGTGTTCGTAAGCATCTACAAGCTATCTGCTGTAAGCATAAAGTAAGACCATCACTAATGAAAGATGACTTCCTACAATACCTCCAAGACTGTATGAACTGTGCAGGACATGAACCTGTGAATTTATCTCCCTTACACAGAAATATTACTTGACTAGCAGCCACAGCCCTTCCAAATTAACTTCACCTACAATTATTTCAAATGTTTTCACATCTTGCAACACTAGCACAGAGAATGGTAAGCTCCTGAACACTGTTATTCCCAGATCCCTAGTGTTTGTCATATTCCTCACACCCCTGGCTAGACAGCCCATCTTCTATTAATTTTTTCATCAGATTTCCACTATTTACTTCCTCTCCTCCACTGTCTGCGAGACAAACAGTTCTTCTGCTGTGCTTATTGACGCTTACAAAGTGCACCACAAAACGTGGGTGTATCGTTATAATTTCTGAATCATCATATGCTGGCACTAAAAGAAAAGCAGGTCAGTGGAGCTCCCACTACCCAGGACTGCTACACACACCACTAAAACACTTTCAAAGACACTTCCCACTTTCGTTTCAACCCATCACCTCCATTTATATTCCCTTATTAATTTAGTCTATGTACCAAATGAATGCCAGTTGCAACTTCCACTAAGTAATGAAGTAACTGAGCGGTTTAGAGCCACAAACAAAAGATTTTGCCTTTCTTTGGATATTCTAAACCAGCCCTTTGTCACTGCAAAAAGAGAGCTTGACATCTGAGATATAAAATGCTCAAAAGAAGGCTGTATCAGTTAATCAGAAGAGAGTGATGAGTGTAACAAGCTTTATCAGTTCTGACATGGCAAAATGGGAGCAGGAGACCACTATCCCGGACTGGCAATTCTATTAACTCTTTGAATTACTATATTTCTATTTATTTTTGACTGTTCGCAGACTATCAATAGCCACGCGGTGAATAACAAGAGCAGCAGCAACATGCAGCGCCCTGTTGTCAAGCTTTGTTTTTTCAGGAAACCGCCTTTAGCAACTCCCCAGTCCACTGAGCACGACCATGGAAGCAGGAAAAGAGCAGGTTCTGCTGCCAGCAGCAATCACAGCAGACAGCCTTCTCCTCTAACCCCAGAATTACTTTAACTTTGTCCATGAGAAACTAAACTATTTAGACTCTGGCACCACCACAAGAATTTAGTGCCATGGGAAATACATATTCTATACGAATTTTATATAAACAGATCTTTCGTCTTGATTCCTCAAGTGCTCTTTCACTTTCCGTTGTATCCAGCTCTTATAGACATTCCTAATTCCCACTCGTACACAGGTTCAAGAGGTAATTCATGGACATCGAGGAGCAAACTTTTCAAAACCACATTTGTTACCATCAGTTCTCTTGGTATCAACAAAGCAAGTGAGCAATGAGAAGCAGTTACTGGTTTCTCGCTCTTTACACACAAGGCATGCGACGTTCTTGTTCTTGCCAGTTTGCAAGTAGCAGTGTTGCTGGCTGCTACCCTCAGTATGGGAGAGATTTTAGAGAAACACCTGGAGCAGGATGCACTGACACAGATATTAAACCAGTGCCAACAAGACCAAAACATCAGTCCATTTTTTCTCCCTGCCTTCAGAGAAACTGCACTTGATGGTCAGGGCTCTAAACTTCTCCCTGAAGAGGCTGAACTACTTACCAACTTGATAAAACCACTTTGATCATACTTTGCATGGCGTAAGAGGAAGGCTTAGCACATTGTATAACATGGAACACCAGGAACAATGAAACTGTTACGGAGGTTTGTGTACAGGTCAGCAGATAATTAGACTGACAAGGACTCAAGTCTTAGAATCGACAAGAGAATCTGTCAATGTGCAACCATCAACTGTGTTCACAGCTCTGATTTTCTCCCGATAGTTCTGAGATCCCCAAAGGGTAACGAGAGGCAGAATTAATGAAATCTATCATTTACTGGAAGGGTCCTCCTTAATTAGCCATCCATCAGGGTGTTCAGACATTGGTATTTTCTGTCCTCTCACAATGGTTAACTGCTTGCTCCTTGGAAGATGGAAAGAGCTTTTGCAGAGACAGCAGAAGTGCCCACCTGCAATCTCCAGGTAATAACCTACACGCTGGAGAAGGACATATGAACCTTGCTTGCCTGGATACCTAAGACAACCAGCTTTTTGTGGTATAAGTGAAGGGGTTATTAAATCTTTCAGGTGGAGAGAAATGTTAGTGAGACAAGCAGAGCAGCTAAGGTTTAGCTTCTTTGAAGCTGAGCCTGGGAGCTCAGACTGAGAACCAGCTGGCTAGAGAGGGACCTGACAGATGTGTTCAGGCTGGACAAATCCTTTTACTCTAGTGCTTAAACACTTAAGACATGGCACAGAAAAGGGACTTTCTCACCTGCTGTATCCTCCTGGAGGTGGAATGAGCAACTGTCAAGAAATATGCTCTCTCAAAAGAAAAATACTAACTGTAGAAGCAACAGAATAGCTTGACTGGAAAAGCAGGGAAATGAGGGAGCCTGTTCCTAGCAATACTCCTTCAGCCACGGCAATTCAACCCCTGCACTGAGGAAGCTTCTACCCTGACAAGTCACTCCATCTAGTTTTAAGGTCAGGCAGTAGAGACTGAGAGCCTCTCCATGGTGTGCAGTAAATACAGTAGCGAACATCCATTAGTTGAAGAGCATGGAGCAGGAAGGGAGCGGGCTCTGCAGGTGGGAGGGATGAGGAGAAGACAGGCTGGGCCCACTGTGCCTCCTGTGTCTCTGGGGAGGAGGGAACAGGCGATACAACGGGTGCGACAGCAACTCCAGACAGGTAACACAGTCACGGTCTATTCCCTGTCTATCTATACACAGAAGTGAACAACAGCTGAAGGTGCAACAACCAAGGTGCATTAGTTGCATGATCCTCCGAATTATTTCCCATCAACTCAGTGGTTATCTTCTGGTATTTTCTCTGTGTTTCTAATGGAATTCAGTGTCCCCAACAGTAAATTGCATCATGTTGCACTGCAAGCACATGCACTGTTTTCAAGAATACTGCTAGGAACTGCCACAAGCACTGTTTAGTGTTGGAAACCTTGGCTACTCAGAAAACTAACGAGCAGAACAAAAAACACTCAGTAACTTCTCCAGCTGCATGGGACACAGTTCATGTGAATGGTGGGCGAAACTACCGGAGGGGAGACTTTCACTGGGTCTAAGCAGTCAGGAAAGGCTGGATTAGAATGGAGGTAAACAAGGTGACAATGATGAAATCAGGTTTATCTTGCTTAGGAAGGAAAGAAGGAGCAGTGACAGCAGGGAGGGGGACAACATGGGAACAGCCTTCAAGCATCTGGAAGGAAACTGCAAGACGAAAAGGAACTTCTGTGTAATGCAAATGGGCAAGAATTAGTAGTCACAAACCTGCTGAAAGGGAGTTTAAGGTTAGGATGCTTGGGGTAATCTATACCATACTCCCACGGTATAAATGCACTGACAGTTAAACACTGGAACAGCTTGCTGAGGAAAGGGTGGGCTCTTCTCTCACCAGAGGTTTTTAAGAACACACTAGACAAACATGTGTTGTGAACAGCTCAGAACAATACTGTTTGAGTAGAGAATGAAATTCCCTTCTGCCACTATTGGTTACAAGTCTTCTATCCCTTTTCAAATTTCAAGAACTCTAGTTTTATTTCAAATTTTGCAGAAAAGTTCGATGATGGCCACAGGTGTAACCAACGGGCTGCAGGAAGACAGCTAAAGATGAGCCAAGGCTCCTGCAGCCACAGCACGGCCAGGTACTCCCATGTCCCTTTGGCTCCATGGGGATGAAAATATTTGGCACTGATGAATTATGCCTTTATATTGCCAAGTATTCTTTTAACGCAGACACATTTTCCCTGCTCCAGAAAGCGACAGAAGCCCAGCCCAGAGCCGGGCGGGCCCGCAGAGCGCCCCGAGCTGCGCGGCGATGCCCCGCACAAGGGCAGCCCCGCGCTGAGCCCCCGGGCACGCCGCAGGCTGCCACCCTCCCGCTGAGCCCTCGAACAGACCGCAGCCAAAACCACCTCAGATTTATGCTAGAGTGCAGGAACAGTTTATGACTTCACAGCACTGTATCAGACTCCTAAATCTATAAACTATGCAGGTAAAACTCCTGAGCAGCATAAGAGATCACTGAGCTGGAGGGAAAGATTTTTAATGCAAGCAAGCACATTAAGGCTTCCCTGTATTTTAAAAATAAGCATTTAAAAGAGTAATATTTTGGACCACTCATTTACTCATTATCTTAAAGAGTTTAACATTTTAACTTAAAACCAGCAATAGCTTTCCCCTTCTGGGTCTGCCAACTGGATTTTCCACAAGCTCACCACTGATGTTTTTTAATACTCTTGTGTTCAACAGAGGAGCTACCGAAAAGGAAAAAGCTCCTGCTTTCAAGACATTTAGAATCAAATTTTGGCACAGACAAACTCTGTTTAGGTATACGTTACATGTCTGAAAGACATTCATAGCACTGCTGGTCTCTGAAAGATTTCAGGTTTTTTTGGTTCATTGATTTGTTGGTTAAGTAGTACCTAGGCTATTCTTCAGAACAATCATGGAAAGCTTTATGAAAGAAATAAATTTCTGAATGGCAGCTTTCTTAACTAATCTGTTTTAAACTAGACATAGTAAAAAACCAACCAACCAACCTACAAAAAACCCACACCAAAAACCGCCCCCCACCATGAACAAAACCAAAACACATGCTTGGCTCTCCTAGCAATTCCTTCTGTTCGAAGCCCAGCAGCATTATTTCCTACCCAGCCAAGGTGTTATGCCACACAAAACGGTGCTGGTCTCTGACCCCACTGCCCCGTGTGGCACTTGTGCAGCCCTGGCAGGATGATGCAGAGGAAAGAAAAACTGCTTGAGTAAGTCTTCATAACCATGACGGTGGCCATCTACATCTGAAGAAGTCCATCCACAGGAAATAATGCTGCCCACGTTATTGCTTGTTTTTAAGGCTGCTGTGACAATCTCAGTCGCTGGGTAGATTTGGGTTTGCCTCAGACTCAGGTAATTGGACCTGGATGACCCGGGGCAGTGAGCAGCAAAGGTTTGTCACCTGCAGCTGCCAGGACACGGCTCCCTCACTCCCACACCTGCCCACGGGCTCCTCTCACCGTTCTCCGAGCCCTCCACAAAAGGCACGGCAGCATCTCCTTTTTGTGATTTCGTTAGAGTAGACATTTTCTCTGAGCAGTATTTTCAGGAGGCTAACTCAGGTCCTGTTTTCTACTCAGTGAAACTCCCAATACGACCTGGATCTATTTAGTTTTTAGCACAGCAAAAAGACCAACACTGTAGTGCCCTGAAGTTCTGATCTGAGACTACAGCTTATTATTCGATCAGGAAAAGAAGGTGAGCATGAGCACAGCCAGTTCTCCAAGATGGAACTAAATCTGAATTACAACAAAATAGGGTTGGGGGCATTTTGGTAACAAACCCACATAAATGGCCAGCGAAGGCAGATAAATTCAGCATTGCCTAATTTAAGGTAATGCATTTTGTAGGGAATAATTTAAACCAATCATACACTTTTCTGGATTCTAAAATAACTGTAACCACTCGGGAAGGCACTGGACATAACTACTTAAGTAGATGTTTTCAGTGAGCTGCTCAGTGCAAGCAGTCATGAAAAGAAACTAAACATTAGGAAGCACATAGAAAGGAATATGGAACAATACAAAAAGACACTATTGTAAAAAGGCAAGAGAATGTCTAAGGCAAAATAATCTACTACTGCATCAACTGTGACTTTGCCCTTGGACAAAGGGGTTGACAAAACTCTAGAGAACTGTCTCTGAGAAAAGACTGAGCTGGCCGCTCCTATTTCATACTTGCAAGAGAAACAGTAATTCAACTGAATGTAAAAAGTGATAAATTCAAAACAGCGAGTCTTTTGTTTTAATAGCCACCCAACAGATAATTAACTTCCAGTCAGCGAGATGTCCCAGAGCAGCAGCACCAGACTTGGAGAGTCCTCTTACAGGACAATAGCTTAGGGCAGAAAAAGCATTAATCAATGACCTCACTGTACCCTATACTATAATAGATGCGTATTAATATTCATAGATTTTTAGGACTGAATGGTCTACTCTATCATCCAGTCTGACCTCCCTTCTGACATCGGATGTGTTTTAGCCAGCTCCTCTGCTCCTTCTTAGGCTTTTCTCTGCTAGGTCAAAAGAGGCTCCTTCATACGAACTAGCTCCCTGTTGTAATACAGAGACTGTGAGGAGGGTGTAATGCAAATTTTGGCTCAGCAAGATCTGGTGATAAAGTACTGAGCTGAGATCTGAGTGTCAGGAATGAAATAAACCCTACAGTTGTGTCAAGTAATCCAAGAGGCAGGAAATGGAAAATGCTCTCCGAGCGCCCGCAGAAGGTCAGCAAACCACATTCTCGGACCTTCTCCAGATCCCTCGTTTCAGGCTGTTGCTGCACTTTTATGAGGCCACTCAAAAATGCAGCCCTAGGCTCTCCACGATGCAAGTCAGCAACATTTTTTATATTACAGGTGACAGAACTGCACCAATCCCCATTAGCTACTGCTTTTGGAATGGCAGCATGTTCAAGCCATGATATGTTTTTAATTAATACCCAGGAAACAAACAGTATCTTAAAAAAAAAAATTCTCACCTCTTTGACACTGAAAGAAAAGAAGGAGGATTTGTATTCCTAATTTTAACAGGGTTCAGCTTTTGGGTGACCCCTTCCTGGAAAAGGTTAATTCTCATGAACTCCATAGCTTAAATATGGCTCAATACAAGTATTAAGATCCACCCAAAAGGGGTCCTTTCATAAAATAAGAACCTAAAACTAAGTATTTTATTTTTAAAAAGTATCTAGTTTCCAACGGTTTTTATCTCATTATGGGTTTTATGGAAATGCAGAGTAGCAATTCCTACTCTCACGCACTTTGCTTCAGTTTGGTATCTCTGTGGCAGAAACTCTTTTTTTTTTTTAAAAAAAAAAAAAAAAAGTCTGCTTTCCTGTTTAAGAGCTCTGGTGGAACTCTGGGGAGAGACGGAAGAAACAGGAAGACTCATTCCTGTATCAGACCCCAGAGCTACAGAGAATCTGTGCTTGCTCCACCATCTCTACCCCTGCACCCAGCGCTGGGACATCCAGCACTTCTACACCTCTTGGTCAAGAGAGGTCAAAAGTGGCAACAGAGTCCTGCTCATGAGGGTCCACCACACAGGGCAAGTCCACTCCTTGTCACTCTGCTGCCTCTGAAATCCTGAACTTTCTCTCCAGCTCATTAAAAAATTTTGTTAGGAAAGGCCTGCAGCGCATACTGCCAGTTCTGGAATATATTACCAGTATTGGAATCTATTTTAATAAACAAAAACCATCTGACCCCAGAATTACAGATGCTTAGAAATGCAGTTCAAGTTAAAGGGCAACCACTTAGGCCAGAGATCTGTGACGTGGAGGAGATCAGTCTTGGTACTGTGGAGGGATAAAGGAGCAAATACCAGCAACAACAAACAGTGGGGTTCCTAAAGAAGCTGCAGGCTGGACTAGCTAAAGTATTTAAATAATACATATAGTGTATGTGCATCATGAAGTGGAGTTTGTGCCTTATGTGGAGAGATCTTGAGTATGAAACTCGTGAACTCCTCCAGGAGATCTCACTGTGCTTGCTGATTTTTCTCCTGCTGCTGTTGTGCGATGAAGGAGTTCATCCACACAGGAAAGACAATCTTCAGTCCTGGAGGCAGCATGAGCAGAAACTCTTGACAGCATTAGGAAGTCTATAAATCTCATACTTCCCTAGCCTGAGCCTTCCATTACTTTTTCCTGTTACATTTGTTATAGTAAAAAATGTTGAGGTTTAATGTGTGAGTGTTCACTTCTCTTTTTAAGCTCCATATAGACCCTCCTAAGGCCACGGGGTGGGGGGGGGGGGACGGGGAGGGCAGGGGAGTGCGGAAAAAAAGAGAATCCTTGCATCTGTGACAGACACTGAGTGGTTTCTTCAATGCTGGCAGGAGTCAGTACAGATAGGCAAGATGCTGCCGCTGCTCCAGAGCCAGCACGAGTTTGTACCCAGGAACCTCCACAGGGACCCTCCTTCCGCTGCTGAAGACACCAAGGCTTTCGGAAAGGGCTAGACAGAGTCAGCCTAGGTTCCTGAGCAGGACCTCTACACAACTGAATAAAACTAACAAACCCTAAGATGCCACGAAAGCCCACAAACTATTTAAATTCTGTCCACCAACAAGAAAGCTGGCATCTTTTTAAAGGGAAAAGACAGCAGGTAGAGTCTGTTCAATAGCATCACTCCTAAAGTCAGAAATCCACAGTGCATTTTACTTATGCAATATCACGGATTATCAACAGTTTGGTGAGCTTTCTTCCGCCTTGGACAAGCCCGCAGCAAACAGAGGCTCTGTTAAGAGAGATCAAGTACACAGAATAGAGACAGCTTCACCTGCTCTTGCTACTCCAGTGGATGCAGGCAACCATGCTCTAGCAGGAAGCTTTGTTTGCTTGTTCAAAGGGGTAACAAAGGTGTCCTGGTTTACACAGAGGGCAGAAGTAGTTAGTACAGGACATATTCAGCAAAACTTTCCAATAAAACCCTTTACCAGTACAAACAGTGCTTTTGCAACTCTGGACTCTAGAAGCCAAACCTTTTTTAAAAAAAACACAAGAGTTTCAACCTGTGTAGAGCTCTAGACTATATTAATTTTATACAGAAGGAATAATACTCTATATACATTCATTGCATGTGCTGGATGTGCTTTAAAAGTAAAATTCTGTCACACTGATTCTTTTTGCAGCCACTAAGTAATTTGTTTCAGGCTGAGATGTGCTGTGCTCAGTTTCAGCACATGGCACATTACAGACAGGTCATAAACATGCCAAAACCCCCAGTTTCTGCAATTGTGGAGTTGATTTTGTAGTCCCTTCATTTCCCATCTCCATTACTTTTCCCCACCCCATCAAGTACACTTTACAGCTGAGCTCCATCACAACCCACCAGCAGACTTGTCCCACTCCTACTCTCTGCAATATCTTTATGGCGACGTTCAGCAATGCAAGCAGCCCACACCAGGGCTCCCCAGGCTGGAGGAGGCACGGTGACGGGTCCAACTGCCATTTCTGAACAGCCCAAGCCACCAGAGCTATTTCTGGAAACCCAACAGCCTCAGTCTCACAAGCGAGCAACAGTAACTTGGGTTGAAGAACCTGTGGTAGAAAACTTAAAAAACATGGACCAAGGACAGATCCTCTGGAAAGGTCAAAATTTAAGGCAAATCATCCAAGCTAACTCCTTTTAGCTGACTTTATCTTCACATACGCACTTGTTGCCAAAGCCGCAACAGAAGCTGCCAGAACAAGCCTCCGCTGGACGCCAGTGCAGGACCAGGGAGACGCAGCTGCTGCTTCCGAGCGACCTCTGACACCTCCCAAAGCACAGCCCCCCCCCCGAAATCACAGAGACCAGTAAAGCTGACACCCCGGGGCTCCAAAGGGAATCAGACATTTAGCAAGATTATGCTATCTGCTAATCTGATTAGCCCCAGAGACTGCAGATAAACATAACAAAGAACAGCCGGACACCAGCTGTAAAACCCATCCAGTCAAGCAAATAACACAGCTGCCCAGAAAACTCAGCATCTGGGACCTGTCGCATGCAATGCTTTTAGGGAAATGACAGACTCGCTGCTCTCACGTTAGACATGGGAAAATGTGTTAATCTGTTTACCTTAAATGGATTTAACCTCAATCTGAAAAAGAGAGGACTGACACAGATACATACGTACGGCCAAGACACTCTGGCAGCAAAGTGCAGTGAACAGGAGGTGGCAATCCTCAACACCATTTACCCAGGCTCGAAGGATCAGGCGTGACACAGGTCAAACGAGAAATGTTAAGATATTAAACAAGCACATTTGTAATTAGGTGTAATGTTGATTGTCTTCTACTCCTGAAATGATGATCAGCTCCCACATCTAATCGTTGCAGCCACCTGAGCTTTAGGCTGATGGTCTCCGCAGCCAGCCCCTTCCCGGCACTGGCAACAGGCACAGGGCTGGGGGCTTGGGCTGCAGGGTTCATGTAGGGAGGAGGGACTTAAGGAAAAAAAAAATTTATATATATATATATATATATATATATATATATATATATATATATATATATATATATATATATATATAGCATTAACAGAGAATTAGCAGAGAACCTACCATGCTTTCCTAAGAGGGAGCGGGCTGCTGAAAGGAGACAAAAAGCCACTCGACTCACTCGCCATACGATGGCTGCTACTTTGCAACCACAGTGGGGAAGCCAAGGGCATTATTTAATGTGTCCACTTGACATTTTTAAGCACAGGAAAAGCAAGAGCAACTTGCTCAAGGACTGCATTCATCACCGCCTGCCAATTACAGAAACAAAACTGATCGGTCAGGACACAAGTGGCACCCCGACTCGGCAGACTGCCGCCGCAGAAGCATAAGCGCACGCTCTCTGAAGCGTCCCTTCGGTTCAACAGGCTGTACAAATATATAGAAGCAGGTCTAGAGCTCTCCAGTGACTCTGTGGTAAAGCACTGCCCTCCCTTCCTAATTTGCAAACACTCTGCAGCAACCCCAACCTTGCCCACAGCTCTCACTTTAACTTTCGACTATCACACCAGATTTTTTTTCCAAATTTGCTCCAAGATTCTCCAAGACTGAATTCTTACAAACACTCACCTATCCTGCAACAATCAGCTCATCTCCCTCTGCTCAACAGGAAAGAGAAAAGCCTTTATTTCAGGGTGACTCAGCAGAACTAAACTGGGGCCGGGTGACTCCCCACCATCGGAGGCAAGGTCAGCCCAAAGGTACCACCACAAAACCTGGTACCAGCAGCCAGGACACAGCACAGGATCACCAAAGACAAGGATGCCCAAGGGGGCACCAAGAGCTCAACACTCAGCCCATTATTTCACAATGTTTTTGGGATGCGGGATAAGAAACAACAGTTTTCGAGGCCAGCTCAGGAACACGGATATCCCGACAGTGCTGGAGCCTGTAACTCTGGAAAGCAGCTATCACCTGAACACAGACCGAGGAGGAGCCGAGGTCCAGCCGAGTTCAGAACAACAGGGACACCCAAAGGGAAAAGATAAAACAGTTCTAAAGAAATTGTCTAAAATATGCATTTTCTATTTTTATGGCAAACATGACTAGTTACTACTATTCAAATGCAATTATGTAGAGGCTGATGTATAAATAATGCAAAGCACAGAAAGTAGAGATCAACACTGATTTACAGCATACCGCATGCTGTACTGAATAACGTTATGCACCAGTTTTTGCCATCCCCATAAAAAGGAAATACAGTCAAAAAGCTGAGGGAAGAAAAAAAAAAAAAAAAAAAGAACAGAACAATCTCCCCCATTCCCTCTCCAAAAAAAAGAAGGCAATATCTAAACCAAGGTAAAATTTGAGTTAGTTCTATTCTGTACTACTTTTGTAGACAGAAAGCTTTATTTCTGCATTTCCAGCTCACCTGCTATTTTCACACGTGTTTCCAGAAGCTGCAAATGAGGTATCAGGGAAACGCGTCACCTCTCACCCCGCCGCGATGTGCTCTGAGTAGATGCCATACAGGAGCTCACGGCATCAACAAAGTTGTTTCCCAAATTTCTTATGTGAAGTAACTGCTTTAGTCCATTGCATGAAGCATTGAATAATTTAAGTTGGAAGGGACATGTGCAGGTCAGCTACGCTAACCTCCTGCTCAGAGAAACACTAACTTCAAAGTGGTGTTTAAAGTTTAAAAGCAGCAGCTCAGGACCTTGTCGTGCTGAGTTTTGAGTATCTCCACAAATCGATATCCCCACCCCCCCCCAAACCTCTTTTGTCCCCTGTTTCAACTGGGCACCACTTGCACCATCAAAAAGTTTCCCCATGTAACCAATTTTACCACTCTGGTTGCAACCTGTCATTTTTGACTCTTGCTTTTCAGTGTGCACCTCTAGGAGGAGAAGCATTTCCATTTTCCTCAAAAAGACTTTTCCTTCTTGATTGCAACTACTGAATTCTAAAGCAGTTCTTTGATTTAATTTTTTTAAAAATTTATTCATCTAATATCCTTACAACAACAATACCTTCCCACACATCCTCTCTGCACAATCAGATTTATGCCATTTACATTGAAAACTAAGGTCTTTTTTCCCTACTTATAGCTCAGTTAGCTTTGTTATAATGCAGTTTATAAAATTACATTTAATGGAGAAGGGAGCAGGGAATTTGTTTATTTCTGAACGGTGATGGCTAATGGATGGGGTGGGAATAATGACAGGATATGTATTACGTTATGGTCGAACAGTACAAGGAGAGAATGCATGACCTGATCATTTTTGTCCTTCATTAAATGGTCTGTTGAGCTGCTTTTTGTCCACATCAGCTTTTAAAACAGAAAAAGCATAGCAAAAAATAACATATTACTTCAAATGGCAAGATTAGTCTAAATTAAAGCAAAAATTACTCATCTGTTTCTCAAATTCATTAGCAACAGCTGAAAATGTATTAAAAAAAATAAGCGAATCAACATAAGGAGACTAACTGTAACTAGCTGTGGTAACTACCTTCCTCCATAAACGCTGAGGCATTTTAATTCCCATGTCTGGAAGGACAAATGAAGTCTGTGCCACGCTGAGCATCCTTGCCAAGCCCTTCCTCCCCCCGCGAGCCGAAGGCAGAGCGGGAAGCCGAATCCAACCCCCCCGCACGCCCAGCTGCGGCGGGGCCACCGGAGCCACGTCTGCTTCTAGAGGCTCTTCTTGGCTTTTCCAAGAGGAAAACGGGTCTCTACGAAGCAGGAGCCCTTGTATGGCCACCCCTGGGTTTGATTTTGAAATCAGAACCTTCCTTGAAATTCAAGGTAAAAAACAGATGGGCTACCAAAGGTTTCACTCGTGTGTGAAACAAGGCATTTTAATACACCACGGGCAGGTGTCTGCAGCCCTGCCTGGGGAAAGGGCAACGTGGGTTGAAGATCCCAAGGACACGGGGAGAAGGGTACCCCACCATGCAGTCCACAGCAAGGGGAATTCCAACCAAAACGGAGCAGCTCCTGAGGTTGAACGAACCTCTTTGTAAAGTCACCAACCCCCCAAAATTCCCATGAAACAAACAGGTTTCCGGATTGAGACCCAACCTATACAGCATGCAAAGAGTGTCCAGCGTAAAACAACACATGACTGAAATAGGGAGATAAGAGAGGAACGGGAAGGAAACGGGATCAGGCCCCTGGCCTAATGCTTGAACATTTTCATTTCCTGGAGGGAAAATGACTGATAGCGGCCAGCATTAACTGATAACGGGCTGGCTGTTATGAGTTTATGGAGGTTTCCAGAGAACTTTGATCCAGATCACACATCCCATTAACAGAGACAATAAATTGCTCTCACTTTCCATGACACAATACACAGAAATACAACCCACACGTCCAAATGAGACAGAGCTCCTTAATGAGTAAGAGTGCTAAAACACTAGTGATACGTCAAAAACACCTAAGTTTGTGTGCAACAACTACAAAAGAGCAAAATGAATACTCCTGAAAGAATATGTGTTTAGTTTTGCAGAAACCACCAAAAAGGAGTGTTTCTTCCCTAAGATGATCTCCTATACTCAAGTTTCTTGTATTTCTGCCAAATATGCTCATATGGAAACTGAAATACGTTTGTGGCATTTGATTTCAAAAGTCTGTATACTTGAAGTTTTCCCAAGAAAGTGCTTAGATAAAAGTTCTTTTCTGTGGTTTAAGCAAGAACACCACTAGTCAAAGTAAAAACATGGAGCTGGCTGATGGGCAAAGCACCGTCACTTTGAAGCACTGCAGAGGTCACATCGTGGCACAGAAATCCTGTTCCATAAGCTTTGAAGTAGGGCAGCTCACAGAAATATCTTCACTATTTCACTGAAGTACACTGCTGCTGAAGCCTCTTTCTTATCCAGTGTTAAATAACCAGTTATTGTTCTTTAATATTGAAAAATAAAAGATTAGTTTCTCTGTCAGCGTTTCAGACGAACATGCAAAAGGCAATAGAGAAGGTCCTCTGAGGGTCTAAATTGAGTTCGCATTCATTAGTACATCAGTGACTTCCAAACAAAAACCCCAGTCAAACACAGCAGAAATTCAGCTTGAACTCATGCCTGGCACAGCACTAGCACAAAGCTGGGGTAAGAAAGCCAGCATTCAGAGTATCAGGTAATGAGGTGGAGGTGCAGAAGCCCACTGTTCTACTCCACCTCCTTTTGCTTTTGACTTAAAAAGGCTTTCTCTTTATAATGTAAATGATGTAATTTATACCTGCAGAAACACATACTAGAGTGGTTTTTTAACGTGTCTCTCTAGTGAAGGTTAAATACTGGAAAGAAAGTCTTGGTTTAATTTTAAAATGCTGTGGAGATCTCCATAAAGCAGTTTCTGAAGAAAGCCATCATCGTGGTTTGAATATCCTGAATGCTGAGACTCGAGAAGGAAGAACATCTGCACACATTTTTATTGTCCACTCAAACCTTAAGTGTTTTTAATGCACAGCAGCTACAACACTGCTTTAGATGTAAAAGACACAAGTCTATAAACAGCCCACATCATTATCATCTTGATTTATCTAAAATTTCCTCCACTTACATTTACGTCATCCAGTTCCAGCAACAAACCTTTTGATTCCCCAGTCTCCTCCACAATTCCATGAGCCCCAAAGCAGCCAAAGAGCTAAAACCCCACCAAAACCTGGAATAGTTACCCAAAACGAGTGAATTTTCTCTACCTCCAACTGTCTGCCAGTACAGAGCCCTCAAATACCATGTGCCCAAACCAGATAGATTTTTTCCACCCCCTTAAACCTTCCGGCTCATTCATGACTTTGTTCCTTTTCACTGAACTCGTACAGCTGCAAATGCACTCCTATAATGCGATGCCCGAAACAAGAACATGGGAATTTTCTTGAAAAATGGAGGAAGTTGTGGGGGGTGCACGACCAGCACCAGCTGCCCATCAGCATTCAGGGCGTGCAGCTGCTCTCGGTGGCATCCCCGCAATTCAGCCTGGCTGGGGAAAAAACAACCGCCACGGCTTTTTTTCTGAAATTTCACCTAACCGCTGTAACGTGCCTGTGTAGTTCTGCCCAAATTCTTACATGTATTTTAAACACTTCAGTGAAACAGTTAAAGCTCAATGTTTATTTTGCAGGAGTGCCCTTGTTTGCACTGCTCCCTTTGTTGCCATCTGTCAGGCTTCCTCATTGAAGCTTCTTACAGGGAAAACATCAGTAATGGCAAAACAGCGGGAATTTAGGCAGCCAGCCACTCCTCCCTCCTGACCTCAAAAGGTTTGTGTCTGCATAATTTTAACAGGGATCCCCTTTTGCTCTGACACAGACACTGAGCACAGTATCAGCCACATCCAGATGGTGCCAGTACTTCAGTATTCCATTTTATGTTTTTTGTTCCTCTAACCAGTGCAAGGCCTCTTCATTTTCCACTTCCTTTTAATCACCCACCCAGATATCCCATGGTTAAGGCAGGAACATACAATAGGGTGCCGTGAACCCAGCTGTGAAAGCAGAACGGACCAAACCACACAGGATTGCAACGAGCACCCTGTCCCCATGCACACCCACAAACTAACAAGTTCATAAACTCTCCTGGCTACTCATACACATGATCAGGAAAAAAAACAAAGGAATTATGGACATGTGTCAGTTATCTCCAATTTCTCTGCAAATTCAGAATGAGGAAGGTTCCCCTGCCTCCTCTCCACATTTCAGAGCCAGTCCCGCAGTCAAGCCTCACACACCATTTCACATAGTCCACCACAGGTCCCATGGGACCTTTCTTCTTTTTTTTTTTTTTTTTTTTTTTTAAAGGATAGAAAGACTTTATAAGTAGGATTGCCTGCGTTACACGTTTTCTGAAGTGCTAAGCACTTCACTTGAGCTGTGAATCATCAACAATGACAGCAGCAGAAACATCTTGTCATAAGCAATGGAGAAACTTCAAATTCAGTATCCCACCAAATAATTTACAGAGATTGCTGATCCACAGTCAAGAGGACTCACTTATAAAAATCATTTATAATCTAAAAATGATTGCAGGGACAAAGCATAACTCCCCAAAGAACTTAAAAAATGTTAAATCACAAGCAGCAAAGGAGGAGGAGGGAGGTGAATATGGGAGACCAGCATGTCTCAAGCACCTCTTGGAGCTCAAAAATGCAAACATTTCTCGCATACCTGTAAGGTGATCCATCTGCAAACATGTTGAGAAAAGATATTTAAATTTCCCCAGGCAGATGCAGCTTTTCCCTCCTATTCACCTTTACTGCAGCTTAAAAACTAGATGCTCACAGCCCAGTTTCAATCTCTTCATATTTTTTATCAAGTCTCTGAACAGAAAGCTGCTGACTGTTCTTCTGAAGGATCTGCATTAACACTCACATGACGGCATGCTCTAGAGACGATTTGGAACAATATGTGGTTTCGTCCCTTCAGTAAACGTGACGTAACTCGAGCGGCACCAGCTTCTGCGTTTAGGTTACATTTTATCACTTTCCTTTAAAATTTACTCTCTCTAGATTTTCTCCCCTTTCACAATTTTGGGCATCTCCATGCCTCCTGGAATTCAAACCTCTGGGACATCAAAAACTGCTTTAACCATGGGATCTTCCCTCCCAGAGTCCCACATCCCATTCATTACACTCCTTCCAGCTTCTTCAGGAAGAAAAACTAGCAATTCATACCACCAGTGTCCTTCCCCACACACAGACCCTTCATTCCCAAAGCCTTTCTGTCTCATGCGATGAATAAAATACGTATCATACACAAAAAGGAGCTGCTATCACATACTTAAGAGCTCTACAATGCCACAAAAAACACAATTACGCTTGAAATGTGCTGGTTTCCTTGATTTTACTGTAGCCAGCTTACACACACACGCAGGCTACATCATCAAAAGTAACTTTCTATACTCATAATATCTTGCTGCCTCTGGCTGTAATCCAAAACCAGAAGTGGATGTGCTGACTATTTCAGACCCAATAAAAGCATTCTGCTGGTTTCTGAGCCCTTTCACCTGCGTTCAGATCTCTCCACGTGGACTGGATGACTCGGTGCTGCTGGGTCTGGCCCCGGCACCTCCTGGGAAAAAAATCCCAGCCATGTATGGTCCTGGACCTTGACTCCTTGTAAAAATGTTATGTCTTGGGAGAAATGTTATTTGTTATTCACTATCCAAAAGAAGCTATTTCCTTTTCTAGTAACACATCCAGGTGCAGCAGGTGCTAAAAGGCAGCAGAATAAATTATTTTAGGCGTGTACGTATGCATGCAGACTGACCTTCCAGTACACAGCCTAATGAAGATCAGAAATCATCAAGTATGCTGCTACAAATACCTTAAAACCTGGCATGTATGCTCAGTAAAACGTTCAAGTGACTTCAAAGACCTCTATCAATACAGAAAAGAGCTGCATTAAAATTCTGAGCTTTCGAATCTATTAAGCATTTCCAAACACAGGAGGATGAGTACCAGGATTTGTTCAGCTGCCCTCACCGTGTTGTTCTCAGGAAAAGAGAGTTCACCGAGTCAGGCGGCATGCAGTGGGCACAGGTCCCTTCCATAAGCTCAGCGGTTTAACACAGTCGGTAAATCTAAACCGTATTTTTTTAATCACGTTTGTAAAAATACCATTTTACGTTGGTGAAAACCCCCCTCTGAGGGGCACCGGTACCGAACGGATCAGATCCCAAGTTTCCCCCAATGCGGGCAGCACCAGCATCCTTTGGTCCTGGACACCGCAGAGCTGGGAGAGGGACGAAGCAGCTCCCGCAGCTCAGCCCTGAGATGCTCCACCAGTGATATGGACAGCCCACACGAGGTCCATCTTCTGCACCACCGCCACACACCAACCACAGAGGTGACAGCCCCGTCCCCACCACTGTGACTGGCTGTCCTGGCCGGTGCCCGGTGTGGAAGGACAAGGGTCATCCTGGGTGGGAGAGCTCGGCGGGGGGGAGCTGTGAACGCACACACAGGCTGGTAAATGGGGTTCATTTATCAGGCTCCAGCTGCTCCACTTCACTAAGTGGGAGCTCTTCATAGACACTGCCTCATTTATTTATTTTTTAAATGCCTAGATTAGTTTAGTGTGAAGCTGTTGAGAGATATAATTTGCCTGAGCAGATGATCTATAGATCATTGAATGAGCACTAACCAAGCTCTCGCAGCCCACATGAGAAACCCACCATGGCTGCACCACAGGAAAAGATGAAGCTTTTTTCCTAAAATTTAGCCACATGCACGCCATCCCTGGCAGCACAGAGGTCAGAGAGTTGGCATCTCTTATAACACGCTCAGCCCTGACTGTGGGCAGAGCAGCAGCCTCTGCGTATGAAGAGCAGGGCCCTCAAATCAGAGAGAAATCAGCAAGTGATAACTTAATGTGGCATTCAGCTGGGGACAGGCACTGCTAACACAGACAGCCTTTTCTGCTTGCATCTGTGAATATATGCATATTTAAAAAATAAATTATCTTTCATTCAGATTAGTTACTAGAATATCTCTTTGCTGAAGCAGATTTGTTCCTATGCTTATATCTAGTGCTATTCTGGGACTTGGTATTGTCTTTCCACTATTGCTGCAAAAAGTGTTCAGCAGCTAATTGCACAGTCAAGTCCTTTCACATAATTTCCACTTTGACAAGAGTAATTAAAAAAGCTAAATGGCTCGAGAACCAATTGATTAGGTCTGCAAGCAAAGCGCTGTTTGGGCGATCCTGAGATGCACGTGTAGAGAACAGCAAGCTTTTCACAAAACCCAATTAGGAACATGTTCCTCAATGTTTACTGTTTAGTGTCAGATTCTTGCACGATCTCTTTTTTGCCCAATTCCTATCTTACATTATACTCATACGTGCTGCACAGCCACCATACTTGCAAGAACCAGGAAAATCAATCTTATAGGACAAGTTAAAGAATATTTTATTTTTGTCTCCTAGATTTGTACACCAAATAGTCTAAGTTTGCAAATAGGCTCCAACACCTCCCATCATAGGAACAGACCTACACAAGGCTATTTTGTCACTAAATTTGAAAGACTACGAATAATGACAACTGATTTTTTTTGCCAGTTTGCATATGTGCACCACAGAAAAGACATTTGAAAGAGCTACCCTGTCTGTAGACATGCTCTTTGTGATATGGTGCTGAATCACCCATTTGTTCGCCTTAAAATTGCTCCAAGTCCTCCACAACAGGACTCACAATATTATTATTTTGCAAACTACATAATTGAAGTTCGAAAATAAAGGGCTCCAAAATTACTACAGATGTACCAAAATAATGAGCTTATAAACAGTAACGAAATAGAAAGTCTTGAAAGCCTGGGGTTACACACAAACTTAATAGATGCTCCCTATAATTTTTTTAATAAAGCTAATAATTCTAGTATAAAAAGAGAAGTCCAAAAGGTTTTCTTTAAACCACTTCCTTCTCAATAAGTATTGGTCAGTTACTGACTATGTACTTGAAAAACTGTCATTAAATCTGGCAGGCTGAAAGCTAACGGGAACTTGGAACAACTGTGAGAAACTCTCTCCATGCACAAAGGAGAGCAGAGAAACACCAGACACGTCCTAGTGCCATCTGATGAGCAAGAAGGTGCTGGTGCTCCCCAAAGCCAACAGCTCTTGCCTCTGTGTGAGTATGGGGCACTAGGTGCAGACTAGAGGACAGGTTCATAGCAGATGTGACCAACACATGCGAATAAATCTTTGAATAAAGCCGCAGCGTGGTTTTAGACAAAGGAAACCCACGCCAGCAGCTTGGACTCTCAGGTCCCACTCTCTGCAGCAGCATCTCACACCACTGCTCCAGGCAGAAACAAACCCAGGGACACAAACCCAGTTTCTTTGGTACAGAAAGCCAAAAGGTTGCCCTAACTTTCCTGCACAAGTTAAATGCTGAATCTTCCAAGGAAAGTCAAAGATGTAAAGAGAACTGTGTCTTTATGTAAGCAGATATGCTGAAAGAAGTCATAGGAAGGTTTCACACATTCACAAATGTGATAATTTAGATGACAAATGTAAAAAATTAAACCCAACTTGTTAGCTAATAGAATATTTCATTATGTACTATGAATGATCACTTAAAGATTTGGGAATTTAACCAATTATTTTCAGAAGGCATGAAACATTCCTGAGCCTGGTTTTTGTTTTGTTTTTTTTTTTTTTTTTTTAACATTTCAGTGCTGTCCCCCTGCATCTCCTTCCACCTTACCCTGTTTATAGCTATATTCAATAATAGCTTTTACTTGTTTCCTTGATGTCTTAATTTCCTGCAATAATACAGCTGCCATGAATAATTAAGCAACACATTTGCTGCTCACTGAAAGCTGAACGAGTGCTATAAATCAGTTCTGGGACCCTCTGCCAGCACAGACATCGTCAGTGATCTGCTAATGTTGGTGATTCTTGGAGCACCAAACAACCAAGAAGCTACTGGGGCATTTTGGGAGAGCACTTGTCTGCAGGTTCTCTCAAGCAGCAGGACTCCAAAGCCCATTCTAGCATTTTCCTGGTGAGGCACTTAAATCTACTATATTCTTAACATTTATTCTTCACATTTCTTGCTTTCTCACTTTTCTGTGTCTTATCTCCAATTTCCCCGCTCCACAGGTAGGAGGAGGAGAGCCGAAGAAGATGGCCTGATCATGCATCATTCCCTTCTCAGCACCAAAACGATGCGTGGGTTCTTTGCTGTATTTCCACCCATTTTCTCCTGCTGCCTGTGGTTCAACACACGATACAGGCCACAGGATGCTGGAAAGCACGAAAGGATCATCTGTAGTCAGGCCCATTACACCCTCTGAAGGTTTATCTTGCTGATTCACATTTGCCCTCAGACAGCTGGGCATGCTGCATTTCTCTCTTTTTTTGTAAATGAAGACTGATGGAAGATAAGAAAGAACTACAAAAACAGCAGCGATAACACTTTCCTAGAACACTTCCACTTGCATGCATATGAGGGGAGAGAAACAATAAAACAACTTTCCATTACCAGAACAGCATCCCCTCTTAATTGGAACGAGGTTTAAAGTGCAATCACTTTAAAGAAAGCTCAGCTGCAGAGCGTGTGAGCCTCTCCAGCTTGGCAGAGCAGGTACATTAGAAAACTAATCAAGCCCAGGTATCCAGCCAGGCCTAGGAAATGTCAGGGTGGCCATTAGGATTCCACATGTCTCAATTTGAGAATCTCCTCAACTCACTAGAAGGTGCAAGGACTCAGAAAAAATTTTTCTGAAGGTCAAAATGTAGAACAGGTCATCATTAAATTTCCCTGCAAAACATCCTCATGCAGAAACAAACTATGTAATGTTCCTGGTGTTAATTCTGTTGACAAAAGATTGTACATATTTTAAAAACGTAACGCTTAGCAGCTGTGCTGCCAGTCTGCAGAGTTTGCATATATAGCTATGATATTACCATACTCTATTATTCATAACAGGCAACAGACTTCATTCTTGGTCTTGTGAAAAATAATTGCAGTTTGAAGCCAAAGTCTGACTGCAAAAAACATCCCAACATAATGGACAGAGTTTCCAGAATTCAGGAACTCATGTAATGGCCTGCATCTTGATTCATTAAAGAGACAAATTTCCTCTGATCTGTTTTTGAGAAACTTTCCGAGAAGCACATGGCTCTTATATGAAACCCAGGAAAGAAAAAGCTTAGGTGGGCAAATAACTACTTCTTATCCAAAACAAATACTCAATGAGTTAAGCAGAGTCTTTTAACATGAAGCACAAGGCACTCCCATCCCATACAGTCTTGGGACTCCATCCACCAGACAGAAGTCTATGGGTGGATGCACAGTTATTCACAGGAAGAATAACTACTGGAAGGAGAAGCAAAGAAACCTTATACACCTCCCTTTCCACTACTGTTGACATTAAAAGTATTCTACACACACACATTTTTAATACATTTTCCCTTTCATACAAACAAATAGGCATTACGACAGATTTTAGTCAGGTCTTACAAGACCTAGAGCATCCTTTGCAATTGTCTCCCAAAGCATTTTTAGCTGCCAGAAGCCGTTTCAATGCACCCTGCAAGATGCTGCTGGTCAGTGGTGCTCTGGACCACAAGCAGCATCGCTCTCACGGGGCGGTGTGATGGGCAGGCCCTCCAACCCACTGTGCTGTGGGATGTGCTATGTTATACCGTCTGGCACAACCATATCAACTGCATCAGAAATACGTGACAAACACTGAAGAACAGCAGAGAAATTTGGTGCTATGACAGACAGGCTTTTGTGCATCGCGGCAGCAACCACCATGCACACACCAAAACTCCTGCCTTGGTGCAGCAGCTGCCTGGCCAGCAAAGCTCCTGTGACCGGGAAAGTTCAGGCACAGACATCTGCACACACGTTTAGGGTGGTAAAGTCTCAGGACAGACAGCTACCTACAGATAAATATGTAACACCTACAGAGAAGAAAAACAAACAAACAAACAAAAACCCAAACACACCACCAAAATCCACACCACAATGCCACCACCACACACACATCCCCCTCCTCAAACAAACAAAAAACTCCCAGAACCACAATATGGCTTCAGAAAGTGAACCACACATCACATCCAGGCAGCTGAAAGACGTTTAGTCAGCACACAGATGTGGGCAAAAGGATAGCAAACCTGTGAGGGTTCTTAAGGAAACTACATACAGAGGATATTTTTAAGTTTCATTTGTTAATGGCATAGTCTTCCCTGTATTCTCCCCATCAGCTCCTTTCCAGGAGAGCTAGAAAGTCAAAGAAGGGCACTGAAGAAGACTAAGGGCCTGGAAAACACTTTCACACAAAGTTACAAAGTCAGATAGAAGAGAATGACTGCCACTTGAGAGGAGTATGAAAAAGGACAGGATAAAAATATCAGAGTACCAGGCGACCCAGAGAAGACAGCCTGTACCTTCCTGGTTCATAAATGAAGACAAACATCCAATTTAAGAAATAACACTGGCAATTCAAAACCTATATGAGGGAACACTGTTTGTATAGGAGATTCCAGAAATTCCTCTGGAAATTCTCAATTCAGTGCTCAACAATCCTTTATGTCAGCCAGTGTTGTATAGTGCCTGACCTGAACTTCCCAGTTGCCGTTTAAGCACATTATTTCTCCTCCTAGCACTGGACAGGGAGGACTGACTGCTCCTCAATTAGTCCTTCCATTCAGGCAGCAGAATGCTCAAGATGAGATGTCATTTCACCGGAGGCCTTATCAACGTGAGCAGAGTAAAAAGACTATCTAAGGTGTCGTTCAAGATGGTACTCCTCGTTTCTGCATATTGCTGTGGTGTTTGTCCCTCTCAAAACAGCATGGCATTGTTGACTCTTCTATAGTTTCTGATCCATTAGCACTGGCAAGACCTTTCCTGTATACCAGCTGTCTAGGCAGTTGTCTCTCATTCTGTATTTATGTAGCTGATTACTCCTATTTTCAAACATCTATCCACATTTCTCCTTATTGACATGCATCCTTTCAGACAGTTTCTCCAATTTGTAAAGATCATTTTGAATTCTAATGGTGTCCTCCAACATGCTTGCAGCTCTTCCCAGCTTGTTGTTGCCTGCAAATTTAATAAGCATGTTGTCTATTCTATCAGAGAAATCATTACTGCAAATGCTGAATGCTACCAAACTGCCAAATACCCACCCTGTGAGCAGATGTTTCACAAGAAAAAGTCTCATGAGGGAGCACTGAAAGCTTTACTAAAGATAAATGACATCTACTGCTTCTCCATTCACAAAGCCTGTTATCCTGTCATTAAAGGAAATTAGATTGATCTGACCTTGACAAATCTATGTTGGGCATTATTCCTTTGCCCATGTGGATATAACAATATTTAGACTTGTTGCAATTAATAATGTTTACAGAAGCAATAACAGAAGTCCAGCTTCTTACAACAATTTATAATTTTACATAGGAAATGGGAACTAATTTGGGTGGGCTGAGAAAAGGCAAGAGTATGGGATCTTTCTTTTTGCACCTCCCTAAAACATGTGGCATTTGTTGGCTTATGTTGGGGCAATTCTGGGATAAATGGACCTTGAGTTTGACGCAGTGCAGCGATGACTGCAACACAAAATAATTCACAGTCTCTTCTGCAATTTGACATAAGCATGGAAAACACCATGTAGCATACTGCATATCACTCTTCATATGTTAAGTGGAGTCTCTCAAATTCCTCAAAATTACAGAGGAAACTGCTACCATGCAGTGTACTACAGATTAAAGACAATGCCAGAAATTTTAGCTAAATTTGTCTCAGAAAAAAAGTGCTTTATCTGCAACAGAAGGCTGTGTGTCTAATTGAAAAGACATTGAGCAGTGCATAGATGCTGACTGAACAATACATATTCCCAGGGACTCTGTCTTAACACGAAAAAACCCAAAATCATACTCCGCTCCTAGAATAAAGGCAGACAACTCTGCACCCATAGGAACAGAGGCACATCTTAGCATTTGAAGAAAAAAAAAAAAAGAAAAAAAAGAAATCAAACTTAGGCAGTTAAATATGTTAACTATTTCATGCAATTACTAAGGCAGAATCAAGGTTCAACAGGCATCACCAAGAAAGACAAGTCCAAACCCTTGTGACCTACAGTAGAACCACAGAGCAACTTCAACAAAGAAAATTCTCTATTTACACAAGTGCCTCAAGAAAGAGACAAATGCACCAGAACACAAACTCCGCGGTGTCGATGTGAATTAATTCTCCCTGCCCACGTTAGAGGCTACGTGCTGCAGGATCTGGAGGACCGCTGCCTCTGGGTCTCTGAACGGCTGAGACGAAAGCAGCTCTGGCTACATTCACAGAATGAATATACAGACAATTTAGTTACACACAAGCTCCGACAGCATCCTTTACTCACGTGCACTTAACGACTTAGCGTGAAATCCCCTTTAAATTATCCAGCAGCTTATTTTTCTATGGGCCACTCCCTTCCACAAATCAAGTTCCATTTTCTCTTGACTACTGACGTGCACCTGTAGTAATGTCAAATGTTTTCACAGACATTTTATACTTGAGACCTATGAATAACACCACAGTTTGTTTTACAAGGTACAAATGTGTTTTTCCACTCTCTTTGTTTTTAAGAGCATCCAAAGACAATTTTTGCAGAAAGATCCAAAAACCAAATGTCTAACTCATAAAATAAAGCCCCCCAGCTTGAACTTTGGCTGAAGACCAAGCAGGGCATATTTCAGCCATGAAACAAACTCCTAAAAAGCTGAAAACAACTGGTTATAACTAAAGAACTTTGCGTAACCCCTGCTAAACTGTGTGTAATCAGCATAAAAACCATGTTGAAAGTCTATATACAGCAGGTATAAATGACAAGTCAACAGCCAAGACCATTACCTGTTCTATCAAACGAGAGCAAAGGGAGCCTTTCCAGGTCTTGGACTACCCTCATCGTCCTCCCGAGAGTCACATTAAACTCTCTGTAGTCAGCATGCCAAGAATGAGAACACTGTGCCAGGACAAGGCATTCCAGTCCTTTACATGGCAATATGAAAGTATTTTCTCTGTTCTCCTCTCAAATTTTACTGATTCCTCCTGCTAGCATCCAACCTCCTCCCCCCCTCATTTATTAAATGCCCTATAAATAAAAGTAGGTGAATGCACAAGATAAGTTCTTTTCTTGCGTCCTGAAACTACAGAAAGCTTCTGTTTGATGCTAAATAGGATTAAAATACAGAATCACCTTATTAATGTAATATTTTAACTGTTTGGGGCATTTCACAAGATTTTCACCACTCATCATTCATTCTTTCAATGAATCTTCCATCTTGTAAATTAAACACTGTTTAAGTACAATATACCTATAAGCCGCCTTCTTACTTCCAAGCTGTTTTTTCTGTGTGCTTTTAAAATTCAAATCCTTTCTGAAACCAACGCAGGGCAACTCTTACATTTACCTCAAAAGAGAGAACTTCAGTTTGAAGTTTGAAAGCCAAGGAAGCGGCACCTCTGCCTTCTGTACAGCCCCACAACAAAAGCAAGAGCTTGTGAGATGCTCCTGTCTCCAAACCCGCACAAGCCATCAAGTGGGTTTGACAAGAGGTTGAAAAGGAACCGTCCCACCTGCCAGGCGCAGTTCTGCCCATGCCAAGACTCAAAATGGTTATTACAAATGGAGTTTTTCAGGGGCAAAAGACCTCCAGGAGTAAAGCTGCTGAATATTTCCCGGCCTCTTTAAACCCTCCTTTTCAAAACAACCTTTAATGGAAGTAACACAACAGTAGTTGCACGAACAGTTCAAGTGAATTTGGCTAAAAATAAACCTGAAGAAAACATGTAGGTGTTCTGCACTCTGATATCTAAGTTACGGAGGCTCAAGAATCATTGTCTTCGCCTCCCTGCGTGGCAATTAATTTGCAAGGGCTTTCATCACTCACCTTTGAGGTGAACCAACAGTCATCACATGTAGACAGAGTTTATAATAAAACAAAACCAACCAAACAAAAAAAACCAACCACAAACACAAGAAAAAATAGCAAAAGCAAGCAGAAAGAATTCCCTGAATGCACTCTTCCTTTCAAATTTGCAGTATTATACAGTGCCAACAGTGGAGTGATCACGGTCCTTTCTATGAGAACATGGCAACTTCCAGAGAACCCGGTATCAGCTCAAGTAAATAACCACACACAGAAGAGACAAATCAAGTCCAAATCTTTTCTTGGAATGCTGACTTTATCCAGAGCGCCAACTCAGAACAGTCACCCTTGGTGCCACAAACCTCTATTGGAAAATGGTGGCATTTCCACTTGCTTTTGGTTTTGACCAGGTACTATCTACATGTCTCAGTTCAATTTTACAAAATACATTCCTGGAAGCTGTACTGTTAATTACCGGGGAAAAAAAATTGAAATTATGAGTAATACATGCAATGAAGGGCCAACTAAAAAGCAGAGCAGGACTGCAAGTTCATTCCAGCCTGTACTACATGAAATTGAATATATTCTGTAATTATTTCTTTTTAATATCATGACAGTGTCCTTTATTATGAAAGCTTAATGCTATGATGCATCAGAGAAAGCCCAAACGTAACTGACACTCAGGGCAAGGTCTAGCATTGCAGGCTGCAATTCATATACAAATGTAAACCCATCATCCACAATAAAATGTGCTTTGGATTGATTCAGTAATCATATGTCAGTAAAGTGTGCAAGGCAAAAGACACTTCTATGAGTTAAAACATCCAGTAAGCACCCTACAGTGTTTTCACACCAACAAAATAAATTAGATTTGTCTTTGGCATAGACAAAGCACTGATTCTCGCAAGGGTCTAAATACAGCATTCAATTAAAAGTACACCACTGTTTTTCAGCTACTGATACATAGACAGACATTTTACTAGAGAAAAACCCATCCATGAACAGATGCTTTTTTCCTCCTTTTTAAACCAAACATGTTCACCATCAAAAAAGATTGACTAACATTTTGAGCAAACAAATTTCATACTCTTGATTGTTCACAAAAATGAGCTTGATCATCTTATATTACAGCATCATTCTGAAGCACCAATATAATGCACAGATAATCAAAGAAACAAAAAAGCATCCCTATTGCCACTTCATTGCTTTTTACAACTGCTCAGCTGAAACACCGAAAGCTCCAGCAGACCTCATACTTCTCCTCATCTGACGTCAGTACTACTAGTAGCAAGCAGCAGCATGACAAACTGTATTATTTTATCTATTTCCTGACATTTCTTTTCATCTGCGAAGAACGTTACCATCACTACTATAGGATATTTTAAATATTTCCTTAAAATATTCACAGCGGCCTCTGCAAATAGTCACAACTGATTAATATCTGGGAATAAATGCAACTAGCTTGCAACTAGATTTGGAAAGTAAAGGGTAAGCTTTACCAAGATTAGCAGTCAGCTAATAACAGCAAGGGAATATTACCTGCACAGAATTACTTGGATGACTGGATGAGCTGGGATGCAGCAAAACACGTTAATGTAGTTAAGGGTAGATATTCATGAGCAAAAACCCAAGTCACACTAATTAAATGGGAGTTTGCATCCTGGGCGTCAGAGGCCCAGAGAGGCACTTAAAGGTCACCGTGGAGGACCGTGTTTCCCAGCTCAATGCTACGGGCAAAAGGGGTAAAGGGCCATCGTACTGCGGCAAGATGTGGCCACTTCTCTGCTTGCTCCTGGTCCCTTGACTTTAAAAAAACATACTGAAGAGACTGGAAGAATAGTGAAGAACTATAAAAATAATATCTGTTTCTACAACGAAAAGGACAAACTTTCAGCTTGTCTAACTCCTACACTCGAACTTGCTTCTCGGGGAGATTGCATTAAATAGCAGGAGTCTCCAGCCTAGCTGACACAAGTTACGAGATCCAGCGTCTGAACCCAAAACCCACATAAACGAAGCTTGAAATAAATACAGATTTGTAGAAGTAATGATTACTTGCCATTTTTACAGATCACATAGGAGACGGGTAAATTCTCTACCATTTAGTCTTCAAATCGTGGTTTGATAGCCTCCTAAAAGCTATGTGCTAGCTCATCCACAGCTGTTAAAAGCAGATGCAGAAATTACTAGCTGAAATTATACAGCCTGTGCTATGCAGGTCAGAGTAGAAGACTGCACTGATCTGATTTCTGGCCTTAAAATCTATGAATCCACACTGAAGATAAAATTTTAAGCAAGCAGTTTTAGTGTTTTTCTAGATCACCAAGCTAATAAGCACACTCTCAACGTGCATTAAATATATCAGCCCCTCAACATGCGCCACTGTGCCGGATAACTTACACGGACATTTAAACACAGCAACTCCCTTGTGAAGGCATTAGAGTAACTCTGGCTATGCCGCTGAGCCTGCACGATGCCACCGGCAGGTGAGGCTGCTCGGTCCTGCCGAGCAGCACTAAGTGGGTTAAACACAGAGCTGTGGTGTAGAGGCAGAAGTCAGAGCCTACGCTGTGGTCTTCAGGCAAACCACCGGCCCCAGGATGTCCCTAATGACTGACAACATGCTCAGAGCTGCCTGAGAGCAAAACCCAGAGTGAGCTTGTCTAAAGCTGCAACCTCACCTCTCTGGGCTCAGGAGCCACCATCACCGAAGGCGAGAAGATGACACCAGGAATGGATCACTATATATTTGTGCTCTTCTTACATCCTCCACAGATCTTCGTCCTAACCATTGCTGATAAGGGATCTGGAGCTAGGTGGACCTTTGACTCAGCGGCTGATGTTGATTGATGAGTGATGCTGGCTTTATGAATAAATAAAAAAGACAAACGACAATGCTGTGACCCGTTGTAGGTAGCTACCCAAACAAACTCACATGACTCCTGCAAGTGCTGGAGCTAAAAGGGGCACGGCTGTAAATGCAGAAAAAGATCTGTTATCTACTCTCAATATGGTGTTCTCACAACATTCCTCCTACCTTGATATCTGCAACACTTAGTTATAAACAGGCAGTATTTACACATTTTAAGGGAAAGTGTGGAATCCAAATATATATATATATATATATATGTATATATATATATGTATATATGTATATATATATATATATATTCATGAGGACACCAAAAATAAAGCTGCACATAAGTGTGGTTAATATTTTAACCTGTCCCTTAATGATGCAACCCAAATGCCTCGGGTACAGGGGTTTTCCTGAAAAATATTTTACATGTTCTTTTCACTGATGGGATTTGTCAAACTAGTCAAGGTGGAATTGCAGAAAATTAGTATTTACCCATGCTGCAGTACCAGGATCCAATCGTACCAATTACATATAATCACTACGTGCAGAATTCGGGGACAGGCATGCAAACAAAGAAACCAAGCAGTAGAAACAGATGCAAGGCACCAGTGGAGAAGCCTCAGATCCAGTTTTTGGGATGGGACTCTCTGTCCAGCGCCACAAAGCAGCTGTTTTCCAGGGCACAGCAGCACGTCTGTCCCGCAGAGCGGCCCAGAGCAGCTGTAATTGAGCTGAGCTGTAGTTGAGGCATCACTCAGGATACGAAGCAAAGAAGGCAGAGCTGAATCGGGGACGTAGAGCCCAATCCGGGAGACGAAATCTGCCACGTCACTCCCGGGTCCCAGGAACATGAAACAGTAGCTGCGGAGCTGGGGCACAGGGGGAACCAAGTCCCATAACAAACACTCCAGTGCCATTCAGTCCAAAACCTCCGGACGTGCTCGGGTGCGATGCAAAATCCCCAGGAAAACAGAGCTCACCTGAGCGGTGAGAGTAGAAAGGGCATCAGTACTACTCCGTTTCTCAACCACCACCAGTATCAACACCTTGCTTTCCTATTTTCTTTTTTAATGTGTCTCTCAACCCAATTAGCATCCAAGAAACACAGCTGACGGAAAAAAAAATTCTGTACGACATACATAACTTTTGGATATAAAGTGACTATCGCTTACAAGGGACAGGGCAGTCCCGAGACACTTCAGACTTCAGGTCCTTGCTCACTGGAGGTGGTAAGAGCCAGAGACCTGTCTTCACCAGCATCAGCTCACTGCTGCAAGCTTCCCCATCCCCTCAACAAAAGCCAAGTTTGCTCTATCTTTAGAAATCAAAAGGTGCAAATTGTTTGTTTACCATGTATCACTTCACAGGTAGTTGGCCTAATACTGCCTTAGTTCTTTCCTTCTACAAGGTCACTTTTGAAGTGGTTTTCTTCCTTGAGCCCTGTGAAATTCTGTGCAAGACAACCAAGACATATTTCAGTTAGGAAATACTTTGGTTGGGTCAACTAGTCTCCTCCTTTGGCTGTGGAAGCTGTGTCCAGGACCTCAAAAACAAAGCCTAATTTTTAAAAAACCAAGCCAACAACAAAACACATTGCTGATGACTTCTGATTACGGTATTGATTTTTTCCTGTTTTCTCTGCATTTTGTTTTGAGAGCGGATTTTTTTTGTTGTTTTTTATTTTATTAGAGTAAATGACATATTTCCAAAAGCTGGAAAAGAGCATCTTTTAGCTGACAATTGAACTGAACATTAAATGAAATCTGCAAAGCCATTTTTCCCATGCACAATCAAAAGCTGACAGACAGAGAAGCACAGAGTGCATAAAGAAGAAAAAACACACAAGCAGGCCGAGGGAGAAAGTACAAAACAGCCAACCTGAATCAGCTCCGAGCTGCTCTAATGGAACTAGGGTCACCCTGACAGAAACACAGTCAGATCACAGAGAAAATTTAATAATTTCTTACTGCAGTCTGTAAAAGCCGGGGAGGATTTGAAAGTGTTTTCTGCCACATTAGCAGTTCTGTATCCACCGTTCAGGCACACGTGCCTCTTCCCACTCACGTTCTCCTCCCAGCACCCCACTGGAGCTGATGGGAAACCACCGTTCCCATCCCATCCTGCCGCCAGGGAGGCTCCCAGCGAGCCCCTCTTCTCCTGACACACTGCCTCACGTTTAACCTTTGGATCCCCCTCCAATTCCTGCGCACTGACATTATTCTCATTTCCCCTGAACTCAATTCCAGGAGAGGCATCGCGGCACACGGCTGGTGCTAACTTTGCTAGGCGATACAATATTCAATCTGTTTTATCTCGGGCGTTAACGTCTAGCTATCTGCCAGCTGCCTAATTGTCAGGAAGCTACAGCAGCGATGCTGAAATGTGTTGCAACAACAGCAGCTCTGAAGCGCGGGCGGGGAAGGTAGGGAAGCCCCGGTTGTGGGTGCTCCCGAGCACCCTGCTGCAGGGATGCAGCACGGCCCATCACAGCCCTCCTTCCCTGCCCTCCATCCTCGCTGTTCCCACAAAGAGCAATTCTGGGGACTGACTCCAGGAATTCCAGGGATAACCCTTCTCCCCTTATGGTGTTGCTTTTAATTAGGGAAGCGTAGGAATGTTTTTCAAATAGGTAGCCTACCCGTCCTTCACCATCTCCAAGCAGCTCTGCAACAGGGGAATGGAAGAATCACCATGAAATCCCAGGAGCATCCATATTGCACCAGGAATCCATGGCTCTCTGACCAGAGCCAACAGGATGCTTAGGGGACCAAAAAGGTGAAGAGGGTGCATGTGTGGTGCTCCATTCACAGCAACCCTCTCTAGCTCTAACAATAAGCTCCAGTGTGCACATATTATCACACCCACCCCTTGCCCTTCACTGCTGTCCTGAACCAGGACTTCCCAATGCTGTGTTCACTACCATATCTTGCCCATCTGCATCACTGATGGCAGGACATGAAATAGGCAGGGCTTGGGGATGATTTTTCCCCCTATGGTGGCACAGAGCAGGTCCTTTCATACAGCTCCCTGCCACTGAGAGTCCGTGGCAAGATCCAGTGGGGTAAGATAACAGAAAAGCGGTAAATTGCTGACATACAGAGAGCAACACTTCCCATCCTAGGAAACCCTCAGTTAATCTATGGTGGCTGTGGCAGTTAAAAGGTCGTTGTCCTCCAGATCTGCCTTCCAGATTGGGAGAAAGTAATTCAGAGCCAGCCTGCACTAGAGAAAAAGGCATACGTACAGATACATTTGCTTCTCAACACAGAAGCTTTCCACATCTGAGACACCAATATTTGGATCTGGGCCTGTGAAATAGAGCCAACTTTGTTAAAATTTAAGCATGTGGAAATATTCCACAAAATTAGCAAACCATGTCTACTGTAAGTTATCCTCAGGCCAAGAACTGTCCTAGGACATCTCAAGCTCCACCAGCTTCTGCACACCTGATGGACTGATGCTTCTCGCCTTCACAGGATCTGGGACCTCGAGGATCTAATGAACCTCAAGGAATTTTTACGCACCTCAAATTATTAAACACGTACTTCTCTGTGCCAGACTCCAAAATGGGCTACAATGTGTAGACATAAAGTGATCTGAATAAGCATCTTCCAAGCAGCATCAGCAGGCAGGGAAGAAAGCTGAGGAAGGAGACAGCTGCTGTCCCCAGTTTAACTGGGCAGCTCAGACTCATACAGACTACACGCTAATCTGCTGCCTGTGCAAGTCATCCAAGGTGACAACAAGAATAGTGAATTTGTATCTTTCTTCACATCCATCCTTCACTTTTCTCTCCAGCTTCTCTAAATTTACTCCTTCCCTTTCAGTCAAGGATATTTAGGACCCTTAGTCTGTTTTCTCCATTCAGCCAGGCACCCACCAGCACATATCAAGATCTTCCAACTTTCACAACATTACATCTTAATTATAAGCCTGGTGACTAAAACTGGAGTGAGAACCAGATGGTTGGTGGCAGCTCAGGAGGTGCATCACGGTCATCTCTCTGCTCCAGCTCAAGTGTCCCAGGAGCCCTAGGTGCTTTCAAAGGCACGCAATGTTCACAACTGTCAGAGCCTGCAACAAATGTGCAAATGTTTGGACACTGAAAAACTAGTTACTGGCAAAAAAGGAGGGAGAGGGGCTGCACAAATACTTGGGGACAGCCTGGCAAATACACGCAAGTTATGAAAACGAAGACTATGCAAAGAACCCACAAGTTTCCTGCACTCTGCATAAGTCATTCAATGGGAGATTCCTACTTTAAGGTATTTTCAGTAGTCCACCATGAGTCAAGTTTCTCTCCTCTTGTCTGTCCGCAACAGCATTTTGTGCACAGCTTTGTCCTTGGCCTGGATGGGGCCAAAGCCAGTCACAGCAGCACCGTGAGACTATCAGGACAACAGGCAATGACACAACAGCTTAAACCATGACCACTAGAAAACATTCAGCTCCAATTCTGCAGTACAGAAGAGCTACACCAGAAGGTAAAAAAACTTGCACCCTTTCCCCAACAGCACTCAGTCACCAGCTGACTCAGTAGAGATGCCTCAGTAATACACAAATTACAAGAGCTGGTAAAAGAACAAGGAAAATAAAGTAACAAGGATTACTATGACCCCAATACTTCTCTCTTTCTCTGCCCCCAATTTTCTTTACTCATCTACACATGGTAAAAACAAATTGTCAAGTTTTGATCTTGCAACTACTACAGAAGTTCTTCCTGTGCTTGAAAAAATTTTGTCAGCTTTTTTAGTTCTACTTGTGCCCCTTCACATATATACTGTTTATCTGCATTTAGCATACTGGAAAAGAAGATGGGGGGGCATTACCCCTTAGTCCTCAGTGTTTCCAGAAAAAAAAAAAAAAAGAAAAAAAAAAGTTGAATATTTGTTGAAAGAAATTTTGCAGGGTATTCAAGCTTTCCAAAGCTGAATGTTACTTACTGTCTGCTCCTGCTAAAGGCAACATCAAGCAGCAGAGGATGGCTGCTGACACAGTGAGTACTGGGACGCAGAAGTTAGGCACCATATTCCAAAGTAGAGCAAGTCCTCTTCAGTCTGAGGCAAGTGGCCAGTACATCCAGTGTTACAGACACAGACTTACTCCTGCAAGGCAAGAGAGGATGACATGAAAATTATCAAATATGGCACACAGATTAACTGCTGATATACCAAGCTACATTGTAAAGACATTGTTACAAATACTTTTAAAACTAAATTTAACTATTTTTCCTGCTTGAGAAGTAGAGCTCCACATCGACGTCCCAAATCCAATAAGCTGTTTTCAAGGGTCATGAGGCATAGAAGCAAGCCCATCTCCAAGTTTATCTTCATATCCAGTCTCTATTATGGCCTACTGATACATCCTTTAGTTGCTCTTATTCATAACGAACAGTTCTGAAGTTGCATGTTACAATACAAGAAATAGTCTTAAGCTCATGTAACTCTTCCTTGTCTACCTGCCCAAGAGAAACATGCTTGATTGCATATGTAAGGCGCTTTGCACTAAACTAAACATTAAGCTTAGCTTGGCCCAGCCAGCTGGGCTGGTGGACACCAGACAAGTCTCGACGGGGGGAGGAGAAACTGAGGCTGAACTGGATCAGCTGTCAGTTCACAGAGCTACCAGAGTCACAGCAGAAGGTTATTAAGAAAAGTGTCTATAAATAGAAAGTTTACCTAAAGCACACACCTAATCTTCCACCTCCCAAAAACTGAGATGACTGTCTAAAAGGATTGAGGATTACATATTCCTTCTCCAAACCAAAGCAAATTATCTTGGAAATCAGCTTAGCTTGGCCATCTGCTTGGATATAGACATATAGATAATTCCTTGAAATCCAACCAAAAAAAAGGCAAGTATTTAAAAATAATGCAGTTTCTTCATATCTCCCTTCTTTATCTTTTCATGAGAAGACACTCCTTTTATTTTCACCAAAGGCCTGCCTGTTAAGACAGGTTTTGAAGGAGCTATAAAGGCCTGTTTTCTCAAAGTGACCACACTCAGCAGGGACGGGGGCTCCCTCTTTCAGTGCTGGGCATCGCATCGCAAGCTCAAGGGTCATTCAAAAGCTGACGAGATTCTCGTTCACCAAGCCGCAAAAGTTACCGAAAGCTGGCAACACAGCATTAACAGTGAAAAAAATCTCATGCTGGCAGATGCCAGCCTGAGTGGAACCCATGAGTATCCTCGAAGCAAAGTATATGCAAATGCATAGATTGTACATGGCACGACCCACCATTCTTATTCATGCTGTCAAATATTTCAAAAATATGTTCAAGACTGTTCTAACAAAGGTATTATTGCATTTTGCTGGGTTTTTGGAAGAGGAGGTGTCATATTTTTTGAGAACCACTGAGCGTTCAAAGTATTACATGTTATGAACATGTTTACTTCTGACAAAAACATAATGCTCAAAGAAGCCAACAATGATAGAGCTGAGGGAAATCCGCGACAAATCTCAAGAGAATCTACCTAGGCAAATATTTACCTCACATTGTGCTGCCAAACAGCAGATCATGGTTCTTCTCCATTCTGTTACTGTATTTGCACAGTAAATCTTCTCGCACATTATAATATCATTCAACACTGAGAGATCTTTATTTATGCGATGTCTTCTACAGCCAAGACATCTGAAAATACTTTACAAAATAACCTAGTTCTAACCTAGATGCAGAGAGAATACTGATCATCTCATCCTGCTTTTATTATCTCAATGAGAAAGCATAAATCCAAGTAAGCTCAGCAGCAAGATTCTGAATACTGCAAAAGAGGCTCTTCGCACCAGCCACACACTCAGTTCTCTTTGTTGCTCTCCAGCCTTCATATCCTCATTCATCTCTCACCAAAGAATTACTAAAAGCATCATTAACAGGTCTTACACCACAGAGAGATAGTTGTATCTTATATAGCTGCATAAGCTCTACTCCAACGGGAAAATCGGTTCAGTCCCTGGGCAGTTTGGCCGGTGTTAGCCAGTTCTCCAGATTCGGCCCACATGGGACTGGGAAAAAGTGCCTGGATTAAGAGTGAAGACTACGTCTCTAAAATCTGCATGTACGGTGCTAATTTGCGCAGCCCGGAGAAGCGAACCCACTGAAGCACACTTGAAGCAGCATCACATCCTGGCTCAACAGCAGCCAGAATCCTAAGAAGCTACTCTTCTTGTTGGGGGGGGAACACCAAGGGTTGAAATTAGTGTGTCAAAACTAACGATGTGTGTCAAACTCTCTCAGATTAGGACAGAGAACAAGTATTACAGGTAGTATGGAAAACACCTTAAGTACGTATCAGACCAGACTGGAGATGAATAGCTTTCAGAGAGCCTTTCCTCTTTCATTCACCTCCATTAACAACAAAAGCGCCTGATCTAATGGTGTGTCTTGAGTGCAGATTGCTCAGAAGTCATGAGAACGGCACCTCCACAGCCCTCACTCAGGGGTAACTCTCAGGAACACAAAAACCTCAGCTAAAGAATAGGTCTGTCTCTTGATTTCTCTCTTCTCTCAGCAAATGTGATTAAGCTTCTCTCCAGTTTCAATCCTGACAGATTTATAACTTTCCTCTCAAGCCCATGAGATACATATAATGTGCATCGTGCAAAACTGATGAATTGTCAGTTACCCTACCAGATGCTTTATAGACTTGATCTTTTTGCAACTGTTTAGTGCTCTATAATAATTTACCATCTGGAAGGAAAGCCAGATTTTCTTATGCAAGACTGCTGTCTGTCCCTCTAAAGTTAATAGAGCACCTTTGGCCCTTAACAGGATCAAACTTTGCTGCTTCTTCTTTCCATGGTTGTTCTGCCTATGGAAAAGTTGCCTGCATTCAATATTTAAAGCCTTTTAAATTGGAATGTTTTAAAATTTTATAAATCTCAGTATCTGTCATTCTCTTTTGAAATTGAAAATATGAAAAAGCCTCTCCCAGTGGTTCAGCACTCCCATTTTTAGAAATGAGGTGCTCTCTCCCAACAAGACAACCCAGTATTCAAAGCAGGATGACAGGGTGTTAGCTGAAGCTCAGTTAACCCTTCAAAGGCCAGGGTTACTCTGACATTTTTGAATGGCTGTCTCGAAGAAACATTAAATGCTTCTTTTCCTGAGGCTGGAAGGCAGCCTAAGAAAGAAAGCAGCTATAAACCAAATGTTGGTAGATTCTTCTAACAAGCTAAAGAAATAGAGTCAGTATCACTTCGGTAAAATCAAGTCCAACAGCAACCAACCAACTAATGCTCTAAAGACTCCTGGTATTTCTTTTCTCCAGTAACTTCATGCCCCTCTAGGCTGCTCTCTCTTGCATCTGGAATTATCTCCTGTGCACCAGACGACCTCAAGTCCCTTCCTTTGAAGGCCTCCTTTAATCTCACTGCTTTGGCCAGCTTCTCACAACTAATATTGCATTTGGGAGTCCAGACACTGTAGAAAAAGGTCTTTCAAAAATACACGTACATTCTCATTGCTACTTCTGCATCTGGTGTTGGCAATATTATAAACCCTAAACCATGTAACCCAAAAGGAGACTAAGGCTAAGCACTCCAGATGGCTTTGTAAAAACGGCTCTGAGTTTAGTAGGCTAAACTCCTGTCTTTGCTCCAAACTCAGTGTTAGAACTACTGAGTGCTAGGTTTGGCAGAAAACTACAAAGCTGGAAAGCACAACAACAACAAAAAAAGGCAAATTTCATTTAAATATAGCTAATTTTGCCATGGGGCAGGTGGATGGAAAAAAAGGCGGTCTTGAGAACATTTTTGAAACCTACATGGTTTGATTCTTTCAGACAAGCAGAAAAAGCTGGACTCATTTAAAACAGAGCCAAGAATACCAACAGCTCATATGGTACCAGGAAATTCTGGCAATGAGCATGTCCCACAGGAGACTGAAAAGAGATTAGAAAAAGCAGTCAACTTTAAAGAGTCAAGAGGAATTTCAAAGCAGCACTGAATAGCTCACGTCCTCTATGAACTCTTCTGGAAGCTAAACTGAACTGAAGCAAGTGTTACGTGGGTCACTAGCCATGAACAGCACAGTGAAGAAAAGCATCCCCAAAGCAAGCCAGCCCATTTCAAACCAGGGACAAAAATATCGCACTAAAACCACTTCTAAGTTTAAGCTACTTTGCAACCCTAAGTATCTAACAAGTCAGCATAAAAATGTTCCCTGCAGGAACCCGTTTGCCCATAGAACTGCCAGGTTCAGTTGTGTGTGTGAGTACTGACACTGCATTTGCCATGAAAAGTGGTTAAGAGACTCTCTAGAAATGTACAGGGCAGGAAGGTAAGTCTAGTGCGTAAGCAACATCCTTATCTGACCTGGACATGTAATAGTATCTTTTCACAAAGGAGCCTCAAATAATTGTGTTTGCTTTTCAAGCTGGAAACTTTTTAAACATTTTCAACATGAGCCCAAGGAAGCAAGTCAGGAGATACCAACTGGATATCACTCAGACAATAGCAAAGGAGGGGCTAAAAACTGCATCAGCTTCTCCCAACTCTACCACATGCACAACACAAAGAAACTCAATTTTCCTTCTGGACACATACCCACAACTTTGTATTTTACACAAATACCCTGAAAGGGAGCCAGTGCTTCAGAGGGACCCAAACACCTGAACACTTTGGGGTGTCACACAAATTATGGTCATTAAGAACTGACTGAGAAAGAAGGGAGCACGTGCCATACAGAGCAACAAGGCAGCTATTTCTTGTATTAAAAATGAGAACAATAATTGGCTACAGCTCAACTGCTTGACTCTCTATAACACCTCATCTGTGTTCTGAAGGAGGAAAACCATGATGCACCATATAATTCAAGATCATCATATTGCACACATTAAAAGTTGTAGAAGCACAGTTACACACAAGTTAACGACTTTTGAAGGTTTCACTTCACTGCATTAGTATTCCTTTATCATAGATTTCTTTGTGCTTTTCTGCAAGAAATGAAATATAAAGAGACTTGGGGAGTACAGCAATACGGCCAAAAAAGACAAAATGAGTCTCATTTCACTCCAAACTCCCACATGCAGGGAACATATTAGAGAGATACAGTGGGGAGATATATGAAGATGGCAGCACTCGCACAGATTTAGGGAGGAACTTCATATAAACTCGCAATACAGTAAAATGGCCAAAAGCTAAAGCAACTGCTACATGAGCAAAGGTATCACCTCCAGCACCCAGGTGTGAGCAGGACTAGAGCATCAGCTTGAAGACTCTCAAACCATCTGGAGAGAAGGGATGAGCAAAGCAATTGAAGAACCAGGAAGGATAAAAATCTCTGTCAAGACACAAGTGCTAGACAGACTGGCTAAGCAAGATGGGGATTTGATAACCATCTGTAGGAACAAGAAGGATACAAATACCAAGAAAGCAGTGGAGGAGTGTAATTAGCCACAGGCATATAACTGTGAGTAATGGAATGAGACAGAGCAAAAGAAAGTGTCTCTCAAAAAAAACCAAACCCAAAAAACAACAAAAAAACCCAAACCAAAAACCCCCCCAAAACAACAACAAAACAATCAAAAAAACCCAAACCAACCAACCAACCCACCCCCGAAAAAAACAAAACAACACAACACACCAGAAGAGAGAACAAGAGAAGAGACCCCAGCAGGAAAATGTTGCATCTTCTGTTTGGATGGAAATGAAAAATGGAGTAAAAAAAAAAAAAAAAAAGAGGAAGAAAAAAGAAACACTCTAAAATATCCCATGATCTAGAAAAAGCCTAAACAGAGGCAGATTGGTATGGGAACAGCAAGAAACATTCAGAAGTACTTAAAAAAGATTCTCCTTACTTTGGCAAAGCATTAAAGAAACAAGGGTGAGGACTTCAGCAACAAGCTGGCCCAGCTACAGATCTCTGTGATCCTGAATACACAATCATAAGTTGGCCCGGGAGAGGAGCAGAGGGAACGACAAGTGTTAAACCAGGATGCAAGCACAGCTTGGATTCTCCTGTCTGCCTTATTGGCTACATTTGCTTCTGAAGATATTAATTTCTGAAGGTGTCATTGCCTGCAGACAATCCTAGATAAAAAGGAGGATTTTTTCCACTGGAACAAGGATTATGAAGGGGTCCATTAAATAACTACGATGATAAGTCAAAAAGTCCACTTAAAATATAGATCAGCCTCGAGCCTCACGAGCCCAGCCATCACTCACAGTGAGCACTAAATACAGATTGCTGTAGATCACCCTGTCCAAGTGTATCAGCTCTTAATACCTGCTGTAAAATCTCCTTAAAAGAAGTAAACTATTGCCTTTCAACAGAAATCTTTAACGTTTACATAATAGGTTCAGTAGTGCAACCAGATGCATGGATTAAAGATCCAGGACAGTAGAAAACCCTACAAAAATTAAAAATAAATTCAGCTATTCCTCAGCTATCAGCAAACTCCACTAATGTGAAGGGTGAAGGAATGTGTTCATGTGGCCGTCACTTCCACATAGCAAGAATTCTAGTGCTTTTTCTACGAATTACTACACACGTGACAATATATTCTTAATAGAAATGACTGTGCCCTTACAGGCTTGCATTCAGCACAATGGGAAACGGTGTAAAGGTTAAAATCCAAAGGTACCAAGTCCACTCCTCCAAACCCAACTCCTTGCCATCAAGTTCTGCACATTCAGGATATAGAAAAGAAGGTTTAAAACTGAGGAGAGCTGAGAGAGACTGTCCTTCTGAGATGGCTGCTTAAAACACACCACAACTGACAACTATTTACTATACGGCTATGGTACTGGTATTTCTGTATCTGGCTCCAGCAATGCCAAACATGTTGGTTCTGCATCTCTCAGACTGACAGAACAGGCAAAGTGGAGCTGATGTAAAATCCAGTAAGCACCAAAACTAACTTGAACCAAAACAGCAAGAATGCAAATGATTTATCAGATGAGGGATAATCTGCCCTTCTTTTCCTTCGAGGATTTTTGTAGAGTGGCTACTGGCTTGAGATCAAACTAAACCCTAAATCAGTCATAATTCAAACTAAATCAGTTTCTTATTCATAAGAACCTCTTTGCTCTATCCACATGTCTACTCAGCTTCGTTAGTGGCCTCAGTGCAGAGATTTTTGAGAGACCTCCTGGAGGTAAACCCATTCTCCAGCAGCTTCCTGGGCAATTCGAGCAACCACTAGAACATTTTCCTTTGCAGAATCCACAAAGTCGGACCTTACAAGACATGATCTTTCAGGTATTTTGTTATTTTCTCAATAATTTTTGCTTCAGCCAAAGTACAAGGCATATAAGAACTTCCTTCTGAAAAACTGGCTCTTTTAAATGAAAAATCCCTTACTTCTGCCGGAAGTTCAGTTATGTTTTATACAACATAGCATACTATCGGGGTCTGCCCACTTAATGCTTTTCAGATTAACAGCTCGTTCCAAAGCTGCTTTTGCCAAGACCTTGATTTCTGAAATTTGCTTACCTTTTATATTTAGAAAGACTGGGCACAATACTAGTACCAAGTCTCTATTTTTAGCAGTTAAAAACTGATGCAAAGAAATAATTTCCCTTTTTAGCAGTACCCTTCTCTTCCTTAATTGCTGTCTTTACCTCCCATCACCCAGTAAACCCAATTTTCACACAAGAGAATGGCACTGATTTGCTATATTATTTATCTTGTATGTATAGTCATTAGTTCTTCAAAAGACCACCTTGGATCCTTCAATTTTCTTTTTACACTCTTTATACTTGATACACTCTACTACTAATACCTGGGAGCTAGATTTCATCTCAAACAGCTTCTCAAACCTGCCATCTAGCTTGCGTGAATTATTCCTAGCCTTGCTAATTTAACTGCTTTTCCCAGCTTGCTTTCTTATGTTCTGCTATTGATTTCAAACCACATCAAGGAACTGTTTCACTGTTGGTTTTTTCCTCCCACGCTTTTTCTTTTCTGCTCTTACTTTCTCCCATTTTATTTTAGGGCTGCTCTGAGTAACTTGTTCACTTTCCTTTAAGTTGTCCTTTCTGAAGTTTAGCATCATTCTCAACATTTTGATCATCTTCTCAGCCCCTCCAGGCTCTATGACCGTACTCATGCACTATGTGCACCGTAGTTGTGGCCACTCACAAAGACGTTATGTGGAGATCCTACAAATTACTTTAACCTTGCTGACTCAGCAGCAGCTTGACAAATACAGGAGTGATTAAATACTGCTGAGTGAGAATACTTGTGTCTGGAGATATTTTAAGTTGGGCTCTGGAAACTGTGCACATGCCGGTGACAAAACCTTCGACACCGCCTCGTAGCTGCTGTCAAGTGCGGTGATTGAGCAAAAAGGACTTACTGCTCAGACCCTGCTAACAGAGGGGGTAATCCTCCTCCACGGGTCCACCAAGCACCCGTGAAGGGGCAAGTTCACCCACATGTCTTGGCTGCAGTCCGTTCTAGACGCGGTCACCACCAGCAGAGGAGCAGCACCACCACCCAGCCAGGCCAGCGACCACGCAGAAGACAGGAGCAGGCTGCCATGGGGCTGGTTTCTCCCTAACGCCGTCATTTAGCAGACAACTTATGCCCTTCTGGAGGTTTTATATATCCAATTAAACTTTCTGTAATTCTCATCTTGTGAAACTATGAACATTTTCAACACTAGATTTTGGAATTATTCTCTCCTAAAGGGTTTTGAAGTTAATTATATCATAGTTGTTATTACTGTCTCAACCACAGATACTGCTTGAACCCCATTATTGTGTGTGTTACTGAGGGCTAAAGAATAGCTGCTTCGGTGTGCTCTAGAGCTAGCCTTCCCTACAAACTGCTTCTCTAACCTTTGCCCAAACATTATGTATGCTCGGTTTATACGCAGGTAGTTAACATAGCCCGGTAGGGTAAGTGAGCTTATTACATTTATTAAACTGAATTCTCTCCATGCAGAACGCCCCCAGCATCCTGCAGTCCTCTGGCTCTGGAGGCATTTGGTTGTTACCATGGAAGACAGCACCCAGAAATTCCCTTTGCAACTAATAAGCAGGAACTATGAAAGCACAAGTTTCATGTGATTGCTTTCGGTTTGAAAAATGAAACCGGTTTCTGTAACCTATAAAGAAACCAAAATTCAATCAAGTTTATTATAATAAGATGTTAAATTTATGAATTTTTTTTCCCTTCTAAGGCCCCCTTGCTTTGCTTTGGCAAAATAAAACACCCTCCAAGGTAGCATATACTCCCATAGTACCCAAGCCATATTAAGGAGATGTAAATAAAAATCAAGCCCTAGGTGTAATATAACGCTTATTGAAGATGAAGAAACCAAAGGTCTGTAAATTAAGAAATCCTGAATTAATGGTGGCAAAATCAGTCTTAACTCTGACTCAGTCCAAAAATACAATTTCTCTCCTTCAGTAGCACTTCAGGCTAAAAATTAAATTCAGATTTCTTGCATCACGTTCTGTACAGCAAGACACACAAAACATCTACACATCAGATTTTGTCTCAGATCTGAGGCTGTATGTTCAAAACAGCTTGATGGAAGAAAATCAATTAATATATTTTACAAGTCTGCTTTGTTCGGCAGATCAAAGCAGTAGGTTTCCTAGTTACTTCCTGGCTAGAGGGACCGAGATAACAGCTGCATCAAGCCTGCAGCGAATCCAACACTTTCTGGACAGACCAGCCATCTTCTGTCTTTCACACCACAAAGCAAATCCCAGGACTCTACGGAGTCAAGCAGACCAAAACCTGCTTCCACAATCACGTTTTCATGCACGCATTCAGCAAGTAAACTTCCATGTGTGGAGCGCGCACAAGTGCTGAAAACTCGGAGGCAGCCGACAGGATCGCTCCACGTGGCTGCGGATCCAACGCTCTCTGCCACCTTGTGAAGGACGCGCAACCTCACCTGCTTCAGACTAGGAAGGTGAGGCGAAAAATATTCTGCACATTTTAATGGACCTGCAATGATCGCCCCTCCCAACCTCTGAAAGAAATCCAAAACATGCAGCAAAAGTAAACAACATTGCCTCTCAGGTAAGTTGGGCACACCACTACCCCAGCACAATCCTCGCTGCTTGTTATGTGATTCTGTACCTCCCAGGGACCCTCATCCACCATGAAATCCATGCTAAACGTATGTGAGCAATTTTTTAGTTACTAGAAAAGGCTTTGCTAGCCAAGGGTATTGAGAGCATGGCAGCTATATAGCTACTTCCAATGGCTTTGGCATCTCCACGCTCAAGAGGCAGCAAGAGAGATCTGTTCTTACATTCAGCACGGCACATACAGATACAGGATATTCTTCCCCCTTCAGTATAATTCTCCTCCATGACATCCTATGGCTTTAGAAGCTTCAAGTTTTGCAATTCAACCTTAAATAAGGTATTCAAAGCGAAACAAAAACCACCATCACGACACTCCTGCTTCCATAAGACAGTACCTTGCTTTTGATTTCTACAATTCAATCTTAAAAATTCCTTCTTCCCCAAACTTTGAGATTATTTTCTCTGCATCTCAGTTAGATCTTTCAATTTCTATGCACTCTCTTTACCAGGGGAATGGTCCCATGCTAATGGTCTGAATCAAGATAAACCTGAATCCTAATAAAAGATCAACCTGAAAAAAATTATGTACCTCACACAAAACTGCCCTTTTGTAATGGAGACTTCTGCCAATAGCAGATGGAAAGACCTTTGAAAAATAAGACATCCCATATGCCGTCTGCAGCAACTTCGTAGCTTTACTACTGAAATTATCCACTCTTTCCTTCCAGGCCACAACCTTTACATGACCTTGAGTAAAATATAAAGAGGATAATACCTAATGTGCAGCTTCTTGGGATACCATTCAGTAAAACCTAAGGAAAGAAAATTACTTCTTGCTGTTTTTTCAATCCATTCGTACATTAGTGTGCTGAAATGCATACTTGGAGCCATCGAAATCAGATTCAATGTACATTTTACAGTACTTAGGAGGAAAGCTATTTTAATTTTGTTAGTTGCCAGAACGTAAAATCCTGAAAGCAAAAAGCTTCTAGCAGAAAAACAGAACAAATCTTAAAGGGGAAAGACATTATCTAGAACCCTGTTCCTCCACACAGCTGATGCTGGCATGGAGCTAACAACACGAGATGCAGCACCTTGTTCATCAAATCCAAACATTTCAAATTAACAGCAGCACAGAGCAGCTCCTCAGATGCCAATAAATGACAGTTCTGAGGCCCTTAGCGACATTCGATTAACATGCTCCAAGTTTGATGCATTTACTTCTGGATATGCAATACCACCAGATATCCAGGCTTTTTCTTACTTGCAGAATGACGCAAAGTGGTTTTGAGGACATTCCCTCTGAAAGCTCGTTTGCTTGGAGACCACAGCTCAAGTCCATCACTTCTAGACGTGTGCCCAGCCCATTAGTTAAAGTGGACCTGGGCCAGGCATGAGCAGAGGGGCAGTTTTACCGAATTAACTCGAGTACACAACACCATGTTTGTGCCAGTTCCATGTTTCAGTCTGGCTACCAGAGCGCAGGACAAAGCTACCCCCTCAATATGTTTCAAATTGGCTTGAATCACCAGATTATGTTTGCATCAGTACAGCACTCCGCATTGCATTAACTAAGGTCGTCCTGATCTGGTAATGCATGACCCAGAATATAATGGATTTTCTAACGCCCAAAGCATCTGCTGCCACTTGCTCAAGAACTTTTCTCAGTGCAAGGCACTCTACGTTTCACAAAGGCAATACTCAAACTCCAAACTGTTTCAGTTGTACCTTGCTCTCAGAGACACACTTGTCCTTTCATACCCCAGGACGGTAACCACAGCCCTGACTTTCCTCCCTTGCTTGTTGAAGGGACTTGACGCTGGAGATCGCATCCCTGGTTGCTCGACCTTCAGCTGGTACCTCTGGATTCTGCATCACTCGAACTTTCCCCAGCAACACGATACAAAGGACACAGTTGTTCTTACTGGTACATCCTTTATGAGAGATCTCTGCTTTGGTTTTATCCTTGTGGGTTTTAATAACTATGCACATACACAGAGAGCTTGCAATCAGTGTACGTTGAATTAAATTTTAACCAATTTATGAAGTATTAAAAACCACAAAATTTTTTATAACATTTTAATTGTAGTATTACAGAACTCATCTTGTAACACCTAATTATAATTCTAAATGAGCAGCAATTAACAAGCTATTTTATGGTGCCTAAGTCTAAAATAAACAAGGTCAGGACAGTCCTGCAAAAGGAGCTGCTAGTGTGCACCCTGCAGATGGGAGGCCAGTCAGTCTTTGGGATGCGCTCATTCCCCAATTTCTGCATAGCATTACATCTTAGAAACTGTAGGGAGTGTCACCCACCCGGTACAGGACCTGCTGCAACGCTGGATCTTTGTCAGGTAATGGGCAGCTCTGCTCCTGTCACAGCATACACATCACCAACAAAAAAGCTCACTGAAGAAACACATGCCAACATCACGTCACTGGCAGGGCTGGCAGAAGCAGCTCCAGCAGAAGCAAGTGCTCTCACCCATCAGGTAGCAGACATCTCAAAATGGGACGGGTTGAGGACAGAGCAATGAAGGAGTCTCTCTTCTTCACACAGAAGCCATAAAACTCCCCACAGTAAAGGCAGCCCACCTACTGCTTGAAAAAATTATTTCATCTTGTCATGGGGAACACTTCAAATTTACCCAACACTTACTAGCAGGAGGAGAAGCTGATACTGCAGACAGAGCCACAGATTGCAGGTCAGAAATTTCACAACATATCCCACTGACCTGGATGTTGTCTCAGAAACTTCGTGGAAGAATCTTGCTCCCTCACCCTTGGCTAGTAAGTGAAGTCCTTCTACCCAGTAAGCACCCACTGAGTGTTTCAAAAGTAGCTGTATCAGAGGAGTACCCCACCAGCAGCATTTTAGGGGTCAGCTGGCAAAGGTTCAAAGCCCAGAGGCTTCAGAATGTATTACGCTTTGCTGACAGGTTGGACTTAAATTTTATTTTTATATTTTATCCTTTTAAAAGAAAAGTTCTTTGAGAGCTGAAGTATGAGGAAAAAAAATCAGCCCAAATCATATGCAATGTACAAGGTAATTTTCTCTTCTCAGAGGGAAGAGAAGGTTTCCGAAAAGGGCTTTGTGAGAGACTCGTCTCTGTCTTCTGTTTTTCCCTTTACCACTTTTCCCCCAATTTTCTAGTGAACATTAATCTCAAATCTCTCCTAGGAAGAACAGGGGCCCTTCCTGAGTGTAGGAGGGGAGGCAACAGAACAGGAACTCGCCCAGTGCAGCTGGTATCCTCTCTGCCTGCAGGAGCAACGCGTTAGATATTTTGAACCAGCATTAAAGACATGGAAACATTTGGAAAAGTATCAATGATTGGCTTTTTAAGCGGAAGAACAAAGTACCTAGGGCACTGTCAGGGCTAAATCAGCAATCCAACTCTGGGAGACGCTGGCAATAGAAAATGTGTTTTATGCATGCAGGTGGTTTATGAGAAACCATTTGTTTACAGCCCTTTTAAAAAGAATACATGGAAGAATTCGAATAGTTATACCTCATGAAACACTGCTGTTCGTAATATAGCTTATTCTGTCCTCCAAGCTTGCAGAGCTAATTCCTGATAGATTAACCTTCCACGTCACACCGAGGGCACCAGCAGCAAAGTGCTGCTTAAGGCACCACAGATTCCCCACTGCTCTGTCACATCTGTCCCACTCGCAGAAGAACTAAAGCCTCGCACCAGGTGGGCCACGGTGGTGGAGATCTCTGTGCAAAAGTATTCTGGGCTTGCTCTTCAACCGAGACTTAAGAGGCTTCAGAAAACTTTGCAGTCCAGTCAAACTGCCATCATCCAAACTGGAGTGTCCTGTGCCTACAAGCTGGCATCTCCTAAGGAAGTCAGCGCTGTCAGACGGAATTTTCACAAATGCAAAATAAAATAAAAAGTATGTATCCTCCTTGACAGAGTTAACCAAAAACCAGTTAAGACTCATATTGCTAGCTGAAGTGAACAAACAGCCTCTGGAAAATGGAAACCCTTCCTGAGCAAAGGCAACGGGAGAGGGCCAAAATGGACAGTTGGGGCTTTACAAGATACAAACATCCCTCTGCACATTTCTCTGCCAGCAAACACGTCCCTTGATTACACAGCAAAGTTTCTGATACACTGCAGTTCCTTTTTTATATTAGTTCACCACCGATGGTCAGAAGTTTGACCCGCGCTTGCCGCACGCTGGTCCTGGCAGCTTCCCCGGGAGGGCTGCCCGTGGCAGGGCTGCGCTCCAAGCCCTGAAGGGGCATCGTGGATGAACCACTGCAAGATCAATCCCGGCTCTGCAATGTGGCCGGGAGGAGGGTAACCCTTCCAGAGCCCAGCAAACACCGTTACCCAGCCTGTGACCTCCTCAAGAGCCTTCGCTGCTGAGCAGCATCAGCCACTGTGAGAGGAGCCAGACAGATTTCCTTTCTTGACTGTGTGGATCAGAAAAGAAAAGCTGATAAAACCATTGCCTGAAGTGAGGATGCACCAGGAAGGCTGACCGAAACTACTGGCACAGAAACAAGACCGAATTAACTACTGAGAGCCAGCTGTATGAACCAGGCAAAGTTGATTATTTCTTTTCAAACAGAGCAACTACCCGCCCCGGGAAAGCCCACCATCCCCAAACTCTTTTCCATCGACTGTCCTAGAGAGTTTCTTGCAAGTTACTGGAGGCACAAAAGCTGCAGATGCTTGGTTCTTTATCTTTGAAAGTGTTCTATTTGGGTTTATCATGCTACATGCAAGTCAAACTTTATTTAGCCAAACGAGAATCCTATAAGCCTCCTTTTCCTCACCAGAGAGTGGGAACAAGCAGAACAGCTAGTGCCTTCTTGCTTTACTGAATTCATTATATAAAACCAAAAGCAATGTCATCTTAACTTGAAAGGACTTCTAAAAGAGCTTGAAGCAATTCTGCTGCAGCAGCATTTTTGTATTTTGGATTAACGACAAGCCTTCTTAACCCCTCCGAGTTTGTAAACGCACATACCTGTATCCTCCTAAGCTTTCAGAGCAGTCAGCAATCTCTGAAATGTTAGCAAGCTGAGAGTTAAGGTATATACCATGTACAACTATGGTAATTTGAGCTCCTCTACAAATTAAAGAAGTCCAAGTTTTAGGTATTTTTGTCCACAAGAAAGGACTTGCAAAATTTGGTAAACTACTCAGACATTCCTCATGTCTCATGTGCAATACCACGATTAACATCCCAGGCTCACAGAGCAACGAAAAGGTCAAAATCCTACTGCAGGAGACAGTGCTAAAATATTATTAAATGTTACCTTTAAAACATTTCCAATTAGTATTAAAACAGAAAGATTCCTATCTTGAGGGACTTTGTAAATTCATTATTTTCATCACAGACTTTTTAAGCTCTTTTTCAAACAGGATCTTTTTAGCCTTTTTTTGCCAATAGAGTGTATCACAGCTAGGAAAAAAACCTTAACAGCAACTTTCTTGAAACGAAACATTAAAAAAAAAAAACCCTGCCACCAATAACTGGTTCTGTTTGACATAGTTTGTCATTTTTCTGGACAGCTGAAAGCCTTAGGCAAATGTACAGGGAAAAACAGCGAGCCATCTCATCCGTCTTTTGTTTATTAAATCCCAAGTTTATTCAAGTGGCTTTGAATCCTGAACTACACAAAGCCTTCTGAACCACCCCACACTCGGCAGTTGATACTAGGGGGCAGAGAGAATCAAAAACGTCCTTTAAGTTTATTAACATCTGGAGAAAGCATCAGACAACAAACCCTTTCATCTCAACTCATGCTGCTGAAGAATGGTGAGAGGCAACAGCGGTCAGAACCAGCCCAGCTCCATCATGGTGCTGCCACAAGAGCTCAGGTGTTTGACCCAAGCCCTGCTGAAAGCATCTCCACCGCCCCTGCCCCAGAAGCCTTTAAAGGCTCCGTACAGGCCAGGCTCTCTTACTTTACGTGTGGAGGACACAGTTTACAAAACAATCAAAGAACCCATTTAAAACACACTTCTAAGCTTTCTGCTGACTCTGCCTCTGACTCTGCTTTGCTTTCAGAGGAACGGGGGCATTTTGGGGATGGCCATACGCATGCTGTAGATGAAAGGATGCCAAGCATTGCCAAGTTATCTCAGACAAGTACTATCTAGAGTAGATGGATGGAGTCACAAGATCAAACTACAAACAATCTCAGCTCAACATTTTGAAAAGGGCTGTCTGTACTCTCCCCGTTCACCAAAAAACACACCAGGGGAGAGAAAAACCATCTTTCTATACAAAATTATATCAGAAGAGTGCCCTAGGGGCCAGTGTATCATTCATTTTCATACTAAATTCAATAAAAATAAACACTTATTTAGTTTAAACAGCTGCAGTACCAAGGGGTCTTGCTGCAGCATTTAAGACCTTGTTGAGAGCATGCCCTGCCCCAATTCAGGCAGCAAGCATATTCAGAAAGCCGACATGGACAATTTAACTGGCAGTAGGTCTAGCCCCAGAGGTCCTATACATCACTGCCTACCTCGGCATTTCCTCTCCCATTGCTGTCACGCATTTGCCAGTGTCCAAGTGTGTTTCAAGACAGCTGAAAGGATGTCATTTGCAATGTAAGTTTAGCCAAGATGGTCAAGAAGGGGCCAAACTCTTCCAAGTTAGTTTATTGCACCTGTGCAAGAAGAATTCATTTCTATTCCAGCAGTGCCTACAGTGGTGTGCCCAGTCCAAACGCACAAGAGAAACAGAGGCATTCAGAACAGCCTCACATTTCACATGCCGCGTGGTAGAGGAGCTGTGTGTTGGTGAGGATGCCCACACTACAGCTGGCTGCATCCCCAAACTGATCCATTAGTATTTGGTCAATGACAAGAAAAGTACAGCCTTGCCTTCCCTTAGGTAAGACACTAATCTATTACAATTCTACAGGCTAGGGTAATTATTCAAAAGTCTGTCATACCATATAAAATGAAAATGGCTCTAAGATGGGCCTGTTCACATCAATTAATTATTAAAGCAGCATTAGCCAAAGCTTTTCACCTGCCGTTTCAAAGTTAGGGATAACATGACATTCACACAACTAGTGCAGTCTACACCCACATTCACCCACCCACTGCAGACAGCCCAGTTGTGCCAGTACCTGCTCTGCTTCTGCAGACTGGTTCCAGTACAGCCCAGCAGCAACCAGAGCCTGCCCGCTAAGGATGCTCAGTACCTACAGCTGCAAAATAACTGCAGGGAGCCAGCGGGCAGCCCCTCCAAACAGCAACCGCAACAAGCATTTGCACATGTTTGCCTGACATTTCCAATTTTGTTTCAAAATAAAGTCCTCAAGCAACATGGTGAGGGCTTGGTAAACGGTAGCGCAAGCATTCCTATAAACCACCAACCGTGTTGTTTTCAGCTGTGTTCACGCTGCTGTAATCAATGGAAGCACTTCGCAGTGATGAGTACGTACTGGCAAGAAAAAACACCCCATCCTTTATGCCATGGCTGTATCTTCTTCCAGACCAACCAATGAATCAAGATCACTGACTGCACTAGGAGGGCAAAGCACTGAGAGGGCTGGTGCTTAATTAAGCTGATGTAAATACACCCAAGCTCAAGAGCAGGCTAAAATCACCTCTGTAGCACATAAGCCAAGGGCAGATGACAGCACAGCAGCTTCAGACTCTCTCATATTTCTACCACTTCTGACCTAAGCTTTATTCTAATTGCACAAATTGAAGAATGATTAGCAGTTGTGTGGACTTCAAATGCCCTGTTGATGTAACCAAACCAGATTTGCTTTATTCAGAATGATTACTTAAAGCCATAGCTGTGAAGCTAGAATGAATCAAAATAAAAACATACATTAAAAACACAAAGCATCACATCAGAAATTATTACTAAGGCTATATCACCATCCTTCTAATTTAAAAGCTGCACACATTCTAGAAATGGAGAGGCAGGCACCGTTTTCATGAAACACCGTAAGCCCACTTCAGTGTGCTTCTCACCCTTTAAAGTCGCTAAAAATGAACTTTGATTAACATGAATACTAACAAAATTCACCCCACCTAAGTTTTCCATCACGTTTCTATGTAAGAATCCACATCTAATTTTACAATAAACTTATATTTTTGCTGAAAAGTGTTATTGCACAACTCAAGATCAGCAGAAATGCAGGGTCAAGTCAGAGACCAGCTTCCACGAGCCAGGGGAGGCAAGTGGTAGATGCAGCCCTGGCAGACCACAGCTGCCGGTGCTGCAACAACTTCACGAGCAACACACTCCATAATGAACTACCAAACAGGCAGCAGCACTCCTGACGTTGTTTGGAAAGCAAATACGAAGCTACAATTTTAAAAATTTTTGCCTCGCCTCCCATCTTTCACAGATGCTCCTCTTCACAGCTTATCTCCCAGCTGAACAGTGAGAAACAGGGGACCCCAGACTGGCCGCCAGCCAGCCAGCCTTTTCAGGCCTCGTTTTTAATACCATTACCTATGAATACGTTAAATTTACTTGGCCTCCAGTCACCTCATTAACCCTGGCAGCAAAGCAACTATATAAATACAGTTTACATAATATACTTGAAAAGAAAGCCATGCATTTTTCCTTAGCACTTCATCTAAAAAGGTAAATCTCAGGAGGTAAGTCTCTAGCTGTTAACCAGCTATTTCCCTCTCCCCACAGAGGAAGAAATTGTGTTTTTCTCTGACAGCAATACATGATGTTACTGTCATTACAGCTGTTTCAGAACAGCTTTAAACTACACTTGTGTTTCAGAACTACCTGCCAGAGCCCTTGTTCAAAACTTTAATCTCTCAATATGTTGTTTCAAGGGAAGCTTTTAGTTTCAACTCTCCAAGTCATCAAGTACACAAAAGACAATGCATATTTAAAGATGGATGATACAATCCTACTCACTGCATTCAAAATGCAATCCACAATCTCCTTCCCTGGGGCTTTCCCAGACTGGATAACCAGATTTTGTGTGTGCTATGAGACAGCACCACAGGGGTGAAAAACCCCAGAAAAGGTTCCCTAAAAGTAGGAACTGGCCAGCGCAAGAGATCTTGCTAAAACATCCTCTGCACTGTGATTTGCAGCCACAGCCTCAGCTGCTGTGCCTCTCCAGATTTTTCTTAGCAAGCAGATCTCACTTCTTTTTACTCCAGTATGACCTGCTATTATTAAGGGTTTCTTTCCAAAGGACTTTTAAACCAGCGCACATATTCACATGTTATTTGCACATATTTTACATGTTTACACACATTTCTATAAAAATTATACCATGACTGTATTTTACAGTCAACACATCAACATTTTCTTTTGAACAGCTCCAGCACCACCATTGTGCTTTGCTTCTACGTCGGAGGCAGCAGGGCAGGGGGACTCTGGTCCCAGCAGCTGGTCGGGTCCAGAGCTCCAACCCCGCATCCGAGCACGGGGCTGCCAAGGGCCTTCACTCCTGCACCTCACACTCCCCAGCTATAAAAGCAGTGAGAGCACTCTGCCTCCCTGGCACTATTTTGTGAGAACAGATTTAAAAAAAACCAAACCAACCAACCAGCTATGAAACTCTGAAGAATAAATACTGCTATCTTGAAAATATCAGAAGCTTACTCCAGTTACAAGGCTTAAAACACACACAAAAAATTATCCTGCAAACGTTTTCTGGGCTAGCTTTATTTTTCCATTTCTTAAAGTTCCATTAAACCTTTAGTTTCAGTACGACAATTTATACCACCACTTTGGGGAAAAGCTGCAAACCATCTGAATTCTAGGTTTTCCACCTTAAGAAAAGCCTAAAAATATACAGGTTATCTCTTACAACCCTTTATCAACAGAGGTTCAGCTCTAGCAGAAGAACAATGAGATAAGAAATCAAAACGGTCATCTACCCGCTGATGGTGCATAAACACTGTATTTATTAGCACTTTCACGTACTGATTTTAGACTAACCTCTTTCTCACAGTAGTAACAGCAGAAATGACCATTTCAAAACCACTGTCATCCAAATGTCACAAAACAAAAGAGAACAAATGATACTCCCGTGAGAGATTTACTTCCCCACATCTCTGGCATTTAGAAGCTGGCACGCGAAGAGAACAACCCGGCTCCCGTGACTCATCTCACCCTCCAAAGCCAAGAAGGCTCCGAGACGGAGCGAGGACGGGAGCTGCGCCGGGAGGTCCGGCCAATACTCCCCGTCTCTCTGCAGCCCCCAGCGGTTCCAACATTTTGCAGAAGAGGATCTGGTCAGCACTCATCTTCCTAATTACACACCAACAATTAGCTGGAATCTCGTTGGACTGTGCGTGTCACCTGTTAACAGGGTTCTGTGAAAAAGGGCTAAAGCTGGATGTGGCAGATGGAGCTATATATCCTACCGATCTCTGGAGAGCGGATTTGTAATGCAAAACACTGAATTCAAGATGCGACCCATGGATACAAGGAAGCAATCAGAACCAAACTGATTAAACAAGACCCAGGTCTCAGCACGGCACGCAGAATACTAAGCAGAAACAAAGATACCTCGGAGAGAGAAACAAACTGCACGCCGAGCCATGCACCAGCCAGATCTTCACTGCAACGTACGACCATCTCTTCAGAAAAATCAGACCATTCTTCTAACAACAACGCCAGAGACATCCTCATCCCAATCACTCTATCTCAGATACACACAGATCATAATCTGAGGTTGTCAAGTCACCTGGTTTATAACAGGGAAGCCCAGGGCAGCGATGCCCTGATCCACGCAGGCAAAACCGCACTTGTTGCCAAGCCCTCAAATTCAGATTTACAGTATCCCAGGCCAGAAGACAAGCTGAAGTATTAGCCTGGCCTCTCTTGCAACCCCAGGGACATTACATGTCATCCAGTTACCGTGATCCTGAGCGCAACGCCTGTTTGACTAAAGCACAACTGGATTCAGCACAGGAGGAACCCAGACTGATGCCCAGGACAGACATCAGGACACAGAGGGACGCGCGACTTCTCATCCCTCTCACAAGACCCCAAAAGAGCTCTGCTTTGCTTCCAGCTCCAGTTCTGCTGGCTCCTGCTCCCATTCACACCTTCTTGCTCTGCTTTTTGCTGTGATATTGAAGTGTTTTTAAATCCTTGCATTGGGAGCTGTGCTTTCCCTTATCAACACTGATCTGGCTTCACAGACCTCCCACTCATTTTGCTTCATTGGCTAATGGAAGAGGAGAAGAATTAAACAGCCCCCTGAGCCCCTGCAGCCGCTCTCTTATGAATACTCCACTCACACACGCACACACGCACTTCTTAGCTACACCTTTGCTCAAACCGCCATCAGGAAAACCATAATTTAGACTTTTAACAGCTCCTCCAGTGAAACATAAAAAACCAACCACCCTTAAAGCTGGTTTTGCTCCACTTTTGCTCAGCAAAATGCTCACCCCTCAGACAGCTGGAACCAGCCTTGCACATTATTTTGCTCTCTTATACCTCCCTGCTAAGTGGATGATGTCATGTAGCCTTGCAAGAATAAACATATTCTGACATGCACCAAAAAATGATTCAACTAAGCTATAAGCCAAAGATGGTTTACATAATGCTTTGTAGACACTGTCTGGGCCCCACAACCAAGTTAATTTTTTAATCCAGGGCTTAGAAAGCAAAACTTTTGAATGTCAGTAGAGTGCTAACCCGCTGACTTACCAAATCACTTACTGCCAAGCCGCTGTACCGCCTGTGTGCCTGGGTGATCCAGCGCTTCTGGAAAATTCCTGTTACATGCACACACACACACACGAGCAATCCAATAATCAGAATATTTAGACACACATTATTCAGAGACACTCACATGGCCTCTGGGAGCACACTTTTCGGTCTGGGTGAACTGGCTGTAGACATAAAAGGATGCTGCAGCATTTTTTCTCCTCTTCTTGCCTCCTCCCCTGCCAATTTCTTCAGGTTTGGGGTTTTTCATTTTTTATTTATTGCTGTTCTTGAAGCTTGACAGAAAGTTTCTGTTATTCCACCAGATTTTATCCCTTTCTGTTTGGCAAATGTTGATTCTCCCCCATCCTCCCACATGTCTCACATGGAATTGCTACAGCCTCTTTTGTGCAACAACAAAAATTGTGTACTTTTATCTTACTACAAAATCTGTGCTGTTTCAACACCACCAGGGCTGCGTGGATATTAGAGTTCAGCGCCAAGAGCATGGCAGAGCCCTGGTTCTGCGGGCAGGGAGCGATGGCTACAGCCTCCCTGTCCTCTCCTGCAAAGCACCGCGGTTTCTGCACCGCACACGGAATGTGCAACTGATGCCCCTGCTAGATCTTGGCTGATGCGGCTCATGTTGATATTACATGGGCTTATAAAAATGCAGGCCTAAAACATCTAACAGTCTTCCCCGGCATTTCACAAATAGGAAAGCCAATGATAATTTTACTAATGGTTTGCAAGTATTATTCCTGAACCACTTTTTCAGGGGGATGGGGCGATAGTGTGAAGACGATAATGGATGGGCAACGGTGGTGATACCCTGGGCTCCACAGGCTCCTCCCAAGTGAGGGAGACTTCATGCCTTTGTGCCAGGCAGCATCTCAACCCTCCAGCTCCAAACAAGACAGGATTTTTAAAATTGTTGTTGTTGTTGTTCTTTTAAGATGTGCCTTAATACTGAACACGCTGCTCCGCTTCTGCACTCCTGAGCTCTGCTATCTGTAAACAAGAGCCAAGACTGGCACTTTGCAATGCAAGTTCAGATCTTAGGATGGGAGATGTAAGTAAAAAGCAAAGTAATATGACATAGTACAGCAGGATATCTCTCCTATAAACACCTCTAAAATCACCTTTTAATGATAAATCTCACCATTGGGAGCATCAAGTGCAGTAATACTGTGCTGAGGGAGCAGGGAGTTGGTGAAGATAAGATGTTTTTTCTGTCTTGCAATTTTTAATAAAAATGTAGCTATGAGGCTAAGTTTACTTTGGCTAGGAAATCTTCAGAATAAAATGATTGCTATTTTTATATCCAGGTGCTTTTCATGTGTATGAGTTTAGTCATTTGAGATTCAGCATAGGTCTGCTCTTGAAGTTAAAAAAGACTGGCCCCTACTTCCTCTACACAAGTAGGGCACAATCAGCCGGCTTCCACTTAATATGGACAAACATGATTTCAGCATTATTCATCACTCCAATTTCAATAATGAAATGAAAAGTATTCCTCAAACTAAAGGTTTTAAAAATCTAACTACCTCCCATTATCTTCCAGTTCTCTAGAAGAAATTAAGTTGATGTGACCCAGGAGACTTAACGGACAACAACAGATTCTTCACAGCCCATCTCAAAACACTAAAGCACTGTTTCTGGAATGACCAGTTGTCTCCTTGGATAACGCTGACAATAAGAATTAAACCTAACCACCGGAAAATGCATTTTCTGGAAAAAGTAACTGTAAGACGTCTTCAAGTTGAAAAATTTTATCAATCACAAGTCTTCACTGCAGAGCCACTATATCCACATGTTTTGATGTTGTTCCCATTTAAACTTTAAATATTTTGAAGAAAAATCTAGAGTTCATCCATAAAGCTTTAAGTGATAACGTCACTAGCAAGTCACTGAGAACACAACCGAAAGCCAACTGCCCAATACCTACGAAGCAGAAAAAAACCACCAAGGATTTCTTTTTAAGACCTGACTTCTCAGTCCCAAAACTTTAAGTCAAATAGGTCACACCTTTAAGAGTGTAATCATGTGCTTTAAGATAGTAAAAAACTTTTATTTTTTTACTTCAATCCTTTCAAAACCATAGTGGATTGTTTTAAAAGAAGCATAGGACTCTTGCACATCAACAGGGATCACTGCTACCCAGGGTACATAGTCCAAGTTTTCACAGTACTCTCTAGCGTAACATAGTACATTTGTCTCTTGTAAAGGAGGCTGTAATTTGCTAAGTGCATCTTTCAGCAAGAGCGATGGCTTGAGCAGTCACGGTGCCCAAGTCCAGCCGCCTCCCTGGCTGTGTCAATACAGTTTTGTGCAGTGGATTGGATCAGGGAGCCAATCTGAGTTAAAAGTAAACAAGAGGGGGCAAAAAGAATACAATTCTCTTTAACTTGAAGCAGACTCCTGATTTATTGCACCACTGCTAGTGACAAAGCAGGTTGGGAGCAAGCAGGAGAGATGGGCAGAGACTGGTGAAGCCCAGTCGGACTACAGAAGAAATGTCTTAACTACACATGGCAGCCCAATTACTTCATACTGCAAAGTACTTACTAACCTCTAAAAAAATATTTCAGGGCAGTATTTTGACTGATTTTCTTTTGCAAAATAATCTCCCACCCAGGGTCTATGGTTATATGTCAACAACATCAGAAAAAAATTCTCAAAACCTTTGTCCCCTGCAGAAAACAACCCCAAAGGAAAGCACCAACACTCTGCACAGACAGAACAGTGCTCCTCCCTCATCATCAAAATTTTGAGGAGGTTGAAGCTTTTGTCAGCCCTTCAGAAGCAGAATCTCTTGCGAAGTGTTGTGCTTCAGCACAGCCCTCAGGACTTTCTACTCCTCTTTCAGGTCGGAGTCACTGTCACACGCTTCCCCACCTTTTATGAGAGACTGACGGAGACCAAAGATCTCAGGATTTACAGTTCATCTGGACTATGTTCCTTCAAACAGCAGAGTTACATCTGATAAAGATCTATTAATGAGGATAGCCCCTCTTTGAAAAGATGCCTTTGAGGACTTGTCTCCTTTCTCAGCCAGACCAGACTGTCTCTGCCCTGTCCTTCCACCTGGGAATCACAGCTGATGGCACTGCAGAGGCAAGATAGGACCTGTAATTCCCTAACAGCTGGGGAAAGCAAAGGAGAACAGCTCATGGAGAATGGATTATATTATTGAAACTTCTTTAAATATTTTCTCATTTGTGCTGGGAAAAGGTTCAGAGCAAAGTGTTCGTCAGCAAACTCTGATGAGAACAATATGAGGTGGCACATGCTTCGCATCCAATCCTTAGATTCCTGGACAACAGATGTTCAAGGCAATAAGGCTGTACCCTACCAAAATACTTATTTTTATATAGCTTTAATAGAATGTTACAAAGTCACCATAATTAGGGCCCCCATCCCAGCTCTTACAGCCTACAAATTACTGGTTGACATGCAAAAAATGACAATGCAACTGTGGAAAAAGGATATTTCATAAAATAAGTAACACAGACAATATATTCTTTCTCTCTTCCTTTACAAAGTGATTAAATAGAGGGATCAGAGGCTCAGATTCCAGCAACAGATGTTTAATTCTGAAGGTTTAGTCCTTCCTAGCCAACAGCTTCCAACATTTTGCTAGTTTGGCTTCTTGATCAACATAAGAATACGTATCCCAGGTAACTTTTGTTTTGAAATAATGAGATATTAATCTGACTTGCAACATACTTGTTATTCATGTATCACCAATGAGTACAATCTTTATTATCAGCTTCTGAAATCCTCTTTATACAATCTGGTTCTTCAGCACCGTGTGATTTTGCTCCCAGCGACAACAAAGCATCTTCTTTTAAAATGCTATTCCCAGTTCAAAACTGTCGCAATGTATTTAAAAACTACACAAGGAAAAGAAAACAAGCTGCACTGTACAGCTTTCCTGCACTATATAATTGACTTAGTAATTTTCATAAACCCCAGTGAGAAGTTACCAGTTTGTCCATCTATTCTCTCCGAGGCACCAGATTTTGGGAAAATGCATTGAAATGGCTGATTTACTAATTCTGCCCTAGGTACTACTTCAGTAGCAGATGCCATCTAGCCCAAGAGAACAGTTTCACTTGAAGAAGCAAAATGCAGCTACAAAGCTAGTCTAAATTTAAATTTAGTAGAGATCAACCATCGAGGAAGAAACATTTTTGAGGACACAAGAAGTGTCTGTGTTACCAGTACTGATGCAACCCAGATGTCTCATGTATACCAACATGAGGTGCTACTAAGGGTAAAATAAAATATTGAAATATGCGTATACACAGGGCCCACTATATCTTAGCAGGATTGCTGGAAATTCCATTAGGGTCATAAATATAGTGATAGCTGACAAGAAGTTGAACAGAGGGATGGATTTTCTCCTAGTAGGAGAAAATGCTCCTAACAGCTACCTGCGGGATTATGAAAATAGGCTACTTAAGTATCTGCTGCTATTAGTGATATTGTACTGCCTGCCAGATCTAGGAGAGTTTTTGCTTTTAATGCATGCTTGGAGTGCTTTTTATTTTATCAGGGGAGTATAAACACTAATCTTTGGGGAGGACAAACAAAGGAATCTACCCAGAGGGGAGAACAGATGCACTCATTAGCCCAGGAGGAGAATTAGTGACTTGTGGTATCGGCACGTTACAGGAGAGCCATTAAATCATTACAGTTGTCACTTGTGAGAGTGAGTGGGGTGGACAGGGGTGTCTGAACACACAGACATCACTGACCCACGGACCTCACCAAGCACACAAAGCAGAGCAGGAGATTAAGTGCCATGGGAAGCAAAGAAGAAATCCTGCAAACACCACTCCTGAAAGTGTTCAAAGAAAGAAAATGCTGCTCGACCACCACATGCAATTCTTTTCCCTGAAATTACACATTTTTCTTCTGTTTGCACACTAATTTAGCAAGTTTTCTCCCTTTGCCTGTGAAGGAGCTGCTATATCCAAGTATCTACAGAATTTACCATTTTTCTCATTCTTTCATCTCTGCCACGTCACTGGCGTAAAGCTCCCTCTTAATTCTAAAAAACACTTTATATAACCTTGTTGGGGTCACATGAAGACTTTCAGAACCATCAATAAGATCAAGAAATACAAGATGCGTCCACTAAACCCAGAATTACAGATTGCATCTTAGGTTTCTAGAAAACAAAGGTTTGAGTGATTAACACATAACTATTTCTAAAATTAAATAATTGCAGAGAAACAGTGCTGCTCAGTGAAACTGAGAACTTCATGTGACCAAAAATGAGAGGTAATTATAATGTATATGTAAAGGGCACAGCATTCTGAGTGTTAAATCACCTTTAATTATGTTTTCTGGATTTGTAACACTGACATTTGAATTCCTAACACTACACTGATACACCACGTTAAAATCCAATAGACGAACAACTCTATTCTGAATCACCTTGAAGGCTTGCAAAACAGAGCTGTGTTTGAACACATTTATCTTTTTCCTTACACCCTTTTCAGCTATTCACCAAGACCACAATGTATACTTCTGGAGTCATAATTGGTCACCAAAGCAACAGCTCGGATGCCAAAAAGCAGGATTTCAACTCGACTGCGCAGGGTGGCGGGGACAGAAAGGTGACCACAATGCCTCCATTGTAGCCCTGATCTGCGACTCAGCCCCACGGTGAACTACAAGTCGCTCATGCGCTGATTCCAAAATGAATAACTGGGAAAGCAACTGAAAGAGAGACTTTGCTTTCTTTTAACTTCTGTTCCTCATACTAATGGCCTTTAAAAGGGTCTGGGCATTAATCTTAGGCAGTAACAAAAAAAGATAAGAAAGATCCCTCGCTGGATTTTTGTCTTTCCAAGTGGGTTAAAAAAAGAAAAAAAAAAAAAGAAAAAAAATTTCCTCTTTAATCAATTCTCTTGAAGTTGTCAATTTTCTAATTATTACCAACCCTCGGAAAGGAAGGTTTGCACCACAGCTTGTGCACAGTACTGACAGTGGATCTTGAGTTCCTTCCTCGCAACGAAAAAACAGACATTTTCATACCAGACGCCTTTCCTCATGTCATTAGCTAACCGTGGCTGTATGAATGGTGAAAAAAAATCCCCACTCCTCATAACTTTTTTGCTTAATCTCTTACAAATAGCTCAGGTTTCTTTCCAGCTGACATTCTGCTGTAAGAGGACTGAGAGGGGGTATGAATTTTCACGTATTCTCCCCCTGTTTAGGGATGCCCTTTTCCGCCCATACTCCAAGGCAGCTGTTTATCACATTTCACAATCCAGCTGAAAGAGGTTAAATTAGGAAATTTCCCTTGCTTGCCTCCTCTGCTTAAAAGGTGTTACATTACTCCCTTCACAGCTTGTGGTCCAAACACTGCAGCTGCTAAATAAATACCTATTTACACACATACACACGTTATTAGAAATATTTATGTTAATTCTATTGTGACAAAGAAATCCTGTCTCAACTAGACTGTGGGTCGCCACAGTCCAGCTGTTGCAGAGCCAGCACAGCGCTGGCAAGCCCTGGGCTGAGGATGGGGATGTTTCACCAGCACTTTTCCCACATGCCCACCCTGCCCAAGCACCAAGCATGGGCAGCACCCCAGCGTCTGAGCAGCAGTGAACACCCTTCCCCATCAAACACATCCGCATGGCCCTGGTGCTTCTGCTGGGGAGTAAAGAGAGACAACTCGAGTTAACACGGAGGGCAAAACGTCCCTCCAGGCAGGGGTCGGCAGCAAGCTGGGCACAGGGAGAGACGAGAGAGGCAAGGTGGGATGGGGAGCACCAGGGACCTGCCAGCCCCAGTGCCCTGCTAGCAGTTTTCACACCTGCCCTGGGCACAGGGAGAGAGCTTCTCTCCTACAGACAGACCCCAGACTAACAGCACAGGTTTGTGAAATGCACCCAAGAGCACGAGATTTTCACTTTCCACTCTTCCAAGCAGCTCCCAGCTGCTCCTTTTAAACCCGTCACTGCCACATGTCACACAGTTCCTCGTCTCCCACCCTAAGAAGGGGGCTGCAGGCACATACCATCAAACCCGAGAGCAGCAAAAACCTTCCACTGTAACATTTCGAACCAAAAGATTAAGAAAGATGGTCTGTCACAGAGTGACCAGCATTAACCCTGACAGTCCCAGAAATATCAGGCATTAAGGAACAATATAAAGAATTCAGAGTCAGTCTTGAAGGATTTCAGAAGTGAATTGCCTACTGTTTTTCCTCTCTGAGCTTCCTACAGCTGCATACATGTTAAAAGCATGTGGCCTTAACAGCAGAGCAAGACAAAAAGCAAAGTCTATTTAATATCTCCATAACAAGCCTGCAAAAGTCTTGGCATGCACTGTAGGCAAAAGGCAGGCCAGGACAGGATTTCTTCTTTTTTGTTTGGGATCACCTGGAAAACAGGAGAGTTTTACCTACATAGATAAGAAGCCATTACCTCACTCATATGAGTAACGCTTAATAAAAGATTTGATTTGGCCTCATTATAACTGCATGGGAGAAAGGCATCACAATATCAGTAAATAACAAAGCAGTTAACACCAGCACTCGATGAAATGCATCATCCGTATCTGCCATCCCTAAATACCTCACAGTCTGCAAATGGGATGGTTTTATTGTTTTTAAATACACAGAGGCACGTATTCCTTAATTATACTTTAAATCAAGAACAAAGGTCACATATACGCTTTTAGCAAGAGGCAACCATCCAGTCACTGTATGTTCTGTAAACAACTCCCATCACTTCAACAATTACCAGTAGACCTTTAGACTTATGCATCTCTTGGCCCCTTTCATATTGGAAAAACATCATTAAAACAGATTAAAACTGCTTTTCCAGTCAGACTGCTTATCTAATGCTTGAAGTAAATGTGTACCTGCAATTCTCTCCTTCAAAATGAATGATAAAATTGACTGTTACTTCAGACTCTTCATCTTGGAAGAAAATATTCTCTCTAATCAGAGACTACTAAATCTACTCTCTCTTCTGTTAAAACTATGTATTTACATAATCACAAAACCATTTCAAAGAAACGTTTTTAGGATGGATAAACACAACAGTTCTATGTGTTTAGATACCCTGAATTAGATGAAATAATTTTAATAAACAATGTACACGAAGTACAGTTTTACAATTAACATCTGCTTTATATCTTTTTTGTAAAATGACATTTAAGCTATACGCACGTATCAGAGCCCTTTATCTCGCAATGCCACTTTCCCCTGGAGTGTTCGTGTCTCACTTCAATAAAATATCAGCACACAAGGGCCTTAAACAGGCTTTACCTGCAGCACAGACAACTCCCAGAGTATCAATTTGTAAAAGCACTGGAAAAGCAGCAAGAACAATATTGACAGATGGGCTCTCCCACACTTCCCCTGCAAAAGCCTCTGCTCTGGCATCACCTTCCCCACAAATTAGTCTTTGGGGAGTTGATGGATAATGATCCATTTCAGCCTTTCAGATCTCAAAAGAGTGGGTATGGGGTATTTCAGGTTTTGGGGTGATGATTTTTTTTTTGCTCTAGTAAACGAAACTTTGACTCATACTTTCAGGAAAAGATAAATTTTTCAATCAGTGCAACTCACTTCTCTAGAACTTTAGTAACATTTGGCATTTTTACTCAAGGTCTTCTATGTCCAGAGCTGCTTCCAGAACTCTGACGCTCCAACCCACGGGCAATGCTCGTCCACAACCAGCGCCTGGCGTGCTGGCCGCTGAAGCGTTGGCAGGTCTGGGGATGGCAGCATCACCAAGCCCTCACTTTTTGTTTTGTATTACCTTCATCTCATTTGCACTCCCCTCTTTCTATCAGAATACCTTTGGGTCTTCTTGCAAAGATGCCCTGCTTTAGTGGTACAAAAACGAGGACAAAAGTGAAACAATGAAATACCAGTGCAGTTCAGCAGGACATTGGCTGTCCTACTTCCACTCCCCAGAAGGAAGACAGGGATGTACTCAGGGAACAGAGCCATCCACTCCCACCTCATCTATGGACTGTGGTTTTAACCTTGAGCCTGCAATTAAACTGAGGGCTCCTATGAAACAGCAACGGGCTCTCCCAACCTCAGGATGTCAGTGTCCTCAGCAGCAGAAGGTGCATCAGGTCTGTTGTCATTACCAGGTGTGTTTAATTATTGCAATTACTGGCAGCCAGGGAAGGGCTGCAAGGCACCTACTCTTCAAAGGGAAAAAGGCAGCACAGGGCAGCACGGAGCACTTCAGCAACTGTAAATATTTCACCATCTGCAGAGTCATTTGAGTTAAACAACAATTTTGAAAATGCTCATTTATTCCTGCCTGACCACACCATGCACACAGGCACCCACGCTGACCCTATCGCCATGGTATCCACAGCGTCTCCATTCCTGCGGTCTGATCAACCGGCCACACGAGGTAAACACAAAGAAATTTAGGCAGAGGCACACTCACGGGTGGAGCACACTGCACATCCATACATAAAAACAAACAATACTTGGACCAACTGTTATTTTTATCTTTATGTAAACAATAGCACAAAGAAAGTAAATCTCCTGCCCTGCTCTTGCTGTAAAGACTGTGAGAAGAGAATTATTTAGTATTGCAAAGGAAAATAAATTCCTTAAGAGCTCAGAAAAATCTGAGCCCTGCACAGAAGGTGGGCTGAAGCAAACTGGAGTGTAAGATACCCGGCTGTGCAAAGGGCTCCCTAAGACATTATTATTTCCAATCAATTAGGCCACTGTACAATGGATGTAGCCACTAACATCCGCTCTGATGCCAGGAAGCAGCAAAGGGTTTGGAATTGGCACCGGATCTCTAGGCAGTAGCACTGGGGACTGCATTGAAAATGTATATGGCTTTCTGAAAAAGTGTAAAGTATGGTGCCAGGACCAACAAGTTCAACAGGAAAAAGGCCAATTCAGCATTTTGGAAACACTCCACTTGCGTTTCTGTCCCGGCAGTGTCTGTAGCCCAGTCCCTGTGGCACACGGGGCTCTGCAAGGAGCCGCCGCGGTGGCCAGGAGGCGCGGGAGGCTCCTGCCCTCTCCTGCACTCGGAGACACGGGCTGGAGAAGAAGGTGCCATGGCCACAGCAGCTCCAGGGACATCCAGAGGGGCGAGGACTCCTGGACAGTCCAGGGGAGCCACGCTCCTGCCACCAAGAATAAGCGTATGGGTTGGAAAACCGAGATGCGGAGACTCCTGTTTCTGAACAAATATCACCGATTTCTCTCTTGACTTGTGACTTGCTCTGATCCGATTCATCTTTTCAAAGGACAATGAAAACTCCAGACTTCCAAACAAAAAAAGTTTAACAGATCTTCTGTGCTTCAAAGCAGGTAGTTAGGCTACAAAGAGTTATTCATTCTCCACAGTCACTGGCTATTGCCATTCCTGTAACAGCGTGATACCCATCTAACACATACAGTCACCTGTGTGCATTAATTTAATCCACAGGTCCCTCTTCCTCTGCATAAAGGACTGACTTTAACCCTATGCTGCAGCGACAAGAAAAGCTCCAGAGGAGCAAAGGAAAGAACTTACTTCTCCCCCTGAAAGCACCCATAATTAGGAAGTGATGGATGTCGCTAGTAAAAGTGAGTGATGTTTTTCAGGAGCTCTCTCATCTGTAACTGCACTGTTTTCAGATAAAATAACCCTTTCTGTCAGGGAGTGTCAGGAATGTCTACAGCCAATCAGTCACTCTGCTACCCAGCTAAAAATATGACGTTTTTGTCATAACATCTGTAGCATACGTTTTATCAGCCCTTCTTCTTAGTGCACCTCATCAGTTAGGGCCTCCGACCCCAGCAAAGCCAATAATTTGCACTCCTGAGATAAACAGATAAATGAAAACTTTCCAAAAACTCAACCCTGTTGCATGTGAAGCAGAACTTCGATTGAACAAAATACGTTTTACAACAGCATAAAGTGGTATTTGCCATCTGGAGTTAATGACTATTGAATAAAACTCGGGAGAAAGCCCCGCACGTCACTCCTGCGTGCTGGCTGGCACGGCAGAACCACCACAAGAAACAGCTTGGAAAAAATTCAACAAGATAAGCTGGATCATTTCAAACTTGGACATCATAAAGCTTCACGCTGTAGCAACTTCATTTACAAGACTTTAACAAACATTAAAGGAGGAGAACAAATACGTAACACAATTAACCAAGATTACACATGTGGTCTAAAGTCTGCGTGTCACAGTGCAAGTGCCAGGAAGGGCTGTCCCAGCAGGCAGGATGGGACACCTACAGAACTACGTGACCCTACAGACTGCCACAGCTGTCCTGGGAAATAACCCCTCGACTGCTGCACCTCTGAACAAGGTGGCCTTGTCAGCTTAACGGCACCAGTTCAGAAATGAAACCAAAAAAACCCCCATCAGCATGATTAAAGAAATGGGGACAGATGAGCAAGACAGACCATTAATCTTTGGCAACGCTTTACGTGGTCACCTGTCAAGCAGCCTGGCTATGTTTGAAAGTGATTAAATCAGACCTCAACAGAAACCTTAGTGTCGATCTCTCAATATTCTAACCCAGAAAAACAATTGCATTGAATTGTTGATAAGGTTCATGCAAAAGACCACCACTTCGCACAGCAAAACATTCCCCTTCTAGAAGTCACCTTACAGAATTTGATGGAGCTTAAGAGAGAGTTAACGTTTCATTACTTAAGAGCCACTCTTGATTTTTAAACACAGCCCATGTATATTAATATTTAATGACTGCAGGTTGGAGGTTGCATATCACTATTACAAGTCATAACTATTAATTTTGCAAACACTAAGAAGAAATAGACTCTGAAGTCACTGATCACATGTTTTCTATTTATTGTGATGGGAAACAATCAGCTTCTCTGATTAGGTACATGTTTATTATGTTACAAGGCAACAATCTCCTTTGAGCACCCAATCCAATCCAATCCAATCCTTGATGCAAAGGGTTCTTAAAGGCTATGAAATTAAACACCTGTATCTTAGAAAACACTCTGGTGTTTCTAACAAAAACAAATGCTGAAGAACTGAAGAAATTTAAACAGTTGATTATGGTGTTTCCTCTGGAAGCCTGACTGAGGAAACAAATGTTTTTATTTTATTAAGAGACACTAATCCAAGGGAAGCAATTTCAGTAACACTGGCCCTTCTGAACCATTGATTAACATTACCTGCCACTGCCACTGACCTGAGACCTATCATTCACAAATTTCATCCTCTAAAGAAAAGGAGAATGGAAGTAGTTTACTGAACCTCAGATTAAGGCAGGCAGAAAGGGACATATGTGGGTCCCTTGTCCAAACCCCTGCTCAAAGCAGGACTAACTCTCAAGTCAGATCATATTGTCCAGAGCCTTGCCCCGCTGACTTTTGAGTACCTCCAAAGATGGAAGTGCCACAAGCCCTTTGGACCCTTGTTCCAGTGCTCTTCCACTCTCAAGCTGAACTTTTGGAACTTCCCTTGCTGCATCCTGTGAGCTTTGCCTCTTTTCCCTTCCCTGTGCTTGCCCCAGAAGTGCCAGACACTGCTGTCACTGCACCACCTGCTCAGGGTGGGTGACATGCTCAGAACCTCCTACCCCGGGCTCAGGAAGCACAGCTCCTTTGGCTACCACTCGCACATCTCCTGCTCCAGTCCCCTGCCAGCCACAGAGTCCTCTGCCCAATTCACTCCAGTTTTTGGCACCTGTATTGACTTGTTGATGTCTCTCTCATGCTTCTGAATGCCGGTGGGATTGAAGTTACAGCCTTATCCTCAACTGGGAGGACCTCTTGTCCAATCCTTGATCAAGACAGTAAGCAATCTCTCAGTCTTCTCATCCACAGGCTGATCCGACCCAGCTCCAACACCCTTCACGTCTCATCTGTACTCCAGACCCCAGCTACATCCAGAGATGCCCTCAGCCAAGCCATACTCCCTGATGTACCATCCTTGCAGCTGGACACAGCTCCACATATAGGGCCTGAGAAGCACTGACCATGGCAGAACCGTCATCTCTAATTACGGTCTTCTTAATACACCCCAGATGCAGGTTGTCCTCTCTGCACCTGTTAGCTTGTGCACAGGTGGTGATCCAGCACACGTCCCAAAGCGCTCTGCCACGGCTGTGCAGCCTAGCCATGTCCTCAGTGTTTTGTATTTCCTCATTTCAGGTCATTAAGTTATATGCTGCAGATTTTAAAATGTTTTTCAATCTACCGTAGCCATTTAATTCTGAACTGTGCTTCACAGTGCTTGAGCCCCTCTCAGTTTGGGCTTACTTGCAGATTTAGTAAGTATTCCCTTGTCCACAATAGTAAAGAGAACAGCAAATAAAGCTCAGCCCAAGACAAACAGGGGTGTATTCACACAATTCCTCGTGACACCCCCCCTTCTTCCCATGATTTTCACAGCAAGTTATATAGGTAACTATTTTTCAAACATGGTTTTTAAACAGTTATTTACTGTATAATTAAATCCATATATTTCCCTATTCCACAGAAATGCCACAAGAAGTTATGACAAAAGTTACTGAAGTCAAGGTAACATCACAGGTACTGCTCCCCAGCGTCCTTATTGTCATCTTACCCTCCAGATTCCTAGAAACTGATTAAAAATTTTGTTCCAATTCTCTAAGCATTGCAGTTAGACTAACTAGACTGTAATTCCCCGGATCTCCCTTTTTCAAAGGCAGGTACTGCATTTGCCCTTGTCAGTCCTCCAGGACCTCTCTTGCTCTTCTCAATTTCTAAAAGATAATTGTAAATGGTTCAAAGGTTGCTTGGCTAGTTGCTGATGTACCCTAGGGCAAATTTCATCAGGCTCTGACTATTTGAATACACCTATCTTATCTGCTTTTTCTGATCTATCCTCTTCCTACTCTGCACTTTACTCCTATCACCTTGTTTAAATTAATTTTAATTAACGTGAAGACATAATCAAAGCAATACAATAACTACATGAAACTCATTTAGTATTTTATCTTTCAGCTATAATGTTTGCAAAAAAACCCCAGACTATTCATCTACTATGACTCTGGCTTTTTGGAGATGCAGAAGAACATTTAAAAAAAATAAAATAAAAACCAAGCCAGATTAAAGACTGTATGTAGCTTTAACCAACCCTCAGCTGAGATGTCTGAAGGGAAAAACATTAAGAAATAGCAATAAACTCCTTGTCTGCAAGGAAAGATTTAAAACTAAATTAACTGCATTTTAGAAGGGACAGTTCCAGTGACTTAACCAGCCTGGTTTGGTTTGATACATTAAAAAAAGGCAACACTTCCCCAGCAGATAAAATGTTTGATAACCAAATGCATTATTTCCTGTACCATGGTCTCAGTTATCTAGCACAGATCATTGCCAGGGGTAGGGTACCAAATTAGACTGACCACTGGTCCAAACCAGCAGAGCAAGTCCCACTTCTCTGTGAACACAGACAGGTACCTTGAAGCACATTATGATTTTAAATGCACCCACCTGTTCTAGCTATAATTTACCTTTCATCAGCTGGAAATTACCATCCTCATAGCAGAGACATGGCAACTTATTACAGGAGCATAGCTACTCTGCTTCTATGCAAAGCAAACCAGGCAGCTTTAGATCATCCTCTGTGATTTCTATTTTGTTTTTCAGCAAAATGCACCAGACATGGTTGTGTGCTGTTACCACATCTCAGCTGAAGCACAGCAACTTAAACTGCTCCATTTCCATCCTCAAAGACACATCAGTCTCTGCTCTGTGATCCCCTAGGCAGGAGATGCCACCTTAATGGAGATCCTGGCTGTCATTCTCAAAAGCAGTTAGTGGTTTGAATGCCTCAACTTCTAGTATCCCCAACCTGAAATACCTGAAAAGGTCCAATTTTCAGGAAATTACGAACACTCAAAAACTGCTGGGTGATGGTTCACCCCCACCCCTCAGGGTTCAAATCCAGAATCCATTTTATCTCGTGTTCCTACCTAGAAAATACTTTTGCAAGACTAAAACCATAGTGCTAGTCAAAAAGGCAAAAAAAAGCCAACAGTTTCCTTTTGCTAGCTGTGACAAAAAATGCAACAAATCCATACATTCTTCCCGTTACACAAAATACAGGCATCTGCTGTTGAATATGGATCTGTATTTTCTTCCAGAGTGATACAGTGGAAACTTTCTCTCACAAAATATTATAATCAGCTTTATGTGAAACCTGCTTTACTGGACATAATAACAAAGCCTGATTACCAGCACTGCCAGGCCAAAAAATCCCACCCAGTATTTACAATCCATGTGTGCTTGTACTTGTCCTTACTATGAATGGAACCATCAGGAATTCCCCCTGAAAAAACAGATCAAAATTAGCAGAATCCTTGGAAATTATCCTTGAGCTAATGATGAATACAAAGAAGGTATGAACAGAGAGAAAAGCCAGACCAGTGAAATACTGATAAGTCGTCTCTGCTGCTGTTCCTTATTTTGCTCGTGGAAAAATTCAGACTCTATTTTGATCAGAGGAGTTTGGTACCATGCAACTGTTAAATCACAGCTCGTCAAACCTCATTATTTCAGGCCTCTTCAGAAATTTGGAGTTTTGCCCCAGAAGACAATAGGTTGCGCATCCACTTGGTGCGGCACTCTGGCCCAGGAGCGGCACAGCCGGTGCCGATGCCCGGCGCAGCCCCGGGGCAGGCACCAGGAACCCCACCACAGTCGTAACTGCCTGGTTTTTAATCCACTGTCCCACTGGGCTCTACTTCAAACCAGGAGTCTAACCAATACCGGCTGGTTTCAGCCAAGCCTATGGTGATGGTAGATAGAACGAAACCCAGTTAATTAGAGTGAAATGTATCCTCAAAGGAGATCTCAGTACCAAAACTCCTTATGCACATTAACTCCTGCAGCACGTATTTCTAACGAGTTCAGCACTTGCCTTGGGTTCAGAAATCACACACACGGCGTGGCAGCCATCCAAGCCCATTGCGCCAGAGCGCGAGCAAGTGCTGACTCTGTGGGACGACAAAAGTTACGCTGCCAGTTATGGTGATTCTACCTTTATTGCATAACCCTCCGAGAGATAAATTCATTAAACAGGTGAAGTGACAAAAGCCACCTACCAATATGCTGATTATATAATACGGAAGGAAATGAAAAGACCAGAGGGATAATGCTCATGTTCAATTTTGCAAATACGGTTAAACCCTGTAACATCTCCAGCTTCTGCTTATACTGTTTTTCATAAATACGCTTTTGAAAACATATATCCCTGTAGACAGCTAAAGCATACACCTTCAAAGCAGAGGTGAATTTTACTAGTCCCAACTGGGAGCTTTTAACCCCACCCCTCGCCCTCCACACATTCTCCTACAGGAACAATGTGAAACCAGGTAAATGCCCAGCGGTCGTGCCCTTTGGGCACCAATATATTAAAGCACTCCACTCATCTGTACAATAAAAGGACCTGTAAAGACTCTCAGTCCAAAAAACCATATATAGCCATACCATAGAATGCTGAGCCATGCCAATGAATTTAGCCAATGCCCTTTTGAGGCTATTATTTAAATACTGTTCACTGTGTTACAGTGAAAAGTAACAGGTAACTCACTGTTTTGCATTAAGTATTAATATGTTCCAGACAATGTGGCATTAACACACAATCAAATCACTTTGAATCACACAGGCTTTGGGACAACCTTTTGTAGAAATATGTAACCTGTATTACAGAAAGCATCCCTTAAATTAGAACACAGTATCACAGCACATTTTCCAAAATGCAAATAAATTCCAAAATAAAGATATTTAAAGAATTAGAACAGGGCATCGTGAGCTGATGACAACTGTTTTATACTTTAAAGTCAGAATGCAGAAAACTAATCATGCAGAAGCCTCAGTGTTAACTGTAATTCCAGCTTTCAGTGGTAATGTTGCATGTATAAAAATCCCCCAAACCATAATCACACAGATATATACCATTTCCCCAGTAATAGCCAGTTCAAATGGAAAATATGAGTTTAGGTTTTTTAATCTTTTCGAGTAGTCTTCACCTTAATAAATTTATTAACTTCAAGACATCAACATTCAAATGGAAACTTTATGTATTTTTGTATAAACCTGAAATAGTAACCATACAATAATTTTAGTTTAAACGAATGTCAAAAGACTGCTTCAGGATGCACTGCAGTCTTCAAACTCCCGAAAACTTAATCTGTATTCTGCTAATCTAGGTTACAGTTTATCTTCAGGGATTCTCCTGTAATATCATTCCTTGATGATTCAGCCTGACATGATTGGAAAGGCCTCCTTTTCTTTTTTCTCCCATTCATCTGAACAGCAAAAGTACACTTTTTTTCCCAGGTTTCCCTGCCCACTCCTCCTCGCCTCCCCCTGTCAGCTGGACTTTATTTAGGAAATTATTATAAAAGAAAACCCTACAGATAAACTATGACCTAGATCACTGAGATTGTGCCCAATTTATGTTCAAAAAACCTGATTTACTTTAAAAGATGTTATTGCATGCCACTCAAACTGTACTTTCAGCCACAGTTTGTATGGAACGAGTCTGTCATCTTTTCTTTCCTAAAAGTTGAGTTTATGTTAAGAACAACACAAAAACTTCTCAGGGTCAGCTGAAAGCACACATAGCTGCACACACCAGAAAAGAAGCGCAATAAAACTGAGAAGCCCTCAAGAATCATTATTTTGCTGAGGAACAGCATGGCCAAGCTGCCGGGTCAGCTCCCGTGTAATGTCACTGCTCTTGGTTCAGTTTTCTCACCACGTAGTGACCTCCCAGCGGGTGGCTATCTTCAACCAACAACTGCTTTAAAATTCTTCTGAAGGCAGTATAAAAATACATGCAAATGATGAGCTAAGAAATGAGAGTCCTAAAGACAGCAGAGATTCTCCTGTAATTCAGGTAGTGCCCAGGTTCACATCTCACTGGGTTAACCCACCGTGGGGATGTGCTCAGCCCACGCCAGCCTGGTGCCACGTGGATGACTCCACGGGCCAGGTGAGTCTGCAAGGGAAGGATGGAGGAGCTGGGGGGGAACGGGGGATCTGACCGGTCTGGACCTCTGAGGATTCAGCACCACCTCATCACCCCTCTCCTGAGCTGTGGGAGATGGGGATGGAGTCTTCAAACTCTGTTCTGCAGCCGAGAACCTTTCTGGTCACACTCCCGCCTGCATCCAAAACACAATCTTGGCAACCCTGCACTCACCTATGAGAAAACCAAGATGTTCTTCCCTGCCCTGCTGCTTCTGTGAAACATGAGGTTTCTGAAAATGACTCTCCCATTTGTGACACCTTTGAATAACTCTGAGGGCACGTCCCACCACCTGAGCACCATCTCCTACCGCCCCTGCCATTGCCCGACCCAACATCACCAATGCACGGCAGGATCTATTCCAAAAGGCTCTGAGCCCGAAAGCTCTTGCTCTCCTCCAGCTTTACAGCAGGCTCTTCTCCCCTCCCCAGGACCACACCATCAGAACTCTCAAACACTCATACGCAAAGACGTACTGACTGCAAATGCTTCAATCTCTACTTACACGACAAGACCAGTTCCTGGTTTTAGAGAAATGGTGTTTGTTTCAAGCATCAGCATCTTGAGTTTTTGCTTCCCTTTTGTGCTCCACAAATACGGGGGTGAGTAATGCACAGCCTAATTGACTGTTAGGGTCACTGGCCAGCTCTTTAATCTTATTTAATACACTTTGACACAGTTCATGAGTCATTAGGACTTCATTCTTGGGGACACAAAGACATGTAATCCACATTAATAAAGAACACAAATGTAATCCAATGTATGTATTTTACAGATGGTGAAATTAGAAAGACGGCATTAAATATTTCTTTGCAGCATTATCATTTTAATAATGTTGCTTATTTTAATATGCAATAAAAATATTTAATTGTGAGAGCCTGCTGGTGTCTTTGTAATTTGTAATGTTGCTGCAGCTCTCAGAAAATTCCTTAAGTAGTAAGAGTCACACTTTAAACACCAACTTGAAGGGAAAGAAGGGCTCAAGGGAGACCCATCTTAAAAATTCCTTACTTGAAGGGAAAAAAAATACATTTTTCAAGCTATTATTCATTACACTTGATTTTATAATGTAAATTGTAATTCAGCACATGCACACGTGTCAGGAACTTGGCAATATTTTTGAAAAGGATCAGCATCACTAATCAGGCACTGAAATCCAATTTCTGGGAGAATCTGAGAGCTCAAAGCTGAACATTTTACCTGGCTTGGAAAGACCTTTGAAAAATAAAGTTAAACAGTAATTATACATAAATGTGCTTGAGAAACTTTACACCTGTCTTGACATGAATCAGATCTTTGCATGGATGATGAAATTCTCGGCATTGCTTTAGGTGATTGGGATGGCATTAGCTTAGGCAAGGTAAGAATTCAACAGCCACAAGCCTGGACAGGTAGGATAAAGGAGTTACTGACTCAAAAAGGCATGACAGCTTATCTGTTGAAAGTCTAAACATGTTAATCATTTAACATAAACAGATCTGCTGATATTTTTAGAAAGGCATTTCAACTCATAAGTAACAATGTCAAAAAAAGGACACTAGTAACCCTAATCGGACTTTGCACAGGTCCTCCCAGCCCTGTGCATTGTTTCTACTAAAACTCAGACCAGGAAAGAAAGAAAATAAAAAAGGGAAAAAAAGGGAAAAGAGGCAAACAAAGACAGGTAGCTGGGCTTAGGGATTAGGACAATAAAGAAATTGCTGGAACTCAGTGTTTGACTGCCAGCTATGCTAGAGACCCCTTCTGCAACATGTATCTCCCTGTGCCTCAGTTCCCAGTCTGTAAAATGAAGGCGATAACATTTCCCTACCTCACAGGAACGTTCTCAGAATAAATCCATAAATGTCTGGGAGACACTGAGACACCACTGTGACAGAGGCCATAAAAATACCTAGAAAAAAAAATACACATAAAAATAAGTGTCACAGACAACTATAACAGCAGAGACATTCACGGACTAAATATAAAGCAAAGGTTAAAACTTCATTTAACAACACAAATTTGCCATCCTGGTGAAGAAGGGGTTCAGTTCAGCACATCTGTCCTTTCAGACACTCTTAAAACCATGACAACAAGGGACAGTTTCCCCTTTCCTACTTGGACACAACACCATCGTGACAATCCACCGCCACATACAGATGCAGACAGGAAAGCTGTTTCCTTTGCAGGTCACTCGCTCACAGCCTCTCTTAAAAGCACCACATCGAAAAACCGCGACCACAGCGACAGACCCCAATGTACTGACAATGCTATTCCTCAGCCTCTGTATCCAACAACTACTGCAGAACCGAGTTCCTCCAATAGTTAAAAACTTCTAAGTTTCAGCCTAACATCTATTCCTGAACAGCTTTTATCCATTTGTTTTCATGCCAACATTGATCCAGCAGCTTAAACAGCTTTTCCTTATCCCTGAAGTTTATTTCCCTTACGATAAAATGGATTACACAACCTCCCTGTCAGGGCTCATTTTACCCCCCAAAAGAAGCAAGTTATTGGAGTTTGCTCTCAGAAGACTCTCCATCCCTGAGATTACCTACCTCCTCTCTTGCCCCAATTCACCGTCTTCTGCCCGGCGCCATCCTTGCGGCTCACTGTCACCCTGTGACCGCACAAAGTAAAGATGTGTTTTTCCAGCATTTCCAGCTGGTAAACCCCTCCATCCCACCCAGCTCACAGCAAAGGGGTTTTTTTTTTTCCATACTAATAACTCCTAATGTCATGACCTGGCATGCTATCAGCATGGAGAAATGTCCCACTTCCATTGCTCCAGGTCTCAAGCTCCTTCTGAAAGACAGCGCGATCCTTCAGAGCCCTGACCATGCCTCCCATCTGTCCTACCTGCAGTGCTCTGAGCCCCTGGGGCACTGCTCCACGGGGACGGGGACATTACAGGGAGCACGCACAGCCTCCCCAAGAACATACCTCCTATCTTCTGTGTCGACTCAGCTCGGCAAGCAACGGCTTGAGCTCGATTACACCATTAAGTTTTCTCTAACGTGAGCCAAATGACTACAGCCCTCAGACGGATATGCGATTCAAAATTATGCAAATGTGTAGAATGCATTATTTAGTCTTTATCATTTACAAAGTACTCATTTCGTAAACAGTTTCAGTACACTTTCAGAAAGTGTGACAGTGCCCTGAAATCCGGGTCTCTGATGGTTGCTGCATCATGTACTGGCTGCGTCCTTGCCGGGAGAGGGGAGGGATGCTGCCGGTGCGCTCCAGCGCTCAGGTGGGACACGGGGCTGAGACAGCCTGCTCGCCCACAGCCCCTCACTCCACCTGCCCTCTGACCACACCACCTGGACACCTCCTCTCATTCCCTCACAACCTGAGCTGACGAGGACAAGAAAAGTCCCTTGGCTTTTTTTATTTCTGGGGAGAGAGGGCAGGTCCCTTCCCACAGCACAGCGAGTGGAACCGGCTCATGAGCAGCTGGAGAAGCACTGGAGCTGGTGGGAGGGGAAGGACAAGCTCACCCCTTCTGCTGCCAGATCAGCCTGGGACCTGTTGGAAATGCCAACCCAAGGAACCAGAATACAGTCACCTTTCCAACGACTCTGATCCATTTAAAACTGTGCTCTAATAACCTTGACAAACAAATATATTATGCAATTTTATGTTATGCAGCGTTGACTTCAATGACTCTGTAGCAGTGCTTACTCTACTATATTTACTTCTGGCACACACCAGCAGCATTCGCTGCAGTCATTCAGAGCATGTTCGTGTTTTAAACCTGGAGGTCTTATCCTGCCAATATCTACGCACAATGCTCCTCAATATGCTTTTCATAACTTTGACCATGCTGTCCCTGTTTCTTTGGTCCCTGCAAGCTCCCTTGTCTACAACATGTCGTAAGTTTTTTTCCCCTCTCATGCAGGAACCCAATTTTTTGCCCCAGCATCTCTCCCTCGGTGCCAGGTCACCAGCTCCCAGGTGCAACTGTCTCACACTGTCAGTCTCCATCCCTCGGGTCAGAATTTAATAGAAGCAGCTTGGCACCTCCTGCCAGGCTCCCTGGGATTTGAGGAAAGCCCTCTTTTAGGCATGTACACATCCATGTTGATGCCCATCATCAAGACTAACCATAGTAAGTGGATAAAGATAGATCACACAAATCTGTTTTTTCCCTTCCCCCACAACTAACAGTACTGGCTCTTTTCACTCTCTTCATCAGCTAGTCTTTGTATGAAGAATGGCAATCACATCCGAGTGGAATCCACCCAACAGTAAGTGGTTTGTTAAATCCCACGACACATTGTATACAGAGAAGGATACTTAAGCTACTTAAATGGCAACTCTTTATTAAATGTATAAAAATACTTGAAATTTCTGTAAGACAACAGTTTAAATTAATATCCTCCCTTAAACATATCAGTCTCTGCTGCTAATTGTTGCATCGCTTTTTATTCATTTCTTTTAAATTTATTCTTTGGAAACCCTATGGAATTTCCTATAGTTCCAACACACATAGTTGCAGTCATCCATGGTACGCATGCATATATTTCACTAAAAACTCCTTTGTCCCACAAAAGCCTAAGCAGATTTTGCATTTGCATAGTAGGGGCAGTTGAAGTCAACTATTCTCAGCTACACCACAGTGGCACCACAACTAGAAAATGAAGGGGAAACACACCACACACAAAGTATCTTTTCTACACTGGCAATATTGAGACAGAAAGCAAAAGAATTTTAAGATGACGACAGAATATACTCTCAGCTATACCAAGCACTGTTTAATATGCAATTTGAGACCCCTGGAAGCCCCTGCCACAACAGGACTTGAGCACAGTGATCGTTTATGCTCTGAATTTCTTTGCATCTGTTTGTCTGACACGTATATTTAAAATTTTACACTGATTCAGTTTTGGATGTAGCAGCCAACTTTATAAAACAGAGGTTCTGCTTATACAGGGAAAGGGCAATATAAACATTAGGCATTTGCTTTGGAGGATTAAACATTAACAAAAAAACTTAATCAGCAGTGACAAAAGGTGTAATGGCAGTTCACTGGAGATAACCGTCCCCGTGAAGCACGCTGCAGTCTCCATCATGCTAATTTAGGCTGTCTAAAGAGACACACCGAATTATACACAGCTTCCCCCCTCCTCAAGTTAAACTCGAGGGTGGCAAGAAAAAAGGGCTCAGCATCTGCACCTGGAAACCTCTGCAACCAAACCCACCACGGTTTCTGCCAGTTTCTGTGTGTCAAACCCAGAAGAGTATTTTCTGAAACTCTTCAAGGTTGCTTTTTAAATCTACGTGACAGTGTTTACTGAACAGACAATATCAGTAGCCATGAGCATTTCATGCAGCATTGACAACAGCGAGGAATTCCTCGTTTCTCGGTAAGCTCCCATGCTGGCTGACACAGCAAGACGCACTGTGAGAGGCCAAGAAAAGCTGTAACTTATCACAAGAAAATGGCAAATTGTGAAAAACCTGCATCACAAGGTTAGCTGCCTAGGCACAGCTTTAATAGAGCTCCATAAATACCTCAGCCTGACACTGACAGAGGTTAAAAACCTATTATCTTTCCCAAATGACAGTGTGAACATTCGTTCAATCGAACACCCCGCCCCACCAAGCTACAAAGTAGATTCTGCTCTTTCAGTTCCACAAATACAAACCACAGGGAGCATTTTTAAATGAAAGCATTATGAAGATTACATTAGGCAAGTTTGATCTACTCTAAAAAACTCGCACACAACATTAAGAGGGAGAACAACCTTTAACACCTGCTTTCTCTTCAAACATAGCATTATCTCTGTGCATGGCTCTGCTCTTAATGGGATGAAATCTCAAGCTAAATTGCATGGCTTACTCCACCAGCAAAGGGTATTTAAAATGTGGGGGACCTAGTGGCCCACTAATATCAACCCGGTGAGAATACTCTTCTGAACGCGTACACTCGACGGAGCAGCTCGGCTGGCTGAGCCCCGCAGCACGGCTCCGCACAGCAGAGGAGGTTTCTACCCCAGTGTGAAATGTTGTGACACAAGAGGAGACACAGTACTGCACAACCCGAGCAGTGTTGAAAGTCATCACCATAAATATTCACACACAGCCTGATTTGTTTTCTTACCAATAGTGCATTGTTATTCATAAATATTAATTAGTTTCTAAATACCACCTGTTACTCAGCCCTCCCCTCCGTCGCATGCCACGAGGCTCCTTGGCTGCGGAGGCTTCCAGCCCTGCCGCGCTGCGCAAAGATTTAATGATGTTCCAACTTCCACAGCGCTCTCAGCTCCTGGGAGGAGAGGCAGGGAATAATTACTTACTTATGTCTTTCTCTGCCGACCTCTCTGGAGGATGAAATGAGCAGCTTTAATGGACTCTGAAGGGAGCCTGGTCCAGCCCGTCTCAGACGGGAAGGATGACAACTGCGCTGGTAGGTCTTTTGGAGTGGAGAAGGGGTTTAAAGATCCAAACTTCAAAGATCTCAGTGAGGGTAGAGTTCAAGCTCAAACACTCTCCTCACCAGAGGACGGAAAGTTTCTAATGCAATCGCTCGTGTTTCCTGCGATTGCTCACATTTTAGACAGAGCCGAGGCACAAGGAATTGCCTGTCACATCCTACAGTATAAATAAATATTCGCCTGCCAAGAGGAAAGCTGTTACAAACCTAAGCAATTTTCTTTGGATTTCTTTAGATTACTTTCTCAAAGGATCTCTCTGAAGGTGACAGGTACAGGTGCGGGCAGACAGCCAATGCCAGGTACACAGGACTCCTCCTCCTCAATAGCAACTGTAAACATGTCCCCTCCTCCTCCTAATTATATGTGTCACCCATAACATGAGAAAGTTGGGCAGAGCACTGATAAAATGAACAAGTTGGTAGCACACTTATGGTTGAAGAAGTGACACACGTGAATGAGTAAGTACTGTCCTGGTCTCTCTATGAAGCCTGGATGTAAAATCCCTCAGACCTCTAAACCACACTCATCCTGCTCGCTGTCACGCAGAGACACTGGGGAGGATAAGCTTATCTCGGCAAATTCAAACAAATGAAAAAAACGTATGGGACTAACTTCTTCAGTCAGGGTTCACACCTGGCCCCCTCAAAAGATATCACAGAATCACAGAAAGTTAGGGATTGGAAAGGACCTCGAAAGATCATCTAGTCCAATCCCCCTGCCAGGGCAGGAACACCTAGGTGAGGTTACACAGGAAGGCGTCCAGGCGGGTTTTGAATGTCTCCAGAGAAGGAGACTCCACAACCTCCCTGGGCAGCCTGTTCCAGTGTTCCGTCACCCTCACTGAGAAGAAGTTTCTTCTCAAATTTAAGTGGAACCTCTTGTGTTCCAGCTTGAACCCATTACCCCTTATCTTACTGTTGGTTGTCACCGAGAAGAGCCTGGCTCCATCCTCGTGACACCCACCCTTTATATGAACTCAAAGCATCCTCCTCAGAGATGCCAGCCAAAAGAAAAGGACTCAAGCTCCAAAGCCCAGCATGTGGCATTCCGTTGCCTCAGGAAGCTGCTGCCTTTTTGGGGCAGATGGAGCACGAAGGTTGTTATCCCACAGCTGACAGACTTAATACCAAGGCAGAGATGTCAGCTTGTACTTTTCTCAGGGAGGAGACACAATCTATTCAACACACTTTTCTACAACATCAGATTCTTCTTCCCAGGTACACAGCGTGATTGCACTGGTACAGTCCAATCTGAATACTTAACAGGTTTTTTTAAGATCTTATGCATCATGCCATCAGTTCTACAGAACTACAGAGTAGAACAAGTATAAATAACAGATTTAAGGTGAATCAGAGCAGTTTTTGCTGGAAAACATAACTACGGGGCAATTTAACTTGGTCCAATATCGAATGGAGGAGTTGCGGCCAGGGTTTGCTATCCTAAAACTCCTAATGGAAAAAAAATTAAAAATTTCTGCAATAGCGCCTGCAGAGAGCAACAGCCCAGGACCATCAGGATTTTCTGAGAGTTTGGCCAGCCTCACGTTCGAGTTCCTATGATTATAAAACTCAAAAGTGGGAGAGCAAGAAGCATGCAAGAATGTCTAGTCATTTTCCCCGTGACTGGCAAACACAGTACTGAATTTCTCAGGGACTTGAATGGCTGAAGCTGAAGTTAAGCTTCACTGGAGCTATATTTAGTTCTGCACAAGTACAAATTAGGAAACACTTTCTTCCCAGTTACTAATGCAGTGTGACAGGAAACAATTATTTGCTCAGTGTCTAATGTTACCTTTGGTGAGTATCTGGCTTGCAGAAATTGTATATTGTACAATAAAGAACCAATCTTATATTCTGCATATCAGTGAGAAAACTCATTTAAGAAGATGAAGAAACAGTTGATTTGCACATATCTGAGCTACACTGGTCTTAGCTATGCAGACAGAGTTAGTGTTGAGGCTTCTTTTGTTTTGATACTACAGCACAAAGTGAGTTTGTTTTCCAAATTGTAAATTAATTTATCCAAGAACTCCACGGATATCTAAAGAATATCATGGCTTCTCCAAGTGCAAAACAGAACTGGGCAGAAGGACAGAACAATTTAAAAAAAAAAAAAAACAAAAACAAAAACACCTTTTATGATTTCAAGTGGCAGTTTATCTCTACGGAAAATGTAATTCTGGGTCACAAGGGAGCTCTCAGCTCAGCAATCACTTCAGACCTCAATGTCTACAAAACACGAAAGACAACAAAATGCATGATTCAAATGAAGGGCTAGTCAGACTGTGGAGAACCAAGCCATGATTGTGCAGAGGAATCCCACGTGCTTCAGAAGTGCCCAAAAGGGCTGCATTCAAAAAATCCCAGGTATGTGGCTGAGAAGAAACCCTGCTCCTGCCTACTGCAGCAAGAACGCCAGCAACAGCCTTGGAGCTTCCAAGCCATCTAACACAGCATCCTCACACACTAAGGAAGTAAGAAAGCATACAACACCACGGCAGAAACAACATGTCCTTTCTTTTGGCACCACTGGGCAAATTTTTGCAAGGTCCTTTACCATACTGAGTCATATGAGTATTTCTAGAGCTGGAGGAGTTGGCATTTCATGCTTGGCTTAAGTGATAAAGACCCAGCATAACCAGAGAGACGCACGAAGCATTTATGTCCTGATGTGCTAATGACCTTTCTGGTTGCAGATCCCTTTGAGATGGAAGGCAGATGAGCACTCGATACCATCCAAAAGACCGTCAACACCCAAGACTTTTTTAGCCAAAGCAAAACTACTGAAATAAACACACTTTGTCTAATCTTCCATAGCTTTCCTCATTAAAAAAAAAAAAAAAAAAAAAAAAAAAAAAAAAAAAAAAAAAAAAAAAAAAAAAGAGCAGCTGATAAACATTTGCTTTCTTGGTAGTCTTTTATAGAAGATAAATCCTTCTCCAGCGGGGGGATTGGACTAGATTATCTTTCGAGGTCCCTTCCAATCCCTAACATTCTGTGATTATCTGTTATATTGCAAGTAGGTTCTTGGCAACAAGTTGAACACAGAAACATGAGTTGGGCACAAGGCACAGAAACATCTCACCATAAACCAAAACATTTTTAAGACACTCCATTTCTGAACAGCTTCTCCTACCTACAGAGCCAAGCATGACTAATTTTGATGAATAAGCTACAAAGTCGTCTAAGGAGAAATGACATCTCCACCACTCCCACCTGTATAAAATCTAGGAACATCATTTACATGTTTTATTTCCTTTGAAGATCCTGATGCATGGGGAAAAAATCAGGCCCTAAATGACGAAGGCCAGGTGTATCAAAACTCCTCAAATGAGTTAATCAGTAGCCAGAGCTACAAACTGAAGATGCCTGTTCGTGTCCTTGCACCAAACTGGGAGAGTCAGGAGGCATATAATTATATTTCGCCATAGAGAATTCTAGGTTTGACCAGGAAATTTACTTGTGATGCCTATACAGTCCCTGCCTGTGTTTTACTTGGTACATTTTTAGTATAACAAGGTAATTCCTATAGTGCTTTCTATATTGATCAGCAAAAACAGCGCTGAAGTCAAAGACTTTTATCTTGTCTACACTGCTGGAGGGAGGAGGACAACTTTTTTTCAGATATATCCAACTAACACGCTATCATGTTATCCAAGCACAGCTGAACATCTCACCTTCACTCCCAATACTGTCAAAGGAGCAGGAACAACCACAAATCCGCATCGCAGGGGCAGAGGTGCACGTCAATTCGCAGCCCACAGTTCTTGTCGAGTACTGAAGGGCATCAGCTACATCATCTTGTTCAGATATGCACCAGATTAAAGGCTTTTCTCTATTTCAGCAGGACTGACACAGCCAGACTGGTAGGCCAATACAGGCATGAGCTTGATAAAACAAGATGTGGCTGAAGCTCTTCATGCAGCTGATGCAATATCAATGTATTTTCTCACCGCTCGTGTTATTCCTATACACACAGCACTACAGTAATGCTCTTGATGACTAAACAGGAATAGTCTCTGTCAAATTTTGCTGGAGACCAGGTTGGACTTTCAGCAGTCAAGCACACCTAGGCCACATCAACCTTGTAGTTTCCTAGAACCTTTTATTAAATTATTATATGACTCTATACTTCTCCTTGGCTGTTCTTTCAAAAGAGAGGACACAAAGCAAAACAAGGCTCTGGCTTGGAACAAGATGAACTATTTCCTTGGAACAGATTCATTTTCACTAGAAATCTCCTTTCTTATCCTCTCCCACTTCCCCAAAGACTCATACTTTTCCCCTCTTCATCACAGCATTAAAATAATCAGGAGGAAAAGTAGGAATCACCTTTCTGACACGAGCTGCCACACAGCACCTCCTCTCCTCTCTCAAAGAGTATATGAAGCTTTTAAACAAATGCATAATGTGAACAGAGTCTCCGAGAACTTAACAGAGGTTTAAGAAATGAAGAGACGATGACAGGCATACAAATTACCATTAGCTATTGAGTAATCAAAGGGATAAAGACACATGTTTTAGGAATTAAGGGTAGCTAATTATTAGGAATTAGGATTAGAGTTATTCTTTTTAAAAAGAAACTAACCACAACACATCAGCCTACTGTGTCTTTTCTTGCACGTAGAATACCTGGCACTGTGGATAGGATGCCTGAGCGATTGCTCTTGTTTCATCCAGAGCATCCATCCCTCAACAGCCACCCCAACCTCTGAGGCTGCCAAGCACAAATCAGAAGGAACACTTCATTCTATACACAAGATCCCAAAATCCCAGCTCTCTGCACTGTATCAGCCATGGTAACACTGTTGGCTGAGAAAAACTTGTGCTGACACTCAACTAGCTTGGAAAAGAGAAAAGGAGCAGAACAGGGTTACTGCTGCTTTGTGCAGGACAAGCTATTATAGCAAGGAACACTCTCCAAATGCTGCTCAGTGGTTCCCCATCTCCTCTTTTGCAAGATTTTAACTCCACATCAGGCAGACTCTTGTACAGGACTGACTTTAAGGGAGTCTATAGGTGACTTTGAAGTTTTCTAGAAAAAGATCACACCGGTATCTTGTCAACACCAGAAGAACAGAACATCTCTAGCACAGGGGTACAGAAGTGAATCACTACACTACAACGTGAATTCGCAGGAGTGCCACCAACGTGACAGCCAGCATGAAGTCAGGACTAGGGCTGTTCTTTGAGGATTAGTGGCTGTTAACCTTCCGTGGTTGCCCAACGGGTTACTCCGCAGGACAATAAATTCTGACTACAACGGAAAAAAATACTTTTATGTTATGAGAAACAAATGTTACAAAATTAATGCAAAAATATACAATGGAAAAGTTTGTTTCTTTTTAATCCATTGCAATTTGTTGCATTGGACTATCACACAGGGATAATCTCCAAGTAGTTAGTGTTAACAACTTGCTACAGCATAAATCCAAGAAAAGCAATAAACAGCATGAAGGAAAATTTCAGAGGAACTATTAGATCCAAGTTCACATTAGTGTTGCCTGAAATGTGCCCTCCATTGCACTGAAGAGCTGATGTTTATCTGTCTCTCTACAAGGCTTTTGACACAAAGCCCAAAGACCCATAAGAACACATCAACATTGGAGAGTGAGCAGCCACAGCCAAGCCAGTAAACAACTGTAACCAGCAAACCCTCATCTTAAGTATAATCAAGCTTTATTAACACCTCTACAAAACATACTACTTTTTTCCCTCCCCCTCCTTTAGAAGGGTAAGAAAAAACGAGAAATAAAATATCATCAATCAGCATGAACTAAAAGGTTTTCCTCTCAGCAGTAGCAACGCTCCTGTCCCAAACAAGAGCTGGAACTGCAATAATCATTCAGACTGGAATATCCAGTCCTTGCCGACTGACTAATGGTGAGCTACAGCTGAAAAATAAAATACATGTGTGTTTGAAGTGAAAATAGATGAACACACTTACTACAGCACAGATCCATTAGTACGGAGCATCTGTTATAGATGCATACTAAAGGTGTATGGATATACTTACAAAATCTAGACAAGCATATTTTTAAACAAAGAAACAGCTTTCCCCATTCCCATACCAAAATCATCATGAGTTATAATCCCCAGTGAGTGATCTGCTATAACAGAAAGTATTAAAATAAAGAACACTTTTAAAAGAAGTTATTTACAATACAAACATTGGGTTTTGCTTAGTAAAATAAGCCAAAATCCTGTCTCAGCGCTGCCTCTATTTCAATTTTATATATGTGAATAAAGCACCAAAAACCAGAATATATTGATAATAGCAAAATAAATGCATTGCATCTCCATTTTGCTCTACAATTCCACCTTTATACCTTCACACACTGAAATATTTGTGTCTCCTGAAACCTATATAAAGTGGAATGTGACACACCAAACGTAATCAAAACACTACACCACAGATTTCCACATGAATTATAAAGGCTATATCAGCACTGCATATTTAGAAATACATTAACAGTACCAAATAGTACCGTAACCACAATGACCAACTTTGGATGAGCAGAGTTCTGATTTCTTGTAGTCACAAATACAAGAAATTGTAATTTCTTTTAATCTTGGAATATGCTTATGAAAGTGACACTGAACAAATGCAACTCTCAGATACATAAGCCTTTTCACACTGCTAAGGGTTTTTCCATGAGAAGCAAAACAAACATTTACTTTTAACATACATTTAAATAACGTCTTAAAGTACTTAATAAAAATTAGGTTTATGTTTCTAGAGCATTACAACATTTTATATATTTATAAATACACAAACCATTAAAATGAACTCATGTATCAAAAGTATTCAAATTTAATATACATTTAAAAACCCCTACACTTGCTTCCCATGCCTTCAAGAGAGGCAAATCACCAGGCTAAACAACTGCAAGTAACACACTAAACGAACTCTAAATAGCGATTGACCTTTTGGCTGATGTAGAAATAGCTCTTTTCCTAATCTCGGTTTATTCAGTTAATTCAATTCAATGACTTGATTTGCTCAAAATAAGAAATCAATTAAGAAATAACATAGCATGAAGATTTGTTTTCATTTTCCAATCTTGAAGTAAACATTAAGTGCAAGAGGATGAGATCTACCATTTACAAACTCCTCCAGGGCCAAAACCATTTTCCAGTCACTATCCAGCACTAATACCATTACTATTTTAAATGTTGAAAGCACTCCCTTACCAATTCAAAAAGCAAAAAGCAGTAAGTTTGCTTTCGATTTATGTATCCAGCAAATTTAGGAATAACACAGTTAACAATTTAATATCGTTTCATGCATTTTAACTGAATTCAAATTTTGACATTAGTACAACTATATACTCAGCATTCAATATATGTTAAACAAATATTTTACTACCAAAAATATGAGCATGAAGTATCTGAATGCTTATTTGGCATCATTAGACAATTATAACATATACTCATAATGTTGACAAGAGGTGTTACCTTACTGTAAAAGCTGTACTTAGCAGCAAATCAAGGCAATGTAATAATTACCAAACTACTAATAATTAACCTCTCCTTTGAGAAATGTAACAAAGTGAGATCAAAGTGCCTGATTTACATCAACGTTTCTGCTTGATTTACATCATTATTTAAATCATGTTTCAGAGAATGATATATTTATTAAAAATGTAGCAAAAAAAAAAAAGAGTGGAAAGATTTAATGAACTCTGACAATGATGTATCTCTACTTTCAGCCTCATCTCAAATTCGCTGTGGATTTGGCAGAAAAACTCCTGAAGGTCCTTGAGCTACCCTATCAGTTTTGTGGCTTTCAGAATATTCGGCTGGGGTAAAACTCAAGAATGAGTCATTCTCCACTTACTTGGGAGCTGGAAAGGCTGGGATAGTTGGATCGATTTTGGCTTACCCCTGACCATGCCAGGATCATGTTCCTGCTGGTGAATGAAACCTCTGAAGTGCCTCCTGCTTATTCGGGCATCAACAAGCAACATTTCAACGGTTCTTCAGAGCCCCTATTGGGATTAAGCAAAACATCCCAGAGCTCCAACACAATCTTTTACTGATATGAGGAGTAAGGAGGGAGGAAAACCTCTTATCTCAGTCATGGTATTTTTCCTTTATTACAAGAATTAAAGAATTATGAGAAACGTACAAAGTTAATGTAGACAAATTATTTTTTTTTTAGTCTCACTAGTATTTTAATTAAAACCTTTTGTCATGTCTGCTAAGCAAGTTCAAAGTATGGCAATGCAGCAGCAACGGGAAAGCCAAAGTCTTGTTATGCTTGGGGGAAAAAAAAAAAAGTTTTCAACTTTTACTGAATCAGCGACTGTAATTACTACAGGAATAAATCAAATTTATAACAGGCAAACACAAGGCATAATCATTTTTTGTGCGGCTATAAATGAGTTTATTTTTTCTGAAATGTGATAAAGTTTTAACATTTTCTGCATGTCAGACAGACTATTTTGATAATACTCTTTATATCTCCTCCTTATTAATGAGATGAAAAAATTGCTATTAAGATATGCACATCATCTCAATGCATCTTGTTGTTGGATAAGCTTCAACAAAATCTTCAAGCACTTTTTTCTAACCACATTAGCACAATAAACACATAGCCAAAATTCTTGCTTTGGTATTAAACAATGTTCTGTTCTTGCAAAATATCAAGAGGTAGAATTCAGCAAACTACAGCAAATCAGTTGGTCGTCTTTTTAAGAAAATTCTGTTCAGAATGCTGCAACAAGGGAGACAAAGGCAGTTTTAATTTTCATTATTTCCAAAGATTTTTCTTTTTCTATTTAACTGAGTGCGAGACAAAAAAACATTGCCTTTTTTTTTTATCATGCCAAAGACTACCTCTGCTATTTAAAAGTACTTTCACATCTCCACTTTCACTACTAACCTTTTGTGAAGAACAATTTCTGATTGCTAGGCTATTTTTCATTTGCCTAACTCTATTCATAAAAAAAAAAGGGAGCATGTAAAATGGCAGATTTGAGAGACTGTTAAAAAACTTGAATAGCTAACATACATAAAACCGATTACGGTTCTGCAAAACCTAAAAGTAACGTTATCAAAACACGGGATCGCTCTGGTATACAATGGCACTGCTAATGGCAGAACAGCTCAAGCACTCATTGGCCTCAAACCACAGCAAATGTGTCATGAACACAAGTGATTAGTTCTTTGCTTGAATGTTGGTTTTGAAGAGTAAATACATACATACACACGTACATGTATTTGACTACACATACAAAGACAGCCCGTAATTATATAAACCTGACAGCTCCTACCTGAAAAAAGTATTTTTATGAGACCACATAGCTGAAGTCAGCAGAACAGTTTAGACCAAGTTATCCAAGAATTCTCCATTTACAAATTTCAGTTTCTCCTTGGCGTGGTCTGGAAAATTACCACGGAAAGATGCAGTGGAAGATGCTGCAGGTGGGCTGTCACCTCTGGCGCCGGGAGAGACGGCTGAGAGATGCCACCGCAACGGGAAGGATGGCTCCAAAAACGTTTCTGCAAGACTGCTGCGGAAAGACCTTTATCAGCTACTGACTATAAATTTATTTCCTGCAAAGGAACCTTCTGGCATAACGTGCAGAGAAAGGACATAAAATGCAATCTGTCTGCCAGCGGAACTAAAAAGTGAACACGAAGGTGGGAGAGGCAGCATATTTTGTTGAAATATGTAGATATGCCACTCAGATCTCAATACGTGCCACCATCTGACACCAAAGGGTGAAATGTTCAGATCTCTGCTGACAATATTTATACTGAGAAAACCTCCAATATTTCAGTCAAAGTTCCTAAAACACCCGTCGTCATCATCAAGAGGGTTGGTTGAGAGCAGCGAACAGGTGACAGAGCCTATGGACCATCTCGCCAGGATCACTTCTTTCCATCTTACCAGCACTCGCCAGTCTACTTCCAGAAGACAACTGAGGACCACGGAAACTAATCTAACAAAGCTGTTAAACAAGACCAGCAATATTCCATGCAGTGCCATGCAGAACTCAAATGCAAGTTAAACAGACACAAACAGAGGAAAAAATTAGGACCCATGTAATACAACTCAATTTTCAGTGGGGCAATATTAAAACATAATTAGTTAAATATTTTAAAATACAAACATTGAGACTAAGCACCAGCAAAAGAAGGCACAGGATCCAAAGGGCAATGGATCCGAAGATACACTTTTAAAAATTTAAGCTAGTTTTTGTCCTGAGGGCACAGGATCTAAAGGGCAATGGATCTAAAGATACACTTTTAAATATTTAAGCAATGTTTTTCCCCGAATTTTGATCATCCTATTAATATACGTTTATACATTTTGTACAATAAGTTTGTGCATTACAATGTTTTTTTCAATTGCTTAATCTTCCTATTTCTATTTTTTAAACAGCCAGCAATTGCTTAAGCCTCTGGGTGTATTTATTTTAATTAACTACAACAAAACCAAATAAAAAGCTTTTGCATTGTTTGAAAGAGGAGACCACTCAGAATTTTCCTCCATGTGTTACAATAGAGATCTGTCAAATACATCCCCGGAGTAACCCGTCAAAGACAATAGCTGTGCCAACAGCAATTTGTCTGCATTGTGGAGGGAAACATTTAACAAAAAAAAGAGTAAATTAATATTTTTATTGTGTTTGCACAAAGAACCGCCGATCTGAGCGAATGCTGGATGCACAGGGTAGCACCTTCCACCCTGCACCCATAACGTGGGCACGCTCCCACACCCCATACGACGGGGGATGGACACGCTCCAGGACAGACTGACACTCTAGCTGTATAGTCCTGCCCTTCTCTTTAATCAATTAAAAGCATCTGCTTTTATTCTATGGAAGACGGATGTTGACATGTTCTGGCAAAAGACCCGTCCCCCATCAAAGCCCTGGTGGACACCGAGCGAGATCACGGCCGGGGCAGCCTCTCCCATGGACTGGCCGGTCCTCGCGCTGCTGAAGCATCACTGCTCTCTTCAACAACCACCGCCAACACGCCTGCGTGCGAGTCTTCGTTCTATGCTGCATTCACCACCTTCCTGGTTTTCTTATTTTTTGCAAAGGCATCACTCAGATCTGTGGCCACACCAACTTATTCATGTGGGGGCCAGTCTCTGTGCTCACCTGAAAGCGAGTAATTCCAGGTTCTGCCTTCCCCTTCACACACTGCTATTTACTCCCACAATCAGAACAGTGCAGTTCAAAACACAGAAGGTAAATAGAAAGGTTTAAGAGGCCTCCTCCCAGTATCCAGCCAGAAAAATGTCTTCTCAATATTTATGCCTTTTCACTGCAACCTATTTCTTCTGTAACAAAAAGGCTGCTTTTGAGGTAAACTCCTTACACCACATTAGGGCAACAGACTCCAACAGCACTTTAGATGCTGTTAGAAGAGGTTTTCTAAAATCCTGCTTAAACTGCACATACAAGAAAGAAAACAGGATCTCTGTGGTCTTTCAGCCCACCACTCTCACGGTGTACAAACTCAGCGTAGATAAAGGCAGACAACACTCAAAACGTGCTACTGTTTCAGAAAGGTATTTCATCATATTAATAATTAACAAAAAAGCACAGTGGTATTTGACAAAGATCTTATTTTTAAAGTAAGCTTACACTGATGAGAAGTTTTTCAAACTTCCCATTTTATCTAAAAAGCAAGTGCAAGTTCAAAATAAATTGCAAGGCAGTATTTTAGGGAGGCTATTTTTGTTCACATACATGGATCTAGTTGTTGAATACAAGCAAGTTTAACAAAAGCATTAGGAAATAAAACAATTTCACTTCATACAAATTGCTTTGTCGTTTTAGGAAATAACCTGGAAGTAATCTACTTCAGCAGAGACTGTAGACTACTTACAAATTACTTGTTTCCGAGCTCTGAGGAAGACCGAGGGACAAGTGGTACCCTTCTTCTCAAACACGGTCTATCCAAGTGGTGCTGCTGAAACTCGCGTGATTTTTCCTCCCCATTAGAATCACAGAGCGTCCTGAGTTGGAAAGGACCCACAAGGATAGAGTCCAACTCCTGTCCGTGCAAAGGACAACCCCACAGTTCACACCGTGTGTCTGAGGACGATGTCTGGTCTCTTCTTGAACACTGTCAGGTTGGGGCCGTGACACCTCCCTGGGGAGCCTGTTCAGTGCTCCAGCACCCTCTGGGTGAAGAACCTTTTCCTCATGTCCAACCTAAACCTCCCCTGGCACACCTTCCTGCCATTCCCTCGGGTTCTATCTAGACAACTTAAAAGTCACATTTGCTTTATCTCTATTTCTTCTATGCTAACAAAGCATATTCTGGACGTTAGATTTCAGCATCAATTTCAGATCTCTGTATTAGCCTCACCTTATTTTCAGACTTCCACTCACCAGTTGCAGAAATCTGGAGAAAAAATTTCCCAGAGTGAATTACTTATTAAAAAGCAAACATAACAACAAAAGAGCCCAAACTAGGCACCATGCGAGGTCAAAGTAATACTCTCAGCCCCGTGATTTCTCCCAGTAGATTTTGTCAGATCACTTTGAACTACTCACAAACACTGTCAGTATTTTTTTTTTTTAATAGCCAACAAAGAGGCAATTACAGCGTAGCACCAATACACAGCTCACATTTTGGGAGGATTGCACCCAGAAACATGGCAATGATATTCCCATTTAAGACCTCCCAGGGCGCCATTACTTCTTGCTTTTCCAATAATACCCAGGATTGCTCTGGTGTTCAAAACAAAAATCAAGCTTCAACAAGCCACAGTTTCCCAAAATTTGCTTCCATTTAATTGTGACAACACAGAAATTCATGCTAAATTATTCAGCTATCTACCTGGTTAATTTTACAGCTGTATTCATACTCCGGGTGAATCACATTTAGGAAAATTATATATATTACATATAAACATGGTATGACATTCTGTCAAGTTACCTTTTATTATGCAATTCCACCCTTAAAAAGACCTGAAGAGAGTTTATACAGTCATTTTGAAATTTAATCCTGGGATAGATGTCTAAAAAGCGTCAGAGAAAAAGCCTTAATCATCAGAGGAGTTTCCAAGTGTGGGGTAACTCCCTGCCCCCCCAAACCACAGTATTTTGGCTTGCAGGCTCCTGGACAGTGCCGGGAATGCTGCTGGGATGGGACAGGACAGGCTCCTACCAGCGCACCGAGACCAAGGTGACTTCTCCCAAAATCAACCACCTGTCCCCAGCTATCCCTCCTGCCCCACACTTCATTTGGCGGCGATCTGCCCTAACGCAGGAGCCCTACTCATACATTACACCTCCACCACCTTGTTTCATGGCTGCCTGTTATTATCCAACTTGCCTTCGTCCATTCCCAAACTTTCAGGAAAAGGAAGTAGTATTTAAAAAAAAAAAAAAAAAAAAAAAAGAGTATTGAAAAGCCCCAGTAGGGTGGACAGAAAAATGCAAAGTATTAATCCAAAAAGTCACTTCCAGGTTCACCTGACCCCCCAGGTGGTGCTCATCAAGTCAGAGAAGAACACCTGCCCTCAGGTACCACAGGCTCCCCAAATTAACCCTTAGTAGAAAGCAGATGTTCAAAACGATCAACCCCTAGAAGCTCCTCAGTTTTCAAAGTTTCCAACCATGCTACAAACCAAAAAAAACCCAGCAAAAACCCCTACAGCTCAATTTTATAATCTGATAAATGGCCCATAGGCAAAGGAGACCACTGTCGCAAACACCCATGCCTGCCATTGGGTATGAATGAGGCTCCACCTCACCCAGGAACCACCAGCAAGACTTGCTGCCACTCCAAGTTCATTTGGTAACAACCCTACCTCTCCTCCAGGATTAAAACTCATCAACTTATCTCCAAACCAATTAGGTTCACCGTAAAGACACAGTGTTGCAAAAACAAATCGCATTTTAGTAGCACTGTCCATTTTACGGAACTTTAAATTAAATTTCACATAAAACCTCAGCTTTAGATGTCCCTTAATCGGTCTCCTGCTTATGACTTTACAGAACCCTACCCAACATAAATATTTGTCAAACACAGTAATTTCTTCAGTAATGTTCAGCACACCAAATGCTTCCCGTGCAAATCAAGTGATGACCCACCTCCTTCCATAGGAAAGCCAGAATGCTTTTATGCCATTTTGGTTTTTTCTCCTCAGCAGTTAACCCTAACCCCCTACTTCTCTTCCATTTCCAGTCTGATGGCTTCCTCAGCTGAAAAATTTAATTCCTGATAAGACCACCTTTCAAGCAACAGAAAACGGGCTTTTGACAAAGGGCAACCGGCTGCAGCTGCAGAGGTTGTTCAATTCCGTTTAGACTTTTTTTTGTTTCACAACACCAATGGGCAGATAAATGAATTAAAGTGCAAAAACCCCCTGATGTGTCCGGATTGCACAGGCGGTGGCCAGCAGGCTCAGCCTGGCGTCCCCACGGCTGCGGGGAGCAGCTCCCACCTCCGGCGTGTTCGCTGCAGAGGTAACGCAGCGCCCTGTTCGCGTGGCTTACTGACAGCTGTAAATTTTCAGCATTACAACACTTTATGATGTTAAATAATGCATCGTTATGTTGCACAGAGAGTTTATTGTACATTTTTCCACTTTGAAGGCTTCCATGGATCCTACACAAATTGCACACAGCTGCGTATTACTGGTAGTTGACAAGTTATTAAAAATTACATTATCTCCTCATCTGAGAAACCGAATGCAATAGTGCCGCTGAATGCTATGCTTTAACGTAGGCATAAAAAGGAATGTTGTGGTCCAATTTCTAAGCGCTTATGCTTAAGAAGAAATTATTTTTTTTTAAATAAAGGTCTACTGCGGTTTTACAGCATCTGAATGCGCATTACTGCATATTCTGCATAGAAGAAATCACACTGTGAAAAGCTGTACTACAGTGCAAAAACTGCCACTGGAAATATTTGGATTATCTAGCTTTCCTGCAACTAAAATCCCCAAATAGTTGTTGTATTAGCATGCCTGTTTGCGCTTCATTTTCTGATAACAGAGCTTGGTTAAGGCTTGAGAAGCAGGTAAATCACAGAGCAAGCACTAGAAGTCAGGACAGTCAGCTTCCAACTTGCTTGAACTTGACTGCACATTGCTAAGCTCGAACAGAATGTGAAGTGCTGCCCTGTAACAGTTTAGATCATACGTTAAAAATCTTTCAAGCATAGTTATTTGTATTTTAATATTGCCTGAAGGTCCTAAAGCAAGATCATACTCATAAGATCATTCTCCACCATACAGTTCTTGTCTCAAAGAAGTTATGAACTAATACAGACAAGATGCAACAAAGAAAAACAACAAGTGACCAAGGGAAAAGTGAGAAGTCATCAGCTGAAAGGTACAGTCAGTTAAATATTTAAGTGGTTCTGAGAAGCAGCCATAGTGCTTTCAAACCTCAACCTTAACTAGTAGCAAGTAATGTATTTTATAATCTTAAACATCATCAATTTGTGGCAGAGGAATAATAAGTCATCTGCATTCTTGCCATTTTTTAGAACTGAAAAGGAATCGTTACAAGTGATCAAGCTGCAAGAACTCACTAACTCCTTGGAGTCCTCTTGGTTTGCTCAGCTATTCCCATATAGCCAAAACACAAAGGTCCTTAGTTAAAGGTAGATAAGGTCCATCTACCCTAGGAAGGGGGAATTTTAACAACTCATTTTCACTGCATTTTCAACAAGAACTACATTCACCAAGGTTTCCAGTTGCCTTAAATAAATGCCATTTGTCTCTTTACTGAAGCAATCTAAGGAACTACAGGTTTCTATGAACACCCTTGCCCACTCATCGTATTCCACCTTTGCAGATTTAAATCTGTACACTAAATGTGCAGATTCAATCTGCAATACTCAATTTTTTCTTACCACCAACCACCATTGTTAGAGATTCTTCCGCATTAGCACAACACTGGGACAATAGGTCTTCCATTTTGGATACCACTTCAATAAAACTGAAGTATTAAATACTGAATTTCATATATTCGGTGAGACATTTGACAATATAACTTGTAACACACAAAGCATGTAACTGGATCCCAATAAATAAACAAACCGAACCACAAGTTCAAGTTGTTTTCCATGACCACATTCATCTTCCTGAAAGCCACACTTCACTGTGACTGATCTGTTCTTCCCGCGTAAAACACATTCTGTTTAAGTGCTAGTAATGGCATTTGCCACATGTCACAACGGGGGATGGAAGGAACCAAACCCCATAAATCCACGCTGAAAGCTTGTCCAAGGCTGACGCTGCAGCACAGAACCTTTCTCCAGGACAAGTAAGGTCACCACCAAATGAAAACCACCACCAGTGACAACAAACCTTGACGCTGCAATATCACAGGTGGAAAGACAAAAAAAAAAACACACCCCACAATTTAGTCAATAACCATCAAGACTTGCAGCTGTAAAGACTGCACTGATTACAATCTCTGTCCAGGTATTTTTTTATTACTTAATGCTTATCCTCCAAAAAAACATCATTTGTAATACACTGAACCCAAGTTTCTGCACAAAATCTATGTAATATGGAACCCAGCCAAATACTGCTGATTACACCACTGTCTGAAAAGCCTGCTGGCAAGGTATGCATTGCTTCAAACTAATCCTAAATTATGGAGTCTTCACTCTTTATGAAAATAAAATAACCTGTTATCTCTTGCTCATCTGAAGTTACCAAACATTTACGTCCCTGGCCGGGAAAAAAGCAGAACTTGGAGGTCCTTTATTCCCACTGAGTGGCCATGAATATGAATATGCATAGCCATACAAAAGGATATTAAAAATAGAAAGATAACATACAAAAAAAAAGTTGCTATCAATATTTGAATAATGAAGGAGCTTTATCTTAATCAGTATATCAATTTATTCACATGGGGTGACAAGAACGTATTAAAAGCTATTCTGCAGTTGGGCCATTAAATTGCTCAGACAACCTGTTAACCAGTGCTGCTGGCAATTAGGAACGCATTTTCACTGGAGGCTTTCCGTGGAGCTGTGCTTCAAAGGTTCAATCTGCAGTATATTAACTTACCAAGAAACATCCTGAGAACTGCTCCTCTGTCATGTAAGCTCATTGCTTCCAACTAATTAAACCTACAGCTCATATTCTTAAGAAGTCAATGTCCTCCTGCTAGTTGAGCATTTGCACAACCATGAGAAAGGTAACTTTAAGCAGCCAAGCAACACTAATGAACTCTAGAGGTTGATTATAAATGTCCTCTATCCTAAAGTCCTCTTTATTTAATTGTAGCACATTTGGACTAAAGCGTTTTTATTTTAGTCTTCTGCAGCATGTGTGATTTTGAACATGTAGTCATGTATGTACATGTATGTACATGAAAGGCAAATTTACTCAGTTACTTTTCTGTTAAAGAAAAAGTTGGCGACTCTTTAGCACAAAGCTGTAAAAGCTATCTGGAATGCAGATCCTAATTACCAGAGGAAAACTTGTTGAAAGAAGGGATCCACACCTCACTGCAAATAGAGCTGTTGCACAAAGATTGGGGGAACAAGCAACATGCTCAAAATAAATGGAAAAAAGGACTGATGAGTAAAGAATAAGCAGCAGCGTATCAGCAAAACAATCACCAAAGTTCCAGTTCCTTTTGCAGCAAGGTAATTGGGTTTTAAAAAAGGCTCTCACGCCCTCTAAACAAATTGTAGGAAAACTGGATTGTTGGATGCATGGATAAATTATTCTAAACTATCTGGAGAGTTTGCCTCAGTCTTCAGCGAGGTGAACAGCAGCGGGATGGGTGGGATGAAGGTGGATGCTGACAACGGCCAGGATGGACACGGCAACCGCTGCAGCCAAAGGATGCGCAGCTCTGCAGCATTCAGTGCACTGAGTGCAGGGACTCAAATAAAGGACTTAGAAACATTCGCATGGGGTGTGACTACTGCAGGTCTGACAGCAAATATATCAAGCTAGACTGGTACCAGAGGATTACAGAATAGCAAATGCAAATGTCTGTTTAAAAAAACGGGGAAAATTAATTTTGTTATCTAAATGTTGGCTGATTTAATCTTGGGAGTAATGAAATGTTTTAAAACATGTCAAAAGACAGATAATTAGAGACCTGAAGGAAAAGAGAAAGAAAAAAAAAAAATATGGGATGAGACACAACTTGGGTTAACCAGCAATAACTCGTGCCACATTTTCCCAACATGTTTTGCAAATAAAACACAAGATTTCTCTAAACATAATGCAGTCGGTCTCATTTATCTGGCTATCAGAAAACAATGCTGCAATGTTAGGTAGGAAATAACCAATTCAGTGGGAGAAAATAAAAAGCAATGTAAGTATCCTAAGATAAATACGGAAAGGGGCTAAAGTCAAAAGGTGAAATACGAGCAAGAAAAATGAGGCCATGGTGGTTACTAAAAGATTTTTTTTCCCCAATGGTTTATCTTGAGACATATATATTCTAATTATATATATGTATATATATATAAATAAAAGTGACTCGAAGGCAAAAGGAAAACACTAATCAAGTTTGCTGCATGTCAGTGTAGAGGAATACATCTGTCATACACTAAGAACAGGGTAATTTTACAGACAGGTAAAAAAAATATAGACCCAAATACTTAGGTACCACATGCAAAACCGAGGAGAAAACAAAAGGAATTTCTGATACAATCAGGTAGAATTAAGAAAGGAAAAAAAAAAATGGTGCATTAGTGGAGGACAGATAAGTGGCACAGCTCTGAGAAAAGTCTCAGAGAAGCATTTTTGCTGCTTGTTTTACACAGAGGCTCAGGACAGCCTCACAGGCAGACCTGGTCACTCATATTCACAAAGTATTCCTTCAAAACAAGGCCCTGCAGACAAGCAATCCCTAAACAAATTTAAGCTAGCACTGGAAATTTTTTTAACTTGAATGGTTTGGCCATTAAGCAACAGCCACCAAAAAGAAAAATTGTTTTGAAGTGGTACTTGATCAGATCACAAGGAGGGCTCTGATGCAATTGCCTGCGATAGCAGTGGAATGGATGTGATGTGTATTCATATCGGGGGAAAAAACACAGGGAAAAATTTGAAGTGGCATTGGCATTGCTTTTCTCTTTAAAAGTAAATTCTTCAGCACATACCTGAGTGAAAGAAGATTGGTACTGGCAAGCCAGGAAGGCCAACTAGTGAAGGAACCGGGGAGCAGGCGGGTGCAGAGTTCTCTCTATTCTCTTCATAAAATATCACTGAAACCACTGTTCAGACAGTGGTTTCATTTTAAAAGAAGGTTCATAAAAAGAAACAGGATTTTTCAATCTGAGCATCACTATAGGCACTTCAATAACATGAAGATGGGGGCACAAGGAATGACGCATTTTACTTCATGTATAAATTATTTTGGTTTTAATTTACAAACAAATTTTTATGTCCAGTGGAGAGACTTCTCTTAGATCAACCTAACACCAGAGGCAAGTGCTCCAGCAGATAACTGATCTGAGAAGTAACCATTACAGTCACATTGCCTTACTCAGGCTCCTTTAACGACTCCTAGATAATGCAACCAAATATTAATAGATCCCTTGCACAAGAAAACTCACACACCAACAGCTGAGAATCACCAGGGCAGCCTGGATGGTAGATTTAGCACATGTGGATTCCTGACAATCCACTGCTTTTGATTTTTTTTGCTTCTGATAATAAGATAATAAACCTAACAGCATCCCTCTAGTAAAACAGGAGTTATTTAGCCCCTACAAGCCTCTGCAACTCCTAACAGGAATTAAAGTGGATTTAAAAGATTTATAAAGGACTGAAATCTAGTTTGTACAGTTGCACTTAAGTCGAGGACAGACGATGGCCTCCCGCATGTGTACAAACTCTGCTGTGGTGGCCAAAGCCACAGCTGGCAAACCACTAGTGCGCCCCACACTTAAAACCAAGGAAAAGGCACATAAAGTGAGCAGAAAAATATTAGACTCTGGTACAGTTGGAGGAACAGGCTCCTGACCCCTCAAACAAGCAGTTCTATATTCTAAGTAAATCAGAGCTGGTTAAAAGTATCCTATGCTGCATATTTGTTACTGCTGGTAATCATATTATTATATTTTTATTGGGTTGGGGGTTTTGAGGCTGGAGGAAAAAAGTGAACCCTTCTTGAAGCAAATTCCAGAAATGAAGTGATTGTTATGTAAACATCACTTTATTAATTCTAAAATGTCAGTACACACACACACTATAGATAGATATGATATACATTTAAAAATTATTTCCACTTCTCTTTTCCTAATTGGAAGTAGTGCAAGTTCTCATCCTTTTCAGAAATAACCCTACTTGAAGTTCCACTGATGAAAAGGAAAAGCAAACCCTTTAAATCGAGCTATTAAGTCTTTTGTGTCTCAATCTGAAATGAGCAAAAGATGCATATAATTATCCTCTGTCCAAAAATTATGCATTTCTAGTACAAAGTTAGCGAAGTCCTTACACTGCATATAAACAAGAAAATGAATAATCTACATTAATTGCTATTTATTCAACACCACATTCTCCTGAACATTTTTTTTTAATCCAGCAGATATCTCAGGCTGAGCGAGCCCTGTAAAGAACAGGAAAGGTGGAGTCAGGAGGCAGAAAATGGAGGAAAAAACCCCACAACCTGGGCTGACATAGACCATGCATGGTGAGGGTGCTTCATACACAGACTGCACGCATTCAGCCCCCGAAGCCTTCTATAAGCTGCAGACACCGTGATGAAACACTTTTCATTTAGTAAACAAGCTACTGCTTTCCCAGAGTTTTTCTTGTAACGAAAGCAAATATACACTGCCAGAAATACCGAATAAGAATAGTCCTTTAGGAGCTGGCAAATTCCATCACAAACCTCAAGCAAGAGTGCTGTTGAATGGTAATAAACACTCCAGTATTTGCAGCCCCCCTGCCACACACCAGGACAGGAGTAACAACGTGCAGAACATCCCTGCCATGGACAGGAACAGCACACGCATCCCAAGGAGCTGCTATGTGGCCGGTACCGTGATTATCAAAAGCAAAATTTCAATCATAATGGGAAGCAAGGGAGAGAAGTCAGGACATCACCTGTCTAAAATATAGCATTAAATAGACAGCTATTGCCAGAACATCAGAACAGATTTTGGACAAGCAGCTCAAACCCATTTTTCCCTTCCTCACATCAAGACAATAGGTAACCTTGGGAATCTGGATTCTTGATCTCAAGCATAATATCTTTGTTTCTTCTCCTCTCTGCAGTCTCTTAACGCTTTTAGTTTCAACATGATGAAGGTGGCAGAAACAAAGAATAATTTGAGCAAGCTGAATGTTCATTATCTTGTCATAATGCACAAGGCTCCCATGTTCTGAAAGCCTTCTATTCTTTCCTTTAAATATTTTTATTCAAATAACCTCAAACGCTGTAGAACCTGAAGTTACACTACAATACCCAGAGGGGAACCCATATGTTCACTTTTCCTCCCCTACGAAGAAAATAGGTATTTATACATCTGCATGCCACAGAAGTACAGCCCACCACACCTTTCCCTACCGCTGCTGTATTAACCGAGTTATTGCCAGCGTAAACCAGCCAAAAGCACCCAGTGGCCACACCAGATCCGAAAGCCCAGCTAAGGCCCCTGTTCTCATCATGCCCCACAGAAGGTATTTTGAAATGCGTAAAAACAGTAGTAGTATCCAAAAACCCCTTTGTTATCAGTTTAAAACTGTCAATTAGAGATTTTCCATGTTGCAGGTGACATGTAAAGCTTGGGATTTAATGGGCACCAACCATCCTCCTTCAGTTCACTCCACTTGAACATTTGACTGCTCTGTGATGAGATTTAACGTATTCCTGCTGGCAGATTTAATCCTCCTGGGCTGGGAACCCCACTGGCAGTACAGGAATCACAAAACCACAGGAAATCATAAATAATGATTTTCTTCCCCTTTTCCCATATGCCTCTCAGCTGCACAGAGCCCATTGCTCAGCTGTGACCGGTCAAGCAGAGGCTCTACCTGGGAGCTTTGAAACGTGGAGAGCTTTCAGTGGTGGACCTCCTCACAACCTTCCTGGAAAGCTACTGATGCCGTGCCAGCCCGCTCGCCCGCACCCGCATCCTCCTTCAAACAACTTTCCTCTCCAAGAGCTAATATTGACTCTTCCCCGTGTTTTCATTAAGTCTGCTCTTTATTACAGTTTCTATCAATATGCCCTGTACATTTACCATCTGCAGCTCCTTGCAACACTCACCAAGTTCTGAAAGAAAAAAGAAAAAAAAAAAAATCCTGGCATCACATTTGTAATCTTCTATTCTTCAGCATCAAGGCCGACTTAAGTAATAGGTTACACGCCAGAGTCAGCAGCTCATCAAGTTCACATTCAAATGCTTTTAGAAATCTTGATTTAATACCATCTGGTCCTGATGATTTGTTACAGTTCCTTTCACCAATTAATTATAAATGCTATTCCAGTGACACTTCAATTCGAGACAGTTCCTCAGAAAAGTCTTCTGGAAGAAAAAGGCTCCAACATGCACAACTCACCCTACAATCCTCTCACATGCAAAGAAATAGTTTAACTTCTACATTTGCATTTCTATCTTTCTCAAATGCTCCCTTTACACCTGGAAGCCAATCTATTTGGAAAAGGTTTTATTAGCAGCTTTTACTTACAGTTGTTAATAAATTGATCTTCAGTCTTGGAAGCAGACTTTCTTATTTTGTTCTTACATTCACCTTTCCAGAATTTATGCCCTTTTCTAGTTTCCTTGGTTTATGATGGCTTCCTCCAAGTGTCTTTTTACTTCTAGTAATCTTTGGTTTGACAATATTGGCTTTTTCCTTCCCCCAAAAAACCCTTTTTAATTGGTAGCATAAGTCTGCTCTTCACCACTGTCTTTAAGCAGTCATCATGCCACTTTAAACTTTGAGCTGTTTCTTTTGCAAAGGAAAAAAAAGAACAGAGAAGGAACCCTTATCTTCGTAATTTTCACGTCATTCTCATTATAGAAGTTGAATATGACAGTGATGGGGGGTTTATTGCTGTAAAATCAAGTACCAGACAGCCGCTGTCGCAGTGGCTCTACTCTACTTCCACCTCAAATCAACTACACCCAGACATGATTCTCTTCTCAGAGACTCTTTACTGAGCTATTCCAAAAACAGTCATTTATGACACTTCATGCATTATCCCCGCATGAAACCTGTCTTGACACGAAGGCAGCCCCCGTAAAGGGTAACAGAGGCTGAGTTTTTTGTTCTTACAAGCTTTGTAATCTTTTAGCTGCATATAGTAACTGCTATTGATGCAACGAGAGAATCCTAGTCATTCAACTGAAAACGATCACAATTAGATACATCCAGAATCCCAGTAAATAAGAAAAAAAAATTCCGTTTCCATCTACTACACCTGCAAAGGTCAGATGACCTTACAAATATTATGTAAATATCTCGTGTTGATTAACCCCAAGTACCACCTTTGGTTTCATCCAAAAAATTTTCCCAGAGGAAGGCTGAAAAAATCGCTTCAGAGTGTTGAGATTACTAGCATGGAAACAACATCAAAACCTCCAGCTGAGATCAGGGCCCACAGTAAAAAAAAAAAAAAGATACTTCACAAACAGACAGGAGTATTACCCAATCCATACATTTCAGTCGTAAAAAGCCTACAAATAATACTGGGGTTGGTAGCTGCATTGTCCCAAAGACGGGCTGCATGAGAATTACATGTTCAGCACTCTGTTCTTTCACTTATTTTTGCCTAAGAGCAAACCATAAAGCTATAGTAATAAAAAGTGAAGAATTACTACTTCCAGAAAATGATTTTTTTTGTGACTTGAATTTTCTTGGTGGTGCTGTATGATTAAAAAAAATCCCCAAAGTTAGAGACAGAAGAAACCTGTAAGGTGACCCTGTCCCCAGATTGTGCCCACCATGTATTGCCTAATAACCTGTCCAATACAACTACTTACTACCAAGTTACATAACTCTGTACAAAAATAAAACTAGCAGAGTTTCTGTAAAATGATTCTGCAACTTATTAGAAATCTTCACAAGTTTAACAAAACAAACTGGTCAGTAATTTCAGTGAAATGTCATGAGGAAATTAATGAATTTATCATAAGGCTACCTCACCAAGGAGCGCAAGAACGTATGTGATAAAACAAACTTCCACTGTGGACTGGAATATGATTACAAAATAAGAAAGCAAAGCTGGATCAGTTTCCAGTAACAGTGTAATTCTTGAAAAGCTAGATTCATCAATATGCCTTGCTATAAAATCACAGAAAAGTATGCAAGAAGCAAGCTAGTAAAATAACTAATGTGATTTGTATGGTCAATAGCGATTGCTTTAAACATCACGCAGCATTAATGGAAGCCATTTTTCAAGTCCACTTGTAAAGAACAGCTTTTGAACATGATTAATAGCCACTGGAAAATTGGGGTTGGGGCTTTCCCCCCCTGCAAACTACCCCGGCAGAAAAAAAGCATCTGTATTCTAGAAGCATACCAAAAGCTGAATAATTAAGGAACACAAGTGCACATGGATGTCAGGCGAGACAACAGCAATAGCAGAAGAAACCATGTGAATGACTTGAAATCCAGAGGTCTGAACTAGTCATTAAGTTTGATCATGACGTACCAGTTGCAGAAAGCAGGATATGGCTCTTAGGAGAAACGAGAATCTCTCACTTGGGAAGTCTAGAGACAGTGAGCTCAAAGGCTTTTCTTTCCTTTGAGAGATAAGAGAATAAAAGTGCAACCATTCAAAAAAAGGGAGTAACATTAGGAATTGGAATTACTTGCTAAATTCCTTCTTAAGCAAGGAAGTCAATAGTCCAGGACTAGAGATGGGTGGCAGGATTCCGGGTCCCCATGCTGCTCTGAGCACTGTTTTCCAGGAACTGCAGGTAACTGGCACTGCCGAAGCTAACTCCTTGGAATTTCAACCCAAACTATTCCACCTCGAACTAACTCACCCATGTTTGCCTTGATGGCATGACTCCACTTTAATCCAGATTCATCTTACAACACCCTTTCTAGTACCCGACACGCGGTGGTGACCTGACTGCAGCACAGCAGCCACACCGCCACCCCAAAGTCACGCTGCTCAAACCAGCACAAGCCTGGGGAAGGTCCGCACCACCACCCAGTGTGTGCAGCATCCCAGGCTCTGCACTGACAGAGCCATCTGCGTGACACACCAGCCTCCTATAACCAACACGAGCAGGGTGAGGTGGAGGAGGAGAAAAAGACATTTGCCATGTAGGACTGTTGAGGGAAGCACTTGTACATCGTGGGAATATGTAAGCAAGCTGAAAATGACAAATTCCAAACCTCTCAAAGAAAGAGCATCTGCATCTCAATGCTTGACTGCAAAGAGGTTTTGTGGAGACAAAGACCTCAGCAAAAGCAGCAGCAAGAGATCTGAAAACCCATCTCGCCCAGAATAGAGTGGACTTGTCACACTGGGGCGCAGGAACAGCAGCAAAGCAACACTTCAGACAGCCCTTACCCATCTGAAAGGCAATCTGAAACCTAGCTTACAGTAGGAACTGTTCTCTGTTTCTGTTTAATATATTTCCTGTTTGAGATGTTTTGAAAATACTAGAGGAAATTATTTACAGCAGTTAGCCAACTGCTTATACACTTCCATTGACAGTCTTCCAGCAGAGACATCGCAAATGTCCAGAGTCGCTGCTACAAGTACAATATATCAAAATTAATCTGGCACCTGTGTAAAATTTGGCAGTCATAGCCAATAAACCGTTTCGACCATGATGTAGCAGTGACTGACAACTCGAAAGGAGGGAGCTGGGCACAAAGCTCCTCTCCACGCTTCATTACAGCGCCGCGCCAGTCAATATACACAGCACTACTCGCTATTGCTGCTAGGGCCATTACTCATTACAGCAATCTACAGAGAAACCAAACGCCCTCTGGAAACTCAAAGAGTCTAGTTTGCCTCTAAAACACCAGCAGAAAACGTCAAGTTAGTAGGAGAGTCCCTAGAAGAAACTAGCAGCAGGGCTGTGAGCGTCACCACTGGGTTGTACCTTATGCAGCAATCAGGGGGTAAACGTATAGAGAAGAGCAACTGAGACAATTAGATTCAGAGAACAAGCTCATCCTTAATCAAAACACCACCGTGTAACCATGAAATATCACACAGGCATTTCATCACTGTTTTATGTTCTTGACATTGTTGTGTTTCTCAGCGCATTGCCTTGCCAGCAATGATTACCAAAACACTTGAGTGCCAGTGGAGAACGTGTCCTGCACCTCGTGCCCCTCTGTGGGCATTCTGCAGTCACAAAAACGCATCCTATCTGGATAACTCATTTGTTCTTTGTTTGTATTGTACAATATTTAACAAGGTTCTGCATAATCATTTGAAGGCATGCAAATCATTTTTATTTTGTGTATTACCTAGGAAATTAAGTGCTGCCTTCTCCTTTATCTTGTTAGCACAAGTCATTACATCTTTTTCATATGCCAAGATACATTTAACACATATTCATTGGTTTCCAAGGTAAAAGAAACTGTAGGCATCAAATTATACCTAAAATGCATTTAATTCCCTCTGTTCTTTTATTGTATGTAAAGAGCCTGATTCTACCCTGCTACAAACTTCAGCTTCCCCAAGCTTACTACTAAAATGTTATTTTCCTGTCAATATCACCCGCTTCCTATTTTACTTTTTTGAAAAAGCTACCTACCTTTAAAAGATGCCACCTTTTTACTGACATACTATTTTCAAATTATAGCTCTATCTCTGTTAGTAAAACCTTACGCGACCACTGAATACAAAATGGGTTTCCTGGCCCAAACCACCTTTTCCTTTCTGAGGCACCGAGGTCTCTCCTGCTGCAATTTTAATGAAGCTCCTGCTCCTGTGTTTGTACTTTGTGGGCACACGTCCATCACTGCTCCCCACGGGGAGGGCAGGCAAAGCGTTAATCATTGCCGCTGAGCCGGCAGAGGGAGCACAGAACATATTTAGACCAAGATTTATAATTGATTCTGAAAAAAAAGAAATAAAGTTGGTCAGAGTCATTACAATTGCTTGGATTTCAAGCAACATCTTCAGACTGCAGAAGAGCAGGGAGTTAAATATGAGGTTAAAGCCCAATAAACAATAGCTCTTCTAGCACCATAAAGTACCAATGAAACCTTACATAATAATGTATTTTCAATTATTAAATGAGCAAAATATGGTTTTGTTTTGGAGCCACGTTGAACAGCCACAAGGGTATTCTCTTTAAGCACTCAGCAGAGTAATGAATTGATCAGCTGCGCGCTCTGGCAGAGGAGCAGCGGCTGCTGCAGGCGCCACCTCCTCCACGCGGCTCCGCGGCCTGTCAAGGTCTCCGCTTCTGCTAAGGGTCCAGTGGACACCCGCCCCGAAAATAGATCCTGGCAAACCTGTCTAAAAACAGCTACCCAAGCCTCCACCAGAACAGGAAAAGAAATCACATCTTGCTTTGAGCTTTATTTAAGGAAAACAGGGTGTAAAGAAGTAAGGAAGGCAGTCTGCAATTTTACTTTTCCAATAAGAAGCAAAAAAATTAGTACAAAGGGCAAGCAATTTATTTCTGCACCATCCAAGGTTTGGTATTCATTAGTGCATATAACTGATACATTCTGTGATGACCATTTTAGTACCAAGCTTACTTAATTTACTTTGTCTTTCAATAACACTGCATTTCTTTTCACAAAAATGAACATAATTAGAAAAAATACATACAAAACATGCAAATTAAGAAATTCAGAGATGTAAGAGTATCCCATGGGTTGGTACAAAGAATGAAGCCTTAATTTACTTGACTTAGTCTAGAACATAGAATATTTTTCCAATTAACTCCACCATCAACATTTTCCTAATGAGCGTGCCCAGACAGAGTAAGATTTGCTATTGAAGTACGTGTCAGAGCAGCGAGCATAATCCAAGAGGACAAGGAAGGAAAAAGATGCAGAACTGCAGGATGACCAGGAATATTTTGTTATATAACAGCCTGATACCCAAATTATGGAAACAAAGGTTAGGACCCTCCCATAGGATGTCTCTACAAACAGCCCCTGGCCACAGAGCCTTCAGGGAACATCAGAGCCGATGAAAACGAGCCGGCAATTAAGGTTCACAAGGTCACTTTCACTCCGAGCGCCTTTCCCCTGCGTTCATTATTACAACCTCATGCTGCTGGAGCAAGGGCAGACTCTGGCCAAAACATCCCTTTCTCCAGCTCCCATCGCAGGGGCCAGCGCTGCCCACAACCCAGAGCTGCAGCAGCTCAGCATCCAAGCACAAGCTCCTCCGCCTTGCACCGCTCCCAACACGTCCTTACAGATCTCCCCCACACTTTTTTTTTTTTCCCCTCTCCTTTTAATTGAATGAGACAGGCCCAGTGGTGGCCAAGAAGGGTGGGGATCTCTCCAGGCTCATAGCACAGCATGCTCCACACAATTAAAAACAACAAAAAAAAACCAAAGAAAAAACTCCACACCACGTATTTCTGAGTGTAGGTGAAGCTGTTCCAGAAACTACATAAAGAGCCAGGAGACAGTATGGCTGAACTCAAATGTTGAGTTTCTTTTTAAACTATGTTTTATATATACTCTTTGAATGGTTACATCAGTATCTGATGCAATGGTCTCTTCTTGTCCCAGTCCAAGACTGTAGAGGGAAGGGACTGAATTTCCTTGGTTCCGTCTCCTTGCAGATACAATGACTTAAGGTTTTTTTTTTTTTTCTCTTTGCTGGCTGAAGACTGGGAAATTGCAATTTTTCAGGAGAAAAGTCCTCTCTCTCGTTGGTCACTGTATCCAAAAGGAACAAGGTGGTCTTCCCCCCTGCCCAAGGTCCCACTGGGACACCTGCATCCCATGACCATTTGCACCACTTGGGTTTTCTTTTTTTTTTTTTTTTCCTTCAGTAACTATCAACTTCCAGAACCAACAAATATTGGCAACTCTGCAGCCCCATGCGTGGCTCAGCTGCCTCCCCCAGTGTGACACCAGGGGCATTCTCTCCCAAAACAAGAGCATCATCATCAGTGTCAGTATGTTCAAAAGCATCATTCTGTCACAGCTATCCTAAGGCACTTCCCTTTTGCATTCACCTGAAATTATAAAAAGCGGCAATTTTTCTCCTTAAATAGCTCATTCTATTGGCACGGCGTTTAGACACATCTGCTAACACCAGCTAAACGTCCACGTTTTCTGTATCTATCAATAGTTCTCCAGAGTACTGGCACAGTAAGGTGTTTTGTGTAATCCATTCCCCACAGTTATGCCTTTTAGTACGCATTTTTCCTAATAGCTATTGCCAGAGGCTTTAAAACACCGAGAAACGATGGACAGCCTTGCCTGGGCTCTCTGAACAGCCTGAAAGCTGTGTGTGTATGTAAATTACTGATTTCAGATGTCACTGCTTTAAAAAGAACGGTGCCTCTAAACGAATTAGGTCTGATTCTGGACACCCCAGAGACCCAGAACAAGAAGTACTACTTCACCTCCACACCTAAAGCTTCTGCAGTATCTACCAACACAGGAGTAAACAGTGAAATAAATCTGTTATGTTCTACACCTAAGGAAAATGTGTCTTTGTATTGCTGACTTTTGCGAACACATTTAGATCACATGTGCCTGTCTCTCAGAATAGACCTTAAATTTCAAAATGAATAAACAAGTACATTATTTTTCACACAATGTTAGGTCTATATCCTCTTAAAATATCACAGAAATAAGCTGATCATAAAATCGGGGATTTTTTTCCCCCTCTGCCTACATGCACACTGTGTACACATTACAGGCACTTGCTAAAGGTGTCATTCCTTCATGCACTTAACAGCTCCTGTGATCTACTTTGCTGTGAAAAATTCTAAACTGTGCTCAAATCTCTTTCATACTACAGAAGACTGTTAAATACAGTTTCCACCACAGGGCACCTGATGGGTTTCCATGCCTCTACAATGCTCAATTACACAGAGAAAAGTAAAATGGTTAGACATATGGAAACTAAACTTAAGGATACCAAAACAGCCTCTGTTGCAGCCTTCCATCTCACTGCCTTACCCCCACATTTGTCAGCCAGCCTTAAGAAGCTGAAGCTGCACAACATGAAGATGCTGAAGCTCAGACTCTCCCATTCACCACATAAAGCTTGTCTACGTCCTGCAATGCTTCTTACCATCATTCTGAGTTGGTGGAAAGTTCAAATGGAAATAACTTTACATCAAAAATATTAATCATTTTTTCTAGTAAATATTTCACCATTTCTTCGCTTGTCTGCATTAAGTTTAAATCAAAAGCCTCCAGAAATCATACAACCACCCAGTAAGAGGCAGGCTCATAGCAACACTAACAAGTAACTTACTAACAGTGGCAAAAACACAAACCTCCCAAAACACAGCTCCATGAACAGCTCATCATACCTCAGTGGTCAAGGCAACAGAATTTAAAAACACTCCAAAAGATTTTTTAACATATGATCTCTTGCTTCACTGGAGAAAAAATTTTAAGTGTGTGCTAGTAGATTCATCATCATAGCCAGATATATTTGGATTAATATGAAAGCTACATAATTAATTTCCTCCATCAATTTTGTTCTGCAATGATCTCACATCTAATGATGTAAGCACTATCTTTTTCTTGACTGATGGTCTATGAGCTGATGATGCATTGTCACCTGCTGTTCTACTGTTTGGCCACACAGTACACGTGTCTCAAGCTAAATGGAAAAGAGTCTCTTTTTAACAGCAAGAGGTTTGAACTCGGAAACCAGCCAGTGTAACCAAAATTATCCATAAATCCATACCGTCCATTAACCTCAGACCCCCCTGTGTACCACCCTTCACAGGCAGGCTCTGCTACGCACATACCTGCACGTACGGACCGAAGCAAGAAACCACCTCTCTGTGGCTCTGCTCTTATGTGGAACTTTTGGTTGTGTCCAAAAAGAGTGGTCATTAGGGCCCTGTGCAAGGGGGCGCTCTCCCTCCCCAGCACTGGCAAGTTTTTAATTTCCTAATACCTCTGTGCAATTAAGTCTCTAATGAAGTTCCTGCATGAGCCTTGCACAGCTCCAAGTTGCCCCCAAAGACAGCCTGAGCTGTCCTCCTCTCCCCAACAAAGCTGAACAACCCCTATCAAAAGGGTTGGCCAAGATTTCTGCCAGACGCTCACCATTAGGAAAAACACATCATTCCCTGCAATTACGGGGAAAACCACCTTACAGAAGACCAGGTCACAACACTGGGCAGGGAAGCAGTGCCCAGCAAGGCTGATGGACCTGACGGGAGAGCAAACTCTGCAGAAGGATGCATCTTTGAGATTCGTGTTTTGTTATCTCCCTACGACGGAGTAAGACAGACCTCTCCTTTGCAGAGCGCTCTTCCTCCCACCGCCCTCTTCCCCACCAGGAAAAGTTTCGGCAGAGCCACCCTCTCCGAGGGTGTGACGTGAGCCGAACCAAATGCCAGGACAAGACGGGGCTGCCCAGCCACGCTCCCCTCTCCAGCCCGCAAGGCATGGGGCACCAGCAGAGTGTTTCCTTCTGGATAAAGAGCTACAGATCTGCAAATTATTGATTTGACTTTTAGGGCTGTTAGCAAATGCAGGTTTAGAGCTCAGCACACTGAGTTTTATGAGGCTTAATGTTACAGCACACAGCGAATTAACCAGGGGGCTGGGTTAGCTTGAGGACAACTGAAGAGAAATTACACTTCTACAAACTGTTTCTTCAAAGCTTACAGAAGTCAAAAGGTGTACGAGGACCAGGAATCAGTATTTGAGCTGTAAAACTGGCAGTGCAGTCTCAGGGACCAGAGCAGATCCCACCCCACAAAGCGCACAGTAATTTCAGCTCAGTTCTAGCCCAAGACAATGAAATCCAGCACACATTCTACGATGGAAATTCAACCATAAGCCTCAAAAATCATCTCTCCAGTGCCATCCTGTTTCATGTAACGTACACCAGTTCTACAAACAAACGGAGAAATATCTTTGCTATCTCAACTCTGCACTGTATTTTATTGAGTAATGTCTTTAAAAGTTCCTGCTAGAGGGCTGATGTTCATTCAAACAGCGTAAACTGCATCTGACATGTTGGCGTCGGTGTGCAAAGCAACTCGAGCGAAAATCCAGCACTGCCCAGAGCTGTATTACGTGGAGGCTGGGGTCTCATACATCTTCATAACTACACAGGTGACAACAGGATAGCAGGATTCACCGGGCAACACAGAGGTAAGCTGGAGACACAATCAGCTGAGAATAATTCCTCCAGTTTCCTCACGCACAAAGCTCCAGAGGAAGAAAAAAAAAAAAGTGAACACAGATTTCTAGCAATGAAGCAGATTATTCTGCATTGTGGAAACAGCAGAACATCTCATGTCCTTTAGCTGAATCGGCTCTTTCTACCACCAATAAGCATTCATCCAAAATAGTAATTGAAACTGTGCCTATGTAAACTTCATTATCCTATGCCATGCCAGAGGTTCCTTCTTAGATACATATTAAAATCTTATAAATAAGCTTTTTTGACTAAACTGTTTACCAACTGTTTTCCTTTCTATCAGTCAAACACCTACATACAAGCAAAATAAAGGTACAGGAAGAGTGCAGACAAATATTTGGTGTGAACAGATTGGCCCCACTTTGCTCAGCTCACAGTATACCTAGCAAACAGCTAGAACATACAAAACTCAAAAGAATAATTAATCCCCAAATAACAGATTAAGGAAACACTTCCTCAGATCATTGCTTTTATTTTAGCACCTAGCAAGTTTATAACTAAATTTAGCTCCTTTTCACATCAAATTCTTTGTAGATACCTCCGAGAACATTACCTAGAGAAACAGAGTACTGCTTGGACAACCTCAGAAGACTGACTCCATGAGCTGCATTTCCTTGGTTTCACCTATAAAGAATAGTTTGGCCATGCAAAGTAACCTTAGTGGTTCTTGAAACACCTGCACGCTCCCTGGCTAAAAAAGCTTTAAAGTATGTGCAACATCATTAAGCAAGTCCTGGTTCAGAAAGTTTAAAATGCTTTTGCTCTACCCTGAACATCACAGTGCAACTACAGAAAGGAAAGCATGGGTCAATTAGCCTGTACATCAGCCTTGTCCTATCACACCTCACCATCCCCTGAGGGATGGCTTATCTGTACAACTTCACCATGGACAAGGGGTTATGAAAGTCAGATGAGTAAAGGTATACTGCAGACTTGGCCAACACATGCAAGCAATCAATATATGAAATTACAAGGCAAGGTTCCAATTACATTGCATACACTAGCAAAGACTTTTACTTCCAAATCAGCATGCTCCAGTATTTGTGGATTATCCTAAGTTAGCCATCCAGGTATCTGCTTTCCCCAAGCAGCTATCTGCAAACGGCTGATGGACAAAATCCAAAACACCACAGCAAAGGGGGAGTTCCTTCCATTGCAGCTGCCAGAGCAAGCTGCAGAGTAAATCCTAGCTCTTGAGGATTTTTAGCAACGAAAATGCAACATCCTACCAGGATAAACAAAGATCCTCTTGAAAAACACTACGAACTCTCATCATCATTTCAGCACTAGCGTACTACAGGTGTAACCGGTCAGCAACCCATTTAACTACAGGAAGAAATGAAATTAAGGCTGTGAGTAGAATTACATTAAGAAAACAGAATAACTAGTTTCACGGTAACATTTTACAGAACGGTATTTTGAATTAAGAAAGGTCCTTTAAATGTACTTAGAAGAACACAAGTTTCTTCGCATGGAAGTAGATGAACACATCCGCACACTGTGACTTTATCAAAATGTCACTACTACAAACCTCAGCAATGACTAACAACCAAGTGTAATTCAAGAAACAATAACTACTAAATTTGCATTTACAGATAAGCTCCATGCAATGGAGACAGATAATGCCTAGCAAAATAAGCTGGCAAGAGGGGGTTTTTTCTAGCCCTTTCTTCCATCTGTGGGAAGTCCTTTTGCAATATAAGGCATCATCCATGTGCAGAGAGGAAGGACAGAGAAGGAAACACTGAACTGGAAGTATCACAGTAAAGATAGCAGAACAGATGTTTAAGCCCTCTCCCAAAACATCCTGATTTTAAAAAAGTTGTCCTTTCTCTGGGTGGATTTTTCACTTAGACAAAGGCCATGCTCTCCAGACACCGCTGCTAACTCAGTCTTTCTGAACAACTGCACAAACAGCTCCGTTTCTGAAATAAGGAGTATCAAACGCATCTTCTTCAATCAGGGAATTTGCTTTGCTAAGACATTTTCAGGACCAGCTTCTTTTAAACATAGAAAAATTTGGTCTTCTCAAAAATCCACCTACAATAAACTGCATGCTAGAAAACATATCCTCTTAAATTTATCTTACGTGTCCTTTAATATACCACTTTGTAGGAAGAGAGCTTCACGTCATAAACAGAGTGCTTACCTGATTCACTAAAAGTTGACAGAATCTAGTACCTGCATATCATTTCTTATATGCGGTATTAATACCATGTCTTGATTAAAGGGCAGAACAAGGAAGACATCTTCAGCAAATACTCTGATATTATTTTAACATTAATATCTAAACAGAAAGTTTATAGCCATAAATAACCATATATGTATACAGCACATTATCTAATACACTTTGAAATATATCAAGGCTAAACCATTGCTCAAGATAATGATGCAAAGTGTTGACTTAAAGTGTGCATTATTTACAAGAACAAGCACCAGCTTCAGAATTTCAAGCTCAATTTTCGCTAGATACAATCTAAATTGCATTAAAAGCATATATGTTGTGCTAACAAATAAAACAATTCCTCAGGAACATTCTTTTTAACTTGCTTTTTTATATATCTATAAAATACATTCATGTAAAAAACTATATTTCACTGATGAGATAGTAAAAAATAAATAAATCCAGACTGCATTTGAATGAATTTTCAATATGAAGTATATAAAATTATGCTGCCTCTGTAGTTTAGAGGAAGAAGGAAAAAAAAACCACCACATAACACCACTGAATTAGGTATTGCACAGAATTTATTTTTTCCTAAACAGAAGTGGATTTCACAATAAACCACTCTTTATTTTGCACTGCTGCAACTTCAAGCTGGTATGAAGTATGCAAAAAAAGGTGCTTTTTTCCTTAAAAAATGTTTTACGGGAAGGAATCCTATTAACCCACTAGTCATCCTTCTAGCGAAGGATACATTATTAACGAAAAAAGTACAAATAGCAGCATAAGGTTCAAACCTTCAGATCACATGAACTCATCATCCCTTCACCTGCTTTAAATCAAACTGTAATCCAAACTAATTAAAAACTAAAGCCAGGGCTGAGAGGAGAGCTTTTGTTTTGAAGAGAGCAGAGAAGCTTCGTCAACCCCTTCTCTTCTATCAACTTCTCACAACATAACTCCTGTGCAAATGAAGACCCCTTCCACATACACACAGTCGGGCACTGCAGCCTTAACAAAAAAGTGATTTTCTGCTAGTAAAAGGTTGCAGGAGCACATTACACCATTGCCTCCACAATGAAATGCACAGACACATAGTTTTGTGTCTTGCAGGAACTGCTCCACATGCATCAGCTTCGTGGGAAGCCCGGCTGTACCCAGAGCACCAGTATGTCCCGAGATCCAGAAGATGCATCACACCTGGAGCACCTGCAGCACCAGGGTCACCTGCCACCGCCCGGCTGCTTCCGAGGAGCAAAGCGGCCACCCGGCGACGGATCCGGAGGGATCCTCTGTTCCCACACGCCTGCTTTTCATCCAGCGTGTCCACAGAAATCACACAATTCAGAAACTGATTTAGTTAAATCAGCACAATCCCCTTCTACTGGTACTCACAAAATTGCTTTACAAACAGCTAAAATGAATTTAGAATAATTCCATTACCATAACACCACAGATATTGCAACAGTGTGCAACGTGTGGGGTTTTATAACCTTAAAAAATGGCAAATATTAAAATTAGGCTTTTACAAAAACATTCCTAAGCTCCAGGTACTTTTACAATCAGAAGTTTGCTCTCCTCTTCTAAACAATATTTAGAGAGATACAAAAAGCCCTCTCAAACACATGGCATGAATCCTATAGCATAAATCTGTATTCTGGTCTCATGTGGTGAGTAAATCAGCATTCAAACAGCTACGTTAGCAATAGCATATGAAAATGAACTGCTTTCTAGGTATTTGCTGTACTTTGCAGTCTGAATGTCAATAAAGAATGTGTATTCATTCAGAGCCAAGAGACCATCCAGATTGGTTGGGCACAACAAGTTTTGCCTCTTGTGGTAAGTTAATTAAGTTTGGGTTTTTTCCCTTCCTGGAAAAAGCCAGACACCTATGGTGTAGAATTTGAAGTATTACGTAATTCTGTTACTGGAAGTTTAAAAAGGTGTTACTTTGAGATCAGAATTAACTAGCTTAATGATCTCCTGCAATGCGCAGATTTATTTCAGCTAAGAATTTCCCTTCTTTACCAGCCACTGCTGTCATGGCTCCACAGCCAGTCCCAAACTGCTATTAAGCTATTTATTTGGAGAGAGTACTACTAAAGGGATTAAATTAAATATTTTAGATATACAAGATCCGCTTCCAAAAAAAGTGAAAGCACTAAGTGTACAGTGCAGTTACACTAGCTCAGCAAGGCCAGGGAGCCCAGTGAGACCAACAGTGATGGCTGATTCCCCTTTGCTCAGCTCCTTACACTGTAGAATCTGTCAGTCCCAGCATCCAGCAAAATAATAACCAGAATACCAAAATTCCTTTACATTTAATTTACAATAGCCATGGTGCAAGTTTCTTTGTGCTTAAGAAGTTTTCTTCTTGCAACACCTTGAAAATTTAGCCCTTCACAGCCAAAGGACAATTGATCAAAAATGACCAGCAAGATCCCAAAGGTTTGCAGATCCGCAGTTTTGAAACTATGTTTCTTCAAGAAAGAGATGACAAAACACAGACCAGTTTTGCAAGGAAAAAACAAAACAAAAACAAACAACAACACCACCACCACCACAACAACAAAAAAAACCCCACCAAACTCTCTCTTCTTTAGCAATGCTTTGCCTGAAAAAAAGGTCATGAATAAGATACCACAAGAGTATAATCCTGCACCTCCCACATCGCATCCCATGTAGGAGTCCCAGGAGTTGCCCACCCTCTCCCTCCCCCAGATAACTAACTCAGCAAACATTTCACTGAGATACTTGGAAAGCAAAGCGCATTACAACAGTTTTACAATTATCCTTTTCATAGAATCTGCTGAAACCACACAATTAAATCTGGGGGGTGTGACTGTCTGGATCGCCCCTTCAGCCGGCGACCTCCCTGCCTGTGCTGTGCCAGGCTGCTCCGGGGCTCTGGAAACCAGGGGGCAGCTCACAGGACCACTGAACTGACCCATCGCTGCCACCAAGGAGCACAGTCCCATTTCTCACTTCTGGTTGCACTGGTCCCTCTTGTATTCCAGCATCAACACCACTCCCATCTTGCTGGTGCAAGGAGATAAAAGTTCCTCTAATTTTTGTTACCAGCCCTAAACTGACAGAGTAGCTAATTCAGCACTGGAAGTGACTCACGACCACACCAAGCATGAACTGGTACCAGCATAAAAGCAATGGGCTGGTGGCGAGAGCAAGAGCTCCCCCAGCATCAGCGTCCACAGCCTTTACCTTGCCTTGGTGACACCACTGAAAACAAACAGAGCAAAGCGATGAGGTGGGACAGTGATGGGCTGAATCAGAAGCACCACTGGAAGGACACGGGGGGAAGGGGGGAATCCTTTTATAAACCTTTCAACTTGAAGAAGTCCAAAGCATGCTGTAATAAAATTGGTAACTACAAATTTTACGGTGAAAAGCTTAAAACCACCACATCTTTGATCTACTAAAACCCTTCAAAAATTGCATCAACCGCTAATTACCTCCTGTAAACATGTTTTCTATGTTCTCTCTGCAAATTGTCTTGCTTCAACCATCAATTTTGGTTCTTCCTGTAGCTTTCTTCTTTCCTTTTTTCCTAAATTGATATCTTTCTCTTATTTAAGTATTTCTAAGCAACAGCAATATCACCTTTTCACCTTCTCTTCAATAAAGTTTGAGCTTTAAATCACTTACTGAAGTGACTCCCAAACTTGAGTCACTCTCGAGGATCTTATTGAAAACACTCAAAATACTGAATGTTTTTAGACACATGAACTTTAAAACAGGACACAAATATCCCCACAGTAACCACACAACTACCAAGTGCCAAGGCAGCATCACTGTAGTATGTTCAGACAATATTTTCCCCAACTATAAAACTCAAGAACTCAAAAACTCAAGGTCTTTTAACCACAGAATCAGTGACAAATGCTTTACAAATGAGATACAGTAAGTTGCATCCTCTTAGACTAACACTAGGCACAATTCAAAGTGGGGTAGAAGTGGCAGACAAAGAACAGTGACATGTAAAACATCATGAAAAACCCTGGCTTCATGTGTCTGAGGGATAAGTCCCAATTAAACAAAGATCTTAAAGAAAAATTTCCAGCTTTCCACTTTCGCTTTTATCACTCTAGCACTTGCTACTCTAATCAGCCTCTTTGCTCCTCCTTATACCCAAAATAAACCAAAAGAAAAGTCAATGTATTAACATCAAATAAAACGTATGAGGTATTTTTGCTGCCTCCACTACAAGTAAACACCAGAGATGCCATTTATGAAAGTATAAAGCAACCCAAGGATGGTAAAGGAAAAATATAAAATATGCATTTACGCATAAATATTTTACATGGGTGAGATAAGACCTTTATAGTCAAACTGGGGGCGTTTTCAGGCACAATTTATTACATTTCATGCAACCTGCAGAAGGTTTTCTATTTCATACAAATCCCTGAAGTACCATCTTTATGAATGCAAGCAAAACACATCCCTTCATGCCCATTTTATTTGCCTTAAATTCTGGTTTTGGACACTTTCAAGTCAAAATCAATGTTACACTTAATATACTTCACAAAAACAAATAGATCTTTCTTCATGACTGCTAATAGTAACTTTTATAAACTTTAAAATACAGTGTTTGGTTTAATGAGGTCCTAGTGATTGATTTTTGTAATTGAAGCTGACAGGGCTCAGGGCTGTCTCCCCTGCAGAGATCCTCATCCCGCTGCTGAGCAGGAGCAGCGCAGGACAAGCCTTCTCCAGAAATGACACAAAATGGGAATATCCATGTTTCCTAAAAGCTCTTCCTCCAAGAGGATTGCCACTGCAGCACCAGCCGTTATTTCCCCCTTGACGGTGTTCTGGGAGATTTGTAGAAAGCCTCTCTTTAGGATCTTGGGTCCACAGTGAATGAGTGACTAACTAAGCAGAACTAAGCTAACAAACCAGGCTTTTCCACCACCGTAATATCTCCCTTTTCCTCTCCTTGCTCCTCTGGCCTTGGCTTCTTTGATGGAAGCTGAGCAGTTCAGCCTCCCACCGCCAAGCTCTCAGCAGGCTGCCTGCCAGGAACGATGCGACAAGGGTGACAGGCATCTGTCCTGCTCTGGTAGCAGCAAACATCCTTCCAGCAGCCAAGAGCGTGCTCCACATTGCAATTTTGTACTACGAACATTTACAAATCTGCCAGAGGAACGGGATACTGGGTCACAAAGCAGGTCACCTGAAAACTCAGCGTTATGCAAAGCATGAGCCGTATGCCTTCAAAAGTCATCCAAATTACTTCACTTTTACATAGAAACAATTCCCCTAGGGACAATTAAAAAAAAAATCAACTTGTTAAAATAATGCAGGCTACTTAAAAACTATTTAATCTGGTTTAGGTCCACTAAAGTAAGCTATAGTCTTCCTCTTAAGACAAGATATCTGGGTCAGAAGCACCACAGTGCAGTAAAAGCTTTGTTTTATTTACAGTATCCAAAGGACAAATACCCAACTACAACATAGCGAGCATCCCACCTGGAGATTTCAGGTGTCTCTGAAACCTACACTGTTTTAGCAGCTTTGTTTTTACAGCACGAGCTGAGCTGAGAAGGGATCACCAAGCTGTGGCAGGACTGCCGGGCATGTGCTTCCTACCCGGCTGCAGACACGAGGAGCATCTGCAGTAACTGGCCACATAGGCAGGACTCAGATATTTATACAGCTGCATCACGGAAAAGTTTGAGCTGAGACAGACAACGCGAAGAAGAGAATGCTCGAGTTGTGCCCACACATCCATTCACACCGTGGGAAATACCAGACGCTGCTGCAAAGCAGAGACGTCTGCTCCTGCAAGGTCCCACCAGCACAGCCAGCAGCAGCCACCACCACCGCCCTCCAACACACCCCGAACTGGGCCCAGCACCGCCTGATGGGATGGTGTGCGGTTGGTTTGTTTGTTTAACAGAGGACAGGTTGTCTTCCTTTATTGCTAAAGCCTCCGTCATCCATCCCCATGCAGAGCAAGGTTAATGATGATGAATAAGATCCTTTCCAAAATGAATGTGTCAGGTACGAAAGCAGGAAAACATCAGCACAGCAGGAAAACATCACTTCGCTATGTCAGCCGTGGGATCTTACGAAAAACTCTTCCCCAGATGCCCAGATCTGCAGCTGGGGGAGGGTTTTGGCAAAACACCACTGCCGTCTTCTGAGGAAAAACCTCAGGGAGCGCTCCTTTACTCCCTGTACAGCCCAGGGTAGCCCTTTGACAGCCACGCTCCTTCAACAGCTCAGCTGGTCACCGAGTCCAGCAGTGACAATGCAGCCTCCTGCGCAGGACAGGTGGGAGAGCTGCTCTGAATGAGTTCTGACAATGCTGACATACTTCCTTACATATTTTCAAATACCTAAGGCATAAACAAGAAACCGTCCCCCTTAATTCAAACATTCTTCAGTAGTGCTGTTCCACACCAGTTGAGAAATCCTCTTGCACTGTATCAAAGACATGTCATTTCTCCTATCTGCATCACCTAATGTTCATACAGTGTGTTTCAACTGCAATTTATTATATAAAGATAACTACTAATTTGTCGGCAGTGCTGATATTATATGATATTGACAAGAAAGGCTTCCTTTGCAAGCAAGAAGTTTTATTTTCGCAAGTACCAATGCCAATTCAAGCTATTCTATGATAGCCAAAACTGACCCCAAAAATGTGCATCCTAACCCAGCTCGCTAAACTCTGTGGAACATGCTGAAATCCACAGCTGTTTATAGCTGCAGCATTACGCATCTGACAGTTTTATTTGTGTAACAGTTTATGCTTTCATTATGTTCTGTCACTTGCTACATGGAATTTGTGTTTAAGAGGATTCCACTGTATCATATCTAAGAGGTTTACAACAAAATCCAAATAGCTGAACTCACGAATATACCGCTTCACTAGATTTAAGGGTTCACAGTAACTTCTTGTAGCCATATTACAACATTAGCCATCTTTGTCTGAGTAGATTCATCCACAAACAATACACAATGCAACAGAAAAATTACCTTCAGGATTGATTAAACGAAAAAAATCAATACATAGTATTATTACACCTGCCTTCTCATCATTCCATCATATATAAAAAACATAAAAAACAACCAGTTTTTACAAGTTCGTTCTCAACTCTTAAAAAAGAGCACAGAAGCACATTTCCTTCCAGGCCTACCAGTTAATTAACTCTGCCAGGAGCTGAACGAGTAGCAAAACTGCAGCTCCCAGTAAAAGCATGTAAACAACCAGTGACTGAGATGCCAAGAAGTAACTGGAGTAAACAAGAATCATAATACAGACAGGATCTCCTGCACACATCATCATGGGTTTTATCTTAGGAGGGGGGGAAAAAAAAAAAAAAGAGGGGGAGGGTGGGAAGTAGGCTAAACATGGAACATGTCACAGGCATTAAGGCCAACAGGCTATGGCAAATCTCCCACATGCTTAGCAAACCTACATTTTCCTCCCCATAGCCAGGGAGTCCTTTTTATAATTTTGCGTAGATCCTCATTGTGAGGCTTCTACCTCCAACCCAGCAGCTGGGGCGAGCCACCATCTTCAATAGTAGATGACAGGGTCGTTATATTCAATCACCTTTGCTCAGTCATCCTGATTGCAAATGGCCCTTCCTTGGGAAAGGGTATTTATTGACCCCAACTTATTCTACTTTTTGCTTCAAGTGGCTTTATCATTCATTCTACTGCTAAATTAAAAAGCTCTCCACCAAAAAATCCCCTCTCACACAGGCACTTGCATGCTGGTGGTAATTAAGTCATCTCTGAACCTTTTTGGAAATAAGCCACTGACAGTGACACTCTACAGAAGCTCAGGCTCTACAGACGTCACATCATACTGTACCTTTTCTCAACACTTTCAGATTTTTAAACACATTTTCTAAGAATAAGTATCAGAAATGCACAGCAATAAAATAATGCACTCTTACATAGGTTGTCTTCCAGGTCACACCATCACCTCTTTCCTCCTGCAGCATCACCTTATCTCACAGCATGCACCGGAGACAGGCAATCACGGCCATCAAGTTGGAGATGACGGCTCGCCATACGTCCTGCTCCAGTGGAGGAGCTGCTCGGCGCCACGCCGCTCCCCAGGCTGTAATCGTGCTCCGCTCTCCACAAATCCACTTGACAGGAAGCTTCTCTTAACTACAGATGATTTCAGTAATGAGTTATTTCAGCTCGTGTAACTGTGGTCTGTGGTGGCAACGTCAAGCCAAACTATGTCACAGCTTGTGTTAATTTCCACTAATGAGAATCTCAACAGTTGCAACAAATGGATCCATCTACAAACTGAGAAATTAAATATCTGGAATTACTTCTATGAAAACAATCTTCAAATTGCAAAAATCTGCAATGCACAAAGCAAAGATTGTCCTCCAGCAGAGACATATCTCAGACAAGAACAGGGAAACACGTCAGTAACACAACCGGCAAAGTATTAGAGAAATAGTGGAAGCTGAAGTTTTAAAAGATTCACCTTGTGCACTGCAGACCCCTGGAGAGGTAAGGAAAGCTTTTCTATTTAACTAAGAAGGACCAGCCAAGTCTCCACTTTCAGGGGATCCCACCATAAAGCAGATGCTAGACATCATGTTCTGGGCTTAACAAGAGCGAACTCTCCCAGGATGTACCTAAGGGGAAGAAGAGGTAGCGACTCATGTCTCGGTGGGCAGCGGGGCTGCAGGGCAGTTTGGTGTGAAAGCCAGAGTCCTGGAGCACAACAAGCTGCATGATTGCCACTCCAGCAGAAGCACCCATCTTTCTTTATCTCTTTTCCTTCACTTCCTCACCGACTGTCTCACCACGCAGGACTAGCTGAACCAAGCCTACACCTAGAAGTCGCTGCAGATTATGAAACACGACAGCGATCTCTGCTCCGGCTGCGAGCTGCAACGCTGCCAGGACCGAGGATGCTAACAAGAACCTGGAGGAACCAAAGTTCACCTATGATTTGTTGCCTGCTCAAGTGTGGCCATAAAATGAAACCCTCACACATCAGAAGGCTGACCTCATTGCACACTGTGCTGAACTAAATGGGCATGAGGTTCAAGGTAACGTAAGTAAAACCCATTCTGCAGAGGTGGGGGATGTCAGCTAAACACAGACTACAGGGAAAGTGCTGAGTTTTTTATTGCACCTCTGCCCAAGGAGTAAATAGTTTCAGTATGCTAGCGAGCACTCATGATCTTCACTAGTGGACTTTTATCCACTTTAACTGATGGAAGTTGCATTAAAAAAAAAAAGCAAAATACCCCTAGAAAAGGTACGGATCTGTAAAAGTCAACCACTTAAGCGTTATCAAGTATTCATAAGGCAAGAGGCTGTGGATGAGACCATTACATACTTCAAATGTGCAATGTACATGGTAATTGGGATTTGGCACACTAAAAATAAGGTTCCAAGCAGACTTCTGCACCTTTGAAAACTCCTTCCTCACTATTTCCACAGAAGCTGCGTATGTTAAAGTCTTAAGATGCAGAAGGAGCAATAAGCCCTTCTACAGCTAGTAACTGAATTTGCAGAGGAGTATATCTGATCTAACCCCAATGTCAAATGCTCAAGCTTTCCAAAGCACATCCTGTTCAGACTGAAGCTTTCCAGTACTACTTTTATGTCTTTAATTTGCTCTATTTTGCTAAATTTAAGCAAAGTTAGAATTGATGATTTAGGGGAAAAAAAAAAAAAAAATCAGAGCAAGGACTGAAAAAATCTTTAACAATTTTGTCCCATTTTTTTCCTTCTATGTGGGTAGGAATCTTGATGGCAAGCTTATCTGCATTACTGATGCTTGATTTAGCTGTCAGAAGCCTCATATTTCTTCCTCCTGTGTACTTTTAGTAGCATAATTATCTAAAGGGCCTCTTAAATATTCACCTATTGATTTGCTCCACATAAGTTACTTCATTAACAACATACTATCACTTTTTCACTTTTACAAGTAAATAGACATCTGGCGTTTTAAAACATCAGTCCCACATGTCCTGGAGAAGGCAGCTTAATTCATGAGCTTTGCTGAGTCCTTTCAGAGTATTTCTTTTGCATTCAACAATTACAGGTTCCTTATACCAAACCCAAAACTGGGTCATCTGAAAGCACTTATGAAGAATTTAGCAAGCACTAGCAAGCAGAATTACATTCGACCCATGCTGTTTCATGAGTAATTGAAACAGTCAGGTAGCTTAAACATATAACATTTTATCAAACTGTTGTTGAAAAGACGTTAGTAGTCATTTTTCCCTCAGTAGCCATGTCATTTCTTCCCTTTTACTTCATCTTCATAAATCCACTAGAGTCTAAATGCGGAAGAGTGGATTTAATCAGATAGCCAGCAATGCACAATTAACTTTTCTCTGTGTCAGTTCATGGTTTAGTGACATGATGCTGTGAGTGACAGAAGTGGAAGAGAGAAAGGAGGGAGATGCTTGGGAGTGAGGGGAGAGGAAGAAGGGGAAAAAAAAAAAGTTTTGTTTTAAATAAAGACAAATAAATTCTCACCTCGGTAGAGTCCCTGAAGTTCCAGTTTCTAAAATTGTTCACACAACAATTCTTTCTACAATACAAATCACTACCAAGGTGTTACACATATTTGTTTATGGCACCTCCAAAGGCTGACACAAGTGAACACGAGAAACTCATTCAATAACCTATTATGGTTACGCTGTGGAACAGCTGATTTTGTCATGCTCCTCACTGAAACATTCGCTGTTGTCAGACATCAGTCCAAATTGGGCGTTTCCTCCAATAAAGCCAAGACTTCTCCAGTTTATGCTTCTCTTCCAAACACTTCTACCTGGTTTCAACAAATATTTTAGTTCAAATTTTAGATTTGGATTTATAGAGCCTCAATTAAAAAGGCACAAAGGATATACTCGCAAGATTTAGGAAAGGTGACATTTGCCTCTTGTGAAATTCTGTTTAATACAACATGATGGCAGCTACTGCCATCAACAGAAATCTGGGAGTTATCACACACCTTTTCTTGACATTTGAGAGTCACCTGGTGGCTGGCGATAAAATGCTGATTTATGATCTGTAGACTCTTATTTATTGGAGGGCAAAACTCCCCTTAGGCAGACACTGTGACAGCATAGCATACTTGTAATTTTCTGAAGTCTCTCGAGAAAGCACATTCTATAAGTTGCAAAGGCAAATCTGCGTAAGCCTGGCACTCTCATATGCAATTTTCATTTCAACTAAGATTATATAAGATAATAAAATGCCATTTTAAAAGCTTGCCATTTTCTCTAACAAAATGGATGCCGCTTCATTACAGAAACTACAGTTTCTCTACGGTTTGAAGAAGAAAACTAAGCACAAATGCCTGTTGATTCTCCCATCACTTCTGGTGCCCTACTGAGAAAACTGAGTTATTGATAAAACAGGATTTAGAGCAAGACTTGCACGACTGGAAAATTTTACTACGCTTCTGAGCAAACAGTTGTTTTCTCATAGTAATAAAAAGCTTTCAGGTGTGAATGTTTAGAAGGATGCTGTGAAACAAGTTGTGCCATTGTATGTCCAGAAGAAGGAAAAAAACCACACACCCCAAAATATTAAATCTTTTCTTTGGAAACTGAACATACAATCTGATTGAAATAATCCATGGTAGTGATTTTGCAATTTGGTAATAAGGACCATCTAAATCTATAGAAATATTCTTTTCTTCTGGAAGAAAAATAGTCTGCTACTTGTAAGAGTTATTGATTTGACGCAGCCTACCTAAACTACACAATCAAATTAAAATGCCTCTTAAACAGAGACAGAAGAATGCAAGTGGACTTCCTCAACTTGAAGCCAACTCAGATGGCAAAGCTCAGTTCAGCTCTTCAGCATTGCCATTTCTTAGGTCGGTGCCGTGTCCAGACTGAGCTCCACTTCCCATGCCATATCAGAGCTTAAGAATAAGTGCAAGTTATTCCTTGACTCTGTGTAAGCTCTGCTCAGCAGTAACTAAAACATCCCTGTATTATCAACACTGTTTACAGCACAAATCCAAAACATAGCCCCATACTAGGTACTATGGAGAAAATTAACTCTATCCCAGCCAAAACCAGCACAGCGAGACATGATTTACTGTCACCTGATAGTCAGATTAGAAAGTCACAAAATACCAGGAGAACACGTTATTTCAATTACAAACTCGCTAAGAGACCTTAAAATGCAGCTGTAGTAAATTGGGAAACACCAGGAAGAGCAATGTTTCTTCATCGAAAAGTCAGCAAAGGTGACGGGGTTACAATATCCAAGCAGCAAGAGGTGTGAGTGGACCACACAGAGGAGAATATTTCAAGCAGAAACCACAATTAGATGCTGAAGCTAGTCCAGCTGAAAATGGAAAAAATAAGGTTTGCCTTTCTAATACTCCCAGTGGTAGATTTACTAATAGAATAGGAATTTCTTCCCCTCAACACCTTCACCGTGAGCTAGACATCTTTTAGGAAACTCTGTATTAATAAAACCAGAGTTAATGCCTTGGACTGGATGAAAGGTCTTGGTTTGCAATATACAGGAAAAAATCAGAAGAGGCATCTAACAACACCTTCCAACCTTAAAGCACATGGATAAAGCATAGGAATCTACTACTGCTTTTAGTTACTCTTTGTTCATCATGAACAGTGAACTGCTGTGATTTAACCCTGATGACAATCTCCATAGGATTTAGTATATTTACTTGTAGTGGAACTATTACTTTTCCTCCAAACTTACTTTCTCTGTAAATCAAGAACTACAGAGCATTATTCCTTATATTGCATGCAAAAGGTATTCAAAACAGGAAAAATCAAAGGCAAATATTAAAAAAAAGAGTTCATTCCAAAATTAGAATAGTCTCATTTCTTATGAATATGTTTCCTGACCTAAATGCACTTCCAAGTACCATTTCTTTCACAAAATCATGCTACAGTCAGTGAATAAAACAGATGATACTTGTTCTTAAATTCTCAGTGCTTGAACTGAATGCTTGAATTTTCAACCCTGATGTTTTTTTAACATAGCTGGTTTACAAAATTTGCAGCATGGCACTACATCCTCTGGGGAATAAGAAGGGCAAAGCAAGTTAAGATACAATTCTCTAACCTAACTAGGAGCCTGAAATCAATAACAAATCCATTACTTGACAAAGATGATTAAATGATGCTCTGCAAATTACTAGTAGCATTCCTCTTCCAAATCCAATGTGGTGATAACGGCATGATATGACAGCACTGATGGATGTCAAAAGCTTTACATTAAAAACACACTGGTGTTCACATTGTGGCCTTCAAGTCTCGTTAAGATAGTTCAATTTTGATTGATAGCAAAAAGGTACACTTCTGTTGGTCTCTTTTCATACCAGGCTTTTTTGAATGAAGGTAAAACAACGATAGGTAGAAGCAAGGCCACTAAAGAAACACCAAAACAAACACACCAAACAGCAATCTTCTTAAAAAAGCACGAAGAAACAAAAATAATTTATACCTGGAAGGTTGCTTTCCAAAGACTTATTTGTAGAAAAATTTAAAGTAGCCTTGTCTATGAAATAAAAGTAGTATGCACTCTCTAATATTAGACTCTAGGTTTTTATCTAAAATTATGGCTGGGAGAGACTGTTTTTCGAGCCCAGCATGTCTACAACAATGTGTCTCATCACATTGTGTCTCTTCTCTTCAAGCAGTTCACCAGAACAGTCAAAATCCACAGCATCACCTATGTCACACACAAAAGAAATCACAGCTCCTTGCTAGTTCCTGGTAACTTGAAGTATTTCACAGACACACGCAAAAAAACCCAAAAAAAACAAAACAAAAAAAAACACAAACACCACACAAATGGGAAAAAACCTAGAGTGATTACTGCTTTTACTATATCATTGAGGAATTGGCAGACCCTTATTAATTCCCAGTCAGAACTTGCTTCTGTGTGACTGCAAGATATTTTTCCTCATAAGCCTGTCCAGTTGCATTTTGAACATCTCTAAACTTTGAGCAAAGACATACTGCAGCAATGTGTTTCACAGCTTAAGTGACACATACGATGAAGTGGTTCATCTTAAACCTGATGGTGACCTTCAGTCCTCACATGAGGAAAAGAAAACAAGCGTCCCCACTCTTCGCCCTTCTCTCTGTTAGGACTTTGTCAAGCTTAACATGGTTCTCCCCTGTCCCCAGGTTCTTCTCTGCTGAAGATCTAGAAGAGAGCTGGTCATTCGTGCTGCATTTCTCTGAAATTTTATGTTTTACTAAATTGTTTCCTAGAAGAAGGACTGAAAACTGACCATCATTCACACCACAGACTAAGAAAACAATGCAATTATGCCTTCATTTTATTTTCTATTCGTCTCATAGTAACTCATTAAATTAGTTTCTTTTTTGATCACTGCTGACCATACCGATGATTAGTGGACTATTGTGCAAAGACACTGAAGGCTTATCATTTTCATCACATAAAACTGAGTCTGGCAAACCAGAGATGAACCCACTTGAGAAAATATTTTAAAAGGAGTCCTTGATGAATAGAGTCTTACTCTCAACAGATAAAATCTTGGTGAGATAATTATGTGTAAATTACAACCTAAAAAGTAGCTTAAACTCTACTGGACAAAAGTTCTTGGCAGACTGAGTTGAGAGCAATGCAAAACATTTTTAAAGGTAGTTGGTGCTACTAAATCAAACATAAAAGCGGAATGCTGCGAGGTAAATGCTTTGAGTCAATGCAATGAGCAGCCTACTCCTTGCTGGGCTTTGAGGATGGAGCAATGCTAAATGCTGCCTAGGCAAGGGCAGTCTGCTTGATCAACGGAGATAAAGTTCTGCCCAGACTAGTAATACCAGATGCAGAACATAGGATGAGAAAAAAGCTGTGTCCACATTTTGAAAACTTATTTTGAAAAAAAGTTAGTGCTGACACCTTGCCACATACCTTCACATTTCTAGAGAGTGAAGTCTGAGAGCATTTTTTATTTCCACAGTGCAACTCTCAGTTTTCTTACATTTACCAAAAAAATAATGAAGTCTTGCTTAAAAATGTATTTCATCTTTTTCCACACGTGAACAATTTTGGAAAGAAAAGTCCAAGGAGACTAAGGGATCCTCCAGCACAGAGCTCAGTGAAGCAGCTGCAACGCTATTACTCACTGTCCTGCCTGTGGTGAAAACAATGCCACAGCCATGCCTCGGTGGGCAACAAAGGAGTTCATTCTTCAAGGGTTATTCAATTCTTTGTGTCTTGGCTGAGTCCACAAACTCAGAAAGCAGGAGACAAGTTAATGTTCACCAGGGTAGCTGAAACATAACATGGATAGGTGCCCTGCCCTGTCTAAGAACTGGACTGAGGGCTCCTCAAATTAGTCTCTTAAGCCACAGCATTGTCATTTAAAGAGAGAAGAAAATAGGAGAGCAGGGTAGGAGCTGAGCAAAGCAAGTGCTTCTCCAAGCGCCAGCTATTTCTGACTCATGGATCACTCCACAGAAATCTAAGGATTCTTCTTCCCCAGCCGTCTCGTCGTAACAGATTTTTTTTTTTTCATTAAAATATGTGCCAGGTTCAAACATTTTGCTGCTCCAATCCAAAACTCTTACCCAAGTAACATTCCCAGGTCCTAATCTCTTCTCCCCTCACTGTTTTTCCTTTTATTGTCCACCCACCACTGGACTTCTCAGAAACTGTAGACTCCCTGTTTAATGTCTCCCTTACGATGACAAATGAAGAAATAATTTTTTTCCCATTCCCTATTTGTAAACCACCCAGAAGCAAGGTCAAAGAAGCTCCCCAGACATCTGCTCACACTGAATGCAGTGCAAACACAGCAGCAACACGGCCCAATAAACCACAGTGCTGGTCTAAAGTGCCCTCACAACAGTCGTCCCATCCCCAGAAAGACAGAAGAGGTCTCAAAACATTTTTTTCTTACTAGCGCAGCAACACTTACATATATGTATTTCATACGACCTACTGCAAAACATAATCTCTCTAGTTTGGAAGAGAGAAAGGAAAAAGCCAAGATGCCAAACACGAGATAAAGAGCTCTTTGGCATCCCCTTCTTGCTTGGGTAAGCAGAGAGAAGCGTGCAACCCTATCATACCACTTAAACACGTGGCTGAGAGATCGTCAAGGCGTACAAGGTGGTGAATGAAAACTAGTTAGTTGTCCCACCTCAGAGCCACAACTGATGCCCAAGCTCAATTCTTTCTTAAGTTATGAAAGAGGTTAACAGGGGAATTACTTTTACGTAAGAGGATAAAAATGGGTCTGTGAAGGGTCCACTCTGTGCTCACCATGGGCACAAGTGCCAGGCTGGAGCATGGCTCCTCTCATCCTCTAAGACCATACAGATAAGCCAGCACCATCCCCTCCTTCCTCCTTGGCCACTAAGCTTTCTTTCAGAGACCAAAACATGACTAACGCTACAGTTCCTCTCATCTCTTTTCCTCTTAAGCTTTTGGGAGATCAGGAGAAGTCACATTGTTCAAACAGCTCCATCTAAGAGGACATCTTCCACAACACCTCTGAGTTCCCATCTTGCTTGTAGTCAGGATGGGATGGGAGAGGGAAGAGAAGGAATCTTCTGAATTTCTCCCCTTCCAGACAGTTCAAGCAGAGGAAAGTGCTACAGCTACACAAAAACTGGCATGTCCCAAGTATTTGGCCATGCTGACCAAAGATGCTTGGGCTTTTGGTACCAGAGTGATCATCACAGCTACGTACCAGATGATGCAGCAGTATGGCCAGACTACTTTCAGGTTCAAGAGACCTAATTCTCTTATCTTGCCTCAGTCAGACACATAGGGCTATTGTTTCTCCCATCTGTTCTCTACTTTCAGCAAGCAAAGGCTGAAGGACAGCAAAAACCGTATGTTGAGGAAGATAATGTAAAAAGGCTAAGCTCGTTGCTAATCCCCGCTTAAGGAGGACTGAGATACAAATGCCTAGACTTGTTATACTGTCATTTCTCCTTGCAGCCTATTTAGTAGGTACATCCTAATTTATCAACAGTGTGTTTAGACTGTCTTGTGCGCTCCAGTCTTCATCTAATAAGTAGCCATACAAGCCAAACTCTGCCAATTCTCACAATTTGCTTATGTCGCCCACTCTTCTTACATCAGCAGCTGCGAAATCCTCAGTGTCGACTCAACTGAAAATTACCAACTCCTTCTGGATAGCACTGCAGGTCACTAATAATTATTCTTTGACTGTAAGAGCAGTCTTATAAAGGAGGAATTGAAAATAATTTGATGTTTTGTCATTCAAGTTTATTCTCACATTTCTGCAGTAACCCTTCTTCAATTTACTTAAAGTATACGGTAATTTTTAACTACAGGTTTGGACAACAAAAAAGCAGGATGAATCATTCTGGATATTTAAAGCCTACAATCAGACGGCTTGAGTCCCCTTGTATTTTGCTACAGTTCTCAAGCCGGTTTTATTTTCTACTTATTAGCAGAAACACCTCCATAGGGAGCATTAATTCATTTAAACATGCAAAACACTTGAAGATTTGGGAATTTCTTCTATTCTACAAAGCTTTAAAAGTCCTTGTTCTTCCCTCTACATTGATTTTTGCTTTCTTTGTAACTGCATACCCGGAATTAGAGGGCATTAGAGCTAAACTGGGAAGATAGCACATGTGTATAAATATATCATGTAAAAATAAAACTGGGCAGATGCATAGGAAACACCCTGCAGCACACATTACCCTTGTTTTCCTCATCACTGCATGGGCAACACACGTCTGCTGGTGCTTCAGAAGCCAGGACCGCTCTCAGGGATAAACACAGGCCATGCTGTTGGGGAGAGGATGCTCTGGGCAACATCAGCCTTTCGCTTTAGCTGCTCTCTGCTAAGTCACCAGCCGAGCTGTATGTTGGAGCAATGCTGAAAGTAACTTTTAATTTCTACTGCCTATAACTCACAAGATGACACAGCTACAAAATATTCAGTTTGTATAAACAGCCTTAGATCAAGCAAAGCTTGCTTGAGAGTTCTCTCAGGTTGGATAAATCTATGGTAGCAATCCATGTTTCCTGCTGTTTGTTTTCTTTTTTTTTTTTTTAAGTATAGCTTTGAAACATATTACAGTAGCAGCGATTTACACACACACACACACACACACCACTCCAGACTCCTGTTAATGCTCAACTTGTTGCTTTAATATTCTCCACAAAATGAGCTTCTTAAAGAATTAAAGAAATTACTGTACACAGGGAATCAACACTGATCAGGTAAGAGTCACAAAGAGAGCAGAATTTCAACCATGTTACCCAGTGGTCCACTCTACAACTACTTACCTTAAAAAACTCCCACAGCCTGTCAGAAAAATTCACGTTGATATAACAACACTCGTATGTCAACACACTGTCTTTTTAGATAGCAATGATGAACAGCCTGCATCGATTCAAGTGATATAACATCGAACTGAACATCTCCACCTTCTGAGTTCTACATCAAAATCTATCTCAACTATGAAATCCCAAATGTAAGGATTAATGATACATCCCAAAGGATTCCCAAAGTGCCGTTCCTGACCTGTATAACCATGGTAGTGGATGCCTCTTTACTCCTCCCTTACAAAACAGCTGAAGTTTCTCTTGTCCTCCTCTAGCCAGAGCAGAAGAGCTGGTGATAATCCCCTCTGAATGCAGTATTTAACACCTGCCTGGTAGGTGACAGGTGCTACAATGCAAGAAGATTAGCACAGTGAGGTCCTTTTATAGAGAAGCAAAGTCACCATCAGCCAAGTACAACAGCTATGGCTCTGCCTTGGCTTACCAGAGCACCTGCCACCCATGTGTGCACCTGCACTTCTCACACATGCATAAACATTTATGTTAAAGGCTTGTGGGAGGAAATCTGTCGTCCCACAAAGGCAATGGATGTGTGTTTGGGCAAACAGATTGCCATGGGATGGCCCACCTCCTGGGCAGCCCGGCAACCTCAGACTAAGGATGCTGAATTCTCAACAGCAGCATCACAAGAACCTTTTCAAGTCCTGCTGCTTTCATACCAGCAAATGCATACCTGACAAGGCAGCTAAGAGTCCTTTGAGAGAACCAAGTGCATATAAAAACCCAATTAGATGTGGCACATCATGAAGTGGGAAGTAAAAGCCAAGATTAGAAAAATTAACAACCAAACAGTAGGTGTCTGAATGTGCAAGGGCAAGACCAGCAAGACTCAACCAGGCAACTATAGACAGAAATACTAAAGTATTTTCCCTGAACTTCAATCTAACCCAGAATAATTCTTACCCTGGAATTACTTATCACCTCAACTCACTGACTCGTGGCCCCAAGGAGCCTACAGAGGTTCTACAGAAGAAAGAGGGATGCAAAGAGCAATGGAGAGGAACAGGATCAAACAATCTTCTTTCTCTTCCACTAAAACTTTTTTGAACACATAAAAAGTAAAAGTCGGCTCAGGCTGTTTGTTATTCAGTTTAGCACTCATTATGTGATTCTCTGCTATCAGCCACAACACTATGAGACTACACCTACATCTCTTGCCACGCTCAAGATATTTTCTCAAATCTCATCTCCCGGACACCATAACCCATGCGATGTGTTCTGTTGGTTGAGCAAGTCTCTCCTCTGAAAGATTCAAACACGGGACAAAAGACAAGGAGGGACTGTGCTTTCTTTCCCTATGACTTGGCAGAAGAAGATAGCAAAAACCATAAAACCACCCTCTGCAGTTCACTACAGCTTTGACCTTACTGATTTCTAAATCAACACCAAAGTACCTGTTGAAAGAGACACTCATATAATGTGAGGAGGGGGGGGAAAAAGAAAAAAAAAAAAAAAAAAAAAAGATTTTTTTAACCTTCCTAATCCAGACTAGCCTTCTCTATCGCTCCAGTTGGGCTTTTTTGCTTGTGTCAGAAGACCCCAGAGCCCATGATGTTTTACTCTTGAATGGTCATGTGTTCCTCTGATCATCTCCTACTGCCCAAATAAAACTGAAGTACCTGCACAGTGAGAAGCAATGTTACCAGAGCAACTTTAGCATCTCACCTCTCCAAAATTAGTTCTTTACATTCATCTCCTGTGTACCTGAGGCCCTTTGGGAACACAAAATTACAGCATGAGATGCCTAACCACTTGGACTTCCAGCTTCTCCCAAGTATCAAACTGGATTTACTGCACTCCTTAAAATGTAACGTCAGCGTGAAAAAAACATTACATAAGAGAAGCTGTGCTCTATTATGTTGGAAACTTTTGCTTTCAATTATGCTAACTACCACAGTGAAAACATGCACTTAGTAACACATACTATAGATACTGTTAAGCAATGTGTGGCAGTGAAAAGAGAATTAAATTAGAGGGAGTAGCCCGCAGCAATGAAGACCGCAGGAAAAAACTGTACCTCCACCTCACCAACCCATAAGGTCACTGGACAGGCGTTTGCTGCAAGAAACATGGTAGAAAACAACTGGGACTGCTCCTCCAGCAGACAAGCTGTTCCACGGTGAGAGATGGTTTTACCGGCTCTGCTTCGCCAGCACCCTAATTATCCCACAATAGGAACAGTTACCACTACGAGCTCTTCCAGAACACACCCTGGTCACTACCGACAAGTCTGAACCCAGCTTCAGCCTTAAAATTGAAACGGAAACCCAGAAACCCTAACTCGCCTGGGGAGCAGAGGCAGCTTATTCCTTAAATTTAAAAAGCCAGACTATTTTAAAAATAAAAAGTTTCCAGCAACTCATGTGAAATCCTCAGCTGTGTTTGGGAATAAAACAAAAACCTTGCGGAAAGCTTTCAGAACGTAACTCTCATTCCACACTTGAGACCGCAAACCTCCCAGATTTCGCAGAGACACCAGCATCGCGCCAAGCACTGCCCGAGAGACGCAGCGCCTTCCAAGCAGAACATCAGCAAAGCAAAAGCCATTTCCACTCAAACATAAGCTGCCACTGATCCTGGTGCATAGACACCCTTGGAAGTATTTTTTCCAGGATTTTGTAAGGACAAAGAGCTGTGTAGTATCTTCTGGTCGCAATATTTTACATTATACAAGGCCTCCTCAAACTGGCCTTTTTTCCTGTATTATAAGGGTGCTCTCATGAGCTGCTTAAGTGATCAAACAAGCATTAAAGACTGCAAGCAAACAGACCACAGCATGAACAAGCAATGCCCACTTCAGAACAGAGAAGCAAGACATTCACTTATCCCTGATGAATTATGAATTACTTCATACTTACGGAATGCTTCCTTAAAATTTTTAACATTAAAATACAATACATCAGTTTTATTCTCCCCATTAAACGGACAGTTGAAGACACAAGTCATTTCAGGTCAATTGCTATGGCAGTTGACATCACCTAAATCTATGACCCACGTGTCCAACCCATGGGTACTGACACACAGTGCTGCTCTCATGTTGCCCAGGAGATGGGCAGAGGGGCTGCACTGGCCCAGCAGAAGCACCATGACAGCATACTGTCATCCCGAGTGCAAGAAGACCAAACGCAGAACAGCAAGAGGCAGCAAGCCATCAGGGTCCATGCTGCTGATGTGCTTGCTTTGCTTTAGGAAACACCAGACGCTCAGGGCTGTGAAATTCCACCCAGAAACAAGCCATTTGGCTGCATTAAACAACCAGTCAGAAAGATAAGAAAAATAATTTCCTAACGAACAGCAACAATAACTAAATTTAGGAGACCTCACCAGCCCACCTAAGCACTGGGGAAGGGTTCAAAGTAACAGTTGGGAAGTCTCTTCAGTTTTCAGTAAAAGGCTGAAGTGTAGAGTTACAGCAGGATTCCACTACAGCATCTACAAAATACAGACTTTTCTCCCTTGCAGTGTTTGATGTCATCCAATGCAAATGGAGCACATTAGTTTTTACTGAGAGTTTGCTCACACAGCAACCAGAGGGGCACCGCACCTCGCCATCTGCCAAATGCTGGTGAGAACCGGTGAGCCTCCATTCCAGCTGCCTCTGGTCACTGATGCCCCAACGCCGTCTGACCACTTGTCGGATCAACCGGTCCTGCAGATGGGATGAAGGACCAAGAGCCAGAAACCCATGTTCTGCTTCCCCCAGCTTCAGTAACACAGACCTTCCCGCTCACACAATAGCTCTTCATTAAAGCCACGAGTGGGCAGTTTTCTGTAATGAGTGCCATTTCAAAGAGGATATGCTAACCAGAAACAAGACTCTCTTGTTCCAGAGAAAGAATTTCTGCACATTTAATTAATCAGAAACGACTACTGTGCTTACACCCTGCCTCAATCTGCATTCACTTCAAGCATAAACAGGACCCAGCTTTCCAAATTAGCACAGGCAAACACGGCAAGCATTTCTGGACATCAGTTTCTTGAAAATACTTGCCCAACTCGCCACAGGGGTGTTATGAGTCTAAACTAGTTTGTAATATGCACATAGATCTTTCGATAAAAGCTGCTTCAGAAGTTATATTAAAAATATTAACCAGCAATTTTAATAGCCATCCAGACCAACTCAAATCTTCCTAAAAGATCTTCCTTTCCATTGTGAATTTTAACTATATACATTTCTTGCTTATTCTTTTACTTGGTAACTTTCAAAGCTAAAGAAATTAGAGACTACCATCATATCCTTGGTTTTCACATATACAGCACCACACACAGCACGTACCATAACACACTCAAATGCATTAACATCATCAAAATCCGACACTCGCCAGTAATAAGTGACCAAGACCATAAGTTCTGAAACAGCAACATGTACCGACAATGTGAATTACAGCAATCACGACTACAGGTTTTTTCAGTATATAATTCAAATTACTTTGACCTATATACACGCTTATCTTAGTTTTATTTTTTTAAAAAAAAATCAAAGAAAAAGAAATCAAAGAAAATAATAATGTCATGTTTCTACAAGACCTCTATTTTCTTGCAAACATAATTTCTATTGCTATCAGTTTTCAAGTGGATTAACAGTTACTATATACTCACTTTTCTTACCATTGCTGTCTGAGGACCATGCCTGTTGTAAATATCACCAGCCAGAGCCCTTGTATTTTATCTTTAATCATGCATATTACCCTTTTTATAAAATATTTTTTTCTCAAACACTGAAGTATTTCAAGTTTGTTCACTTTTGCGAGAAAGCAAATTAAGCGAAATCATGGCGAAGGAAAGGGACCTTTAATAAACATCTGATTTGCTGCTGGATGGTGTTTCAGATTATATTTAAAATACATCATGTTTTGCTGACACCTCCCTGCACAGTTGCTGGTATAAAGCCTGGCGAGAGAGTGACTATGGCAACAGCAATAGGATATTTATATATCTATGTATACGTGTGCATGTGTGTGCTTACAAATATGCACATACACACTCACAAACACACACACACACACAACCCCAGGCTGGTTAAGATGATCCTCAAGGTTTTCTCTGCTCTCATTTTCACAGGAATTGGTAACCATTTCTAAATGAAAGGCCTGGGGTGGCAGCAGCAAGTTTTATATGATGAAAATCTTCCAAGAGAGAAGCCTAGAAACCTATCAACATTTACAGTGTGTACACAAACACATGCTCACTTCAGAATGCTTTAGCTGTAACCAAAAAGAAACCCAAACGTCTGCAGGCACAGATGCAGTGACACCATCAAAGTAAGAGGCACTTCATTTACAGTTGTTTGGTTGGGTTTTTTGTTTTAATTTTTCGTTTGTTTCAGGTTTTGTCTTGGTTTTGTTGGTTTGTTGGTTTTCAGTGGGGCTTTTTACCCACAGTACTACAGCCTCACTGCAGCGCGCACACTATTTTAAGAGAGATCCAGCCCCTCCTTCACCGATAGTACCATTACTCCTCCTCTTTGAATAAGAAACGTGCAAAAGTTCCTTTAGTCTGCAAATTAAATAGCTACACACTGAGCTCAAATTGTTATTTCTAGTATTAATTTCTGTCTCCTGACAGATCCTGATAGGTGATGCAGGAAATTCGAGGTAACAAAGGCTTCTATTTGCAGCAATAAAGAACTCTCAGCTGGAGGAGGGGGAAGGGATCAGAATAAAAGGCTAATATGCGAAGCCTATGAACACTACAGAAAATCTGTGTTGAGTCCAGCAAGCAAAAAGTCTAGCAGATTCAAAGCAGTATTAAGAAGTGTTAATCCTTTTACCTCTGAGCTATTCATGAGCAATATGCAAAGCTGTTCTTATGGCGTCGTGTTTGCAATGCTCCAGTTATGCTTGCATCAGCATTTCCATTGTGAACCCTGCTTTCAGAGATTTTTTTACTTTGCCAAGTTTTAGTCTGGAACAATTTTACTACAAGCCTGTGAGATTTTAGTCCAGGATTAGGATTTAAGTCTGGTGAAGAAACATTTGGACAAAACCTGCTTGGCTGTTTTATTTATTAGAGAGCAAAGTTAATCCTTCCAAGTTACTGGACTGGGAAATACTCAAAAATACTTTTTTTTTTTCAGCGTAGAAAAAGAAAACAGATTTATTCTCCCAAAAAAATTCTTTGTCCCCGAATCTCTATAATCACAGAACAGACGAAGGTTATAGACCACAACACTGAAGTACAATTGAAACATGTCTTCCTTTGTCAGGCATTTTCTTTCTTTTACAGATGCAACATGGGGACCAGGAAGGGGAGGAGGGAAGAAGCGTTTCACTGTGGGTTGCAGGCGAAAGGTGGACACTTAAACCACAAGTGGCACATTAACAAGTAGGAGACCAACCCACAGCATTTCAAACTCTAGAAATTGTGCCACATTCCTAGGCAATGGAAATCAAAAATGTTAAATATCACTACATAATTTATCAGCTATAAGATGTTCATTCACAGCATTGGTGGACACATGTCCTAACTGGCTACACTACAAAAATTATATAAAAATCAACATAGTAAGCATTTAAAGAGAGATGAGCTCTGTAGAACAGACAGAAAATGTTTGCTGTGTCCAATGCCATTTTCTTCAAGCCACTTGTGTTGCACGTCAGCTCTCAAACCCTGGGATGTGCTGACCTGGTTGCAGGATCTCAGAGTCACTCAGCTTTCAAGTCCTGTGCTCAGTAACACGTGTGTTCACGGCACATCCCTCGCCTGGTGACACACGGCCATCGCGGGTTCTGCAGGCGCTCAGCAGCACACGGCCAGGACACTGCCCGCCTGGCTCACAGCGCTGGTTCCCCACCAACACTTCTGCATCTACTCCACCATCAGTACTGCACAACCCAGCGAGCTGAAGCTTGAGTCTCTGCACAACTTGACAAAACAGACTGATGACTGCAAGAAAGCCCTCCCCGATGCAAATAACACCTGTAGCTCAGAGAAAAGCTATGGTTAATTAAAACCAAGGCAAAATGTCCAAAGAATGTCCTTTGTGAGCTTTCCGGGTAGCATCCACCGTACGATCCCCCAGTAAACATATGGGAATCAACACTCGGAGCTTCTCCCTGAAGCACTACATGTTATGGTCCTGCACACATTATATGCATTTACATTCAAGCAGAGAGCTAAATGTTTGCAGGTAATGTAAAGTTTTTTTCCATATCAAAATCTCCATTACCAACAAGACTTCATAACAAAGTTTCTGCTATGCCTAAATCACTCCTCTTACCTGGGCTTTGTATCAGTACATAAACTGCCTATTGTAAAGTGGCTAAATAATTTCAAGAGGTAAATCCTTACCATATAACTGCTGACATGCAAAGATTTTCTAAGAAGCAAATGATGGAGAACATATTTTCAGTGACGATAAACCACAAAACATAATGCTAATTTCGGGTAGCACACCAGATCCATCCTTTACCTTTTGACCAGACTTTCCATGCCAAATGCCTGCAAAAAAAATCACCAACCAATACTTCATACCATTTACTTCAACAGTAAATATATGATTGGGTTTTTTAAAAGGTGACAAACAGAATGGATTTCCCTCCTATGATTAAAATAACCAGTTCTAATTTGTGTCTGCTTTTGTGTTTTCCAGCTATTTTCCTAAAGAAATGAAGTTTCTTATTAATTGCTTGATAACAGTGTGCATTAATTTGCCTCTAAACCTACACTTCACACTTTAAAAAGAAGTAGTTATATGTTCATGTGTATGTACATACATGTATGTGCATATGCACACACACTTTTTATTTTTAGTTTTAGATGTGACATGAAGCATCGTTTCCCTTTCTTGTTTACTAAGTACATTTTTTTCTTTTGACTTGTTCCAGTTGAATTTGGATGGAAACTGAGCTCAGAAGTATGCAACGGTGACTTTCAAAAGATTTAAGTCTTTCAAAGTGTTCACATGAAATGGAAAAGGTTTATCTGAACATATTTTTGTGTTTTAAATCCATCAGGTTTAAAGATCTATCTACCATACATCAAATCAGTCTCATCATCTTTCAAGAAATTTTTATTCATATGCAGTAGAAAATGAACTTTCCATCTTGTACAAGAAAAATAAATCTTTCAGTTCCTTAACAGTGTATGAATGAGGCCACGAATGGAATTCACTAAGTAAACCAGGGCAATACTGTTTTGTCTGCAGATGTAGAGTGAGCTACAGCTGATTTAACATTTCTACTAACTCTAAATCCAGGTGGTTAACAAACACCTTCCCAAATTTAGGAATTTTATTACTTTTTAAAGCTGGGAACGAAAATACAATACTTGGAAAAAAAAACAAAAACAAAAACATTTTCAGGCCTGAATGCGAGACATACTTTTCCATGCAGTTAAAATTAGTCACATCCATTTTATTTAACTGAAAAACTCCTTCACCCCCCGCCATTTAACAAAAACATGCTAATTTTCACTTACTCTTGCAAGAGCAAAGTTCAGCTTCCAAGCTTCCCCAAGCCACGGCAGGTCGGTGCCACTACAACTTGTGCATCCTTGTGCAGGAGAGGCAATACAGCCTTTCCCCATTTGTCACAACGCTTTCTTTTGTCACTTCTATATTTTCATGACTGAGCGGTCTTTTTTCTTAAAGAAAACCAGACGCCAAAGAGGATAACTATGAACAGAACAACGCTCACGGTCATTTTTAGCATGTGAGGTCAGCCAGAAAGCCCCTGGGGACTGCATGTCGAGCCAAAGAAACCAAAAGTTTTTAACTTTCCGCTACAAAGCTCTGCACTTCAAATTTCACACACACAAAAAAGCACAGAGCAAGAAAATTTTGAACCTATATGTTCAATTTTATGCAGAAGCGGAGATCACCATGTGAAGTGCTCCTAGTCTTGAAACGGATAGGCACAAAGACAGGGAGAAAAAACTCCTCCCGAAAACATAGCTCCAAAGCAGTATGACTGTAACTACCGAGCCCATGATGTGGTTTGAAGAATGGCTGAAGGACTAAAATAGTTAGCTATGCTACATACCGACAAATATGTTCAGTACATTGCCACAGGGATTAGAATTTTGTGTGGCCATATTAAGTATCTTATTTAATATAAAGACAGGAATAACCCTTGCAATTACATTTTCTGAGAGAGTCTACAAAATGGAAAGCTACCACCAGAGACTATGAGATTATATATTATGGCAGGAAAGAAGAAAAAAATACATGTATCAGTTTCAACTTGGAAAAACACAAGCAGAAAAAAATAATTCAACTCATGCATCCAGTGACAGGTAGTAACCCAGAAATCAGCAGAACCAAGAGAGATGATGCAAATGGGAACTGCAATGAAATATACTATGAATAAGAGAGATTACAGCACTTTTTAACTAACTATCAAACAAAATCTGAGCTACAAAAGACAAAGTCTAAAGCAGTTTTAACCCAACTACAGAGGAACAATAATTGTATACTCAGAAAAAGGTTGGTATGTTTAATGAGAAAATTTAATACAGAAACTGGGTGGGCACAAATGATAGGGAGACGAAAGGAGGGAGAGTACTGACATTCATCACAGCCCTTCAGGACCAGGTGATGGAGATGGCAAAACATTCCTGGACCAAACAACAGCATGCTCAGAGCACAGACACCACACTCAGCAGGGTTTCCATTAGATTGGCTTCTTGTTGATTGATATACACACAAAAAAAAATTAGGCAGCAACAGACCAGGAAGCATGGCACTTAACAGACCCAAGAGAGATTCCCCAAGAAGGGAAATTGTCCTGAATCAGCTTCCTAGCAATACAAAAAAGTTACCAGTGAAGCAAGAAAATAAAAGTTTTGGTGCCAAATAAGTGCATGGATTTTGCACACAGGTGAACTGGGAATTGCCATTCAAGGTGTCCATCAGAGCCCTGGAGTTTCACTTCAGGAACAAAAGCCGTGTGGCATTAAAAGCAGAATAAGGTCAGGTGGAAGAAAGGATTAAGAGTGTGGAACAACTTTGTGAGATCTACAAAATAATCCAGAAGTTTTGTAAGTCCAGGCCTTCTCAAAGCCAAGGGCGCAAGAACCGAGACATGATCAATGTGGGCTCCAGGGAGACTACGCCAAGATTTGCTTCTCAATAAGCCTCTGGACTGGAGAAGACGAGGAGGAGGAGGAGGACACCCTAACAAGAATTACACAGCCAGTTACAGCCTGCAGGGGAAGATAAGCACAGCATAAAAGCCAAACGAGCTAATGCTTTGTGGCCATTACAAAGATAGGTTGGACCATTAATAAATGATAAAGGAGGAGGAATTAAAAACTCAAGTAGCTTGCTACACTGACCACCTTTTAAAATCTAAAAGGGAAAATGAAGGAAAGGCTGAACAATTAGAATGTAATTATGAACTTCTAAACCATGTATTTATATACGTATACATACCTATGTATGTATATATGTATATGCACACACACATATATACCTAAAAACAGATACTTAGCTGTGACAAGTATGAACAGCACCACAAAGAAACTCAAAATTTCAGACATCTACAGTGAGAAACATTTGCAAACAGAGAGAAATCAAAATTGTGATGGACAGCTGTTCTCAGCAAGCACTCCTGGCAATACCCACTACTGCTGTTCTGCACTTTTATCTGTATTACCTCAGTAAAGTACCAATTGACAGCCATTACAAATGGGCATTAATAATTACAAGTAAAAGCCTTAGGAAATGTAGACATACATATCAGAACCACTTCATAATATCATTTATTTCAAAAGTTGAGCCAGTGAAGACAATTTTGCAAACAAGCTTAGTAGATATAGCCACTAATTCCTTTATGACATGGAATATCTAGAGATAAAAGACATATTTAGACCTCAAATTTGAGAAGAAAAACACACAAATTGTTATCATATAAGCAAGCAAATTTTACTTCTCCTAAAAGAACAGTTTTATTAAGATAAGAGAAACGAGCCCCTAAGACTCCTAGAAGATTATTATCTTCTTTCAACCCAAATGAGAAATGGGGTACATAAAGCATGTGCAAAATCTGACACAGCCCATCACTTTAGAGAATTGTAGTTTGCCGATAGCAAGCACACAGTAGATAAAATACACTTGGATGTCAGTAAACCATTTGACTGTATCAAATGATACCACTTCAAAATAATTTAAGAAACAAGTTTTGATGTGGACTGAACACTATACCAAAAAACATAAACAAAAGAAAACGAAAATCATATACCGAAACTTTGAAAGTATCTCTCAAGGATGCAGGAAGTTTTCTTCTATATTCTTCTACTTAAAAATCTTTGTTAATGATGCAGAACAGGAGTAGAACGTGTGTTCTTGAAATCTGTGGATGATACTAAATTTAGGAGTTGCAAGCCCCAGCGAGGACAGAGAAAGTTGAGAAGCAAGCAATTAAAAATAAGGTTCTCCTTGGGAAAGTGCAGTGAAGACATCCAACAGGAAAATAATCTGAAAGAAATATTCAGTGGGAGTGACAAACTGAGGAGCCAAGAAATTCTTACAAGGTTTGCAGTGTAATTTGGTAGCAAGAAAGATTAATGAAACCTTGGCTGTACATGCAAAAAAAAAAAAAGCCACATCAAGCAAGAGAAAAGCAACAGCTAAACTTGCCCACTTTGGGAAGCAAGCAATATAGAAAAAAAAAATAATCACAGAAGTCTGCAGTATTAAAATGGATGTAAATACCACTGGGAAGAGACAGGTCTTATTCAGACTAGTATATGTGGTAGTAGGTGGATAGGGATAAGTGTCTGAAAGCTTCCTTGTAACAACCTTTCTAAAGCCCCAGTATTACAACCAGACCCACGGGAGAGACCATTTAAGAGGAGTACACCCCCACAGCAAGATTAGTAGCAGAAAGCTGAAGATGCACGGAAGGGTCTCCTGCCAGAAATACCGCCGGCTTGCTCTGCAAACTCCCCTGCACCCACCCGGCAAAGCAGGGAGACAAATAGCGCAAAGCAACTCTACACTAGGGCCAAACAATGAGCCTGAGCAGCTCCCGAGTTGGCTGAAGGTCATCAATTTCTCAGCAAATGATTAGGTAAATATTTATTTTCTTCCAAGCGCAACAATTTTCATAACAGAAATGTATCCACGAAGGGGAAAGTAAACCTCCTGTTGCTTGCAGAACACACGAGCAGTAAACAAAGTAATACCATACAGGCCACGTTAAAACTTGTGATTTATTTTCCCCACTTTTTTTAATTAACTGTTGTATCTTAATGCAGCATGTACCTCCAGCTTTCTTCAACAAAAGCAAAGCAAAGAAACACAAGCTTAGCGGTACTGCACCTCCCGGCGGGTGGCTGGCTTTGAAGTTCACTCATCACTGGGACGGGGGCTGAAAAGCCAAGCAGGCATGAAACCTTCTCCTCCTACAGTGCCAAGAACCTGTCCTCTCCATGCAAAATCCACATTTTTCCCTGCACAGCTCAAACACCAATACATATAAATAGACATGAATGCCAAAGAACTGCTCAAAACAGAAGAATACTACCCTAGCGTTTAATACCAGACTTGTCACCAGATTTAATCCACCTAGGTGGAAACTTTATAGGGCAAGAGCTCTCCTTTTCTTCCGTTGCTGCAGCATACTAAGTTCAGCCAAGTTTTTAAAGGAAAAATGTGGGGTGTAACTGAAACCCAGGCTACCTGAGGTACGGGGTCTGCTTTGTTTTCCCATTCCATTCCGCAGAGCCTGCACACAGCCAGCCCATCTCACACAGCAGACCCCTCCATGAACACGCGAAATTCAGACAACAACACTGCAATCTCAGTGTCTAGATGTGCTTATTTTAGAGCTCACCAATACCAGAACTTTTAAATGACCTTGCCAACTGATGTTTATAGGATAGTCTTATTGCAACACAACAGACGTTGTGCCATCAGTTTGGCACAAACTTTGCCACAAACTTTGCCACAATCCAGTGATCTCGTGGCTGGTGATTTTCTCAAATACAAGATGGTTTTCAGGTTATTTCTGCATAAGAGGGAGAAGAGGAACAAACATAAGGGTGGCAACTTCGCTAGAAATATTCTCCTTTCCACTGAGAATTAGTTTAGACACTAGTTCTAAATATATTATTTTGAACTGTGCATTAGATCAAAGATTTTAAAAGAAATATGCATTTCCTCCCACCAACATACCCATTTAAAGGCCAATTTGCTGTCTTGCAATCACAAAAATCAGGAATTTTTTAAAATATATATTTTCATCCAAACTTTTTAATTATAGCTGCAGGTAAGGTAAATATGCATGAGTCCATTTTGTCATTTGTGGACCAAGAACACTAATTATCTGACACATGGGTATTCAAGATGGACAACAATATATCAACCACACATATTTCAAGGCCTCTGTTTTCTCCTGTCCCTCCTGTTCAATCATCACTTGCTCCAACAGTTTTTGTCAGGGTGACTGCAACCTCAGTTCTGCCTGGCACATTGAGTTTTCACCATCACGTTTCCCAAGGTTAAACCTCAAGGTTTAAAAACAGTTTTTCCCTCTGAGATGACCTTCGGCAATCGCCCCAGTTCTGCAAAATGAATGAAGTGTTCCCAAAACAAAGCAGATTTTAGTAGTAAGTTGTAGCTAAAAAGAACCTACGTGACCTGCTTTAGAGACAGAGGCTGCTAAAAATACTGCTGGCTGGGCAAGACTTCTGGGCAGATTTCTGGGATCATGGTAATTGCTTAATTCCTCCTGGATTAACAATATACAATTTTTTTTTCTTACCATTTAAAGTATTTTCCTTTAATAGTATAAAACTATCAAATAAGGGTAGATAATACAGAACTTAACACAGTATATAGGATTGATTTTAAGGCACCTGACCTAATGTCCTCAGAAATCAACAGGAATCTCAGCACCAACTCAGCAGAAATAACACCAGATACCAATCCATTACAGTTATACCAGCAGAAAAAAAGCCTATCAAATAGTCGACACAATCTGCCAGTTTCCCACAGGAAGACTATGTCCTCTAATTTTTATTAATATTTGCACGGCAGTCCATGAAGTACACTTTGCTGATCTCACAGAGACGTCCAACCTCAGAGGATGCTACAACCAAGGCAGGACCAGCCTCGAAGGCGACCCAGCCACCACCAACCTGTTACAGAGACACTGAGGGACTTGGGGGAAGATGCAGGAACCACCAACAGAGGAAACACCGCCTGGTTCAGCTTAAGCTTTGTCCTATTTTTTTAGCAGTCAAGAATTGCTAAAACAAACAAACAAACAGTAAAGTATGGCATTCTCTTTCTTCTTTAAATGTTTTTGCAAATTCCAATATCCATATAAACATCTAAACCTCTTCTGAACTTTAAAAAACTGACCTCCCCTACAAACGCCTGTTACGATCTTCCTGCACGCACTGTAAGAAGGATGTTCCTTTCACTCATCTTGAACTGACCGATTTCGAAGCGTCTCAGATTTCCTCTGTATCACAACACAAGAACGGTCTCCTGACCTAGATTCCCTAAATAATTTATTACATTCTAGACTTCTTATGCCCCTTCTGATTTGCCCTTTTCTGATGCAAAACAGTTCAGCTTCTCTTCATGTGCTGTCTTCCCAGCCACACATCATCATTGTCCACCTTTCCTGGCATGTCTTTTAATTCCTTCTATAAAATAAATAAAATTCAAATAGCATTTTATTATTTCTTTAGAGTATTACTGGAGTTTGAGATCTGAAGAACTTCTGTTTCAATTGAAGTATTTTGACCAATCTGGAGGTATATCAAATGGTATTTTTATTACTTTAAAAATTAGTAACATTGATTGAATTACCCTGAGTCAGTCTTCTATATTGATAAGATCAAAAAGTTACCGAGGGAACAGTTTCAGATAGATTAAACTGCTCCACGTCGCTTAAGACATTGCTTATATTGTTGCTTGCAACATGTATTTGCAAGCATTTCAAGTACTATAAATATTTTGCATCATGCTGTGAATGAGTCAAATGTTGTTTTACAGGCTAAAATAAAGAAATATACAATCGGGCAATGTTTCACTTCCCACAGCAGTCTTTGTAGCAAATCATTAGCAGCTACAAACAGTCTTTGGAAGGAGCAATACAGGTGGAAAGAGGCGAAAGTGAAACCCTGTGTGCAAGCACAGCAGCTGCAGCTCCACAGACCAGGGAAAGGAGCACACCTGATGGAGAACCGGTGAGCAAAAACATAACTACCAACCCAAGGTACCACACGTAGCCCACAGTTATGGTCACAAGCTGGGCAACCACAAAGGATTCCGGAGGAGAGACCTCCTTAGATTTACCAGCGCTGATTCTGCACATACAGGCATGCAGGTGTGGTGTGAGGGCTGGGACTGGATCGCACTTTCCAACCACGGTCCAGCAAGCCCAGGAGGCCAAATGAACACATGCGGTCTGCACACTTTCGAGGACTCCACTCACAAGCAAGTAAACTCCGTTCGCATCTTTAAGCAGAAGTCAAAATGCTCATTGGAACTGCGGGTGTCTGCAGTTAGTGCAATGCGCACACACAGCTCCAAAGGCCCCAGAAGTCCCGTATTTCAGGGGAACAAAGATCCAGTGGAGCCCTGCCAAATGCAGCCTCATGCCAAGGGGCTCTGTCAGCAACTCCGTGGCCAGGATGGGGCAAGCAGAGCTCTCACCAGCTGCTCTTCAGCATCATGAGAAACACGCCTGCATGAAGCAGAGGTGGAGAACATCCTCCCAACCACGTCACTTGGGCTGCTGCTTCTCAACACAGCCCCTAATCACATGCTGCCGCCCACTGCAGGTGCTGCCAGGTATCGCTGCACTGGGGCTCTATGCCACCAGGACAACCAGCCCTGAGGTTCACCCACAGGGTCTGGTTGCCTGGCCAAGCAAAGCCCTCCTGACGTCTTGCATACACCAGGCAGATTCTGTTCTGAAGCACAAGGTGCATAAAGGAAAACAGGTCCATGAGCCTGTTCCAACGAAACTCAGTCCTGGCCTTGAGGAGAGAGGCTTGGGACAACTCCTCATCTGTAGAAAAGACTGACGGTCCTTCAGGTGCAGACCTCTCCCAGGCTCCCAGCCGAGCAATTTGCTGCTTGAGGCCACGCTCTCCACGGGGTGACCCTAAGTACCCCACAGAGACACAGCATGGCCAAAGTCGTGCCCCTCCAGTGTGAACAGGGGACCACCTTCAACCATATCCAGTGGGAGCTGAGGACAATGGGGCCAGCACAGACAAACACATGGAGTCCTGGCAGGGTGACAACCACCACTGGGCAAACTGTCACCACACTCAAGGAAATGCCCGTCTCTTCCACACACCCCAGGAGAAAAGGGAGTGAAGACCGTTAAACACGTTTGGAAAACATCCAAAACACCACAGTGCTCCTGAAAGAAGAAAGATCTCATCAGAAATCTGTTCAAATCTGTCCTCAGTAAAAAGCACGTAAAGGTTTGGATTTAATTGTTATTTCTGGCAGTGCACCAAGGAGTACAATAAAGAAGGCTAGCGGGCAACATGGAAGAAGTGACTGTATTGCAAATCACTCATCACAAACCAGTTCCCTAGATGAAGAAATGAGACGGTGCAAATCCCAGGTAAATCAAGCTGAGGACACATGACTGATGCCTGAGCACACCACGACTCCAGGCCATATCCCCTGCCAAAAGTAACTCCTGATATGGTGGCTGTGGGAGAAGTTTCAGGAGCTCTCTCTCCTCAAAATAGACAGTTATCAAAGTCATAGTATGACCCGCTCCCTTCATTGAACAGTTTACATTTTACAAAGCTTTTGTAACTACGACCAAAATAATAAAAAATGCGCATCGAGATAGTTTTTATTTTCCACCACTCTAAAAAAATTCCATTTATGTAGCCTGTTTTACCTAGCTTAATATCCATGACCCTAACGCATACATGCCAAGCTAAACAAAACGTGCTCTTTTCCTACAGTCATCTTGTCACCAGTCCTGCCTACATTCATACTGACGTTTTCTAAAAGTTACGTATGTTTCTCCCATAATAGAATATTTGCCTCCACACTAATGGAATTAATCTTTAAAGAAGAAATGAGATTAGGATTTCAAACAACATTTTAGTAAAGAACTTAAAAGCTAGGCCACCAGAAAAAGAAGTTGAGGAAAATAAGTGAATTATTTAATAGCATCAGTCCAGAAGGAGCTTTACTGCATAACTGTACTGAATAAGCCATTAGTGATCTTCAGCTAGACACACTAAATTAGCACTGTTTTAAAAATGAATTGTAAAGCTTTATGAAAAAAAAAAAATCAAAAATCTAAGTTTCTGAGAATCTAAAACACTACAGAAGTGTTGAAAAGTAGGCCACAGATATGCCTATTTACACAGCCTTGCAAATGCAGGGAAATTTTCTAGTCCTGTAGAAAGTGCTACTGACCTGCCCATACTAAAATGATAATGGAAAAAAAGCCTACATGACATTTTGCTGGCCTGTCCCTGAAAGAAAAATTTTTTTGACATGTAGCACTAGAGAGAAGCAGTAGAGCAAATCTTTTTTGAAATAGGTAAGGTAGAAAGATCTACCTAGAAAGACGAAGATATCTGCAGAATAGCTGGAAGTCATTAATATTGCATTATATTTTTTAAACGTAAACACATTTTTTCCATCAATCTCGAATGTTAGTTCTCTTAGAAGAATTCAAGCACAAATCTTTATCCTCCACCGTTATTGCTCATAGATGTCTATGACATTCACAAAGTAACTCCCTTCAACTGAAAGCAGATCTCCTTTTCATTTTGTACAGTGGCCTTTTTTTGCTTCTTATCCAATAAAAAATAAAAAGCCCTGAAGATCACAGCTTCTCACAGCCTTTCAGGGGGTCTGATGTCAAAAGGAGGAGGCACAAGGCACGATCCATCTGGTTTTAAAACAAACAGGCACATTTGCAAACATTGCTCTTTTGCACACACTAATAATGTGTTAAGGCCTTGATCAGCGTTTTATACACAATAGCACTCGTTCTCACAGCACAGAAAACAATCCACTCTCACAGAAGCAGAAGAAGAATTGGCTTTCGCTGCTCCCTGGGCAAGTGCCATCTCCACACTGTCACCCACAGAAACCAAGGAAGAAACTGCTCCTGCTCTCACTCCCAACACCTCCCCTTTCTCAAGTCCTTTCTGGAAAACACTTCCTAAGCTTTCTCTCAATGCAAAAGTAAGTAAATAACTTCTGCCCCGCTAGGTCCCCTCTTCACTCCAGAGCACCCCGTGGTGAGCAGGGAGGTACGGACAGTGCCGAGGTGTCTGATGGCGAGCAGAGCCGCGCTCTCTGCCGCGGCGTGGGTGGCAGCTCCGCACTCCCATCAGCAGCAATCTGGTTCTGCAAGGCAGGTTACCCCGCAGCAGGAGGGACCGCTCACACCTGTTTGGGCACTGCTGCCGCTTACCCCACGCTGGCATCGAGCACCATTTGTGATCTTCTTGAGCTCGCTAAAAAAACGTGAAGACTGCACAAAATTTGATAGTTTTCTTTTGTATTACTGAGCTGGAGCCTTCTGCAAATTGCTTTAACGATCACCCAAGTCAGCGCAAGCAAGGGAGGATTATGCTGCTGGGAGATGGGTGGGCTGTGCCCTGAGACATCCCAGTTATCTCCTGGCTTGCTAGTGGTACAAAGGAGAACGCCTCTCTCCCTTGTCTTGGGCTGCGCAGTGCCGTCCCCTGGGGTATCTGCAGTACCTACGAACTGCTTTAATCCACTAACCATCAGAAAGCTCTTCAGCTCTTCCCCTCCGCCCTGAAGTTATTTTTCCACTGAAACAGCCCAACACCAAAATAGTATGAGGTAAGCCACAGCAACTCGGAATGGGAAAGCAGCAACTCCCCCTTCTTGCTTTCAGCTTTTGCCAGCTCCAGCTTATCTATTCATTGCTCTTGCTCAAGAAAATAAATTCCACAGAAGAGGCTTTACTGCAGAGGGCTTGCCCTACATTAAGCAAACTGGGGACACAAAGTTCATGGAGTTCACAGCAAAGCACAGGACACAAGAGTAAAAATGGATGTGCTGGGTCACACCACAGGTCCTGCTCACCTCACACCCTGCCTCCAACGTAGCCTGTAAGCACAGGGCTAGAGAAGAGAAAGAATTGGACGAGTACATCTGGATTTCCCCCAGGCACCTTTGTAGCCTTCAAGACTTTCACTGGTAAGGATTTCCTTAGACCGGTGTGGTTTGTCCATGGAGCAGTCCCCAGAAAGCCTTTTCCAGGAGTTCCACAGGCTTATTACCCCTACATGAAGAACCACTTCCTCCTGCCAGGGTCTGAACCTGCCTCCTTCGAAGTTTAGTTGACTTTGGTTGCTCTTACGCTGGGAGATGAAATGGCCAAACCCTCTTCAAGTCCCTCACGATTTCACAGACTTCTGTCGCATCCTTCTTCAACCACCCCTTTCCTAGTCATGTGTCACATGGAAGCCATTCCAGATCTCTAGCGACCCGTGTCGCATTTCTCCACGCTTCCAGCTGCTCTGTATTTTTCTTGACATGAAAGGAAGGGGAGATGAAACAGTATCTAACGTATGGACAAACCATGGATTTAGACGTGACATAATAATGCTCTGTATCTTGTTCTTTATTCCTTTCATAGCATTTCATGAGATTTGATATGCTTTCTTTGATCATGACTAAGCATAGAGCCAATGGTTTGACAGAACTACTGTCAGTCTAAAGATCCCACCCGGAGTGGAGACAGTCAACCTGGAGTCCATCACTTTGTGCAAAAAGTTCAGACTGCTTCCTGCAAACAATGCAAATCATCTCACATTTATCTACGCCGAATGCAGATATCACACACTCTACATTATCCTATTAAGCAATATCAGGGACCAAGAAAGCACGTCACTAATTGAGTTAAAATCTGAAAGATACGTGGATTGCTAAAAATGAGCCAGCAATAATAAGAAATCCTGTACTTGGGACAAAAAGCTGCTGAAGTGCTCAACTGCAGAGCGCATGTAGGATAGAGCAGTTCTACGAATGGGACAGCACACGTAACAAGGAGTTCCTTTGGGCTTTGATCTTTTAGCTATTTGAAACCACACAAAAGTTGAATGAAAAGGGTACAAGATCCCAAAGGAGTCAGATTCCCCACTTCTCTGTGGCAAGCTTCTAAAATTCCCTTTTTATGACCACTTTCACCAAAATAAATAAATCACTTCTAAGTTTAAAAAAAAAAAGTAAACCAAGGCATTTCCACTCAATTCCTTTCATGTCTTTCCACCGCCTTGTGTAGAGTCACATGCTTAGTCCTGACCTTTCCAGATTCTCCTCTCTGCCTCGCCACACTTATTCAGACTATCAAATTCATTTAGTGAAACCATCCTATCCTTTCACACTTGACTCTTTTCACAGACAAGCAGTTCATTTTCATGCAGACCCACTTTTAACTTCAAAAGGCTGCTTTGTATCTCAGCTTCTGATGTCCCTTGTTTAAAACACTTTCAAATAAGGATCTGAAAAAGCGTTGTGGCTGGGAACTCTCGGCGTCGTCTTCATCCCTCCTCGAAAAAGAAAAAAAAAAAAGTCCACTATTAAACAAAGTGAGAGGCCACGCATCCACCTAGGATTTCTGTAGCTTGTCGGTAGCTCCCGTAGTTCACCCGTGCACAGCCAAGGTCACAGCCAGTGACTCCGAGAACTGAGCCCACGGCTGCCGGGCTGGGTTAGTCTCCTGGAGTTACCTTTGTGGTGACACTTGCCTTTGCCTTAAACCTCCTCTGAAGTCATTCGCTTCCACTTACTCGCAGTGGTTACAGCGAAACAAGCCTTCTGAGAAGGACTCGCAGCCTCAGTGCGCAGCACGGCATCCCGATGAACACCCAGCGTCACCCCCTCCGGCAGCTCTGCACCCCGAGAACGCATCAGCCGAGAAAGCCGCCCTACACACACACTTGCTCCTCATGTAGACGCACACAACAGACAGCGCTGCAAAACCCAGCGGTGCAAGTTATTTCACACCAAGCCAAACTATTTTGTTTTCCTTTCTGACGGCCCGGGCGGCCACAGAGCAGCACCGCACTGCCCTCCTCTCGCAGCACACCTGTCACCGACAGCACAGCTGATACCAACCACCAGCACTCTGGTCCACAAAAACCACTTGTTAGCTATTCAGAGATGCTCTAGTAATCATGTAAAAACAACCCAACTATATGCAAACCCATAAAGCAATAAGGTGAAAAGATACAGCAGAAAGTCTGCCCAACTTAGACCTTATAAACACACCTAGAAACTGTATTTGTGTCACAGCAAACTACCATAAAAAGTAACATAGTGGTTCTACTAATCAAAACATTTTTTACTTTGAGACCACAAATACAGGAGAATGCTTGTTCAGAGCTCATTTCAGAATCAAAGTTGAAAAATCATTTTCCGTTTAAAACATGTAAAACTCAGTAATTTTGGGTGAGAAAACCATACTGAAAATAGTAGTACATTACCCTAAATGTCTCATTAATTTTTCCTTTGAAACATTTGAGTCTCCAAAAACTCACTTTTAAGTTAATTATGCACAACTTGGACACTCCAAAGTCAGGAATTCAGAGCTGAATCCAGTCTACTCACAAAACCTGTATGATGAAAACACATCATAATCATGCTCTTTTCTTTCCAGAACAGACAAAAAAGTACTATCAGCATTTTTAAAACCACATTTGAATCCCAAGAGTTGTGTTTTTTTGTACTAGCTTCTTCCTCCCATAAACCTTACTAGCTGTATTTCTACTAGAACAGCCTCAGCAATGCATCCAGAAATGCACTAAGTTAGAATCACAGCTGCAATTTCCTCCTTATTTTCCTCAGATTTTGGCAAAGGTAGAAATTTTACCCAGTTGTAATGTGGAGAACTACCACAGATCTTCAGAAAAAGGGCAAAACTGAGCTTTAGCATCAACACCTGCTCCCCTTCCCTTGAATCTAAATGGAAATACGACAATTGAAAGCACGACTGGTTTTACATAAATTTTACTTTCTTACAGTAGACACCACATCAAAACCAAAGCAGTTAAAAAGTCAAACAATTTTCCAGCTGGCTGCAACACCCATTGAAAAACAAGACCAGTTCAAGACAAAACTGTGTCTTTTGTATTAAAATACTGGTCAAGCTGCTGACAAGGAGACAAATGAGTTTTTAAACCATTAGTGTACGCTCGCATAAAATTAAAAATGATTCTATAGAAAGAAATTTGGATAACCGTGATATGCCTCTTCCAGCGCAATACTTCATTTTGATTTTTTGAAAAGTTATTAAAATTGGGCCATCTCAGCTTGCTGGAATTTCATTTATTCATTATTGCAATGTACAGTTAATGCAGGAGATTAGATCAGGTTTTGACAAGTCTTTTACACTTCTCAGGGCAGCGCTGCTATTTCTCCTTAGGTGAGTAACTTTATCTACCAGCTAACCTTTATGGTGTTGACAACTGGCAATTAACAATTTTCTCCCTTGCCTCCAATCCACTGCCGAAGATGCTGTTGCAGTGACCTGCATACCCAGATCCTCCGGGAGCCTGGTTCAGCAACACCCCCAAAAGCAGCCGCCGTGCCCCCCACGCACGGTTCCCTTTCAAGATCGCACAAGACTTGGCAACAGCAGCAAAACAGAGTAAATTCCAAATGGAGGAGGCCATCACCTAATGAAACACAACTAACAGGACTGCTGACTGTCCAAATATTTAACTGCTCTCAAACACTGCAGGTCAGGTGGGTTAATCAAATAAACTTGCATATCCTGAGGGATTGCCTGCTATTTGTGTTTAAGTCCTTAACTGACTTTAGGCTCTGAAAAACTACTGAGCAACTGTGAAAATTTGCATACCAAACCAAACGACGCAGATGCGACAGTTCTCCATCATGAGCTAAAAACATGGGAAAGTTCTTCCAAAAGGAATATTTTTGCTGAATAACATGACAACTCTCTTCAGCACACACTGATGGGAACTGACAACACCTGCACCAGGTACCTGGAAATATAACCCATATCACAGCACGTAACCATGCTTTAAGTGGGAATCTAATACACATTGTCTCTCAAACTTAACCATTAAAAACTTTCAGAACAAGAAAACACCAAAACGGATGGACAAAGTGGATGCAAAGTGTTTTCAAAGTACAACAATGGAAATGAAAATAAATCTAGGATTAAAATATAGCTTAGTTTCACCAATTTCTAATAGCATTTGTCTCCATTCAACAAGAATTTATGCACCATTTCAACCTGATAAGAATTTAATTCTAGGTAATAAAGCTTTACAAATTGAATTCAAAGGAAGAAAAAAAACATAGCATTTTCCAATTATTTCCAGAGCTCCACAACTACAGACTTCAACTAAAGGAACAGGGAAAGCTGCCACTACAGAAGCAGAGCTGACATACAACCCCTGGATACAGTGGCACTAGCAGACGGATATAATAAAAATCAATATTAATACCACACAATTCTGTTTTGAAAATAAAGCAATGAAGTTCCCTCATGCTCACCTGCCAAAGGGACACAACTCAGACCAACTTTGTCGGAGCAGATTTTTAAAGTCTTTCTACAGGCATGTAATGGATTCCAAGACTGAACGTGCACTGAATGTTCAGTGAACCAAATAATTTTTAATAGGTTCTTCAGGGGAGTTTATTTTATATTTTTAAATCACTCCAAGACCTCAGAATGACAACCTGATTCAGAGGAAAAGAAAGGCTAGTGTTCGTGGGGTGAGTATTGTGTTTCTTCCAGGGTTTTTTTTTGAAAGAGGAGTCGTGCCTACTATAATTTCTTGCTATGTACTTCAGAAATGTCTTCAATTCTACAAACCCCAAACTTCTAAATTTGCTTTTAAAAACATACATTGAGCACGTTTAAAGTTCCTCCTTGCAGAAGTACTACATCAGCAATTACAGAAAGTTGATCTAACAATTTGGGAAGAATTAAAAGTCAGGAGGAGGCAGCTCACCTCCTTCAGCCACAGTTGCAAAGAGGTAGGCAACGCACAAAACCATAAAGACCAGATTCTAAACCCAAACAAAGCATAACTTAGATCAACTTGCAGATTTTAGATTAACCACCCTCTCTTCCCCAGGTCCCCTGAACTAACACCCACCTTATTAGCAAGGCCCCTACGATGTGACAGCAGATTCGGCACAAGCAGCAACCGTCCCTTCGAGGAGGAAATTCTTCCAGCCGTATGATTAAGTACACAGGAAAACAAGACGAGGAGCCTCAAGCGCTGCCGTCGTTAGCGTGATTCCAGCAGGATTAGGCAGAGTGTGATGGAGGAAAAGCCTCAGACAATGAGCCCTTTCATACATCAGAAACAAAACCTACCGTTAATCACACCAGTGATTCAGTTTCTTCCACTAATTCCTAATAAGACATCAACAAATAAAGTGAAACACTTATTCTTGTTTTAATTCTATGAAATAAACACAAGTGAAGTGTTCGGCCCGCACTGTGAAAATGCCATTGCCCCTCCACCTCCCGACGAACGGGAGCTGCGAGATGCATGAGGCGTTGGGAAAGGAGTGTTTTCATAAAACCTGTCCACAGAGAAGTCCAGAGCAAAACATTTAGAGGAGTGCTGCATTAACAAGAGAGAGAAACTTCAAAGCCAAGAGATGAACTCAGTTGAAACCCTCCTCCGTACAAAAGAAACCTTGAACCACAGTCATTAGAAAAAATATCTGGTATGCTGCTTTGATTTTCAACATCAGTTATTGGACAGAAACAAAACATTTTTTTTTTTTTCCCCAAAGCAGCAAATAATTGCAAATCCACTTCTACATATAACCTATCATTTATCACCTCATCAGTGACTGCTTGAGTCTGATGGAATTAAACACTCAAGTCAGGCAGTTTTTGTTAAAAGCAATAATTACATTGTTACTAGAATATACAATTAGGTAATAAAAAACAAAAACAAATCTGCCTAGCAATATTTTTTATGTACTCTCACAGAAATAGTACCAGGCTGGAAATAGGCAACATTATAATAATAAAAAAAAAAAATCCACTTCCACCAAAGTATAGCTACTTCTAATTTAAAACTTCACCCACAGGCAAAAATACATAAATTATTAGCATTATAGTGTTTATTTTAATTACATTGTGCAACAAGAATCCAAGAGGCTGTTAGCTCACTTCAGATACGAAGAAAGCCAATATCTAAGAGTTCATCCTCCATTTGTAACCTACACAGTTGTGTCAGCCCATCTTACCACCTAAATGCCAAAACCAGAATGTCTGCATTTCTCATAACATCCAAAACAAACATACAATAGAGGTATCAGCTCAAAGAAAAAAAAAAAGAAAAAAGGAAAAGAAAAGAAAAACAGGAGGTCAGGAGATCACTCACCTGCTCCTTGTTGACAATGTTTAAGAGCGTCAAAAATTCACTGGTCTTCAAAGCACAACTCTTCAAAATTTAATAAGGAAAAAAATACTTTTTAAAAATTCAAACTTACATTTACAAATGTTTTGCAGCAACATAACTGCCGTGCGATGTATTCTTTAACACCACACAATCCGTGGTGCCTGCCCTGAACACCTGACCATCTAAGCAAACAAAGTACAACTCATGATTTATAGTGTATCCAAGACGTTCTTCATCGCTGCAGTCAAGTTGTTGATCCAAATAATTCTGTGCAAGTCATTTTAAGAGAAACATTTGCCCATCTATCTAGATGGTTTTGGCCAATGAAGACACCTTCAATCACTCTGCAGAAAAAAAACCAAAGATGCCCAGCTCTCTGATACTGGAGCGGGGGACCATTGGAAGAGCATGAGAACCTGCTGCCACATAACCCTTCAGAACTCTCCCTCTTTCTAATTAATTATGCTCCTGATTCCTTCCACAGACATAAGCAAGAGGTTGGCACTGAGCCATTATAGCAGCACACTTTATTATGTGGTTGTTTACAAATAAAAGGCTTCAGGTAAGAAACACAGGATATCGGAAGCACAGTCTGATCCTACGGAACTGCTGGGTTTCCCCACCGAGGCAGAGGGTCACACGTCTCTGCATTTCTCTTGCCACAGGGGAGAGATGCCCCTTTGCCATCACCCGTCACAGCCCCAGCTGCAGACCCCATAGCCAGGGAAACCAGCAGCGAAGAAAGAAAACCAAAGTGCGACACTCGCTGTCAGGAGGGGAACATCTCTGTGCAAAGGATGGTACCTGCCCACCCGAGCACCGAGAGCCCACGCTTGCTTCAGCATCATCCAAAATCCAGCTTCAAACAACAGAAAGCTTTGCATCAACCCTAAAAAAGCAGCTAAAATCATGGCCATGCCACAGGCTTCCAGGAGCTCTCCCTGTCTTGACCTGTCTGGGTGAAGAAGTTGGATCTGGCACTCAGATCAGTGCTAAAATGAACTCTCTGCAACGGGACAGACTGGAAGAAACCAGGCTAATGGAAGGGCTATACTAAAATGCCTTTTTATGAGCCAAGAGACCCCAAACAGGTACTCTGCCGTAACACTACACCCAAATCATAAAGTGTCATTTTATAGACTCCAAAGATAAGCAGAATCCAGAGAAAATTCAAACCAACAAGAGAAGCATCTCTGTTAGCAACAGACTGCAATCTCTCAAGTATATTGAAGGTGATAAACTTTTCCTTCAAAAGTTTGTAATTCTCCCTTCATGTCAAATGTAGAATTAAAGCAGCGCCCCTACAATGTCCTGAACTGCTTGTCTCCCTAGGTGGAATTCTTCAAGTCTGTATTTATTAATTGGAAGCTACCCATGAAGAAGGTTATATAGTAAGGAGACAGTCAGTAGCTAAAACGCACGTTCAAAAATGCACACTTCCTCAGGTTAAATACAACTTTACAAGTACATTTTTTACCACGTAGTAACACAAAGATTAGAATACATAAGACTGTAAAGGAATTTCAGCAGTACCCAAGTCTCAACAAAACCAATGAGAATATACATTACAAAATTATTTCCACGCCTTCTAGTTCACAGTTTTAAGAGGCTAATTTTCATTGTTTATGGTAATTATGTTTCATATTTCATTGAACTTTGACATAGAAAATGTATTATTGGATTTTTGTGTGCATCTTCTAGTCAATTTGTATAATCTCACAAATTCTCTATTACAGGTACTTAAAATACAATAGACAGTACATTCATAAATTACAGGCTTTTCCTTAAGAGAAAAGAATTATTATTGATTCTGCAACAACTAAGCTTTTGATCAAATTTGGTGAAACAAATGTTACTTAAGATATAAACAAACATAATTCGTATTTGAAGAAAACAGTACTTTATAAAAATGCAACGCCACCATGCAAAAACAAAAGGTCACTTTTTCCTCCTTTTCACCATCTCATATCTTCCAAGTACACAACACCTCAAGACCTTCTTAACACATTGTGTCCAAAATGATCCTTTTTACCACTTCTGTGGTTCTCCTTCAAGATAAAAGATCAGAAGCACAATTTGTATCAGGTTAAAAAAAAAAAAAATCTGTTTTTAAATATATACCGTAAAATCCAAACACTAGACTAGCCTTTTTTGTACTTCTAACATGTAATTTACCTCCCCAATTAACAGTCCTCTAAAAATACATAGAATCACAGAATCATCTTAGGTTGGAAAAGACCTTTAAGATCATCAAGTCCAACCGTAAACCTAACACTGCCAAGACCACCACTAAACCACGTCCCTAAGTGCCACATCTACGTGACTTTTAAACACCTCCAGGGATGGTGACTCCAACACTTTCCTGGGCAGCCTGTTCCAATGTCGGACGACCCTTTCAGTGAATTTTTTTTTCCTAATATCCAATCTAAACCTCTCCTGGTGCAATCTGAGGCTGTTTCCTCTCATCCTATTGCTTGTCATTTGAGAGAAGAGACCAACACCCTCCATGCTACAGCCTCCTTTCAGGTAGTCGCAGACAGCGATAACGTCTCCCCTCAGGTTCCTTTTCTCCAGGCTAAACAGCCCCAGCTCCCTCAGCCGCTCCTCGTAAGACTTGTGTTCCAGGTCCCTCACCAGCTTCGTTGGTGCAGGAAATCTAACCTATTGATAGCATAATTACCAAAACTCCTCCAAAAAAAGAGGCACACAACCAACCCTCTTCCATCCCTACTCACAAAACCCTCTAGAAAAATAATGGCTTTTCCAAAATACTGTAAGACCTAATTTTGTGAGGAAATCTAACTGAGGAATCAAGTACCATCCCATGAATAACTTCCCACTCCTGAAGAGAGAAGAGATACTACAAAGCTCAAGTGCCCGGCTGTCTTCGGCAGCGAGGATGACAAACAAGAGAAGAATCCATACACTGGAGGGATAAAAAAGCAACCGTGCTATGCGGATCTCATAAAATAGAACAGATGTGATCCTTTGATTACACATGTGCAATTCAGCATCAAACACTACACTTGCAGGAAAAAAAGAAAAATAAGGAAGAGAAGCCTATGAAGCCAATAGATAATTCCTCACCACGGTGAAGCATATGCATGTTTTGTTTGGTTTCAAGCGATGACGGGAATTCCAGCACTGCTTTTCAAAGAGCGATGCCACATGCCCAGCCTTCACATTTTTTCTCTGTTCAATTTCAACTGACAACTCCGAACTATAAACTTCTTGTGCCAACCTAAATAATTCCTCTCTTTCTCAGTAAGGCTGGAAGAAAGTACTTACCCACTTGCCAGCTGCAGCTGAAATTTTGTGCCAAGAAATAAATGTCTTTTGGGCAGGTTGTAAACTGGAAGCTTCTATGCCTACTGAAGGACAAGAATAAGAGTAGGACCACCCTATCTCTCCCTAGATTAATAGTATTGCTGTATTTCACCTACACAGTGGATTGCACTTAATGAAAGCATCCAAACAGAGCTACCTCCTAATACCTGGGCTGTGTACTTGGAGGAGATAGATGCTTTTGTCAATTTCGCTCTCAACCAGGCTTTTTATATACATTGCTTCCACACTCTGTTCCAAAAATCCTAACTTATCTCTGTATTTTTGATCTGTAGAAAATGTCTCAGATAATAGAGTCCTTGAAGGAGCAAGACCTGTTTGATCCTTATTTTTCTCCAGTAAGGCACAGGTGTATATACACTGTGTGCATGCTGACATTAAACTGCAAGTGCTGCAGCTTCCCTTCCTTAGACTCTTTTCACAACCTGAGGAGACTTTGACCTTCCTACAGAGTCAAAACACTTGCAGGCGCTGGTCACTACAGCTCTCCTCAACAACGCGAGGCAAAGACCAAGGACGTGCACGACGTCTTCCCCACAGCCCAGGAAGACGACGATTAACAGAGAGCAGAAGGGACAGGCTTTGTGGCAGAATGGATTATGGCTGAACTAGAAATTAAAAGAGGTTGTGAAGAGTTTAAAGCCTTTCACCCAGGGGGCGAGTGGATACTTTACAGGGTGGGCTTCCCCACGGGTGTTTCGCCGGGCACCCTGCACCCACAGAGAGACAGGTGAGACACACCACGTCACAGCACGAGACCCTGGCATCTCCACTCCACCATCTTCCCCGTCCTCCTCTTCCCTGTCCTCCTCCCAGCTCACACAGGCTTCCCAGTTACAGGATGTTACTGCCTGTTCACATCTCCTGGGTTTTTGGAGAGGGCTTCTAAAGCTCTATGAGGCTTCTCATCATAAATCACAATCACAACAAAGTCAAAGACACAAATAGAACCTGTGTTGTTGCAGTGGAAAATGGTCTTTTCCTCTGTAATCCACAACCATGGGCCCCCTTCCCATGCTGAACATCATCCCATTTTCATTTTGGCAGTGACTTGAATTTTATATGAAAGAAAAAAAAAAAAAGCCAAAATTCTGAAATGCCAGTTAGAAACTCAACTGATACAAATATGTAAAGATGAATACATATACTGCTAAAAACACACACAAGCACCCTCTCCTATAGAAAACAAAAATAGAACGAATGTTAGTAAATGCACATAAACCAATTGTGATGAGGTACATTAAAAGAAACAAATGTCTGAAGACATGCATCAGTACCATGAACTTGGTTTTTAATATATAGAGTAGTTACATCTCTATCATCTTCACAAATGGAGCCAAGCAGTGCTTGTTCCCTTTGCTCATTAAAGCTCTACAACTGGTGCCTCCTGTATGCCCACATGTACCATTTCATTAAGCTCACTTGACATTAGATGAAGAAAGAGTACAAGAAAATTGCATATTCCCTGCCTAAAGTAAACTTGTCATTTAAACCTTGTGTATAGATAGAATTTGATATAGCACTGGCACAGTGAGTCATTCGTCAGTTTTAGAGTTTGTACGACAGTATTCTTACATATGTTTTGCAATACTTTCCAGTTAGCTACCACCCCATGTAATTGTAAGTTTTTACTGGAAAGGAAGCATACATTTTGGATTTGAACACCACACCAAGGTCTGCGGAAACAAAGCTTACTTTTATGGTCAGGTTTTGAGCAAAAGTAAACCCATATAAGGAGCCCTCACAAACTGTATGAAAGGTGAAAGTCAAGGCATTGCTTTTAAAGGAGAGTAAGCAATGAGGGTGAGCACCACAAATATTTCCCAATGAAATCTTCCAAACATAAACATAAGCAACTCACATGTCAGATTTCTTCAAAAGCTGTTTCTGCACTCATTCAAAACATTATATAAAACATTTGGCAGCTATTAAGACTGCTTTACTTGAAAATAATAGGTGTTTTTATATCCTTCTATACTGGGGTGAGATAACACATTAAAAATTTTCCCTATCTTACCTTCAGCTTTCATTTTTAAGTTGCGTAACAGACATGACTAATTTAAACTCTCAACTCTGGCTTCTAATAGGCACTGAAAACGAAAGGCTTGTCCTGGGTAATACCACTAACAAGATCAGCTCAGACTCTCGCCTGGTGGCATTCAGCTCACTCCAGTGCTTCACAGGGAAGTTTGCAATTCTTCAGAAGGTGCAAGTCCCAACTTTATTTTGCACATAGCCACACGTTTACTGATCGGGTAGATCTCTTTGGCCAGCTTTTTTAATCTGGTTATTATTATTATCTCTTTCTACTATCTAAATTCAAATCAAATGCACCCACTGAATTGTAGATCTCCTGCTATCTGATAAAAAGCTGAAGAGAAAAAGTACCCTTTGCACAATTAAAGCTAGCTGGTTAAGATTCAAGAACAAGCAGCAACTGTGGTTTTTTTCTTCCAAATTGCATATACTATGACCTACAAGAAACATTTTCTGCTTAAAAGTAATACTTAAATGGAGATCTATGGCTGAACGTTATCACAAGGATTGCACTTACTTGACAGTCTGCTATTAGCCAACTCCATTATCGCTATTTGCAGTTTTTAAATGAACAGATTCAGAAGTAACTGTACAAAGCCTCCATTACAAGTGGATTTATGGAAAGCCACAGCAATAATCATCCTCATTAAGCATATCTTCCCACAGCCCTACATTATGTGGACACAAAGAGGAAAACATTTCTTCTCCGTTACCCACAAGCTTAGATCTTTCTCCTTATAATCACAAGCTTTGACTGTCTTCTCTGCTTTTGCCAATGACAATTATCTTGCATTTCCAAAAGCAGGACTTAAGTTTAAAAAAAAAAAAATTTAAAATACCTGCACACCTCTCAACCCACAACCAAATGCAGACACAATGCAGGATGGCTTCTACTTTGATTTTCCAGAAACTGCCATTTTCACTGGCAAAATGAATGAGAATAAAATATTGTCTGTGGCTTCTACTATAATATTTTCCTAATGGTCCCAACCAGTATTTATCCAAGACACACTTCTGGACACGCACATGCAAAGAAAAGGGCAGATGGCAATATTTGTAACTAAGCTGAATTATAAAAATCTCCTGAGCTGAAGTGATGCATTAACTTTTCGGCCATAAGCTGTTTTAACCCCTTCACGAGTCTGGTCATGCTGCATCCTATTTCAACTCCAGGACGCATGCCAGTGACGTAGGCTCAGAAACTCGCACATTAAGATGGGCGGTTAAGGGCAGAAACTGAGAACTTAAATAACCCAACACTGTCACCCACCACACATTCCGATCACAAACTGGCTGTTTCACCATGCAGATTCTACTTCTTGCTTTCAAAGTTCAGACTGCTGACTGTGCGCTTCAACATACAGATATCTATGACTCCTACGTCCTCAGCCCCACAGCGAACCACCACAGCAGAAATAATAAAATCAGGATTAAAGTACACTTGCTCCCTCCATAAAACCATTCTCGTGAGCCACACATTTCCTGCATTATCATAAGGAGTGCAACGGACTTTATTTAAAAAGCTGTTTTCAAAGCCACCCTGGCAGGCTTGGAACAATCATCCAGTAACCAGACACGGAGATTTGCAGCAGAGGACCTTAGTAACCTCAAATTGAATTTGTCATTTCTCTAACATTTACTTGAAAAATGAACAAAGGTGGTTATACAAACAGCATAAAGGAAACTCTATTTGCTCGCCATCCCTGTTCAAGTTAGCTGCCTTCAGAGATCTCTAAACTGGAAAATATCCAACCTAACTTATGTTTGAAGGTCTGATTATCCAGTTATCTTCAGACTAAGTCACTTTCCACAGCTCAGTTCTACACTTGACAAGAGAACAGTTTATTTGATACTGACAAGACAGCTTCCTTTGGTTACATCCGAAATAAACACGAAACTCCAAAACGCTTTAAAACAGCTGCCCCAGTCAGTCTCCTGGAAACAGACCACATCTTTTCTACAGAAGAGATCTGCGGGAACGGATCTTTGTTTAACAGCGCGGAAATACTTTCTTTCATTACATTTAATTTACGCCAGGTATTTGAACTGTTTGAAGTTGGGTCTTAGAACAGTTTCTGGGTGCCGAAACCGCCAGGAAGGCAAACACGCCCGTGTGCAGCATTCGCCTCCAGCCCCCGCTCCCGCTCGCCGCAGGCTGCCTGAGCCCACCCCAGCGCCCTCCACGCCAGCCCGGCACCCCCGGGCGTCCCGCGGGGGAGAACCGCCCGCCTCCCCCGGCTGCCCCCGGGGCTCCCGACCAGGCAGGCGGCCCAACAGGTTGCGGGAGCGGCTGCGGGGCAGGATCTGGCTCCGAGGAGGCTGCAGCCGCGATTCCCCGGGAGGGCGAACGCCCCTCCCGCCCCGGTTTTGGGAGCCCGCACCCCGGGCGCAGCAGCGGAGCGCCCTGCCCGCTCCCGCCGGGGGCCCTTTGTTCTCGCCACCCAAGACGCCGCCGCCCGGCAGCCCCGCGCTTTCCCAGGCGGCGGCTCGCCCCACCGCGGGGGGGATGAAGGCGCGATCTGCCGCCGCCCAGCCCGCGCCCCGCTGCAGCGCCCTCCCTCCTCCCGGCGCGGAACGGCCAGCGCCAGCCGCGGGGAAACGCTCCGGGCCGCTGCCGATCGCCCCGGGGGCACGGCGGAGGCACCGCGCCCGGGACACCCCGCGGCGCTCGGCGCTGCGCCCCGCGGGACAAGGCACCGCACCGCCCCCAGCCCACCGAGGGAGGACCGCCCGCCGGGGCTGGCCCGAGCGCCGCAGCCCGCCGGGAAGGTCACGCCGCGGCGGCGAGCCCCGCGCCCCCGGCACCACGGCGCAGCGCCGGCAGGTGCTTCGCTGCTCCCCGCCGACCCGGAGAGGCCCCGCGGGGCGCAGCCGGCGGCCACCGAGCACCGCGTGGCGGTCCCGGTGGGCAGGGGACCCCGGTACCGCACAGCGGCCCCCGCGGGGCAGCCGGGGCGGCGGCGGAGCCGAAGCAGCCGGAGGAGCCGGCGCTCGGGGGCGCCGATCGCGGAGCTCAACAGGCGGCGGACTTTAGCGGCTCCCCGGGAGCCGATCCCGCCGTGCCGGGAGCGGACCGTGAGGCTGAGGGAGAGGAAGCACCACGGACGAGCCACTTACCGGAGCTCCGGGGCTCCGCCGCCCGCATGCTGCCTCCGGGCGCCGCTGAGAACCCGCTCCGCTCCCCGCCGGCCGCCCGGTGGCTCCGCTCCGCTCCCTCAGCCGCCGCCGCGCGGGACCGCGCTCCGCGCGCGCCGCCGCCAGCCCGCCCCCGCCGGGGCCGCGCGCCGTGCTCGCCCCGCCGCCAGCCCAGCCCGCCCCGCCGCCGCCGCCGCGCCGCCACCTGCCGCCCGCGGGCTCACCTGGGTTGGGCTGAGCCCCGGCTGCCGCGCTCGGCCCCGCGGCGAGGCGCGGCGCTGCTCCCGGCCGAGCCCCCGCTTTGCTTTGCTCTGCTCCGCTCCGCTCCGCTCCACCGCGGCCTCCGCTGCGCTGCCACCCGTCCGCCCTACCCGCCGAGTCGGCCCGCAGCCGGCGGGCAGGGCCCGCCCCGGCCAGGTGTGGGCGGGGGCGGGCGGGGGGCGCGGCCGCGGCCCGGGGCGGGCGCTCGCGCGGCGCCGCCGGAAAGAGCCGGCCTGGCTGCCGGGGCCCGCGCCGCCCCCCTCGCCGGCGCGGGGGCAACCGCCCGGGGGCCCGCGGGAGAGGGCCGGGGCCCCGCCGTGCCTTGGAGGGGCGTCCCTTGCCCGCGCCCGGCCCCCCCGCTCGTCAGCCAGGGTGGCTGAGCCGGTTGGGTGTCGGTCAGACCCGGGGTGGCCCGGGGCCGCCGGTGGGAGATGGAGCCGGTGGGTGCAAGGAGCGCCCGTCGGGAGGCAGAGCGGAGCCCTCCGCACCCACCCGCGGGGGCTCCACGGCAGCGGCGGGTGAGCGCCACGCTGAGACCTGTTGCGATTTATACTCGGGTTGACCGGCTGTGGCGGTTCGGAGTTGTTCAGCCCGTGCAGGCAGCGTGCACGCTGCTGCCTCAGCTGCTTAATTACTCCGGTCCTTTCTTCTTCCCCGTCCAGCGCCCCGAACTAAGAAACAGCGAAACTGAGGAGGATTTTCTGCAGCCTTTTGGGATGGTGGAAGGGTTAAATCAGCTTCACCGGTTGTGTTAGTGCTCTTTGGCCCGTTGCCCAACCCTTCCTGGGCACCGGGGTTGCGTCAGCATGGGCCACACCACAGTGCTCAGTGGCTTCGCCCTCCTGCCATTCTCCTCTGCACGCTGTGCTGGGGGTGCTCTGGCATTTCCCACCACGTTATTTCCCCCCCGCCCCGTGATTTCTAGGATTTCTCCTCACGCATTTTAACTGTGTTCCTTTGTGGATGGTTTGCTGTTCTTTCATCTCTGTTCAAACAGAGTGGTGGTAAGAACCGAATAGTTTGCAGAGGTTCTTCCTCTGCCCCAGCATGGTTGCCTGAAGCACTTTGAGGAGCACTGGGCTTCACATTCCTGAACACAATGCCCAGTCCCTCATGCATCACTTGCCTTTGCCCTAAACCGAGCACCTGAAGCCAGGCTTACACCCCTGCCACTCAGCAGGGAGCTCTAGTACAGAAAGCCTTTGGTTCTGGGGATATCTTCCTTCCTCATCAGCATCCAAGTGTTGCAGCAAAACAGCCCTTCTGTGCATTACACAGCAAGGCCACAGAGCTTAGAGTAAGTGCTGCTGGCCGAGCGCCACACACCACTGCCAAAGTGTCCATGGGCTCCACTCTCAGTGTTAAAATTTGGATCTGCTTCAGGCTGTGCCAGAGTGCAAGCCCACACGGAACCCACGAGATCCCTACTCCAGAGCAGGGATTCACAGAGCCACCAGAGCTGTTCCCCCAGCTCGCACAGCAGCCATGCTGGCAAGCTAAAGGTGGGTCGTGTCCACCTAACCCCTGTTCATTTTATGTGGGAGCAAGAGGTTTTTGAAGTTCACTTGAAAAATGGAAGATTTGTGATTTACTGCTGCTTTGCTAATCTTGTCAGGTGCTCAGGAACTTGTGAGTGAAACTCTGAAGTGTTGAGCCAATCTACAAGACATTAAGATTTTTTTTTTTTAGACACCTAAAGGTGCAGGTTCCTAAACACTTCCACAAATCTGGATTCACATGACAGACACAGACCTGCCTCAAACTTTTGATGCCCAGCAACTTCTAGCTGAGACTTGCAGGTAAATTATTGTCCCATGGGTGTAAGCCATTAGTCATGTGAATCACAAACCAAAGTTTTCACATACAGCTGCCACCAAGAACTCTGTATTCCCCTGTGCTCCATGCCTTCATGACATAACTTGGAAGGCTACAAGTAGTGTGAGCTCAATAGGCACCAGTGCTTTGTGCTTTGCTGAATACAGGCAGCCAGTTTGTCACTCCATTACCTGATGACTCCACAGTCATGGGGCACTGTTCTCCAAGCAAAGGCATCCACTTCAGCAGTTTGCTTAGTACAGGATACACTGGCATGTTCCAAAAGGAGACATGCAAGAGTCCTAAAGCCCCAAGACTGAGCCAGCAGTCTAAATACAGCACCCCATTGTGTCATCTCAGTAGCTCTCACTGTTCCAGCCTGCCCAGCTGTTTCAGTGGTAAGCTTTTTGGAAAACAAAGTCTCAGCATGTATTTGCAGTACCTGGTTTGGAGGACACTTCTCCTGGTAGCTCTTCCTTCCCTTTGAACCAGCTCTTTGGAGCAAATGTACACACCCATGGTCTTGTGATGTGTGCCACTTGGTAGCCAGGTAGCAAATAGGTACTGTGGGACAGGGTTTGCCTGCCCTTAACATAAATTGGTACAAAATCAGAAGACCATAATTTTGATTTTTATTAAGACTTGTCAGAACAACTTGCCTTCTCATTTCAGATGTTGCTAAACACTCTGGATTGAATCTGTAGGCTGCAGAGCTTGTCAGAAGATATTTCTTTTTCCCATTTTTTTTTTCTTGGGGTGTTTTTGATGACTTTTTTCATACTAATTGTCAACTGTATTGTTACCTCTCCTGGTCTGATTCACAAGTGCCTAGTGCAATGCTTGACTTGGTGCTCATGTAAGTTAATACGTCTCCATCTGCAGATCTGCTTGACAGCACAGCTTGAGGACCATATGGCCATGACTCTGACTCCCCACCATTTTTCCAATATTGCCCCCAAGACTCTTTAATTTCCTTTGTAAGACAGTATTATTAGAATACTATGTTTTGCTCCTAATAATAATAATAAAAATGTGCATTGCCCATTTCTGTTCTTCTCAAAATAACTGCAGCCTTGGAGATACCAGCCCTAATACTGCTTCATTCATCATTAGGTTGGCTGGACTGGGGAATATTTAAGTTGAGAATAACAACTTGCCCTTAATTCTGCTTTACTACAGCTTCTACTTGATTGAAGAACTAAAAGTTGGTGTTACAAAAAAACTGCATCCACAATGCTGAAGTGGTCTTTGCTTCTGTTTCCTGGCCAAGGCCCACAACTTCCACCACGGGCAAGCTACTGTTTTCATTACCAGTTTCAAGACAACCCACTTTAGTGTTTCCTAGACCTTTAGTAAAACTCTACACGAGCAGCAGTCCAGTTTAGTGATTGAGATACTGAATTTGATAACCTGAGTCCTTTCTAGCCATATATCAGTTACTATGTCTTATAAAACCAAATAGATTAATTCCTCAGAGATCAGTTTATGAAGTCAGTCTGATGTACCACATGTCTTAACAGCTGCATAAGTTAAACAACATATCAGATCACTTAAAGTACAAGTCCATCAAAACACTATTTATTATACATAGAAATTTAACAGGACATAGCCACAACAATAAGACAACCCATAATATGAGTTTTAGATGCTTCTACTCAGTATCTCTCTTCTATGAGGACAGTTAAGTACTCAATTCAAGAAATCTGAAGACTAACAACCGAAAAACTTAACAGACAATAAAACATAAGATGTAAATTTAGAGTCAGTGTTTTCTTGCTTTTTCAAGCCCTGCTCACAGCTCCGCATGTGTTACACAGTAACTAAAGCAGAAATACCCCCACAAACCAGAATGAACTAAAAATGGGTGAAAAAGGCAGTCAAATGCTTACCAATCCAGTTGTGCAGTATTGGCTAACAAAGCCCTGATAACAGGTTCACTAATAAATACTAGGAAGTGATAAGAAAATAATTGAAACATTACATCTAGGCATAAAGTTTGATTAAGCATAACAAAAAGACCCCAAACTAAAATAGAAGTGTAATGTAACACCTACTACAAAGCAAAAGTGGAAATGAAGCTATATTCTAATCCTATAGTCAAGTCTAGAGCTAGAAAATATGGTTAGAAACAAAAGATATTAAATAACAAGCATGAAAAAAAACCCCAACAACATAAAACAACTAAAGCCCACTGTACTCCTAACACACCTCTAAGAGAAAATAAGACCTCAGGCCTCAACTTAAATATAGCCCTTGGGCCAATGGGCAGAGGATGGGTGGGTGGAGGTGCCAGGTGAGGCAGTTTGAGGCAGTAAAGGCCATTAGTGTGTTCAGGGCCTTGACAAGGCACATCACAGCTGCAAGATAAAGCCTCTGAAGTCTGTAATGCAGTTAGATATGTGTTGTGTTTTCTAAGGAATTGCCATAAAGACCTAAAGAAAATAAACAAGGAATAACAGTGTCTTTATTACACATGAATATATGTGTTTGCATACAATAATAAAAATAAAATATATTTTTGTCTACATTAAAATAGAAAATAAACAGACTAGCTTCCTTCTTTCAGTGTTACACAGACCAAAAAAATCCTAAGTGATGCTAGTAAGGTATGAGGTGCTTCTTAACATTCAGCGTAAATAAGCTATAGAATTTCTTCCTGGATGTGAAAAGTTTACATAGATTCCAAAAAGGCCTGCACAAACTGTCAGCAAAGAAAAATACATGAGGTCTCTTAAATACAAAGGCATCAATCCGTGCTGCAAGTGCTTGAGCTGTGGATGCCAACGTATCTATCAACTGCAAGGCGAGGATTACTGCGTGTTTAAAACTTCAGCTTGTGTTTTAAGTATGTGATGAGGAATGCCCCTAACACAGCTCGTGTGTACAAGAGTGGGTTTTGATTAAATGTTTGTCCTCATAAGCATTGAGGTGGGAAAGGGAGTGGCATCCCCTTATCTTCGCAGCAAATTTATAGACCTTGTTAGTTAGGTTAAACTTTTGTGCTGACTAAACTTTTCCACACCCTCTTTCTGCAATAAAAATCCACCTCAAATTTTCAGCTCGCAACCAAGTAGCAGATGAAGTCATGCCAAATCTTTCACATTAAAGCAAGGCAAGTACCCCAAAATACTCTTCCCCAGCACCAAAAATTATTCTGCCCAAATGGCTGCTCCTCTCTCAGAGAACTCCACCTCTAACCAGCTTTTAATATTTTGTAGGATTGCAAAGCTAGTACTTTTCTTCGATGGTATCATCAGCTTCAGGTCTGACTGCAACCTGGATTCTGCCCTCAGTTCTGCATGCAGCACCCTCTGACAACAGCCACTGAAGATAAAATGGTAATTCAGAGAGCAGTAAGTGTAACTGGGAGAAGGATCACTGACTGCGGTTCTGCTGCAACAGAAGACAGGCAAGCAGGACAAATACTTTGGATTGACATTTATATGCCCAGAAGTGCTGACATGATTGCTGTTTACCAAATTTTCTTTTTAACTTGGAAGATCAGATCTGAAATTGTCAAGGTGCAATAAATGGGAAGTCCCCGTATTCTTACCTCACTGTTTGAGAGCTGTAGTCCTGAAAAAGTGATGGGAATAAAGTATTGCTCCTGCATCACCTAATCACAGCCTTTTGTGTGCGAACGCCAAGAGTGGCTTTGGAAGGGTGGCAGGAGCCCTCGGGCACAGCACCACTACTGTAGCTCCTCTCCGCAGCTGAGATCTGCAAAGAAATCAAGCAGAAGAATTTGAGCACTCCAGTCTTCTCCAGCACGGGCGCAGAGGAGGGTTTGGGGCTGCCCGGCTGTGTATGTGAATGCTGCAATCTCCTGGTTGTAGTGTGACGGGTGCCAGAGCTGGCCTGGAGCGCCACAGGCAGCCGTGAACTTGGCAGAAGTGGAATTTCGTGGCTGAATTGTACTTATTCCACTTACAGCCAACAGTGAATTTTCTCAGCGCAAAGCTCAGCATCCAAGCCCTGCGCAGAGAGCTGTTTGCAGTGGCCGGTCTGTGTGACCTTCATGGGAGCGCCGCGGTGCTGGGAAGGTGTCAAGGCTGTGATGTGTGACCATGGTGGGATGCACCCCTGCGGTGATGGGTACGAGCCTGGAGCAGCCCATCCTCCTCTGGTCTGCAGGACTAATCCTCACAGCACTCACAGGACAGGATTTGCCCCCAGAAAGAGGCAAGAATGTGGGATATATGATGCTTAATCTCATAAACTTGAGCAAGACTTATATGCTTCCCAGAACTTTGCAACCCTCTTGCAGGACGTATTATAGAAGTAAGCTGAAACGATCCCCTAATTTTGTTTTTCTTTAATTCATTCCTTCTACCACCAAACAAAACAAAAAACTAAACCAAAACAAACAAAACAAACCAAATTAAAAAAAAAAAAAAAAACAAAATAAAACCAACCAGCCAAACAAAACCAACAAAACAGCAGGGACCAGCTATCTTGACAGGTCATTGAAGACTGTTGTAAACAAAAGATCTGTATTTTATAGCTTAATATTTTAGAGACTGGTGAGCTTCTTTCAGCACCAGCACTTCTTGCTTTGGGCTCCAGCCTTCAAGTAAGTCACTGATTGTCATGATTTACTGTGTATACTGTGGGACAAGTACAAGATTTTGACAAGAAAAGATATTTGGGTGTTATTTGAGGAGACATGGGGAAACTCACTTAACTCAGTGTTTATACAGAATGGCTTTCTTGTTTCAGAGGTCACCACTGTTGGAATAACAGGTGCAGGCTCCAGACATCAGCAGCAAGGGCTGTTTGTGCACCAGGGAGGTTATAGCTTTTCCTGTTAAAGATGGTCGGAATTTCAGGGAATAAATTTTGTTCAAATTTAACTCAACTTTCCATCACAGTTCTAGCAGAAAGGTGCAGCCTGTCAGCATAACAATTACTTTTGTGTGATAATACCAGTGGCTTTTCTAAGTGCACAGCACAACACATCCCATTAAGGTGTTCAGAGCAATGGATGTGGAAGCCTGTTCCTGAAAAATGTGTCCCGACTTTGAAGAGGACTGTCTGTAAGTTTAAGTAAGAGCAATAAAGTGGGTGAGGAACAGGCTATAAATAGGGTACTTTGTTAAAACTTGGGAATAAAGGGTTTCTGCAGTGCTGTTCAAAGTGTGAGAGACTTAGCTCCAGTAATCACTGCAAATATTACAGAGTGGGTTTGGGATTTGTTTTTAAAAGCATCTTGAGATGGCATTACTCCAAAACTGAAGGGTTAGGCATGCTCAGCAAATGAAATGGGCTGGCTGGGCATTCCTGACTGTCTCTTGCCTGAACCACGGCCCCTGTAGAAAGCTGCAAGTCTTTCTCCTCGGTCCAAACCAAGCCTCACCTGCCTTTTTCCTTCTGCTGATGCTCGTCCCAGCAGCTCTCTGGCCTTTTCTATTGTCTTGCTTCTCTCTGCATCCCTGTTCCCTCCTGCACACACACATACACACACACACACATGCAAAGTCTCCGGAGCACTCCCCTGCTGAGCACTTGCAGGGCTGAGTCGCTGCCCTGGGGACCAGCTGTCCCCTCTGTATCTCCAAACTCTCCTTACTGGGACTGCCTCCAAGTCAAACTTTAAAACAGAGGTACTGAACTCACCCACGCTTTTATTTGCCTCCCCCACATTTTCCCACTTGCAAGTCTTTTTAACAGCTTTAGCACATCACTTGCCAAATTTTCTTTGTATAGGTCCTTGACCTGGGCTCATGGCTGTAGTATCTGAGCACCCTTCAGTCATGCATGAAGTGATGTGACTCATGTCAGGCTTGAGTGATTCGTTCTCTCTTCCCATTCTCTCCCAAGAAGGAGGGCTGTGCCTGCTGTGCTGGAGTCTTTGTTTTGTTCGGGTAAAGTTTCAGTTTGTGAGATCTGCCTGTGACCGAGAAGCTGAGGGTGTCACCCGCAGTCTTCATTCTTTCATCCCTTCTATGTGCCCTGCTGACATGTCGAAGATTTTCACAATTTTTATGTTATCTCTGTGCTACATTCCTCTGATACCAAGAATATTTCGTGTTGCCATATTTAACGACTAAAACGATCCAGCAGTTTTCGGTTTTCTGGTTTTGGGTGCAAGTCAGCCTTTAACTATTAGAGGTCAGGCTGAGAACAGGCTGAGAACAGAGCAGTCCACATATGTCCCATCAGTTTTTACACCTTCCGCTCCATCAGTGGCTGCTGGTCATGGCAGGACATGGGGCTACATGGATGTCTGGGCTGGGCTGGGCTGGTTTGAAGAGTTCTGTGTTCCTGTTTCCCCAAAATCTTTGTTGATGCTTTTCAAGGTAACACCCCAAAATCCACAAAACTGGGAAAATTATAATCCTATGTATTTTCTTCTACTTTTCATTCCATGGGATATTAGCAGGAAGCTAGCTTCTTGAAGGTATGTTATTTCTTTTCCTCTCATTTATGCTTTGTATTTTTATTTACACTAAGAACACCACCTTAGAAAAGACATTGAAAGAAAATAGTGTGATCATCAGATTCATATTTGGTTTAAACGCTGGACTCAGGTTCTGCTCTCCCTATCCTCCAGCTGGTTCCGAGTGGAAAACTCAGGAGGAGAGGTGTAATAGACTAAGGGATTTTTAAAAAGCAAGTAAAGAACCCTAAATTCTCAAACAATTCATCTTGGTGATCAAGAAATAAAACTGCCACTCAAAATCTCACTGTCATAAGATACAAAATGATCTATAAAAATGTTGTACAAATCAGTTCCCATGGGCATTCCTGTGGCGCACTGTAGCATCATACACTGTCTCAGAAATTGATTTGGAGCAATCAAAACTGATAAAAATGGAACTGCAAAGAAGGGGAAAAAAGCCAGCTTCAGCTGTTGTGGTCGGCTGCAGATTTGCTGCAGGCACCTGGGAGGAAGAGGAGCCCACTCTGTTCCATGTCTTCCTCCCACCCGCTGCCGCCTTCCCCAGCACCTGGGGCAGACCAGAGCAGCCACTGAGACAAAACTTTGCCTATTTTCCTTATGAGGGGGATGGTCATTCATAGCCAGGTACACTCAGTATTTTAAGACCTGACCTTCACATACAGTTTAATCTAGAAAAAGTTGGTGCTGCCACCAAAACAACCATCCATGTCGTCTTATTCCTGCCTGATAACATGTTTTCCATTTCATTAACAGAAGCGGCTGCAGCGTGAATCAAATCAGGGAACAGTTCTGGCTTAAAACTAGTCTATCCGAAAAAAGGCAAGTTTTAATCTTGGTGCATTTTCCCTTACACCTGCCAGCAGCGGCAGGTGCAGGTGTGCGAGGCTGGGCTGCGGAGCCGTGGCGGTGGGAAGGCAGGGCTGTGTGCCATGGCAGGGCACCTTTATGCATTTGCTGTCGGACAACTGACATTTCTTTTTGCAGCAGTGATAGTTTATGATGGCCTAAATTATATGCAAAATTACAGCCTAATGTAAAGGGTATTGCTTTGTGCCTGCTTTGAATTTAAACGGTTTCCGTAGGTTAAAGCATATATCAGTACTTCCAGCCATAGGACTGAAAGCGCTGCAGGCTTTGGTTGCTATGTTATGCGCTGGCCGTCTAAAGCAGCTGTAAATTCAGGTAGCTGCTTTGCATTACTGTTGGGGCACAGCTCAGCAGCACTGGGGTGAATCCAGGATATACTTCATCTTTTTATATGTTGCATCAGAGAGGCAGAAGGAGAGAGAACCTGTGTGTCAGACAGCAATTCATCTCCACCCTCTGGTTTTCCCGTCTCTGAGCAGGGAGGCAGACCCTCACGGTAGCAACAGTTGCAATCCCCCCATCCCAACCCTGGCAACAAACACCTTATTCTCCTCCTGTTTGCTCTTAGAGTTTCTATCCCAGTTCCCCAGCAGGATGCCGAACCTGAGCCTTCCCCTCCGAGCAGGCTGGAGGCACTGAGAGGTGCTGGAGGGGAGCAGGAGGGAAAAGGGAGCTACACGATAGCGAGCATGGAGGCTACAGGGGAGAAGGGAACACCTACAGTACTTGCGAGAGGCTGGGCTGTAGGAAGGTCCCAAGGGACATGAGCTGAGGATGGGGAAAGAAACAGGAGAAGGTCACCAGGATACAGAAGCTTGCAGCTGTGCCCCCGGAAACCCCGCTCCAGGTGGTTGCGTTACACCTCCAGCCTTCTACTCGTAGCATCCCCCAATCCCACCGCCTTCTCCAGCCTCCTGTTCCAGCACAGAGCTTCCCTAAGCCTGGCTGCCCTCTCCCAGCCGTCCTCCATCCCACCTGCCAGCCCACTCCAGCTGCCGGCAGCGCTGCCGTGCCTTCAGCAGGCTCCGGCTTCAGGCAATCTATCACATCCCTATGGAACCTGTTTATTGCTGTTAAAAATGTGCATCTTAATTTCTAGTCTGAATTTGTCCAGCTTCATCTTTATTACCTTTTATTATGCTGCTCTAATCTGCTAGAGAGACCTTTAATACTGAGAGGCTGGAGACAACCAGAATCCTTGCAAGAGCTGGGTTCTTGTTCCAGGAACTGCAGCATATGCTCCTTGCAGAAAAGCTTTCAATTTTTTCAGCGTTCCTTCTATAAAAACATCCAAATGCAAGTTTCTATCTGAACAGCACTGGCTTTTTTGCGGGGCATTTGTGCTGCTGAAACTCGAGTGTCTGGCTAGAACTTTCTCCAGGTGCAGGAATTTTAGCAGACGTTTCTGTATTGTCCAAACTAGGCAAACAGGAGCTCAAACTTCAGCTCTGAAGCCGGAGGATGGATGTCCGGACTGAGAGCAAATGTCTAGAAACATCAGTTTATTAGTGAGACGTTCAGAGTGCGTGGGCAGTGCTGCAGTGTGTCCCCACACTGTCCCTTCCCGCGTGTCCCCACAGGACCATGCCAGGTGAGGCAGGCTTTGAGGAAAGACTTGCCGTGGAGGTGATGTCCCTCAGAGTCTTCTTGGGGTGCCTCCTCATCCAGCTCATCACCAGGATCTTATTTATGTTTCCCTAGTGCATGACCAGACGTGCTGTGAGACTCCGTATGAAAATGCTATAAAGTAAAGAAGAGTTTTTACTGCATCGGCTTAAAGACTCCATCAGTCTTTCAAATGACGTTTAGTATTGCCACTTTGACTCTATAGATACAGCTTTGTCACGCTGCCATCATAAACTTCAACTTACAGCTTTGACCACGAGGCTGCACTTGGCAATGACAGCCCAGCCAAGGAGGACAGAATCCTTTCCCAAGCTGAAGATACATAACCGCTCGGAAAATAATTTGTATGTGGAAAAAACAGACATTAGTGGGATTTGTTGTTTGTATAACCCAAGAACGGTTTTAATTAAACAATAAATCTAAGAAGCAATTAGGCAAAAAGGGGTTGAGGCAGAATTGGTATTTTGAGAGAAAGCTGAGATATTGCAGTTTAAAAATCAGCCGAGCTGCATGTTCAGCAAGTGTCTGCTACAGCACCTGTGGAAAAGCCACAGTGATGTCGCATAAATAGATGCCTATCAGGCGAGAAGCTCCATGGGTAGATATGTAATTATACAACTTTTTAAAAAAGCATAATATTTATACTGCAGCCTGGATTGGCTTCAATCATAAGCATAATACATTTATTTGAAAACATCCTAATTATGTGTTTACCTGACAGAAGGAGCCATTACAATCACCCTGGCACATAAAGTCATTTTATAAATCTGCCTGCTTTTGCCTTTACCCAAGAGACCTACACCAACTGCACATTTATGATTATTTATATAAATCTGTGAAATATATAAAAAATAGTATTCTTGAAGGATATCATCAAAACATTCTGGACTTCTTTTTCTCTTTATTCTAGATTGTTGGGCTTTTTTCTTAGAGTTTTTCCAAGCAGGGATGTTGCATTTTATATGCAGGGAAAAAAATGCATTCTTAACACTCTGGAAATAATAGCAAACTCCTTGAAAGATTTAAATTAGTTTGTTCCCTGAATTAAATGTCCCATCTGGTTCCCTTCCCTCCCCAAGCCGCTTCTCGCCACCCCCCGGTGTGTGTGCACATGGGTTTGTTGTTTTCTTTTTTTTTTTTTTTTCCTTGAGTTGCTTCTGAATCCCAGCGAATACACAGCTGTTTCAGCCTGCTGGGGTTGGGCCTGAAAATCAGGTTTGGGGGTTGTGCTGGGTGTTTGGCACAGGCATCGCCCGAACCCCCGGCCAGGGGAAGGGCCAGGCTGCTCCCGCTGCCCTCGCACACACCGGCTGCCGCGCTCTGCCCGTATCACATCGCTGTCTGATGTACTCGCAAAGCTAAAGTGAATTCTCACTGAAGGCTGACTCCATCCTGCACTCCGAGGGCTCAGTCTCTCTCTCTCCGCCCACCCCACTCTCTCTCTCTCTTTTTCTCATTTTTAGAGAGAATGCTCCAGTTGTATTAAAGAATGGCCTGGCAGCCTTAACTGCACATCGTCTTCTCCCTCGTTAGAGATGAAATAGAACATGTAAATATTTTCAAACATGTTGTTTTGTTGAATCTTTTTTTCTGTAACTCATCCTAATCATTAGCTTGCATTTTAGACATTTATAAAGAAAATGTGTTCATTGAAATGTAACCTTCCTTTTGGCAAATACCTTATTTTAAAATTTTAAAAAATGGGGCAGACATGGTTCTCCTTGTTGGTTGCATGTCCTACCAGCCTGCCTACCCAATCCGTTATAATTATGCTGAGCTCTGCAGACCTTCGGGGAGCCATGCTATACAGTAGATTGACTGCTAATTGCTAGGGGTAAAACCTTGGGCCCGTCAAAGTCGATAACAAAATTTCTACTAATTTCGTAGAGAGTATTTCTGAGACCATCCTCAGAATTATAAACATCAATATTATTTAATGTACTAACTCAACTGAAAGGAAAACCAGATCTGTCATTAATATTATATAGAGGCTAATAAACTCGATTTCTTGAACACTTAAGTTACCTGAAATGTTAAAAACTTTAGGTCATCAGTATTAAGGAAAACAGAACTTCCTAATTTAAACTGACTGAGCCATTTCCTTCTAATACAATTTGTTGCGCCTCTGCAAAATTTATGATGGAAGGCTCTGTGACATGTCTGTGGTTTTTTTATGCCCAGGAAAAATGCAAAATAGCAGGATGGGTTTGCTGAAAGGCTTAAAAATGTCATCTGAGCTAGGATTGATTTGAGACCCAGCAGAATTTGGGTAAGGCAATAACTAGCAACTTAAAGGGGGTGATGGAGTTGTGAGATGTACTTCAGTCATAATAGCTGTCTTCCTTTGCATGAATGGGGCAGCACAGGTTGGGGATGGGCCGCTGGTGCCCAGGTCCCACCTTCTCAGAGATCTGTGGTCCCTCTCCACCTCCTCCAGCATCTCCTGGCCATGGCCATCTGCCTCCATCCCTCTGCTCAGCTCCTGTGTGGATGCACTTCGATGTGTGTCCTGTCCCTTCTGTGTGGCCTCTCTGTGACTAAAGCCGCCCTTCCCCAAACTAATTTCCAGAACTACCTGATGCATTTACTAAATTATATCTACAGTTTTTAATAAGGTAGGGAGAATCTGAGAGAGGAACTGAAAATTAGAGCCATGGTCAGAAGTGGGAGATAGCTGTCGCCAGCACTGACTCATTTGCATCCTTTCTTCCATTTCATATTTATTGCAAATTATCATTTCAATTTGAGTTGAGCAGTATTTTTTGTTGCCGGAAGATAATCGCAAGCCAAACAAATTTAAGCATCAGCACAGAAGAACCTGAAATCCTGACTAATCTTCATAATTTTTGAAAAGGAGAATCAGTCAGGATGGAACTAGGAAGCTATGCCTAACATAATTAATTTTTAAACCCTTTTTTTTTTGGTAAGTGTATTTGGAATGAAAACAATCCTAACAGTAATATCGGTCTATTACTAGAAATGATGAAATTGTAAAAGCACAATTTTTTAGAAGTCATCATCCTCTGTCTTCAGAGGAAAAGACAGATGACATTGTCATGTTAAATGATGATGAGACAAAATTAACTCTCGTTGATCATGGAAGGCATTGCATAGCACCATTTTTAAATCAGTAGCTTAGACAATCTGCATCTGAGAATTTTGTATGAGACAGCCAGGAAGCTGTCCAGATGATTACCATTGGTTTTCAAGAAATTTTGGAACTAAGAAAAGTTCAGGGATTTGTTAAAAAACTAGTATCGTTTGACTATTTAAGAAGACACACAGTTGTAGGCCCTTTATCTTGACAACTAGCCACAGCGAAAGAATGAAAGGACTGATAGAGCACATTGGTGGGGAATTAAAACTGGAAAATATAACTCATCCCCATTGAATTTATGGAAAACACCAAGTTAATTTGAAATATTTTTGAATAGCTGACGAGGTCAATTTAAAAAAGTAGTAGTCTATTAATACCGTCTACAGCTAGACTTCTAATTGCCTGATACCAAACATTCTCCTTAATAAATCAGAAACATGCAAGCAAACATGCTGAAGATTAAATTAATTGGAGGGTGGCTCCTCGACAGTTTTGATGCGAGTTTGACAGTGTAACGGTAAATGAGGAATGCTCACCGGAGGAGATGTGACTAAAGAGCCCGAAGCAATCAGTTCCTGGCCATACACATTTTGAAAGTTTTAGCAGTGAAGAAAAAAGAAAATATGAATTGTTAATCATTAGTTTGTCGATGGCACAAAAAATTGTGGAAATACTGGAATGCGGAAAGCCCTGACACTAGATGAAAGAAGACAGTCTGCACCAAAGGCTTGTCTTGGCAATGTGCCTTCTTCACAGTATGCCCTAAAATAGCATTTCCATTCTCCATCAAAGGCTAAGAATATACCAGAAACCATAAGCTTACACTTAATACTTTTTATAATATGTATGCAGAACGTTACACAGTTTATAGAAGCCTAAGAATGTGTATTCAGTCGCTTGGGCCAGGGAGGAATTAGCTAGAGCTGTAACACATCGGCACTTTTCAGCTTCTAAAAGAAAATTTGCAACCACAGGATTGTGTTTCGTGGCCACAAATGTGCCTATCCTTCATGAATTTGTCTAATCCCATTCTAAGCTCATTTATACTCCACAGTATCTTGTGGCAATGAATCCCACGATTTTATATATGTGTATTTATATATATGTGTGTGTGTATATATATTTTATATATATATTTCATGCAGAAAAGTACTGCCTTTTGTTGGTTTTACACCTGTGACCCATTTCAACTGGGAACTTGCCAGTCCCTGTCTAGTGAGAGTGAGTAGTTTATCTTGGATCACTTTCTCGATATCATTTTTTATTTTATAGACTTCTGTGGCATCTCCTCAGCTCTGTCTTTTACAGGATGCGTAATCCTAATCTTTCCTTGCACAGGTGTTGTTCCACAGCTTGCTGCCCTCAGAGGCCTCAAGAAGGTCATGGGGGATCTCACCAAAAGTCTGTGGAGACCATGGAGGGGACAAGAGTAGGTACCTTCCTGGTCTGTTCTCCCTGACCCCACCAGTCACAACTCAGGCTTTTCCTAAACCAGAAAAGGTGAGCAATTTTTTCAGTTTATAGACTAAGGTAAATTTTTTATCTCATTAATCTGCTTAATTGCTTCTTGAATGCTGTGATCCTTCATCATGCTCAGCTTCCTCTGGCAGCAAAGTTACTCAGCTCATTTGCTTCTCCTCTGAAGGGGTATCTCCTCTGCTTGGTGTTGAACCTCCATCTGGTCGCTTCGCTCATACCCCCAGCCTCTTGTATTGAAAGATGCATTGGACAGTAAATGCCAGTTCAGCTTTTCTGGACTGCTCAGGGCATAAACATCCAACACAGTTGCATTCATTCAGGTTGGGAGTCCTCACCTATTCAGCCATTCCTGTATCCCTGCGTACTTGGGGTTTTGAACTGCTCTTGGTGCTCTGCTCCCCGCTCCCCCAGCTCTGCTCTCTGCTTTTCCAGACGGGGAACCAGAGCGGCACCCAGTACCCACTGTGCATGGGTTTTATACTGACCTGGTGCTCTCTGGTGGTTTGGTCTGTATTCCTTCCTCAATTATTCTACTTGTTTTTCTGATCTCTGCTGAACACTGGGATGGCATTTCCAGGCATTTCTCTGTGATAACCTCAAAATCTTTTCTCTGTGTGGTAACGGTCAACTCAGAGATAACACATGTACCTAAAATTAGATTGGTGTATTCCCATTACAGCACTTTGCAGATATCTACATTGATTTTAATGACATTTTATTGTCCAGTCATTCCAAATTATAAGATACTTCTAATTTCTTCATGGTAAGTTCTTGTCCTTTAACCTTGAATAACTACTGACAACAAATTTTGTCGGTTCACTGTTCAACCTTTCTTTTCCAACTTCCTGGTGACTGTGCTGGTAGCATAGGCTTTCGTATCTTTCCCAGTACATTGTATGATCTTGAAGGAGGATGAAGGAAGGAAGCAGGGTGAAGAAAAACTAAGGAATCAGTACTGGGTGCAGTATGCAAGACATGTCTGTAAGGTGGATTTAGAGACTGACGCTGATTTCACCTGTTTTGTTCTCCACTCTTTACTGAATAATTCCCGATCTTAGATTTACTTTTTAGACTGGTGCTGACTCCACAACCCCTTTCTCAGTACTAACAGCTCATTTAGGACCCATGATTTTATATGTAGAGTTAAGGCTACCTTTTTCCCCTGTATTTTATTTTGCAGCTACAAACGCTGAATTTCATTTTTAAACTCACTGACTCAGTATTATGAGATCACCCTCCACTCTTTGCAATCCGCTTCAGTTGTGTTTAGCTTCATTTCAGTAACCTGAATAATCTCACATCATCTTCAGACTGTGTCATCTCACTACTCACCCTCTGCTTCCAGACTCCTTCAAAGATGTCTCGAGAAACCTGTGCGAGGGAACCCAGCACATGGTGTTTGCCAGCCTGCCGAGGGAAAGTGGGTGGTGAAGGAGGAAAGTGTGTGCTCGTGCTGCCAGCTTCCTGCTTTGGGGAAGAAGGTCCCTCCAACTGGCACGAACCATCACGCTGCCTGCCAGGAGCGGTGGCTGTCACCCCACTGTTACCCTTCCAAGCATCGCAGGTGATGAACAGCAAAGAGTCATTTACGAAGTGATCCATACTGCAGTATATAACACAGGAGCAGGCACACAGTATCTGTTTCAGTATGAACGATAGCATAATAAGCTCATTTATCTAGAAACAAAGAAGGGTGGCTACAAATTGGGAATGAGGACTTTGGAAGCGGTGACTCTGATAAGGACTTGGTGGGGAATCACTTGCAGATGAGCTGCCAGCATGGTTGGGGGCCAAAATAGGTGGTGAAACTCTGGGGTGTAGAAATAGAGTACCTAGGTGCTGGACGGGAGATCCCATTGCCTCTGTGCTTGACTGTGGTGTGGCCTTTTTATTATTACATATAATAATATCTATATAATTATATTATATAAAGCTTAATTTATTAATACATATTATGTAAAACTTTATTCTTTCCCTTGATGTAATTATTCCTTTTGATCAAATTTCATAGCCACCGGATGGTGGGTTCACCTAAATCTCAGCTATTGTTGTACCTCAGAAGTTAATTGAGACTGGTGAAATGGGGCAAGTGGGATGCCAGCAGGGTGAATGATGAGCAACAGTAAACTACAGCCCGCTGATTGTATGGAGTTTCCAGAAGGTTGCCACAGGCCTAATACTTAGGCACAGTATTAATTAACTTCTAAAGTAATGATCTGCAATGGAGTATTAATAGCACACTATGTGCGTGCAGATCATCCCAAAGCTGGGGCTGTTGTATGCACTAGTGAAGAAAGATAAATAATAGAAAAGAGTTGTGAACCTCAGCAATACAGGCAGGAGCTACCACAGTAAGTGAGCTACACCATAGAAAGACACAAGTATTTTTGGGAGGAATCTTTCAGATCATGGGGAAGTGGAGTTCTGTGTTGCATTCATCACTGTTCAGTGTTTCATAGATGAATATATTTGGCCTGGTAAAGCTATCACCTTTTCCAAGGTACATTTCTGCAAGGTCAGGGTTCCTGCTGGAGGGCTCTGAGCCTTGCAAGGAGATGCTAGTTGGGCACCTGGATATCTCTGGAGTTCCCCTTGGTACCTTTCTGCATATTTGAGCACCAACATTTTAAAACCTGCTGTATAAACCTGTTGTGTTGGTACAGTGTCACCTTTCAGGGTCATGGCCAAAGGAGGACAAACTGTTGAGCTGCAAGTCTGTAAAGTCTATGTAGCCCAATGTGGGAGGCTCTTCAGTTTGGATGATGAGAGACAATATAAACAGGAATTCTGGGCTGAAATCACATGGAAGAAACTTTAATAATAACAAAATGTTCCCCACAGTTATATTACTACGAGGGACACGTCCCCAACAGCAATGGTAGAGAGGAAAGCGTGCCTTTGGGAGCACCTTGCAGGGATTTGTGTCAACTGAGGAAGAGTCGTTTTGGTCACCAAAGAGCTTTAAATTTGGCCTGTGCCTGCAATCTCTTGCCAGCACCTGCCCAGGTGTCCCCTGAGGTCAACCTAGGGTTGACTCAGGCTCCAACCAAAAATCTTACTGGGGTGGTTTTGCAGATATTACCTTCTGAAATGACTCTTCACCACTGTGTGGCAGCACTGGATACCGGATTTGTCCTCACCTACATCCTTGCCAGAATATGCTCTGAATTTACGGAAGTGGTAGTAGGAACCAACTCTCCAAGGAGCTGTTCTGACATGGCCATGGGGACAGGTGGCATTGCTGGAGACCCTCTCCTACCTTCTGCTCCAGACGGAATGGGCAGGTACCCTGCGTGGCCAGCACCCACCCTGGCAGCTCCCCAAGGAGAGGCCATTCTGCAAATGAGACACTAACCCAACCTGCGTGACCCAGTGGGAGCATGGAGCCCTGTGCCGGGATGGGACAGGGGACAGTCCCCATCCCAGGGCCACCAGCAGAGCTTCTGGCTACAGCAAATGCACAAACTCTCCAGTTCACAATGTCTCTGCTCTGCCAGGTGTTATTTTGTTGGCAAGCCAGAGCTTCAAACTTCTTTCCAACTTTTACGTGCCAGCAATGAGCGGTGTGCGAGGAGCAGGCTCGTGGGCTGCTCCTTGCCTCCTGCATCGCTCCAGCCTCGTGTGCCATGGGGAGCAGAGTGCCCTGCCCAGGGATGCTCACTGCTGAGAGACTCTCATATACAGCCTCAGCTTTTCCTCCTTAATTTCAGGCTCCTTGTCCTGCTCTCTTCTGAGAGTGTGAATTAATTCCCTTCCTTCATTTGTGTGGTTACCTTGAAGGTATTTATAGAGCAAGGCTATATCCCCTCTGACTCTTCACACTGCTAATTTATAAAATGTTGGTTTTTCCAGTCTTTCATAACCATGTGCTTTAATCCTGGCATCATTGCTGTTACTTACCTGTTACCCATATTTCTCAAAACAGAGAAACATTTTTCATATTTTACACATGGAACAACTTGCATTCAGACAAGCGCACATGCACTAAACCTGCTGCCTGCACCTCTGCCGCTCAGGTCCTTCTCCCCATGGGGAGGCAGGAGAGAAGAGCCCAGTGCCAGAGGGCTGGTGCACAGCTGGCAGGTGCTCAGACGTGGCTGGGACAAAAGGACAGGGTGAGGGACCACACGGCAGCGTTGCTGGCGTTGCCAAGGGCTGACACTGGTGCAGGTACTTGCACAGCAGCTGCCTTACAGCACTGTTCCTGGCCCTCCATGCTGAACGGCGTCAGCTCTGTTCAGGGCTGCTAAACTGCAAGATCATACAGCATTAGCCTGGCTCTCACCCATTAGCCTTGATGCCACAGCTTTCCAACGACTCGAGCTATTCCTCTCTCTCTCTGAGGTTCCAGACTGCTGTTTGTCAGTTCTGGGTCTTGGCTTGTTGCGTTCAGCCTGTGGATGTGATGTTCTCAGGCAGATGTGGACGCATCCCAGGCTGTGTTCAGTACCCACTGGTGACACTGGTATGATCACTGTTACCTCATTCTCTGTTTAATGAAACTTTAAATGCAAGTGCCGCTCCTGTCTCCTGTGGTAACGTCACTAAAATTGTTCCCAATTTTGAAGTTTCATTTTTATGGTTACTATCTGAGTCTGTGACTCATCAACCAATTTCTAGCCCACACCAAATTCTTGAAATCTATAGAGTTTTCGTTCAGTTTTCAAGAAAACTTACTTATAGCACTACAACAATGACTTTGAGAGGACCAGCCACACAGGAGCTGGAGAAGCAGCCTGCATAATGAGGACGATCTGTTCAAGAAGGGAAGAAAATTAGTTGTAACGCATAGGGATGGAGTGGGTTAGAGGCAGTGCAGTCCCACCTCCACACCTGCTCTATGTCCCTCTGGGTTTAAGAGACCATGTGGTTGGGCGCCTTGCAGCAAGCCATGGCAAAGCAGCTTTGATTACTGCAGAGGTCCCAAACCCACAAGCTGCTTGTCAGGCTCAAGGTGCATCCCGCATCGGCTGCCTCATTACTACATTTTCATGCACTCAGATGGCGAGCTCTGTGATTTATCACTGGTATGATCTGTGTACTAGGAGGAGCTGGGCGAAGGGGAGTTTCCCCATCCTCAAGAAACTTCATACCACTGATTTCTGCAGCTTTTACTCCTGAAATCATACCAGCTTTCTCACATTTTAGTCCTTTCCCAAAACAAGAAAGGGTGGGGAGGAGAGCAACACATCTGCTTCCCACTGAGGGAAAGAGATGCGCAGCTGCTCAGCGGGTTATCTGAGAATGGAGGTTATTGAAATTCTTATTTTCCAGGGACAGCCCTTAAAAAGGCTGTGGGTTATCTGGGGTGCTGGGGTTTGAAAACAAGATGTGGAGTTAGTTTTATCTCCCCACTTACATCCAGTTCCCTTCAGATTTTGGAAAAAAAAAGGCTCCATGTGCAAAGGTGGAGTGCAAACACACTCGCTCCTGACGTACGGGAAGGACTGAAACAGGGCTGTGTTTGCAGGCGGGCAATGAGCGCTGCAGGCAGGCTGCCTTGCCTCCAAGCTCCCCGCAGCTCTGCAGAACCCTGGGCAGAGGCTGTCGGCTGGGTAAGGCTGTAATAAGGAGAAACAGGAAAGGAGGAGATGGAAGGATGAGAAAAAAAGTCCAGTTTGAAGCCCTCCTGCCAGAGAGCTGTGTGCAGGTGGGTGGCAGATTCCTGCCCTGTCTTCTCAGCCTTTTTTTTCTAAAGAGATGCACATTGGGCCTTTCCCAGGGCCCAGATAACTCCTGTGATGAAGGGAAGATTATTTTTCAAGATTGTCTTCAGAAATTTCTTTTAAAATTCCCAGGCACGCTGTGTCTGGACCTGCAGATTTACAATATGTAGGTTGAGTTTTGTCAGGTACTCTTTTACCATCTCTGTGTTTATCCTTTGCTCTTGGCTTCTCCACCTGCTCTCTCATAAATCCTGCAGAAGAATCCCCAATTTCTTCATTATCATTACTGAAAGCAAGTGAGAGCAGCTCTCTCCAACCCAAACTGCCCAGGAGTCAGCCCAACTCAGCCTTCAGTTACTGGAGGACCTGGATTTATTCCCTAGTTCCTGTGCTCTTCCCTTCTTGTTTTTGAATAAAAATAATTAGTGCACAAACACTGCGGTGTGGCTAGAGCTGTCCACATGGAGGCTGTTTAAAATACACAGTTCAACCATACTGTTATAGGTACGCATTGTTTTGGCACCTGCTCGCCTTCACATGGTTCTGGTGTGTTCATATTTTTGATAGATTAAATGAGTAGGTCATGGCTCTGCCCACGTATACAGACTATTTTAATATTTCTTGTTTCCTAACTCTCTCCTGTAGTTTTGATGGTGTTTTTATGCTTTCCTAGCTATGTGTTTCTCTCCTGCTGTTTTATACCTGTGGATTATCTTTGCATTGCTATGCTCACCACCCAGCCACTCAGACTGCAATTGTCCCTGCACGATGTCCTCCCAGCCCTTACTGCCCACGGGTGACAGAACCATCCGTCAGCCGCTTACAACTAAATGGGGACAGGACAGACGACCCGGCACCAACCTGCTGGCCCTGTCTAGTGAGTGGATAGATGAAGGTGCAGCAGCATTTCCAGGGAGGACCTGGAAAACAGATAAGTCATTGCCGAGGACTTGTGATGTCCCCCTGGCTTTGGGAGGCATGGGGTTTGCCACCACAAAATGATGGTGAAAACACTCGATGGCCTCACTCTTCTACAGAAGCACATGCACGTCACTAGGAAAGGATATTCAACCTGGATCTCAATGGGGAGAGTTCAATGTTATTAACTATTGATGTTATTACCTCTTGCCTGTTAATCACCATGGGCGTGATTCTGCGAGGTGCTGAGCAGCGGGACATAAATCCAATATAAGTATGTCAGAATTCTGAAGCTGCTTGAGACACTTGCATGTGTTCTGCTACAGTAAAGACTTGGTGCTTAGCACCTCCTGAAGCTGAGCCTTTTAAGTGAACCCCTATGTATGGCATGCTTACTTATGGTCTTTGGTAGCCCAGATTTAGATGCTGACAACAGCAGTTGTATATTACTGTGGTTATAGAGACCAAAGGGAACAGACCAGTCTGAGTGTCCCACACTCCCACAGACCTGGAGCAGGGCTCGAGACAATCAGCAGTGCTGTCTCTCTTGGATAAAAGCAATTGCGGGGTTTCCTAAGGAAGGAATTGTCTGCAGCCTGCTTTAATCCTTTTTGCTGCAGTGGAGCTGGCAGGACAGGGCTTGTGCAGGACAGGCTCTGCAAAGCTTCCTCCCTCTGTGCCAGGCCCTCAGTGGTTTTCTATTTCTCTGTGCTCAGCACTGCTGGTGCCGGCTGATGTCCCAGGTAACACGGTTCTGGGGGCCAGGAGCCTGCCATAGAGCTTGTTGCCCCCTCCATCCAGATCCACAGAAAAACGTAGGGAAATGCCGTGTCTGTCCAGTGGGCAGAAGAGAAAGACCCCACAAAGGCTCATGTGGTGATCTGCTCCACCGCCAAATGTCAGCCTGGCTTTGGCAAGACAAGTTCACGAATGGCTCACCTGGGGTTTGCTGCCCGCTGCCTTCAGGCAGGGCTGGCAAAGAGCAGGCAGGCGTCAGGCAGCGATCCCGGGGTGTGCGGAAAGGGTCTCCATCACCGTGGCTTCAGCCTCTCCAGCACTTGCTTCTCCGCCTGCGTAACGCCAGGCAATTTCAGACTGCAGCACTTCTCTCCTGAGGAAATGCTGGCCATAGATTTAGGAATAGATATTGCCAAATAGTATATTGTTTTCATAAATCTCAGTAGATCCGCTTTATATCTTGGAGGCTAGACACTCTAATTATTGCTTCTATTTTATCTAAATTGGTAACAAAGTCATCATAGCTCAGCTCAGAGCCGGTACAGGTAATTCTGCTAGACCAAATTTTGACCTTTTAAAGTTCATACTGAAGTGTCTTCTCTGCTCTCTGCAGTTCTTGCCTGGCTTTTTGGTTCTGCTTTTATAGAGCCATCGCCCAATTTAAAATAGCAGCCACCATAGCTTCAATACATTGTGCCTTAAAGATGTAGGCAATTACTGCGTGAAATATCTCAGGAGCAGGACTAATATCAAAGGGCATTCTCATACCCTTACAACATCCAAATAGCATATTAAAGATCTTGTTGAAGTTAGATTTAAGCTTGTCTCTTCACAGTTTATTTGCTGAAGCAAATGCCCTTCATTTCACAGTGATTTTTTTCCCTTTTGCTGGTAACCTGCCTGTCATATGACAGTTTCATAGAACAGTGTTCATCTGTTGCAGCTGCGTTTAAATAATGTAAACCAAAGCATCTCCCTCCTTAAGCTGGCTTTTCAATGACAGATGCAGAATTAGCTCCATCTGAAATATATTATTCTTTCAATAACTCACAGACTTTCTATATTATGTTACATTTTTTCTTTACCCCTTAAAAGTGGGATTTTTTTTTCTGTTGTGCAGAGATCATTGAAGTAACTGATCTTTGGAGTTTAATGTGGTATTCCCTTTCCAGACAGTTGCAGCCCAACCAGATATCTGAGAATCCTCGGGGGTTAAGCCTATTATAGCAAATGTTTCTCCTACTTTGCAGATGAATTTTTTTTTAAATGTAAATGACATTCTGTGCACCAACCTTTAAACTAAAGTGGGACCCAACTGTTGCAAAGAGTGTGGAGTGACACAGGGTGAATATGTCCCTGTGTGTCATCCTGTGGCATTTACAGCAAAAATATTTTTAATTTCACATTTAAGAGAGGTTCTCAACTGATGCGTCTGGATAGAATTGTTAGAAATGTATTTCCTGGTGCTTGTTTAAAGGCAGTGTTGTGCGTTACTATTCTTTTTTATATCCTGAACATGAAGCAGTCTTTGCTGTAGGCTCCTTATTAATTCTCTTAACCATAGTACCGTGTATTGCATTCAAACGGTGATGTCCAAAACGGTTTGTGCTTTTCCCCAGTCCCAGGTGAGGTGCCTGATGTACCTCTCGCCAGCACAGGAGGCAGTGCCAGCTCCCCCTTTGCAGCCCCTTGCCCCCTGCCCACTGCCCCCCTGCCCATCACCCTGTGCCCACACACACAGCTTGGGCAGGGCAGGCTCAGCACAGCACTGCCCAGGGCTCCAGTTTTGAGGCTACTTCCATAAGCCCATCTTTTCAGACATATTCTCCAGTTCTGGCCAGTTTATATTTCGGGAGAGGGGAAGAATAAGTTTTTATCCCACAAGGTTTCACAGAAGGGCATTAAAATGTGATGCAACTGCCTTCTCAGAAGCTGGAAAGCAAATAACACCAAATAGGTGACATTTGGGGTGGATTTAGGTTTGGGGTTTTAGTGCTTGGAAATATTGCCAACTTCTGGTGGCTGCACACCCATTCCTCAGTTTTAGCCTTGGAAGTTTCACTGCTCGCTTGAGCATATTTGCCCCTCTGCAAGGCTTTACTGACATTCATTTCACATGCAGTCTTGTCTCTGCCCTCTCTGCCAGCAGGCACCCTGGCACGACCCGCCACTACCAGGGAGAATGATTTTCTGCTTCATTTGTGGCATATTTGACTAAGTACGAAACTATTTTCACCTCGTGTTTCCAACCCAACTTAGCAAATAGGGACTCCTGCCTGTCAGAAAATGTCTTATTCCTACTTTCTTTTCCGCCTTTTTTTTTTTTTTTTTTTAATATTTTTGTTTTGGAAATGATGCAGCATAAATAACTGCTTATTCTGCAGAGAGGGATTTAGAGCCTGGCTGGCAAGTGCCAGCCTTTTCATCCTCCTGTCTTTAAGCAAGAGCCACATACAGCCCAGCAGCCAACCCACTGCCCAGGCTGAATTTCACCCTGAAAGCCTCTGGCTGAGGTTCAGGTTATGGCAGTTTCTCACAGCCCTCTGTAACTCATTTACTTAATGGTCTTTTCCATACAAGCCTGCCTGTTATTAATGAGTCACTAAGTTTTCAACAATCCTATATTTGAGCTTTAAGCCCGTCACATGTGCATCCGCTGATCTGCATTGCAATTAATTATGAATAAAAATGAGCTTTTCTTCTAAACAACAGTAGAGCTTCCCAAGCAACCTGTGACCAGCACTGAGGCTCCGTCCTGGTGTAAAAGGGCTCCACGGCTGCAATGGTGGCGGCTGCCTCTGCCGTCATCTCCAGGGTTTTGTTATTCCCCCTGCTCTGGCATCCCTGCTCAGGGAGCTGGCAGTCCACATCCCTCCTCGTGGTTCCCCCTCTCCAGTGCCTCCGTGGTGTTCCCCACCAATAATTCAGTCACATACCCTCCCACCAGGCCTCGGCAATGCCAGCTCAATCACGACCGTCTTCATGCATGAAAACCTCTTATTCCTCCTGTCTATTCCCTTGGTTTCCAGCCTCAACGCAAAGACAGCTCTGACATCTTTTGCTTATACCCTCTCTAATTCTCCCCTAAGCTTCCTATTCTCATCACAGACTCATTTTGCTGCCTGTGCAGAGTCAGAAACGCTCAGGCAGAGCCCTGATGCACTGAAAACCATCCTCTGGACCCCTTGGACTCTCTTCTTGCTGAGGGGGTGCAGGGGCTCTACAGGAGATTTCTCTAGCAAAGGAGATGAGCTCATTTCCCAAAGTGATGCTACTGTTCCCTTCCCCAGGGCTCTAGCTGTTGCCCAAACAGAAACAAATGGAAAAGCAACTTCATGAAAAATCTCAAGCTTGTTTCTGTTTTGTTTGGTTCCAATGAAAGCTTTTCCTTAATTTGTTTCACTTTCCAAAACCTGAGCCTTTCTGCACACCCTCCCTCATTTTTGTCCATTCACATTCTCTCCACCTGCTTCTTCATGGATTTTTCTTTCCATCCCCTCTTTTGCTTCTTTGAAAAAAAAAAATCAAAGCCCAAACCCCTATTTTTATTATTCTGCCATTCCAGTTCACCAAAATTAGTGCGCCTTTTTTTTTTTCCTCTTGTCACTTTTCCAAAGTTGAGGAAGTTTGGCCTCATTCCAGCTAGAAAGGGAAAAGTCATAAGGCAGTCCCCACCCACCATCCTTCTGCTCCGCTCCGGAGCAGGAACAACTAATGGGAAGAGAAGGGAGAACAGGCAGGCGAAATAACACACCAAACTTCCAAACTTTTTGATTTCAACAAAATATATTTTCTTACTGGGCGATGCTGCTGCATTTTCCTGGCACTGTCAGGATGTAGCCTGGAGGACATGGAGCAGAGCCATTGGCAAGGGTTCGGGATCCCAGGCCACCTCCACAGGGTGTCCCAGCCCAGTGTGCTGAGCAGCTGCCTGGCCCTGCTGACCTGGACTCTCTATCCTGGGAAAGGAGGGAGAGAGGGAAACAAAATCAGTCCTGAGCCACCTCCTGACCCCGGTGGCATGCAGGCCATGAACATCTGGAGGCCAGCACAGGCAGTCCTGTGTCTGCAGAGGGGCTGAAGCACCCCTGGGTGCAGAGGAGGTTGTGCACAACAGGGTTACAGAACCTCCCCGGGATCTGGATTTACCTATCTCACATACAGGAATTTGTTGTGAAATAGGTAAATCTCCTGCTTTCCTGCTAGGATCTTGTATCTTCTTTCCGGGCTGAATTTTTCTAGCTTCTGCTTCAGCTTTCAGATCTAAAGGAGACCGATGAACTGTCACGAACTCTTCTCACAGAGGTCAGGGCGTCTCTCAGCCTTCCCTCCAGCCAGATGAGCAGTTTGTACACTTTGTCTCATACCAGAAATGTTCTGATGCCTAGATGGTCCGTATGTCTTTCCTTTGCAGAACTTTGCTGTTCTTTTAATTCTGCACACCCAAGTTGGAAATAACATCCATAGTAATCATTTCAACAGTAACGTGAACAGAGGCAAGATTGCTCCCCTACTTTTGTTTGATATTCTCCCATTATATATTCAAGAAAGGTGTTAGCTGCTTTCAGTGTGCTGTTGAAATGAGAGCTCATGTAGAGGCAGTTACCTGCAATCATTCCTGAGCCGCCTTCCGAGCCACAGCTTTCCAAGCCCCATCCTGGAGATGAAGGCTGCTGTCTTTGTTCCTAGATGCCTTCCCTTGCGTGCAGCCATATTAAAGTGTATTTAGTTGGATTATGGACATTTCATGAGGCAATTTAGAAGATACTAGAGGAGCAACCTGGCCTGCTTGTTATTAATATCCCTACCAGTCACCTGCAGACTTCACCATCACAGCTTTTTTATGATCAGGTGGATCACTGGGTAAAATCATACATAGCATTGCAACAGGGACAGATTCCCTATGAGGCATCACTAAGGACATCTCCACCCTCTGAAGTCTCCCCAGTAACCACCGCACAGTGTGATCTATCTGAGACAGATTTTAGTCCATCTAGTGCGTGCCTTGACAGTTGCTTCTAAAGCATGGGGTTTTTAATCCAAACGTCATGTAGTAATAAGCAAAGTGCTTTGAGGAAATCTGTGTTTCCTGAATTGGTACACTTGCCTCTATCAACCACACCTATAAGTCTGTCCAAAAAAAGACCCCACAAAAAAACATGAACTGACTGGTTGATGTGTAGGTCTCTGGGCTGTGCCTTTACATTTTTCTAAACACTGGAACTACCCTGACATTTCTCCACTCTTCTGAAATTTGCCCATTTTTCTAATATATGTTAAACTGTAGCATTGGCTTGAGCTAGTTCCTTCTAGACTCTTGAGCATCAGCTGTCTGGATGATCTGCAAATGCTGAATTCGAGGAGATCATGCCTCACATCCCCCATTGTTACAGATGGCAGGATTTATATTCCATCCACAGTATCATCTGGAGATGAATATATCCTCCTGCTTCATTCCAAATACAGAACAGAAATATCTACTAAACATTTCTGCCTTTCTGCACCAGTCACCATCTGGCAAGAGCAGAGAAGCAGCAATGCTGAGCGCCAAGCTCGAGTGGTCCCGCAGGGAGGCTCGTGCCGTCCACGTGCCCCACACACCCCAGTGTGCTGGGTGGCCTTGGGACACTGGTGTGTTCTTGCCCAGGGCTCTCCCCATGCCTTTGCCTGCACTGAGCATCGTGGTTCCCTGATAAGCCCTTGCCATGGGCAGGGGGTTGGGGCAGGCCCCCTGCTCCCCTGCCCAAGGACAAGCTGTCTGCTGGACACCAGTGCAAATTCCCTATTTAACCCCGCAGGGAGATGCCATTGCCATGGAAATCGCTGCCTGAAGGAGGCTGGAGGGCAGAGAATGGGTAGCAGCCTGATGGAGGAGGCTGAGATAAGGGGCTCTTATTGAAATTCAGAAATCTTTTTTTGTTTGCCCCAGCCACTTAAAGAGCAGATGAAGCCAAATGGAGGCTTGCATGAGACCTCTTGGCGAAAACATTGCAAAACACCCAAGCAGTACTTTGAATGTGTTTCTTGGAGTAGGAGTCACGTGCTGTGCCTGTTCAAATCACTCCCTTCCTCAAGTCCCCGTGATGGCCTTGAGTGACATCCCCATGCCATCACACAAGCTGGGCAGCTGCCTCTGGTCTCTCCTGGCTGCAGCATCAAGAGTGCAGAGCAGGCAGCCCCATGGCCCTGCAAACCCGGAGCCCAGGGGCTATTATGAGTGAGATCCCAGGGAAAGGATTCCCAGCTTTTCCTCTGATCCTTTTTATTTTTTTTTTTTACATCAGTGTTCTTTATTTACTCCTTAATGCATATGGCAAAACCAGGAGGAGAGAAGGAGAAGAGAAAAATGGCGTAGAGTCTGCAGGGGAGAAAAGAGAGGTGTTATTGCGAACGTGTGTTTGTCCGTGGCTGGTGGCACAGCTCCTCTGTGGGATGCGGGATTCCCTTCTCCCAGGGCTGCCCGGCTGCTGTGCCGCAGGCAGCGGGGGCTGCTGCGGGAAGGGCCGTGATCCGGAGGGAGTTTCACTGCTGGCAGCAGTCACTGCACAGAGCAACGGGGCCGGTTGAGCCTGGCCGTGTCCCTGTCGGCAGCAAAATGGACCCCATTAATAATTAACTGAGTACAGAGACAGGCATCACATGTGTAATGGCATCGCAGACATCTGACACTCCTAATGGCCTCCTTGCTCCGCGTCCTGCAGCAGGGCTGCCGGCTGCCAGCCACCTCTCCTGAAGGTCATCTCGGTGGCCCTGTCCCCTCCTGCGGGCTGTTCCCAAGCCCTGCTACCTGCAAGCCTCTCAAGCAGAGAACTCTGCACGGGGCACAAGCCACAGCTTTGCTTTGTTTCTCTCCTGGAATGGCTCTTGGGATGAGCCAAGCCATCTTCTCTGCAAATGCCCTGGTGCCAGCAGAAGGGCAGGGGGTTCTGGGAAAAACCAAGCTGGGGTCCGTCAACGAACCGTACTGCTGGGGTTGCAGGCAATGAGCTGTCTTACCTTTCATTCAAACACATTTTACCATCTAGAAGTGGTCCAGCATGGTCCAGCAGTCCCTGCACTGGGGCTGTGATGTGCAGCATCAGCACTAACCGCATGTGCTGGCTTTGCAGGCCTGCACCTGGGGGACATGTCTGTGCAGCTCCTTGAGTGATCCCAAGCTATTAAAACATGTCTGGGGTGGAGACTGACATTGGGCACGGCAGGTCACGGTGAGGCAGGGAACAAGCCCATGGGGAAGGAAAGACATCGGCAGCACACGCGCCCCAGAGCATCACAAAGCAGTAGCTCGAGCGTTGCTGCTGGGACTGCCCTGGGGCTCAGGATTGCAGCCCTATTCCCCCAAGCCAGAAAGAAACCTCTGTAGTAGTGTCAGCATTGGCTCTGGCCCTTAGATAAGGGACTGCTGGAAACACAAAACTTCAGTGGGTCCCTCTGAAGAGACCACCCTGTGATGATGAGGCACCAAAGTCCCTGGAAGATGAAGGGAAGGTTCAGGTAGGGGATTAGCAGGTGGGATTAAAGGCTCAGCAGCTCTCGAGATGGATCTAACTGCCTCTAAAGCAGCCCACGACAGCTCTGTGTGATGAGGAATTGCTCCTTGTCTGGTTTAATTACACCTCATAGCAATTTCTTGCTTGCTGTCTGTGCCGACCTTTCCTGGGGGTCACAACTGGGATGCCCCGTGTGTTCCCGAAGGCAGCTCAGCCATCACTGTGTCCGGGGTCAGCACCTGGGGCACAGGTGAGGAGGCTGTCGGCAGAGCCACCACCAAAAATTGGTTTGGAAATGTGGAGAAATGCCACTCATCCATCAAACTTCCATCATCAGCAAAGAGGATTAATTTTAAGCACCATTTATTTTAAAGGGCTGAAGTCTGCTGCCACCAGCGACTCTCAGGTGAGTGCAAGCACACTTTTTCCAAAGTCAGCCCCGAGAGCTGGTGGTGCCACCAGACTGTCCCCCCACCTGCACCCCCTCAGTCCCTGTGGTGAAGCCAGCGGGTGGTGCCGGGGCTGTCTGCTCTCTCAAACCCCACAGATACACAGAAAAAAGGCAATGACAAGGCGGGTGGGGAGTGATGCCTCTCAGCCCCCACCAGACCCAGTGGCCATGGGCTCCGCATTTTAACTGTACATCGTAAGAAAATGCATCCTTGATTTTAAACCCGCCAAATCGTCTAATTTGGGTGCTTTCCTTGTTTTGAGAAACACAACGAATACCGATTAAGAATCCCAGGCTACTGAATCTCTTTGCAACCAAAAACTTGGCCACAGATCCTCACCCCTCAGGGGTGGCGTCCAGTCTCTTGCTGAGCGGGGGCACCTGCCGGCTGCACTGCTCAGACCTTGGCCCTGCTGCACCAGCACATGCTGCTGGAGTGGTTTCTGTTTTCTTTCCAGCATCCATCCATCTTTCTCCTCACCTTTCTGAGCATCGCTGGTGCTTCAGAGAGGGGCCCACAGGGACACTGAAGTCCTTTATCCAAAGAGCAATTGAAAGCCCTGCATTGTCCATGAATGCTGAGGTTATTTTTCTGCCATGTGTGGCATATTGCTTCTTCCTGCTGCATTTCACCCCCCTGCCATCACCCATTTCCCAGCCCAGCTGTGGTCCCTGGAGACCATGCTGGCTGGGAACACCATGGGGGCCCCAGGGGACACTGAGCGCAGAGGGGATGCGGAGGGGACGCAGAGGGGATGCGGAGGGGACGCAGAGGCGAGCAGAGCAGATGCTCCCCCCACCGCGCAGGGTTGCCATATCAACAAGTTCCCTGGCGGAGCCCCTCATTGCAGATGCAGCAATTTGGGATGCTGTGCTACCAGCCCTCCTGGCTCACACTGAGCCCCCTGCACTGCTATGGCTCCCTGTCCCCTTGGGTGCCATCTCCTCTTCTCCTCCCAGAGCTCTGCCAGACCATGTCCCCAGGTGCATTTTGCTTCTCCCAATGTTGCTGGTTTGCAGCCTGCCCCCAACACGGCCGAGCAGATCCCTGCCGTGCAAAGGTACCACATGGTCATGATCACAAGGCAGCAGCATGAACAGCTGCTGCCAGTGCTGAAGGGGACAGGTGGGACACTGAACCTGCTGCTGGGAGGGAGCAGCGGGGACCAGTGGCTGCTCCAAAAGCCCTGCAGCATCCCCTCCCTTTCCCTGCAGTGGCAGCATAACTGTCCGCCCCCCCCCCGCAATCCATGAAAGGAAGGAGGGGACTGACAGGAGCTGTCGTTATTGATTTCAGAGTGTGAAGGGGAGTTTTTGCCTTTGACACTAGCCAAAGCCCCTGGTGGTGATGCTGGATGCCCCATACTGGGGTGCCCTGCAACCCCCAAGCCCCTTCCAAGCCCTCTCCCACCCTGGCATGGCTGCACTGTGGCTGCTGACATCAATGAGAAATGCTGAAAACAGCGAGAAAAGCCCCATGACCGCTGGCAGGGTTGCATAGCAGAGACTTTTCATCTGGCAAAACCGGTCTGAGTAGGAGGTGGAGGTTGCTAGAGTGGGGGGATCACCACCACCCTCTGACCAGGCTCCCGCTGGGGTGGGGTGACAATATGGGGTGCCCCAGGAGGCTCCTGGGGAGCTGGGTGGGGGCAGAGGGGAAAAGAAGCAAACACACCTGTGGAGTGAATGAAAATGTAGGGCTGCAGGACAGCAAGGGGTGGCCCCATCTCTGCAGATTGGGGCAGGAGGGCCCCGCCATTGATGTGGGAGTTGGAGAGGGAGGAATTTGCTCTGGAGGCACTTGCTACTTCAGATAGCTGGGATGCCAGAGCCGGGAAGGGTGTTTACATTCCCGCCCTTATCTGCACCGCGGCACCCATGGGGCCTCTTTCCTGCTGAACAGGTTCTCGGTGGCGGGAGCGGGGAGCTGGGCGCCAGCGCTGGCCCCGCAGCCTCCTCGGCAGCCAGGGATGCCTGCAGGGACAGGGACGTTGGATGGGGCAGCCATGGGCCAAAGCCCAATCGACCTTGTGTCTGCGTGGGGTGGGAGGGCTGGGGGCTCCCCAGAGCACACTCCACCTCTCCTCCTGTGTCTGCACCTCTCTGGCTGGGATCTGGGGTCACAGGTGACTCTGGGTGCTGCGGATCTCCCACCCTGTGCACTGGCAGGGCAGAGGGTGACTCCAAGGATGGGACAGCACTGCATGGCAGTGTGGCATCGCCAGCCTGCTTGCTCGCTGAGTTGAGCCTTGACTATCTCCCCAGGAAACTCCTGGTCCTGTGAGTGTGCCCTGCGCACAGCCTGGGAGCCGGGAGAAGTTGGCTGCCCTGTCATCGAGGCATCCCCCACGTACTGGTATGGATGCGCTGGTAAGCTCATCGCTCAGCAGTGCCACTAGGTGCATTTGCCACTCGCACCCTACAGCTTCCCACCCCAGGGCCCCCCCAAACCCCCACTGCAGAGGCGGCCTTAGGGACCGTGGCTGTGTGCAGGGCAGCTGGGCAGGGCTGGGACTGTTCCCATGGCCAGCCTCCAGTGCTGGGGGAAGCAGCAGACATGCAGGAATCACAGCCATCTCTCATCCGGCTGGTAATTGCCTGTTAGCGAGAGGAAGGGAGGGAGCTGTGGCCATGCTGGCAGGGCTCTTGCCAGGGCTGATGATAGTCAAGTGGCAAACTGGGCTGGGCAGTGCTGCCAGATGAAGGAGGGAACTTTCCTGGCGTGTGGAGCTGGAGGCGGCTGCAGGAGAGGCAACAACTCCTGGAGCCTGGAGAACAAAGGCTCGCCAGGGATGTGCCATGTGGCACTGTAGCCCTGGTAAACACAGGAGCATGGTGCTGGCTCCGCACGCTCCCACCTGCACCAGTGCCTGGGCTGCCCATGAGCTCCCTGCCCCGGCTCTGCCTGCAGTGACCCCCCAGAGTGTCCCTGCCGGGAGAGCTCTGCCCCGCTGACACTGCTTTGCCCATTGGTGGCCCTGTACGAGAGCCCTGCACCATGTGAGTACACAATGCAACAGGGCAGCATGGCAGAGCCCATCTGTACCCCAGGGGCACTGGCCAGGGCAATAGGGCTTGCCACAACCTGCCTGCAAGGGCAGCAGGGGCTTGCCATGCCCATGGAGCTCCTGCTGGCACTGCCACCATGGGAGCAGGGGTGTCACCTGCCCAGTGGGGTGATGCTCTGCCCCACATAGCAGTCCTGGGATGGGGGACAGAGTTGAGGGATAACCATGGAGGCACGGCATGGGCCGAGAAGTTGGGACATGAAGGTGTTTGCTCAGCCACCCAACCACCCTGGCCCTGCTCCCCATCTCCACAGCCCTCCGCCCCCTTCAGCCCCCCACCTGCGGGCTGTGTCCCCCCTGTGCTCACAGAAACACCATGTCAGTCTGCCAAGCTGCGAGGCTGCGTTTGCCCACGAGCAGCCCCCAAGGGATACTCATTGCAGAGTGGCCGCACGGCTCTGCCATGACCTGCAGGCTAGCGCCACACCTGCCACATCCAGCAGCCTCCCAGACCCTGACAAACATCCAACATCGTGTCTCTCAAAGTGCTGCTCCTCCTCCCTGGAAGCCCCATGAATATGTTAATGGCTGCAGGGCCACAGTGGATCCTGCAAACCCCCGTGGCCGCTCTGCGCTGGGATGACAACAGCCCGTTTATTCCTCCTCTGCTTTCTCTCTCTCGGTGAGACTTTGATCTGTGGCAATACTTTGCCTCTCACTCCACGACAACTTAATTTCTATAGTAACCTCCTATGCTGGATCTCGTTGAAAGGCCTTTTGAAAATCTGAATAAACTATGTCGAGTGGTTTTTCTTCTACCCACTCTTTAGTGAAGTATTAGAAGAACTCTAATATAACAAATGAGGCTGGATGCTCCTGTGCAGAAGCTGTGCTGGCTCAAGCAGAGCACACTGTAATCTTCCAGCCACTCAGGTTTTGATAACTGGCTCTGCCAAATTACCAGACACAAAGAGTTTTTCCTTGCCATGCTCCATGGCACTGGCGGGGTCACTCCTGCTGCAGGGGTCCCTGAGGACAACTTGTGGGTATTATTTCAGGAGAGCCCCAACCCCACCCCAGGCCAGCAGCGAGGGAGAGTGCAGCAAACCACTCCAGCTCGTTACAAATTTTAATTAATCTACAAAAATTTCCTATCTGCAAATAATTCAGACCTTATGAAATTCCAATAAAACCATTTATCACAGCTGGCAATTTGATCCTGGCAGCAAAGCTCTTGGACACTCGGGGAGTAATTGATAGCCTAATATAATTTTAAATTAGGGTTTGTGTTATTAATTTCAGCCCTCTGAAAACACCTCGTTGTTTGGACTAAGCCCCACTTCTGCCACCCTGCAGACAGCGGGTGCGCGCCCAGGGTGCTGCCCATAAGCACCAGCCCTGCCTGCTCCAGCTGCTGCGGGCAGAGCATCCCCTGTGTTGTGACACCAGGACCTGGGCTGCTGGTGACACGGTTGTGCGTTCCTTGGGAGCAGGGGTGGCTCCCAAATTGGGAGGGCTGTGGAGGGGCAGCAGAGCCAAGAGCAGCATGTACCCATGGAGGTGGGCAAGTGTGACTCCCGTGACCCACCCCACCACATTTGCAAAAGCAGCAATTGTGAAATGCTCGATCCGAGTAATTTACAGTTATGCATCCGTCAGCTTTCTAGGACGTGGGATCCCGCTCCCCTTGCTGAGTAACCTCTCTGAGTGTCATTAAACAGCGATTACACCCTGCTGTGCGGTGGCTGTCTTGCGCAGGTGGGAGAAGGAAAATCATCCCTCTACTTACGTGGTCTTAACTCCGTAACATGCCCAAAAGCTTGCAAAAGATACCAAGTAATGAATGCGTAATGACAGCTGAAATGTGACAGGCTTGCCATCCCGCCGCTACAGCACTCACCAGTAATCCCGGTGACAATGGGAGCAGCACAGGGCACAGCCCTTGGCAGGGGGCGGTCAGGGGGAGCCCACGGGCACCCAGTGCTGCACTGAGGCTGCCTGCCCCGGCCAGGGCTGCTGCCAGGGATCCCCAGGCTGGAGTGGTGGTGGTGACAAGCCAGGGGGCCTGGGAAGAGTTGGGGACAGCAGCGAGAGCGCGTCAGGAGAGGCTGGCACAGACAAACAGAGAGGCCGGCACAGACAAACAGAGAGGCCGGCACAGACAAACAGAGAGGCCAGCGAGATGTGAGGCGAGAGCATGTTTGATGTAGTTCATTAGTTAATGGACATGGTGGGCTTTGAAAGTGAAAAGCACTAAAGAGGTGCAAAGGGTTTCATGTTTTAAATTATTTATCCAGGGGGTTTTTTCTCTCTTTTTCTAACTAGACACCGAGAGGAGCAGCCGTGCGTGGCCGACGAGGAGCAGTACAGCCGTGCTTGAGCGCGGCGGGGGCCGAGTGCCCCTGCACAATGGGAGGAAAAGAAATGTGGAGCTGGGGTTCATTTGCTACTGCCTGGCCCTGGTATTAGCACAGGGGAGCCAGACTCGTGGGGCAGGGTCCGTGCATGGGGCAGAGTGGCCAGCACATGCTCATCCCCGACCAGGCATCACAGGGGACTGTGTGGGGCTGCTGCCACCAAAGGGCAGCTGTGGGGCATTGTAAAGGAGTTCCCATAAACCACTCCCCACATCTGCCCTCGCCCTGGCAGCACAGCAGAGTGCAGCAGCTTAAGGCCTTTCCCGGCACCAACAGGGGAGCAAGCTATATGCATATTTGAATTGGGGAGCTATTACCATGTTAAAAATCTGGACACGACCCCGTAATGAGATTTGCAATTTGTCCCAGGCAGGCAGGCTGCAGTGTACTTTCCCCATTAGGGGCTGTGTGCTGTCAGCAATCACATTAGTGGGGCTGGGATTTAGCAGAAGGAAATCGAAGTGGTCCCTGCAGACCCCGGCCCATCGCTGAGCGAGCCAGGCAGCTGAGGGGCACAGGGGGGCTGCTCGTCCCTGCACACTCCCTGGCCACAGCCTGTGCTGAGGTCCCCGCACTCCCACCGGTGCTGGGAGCCACAGGGTCCTTCTGCTCAGTCACCCAGTAGCTGGGTTCCCTGGATGTCACCTAAACACAGTTTGGTCTCCTCCTGGCTATGTCAAAGTCGTTGCAGAGTCCCGAGTCCCAGGAACCTCCCTCTCTGCCCCACTGCCCTCATTCGCTGTTTTATTCTTGGGATCTATTGGTTAAACAGATTTTAATCTACGCAGTCTGGAGCTATTGATACCACGCCGCGCTAATTTGTTAGCTGGCTGTCAAGTAGACAAAGCAAAATGCCAAATATTAAATGAAATGTATTGTGTGAAATGGGCTGGTGCCAAGGTCCCTGTTTCTCACCCAGCATCCTGCTCCTGTGTGGGGCTCAGGGCAATTTGTAGGCCTCACAGGCCTGGGTCCTGGGTGATGGGTGCTTTTGGAGTGTCCATTAGCATGTGGGACACCTGCAGGACCCCCCTGGCCCCATTGATTCGAGGGGATGAAGGGCTGCCCCACTCTACACGGGAGCTGGGACATCTGCCTACATCCAGTCCCTAGTGTCTCACTCCTCTTTCCCTGGTGAGGAGGATTGCACCGCTGCACTCCAGCACCCATGACCCCCTCCCACCTCACTGGGTGCCCTCTCTGCCTCCCCGCGCATGGCCTGGGGGTGCTGCCATCCCTCAGGGAATGGCAGAAGATGCTCTGCGCTGGAGCATCTGTGCGAGTGCAGGAGAGCACCCGTTCATCAAGTGCTGCGTCTGGGAGGTTATTTATTTGGTGAGTTATGACTTTGTTTTCCCCTGTGTAAATATCTGGGAAGCACAGCTAATGTTCTGTGCACAGCCGAGGCAATTACAGCCCTCAGCACAGCCCTGCTGCCCCCCCAGCCCTCGCTGTGCCAGCGTAGAAACTCGAAGGAAACCACCATCGTGAAACGTGGCCAGTGCTGCCTTCAGCCCTCAGCCACCCTGCTCCAGCCTCGCAGGGCTGGAGGTGCTCATGTGCCAGCTGTGCCAGTGTCACCCTTCCACCTGTGCTGGGGTCTCTCTTCCAGCTGTGCCCCCAGTGTCCCTTCCAGCTATTGCAGATGTGCAGAGGTGATTTTTCAGCTGTACCTGAGAGTGCCTCTCCAGCTGTGCAGGGCTGGCTCTTCCAGCTGTGCTCACATGGGGTTCGCCAGCTGTGCAGGGAGAGCTCAAGCTGCCCCCAAAACCACAGGAGAAGAGCCCTGCAGCTCTGCACAGAAGGGTACAGCCCCAAACCACTCCCCTGTGGACAGGAGCAGGGCTGCTGCACCACCCCAAGGGCTGCTCGTTGGCACTAACGAGGGTGGGTGCCAGGGCTGTGGTGCCTGGGACATGGCCATGTCTTCCGGGCCCCGGCACCTCGACGACAGGCAGCCCCGAATCAGCTTCATTAAGAGGCATTGATTTGTTTCCTGCTTAATATATTTTTCATTTCCAAATGTTTTTTTTCCAGGCTCCACAGCATTTGCAGCTTGTACCAATTAAGGCAGCAGCACAGAATGAGCGCTGCAGCCCATTAATTAAACTTATAGGGGGAGATTAAGTGCCCACTCCATTCTCCCTGGCAGTTTTCTCTGAGCAACAGGCGTGCTGGGGACAGGAGCAAGGCTGAGCACTCACGTGCCTGTTGCCTGCTGTCCCTCTCTCCCTTCCTCCCTCCCCACCGTGTCCCCAGCCGGCCACGCAGCCCCTGCAGAGCTCAGCACCAGCCGCTGACTCATGGGTGCTCACCCTGGGAGCACTGCAGGCTGTGCCATCACCTGCATGGGAGGAGAAGGGGGTACCAGGCTCCTGCGTGTCAGGGTTCTGGGTGGGCTCTTACTGGCTCTGCTCAGAGGGGGGATGCTGTGTATCTGTGATCTGCGTGCCAGTGCATCCATTTTGGGGAAGGGCGCAGTGCACAGAGGGATGCCACCTTGCCCCATACCTGCTGTGGATAGGGATCAGCAGGGGCAGGCCTGCAGGCTCCACACTTGCTCATGCTGGAGAAGAAACTGCAGTGCTCACTGCATCGTCACACTCCTGAGCATCTTCTGCCAGCCTCCATGGCGCAAGGAGACCTGGCCGAGGGGGTCCCCGTCTTCCCACACTGCCTCTGCTGAGCTGGCTATGGGCACAGCTCTGTCCCATGCTCACAGAGCAGCAGTCAGGGACAAGCTGTGGGTTTGCTCGGTGGAGCTTAGGCTTGGGCAGCCCCTCGCATCCCATCACCGGCACTGGGTGCTCTTGCTGTACGGGCTCCCTCCAGGAGAAACGCACCAACGGCAGCCCTGGCTCTGGGTGCAGGCACTGACACCGCGGAGCAGCCAGTGCTTGCGCTGTCACATGCTGTTGCCATGGAAATGATCGCACTGTCACAAGCTGACATTCTCCCACCCAGGGCACCTGGGTACCGGGTGACCCTGCTGGCACCTGCTTTGGGGCCAGCAATGCAGGTGACTCGCAGCCCTGCAGTGGGAGGGGATGCAGCAGGAGATGCGTGGGTGCAGGTCCCCGGGTGCAGTTAACCCACCTCATTGCTGAGGGGTCTTGCTGATGCATCCTCCAGCTGCTAATTTGGACAAATGTTGAGAAAATGAAGCCATGCTTAAAGCCTGAAGCCTGGCTTGAATCGCATGCTGGCAACAGAGCCGCTTTCCCCTGGACTGCGATGGCAAAGGAAAAGGGACAGTGCAAAAAGCAAAGACCAAGTGGGGAGATGCAGAGCTCAGCAGAACAGCAGCGGGTTCATCTGGGGTCATGTCAAAGAGCCGGGAGGGGAACTGCTGTGTATCTCACATCAGTCCTGTACAACAGACCCAGTGCCTCTTTGGGCAGGAGCAGAGCCTGGCAGGTGTGGGCGGCAGCACCAGCAGAGCAACACTGATTCCTCTCCAGTGTTTCACTTACAGCCACATGACATTTTGATTAAAAAACTTGTTTTATGACAAATTAAGAGGGCACAGTAGATGGATTAAAAACCTGCTCATGGACAGATTCCCTAAACAGCCTTGTTAGTGGGGAGGCATCAAGGAAGGGCCGTGTCAAGGAGAGGCCCTCGGGAGCAGAACTATTTACTGTTTGCACCAACAGGCAACGTGAGGATGCAAAAGCTTTGCTGGCATGAGGAAGACTTGTGAAATAATAACAAGGAAGAAGACAGTTTGCTGCAGCATCACAGCCTGAGGTGCTGGGGTAAGCCCTGCAGAGCAAGCCGCATTGCAAGGGGTGACACTGGGGAGGTGTTTAGGTGGAGGTTTAAGGAGAAATGAGTTGTGCTTTTCCTAAAACACATTATAACACAGCTCTGTACACAGGGCATGTTAACCTCTGAGTTTTCTATTTGTTTGAGTTTTTCACCTTCCTGTGAGTGGTTGCTCTCAGATGCAGGAGAGGATGGTCCTGGGTGAAAAAGAGCCCTCAGCCCCACTTTCGGATGCCTGGTCTGGCCACGGGCTGGACACTACTCCCTGCTTGTCTGACACCACCACGAACACAGGACAAAGGCAGGCTGCACTGGCGTGGCAGGGGTTAACCCAGGGCGGTGCTGCTTGGTGTCCTCTGAGCCCCTGCTCCCAGCAGCCAGAGATGCCCTCGCTCTGCCCACCCTGCCCTCCTGCCCATAATAGCAGAGTGTTTGGCACTGATGGCCCCCAGCAGGCCAGGGTGACTTGCTGAGCAGGACTCCACGCAAATGCACAGGAGAAAGTGTCCTGGTGTCCCAGTTGCAGCCCTGAGGGAGAGAAGCAGTGCTGTGACATCTGCCGCCACAGCTGGTTTGGTTTGTGTCGCAGCAGCTCCTCTCTCCCACCCACCCCGCCAGCTCCCCCTGCTAATGCCTGTGCTTGTCCCCACTCTTCCACCTGATTAATTCCTCATGTGGCTCTGTAAATGGTGCCATAATGCCCAGAGCAGGGAGACCCGTGTGTGTCCCCTGCTTGGGAAGCAGCTTGCTCGTGGAGAGCCTGAGGGAGAGTCCCCAGGTGTTGCAATGACCTTTCCTTGCTCTGCTCCAGGCTGATGCCTGCCACCCCCATGCCCACACTCCACCCCACACCGGGCTCCCTCCTGCAGTTCTCACCATGTCCTGCTCCATGGCTCTGGGACCCACAAGGTGGGTAAAGGAGCTAAGAGCCAGACCCCTGCAGAGCCCCACTCCTGGCTGCTCCCGTCCCCTCTCCGGCTCACTGGCCTGGCAGTTCATTTTAACAAGGCTTTTAGGCTTAAGTGCTGCTTGGCGTGACTGGGAGAAATTGATATTTTGAGAATGAGCTTGCAAGGGGCCATGAATAATTCACACTGGGGCGGTTCCATTCCCATAAACAGGCTGCTAAAAAAACCAAACCCAGCGCTTAACAAGGAAACCAATTCCCATCCTGCAAAGCCCCAGACCCTGGCTCAGCCTCTGCTCAATCTTTCATCTCCAGAAAGGGGTTTCCACGTCACAGCGGCAGTGAGGGGAGCCAGCCCCTGCGCCCTTTCTGGAGCATCCTGGGGCAGTACCTGCTCCGTGCTTTGGGATGGGCAGCACAGCCCCAGGAGGCTCTGCTGGGGTTGTTGGTGGCCGCAGCATCAAGGCCATATGGACCAGGGGTCAGCAGCTTGTCACCAGCCCCATTAGGCCCTGTTTGACCTCTTTATTTTGTTAGGCCCCTTGTTAAGGACTACCCTGTGAGGTGGAGGGCAGTGAGCACCCATCGGCATGGCAATGGGGACAAGTGCGTGAAGCATCTCACCCTGGGGTGGATCTGGGGACAGGGAAGGGACACCTCCAAAGGGACACCTCCAGCCCCCAGGCAGGCAGCAGCAGACACGACCTGGCTAGGGGCACGAAGCAGGGGGGAAAAGGCTGGGGAAAGGAGCTGGGCTCAGCCCTCCTGGCATGAATCCTGCTGTTCCTCCGAGGAAGTCCCCACAGAGACCAGCATCCCCCAGGAGCTGGAGGCGACAAGCTCACTCTGAGTGCACTGCAAGCCTGAGCACCCAGGAGGGCACAGAGCTGCTGGTCTGGAGCACAGTGCTGGCACAGGGACGATGGATTTGCTCTGACCATGAATAAACTTAGTCTGGAAATCAGAAGCATGGTCCTCACTGCCAGACCAGTCAGCCCTGGCACGAGCCTGAGATGGGACTGCCCATGGCACAAGCCCAGGCCAGGCTGGAGGCAGAGCTGAGCCGCATGTGGGAATGGATGGGTGCTGGTGGGATCCCAGCTTTGTGTGCCCTTCCTCTTGGGTGCACCCACCCTGTGCTAGTGAGGCTCTGGTGTCCAGCCAGCAAGACCTTTCTCCTCTGCACCGCAGCTGGGGGATCTCCTGTGAAACCCTGGCGCATCCCCTGCCTGCCCTAGTGCTGCTGTGGGGAGCCTGGGACCCCCTTCCCCACCCAGCAGGGTCAGGACGAGGTCACTCTTTGCTCCCATCCCATGGGGCCGTCAGGAAGCACCTCCACATTCCTGCTCTCAGCGCCGAGCTGGCAGCATATGTGTGCTGGAGCCACTGCGTGGCGACGGCAGCGTCTGTTTGCTGCCACTGAGGATCTCTCTCTCTCCAGCTGCTCATTACTGGATGCCTTCCAAGTGACAGGGCTGGATGACACTAATCTGGCTGGTTGCATAGTGAGAACCTGCATTGATGAAGGGCTCGGTGGCTGCCCTGCTGCACCTCTGTGCAGATCAGGGCAGCCAGGCCTGGAGGCTGCTTGAGTTCACACAGGAATCCCAGAGCATCCTGGGGTACAAGGATCCTGGGAAGCAAAAGGTGAACATGAGACCAGAACCAAGCCAGCACGACTGGCACAGCTGGAATTGGCACCTGGAATGAGCACGGAAATACAGCTCCCACCCACATTCCAGCCTGCAGAAGAGGCAGATGCTGTGTAGCCCAGCCATCCCCTGTCCCAGGGCTGGCATGGCAGATGTACGGGGTCACCCTGACAGTGCTGCCCATCTTGCAGGTGCTGGTCCTGTCTCCTGTCCAACTGAACCCTCAGGCACCAGGATGCCGATAGCTTGAGGGGGGCGAGGGTGTGAGACAGAGGGCCTGGAGCCGGCGCTGGGTCCTGGGGAGTCAACCTCCCCTGGGCTGGATGTGCAGTGAGGGGGCAGAGAAAGCCCCCAGCCCCTCCAGCAACACCCTGCACCCTGGGGACAAGGAGCCCCAAAGGCACCGAGGGCCAAGCCAAGAGCATGGGAGGGACCAGAGCACCCTGTCCCTGGGGAGTGGGACGGGAGCCTTGTGCTGGCGCCTCAGCATGGAGCCACGCGGCGATTAGTGAGGAAAAGCCATGCAGCACTGCTGCTGCGCAGGGAGAATTAGTGGTAATAAGTCATGATCCTCCCCTGATGATGAGCACTTAATGTGTGCCGGTTCTGCTATCAAAGTGCCTCTTAAACCCCAATCGCCCTGTCAATAGCGATGGCAGCAGTTGATGGATCCCCAGCCGCCCGGCCGCCTGGCCAGGTCACTCCCAGCATGCTACAGGCAGGAGCATCGATTTCCCACAACTGCGAAGAGGCAAATATTTGAAAAGTGATAAATAAGGGGAGCTGCTGGCTTGGTTGCACGCGTCCGCGGCCAGGATTAAGGCAACGAGGTGAGACTGCCCAATTAAATCCCAATGAAAATGGCCGCAAATTCAATTTTTCCCCTCGCCCATATCCATCCTGAGGGCCGGGGAGGCTGATAACGTGGGGTTCATCGATTGGCACTGCCAGGAAGAAATCTCTCTGAATTCAATTAGTTGAGAAAATATAAGGGGTGATGCAGGGAGTGGGGTCAGAGCTGTGTGCCTTTGTCTTAGCCAGGGGTATGGAGCACCCAGAACCTGCTGCAAGTCACAACAAGGCTGCTGGACACAGTGGTGATGGCACCCATGGGTGCCCACACCACCCTGGAGAGATGGTGGAGAAACACCGTGCATTGATGTTTTGTTCGGTTTGCAACCCTTGGGGGTCACCCCAGATCTGACACTGCTGCAGGACACAGCGGCAGCTGTACTGGGGAACTGAACATCCTGCTCCGTCCCTGATGTTGCTGATGGCGACTGACAGGGAACGACTTGTGCAAAACTCCCTGTGTCCCTCAGCGGAGCCTGGTCTGCACTGACCCGCACAGAGCAGGGCTGGCCCCAGCAGGGACAAGGCTGTGGGTGCTCAGCAGGTCCTGATGCGGTGGGAAACCGGGACTGTGGGGCTGGGGTCTGCAGCTGCTCCCCCCAGCTCCTTCTTCCCGGGCTTCAGCACAGAGGGCTGACCCTGGCAGAATGAACAGCCATTACGTCTCATTGCCTTGGAAACCGAGCAGCAGCTATGAGAAGCCGCTCCACCTCCTCCTCCTCCTTCTCCTCCTCCTCCTAGCTGAGCCCCATGGGAAGAGGCTGGAGGATTTGGGGGCTTAGGGGTGGGGACAAGCCAGAGGGGTTTCCCAGGCTGTGCTGCTGGGTGCAGGCAAGGGGGTTGCCTACTTGGGCCAGCCACTGGGCACTTCACCGCTTGCTGCCTTGCTCAGTTCATTCCCTCCGGGTGCAAGGAGAAGTCCTCCATTAAAGCATACAACGCTCAAATTAGCATGAGCAATGGAGGGGTCTTGCTCCATCCCCACGTCAGGGGCACAGAGGGGAGATGTGGATTCCAGATGGTCCCTGTGACTGTAAAGAACAGCGTTGCGGTAGTGAGTGAGAAAAATGCCTCTCAAGACCCAGAGCAGGGTCATCAGCCTTGACGGGCTGCAGAGATGGAGCTGCTGTGATGGTGAGGGGCAAGCATCAGGGTCTCCTGAAGAGTGACAGTGTCCTTACAGCCCCTTCACAGCCCTCCCGTCCTCCAGCTTCCCCTGGGGTGGCAGCCGGAGTTTGTCTTGCACCTGCAAGGACAGGAGCCCCACAGCCGGGACTGGGGGACTGGGGATGGCAGCATGGGGGCTGTTGGGACAGAGGGTCCCAAGGCAAGAGTCCCCCCAGACAACCAGCACACCCCTCCTCTGCGGCACAACAGAACCCATGCAGAAGGCACCAGCAGCAGCCAGCAGCTAGGGCCAGGCAAAGGACCCCTAATCTGCTCTGTGGGGGTACAGGGGGACATTATGAGGGCTGGAAGGGGGCTGTCACCCTGGCAGGGAAGGCAGGACGGGGTTGGGAGGTGCTGGGGCAGATGTCGGCTGCTCTGCCCCTGGGGAAGGTGCTTTTGCCAGCTGTGGGCACAGCTGAGACCAGCTGCTGTGCTGCCTTGTGCACAGCCACAGCTGCCACCGGGCCAAGCAGGGGCTGCGCACCCGAGCGTGAGGGCTCACTCAGCGCAGCGGTGCGGCCGAGAGAGCATCCTCCTCCCGGGGCAGCCCGGGGGCTGCTGCCTCCCCAGCTCCGGAGCTGGCACGGGAGAGCCGTGCCCTCCCGTGGGCCTTTCCTTGCCTGACATCTGTACGCGCGGGGCACAGGAGCACAGCCTGCCGGCTGCACAGCCCAGCGCCTGCCTGCGCCTGCCATCCCGCAGGAGCGCGGCCCCACGCAGGGCATCCCCATAGCCCCACACAGAGCACCTCTATAGCCCCCTGCAGAGCACCCCCATGGCCTCACAGAGAATCCCTATGGCTTCGTGAAGGGCGTCCTTCTGGCCCTACACAGAGCACCCCCATAACCCCACACAGAGCACCCCCACAGCCCCATGCAGGGCACCCCCACAGCTGACGCTGCCTGCCGCAGGCTCACACTGCACGGAGGCCGGTGCCCTGCCAGAGTGGCTGTGCTGCCTGTCCCCACCAGCCCCACCATGAGGCCAGAGCATCCCTGGCTGTGGGGGATGCTGAATCCCCACAAGACAGTGGGTGAAGGTCTGGGGGGCCCAGCTGCCTCACAGGACAGGAGCTGTGGCAAGGGTGACGGTTGCAGGAGGGCTGGTGACACACGGCTGGAGTTTGCAGCAGTGGCACCCCACGGGCAGTGCCTATGGGCACCGGGCCACCATCGCTCAGGACAGGGAGTGCGGGGTCAGGGCAGGTCTCTGACTCCCGCTGCCATTTGCCTCCTTGCCCTCCAGCAACACAGCACCAAGTTGCCTGGTAACCCTCCTCCTTCTTCCTTCTCCCTGCAGCCCAGGGATGAATGTCTTGTAAGACTGAACTGGGCAGGAGAAGGACGGATGGTGTTTTGGGGAGACACCTTCAGACCCAGCCCTGGTGCAGGCTTGCATGGCACAGGAGTTTAGGGGTCGCAGCGCAGCGGAGAGCCTGTCCCAGAGCCTTAGGGGACAGGTAGAGGGGGCCCATGCAGGACCCATGGCACAGGCAGGCAGTGGCTGAGGTGAGTCCCTGCCACTTGGCCCTGTACACACACTGCTGCTGAACTCGCAGGAGCAGGAAGAGTCCCTGGAGCTGGGCACCCCCCCTTCCCGCCTGCAGCATCCCGGTGTGGCTCCATACCCCAAAGCTCCTGGGGCTTAGGCTGAGACTTGATATTCTGCCCACTCCCCTACACACATTGGCAATTAGATCATAATTGTAATATTTGCATATTCATAACAGCTGAAATTAATCATATTTGCATAATGGTAATGAAAGGGACTTCATTAATTACTGTTTTTTTCTGGGGATTTTGCATATAAATGGATTCCATTAGGCAGGTTGGGCTGTAGTGGGTGCAGAGGTGGGATGGGAGCCGTGTTGCCAGACAGGGATGAAGCTGTGAGGACCAGTGGCCCCGCTGCCACCCTGCCTGCTCCGCTCCACTGTGCCTTGCAGATTGGCTCAGATGTGGCATGGGGGCTTAGCCAGTGGTGCCCTACCTGTGTCCAGATCCGGTGGCTTCCCCTTGCCCTGCTGACCCCACACCTGCCCCAGACATCCCACCACAGGCATGGGGGCGTGGGTGGGATCCTGCAGTGCTGGGTTCATCTTGCTCAGCATGTCAGCAAGGCCATGGGGGCACGGGTCCCTCCTGCAGGCACTGCAGGGATGGCATCCTGCTTCACGCATGCAGTGAGGGTGATTGCTGCCACCAGCACCCATGTCTAGGTTCCTCCCATGTATGGGGGAGCTGGGCTGGCTGCTCAAGGCAGCCAGGGGATAACCCTCCTGCCTCAGGATGATGAGAAAGGCAGCGGTGCCCAGGGAGGGCTGGGCAGCAGGGACCAGCTGGTGTGAGCAGATGGCCTCCCGCTGCGTCACCTGTCACCGCTGGGCCCTTCCCAGGGGATGCTCCAGCTCCAAGCCGCACACACAGCCCCAGCCTGCTCTGTGCCTGGCCCAGCACAGCTGCTCCTGGCAGGGACAGAGGGGTGCGCAGAGGAGCAGGCAGGTGGGAGCAGGGCTTTGCTGGCACATCCACAGCCTCTTTTGTGCCACAGCCAGGCAGGAGTGATGTGCCATCCTGGGGAGCTGCGGTGACCGCATGAAGAAGGCTTATAGCATCTCTGGACATGGAATGAGCTCACTCAGGGGTGACAGTCACCTGGCACTTTCCCGTTGTCCCTGTCCCACCATTCTGCTTTTCCTCTGGGGCTTACAGTGCCTGGGGAGCTCTGTCTGGTGGCTGTCACCATCCTTGGGGCTGACACCAAACTGCTGTCTGCAAAAGCCTCAGATGTCCTGGTTGCGATGGGAGGTGAAAGAGGAGGTGAGAGTTGCCCATAGCCCAGGGAAATGGGAAACCAGGAGCAGCGAGTGCAAGTGGGCAGTCAGAAAACGCAGGTAAGAAAAGTCTCAACAGAGCTCTTGGTAGCTGGCAGAGTCACAGGAGGTGCCGATTGAAGCAGATGGAAAGAAAACCAACACCAAGCAAAAGCCTGATCTGGAGACAGGAGAAAGATAAGGAAGCTGTGGCTTCAGCTTCTCTCTGTCCATCCATAGAGAGTGAACACCTTCCTCTGCTTCCCAGCCCACCTGTGTGCATGGCTGGTTCAGCCCTGTGTGTGCTGATGCCAACAGTAGCACCAGGTTTGGGGGAACTGGCTCTGAAATGATGCTGAGAGATGCTGGGTTCTGGTTTAGTCCCGGCCATGCACTGCCATGGGGACAGCCCTGCTCTTGCCGGGAGGAGGCTGTGGCCACAAGGCACCTCTGCTCTGCTCCAGCAAGGGAGAGGCTCCCTCCGGGAGACGGAGCTCGTTGCCTCCTTATTGATGGCTCCTTCCCTCCCACATGGCTGGGGAAGAGGCCTGTGGAATAAATCAGTGCAAGAGACAGATTATGGCAGCTAAAGACTCCAAATGAGATGATAATTGCCGTGGTAATGACAGTGAAGACCTGATGCTGCCGATAAGGAAACATCTTTGCTGCTCTTGGCTGCTGCCTGGCCAGGATGTTGGCATTGGCACAGGGCTGGGAATGTCCCCAGGGACACCATGGCTGGGCAGCGCTGCCCTCCCTGTGCCCACAGCAGGTCCAGGTGCCCATGGCAGGTGCTGGTCCCCACCGCACCCCCGCAGGAGCAGGGATGGGGATGCTGGGGCCAGGTGAAGGGGTGTGAGGCGGGCAGCCCTGGCGGGGCCGTTTGTCTGGTTCTCCCACCGGCTGCATGTCAACTCTAATTAGGCGAACTTCTGTATTCATTGCGAGCCCAGCCAGCGGAGAATTCCACAATTGAATTTTAATGACCTAAAAACACATTACAATCAGCCTGATTAATTAAGAGATGGCTTAACATGGTGACCAGGCTGCAGAGGGGTGCCATGCTGGCCAGCTCCTGCACCCCACAGCATGGGACACAGAGCTGGAGTGTGCCAGGGCCAGCAGAGCCGTGGCTGGTCCCTGAGCCCTTGTGGGACTGCAGGAGGGTTTGGGAACCAGGGCCAGCCTGTGCCCCCGGGGTGCCAAGCTGTTCTCTGGGGTGCCAGGCTGCACGGGCCCCTAGTCCCCCAGGCAGGCGAGGGCTGAGCCCACACCTCAGGCACCTCGGTAGCCACAGCTCAGCTGGGCAGGTGGTGGTGGGAGCATCCCTTTCCCTTCCCAGGTTCCACTCTCCTCACCAGTGTGGCCATCAGGGCCCTCCTGACTGCCACTTCCCTGGGACCCCACCATGTCCCTGCTCTGGGTGCAGGGGCTGACACTATGCTGTGCCACGCCATGAGCAGGGCACTCCTGGGGACCCCACTTGCTTTTGTTAGTGGGCAACAACGAGCTGGGAGGCTCCTATTAATTTGTCTCTGCAGTGACTCCCCGGGGTGCTGGCGATGCTGGCTAATGGGCTGCCACCTCCTGTAATCCAGCTCTTCTCCTGCTCCCCAAGCCACCGTTTGCCGTCACCATGCCCAGCCCAGCCCAGGCTGTGTCCCCACATGTGTCACTTGCTTGGGGCAGCCTCGCCAGGTCACCTGGGTGCTGTGGGCTGAAGCATCTACAGGGGGACCCTTCCCCTGCATCCTGTCGTGGGTGCCGGGCAATGGGAGTGATCCCCAAGGAGCCGTGCCAGGATGAACTTCACCAGGTGCCGCTGGTCAGGGAGGTGGTTTGACCGAAGCCCATCCTGCCACAGCATAACAAATGGGAAAGGAGGGAATCTATAACCATGGTGTAAAGGAGAGGTTGCAACCAGCAGGACATAAATCAGAGGGAAAGTGATAAAGGGAGCCTCTCGCCAGGAGGGGCTGGCAGCAGAGGGAGGGATGGTGACGGCATCGTGAGGCCAAAAGAAATCCTGGCAAGCCAATAAATCCTGCAGCCGCTGGAGCTGTTTGAACGCTAATGATCAGGCAAAAACGCCAGCCATGTTTAACAAATATTTCTGCTCTGTATTTGGAGAGAAGCAGGATGACATGCTTGAATCATACAAGAGTGATGAAGCCGTCTATTAATTACTGCCGGGAATGTTAAACAACATCTGCCAGCTCAGCGGGTCCAGGCACCACCCGCCCCGGCCTCCTCCAAGAGCTGGAGGAGAATTTGGCCTCTTCATTAATTTCCCGTGAAATCTTGGAATAGTGAGAAAATCTTGGCTGGCTGATCAAGAGCCCACCCGCACCGGGAGCTGTGGGAATATGGGGATGCCTGGTCCTGACCTCCTTTTCTTGGCTTCCCCAGGATTTATATCACATTCCCACCCGGTTCAATCCTCCCTGATGAAGAATAGCCATAAACAGGCAAAGGCTCGGCATTTGTTTCCCATAATATGATGTATAGATTTTTATTTTACCTGAATGTTCTTGGAGGCTATAAGAAAGGGAGGCCTGAGAGGGGCAAAGTGATCTTTAAAGGCATCCTGCAGCAATCTTCATCACAGCTTTGGGGGCGGTTGGCACCTTTCCTTGCTTCTACCACATGCTGCCCAGTGCCTGGGACCAGAGGGATGGAGGGATGGAGGGGACAGATGGATGAAGGGGATGAAGGGGATGGAGGGAAAGAAGCAGCAGGAAGAAGAGAGGGAGGAAGAAGAAGAAGAAGAAGAAGAAGAAGAAGAAGAAGACGAAGAAGAAGAAGAAGAAGAAGAAGAAGAAGACGAAGAAGAAGAAGAAGACGAAGAAGAAGAAGAAGAGGATGAAGAGGATGAGGATCAGAAGGAGGCTCCTGCTGGGAGAGGAAGACCCCGAGGACCAGGGCAAGCCCTGGCTATGGCACAGCCCTGCTGCACCCCATCAGTAGCCATTTGCAACCCTGGCAGGTCCTTCATTTCAGGGGGAAACAGGCTGAGCAGCAAAAATGGCTGTGAAGGGCACAGCAGACTTTGATGGCAGTAAAGCAGGTGGCTCAGCAGCAGAAAGACGCTAATTAACAAATTATCTCTGCACAATATGCACGGACTGTGGGAAGCAGAGAAGGATGTGGCAGAGTGATGGATCCTACCAAGGAGTCGCCAGCACGCACCGGGCCTGGCACGTCTCTTCGGTGCCAGGTCTCTGAGCCAAACCCCTGGTGATGCCCAGGGCCATGAAAACAGGGAGGTCCAAGAAATTCAGGTGGGATTCTGGGCAAGGAGGATAGCTGGGGATACATGCGCAGGTGGTCAGGTTGCACCACTCAGCAAAGCCTGTCCCAGCATGGGGCAGAGCGGCTGGGGCTGAGGGTGACCGACCTCGGGGACATAGGTGGGGAGGGGGATTGGGAGAGGTCTGGGGGTGCCCAGGAGAGATGGGGGTGACAAGCCCCAATGGGATGGTGCCATCCAGCCACCCCAGCCCAGGGTGCCTCAGCCCTCCCGGCCCCTGGGGTGCCAGCCGAGCCGCCCCAGAGCCTGGGGACAGGTAGTTAGACATTTCTGTATAGAAATGTCATTTTAAATTAAAATGTGATTCATAAAGAGGGAGAGACATAAAACCTTCCCCACAGCACAATGAGCTGGTGGATTTATGGGGTCCTGGGAGGACTGGTGCCCCCCACTGCAGTGGGATCTGGGGAGGCTGGCTCAGCTGCCACTGCTGGCACCTTGGGGCATGCCAGGGCACTGTGCTGGGGCACGGGGGCCACCAGCCGCCTCCCCACCTCGGCCATCATAGAGACCAGTGCCAGGTCTGCGCTGAAATGTCAACTCGCTAATAAAATGTGCAGGAGCTACGTTTTCTTCGGGCCAATAAAACTCCCGTGCAGCACCAGGGATGCTCAGCACTGAGCTGCACTTCTGCACCAGCAACATGCTCGGCCCCCTCCCCACCTCCCTGGGGGACACAGGTGCCAGTCTGACCCCACGCTCCTGTCAGCTCCCCAAACAGCGGGTGCCGGGTGCAGGCCCCAGTGTTGGCATGGCACATGGCTCCAGAGCCGCAAGTGGCACAGTGGGGAGTAAATCCACTGCACCCTGTCAAGGTAAAGTGACAGAACACCAGCCTGCAATGCAGGAACTGCAGTTATAACAAGAGAAAATCAATGCTATGTGTTACCAGAGATATAAAGATGCCACTAATGCTTCAGCATGGAGCCCAGCAGCTTTGGTTGTCACTGGCAGGGCAGGTTTGCTGTGAGGGCTCCCTGCATTGCCATCCCGCTGCCTGAGTCACCCGCATGCTGGGGATCAGCTGTGTGTCCCCCAGCAAAGCTCTCCCGCTCCCACCCGCTGCCTCCTGGGCTTTGCACCTGCCCAGTGCCCGACCTCCAGCTGGAGATGCGTCCGGGACTGCCGGGGCTGGAGTGGCACACGGCCTCCCGGGCACCTTTCCAGTCCCAAGGTGCAAGGACCCGGTGAGGCTGTACCCCTGGGCCAGGAAGTTGCCACCCTTCATTCTGGGGCTCCCCGTGTGGCTCTGCCACCCATCCGCCAGCTGGTGCTGAGCCCAGCGCACTCAGGCACCCCCTGGGAGTGACTGAAGAGGAAGAGCAACCCCCGTGCACCGTGGAGCAAAGCTGCAGAAGGACATATGGAAGGCGTAGAGGTCCCCCAGCACGGCGGGCAGGGGGCAGCTGGTGTGCTGGGGACATGAGTGCTGGGAACATGCACTGGGATGTGGGCTGGGGACACATGCACTGGGGACCCGTGTGCTGGGGACACAGATGCTACTCCCCTGCACTGCTGTCTGTCACTAGAGACAGTTTGGATTGTTACTGAGAAGTTGCATCAAGCTTCTTCTAAGTGATTAATCAATAGCCTTAATTGAGTTGGGACTGTTTAATGGATAGCTTTGCCACTGCTTTCCCCTCTGCTGGTGCTGCCCTAACCTCCCACCAAAAACCTCTGGCTGTGGCTGGCTTCTGCCAAGGCAGTGCTGCCGCTGGGCTCTCCCAAACTGCTGTGAATTGCTGGGGCTTGTGGTGGGCCACGGGGCTGGGGACTGCAGAGGGCTTCTGCTGCAGTCACGAAGGAGCTGGAGCATGCAGGGCTCCCCAGGCATGGGCAGGCAGGTGAGAGCCCCCAGGAACAGGCTCAGTATAAGGGGCTGCAAAATGCCCATGGCTCACAGTGCCGTCTCTGCCAGTCACAGCACAGCCCTGGGCAGCCACGGGCTGGAGAGGACACACACCTCACGTGTGCAGGCTGCGAGCTGTGCCCAAAGATGCCCAGAGCATGGGGTACAGGAGCCGGGGGTGCAGGGCTGGTCACAAGCATCGCAGAGACCGAACTCCTGCACACTGGAGCCAAAGCTCTGCAGAAGTGGAGGTGAACATTTTATGGTAAAATATGCAGAACGTGGGACAAAAGAGAAAGCATTTCTTGCATAATGAGACACTGTTAGAGACAAGCTCCCCAGGAAACCAATTAACACAGCGCGGTGTGTATGTCAGGCCAACACCTGGCAAAACACCTTTCCCAGGGAGAACACCAGCCACCTCGCGCAATGGCTGCCCCGGCGCACCCCTGTCCCCAGCCCCTCTGATGGTGTTGCAGGCAGCGCGGGGCCAGCTCTGCCTGCTGGCGTGCAGCGTGGGGCCACCGACCCACACAGGCCCCGTGGCACTGCCCACTGATGTGGCCGTGGGCACATGCTGGAGCTGTCACCGCATCACACGCTTGCAGGGCAGAGTGCTGCAGGCGTTGGAGGCGCCAGCTGCTGGAGAGAGGCTGCGCTCCAGCGCTGCCCCAGCTGGTGGGCACCCCCCAGCAGCCCCACGGGTGTGTCCCGCTGCCCACAGCGCCGCTGACCACGCGGGACGGACCAGCCGGGCTGCGCTTCGGGCCCGCCCCTACCCTTCATAGCCCCGCCCCTACCCAGCATGACCCCGCCCCTACCGCGCATAGCCCCGCCCCTACCCAGCCTGACCCCGCCCCTACCGCGCATAGCCCCGCCCCTACCCAGCCTGACCCCGCCCCTACCCCGCATAGCCCCGCCCCTACCCAGCATGACCCCGCCCCTACCCCGCATAGCCCCGCCCCTACTCCGCATAGCCCCGCCTCCGCCCCGCCCCACCCCTACCCCGCATAGCCCAGCCCGACCCCGCCCCTACTCCGCATAGCCCCGCCCCTACCCCGCCCGGCCCCGCCCCCGCCACCCGGCCCCGCCCCGCCGCCCGCCATGTCGCTGCGCTTCGCCGCCAACGTGTCCTGGCTGTTCCCGGAGCTCCCGGCGCTGCCGGCGCGGCTGGAGGCGGCGGCGGCCGCCGGGTTCGGGGCGGCGGAGGCAGCCTGGCCCGCGGGCTGCCCGGCCCAGGCGCTGCGGGCCGCGGCGGAGCGGGCGGGGGTGCGGATCGTCCTCCTCAACACCCCTCCCGGTACCGCCGCGTCCTGCCCGGGTGCGTGGGTGGGGGCGCGGGGGTGCCCGGTGCCGCTGACCCTGCCGCTCTCTCCTAGGGGACCCGGAGAAGGGCGAGATGGGGCTGGCGGCCGTGCCGGGGCGGCAGGACGCCTTCCGCCGGGGCCTGGCCGCGGCGGTGCAGTACGCCAGGGCGGTGGGCTGCCCCAGGTAGGTGCGAGGCACGACCCCCGGCCCGCGGCGGCAGCAGCGCCGCCGTCCCGCTCCGCCGCCGGGCACGGCTCGCCTTTGCAGCGCTGTGCCCGGCTCGCCTTTGCAGCGCTGTGCCCGGCTCGCCTTTGCAGCGCTGTGCCCGGCTCGCCTTTGCAGCGCTGTGCCCGCCGGGTCCCGGAGCCTCGCCGGGGCAGCGTCCCCCAGCTCGGTTCGTTGCAGACGCTGCCTGGGGGGCCATGGCTGGGTGTGCTTGCTGGGAGCTGGCCCAGAGCTGCCAGGCACCCTTGCCCAACCCTGCCCTTTGCCATGGAGGCTCCTGTCTGCACCTCCACACAACAGACCCCCATTGATAATCCTCAGCTTTTCCTCTCCAGCTGTACCAATCATTTCCTCCAGGACACCACAACGGCTGCTTTGTTGAAGTCCGCACTGACTCCAGCACAGCAGAGATGTTGTAAGAGATGCAATGAGCCTGGCACAATCCCCTCCAGAAAACCAACGTGGCCCTTTTATTCCATTTAGTTTGCATCATTCTTTCCCTTAAAACCACAGTCCAAAGCCCCATGTGGGCATGGGCCAGGCCAGCCAGCAGTTGCCCAAACCCGTTTGCACTTGTGGGTAATGGGCAGACTGAAAAGGTTTTTGTTTTCCCTATCTGCCTTCCCCAGCTGGTAGCCTGGCCAATGTGCTCTACACGTAGCCTGGCACAGCCCAGCACTGGCCCCTGTCCCCACTCTGCCCTAAGTCAGCAAGCAGTGAGACAAGACGTCCAGCCTGTCCCTGGCAGAGGCAGCGCCGTGCCTGCTGCCCATCTTGCTGGCCTCAGGGCAGCCTCAGGAATGAGACCCCAAGAAAGCTCCAGCCTCAGGGTGAATGAGCTGAGATGCCAAGAGAAGCAAGAATCGAGGTCTGCAAAGATGTTCCTCTGTGTACTGTGGTGGTATGGTGCCTGTTGTGCCTCCTGGAAGGGAGATGGCTCCTCTTAACCTTTCTGGGTCTGCTCCCCGAGCCTGGCCCCATTTTCCATCAGCAGAGGAAGGTTTATTAGATCCATCCAGCTGGAGCTGCTGCCTGCTCCTGCTCTCTCTGTGTCTGTAGGATCCACCTGATAGCTGGGCGGGTTCCCCTGGGTACAGACCGGGAAGCAGTGGCAGGCGAGATGGAAACCACCTTCATTGAGAATCTCAGATATGCTGCTGACCTCCTGGCCCAGGTAAGTGGGGAACAGGCCCTCCTCTGTGGGTGCAGCTCTTAGGATACCAAAGACGGAAAATCCCCCACGAGCCTCGCATGGGGAAGGAGTGCTCCCTGCTGCAGAGGTGACAGGATGCTCCACAGGGTGACATTACTGTGTTACAGGAAGAGATGATTGGACTGGTGGAGCCTATTAACAACCGCATCACTGACCCTCGCTACTTTCTGAACACCCCACACCAAGGTAAGGCAGACATCTCTCCCCAAAGTCTCCTTCAAGAGAGGAAGGAAGAGGATTTCCAAAGTCTGAAAGGCAGGAGGTTGCCTCACCTGCAGGGAGCACAGTTGGTGAAGAGGGTTCTCGGGGCTTCACCATGAAGCTTCCAGCCTGGGGGTGATGGTCTCTCATTTCTTGCACCCGTAGCTGCCGCTATCCTGGAGAAGGTGGGACAACCCAACCTGAAGCTGCAGCTGGTGAGTCAGCATTGAAGATCTCCAGGGTCCACCCTCCATCAGGAAACCTTGCACAGGCCCACAGGGGAGTCCTAGGGGCTGAGGGCTTGTTATCCCCTCCTGGGGAAGGACAGGGACTGTAGCACAGCCATCCTTGGCTGCTCGCTGCTGAACAGCTGTACCGTCCATCTCCTCTCTCTCCCACAGGACCTCTTTCACTGCCAGATCATGGACGGGAATTTGTCACGCAACCTGGAGACATACTTCCCACTCATTGGTAAAGCCCTGCACCCAAACCAGCTCCTCCGTGGCCGTGGGGCAGGAGTAGCTTTGAGATGGGGCCCAACTGCCCCACGCTCTGTTGTGGCTGGCTAGGGTTGTGGGGCTGCCCTTGGGTTACCTGGCTCATGCCTCAAGAAGGCTGCAGGCAGGGCTGCCTTCGGCAGGTCTTCTCCTGTCCCCTCCCTAGGTCACATCCAGATTGCACAAGTGCCAGGGCGGCATGAGCCCAACAGCCCTGGGGAGCTGAACTTCCCCTACCTCTTCGAGCTCCTGGAGTCCCTTGGCTACACTGGCTATGTGGGTTGCGAGTATGCTCCAAAAGGTGAGCGGGCCTGTGGGCGGTCTGAGCTCCACTGGCAGGTCCCAGCATGGACCAGTTGGCCGGGGACTGTGCAAGGGCAGGCGTGTCCTGGGGCTGGCAGGCAGTGGACATTGGGGTCCTTACCTGGGGATGAGAGCCCTGCCCAGAACGGCAGCTGCTCCAGCTTGCCTGGGGGTGCCAGCAGCAGACCTCGTCTGTCACTGCAGGAGACACGCTGGAAGGTCTGGGCTGGCTGCGTTCCTACTGGGAAAGCCGAGGCCTGCAGCACGGTAGGACCAGCAAGGCAGCAGAGTAAAGCAAGGAAAGCACTGGAATAAAAATCAAAGCAATGGCTTAACAGAGAAGTGTGTCTGTCTGCTCTGTGGCCTGAGGCAAAATTAGGAGCATCTATGTCCTACTGCCCTTTCCCAGGCCCTGCTGGGCCAGCCCACACAGTTGGACCCTCATCTACTCAAGCACCATCTGTAGCACGTCATATTTAGGGGTGGTTTGGGCACCACTGTAGGTGACTTGAGGTACACAGGAGCACCTTCACCTCCAGGCTGCAGGTGTGTCCAGGGAGAGGTTTCCAGCCTCCTCTGCTAGGAGGGAATGCAGAGCATTCACTCTTTGGGAAAAGTGTGAGTTTTCCCAGTCCAGCTCCAGCTGGTGACTGGAGTTGTGTGAAGAGGGCTCTGGGCTTCCAGGTCCTGCAGTTCTCAAGGCTGCTGCTGGTGCCTAGCCCTGACCCTGCAACCCATAAAGAAAGTGAAGCCAGCAGCCCCCACGCAGGCTGCCCAAACCAAGACAACAGGCTGGGGACTGGCTGCCCACAGACATGTGGGGCTGACTGCCCAGCTGCTCCTGCTCTGGCGCAAGTGCAAGACTGGTGCAAACCCATCGAGCGCTGCAGCCAGGGTTGCCTCTGCATCCTCTGCGGGAGGCTTTCCATATCCTAACCTCTGGCACATGAGTGGGGATCTGGTTCAGTTTATTTCACAGATACATCAATGGCTTTAATGTACATCTCCATTAAACCTTCCCCTGGTCCAGTTCACCCTTCCCATCCAATTCAGTGCTCTCTTGATGAGATCAAAGGGCCAGATGTGGGCAGACTCACTGCCCAGAGCCCTCAACTGCAGGAGTCTTTCTGCCTAAAGCCAGAGCGCTGTGCGGTGCTGCCATGTGCAGAAGACGTGCTGTGTGCGCTCCTCCATGCCTTCCCGGCAGGCAGAGCTCACCTGCAGATGCCAAAGCCACGTCCCTGAGACACGCTCTGCTTCAGCCAAATCACAGCAGCCAGGCTGCTGCCCTTGCGGTTTGGTTCAAGGTCATTCAGTATCAAACCCACCGCAAACAGTCCACTGAGGGCCACACCAGCCAGCAAACGATGGAGGTGCACATCCATCCCCAGGCTCCTCAGGCAAGTACCCACACGAGCCAGTAGCAGCCCTGCCTGCAGCGCCGGAGCACAGGTCCGCCACAGAGACCTGCTCTTCCCCATCGTCACCCACGGCACAGCTGCGCCGAGAGGTCCAGTACACGTGTTGCTCCAGGACACTGTGCCAGTGCTACAGCAGGCCTGTCCAGAGGTTGAAGCAGGCTGTGTTGATGACTGACTCCAGGTGGTGGTACGTGGACACAAGCTGCGGCAGAGGGCTCTCGCTGTTCTGCGGCTGCACTGGGAACGGCTCCCGGAAAACCACGGTGAGGCTCTGTGGAGAAGGAGGATGTCAGGGAACAGTATTCAGACAAGTGCTGTGCAGTCCCTGGCCCAGATACTGTGACAAGCCCCAAAATGCCAATGGCACTAAGCTAAGTACCTCCTCCTGTGACAGAGCATGTTTGAGCCTCCTCCCAGTTTTCCTGGTGGAAATTAGGTGCAATGACTTGCCCACTCACTCTGTCCCAGCCCCCATGCATCTGCAGTTATACCAACCCTAGCAGCAGCCTCGGGAGAGGAGGGGATCCTACTGCCTCCACAGTAATAGGGGCTTCCAAGGAAATTAGAGGGAAAATTCTTCTTCAAGGCAAAGAGTAGGAGTGCAACAAATGGGGAAGGGGAGGAGATTAAATGTAATAACTGCAATCCTAAAAATAAATGCTGGCTGCTTCATTCTCATTAGTGACTGTACTGACAAGGCAGGGCAATGGCAGAGGGGGAGCAGAGAACAGGGTTCAGAAGAAAAGGTTACATGAGCTGAAGCAGAAGAAAAATATGAGCAACTCAGTGCACTCGGATCAGCATCATGGAGGCAAGACACAGGGACTGGATTTCTCCAGAGCTGAAATGCAGCATATCTAGTAGCCAGGGTCTCCTAACAAACTTGTAAAGCCATGAGAACAGCCGTGTTAACTGCAAACCAGCAAAGGCACCACCACCATTTAAGAGGTAAAAGAAAGTGATTTGTGAGCCTAACTCCAGCAGCATGGAAGGCTTTAGAGCAGGCTCAGAGAGAAAAAAAACCACACAGAAAATGCAGCTCAGTATTACCCAAGTGATGTGCTAACTCTGGAGTTCTCTTTGATAAGGTAATATGTCTAGAAAAAGGAACCATGGTATATCTTATCTGAGCTTCAGGAAGGATTTGATGTAGTGCCACATGGGAAATTTAGGTAAGCTGAAAAGATAGGAATTAACGCAAAAATTATGAGGCAAAGATGGTTGTGCTGAAAGGGGAAGTAGCAGGCTGGGAAGAGGTTACAAACAGAGTCCTCCAGGACAGGTTTTGGGACTCACGTTACCTAGTACTTTAATGAGTCTGGCACAAAGATGAGGAGCACGCTGATAAAATTTGAGGCACTAATAAAAAAAAAAGGATTTGGATAATGCAAAAAAAAGCCCTACAGACTTTTGAGAGGCCACAGGAATGGAATGAATACTAAGTGCGAAATACAGGGTGAGGAACACAAAGGATTTCTGTTAAAAGATGGGAGTCATTGGGAGAGATGGAACATCTGCCTGTATTGTATCAATGACCACAAGGTGACCCTATGACCAGTGACATGACCAGGAAAAAGCAAATATCACCCTAGGCTGTACCAAAAGCACTGCACTGGGACAGAAAAGCCTTAGCACAATTGCAGAAGGCTCTGCTGAGACTTCTCAGGAATACTGGGTGCAGTCCTGGACACCTGTATTGACAAAGGCTGACCCGAGCTCTGAAGCCCTCTGAATGACACTGAAGCCATTGAAGAAGGGAAGGTGGGCTTAAGAACTCAGCTTGCTTAACACAGCAACACAAGAGTTAGCCAAAATTCCACCTTCAGATGCGGAGGTGAATCTGGGGGAGCAGGGAGGAAGCAGGTACCTGCACAGTGAAGAGCGGTTTCAGCTCTGAGCTACCACTGGCATGATGAGGATAGAACTGGCTGTGACAAAAATTCCAGCACATAAGGGGAAGCGCTCTGCATCATCAGGTGGCAGGAGGCACTGAGCAACCTTCCAGCAGGCATCACCTCTTCTGCCTCCTCTACCTGCTTTTAAGATGGATTATGATTTATTCACAAGGGCATCAGAGATGCTGCAGTCTCTGCAAAAGCCTCACCGTAGACTGAACAGTCTTGCAGAGCCCCTGCTCTTCCACGAAGCTGCATTCCCTGTGACCTATCCTACACCCTGCCTGCAAGCCCAGCTCCAAGCAGAGTATTTTTGCCCTCAAGTCTGATGAAAGCCAAGGCCCACACAGGTTTGCTGGAACCGTTGCAGTGCAGGTCCCCATCCTTTCTGCCCAGGCAGGAGCAGCCTGAACTGGTGACCCCTCCCAGCCAGACCCAGTGTCATCTGGCTTTCGACTGAATACAGAAGGACTTTTTAGCCTGGACAGACAGACAGCTGACAACATGATCCAAAAGCAACCCTGGGAAGGAAAAGGGGATCAACCACTCACCATTTTCCAATACAAGCACAAACGGCCACCATACGAAAAAAGCAGGTGGAGGTTAAAAAACAAGCTAAGGAAAGTAGCTCTTCAGTTAGATTGCAATTGCATCATGGAGCGGCAAGACACGGGAAATCGAGGATGCCACAAATTAACCAAAGGAAATAAAGCTGCAGGGGGCTATTAAACAAATGCAAAGGCCACCTCTAGCTCAGGACAGGCCTGTGCCACAGTTTGTCAGATGTTGGGACACTAATTGGGAGCTGTTAACAAGTTACTTGAATTGCTCTTATTCTACCCACGTGCACCTGCCTTTGGCAACTGCTGCATGAATCTAGACAGACTTGGGGCCTGAGCCAATATAGCTGCTTGAATGTTCTCAAGTTCTTACCGTCTTTCCCGAATGAGAATCAAGAAACACAAGAACGAAGCAATCAGTGAACTTCTGGTTGAGCACAACCTGTCAAGAGAGCCACAGCACACATTGCAAAGGAGACAGCACAAACCTCAGGACAGGGATATGAACAACACCCACCCAGGGACACACTGACGTGCAGGACAAGTGGCATGACAGAGCTGTGAAGGTACGAGTCTGCCAGGCTCACAGGTGACACTGCCAAACCGTGCGGCTCTACGTGGCCTGAGGTTCTCAGTGTGAAGAGTGTCCTGCCTGCCTGGGGGCAGGCACACAGACACCACTGTGCTGCAGCAGCACACACCTCACAGTGCACCAGTAGCAGAGTGGAGAGCAGCATCGTGACAGCACCCACATTGTCCTGACAGCACACACCAGGCTCACACTGTGAGAAGCCACATCAGGCAGGGGCCTTGGACAGGGGAGAGGCTGCAGGTGGGCGGCGGGCTGTCTTACCAGGTACTGGGTGCCAGTTTCAGCGTTGTGGAAATGCCGACAGCTCTGAGGAAAGCGGCTCAACAGCACTTTGATGAGGCTCTGGTACCAGGAGACGGTCATTGTGAGGAAGCATCCCTGCAGGCATGGAAAAAGGCTGATTTCAGCCTCCCTCTGGCAATGGCACCAGCAACCATAATGCTACAGCAGCCTTCAGACCCCAAATCAAATGTATCCCTCACAGCCTGCTGGGGCATGCTGACCTAATGCCATTCACTATCCACAGATGGGTTCACACAGACTCCCCTTCCCGTGCCAGCCAGGAAACATGTTCCTGGTCTATCCTCCCACCAAGCAGGAAGAGATGTGCCCTGCAGACCCTTCACCTGCCCCCCTACTCCCTCCCCAGAGCAGGACAGGACTGCTGTGCACCATGACTTCTCACCAGCTGGGGGTCGACATCAGCAATGGATTTCCCATGCACGGCATCAAGAAGCTCCTCCAGCTCCACCAGCGAGAGCTTGCCCAGCTTCAACTTGTCAGAAGCCAGAGGCTCCAGAAGGAAGAGGCGCTTCCAGAGGTTGTCCCTGCGGCAGTGGCACTTGGCCAGCTGCACCATGCTGCTGAGCTGCTTTTGGGCTGAGGCCACCTCAGAGGCCAACAAGGGGAACAGTGGTGAGGTGTAGAAGAGCCCAGGCCCCAGTTTGACTTGTGTGCCCCCTGCGTAGAACTCGCTGCTGTCCTCCACGTCCTGCCACAGCTCCCGCTCTGCTGGCTGCTGCCGCCCCAGGCTCGTCTCTGGCTCTGCTGCCTCCCACGCTGCCCGGCCCACCACAGGCTCCAGCACTTCCCGCTGCAGGCGTGGCAACTTCTTGAAGCGTCGCATATCGGCCGTGAGCCGGGGAAAGAGCTCCCGCTGGCTCGTCATGATGACGTAGAAACGCAAGCTGAGACAAAAAAAACCGACTTGTGACTTGGTGAAGGGCTTCTCTCTTCTCAGAGGCGCTGCAAATGAATCACGGGTCTCTCTGTCCCTGACAGTAAGGCTGCTTCTCTGCCCAGACAAGGACAGATACCACACTGCCCAGTCCCCAGTAAGGATCCTGCCCAGATAGCACCAAACCTGCTTGTGACATCCCAGAGAGACCCAGTCCCTCCTCCCCAGCCAGGAAGCTTTGGTGTCACGTCTCTGGGGCCCCAGTGCTCACCGGAGCATGCGTCTCTCTGCCTCGCTCTGCTCTTCGAATGGTGCTGCACTGTGACACACCAGGAGGGACACATCGAAGTCATCATGATGACGCAGACCTTCAGAGTCCTTGTAGGAGCCCGAGCTGGGAGCAAAAGCACATCAGTGTGAAGGGGACCTCACTTTGTTCTCCCCAGAGCTCTCGGTCACAACAAAACTATTGGGCATGGGGAATTCAACACAGCAGGACTCCTCAGAAGTGTTATGGCAAATGAAAATGCATGTGCACACTTGCACAGCAACCCTCTTGGCCATCTCAGAAAAGCTGGGCAGAACTGCTGCCTGGCACCATGTAGGACTGAGTCAGCTCTGCTGGCACCTTAGGGCAGTGTCCCAGGACTGAGGGGGACCTACTGATCTCCGGCAGCTCCAGGAACTTGCTGCAGATGCACTCACCTGTTCCAAATAGAGACCAGTGCATATTCATTCTGCTCTGTGCCTGGTGTACCCTTCTTATTGTCACTGCCCATGGCTGGCCGGGCCATGCGCAAAGGTTTCATGTGGTAGGTGTTGGCATGGTCAGCGATGTAGTTGTACAGCTGGTGCGCAGTGATCATGTTGGTGGGGAGCGCCAGCGTGCCTACGGGAGGAGGACACCTTGCTATCATAGGAGCCCCTCAATGCCTCCTGCCTGCTGTCCTACAAACCACTCTGGGGGACAGAGCTCTAGAGCAACCCGCCTCCCTGCCACACCAGGGCACCAAGGCCTTCCCTGGAGCTGGGCCTCTCCTGTCACCCTCCCCCTGCCACGTCCTTGGATACTCCCAGGGTCAGGTTTATTTGTAAAGTACTTGGGAAGCTTTTGCTAAGTTATGGGCTGGTGATCAACCCCAGACTGATGACGCATTGAGCTACTCACCCTGGAAAACATGGTTGCGGCCAAATTTGGGGATGTCTGTGTGGTGGGCAATGAAATCCTCCAGGAAGCTGGTGAGATGGTAGCCCTGGCGGAGGGTCATGTGGGAACCCAGCAGATACTGGTGGACTATACGCAAGTGGAAATCGTAGCTGAATGAATGCACATGCATGAGGTCCCGCACCTTGTCACACTCCTCTGTGAAGAGCATGGAGAGCTGCGGAGGGATAAGAAGTCAAGGCAGGAATGTTACCAAGCACCTCACACCCTCTTGCAAGGCTCTGCTGACAACAAGGCATGGCAGAGCCAGTGCAGCCCCTCCTGCCCCGACACCAGAGCAGAATGCAGCTGAGAAGCTGTGTGCACAGTGCAAATAGCAGACCTGCAAGCCTCGCCCCGAGGGATACAGCTCGGTGGCTCCTTTCGCACTTGACCCCACTCCTGGTCTCCAGCAGCAGTAGGGACCAATGGGCACTGCCTCCCTTTTGGTATGAGGTTCAGCCCCATCTTGAGCTGAAAGCGACGTGGCTGTGAAGGAGGACATGGCCTCCTTTCAGCGAGTGCTGCTCTGCACTGCCCAGTCCCTGAGCAGGTACAGGACACACCAGGGCTGGAGGCCCGGCCAGTTCTGGATCTATAGGCAAAGACTGACTCCCTGGATGCCCCTTGAGAGCAGGAGGCAGCACAGGGGCCTGTGGGGACTGATTTGAGCCAGAGATGGGCAACAAAGCAGCTGCAAAAACCCTGTGCTCAGGAGCTAACAAGGACCCAGAATGGCTGCTGGGAAGGCAGATCCAGCAGTGGCTGGTGGTCAGAGCTGTGCCTGGAAAGGATCCATCCTGCACAGGGCCATCGCCTCTGCTCAGTGTGCCGGTCCTTTAGCAGGGCAGCACTGGCTGTCACACACACACCCCTGGCCATGCCCCTACCACAGATGCAGCTTCTGTGCCAGGGGACAGCATTGGTGAAGACCTCAGCATTACCCTCATGTTAGAAGCCCACAGTTTTAATGTGCTTCTGGTCTCTGACCCACAACATAAACCCTTGGTTTAACAAGGGGGCAAGCCAGGAAAACCAGCAGGCAGGAGGCATTGGCACAAGAACAGGCAGCCCTCGATCTCTGCACCACCCACATTGCTGCTGCCATGAGCCAGAAGGCAACCCACACAGCCAGGACGAGCCCAGAGGAGAGCCTGTAGCTCTGCCCCAGGAAAGACACAGGGTGAAGAGCAAAAAACACAAGGTGCTGCCCCATGCCAGCACCCAGGGCCCACCCTATCCTCCTCCCAAGGTGGGCTGCCCAGTAGGGCATATAGCGTTACGAAGAGCACTGGGCAGAGGAGGCAAGAGGCACGTCCTGGTGCTGGGGCAGGCGGGTGGAAGCAGAGCCAGTGGGAGGTTCAGCCCTGCACTGGCAGGTTCTGCTGTGCCCAGCGTGGCAGTGGGAGAAGAAGACGTACCGCAGACTCAGAGACGGAGCTGGGTCCCATGCAGCTCTTGCTGCGAGCTCTGGCTGTAAGAGTGCCCTGATGGAGAGAGATGCACAGCCAGTGGGAAGAGGGATAAGGCACTGCCCATCCCTGCTCCTGCATCCAGCCTGTCCTGCACAGGCCTGGGATGGGATAAGAGGAGAGAAAGGGCAGAGGACCACAACTGCGATGCCTGGAGGAACTTTGGGCTAGTCTCAGCATGCAGAAAGACTGGCTAGGCCCCTGCAAGAAGCCCCACACTTCTCACCTGCTGCTCCTAGGACCATCCCCTCCCACTGCGAAACAAGGAAAAGTCTTTTCCCAAATCAGCCAGAGAGAGCCCAGATATTCCCTGCAATGCCAGCTGCAGCCTGCAACCCTGCCCTGTGCACATGCGGGCTTCCCAGGAAAAGCTCAGCAAATCCTCAGGTGAAATTGTGGCAGGCTCAAAGCTTAGGAGAGCCACTCTTGGCATATATAAGATGCAGCCTTGCCATAGAGCCACCTTGGAAAGGACAGTATGGTCATGGACACCTCCTGCCTCAGACAGGCTGGGGCTGGCCAGCCTCTAGGCAGCCAGCCAGTGCTCTGGGGACAGGCAGGAGACACCCTGACACACCAAAAGAGAAGAGAGCAGGCAACCCCATGGTGTTGCAGAGCAAGGTAGAGAGGTATCAAGAACCAGGGCTCATGGTGTGAAAAGTGATCTCCTCTGACAAAGGGTAGCAAATCATGTTCACAGATCCCTGTTCCCATTCCCCTTCCCTCTTGTTTAAAGGGAAGCAGAGAGCTTCTAGCTTTCCATGCACTGACTTTCTCTGGAGCAGTAACCTTTGCCAGAATTGCTCCTATTTCTCCCCAGCCTGCTCTATCTTGCTCCTGAAGCTAGGACAAGAGTCACCCTTTTGCCAAACCTCCCACCCCCTTTCACTGCACTCCGGATCTGCTCCAGGAGCATGCCACGGAGGGCATGTGGCTGCAGCAGGCTCTGTGCAGCTCTGCTTTTCCAGGAGGAGGGAGCAGAGCTCTCCAGAACTTGCTGCACCTGAAATGCCCACCCTGCCCCAGAGATCACTGCCTGCCCCAAAGTAGCCCCTGACCCTGAGGAGCACAAGCTGCGCCTGCAAAGCCATTACCTGGGAGTTCACAGACTGGCCCATGGGGATCCGCGAGCACTCCAGCGCGTACTGCTTCACGCAGAAGTAATAGCCCTGGAGGAGACAGCACATGAGCACAGCACAGGCCTTGAGCCTCTCCAGGGAAGAGGAACAGCCTCCATGCTTCACCCTCTGGGCTGGGTCCCAGATACTCTTGCTCCATATTTTCTCTCCACTCCTGTCTAAATCAAACTGGCCCAGCCAGGACACTGCTGAGCACAGAGCACCCCACCTGGTGCTGTACCCTGGTGCTGCGCCTTATTAGCCCTGCTCCAGGCAACTCTTACCGTCTCTAGCTGATCCACAGTCCTGCAGGAACATGGAAGAGGCAGGACAAGAAAGAAAGGATCACGTGTCCCTGCTGCACTCCTTCTCATTCACCCGCTTTGTCACCTCTGAAGACTGTCCCCAGAGACTGTATTTTATTTCTTGTTCTTCCTTACCTGGAAGGCCAACTCCATCAGCACAATTCCCCCGGGAAGAGCTCTCTGTAGGTGATAGGTGGCAACAGCTGGGCTTGTGCTCTGGGAAGAGAAGGACAGAGCTGGAGATGCTCTCTGGCACAGGACAGCAGCCTGCACACCAGGGTGTGAGGCTGCCATTAGGGTCTGTGGCAGAGATGGAAAGAGAGGAGCCTCATGAACTGAGCACCCCCACTGGCAGGAGGAGAGCAGACACGCCAGAGCTGACTGTGAAAAGAATTTTAACAAATCTAATAAATAGCCCTCAAGAGAGCACACCAGGCATGCTGCTCCCTTCTCCTCCTGCTTACTCAGGATAGAGTGTCCCTAGAGTTCAAGGGCTCTGTGAGTTGAAGGGTGATGCTGCTGTTCACAGAACCTTTTGATAAAGACGACTGTTACTCACTGCACAAGGAAACACTCCCTTTTGCTTTGAAACTGTCTCCCAATACTTTCATTTGATGGTGTCTAAGTCTTTTATCAAATAAGACAGCAAGGAGTCAATCCCTTTCCAGGTCAGCTGTGATTTGGTAGGGCTCTGTCCTGTTCCTCCCTAGTTCCCACTTCTTTAGAAATGAAAAGCTACAGCCTGCTCTCAGTGGAGCCATTCCAGGGTTATCTTCTCTGATCTCTTCTACTTCAGTGTTCATCTCACTCTAACTGCAGATCCTTCTGCCACAGAACTGCCCTTCGCCATAGATGCTGAAGCTTCTCTGACAAGTAAACCTCCAGAATCACACCTAAAGGCAACTGTCCTGGCCTCAGGTCACCTTGTTCCGATCCTGAGCCACCTCAAAGTTGTTGCTGTCCTTCTGAAATTTGCCCTGGTTCCACCCAATCCCAGGAAGGGGTTCTGAGGGCTGCACAAGGGCAGGCAGGAGGACAAACATCCCAAAGATGGTGCTGGTCTAGACAGACTTTCTGGCTTTGGTCCTTTCCCTGCCTTCTCCCATCCTTCCTGTCTGAAACTGATTCAAAAGCCAACCAGAACTGCCCCAGTGCCCAGCCTGACTTCCACACCAGTTCTACCTTTCTAACAGACAGGCACTCACCTTTGGACTCCCGTCTGCTTTTGGCTTCGTGTAGGAAAAGGACCCTCTCCCCTCCACACCCATCGCTGCCAGAGCTCGGATCCGGCTTGTGCTACTGGAAATGACAGCAGAGAGCGCCTTGAGCAGGGGAGCCAACGTCTCCTGTTGTGTCAAACCAGGGCACGGCTCAGTGTGTCGGCCCTTCTCCAACAACAGGGTTCCCAGAACGTCACTGACCTGCGAGTGGTGGGTGAGGGTGGCCGCACCTGGACCAGAATGAAGCCCATGCTCTGCAGGTACTGGATGTATTGCTGCAGGAAGGCATTGCACATCTCCTGCAGCCAGGGCTCCTCCTTCACCTTGCAGGGCAGTGCTTCTGTTGAGTCGCAGCTGTGGCTACGGTCCCTCCCTGATGCTGTAGAGTCATTTGAGCGGTGGCGCTTCTGGAAGAGAAAATAATTTCCTAAGGAAACTTGCTGCATCTGGCCCCAGCAGGTGACAACCACTGGGACACCACCAGCTGCTCTGGTTGAGCAGAGGACAGACCTCCCTCTGCCAGAGAGCACTAACAGCTGGTTCCCCAAACACTGTCCTACTGCATGTGCTGAAACACAAGATCCAAGATTTACCCAGGCTGCAACAGACTACAGGAAAAGGTGCCCTGGCAGAAGGGGAAAATTCACATCTCTTCCTACAGAACGGCTTCCACAAAGTGCTAGTGGCTCACAACTGGTTCACACAAAGCTCAACAGAGCTTCAGCTCCTACTGCCCTGGTAAGAGTCCAATCACCCTGTGAATCCTGCTGACTTCTCAGGATTTACTAGCAGCTCAGTAGCACTGAATATGAAGAGTGTTTTCTTTTAACCATTTTCAGTTCTCCCTTTGATATCCTGAATACTCCTTGTCTTTCTGTTGTGAGAGACTGAGGTATCTTTTCTTGATCTCTCTACTTCGAGCCTGTGGCTCTAACATATTTCTATCTGTCTTTTCACTCACCTACCCCAGGAGCACCTTCTTTACCTGTGGTCTCTCCGGCTACTTTCTGACCTTTGCCCAGTCTTTCTAGTTCAGTGCCTTTTCCACAAGATGCTTGGTCTCATACTTACTGTCCAGATGAAGACATTAATACACTAGTATTTTAGAAATGTATTGGAATGTTACCCCATAACACTAACATCCCTTGCTGATGTGCTCTAAACGGTTTGCCTTTTGCATGCAACTGTCCATGATCTGAAAAAGTCCACAGAGCTGTCTGCTCTGTACAGCCTCTGCAGCTAGTATACAATACAGGAGGAGTCCAAATTCCTCTCCACATTGTGCTCTGTTTTAGTGGGAACCAGGTCCCAGCTCCCACGATACCTTCCGTTTAATGGGCTGCTCAGGTCCCTCTCAAGTTCCTTGCAGTCTTTGTCTGTTCTGACCAATCTGAGCAGTCACACAGCACTGCAAAGCTTGGCATCTCATATGTACTGCAATAAATGATCTGGAGATATAGAACCCAATACACAACCTTGAAACCCCTGCTGCCAGGCTCTTCAAATTGAATAACCAATTTTTATTTTGCTCTGTTCCAAAAAGAAAGTGAAGTTTTCATTTCGTGATGATACTTTTCCCTTCTCTTGCGAATGCTCAATTTCTGTAGCAATCTCCGTTTAAAGACCCTGTCAGAATCCTTTTGACATTTAGATAAATTACAACAGCCTGTTCTTCCCTTCTCACACACATACAGACCGTGAACAGCTGGTGCGGGATCTGCACCAGTTAGAGTCTGTCAGGTTGCAACCTGCTCAGGATTCAGCTGGTTTGCTTTCAATTTTTCCAGCTATTCACTGTGTCCAGGCAAGGTCTTCCAGGTCTGGCTGCTCAATGCATAAAGTGAAATTTCGCTTCCTCAACAGATCAGTACCAGAGAGCACTCTCTGATGGCTTTGCTAGATTCAGCCCTGAATTCCCTGGGTAGAAAATGGAAGTCAAGCTTCCCCAAGGATGGTGTAGCTACAGGAGAAAGGCTTTGGGGAACCAAGGATTTTCGCAGTCTCCATTTACAGGGTGCAAATTCATCCTGTAATGCAGGAGTGAGGTCAGAGCAGCCCTGCCTTGGGAAAAGATTGCAAAGCCATCCTTTGCCTCAGTGCATAAAGCCAAACCCTGCTGGCACTGGCTGACACTCACCTTCCCCTCCACCTTGCCCTGCTGGTCAGTCTGGATCTGTTGCCGGAAGGCTGGGTCAAAGAGCAAGGGGGTAGCACAGTAGTGAACCAGGCGCGAGGACTGCTTCAGGGTCTCCAGGTCTGCCAGCTGCACAGCACAAGAGGGACATGGTTACAGCACATGTCCCTCATCAAGCCTGGGAACAAGCTGTCTGTAACACCGCCCTGCTGCTCAAGTAAGGATCAAACTCTAGAGGGAACTCCCAAAGTTTACAGCCTTTCCAGTGCTGGGCAGCAAAGGTGCATGCCCAAGTCTGGTGCTAGAGACCAGCAACCTCAGAAGTTCAAGCAGAGAGCACTGCTCCACTGCCAAACACCATCCCTGCCATACACCCTCTCTGAGCTCCAGTGCTCCTCTCTATCTTGGTGAAGCTGGTGCTTCCAGTGTGCTGTACGAAAGCCCAGCCTGCTGCCCACCTGCCCAGGCTGCACTCACACTGATGGGCATGTTGGACTGCGCCGATCTCTGCTGCCAGGTAACAAAGAGATTCTCAATCTTCATCTGCTTCTCCAGTTCTGGAGGAAAAAGAACAGCCACAGGAGTATCAAGCCACAGCCCCAAGTATTGCCACTCCCCTTCACTCCCACACCAGCCATCACCCATCCCCTCACAGCACCCTGGCAGGAGGAGCTGAGAACTGTTCCCTCCACCAGAACTTTTGTTCTACTCATTCTGAGCTCCTTTTCCAGAAGAAAGATGAGTTAGGCAGGCTCTTGTGACACCAGGCCCCTTGCTTTACCTTTTCTCTCCATGCTCTTGATTTCCAGGAACTGGGTCCCATGCCAAGACACAGGGTCAAAAGGTCCCAACTCAGGCCCGTGGGGTATGCGCTTGATGGTGGTAACATCCCGCAGAGCTTCGTCAAAAGGCACCACATCGGGATGGAAGTGCAGAGGTGGCAGGCTGCGGGCAGAGCTGCTCAGCCGGCCTTGTTCCTTGCTAGGTGGGGGGCAGGGGCTTCGGATCAGCGCATCCACCTCCAAAGTGGAGTTCAGGAAAGGATTTGGCTCCTAAGCAAACAGACACACCCATGCTAGACTCCTTACTGCCAGCCTGGGAGCAAGGACCCACAAGAACAGAGTAAACCCAATTTTGGCCATCTGCAGATGTCTTTTTATCTGCCTTTTCCCCCACCAGTCCTGAAGAGAGCAGGCCTTGGCCCAGCATGGCCCTAACGTGCAGTGGGAAGCCCATTCCACAGCTTCCTCCATCCTAAATAATCTAGTCACAGATAAGTGCTGCCAATAGCAGAACCTGCTTCCCTTTCCACTTCTGGATGCCTCCAAGAGCAGACAGCAAGTGCCTGGCTGGACACAGCCACAGTTGGACACGTGAGCACCTGGAGGTGCCTTGCCGACCGGAACATAGAAGCACAGAAGTGCCTGCAACCTTCCTCAGAGCCTCAAGCTGCCAAGGCCTCTCCTGAGGGCGAAAGGACTGCCCTGCGTGGCAGGGTACTCTACCTGTTTGCTATCCTCATGCCACGGTGTGTCCATGAAGCAGTGGTGGTGGAAGAGTCCCAGCTTCTGGCTGATCAGGCAGTGCACAATGTGGGACCGGGCGTTCTGCCACTGCAGCAGGCGAGTCAGCGAGCAGTTCAGGTTGGCCCCCAGGTCTGGGGACCAGTTGTAGGTGTAGAGTGTCAGCTGGAGAGAGAAGAGAAGGAAGGCTGAAGGACCTGCTCAGAGAGGGCCTGCACGGTGGCACTTTCTGCATCCAGTTTCAGATGACGAGGCTGGCACAGGGACAGTAGCAACAGCTCATCCACAGCCCCTTGTTAATAGCCACAGCAGTGGTAGTACTTGCACCGGCAGCGCTGATGCGGGCCTTGCTGTGGGGAGGGAAAGGGTGATTATAGTCCAGTGGAGCAGCTGAAGTCAGAGATAGCAAAGGCTGCTGCCTCCCAGCACTCCCCCCAGCGCTGCAGAGAACCCCCAGCTCTGCTTGTGGCATAAGCAGAGACGTCCTGCACAGCTGCTTCAGAGGGCTCCTGCCTGCAGCAGCACTCTTCCTCTCCCCCTTCTAGCCCTGGGCCAGCTGGGAACAGCCTGGCTTTCACGAGACAACATCACACAGGCACCACTGCTACCTTTTTGTCAATGATCTCCATGAAGAGGAACCTTTGCCGGGGAGCCAGGTCTCGTCCAATAAGGCTGGGATCAGAGCCTCTCTCTGCCGAGCTGAATTCCATAGCCTCAAAGCGCTGGAGCCCTTTGTGAGCTGGAAGAAGCCAGAGTTGTGACCCTCAGTACCAGCTCATCCTGCTCTTATATCCCACACACACCATTAAGGCAGTATGACAGGATATTGTGTCACAGTACTGCTCAGCTTGTCTTGAAATAAGTAGTTATAAGCAAATCTGAGAATAAGGTTTCAGGAGCTGGAAACAGACAACCCACTGCACACCTCCGGGCACAAGCAGCCTGTCCCAGCGAAGAGAGGAGCCCTGCTCGTACATGTCCCACCCCAAGAACCCCCAAGCACACGGTCCCATGGCCCCCGGCCAGGCGCTCACCTTGTTCCGTGCTGCAACGCCACTGCTGGAAGTTGCGTCCCAGCAGGATGAAGTGTCTGACAGCAGCAGGGCGAGGGCTGGCGCTCTGGCCGGGCTTGTAGGGCAGGAAGGCAGCGCTTCCATGGCAGCTGCAAAGAAAAGCAGCCAAGGTGGCTGACAAGTAGAGCCATGGAAGAAGAGGCTGGCACAGCTGATGGGCATTTGCTGGTGCCAAACAGCCGCCTATGAACTGCATAACTCACCAGATCTGCTCAAACACCTTGACAGTGGTGTCGTTTGCCAGGGCAGTGACCAGGCTCACCACTTCCACGAGGATGGAGGACAGGAGGAAACGGGACACAATCTCCAATGAGCACTGCTGCACCGATGGGCACCCTGCATGGAAGAAGTACTGTAGGACAAGGCGTCAAGCTGCCCCAGAGCCAAGCTCACCCCACCTGGGCAGCAGACAGGGCTAAGGGAGCCCCACTGCAGGCCTGCTGCCCAGAGCAGGCCAAGTTCCTGCCTTGCCAGGGACCGAGACAGGCAGAACTGGAGAATAAGGACCTTGTATGGAGGAGAAGACGACAAAGGCTGAAATAACCCTTGGTTTCAGACTCTGCCTGAAGTGGGACCTGAACCAAACTCCCTGCATGCTCCGAGGATGGCACTTTTTCCTCCACTTACTCCTTGTTCCCTGGCTTACTCCTCGTTCCCTGGCTTACTCCTCCTCCTCCTCTTCAGAGGAGGAGGACAGTTCTACCTTGCCAGCAGGTGTGAGAGGATGTGCAAACACTGAAGTGAGAGGTATCCAGAAAGGGATAGACAGGTTGTGTAACTAGGCGGAGATCAGCAAGGGATGAAGACTGATGGCTTGGTGCCACGTAGGCACTTGTCCTTGGAGCTCCGGGGAGAAAGGCCCATCCCCAGACCATCTGGAGGAGCTGGGACCCGAGGTACATACCCAGGTGGTTCATGAATGCCATCCAGTGCTGGCAGGTTTGACTGAAGAGTGGGTGCATGGTACCTACATCCCCTTCTTCCAACTGGCAGGCTCGGCGCCTGGGAAGAGGAAAGGGAAGCACAGTTATACCAGATCAAAATCAACAGCAACAAAGGTACAAAGGTGCAATAGTCTCTCCCCACTCAGCTTCAGAGGAGAGCCTGGGGAGCCCCTATTTTGGGTTGTTACAGCCCTTGAGCTTGGTCCCTCTGAGTCAGTAGCCATAGGGGTGTCAGCGGCTGTGCCCCACACTGCAGGAAAGGGATCTCTGGCAGGGAGAACCAGCAGTGCTCCCAGCAGCACTCCAGCAATAACGATGGAGGCTTTGTGTGTGGAAAGCAGCTCCCCTAACTGGCTGTGTAAGGGAAAAACTGCAAGGAAAGGGGATGTGGTCCAGTGGGTTAAGATGCAGACAGAGCCAGCAGGATGTCGGGCTGCAGAACACTCTACAGCAGACAAGGAGAAACAACACCCCAGCAGCCCGGCCTGCTGGCTGTGCTTGCCTCTGTGCCTGTTCCAGCTCAGCTGTTGCTGTGGCCCGATCCTGGCTCAGATGCTGCTTGACGCTCTCAGTCTTGTGCCGCCTCCTCGTACGAGCCTCCTCCGGCCTCTCCAGCACAATGTCGTCAGTAGTCTTGGGGCTGCCCAGCTCTGAGGACTCTGCCTTGCTCTAGGGAGAAGGGGGTAAGTTAATGCTGTGCACATGCACAGCCCAGCTAGAGCTCTCACCTCAAAGACCCCGCTACCAGCTTCCTGACCCCAGGAAGATCCTTCCTCTCCATTCCTCCTGGCCTGACACATCATGAGAACTTATAGGCCTTGCTCCCCACTGGTCCCTCAGCAACATTACCAGCATGTCCCAGAAGCTGCGGCGTCCCAGCTTGCTTGTGGGTGTCACTGGCTCTCCAGAACTGGACGAAGGGGCAGAGGTGAAGTGCAAGGGTGGAGGACAGCTCCTGCCAGCCCCACCAGTGGCCATGGCCAGGCCCTTGGTCTCCGACATGGTCCTCCTTAGGCCTCCTGTGGAGGCAGAGCAAATCAGACTCTCCAGAGCCTCTCGCTGCAGCATTGCTGGTGTCCCTGTGTACCCCGCTGTGGCTGGCCAGAAGGGAGAGAGCCCTCAGCAACACCCAGCAAAGTAGATTCATTCTCAGGGAGCAGACAGACCTTTAAGCATCTCTTCCAACTCAAGTTTCTATAATGCATCTTCCCTGAGACCTCACACAGTGCTGCTTGCAGAGGGCAGAGCACCTTCCTCCCTCCCAGCCCCCCCAGTCCCAGTTCCCCCAGCACAGCCAGGCTCCCACAGGCCAGGCAGGAGGACTGAGGGTGTCTGGGGGCTCAAGGTGGCTGTCCCAGCTGGGCTCTCACCCGCAGAGCTCAGCTCCTCCAGGTCCATGGCACCCAGGGGGCAGGTGGTCTCAACACAGAGTGGGGCCGGCAGGACGAGGAACTCCATGACAGCATCGCAGAGAGCATGGCGCAGAGCCCCACGCAGCTTCTCCGACAGCTGCAGCAGGCTGATGTTGCCCTTCTCCCAGATATCCAGGCGCACCAGCACGCAAGGGTCTGTGGGGAGAGGGCAGTCCTGCACAGCTCTGCACCCCCACCTTCGCCAGCCCACCAAGGTGCCCCAAGGGATGTGGAGGCAACAGGGAATCAGCAGCTCATGGCATGTTTCACTCCCTACCTGAATGTGGGGTGCCAGGCTCCGGCTGGTGCCTGTGGACCGCAGTGAGGCTCTCGAAGTCAGTGTCCTGCAGCAGGCCCGCAATGGGTGACGAGGAAGGCAGCTTCAGAGAATCGGGCCTCTCCCCATGGGGCAGCAAGGTGGGGCTGCCGTGCTCATCCACAAACGTCAATGCAATACAGGCAATTCCTGCGGGGAGAGTCCAGGAGCCTCCGTCAGCCCAGTACTGGGTGCACCGCTACAAGCCCAGCCTACAGCCTGCCACCCTGCACTGGAACAGTCATGTCACCGTTTGGGTGGCACAGTGCCACATTGCAGGCAGGGCCCACAGGAGGGGTTGCAGCCCAGGGAGCAGAGGCCAGCTGTGCCTGTGGGAAGCCAGGGTAAGAAGCATGGTGTTTGGCACAGGATGACCCCATCACTGCAAGAATCTCTCTCCTGCAGCATCACAGCAGCTTTTGCCTTGCCCTGCATGAGCTTCCTGGGTTCTCCAGCCTCATATGCAGGGGGAAAGTATCTCCATTGGCCCCAGAAGGGCCTTTATTGCAGAGAAATCCAGGATGGGGCTCACCATCCCTGTCATCTTAAGGGACAGAGTACAGAGCCCAGATGCTCTCCAGCAGCCCTCTCTAAGGTATGAAGGACCTGAGTCCCTGCAGAGGAAGCCTGTACACATGACACCTTTTTGCAGATTACACTCGCAGCCCTCTCCTCACTGTACACTCACACAAGATCAGGTGCCTTCCCCATGCACTCCAATCAGCAGGACTTGTGAGTTCTGTGATGCTCCCACTCCCTTTCAAAGCACCTTGACCAGCTAAACCAGCACTCAGGTGACTGGATGGCAAAGCTGCCCCAACACTGCCCAAGGGTGACATGCCCAGATGCAAACCACCTCAACCCCATTGCATTGCTGAGCCCACATTCTGTCCTTCTCCATCCCAGCAAGGATGGGATGACACCACACTCCACTGCCACAGAACAACCAAGTTGCACCTGGTGGATCCATAGTACCATGGGTGTCCTCCCGGCACTGAGACAAATCCAGCCCCAGCAGACTGTGCCCAGGTCTGATCAGCAGCACAACCACCTGGTCTCTCCATCATTCCTAACGAAGCATAAGCTCTGCAGCAACTTTTCCTCTGAGACACGCCAGATGGAGGGGAGAGGGCACTGAGATGGAGAGAGCTGCTCCCAAAGGAGAGAGGTGGGCATTCAAGTCAGAGCATAGCCCCCTTGTGCTCACATTGAGGAAAGGAAACTCTACACCTATGAGCATCCCTCCGCTTGAAGAAAAGTACAGCAGCTGCTTTATCCTAGAGATGCTCTGCAGCAGACTCTGACATGTTTCTTCCCCAGATAAGCACAGGAACAACCCTCCATCCAGCAAACAAGAGAAGTTTGTAATTTCCTAAATATCAAAGGTAGAGGGGACCAGGACTTCACTCAGAACAGCAAATCTGCCCCACAATGACAGCCAGTATGAGCTCTCCCAAGCAGACTTTCTCTCTTTAAACAGTAAAGGGTACAAACTCCTTATCTGCCTGGCTTGACAGTTAGCCCTGGGCCCACCAGAATGACAGTGGATATTCATACAGGTAATTTCAGACTAGGATGTAGTTATTCCCTTCTTCTTCCAGATAAACTCCTGCGCTGAGCCCCTTCAGCCCCTCCCTTTCTGGCAGGTTTCTCTATCATATCCATTCCTCTAGCTCTGCTCTGCTTCAGTCTGTCTCAGGTGAGGACATGAGGGCAACCAAGCACCACATCCCACATCCTCCTCCTGCTGGGACACGTGCTCTAGAGAGGGAGCACCACAGCAGTGCTTTCAAGCAGGCGAGGTCAGCAGCTGCAGGAGCAGACTCCTCATTCACACGTGCTCCCTGAGACAGAGCTGGTTTGCCACGCAAATGCCAAGCACTCAGCACCCTGTGGCTGGCTCAGTCCCTCGAGGAGGAGATGAGCCTCCCCGCCACAGGGAACAGGGCTGCCAGTCTTGTCACAGGAGCACAGAGCAGCTGAAATTCAACCACTAAATCAGAGGTAATAAACTCAAGACCTGAGCTCTGGGGCTATGGGAAGAGGTAAGTTAGCAAGAGATGCCAAGGACCTCACTGCCTGGTACACTGGAGTTTGGCTACATAGTCATCCACCGTGCTCTGCGGAGAGGTGGGGTGCTAAGGAGCTGTTACCTCCCATCTGTGAGGGACTCAGAGCCCTCTCTGACCCAGGCTCCCTGAAATACAAAGCACACATCTAGTGGTGCCCGGCCACTCTAGCCCCTTGGTATGCAAGGGAAGTCCCCATCCCAGGACACAGACACTGGGAGAGTGATGACGCTGAACCCTGGAGCATGAAACCACGGCTGAAACATCATGACCTGTCTTCCTCAGGGAGGAGATGGCTGTTTGGACCTGTGAGGAAAAAAGGGTGAAGGATTTTTGGAGCTCACTGCTTGCAAGCTGACAGGGTAGCACATGGACCCTCAACAGCCAGGGACTGCAGAGCTGCACCTCAGAGCAGCAGGTTCTGTTTGCTCATTTATCCAGCCAGCAAGAAAGAGGAGGCTCAGCTAAAAGGACACACACACAAATGCACAGAGGAGTCAGAGCTAAAGCCACAACACGAGGAAAACAAGAACAGCAGGGACCAGAGGGGCCAGAGAGCTGCATGAGAAAGGCAACTGGAGTAATACTTGGAGCCACAGGTGCTACCTTGGAAGCGGGAGAGTGGAAAGAGGTGCTGCACAAGGTCCGACATGGTACCTACATAACAGAAGAACATTCAGACGGTGCATGAGGGGCACAAGACGCACAACAGCCTCCATATGGCCTGGGCAAAACATGACTTGACAGCCTGCTGCAGGATGAGACCTATCCAATCCCTCCTCCAGCACTCCAGAGAAAAGAGCAAGGGTATTGCCCCTGCAGCCTATACTCAGTTACACGCAGCACTCAGCTACACCTTTCCAGCAAGGCTCCCGCAACAACTGTCCCTGCTCCCCGCTACAGCCCCACTGAGCCTCTGTGCCCCACACTCACCAAGGTCTCACTGTGTCTTGCTCCCACAGCTCCTGCAACCTGGAACTGCTTCCTACAGCAACAGGCCAAGCTCGGCAAGTTGCTCTGTGGGGGGCCTTGGCTTGTTCCACCACACATGCAAGGGCATGCAGTCCCGCAAACAAACACCCTGCCCACCTCCCAGCCATTGGAGGAACATGCTGCCCTGACACTGGCCCTTCTCAGTCACTCAGAGCTCTCCAACATGGGAAACAGCTCTTCAACACAGCCTCATACCCTTTTTCAGAAATGAGTTGAGCATGGTACCTTTGCCACCTGTGCCTTGGCCGCCCGGCTTGTTGTACAGATAGAGATCCTGGTCAGGCACGCTCCCGCTGTGGTTGAAGTAGTGCTAAAGAGAAAAGAACAGTGGTAGAGACTAGAGAACTTGCTTTAACTGGAAGCAGAGGCCCATGTGTGTGCAGAGCTCATCCCTAGGCCTGTAGCAAGCAACCCAGACCTACTTAAAACACTTGCCAGCACAGCCTTGGCTACTGTTAGGCAGAAGGACCCTCCTGCAGCTCTGTGCAGGGTTATATGGCATCACACATCTGGCCTCACCTTCTGTCCCTGCTATGGCCATGCTGAGAGAGTGGGGAGCTGCTCCCAAACTTTTATTAATCCTGATGTTTCAGTCCTTAGATCTGAAGCAGCCATGCAAGGACGACTTCTTTGTGGCTGCTGCTTTTTGCACAGCAAGTGACCACTCGTATCAAAGCAAAGCCTCTCCAAGTTTATACCAGGCCAACAGGAACTGCTCATAGCCCTGTGAAACTCCTCCAGGCTTCAGAATTCAGTGTCAGCTCCTCCTTAACACTACATGGAAGAGCTGGCAACATAATGACTGAGCTGCCCCCACAAATGCCACCAGCAGTAGCTAGAAGCTGGGTAAACTGCTGTCCCAGCTCACAGCCCTCCTCACCTTGAAGTGGTGCTCCACGTTGCTGTCCGTGTACTTCGGGGTGTGCAGGAAGATGAGCAGGTTCTGGCGCAGATAGTAGGCCACCGCATGCAGCCAGGGCAGGGCGGAGGGTGGCAGTACGAACTGCAGGACCTCTGTGGGTGGCGTCCCGGGGGGCTGGATAAACTGCAGAGAGAAAGCTTTAAAACTCATCTGAGATGAGCAGGATGCCCTGGGGCTCTGATACTGATTCAAATTACACCAGCTGGCTACACAAAGGAAGAGTGTGGTGGGCAGAACCCAAGTCTATAGGCAGCACCCTGAGACAGATGTGGGCAGATGTTCCAGTGGTATTCACAGGGAGGCCCTGCCATGCTGCAAACCCCCGCAAAGGGGATTTCCCACCTATTCAGGCACCCACACAGCAGGTACCTTGGTGAACGCTAGCCTGAACAAGCCCTAGAGCAGGGAATGGGATGCAGCAAATGGCCCTGGCCTTCCCTGCCCCAGGACAGGAGAAGCTGAGACAGGTCAAAAAGTAGGAAAGTGGTATGGGCCCTGGGATGACCAGAGCAGATATCCAGTGAGGTACCTCCACATCTGCTGGGGTCAGCTTGCAGTTCCGCACCAGCATCACAGTGATGATATCCAGGGTGGCCTCATCCAGGCGTCTGCGCAGCACTTTCACCAGCTCATCTGTGATCTCAGGCCCTGACAAGTAAGCAGAGATACAAGCAGCTTTTTCAACTCATCCAGTAAGAATGACCACAGCCACCCCTCCCTGCCTGTTCAGGATGTACCACCCTCACAGTCACTTTCCACAGGGAACACATCTTTCCCCACCATCAATTTCTTCAGTCATCTTTTTCTACCCATTCATGATCACAAAAGATAACAGCAGGCAAAGACAAATGCACTCCTGCACAGGGAAAGCTGGCATAAGCCACCCAGTCTGCAGGAGGTTTCATTGTGGGCCATTGATCCTTTCCTCACATTCCCATCCAGACAGAACAGACAGCAGCTCTGGGCTAAGGAAAAGCAGCTTGCTCAGGAGGGAGACACCTTCCCTACTCTTCAAGCAAAGAAGGCAGGGACTGGAGGTCCGCTCCACTGCTTTGCATCAGCACAGTCCATTGGTGCCAGGTGCTGTAACACTCACCTGCTGGGGCAACACCGTGGACCATCAGCTGGATGTGTCTGTCTACCTGTCCCACAGGGCGGGCAGAGTCCACACTACGGCACGAGGCTGCGTCCAGAGAGGAACGAGAACCCTGGCGAAGCAAAAACAGCCACCTGGAAACAGCTCCCATGTGAATTCTAGATCCATCATCAGCTCAGGCTGCCAGCAAGGTCAGGCAGAACCCACCTACTGCTGCCCCACTTCACACATCTACGATATAAGTTTTATCCTACATAAAATGCAGGTTGCTGGAACTACTGAGTTCCCTCCACTCCCGTGACCAAGAGCACCAACATCCACTCTCAGACAGCAGCACACTCACCGTTAGATCCTCAGTGTAAATGGGCTCCTGGCTGCGTGTCAGCGCCAGTGAGCGGGACGCTGGGTTAATGACGTTCTCTGCTTCCCACACCTTCCCACTGTAGGTGGTTTCCGTCAGTCTAAACACAAGAGACAAACATGTCAGCTTCCATTCTCAAGGATGACAGTATCATACCTTCACAGAAGATCCATGTATTCCTTGCTCTCCCCTGTGCACTTTCTGGGGATTAGTCCTTATGATATGGAGCTTGTGGAAAAATTGCTCTCCGGCTCCCACAAAAAATCCATCCTTTTCCCCTCCATGTAAAGGCTTAGCACAGGGAGGGCAGGAAGGGCCTGGCTTGATGTGACTTTGATTCATTAGAAACCAGATATTTGCTGCTCAGGTCACAGCAGGGTCCCTGAGGCTAGGCAGACACTTTCTGCCCCAAGGAGCTCTCAGTCTGGTCTAACACATGTAGCAGGACAGGGTCAGGCCAACAAGTCATGCTGGCTTCTTACCGGAGGTAGAAAACAGATTTAGTGGCACGTTCCTGGTAAACAAACATATTCTTCCTGTTCACCACAGAGAAGGCGTTGAGCACCGAGCGAAGCGCCTGGATAGCTGCAGGCAAGGTGGGATGTTAGCTATCCCACACACCCTCCTCTGCTGTGCCAGTCTGGCCAGAAGCCAGACTCTTGACATGCAAAATGAAGGAGAACCTGGACTGTACGCACCTCGTGAGACTCCCATGTTGGGGCCCATCTTGAGGCGCGAATGCACATGGATGAGTGTGCTCCACACAACATCACAAGCAAAGTGCCCTGGCATGAACTGCATGGTGGCAGCCAGGTAGTCCCGGGGCTGGTAGCTCTCCTCCACAGAGTAATCTACAAAGAACACAGGACATAGCTGGGGCCATAGCATGGAAGTCACCATCTTTTTAGTCACCCATGGGCAGGCAGTCGCACTGCCACTGAAGCATGGCCAAGGGCACATTCATACCATCTGTGGGCATGACACGCTGCCTGTAAGAAGTATAGGGTGTTTCACTCTTCCAGATGTCCTCCTCACTTTCTGCCACAAGTAATGAGTTGCATATATGGCTGTCATGCAGGTCCTGCAGCAGCAAGCGCTGCAAAGGATGAGAAAAGATTGGTTCTGTTGCTTGCACAGCCCACAGAAGACAGCACAGAGAAGGGCTTAGGGCTGGACTGAGTCCCTTTTCCTTTGACCCCTAAGCTGAGACTCCACCAGCTGAACTGGGTCCCCAGGCCCTTCCCTGACCTGGGCTGAGACCAGGCAACCTCCAGAAGTGCTGTCTCACCTAAGCCATCTCACGACTTGCAGCTCTACCCCTGCCCTCTGCAGATTTGTTACCTGATTGACAACTCTGCAGATTTCACTGATCTTCTTCACCACCACCTGGTTGAGACTCTGGCACTCCCCTGGCTGCTCCTCTTCTGTCTCTGCTGATGCTGCCTTCTCCACACTCAGGCTGCTTTACAGGGAAGGGGAGAGAGGGGTCAGCAGAGCACCTGAACGGTGCCTGTTCCTTTGTGCTGGGAGCAGGAACACAATGAGGACAGGCGGCTGCTTTCCCCTTAGGGAGCATCAGTCTAGTCCTGCACCCACATGGGGCAGGAAGGAGATCCTTGTCGGAGATGAGGGAGTAGCAAAGAGGTTCTGGTACACAGAAGCCATGGCCAGACAGCGGGACCCTCCTTACCGTGTGTGATAATAGACCTCCACTCTGTCCTGCTGGATTTTTATGATGAGCCAGAAATCCGGCATGAGGGGACACCTGGGTTCATGGTCGCTCATCAGGGCCTCCTCATACTCTGAGTCACTGCTTCCCCCATCATAACCTGCAACGTATCCTTGATTCAGTCACAGGCTGCCGGGCAAGCCAGCCTCCTCCTGGGCACAGCAGCTCTCAGAGATCAGAGCCACTCACGAGCCCTGTCCTCAGGGGTCACCCCAGCACAGGCACACAGTCCCCCATGCCTCCACACTATCACATCACTGCCAGTGTCTGCCTGCACACTGTCAGTCACTCCTGCCCCAGCAGACTCACCCAGGTGGTCAGAGTCCATGCTGCCCTGGCTCGATACGAGGCTCTGCACGCGGCTGGGACGCTGCTTGCTGGAGCCTGCAAAGAGAAGAGGGGTTTGATGATGAGAAATCTGCTGGAGAAACATTCCACCACAGGACAACCAGGCAGCTACAGCCAAAACAGGGCACTTCCCTTCCTGAGGCTTAGGTACACCTTGCCCACATCCACAGCTCCTACCTTCCCTGCCCTGTGTCACGGACTCAGCCAAGCTTGCTGCAGATGGTGTCACCAATGGTGATTTTTCACTGTTGCCTTTTTCAGAGGATGAGGACGGCAGTGACTGTACGGTTGTCTCTAGAGCTGTCTCCTCCAGGGAGTCATGGCCAGGGGCTCTGCTCTGCTCAAGGCTCAGCACTTCTCCTGGGACCTGCACACAAGCCAAGGTTGCAAAAATGACCAGAAAAACAGGCGCTGGAAAATGTCCAATTATACTCCTGCATCCTACCTTCTGTTACCAGAGTGTCCCACACCTTCCCACCAACAGACTACCTCACTGTCTCTCACCTCATCCTGTGCGTGGCTACCTCCATGTGCAGGGTTTCCTGTGTCTGGTACAATGCGCGTCTCACTCTCCGGCCACCCCCAGAGACCCTGGGCTTCCTCTGGGAGGACACAGCTTGCATGGTGTAGCTCGGAGCCCTCTGCCTCTGCTTCACTGCTCCCCTCCTGGCCTGCCTGGCCCAGGGCCGTCCTGGTGGCCCCTCCAGCTGGCTGCTGCAAGCAGGGTGTCCCTGAAGGGTTTGGAGCTTCCTGCCTAGAGTGCAGGCGGCTGATGGAGACGTAGTGGTAGTCACTGCCTTCTGCATTGAGCATGTAGCCTGGCAGAGCCATTCTTCTGAACTCCTGCAACACAGGCAAGAATAAGCATCCCCCTAGCTTAGTGTATAACACTGTCTCAGGGTATTCTCCTTACCTCCTTGAACTTCTCGAGAGAGTGCTCAGGTCCAAAGACAAACTGGAGCAGCACCACCTCGCTGTGGCAGCTGGGCCGCCCCTTGGAGTTATAGATGTGGGTGGCCACTCGGTGCAGGATGGAAGTGCTGATGACCTGTGAGTGGCGCAGCGCAGACACAATCTCATCATCCAGAAGCCAACGAATCTGAGCAGAGCAAGGACACAGAGCAAGACCTGAGTGACCAGCATTTGCATGGCTGCCTCAGTTCTGATCCAAGTCTCACCAGGATGAGAGCAGCCCCTTGCATCACCTACATCCTCTCATCTCCTTCTGAAAGTACCTAAGAAAAGGTCTTTGGAAAAGAGGTCTGTCTGTCCCACCCCACCTGCAGTAAGAATTTTGACAGGGTGATTCCCACACTTTTAGGGAGCATAAGGCCAATGGCCTGCGTGATACCAGCAAGGCCTGAAAGTCACTTCAGTTGACAGAGGTTGCAAGTGGGAGCAGGCTAGGAAGCGTGGAACAGCATTGGTATGCTGTGGCCACATTGCTCCAGCCAGAAGTAAGTGGACGAGGCTGGCTTACCTCATTCATGGTGGCTTCAATAGCCTGCCTGTGTACTCCAGGAAGGTTGGAAAGTGCAGGGTGCCTAGGAGAGAGGAGAAGAACCAACCAGACATTCTCATTCATGCAGCCACCACAGTGCAGCTCCTAGGCAGCAAAAGGAGCCCATGAGGAGCTTGTTACATCTGCAGTGCCTTACCTCTCATCTCCAGTGGACGGGAGCCGTTCCAAGTTGTGCATGATATCCTCATCTGAGCGGAAAGAGGATGGCTGCCCCGGAGAGCGTGTGAAGGTCACGCTGCTCTCTGAGGTGCATCTGCCACAGGAGAGAGAGGAGGCTGAGCTCTGCTTTTGAGCCAGTGAGGATAAACAGACACAAGCTCTAGAGAGGGAAAAGGGATCTCCAGAGAAGGTGAGCCCATCTTGGAAAAAATCTTAGTTTTGTTAGGGCTGTAGGAGGCTCTGTGAGAAGGAGAAGGAGGCTGGGAAGGGCAGGCAGAGCGTGGGTGAGTGACTGGGCCTCTTTCCACCTACCTGTTGTGGAGAATGTCTGCGTTCACAACTTCTATCTCCAGGGGCAATGTCAGCACAAAGATGTCCAGGGTCACACAGAGGTCTCCCAAGTCAATGGTGTTCAAGCCCTGGCAGCTTTCCAGGCAGCCCAGAACTTCCCCTGAGGAGAGATCACAGACAAAGGGAATCAAGCAACTAACAGCTCTGCTTAGACACATACGCAGCCTGGTGGCAAGTAGAGAGACTGCAAGAGGTGGCTGTCCCACACAACTGGACAGGCCCAAGAAGGCCACCATCTTCCATGATGCTTTCAACCTTCCACAATCAATCCCACAGTAAGTGGGAGACTTAGTGAAAAAGCCCATGTCTGATGCTGGGAGACCCTGAGGGCTCCGTACAGGGTGGGCTGGTCCAGAAGGACTGCTGTTTAGGACACAGCATGTTTGTTCCAGTGGCTCCTCACCCAGCAGGGACCTGACAGAGGCCCTACTGCCCTTTAACCTCACAGCAAGGCTTGCTCTTACCTAGACAAGTTGGCAAGGACTGCACGGGCATGGAGCTGTGCTGGCTACGCAGCTTCACTGAGCAGGTGAGGTGTACAAAGAGTGGCGGCATCTCCTGCTCCAAAAACTCCTGTTCATTGAGCGAGTCCCCTCCCAGCACACTGAAGGAGTCATCATCCTGGTTCACCGTGTTGGAGTCCGAGAGGGAATCTGTATCAGGGAACTCGTGCTCCAGCTTCTCACGATACTCCACCTCCAGCTCTGGGTCGCTCTCTGTGGCAATGCAGCACCCAGACACAGTTCCTGTTGACAAAGGTTCCCTGTTAGTAAACCAGGCCCATATCTCCAGAGACTCCACCAGACACAGTCACGCTCTGAAAGGCATCACCACAGTGAGACTACAGACATGTTCTTGTCCAAGACAGAGCAAGCAAATGTTACCTTCTTCAGCTGCCAGTTCTGCCTCTGATCCCTCCATGTCCTCACTGCCTTTCCTGTCTGCCTGATCCCGAGATGCCTCTTCCTGAGATGAAGAGAGGAAGGGCAGATAGTAGAACCATGCCAGGCAGTGAAGCAGGCTCTCAATGGGCACCTCAGGTGCTCAGTCTACCCATGGATCTGCCAGCCCCAAATCCAGATCTGACACCAAGCAAAGCTGCTTCCCTCCACAAAGACCAGGTGACTGCCAGGGCAGCACCATGCCTACCTCTTTCTTGGCTGATGGTGGGCAATAGAAGAAATAGTGAGGATTTGATGGCACTGGCTTGAAATGTAAACTTCCAATTTCCAGGAATTTTTCCTAGAAGAGAAATCCCAAATATGCAACAGATGTTCAACTCTACCCTCCTGCAGGATCCAAGCCAAGCTCCCATGTTCCTCACCTGGATAATTTTATGCAAGTCAGGGTGTGCTTGGCAGGGCTGTCCAATTTCCAGCAGTGAGAGGGGAAACTCTGAACAGCAGCTGGTGCCCACACTGCTCTTTGGCTCCTCTGTGGGGCTAGTGATGTTACGGGAGTCCTGCTCGCTGTAGTCCTCCATTTCCGCGCTGACAGGATTGTGGACATATCAGACAAGTAAATCAAGAAGTGAGAGTAGTTATATGTATTATCTACTCTGCAAGCACCCCACCTCACAGCTCCCCAAACCTCATCTATGTAAACACAACGTGACTTACACAGCCCCCACCCCCACAGCCCCAGAAACCCTCCTGCCACCCACTAACCCAGATAAACGCTCTGGCTGTCTGAAGCCAGGCCAGAGGCAGTTTAACCACACTGATCCTGTGGCCAGGTACTTGACACCGCATTACACGCCCTCCCTGGGAAAGAGGGACACGTGGCTGAGTACAGGGACAGGCCTGGCACAATCTGAACACCAAGTCCAGGGCACCGCCTAGCAAACACCACCATGCCAGCACACCCTGTGTCTTGGCAGCACAGACCAGAGCATGAAGTGCAGGCCCGTGCTCACTCCGCAGCTCCATGACAGAATCAGTTCCTAAAGCTCAGAAAAAGCAACCTGGGGAGTGGGATGTTATTTGATCAAAAGTACTCCCCAGGTAATTGAATTAGCAATACAGATGGCAGATCTGGTTGCAATGTGTCACAAGCTGTATGTCCTTCAGTAATGTTTACACAAACTGCATTGAGATATGTGATCCATAATATCTTATAAACAAAAAAAGTTCCCACAGTTTTTCTCTGGGAAAACAGTACTTGAAGTCCAAACACTGACTGTTGTTCAAAACCACAGCCTCATCTCAATGACTTACAGTACAAGAACTAGGATTTGGGATCCCAAACAAATGCTAGTGAAATCACATAAGGAAACTGAAAATAGTCAAGTGCAAACAGATGACAAAGAACCTAAAAAGGGTGCTTCTTCTACAGACACTAAGGCACAGCACAATACTTTTTCCCCTCCTTAAGTTTCCAGAGGCAATACAAACCTCAGAAATACCCTAAGAAACAACAAAAGTTTCGCATTAAGCCTATTCCAATTCTGCCTTGATATTTCTCTTGTGAATTTTTTCCAGAGATTTAGTTTTTAAAAATGTCAATTTATTCATTAGAAAAATACAACAAACCTGTCATTTTCACCAGAGTCAACATCAAACTCAAATGAGTCAAGCAGAAGGAGATGCATAATTTCTCCAGAAACAAGTCTTAGAGTTGCAGACAAACTGCCCTTCAGCTAAGGCCAGATGGGACGGCAATGAGCTAAGACTACAAAAGAAAGTGAAAGCATGGATGTCACCAGAGATTATAAAAAAGAGAAGGTCCTGGTGGGTACCATACCAGGTGGGTATCCCACTGGAAATATCTCTGGTTCTGTTAAACCCTGCCCTACAACATTCCTTCTAGCAGGCCAGGAGATGCTTGAATAAAGATCTGTCCTGGCCCAATGCTAAAAACAGAAGCAAGATCGAGGTGGGCCCCTACCTTGATTCAGAGACCAAGACACCCCGTTCCCTAGAGCTCTGCTCCTCTTCTTGCTCTATGCTGCCCACTTGGAAGCTGGCTGTCTTGCAGTGCGTATGGAAATGTTGGTGGCTCTCTCGGAATGAGCGGACATGGCTGCACACCGTCAGCAGGAAGTTGGTGATATCGATCTCTTGGAGTAGCTCCTCACAGTAGTCCATGGCTGTAAGTAGGTCCTGGGAGCTGATGCTGTGTGACTGCTGAAGGCTCTTGAACAGCCCTACAGATCAAACACAGTGCTTGAGCACCCCACCGCAAAGATGCAAGGCCATGGGAGTCAGGCAATAGCCACATACAGCTTTTCACCATGTCCCAACACAGCGCTGCAGTCAGCACAGGTGCTGGGAGAAAAGACTCAGCCACCAGGATGTCTCATGCTACAGGTTAGCCCGGACTTGTGTCACGCCAGAGTGGCCTAGGGATCTGCCACCCTGAAAGTGAGAGGAAAAAGTCAAAGAAGGGATACTCCCTCCACAGCGCTGCACGGGTCCAGGAACAGCCTATGCAAGGCCCATAGGGAACGTGCAGAGACATCTTTAAATCCCTCCTGTTGGGAGATCAGTCTCACAGCTCCTCCCTCTGCTCAGTGTAATAACACATGAAAAATGTGACATTGCTTTCTTAAAAGAAGATCCAGGGTCCAGCCCCAACTCCAACCCCGTCCCAGCTCCCATCACACCACTCCTCACCTTTCACATAGCACTGGTGGGAATGCTCCTGCAGCAGCGTGCAGTAACCCACCAGCTCCTTATGCTTGTGGTCTAGCCAAGCAGCAGTGGGAGGACGTTCCAGAGACTGGGACCTGGAAAAGAGGAACCGCAGACTTCAGTGCCATTGAAGCACGTTTTAGACCATAAACGTCTCTGGCACCAGTAAAGCAAGGCCCTAGAGCACATGCAGGCCGTGTCTGCTATAAGGCAGAGGACCAAGCCAAGAGAATAAGGCAGGGCTGAAGCCAGCCTCTTGTCAAGAAATCTCCTCAGTTTCCTGTCTAGGAATCAAGTACGGTTGTTATTACCTGAAAAAGATGTCCCGGGGAGGACGGTGTGCCCGCGGGCTGACAAGCTGCTCTCGTAACAGCTCCAAAGAGCAGCTGTAGATATAAATGGGGCAGCGAAATCGGCGGCACTCGCCTAGCTCAGACTGCGAGTTCTGGTGACAGAAGGAGATATGTACATCTCTCCGTGAGGGGCCATTCTGTTCTCCAGGGTCACAGCTCACTTCTGCAAAAGAAACAAACCTGAGATAAGGGCCTTCAGTGGGCTCCTTGTTCCTGGTCTGCAAGCTCACAGCCCTCACAGCAGCACCCACAGGTACTTATCAGTTTTACAAGCTTCTTTCCCCTCAAACCTCAGGGGCCATTCTCCTCACTCAGAACTCAACCATTTGGTCCAGTGCTCTGGCCACACAGATCTCCTTCTTGGGCAGCTATGATGGCTCACCACCACCTTCTGCAGCAGCACAACCCTCCACCCTCATTGCAGGCCTGGCTGACTGCACCAGGGGCTGTGCAATTAAATCCTATATACCGCAGGACCTGTGGTCTTCTCCCTAAGACAATGTGCTGCTGGTAGTGCCAGGATGGATCGTGACACAAGAGTCACCGACTTCCCAGTGTAGCCCAGTACAGCCATTCCTAGCAGCTTCTATGTACCTGCAGCCTCCTTGCCCACAGGGAGGCAGCCTTAGGCTGTGGGCACTCAGCTCCCATTACATTCCCTCACCCCACCATGAAAAATGTGAAAGCTGGCTGAGGCTTCACTGTGCCGTTTGTCCTGACTCTGGCTCTGCTGACTGCCAGGCAGGAGCTGACAGGCTCTAGCAGCCTGTTATTCCTTCTGCCTCAATCTGCCCAGCAGTGTGCTCAGGTATAGCAAGGATACCAATACTTCAGCAAGGTGCTGTCCTGAGGGCAGTACCGTGGGCTGGTGTTATGCTGAGGGTAGGTAACGGCACTGCAGCATCCCCTTCTTCAGCCTCAGCCCTGACTCGCTCCACACAGACAGGTCCCAGAGGGTCCTCTCCAGATTGACTCTCATCTTTTGGAGGTTTGTCCAACCCACAAGCCATCAACTTCTGTACATCTGGAAGAAAACAAACTAAAATCACTCTCTGTCCAGTGAGAACAGTTTAACTCCTCCATCTACATTCCCAAGAGGGCAGATGTCCCTGGAACCTCTTTGTGTGTGGGAGCAGCTCCACAGAGTGCTTCCAGCTGGGCCTAGCAGCCTTCGCCAGCAGCTCAGTGGAAGCCAGACCAGTGCCAATGTCCAGAAGCAGGGACTCTCCCAGACTATCCCATTACCAGTCTCCTTACTCAATTAACAACCCTACTGGGAAAACAGTCCAACGGTTACAGCCAGCCACATCCTCTGCCTGAAAACACTATGTGGGCAGCACCATGTCCAAGGACAGAAGAGCAAGACATTCGGCGCTTCACACTACTCTGTTCCTGGCCATATGGTGCAAAAAGACTGGGTCTAGACTCCACTGTTCAATTTTCCCTCCATCCTACCAAAGCTGAATCTGCTTTTGCTGTTTTCTTGAGAAGCTGCTACCTCATCTTGCTCCCCACAACAGGTGGCCTCACCTGAGAAGGTGGCTGGCAGGAAGGTCAGGAACACATGCTGCGGGTTGACCAACTTGGCATAACATCGCCATTGCGGGGGAAAGGGCCCCATCGTGTCACTCAGGGTCATGTCATCCTCAGGCAGTTCTGTGTTGCCAAGGCTCTGATGAAAGAGCAGAAGCTGGATAAGCTCATAGCACATCGCACAGGCCTACTCTGAGTCAGGTAGCAACCATGCTGAAATCACTCTGGCCACCCCCTGCACCATTCTCAGAGCAGCTACTGTAAAAGGCTAGGCCCACGGTGAGTGCAACTATTCACACACCCACAAGATTCCTGCTTGACTTCAGCCACAGGCTACAGCTTAAGCTGCTACCAAGCATGGGGAAAACACCAGCCTTTCAACCTGTTCTCAACCTTCCTGCTAACTCTCCTGCTCTTCAACAGCTGCCACCTTGCCTTCAGAGGGGGCTCGGGAGGAGGACCAGTACCTGCAGAGTACTTGTGGAGCCAGTCATATCCCTGGTGCCATTGCTGCCAACAAGATGATAGGATGCAGAAGCATCCTGCTGCTCCAGGGTGCCAGCAGCTTTCAGGGTTTCTTCTGAAATGGAGCACAGAGAAACCAACTTGAGAAACACCAGCCAAGGAAGAGACTTGAAAGCAAGGCTTCCAAAACCCCCCAGCTCTCAATGTCACTGCTGCCACACTCCTGGCCCTTACCTTTGATCACAGGGAGTGTGAAGGGGGGTTGATGGCCATCGCGATCCCGTTGCAGAACTTGCTCCATGAAAGCCACATGATCAGCATCAGCCATGGGGATTTCCCGGTCACTGAGGTCATGCTGCAGGCAGCCATGGAAGAGGTTTAGTAGCATTTCATTGGGCACAAACGCAGAGTCCTTGGTCACCTCCTCATTCTCTGCTCCAAAACAGAACCATGGCAGCTTCAGAGACAGAATCTCCACAGCTACCACCTGTCCAGTCCCCCAAAAGACAGCCCTTTACATAGTGACACTTCCACACAGCCAGGCATTTCCCACAGCACCTCTGTAAGGCTGACTTGGAGAGTGTTGAGTAACCTCTGGTCTTCCAGCATCATTAGCCACCCTGCACTGACTCATTCTGCTACTGTAACTGTTCTGGAGATGTTTGGGGCTAAAGACAAGAAACCACCAGCACAGAGCAACAGTCTAGGTTTAATGTTTTTGAAAGCACCTCTTCCAAAACTATAATTCCAAGAAAAACAGCAATATTCCTGCACAGCCCTCGGGCTGCAGAGATGGGAAGAACAGCATTGAGCTACTGAAAGAGGCATGGCAGCTCTCACATGCCTGCTGCCCAGGGAGACAAGCACACAGAGCAGGGTGCCCACAGCCATGGAGTTAGGAGAAGAGGAGGCAGATGGTGAAGTGGCACCTACCTTTTGTCAGCATTAGGAAGAACATTTCAACCTGCTGGCACCTGGGCAACAGCTTCATAAGGTTGAAGTGGAATGGGACCTCATGTACTCGAAAACCAGCCCCCATGTCTGGATCTGCAACAAGAACTGGGAATGTAACACATCTGTGGGCACCACATGGCCCTGCTTGCCAGGTCACCTCCATGTGCACAGTGCCAGCCCTAAACACGGTGAAGGCAGCACAAGTGAAGGTAACACAGCAACGCTGCCCAAGTCTCTCTGCTTAGGAGGGCAGAGGGATACATAGAATGAATGTGAGGAGCAGGCAAAGCCTACTGGAGGCTGCAGCAGGTTGTGAGCTGCCTGCAGAGAGGCAGCTTGCTGGAAGAGTCCCCTGGGCTTATTGCCACATTCACATAAAGGAGCCCCTCTCATAGAATTACAGAATGGTTGAGGTTGGAAAGGACGTCTGCAGGTCATCTGGTCCGCCCCCCCCGCTCAAGTAAGGTCACCTAATCACGCTTCCAGTCTGGGCAGAAAGCCTCAATGCTTTTTTGACCTTCCCAGAATGAAGCCATGTCTCTGGCACAAGTGCAATAGAGTGATCCACAGCCAAAGTCAAGAAAGTCATTGTCAAAATACCTGTTCCACCATCCAGAAACTTCTAATGGGCCCTGAGACATTCAGGGTCCAGCTGTCTCTTGCTCCATCAAATCTGCTCAGACATATATGCTGGACTCACCTTCAGAAGCTTTGGTGTCTGAAGGAGGGCAGACCCAGTCCTTGTTCTGGCACAACTGGCTGATGTACTCAAAGGTCAGCACAGTGGCAATGCACGCAAGGTCCCGGGGAAAGAGCTGCAATAAGCAGTCAAGGCTCAGCTGTATGCAGCAGAATTATTACCCCCAAATGCAGGAGAAAACAGTCTAAAAGCAAGGGGAGGAAACACCCATAATCCCATCCCCTGATTTGCCCTACTCTCAGTCATTGTTCCCTCCTTCTCCACCAGCCCTTCAGCCTCTTTTTGCCTTGTTCAGGAGGTACATGGGCAGCACTGCCTGCAATCCCTGCTCTGGTCCAGCTCACTCCCCTCCAATGGAAAAAGCTCTTGACAAAGTAATTTGCATTTTCCCACCTATCCCAGAGCAGCACTGCATCCACTGTCTTGCAATCCAGAAAACTTTTCTATCCAGAAGCCCAGTTCTTCTTTTAGAAATCTCCGACTCTTTAGTTAACAGCATTCCCTTCTCTTCTGGCCCTCAATAATTCACCTGCAGTGCTTGTTGTGGTGCACCTGCAAAATAACCCCTTCTCCTTCCACAAAAGAGCCCATGTCCCTACCCCTCCAGGAACTCACCGCTTTAGGTATTTTCTGGTAGGGCAAGCCATGGAGGTGCTTCCAATTCTCAGCAGTACTGTGGACAAGGCCACTCTGTGGCTCTACCCAGCATTCAGTGACCAGGTTCAGTTCTGTGTCCACTTCAATGGCCTCTACCTCTGTATCATTGTCATCATCTGTGGAAAAGCTGGAGGAAAGACATAAGGCAAGTCCTGCGAGATGGCCCAGAGCCAGCAGCTCCTCACAGAGCTATAAGAGCAGCCACACAAACCAAGGCAAAGCCCCAGCTAACTGGTGATCAATCCATAACAGCCAGTTGTCTGCACTAGATGACAGGGGACTCCTTCCTTCCCACACTGCCCACGACTCCACTGCCAGCCCCTCCCTGGGAGAAAAAGCCTCACCTGTCCTTGGTGGAGGTGGAGTGCGGTGGGAAGAGGATGTACTGGACGACACAGGTGTGCTTCTCCCTGCCACCAGTGCTCTCACTTGAGCTGTCAGTCTGGAGGTGAGACACTGCATGAGCCTGGCCAGCAGCAACAGCCCACACTTACCCAGTGCCCCCCACAAACACAGCCGCATTGCCCAGCTCCACTAGCAGCGGTGGTGAGAGGGAGCCCGTCCCAGCCCAAACAACTCCTTCAGCACAGCATGGCCCTGCCGGCAAAGCAGCTCTGTAACTGCAGATGAAGACAGGAAAATGCCCAACCCACAAGCTCCTGTACTGCAGGGGAGGATGCAGGTCTCCCACCACACTACATGACAAGGTTATGTGCTAGAAGTGGATGGGAAATCCCATCACAGGAAGGTGAATCCACCTCAGAAGAAGCAATGAAGGATTGTGTCCACACTGGAGCACCCAGACTTACCTGTATGGGCAGCTCCAGCACCATATTGATAATTCCATCCCCACTGGAGGCAAAGTGGAAACCCTCTGACAGACGAACCCTGGCAACAGAGAGTCAGTCAGACATGGAGGGCTTTTCTACCTATACTGCAAGCCTTACATACAAGAATGACTGTACCCTTCACCCCATAACACCTTCCTTCCCAAGACAGGGAGCTACCCACAGACAACAGGTAGATGTTACACTTTGCACAGGACAGCCTGTGTGAAGATCAGCATAGTCCACAGTAATGCCTTTTGTTCTTTTGTATGTTTTCCAGGACTCTCCTTTCTCTCAACTGCAGCTGCAGAACTTGGTAAAGCACTGGCCCAAGCAGCTGTAGAGGCTGTGTTCAGGGTCAAAACCCTCTGCACAGCAGCTTCAGCTGTTACCCATAACAAGGCCTCAGATCCACCCTGCTTTCCCTGCATCCCCAGGACCAGCTGGAGATATCACCCTGTTCAGGTCTGTGACTTACTCCGTGAGTATGGAAAGGAGCTGGGCTACAGCGGTGATGGGCACAGCCGGTGCCATCCCCGACTGGACACTCCAGATCCAGCGCTGGTGATAGAAGTAGCGGGACAGCGAGGCCAGGGTGGAAGAGGCAGTACGGTTGGCCACCATAGTGAGCGGGCCAGACACTGGGGGATGCTCCAAGTTGAGAATGAAGGGGGCTCGATAGTCAGAGGGCAGCTTCTCATACCTAGAAGGCAGAAGTGTGGCTCACTGAGGTGGAAAGCAAGCTTTGCTCGGGGCCAGAGCTGTATGGATTCACAGCCTGCTTGCTGGGCCCAGGATAGAGCCCTCCAGCAGCCCATGGCAAGCCCAGCACAGGATCCTGCTCAGACAGTGCTACCTAAACGTACTTCTGCATCATATCATTTAAAAGTAACAAATCTGCCTGTCCAGCAAGACTTCCAGCTGAAGGGCACAGCCCTCCCAGATGACAGCTGCTATTCCCAGCCACGCAACCCAAACCCACCCCAACAAGCACCAGATTCACGGCACTCTCATCCTGCAAGTGGCAGCACCACCCACAGAGTCTTCTCTCTCCCACTTCCCAGGGCAGGAGGCTGTGCTGGTGGCCCAGATCTCTATCACTACCTGATGAGTAGCTTCTCCAAGGGTTTGTGCAGCACAACGAGGCAGGGTCTGTCTGAGAGGGCTGATGGGGCCCCAGCCACAGGTGGAGACTTGGAGGGAGAACTATTGCCAAACATTTTCCTCTTTGCTTTTGGAGTGGCCTCCTTGCTCTGGACCCTGTGGGGAAAGCGCAGCTGCAAGATTCGGTCCCGTAACTCCTCCACTATCTGTCATGGCAAAAGCAAAAGGTAAACGTGACCACCTTTGTCTGGAGACATAAGCTACTCAAAATAAGCTTCCAGAACAAGAGCTTGACTAAAAGGAATAGAATGCTCCTTAAATACACAGATGAGCAGGAGTTAAAGGTAATTTTACTTCTGAGGCACTAGTGAGGGCAAGACCAAGATGACACAAGACTCTTACATCCACATTTTAACAACTACAAATATTTTTAAAAGCAAAGGAAAGGTCCAAAAAACAAAGATGATTTCAAGGCTGAAGAAATCGCCTTCCATAACTTTCAAATTAATTGCATGCCACCTCCTCCACAGAAGCAGTCTGAGTACCCACCCTCATTCCTCCCCTCTTCAACAGCCTACAGTTAGTGTAAACTAGTATATATAAGACAGAGCCAGACTGTTCCCACAGCTGATGTGTTTCCCCACTATCACATTCATGCATCAAACCTTTATGGTAAAAGCTTTTAAGAGCTTAGGTTATTTTTTACGTTAATGTTTACCCAGATACTTTTAAACCAACTTCCCAATTACTCTTTTTAGCTTTCAGCAGCCCTGAATATGGTTCTACCCACACCAGCATCTGATCCTCACAATGCCTCAGTGTTTTCTTTGAAATTCCATGGTTAGGTTTCTTTTCACGATCTTTGTTCAACTCCTTTTAATTTCCATCACCATCGTAGGTAAACAAGAGAACAGCAGCTCTCCGTCTCCCTCAACACTAATTGTTTCAGCAACTTTCCCCATCATTATTATGTTCTTTTCAAGGAACGGAGTGCCCCGAAACCCAAACGTGAAGCAGAGCTCTTTTCTGCACTGCGATGCCACTGGGCTCCCCTTCGTGGTTTCATACTGATAATACAGAATAGCTGATGTTGTTTGAGCACCCAAATCCAAGGTGCATTATTTGGCAGTTATCAATACTGGCTTCCAGCCACCATTGTGCTGCTTAGGTGTCCACAAAGCACATAGGTTGAAAGGGCAGAAAACCACAAATAGCTTTGTTCCACCTGCAGGTTTTCCCTCACTACCTGGCTACCTCCCTGCAGGTAAGTTCCCTACCCTTTGACTAGTAAAAAGATTGAGAAAACCACAAACAGCTTCTGCTTTGATTTGAGTTTCCTTGCCTTGTTCCCCAAGACAGTTTCTGCTTTACAACACCCCATTCTTGCTCCAGTTCTACAGCAGGGCCCTATATGGGAGTCTCATCAAGAGCCTTCTGAAAGTCAGGCTGTATCAAGTGCTTTCCTTCCCCTAAACACTGGAAATTTGAATAGGTCAACACAAAAAACCCTTTCTCCTTAAACAAGGCAGGCTGAGTTCTACTGCCATCCTCCACACTGGCTAGCTAATCAGCCTTATGGCAGGCAAAAAGAAACCAAACCAAAATATTTTGCATGACTAAATATAGCTCCTGGTGCAACGATCTGGAGCTTGCCCAGAGCTGCAGGGTGTGCTGCCCATCTCACTTCTTCTTCATGAGACAGGTATTAACTTACACCTGCCAGAGGGAACTCCTTCATAAAACCCCTCACTTGGCATTACCAGCCCATGTGTTGGCCCAGCAACCAGTGCCCAAGGCCTGGATCCCCTGAAGACATGAACACATAGATCCTCCAGAGTGCCAGAGCATTTAGTATTATCTGGGTTCATTATCTCAGAAAGAGATGGTCCTTCCCATGTTTATCACCTACTCCTCGGACTAATCTAACACTAAAGCTAAGAGAGACAAACGAGAGAATTCTTTCACGAAGACAAAACATCAAGGTTTAATGATAAACCTCTTGTTTATAACAAAAGGTTCATACAGCTTAATAGCAGGACAACTTTCTCATGCTTACTGTTTTACCCAGGAACACTTAGACTCGTCTCAGCCATTACAGCTGGAGAAACAGTCCATGCAGGAACCCCACCTTCCACGTCTGACTAGGGCAGCCCACTTCTTGTGATACAAAGAGGTTATTAAAAGTCTACCTAGCAGACTTGCATCTCTTTAGAACATTGTGTGGGTATTAGATTTTTTTCTCTCCCTGCATTGCTCATATGGGGCATTGTTCACATTTTAACTCTAACTCCTCCTTGCCCAAATGATACAATATACGTATGCAATTCACCACCTACTGAAGCAGACAGCATAAGAAATGTGTAGCACATCCATCACAGAGGTCCCTACAGATGAGTCAGACAAGTATCTGGTGTTCCTGACACAAAGTATCGGTTGTGGTTTTGGTCACAAGGATAGACTAGATAACCTTTGAGTCATTTAAAGCCCCACACTTGAATTAAGCAGTAGGAAAAACATTCAGGTGACCAGCTATTCTATTGATCATTGAGTGTTTGGGTTTAGTTCTTTCACAGACTTAACACTGAAAGCTTTGTCCAAACTGTCCGTTTCTGTTACAGTAACTTCACACCCACCTAAGCCTTAACATAGTAGTTAGTTGTTAGAAGATATCTGCCCACAGTGTCACCTGTGATCTACCCGCCACTTCCACATCCGGAACTTCTTGCTCTGCTCCTACCCCAGGAAGCAGCCAGGCAGCTCTCACCTTGTTCCTGGCCTGGGCAGGTGTGCCAATGGGGAACCCCAGCCGGAGAACCATGCAGGGAGCTTTGGAGATGATCCGCACCACATAAAACGAGGTAGGTGTGGGATCTTCAGAGCTAGGGGAGGAGGGATTAAGACAGGGCTGAAATAGCATGATCTTGCTGCTCTGTCATGTCAGACCTAGCAGAGGCCTGCTCTCCAGAGAGCTCAACAGCCCACACAACTTGGCAGCACCACATGTCAGTTCTAGTACGCACAAACCCTGCAGCTGGCTTCCCTCTCCCTCTTGGCTGCACCTGGAACCCAGTGGCAGCAGTTCAGAATATGCAGGGTTTCATATGTGCTTGCCATGCTCTTATCCCCTCCTCTAGACATCTGCTTCTAGCCCATCACGGCGTACTGGTCTAACTCGATCTCTGGTCTGGCCATATGCCCGATTCCCCACACGGGACTGCTTCAAAGCCACTCACCCGTGTATCAGTTTGACGTAGGAGTAGCCCTCCACCAGCACAAAGCTGCTCCAGTCCCGCAGCAAGGAGGTGAGCGCCGAGTGAGAGATGCGGCACTGGATAGTGCTGTAGCGGCCGTTGTTGCCCGGCGTGTGTAGGTGCTTGGGCACAGGCCTGCAGGGTGTGGCAGAAAGTCCTTTTAGAACCACAGTTTCTCTTCTTTCCCCATGTCAGCCCATCCTCTGACTAGTACACCAGCTTTATTCCTCCAAAGCAGCCCACTCCCAAGCACCTCCACTGCCTGTGCCTGATGGCCAGCGTCACACTCCCCGAGTGCACAGGGATCCTGCTCTCTGCCTTGCAGAGAACATACCCTTGTATCGTTTCTACCTCCCTTCATTCAATATATGGCTAATATTCACATAACTCTGCAAATAGGACCAGCCCCAGGAAAGCAATGCTTTTGGGGAAGACGTTTTCCAGCAGCAAATGAAAACATGTGGGATAGCACCAGCTGAATAGCCCAAACCCCCTGCAATCAGGAAATCCAAACCCAAAAGGGACTTGACAAACCATGCATGCTCCTAAGAACAGCCCCCTCTAGACAAAGATGACTTCCCAACCCACGATCGCTCTTAGATAAATGAGCCTTCACCATACTCTGCAACCAGGCTGAACTGGACACCCTGTTTTCCCAGGCTGGCCCACACTGCGCCCGTGAACTCAGCCCTGCCGGTTACATACGTGTCATGCTCCAGGAGGAGGACTATACGGTGCATGTGCAGCCACCTCTGCCAGAAGTTGGCATCCATGGAAAGAATAGGCTTCCAGTAGGAGGCAAACTGGGAATGGCTCGAGTCAGACCCACTGTGCTGCAGGGATAGCACCTGAGAAAAGTACAGGGCAACATTCAGCAAGAAACTGTCTGGTTCCACCCCAGAGAGATCAGGAATTTCTCTGGTTGCTGAGCTGTGGAAGCCTAGAAGGGGAGCCACAACCCTGGCTTTTGGTAACTGCCTCTCAGCAGAATAACTGTGTTCACACTAAAACAGGCAGCACAATGTGAGCAAAAATAAATTAGGTTCCTGAAATGTCAAGCTAATCAGGAATTTAGCTACTTAGCATCAATTAAATAACCACGGAAAAGACGGCATATGTAATGGTGTGCTTTCTGATTGAGAGGGGGATATATGGCTTGTGTCAGCAGAGCAATTAAATGCTGAGATAACTCATCTGAGAGTGCTTATGCAAATAGGGTATCAGCAATGGGTGGCATTGGGCAACTCTAACATGTTTGTATGATAAAACTGTGATTCCACCAACTATAGCAACTCTGCTGACACACAAATAAAGTGGTGGTTAGCTATAAGATCGGACGCTTAAGATATACTATGGGTTACATACACAGTGAAAGTTTACTAGGCAAACCTAAGAAGGACTTAAGCAATAAAATTAAAAGGATAGTTCTCTTAATTTAAAGTGTCTCTAGCTTTGATATCTGCTAGTTATCTTCCAGCAATGCCAAGGACACTGCCAGTAGGGCATAGATAATACGCTAGCACTTCTGCTCAGTGAGCTTCAACGAATTTGAATTTTGCAGTGGAAACTATTAGCTCATATTTTGTTTAGTTTCTGCTGTGCAGACGACAAGTATCTCTCTTGCACCTTCCACATGAGTGCTCAGAGCAATGAGATTATTAAAAACAACTATTCAGTACATCCTATGTCTTCACCTGACAGTGCTGAGCTACATCACCAGGGCACAAGACTGCCAGCAGGAACTCTACACATATCAGGTATCCACTGAAAAAGCATGGCAAAAATAAGCATGTCAGCATCCCCACTGGTCTCACATCACTACAGGAGAAGGCTTAACAGCATACTTAGGAGACTTTTTGTGGGAATTAGAAGTGTAGCTACAGCAATAAAGACAGAAGGTGATGTCTCACAGGGGGAAAAGTATGGGATGGGATGTTGAGGGGTACTGCATTACACCTGAACTCTGTTACTGAGCAGGACAAAGAGGAAGAGACGAAGCCTGAGAGTTACAGAAGTTCTTGATTGCCTGTTGGAACTCAGCATCCCCTGGTGAGAGATAGAATAGGCAGGAGGGACAAGCTATCCCACATTAAATGGGAGAGAGTGCAAACATACCGGAGTGGTAGAGCCTGGGGGGATGTAGAAGAGGGGCACCCCATTCTTGGTGCTCTCAGGAATGGTGAAGTGTTCTGGGACTGTGTCAAAAGACTGCAGATGAACCAACATCTGATCTGTCTGGTTGATGCTGAAAGAGAAAAGGCAGTTAGCCACAAAAGCCCACACTCTCCCTGGTCCTGCCCCAGTCAGCCTAGTGCCTGCATACACAGCATTCCCGGGGTATTGGGAACCCATCTACACCAACATCACTTTCTAGAGGAATGCTGGGATTCAACACCTGATTGCAAAGAGCATGTTAAGGAAGTTCAAGTGTAACAGCCTAATATACAAGGCAGATGATCCAAGTTGGGAATGAAGTGCTAGAAAAGCAATCTGCCAAATAGCAGGGAGTAATAGTCACCCTGGCCAGGAAACGGTTATAACCCACAGGCCGTTCAAGCCCAGAGACATTAGGTGTTCCTCCTAGAGTGACCATGCAGCACAGTTGCAAGGCTGTGCCGTAAGAACAGCCCACCTCCATGGGATGGCAGTCACAGTTAAGGTTTGCACCACACAATCAGGACTCGGGGGCAGCAATATCTTCACCATGAAGCAATCTTACAGACTAGGTCACAGGCCAGTTTGAGTTTTTTCCTTGCCTAGACAGCAAGCTTGCCACCAGTCATGCCTCTTCCTCAGAGCACATTCCTTTGGGACCCTGGGTTGGGATGGCCACCTGCATAACCCATGCCCCAGCATGCCCAGGAAGGAATTTCTTGGTCATATCAGACATTGGGAACTGCTGGGGATGGTCTGGCTCACCTCTGCAAGGTGTTCCAGAAGCGCCGGATGACTGTAGTGCGGTACAGACTGGTGATAGGCTTCCTCATGGTGCAACTGATGTCGTGCAAGATGTCATAGCTTCCCTCCATCGTCACCTCTACCCATGTGCTGCGCTTTGATGGGTCCAGGGGCCAGGGTGTCACAGCTAAGTACTCTATCCTCATGTTATGCTTCCAAAGCAGCACTAGTTTCACCTCCAGCTGAGACCCACCTGCATGGGAGCAGAGGAATAAGTTCAAGTGCTTGTTTGGTACACATCTGAGCTTTATCTCTGACCAGGGACCCCCAGCAGTACTGTGAAACTGTTTGATTGCTATGAGGAGGACAAGGTAATCTAACAGCCGTTTGCTCTAGCTGAAGTCATTCTCTCTCCTCCCCAACAGAGCGAGGCTTTGCTTACACAGTAAGCATTTGGTGAACAGTTTTTAAATGTACACATAGTATCCACACTAGAGAAGGCAACTGAAACTCAGGGGAGGTGCTGACATTCACAATGGGCTCTCTTCTTTGCAGCTTCATCTTCATTTCCAAGAAAACTGTTGCTTAGCACAGATGAGCAGGGCCTTTAAGCTGTAAAGTTTTGTCATCTGCACTCTGCAGAGTTACTCTATCCCACTGCAGAAACATGGACATTTAGACATGGTGGGCCCAGACCATAAACAACCTGGAAGGTGAGGCCCACTTCTTGAATCAAACTCCATGTTCTTCCTGCACAGACAGTATTTCATGCAATCTAGAACTTCAAACATCAAAAGCTTCTCACCATGTTTACCCTTTTCTTCTCCTTCCAAAGTTACAAAGTTAAGAATAAACATTCACCCATTCTTCAAACTATACATTTTTTTACCTTTTTCTTTAAGCGGGCCATTGCACCTCTAGCAAGATTAATGCAAGCACCTGCCAGCAAGCCTCACCAAGCCAGAAGAGCAGAAAACTGTCACAGTCCTGCTGACCGTGCATATGTATTTGTACTAAAACAAGCCAGGGAAACAAATGACTTTCTATAACAGTGCCACACTGCTGTTTCAACTGCTCAGTCATCGTTTCTGATGTCCAGCCTGCTCTGCAGTTTGCTGGGCTTGCAACATTTGTGAGATAAGTGATTGTATGTGCTGGAAATCATCCGAACAGGTCATCAGCCTGGATCCTAAGTTTCCTGCAGAGTTGCATTTGCTGCTGTCATAGGCACATCATGCCATCCCCTTCATAGGCCAATTACACTCCATTTAAAAGCCACCTTGCCTTTTGCTCCCACGGTCTCTGCTGGGAGGCTCCCTCAGAGTTCTCTTCCCCCATCAGTGTTTAGAAGAAACCTTCCAGAGTACATGCCAAATTCATGCTCCATTTTCTTTTGATTAAATTGTTTTTCTTCTGAGAAGCTTCATTTCCATAACATTGACAAGGATCATGCACTAGGGGGAGAAATCCTTACCCAGTTTCAGCTGTTACTGTGCAGGTTAAACCAAGCCACAATCACCAGCAGAATATCCTTCCCCTTAACCACCCCAGACCTTCCTGCACCTCAAGAATTCATCTTTCCCAAAAAAAGATGATCAAAGGTATATATACTATATTTCACCTGTATTTCATCTGAGGGATTACCAGGATTTTATTTAAGGCCACTAATATTTTTCACAATGGGTGCTTTGTGTTACTACACATACACTTGGCCAGGGTTCTACCATCTGTTGCTTCCATATGAAGATTGTCTAGTTTATCAGAGAGACTAAACAAGAATTTATAAACTTGTCTCTTTCCATTTCATACTGTCACTTCACTCTTATTACTTCAGTGCTCATCCACTGCTTTCTGCACAATATTTTGGTTCTCATAACAAAGTCTTTCCATTTCATTAACAGTAAACATGATAAGTAAATTCCGACATTTTCGCCTAGATCATTAATGAAAATATTTCCTACTTCCACCTGTGTTTCCATTAGTCATCCTGGCTTCACTCCTACGATCCAACACAAGTAAAACTAAAACGCAGGCAAAATATTTGCTTAGTTTGAAGTCATACCTAGATGAATCTTTAGCTTGTTCTTACTGCAAATCAATCTATTTCTGGTTCTTGACTTAACAGCTAATACAAGTTTTTGCTGCTTTGATTTCTTTCATAAAGTCCAGCTTTCATTTTTAGAAAAATCACTTTGTCTTGCCAGTCCCTGAGACTGAGAACAGCCCTTCTCACTGGTCAGTTTGTGCCCAGCCATTTTTGGTGCTGAACCAATTCACAGAGGAAAATGAGGTTTTGAAAAATGTCCTCCAGGCTCTCCTCAACACACAGTAACACAAAATGGTCAGTAGAGAATTTTTTTTTTTTTTAATCACAGAGGACAATCGTCTGACATTGTCCCAGACAGAAACAGGAGAGAAACTGAGGTCCATCACACCCCATAGCCACACAGCTTCTCAGACACAGCTTCTCTCCCTTCCATACCCTCTAATCCTCCCCCTTTCGCAAGCACTTCTGCATACCTAACTAACCATAGTAGCCTTCTAAACATCTAAATATCTAAAATCAAATAGTGAGGGTAACCAGAGCACTTATAAATATCACAAATAACCTCTCCAGGCAACTCTGAGCACAAATCTAGCTATTTATTCTATTTTGCCTTTGGCGAAGTGAAGCAGAAAAGCGGCAGTGTCAAAGTCCACAACTGCACTCTTTCTTCTCGCTTCACAGCCAGCTGGCTCCTTAACAGCCTTTAGTTTGCAAGTTTTGGCAAAAGCTTTTGGCAATCAGGGTTAATTAACTGTTCTTTGTTATACACTTCTCTACAGAATGGTGCAGAGAGCTTCAATTAGCCAAACATGCTTTTCCTTAGCAGAGGCAGTGCTGAATGTTTCAATGTCTTCATCTTTTATGAATTCTACTTTTAGTTCAAAAGTTTTTTTCTGATCACAGCCAGAAACTCCCCAGAGCATTTAACCTTTCCGAAGTATAAGTAACATTATCTGCTACTATTCTGAAGGCTGGCATAGAAATATAGACTGTGTTTTTGATACCTCAGACATTTGATTTTTAAACTCTTTCTAAAAAAAACATTATCAAAATACACAGGAAGTATTTCTGGCTCAGGGAGCCCCTGAGCTACAAAGAGATAGAGAGTGCTTAAAGGGAAGAAATAACGAGAAGGGAGATATCATGTACATTTATCCCATTCTCACTCCTCGCTCTGCACCTGCCCATAGCTATTCACCACAGAAGGGAATTCGGACCTAGTGCAGCTGCTCTTCTGCTGTCCTCTCTCGTAAAAATGGAAGATCAACCTGTTCAGCATTCCAAGGGCTAAAAGGTGGCAGGAAAATACCCAGAGGAGAGAGCAGGGAGCATGGTGAACACGTGGTGGTATTTCTGATAGTCTTCCAGAGTCCTGAATTTGCTGCCTTATGGTACCCTGAGCCAGAGGCTGTGGCTACACCTTTGTGTAAAAAGGTACAAATGTGAATTTGCCTGGTTGTTTTTTGAACGATTCACACTTGCTACCTCTTCCAGAATTTCTATGCAGGACTTCACAGTCACAAGAGCACTTCACCATTGCTGCCAGATTAAGAAAGGCTCTTTCTCCAGCGTTGTCCAAGCGGTAAGGGAACTGGTGCACAGAAGGACTAAAGACACAATACTGAGCACAGCATGAACAGGAACTGACTTGTTGGACTGTTTCATAGACATTCTTAGACAACGAAAGTGCAACGGACCTAATCTGCCTGGATTTAAGGGAAGTACCTCATGCCACACCTACAGGAGATTAGCAAAAGCAATCTGCAGACGTCACTAGAATACCTGCATCAACAGGAAATCTTAACAGATTATTACTTTTAATAGAAAACTCCTGAAACAAGAAATCAGGGATATTCCTGGAAGACCAACTTTAGAAATTATCCCACCTAATACGATTGTTAGCAACCTTCCCAAAAAAGCTAGTTTAGATCCATTCAGTCTGTAAGAAGCATCAGGCCAAAACTGCAATTCATTCCCAGTCATCGCACAGGAACAGTGAGCTGAACCCAGTGAGATGAACTTAAAGTGTACTATTACGTGATGAATACCACATTTAGGGACTACTAAACAAACAAATAAAAACCAATAAAACACCCTTAAGGACTCATGAGCTGGAAGCAAAAGTGTGTGAAAGATGCAGGGATTTCTGTGCTAACAATGCAATGCAATCATGGAGAAAGCTCATGTGATTCCTGGTCTATCAGATATGGTATTTCATTTCAGAAGCAGGGAAGTATTAGCATTACTGAACAAGGCACTGACAAAACCACATTTACAACACTCTTATCAACTGTTTCAAGAAATACGACATCAAACTGCAAAAAGTGAACAACTGAGGAGAAAAAAAGATGTGCTGTTGAGATAAATAAACAGAACAGAAAATCTGCTCTTACAAAAGGAGGCAGAAACATTGGTTTGCTTAACCTGCCACAAGAAAGGTTACAGGGAGAAAGGCATTGTTCTTAAACGTGTTTGTGCAATACCAGAGATGGAGGATAAACTTAATTAAGGATAATAAAGTCACACAGGTCTAATTCAGTCTGAGTGAGTTTAGAAAGGAAGCTAGAGAAAGAGCAAAGAAGCTCTGGGACAATCTTCCAAGCAGAGCAGTTGCATAACATATTTACACGGTTTTTAAGGCAGACCACAGTAAATTCACAGAAAACATAACATGGCAAGTTTGGAATGATTTTGGAGTTGTATCACAGACTTTGATTTTTCTGATATAAAACATCTTTTGTGTACTAACATCCCAAAAAGAATAGTTGAAGGTAGTGGGTCACCATGTGTTGTACACGTTTACACTGTTTTAAGAATCCCGTCCTCCTGGCTTTTTGCTGGTCATTGTGAAGGCCAACAATAATTTCTTCTCTTGCGTGCAATTCATAACTTCTATTTGGATTTCCTCATCTCTGCTTCAGTTAAAGTACTAGCCACTAGTCACAGCTGGAGAGGGAAGGTCAGGCAGGGTTTACTGGTACTCCTTGGGCTACTCATATCCCTCAAGGTCCTCAGTCAGTGGCTTGTTCTCACACTCCAGGTGCAATAATCTCTTGTGAGTCAGATGAGAAAACAGGACCACTGGCTGGTTTAATGTTCTTCTAGTATTGGTCATGGTCCTGACTGCTTGGCGTTTTCACCTAACAATATCCTTGTTTCCCCCCAGTTTCTTCCTTTGGAAGACTGTAGTTTGGAGGCATTAAATCTGTTGTACCAAAGGGCTCAACTTTGTGTTAGTATTTTGGAGTGCATCGAGCAAAGGACTAGAAAGGGATGAAAAAAGGAGAAATATAGAGGAAATCTCAGAAAACTTTGCAAGACCCCAAGTTCTGTCAGTAGTTTCCCTGCAATTGTGGGGACTCATTTCCAGGATACAGAGGGTCACAGTCTATCTGTCCCTCCCCAGGCACTTACAGCCACAGAGAATGAGCATGGCAAGTGCACAGCTGCACAACCAATACTGGACAGTTCTGCGTTGGGCAATTGTTCAAGAAAACAAACTTAGAATTTGCAGAAAATGGCTCCTTTCTCCACAATACCAGTGACTCTGCTGAGATGGCAGACCCTGCACTTTCCTCTAAACAGTTGAGAACAGTCCTATCCGAGCTTCCAGCCCCCAACGCAGCACAGTCACCTTTCGTGATGTTGACCTCACGGATGCTGTAGCCCTCGCGCAGCCGGACTGAGACAATGCTCACGAGGTCAGCATGCACCTCCTTCTCCGTGTGCTTCTTCCTCCTCATCGCCAGAGCAGGGTTGCTGCTTGCAGACACCAGGTGCTCATTGAACAGTCTATGCTGGGACACTGCAAACGGCACAGATGGGGTTTGTGAGGGAGCAGCTCCCCTGCTGCTCACCCTACAGCAACAGCCCTCCCAAAGTGCTCTGCAAACACTGCCAGGAACACTCGCTGGCCTGAAGAACAGCACATCCTTCAGGCACCAGTTACACCCAATCCTGATTCTGCAACACAACAAACAGGTCCACTCATGTCACCAAGAGGCCTGGGAGAGGGGCAGGGTGGGGAGCCAGGCCCAGCTTCCCCTGGGACAGCTGTTGTGACAAGGCACACGCTGGTGTTACACGTTTAGCCTGGACAGGCAGAAACTGCACAGCTGTTGCAACAGTCGCACAGCAAGCTTTTGGGCTTTACCCCTTTCCCTGGAAAACCTTGAATTTCCAGGTGCTTTCTAAAAGGTATCAGGATGCAGAAGTGTTGAGTTTAAACGACTAACTCCAGAACCTTTTAAGATTCAACATTTCCAAGTCCCAGGCCAACTCTCTTCAAACTTGTCACTGGATACAGCTTCTGCTGCTGAGTTAAGGAAAGCACAGATGGCACCAGCATATCGTCAGGGCATGAAAGGGTGGTAACTAATCTCCCCTGGCATACTCTTGGTCACTAACACTCACAAAATAAGAACAACCAAGAGAGGCATTTGGGACAGTTCTCAGGGGTCTAGTTGTTCAACCCAAACTGCCATCTGCAAGCTCAGTTAGGACAAGCTCTCCAGAATGTCCCCATCTGCAAGCTAGCCAGTGTGCAGGAAAGGTCAGATGAGAGCTTCTCGCCCCTTCCAAGTTCCAACACAGCAGGCCTAACTGCAGTTTGCTGAGTGAACTCCACTAAAAGGGAAATGGTGCAAAATGGGACATTAATTTTCCCCAATTCACTCAATTCCTGGAACCAGGAGGGGAGTTACAGAAGAGGCAGCACGGCCCAACATTGCCCAGAGCCTACAGGAGACAACAGAGCTCTGGGGGCTCCAAGATACTGTGCACTCCCAGGGCCCTCCTTCTCAGCCAGGCACAAGCATGCCATGCTGCCTGCTAGAGACGGCAGCATTCTTGCCAAAGCACACACACTGCTGCCTTTTCCTCGCCTCCATAATACTCAGAATGGCCTGGAGGAGACAAGTGAGGGCATCAGCATAACCAAGCCTGGGGATGTCACCCCAAAGAGAGGTGCTGTAAACATCTGTCTGCTGGAAGGAAGACATGCACACTCCTCACCGCAGTAGTATTCTGGATTCAAGGACTCGCCGGTACGCAGAAAGGAGTACAGCAGGAACGCTTTGTGATATACATTCAGATCCAGGCTCAGGGGATCCAGCTCAGGGCACGTGGAGAGGTAAGCACCAAAAGTGGCCATGGCGATGAATTTCATCAGTTCGACATTGGGAACATGGCCAAAGCTGCAATCGTATGAGTAGACACCGCCCACCTACAGCATGGATAAAGACAATACCTGAGAGAGTACAGCACTGCTGAGGACAAGGGAGAGAACCAGCCAAGGCCTTGGAGAGGCAGAGGAGTCCCCTCTGAAGGTGAACACTAGTGACAGCGACTCGTCTCCTTCTCTCTTGCAGGCAGCTGCCCACACGCTCACAGACAACAGCAGACCTACCTGTACAAAGGAGCAGGCCACAGTGCCACTGCGGAGCTGGTTGAGTAAAGTCTCACACACAGCCACATCAGGGACACTCGTCACACCATCCGTAATTATTATGATACCTGTGAAGAAGGCAGTATCTTAGTGCATTCTCCATCTCAACCAGATACCACTCTCCAGCCATATCCATGAGGGATAAAATTTAGGCAGGGCACAAGTAGAAAGGAAAATGCTGAGGTTGGTTTACAGCTTCCAAGGTACTCTGGAGCTGGCAAACTTCCCAACTAGGTACAGTGAAGCCCTCAGATGGGGCACAGCTCTGCACACCCTGGGCTGTTCTGAGTAACAGTCATGGCTGTGCTTCCTCACAAATCCCCTCACAGTGACACACAGCACATGGTGCAGAGTTGCTCTCCTCCCTGTTCCCACCACCGCAATTTGCCCACAGAGTGCAGAACAACAGCTGCTGCTGAAATGTCATCCCTAACAAAAGGGTCTATGCACCGGCCCTTAGAAAATCAATCTCAGCCCAAGGCAGGAGGAATAAAACTCTTCATAAGCAACTGGGCAACCCTTAACCCCGAGGAGGAAGCCAACCTGCGCTGGAGTTGGAGGGCAGCAGCTGCAGCGCCAGGATGCCCTGTCGGACCATGCTGACAAGGCCAACATCTGCAGTGACAACAGATACGCTGGGCTTCCTCCCAGAAGGCTCCTGCACATCACCAGGGCTCTCTTGGCTCAGGGGAGACAAATCCACCTGGAAGAGTGAAAAAAATAACCACTAGGCCCCATGGGGCAGACTTCAGCCTAGCTCTAGTTTTCATTCTCCCCACAGCCTAGCACCCCATAGTACCACAGCTCTGGAGCACTTCAGCAGACTCAACTTCTAGCTTTTATTTCCAGATGCTCTCAAAATCCTAGTTACCCAGGCCGCTTAGAACAGCTGGGTAAGGCTGCAAGGGGGCGGAGGAAGTGGACAACATGCTCAGAGCTTTATTATAAGCTGATTTCTCACACTAGGGGAAAGATGAGATGCTTTGGGGTCACTAAAGCTCCGCTGCAAAGCAAAGCAATTCCCAATTAAAGAGATGATGAATACCTCTTCTTTCCTTGTAGTTTAGTAGAAGCTGCAGCTATTCAGCATCTACTCAAGTAAAGCCCAAAAACGCTGGAGAGGCAGAGATAGCAACAACTCAGTTATGAAGCACTGCAGCAGAGGAGTTGAGGAGCCTCATAAGGACAATGTCTAGTGCCTATACATTTAACTCTGTTTAAACAGCGCTCGTTATGCAGTGCTGATGTAAGGAAATGTAGGTAGGCTGCTTGTGGATCTTCTATGAAAAATATCCCTCAGGCAAAGCAAGACATTTGTATAATTACAGTGATGAGGAACATACTGCATTCATAGTCCCCTCATCTCCAGAAGGTTCTGGCAGTTCAACCCTGTAATAAATATTGCTTCATTTTTACTGCTATGACAGAGAATGAGCGAGACCCTCCTCTGCCAAACTACTGGCGTCTGGAGCTGGGAGAAGCACATTAGAACTAACTAAACTTTTGTTCTGCACAAATGGGAGCAGTTTGAGCTTGTGAGCAAAAAAACTGACAATCCATCATTTTAATTTGCGAGATGCCCTAAATTCAGACACTTGTTGACAATGATATAACTAACGCAACTTCAAAAGTTAAAGAAAGTTTCAGTCCCTGCCCTTCCCCTGGGGCCTCCCGCCTCCACCCCACAGCCTGTGGCAGGACTCACCAGTCCCTCTGGCTGCAAGCACGTCTCTTTCCCCCATTTGCATGAAAAAAGTTGTAGGGTAGTTTACCACAAGAGAAATACTACAGCGAGCAGGAATGCATACAAAGCACTGCAAAAACACCAGCTGGACACACTGGTAAAGGTATTTACTTCCTGCAGTCTTCTTCTGTTCCAGGACTGACAGTCTTGGCATTCAAAGATATACATTTCTGCTAGAATAGGAGATTTGAAGCACTTCAGATATACAACTGCAATAGGTCACCAGTAGCTCATCTGGTTTTGAGACTTTTTTTTTTCTTTTTGCCCAAACTCTAATAACTAATGCTAAATAAGGATTAAATAACCTCAGCCAGGCCAATAATGCCTTTGACTGCAAAAAGGTGCCCACAGATCCAACTGTGACTGCCACATGAACATGGCAGTATCACAACATAGCCTTTACATTCTTAATTTCCAAGATCAGGAGAGATTATCTTGATAAGAAACCCATAAACATTCTGAATCCCTACAGAGTCTCACTTTTAATTTCATCCTAAGCTGTATTTTATAGTGCTGTCAGTAACTGGTTGATACCTACATCCTTGGCTACTGAACAGCATCTGCCACAGATTTCAAGGAGTATTAGAATCTGTACCAGCTGTTTATTCAGTTTCACGGTCAGTTTCATGGTAACAAGGAAGTATTTTCATTCAAGATTGTAACAAGGGCCAAGGGCACATTCACAGCTATTTACAGATTGAGGATATTGGCATAATCACCTCTCCCACCATCTTCTTCAGAGATAAAGCATTTCCTACAGTTTATCCCATGATGTACAAGAAGTCAGGATGCTTTATGGTGTAATAATCTTGGGGAAGGTAACCATTCCCACCACTGGTTCTAAACACTTACTGGTTCTGCTTTCCTCAGTGTTCACATCTCATTACCGGATCCCACAAAGTCCTCTTACAAACCCCTTAGCTGTTCCTTCTCCAGACCCACACTGCTGTTCCTCTTGTTGCCACCCCGCCCAGAGCACAGATCTCCAGGGAGCCAAGAGACCCCAACCACCTCTGCCCTCCTCACCTGTGGTTTGGGTTCGTACTGTTGCTGGAGCATCTCTGCCACTTTGTTCTCAAAGGCACAGAGCTGTGAGTAAACTTGGTCCAGAAAAGCCTCTCGCTTCGTCTCATCCAGCTGACAGCCCTGGAATAATACCTGGCCCAAGGACACACATGTCAGTCACCAAGTTAGGGTTTTATAACACCAGCCCCCAAAACAGTACATGGGAGCACAGTTCTGCACAGTGACGTTCAGACAAGTCCCTGACAAAGCCCAGGTCCAGCACTGGCCTCTTGTCACTATTGCTGTTTGGTGCCAACTGCCTGTGAGCAGCTCTGCAGCAGATGCTCATGTCACTCTTTGGGAAATCTCCTTCTCAGGCAACAAATTCCTACTTTTTCCTTCTTCCAGGATAAGCAGTTGTCAGGAAAAAGCAATGCAAGATCCTCGTTAGAAGCACTTAACCCTGACCCGATGTCTCTAGGGAAGGCCTGTTTATTCTAATCTAATGTTCCTATAGAGCTGTGATGTTTGTGTTCAATGGATTTAAAGTTCATCAATACTGAAACAAGTTGTACAAGAATATTATGCAGCATGAATATTGGCTATTATTGTACTAATAACTTTGGTATATTTGAAATTAAAAACCAAGAATATAACAGGCAGGATGTGTTCAATAAACTGGATTTTTAGTCAAAGTAGATTTGATGTCTTCTAGGGATCCTTTTACTATTAGCAAGGTATTATCCCACATAGAATTTCAGACAGTATATATGAGAGGTATATGAGCATACTGTTCTTTTGGGATTCTTCATTCATGCAGCTTTTTTCTGCCCTATTTTTCATGAAGCATTAAGTATGACGGAGCTCATCTTAAATATTTCAAAAAAATAGATCTTTTTGGTAAATTTATATTTTTAGTTTCTGCACTCCCATGCTTATCCCTCCATATTCAACCTGTTCAGCTTGAACACCAGCAGGACGCTCAGTGTTTTGGGATTTCAGGATGGCTTCGCTTGTCACAGCTAGAAACTGCAGAAGGAAGGACGGCCCTTCCACCTGGCTGGCACAGTTGGACACAATCTTAAACATCTTTTCCAACATGAATAATTCTACGATTCCATAGACTGATCCTATTATCTTCCAGTAGGTAGCTGGATAAAGGAATAGTAAATTGAAATATAGCAAAAATGAGACAGGACATCATGGAGGAGGCTGAGTGATGTGACAGAGGGAGCCTGCCACCACAGGAACTCCCCAAGCTGGCAGGCATGACACTTGCGTTTACAGACACCACCACTGTACAAGCAATCTCTGCCCACAACCAGGAGGCAAAAAAGACATAATACATAGACAAAGAACTCAACAGGCAGCTAGGACACTGTGTTATCCAGAGTCCCTCAACCTCAGATGGGCAAGACCTCAGAGTGACATGGGAAGACTAAATGATTACAATATAGACAGGCATTCCAGGACAAGCGATACACGTATGTGCCTTTTCCTCCATAAAAGTAACAAAGCTTATTCACTTGTACCCAAAGATTACAGTTCCTGGCATCACACAATAAACAGGTCATTAGACAGATCCAAAGAAGAAACACGTAGCAATGTCACAGTGCTCAATTTAGAGTAAACGGGGGAGATGCTGAGGCAAAGCATGATGGTGTCTGCTGATGACACAAAAATATCATTGGCAAACAAGGAAATTCCTGCTACATTTACTTTGGTAGCAGTTAAGAACAAACCAAAGTGAGAGCCATGCTCTTTGGACACTGTACAGACCATTAAAAGCTGCAGCCCCCCCAGAAGGCTTGTGCAGAGGCAGGTGGGAAAGGGTTGGAGGGAGAGGGAAGGAGCGAGCACAGACTAACAGGCTCTTCCTGTTACCACTCACTTTCCCTGGTATTAGCAAAAGGATGAAATCCATCACCAGAAACATGAAAATAACGTTAAAATACCGTGAGGCGGAAGGGTAAACAAGAAGGATAAACTTCAAAAACCACACTGGCACCATAAACCAGATTTTGATTTGTTAAACAGACCTGCCCTGGCTCAAGCAAAATCTCACTGGGGCCTGGCTGCTCTCTTCAGCAAGGAGAAACATTTGTACCAGTGCAAAAAGAGCAAGGTTTGTAGGAAGAGGAAATTATCTTTCAAGAAACCACTACTACACAGTTGGAGCAGGCAGACAAGCTTTGGGGCATACCAGGTCTTCTTGAATACTTCTAATTACAAAAGGCCAAAAAGAATTAGTCAACAGAAATTAGGAAAAAAAAAAAAAGCCAAACCAACAAGCACACATTCAACACAAGGGAAATACTCTCCATGGCTCAGCTCTGAGAAGGTGCCTGTGGGCGGTGTTCTCTGCTGGACCCTGCTCCCCCAGGAGAAACCTCCACTTCCTCCCCAGAAAGGAGAAGTGACTCACACACCCTTCCCCAATGCACCAGGCTGCACATCTAACAAGACAAGCCTGCAGCATCACTGATAACCGAGCCCAGGTACCACAAGCCCCCACTTTCCTCTGTGTTCCCAGGAAGCCCACACAGCGAGCTGCTCACACATTGAGATGTGCCAAGGGAAAGGCTGAACTTTACCTGATGGGACTGGAGGCCAATGATGGAGGAATACGCCTGGATGGTGACGAAGATCTCTGGCTGGTAGATAATGTCTGAACCAGGGATACGAAAAGGTCTTAACAACCCCACCAAGCATCGGGAAAGGGCATGAAACACTTCATCAAAAATTATCTCCCCTGTTGAGTCATCCTACAGAAACATAGGAAGGGAACGGTTTTATTATCTTCTAGGACTTTCAGTCTCACTGCTTGTTGCCCTAACATGCAGAGCCAACAACTAATCCAACTGCCATTGCAGAAGGATGTTTGAATGGCAGCTCCCTGCAGGTGAAGGTCATATACTGAGCATTCAGCAGGGAAACGGGATCTGCCATGAAGCTGCCCAGCTACATGCATTACAGTCTTCGCTCCTGGCAAAAGCAACACCTCTGCCAAAGGTAAAACTAACACAGAACGGAACATGCTTTCTCGGCAAACTGAAAAGAGCCCAGCCTTTTGATGCACAACAGCCCAAAGAGGCAGCTTCTGCACTTACCACAATCCCTGTGGAAGGGCTCAGATCAAGCTCAATCACAAATCGGTACTGGCGGGCCAGGAAGGTGACCCGCGTGGAGGGCACGAGGAGGTAGGGCCTGGGCTGGACAGGCTCGTCTGGCTGCCACCCGTTAGGCAAGATGCTGAGAACATCAAGTTCATTTTCTGAGTTTACCTACAAAACCAAGTGAATGGTAAGCGATCGAACATCAAGCCAAGCCAGAGGAAGAATCAGAGAAAGGCACTGTGTTCCTGCAGGCTCACGGGTGGCGCAGAGCCAGCTTGTCGCACCAGGCCGCGCTGACAGCACCCAGCCCGGACCCCACTCACCAGCTCGGGCTCGGGCACGGCCCAGATGACCTGGTGGAGGCGGCTGAGGACCCAGGCCAGGCGCACGTTGCGGGAGATGCGATAGTCTTTCTTCATCAGCAGGAAGACGTGTCCGGCCTCCTCCACCTGCGGAGGGAGCACAGCGGCCCAGCTCAGCCGGGGCTCGGCGGGACCCCGGGCGGGCACCCCAGCCCCGCTCCCGGCCCCACCGCGCACCCCGGGCTGCTCCGACCCCTCGCAGGCCAGCCCGCCCGCCCCTCCGCTCCCCACCGCGGCCCTGTGCCCCGCACGACGGCCGCCCCTCACCTCGCTCCCGCCTCGCTCCCCCTGCCCGTCAGCCCGGCCCCGCCGCCCAGTCCCGCTCCCACCTCCGAGTCCGGCCTCTCGGCGGCCGCCATGTCCGCGCGGCCCCGCCCCGCGCCCTCTGACCTCGCGCCCGCTCGGCCCCGCCCCTCGTGGCGCGCGGCTGACCCGGAAGCGCTGCGCTCCCGCGGTAACGGAGGGAGCCGCCATGCAGGTGAGGGCGCCGGGAGCGGGCCCGGCCGGGGACAGCGGGCCCGGGCCGGTGGCGGGGCCGCCCGGGCCGCGGGCCGGAGCTCAGCCCGGCCTGCGGGGCCGGGCCCCGCGTTTCGGGAGCTGCCCGGCCTGAGGCGGTGACGGGCGCCGCTGCCGCCCGTGGCCCGGCCCTGGCCCGAGTCAGCCCGGCTGGGAGCCGGGGCGCGGCCTGAGCGGCGGGTGCGGCGCTTTCCCGGGAAACAGCCCTTGGGCTGCAGGGCTGTACGTGGGGACACCGCCTGCAGCTCTGCCCTCGCTGCTGCCCTGGGTGAGGGGCACCGGACCGAAGCGCCACCGGCCCCGGCCCGGCTGTGCCAGGAACCTGCTGCACAGGAGAAGTCCTGAGAGCAAAATAAGCTACTGATGTCACTCTGTACCAATTATTGCTTGCACATCCGTTTTCTATATAAACTATTGCTAGCGCATCCCTTGTGTTTAATAGCGTTGGATGAACTTCATTGATGGATGAAGGATCTAGTTACTTTTTAGCATGCGTAATGTCCAATGGGAAAGAGTTGCAGAGGTTAATGACAGGCTAATGGGCTGTAAAGATCCACCTCCTTTGGTTTGTTTAAAACCTGCTGACTTCGTTCAAATCTCCCAGTTCTCCTACCAGAAAAGACCATAAAAATGTATTGTCTTGCAATTCCTCATCTATAGGGTTCGTTATATTGTCTCTCCTTGTTTCAGCCACTTGCACATAGTGGGCTCTTCTCTGTTTTTAACTGCTGCATCTATGGAACTGATGAATATTCTTGATCGTCCTTGTTGCCTTTATTTGTAGATATTCCTACCATATCCCTTTTCAGCTGGAGGGACAGGAGTGACACATGATATCCTATATGCAAATGAGGCACGCGTTTATACAGTGACATGGTCCTTAGTTTTCTGTTGCTTTCCTAATAAATCCAGTTATCGGTTTTACTTCCTTGACTGCTTCTTGAGCCTTGGGCAGATGTTTTCCTGGGTTACCCTCAGATAATCCCAATGTCTTGTTCCTGAGTGATAACGTTATCAGCTCAAAGAACATCATTGTGTGTCAGGATTTTTTTTTCCGCTTTGTTTTGCCATGTGTCTTGCTTTACGTTTACCTGCTCTGAATCTGACCTTTACCTCTCAGTTGCTCCGCATCAGGAGGTCTTTCAGCAACCCCTCCCATAAGCACTGTCTTTACTACCTTGCGGCAATTTAGTATTGCTAGCAAACTCCTTAAAGCGCTGCTTGAATATAGCATACCCCTGTGAGAGGCACAGCGGTCCTTGGAAGCACTGGGCAGCCTTGTTGCGTGCATGCCTTGCAGTGCTTACACCTGCTTCCAGCTCTTAATGGTGTTGGAGGGAGCCTGTGGAAGAAGAAGGCTCGGAGCGCGCTGCTGCCGCAAGGGCAATGCGTCTGCAATAGAATTTCACTCACCCTCTTGAGGGCTGCTTGGGTAAGCACAGGCGACGGGCCAGGGAATTGTCGTGGGTGTACATCCCTCGCACCCTGGCAGCAGAAGACTGGCTGCCTGCCCAGCTCATAATACAGGCATTAGTTAGTCTTGCACAAACACAGCGCACACAAACAGTTGAGTTTGTAAACTCATTTCTTAATTGTACAGGAACTGACCGGTCCCATCACAAGATGGAGGAGAGTGGTTTTGTCTCGAGGCGGAACACACAGCAATCCACTCTGTGGACTGGGGATCACCTTTTAACAAAGTTGAGTCAGCTGTTCCTTCAAAAGTGTTTAAGTGAAGTGGCATCTGATCAGTGATGACTAAAAAAAGCCTCTATAGTCTTGTCAGACCATAAATCAAATAGAATAGTTTTGTATTCCTGTGAACATGGGCCATACCTTGTAATCTCTCCAGTGAAGCTCACGCTGGTCCAGTGCATTTAAACAGAATGACAACAAACCCAATAACAAGCATGCCAAGAGGCTGAGTCACTCTATCTGCCTTCCCAATTGGCATTCCCTTTCTATTATTTGATTGCTTTGTCCCGCCCTCCTCATGGATTATTATTGTACAGTTCTTGACTTACATGAGCATTTCATTAGGGCTGGGACTTTAACTATGTTTTGCGCAATACTGTAGTATGAAGAAGTTAGAATAGATTCTAGAGGGTTTTTGCAAGAGTCAGGGATATGCCTTGGTGTCTTTGGCAACAGATCCCCTGTCCCAACACTTTATCTGTCACCATCCTCCCGCATCCCCGCATCTCAGTGGAAAAGGTAAACAACATAATCCAGCATGAGGCGGGAGGTGACGTGTGTGTGTGGCGGTATGTGTGGTCTCTGTCTCGGCAGGGCCTCCCATGGCGGGTACAGCACAAGTACAGTAGGAGCTGCCAGTTCCTTTAGCAGCTGGAAGTGGCACTTGGGCAAGAAGAAAGTGAAGAATGAGGCAAAGGGCAGAAACTGGAGCCTTGAGGCCATGGACTTGATAGTCATTTTGCAAAAGGCTGTTTTGGATGAAGACATCAGTGTGCCCACATGTGCTGTCAGAAAAGGTTGAGACAATGCTAATCTGCTTTGAGCTGGATTAGTTTAAATGGCTCACAAAGGTGGCGTGAACTAACTTTTATGACCTTGTCTGATGTGGTAAAAAGATAATGTCTTAACTACATTCATCTAGATCTTAAAGAGGACAGCTACCAAGGGTTTGTCTCAGGGACATGTCTTTTGCTTTAGTGTTCTGACCCAAGAGAAAGGGGTCAGTATGAAACCATAGCATTTTTCTCTCCAGAGTCTCTGTTTGCTCCCCCTGAAAAGTAGCCTCTCTGTAGGAGAGACTGGACCGTGGCTGCATGTGTATGGATCCACAACACCTTTGGAAGGCATTAAGCTTTGTCCTCATCCCTTGCCTTTCCTGCCTATTTTTAGAGAGAGGAGAAGCAGCTGGAGCTGACCCTGGAGGCGCTCATCAGTCAGGTGGCCGACCTGAAGAACTCCTTGGTCAGTTTTATCTACAAGCTGGAGAATGAGTACGACCGACTCACATGGTAAGGTTTCTCACAGAGCTGGGGACATTGTCAATCACTGCTGAAGCTGTTCCTGACTTGGCTCAAATGGCCACAAAGTATAATTTAAAAACATTAGCCTGTTGTCAGTAGGTTTCATGCTGTAGAGTCATGCTAATATCTTTTAATCTAGACTTTTTATGAGAACTAATGTAGTTACTTGCATGTGCAGGGACTGGAAGCTGCTTGAACAAAATATCCCAGATACCCACATACACTATAAAATGAGCGATGGGTTTTTTTTGGTGTTTCTTTACCTTTCTGTCTTTTTCTGGCTCTGGTATAAACTGAGCTCTTGTGTTTTGCTGGTTCTGCATGTTTTTACAGACAGTTTGAGAGACATGGAAGGTGGCATTCTCTTCCTGATTGAAGATGTTGTATCTACAGCTTAATAAACTATACAGTATCTTAAACAGTGTCTGCCACTGCAGCAAAGCTTCACAGGCACTTAGCATTTATAGTTCATGTTGCAGAAGGCAGGAGAGGTGATGAATCCCCCAGGGAGAGCAAGCTGAAGGGGACCTCTTTGACAAGATTACCAGTTATTTTGTTTCATTATTCCTTAGTCTGGAGAGCCAAGCTATAAATATAATCTCTCCTGGCTCTACTGCTTAGGAGTTAAATGATAGTGATAAAGAAATCATTACTTCTGTATGTTACTGGAATCTCAAACAACTGCCACTTCCAGGGCTACTGCATGTAACGTCCCTGAGCTATTTGCAGCATTGTGTGTAGGGACTGAGATTTGTCCACACCTGCACATTCAGCTCTAGGTTTTTTGGCTTACTGGCTAGACTAGGCTGATTTGAGGAGTAATGGTGTTTTTTCCTCACTCTCCAGCCATTTGAGTGAAGAAGAGATAAAAGCCCTCTGTGGCATCCCTTTCCATCTTCTGTCCTCTTTGTTTGCTTTCCCAGGCCTTCAGTTCTGGACAGCTTTGCATTGCTGTCAGGGCAGCTGAACACCTTGAATAAAGTGCTAAAGCACGAGAAGACCCCACTGTTGCGAAACCAGGTTATCATACCCCTAGTGCTGTCTCCAGACCGCGACGAGGAGATCATGGTAAGAAACTTCCGTTTGACTGTTGGCCTTGGAGCATCAGAAAGTGGTTGTGTATCTGCTCCAGATTGCCATTCCTTGTGCTTGGCATTCCTCAGCTCTGGGTGTAGAGAAATGAAAGGTGTTGAGTAGTTTGCCTGGGAGCTGCTTTGCTGGGGGGCTTTCACCTACAAACACTTGAACTGGATACACTTTACAGGAGGTGTTCCTGTTTATAAATATGTTATTTTCACAACGTTGGAGCTGAAAGAGATCATGTCCTGTTGTGTAACTGGGAGGCCTCCTTGCAAGCTCCTGGTTTCCTCTGCCATAGCTGTGCTTTTTCTGTCAGATATTTCCATCTAGACTTCTCTGTTTGTCATCTGACCAACACAGAGTGTGTTACAGATCTTCTGGCATGCACTGGCAATGTTTATTCTCTGCTTGAGTGAGAAAAAATTTCAGCTGATCATGGCTACGCTGGTGAGTTTGCACTGCAGAACCCTGTGGGTTGCTCTGACTAAACAGGCACAGTGCAAATTCCTAGACAAATTGTTGAAGCCTCCTAACACTGCCCAGATTGAGGTTTCCCCACAGCAAGCTGCTGGCCTTGTGGTCTGGTCTTGAGCTGTCGGAGCGCTGGGCTGGAGGAGGCTCTGACTGTGTCTTGTCCAACGGTCGCAGCGTCAGACAGAGGGGCGCGTGCCGGTGTTCAGCCATGAGGTCGTGCCCGACCATCTTCGAACTAAGCCTGACCCCGAGGTGGAGGAGCAGGAGAAGCAGCTGATCACAGATGCAGCTCGAATTAGCCCTGATGTGGCACAGGTAGGTGAAGAAGTTTGATACTTCTGCCTGTTAGTCCTCAGGCACAAGATGCCCTTTAACTCTGCTTCCTTCACCCTTCCACCTGACAGTTTCCTTTTTAGCTGTGTCCTTTTCTGTCCAAGATTTCTCCAGATGACCTTAGGTTTGGGTTCCTCCAGAGTTTCAGAAAGCAAAGGTATCCAGCCCGCCCACTGGCTGTTCACAGGAGGTGCCATCAAACCTGTCAGAGAAAGATGGAGGTTATCCTGTCCCCATAGTCCCCTCCTGCATGCATCAGCATTGGGCTCTTTAGGCTCTTCTACCAAAATGCTTATGTTTGGTTCCACAGACCTTGGGAAGAGAAAGTTTTTTCATTTACTTTGCTGACTTGTACTGAGTTGGAGGTATCCTGGTGGTTTATGATGGTTTTCATTTTGCAGAAACAGATCCAAAGTCTGAATAAAATGTGCTCAAATCTGCTGGAGAAAATCAGTAAGGAGGAGCGTGAATCTGAAAGTGGAGGTACGTAAGTGGGGTGCAGGATCCAAGCAGCAGGCTCGGAGAGTAGTGCCAAAATAGGTAAATCAAAGAGCCTGAAGTGTGAGAAATGCAGATGAGTAGCATAGATGAAAGCATTCCAGAAGATGCAAGATTTGTTGTGGAGCCCCGTAATTTGAAAAAGGGTCCTGTGGGTGCGATGGCTCCTGCTTGTATGACCTGTTCATGGCAGGAAGGTCATTCCATCCCTTTGCCATATCCCCTTTTGAGAAGGTGGTAGGTATTTGCCAAGAAAACATCCCAGTCAACTTGGATTAATAAAAATAGCTGTGAAAATGCAGTGGCAGTGAATGGGAAACCCCTTAGTTACGTTCTGAATGAGTCCACATGTTTGTTGGCAGGCTTTGTGTGATATCCTCTAGATGATGGCTGCTTCAGACTCATGGTCAGCCTTTTCTGGTTCTGACTCTGATTTTTTTGGTCTCTGCCATCAGCTGTTCACTATTCTTCGGAGTGCTATGCGCAGCTCTCAAAGGCAGTGGTGCTTTGGGTTTTTTTTGTCATTTTTTTGACGCACACGTAGTGTAAACAAGCACCCAAGGACAGGTTCTGTCTGGTTTCCAGGGTCAATAGAATAACTGGGCAGGTGTGTGGTAGAAAAACTTGTAGACACTGTGCTGCTCATGAGCCTCCAAAAGAGGATGTTGCCATTGTTTATCCTAAACACAGTGCTTGTTACCTGCCATAGGATTTAGCATGGAAGAGCCTTTAGTGGGAACATTCTTATGGACATGGAGGAGTTGGCTCCCTCTGTCCTCCATCCTTGAGCAGTGTACGACCTGCTGGCAGTGGAGAAGCCCTTGGATCACCACTGTCCCTGGATTTTGAAGCTTCTTTGACCCTGCTGAGACTCTTAAGACAGCTTGCTAGAAGCTGATCTCTGTTACATGCATTGAAATATCAGACAAGTAAATTCAGGACCAGCTATGCCACTTTTTAGACTTGATTGCTAAAATGCTTCAAAATCACTTATTTTTCTACAGGTTTGCGACAGAACAAGCAGACTTTCAACCCTGCAGATACCAATGCACTGGTAGCAGCTGTGGCCTTTGGGAAAGGATTGTCAAATCGGCGACCCCCTGGCTCTGGATCATCTGTCCAGTCAGGTCAGCCAGGAGCTGGTGCCATCATCGCAGGTGCTTCGGGCATGCAGCAGGTCCCCATGTCAGGCGCACCAGCTCAGCAGCAGCCGATGCTGGCAGGAGTGCAGATGGCACAAGCAGGACAGCCAGGTAAATAAGTTGCATATCTGAGGGTGATTGAAATGCAGGGAGCAAGAAAGACAAATGCATATGTAGAGATCCTTCCCCAGGCACCTTTTAGATATAACTGAATAAGAGGTTCCTTTCTGGCCTTTGTACCATGAGTCAGGTTGTAACAGCGGAGTACCACCTGCTTAAAATTGGCTGTGAGGTTGAAATGGATTCCAGCCATCTGGCTGCAGTTTCTTAACTCACACTGCAATACCATTTTAATAATAGACTTAGTGAACACAGGATTTAATATGGAGGGAGATCACAGTGTAGTTTTGCAGGGATCTACGCTGCGGGTTTCACTGTCAAATTTAAGTTCTGGGTAGGCAATAAAGTGGAAAAGTTTTATGATAATGAGTTATTTAAAGTAAGAAAAAACCAAAAGCTGTCTGTAAAGAGTCACAGGATTTAACATACAAAGTGACTTGACTTAATAATAGTAGATTACATTTGTATTAAGTATAAAGTGAAACACACAGGCATGGCAATTTGACTTTACATGTCCAGCACCTGGACTCTAACCTAGTTGCTTGTATTTGGGAAATAGATACATGATATAATAGTTCTGTAAAGACATTAATTGGATGTTCAGTTGGGGCAAAAATGCAAACCAAACATAGGAATTACTATAGAAGGAACAGAGAAACAGAGGGTATCATTAGGCAATTGTGTAAATCCTTTGGGCACCTACACTTGAAATGTTACGTGCAGTTCCAATCTCTGCTACTGGTGATAGTTTTGGGGTAAGGAGAAGAAAGTGTAGAAGCCTATAAAATCCCAAATTGTGTACAGCAGGTGAATGGGGAATGATTGTTCACTGTTTCCCATGATACAGAAGGGTTGATGAAAGTGCACCAATGAAAATATCGGCTTGGAGATTCAAAACAAAAGGGAGATACTTTTTTGAACACTCCGCAGAGCACATTGCCAAGTGTGTGATGGGTACATAAATTTTGTATGAGATGGAAAAGTAAGTAAGTAGGTGAATTTCTGGATGAAAAATCAGTCAACAGCTAATCCTGAAGACACCATCTCTCACTCCAAGTCCCTGAGCCACAATATGTTGGAAGCTGAGTGGGTATTCTGCAGGGGTATCACTGCAGGCTTGCCCTGTTCTGGTATGTCCTCTGCTGTCAGGAGTGGGTTTGGCCTGGGGGAACTGCAGCCCTGACCCTGTACTGTCATTCTTTTGTTCATGTTAATTGAGATTTTGGATATCAGGTATCATAATTGGTGTTTTCTTGCCTGTGTAATGACTGTTGTTTAGAAATGAACTTGAGCAACAATATTAATCCTAAGTTAATGATGTATTTATATAAGAGTTAGAAAGTAATTTCCACTGTGATTTGGAAACAAAGAAGGCCCCTGTGATTTCTGGCTGCATACCCACAAACACTGTCTCCAGGACGGGAAGGCAGTTGCAGCCGTGCAGTAAGCAGAGCGCTGGTAACAAGAGCACTTGTCCAGCCAGTGGTACCCTGGAATTCCCTTTCAATAACAGCAGCTATACTGGGTTTCACCAAAGGCCAGTCCCGCTATCCCGCTTTTGATAGTGCCTGTAGCTGAGGATTAAAGGATATAAGAACAAAGTATTTCCTGACAGCTGTTGTTGTTTAGGGATTTTAAGACAGAGTTTGGTTTGAGACTGGTGGGTATAGCAGGCAACAATTTCCACAGTTCCTTTTTGAATTGCAATTTTGACTTCCACAGCACCTATGGCAGTATGTCCCACAGCTTTATCACATTTCGCTTTTAAAAAATCCTTTTTATGTTTAAATCTTTTGCCTGTTAATTTTATTGCATGTTTCCTTTTTACCTGTCTTGTGAGAAACAGTGCATAATGATTCCTCAGTTACTTTCTCCCTACAAGTTTTCATTTTTTGAAGTCTGTCATGTCCTCTTCCCTTTGTCCATCTGGGTTTTTTTTCCCAGCTAATGAGTCCTATTCTGTTTATCTGTCTTTGTTTGAAAATTATAATATATCTCAGACCATCCTTGTCACTCTTACCTGCACCTTTTCTGTTTGTTTTCAAGACTGGGAGCAGAAGCGTTCACAGTATTCGAGATGTGGGTGAACCATACAGTCCTGTTCACTCTTCCTTTTGGAGTAATGTCTTAATGAATTTGTCTACCGATTGTTAGTGGTGAAGTGATACCAGATTGCCTGTCAACTCATTGCAGGCAGGGACCCGCTTTGGATATGTTTGAGAAAGTCTGATTTAATCATGTTTACTCTTTTAGCCATTTGCTCATCAAATCTTTTCTTGTCCTGCTGCACTCTGGTTTTAATTTTCAAAAGTTGTCCCCTTTTTCTGTTCTAATTTGAACACACATTACACTTTCTGAAGGAGTGCTCTTTGAATATCCATCTGTGCTGGATATACTGTCCTTTTGGTTCTTTTTCTGATCATCTTAGTTTTGTCTAGCTTACACTTATTGTAAGCTGCTAGTACAATGTCTTTGAACACACTCCCATGTGTGATTGGTATCAGCAAAGACTAATAATGTCCAAGAGGTGGATGTGGTTAAGAGAAATTAAGAGATCTGAGAGAGACTTAGCAATTTAAACATATGTCCTGACTATTTAATGCTACATGGAAGGGGATACAAGCTTTTCTGTTTGCCTCTCTGGAGTGGAAGTGGAGATCAGTCTGGGTACTTCTGTGAGTGCTGCTGCCAGCAACTTCTGTGAGACCGAACAAATCCTAGGCTCCTGTAGGAGCCTCCTGACAAAGAGGAAGGCTTGTCTAAGATGGAACAAGGACAGAATTTGAGGGGATAGCAGGGGGACACAGGAATTGTCAAGATTTCTCAACAGAGAAAGATGCCGATTTGCAGAAGAGTTTGATTGTGCTAGGTCAGAAGCTGGAAGATGCTGTAGCAGGTAAGTCTGGTGTGGTACCTGAAGCGGAACTGGAAAAGCCCAGACAGGGTTGTTGTGAGTCTTGCATGCTCCTGGGGAAATGTCCTCTCACGCAGCTGATTTTACACTGCTTTTTCTTTTTCTTTTGTCTCTCTCCAGGAAAAATGCCGAGTGGCATAAAAACAAACATCAAATCTGCCTCAATGCATCCGTATCAGAGATGAACTGAGATGAACCAGACCCAGGGAACAGCAGTTACCAGCATTGTCCCTGCTACAGCCACCACATCTGGATTCCTTCTAGGACTTCCATGTCCCTTCACACACACCATACCCGGGGAGCCAGGGGTTATGAGGCCCTTCCTTGGGTTTTATTTAGTGCTGGGTGGCTTGTGTGGACCCGCTAATGCCGTGTTCTCCTGGACACAAGTACTTCACTGTTGAGTTGGAGCAGAGTATTTTGCTTCTGGTACTGATTCCATTTTCTTGAGGTCTGGCCTGCAGGATGCCTACCCTTTCCTGATACAGAACCTGAAGAGCTGCACAGAGCACTCTGCTTGTTTCTGCTTGTTCACTCAAGATATTATTTCTTTCCTCCCTCTTGTTGAATAAAGACCTTGTTCTGCACACTGTGAGATGCTGGTGTTGGGTCATAAAGACTCTCATTTCCCTTTGGGTAAGGCTACAGAGCAGCTTCAATCTAAAATATACAGAAAACATTGGAGGCTGAGTGCTGAAGCTGTAGGCTTATGTGTAAAGGGCTGTTACAAAGTGAGTCAGCAGGTTACAAACGTAAGCAGTAAACATCTTGTTCATTGTAAGCCCATTATGACTATTCCCCAGAAAGCAAAATACTGGGAAAGACTATTACAGGGCCCACAACAAGAAGGCAACATTTCAGGAACAGAAGCGCAGAGCTTTTGTATTCTGATGCTGCTACAAATCCCAACTGGATCTGATGTCACTTCCATAGTTTTCTGCTTCTGTGTTTCCTATAAAGTTTCTTAGCTACTTCATATACCCTCAGAGAGGTATTTCAATGTGCTCAGGACCAGGGCACCTCTGAGTTGGCCAGGCTGTGAGGTCTGGCCTGTTCCTCTTTGGAAGTGGGCATTTTGAAGCCATCCCCGTTCTACTTTCTGCCCTTGAGCTGTAACATATAATCTGCCTAATGAAATTCTTTGGAGAATAGGGGGATGGGATGCATGCCCACAGAGCATGTCAGTACATAGAGCACCATCCTAGAGACAACCGTCGTGCCTCTTGGTGCTCTTGCCTGGACTTCCCTTTGGACTTGTGGTGAAAGCTAGCACTCAACAGCATCTGCCAGCAATCTTACGGGTGAGGAAATCTCCACTCAGCAGATACAGCCTGCAGCTGCTCCCACGCTGCTCGTCTCTGAGCTAAGCAGATCCAGCTTATTTGTAGTGGCTGTGGGCTGTTCTCCCAAAACAAAACCTTCCATAAATCTGCGACTAGGGCAGTTATTGACCCATTTTGAAGTGTGGGCCCTTGAAAAGCACTGAGCTGGGAAGTAGGAAGCTGAGCTGGAAGCACAAGCAGCTTATAGGAAAAAGTAAAGCCACTCTACTACAAATGAGCCCAGTGATGTGTCCCCAATGGCACCAGCCCAGCCAGACGGATGGGATTGCTTTTTGCTCCTAATGAATGTGGAGCTCCCGGTTCTCTCGGGAGCCACTGACCATGGCAGGGAGCTGGTGTGAAGGCAGGGCCATGCTGCTGGCTCCGTGTAAGGGTTTTGTGGGGCCTGGAGCCCACTGGCTGGGGAGTCAGAGCCTGCAGGGTTGTGTCCTGTGACGGGCTGAGCACTGCAGGGACGGCTCTTCTCTGCCCTATCTCATGTCCCTGCACTGGCTGGGAAAGCAGGCAGAAAACTGTCAGAGGAACGCATGTCAGATCCCTGGCACTCGTCATCCATGGAGCCTTGGCTCTAGGAATCTGCTTCACTTCGTCGCCCCAGACCGCCTTCCTTATAAAGCTAAAATGTCTCAGCACGGGAGCGCCAGGGCGATCGGGCAGGCTGGGGCACAGGCAGAGCGTGGCTGCCTGCTACCCGTGCTAACCCGGCTCTCCCGAAAACGCCTCCAGAGGGGCAGGCCAGACCTTTCACACACTTGGACGGGAGGAAAGGAAATACAGGCAGGGTTTTTTTCCGTAGATTATAGAGACGGAGAGGCCAGCGGGGCTGCCGGCGTAACTTCCTGCATGACACAGGCTGCCCTGAATTAGTTCTTGTGTAAATTAGAGCACTGTTGTTAGGAAAACAGTTGAACTGATAATCTCTGCTGCAGTGGCTGCTAGGTTGTTCTTAAGGTTACTTTTCTTGTTGTAGCTTATATTGAGGCTGCGTTGCTTTAATTACCTTCAAGTTACTGGATCTTCTCAGCCAGGGACTGACTCCCTGAGTTCCAGAGAGAGGAGCTGGATATTATGATCAGGCTTTCCTGATCCTTTTTTACCATAAACTGAACTGATTAAAGTCCCTTTTGTGTTGAGGCATATTTTCCATTTTCCACTTTTGGCTCACGTCCAAATCTTATGTATCTGTGTCCTTTGGGACACTGGACCAGAACATGCTATTCTAATTGTGGGAAAGGAAATTTCAAATACAGAACCACTTTACCCTCCTAACCAGTCATTGCCAGTGCTTGAATGTTTAAACAGGGAACAGGAATAGGCCTTTAACCCATAAAGTCACGGTGGAAATTCATGGCCCACTGCTTGTCACCGTGGCCTGCAAGTCCAACAGGGATTCACCATTCCCTGTGCACTGTGTCAGAATAAACGCATCAGCCCTGCTGGGTCAGGACAAAGGCTCCGTCTGTGCCTGGGTGCGGCGGGGGCCAAGCAGCCCCTCATGGAACAGCCTTCTCCCTGCAAGCATTAGACATGCTGCCATGCTGAGCCCTCAGGGTTTTTTCCACTGCTTTGTCCAATCACTTTTTGAGCCCATCTCTTCCTAACAGGATAATTTTGGCAAGGAGGAGGCTCAGCCCTGGTGCGGCAGGCGCTGCTGGGCTGTCTGGGCCCCAGCGAGAGCACAGAAGCGTGATGGAGAGCACGGGCGCTGGTCTGTTCTGGCCTCCAAGTTCCCCACCAGCACCCATCAGGCTCCAGCGCAGAGGACGGACACCCTTCATCGCACGGCCACACTGCCACGGGGATCCCAAGGGCTCCAGATTGCTGACATGCTCCAGGCTCCCAGAACCTCACGCTTTACCTGTCAGGACTTTGTTTCCTTCCAGGTCATTGGCTTTATGCTATTTAACATTTCCTGCTAGAAACACAACCTCAGTTCCAATTCCCCGGGGAGCATCTCCTCTGCTGTCTCGCACTTGGCCAGGTTGTTCCTTGATCACACACGCCGCTGCACCAGCAGCTCGCTCTCCGATACCGAGTGCCACAAAAATTATCATGTTCGTTTGAGAGGTTTATTTTCTGTACTCCCTGATGATTGGTATTTATATTTCTCTGCTTTCAGTCTTTATAGATACGATCACATATTTTTCAGTCATTATTTTGCATGGTATGACTGTTGAATAGACACACCTGTTTACAAGGCCATCCTGTTTACTTTTTTAAAATGCTGGCACAACATCAGCTTGCTTGTTCTCTGGAGCTTCTCCAGGCTTCCCTGTCTTACTGGATGCCAGCATTAATAGTTTGGATTTTTAAAAGCAGCTTTTTTTTTTTTAATTTTGAGATGCAGGATACCCAGACTGTTGAGTTTTTAACATTTGCCTTATGCAACTGTTGTTTAACATCTTCCTGAGTTACTGTTAGAGTGGAAAGCATTTCACCCTCGTGACAGGAATGCTTCATCTGGCTTCCTCCCAAACACAGGAGCGAGGTATTTATTGCCTTTCCTTCCTGCCCAGCTATCCACAGTCCCACCATTCCCAGCCCATACTGCGCATCCAGCCTGTCCTGCCGCTGCCCTGGGCCAGCTTGCTTCCTGAAGCCATGAAGCTCCGCGTGGTGCCACCACCTCCCTGTATCTCTTTGCATCCACTGATCAGCACAACAAACATGTACCTTGTGTGTGTTCTCTGGTTGTGTCCCCAAGTGGAGATGCAGACACAGGTGACTTCTTTTGCTCAAAAAAGAAGCCATAACACTTTCGGTTTTTTTAACCTACAGAGCTTTTAAGGTGCCAAGTCTTGCATCTGCATCGCTCCCAAATTAGCTTCACCTGCAGCTCACAGAGGAGGGACAAACGCATAGAAACAGCAGCAAAACATGCATCTGAACCAGCCACTGAAAAGCTCAGGAACTGCTTGAAAGTCAAAGGCACAAACAAACAGAGGGAAAATGGCCCCATGGTGGAAGCAGAAACCCAAGGTTGGCTCTCTGCTTTCCCCTGGGCTTTCCCCACCAGCTTGGTGGCCCCGGGGCGGGCAGATCGTGTCTACATGACAGCGGGTGCCTACAAAAGAATACAGAGGCACTTTGGAGCACCCATGGAGCTCCTCCTTTCAACCGAGTGCAATATATCTTCATCTGTCTTAGAAGTAAAATGTCGTCACTACGTACCTCAGATGGATGCCACGGTAGTAAAAGGACATGCTTGAGAGACAGGATGTTTGGATGTATTTGCAATACAAGCCATAAAAATAGTTCAGGCTGATATGACTCCACAGTTTGTTTATTGTCCTTATGATACTGTAGCACTCTGCCTGGATCCATGAATATTGCCCTGATCGAAACCTGCACTTAAAAATCAATGGAAACCTGGAATCTGCTCAAGGGTAACTCTGTACATGAGGGAGTGCGTAAGAGTAATGCAAAGTGTGCTGGCTGGCCCCTCTGAAGGAGAAGTTTTTGTCTTTTTTTGGTCTTTTTTTAATGAAAGGAAATTACTGCATGTATTTTTCTGGCTGAGACATATTGTCCAAAGTCAGAGGACTCAGAGCTGTGGTTCCTGCACCGGCCATCTTGTCACTGCTGCTCAGATTCTGTCACTGATTTACCTGCCTGGTGCAAAGTTTCTCCCTTTGCTACTGTCAAGTCCAAGCAGTTTCTACACTGAATTCACAGTGGTGCTAAGGCCTCACTGTGCTTCATGGCATGGCACCTCCTTTGCTGTGAGTGAAGACTGTGCCCCAGGCTACTTTTGCATTATTGTTTTCATTGAATGTTTGCTGGCCATGCTTTGGGCCAAAAGGGCACTGTTTCTGTCCATGGATGTGATTTTGAAGCTGCAGCATTTCCCAGGATGTTTCTCTTCTGAACCCAGACCTGTCCCTGCTGTGCCTATTGCCAGGTGGCCTTGGTGGGACATGTCTGTCAGCCACCCTGGCAGGCAGCACGGAGGTGCGCTGCTCCCGCGGGAACTGGGCTTTGAAGTGTGAGGTGGATGTTTACGTGGAGTTTCTTTTTGGTACTGATGCAGCACTGAAGTCAGGGTCCTGCTGGGTGGGAAGGGAGAGATGTCTCCTGCTCTGCTGCAGCAGCGTGGCAGGACTTCAAAGCACCGCCTAAAGAGCTAATGGCAGTAGCTAGTACAGGACCAGCTTCTGTCCCTCGTGAGAAACGCGTTCTGTGTGAGGCCGAGCAGCCACAATTTTAGCTGGCTTGGTTTTGTATTTTTAGGCTCCCATGGGCATTGCAGCAATAGAAACAGCCACAGTCATCATCATTCACCATCATAGCACAGCCTGTTTTGCCCCAGTCAGTGGAACAACACACCAGGTCGTGACTCGACTGTGTGGGGCTCTGGGAGAGCACACACCATGTGCAGCCCCACGGCGCAGAGCTCTGGGCTGGGCAGCAGGACCAGCGCTCTGGGCAGGGAGCCGGGCAGCAGGACCAGAGCTCCGGGCTGGGCAGCAGGACCGGCAGCCCAGGGCTGCAGAAGCCCCAGGGCAGCTGCCGAGCCAGGGCTGACTCACACTGGCTCTCCGGGTGCGCCCACCCTCGCTCTTAACCATTTGTGTTCACTCACATAGGGAATGAAAGAAAACAGGAATTAGCAGGAATGCTCCAACACGCAATCTGAGCGTGCAGCTCCCTCTCCTTCATCTCTTCGTGCCCTGTGCTCCCTGCTGTGTCTTGCTGGTGCTTGAGTGCAAGGTGCTTGTCCCCACCCACAGTGCAGGCACAAGGGCACCCAAGGAGACTTGTGATGGCCACCATAAACAGCACTTTTTTTGAGAGATATTTGCAGAAAGGAGGCCATTATGTTATCTGCCCACTATCTTGGAGAAGTTTACTGCATATCTCTGTTTCCCTCCTGGTTATATCTGTCCCTCCAAGGGAGGACGGTTGCTCCTGACTATCTCGGAGAAACACTGCAGCTCCTCACCATGGGAGCTGCCCCACTGCTGCCATCCCCTGCCCCGGTGCCCCTTGGACCTGACAGGCAGGCGTGGGAGCCTATGGCAGGACCTGCCATGGATTCTCTTATCCCTGAATTTCCTTCTCCTCCCCACCCACCTTGGGTCTCAGGGGCTGCATTGGCTGACCACACCAGTGGAGAACTTCAGAAGCAGAGAAGATGCCAGGTAGGCTGGGGAGGATGGCAACCACTGGGGAGGATGGCAACTGCTGGGGAAGACTCAGCATCCCCCACCAGCTTGCAGCCCGGACAGGCAGGCAAAGCCCAGCCCTGGCTGGAGCTAAAACACGGCCTCATTTCACAGAAAAACAATCCCTCTTTGTGCAGCCTGTTCTCCCAGAACAATCCTTCGCTCTGACAATGTCCTTTCTGTAGCTTAGTCCCACGGAACGACCAGCAGTGTGCTCAGCCTGACGCCTGGCAGCTTGCACCAGTGTCTGCTGCAGCCCCAGGTGCAGCACCTGGAACCCTTGGGCTGGGCAGCTTCTGCATAGGACTGTGGCCACTTCAGATCAAGTCTAAGTCTTCCCAGGAAAGTCCCCAGCAAAGCCTGGGGCACTTGGGAGGTGTTTTTCTTCTGGTTTTATTCAGTCCATGGGGCTGCGTGGCACTGCTGCACCGCATGTTAGGAGGGGAGCCCTGGGACGCAGTTGTGGAGTGTAGCATGTGGGTGTCAGGTCACCAAGTCTGACCATAACCCCAACTGCCTGCAGGGAGTGGAGAAGTCACCTGGCTTTGCCAAGCTGCTCTCTCAGGCTCCAAGCAGTCTGGGACAGGTTGCTGGAGCCAATCAGCTCCTGTGGGCTTTAAATCACAGAGATAAAGTTAAATGGTTTCAGCTGAAAAGAGAGATTCTGGGGAGGAGTAGGACTGGGGCTTTCCCACCACCTGCTTTGTCTCTCCCCAGGAGCATGTGCTCATGAAACAGCCTTGAAAGCTCCCTGAGAAGGGCCAGTTTTCAGGTCCCCACCAGAGGCAGAGCTCAGAGAGCTGCCATGGTCTTCTGTCACAGTATCCTGCATGTGGACAGTCACAAACGCTTGCACTGGTGACCAAGGTCTCCTGTTGTGCTGCATGCGTTGAAGCCCTCAAAGCTCCTGGTCCTTTCCAGCCTCTCACTGGTCTGTTCTGGGCCTTGAGCTGGTCCTGCTGTGCCTCCTGTCACGCAGAGGCACTGAAGAATGGGCTTCTCCAGGCTTTTAGTCTCCTTGGGTGCCTTGCTCCAGCCACAGCTCTGCTGCCTGTTCCCCACACAGGTTTTGTGTAGATTTGGAACAAGCACCGTTATTCCATGATGTTATCCTGCAGACCACAGGAACAAACAGGGATGCTTTAGCAGGTCCAGTGTAAGCTGAGACTTCTGACGTGTCTGTAGAAGACTCCAGGGTGCCACTCATCGCTAGGGTGGTGTTGCCAGCCCAGAGAAGTGGGTGTCAGGGCTCACGCTGGAGAGGCTGCTGGCCTTCACGCAGCTGATAAAGAATTCTCGTCCCAGCAGGAAACCTCAGTCATGTGTGCTGCCCAGCCAGCTGTCAGGCAAAGTCCAGCAATCAAACAGACCGGGGTGAAAGTCTGCCATCAAAGCACCTGTGCCCCAGCACACCACCACCGTGACTGCAAGCTTTGGAGTGATGCTTCTGCCTTCTCTTTTATCTCATGGTGTGCCTTTTTCCCGGTGATGTTTTAAAGTAAAACTACAGCATCATGTTACAGCAGGGATTTCAGCGGGGTCATTTCATGCCTGCTGGCTACAGAAATGTGAGCTGTTTGCTGGTCGCTTGAGGGGCTTCTGGGGACTTTGGATTCTGGGAGTGAAGGTATTTCTTGTGGCTGAGGGGGAAGAGGGCAACACTGACAGCGATGGGGTAATTGGCCTTTGCTCTCAGGATGATGTAATCAGCAAAAATAACAGACAAAAGTTTGCACAATATGAGTCACTTAATGTTGATATCAACCATGGAAGGAAGCAGGTGTGCTGGGCATGGCCTATCTGCCCATCTCCATTTGCTGAAATCACAAACAGACATTTTGGCATTTACTGGTCCTTCAGGCTCCAAATAGTGTCATATGTCTCCAGTTTTAGTGGCCAGGAAAGCCTTGCTTTATTTTCTCAGTATAGACAGAGGCGGTGAAAGAGCATTTCTTGGATGTTTTGCCGTTGTCGGTGTAATCAACTTGTCAGTTTTTGTCATGGAGTCACAGAGAAGGTGTACAGCACTGATGTGCGGTTGATAATGCTTTAGGGTCCAACCACAAGAGAAGAGCTTAAACATTAGAGAGCCAATTTACATCCAGTGGTTTTATCTGATCGCATGCAAAATCACTGGCTTTTCTTGATTAAAAATAAAAGGATGGGAGGATCCGGAAATTGTCTTTTCACTCTCCAAGTGTAATAAGTTAGGTGAATTTGCTAACTATGTATGTCAAATACACTACTGAAAAATTAGAGGGCACCTGTGTTTAATTTCACTAAATTAATTTGGTCTTTTTATTATCTTTCAGATTTTTCACATTGAATAATGTGAATGGTTTTTCCACATAAAAGCCTCACAATTCAATTTTTCAGTATTTAAAAAAAATTCATAGTTATAAATTCAGTGAATAAGAGAATATAAACTTACTACATAAATCAGACATGATCAAAAAGATGGTTTAGTTCCCCAGAAAGCCAGGATTTTGAGAATTTTGAGAATCTCTGTCATGAAAACTGAAAAACTTAGCACCTGGAGGGTCTGAAACCCCCTTTTTCCCCACCTAGCTGCATGGGGATCCTAAGCCACTCTTCCAAGACTGGCACTAGAAAAGGTGCAACACTGAGAAACTGCACCAGCATCTCTCATCACATGCAGAAGAAATTATCGTTGCTAATTCCTAAGGTCATAACCTTTCATTGAACTTCATTCCTTTTTCATTGCTTAGTTCCTCCAGACCTTCCCATCTGACAGTCTGATGATCCTCTGCAGTGACGATGGCTTCCATCTTTGGGCCTTCAGCAAGTCACATTAGTGCACACCTGCTTTTTGCACGAAGGCAGAGCAACAAGGAGAAACAGAGGTGCACCTGGCTCCGCAAGATGCCAGGAGAAAGCAGAAGACAAGGACTGGTGGAGGGAAACACAGAAAGGAGGACTGCAGAGACTTATGCTCACCTCCATCTGATCAGATCTCCATGTTGAGGAGGACCAGCAAGACCCTCACTAAAGCTAGCGGTTTATGATGTGTTGTTCTCCAGCATAAGCAATGGGGGAAGGAGCTTAAGCTCTTCCAAGCTGGAGCCTGGCACAGCCCAGGCTGCTGCAATCATGAGCACAACAGCCAGGTTGTGTCCTGAATCGCAGGTGAAGAGTTAATGACCTGCAGGGCTTTGCCTGCTGCGGGAGCAGTTGGTGCAGGAAGGACACCCTTGTGCAGGGGTGTGACACAATCATCTCGGGTTTGACAGTCCAGACTGCAGTCAGAGCGAAACGACAAGCTTGGCTGGCTGCAGACGGCTTCTCTCCCAGATTTCAGGTCACGCAGGTGGGATTCAAGATGGTGGCAGAAGATTCTCCATTTATAAAAGTCTCTCTCCAGCCACTTTGGGAACATCAGGCTGTACACAACAGGTCACGTCACTCTGGCCTTGTCTCCCTCACCCTCACCTCCCTTATTTTTGAGGGATTTTCTTTGCTACGTGTGCTCATGCTACCCTGCTTCCAAAGAGCCTGGAAGGCAGAAACCCAGATCCACAACATGCAGCAGATTAGTCAAGTCCTTGCTGGAGGCCTGTCCCCAAGGGTTAGGAGGGGACTCTGCATCACACCCCTGCCAGCTGAAACGGGGCCAGCACTGCACTGGGTCCCCTCACCCAGGGTGCTCTGGCAGCCCAGGGTCCTCGGGCCAGGTGAGCTCCTGCCCAGGCTGATGGAGCTTTGGGGACGAGGTGGGAATGGGGAACGCTGAGGAACTGCAGACACCTGCTGAGCATAAGCAGTAAAAAAAGGCAGACATGCCAACAAAGGTAACTCATCAAAGCAAGTGAGTGTGAAAAGAAAAAACAACTGATAAAGGAGAAATAAGATGGAAAAAAAATACATTTGATATGTTGGAGAATTAAGGAGAGAAACTGAAGATGCTATAACGAGGGAAATCCAAAGAGCAAATACACCACAGGAAAAATGGTGGAGATGGCAAATGCAACAGGGAACAAGAGTCCACGACCAAGAGAGAGGAAAAAGAAATTCCATTCAGGGCAGAAAAAAAGAGAGTGACCTGGAAATTTATTCCAATAGCAGGAAGAGGCTGGGCTGCATAATTTGGGGCTCAACCTGCCAGCAAGGGTGGATCCAGAGGAGAGAAAGAATGCTTGGAGAAAGCTATGAGATGTGGGATACGAGGTATCTAGTAGGGAGTGGGAAGGAATCTGCCGGTGATCTGTCATTTCATGACAAACAAAATAGCAAGATTTCCTCTGAACCGGAGCACAAAACAACTAAAAATAGATTAATGGTGCAAAATAAAAGGAGAAAAAAAAAGTGAAGAATAGCAAACAAGACTGGTGCCTGTACTTAACAAGGGAGAAAGAGTGATCCAGACAGCTGCAGGCCCGCCGGTCAGATGTTAATAGTATTCAATTAAAGAGTAACGCAGCGCATGGACAGGAAATGAAAAGTGGGTAAAAATATGGTCTATTATGTCTGACTAAGCTGATAGTTTAAAAACCCCTTTCTATAAAGCTATAGACCCTGTGTGGACTCCAGGGAAGGAGCTGAGAGCCTGGGGACCAACTGGGAACCTTGGTAGATGTTAGGGCAGAAACCAGTACAGGAATTTCGTGTGGGAAGGAGTGATGAAGGTCAAGATGAAAGTAGAGCCTGGTGAAAGGATGCATATCAGGACACACAGAAGGTTACTACTGAGGTACTTTGTGGATGTTCTTATAAATTGATTTCCCTAACGAGTGGCACAAATATTAAGAGTACTGGCACTGTAGGAGGGTAAAGAAATGCTGTACCATAAAAAAGGTGTGACAGTCACCAGGAGTGTAGTTCTTTACTTCATTTGGGGGACTTTGTGAGCTGTAAGCACCTGAAGAGGAGTTACAGGAGGCCAGAGAGGAACTCTGACCTGTCACTGCAAAGCAGGACTGAGGGGTGAATGCAGCCCTGGCTGTATCCAGACAGGGAATTCTCACCGGGAGAGCACTGTCTGTGACCACTTCTGGTCACCCGTCTTCAGAGCGGGAACTTGAACAGTGAGATGGCCAGAAGAGTTTCCCTGGTAGTAGACGCAGGGACAGGCTGGCTAGTAAGAAAATGCTGTAAAAACTTGTTCGGTCTTCCGTGTAATGGCCAAGAGGGAGATGATTGCTGTCTACAAATACATTGGAGCATAAATACCAAGGTAAGGATATATGTGAGAGAAAAGACAATGATGGCACAGAACAAATGGATATTAACTGGCCATGCATCAATATAAGCTGGAAATGAGAAGATAGCTCCCAACAATTAGAACAGTGAATTCTGAAACCGCCTTCAAATCAGACAAACATGAGTCAAAGCCCAGCCATTTTCTAAGATGAAGCTTGTTAAGTCTGTCAAGACGACACACCATGAAGTGGTGCTGCAGACAGCATGCAATCACACTTAAAATCTCTGGGGCATCCTTCTGTCCTGTGTTACCAAATGCTTGCAGTAGCTGTTGTGGTGTTACTGCCAAAAGAAAAATGACTGTATGTGACACTTGCTTATTGATCTGTAGTTGTTTGTTTCCTAAGTGTTAGGGCTGGAAGAGTCCACCTAAACCACTGAAGTTGAGGGCCTCCTGCTGACACCGAGCTCCTGTGAAGACGTGCACCCCACGGCCTGCGAGTGACCAGGAGGCTGTGCCTTGGCTGTTGATGGCGACCCAGGCTTTGCTTGGCCTCTCTGCCCACCGTGCGGCTGCTTCGCCTGCTGGGGAGCACCGTGGCCACCCTGGGGGAGCCTGCAGGACTGGGACTCCCATTGGCGTTGGACTAGGACAGGACCAGTTCCGCTTCCCGAGCACCATGGAAAGCAGAAGTCGGTGTGAGAAGCAGAGGTGGGTGAGTGCAGTGCCAGGACCTCTGTCCCCCCACTTCCCTCACCACCACCCTCAGGCCCACCCAGACCCTGGCTAGACCCGCGACCTTTTCTCAGCCATTTTCCATTTCTTCCCTCCTCCTGCTGCCCCTCGGACTCCCCAGCCTGCTTCCTCTTCCCTAAAAATCAGCCAAAACCGCCCCAAAACCCGGCACCCCCCCCCTCCCCCCCCAAAACGTCACGGCGCTGCGCGGCCCCGATCCCTCAGCCCCTGCCGACGTGGGCGTGGCCACGGCATGGGTAGGCCGCGACGCCAGCGCCGATTGGTCTCAAGGAGCGAGCTCCGCCCCAGGAGGTGGAGCTCTCCCCCTAGGCCAATCGGCAACGGCGAGGGGGGTAGGGCAGCCCTATTTAAGGGCGGGGCAGCGGTGGTGGCGGGCAGAGTGGGGTGCGGCTGGTGGTGAGTGGGTGCGGTACGGGGTGCAGCGCACACGTGGGGACAAGGAACACCGCGCCGGGACGGTGGGTGTTGGGAGGGAATGACGAACCCGCAGGGGCGAAGAATGATGGGTTCAGCTCTGCCTGGTGGGGCTGGCGTGAGGGTGCCTGGTCTTTCCTAGGAGTCTTCTCAGATTATCGTGGAGGGGGAAGTTTGGAGAGGCTTGGGAGGAGGTGTCTGAGCTCGCTGATGGGTTGGAGTTTGCTGATGGTGTGTGCTGGAAGGGCTTTTGGGGCTGTTTGCTGAAGGTAGTTACAAATCAGGGAAGTGCTGAGGCCTTAGTGGGGTTTAGCTGCTTTGGGAGTGAAGCTTTGCCTGCCATGGGTGGTGGGCCCTGCCCTGGCAAGGCCATGTGCTGCCTTGGCAGCCGCTAAACAGCAGGAAGAGGCTCGTGTGCGCCTGTGTCCCTGTCACCTGGGATGCCCCAGAGCATGGGAGTAGGTGGGTGATGTCTCCATTGCCAAAGTGTCAGAGGGATGAGTTTGGGGAGGTTGTGGCCAGATGGGCGGGAAGGGTGTTGTGACATGCCCTTGGCAGATGGTGAGGCCGGGTGTGGCTGCCATTAGGCAGGAAGGTGCTGGTGGGGGCTGTCACCCCCCTGGAGGGGGGGATAACTGTGATAAGCAGCGTGGCTCCATGTGACAGGCCAGTGGTGTGCAAACCTGCCAGGAGGAAGGTAAGTGGAATCCGAGTTGGATTGTTAAAATAGTTTTTAAGAGCAGCTGATGCTGTGAGGAGTTGCACCAAGTTCATGACCTGGTGCCGCTGTGCCGGGGCACCCTCTGGGGTGCCCAGGGAAGGGTGTAATTCCCTTCCCGCAGCCGGGTTGCCCTCCTTTGGGGCGGTTGTATGCCAGAGTCCCCTGTGTGCTGTCTTGGCACAGTGCTTGGGATGTTTTCCCAGCCTGCCAGGAGGGAGGACTTGCCTCTCCTCGCTGGTTGTGCCCAGGGCACGAACACCCTGGTCTCCATCCCGGCAGGTCTGTGTCCAGTGGCCGTGCTGGGGCTGCCTCCCTGCAGCTGGCAGCCATGGGCCCTGAGCCAGGGGGTCGTTTCCCCTCCGGGTCAAGATCTGGTGGCTGCAGAGCTTCAAGGAAGGAGATTGGCATCGCGGCGTTGGTGCTTCTGCTGCGGCTGGGGACAGCTCCGTCGCTGGTCCCGGCCCGTCCCTCCAGCCGGCAGCAGGACAGGCCGCGGCCGGGGCTTACTGGAAGGTGGCTTAACCCCCCCCGGTGACCTCGGAGCGGCGCGGGGTCTCTCTGGGACCCGCAGCCGCCGGGGTGTCACGCAGCGGCCCTTCCCCGCGGCCCCAGCCGGGTGGCAGCCCCGGGCCCGGCCGTGCAGGCCCCGCTGGCGGCGGAGCCGGCGCTCGGCCGGGCCGCGGCACGGCGCTTCCGGGGCCCGCAGCGGCGGTAGGCCCAGGCGGCGCCCCACCCCGAGGCCGCGCCGGGAGCCGCCCGCGCTTCCCGCTGCCGGGCTGGGGGCGGCGGGGCGGGTCCCTGCGGGCGTCAGCGCTCCATCCAGCCGGCGGTGGGGCAAGGGGCCTGTGCTGGAGCCACGTCGCTGGGGATGGGAGCGAGGCACATGTGGGACACTGCCGGGGGACCCTGCCTGTGCCGGCTCCCCAACACTTTCCGTGCTGGTGCGGCTGTGGAGCTCGGCCCTGGCTGAGAGCTGTGGGGATGCCGAACTGCTGAGGAAAGCTGTGGGCTGCTGGGCCTTCATCACAGCAGGGCGAGAGCAGCCTCCGCTGGCTGCTCGGTGGCCGGAGAGCGTTCTCCTGCACATCAATGTGCCTTTGAGATGGCTCTTCCCTCCTCCTCCGGGCAGGGTGGCAGTACCAGGCCTGCCCTGCTGCTGCCACACAATGTTAGCTTTGAGTGCCTGCTCATGTAGGTGCTTGGGCTCGCTCTGGCCCTTGCTCTGGAACGCTGGTGGGAGGAGGAGGAGGTCCCTGTCACCCTCCTGCTGGCAGCAGTAGCCTGGCTGCAAGCTCACCTTGGGCTGGTGTGCAGGCACGCACAGGGGGCTGTGCAGGGAAACTGCAGGTTTAATAACCATGGACGAATGCTCATCTGACCTTCCACAGGCAGCACTGGAGTTGGCCTGTAGGTCTCTTATGAGGGCTTGTTCCTCCCTTGTAATGAAGAGGCAGTTAGGAAAGCTACTTCTTTTTGGTCTCTGCAGCTGGCTAAATGAGGCAGTGTAAGTGCACAGGCATTGTGACGGGGGGAAGGCTTTGGGGAGGGGCAGTCTGTATGCCTCTGTGCCTGGCTGCTTCTGCAGGGGCTCTGTCAGGTGCTTTCCCCATGACTAAACACCTTGGTTCTGGAGTCCCAAGGGCAGGAAAAAGTGAGGTAAATACACCTTCTTATGCTCAGTGGGCAGCATGGGATAATATTGGGTGCTTTCCCTGCTAGTGTTTTCCAGCAGAGCATCTCTTCCCCTCTCGGAGGCCAGGATTGCCTATGCAGCAGTGCATCCATTCTGCTGTGCTGCCCCAAATTGGCCATGTTCTCTTCTGCCAGAATGCAGCCAGGGCAGATTCCTTGCTGGATGGAGCTGACCTTCCCACCAGACTTGCTGGGCAGCTTCTTGAGGATGGTTTAGAGAGTCAAACAGCTGGCTGAACCCCTGGGGCTTGACCAAGACTGCTGTGTCTTATCACTTTCCTAGGAAGCCCCTCTAGCTTATGGGTGTGAGCTCCTGCTGACAGCCTGTTCCTTTGAGAAGTAGCACAATGCCAGCTGTTGCAGCATCTCCTTACTGCATCTCGTTATGGGGATTAAACCACGCTGCACACACAGCCTATGCCTCCACAGTCCTGCCCTGCATTGTTTCCTCAAAATCTGTTAGATGGGGAGGATTATATCTAGTCCTTCAGGGGAGAAATGTAATATGAGATAAAGTACTGTTAAAGCTGAGGCTAGGGTAGTAAAAACTTGGTCTGATGTAGAGGTTTCTTGCACTATGTTTTGGAGGTGAAAATAATTGAGTTTATTCAAGGTGTGTAGTGTCTCCTTTGTCTTCTAGTGGAGGAAAGCTTTGCATCCCCAGGAAGCTTTGAAGCTGTCATTAGAAGCAGGTGCATTGCTATGTGTTTGGCTTGGCACTGTCCTTGAAGGTTGTTGGTGAATACATTCCCCTCTTCTGCTGGGGTTACAGCCCAGACAATGCTCAGGATGAGATCCTTCCTTTAGGAAGAAGCTTACAGGAGATACTGGGAGTGGTGCCTGTGATGGCCCAAGAGATCTTTGGTGTTTCTGTGCTTTCCTGTTGGATTTGTGCTAGCATGTGCCCTGCTGGTTCTTGGATGGTGGGAGTACTTGTGCTGGAAAGTCTGGTTCTCGCCAGTCAGACAGGTGAGGCAGCCTGGGCTCCTGCAGGGAGGAGCTGGTCCCCAGGAGCCAGGGCTTTCCCTTGCAGGAGTTGAGGCTGTTGTTGCTCAGAGATGACATGTTGCAGCTGCCACAGCCAGCTCTCCGCCAGCAGGTCTGTGCCGGGATGTTATCTGAGACTTTAGCGGCTTGGGGCTGGTGGATGTGGTAACCAGGTCTCATGGTTCTTGATTTTTCCCTTAGTGTCTCTCAGGGTATTTAATTTCTGCTTGTTCCTTCTATATGGCATGGATCAGCGTGGTAAGCTGTCACTAAGCAGCAGGTTCTCCAGCCTGGCTACAAGGAGTGCTCTTACCCTGTTTATCAGATCAACTCTCATGGTTTGTTAATAGATTTTCTCTTTATACATAGTTTTATCTCATGCTGCTTTTACTTAACCCTAAGAGGCTTTCTCTGGCTGTACAGGACCAGCAGTAGGAACAGCAGCCCTGGCTTGGAGTGGTCCACATACACTTGTGATAATTGGGCCAGATTCTTCTTTTTCTGTGTGTGGTGGGCTGTTACCCCCGTTAAAGGTGTTATCTGTTAAACCTGAGGCCTGTTGCGGTCTGTGGTGCTTCTACTGTGCTGCTGGAGTCTCTGGCAGCTCTAGCATTGCCAGTGAACATCCCTTCCCTTGTTAGAATGTGTTTATGTGACTGCACTGCCTTGGTGCAGAGGGTACGGGGGTCCAAAGCAGATGTCCTGGTGGCTTCCAGGCAGTGACCTCTTGTCTCGATGTGAAGTGGCTCTGGGTTCACACTTGGCCTTTGTGACTGGTCCAAACAGAGCTGTTGGAGGGATTTCAGGAGTCTGGCCTTCCTGCATCTTGCTTTTTTAGACTTCTAATGTCTGACTTGACTTGGTGTGCCTGTCCAATTAATGCAGGCCTGGTTGGGACAAAGTACAGTAATCATTACAGTGTAGTGATCACAGACACGCCTGTGGGAACAGAGATGAAGCCTTGTAGTGAGGCATTTGCATAATGATTAAAACCGCAGAGATGAATGCTCAGGTGCTGTGCGTCCCACCTCCAGGTAGAGATGCTCTGTGTTCATCTGCTAGAGGGCTTTGGAAGGCTTGACCTAGATCTGGAAGCAGGTGTCAGGAGCCAGCCTGGCTTGGTACTAATCTTGCCTGTCTTCCTCTGTTGCTGCCCTGGTTCTGTCTGTCTCAAATGCTCTCCTGTCATCTCAGGGGGGCTGCTGGGTGTCATCCCTTCAGAGAGGGAGCCCAGCCATCTTCACCTCCTTCCCTGCTCAGCTGGTGCTGCACGAGGGAGTGACCACAGCTCTATATGGTTAGCTTGGAAAGGAAATACCTTATTTTCCACTTCTGTAGGTATCTCACCCTCTGTTTCTTTTCTTCCTTCATTTCTTTACAGCTTTATTCCTTGCTATGTCAGACTTTCTGCCTAATGTTGCTTTTTCTCTGACTGCTCTCGTCTGTACTGATACCTGTGCCCTGAATATGCAGCCACCAGTGTCGAATGTGATAAGGAATAAGCCTACCCCCAACAGCTTGCCTGATCAGTTCGGGGAGGTGCTGTCCCTGAAAAAAACCCACTGTGTGCTGTGCATATAGGCCTTTTACTGCAATATATGCTCTTGTAGGACCTTGAAGTCTGATTACCTGCCTTGTGTTTCGTACAAGGTTATCAGTACCTTATTGCAATGGGCTTGCTCCTTCCAAAAGCTTGCGGGCTGCCATGCTGACTGCCGAGGCTCTGCAGAGCTTGCCTGCTAATCTGGCAGTCTCCTCTTGCTCTCCCTGCTCCCAGCGAGCATGGGAATGGGACATCTTAATCTCTGTTCATAGGATGTTATCCAAAAGCCTTGGGGTTTCACAGCCACTGCTTGAGATAGTGGAAGGAGGGTATTGACACACACTTGGTGAAGATGGGGAAACTCCTCAGCTTCAGACAGGTCATTCCCCACCACTGGCAGCCTATGTGCTGGGAGCAGCACCCAGCCAGTGTGACTCCCGTGCCAGCCACAACGCAGCTCTTGCAAGAGCTGTTTCACATCGAGGGTTTAAGAGTTTGGATCCCTTCTCTGTGAACACAGTCCTCCTAGACTGACTTCAGAGTACACTGATGCAGAGTAGATGGCAGCAAGCTGTTAGCGGTGTACTTTGACACTCAGCATGAGGTTGCTGAGCCAGAGGAAGCGATGAATAGATGCAATTCAAGTAGGAAAACTTACCTGGTGGTGTTAGCATGAAGTTTCCTTGTGGACTTTGTAGTTATGTCATGGGCGGAGAGTTCTGGGGCTCGTTGTCCTTAGACTCTGATCAGAGTCTGTGCTGAATCCTCAGAACCAAGGTGCCAGGCTAGGAGAGCTGCTGCCCTGCCCCAATGTGCTGGTATGGTGTTCCACACTTGAAACATAGCAGCTTGTGCTCTCCTGCCAGACTGGTTTCCTGTGCCCTGTGAGCTGGTTCACAGGCACCTCTTTAGGCTGTGATTTCTCTTGAGGGAACAGTGTGACTTTAGTAACTTGTGGACAACAGTGCCTTAACTGAGTCTGCAGTCAGATGGCTAAAATTGTTCGCTGTGATGCAGGTGTACTTGAATTCAGCTCTCCTGTTGAGTGCTCTCTGCTGCCTGTGCTTGAGCTGGTGCCTTGAGATGCTGTGTGGGAAGCAAGTGTGCACTGTCTCATTATGGGCCCCTCTCCTTTTTTCCTGGGCACAGAGGGACAGAAAGAGGAGATCCACATCCCGTTTTCTGAGTTTTAACTGGTAAACTTTAGAGCGATCCTGCTGCAAAGCTGATAAAGAACACAGTTTTGCTGCTTAGGGCTGGCTGAGCTCCTTCTCCCTCTTGTCTTGTTCTGGCTGCCTTGCTGCTTGTGTGTTGTTCAGGGTAGAAATGGTTCTGTGTTCCTCACCTTGCTGGATTCACTTGTGCATAAGCTCAGGAAAGCTTCTGAAGCTGTGACTGACAGATCTTGGTGATAGTTTGATTGCCAACATGAGTGTGTGTTGTGCTGAGCCCTGTCTGTTCCTGGTCTGGGGCCACCAGACCCTGGGTTGGTCAGTCCCACTCTTCTATAGAGGCAGATGCTTCTGAATCACAAGTCCCCATATCTCTGCTGGGAAACATCTCCCTAGATGCATGGACCTGCATGCAGGCCCTGCTGGACCTCACAGTGACTTGCTGGAGCTTCAGGAAGCTGGGCAACTGCTGTGGTGGAGAGCTGGAAGATGAAGATGCCTCTTCCTCAGAGCTGCATCAAGCAGCAAGCCTTGCTGCCAGCTTGTAGGTCAGGGATGCAGGCTGGTTTGATAGATGGCGAACTGGTTATCTCCTGACCTTCTTTTGAGGGTTGCTGCTCCCTTGAGAGTGCTACAGGGGCCAGGCCTGCTTCAGCCGGTTCAGCAAGGGCCCTGTGCCAGCTCTCCCTGGGGTGGCAGCTCTGTGGCCACCTACCAGACTGTTTTGGTGCTGCCTGTAATTAAACTAGTGGGGAGATTAGGGTGGCTTGCTTTCACGCTTATTATAGGTCTGATTTCTGATTCAAGTGCTGATGAGGTAGGAGTGTTGGTGTTGGATGGCTGGAGCTGAGTGGTGTTTGCAGATGATTGCCATGTGGGGAGAGATGCACCCTGTGATGCTGTTAACACAACTAATTGGGTTGAGCTCTGTTCTGTCAGTGTCATGGTTCACAATGCTGTGGTCTGACTGCTCTTGGACTGCTGGGGATGGTTATAAAGGCCTTTGCTGTTCTTGCTGAAGTTGCACTAATTAGCTGTATAGCTTGTTGGAGATGTGCGGTGTACATGTTGCATGGCGTAAGCAAGTATCTAATCCTTGATGCTGGTTACTGGGACAGACTGTGGCCCAATACTCTGGCTTGTAAACAGTGGGAACTTTCTCACTGATGTGGGGAGTGACGCCCTGTTAGTGAGAGGTGGTAGATGTGTTGCAAGGTTTCTAGGTATTGTGCAGGATTTGTTGGGGCCCTAAGGGTTCCTGGTGCTTTGAGATACTTGGACCTATTTGCTTGACTTCCCTTCAGCTGTTCAAGGCTCAGCTTTGGGTTCCCCGTCTCCTCTCAGCTCCTTGCCCAAGAGGATCAGGATCCAGGAGGAATCAAAGGAGAGTAAGTGGCTCCTCTGTGCAGAGAGGACAGACACCAGCCACTGAGCTGTAAATGCCTGCGGTGTGTGATGTGCAGTGTAGCACTGGAGGGCAGCAAGAGTAGCTGCCTGGCTGGATGGTAAGCCCCTCTCAAAATGCAGAAGGACATCAGGTGCTGGTGTTGTGCACAGAGGAAATGGCAGAGGTGAGTTCAGGTTCCCAGACATGCTCCCTTTGCAGCTCAGCTGCCAACAGCCTGAGGCCAGGGGCTGCCCCTTGGGAGACAGAGTGAGACATAGCTAAATCTGCTCACTGAGCAAGGCACACTTCAGCATCTGCCTAATGCAGGACCATGTAGCATGCCAGTGTGGATACCAGATCCTGCAAAGACCTGAAGACCTTGGGGGTTCCCTGGACTTGTGGTTGCTCTGTTAGCTGAATGCAGCAGGATGTTCAGAGTAGGGAAGCTGTGGAAAACGCATAGGTCCTTCTCATAAGGGCCTGTAGCATTATACTGCTAGCTCTGCCCTGGCAGGAGTCCTGGTGCTTGCCCAGAGCTCATGTTCAGGACAGCTCCAATGCTTCCTGTCACCCTGTGGCATGTCTAGCTGTAGGAGTGCTGGAGGTGCTTCACAAGACACAGCAGTAAGAGGAACTTGTTGCTGTTCGCACTCATGGGGACTTCTGTACTAGTGCCAGGTTGAAGTGAGATTTTTTTTTTTCCCACTGCTTAGGGGATAGTTGTCTGGGTTCAGGGCTGCTGTCAGGATGGCTCTTGTCTGCTGTGTGCTCTGTGCAGCTTTCAGCAGGTCTGTCAGGGTGAAACTGCAGTATGAGACTTCTCACCCAAGTCTACAGTATCTTTGAGACCCAGAATTGTTCTGAGCTAGGGTCCTAGTTGGCCAGTGGTGCTGGAGCCTTGCTGGCATCAGGGTCCACAAAGTAATCTGTAGTGCCTGAGCGCAAGTGTTTCCCTGCAGTGTGAGATGTAGGTCTGAGCTCATGGGTGACTGATACTATCTTCTCATCCTAGCCTGCCTAAAATAGGCAAGTACTCTGCATGAGTTTTGTGTCTGCCCTGGTCTTGTAGTAAGACTGACTCATTCAGCTTGATAAGATAAACACAGAGTTTGAATAGTCAGGTACCTGTGCTGGGAACTAACTCTTGAGGGCTCCTCAATCTAGCAAATAAAGGTGTAGCTGGATGTAGTGGTTGAGAGCTGAAACTAGACAGACAAGTTTGGAGCTTGCTCTTAGCCATTAAAGCAACATAAAGCTCAGCAGCTTTCAGGACTTGTACTTACTGCATTTCCTACAGCTGGAGCCTTGGATGGCTCTCAAGGATGCTGTAGTTGCTGCTATACTTTTCTGGCCTCTGCATGTGGAGAGTAGATGATCTTGGCAGTGCCCAGGACCTTAAATATTACTTGTATCACAGTGATACTACAAGTGAGTATTACTTGCTATTAAACCCCTTGAAACCTTGGGTTGGGAAGGTGAGCATCTGTTCTGCTGCTGGTGGCCCTGAGGTGTGGGGATCAGTCCTGAGTGTGCTTTTCCCTGTTGCTGTAGCTATCTCTGAGGTGGCATGGGGAGCCACCTTCTGTGCTTTCTGAAGCACAGCAAAACTTCTTGGGCTCTGTCCTTGGGGTCTGTGGCTGTGCAGGCTGCTCTGGAGCCTTGCTTGGAGGAATGGGTACTTTGGGGCCTGAAGTTGAAGGGGGAGGTATTTTCCACCCCAGTGCAGTTGCATAGAGGTTGAGTGGCACTCCCCAGTTTGGGGGAGCATGGAGGGTATGACTGGGCAGGCACAGAGCCAGCACTGTTGCTGCACCAAGGTGATCTGCAGGGGATGGTGAACCTGAACGATGTGTGCCGGGCCCCTGTGAAGATTGCTGCCTGCAAAGCCCGTCATGTAGGTCCTTGGTAGCACTGCACAGATGGTGTCTGCTGCTGTCCTGCCTGGGTCCCAGCTAGAGCAAAGAGGACTCCGCTGAGCTCCTCCTCTAGCAGTGAAGATGGAGTGATGCTGGTGCTGGCTGGTGATGGCTTGAGGTGGCAGTGGCTGCTGGGTGCTCCCAGCTGGGACCCTACTGGGATTAAGGTTACTCTGGCTTCAGCCTCCTGGCTGCTGGTCTGGGAGAGGCTGCATGTTTCCTAGTGGCAGCAGCAATAAACCTCCTGGGGAGACTAGGCTGGGGACCTGTTTCCCCAGGCCTGTATGTGGGCAGTGATTCCTGTGTGGCTTCCTGGAGGAAGGGGTAGGTGGAGTGTCTGGTAGCAGCCCTGGGGAATGCCTCCCTCGCAGGTGGGTGAGTCAGGTGAGGCTGGGCCTGTGCTCTGCCTCCCTTCCTGCTGCTCTGGTGTCCTGTGTGCTGGGGTGAGGTTGGGGAGCACAGGGGGCTGCGGGAGACTGTTTCAGACTTGTCTGCACCAGCAAGAGCCTGAGCCCCTCCTGCTTTTCTGGAAAGCTTCTGCCTGGATTGCTGTCTGGTGTGTGTTCTTAGGCTGGGCAAGTGTAGGGAGTGCCAGGCCTCCCTGCAGCCTTATATCCTTCTCCTGCATCTTTCTCCACTACCTGGAGATACTGTCCCTTGCCTGGAAGGGGAGTGCAAATGTCACTGCCATGTAGGATGCACCTAGCCTCTTGAGGTGCTGGGTTATCACAGAATGGTTGGGGTTGGAAGGGACCTCTGAAGATCTAGTCCAACCCACCTGCTAAAGCCAGGTTCACCTAGAGTAGATTGCACAGGAATGTGTCCAGGCGGGTCTTGAATGTCTTCCAAGAAGGAGACTCCACAACCTCTCTGGGCAGCCTGTTCCAGTGTTCTGTCATCTTCAAAGTAAAGAAGTTTTTCTTCATATTCAGATGGAACCTCCTGTGCTTGAGTCTGTGCCCATTGCCCCTCATCCTATCATTGGGCACCACTGAAAGGAGTCTGGTCCCATCCTCTTGACACCCACCCTTCATATGGGGTGATAGTTCTTGTCAGGAGAGTTTTGTGCAAGGATGTGAAACCAGGAACTCTGACACCAGAAACTGGTGTTTGTTTCTGAACTGATGAGTTTTGTTCCTCCTGCAGTGGGTCTGCTAGTGATGCTGTGGTGTTGTTTTTTCTGGTGGGGATCAGTGAGCAGGAGCCCAAAGCTGATCATAAAAGCACTGCTCTGTGGAGAATGTGGGCCAGCTCTGTATCTCCCTGGGAGACCTTGCACCAGTGCCGGGCAGAGCAGTGTGCTGGGTGGATGTGGGTGGCAAGGCTGGTATGGCAACATCGTGGTTGTTGTGGGTGCTAATGCTTGAGCCTGAAAAGTGAGAGCAAGACTAAGGGGCTGGAGATACAGTGCTGAGGTTGTAAGCTCTCCTAGCTGGACTGAGATCTTAGGATCCTGCCTTGGAAGGACTGCTGGTGGTAGATGATGGGGTTCGCAGCAGAGCTGGGGAGACAGAGCCAGGCTCAGTGAGGAGAAGTGGAGAGCATGTGGCTTAGCTGGGAAGCGTATGCTGGTGTGTGATGAACCGAGAGCAATGCTGGTCAGATACACGACTGTACTTCTCAAGCTGTACTTGAAATTTGCTGATCTGCAGGGCTATGCTCTGCAGGCTGCCCTCCTGGGAAACCAGCTGCTTGATCTGCCCTTCCTCTCTCCACAGAGATACTGCCACCACCATGGAGGGGATAGTGACCATGTATCAGGACTTCATGAAGAAAGCAGGTGAGTGTTTTGGCTCTACCCAGCTGCAGGGCAGGTGGCACTACATGACTTACTGCCACAGGCACAGGGGGGTGGTCTGTCGTCCCTGAAGCAGACTGGGTCTGGCTGCATCCTGCCTCAGCCCTGGCATAGATGCAGCTCTGGGGATTTTTGGGGCTGCCCGTTATGAGGCTGTCTTGCTTCAGTGCCTGTGCAGCCCCTTTTGGGGCACTTGTGCCCTTGTGGGTGGAAGATCTCCAGGCTGCTTTGCAGTGTGGCTTCAGGCTGTACCTTACTGAGTTTGGCTGGCTTTACCAGCCTCTGCTGCCAGACTGCCCCTCACCTGCACTCCTGCCCTAGGAGAACAGGATTGCCCTGTCCTTGCCTCTACGCTGACAGTGGATTAGGGTGAGGATGCTAACCGCTCTGCACTGTGGCCCTCTCTGCAGACCCCCGCATCGCTGATTATCCTCTGATGCAGTCCCCGTTTGTTGTGATGGGCATCCTTCTGGCATATGTCTACTTTGTACTATCCTTGGGTCCCCGGCTAATGGCCAACAGGAAGCCTTTAAACCTGAAGAAGTTCATGGTGCTATACAACTTCTTTCTGGTGGGACTCTCACTTTACATAGTCTATGAGGTGAGTTATTGGTATAGGCTTTGTTTGGCATATATAAAGCAGCGCACACAAGCTGCATGGGTGATGGGGAGCCCTTTTGCAGGCTGTTCCCTGCCCTTCTGTACAGGGCTTGGGCAGTGCAGTGGGTGATGTGTTGGGCCTCATCCTGTTGATGCTCTTGTTGCAGTTCCTGATGGCAGGATGGCTTACTGGGTACACCTGGCGATGTGACCCTGTGGACTTCTCACAGGACCCCAAGGCCCTCAGGGTGAGTTCTTGTCTCTTTCCTGGTAAGTGGGGATGGTCTTTAGCACTTCTGTTTGGACAGTAAGGTCACAGCTACCTGCCTCTCCTGAGGCAGAGGACTTACAATCCCTGGCTCTTGGTTTCACACCAGGGTTACTTTATGGAGACCCTTGGTCACTGGGCATGTTCAGGCTGAGGTGGGTCTCTAACGTTAACCTGTTCTGTTACAGATGGTGAATGTTGCTTGGCTTTTTGTCTTCTCCAAGTTCATCGAACTGACGGACACGGTGAGTTTGTTACTGAGGAGGCCTTGTCACTGCTTTCTGGGCAGGTAGTTGGGGCCCAATGTTCTATGGGTAGGTGCTTTCTTCAGCCCTTCCAGTCTGCCCTGGTAGTGCTTCTGTCTGGCATCACCAAGGAGGCTACTCTTGGCGTGTTATAGCCCTGGAAACTGTGAGGTGACCTAATGTGTGGTGGCAGTGAGCTTGGAGGGGGTGAAGTGTCCACCGAGATCAGACACTGTGAATTAGTGGTGCAGCCTGCCCTAGCTGCTCCCAGGGCTGCAGGTCCTTGATACTGTTGGGCTCTCATTGCAGGTGATCTTTGTCCTGCGGAAGAAGAATGAACAGGTCACATTCCTGCACCTCTTCCACCATTCTGTTCTGCCTTGGAGCTGGTGGTGGGGAGCAAAGTTTGGTCCAGGTAAGATGGAAACTCTGAGTGGACAGCCTGGGGAAAGGCTGGGGTTAGCCCCAGCGTGCTGAGAAGGGTATTTTGGCCCTGCTGGGCTCCCAGGAGCTCCTTGTAGGGCTGATTGCTGTGGAGGATTGACTTACACTAATGAAAATCTGTCTTAACAGGGGGAATGGGCTCATTCCATGCCATGATCAATTCCATGGTGCATGTTGTCATGTACTTCTACTACGGGCTCTCAGCAGCAGGACCTGCCTTTCAGAAGTATCTGTGGTGGAAGAAGCACATCACAGCCATCCAGCTGGTGAGTCTATGCTGTGGAGCAGAACATGTGTCCTCAGCCTCTGATGTGAGGGGCAGGCCAGCCCTTGCACCCGTGAAAGATGCACCCAGCAGCTGTAGTTGTCTCTTCTGTAGCTTTTCACTGTGGGTTTCTAGCAGTCCTGGCCCCCTGTGGGCCTTTGGCCCTCCCAGCCTGGTTGGGGTCTGGGTGCTGCTCAGCCTGCTGCCCCTGGGCTGTAGCCATGTTGGGAGGGTGAGAGGCGCATGCTGCCTTGAGACCTGTGCTTGCCTCTTCCAGCTGCTGCTGGCTGTGCCTCACCATAAGGAACACAGGAGGTCCCACTCAAATATGAGAAGAAACTTCTTCACAGTGATGGTGAACACAGAACACTGGAACAGGCTGCCCAGGGAGGTTGTAGAGTCTCCTTCTCTGGAGACGTTCAAAACCTGCCTGGACACATGCCTGTGTAACCTCATCTAGGTGTTCCTGCTCTGGCGGGGGGATTGGACTAGATGATCTTTCGAGGTCCCTTCCAATCCCTAACGTTCTGTGATTGTGTGATAAGGACAGAGTGGGAAAGGAGCCTGTTGGTTTCTTTTAGAAAGGTCTGGTGAAATCCCTGATCCTGCTCCCATGAGTAACTTGTCCCCGCTCTGCCTTGCTCCCAGGCACAGTTCGTGATTGTCTCCCTCCACATCTCCCAGTATTACTTCATGCCCAGCTGCCAGTACCAGTTCCCCATCTTCATCCACCTCATCTGGATTTATGGGACCATCTTCTTCATCCTCTTCTCCAACTTCTGGTACCAGTCCTACACCAAGGGCAAACGGTTGCCCAGGGTGGCTCAGCAAGCAGCCCAGCACAACGGTAGCAGCATCCATGAGAATGGCACCATCACCAACGGCAAGGTCAAAGCCAACTAGAGGGCAAGGCCCTCCCAGAGCCAATGAGAGCCCCGGGGCAGAGGCAGCTGGGACCTGTTTCCCTGCTCCTGGGTGCCACTAGCCAAGTCAAGTGCCTACAGACTGTTGTACCCCTGTGCCCAGCCCTGCTGTCCTGTCTGCATGCCCAGCCCCTCTGCTCTGAGCAGCCATGGGCAACTTCTCCTGCTCCTGGGAGGGCTTGTGCTGTTTCTCAGTGTTGCTGAGCAGAGAGGCAGCTGCCTGCATCACAGCTGTGGGGCTGCAGTCCCATTCCAGTGTTTCCAAAGGAACTTTCCCCAAGTGCCTACATCTGGCCCTTCTGCCCTGGGGGCCATTTCCTTCTGAGTAGGACCAAAAGAAGAGACCGGTCCCAGTCCTGGTGCCCTCTCCTTTTCCCTGTCTCATCAGAGCCTGGGTGGATGAGCAGAGTTGTCCCTGGCTGCTTGCCACTGCCAGCTCAAGCATGAGTGCTCTTGCTCTGCCATGCCTTGTGCCACTTTGTGCCATGCCGCAGCGCTGTATGTCCCTTCTGGTCCCTGTGTGCCCAGGTTGGGGGAGTCCTGCCCTGGCGTATCTGCTCAGGCGTGGCTGTGGAGAATGTAGGGACAGTGTGTATGGGACTCGAGGGCCCAGACCTGCCCAGTACAGTACACATGCCCTGTGCCTAGTGCGGAGCAAGGGTTGTGACAGCCTGAAGTGCCTCCCCCACACGATAAGCTCAGGTTGCCTTGCCGTTCTGTGCCTGGGCTGGGTGCTTGGTGTGTGCTTTAGCCACACTTACCTGATCCTGTATGGCAACTGGTGGCTTGCTCCAGAGTGAGGGAGGCCAAGCTCAGCCTTGTCTTGGACCACTTCCATTCCTGCGAGCTCAAGACTTGAGCAATAATAGCCCCTAGAATCAGCTCCTGGGCTCTCCTGCGTGGGACCAGCCCCGCTCTGGCCCAGTGTGGGCACAGCAGAAGATGGTTGTAGCGTGCCCTGCTGTGGTGTAACAGTGAGCACCTCTTGCCTCGGTGGGTCCCACTGGGCCTGGGTGAAGGTGCACGCTGCCCTACAGCAGGGCAGTGCAGCAGTTCTCCTGGGCCTGGTGCCCATCACCTGCTCTGGCTGTAATCAAAACCATGCTGATGGCCTTGAGGATGAGGTGAAGGAGCCAGGCCCTGTCAGATTGGGCTGCTCTTCTATCACAAATAAACAGACAGAAGGAGAATTGGCTCTGCCCTCATGTTTTCCTGGCTTGCTATATTCAGAAGCTGTTCCAGGTGCTTGGTCCTGCGCAGTGTGGTTGGAGGCAGGGCTAGGAGAAGTAGCTGGCACAGCAGGTTTGTGTGTTGGGGGAAGAGAGGGAGATAGCAGTGTGCTGATAAAGCAGATGGCAGATTGTTTCCAAGTGCTTTGGTAGAGCAGTGCTCAGGGCAGGAAATGTGTCAAGGCTCCTGTTGTGAAAGTGGTTCCACCCTGTGAAAGAATGGCTGGGGTGGATCATGGGTGTGAGCTGGGACCTGGGCCAGCTACCCAGAAGAAGCTGCTGCTTTTCAGAAATCCTGGGGAGCTGGGATGTGGGAAGAGAGACCCAGGAAACCCAGGTAATGTTGAGACAGCAGTCTGTTGCTTTTGGCATCTGCTGAAGCCAAGGCTGCTGCCATCTGTGAATGCCCCTGCAGCGTGGATCTGTGCAGAATGTAGCTCTGGCTGGCCAGAGGGCGGCTTATGTTGCTACTGCCCTGCTCTTGCTGCAGAGGCGCAGCTGGCTTGGCTGAGCTGTCTCTACTGCCTGAGACAGTCTGGCTTCAGCACTGCCAGGGTGCAGTGCTGCCTTCCCCATCACCTGGTGACTGGGCCCTGAGCAGAGAGGCCAGTCCAGGTGCTGACTCAGGGCTGGGCTGTTTGTGGTGGGGAGGAGGAGTGCGTCAGACCAGCAGGTCTCCAGAAGCTGAGTTCCACTGTAGGTTTGGTTGGGGTGTGGGAGGGCTTTGGTGGATGTCCAGCCAAAGCCCTAGAATAGGGCTTGATGTGAGGGAAAGCTCTGCTGACCCTTCCCGGGCTGCTGTGCACCTCAGTGCTGGGCTCTGACATGCAGGAAAATCTCGTCAAGTGACCTGAACTGGTGTGACCAATCTGCCAAAGGGCATGTGGGCATTACCCTATTTTACAGGACCCAGTGCCCTTCTACACATGAAGCCCTAAAAGGGGACCTGACTGCTTCTCCCAGTTGCTGCTTCTCTGGAGACAAGGCCTGGCAGGAGAGCTTGTTCTGGTCCCAGCTGAAGTGGTGTATAATGTTAGTTCAGTGCTCAGAAGTCACCACTGTAGGTGACAGTCCAGCTTTTTCAGGCCTTGCCTCTTCCCCACCTAGCTGGCTCTTGGTAAAGACAGGACTGTCTTTGCTTTTGCCCAAAATAGTAACAATACTTTAACTACTTCTGCTTAGCATTTTAAAATAGGCTGTTCCCTGCGTGTACTCTGCTCTCCCTTTCTCCAATTGTTCCTGTTAGCTGTGATCTTTCCATGGGCTGGTAATTTATACACTGTCATGGTCTGTACTGAATTCACACCGTATATGGCAGGGTTTCCTGGGCCTGCTGGATCAGTGCCCTGTTCCTTGCTCTGCTCCTCCTTGCTCCAGGACAGTAGGACCAGTATGGGGCCAAAGGAAGACACTGCAATACCATCACCTTCTAGTAATGCTCAGAGAACTTTCAAAGGGCGTGTAATGCACAGCTTCTGGGGGTAGGTATGTGCTAAGGAGAGAGGCAAGACAAGCTCTGTCTGAGAAAGATAAACTGCTATTAATGGGAGTGAAGAAACTCCACCAGCTGTCAGGCATATAAATGCTTCCTTCCAGGGTCAAGAACCACTGGAAGACTTAATCTGCTGTGGGGCCACAGGGCGAGTCTGTGCTAACTGGAACTGCAGGGGTGTGTGGGAGGGTTCCTACAACAGCAGCACAGCTCTGGGGAAGAGTGTAACCTTGTGTGCGGGTTCCTGCCCCATTAGATCCAGCTGCTGCCCTAGGCTTTGCTTCTGAAGAGAAAGAAGAGCTGCCTCTTCCTCCCTTGGACCTCCTCTGCTCTTCTCCAGGTGGCCAAATAGAGATGTAACAACCATTGTGCTGGGCTCAGCTGCTGCAAGCTGTTTTTTTAAAACTGCGCCCCCCATATCAACAGTAAGTAGGGGGTGCACACCAGCTGGCCTCAGCACAGCACAAGTTCGTGCCAACACTGCCCACCTTTGAAGGCTCCAGCTGGCTTAAAGCTCAGGAGGCAGAGCAGGAGCCTGGTGCCAGGTACACTGTGGTACTATGTGTGCTTAGAGGGAGGTGAAAACAGCTAATAATAATCCACCCTTAGCTAATCACAGGCTGATGGGTGGCACAAGCTTTGTTGAGCTGCTTTGCACAGGCCAAGGTGCTAATCTGTTGTGTAGCATCCCTGGCACCCCTGGCTGTACCAGTGCAGCCCCACAGCCTCAGACCCCACAGCTCCAGTGTGCAGGGCAGCTGTGGCTGTCCTGGCTCTTGCTCAGGTAAACACTCAAATATGCTGCCTTCAATTCATGCCAGCATAACTGAGCCTGGAAAAAATACATTTTCCAAGTGCTAAGGATACAAGCTCTACTAAAGGTCAGTTGGCTGCTGGTGCCTGCTTCCCTGTGTGCAGCCTCTGCTTGGCACCAGGGCTTCCACACAGCAGGAGGGGAGGGCAGTGATCAGGGCTGCTGGAGGAATATATGACTAAGGGCTGCGCACTGGCTTGGTGCTGCTTTGCAACTCTGCTGCATGATGTCCAGGCTGGCTATGGCAATGTAAATTAACCTTTTGTTTTGCATCAGGCTTCACACCATTGCCAGCCCCTTTTTGGCCTTTGGGGTGATTACAGCTGTTGCTATGTATTTCCAACCCCTGTCCTCCCTTTTTTCCCCAACTCCTAAATTCAGTACTGAACTCAGTGCATAAACAGCTATTCTACCCTACAGCACTGTAGGAGCAGGCAGCATTTTCTGCAGCAGAGGCTGCATGTAGCAGAACAAGACTGACTGCTGTGTGCAGGTGACATTACAGCTTAGACTGCCAAGAGCAAGTCCCCAGACTGCTCTGGCATGTGTGGTCACTGCTGGTAGTTGTCTGAAGGGGCACAGTAAGGCCCACCTGGCCAAGAGGCAGGACACAGCAGGAGCTGGGGTCACAAACATAACTGTCCTTTCAATTGAGCCTTGCTCGTCCTCACCACAGCTGAAACCACAGGAAGCAGCAGCTGGGCAGAGGGACCTCCCTGAGGCAGGAACCAGTATAGAGCTGGTTGACTGCTCTGGGGAAGCTGAAACAAGTCAGGGTATTTCTTCCTAGCTCCAGTGCAGGGCTGCAGCCCTGGGAAGGGTCAGTTTTGATGCACTCTGATCAGGGATGGAGGGCTAGGAAGTCACTCAGGCTCTAACCCTTTGCTCCAAAAGAAACCAAGAGCACACTAAACACTTCCCATTCTCTTAGCAGAGCCAGGACACCAGAACCAGTATCCAGCTACAGGCCAGGCTGCTCTATGATTGTCATTTGAGAAAGTTGAAAGGTACAAAGAAAGCCAGGTTTTCCTGGCAGAGCATTGCCAGGAGAGGCCAAGTGGGGACTTCTACTACTGCAGGTTAGACATCAGCTCCCTTTGGAGGGGCCTTTCAGTGGTACAGCTTTCCCCCTGTAGGGTACAAGTCAGCCACAGCCCCTCCAGAGGAGCTGCAGCACTTGTGTTCAGCATGAAGATGCAGCAGCTGACACACACCTGCCTTAGCTAAGACAGATACAAAAGTACAGCCATTGCACAGCATCCTTCTTTTCCCAGAACTTTAGGGCTATGCTGGGCTCAGGCTGACTGCAAAATATCCCTGAAGAACAGGAGCTCCACCATTTACCCAGATCTCAAACCTTAGGGAGGAGGGACTTAGTTCTGTAAGCCATGGCCTTTTCTTCCATCAGACTCCATAAAAAAGGCAAATTAAATCAGTTTATTAACATTTAAAATACTGTACAGTGTGTGAGCCAAATTCCCATGCTCCCCAAAAAGCCCTGTGCACTTATCGGATGCCCTGGTGAATAATGCTGCTTTTGGCACTGTTTGCCTTCTCTTTCTCCTTCTTCTTTATGGGGTCCATCTCAAAACAGCGCCAGAGCCGCAGTGTTTCATCAGCAGCTGCTGAGGCCACTGTTGCACCATCAGGGCTCATAGTCAGGTTCAAAACTCTGGCAGTGTGACCTGGGGAGGAGGGTGTGCAGTCAGGGCCAGGCTCATCACCATATGCCCTGGTCCCCCTGGTTCCATCACAATGGTCAAGCTTGCTCCCATATGCCCAGTGAGCTCCACCAGTTTGCATAGCTGCCCCATATCATGCTGCAGCAGCAGGAATTTACACCCTAGGCATGCATTTGAAGCTGCCCTGTTTCTTCAGCAGCCCACAGGAGTGCCTCCCTGTAGCAGCATGGCCCTGCACACCACTCTGAATCAATAATGATCAAGGCTTAAACTAAGGATTACATCCACCTTCAGCTTCTAGCAGCCTTCCCTTTCCCGGGCAAAGGGCCCAGCTTACCTCGCAGCTCAGTGACCTTGGCCATAGTTGGATACTTCCATATCACCAGCTGATTCTGTGCAAAGCCATGGCCTGAGATGAACTCCCTGTAGTTACTTGACCATAGGATAGAACAGACCTGATAAGAGACAGTAACACAGGTAAGACAAGCTGCTTGTGTTGATGCTCACTACCCAGAGATGAGTGGAGTCCCCTCCTTTTCCATGCCTATAGGCCTCAGGAGTTCTGAATAGGTGACCTGCCAGAAGGTGTGTCACCAAGATGATGTTCATGTCTCACCTGGGAACGGGCATCAACAGCACTGAGGCAGGTGCCAGAACACACATTCCAGATGCGGATATGTCTGTCACTGGTCCCACCTCCAGTGGCTAGAACATTTGACTGCCACGGACACCATGCCACAGCCTGAGAGAAAAGGGTTAATTTTAAGACATGCAAGAGGCAACCTGTGCACAGCCAGTGCTGTGTCTGCCTTGCACACAGCCACATGCTCACACCTCACCCACAGCAGCTCTGCACTCACCTTGACAGCACCCTGGTGCTGAGTGAATGTCTGTATAGGAGCAAAGTCCCCACTGTCCCCTTGAGTACAGGGCCAGATGTTCACCAGGTTGTCGTTGCCACCACTGGCCAGGTAACGGCCATCTAAAGACCACTTGAGTCCGCAGACCTCTTGCGTGTGGCCAGCAAGTGTGGCCACGTGATGCTCAGCCACTCTGACATCGTGGTGGTGGATATGGCCCGTCCGCGCTCCACTACAGAGAAAAGGCCTGCAGGGTCAGGCTGATGCATATTTTCACTAAAATCCATTTTTATGCTGTTGCAAGACTGCCATACCTGCCACTGGGTTTCAACAAGTGTTACCTGCATCGCTGGCCTGATGGTGTGAGTAAAGCAGCCACAGAAGCTCTTCACAACTTTAGCACAAAGGCAAAAGAGAGGCTTTCTCCCCGTAGTCCCAACAGAACAGGATAAGTCATAACCACAAGCCAGGACAGAAACTCTTCTCTGCCACCTCTAACCCACACCACCTACAGATCCAGGACAGGAATCTGCAACAGCCAGACACTGCCCTTCACCCACCCCCCCTTACCTGGAGAGGATGTAGCTGTTCCAGCTGAGGGAGCCCACACGAGAAGAATGGCTGGTCATATTTCGAAGACGTTTCTGCTGCTGTATGTCCCATAGCTAGAGAGGCAGAACAATAAGTTCTCCAGAGGATGAGGAAACCCACCCCTGTTGCTTTGCCCTAAGGAACCTCACTGCACAGTCTCCAGCACTGAACCTTGTCAGTATGGGAGCAAGGATCCATTTGTATCTCATGCTACCGGACAAAAGGTAACTCCAGGTGTCAGCCCCAAAACCAAACTGCCTTGCTGCTGCAGTTGGTCACTGGCCTTGCCTGGATGTGGACATTTCCATCCCACACCAATCAAGACAAGTCAGAGTGCATCTCATCCTCCATCCAAGCCTTTGTCCCAAGGCCCCACAGCTCCAGCAATCCCTAGACAACACCTCTAGTTTTACTCCTGCACTCACCTGGACCTCAGCATTACTTGTGCCAACAGCAAGGTAGTTTCCTTCTTTAATCCATGACACAGAAGAAACATAATCATCTGGATGCTCCATCTGCAGCAGCTGGATAATCTCCCCAGTAGTGTGATTCCACAGATAGACAGAGCTGTCCAGAGCCACTGCCAGGAAATTCTGAGAGCTCCAGTCAATGAGATTCAGATCTACAATTTGGAAGAGCAATGCAGGTCACACTGTGCTTACCTGGAGAGCCCTGCCCTTCACCAGTGCCAATGCCAGGCCTTCCACCTGCACCAAGTGTGTGCACACACACATGCAGGTAAGGGGCAGCCTTCTGGGTGTCACCATGTCCAGCTAGTGAGGTCAGGTAGCCCTGATCGAAGTCACCTATGTGGCACTCTGGACCACTGTTCCTCCTAGGTTACACAGGGACACTCCAGAAGTGGCCTGTGCCACTGATACTGAAAACAGATACTGAAGCAACCCAGTTAGAGCTCTAGTTCCTTGGACCACACTGTCCTAGGAACTGCACCCCAATACAGAATTATCTCAGCACACAGCACTCAACATTGCAGCCTACTTACAATAGTCATTGCGGATCTCCGGTGCATCCAGGATTCTGTCTGGTATTGAGGGAATGTATCTGCTATTCTTCCTGCTGGATCCAGGCGTCGTTTTCTGACTGTAGAGCACTTTCAGGTTATTCTGATAGCCTGTGTGCAGAGAAACAGACTTGTTAACCTGAGTTACTATATTCTCCCAGCGGAGCGCTCCTCACCCAACTAAAACCCCCTTCCAGTGAAAACGAAGTCGTGAGAGAAGAGAGCAGTGTGCAAAAATCACTGGCAGTGTTAACTGCTGAACCAGGCTGAGCTCCAGTTCCCTAATTCACAGGAACAAGTTTAACTGACAAGCACTTGGTTTTCTGTATCCCATTATGTTTAGCGATGGTTAAGCTACAAGGTGCACAGCAGAGATTTTGAAGCTTTCGCAGCCATCAGGAAGGTTTGTCACCTGCAGTACCAGTCAGCAACTGGCAGTCATTTCGGCTCTTGTAAATAAATTCACTGTAGCTGTTATACAGCCCCTCAACCTCAAGAAACATAAGGAGGGAGACTCCAGTGTGCACAGGAGTTCTGAGAAGCCAGTTAATCTCTCCAACGTCTACACACAGAGCCTCTGCATTGCTGTTCCCCAGCCCAGATCTCTCCTGAGTCAACTCACACAGACCCTGTATCATACCTTCTGGAGCATTCTGTGGCTTTCCACTGAGGCGGAGGATCTTTGCCTCTTCTATATCAAAGCCATTCAGATTCACTGCCCAGGCTTTCTGTTGCTCCTGCAGAGACAAACCACTATCAGTGAGATGCACTTGAAACACAAAGCCCATGCTGCACTTCAGACCACAGCTGGAAGAGCATACACCTAAGTCCCCTTTTCCCAGACTCAGGAGGTGCACAGCTCTGCTGTGGGGGTCAGCTACAGACAGGCAGCTCAAAGCAGTTTTCCCTCAGACATTGGGACACTGTCCTGCTCGCTTTTTCATACAGAAGAGTGGCAAGTTCAATGTCTCATTGTCAGTGGGGGAAGCCACAGTGGACCAAATTCCTCAAACAGATTTCACAACACAGTGTACACGTTCCAGAACAGCTCCCCGTGCAGACATTGTGCTAGAACAGCTACCACCAGCAGTTTCACTGTGCACAGGCTCACTGCTTTGTGTCTCTGTAGCCTGCTATCTTTTAAAGCCTTAGTAGCCCAAAGTTTAATTGTGCTACCAGAAGTGGCACAGGTTAGAGTGAATGGAAGCAGAGGTATAAGGCTCTATGCTCTTCCATGTGCTTTGGGAAGGGTCCCTGCAGAGCAGCTACACTCAGGCTCCTGTGTAGCAGCTGCATACTCATTCCATTTGCAGGCTCTACATCTTCTACCTCATCCCAGGGTCCTGAAGCCCAGAGCTGGAAGCGCTGATGGCTGGGGCTGTCAGCCCCATGCACCCACTTGACAGAACTTACAGTTTGCTTCTCTGTAAAAGGCCAGGAAGAATTAGGTGTTTGGTAGTGATTATTGTAGTAACTGTAACTTAGCAACATGCTCACCTTCTTGGTAGGGGACTCCTCAGCAGGGTCATTCTCTTTGGTGAGGAGGAAGTTTGCCATCTCCATCTGCATAGTGCTGCGGTTGGGAATGTAGCGATCCCCCCCCGCCTTTGTTGGGGTGCTCTGTATTTTGGATCCAGATTTACCTGCATTCACATGCATTAATATTGTATTACACCTGTTGAACAGCTTTCAAGAGACAGCAAACCCAGCACTTTTCCGCATCACACCTGCCAGACAATCAGGACTTAGAGAGCTCATGCCATTCAAGTCACAACTAAGTCTTATTTCTTAGTGTAAGGACACTAAGCCCTGGTTAGGGACTGCCAGAAGACAATTCCTTGGGCCTAGTGCAGCAACTCCAGGGTTCACAGATAAGGGGAGGATGCAAAAATGCAGTATGTAAAACAATCAGCAGACAGTTACATCCACACCTGTCCCAACATACAGCTGTGCCAGCGAGGCTCAGCAGTTCACCCAGTCCCAGTGCACAGAGCTCTGCCCACCTCATGCTGGGGAGAAGAAGGTGGGTGACTCCCGGGAGCCGGGCAGTGTAGGCCACCCCCACCAGCAGGCCGGGCACGGAGCCCTCAGCCCCACGGCTGCCGCACGCAGCCCAGGTGACCCTTCTCCCTCCCAACCTCGCCGCTGGTCGCCGCCGCTCACCGGGTGTCCTGGACGGCGTCTTGCTGGAGCTGTGGGAGCGGTTGGCCGGCTTCATGGGCGACACGCCGGCGGCGGGGCTGGGCCCGGGGCCGCCGCTCTCCTTGGCCTTGCGCTGCCACCGCGCGGGCGGCGCGTTGGGGATCGGCGTGTCCAGCTTGAGCAGCCCTTGCAGGTCCGCCTCGAACACGAACTGCGCCATGGCGCTGCGGGCAGGCGGCGTCAGCGGGACCCCGCGCAGGGCCCCAGCCGGGCTGCAGCCCTCCTCCGCCGGCCCCCCTCCGGCGGGGCTCAGGGCCCTCTGCCGCTACAGGACGCCCCCGCCCCAGGCCGCTCCGCAGGGGCCCGCGCACACCAACCTCCCGCCCGCCTCTCAAGGCCGCCTTCACCATCAGGGTCCGCTTCGCCTCAGGGTGCGCCCCCCACATTCCCGACCCCTTCTCAGGCCCCCACCACAGAGTGCCGACCCCCCGCCCGCCGCGGCCCTGCCGCCCCTCACCTCGGCCCTGCGGTTAGCACTCGCGCAGCCCCCGCCTCGGCGGCAGCATTTAAACCCCGCGCGGCCGCTCCTCCCATTGGCTGCTTCAAACCCAACCGCCGCTCGCTGCCATGGCGACCAAGGCGCACGGCGTCGCGATTGGCTGGCCCGCGCGGCGAGGCGGCTCCCCGTGCCCTAGCGGGAACGGGGGCGGGGGCAGCGCCGCTCAGTTTCCCGGGGGGCTGTGACGCTGTGAAGGAGAGAGGAGACCCGGCGGTTGCGCGTCTCGTTTATGTCGGGGCGGGGAGCACAGGTCAGGGCGGCCCGCGCGGCTCCCAGCCGCTCATGAGCAGGTAGGACTGGTTGGCGATGTCGGTGCTGGGCAGCCGGCCAGCAGCGGGCTCCGGCTGCGGCGGCGCGGCCGCTCCCCCGCGCGGGCCGGGCAGCACCTCCAGCAGGCAGGGCAGGACGGCCTCCTCCGGCGGCTGCTTGTAGAAGGCGTTGGCCTGGGGGGACACGGAGGAGGCTCGGTGGGGGCTGCATTCGAGCTGCCCCAGGGAGGCTCAGCCGCCGCGGGCGCTGCCCCGGCCCCTCACCTGGCCGTGCTTGCCGCTCTCGTGGAGGAAGCTGCCCAGTGCGCGGTGCAGGTCGGGGACGGGGGGCCAGAGCTTCTGCTTCATGCTGCTGGATGCGGGGAAGGAGGCGTCCAAGGCAAACCCCAGGCTGGGGTGCCCTGACTTTGCCGAGCAGGGTGCCCAGGCCTGGTGCTGGACCCCCACACCTGCCCCAGGCACAGCCCTTACCTGTACAGGGAGGGGAAGGTGCACCGCAGCCCCAGGAGCACTGCTGTGAAGAGCAGCGGCACCACTGTAACACTCGGGATGATCCAGCCTGCATCGGAGGAAGGATGCTGGGACTGTAGCCCTCCCCAGACCCACCACCACAGAGCCCTTCGCAGCCCTGTCACCCTCTGCCCAGTGCTCCCGATCCTATTTCCAGGACTCTCAGGCTCCTGCCCTCAGCTGTGTTGCTTCTGTGGTGGCAGCCCTCGCTCCTGCCCTGTCCCTTACCTGCATCAGCCATGGCATCAACAACGACAGGTTTGGACCAGGCGCTCCAGCTGCCCTGGTACCATGGTCCACTGGGCTGGGCCCGCACCTGGGCATGGTAGCGGGCACCTGGCCGTAGGTCCAGGACTTCTTTCCTGGCTGCCTGCGGGACCTGCAGGACCTGTGGGGCAGAGCTGAGCTGGAGATGGCGGATGTTGTGGGGTAGCCAAGGGCCAGCACTGGGGTGAGGGTCAGTCCTGCCTGACCCCAGCCGGGCCATGTGCTGGCAGCAGAGGTGGGCGGGGCTGCTTGGGGCAGCTCAGGCTGTGCCTTTTACCTTCCAGTCATGGCTGTTCTCCACAGCATAGCGGACCTGGTAGTCCAGCTGCTCTGCCAATGCCTCCAGGGGTGGCAGCCACTGCAGGCTCAGCTGGCCCTGTGACACCGTTGCCTGCACAAACTGCGGGGCATCTGTGAGCACTGTCAGTGACAGGGATGTGTTGCTGCCATGGTACAGGACATGGGATGCTACATCCCCTGCCACCCAGGCAAGTGCAGGCGCCCCGGTGGTGTTGGGACTCACCAGCCTGGTGCAGCCAGAAGGGCTCCTTAAAGTAGCTGAGCGTGGGTGCTGTGTGGGGCTGGGTGACATTCACCAGGATGGAGATGGCGCTGCCAGCCCTGGGCTGGAAGGTGCAGGTGCAGGTGCCCTCTGCCCCCACACTGACCTTCTTGCACTCCTGCCATGCGTCCTCCCTGCATGAGGAGCGAGGAGCCAGTCGGTCCCACTGTGGTGGCCCCACTCCCCTCACCTGCTGCCAGACCTGCTCTGGGGCCACCCTGTCCCTGCAACCAGCGCTGCCTTGCTCCTCCTGCACTTTCCCAGGACACGCAGTGCTGCCCGTAGTTGGAGGGGCTGTGTGGATGGGAGTGATGGTGAGGAGGTGCGGGGTCGATGGTGGTAGGTCAGGGCGTGGCTGGGTGGCACAGTGTGGGATGTGGAACACCGAGCAGGGCTGGGGATGTCCCTGGGATGTGCTGCCCCTCTACCTGAGCTCCACATCTCCACCATGTCCCTTACCTTGTGCTGGGCCTGCTTGGAGGTGGCCGGTAGAAGAGCTGGTGGGAGCTGTGGGGCTCTGCGGGCTCCCAGCTCCACTCGCAGCGCACGTGCCGTAGGTCAGGGGTGCTGCAGCTCAGCCCGATGTCTCCTGGGCAGGTGAGAGCCGGGGGGGGGCTGCTTCCCTCTGACCCTTCAATACTTGCGTGCTGCACCTTGCCTGCCCCAGGACCCCACCCCTCGCAGCCCCAGGTGTGGGTGCCTCCCTGCTGTGCCTGCCAGCACCCCAGCGGTGGGGATGGCCGCTCACCGGAGGAGTGGGGTGTCTCTGCAGCCACTGCCTGCGACCAGGGCCCCCAGACGCCATCCATGGAGGTGCCGTCGGGCTTGCTGCGCACCTGGATGTGGTACCTCACCCCTGGCCGTAGGTCCCGGAGGACCACCCAGGTGTTGGCCTGGACCAGCCCCTGCAGGAGAGGGGCCAGGCTGAGGAGTGGCTGTGAGTCCCAAATTCCCTTGCCTATCCCTGGCCCCTCTATGTACCTGACCCACTCCTGGGGAGGCTGCAGCTGCCCCAGTCATGGGTGTGTGGGTGCTGATGGCTGGCTGGCTGGAGGGATTCCCAGGGTGCTGCCCACCAGGGTCCAATGTGGTGCTGCAGGGCATCTCTGCGGAGCTGGCAGGGCAGCACTGCACCTCGTAGAGGAAGAAGTTCAGGTAGTCGGCGAGCGGCGGCTGCCACGACACGTAGAGCTGCCCTGCGGCCCCGGCCCAGCGGGCCGTGATGTTTGCTGGGGGGTCAATGAGACCTGTGGGGAACACGCCGGGGTGTTTGCCCTCCTGCAGCAGCTCCTGTCTGGGCACCACCTGGTCCTGCCGGGGGACACCCGCAGGTTGCCCCCAGGGCTGCCTCCATGCAGAGTGCTCCCAGGCCCCGGGGCGGGCAGAAGGATAGGGCATCCATATCTGAGGACCGTCCTGGTATCACCGGGGTATTGCCTGGTGGGAGGGACTCACCCACTGCATCCACACTGAGCTCCCGCCAGTACTTGGTCTGGTTGGTGGTGGCATCCAGGACACGGAGGTGGAGCTGGGTGAAGAGCCGCACGTCCTCGCTGGGGAAGACACAGACGTGCCGGGTCCCGCTGGTCCCGTGGTGCCACGTGGAGACTGCGCACGCTGTGGGCACACCCCTAAGGAACGGAGCGGGGGGTCCTGCAGCACCCTATGCCTCCTGCCCAGAGCCAGGGCACCTGGGGCACAGCACCAAGACCTCACCACAGAGCACCATCCCCATGGGACTGAAGGACAGCCAAGGTCCCAGCCCTACCACAGGATGTGCAGTGGCTGCTGTGTATCTCCCATGGGCTCTCCACTGTCTCTTCTTGCAGCTGGGAGCCACTGAGATGGCATGGAGAGCTGCAGCACCCTGACCGTGCTGCTGTGTGTGGGCAAGGGAGAGGCTGGACTGTGTCTCCACCACCTCCTACCTGCTGTACCAGTAGTAGAAGTGGCACATCCTGCTTGCTGCTGCGTCCTCCTCCTCATCCCAGAAGCAAGTGAGATCCTCGAAGGAGCGGGAAAAGCAGAGGATGTCCTCAGGCACCCCTGCCAGCAGCGCAGCATCTGGGAGGAGTTTGGGCATGAAACTGGGCACATACCCGTCCCCATCCCACCTGTGTCCCCCTGCCCCGTGCCCACTGGCCGTCTCGTCCCTGAGGCCAGTCTGTGCAGGTGCCTGGGGCAGTGTGGACATGGCCGTGGGCATGGCTGTGGCACAGGTGTCCTCCACCAGCTTGGCATGGTGGGGAGGAACATGGCACACATGCTGGCTACTGGCTCGCACCAGGGTCCTGGCTGGCAGCAGGGTTATCCACGGGCCTGCCCCACCGCTCCCCCCTCTTCATCATGTGGGGTCCTTTGAGACAAACAAACATCCCGAAATAGCCCTGCGGTCAGAGGGGCGCTCAGGGCCCGGCGATCGGAGGGAAGCACTCCTGCCCTGCTCATGCCGGAAGGTGCACGGAAGTGAGATAAGGAGGAGCAGTGCCCCAGGGACAGGGAAAGGGCCTCGGGGCTGATGTGGGGGCATGTGGTCCTGAGCAGGGGGTGATGCTCAAACCCTGGCCCAGGGACTGCTTGGGGGGCTATGGGTTTCTATGCCCCACTCAGCAAGCTTCTCTCCCAGTCATTGCAGGGATGAACCGGAGCATCACACGCTGCATTGTCAGAGAAAAGTGGACAGCCCCAAAATGCAGATTTGTGATGCACAGGGGTGGCCTTGCTGCCCCCAGCATTGCTCTAGTACTCCGTTCTCTCCCACTGCCTCTGCACTGGGATCTGCTCCAGTCTTCCTCCTCCTCTTCTTCCTGGGATGTGCCCCTTTCCCCAGGGGCTGCCCCCAGCTGCAGGACCCCACAACCAGCCCCCTGCCAGTGCCTGGCCCTGTTCCATGTGCTGAGTGCATCTGTTCTCTGCTACACACCCCCTGCACTGCCAGTTGCACCCACCCTGGGTGAAGAATAAGGGGCAGTCCCCAAATGTCCTCACCATCTTCTTGGTGTCCCTCTGCTCTTTCCTGTCCCTTCCCTTGCCCTAACTCACCACGTCTGTTCCTCCTTTCCCATCCTTTTGTTTCCTTCCTCCCCCAGCCCACGTCCCCTCCCTGCAGACCACAACCCCCCCAACCTGCTCTTCCCTTTTTGCACTCCGTTGCCCCCACCCCAGGCCTCATGCCAGCTCCGTGACCCCCCAGCTCCCCGTGCCAGGGGTTGGGATGGCCAGGTCCCAGCAGCCCAGTGGCAGAGGGACTCATGGCATTGGTGGGAGGCCACACGGGTCCTGTGGGCTACCAGAGCACCTTTGGTGGGTGCAGGCTGTTTCCTAGGAACAGCAGCCTCCCATGCCTGCAGCCCACATCAGCGTGATCCGGCAACGCGCTGCCAAGCTGACGGTGGGCTCGGGGCACAGGGATGTTGCAGAGGCTGTGAGCAGGGGGATGATGAGCCCAACCTCAACCTTCCGCCCACTGCCCCTACAGGGGTGACTCACAATGTGCTCTGGAGCTTGCTGTGGCCAGAGACCTGGGGTGGGGCTGGAGAAACGAGCAGGAGATTGACAGGATTTTATTCAGTTAATGCTTTTTATAGAGTTATAGAAAGTGTTAGCAGGGGTAAGGAGGTGCTCAAAGAAAGTCTGGACAGGCCTGAAATGGGAGAAAGCTGGGAAGTGGCTCTGCCAGGTGCAGCGAGCCAGGCTGGGACCAGCTACTGGCTGAGCTGAAGATGCTCAGCATGGCAGCAAGATCACGGCAAGGCTGGTGCAGGACCATTGGGATCAGCCTGGCAGTGTCGCTGCATTAGCCACAGTGCAGAACTGTGCTGTCAGATGTTAGCTTGAATTTTGCTCAGACCCTCATCATCGTAACTCCAACAACTTTTGATGTCTCAGGAGCTCCTCTGCTACCTGTGTGGGACTGGGAGCCCCAGGCTGCCACCCTGAACGGGTGCCCAAGGGCTGCCAGGTCCTGCCTATTGAGAGCAGGGATGTCCCTTTGCTCTGGACATCCCAGGGTGTCCCATGGGTGAGAAGGGCTCTCCATCATCCGCCCCAAACATCCCCTGCACACCCTTCTGGGACACCCCCTCCCCAGCCCTGCAGGTTTTGGTTGCTGTGGGGTGCTCGCTGCCTGTGCCCAGCATTCCAGCTCCTTTCTGGCCCATCCTGTGGGGGAAAAGATGGCCCCAAGGACCTACCTTGGGATGTCACTGGCTCGGAGGCCAACAGCAGGCTGCGCAGGCTGAGCAGAATGGCGGGGAGCAATGAGAGCAGCCAGCCCTGGAGCAGGCAGGCTGCCATCCTGCAACCCGTGTGCCGGGGCTGTGCTTGGCCCTTCCCAGCGCCCCAGGAGCTGCTGCGGCTCCTCCGGGTGATACCTTTATCTGGGAAGTGGTGGCTGTGCAGCTCAGGAAGCCTGGCTGGAGGCTCCCCCCACCCCATCGCCGGCACTTCCCTGTGCCCAAAACCACCGTGCCGCGGCCCCTCTGCCGCCAGCAGCAGTGCCAAGAGAGACTGCTCCTGTCAGATAGGCGGCACGGCCTGCCCTTGTGGCTACCGGCATGCTGAAAAGCTGGGGTAGGAGGAAAAACAACCCCTGAGAAACCAGGGAGGCCCCTATGTGGGGCAGGGCATGGTGCTGGGGGCTGCTGGCACACAGGGGCATGGACATGGCGTGGTTGCTCCGGCTCCATCTCACCCCGTGCCACCTGGCACTGGTGTGTGCTGGCTCTGCTCTGCACAGCCCAGCAGCACCGTCCCCATGGCTGTGCTGGTGGGAGAGCTGTGGGCACAGGTGGCATTGGCAGGGCCCACATGGATGCTAGTGGTGCCGGCGCAGGAGTGGAGCCAGCATGGTGGGGTCTTGCAGACGTTCAACTTCATGTCAGCCCACCACCGCTGCTCAGCATGGGCAGCCGGAGGGGTGTCCCACCCTGCTGGGGCACAGCTCCATGGTGCAGCCCAGGGAGCACCAGCTAGGGCATGAGGAGCCACTCGCACACCTCTCCCCACCACGTTGAGGATGGGTTGGCGTCTCCTTGCTCTGCAGCTGGAAACAGCACTGGGGGTACTGAGGGGAGATGGGAACACCCAGCACCAATTTGTCACAGTCAAATTTTGTCAAAGCAGTCCCACTTCCTTTTCTATCCGGCTACTGGGCTACCAGAGCGCCCTTGGTTTGAGCACAGCTGATGACGCTGCCTCAGACTCTGTTCCCGGCCGGCAGCAGAGGAGGTGCAGACGTGGTGGTACATGTCAGGCTGCCTGTGAGGGCCAGTCCCCATTACCATTTCACTGAGAACCTCAGCGATGGGGCAGAGAGGCTGCTTACTAATGGCTGCAGTTGACACCAAAGAGCACTGGAGGCAAGAATGGGAAATCAAAATGGTATTGACAGCATTGAAACACCTTCTGGGGAAAAAAGACTCTTGCCCAGAAGGGCAAATGCAAATGCCCCTGCCTTCAGCTGAGATACTGGGCTCCAGAGGAGCAGACCCTGCTTCCCATGGACCGCAGGAGACAGCTGGATGGGCAGCTGGATGGCACGCCTAGGGCTTAGCAAGCCGGAGCCAACACAGATGAAGCCCACCCACTGTCGATACAACACACAGCAGCAGTGCAGGATGAGGGACTGCAGCCGGGGACAGGAGCTCCCACGGGAAGGTCAGCAGAGCCCAGGTGATCCCCGAGGGACCCGCGCACGAGAGAGGATCACCCTAATGGCACACATTCACAGGCTGGTCAAATATGACGGTCCCTTGCAAGATGTGGGCAGTGACCTGGCACCTGGGTGTGGTGCTGGGCAGGCGAGGGCTGGCCAGGGTGGGATGGGTGAGGAGCTGTGCAGCCCTGCAGGGACCGGCTGGAGGAGCAGGGCCGTCCCCATGAAGCACAGCCAGCCAAGGGGAAGCTGCAGGAAGAGTTTTCAAGCATGCAAGAGGTGGCTGCAGAGAGGAAGGACATAGTCTGTTCTCCATATCCCTTGGGGACAGGACAAAGTCCTGCGGGGAGAGATCCCAGTTGGATACTAAGAAAACTCATCCCCATGGCATGGTGAGACCTGGGGCCTGTCTGGGGGTGCTGGGGCATCCCTGGGGGCCATCAGAGGACTCCAATGAGGACAGGAACCTGAGGAGTGCCCACCACAGCAGCAGAGGATCGGGCCCCTGCATCCTGCTCCCTGGTGCTGTTGAGGGGCAGAGGTGGGACCCTACCTCCTCTGCTCTGGACCCGTCTGCCTGTTGCACTATGTTTATTGTCCATAAGGCAGAGCTGGCACTTCCGAAGGGTTTCCACAGAGCTAGAGGCTGTGCATAGCCAATGCTGTCCCTTTGTGCCCAATGGAGTGGCCCCATCCCACGCTGGCAGCGATGCTCACAGCCCCACTGGCACCACTTCAAGCCCAGAGCATGCTGAGAGCTGCAGGGCGGGCAGCTGCCGGGTTGCTGTTTCCCTCTCACCCCAAAGTTCGGGCATTTGTGTCCGTGGGCTCAGGCGGCAGCACCCTGGCTTCTGAGAGAGCCCCTCTCCTGCCTGCTCTGCTGCAAACACCTGGCTGCTTGTCCTGGGGGGCCATCCCAGCATGTTCCCCAGCAGTGTGGGGCCGTGTCGGTGGCTGGCAGTGTGCCAGTGTGGCCAGCACATGCTGGGTGAGCAGTCAGGGAGGGAATGTCACTGTCCTGCTGCGGGGAAGACGCTCTCGGGAAGAGGCAGCAGTGTTTGGCTGCTTGGCCACAGCAGTGGTTGAGCAGCCCCTCGTCCCCACAGCACTGTCCCAGCAGGCTGGGGCCAGGGTTGCTGCTCTGAGCGGTGCCAGCACAGCCTCACGCCTCCTCGGCGGTAGCATCGATCCCCGCGTAGGTGAAGTTCTCGAACAGGGCCATGTTCACGTAGGCCTGTTGGGAAACCCCAGTCAGGAGCCTGTTGTGATGGTGATCCCATCTACCTTCCGTCCCCGCTGGCATGCTTGCCTTTTCTATCCTCTGGGGGGAGGCGATGGGGCTCCCCACACCCAAAAAATGATGCTGGGGTTACCCTCACCCATGGTGGGGTCAAACAGGTCCTCCTGCTGTATGTTCCTCTCCACACCCAAGAGATGCTCCAGCATTTGGACAAGCCCCATGCAGGGCGGGCATCCCTCCTGCTGCCATCACCACTCACCTTCCTGGCCTCCAGCATGCGGATGAGCTGCATGGAGATCTGGGCGAAGGGCGGGCGCTCGTAGGGGCGGTCACGCCAGCACTGCCGCATCAGCTCGTACCTGCGGGCAGAGAGCCGATGGCGGCTCAGCGTGCACAGGGAGAGAGGGGGCAGAAAAGCTGTTTGTGGGAGACAGGGCAAAGCAGGCTGGAAACTAAAGCCCAGGAAGAGTGTTTGGGCTATGGGACCCCAGCTCATCCCCCAGCCACCGTGCAGAGGGGAACCAGGCAGGAGGTACTGCAAGTGGTGGGAGCCCCGTGGGGCAGTGGGGTCAGGGGGACGTGGGTGTCACCATCATCTGGGGCTCTCTGCCCACTTACACCTCGTCATCGCAGTTGCGTGGCTTCTCCATGCGGTAGCCCTGGGGCAGCTTCTCGTACAGCTCAGCACACGTCATCCCACAGTATGGTGTCCCCCCTGTGGCCAGAGACACAGAGCTGGCTGTGGTGGGGACGGTCCCTGGGTGTCCTCTCCAGAGCTGCAGGAGAACCAGACCTGCAGGGACCCGAGTGGAGGCAGGGGACAAAGAAGAGCCTTACCCAAGCTGACGATCTCCCAGAGCAGGACGCCAAATGACCACCTGAAAGGGCAGGAGCCGAGGTTGTGATGGAGCCCCCAGCCGTGCCCCACTGATGGACATGGGGCAAAGCCCAGGGTGGAGCAGACAGCCAGGGCTTGGGCCGAGCCAGCAGCTCCCCAGGGAGATGCACCAGCATCACCTCCTGCCCCTGCAACACCCAGAGCAAAAGCATTGCCGCACCGACCACCCAGGAGGGCAATGGAGGTGGCTGCAGCCATGCCCCTGCCCGGGTGTCCCTGCCTGCAGGACTTACACGTCGCTCTTGGTGGTGTACACACTGTAGTTCAGGGACTCGATGGCCATCCAGCGAACTGGCAAGCGGCCCTGGGGAAACAGAGAGTGACCGTCAGGGTTGGGGGGATACCCTGCAGATGGAGGGCAGCCATGACCCAGCTGGTCCTGGCATGGTGGGTCATTCCTGCTGACAGCAGGGGTCTTGCCCACTGCATCAGTGCAAGCCCCATGGAGATGCTTCACTCCTGCCTCACCATCGTCTTCTTCACATAGACCTCCTCCCCTCTGGAGAGGCCAAAGTCAGCAATCTTGGAGGCCAAGTTTTCTCCCACTAGGATATTCCTGGCTGCCAGGTCCCTGTGAATGAACTGAAAGGGGCAAACAGTCAGCAGGAGCCACATGCTCCCTGTTGCTGGCCTTGGGGGTCTTGTGCCCTGCTCAAGAGTCCCCAGGCCCCTGGGGACAGGGTGCTCTGGGTGGTTTGCTGGGCATGTACCTGCTTCTCACTCAGGTACTGCATCCCCTTGGCCACGTCTGAAGCAAACTGGAGGAGCTGCTGGGAGGTGAGGGTGGAGGCAGTGCCATGCTCCTTGGCAAAGGCTGGGTCTGTCTCCAGGACTCGGCTTTTGCGGAGGAAGTCGAGGAGGTTTCCATAGGGAGCATACTCAATGGCGATGTACAGGTAGCCTGGGGAGCAGGAGAAGGTTGGGCTCATTGGGCTCTTCCCAGCAAAGAAGAATACACGGGTGGGCATGGGGCATGGGTCTGGGGAGAGGGAAGAGGGGGACAGTCCTCACCCTTGTTCTCGCAGGCACCCAGCAAGTTGATGATGTTGGGGTGGTGGCCCAGTTTGCACAGTACCTCCAGCTCCCCAGCAAAGTCTCGATGGTCATTCTCTGAAGCAAACTCTAGAAGCAAATCAATGATAGATGCCTCAGTCCTACAACAAGGGGCCTTCCTCTGCTCCTCTGCTGATGGCTCCTGCCCCTTCTCAGCCCTGAGCATGGTTGCAACCACAACCCGCAGCCCACCCTCCCCACCTCCCCGCTCTGCTCACCTTTCAGCATCTTGATGGCTGCATTCATTTTCAGGCCGTCCTTTTTGATCATGGCCCTGATGACCTGCCCGAAGTTGCCCTCCCCAATCATGTCCTCAAACTTGATGTCCTCCCACTCCAGGATGGGATAGCTGAGGGGCTCGGGCTGTGGCTTGGGCCGACGTGTCAGGGTCAGGGTCCCCGAGTTGAACTGCAGGATAGTCTCTTCCCCCTGGCAAACAGGAGCGGGTGAGGTTAGGGGCACCAGGCACCCCTCTGCCCGCCCAGCAGTCCTGGCAGGGCAGGCGCCATGGGCAAGGGTGGGCTTCGCACCCTCTCCGTGTGGAAGTGAGGTCTGGATGCATCCGGACTGGAGGCTACGGAGCGTGGCCTGGATCGGGCTAGGACGTGGGGAGCTGGGGACACGGTCCTGGAGGGGCAGGCAGCACTCACCGAGCCAGATTGGTACGTAAAGGTGCGGCGCCGGTGGAAAAAATTCTTCTTGATAAGGAAAAGAGCCAGAAGGGCAAAGAGGATGGTGAGGCAGGTGACGGACACGGAGCCGACGATGGCCAAGAGCAGCTGCTGGTCTATTCCTGCCTGCTCGGTGCTCTGGCTGCCCAGGCTGGGCGGCACGCTCAGTGCTCCTGATAAAAGGAGGGATGGAGGGTCATGGTCCATGGCCAAGCCCTGCCCAGGTTGCACAGGTGGCCAAACACCAAGAAAGCAGCCCTCTCCCAGCATCCTGGGATTCCATGAAGACACTACGACTGCATCCCAAGCTCCTGGGCCATGGTGGCACAGGGGTGAGGGTGTCACTGCCCAGGCCCTGCCACCAAACCCTCCAGTTTCTGGACCCTCCAGCCAGCCCTGGGTCAAGCCACCAGCTCCTCCCATGCTGGCTCTGCCCTGCTCCTTTAGCGCCTTGTCCACCGTGTCACCCTCTGGCCAAGGCAGAGCCACTCTGTGGGTGCCATGCTGTCACCGTGCCACCCTGCCCCATCAGGACTAGGAGGAGCAGGATTTCTGAAGATGCCTGCAAATGTTTTGGGTTTGGGCTGCTGCTTCAGAGCCACTCTCCGAAGTTACCATGAGCACCCTGGACACTCTTTGCTTACCCAGATGCAAGCCCAAGCTCCAGCAGAGCCATGAACCTCCTGCCTGCTGGGACACCCTACTCACCATCCCCCAGGGTCTTGGCTTTCACGGGCTGGCTCCACTCCCCTGGGACATGGGAGTTGGCCCGTACACGAAACTGGTAGCTGGTGCTGGCATTGAGGCCCCCGACGATCTTGGTAGTCTCGGCACCGCTGTCGGTGTCGATCCACTGGGGCTCACTGGTGCCCCCCACCTGCTGCAGCTCCACGATGTACTTGGTGATGCCCCCGTTGGGGTACTCGGGGACCTGCCAGGAGAGCTTGATGGCGGTGTCAGACACAGACTCTGCTGAGAGCAACCGCGGGGAGGAGGGCCCTGGAACAAGGATAGGAGGGTGTCAGACTCAAGATGGGGCTCTCAGTGCTGCAGGAGCTGAGCGCTGGGGTGAGGACTGGACCCCGTGGATGGCAATGGCCACCAACGCTGTGCCAGGTTTGAGGGACCTCTAGGGACCCCCGGCCCCCACTTGGGCAGAGGCAGAGCTGCTCTCCAGCAGCAGGGCAGGACTGCACTCATTAAACACTCCCAGCCTTGGGGAATGTAAAGCTACACATCTCTGTTTTGACTAGCTCTTGGGATATTTTCTTCCACTCCCTCACACATGGCAGGTTTTGAGCATCTTATCATTCCTACTGCCTCCTCTGAACCTTCTCCAGCCTGCCCATGTCCTTAACTGCAAATCACCAAATCACACAAAACTCTCAAATTTGCTGAGCAGAGAAAACCTCACATGCTTCAAGCCTGACATCCACCAGTCCTCCCAAAATGTGTGGGCTGGCACAGAGCGTCACTGAGGGCCTCATGCTCTGCTTCCCCCTTGCCTGCCAGAAAGGTTGGTCAGGCTGATGCCGCACCTCCCCACGGTCTCTCACCCGTGTGGGGCGCTGTATGTGTGTATATGTGCCCCCAGAAGAGGCTGCAGATCTCCTCAAGCCCTAGTGACTATCCAGCAAAATTACCAGGCGGCAGGGTTAAAGTGAACCAAAGGAAAATTATTTTTTCATGCAAAGGATAATTACTTCGAGGAACTTGTTGCTACAGGGTATTGTAAAAGCTGCAAGTACAGACAGGTCCATCAAGGCTTGAACAAGGGCATGGAGGACAGATGTGTTTGTGAGCATCACTTGTGATGACCTGAATGTCATGTTCAGCTTAGGATATTTCTCAGCTACTTGATGCTGGAGGCTGCTGGGTCTAGTGGGAAAAAGAGGACCCATTTCCCCCAAGTACCTGTTCATGCACTGTCAGAGATGAGATACAGAAGCAGCCAGACTAGAGAGGGTCACTGTTACATTTATAACTGCTTAATCATTGTAATTCCCTGTAATAATTCCCTGTGCACTACTGGACCCACCTTTGCTGTTGATCATGACCTTGTAGAGGTCAGACGGGGGGCCCAGGCTGGTGCAGTGGTAGACCAGCACCTCCAGCCCATACTCCTTGTTGAACTCCAGGTCTCCGATGCGGGCAGAGAGCACAGAGATGGACGTGATATTTTTCTCACAGACTAGCCGCCTTGCAGAGTCAAAGAGGTGGACAATGAACCCATGTGCTGGCTCATGGTTACTTGGCAATTTCCAGTTGACATGAAGTGTGTTTTTCTCCTCTATGGACCAGCCTTCGATCACAGGCTTGACTGTGGGCTCTGTGAACAAGGCAGCAAAACCTCATGTGCAAGGTTAAGGGTATGGTCAGTGTTAGGGTCAGGGTGAGGGAGGTGGAGGCTCACCAAGGCACTCAGTCACCATGATGGCCTCAGGCCCCTTGCTGCCCTCTCCACCATGCCCTGGCCGGCTCAGCTGCACCTTGACAACATAGGCCGTCACTGGACGGAGGTTCATGAGGGTGATGTTCTCACTGTTGTCAACTGTTGGCCAAGAGGACGTGTAAAAACCATGCCCGTGACCCACACTCTGCCCTGCCTCTGGTGTCCTCCCTGGCATCACTGGATAGGTCCCAGGATGGAGACCTCTTCCAACCCCAGATCCCCACTACTTGGGTAGCTGTCCGTCCTCTCCTGCCTCAGTCCCCTCTCCCCTGGCAAACACATACCCACAATGGATGACCATGCTGAGGTGTCGTCCTTGGGCTTGTAGAACAGCTTGATGGACACGATGGGTCCATCACCAGAGAAGCAGTCCACAGGTGACACCACAAGCTGGCGGCTCTGCTTGGCCAGCAGCCGTGGGGGGGTCAGGGGCTCTGGTGGCTCTGGGGATGAAGGAGAGTATGACACTGGTGGGACTGGGAACAGTGAGGAGCAGAATGTGGGGACATCCACAACCTTTTGGCTTCTTCTAGCTTTGTCAGGGAAGGCTTTTATCACCACCTAAATCTGTCTGCTGGCACTGTGGCACACGATGGCTGCCACCCAGTCCAGTGCAGGGGGTTTGGCATTTCCACACCATGTGGCAGCCTCCCCCAGCAGCCCCAGCTCATCCCGCTTGTGCCACTGCCTGCTCACCTCGGACGTTGACCTTGACTTTCCGGCTGTCCTGGCCCCCAGTTGTGGAGACCCGGCACTCCCAGAGCCCCGTGTCTGCCTTTGTCAGGTGCCGCACTTGAAACTCGCAGGTGATCTTCCCCAGCTCAATGATGGCTTTGATGAGCTGTGGGCACACAGGGTGCACTCAGCCCCCTGGCTCAGCCCCCCGGCTACCCACACCGGTCTGAAGCTGCAGAGCAGACTGGTGGGGAAATGGGTGCTTCTGGGGGCAATGCAGGTTGGGGCTGGTGTGAGGGGATAGCGGAGGGGCAAGAAGCAGGCGCCAGGCAAGCGGCAATACCTTGAGCATGGTGCCATCAGCCTTGCGCATCTCCACACTGTCGCTGGCAGGCAGTGGGTTGCCAGTGGTCACGCAGCTGACAACGGGCTCTGAGCCCAAGTTGAACTCCAGCTCTGAGGCCAGTTGGATGATCTGGGGGAACCGGTCTGGCACAGAGAAATTGGCGTTAGGGCTGCTCCCGCTCCTCCCCAGGCGCAAGAGGGGCTGGCACCTTTCTCTAGCCGCAGCTGGACCCTGGTGCTGGGGGGGGCTGGTGCTGGCTGCTGCAGTCCAGCTCCTGTCCCTGCCCCACGTGCTGGGCTCAGCAGTGCTCTCTGCACAACTAATCCCAGGGGGCCAGGCAAGATGCTCCCCTGGTTTCCATAGGGTTGGAGGCTACTTCTGCAGGCAAAGTGGGCTGCTGAGCCACCTGGTGAGACTGGTAGCTGAAGGCCCCCCCAGTCACTGGTGAAGAAGAAGCTGGAACCCACCCAAGAGTGAGGGACAGAAACGCGCTGTGGCCCCACGCCAGCCTCACCTGACTTCTCACAGTGCTGACCATGCCAGCCCGCTGGGCAGATGCAGCCACTGAAGCGGTTACAGCTGCCTCCATTTTGGCAGGCACACCCCAGGGCACAGTCAGGGCCATAGTATCCCGGAGGACAGGCTGTGGGAAGAGGAGAGCTCACTGCTACACCTGGCCATGGCATGGGGCTGGCACAGCGCAGAACCGTGCAGGCAGAGACTGCAGGCAGGCAGCAGCACTGCCCAGCCCAGGCCAACTCTCAGCCCAGGAGAAGTTTGCACTGACCCCAGAGGAAGCCCAGGTTGGATGGGCAACATGATGGATGCCCACATCCCCATACCTTGGGTGCAGCGGGAGCCGCTCCAGCCCGAGGCGCAGGAGCAGCCGTAAGGGTCCGGCAGGCAGAAACTCAGCCCCCTGCAGCCCTGGGCTCTCTGGCATGTCTCCTGGCAGTTGCGGCCAAACTGGCCTTCCCGGCAGGCTGGAAAAACAAGTGTGGTCTGCCCTCACCTGCTGTTTGCCCATGCACTGCTTGCGCACGGCTCGGCACTGGCTCGGGCTCCCCGAGCCCCATATTGCCATGCTGAGCAGGTACAGAAGCTGTGTCCTGCTGAGAAGGTGAATGGTCCAGCCCTGCTCCAGAAAGAGGGGGAGGTGCTGGGGATACATGTGGCATTTCTGGTCACAGTGCCAGGGTCTGGGGGTGCAGAAGGGACCCCATGTGTGCCCTGGGCGCAGCTCCTGCTGCCGGGCAGCCTGGTACCTACCTCGCTCGCAGCGGGTGCCCATGAACCCAGGAGGGCAGATGCATTCACCAACGTGGTCATGGCAGATGCCACCATTCAGACAGTCGGGACAGTCCTTCTTACAGGATGGTCCCCATTTCTTTGCAGGGCAGGCTGCAGAGAGAGTGGAGGGGACACAGGGTTGCACTGGGCTGGGGTCAGGGTACGGCTGCCTGTCCCTGCATCCTGGGGAGCCAGGTCCCTGCTCACCTCGCACAATCAGGCGGTAGAAGGCACTCCAGAGAGGGCTGTCGCCCATGAACGTGGCACTGTAGACCCCATTTTCGCTCACGCTGACGTTGGGGAGTGTCAGGGCGACGAGGTCACCCCTCACCTCACCCCGGTCTGTGGTCTGGTAGTAGGTGCCTGCAAGGGGGCAGAGGGTGACTCGGGGTCCCCCTGCGCCCCCAGGGCCAGCACCAGGCACCGGCTGGGAGCAGCCTCAGCCCCATGCCTGCTCTCAGGACCACTTGCCATTTCTTTTCCACATAACATCCGTCTCCTTCCTCTTGAGAACCCTGGCAGAGAAGGTGGCCATCTCGGCGACATTCACGGACTGTGTGACCTTCACTGGGAAGAGGTGGGCTGTGGAAGAGGAGGATGAGGAGGAGCAGGCTGAGCAGCAGTCACCCCCGCCCCCAGGGCTCTCACACCCAAGGGCAACACGGGCACCCGCAAACTAGCACCTCCAAAACGCAGCCCTGGTGCAGCCCAGCACTCACCACACATGTTTCTGCTGGGATGTTACGACATGTCTCCCCGTTGCCCCATGTGGGAACTGGGACCCCCCGAGCCTCCACAGGGATGGGCCCTTCCTGTCCACTCCAGCCCCCATGGGCAGACACCAAAGAGTGGGATGGGGCACCCTGTCCCCCAGCCAGCCCGCCAGCCTCAGCCCAGCGTGGGATGCCAGTGGCAGCAGCCCAGGGAGGTGACAGCAGGGACAAATCTGCACGGTGCACCCTGCTCACTGCCAGCCTGGGGAATGCGGAGCAGCCACAGGCAGCAGCAGCACGGGCAGGTGAGCGGCAGTGAGTGGAAGCAGGAGTCTGGAGGGACCAGCAGCCCTGTCATGGCTGTTTTCCTGATCTCCCAGGTGCTGGGTCGTGCAGCAGCAATGACCTCTCACAGTATTACTGTGAGTCAGCCAGAGCCCAGCTTTGAGCACAAACAGGGCCATAAATACTTTAAGGTCTGGGAAACCAAGCCCTGGGTGTGTCAGGACAGACACAAAAAGGCACAGGCAGGTGCTGGCTCTCGGAGCCTGCCTGCACGCCAAGTCCAGCTTGCACGCACTCAAAGTAGCCATGCCAGCTCAGAGCTAAGGCACCTCCAGCGCTTTGTCCTTCCCTGGTGAGGCTGTGGGCAGGGACGAAGCGGCACACGCCACGGATGCCCAGGGAAGGGCACCGCAGGTCATGCATCCTGGTCATTCCCCAGAATTGCCCCCTGACTTCAGTGGTTTGCAGCCCAGGAGGTTCCCAAGTCTGTTCTTATCCCTCTAGTTGAGATCTTTCTGCCACGGACTTTGCAGTCCCTTGCAAAGGCTGCACAGATGTGGCTCGTGTCCTGTCTCACGCCATCTTGCTCGCCAGAGTGAGAGCCCGACAGGTTCCTTGGGGATCACACACACACAGCGCATTGCATTTACCTACACTGAATTTTATCTGCTGCTCCACCTCCCGCCTGCAGTACCTGCAGCCCCCACAGAGCTCACCCCTCCTTGTGCAGCTTGGGGGCAGCCAAGCACCCAGGAAGGCTGCCAGAGACGTGCCTCAGTGCTACCTCCTGCGCCCCTGCCCTCCCCAGGAGCCCGTGGCAGGGACACGAGGCTGGCACGGCTCCCAGGGGCTGCCCCCGCCCTGGTTAATGTTTTCCAGACCCCACCACCTCCTCCAAGGGCGCCCGACTTCCTCTTGGACCTTGCCCTGCTGCCGGGCACCATCCCCAGCCCAGCGGCTGCCTGTGCTGCCGCCCGTCCCCACACACCTCCGCAGGGCCTGGCTGCGCTCCTCCAGCTGAACATCCCTCCCCTCTTCACCCCACCGGTGCCAGTGGACCCCAAACCTAGCCCATGGGTCACTGCCATCCCCCCACCACGTGGGCTAGTGCCAGGATTGCAAAGCACAGGGCAGGCAGCTCCCACACTGACCCGGCTGGCAGGCAAGGGGCTGCCCACTGCCTCCCCCAGCTGCTCACCGTTGTGGCTGTTGTGCACATAGACCACCTGTGCCTGCTCGGATGGGGTGCGTCCCATGCAGTAGAGGATGCCCACCAGGTCAGCCATGGAGAAGCCCCTGGCCTGGACGTGGTTGCTGCGGTTGCGGTAGTTTTGGAAGCCCGTCTTGGGGTGTGTCATCACAATCTTGTTCTCCCGCTCGATCTGCAGGTAGCTCACATCGTGCTCCCCCATGACGCAGGAGAGGTAGAAGTCAGAGTGGGACAGGCTCTGCACATTGGCGATCAGGGTGATGTCCAGGATGGCCCCTGGGGTGGGGGAGCATGAGGGCACGTCATGGCTGGACAGCCAGCTGCCTCAGGGCCAGACCCCATCCCTCTTTCCAGGACATTTTTGCCGCCCCCAGCCCAGGAGGCACAACCAGGGCACAGCCAAGCTGGGTGGAGACTCTTCCGGGTGACATGGTGGGCATTTCCACTCTCCTTTTGGAGATCCCTATGAACTCAGCGCCCTCCAACACGAGCCAAGCTTGCAGCAGGATGGGGGTCCTGGGTCCCCTCTCTTTCTGTGAGCTGCCCACACGCCAGCCCCAAGCTGGGGAGAGGCAGGCAGGGGAGGGCGCTGCTGGCCCCTGAGGTCTCCAAATGGCGGATCACAAAGGGATGCTTCCTCCCTTCAAACCCTGCTCTGATGGCACCACTGAGCTCCCACAGCCACATTGTCCCACCAAGCCTCTCTGGGGCAGGGGCTGCTCTCTGGGGCAGAGGGAAAGGGGTGATTTACCTGCCAGCCGTGGGAGAAGAAGCAGAAGATAAACCTGGAGTCCCATGTCCTTGGAGCGTGTCCTGAATCTGGCACAGGTCAGAAAATCCACGGCATGTCTCGGCCACGGGAGCTGGAGTCAGAGGCTGTGGCTGCCTAGGGGCTCCACAGGAGCTCAGGACCCTTGCTCTCTGCCCGCACCCCTCATCTTGCCTCTTGCCCTGCTGCTCGGCGTCTGGGGCAGCTGGGACCACCTCCTCTGGTGCATAGCCTGGGCACGCTGAGGAAGATGCTCCCGTCCCCGCTTGCTCTGCGGCTACCCGCCCGCTCGGGAGCGGGGCTTGGTGGCGAAGAGGCCACTGAGGTGCCCTGCCTGGTGGCAGCTCTCCTGGGGAGCAGGCGCCCACCCCTCTGGGGCTAGGGCTGCATGCTCAGGGCTCCCCAAACCATGCTGAGCCCCACGCCCGGCCAGGAGCCCTGACACCCCTCCTCGCCCACCATGCAGAGGATCTCATGCCCCAGCCCGCCCAGGCGGCAGCATCCCCATTCCCTCGGCGCAGCCCCTCAGCCGATGGCTGTGGGAAGGGTTCTCTGGAGTAGGGAAAGGAAAGGGGCCAAGGGGCCGTGGCTGGCGGCGGCGGCGGAGCCAAATCCTGTTTCCCATGCGGCGTTTCCTGCTCTCCACCCATTGTTTGGAGACGGCCCTGACTCCAGGAGACGGCAGGAGCTGCCCCGCTCAGGCTGTCCTCCGGCGACTGGCGCGTGGCCATACTGAGGCCGTACACACCTCGTGACACCTCGGCCTCCCGCCGCCACGAGCCGGGGCACCAAGGCATGGCCCCACCTGGGCTCCATGTTGCAGCGGGGCCCATCATGTGGCTGCTGTCCAGGTTGAAAGAGGTTGGGGAGGAGCACAGACAGGGCGACAAAAAGCTCACCAGCCTGCACGAGAGGGCAGCCACTGCCAGGGCAGAAAACCCTCCATGTTGCAGTAAACATGTCTGTGAGAAGAGGAAAGCAGCAGAAAGCCCAGCTTTCCCTGCGTGCTTTCCCACACACGGTGCCAGCATGGGCACGGGCATGGCACGGCATGGCCCTGCTGCCCCCCAGCCACAGGAGTCCCACCCCCAGCCCTCCTGGGGTGCCACCGTGGTCTCTGGCTGGCTCCGGCCTCTTCACCTGGCAAATAAAAGGCATTCGCTAGGAAATCACTGCAAGCTTCACCCACCAAACCTCACACTGCTTCACAAACCAAGTTGTTCCCACGTGAAAGTCAGGGCTGCCAGGGAGTGAGCCTCATGTTTTGGTGCGTCCCGAGCCCATGCTGTATCCGGCCAAAAATCTAAAGCACACATGGAAAGGAAGGGGAAATCCATTCATCACTTCCGACTATTTACAGTGCGCTCCGGGGCCACACGGTGCCCGCAGCATGCTGAGGGAGGGATGGCAGCGGGCAGGGGCTCCCCCAGCGCAGCCACCAGACCACCCCGTGACGGGAGGGATGGAGGGGGTCTGAGAAAGATGGGACACTGGATGCAACTGCCCACATTTAACTGAAAAACTAAGCCTGGTGTTTTGCCATGGGCTGTGTGTAGGCAAGAGGCTCTGTTTTTGGAAGACTCTCAGGGCACTTGAGGCACAACCATCGTGTAAATGCCGTGCTTGTGGCCGGCCCACAGTGGGACACGCAGAAGCTGGGCAGTTGAGGCTGGTCGCTGCTGCTGTCCATTCTCTCCCAGACTCCCACATGCCCCTGTTTGCCTGGCCAACCCCAAGCTCAATTGCAGGAGTGTTGGGTCAGGGACTCATCCACAACCTCTGTACAGCTGCAGGAAGGGGGACAGGTACATGAATAGATAAATAAATGGCTTCTTCCCCGAGTTCACTGGCTGTAGAGGTCAGTCTCACTCAGAACTGTAATTTCCATTATGCTAGTGTGTGCTTACACATGCTGCACTTGAGGCAGCAACCAGAGAGCACACACGGGCTGTGCTCCCCCAGCAGCACGTGCACAGACGTGAGTGATGATGCACTCTGTGAAATGTCCTCTGACACGAGGAATCACTTTGAGGACAGGATTATTTACACAGACCAAACAAGCGTTATGGGAAGGCTTTGCGGCTGCGGGCCCTGCAGGGTGCTCCTCCAGAGGGCACAGCATGGCTGCTCTTACTGCCTGAGGGGAACCGGCATGTTGCTTTGCTCTTTTTGGAAATGTGAACCATTTGGCATCAGAGCTCCACACCAGGTGATGCCCAGAAGGTCTCAGGTATCCATCAAAGGGTATAACCTAAGCTGATTTGTCCCCTTGCATTTTTTCTAGGAACATCTGGATAAGAGGTTTCTACCTGTGCAGACCCCTTGGTTGGGAGGTGGCATGGGAAACCTCTCTGGCAGATTTTGTGGGGAGACCCAACCAGGACCCTATAGCTCCAGTTTAACCTTATGTAGCTCCAGAGGAGGAACCAGGGAGCTGGGTGCAGCCGAGCCCAGCCAAAGCAGCTCGCCACACTTGCTCTCCTGCAACACGAAAAGCTCCAGCTGCCCAAACCACAGCACACTGAAAGCACCTGAATTTCTGCTGAATCCACAGACCTCAAATCTTTTGCTGAATCATGATGGGCTAAAAAAAAAAAAAGAGTAATAAAAATACCCCTTTTTGTTATCATTTGCATATTTTAATGCACGGCACCAGATGCCAGAAACCATAACACACCGATACATTTCCTGATAGGAAACGCAAACACCCTGCGAATCCACCGGTGGGCTGGTTTGCCTCAGCAACATTTTCTAGCCCTGTTTGTCTGGCTGTTTGTTTTGTTTTGTGTGCATGGTGGTTCCCGGGGACCTGCAACGTTGGGTTAAGGGCTGCTGCCCTGAGGCATAAGAGCAGCCCAGGAGCGCGGTGGCCAAGCACCCCCAGCCTGCCTGGTCGCATGTCAAGACAGCTGGGGAGCAGGCAGCTGCTTGGCTACTCTTGTGTTCAGTGCAAGCTCACAGGATCAAGGATGTGCTGCTGGGAAGCCCTGTCCCTGAGGAAAGGGTGGGACGCGTGGCTGTGGAGGAGCCTCCTGACAGCTGGGGGAAGCGGGGCCGCCCTGTGCTGACCGCCGCCAGAATGGAAACTGCGGAGCCGCAGTGCTCTTGTTGGCAGGCAGCTTCCTGCTGCGAGTGGGAATGGGGAATGGAGAATGGTGAGTGGGGCAGAGAGCTGAGGGCTCCCTCCTGCTGCAGAGCTCAAGCTGGGAGCAGGTGCTGGCAGCACCTCCCCTGCCCGGGCTGTGCCTCTGGCAGCCCTTGGCCTCTCAGCCGTCCCAGCTCCCACGGGCATGGGAGCACGTCCTGCCCAACCATGTGCCAGCAAACACCTGCGAGATGCTGCTTTGACATGATTTCCCTGGTTTTCCGTGACTCCATGGCAGGTCTGGCAGGGAGCACTGCTGATGAGTGGTGGGTCTGTGTGAGGGTGCCGGAGGCAGTGGGGCACCCCCATCCTCTGGGACCTTCAGAGGATGGCTCAAGGAAGTCACAAATTTTACTAGCAGCTCCCTGATGCTGGAAAGCCAACACTACTGAGCCACTGTGGGGCTCAGGGCCCTGCCAGTTTGTTGCACGTTGTAAACACCTTTCCGCCTGAGTCCCAGTGAGGCTTTGATTTTCCTGTAGGAAACTCGCCTGCTGCCTCAGCCCCAGCTTCTTCAGCTGAGGTTTGCTGCATGCCCCAGCACCGGCTGCATGGAGCGGGGGCACGGTGGCTGGGGGCTGCTCTCCTCAAGCATGGCCATCTCGGGGTGGATGCCACAGAGATGCCCCAATCCTCCTCTGGCCCCCCAGCACCTCCCAGTGCTCTGCTCCCACCGAGGCACCCTCACGGCACCCCATGGTCTGCCAGGCGGATGCTGGCAGTCCCCACTCGCCCGCCACGGGAGGCAGTGGGTGAGAGGTGTCAGGGCACGGTGGTTAATGTGTAACTGGTGCCGCCACCTTTCACCCACGCACTGCCAGCGGGAGAGCCCGGGCCGTGGCGGCCCGCACGCCGGCTCGCAGGTGCTGGTGGTCTGCGGGGCTGTGTGGCCGGGGTGTGGGGGCTCGGCGGGGGCCCCGGGCTGTGTGGCTGTGGCCACACCTTGCCCGGCACGGCCGGCTCTGCCGGCTTCCCCGCTTGCTCTGAGACTTGTTTTTCTGCCCAGCAGTTTCCTGGAGCCAAATGGCTCCCGCCTGCCTGCTCGGGGTCTGCAGCCTCCTCTGCGCCTGGTCGGTGGTGACGGGACACCCCTGCAGCCTCAGCCACCAGGTAGGGGGGCCGAGGGGGCTCTGGTGTGGGCAGCAGCTGGGGGCGGGCAGGGGCACCCCACTGCCGGTCCTGCCAGCAGGGCTGGGGTGGTGGCACCGTGCACCTGCGGGGCGGCAGGCCCTGGCAGGCAGATCCTGCTCTGCACGGCTTGAGACACGAGGAGCAATGATAACCCACAGGAGCAAGTGGAGTATGCTGGGAGATGTGCTGTGCTTGTGGCCACCAGCCACAGGGGTGGGTCACCCACACCTGGAGTCTGGCTGTCCTGCTCCCAGCCCTGCAGCACCCCTATCCCAGCCCAGCAGCACCCCTGTCCCAGCCTCAGGCTGAACATGTCACGTTGTCCAGCCTGTTCACCAAAGCACAGCAGGGCTGGCAAAGCCTTGCCTGAGCAATGGCATTTCTGACTCTGGGGGGTCTCTTGGCTGCCGCCATAACACAGCTGGTGACAAGGAGCACATGGCGAGCAGCAGCACAGCACATCTCCGAGGGGCTCCCAGCCCCTCGCTCCCTTCACTGCACGGTGACGCAGTGACCAAAGCCAGGGTCAGGGCAACTGTAGGGTCAGGATCCCTGAGCGCCTGGCAAGGAGCAGGAAATATAACTAACCCATCCCGCCGGGACAAGTGCCGCAGCCAGTGGCTCGGCTGCACCGGCAGGAGCCAGGAGGAGGCTGGAAAAGTGGCTGTTGCAGGCAGATGGCACAGGGCAGACCTGCCCATGGAGCTCTCAGATACTCCCTCAAAAGATTTTTGCTGTTTTCCCCGGACTCCCCATGCCCAGCCCTATGTGAGCTTGAGACAGGATCTGTGCAGCTCCCCCATTGCTCAGCCCCATTATAACCCAGTCCTCAGCAGCCCAGGTTTATAAGTGTACATCTGTTCCTCCAGTGAGCAGGGACAGCAGAGCCTGATAGGAGATTTAGGTGAACAGCAGGAGGAAAGGTGATCACACGAGAGGCAAGGAGGCAGAAAGGCTGGCTAGCTGGAAAGCAGCCAGACCTAGAAAGCCAGGACTACAGATCGCAGCAAACTTCCAGCTTATCTGCCTGTGGGGCCCAAACATGGCATCAAGCAGGAGCTCATGCCTGCCCAACCAAACTTAAATTGCTGACCTGCTCTCTGACAACTTCAGTTTGGGCAGCTGGCCCTATCCCACATAACGCACAGGCAGGTGTAACACATGCTGGGGACTGCTCCCCCAAACAAGCTTGAATTTGCGCACCCTGCTTTTTTGGGGAAAAAAAATTGATCCATGTGGGCTGATCGATCAATCCAGCATGCACTGCTGGCCTTTTGGGACAGCATATGGTCCCTGGTCTGGTTCGTTTGCTGGTGTAGCCACAGCCAGCCTGCAATAAGCTGCTGCCACACATGGTGTATCTTCTGAAATGCGGGAGGGCTGGAGGCAGGGCTGAGGTATCCTGCACAGGTCCCAGGGAGCAGCTCTTGACACAGGTGCCTGGTGCAGGTGCCCACCGCTTTGCAGCCCGGCTGGCTGCCGCTGCCTGCTTACCTGCCTGCTCCTGCCTGCCCTCGCAGCGGGCTGGGGTCTCACCCACATCCCTGCCCCAGCTGGGAGGTTGCCCTTGTGCCACGCAAGAGCTCCCGGGGGGCTGGAGATGGGGATCTGAGGGAGGAAGAGGAAGGCCCTCTGCAAGCTGACGCTGTATGACAACTGCCCTATAAGGGAGGGCAGGAGGGTGATAACTTAGTCCTTTCGCACCCATGCCATCTGTTTGTGTTTCCCCCAGCTCCCTTTCAGCTGGCTGCTCTCACTCTTGGTTTGGCCTGCTCATCTTTCTACATTTATCCTTGGCCCACACCAAATTGGCAGCTTGTGGTTTTTACACCTGTTTGTATCTTTGCTTTTTTAAAATCTGCAAGGGTAATTAACTAAGACATTTGAACCTCTGGGGAGTCTCAGTCTAGAGATCCTCCCCAGCTCAGAAAGCCTATGTCAGACAGCAGCTTTTTTTTCCCAGGGATGGGCCAACTGCAATGGAAAGAGCCTACTGCACGCTCCAAGTTCCCTTCCAAGCAACATCACCGGTTTGGACCTCTCCTTCAACAACTTGGTCATGCCCCGTCACGGGACTCTCTTGATGCATTTCCCTTCCCTGCGCTCCCTCAACCTCTCTAGCAATGCCCTGCTGGCGCTGAGCCCAGCAGTCTTCTCCAACCTCAGGGCACTGCGCTTGCTGGACCTGAGCAGCTGCAGCATCACCTACCTCCACACAGACGCTTTCGAGGGCTTGGGAAACTTGCACACGTTGCTCCTAAGAAATAACAGTCTGCAAGAGGTTGAGGTCCCTTTCTTCCTGCCGCTGAAAGCTCTTTTCCACCTGGATCTGCAGCACAACGCGCTGGTGTCTGTGGATGCTCTGAGCCTGCAGCTGATGGAGGCAGTCCCGCAGGTCCGGCTGGAAGGGAACCCCTGGGTCTGCGACTGCAGCGCGCACCCTCTGCAGCAGTGGCTGTGGCGCAGGCAAGGTGAGCGGGCAGGGGTGGGGGGCAAAAGAAGTGTCGGGCAGGAGGAAACCTGGGTGCAGCAGTTCTGCTCAATCCTTTTGCTCCAACCCCTGGGCTGGCTCTGAGATGGCTCCCCAGGTACCTCTCCCACACTGCTGAGGGACACAGAACTGAAATATGTCAGTTCCTGACTTGCAGTTACACATGATACCAAAGATTTCTAGGAACAACAGACAGGATAATTTATCCACTCTTCCGGGAAAAGGGCTACACATATACTTCAGCCCCTAAATCCACCTATATGTATCTACATGGAGTGACCATGTTGTCAAGAGCCACTGAGCACTCGGTAGCTCCTCTTGTGGAGCCAGATCAGGCTCCAGCCCTCTCAGTTCAGTTCCCAGGCAAGAGCCGCCCTGCAGCAGTGGGGTTTCTTTCAGTATTCATGAATTTGGCATTATCCTTTTACAAGGAGCCTGCTAATCACAGTCACAAACTCGCATGGTTCCTCGGTCAGGGAATTTTTTCTTTGGTTGTGCCTTACAATGTACTGAGAGCCGGCGAGGCTGGAGGGCAGAGCCAGGAACACCTTGCGATGCATTCCATCAACCCAGGAGCAAGCAGGGATCATCTTTTCTAAACTGGGAAGGGGACGGGCGAAGGCCCCCATCCCACCTTAGCCTGTGTGTCTCCCAGCTGTGCAGGTGACCTGCGCATCACCCCCAGGGCTGCGGGGCCGGGAGGTCGCAGCTCTGGATTCCCAGGACCTGGGCTGCCGGATGAAGCAGCGGTTTCCTCGGGGAGTGAGCACAGTGCAGCAGGTCACAGTGACCCACAGCAACAGTAAGTTGTGCAGCCATGGAGGTGTCTGAAAGGTGTAGCTCCCTCCTGCCCTCCATCACCCCAGAGGGGACGGCAGGTGGAGACCCCCTGCTCTCACCTGCAGCCTCGGGGGCTCAGGCTGACCGGCCACGGCTGGTACGGTGGCTTGGTGGGGAGGGTGGCCACCACCTGTAGGTGTCTGCTGGCTGTGCAACAGAAAAGTTAGCAGAGGCCACAGAGCTACACAGAACACAGAATTAATGGTGATGGGCAGCAGTATCAGACAACCGTCTGGCAGCTTTCCCCACAGTGTTCACATGCCCTTGGTAGCTAGCTCTTGATGAAGAGCATTTATATTGCTCCTAAGGAAAGCAATCCAGTGCTGGCTGCACGCCGCAGGCATGCACAGCGCTGGCTGCTGGGGGGTGCCGGGTGTGCCACAGGCTGGCCCGCTATGCCCTAATGTGGCTTTCCTGCACCACAGCCACTACACCACCCACTGGGAAGGGAGGAAGGAGCTGGCCGTACCTGGTGGGCTTCCTGGTGGCAGCAATCGGCATCTCCATCCTGATTGCACTGGCTGCCAAGTGCAAGCTCTTCCACAAGAACTTGGCCAGCTACCGCCACCGGCCGCTGCCTGAAACCAACTTGATCGGAGGCAGCCCCATGGAGGAGGGCAGCACCTGGGACAGGGGCTTCTCAGGCCAGGGGGCCAGCGAGAGCCACCCCATGCCTGGTGCTGCTGACCTGCAAGCTGAGGATGATGATGGCTTCATCGAGGACAACTACATCCAGCCAAGTGAGCATCTTCCAGAGGAAGAGGAGCGGGAGTCGCACCTCTCCATTTGAGCCTGCAGCCCAGACACCACCGCTGTGGCCTCTAGCTGCCCCTCCACCTCCATCCCCTTCCTGCTCTTTCCCACTTGCCCTTGGCTTTTGGCTCCATGTGGCTGGGGACAGGCGGAAAGGAGCAATGAGGAGAGGGAGAAGGGGTGGGCTCAGAATGGTGATGGAGGCTGGAGGCAGCCAGACCCATGGCGCCACAGTGTGATGCCAGAGGGGCTGCACCAACACGGTGACGCTGGACCCGCTGCTGCTCTCCCAGCGCTGCTCAGATGCTGACGATGAAGGAGATGGTGCCTGTTGCACCTGGGCATCCTGGTGGGATGGGAAGAAGAGCCTGTCCTGGTGCTCCCTATGGGTTCTTGGGCACCGGCCCTGCTGCCCCATGGTGCCGACCCCAGCCCTGCTCTGTCCCTCAATGCAGTGTCACTCCATGGTGTGATTAAAGCATGATTTAACCCTGCTCTGGCTGCAATGGTTTGTTGGGGCTCTCTCATCAGCCATGCTGGGAGGAGACCCCCAGGCCCAAAGCTGGGGTGTGGCTTTTTTTACATGTTCGTTCAAGGACCATAAATACATTCCTTGTTAACTGTGGTGGTGAGAGAACAGGTCTGTGGCACAAGTACTCCTGTGCAAACAAATCTGTTACCTGGTCTGGTGCAGGCAGAGCTGGTGCATCATCACAGCCCGTGCACGTCTCTCCAGTGTTGCTTCCCGCTGTGTTTCTTCACAGTTTTGTCTCCTCCTTCTCCAGCAAGATGTGCTAGAAAGGCACTTACCTTTCCCATGTCAGTTCTGCAGAGCTGAGCAAACTCGCTGGCAGCACCAGTTGCAGCATCAGGCAGGCACGTGCGCTGTGGCGAGACAGCCCTGTCCCCCGGCACCCATTACAGAGCCGTGTATCTCTAACCGTGGAGTTGTACAAACGTTATAATTTTTGCATTCCTGTAATCTCTGTGGTATGATAAACAGCACATGAGACATAGGTAACTCCATGTTGTTTCTGCTGTAGCCGGTCATGCCCTCGTGGCTCGTGCTGGAGTTAAAAGCAGGGAGCAGGAGTGTCATTTACCCTCAGTAAGTGATTCACAAAGCTGGTACCATCCAGCTGGGAATATTTCCCAGGGCACAGCCCAATCGTTACCATCCCTGATAGTCTGGGAATCTCTCCATCATGCTCCGGAGCGCGAAGGATCATCACAGGGATGGCATTTTCTGCAGCCCTGCCACACAGCTAGTTCCCTCATGTCCTTCAAACCTACATTTCACTGTAAGCTGCCTTTTTATTTCTCTACTTATTAAGATATTTATAGAACACAATGTATACAAAAGTAAATAATACACGTCAGAGAATGTAAACCAAAGCAGAGGACTGGCTCAGGCACTGGATGGGTGATACGGGCCTATGACTTAAAGCACCTTCCAGAGAGGGAACAAAGTGCTGTTTGAAGCCTGGAGGAGGAAAGCCTGCTAGCTTGTTTTAGCAGTCAGCCAGTGTTTGCTCTTAAATACCATATTTCTATACTGTGATTTACTTTTGCAGTCACTGCCTCATGTTTTGCCTTCTGGGCTGATCATAACAGCTGCCTGTGAAAATATAATATATGTTGTAATTTTTGGAAATTTCTAACATCTTTCAGATAACATAAGAGACTTAAATCTGAGGGCTGAAAAAATGCATTTCAGTTATCTTTTGGAAAGTATTCTCTGGCCTTTTCAATACGCATTTCAATCCCATGAACTCGTGTTAGATACAGTATTTTACTTTTGGTCTCGGTGATGTCTTCAAGGAGATTAAAAATACGACAGCTTCCCAGGCTTATTTATCCAGGATCTCTCTTACTCTCATCTCTCAGTACTTAGTGGTGGGTTGCTTGTCTAGTTTGACCCTGCTGGGAGGCCCACCCATTTATTCTTTAATGCAGCCCCTCTGCCCCTGCTTGGGGAAACTCCAGTGCAAGTGGGCAGGACCCCGTCAATTCTCCAGTTCTCGTGGGGGGAAATGCATCTGGCATGAGCTGGGAATACAAGCAGGTCAGAGCAGAAAAGGAGGAGCATCCTCAAGGGGGGTGGCCTCAGGAAGCTGCGGAAGGGTGGCAGGTGAGGCTGGTGGATGGGAGCAGTAGCAGGTATGCAGGCAGGCTGGTTCCAGGATTGCCACAGGCAGCAGCTGCTGCTGCAAGGCTCAAGGATCGGCCCTACCGCAGGGCGAAACAGCTTCTCTGTAAACAAACCAGCCGGCACCGACATATTCAGGGGGCTTTTCATCTGTCCCATGAGCTCCTTTCAGGGGCACGGCAAGATTTTGGGTTCACAGAGCAGTGGTAAGAGGAACCGCTGTGTCTAGGTCCTTAAGCAGCAGGAGATGCATGCGCATCTGGAGGTGGGAGTCGGGTATCAGGAAATAAGTATATGCATTTAGGGGGCTGTGGTGGCATTGCCACACTAAGTGATAAGCCAAATCTATAGGGACAGGAGGGACCTGGGGCTGCCATGCTTTCTGCCCTAGGCTCATCCTGCGCAGAGCCCAGCTCTGCACAGCCTTTCCGCCTCCCGCTCCACAGAGGGGCCGACACTCAAGCATCAGCCCTCAACACCGTCGACTTCCACAACACTTTATTATGTATTTTCACACATAACACAGGGATGGAGAAAGGAACAACCCAGTACTGCTGCAGAGGTGAGCCAGTGCCTGGGGCAGAGCAGGCTGTCCATCTGGGCAGCCAGACATCCAAAACGCCATCTTTGGGACAGCCTGTTAGTAGTTGTTATTTCATTATGTTGCTGACACAGCCCCCAAGCATCCTTTTCTGGCACAAGTCACGGGCACTCGGGGCACATTTTGAAGGGGCTATGGCGGGTGGGAGGATTCACAGTGACATGGAGGCAGTGCAGAGCTGCAAGCTGGGCACAGTCACGCATCTTTCACAGAAATACCCAGATGTGCAAAACAGCTGGCATACAGGCAGCTGTGGGCTGTCCACACCTGCAGGTTGGGGCAGCTGGGAGTAACCACTAAAACACTGGTGCAGGCAGAGGTGACGCAGCTTTGCACAGCTGCACATGCACCGACACAGATGTGCAGAGGAGTAGCAACAGTGATGGTGCAAAACTGTCCAGCTCTGGCCTGTCCCTCCCTGCGTATGCACAGGAGTCCCTGCTAGACCTGGAGTCAAAGAGCCCAGAGGGGAAGAATTTGGAGAGGATTTAGCACAGGAAGACTTGATCTTAGTAACATGCTCTGAAGCCTTGGTCAGATTAAGGGAAGTGATACCAAGAGGGGAAGGAACAGCAGTTTAATGAAATCTATGAATGATGTGAAAGTGGCAGAGAAAAATGTAGAAAAACATAGATCCAGAAAATAAAAGCCAAAATGATATTCCCATACTTTGGGGAAAACTACCCAAGGCCTTGGGGGAAGGAAAGCCAGCAGGAGCAGGACAAGAGCAGGTGAACACAGAAGTGCCCTCATGTGAGCTGAGTGCATTGGGGATGGTGTGGTCTGGAGCTGCAAAGGGATGAAATACTCGCTGTCCAGCATATACCTGGTGGGGTTCACTGCTGCTGAACTCTGACACTGCCTCCAGGCGTAACATGGACAGCGATTTGTGCTGTTACTAAGGGAATGAGCTACTATCCGCTTCCCAATAAATTTGCTACAAGGCATGAAAAAAGAATAGCTCAGTCTTGTTCCATTACAGAGGAAACTTAGCAAATAATGAGCAAAAATAACAGCTGGGGCAGAGCAGCTCAGTTAAGGGAGAGACAGGAGCTGACAGGAAGATGAAGTTTGCACAGGAGCAGCTTCACTAGGAGGTTAGAGTCTGTGTCTATGGAAAGGGCAGGGAAATGGTTTGTAGGTCTACGGAAGAACTAAAAATTTTGACAGGTAAGTTAGCCTCAAGTCACAGGAAAAGCTCCCAAGGGTGAGTTGTTAGTCTGCCTCTGGGAAAGGCACCTCAGTGATAGATACCTTGTAGAGATAAAACACCAAAAAAACTCCAGGTAAGGCCCAGGCAGTAGCAGAAGAATTTTCTGCCTCGCAGCAGCTGCAGCACTTGGGAGACAGAACCAGTGCAGGAACACTCAGGGACTGGGACGAGCTGCAGCGCTCCCGCAGCAGCAGCAGAGGTGCCTCTGCTTGGGAAACCCCTGTCTGAGGGCAGCAGCTCTCCCCTCGCATCGCCCTCGCAGGGCAGTGGTGCTCACTGGGACCAGCCCCAGCCCTGGGCTTCGGGCGTCCCATCGCCAACCCCCAGCGACTGCGCCTTGCTGTTTGTGGCTCGCGTGGCTGCAGCGCACTGGTGTGGTAACAGAGCCCCAACATACAGCCCAGCACTGAGAACCCGTCAGGGCCCTGACACCAACACCCTCTGATCACCCCTCCGATAAACCACAAAATATGGTGGGCTGCAGAAAGGTAATATCGGAACAGATCCTGGCATTGCAAATACAAACAGCATTTCACGTCAGGCCTAGCCATGCTGGGGGCTCTGGCACACAGAATCCCACACAAATCCCACGCTCCCTCCCACAGACACACAGGTGCCTTCTCGGGAGCAGCCCTTGCAGCCGTACCTCCCTCCCGAGCTCCCTTTGCTTGCGCTGCATGCCTGCTGACACACAGAATATTCCCTGCCGTTCCTCAGCTCCTAGAGGCTCTGCTTTGCGCAGGGGTCCCACAGCCTGGGAGCGAGGGGACACACGACACAGGGCATTACAGCATGCTCAATGTGTGCCCGCCTTCACGGGCTCAGAGGCACAAAGCACTGGCAGCAGCTGAGACAGGGGACTGAGCTGGCAGCTCTGCACAGAGCACGGGGTAGTTTTACATTGCCCACAGTCACAGCCTCTCCTGCAAGGAGGGTGCACGACACAGCCCCGGGAGATGCAGGAACCAAGCAAGTACTGGGGTCCCCAGGGGTACAGGACAGGCTCACCTTAACTCTGTGACAGGGTCACAGCCGGGCAGGCAGCAGCTGTCGCAGGAGGCTTTGTGGAGATAAAACGCCAACCAGGGCAGTGCTGTGCTCCTAATGCGCCCGGCCACAGAGCCCATCCAGACAACCCAGATCCCTGCTGCACCGTCAGCCTGGGCAATGCAAATGCCAGTCATCTCCGAAAGTAGTGCAAGGTGCCCCAGAACACTTGCCCTTCTGTGGGGAAAGGCCAGCACAAGCCCTGCTGACGGGTTGTATCCAGTGAGGCTCACACAGGGGTGCCCTGGGTCAGATGAGGTTTGCCATGCTGGAGGTGGGAGGAAGCCGCCTGTTTGCAGCAAGGCGGCCGGAGATGGTGAAGACACGGATCTCGCCAGTCTCCAGGCTCCGAGGAGCAGCCTGGCGGCAGGAGGTGCAGAGCAGGTAGAGCAGCAGGCAGAGGAGGATGGCACTGCCAGCAGTCAGGAGGACAACCCCGCTGGTGAACATGCTGGCCAGTGGCCGGGCAGGGCTGAGCTGCATGGTCGTGGTGGAGAGGGTGGTGAGCACGACCCCACAAATAAGCAGCACCAGGGCACTGAGCAGCAGCACCAGGCAGTCTGAGAATCCCCCGCTCTTCAGGAGCTCGATCTGATCCCGACTGCGGATGCAGTTCATGTCCTGGATTGCAGAGCTCAGCAGCTGCTTCAGCAGCACAAGCAGGGCCAGGAGGCAGAGCGTGGTGCCCACCGCCAGCCGCCACTCCCCAGAGCGGCTGCTCGTGCTATACAGCAGGATGATGCCCCCGATCCCACAAGCCAGGATCAGCACCACAGCCATCCCGTAGCACAGGATGGACTTCTTGGGGTCCTGGAACCACCAGAGCTCCACATGCTCATCCAGGATGTTCCTCTGGATGTGATCCGCGTCTGCCGGGGTGCGGGGGGTGCTCATCTCTGCCAGCTCTGGCATGGTGGGCGGCTGGGTGGGGAGGGCACGGCAGAGTGGTCACACAGATGAGGCTAGATCCTTACAGCAAAGTGGAAGGTCAAAACAGCAATGATTGCGAAGGCAGATGCATTTCTCAAGCAGGGACGTCTCTATCACGTTCTTTGGAGCCTGGTGGAGCTCCCTTCTGCAGCAGTGCCACCTGGAGAATTATGGTCCATGTGCTGAGGCTGAGCCCACCCCCCAGGCAGGGCTGCAGGACATAGTGGAGCATCCCCAGAGCAGCATCATAAGGGAACTACAAGGGCTGTGTCCTTCCTTTCCTGTGTGCTTCATCTGAAAGAGTCAAGAACAGAAGTTAGCATTAAACAGGGACTAACCATGCTCTTCTGTACCAAACAATCCTCTGCCAAACCCTGGGCCTCAGTTGTTCAAGGCTGGCCTGCAGACCTTTTCCTTTCAAAAGCCCCGTGCACTGGAGCACAGGTCAGCAGCACACACCTTCCCAGGAGACTTCCATGCACTGCAGGGGGCTCAGCCTGCCCCAGGGGCGAGACTCCTGCGCTCAGCGGCTACTGGCACATCACTGCCCGCAGGACTTTGCCTGCAGCTGGCGCTGGCAGCAGGGCAGGGATGGAGCAGAGGCAGGTCCCTGCTGGGATAAAGCTCCATTCACATCTCTGACTTCACATGCTCCCTCATCAGCATCAGCCTCTTGTCACCAACTGGCTCTGCTGCCCAGAATGACAGCAGGAGGTGGGGGTCAGGACTGGGGTTAACCCTTCCAGTCCAGTTGCTGGAAGAGCTAGAGCTGCCCTGTCTGCATGTCCTCAGCCCTGTCACTACCCCTGCACCACCGGTGGTCCCCCAGCCTAGTCCCCTACAGAAATGTCATGGTTACATGTCCAGTGGCCTCAGCACTTCCCTGGAAAGAGCCCCCAAACAGCTGGGACCTGGCACTCGGCAATTTTGCTCGCCTCTCTGCTCCTCTTGGTCTCTGAAGCCCTCGTGGCATCACCAGGGGGTAGCAGGGAAAGGCACCGATGGCTGCAAGGTGGACTCAGGCTCCATGGTGCTGGGCTTAGCTGGGCTCCCCTCAGCACAGCGCCTTGTCTCAACCCGCAGCCCAGCTTCCCAGGCTGATCACCTCCTCAGTGTCCTGCCCCCTTTATGCTTCTCTGGGTACTATTTTACTCCAAGTATAGAAACGATTTGCATTTGTTTCATGTAACAGCCTGCTCTAGCATGTGAGTGCTCCAGCTGGGCCCACAGCACCAGAGGGACTCTCCAGCACAGCTGGTACCCAAAGCAAGGAGAGGTGCTGGGGAGGACACCATGGGGGTGCTGAGTTATGGTTGAGCTCTTGAGACGTGGGGCAGACCCTGGAGATCCCTGAACTGTCTCCCCGGTCACCTCCAGACCATGACAACGCACCCTCAGCCATCATGGGCACATGCACACGAACTGCTCAGAGTCCCGCAGGAGCCTGTGCTGAGGACAGGAACTGATGCAGATCCCCTGTGTCAGAGCTGTCACTTCTCCTGGGTGGGAAGACAGTCACACAGCACCCTGTCTGCTACAAAGGGCTCTCCAGGAACCCATCAGCCCAGCCATACACACTCTGCCTGTCTTTGTGCCCTGCTCTGTACGGCCCTAGGACTCTGGGCTCATTACGGATGGGTGGGGACAATTCGTGACCTCCACGCATGGCGGCTCTGCACACACCAGGGATCTTTCCTCCCACAGCTCTCCCTGTCCTCAGACAGTCTCCACAAACGGCATCCACTTATGGCACTGCCTTTGCTACCTGCAAACACCTCAAAATCCCCCTCCATTGGGGACAAGCCAAGGTCGGGGGGGGTGGGAATAGAGAGGACAATAGTGTGGGGGTGCCTGAACCAGACACCGCCTGACAGTGTCAGGCCAGGCTCCTCCTGAGTCACTCCCCGGCTGTGATGGAGCATGAGGTCACTTTGGACGTGGCTCGGGCACGCTGCCAGCTGGCAGCACGTGTCCAGGAAGTCTCTAACCATGGCGGGTTCGCAGGCCCCGGACCCATCGCACCGTGTGAGCTCATGCTGTGCTGTTTCCCTGCGCGGCTGCTGGTGCGCAAATTGCCTGGGCGGGGAGCAAACTGGGGCACGGAAACCCAGGCTGCAGAGGGTACCCCTGCCTGGAGATCCATGGGAGATCTGCAGCTCCTGGCTAGAGCCAGAACAATCAGAAAACATCAATTAGAGGGGAAAAAAAAGCTGTGGTTGAGCATACTGATTTGTGCCTGCTGGGATGCACTTTGATTCTGCACGAGACAACAGATACCTTGTGCTGTCTGCAGATGCCCAGGACGCATGTTCCTGAGAAGGTCACGATGTCTCAGGGCACTTTCAAAGGAGAGAGATGAGAAGATGTTGAGCCTGGAGACATTTCACAGCCTATGCAAACCACCTCGGTGCTAAGCACTACTTCCTCCTGCCTTTCCTTCTCCAAGCACAAAGGTGCCTTATCTCCTCCTTATCAGCAAACGGGTGAGTCTAGTAGATAGCAGGTTTGTAGATTACATCGAGATTTTGGACTAAGAAAACATAAAGCTTGAAGAAGTGCAAAGTCTGTGGCCTTCTGCTGCTTGACCGAGGTTATGCACAGGAGTTGTGAGTCAAACAGTAAGCAAAAAAAAACCACGACAGCACAAACCACAATGAGGAAAAACATGACCAAAAATCAAGCTACAGCGCTGCATTCTCATGTTACTTTTGAAAATTTAACCATTTTAATTTTCATTTGCTCAGCAGAAGGTCATGGAGCAAGATAAACCATCTGGCTGCAGAACAAAATAAGGCATGACCTCTATGGGCACACATTTCCTAGTGTCATATTCACATCTATTAAACAAATTATTTGGAGAGGCAAAAACTTCCACTGCGGTGTGCCCCCATGGTTTTTTTTGTCTGTTTGAAAATGCTCTGGGAATATTATATTTTGTTCTATAAGCATCCACACTTGCTTGGCCTTCTCTGCACTGCAAGGGTTTGAGTCACTAGTGACGGTATTTTTATTCTTAGAATCACAGAACAATTCAGGTGGGATGGGACTTCGCGAAGTCACCTGGCCCAACCACCTGCTTAAAGCAGAGGTAACCTCAAAGTCAGACTGAATAGCTCAGGGCCTCATCCACTCACGTACTGGATACTGCCAAGGATGGAGGATCCACAGTCCCTCTGGGATCATTCCAGTGTTTAACCATCCTCATCATGAATAATTTTTTCCTTAAGTCTAACTATAGTTTCCAATTCCTCAGCACGGGTGTGTTGCCTCTCATCCTTCCCTTGCGTATCTCTTAAGAAATATCTGTCTGTCTTTATATTTTAAACCAGAGCAAGCCCTATCCTGGGCTGTTACCCACCACTCTTTGAAGAAGGAATGAAACAAGATCTCACAGCAGCTTTGCTGATCTGGTTTATTGGCATTATGCAGCATATCGGTTTGCCCAGATCAGACTGAGAGGAAAGGAGGAATGTGCATCCTTGGAGAAGGACAGCCTTTTCATATCAGCTGCCCCTCCTGTAGCTCTCCTTTGGGCTACCTGGTCTCACTGGTCTGGAATAGACCATAACACAAACCCTTCAGGAGCTTAAGCCAGTTAGACCGTCAGATTAGTCAGTCTGATAACATGTATCACAACATCTCTACCATTTACTTTACACTGAACCCAGTACCTTCAGCTCTCCCCTCCTCATGTGTAAGAAAAAAAAGGAGAAGAGGACCAGCTTAGTCGCATAATGCTTTCTGACTGAAGGCCACATCTCAGGAAAAACTGACAGGCTGTCCTTCCCCGCTGCTGGCTGGCAGCTGGGGAGGAAGAACAGGAATGCTCTGGGAACACAGGAAAACGAATATGTTAATGTCTTAGCTTTTTTTTTTTTTCCTTTCTTTTCTTTTTTCCTATTCTGACAACATTTAACTGTGATTTCAGGGTCATCATCAACTAGTTTCTGGCCACTTCTGGCTGCAGGTGTGAGAGATGCATGCCTGCCGACCGCCTGGGAATGGTATATGCCTTTATTTATTTAGGTACAGACTTTTTACGTCTGACTGTCCGATATCTGACAGATGGGCCATGGGCTGTATGTTAATTAACACTTCCATTTCAGAGCCACATACAACTCAGTTCTTGAAATATTCCCCACTTCCCCCCCTCTCTCCGAACCCAGGGTACACGATGAGAAGTTGCTTACCCACAGCATTCAGGAGGGGAACCCTGAGGGTGGGACAGGCTCCTGCGGTGCTTCCAGTCTTTGGAAGGGTTTTATGAAGCTGTGTGGGCTATGTGAGCATCATGGAGACCAGGGGAGTCTGGCAAGATTTGCTGCAAAATAAACAATAATACATAAAATGATTTGCACAAGCAATCTAGATGAGAGCCAACAGAGCCTCGCAGCCTCGAACAGATACAAGCCGTCTCCTTCCCTGCTTCTCCAGTCCATCACAGCTTACTCACTTCTTGGCCAGGTCTGGCCATAGCCTGTTTGGGATGGACTTGCCACCACTCTGTGTCTCGTGTTACCCCTTACCCAGCCCCACAGAAACCTCTAGCCCAGAATAGGCATCGATATTTTCCTATCCTTTCATGCAATTTTTCCAACTCCTTAGCAGGTTCAAAGAGAAGCTCATAGGTCCTGTTTTATGCCTGAATTACTAACAATGCACAGAGAAGCAGCTCTGAATTTTGGAGTGCTCAGGACCTACCTGTGCCCCTGGGAGCGGGAATGCTGCTGCCCTGGGACATGTGGGAAGGTTCTCTTTCTTCTCCTGAGAACTCAGGAGTGGGGTTAGAGGAACCCGTGGGGAATAGAAGTAATGTGGCTTTTATGTGGCATCTGTCTGTCTCAACAAAAATCCTGGCAAGAGATCCACGCTCTTCTGGCTGCTACATCAACCACCAATTCCCAATGCTCATCCTTTCTGGGGCTGCTCAAAATCCAGGCAAACCTATGCTGCCTATACCTGGGGAGAGCCTACCCTCTCTACTCTGCCAGAGGGATGATGCTTTCCCAGAAGTGAGCATCCCTCCCACCAGCACTCCTGCCACCAGACATCATTCTGGAAGCCCTGGGGAAGCCCTGGGTGATGTCAGATGGTCTCTTCCTTTCACCAAGTCTGGAGGCTCTGGGGGTAAGGGTGGTGGAGGGCTTGTTGCAATGGGGTCAGTGTGCAGCTGCTTTTTACAGGAATCTGGATAGCTTTGGCATGCTCCATTACAAAGTTTCATGTTCCCCTTCCTCTTTGGACCCCACAGACCCTGTCCTGATGCGCTTCTGCCAAGGGGGACCTGGGAGTCCCAAAGGAACAAGAAACTCCTGAGCCTTAGGTACCGAGAGAAAACACAATAGCGCAAGGAAGAAATGATGTGGAGGCAAGAGGCAGAATCTCCTAAGAAGCATGTCTGAAGCAGCCCCCAAACCTGCCAGCAGCTGCTGCTGAAGTACGGTCCTTCCCACACACACACGGGCCCCAGGGAGGACTCACTCACCTGCAGCAGACGCTGCCCACACGTGAAAGCCCGGCATTGTTCTCTGGCTGGCAGCAATGGTTTTCCTGGGCTTTCCTTCCACTGGATCGAGCTACCGAGGGAACTCACGGGGAAAATCTCTTCCCTTCCGCCAGCAACCGTCTGCCAAGAAACAGGTGCTCCTGCCGGCTCCGCTTCCTGGTGCAGCCGGGCAGCACCAACGACAGGCTGCAAACCCTCACCTCTCGCCCCGGCAGGTGCATTCCCCAGCAGGGTGGCGTCTCAGCAAACCTGCTGCTGGCCTTGGAGAGGCTCCAGAGCCGTGGCGTGCAGGCACTACCCCTCCCTCCCTCCCCGGGCAGGACCTGGCTGCGCACCCGTCCTAGAAGGTGGCTCATTTCCTCCCAGCTGGAGGTGAAGGGGTTGCCGGAGCCAGGGAGCAGCTCCCAGGCAGCAGGTAAGAGGAAGCCTGCAGCCAGGTTGGCAGCGCTAGGAAAGATTTGACACATTCAGCAAGTATTTTGTATTACGTGGTATTAAATAAAGTAGCTCCTGCAGTACTGCATAGGCTATGGCCATCTGGTCGCATCAGGACTGGATCTTTGTATGGCATTAGTCCAGGCAGGCACTTAAGTCAGGCAAGATGACATTGTGGTTTTTCTAACTGCGGTGCCATCCCCACATCACTGGGCAGCCACAGTACCCCCCTCCCTGGGAGACAGCGGCATCAGCACAGCCTACCACTCTGCAAGAGAGCTGACCTCCTGCTAATCTAGTGGGAAGAAAAGGGTGACCATTTTGAGAGGAATTAGGGAAACAGAAAAGGACTCATTTGAGTGAGACAGAGGAAAAAAGGGAGTAGCAGGAACGTTGAAGCCAGCAGGAGAAGGGGACTCCCAGACTGAGTGCATGTCCTCTCCTTTGTGGCAGGGCTTAATGACAGCAGAAGGCTCCAGAGGGATCAGTACTGTGAGCCTGAGCGGGTGGAAAATCTCCTGGGAGATGCAGGAACAAGAGAATGGAGCTGAACAACAGCTCTTGCCTGACTAATGTAAAGAGAGGCTCAGTTCCTAAGCTGCATGCTTGTTTTTTAGCAGGCTATGAGAAGGGAAACTTAGGATATGCTAATATAATAGATAGCAATTAGTGTGACAACTTCAGAAATTTGTCTGAGGTACAATCTGACAGATCTTTTGAAACTTTTGAAATATCTTATATCCAGTGGTTGTTGTCCTAAACCTAAAGCAACAAATGGTATGTGGTGGATTTCCCTATACAAACACCCTTGAACAATGAGCTTGCCCCTACCCAGAAAAACCTGTCCTTTAGTTGGACCAGTTAACAAACACGTCAGCCAAAGGGAAATCTTATTCAGCTTTAAAGATAGACATATATTCACTTTAAAAAGTGGGCTGAAAACTTGTAAGAGCATGAGATGCTTACCAGCTCCTTTAGAGAGGTACCAAGAGGAGAAACAGACAACGCAGAGTAAGAGAGGCTGAAAGCGGAAAGTGTCTTTGCACTCTGAGAGAATTCAGATGACCATTAGCAGACGAAACATAATCCAGCTACAACTTAATTCTGAAAACATGTCTACAGCACATGTGTGGAAGATTGACCTTGCTCTAGTTTTCCCAGTATAGAAGGGGCTTGTAAATATATTTTGCTTCCAGCAGGTCTCTGATAAACCTCAGTCGTAACACTCTGCTGTGCCTGGCTTTTAATGTTCTCTCTTACAATGTTTTAGCTGCCTCTTAGCCACCATGATGAAGTTCAAGCCAGCTGCCTACCTAGGCTTCATCTGACAAGCCTTGGATTGCTTTTAAAATCTTTCTAATGAGGGTGACACATGGGCATAGTTTTAAGCATATTAATCACCACTTAGAAATAATTCTTCATCTGCATATGCTTCTTCCTCTTATTAGGACAAGGTTCTTCTTTTTCAGAAAGATTGCTTCAATTTCTCTAAACCATGTCTACTAAAGCAGTGGCTTCTACCACTCAATTTATTCTGACAGACTAAGGGGAAAATTATACCACATGGGAGTCTAGCAAATTAAAATGGGTGTGTTCTGAAAATTTAAGAGGGAACTGGTTTCTAAAATATTTGCTAATTATATTAATTACATCCTCTTTCTGTACAGGAAGTATCAAGATGATTATATGGGGATGGGGGCAGGAAGAAAGGGTGTTAAGCTACCACGTTAACAGACCAATTCAATCGTAACTTCTTCCTTTTGTTCCTGAGAAACCTATTCTTCATACAGGTTAAAGCTGCAAAATGAAAAAAGACTGAAGGACCTTAATTCCGTGTTAATGGGACAAAGCACTCAGCTGAAGTCCCATAGGTCATAGGAGTTTGTGCAACCAGCTGTTTTGTCATGGTGTTAGCCTGGAAATGAGTCTAGTGTCCCTAACGGCCATACAGCTTGCACGTTATCCAGCCTAGGCACCACCATCTTCTGTATAAATTATTGCCAGTATGTTGAAAGCACTTGACACTTCTCTACAATTCAGGATAGGAAATGGAAACAGTAACATACTGGCTGTTACGATACCATATAGATCCATGCTCAATCAGTAGTTTAAGCTTCTCATATACGTGAAGTGTTCCTCAGTGAGACAGTGTGTCATGCACTGACAACAAAGGATGAAAAATTTACTTTTTTTCCCCCCTCATTATTAAAGAAATTACTCCCTGCCTTTTTCTATACATGAATACTTTGCAAAGTTACTTATTAGGAAAATTTCACTGAAAAACTGCACTAAAGTGATTACAAACGTTGGAAAAAAAGACAAGCAAAGATTAATTTACCAAAGTTATAGGAGAGTTATGGCATAAGGTTAGGACTTTATTCCAGACTTTGGAGTCTGAAACTAGGCTGACCTTTTGTCCTGACGAAATGATTGTCACAGATAGACAACACATCTCTAGACAGGAGGCAGAAGATAGAGCAACAGCTCTAGCTCAGGTGTGCTTGACCACTAGTCAAAGGCTGCCTTCAAATGTAATTGATTTTTAGTCTGTGACTGGATACCTGCTTGGAATTACACTGACATATGCCTTAAGTGTGGGCTTTGTATGGATACAGGCAATTTAGTACTGGATAATAAAATGCTGATGTTGACTTTTGCAGCACGATGACACTAAATCAGAATTCTAGTGGAAAAGGCTTACAGAGTTTGACCAGCTCATCTGAACTGGGACACATTATTTTTCAAGCAAAAGATGTGTACCTGTCCTAGGATGAAGGCACAAAGATCAGTCTTGCGCTAACACAAATTTATTTTTTTTCTCTTGGCTCCTAGGCCTCATGGAAAGGGCAGATTTCAAGAAAGTAGAAAAGGAGTGAAGGTTGCTGCATTAATGTTCAGAGCAGTGAGTGCTGCACAAATGCTTCTAGTGGAAGAATATGGGATCATGGAAGTCTAATTTATGCTGTTGCATTTCTGATCTTGCCAGAAGAATATAATAATGTAAAGCATCCTTCAACCAGGTCACTGCTGCTGTGTCTTGTGACTTCTTTCCAGATTCAGTGGAGGAAGATTTCCATCTAAGAGAGGCTCAGCTGCAAGGACTTTGATTTGGTCTTGCAGGTATTGAATTTCTAGCTGCTGCATTTCTATGATTTTCTCATTTTCCTTCTGTGCATTTAACATCAGGACAGCTGGGCTGGGCAGCACTTCACTGGAGGGAGCTGGAAGATAAAATCAGAGAGGATAGAGTAGAGCAACAAAAGTCCAGCTTGCAGAGTTCTTTGGCATGAATAAGGAAAGGCATCTTTCAGGGCTGAAGGAGTAGAGCCAAATAGTAAGATTCTGCAGTATTTAGCAGCTTCTACAACTGACATTATGTTATAACAGGCACCACCAGGCAGACAAGCTGGAATGATACGGAGACAGTAACAGAATTGTTCACCAAAGACAAAAAGGGCTTCTGGAATGAGTACTGACAATATGGAAAACATACAACAAGCACTATTCACCTGTGTCTTGAACTGCTTGCTTTTTCTCCATTAATCTTATCATTGACCGAAGGTCATGTATCTGGGTGTGGGCCACCTTCAGTTCTTGCCGCAAGTTATTAATTTCCTTAATCAGACTCACATTTTCCTGCAAAAACAATATGCCATATGAGGAAAAGCACAGATACTACCTGGCTCAGCAATGTGTGTCTTTATATCCTTGGGAAGGACACTGGACAATATAGATTCAGTATCACAAGCAGAAGATACAAGGTAATCAGTACAATACACAGCATTTCAGATAAGGCCACAGTAGATTTGACACAAAACATGACAGTATCCAAACCATGTTAGCTCAATAAGCTCATATTTGTTCTGCTTTTCTGACTGCAGCTGCACTCCAAGGTATTATCTTCCTTGCCAATTCCACAGGGAAGCTTAGGTCCCTTCCCGGATTGATCCAATTAATTCAGAATTAATGTGAAGAATTCTCATTTCTCCCTCCAGTGTGTATTATTTTGCTTTTCATTTGCCACTATGTGTCTGTTCACTTAAATTATCTGTATCTCCTTGCAATTCTTCAAAGCCCTCTTCATTAGTTTTGACAGACATAATTTTCCAACAGTCCTTCCAAATTATTAAGAAATACATAAAGCCTATGGAGACTTGAGATACCTACTGCTAACATACTGTTATGAGGAAAAGTTTGCCATGCAGTTTCCAACCTATAAAAGTTCAATTCCCTATTTTTTTAATAGCCTACAACAAAGCATCTTGCTGAAGGAGTTGTGAAAGTACAAGTGAATGTACTTTACTGACTGAATTTCTTTTCTGAATTGAAGTGGAATTATATATTTGCCTCTTACAAAGACAGTGAAATACCTTATCACATCAACAGCTAGTGCAAATGTTAAATGGCTGCCATCATACTTGAACCAAGAATAGCAATGATTTCTGCTACCTGTGGTGGTTTTTTAGAAGTTTTGGAACATAGCACCATTCCAACCCCTGGAACTTCATCATAAACGGCAATATTTTAAAAGGATAAATGGCCAAAAGTAATGCTTTGAGTACCTCATATAATACCAGCCTCAAGCAATAGGGAACCCACCTAAACAGCAGGAGATAAGAACAAGGATTAACGTCAATTTCCTATGAAAAAGATGTCTTCAAATCTTGATTTTTTCTTTAATGATAATTTTGTTTGATAGAGATAATTATGATGCCATAAGAGATTTATGTAAGGCATATGATTTGGTTCCTTACAGTATACTTCCAAATTATTGGCACCACACAACTGAAACCTGACGAGTAAAAAAGTACACCATCACAGTTATCTGTATACAGATCCACTCAAAGAGTTCAAGTCGGCAGCAGTAACTCAAGGTGCATGTACGTGGCAAGATTCTCAATACTGCACACTCAGACAAGTACAGCACCTGTGCTTCAGTTTCCCCTCAGCTGAAAGTCACTGACTGGAGGAAAATTATGGGATGTGTTAAGGTTTGAACTTGTTGGGCAAGAAGAGTTGTTCTTGCAGTGGTTGTGCTGGACTCTAACTGCAGCATGAGTGGGTGAGCTTAGGCAGCCTATTCTGAAACTGTAATATTTTGTTGACTCCAACTTGCTTAATTTGAGTCTTTAAACACACGTGAAATTTCACTGCTATGCATTTATCCCAGAGCTTGATCCTGAAAGGAACACATGAAGAGGATAACTTCCAAGAATAAGTCAAGGAAATTTCCTTTTGACCAGCTTTCAGGGTAAGGTCACATAATTTCTGTTAGGTGTATTTTAGTCATGAACATCTTAATGAGTTGAATGCTGTTATTAAATGAAGATCTTGCTTTTGGTCTGTTAGACAATATAATACATAGTGTTTTGTGTGAGGCAATCTGGGCTACGTCTTGTTTGGTTTGCTGGGTGCTAAAAGGCTGCTGGTTGACACTGGTAATATTTTTCTGAAGAGGCATGCTGTCCAGAGAGATTAGCCTTTAATTTAGTCCTTGCATTCTGACAGAAAGCTTGCCCTGCAATGCAATGATCATGCAATGGATTAAAATTAATGTTCATGGTAAAACTCATTGTCACAGGATGTTGTGGCAAAGTACCAATTGTTTCAGAAAAGGGACTGAACAAATGCATGGAGGATGAGTCCATCAGGTACAACTGCATATGATGTCCGGATGCAATCTACAGCCTAGGAAGTCCCTACAGTGCTGACTGTCAGAGGCAGGTAGGGCATACTATAAAAATTAACATCCTATACATGGTTCAGTTCAAGTAGTGTTACTTCAAGATTATTCCATGTGTCTGTTTTTAGGTATCCAAGTGACAAAAGAAGCCATTACAAATACAGAAGGCTGGAGGAAAAACTAATAGTCTAATAATAAGCAACTTGCCAGTTGGTAAGAAAATTAAAATTATCTTGACAGTTCTAATCATCTGTTGCAGCAGTCACTAGTGGAATGCACATATGAATAGTCACTCGAAGAGGAATGCACCGCTCTGAAAATGTAAGCACAGGTGAAGAGAAACAGACATACAGAGCTAGAAGGCCGCCAAGACATTATTTACTTTTTCAAAGCCCTGACAGAAGGTTTCAAAACTAGTCTTAAAAGCCCCCTGTGAAGGACTGGAAGACCATGATAATTCCTCCTGGCTGTAAAGTCTCATTAATCCACCAGACTTCAGAGAACTGCTTTTTCTTTGAAGAAACTAGGCTGGTTAGAACCTTTGATATCTTCATCTTCCAGATGTTTTATTAATTTGGTTTTAATCATAATTTCATGTTAGGCTTACTGATCCAAGACATCAAGTATTATCATTATGACTACCATCTGTCACCCCATTTCAGCAAGGAAATTCTTCAGGTTATTTTCTGAAGTCATCACTTTCTGTGCCAAAAAAACCCACCTAACACACAGAAGGAGTTAAAACAATAAAACAGGGCCAGGGAAAATCACTGCTGCCTGGGCCTGAAGAAGCATTATGAATAAATAGTAAAGGACAGATGACTTCGGAGGCAACTGAGGTCTAACGATCCTGAGGAAGCATAATAAAGTAACAATGAAGAAAGGGCTAGTGAGGGGAAAAGGAAATGCTGACTGAGCAGAAGGAGATCGTGGTAAGAAGAGGCTGCAAACGAGCTCTCCTCCCAGGATGTCTGGTGTGGGGCTTTAGATCCTCTCACTCCAGCTGAAAAAAAATTGTATCTTTGGCCCCAGCAGTCACAAGTTTACTTTGCCTTGTAAGGAACAAGGATTCCGAGCAAGAGATCTTGGTAAAAATAGGCATAGAATCATGTGTTTCTGAACTTCCTCAAAAATCCTGGATGTAAAAAGCAGAAAGTTCTTCTGAATTCAGACCAGTAGGTGTGGGACTATGTAGATAAAGAAAGTTGGGTTGTTTTTTTTTTTCCTTTTCTTTTCTTCCTGCAAAATTACTTCCTAAACACCATCACACAGCAACTACAGCTTGGCACTCAGGTGAAAATCAACTATGACGGTAGTTATAAATACTCTTTGAAATAAAAAATAAGTACATTGATTGTGTAAAAAATATCCAGGCAGTAAAAGTTTCCTGTCTCCTTTTGCATTAGAGAGTGGGAGATAAACAAATGTGTCTACAAAACAGCAGCAATTTCTGCAGAGATCTTGTACTTTTCATCCAGAAAATTATAGAAATCAGTAGCTCAATTAATACTATGCTTGAATGGAAGCACTTGAAAAACTTAGGAATTTCTGGCAAGGAAGCAAACCAAAACTGTTACGAAGTCCTAAGAAACCATAGTGGTAAGGTTGCTAAAGATTCTCCTGCTGCTTCCTTTTTCCCTCTGCATACCACAACAAAAAGGCTTATTACCTGTATGATGTGCAAGTAAGCAGCTTGGTGGATTTCTTGATCCTTCACCACCTTCTTTTTTAAAGCTGCCAAATTCCTCTCAAGATACTCTCGCTGTCTCATGTACTCCTGCTGCATATCTATCTCTGCTGCTTCAGTCTCCACCTGAGGGGGCACAGCATGTTGCCTCAGTAACTACACTACCAGAGAAATTCATCTGCAAGGAGAAGGCAAAGGCCATGACTCACCTCGTCTGGTTGCTGCACATACTTGGTGTAGAGCTCGCGGATCCCATCCTTCAGTTTTTTTGAATCTTGAATGAAGCCCACACAATTATGAAGATCTGTTTTAAATCGATTGACGAGAACTTCCATATTTTGTTTCTGCAAGAATGATGTATTATAGGTACATTCTTATTTGGCTCAGCAGAGCACATTATCATGTGCAATTTTCTAGAAAGTCTAGTAGAACTGGAGAAAGCTCTCTCCTATACTTTACTTCCACTTCTTTTTAAAAAAATATGTCTTTGAAAAAAACTGCTGGGGATATAAGCAGCGATAAGTTTTAACAGTAATATTAATCCAAAATACTTGCATTAGGTAATGTAAGTGTCAGAATCCAGAGGTCTCATCTGAAAAGCCTATTATCACGAATGCTATCACCCACTGTCCTTTCCCAAACAACCTACATTCTTACTTAGAAATAACACACAGTTAAAGAGAGAAGGCAAGGGACAAAACACATTTCAGACACAGGCACTACTTGACAATTTCACATCAAGACTGCCTTCTCATTCTCACGTGGTTTCTACTAGGACCTTCTATGTGCTTGCTCAGGCCTGCTACGCTCCTTCACCTTCACTTGCAGTCCCTTTTCCTCCCTCATGACTGACAAGCTTGTTGTCAAACACAAAGGGTTCTTGTCTCCTCCATTAATAAGCCCATCCTTCATTTCATCCTACTGATGTCTGCATACCGTTGCAGGTGGTAGTCTACATGCTGCTCCTGTTTAGGCCAAGTGTCCCCAGATTTGAGGCCTGGTCAGGAAAGGGTAGTCAGTTAAGTATTTGCCTTACTGCTCTGTTAAACCCAGGAGAATATGTATTGATTGAACAAACTGATACATAAATAACTGGATTTTTTTTAATATCAGCTCTCTAATCTGGTTGCAGGCTTGAAAGTTTTCTGTCTTTGTCCCCACTGACCAGAGACTCTCCTTGGATAAGTATCCTTGAAGTAGCTGTTTGCTCAGATTAATGCTTCTGCAGTGTTCTGTCCCCACAAACTTCATTATGTAGGACCTGCAAAGTGGTTGTGCCCCATACCTTCTGCCTCTCTCTGTGCATCTCACGGTCAGTTGCCTTTAGTTTCTGTTGCATTTGTGTGATGTTCAGCTTCAACTGTGTGGTCTCCTTGCGAAATCGTTCCAGCTCCCCCTCCATCTGAAAGGAAGCAGAATTAGGAAATCCGAACTAAAAGGAGACATGGAAAAACAACACACCGCAGGAAAATCAGAGACTGGAAATACAGACTTGAGGGAGTAGATCCCCTTTCAGGTTGAATTACAACATGAAAGAAGTCAATTTTGGAACAATACTGCCCTCTGTCAGAATATACAGAAAACACAAAAATAGATATTCGACTCTCTTTTGAGCTACAGGTATTTAAGTGATGTGATGCCCACTCATTTCCTTGAGCTGAATTGGAGCTTTACTGTTCCTTCTGAACATAAATGTGTGAAATGGAAATTAACAGTCAATACTGGAAAGAGTAAGCACAACAATAAGAAGAACCTGACACTGAAAAGAAACAAATGCATTGAAAAGCTGTTGCTACATATGTAGAACACAGGGAAAAAAAGAAATAAGGGTACTACAGCATTTACTGGCATGAGATGGTGACCAGAAGAGAGAATAGAGCTTTCAGCATGCTAGTCTAGCATACATACAGACTGTTCATTAGTTTGCATTTTATTTAAAAGGCTTTTGTTCTGAATAAATGGGCTTATGAAAACTAATAGGTCACTGATTAGCTATGTCACCATAGTCCTAATTTAGCTGAGTAAAGTTACATCTATGGAGAGATCACACTAAGTTTCTATCAAAAATACGTTGCCTCAATGAATTTTCTGCAAGCTAAGTATGAATACAGGGAAATTTTCCATGGACCAGCTGATGAACAGTAATTTGTCCACATACCTAACCTCTAAACAGAGTTATGTTTGCATAAATCTGCAATTCTTCTGAGAGAAGTTGTCCACTCTCTCTTCCTTCAGATCAGTAAAAGTCTATATGGTATGTGGAGAGCAACCACATAAGGACAAGATATATTTTTAAGGAAAACTTACATTACTCAGAGTCCAGAATTAAGTGCTGAAACAGGAGCTTAAATAACCGTGTCGATCACCAGTAGCATGCAATAGAAAATTAAATAGGAGCTACTGTGCATAACTATTTGTTATTAGCTATGAAGATATTGAATCAGTGCTGTGTAACCTTAAAAGAGGTCGGGGAACAGAGAGTGGAGTCTTCCATGGGATTTGTCAGGCTATCTTTTTATCCAGACAAAGGGCTTAGTAGCAGAGGCCAAATTACAGTGTTACTCACCTCACAGATCTGCTCCTTCATTGTTTTGATATCATTTTCACGTGACACTATTTGCTTCTTAAATTCCTCTATTCTGTAATCCAGTACAAACTTGAACTTTTCTAGTTCCTGGTTTTTCTTTTTTAGGTCATATATATCCTTCTCCTAGGAGAAACAGGTTCAGAGATCTGAATCAGGCACAGCACACTCAAACAGATCCCTAGGACAAGTCACAAATATGGTACAGGTAAAAACAGCAGTCACATATCTAGTGGAAGACTGGACTTCGGTCACACATCTAACACAGATGGGGTGGGAAGAAAGAGAGCAAATAATGCAGAGTCACCTACAGATTCCACAACAGGGGACAAGAAACTCAACATCCTGAACTTGAGCTCCCCAAGAAAAGCTTAGAATGTCAGGCGAAAACTAAAATCTCAAACTAAAGATCGCAAATTCTTTAAGTTAAAACTGAGTTTCCAGTAATGGGATATTATCACAACATGATACTACTAAAATAAACATAAGTATTAAATTAAGGGAGGGGGAATTTGATTTCAGCCAGTTGTCCAGTTTCTCACCTTGTCTTGGATAGTGTCAGCCCTCTCTTGAATCTCTGTCTTCAGTGCCGAGATGTCCTTTTCCAGTGACTTAATGATGCCTTGCAGCTTCTGCTGTTCCAGTCTCATTTCCTCAATGTCCTTGTTGCGCTCCTTGAGCTCTTTCTGTAGGCTGTTCAACTAGAGAAGCAAACGAGTAAGAACTTAACAGTCTCCAACAGCTACACACAACTTAGCCATCCTGTCAGATACCCTGTAATTCAAAAGAGGGTTGAATATCCATTCTAGTGTTTTCCGTATAGTCTGACAGAATACTCACTGTACCACAAGGAATGAAGGAATTTGCATCCAGAGCAAGAAGGGTATGGATATCGTACCCAAACATCAGCTTCAAATAACACTCAAGCCATGGAAAATTATTTTAAGGTGATCACTTGTCATACATCTCTAAAGATGTCAAACGTAGGCCAGAGGTGCCTAGTTCATAGCTTTTGGGTACCCTTAAAATCCCCACCTCAGTACTAAGATCTGTGAAGCCAAGAAGGTTGGAACCAAGGAATAGTGCTGGTCAACTGTGAGAACCCACAAAGAAATTTGTGGTGTCTAAGAAGCAACGGAACTGAAGACAATACCATGATAGAGGGTAGAAGGAAGAAAACCTGTCTCCAGATAGATACTAAAGAAACTGAAAAGAAAAAGTGTTCCTCTAACATCCTTAGGGAAATGCAATACCCAGTCAGCAAAAGAGCTAAAAGGTTTTATGCCTCCTTAAAAGTCCTAGAAATAAAGCAAATAAAAAATGATGATGCATACAAAACACAAAGTGTTTATTGCATCGAATAAAGCAGAAGTATTTTTCTAACAAAGTGACACATTAGACCTTGTAAAAATAAAAAGGTTCATTTCTTTCCCATCACAGGATGAACAATATTATTATTTATAATTTAAAACTATGTAAGATAAACCAAAGTGTATTAATAAAAACACACTTCCTCTATTACCTATCTGTAATCATATCAGCAATGTAATCAGCACACAGCTGCTTCTTCTGCCCAAATATTCAAACTGACAAAAGAAGTGGCTACTGTTCTCACATGAAATGCCAAATATTTACAGACTATATTAACAGACTAAATTGGCATGTCATTAATCACATTCAGTCCTTGGCTATAGGTATCCACATGCAGGTCTGATCCTATCACAGAATAAGAGGTACCCTTTTATTCATGACTCCTATTTCTCCTTTCAGTTGGAGGTTTGATTCCCTTTCTTCCATGAGCTGTCTCTCATACTTGATTTTCATTTCCAGGATTTCTTGGTCTTCATCTTCTTCAATTTGTTTCTTAATTTCTTCGTGTGCTTGAAGCTGCAGCCTCATATCCTCCCGTGCCTGCAGTTAAGGGAAGCAAGCATTAGAGAAGACAACAGTAAGAGACCAATAAAGAAGGGGAGAATTCTTTCTTTGTAACTGTGTTTCTCCTGGGAGGATCTATATTTAGCAGACTCTTCAACCGCAGCAATATCATTTAAGATAACGTCTTAGTGGATTAAAGTAACTTTAAAAACTGTTAAGACAAACATAAAGTATTCTTCTTAAAAAAATTCTTCTTAAGGCTGGGATGCTTCAGGTTAGGAACCTGGCCCAAATACTAACATCAGCAAAACTGTTCTGGCAGCAGAAAACACAAACGTAACACTTGAGAAGATCTTTTAAAATTGCTGTTTCTGATGTGTTAGGACCAATTACCGCTCAGGTTTGCATCAGTCTCTGTGTGCCTCTCTTCTCACATTCATTCTTCACATTCTTTACAAATCGGTATTGCAACACAGGGAAGCAAACAGTAATGTTGATAGAATTATTGACTTTAGATATATAAGCATCAGTTATCTGGCTACCCTTTGTCAAGCCAAGCCTATGACCTCAATGTGCAAGAGTTTTTGAAGTACTCAGGATATTTCCCTTTGTTCCCCCCAAATTATGCAGGCAGGAACCTCAGGGACTCTGGAATGGAATTCAGCATTTTAGAAATGTTATTAATATTTCTTCACTAGAACAAGATGATTGACTCTTTCTTCGATTACAGTAAATGTATCATTAATAAACAGGAATTATTTGATCTAGGAGAAAGAGAGGTGAAGCTGAGAATGCCCAAGGATATTAATTTTAGCAGGTTACTTACTCAAGGTATGAAGCCCAGAAAAGCTGGTAACTTAGCTCGTTGCTATTCTACCCATCAACACATTTCCCCAACGTTACAGTAAGATTAGGATTTCCATGGAGGGGGCCAACCTCTCATCTCCTAGAGAGCATTTTATCACAGTTGGAGAGAAACTTAGTCAATAATTCAAATGGCAAATCAAGTTTCCTACCTCTTCCAGCAGAAGAGATAACTCTTTAAGTTTTCCCTCATAATCTTCTGTTAGCTCCTTCACAGTCCTGCTTTTGCTTTCTTCTGAGTTGTGCAATTGTCTCTCATATTGCTCCTGCATCTTCTGGGATTTCACCTGCAGCTCCCGGTATTTCTCATTTTCCATTAAGAGTTTCAGATTATTTTCAGATTCTGGTAACAGGAAACATATGGCATGGATAAAACTAACAGAAAGAGAAGTATGTCCTATTTTTCTATGGTCATCTATGTCCTGTTCTCTAGTGTCTTTTTGGCAACTGGTTGCAATAAGTTATACTAGAAGCACTTCACCTCTTTCTTCATCAGGGGTTTTAGACTCTGTGGCCATACAAAATTTTACATCAGAAAACCATCTCCTGAGTTTCCTCATCTTCCTTGTACTTACCACTTCACTAATAATGCCTGTTCCAAAGCTGCCATTCACCTTTCTCAGTTGTGTCTCTGGACATTCTAATATATCCCTGCTTGCTGCATCGGGACAGCATGTTGTTCTGTTCCAGCCTGAAAAAGGCTAAAACATACACCAAAATCTCCTACTCTGCCATTATGACAAATTAGTAACAGCTAATTCAGGCATTCCCTTAAGATGACAACTATGACAGAGTTGTATAAGTACAACTGTTATGGAGTATGAGTACACAATGGACTAATTTATGCTTTTTGGTACTAATCTGCAGTATTTCTGCTTTATCTTCTTTTCAAATCTGGGGTCCAGGTATTGCCATGCTGTGTGCATTGTACATTGCTGAACTGTATGACTTCCATATTCTTGCACAGTGAGCTGTAACATAAATGAATAAATTACTACTCTCAACACAAAAATATCTAAGACACAGTGCCCATGTACATGTTTTCATCAGGGTCACGTGTCTGGTGTAGTTTAGACTAATGTTTGATCTGCAATACGTATATGACATAAATGCATTTTTCTTTGCATAGAATCATAGAACCATCTAGGTTGGAAAAGGCCTTTAAGATCACCAAGTCCAACCGTTACCTAGCACTGGCAAGTCCACCACTAGACCATGTCCCTGAGCACCACATCTACATCTTTTAAATACCTTCAGGGTTGGTGACTCAACCATTTCCCTGGGCAGCCTGTTCCGATGCCTGACAACCCTTTCCGTGAAGAAATTTTTCCTAATGTCCAATCTAAACATCCTTTGGTACAACTTGAGGCCATTTCCTCTTGTCTTACACTTGTTACTTGGGAAAAGAGACTGACACCCACTCTAGTAATTCCTTTCTGTCATATTACTTGCTATGAACCTAACGCACTTTCTCCATATTCAAGTTACAAACACTTGTTATAGTCTAACCTAGCTGTTGGACCTCCCTGGCCTGTTTATTCTGCAGCTCAGACAGTTGAAGCTGGTGTTGTAGGTCCTGTTTTTCTTTTTCTGCATGTAAAATCTGGGAAAAAATAAGAAAAATACATTTTAATTTGAAACTGGCCAAAGCAGTGTCTGAATTGTTTGTGCTCTCGCCTGTGTTGGGGAACAGATACACAACAGAACTTATGTTTGAAGTCTCTCACCAAAATTCAGATGCCACGTGTCACTAACCCAAGCTTTTCCAGAAATTAGTTTGTTACGACGAATTACAAAGCTATGGAAAACTAAGTTAATGTAATACAGGGTACTGTAAAATTCTAATATAACAAGAAAAGTTTGTGAGCTACAAAAGTCTCCACTTCCGTGTGTGTGCCTACTTGAGGAGAATTTGCAGTTCCACAAATTGTTGTCCAGATATTACAGTTCAAACTGCTTCCCGTCTCACTTGAAGCAACCTTGAGGTCTTAAAACACTGACATTTGCATAGAATGACATAAACATAAGCAAAAGCGAGTTCTGAATGCCATTTGCTTGGAATGTCTGACTACCACTACAGATGACTTAATCTTCTAAAAAAGCACAAAGAACCGGAACAAGAAAATGGGTGAGAAATTTCCCAGAAAAGTCAGAAATTGTACCATAGGTACATTTTTTTCACTTCCTTCTTATAACAACTGTATGGGTCTTGCATAAGCAGAAATACTCCATTTGCCTGCTGGACACAACAACTAGAAAGGTTAGCCCCAAGCTTGCCCAAATCTGTCGTTCAGTTCAATTTTAACATTTACTGATTCTCAGACAGGAAGTACAACTTGCCTGCCTAGAAAACGTCTATTCACCTTCAAAGGCATTTCCTTACAAACCCACAATCAACAAGCCTGAAGGAGTTTCAGTGTAGCTCAAATTATTGTAATTCTATAGCCAAGACCTGAAGAAGCATAGAAGAATACCAGCATGGGTAAAACACAGGTAAAGGAATCTATAAGAAGTGAAGTGGCTTTCTTGTAAAAGGTTAAGCTGGACAAAAATGAGTAAAAATAGAAAGGTTAAAACTGAGGTTACTTAAATGCAAAAACCACAATGAGAAAAGCCAAAGAGTCAGAGGAACTACTTGAAAAAATAATAAAATAATTAAACTTCCTCGAAAAAATACAAAACTGAAACCTGCCAGAATATTTGTAGGACCAAACGGTAAGAAAGAGATAAAGGAGCACTTCAAAACGACAAGGCCATAAAATAATAAAACTAGTAAGTAACCTGGCAAGCTTTCATATTGGAATCCTCCTTCATGTAGAGTCAAACTGAAATACTGCTTGAAGGGACTATATACAACTCAACAAAACAAGCAGTAACAAATCACCAGGACAAGGTAATATTCATCCAAAAGCTTGAAAAGAACATGAAGCTGACAGAATTGAATCATGTGATATGTAATCTCTCACTTGAAGCCATCTTACTGCCAGAGAAATTGCTATTAGATGACTTGCCTTCTAACTTCAAAGAAGATCCAGAAACATAGCAAATTACAGGTCAGAAATCTGGTGTGTGCAACAGACAGATAGACAGAATAGAATTAACAGACACAGATAAATAAGACACTGGAAAGAATTATCGTGGCTTTTGCCTTTCAGGGAAGTCCTGCTTCATGACCACAGAGAAATCAATAAACACATGAACAGAAGAAATCCAGGGAACATATTCTACTTCTATTTTCAAAAAGCATACAAGACACCTCAGCAGATGTTCCTAAAAAAGCTAAGTGGCCAAGGCATAAAGAAGGTGTCATTAAGAAGAATAATTGTTGGATCCTGCAGCAGCTGCAATTTTATATGTGACGGAGCTTCTAAGGCATGGTGCCATATCTACCCAAGGGTGACATAGCTTACTGATCCTTGGTCTCAGGCAGCATTTATTGCTGGAACTGGTTTTATGTGCAGATACTTACAGGCTACCTAGGAGAACTCTTGCATCCCTTGTAAGAGACTTGACTCAAAGGTAGCTTCAATGCTTTACAAATATCCAGAATATCTTTATTGGAAAGGAATGCTTCATTTTTCAGATGCTTTGTGGCATTCATACATATATAATGCAAGCCTGAATTAAACTCTTCAGTGAAAGATTTCTTGGTATTTGGTTCTGCAATAGGAATCATACCTGGTATTTATTTTTAAGGGAGTTTATTTCTTGAGTGAAATTCTCTTCTAATTTCTTTATTTTTTCATTACAGTACATATCCTTGAGACGTAGCTGGTAATCATTTTCTGTCTGTAGCTCTTCCACACGAATCTGCAGGTCTATCAATGCCTGACTCTGTTAGGACATGGATGAGAAGACGGTTTAAACAGAGAGATCATCTGCCATTAGCAACAGCATGTTAAGGATGTTTTATTTACATGCATGTATTTAAGAAAGACAACCTTGGCATAGAATTTTCAGACAGACAGATCAAGAAGTAGTCCCAGAAGTAAGGTTCCTTTGTCATCTTACAAGATGGTTTATAAAAATGAAGCTTCTGACTTCTCTACTCCCTTAAAACTGCTTTAAAGAGATTGAGGAAAGTATTAGAGAAAAGACTAAACTTTTCTTCACACTCACTGTTCATACAATGCAGTTTGCATATTAACAAACATCTGCAGCTACTTGCTGTAGCCTCTTTTTATTATGAAAGCCATGCAAGGCCTCTTAAACAGAAGGCCATATAGGAACAGGCAGACACAAACATCATGCAAATGTAATTCATAATCTGTACGCTGGGAATCCTATGGTTCATGTTCACAAGTTGCTCCTCTTACCTTCTCTTCTATATCTGATCTCATGATCAGCACTTCCTCAGCATACTCAAATTCCTTTTCCCATTTCAGTATCCCACCTCCTTTATCATACAATTTCCAGACAAATATGGAGCCATCTTCTGAGGCAGTCAGCAGAAATAGGTCATCATTTGTTATGGACATCTTAGAAGGAAGACACAACAAAATAAGAGTAGAGACAAGGAAGAATGGAGACACGGTTTGATTTTATACCTTTTTTCCCCACTCACATACTCTGTCATTTCTACCACAGGAAGTCAACAGTGGAAACATTAACATAGCCCCACTACCAACATTTTGATTACATCCTCTACTCCTGCTCCACCCTGGTTCAGACAACAGGGGAAGCAAAAAAAAAGAACATGTGAAGACGCTGATCTGCTTCTGCTCTCAAAGCTGTGGAAAGATTTTTTAAAAACCTGTAATAGAAAAGACCTTATAGACAGTTGTAGCACAGACAGGCAATTTATATAACAATTCCAAAGGTCTCCAGCTTTTTCCTTTGAGAAGTCGTTTGAACAACAGACGGCTAAATGTTTTCTTTTGAATCTGCAAATAAGCCTGTCAAGAACTATCTAGTGATAACTGCTGTGACCTCCTCCAGACCTCCTGTGACTGCATGGCCTGGCATAGACTACCTAGGAGCTGACACAGCTTATGAGCAAGGTCAAACTAGAGTTCCAATAACTGAAGTTCATAGCCTGATGTTGGACTGTGCAGCTCTGAGTCAAGATGCTATATGTGACAGTGATAATTAAAAAGCCAAAATTATGAACAATTTTAACAAGAAAAAGCTATATCAAAGTCTACATCCAAGTTCTCCATCAGGAATATGCCATGTTACATATCCTGGTGCAAGCCACTTTTTAGCCAACAACAGATTCTCCAATGACATATATTTCTAGAGACAGGACTTCTATGATTGCTGTAATATTCATTGTCCACATGCAGGCTCAACTTTGTTTTTAACATATTACGTTATGAAATTGGAAGGAGAATCAGTGCTAAAGGAGACATGCAGCTGGTATTGCAAGGGAAAAGAAAGTACTTTATGTTACCTTTGTAACAGCACCTGCATGGGCCTGATACTCATTGAAATCCTTCATCAAAGGTAACGGGTATTTCATAATTCGAATTGTCCCCAGGGATGTACCAACAAATACCATGTGCCCGGAATGAGAAACAGCTACTGCAGTGTAAACAACACCAAAAGCAGACACTTCATTCTGGATCTAAAAAAAAAAAAAACAACCAACCAAACAAAAAAAACATATGAACCCCTCACATTACATTAAGTTCCCCAATACTATTTGACTAGTTATTGCATGAGCAATTGCCATACCTCTGCCTGCAGCAAATAATGCCGTTAAAAGAATCTATGTGCCTATAAGAGTAAAGCCATTAATAATTTATTAAGCTTTATAGATGTGCAGTCTTAACATTTCAAGCCAAGTTCCACAAGTTGATCACTTTTGAAAAATGTAATGGTTATCACACACAATGTACTACTTTTCCAGACCAAAAAAAAAAGAATCGCATGTAGCCTACAGTGGTAGATGCAATACACTTGCATTTCAGCAAAACAGTTGATACAATATTGGCAAGTTAGTTTGTTAGCTGAATTAGAAGATTTCTAGGTAAATCCAAGAGGAGTTGTAAAAGACAAAACCACAACAAAATCTCAGGTTTCATGGTAAAGGACATAAGAACACAAGAAAAGTGTCAGTAAATATTGCAGCTATCAAAACCAGACTGATTCCTACTTACCAAATGGATGATAAGGAAACCAAAGCACTAATACCCTCCCCAGACAATTTAGCAAAATCCCAGAGTTCTTGTTAGCTCACCGAAGACTCTGAAATTTCTTTGAGAGTTTGGTCAGATCCAACAGCAAAGATGACTTTGGCATCAGAAGATGGGGCAATGCTGCTGTAGATGCAGGACTTGAGCACACACTCTGACTCTCTTTCAGCTGTTGACAAGTTCCACTCATACACAGCACCACGTGTGTCACAGGAGACAAGTTTAGCATCATCTGAGCTCCATTTAACCGCTTGTATCTGGCAAAACACACCAAGGAGCCCAATGTGTAAGTTATAGACATGCAGCATGGAGCCATTTTACCAGTAAATCCATGACAACTTTGGAATCATACTTCTAAGTCTTACTTAAAAACCTCTAGATTTTTCTCAACTAATTCCATTTTAGTATTAAAAAAAAAAATCAGTAAGAACTACTTTATGAACACACTGTCAGGAAAAAGCTTATTTCAATAGTGAGTAGTGCATTTTATTTTCATAATTCATTACTGGGATATTTTTCCTGGTTCAGCTACTGCCAATCATTCACCTTTAAATTAAGGACAGACTCTTTAGATGTATTTGATGCATGCATACATTGACTCCTGACCAAAGAAAAACGACTTTTGTTTTTCTGTTTTTAATTTTTGGGCCCATTTCTGATAAAAAAATGGTACCTTACCTTTTCAAAATGCATCTTACCAACTAGTTCATACTTTAATGAGTTTTATTGTATACAATTGGTTTACTAACCTTCCCACTATGTCCTTTCAGATTATTAACAATCTCAAAGGTGATGCTGGAATAAATTTGAATTACATTTCCATTAACTGCAGCAAAAAGATGGCCTCCGTTACTGAATGAGCACTACAAAAAGAACATAACCACCCATTACTGTAGATGCAGTGGACAAAAAAAAATCATGTATTGAATTCCAATGGCATTGTCTAATAGCAGAATGTTACACAAAAAAGAAAACTGCATGACATAATTAGCCTCTTACTGCTTTCTTAATTGGTGCTTTCCCCTACAAAATGCAGTCCTTGAGTATTTCTGAGCGAACTACCCCTTCTGCTGCTTCCCGTGTCCTTAGTTACGCATCAGCCTCTGGGCTCATTTTCCAGTAGCTGGAATCCTTTTCTCTGTGCCTCGATATCCCAAACCCTACTAGAATCTATCGGAGAGGTTTCTATCTTATTTCATGTTCTTTGTCACTCTGCTCCCTATAACTCCTCAATTTCATTTCTGCATCACTCCTTACCTCTCTACACTTTCTCACAGCAAACTCCTTGAAAACATGCATGTCCTCATACAGTAGACTTATAAATCGTAGTTTGTCAGAAAAGCCAACCAAACAGAAAAGGCCACTGGGATGGATTGATACTGTGTATGCTTCCTCCCGATATTCCTTATACAGCTCCAAAGTGCTGAAAGAGAAAACCATTGTGCAGTATGGAACAGTACAAACTCCCTATGCATGCTTGATAGGACATTATCTGGCCCAGCAAGGACACCAGCAGCTATAGTCTGACTCTGCCTTGTCCTTGAGTACGTGTTGTCATACAGTTAAGTGACAATAACATAAATATTACACGAAACAAAGGCAAACCTGAACTTTCTGGTTCACAGAAAAGATGTGGAAGGTGCAAGAGCAAATCCTTGTTTACTGTAATATAATGAAGAAGGTAAACGAACTGCTGATTGCAAATCTACACAAACATCCGTTCTGAGATTTGTTTTTCTTCCCCTCTCCCTCCATAGAACCTTAAATGCTGGAGTTATTTTGCTTAAGAACTATCGCTATGAAGCAGGAGATTGGACAACAGTATCTTATGACAAAGCTGAATTAAACATTCCTGAAGATTTTTGTTTCCAAAATACATAAGAAGTCTGACACAAAAATGCCTTAATAGAAAAGGATTCATATTCTTTTTGCACTGGTTTTAAAGCCACTGCATATTCACACTCTCCAAATCATGTCAATAAGACCATTCACATTCCACCCACACAAGAATTTTACCAGAACAACATTCTCATTCATATGAGATTGCTGCTATTGCCTGCTAAAGACAATATACAAAAAGGCAAGAGGTAATAACAAACACAAACAACTCTTTACTTCGTCTTGTAATTCCAGATGCGGACAGATCTATCCAGGGAACAAGTAGCAAGAATGGGTTTCCAAACACACATGTCCAAACCAGTGATCGAAGCAGAATGCAATGGGTAATTCAGATACACAAAATAAGCTGCCTTCTCCTGAGAAGCAATGAGAACATAAAAAAATCATAAATATTCCACTGCAGGCAGTAAGTCAGGTAAGAAATCTATCATAGCTCTTTGCATGCACTAATCAAATAGATTAGAGGAAATTTTAATCCTTTCACTGCGTCAGTCTCAACATAGCCATGTTAAAAACATAACAATATTAGAATCAGTTTTAACTTTATAATTAAGAATCAAGAAAAGTGATGCAGGGAAGATGTAGGCTCCATAGTTTTCATACAATAGTGAGAACAGAACATAATTGTAGGTGTACAAAGAAATGCAACTTAGATAAATAAACAAAACTGCATCTGCAAGAATTCAGTTAAGACCTTCAGGTCAGACAGATATTTAAAAATAATCAAGTGCTGAGTGATAAGCAACTTAACAAGGATGTTTAGCTATTACATGCTGGAAGTGAAACACCAATAAAATTTCAGGCTGAATGCAGCAAAAGGACCTGCAACTACAAAATCCCTTCCTGTAAAGATCTTTCTGTATGCCTGTACACAGGCTAGGTATTTAACTCAATGCAAATCTTTTTCATGATAACACATTTATCTCTTTGTATTATTTAATCCCTTCAGAGTAGGGAATGTTTTTCATTATGTTTGCCCTTCACGAAGAGGACTAACCAGGACTTCAGCAACTATTATTTTAGAGTAATATGAGAATCCCATGGCTGTTCCAGATTTATCATTGCATTAAAGTTTCCGCATAATACAGTAGAGCATAAACTATGACAGTTACATTAAAAATCTCTCCATTAAAGTCTTACTTAAGTGGTTCAGTAGTGACATGGACCCTTAAATGGCCTTGACAGTGTCCTCTACCATTCTGCTGAATAACATCAGGTATGCATATGGAGGGATTCTTGAACAAGGGGCTACTCATATACAGCTCTTGTAGAAGCACAGAGAGCACTTCATACCATGAGCTTTAAGGGTTCAGATACTATTTGACGGATTTTATGAGAATGTATCATAGAAAACAACACTGAATACCCCATGCCATTACAATGCACCCCTTACTGGACACACTGGCTGTGAAATATGACAAGATTGCACTCACCTTCATGAAGTCGGTGGAGAGTATAGTAAACATGTAAAGCTGATTTTTATTTGTGTTAACGACTATTGTTTCCTCAGAGGGGCTGAAGCATATACATATAATGTCCTGTCTGCTTGACTGTTTTGGCTCACTGCTGAATTGGTCCTCGGGAAGCTGCACAAAAAATGTATCCCATGGGATAGTCCACGTCTTCATGTTTTAGTAGTAGGTGTGAGCACGCACACACACACTTTTGCTACTCTAATAAGCATATACATAATATCAGTAAGACAACTTGGATATTTAATACTACACAACTACTGCAAGGCAGGGAACAGATGACAAGATAACCTAACTGTACCTATAGCATTATAGCTGAAAAAAGTATCAGAGGACATTTCAGCAGTAATTTTAAGTAGTACATTAAACAAAAATGATACTAGAAAAACATCAAGAAAATAACCTAGCAAATGTCAGAATGAAAACTCCCTGAAAATTGTGATCTCAGAATAACAGTTCTTTGCAGTGTATCATTCAGGCTGTTAACAGCCTTATTACTGGGTCTCGTGCACAGTCAAGAACTGACCTTTTAGGCCCAGAGTATGAAGGCTTGACCAAATTAGAGTTAAATGTTCCTATCCAGAGACTGCAGTATGTCAATTCATACAGCGTGCTATAGAACATTTAGAAATCTTACTGATTACTTAAGAGTGCACAAGTCTGATGACAGTGATAATAAATATCAGAGGGGAGAAAAGCTTTGCCTTGGAAAAAGCCAAGCGGGCTAGTTCTTTAAAACTGATGTAGACTACTTCTTAGCTCCAAAAGTCTCCATAAATACAAGTTTCTTAAAGGTTTCCTGAAGTTCAGCAGCCTCAAAGCACATTTTATATGTGGTAACATGCAGAGGTACTTTGCAAAAGTACATCTGTCACTGACTTTCAGTGTGACCTCTGGCAACTCCCTTTCGACATCACCAGGACAGTTAGCTAATGCTTATCATGTAATTTAGAGATGTGCTAGAAATTGTTACTAATAACTGAATTAGAAGCACCCCCACACTCCCAAACAAGCCTCTGCTGCATAATTGCTTGGACAAGATTTTTTTCTCTCTACCCAGATTTCTTGACTCTCTTTGTAGACTTCCTTTTCCTCGGTCTTCTCAAACAGAAGAACAACTCCTGGGCTAGATGAACATGCAAAGCCTTTGGAATAAGCTGCAACTGCCAATATTTGAGGCAAAGAATCCTGGTGTGAACCATTGTCTTCAGAGGCCAGCCCACTAGAGACATCACAGGAACTGCAAGCAGGAAATTCATAAAGACTTAAGAATACAGAAGAACAAAACAAAAAATGCTTATCAGCAGCAATCAAAATATTATAACTCATTTATAAACCTGACAAGAAGGAAATAGGTGAGTGGCCTGCAACTTATCTGCATGCACAAGCATGAAACTACTAGTACTAGTATTTAACAAAGATTTACCTGTCATATTCTCCTGTTGCATCTTCTTCTAGTTCCATGGGTGGTTTTTTGTACTCTAATTTTGTCTCCCAGCGCAGCTCTCCAGTTTCAAACAAGTTAAGTTTGCCTGTGTCAGTGCCACATATAACTTCTTCCTCGGACAGCCAGGCATGGCACAAGTAGTTTTGCGGCTCTCCCTTTTGTAAATTTGTCTGCTTCAAGGTTCCTTCACTGTACTTAAAAAGTTTTAAAAAGCCATTTCCAGTGATACAAACCTGTGCATTTTCTTGAGGACTAAAGCTCACCTATGGAACAAAAGAGAGAGAAATTATTTTACACAACTACTATATTCACAAATAAGCAAATATTATACCTATTCTGAAGATGTTCAATACTAGATACAGGAAAACAAACAAGGAAAGGAGGTTCATAGAAACATATAGGAATACAGAAGAGACTAAGAAATAACCATCATAACTACATTTTGCAGTTTTTCTCCTTTCAAAACTGTGTATATCAATTTTACACAATGCTACAAATACATTAACTCTATTAAGCTAAGACACTATCTGAATCACAATGCAATGTTGATGAGGAAGTTGTCTCTGCTCCTCAGGATTAAATGACAAGAAGCAAAAATACATCTTTACCGCTGATTAGCAAGTTTTTCAGGTAGCAAGCTTCCTGAAAAGTGGAACCATTCATTCTTAAAGGACAGGAATTCTGTATTTCAAGTAAACCTTGCTCATTATGCATATTAATTCACATAATTGGGTGTTTATTGGTGAAAACACTGGAATAGCCATCTCAATACCCAACATGGAGGGGCAGTTAGCCCTAATTTTTCATGCTTAGTGGGACTTTAAACAGCAGTTATGTTTACAGTCACTCTCCTCTCTTTAGGAATTGAGCTCATGAAGTCAGCAGTTCACCCAATCTCTGCTTGTAGCTGTACCCCAGAAAAAAAGGCAGCCTGAGTCCCACCAACCCAGGTACTGAAAGCTTCTTGCCTCCCTGCAAGAAACCAAAAAAGGGCACCCAAAGCAGGATGCAGGAATTGTTTGAGTGCCACGAGCCTGCTCCTAGCCCCTCATCCTGGGCTGCTCCTAGCCCCTCATCCTGGGCTGCTCCTCTGATCTGCACACAGAACAGACTGTAGGAAGGAAAAGGTGCACGAGCATGCTGAGAGCTTCCAAGATGTGTGTTAAGCTTACTGAGCATAGCCAATATATTTAATGAGTGTTTCTGCAGGGACACGTTGCACACTCACTGGCCTGCTGTACTGGCCGCATACCATAGATCTCATGTGATTTAAGAGACTCTCATGTGATAGAAGAGATATGGACATAAGAGACATCCCTTATGGGTCAAAGCAAAAATTCATTTAGCCCAGTGTCCTATTGCTGAGGAAGGCCAACAGCAGATGCCAAGAAGAGCCACAGAAACTATGTAAAATCTACAGTGTGGAGCCCTCTCCTCCCTTTCTTGCCCTGGTTAGAAGCCACGTGAGCACAGAAAAAGGTACCTGTGCACACATCCTGCAGACAGAACTTATGTGCAACCTGGCACCCAGTACTTGAACTAAAGTTTGATCCTTACATCCACCTTTTGAAACAGTGCAGCACATTCCCAAAGAATCAGTGAGTGAAAATGTTAAAAAAGCACCACAGAGATATGGGCTCAGCCGAAGCTGCAGGAGTGTGCAGCTGAGTGTGCAGCTAAGTGTGCAGCTGAGTGTGCAGCTGAGTGTGCAGCCGAGTGTGCAGCCCCGTGTGCAGCTGAGTGTGCAGCTGAATGTGCAGCCCCGTGTGCAGCTGAGTGTGCAACTGAGTGTGCAACTGAGTGTGCAGCTCCATGTGCAGCTCAGTGTGCAGCCCCGTGTGCAGCCTAGTGTACAGCTGAGTGTGCAGCTGAGTGTGCAGCCGAGTGTGCAGCTGAGTGTGCAGCCCCGTGTGCAGCTGAGTGTGCAACTGAGTGTGCAGCTGAGTGTGCAGCCCCATGTGCAGCTGAGTGTGCATCCCCATGTGCAGCTGAGTGTGCAGCTGAGTGTGCAGCTGAGTGTGCAGCTGAGTGTGCATCCCCATGTGCAGCTGAGTGTGCAGCTGAGTGTGCAGCCGAGTGTGCAGCCGAGTGTGCAGCTGAGTGTGCAGCCCCGTGTGCACCCCCGTGTGCAGCCGAGTGTGCAGCTGAGTGTGCAGCCCCGTGTGCACCCCCGTGTGCAGCCCCGTGCGTAGCTGAGTGTGCAGCCCCGTGTGCAGCCCCGTTCCCGGGCGAGGCCAGGGGAGCCAGCGGGCCACGGCCGGCCGGGTGGCCGCGGAGCCGCGGCCGTTACCTGGCAGCCGCTGCTGCCCGGGGCGTCGATGCGGACCAGCGCCAGCAGCCGCTGCTTCTCCCAGCGCCAGAGGGTGAGGTGCCCGTCGTGGGGGGCCGTGGCGGCCGCCAGGTACCGGCAGTCGGGGGAGAAGCCCAGGGACACGATCTCCTGCGCCGGCAGCTCGGCGGCCGCCAGCGTTCTCCGCCGCCGCGCCGGCCCCGCCGACAGCTCGTAAACCGTCAGCGCCGGCCGCTCCGCCACCATCTCCGAGACGGCCAGGTAGCGCCGGTCGGGGCTGACGGCCAGCGCCTGCACGCCCTGGCTCCTCTCGGTGCCTGCGGGGAGGAGAGGGGTCAGGTCAGGGTGCGCCGGGACCGCGGGGCGGGGGGGGCAGGGTTGTGGTCGGGGCGACCTGGGATGAACTTGTGCCACTTCTGCTCAAGGTGGAGCTGCAGGCAGCCCGCCCCCGCCGCGTGTAGCACGACCTGATCCTCCAAGAAGCAGACGCCGCCGGCGACCCGCGGCCGGCAGCCGAAAACGGCCACGGGCTGCGCCCCCGCCGCCGCCATCCTGCCGCTGCCGCCGTCGCCGTGGCAACCGCGGCACCGGTCCCGCCGGAAGCCGCGGCGCGGGCACGCGCACGCGGCCGGAAGCGGCGGCGGCAGCAGCAGCATGGCGCGGGGTGGGTCACCGTCCGACTCGGACTCGGAGGACTCGTCTCTCTCGGACTCGGAGGTGAGCCTGGGTCCCGGCGCGGGCCCGCGGTTAGGCCTCCCCCGGCGGGCAAGGCCGCCCGGTGCCCCCGCCGGCGGCGCGGCCTGACCGTGGCCTCCTCACAGCTCCAGGAGGCCTTCGCCAGGGGAGCGCTGAAGCCGGGGCTCAACGTGGTGCTGGAGGAGCGGCCGAAGCGGCGCAACGACGCGGTAAGTGGGGCCTTCCGGGACAGGGCAGAGACCCGCGTCCCCCAGCGCCGGGTGCGGGGCAGAGGAGCCCCGGCTGGGGCCGGGGTGCCGGGGCAGGGCAGGTCTCCGGGGCTCCTGCACCGCCCTGGGGGTTTGGGGATCACAGCCCGCGGTTCAGCCGTCTCGCCTCGGGGAGGTGGTTCCGTGAGGCGCTGTGCAGGGCTGTGCAGAGCTGTGCTTCTTCCCCAGGCCGGCCTGAGGCAGTGCCTGGCCGAGTTCAAGCAGCAGCTGGCGTGGGTGGAGCGGCTGGATGTGACTTCGGGCCAGGTCGCAGATCCCGCCTCACAGAGTGCTTCAGACAAAGATGCTGTTGACGCTGAGAATGATTTCCAGAGAGAGATGAGCTTGTGAGTGTCAAAAAATGAGATTTCTCGTAGGGTCTCAGCACCCTGCGGCATGCTTGTAGGCGTGTGTCACAGGTGTGCTGCAGACTGCCACACTGGCTGTCACTGTGGCACTCTCAGGCCATGTATTTTACATTCGATAGCTCTGGGTGTTTTCCAGAATAACTACAAGCTAATGCTAGTACATTTAACTTTTCTTGCGACTGGAAATAGTTTCCCTCCTCACAGCAGACTTCCATCCTGCGCGGAGAAGTTTACTTAAAAAGTTCCTTGATTGTAGCACTGTGGCATTAACACAGGATATGGATTTTTCTTTGTGGATTTGGTTTGGTGTTACTACAGTTCTCTTGTTTTACCTTGCCTTTTATAATCCAACATATAAAACTGTAACTGGAAACTAGATAAATGTATGTGTGCGAGTTATAAGTGCTAATATTCTACTGGCACCTAAATTGCTTTTAGTAGCACTGAATGCTGTAGGGCACAGAATGTTGATATAATTCGAGATCAATGCTTGTTAGATCCCAGTATCAGCTACCTTATGTGAGCAGAGTGTCTGTCAGCGCTGTGAGATGCCCGATACCCAGTGACAGAGCTGCTGTTGTTCTGTGTCCCTAGTTACCGGCAGGCTCAGGCAGCAGTCCTGGAAGCCCTACCAAAGCTGCGTAAGCTCCAAGTTCCTACTAGAAGGCCAGACGATTACTTCGCAGAGATGGCCAAATCAGACCAACAGATGCAGAAGGTATGTGCAGAGAATTATGACTTTCTTTCCCATGTTATGTGTTGGTTTTAGCCTGTGTTAGGGATCAACTTTAAGGTGTGATCTGAGAATACTTACCTTCATTTCTTTGACAAATGCCTATGACAGTGTTAGTGTTTGAAATTTTATTTGTGAGAGGAAGTTTCTTCCTGTTTAGGTATTGCAGTGCAATGCGGGGATTTCCATAACAAGTTGGAACATAAAGTAGAAAAGCATAGTTTATATTCTGTCTTGAATGTATATAATATTAAAATTGAGATTTTTTTTTTTTAACCCATGTGTGGAACAGTGGTAGTAAAGCTGGCTGTGTTTATGCTTTGTCCTAAGACTTGCAGCCAACTGTGACATTAACGTGATCCATTTTCCCTATTTAAGTATCACCCTTTGTTCATAATCAGTGTGTTGTGGTTCTCTGTGATTTTAGACTGTGTGTTATTGATTTAATCTATCATGGGTAGTAAGTCAGATTTATGTAGGAAATAAGAATTTCACAAACTTGCCTCTTGATTGTGGTCTTCGTTCAAAATGGATCCCTAATTTTTGTTTTGGAAGAAAGACTACATTTTATAACTTAAACAACTGTGAGCTGGAGGTTCATGTATGACTTGGTCACTGTTTTGATGGCTGATAGAATCTTCCTAGAGAAGATGAAGGTTAATAATTAGCTTGTGCTGAGACTGAAGTCAATTCTGCACGTTACTGGTAACTTCTTTTGCTGGCTTCTGTTTGAAAAACAAGTATTTTTATCTCCTAGTGGAGTCACAGGCTGAATCCAGAGGATCTATGTGGAAATATTTATAATACTTTGTAATGTGGCATCCTTATAGAAATGTTTGTGAACAAGGAGGGAACAAAAAAGGTATTTTTCTATGGCACAGAAGGATTGTTGACTCTTCTTCGGTGCTTTACTTTTATAATGACAAGAAAGAAACCACCAAGTCTTGTACATACACATGAGTAGGCTGACAAGATGTGACAAGATAGTCTTGTGCAGTGGTTCCATTAGATCCCATTATAAGGCTTTGTCTTGTCTCTTGTATGAGTTTTGTCTTTTTAACCAGATTTTGGCTACAGATTGTTTCAGGAGTTTCTGTAATAACTATTCCAGCCTTGAGTTGAAAGAACGTTATGTCTCATAAAGCATTTTCTGATTGAGAGACGTTTTCTTTTATACAGTCATTGATAGTCATTGATAGTTTGGATATAATTATTGATTTCAGGACTGCACAAAATCGTAATTCTCATATTTTCTTTTGCATTACTGATAAATTTTCTTTTTTCTATCTGATAAGATTCGACAGAAGCTAAAGAGTAAACAGGAAGCAATGGAAAGGTCTGAGAAAGCGAAACAGCTCCGTGCAATGAGAAAATATGGCAAGAAGGTGAGGGCGAGCTACAAAAGGGATCTGTATATGACAAGAATCTAAAGCCTGAGTGAGTAGCTTAGCAAATGAGACCACAGGAGGCTGCCTAAAATATATGGAATCTGTCTAGTCTTCCGTCTAGCTGCTTTGAAAAAAGGCAGAGTAAAAGATGGGATACCTTAAAAAAAAAAAAAGTATGCGACACTACAAGGAACAGCACTAATATTCTGCTTCTAATCGCAGGTGCAAACTGAGATTCTGCAGAGAAGGCAAAAGGAGAAAAAAAATATGTTGAATGCAGTCAAGAAATACCAGAAAGGTAAAGTTAACTTGTCTAAGAGAGCAAATGTGTAATGGGAATAATGACGTGTGAGCTGTGTAAGGCAGTGTGATGTACGGTGTCAGTCTGTAGTGCTGAGCAGTGAGCTTGAAATGCTGCTGTTGTACAGAACCAAATGCCAGTGGCTGGGAAAGTCCTCCCAAGTAGCTGTTCTTCGGTGAGGGAGACTTATTGCTGTTAATTACTTTGACTGAAAATTTGTGTTTTCTGTGGTGGCAGCTGTTATGTCTTCACTCTTGCAGGTCTCTCTGACAAGCTGGATTTTCTAGATGAAGAACAGACATCGTCTCAGGGGAATAAAAAAGGCAGTGCAAGTCAACGGATAAAGAAGGGGTGAGACCAGAAAAGAAAGATATTTAAAAGCAGAATCTCTGATTTTTTTTTTTTTCACTCTCTTAGGGGATCTGTTTGTGGAATGACAAAGCTGTTCTGATTAATGTTTGTTAAAATAAGTCCAAGCGGCTTTCTGTCCCTAGAGAGGAGGAAAACTGTGGCCAGAATGGAACAGAGACTGAAGTGTGCTAATTTCTGCCTCTTCAATAAGAGGGAAAGGGTTTATGATGGCTGAGAGGAGTCCATCAGCAGATACGTATGCCTTCTTCAGAGCTTCCTGAGGAAGCGAATACAGGCAATGATGCTGTTCGTTTGTTTTTCAGACCAAATGCCAAAAGACGATACAAGAATCAGAAGTTTGGTTTTGGTGGGAAGAAGAAGGGCTCGAAGTGGAACACAAAGGAGAGTTTTAATGACGTATCTAGCTTCCGTTCAAAAGTAGCTCACAACAAAGGCCCAGGAAAAGGAGGAAAGAAAGCCCTTAATGTAAGTAAAATGTTGCGTGCAAATGATCCTGGTTGGCCGGGAAGCCAGCCCTGGTCTGGGAGGGAGAGCTGAGTACATGGTGGGTGCCTCCAGCATCTGGAAGTGATAGTGCCTGTCTTTTGGAGCTGACCGTAATTCAGCTGCAGGCAGAGTTGAGGATGGTTATGCAGTATCTCAGCAGGGATATGAGTGGAGGAGTTAGCAAGTACTGTTTGTTGCTACCTGTGTCCCAAAACCTCCCTCCCCAGAGATGCTGACAAATATCCTCTCCCTGGTATTCTCCCCAAGCTATAGAGCTAGAACAAAGATTGAGGATGTGAAAATAAAGATTTGAATCTGTCCTTTTTTTGCAGAAGAGACCTGGAAAGAGAGCAAGACAGAAAATGAAGAGCCGAGCACGCTAAGAGGACTGTGCACCCCAGTGGGGTTCCTGTGTTTCTGTGTGTTGCAAGACGTGTTTCTGCTGTCATCAAGCAGCTAACTGTGGAGCGAGCTGGATGCTTCCAAGTGGCAAGAGTAAAAATCAGTGGAAACTAGTGCCTTATCACTAATTTCTTCTTACTGTCTGTTTTGTTGAAGGATTGTTTTCTACTTAAACCTTTGTTGTGTGAACACATTAAATAGTTTGCACGGAATTATGTCTTAATTCTTGTTTAGTTGTGTTATGAACGGTGGCTGAAGCCTGCCCTTTGTTCCTTTCATTCTGGCAGCTTTTTCCACAGCTATTGTTGACGTGTACCTGGTGAACGTGAGTTCTGGGTCATGTCGCTGATGTCAAAATAAGAAGAAAGTGGGTTTGGAAGCCTGTCAAGACGTTGAAGTGTTTTTTAGACTATTCATATAAGCGGGTTTGGAAACAGCAGTGAGACAAATGCAGCAATCTTATCAATAGGTTTATTTCTGTAGCTATTGTCAGGGTGCAAATCTGGACAGACTGAAATTCTCTCTTCCCTTTTCCAGATACCATCTCTTGTCAGAAATCTACCAGACTCGCCCAATAACAAGCAAGGCCTAACAGTTGTCGTTAGCTTCTTCTATCTAAATTGTGTGGCTTTACCACTCTACTACTGCAGGTTCTCAGACTGTTCCTCCCCGTTTCCCATAGCTGCAGTTTAGTTTAGTGACCTCGGTTTTCCGGCGTGGGAAGAAGAGTCTGCAATCAGTACGGTCCATGTGAATCTGGGAAAGAAAAGTGGTGAACGGTCATGTGCTTTTACTAGAATTAGTAGTAATAGTCCCTCCTGAGAAGAGTGATGCACAGTGTTCCTGCTGATGAGAAATGCCCGGATGACAAATGAGTAGGGTACCGTTTATTTGAGAATATACTGTTCGCTGCTTTGTTACAGTAGAACCTGGTGAAAAAGGAAAACTTGAAATATGAAACAGCATCATGAGTCCTGATTGTAAGTTTAACTCACTTCCCTACGTGCAAATTTATTTGCCTCTTTCCTGCCAGCCTAATTGTGTCTGAAGGTGTAAAACCCCATTGGGATGTGTGTCTCTAGCCTTGCTGTGAGTAGCTAGTTTACTTGAAGTGTAATATGAAAAGTTGCAGAAGAATATCTTATTTTCTTATTTATCTTAGATTTCTTTTTAACAGGCCAAAATTAATCAAGCCTTCATTTGCCTTTCTCAAAACACTAATCTGAAAAGTCAATCATCAACACAGCTATTTGTTTGTCAGATATGATTGATGTCTCAGCTTGTTCACAAGATTTCTTTTCCTTCCTGTTTATTCACACTTCCCCAAATGAATCCTCACTGGTGTATTCTGCCTCGGGTATACTTAGCCGATTATTAATTTTATGGTTCTGCTTGCCATTTGTTTGAAACACACTTTACAGCAGCACATTTCTTTTCACAGTACTTACATATGCCACTTCATATTGCTCACTATGCTATTTCTTATGGCTGAATGCTTTAATAAACAGCCACGACTACATATTTGACAATATGCTTGGAGTCTATTGTCACTGTAGATATTTTGCATGCAAGTTTCTCAGGAGAAGTCTGCTGTTTCTGTGTTCACAAGCCTATGCCAGTGTGAATAGTCCTCCTAGGTGTAAATTTTAAAAACTTGTTGTCCATGAACAGCTCCGCTCATTCCTAGTCATTTCTGTTTTCTATGTTTGCCATAAGTTATTTTCTTCCTTGAATATCTTTCGGTGTGATGGGCTGAATCTCTCTGAATCTGCAAAGAGCTGAGCCCTTAAGCACCTTACTCACCAAAGGTGTCGTGTTCCAGCCAATTTCTTGGCTTTCAGTTTGCGGCTCCGAATACTTCTTTGTTGGCTCCAGTGCTGCATCGTGAATAACACTCAGAAACTTGGCTGTTGGTTTAAGAGACACAAATACAAATGAAGGAAAGTATGTGTAAAAAGCAGTTACCTGTGGATGTATGTTAGAATGGGACATCCTAAGACTGTCCCAGCAATAGCAAGAAAGCCAAGGTTGGAGGCAACCGCTGTGCTGCAAACGATCTTGTAAGAGAATGCAGGATGACATTTCTACTAAAATTTATCCTGATGAAGTTTCAAGATTTGCCTACCCATACTGTCCTGTTAATTCTACCATCCCTGTCTACTGTGTTGCAGCATCCTTTCTTATACCACATGTAGTGTCAAGCAGCGCTCCACGTTAGCTGTCATCTTTCTCAGTTGCCTGAGAACTGCTGCCTTTCCATTTTGTTCCCCTGCTCTCCCCTTAATCCCTGACTAGAGCAGGCCAACCTTAACCAACCATTAAGGTTTTTAGACAGAATTGGTGTGTTAGAAATAAGGGAGCAGTTACTATAAGGGATCTTGTTACTAGTGCTCTAAAGCAAGACTCAGCAGCCATTTCAGCATTTACCATATGCAATGGCTATGTAGAATCTGCAATGACAGGCAACATGTATGTATAGAACATGTCGCTAGATTTTTTTTTTTGTTTTCCCCTGGGGTTTATATTCACAAGCAGAATTTTATAAAATTATAACTAAAAAAAAAAGCATAATTGCATGTATGCAAGCTTGTAGTAATAATGAAAAGTAACGGGAAAGGGCCTTAAAGTAGAAAAAACCCTACCTTATGTGTAACAAAAAATCATGAATGAGTTTAACTTCCTTATATTGTCACAGGCATGTTTCCATGTATGTCATCTTTTAGATTAATTGGAATTTTAAAATTTTATTTATTAGTCATTTTCTTATGTAATTATCACAAGCTCTTCAGAGATTTCTTACCATCTGCCGGCTCTTCTATATTATCATGCCAAGACATGGGCTTCTTGGCGATTGTGTGAACTGAAAATAAATGATGCAGGTGAATTACTTTAATGTGAATTTATCATCACAGCCAGATATAGGACATCTATAGCTGCAGATGTTCTCTTTGGTTATTCCCCAGTCTGGGCCCAGCTATTTGACTGGCATTGCAAAGGAAGAACAGCACGTGAACAGAGCAAAACAAGTTAGAATAGTAACTAATAGCAACTTCGTAGAAAGGAAGGGCTTAGGTGTTGCTGAAGGCCCTTCTACTGGATGATGCTTGCATTCACCACATCAAAGTTCTACCCCACCCATGTGCTGGCCTGCAGAGATCCAAGCTTTAGCAAATTGTTTTCCTTTGGTTTGTTTTTGTTGTATTGTAAAAGCTAGACCTGAAAGAATTTATTCATGTCACCCATCTGTGCCACCATAGTGTATGATATTCTGCGGCTGTGCATTAGCAGGTAGAAATCAGCCCGGGGGCTGAGGAAACACCGTGTAGTATTGGAGATCTCTGCCTCATCCTAGCTGTGTGGTGTTTGCTCAGAATCTGTGGGTTCCAGGTCCTACTCACACGTTTACCAAGACACCATCTAAGCTGGGCAAATTGGCTCCATGTCTCCGTGCTGTCTCCGAGTGTGCAGGCTGGTTCATTGGGTAAAAGAAAACCCTACCGCTTGCTCCTTCCAGATCTACCCCTCTGGCTACTGCTGGCGTCCTGGTCTCTGCCGAACAGCTGAGCGCTGCGGGCCGGCAGCTCCCGCGCCCTCCCTCCGCCTCGCCGCTCGGTGCCATCCGTGTCCCGCCCTCGAGGCTTCCGCGCCGGTTCTGTGTGACCGTGGGGCCGGCCGCGCCGCCTCACCGCGTTGGAGCGGGTTCACGCCGTACTCCGTGTGCAGCTTCTGGCACCGCAGCTCCTTCCGCACCCGCTCGCACATGAGCTGGTTCAGCAGCACCGCGTCCGGCGGCTCCTTCCCGCTGCGGGCGGCCATGGCTCCGCCGGGCTACACGGCGTCCCGTAGCCTGGCAACGCCTCACGTGATCCCCCACGAGGCTGCTGATTGGCCCGGGTGGTGCTTCGTCCCACCTTCCTCGGACAGATTCCTTTCCCACCTTCCATTGGCCGCCGAGTTAAAGCCCCTGGCGCTGATTGGCGGCGGCTGCACGCGGCGGGTTTGAACGGCCGGTGGGGCCGCGGTGGCAGCAGGATGGAGGACGCGGAGCTGCGCTGCACGGTGGCCGTGGAGCAGCCGCTGCCGGGCGGACAGGGCCCGCGGCGCCGCGTGATGCGGGGCGCGCTGGTGCTGCTGGGCCGCAACGAGCTGCGGCAGCCGGTGCTGCGGGTGGTCGGCGGCAGCGGCGGGGCGGCGGCGGCGCTGAGCTTCGCGCTGGTCGGTGACGCCGTGCGGCTCTTCACGCGGTTCGCGGGAGACGGGCGGGCGGCGGTGCGAGTGGGGCCGGGCGGCGCCCAGGTCCTGCTCTCCGACTGCCCTCCGAACGCGCTGCGCCGCTTTCTCCGCCTCCTGCGGCTCAAGGTCGCCGCCGGGCCGCGGGCCGCCCCCCGCGAACCCCGCCTGCTGGACCGTCCACCGCCGGCTTTCTCTGCCATCAGCCCGCTGCAGGAGCGCGACCTGCTGCGCGCCCCCGGCCGCCTCCGCGGCGGCGAGGGGCAGGGGGAGCGCCCGGCCGAGGTGAGTCCCGGGGCGAGGGGGGCAGCTCCCGTTGCCGCCCCGGTTACCGGCCCTGCCCTCACAGCGCCGCCGCCCGTCCCGCAGGTGCCCCGCGCGGAGAGGCGGCCCCAGGCGAGGCTTTCGGCGGAGCAGGAGGCGGTGCTGGGCGCCGTGCGGAGCGGGAAGAGCATCTTCTTCACCGGCTGTGCAGGTGAGGGGGCCGGGGCAGCTGTCACCGGGTGGAGTCCCCGGGCCTCGCTGCTGACCTGCTTCTTCTCCCTCTGCCAAGGGACCGGGAAGTCGTTCCTGCTGAAGAGGATCGTGGGCTCCCTCCCTCCAAAGAGCACCTACGCCACAGCCAGCACGGGAGTGGCAGCTTGCCACATCGGTGGCACCACTCTCCACGCTTTTGCAGGTAATGGTCTGCCCAACAGCAGAGGGCTGGGATCTCTTGCTCCCTTCCCAAAGAGTCAGGAACTTCCTGAAGTTTTGCTTTCTTCTTCCCCTGCCAGGGATCGGCTCTGGGAAGGCACCACTGGAACAGTGTATTCAGCTGGCGGAGCGGCCTGGGGTGCGCCAGCACTGGCTGGCCTGCCAGCACTTAATTATCGATGAGATCTCCATGGTGGATGGCAAGTTCTTCGACAGGCTGGAGGCAGTGGCAAGGTGAGTGAATTTCCAGGTTACTTCCTTCCTCTGGTTATGTGAATGGACGCAAGGCAACCATTGGCATAGGACTGGAAGGAAGCACGAATTCATAGCCAGCAGGCCTTTATCTTGAGATAGGTTTTGATCATGTCCCTACTCCCCAGCCATGGCTGTTCTGGTTCTTTCCATTTCCCAAGCCAAGTGCTGTCTATAGAGCTGTCTATGCTGTGTCCAGCAATTCTCTGTTGGAGAAAGGAGGAGTGTAACAGCTACCGAGGAACCAAGATGAGTAATGAAAGCTGGGATAGGTAGGCAAAACTAAAACAAATGCCTTATAATAGCATTGCTTAATTATTTGAATTCTTCTGACACAGCTGAGGATAATAATCTTTTACCGCAGGGGGTGTATGCTTGAATATACTGGCAGACTAAGAAGTAACTTCTGAGACCTGACTATGTGCAGGTCCTGGAGGACATTCAGAGCTTCTCTTCCTTCCTTTTTAGGGCAGTCAGAAAACAAGACGAGCCTTTTGGAGGAATTCAGCTAATCATCTGTGGGGACTTCTTGCAACTACCCCCAGTCTGCAAGGCTAATGAAGAAACCAAGTTCTGCTTCCAGGTACAAAGCCAGCCCAAAATTTATTGTCATACTTCAAGTCTGCTGCTTTCTTAACAAGATAATTACTTGCCAGGCAAAAAGCTGGAGGAAATGCATCCACATAAACATGGAGCTGACCGAAGTGCGGAGACAGACTGACAAGACTTTTGTCTCGCTCCTCAGTGCAGTCCGTTTAGGCAGGTGAGAAACTCTGCTCTCTTTGTAATCCCTGCTCCCTACTAATGGACCAGAGGAAAGACCAGTTTGTCACCTCTCTGTGCTCTATGAGGAACGTGTGGCCAGGGCAGTAGCTATAAAGGCTTTAGTTAACGTAAGCAGGTTTTATATATGCTCCTCTGATTAGGTACACTTCCTAGAGTCCCTCTTTGCATTTTCTGCTGAGGAATGCAATGGATCCTGAGCTGACAGTGGCCAGGGCAGGGCTGGGGCAGACACTGCACTGCTCTCCAACTATGTGTACTTTCTCTGCCCATCACTCCAGAGGTCTGGGGCTTGCACAGCCAGATCTAGCTGTGTGCAGGTTACTGCTGCTCAACACCTCTTCCTGATGACTTTAAATAATCATCTTCTTTTCACGGTTACAAGGTGCACAGAGGAGGTTACCAGACTGCTGATGCAGACTGCTACTAACAGGTCTGAGCGCGATGGGATCCTGGCTACACGGCTCTGCACCCATAAAGATGATGTAGAAATAACTAACGAGAGACGCTTGCAGCAGCTCTCAGGTGAACCCCTTGGAGGAAGCTGCTGGCTTTGGGGCTGAGCTCTGAGTGGATGCAATGGGGTGTCAGGAGGAACTGGAGGTCTGTCATGCACAGCAGCACAAGTCTAAGCTGTGCGTGTTGGAGTTGAGTTGCCTGGGGGCAAAACTTCACAGATTTTTGCTTAAAAATCCCCACTGTTACTTCTTGGTGTGTAACAGACAGTGAGCTCATTGCCTGCTGAGGAGTAGGGTGGGTCATTATTGCCTCCATACCCCTGCTTCTTCTTTCCATAGCATCTCAGGAAGGCTGTGCTCTATTCAGCCACATCTGGAATTAAGGGCTACTTCATTTCTGCCTCCCTTTCTGGCCCTGGGAAACTTCCTCAGTCCTCTTTGGAGAACTGGTGTTGGCAGCAAGTGAAACTAGTCATAAGCTCAAAATGCTGACTGCTCAGTTCCTACTTACTGCTGGCCTCTGATTTCTGAGCCTTCTCATGCTCTGGGAGGTATGTTGGGAAGAGAGTCAATAGTGAGCTTTCTGCTGTTAGATGTGACAAGGCTTGTGAGAAGATGTCTTATCAGCAGAGCAGAATGGATATTAAAAGATGAATTGCTGTTAGAAATAAATGCTGAGCCTTCTGCAATGCTGTGTGAAATATATTCAATGATTGCAATCTGTCACATCTTTTTCTTTAACAGGAAAAGTGCACGCTTTTGAGGCTTTGGACAGTGACCCAATGCTAGTGAAGTTGATTGATGCTCAGTGTCCTGTGGGTGGTAGAGTTGAGCTAAAGCTTGGAGCTCAGGTGAGTGTGTGCACATAAGCTTGTGAGAGACCAGTGTGTCAAATGGCATAAAAAAACCCAGAATAGTAGATAGATGTATAGGTTAGATTAATGTATAGAATGCAGATTCTGCATGGAGCAGTTATGCCAGGCTAACAGAAGATTCTGGCCCAGTTTGCGTATCCTTTCTGCTTGGAATCTTATCCAGACAGAGAACTGGTTTGAGCGCAGGTCCATGTCTTGTGGACAGTGGTGTCCACTGTGACTTTGGCACACACCTTCAATGGGGTTTAAAGCTTCCAGGTAGCAGAGAGCACAGGCAGTCCTTGCCTGCGGTCTCAGCTCCACGTACAGCAGCCCTCCTGACCCGTAAGAGTATGGCACAGATTGCCAGATTTGCAGGAGTGGAAAGGATGCAGGACTGTGCTTAGCAGCAGCACTGTTTGCCTTGGGAAGTTGTTCCTTGGGTGTTCCTAGAATCTATACATGTTTAGGCTTGCTGGTGTTTGGGAAAGTTGAATCTGTTCCCTGAATCTGAGCTCACAGCTGGGGACAGAAGCAACTGAAGTGTTTAGTGCTGCAGAATGTTGTAGCTGGGAATCCTAGGAAGCAAAGGCTGTTAAACAGTTTGAATCAAATTGGAGATGGTGCTGTATCCTGCAGTTGCATGATGTGGCTGTGGCCACACGAGCCTGCTGTGCTTATGCTTCCTGGCTAGAAGCTGAGCTGCAGGTGGCTGAATGGGCTGGAAAGCTAGAGCACTGAGGGATTTTTTCTTTTTCTCTTTAGGTGATGCTAGCTAAGAATCTGGATGTATCTCGAGGGCTGGTGAACGGGGCACGAGGAGTTGTTGTAGGATTTGAAAGTGAAGAGAAAGGTAAGTAAAAGATCAAAAAGTTTGAGGAAGCAGGGGAGAAAGGCAGTCAGTAATAAATTTTCTACTGCCTGGTAAGGGTAACTTAAAGGAAAGCAGGGAGGAGGTCTTTTCTGCAGTGAGAGGTTTGGGGTACTCATGAGCTGTGATGTCATGTGCTGCATCAGCTGGAGCTATCTGTAGGGCCTCTTATGTTTGCTTATCCTTATTCTCTAGATGTGTATACTTGTTTGCATTCCTGTCTGTTCTGTTGAAGCAAGTCTTGGTGGTTGTGTTGTTTGTTTGTGTGGGGTTTTTTTTGTTGTTGGGGTATTGTTTGTTTGGTTTTTTGTTTGTTTGTTTTCCTCAGATGATGATGTTCTGCTACTTGCAATATGTATTTTTTCTGCATCTCAACTGACAAATTATCTGAGTTTAATTCTTCTGCTTAAGTAGGTTCCAAATGTTGTTTTGGGACATTCTGTTTACTGTGCGTGGATTTAGTTTTTTTCAGTGTGGGATTTTCTTTCTCTTTTTTTTTTTAAATTCATAAGAGACTGACATGGGAAAGGAGTGGGGGGAAAAAACTCTTCTTAGATTCCTGGCTTCCTGGCTACTGAGTGTCAGGAAAACATCCCTGTTTCTCTCCTGCTCCCATTCCTACAGGGCTGCCTAAGGTTAGATTTCTTTGTGGGGTCACACAGGTCATCAAAATGGAGAAATGGGTCTTCAAAGGGCCATCAGGAGTTCATCTGAGTCGTCAACAGTTGCCTTTAAAATTGGCATGGGCCATTTCCATTCACAAGAGTCAGGTGAGTATACTTTTGCAGCTGCCTACAGACTTTACACTATCATAAGCCTTTTCTGAGTGAGCTTGCATTGCTGGTATAATGGGGAGGAAAACTGAAAGGCCTTTGTGGGGGGGTGGGGGGGGCAAGGGTGTGTGTGTATGTCTTTAGCTGTGGAGAAGGCAGCACCTCTTTTCCTGTTCGTGATGCTTGTCCATAGCAGTATAGCTAGCCTAGAGTTTCCATAAGGGTGCTGCAAACTCTATACTTGCTGTTGGACTATAAAGTATCATCGTTCAGTGCTGTGGGCTGATCAGGGTAGTGTTCCCCTGACACCAGGACACCATTAGTGACCCTGAGGTTTGCAGTGTATGTGAGGAAGGTGCAGGAGTCACAGGTGTGCTCTTTGGCCTGAACTTTTCCTTCAAAGGTGTGTTGCATTTTCTCAAAGTAATACCTTTCCAGAAGACTTCATACACTTTGATAAACACATCTCTCAGTAAAAGACCTGTGAGTTTGTTCCCATGCCACTGTTTAAAACAGTCGATGTTGTAAATACTGTTGCCTCCTGGGATGTCTCTTGGTGCAGACAGGGCTGGCCAGGCCTACCCAAACTCTGTCTCAGATGGTCTGCTTCAGCCTAGCTGTTCCTCCAGTTAATTACTAGGAGTGAAAACAACAGGTTTTCTTTTCCTGCTGTGTTTGGTATATAGGCTTTGCGGAGTTTCACTCGAGCAGTTTATCAGAGTTATTGGGCCCTACTGTCTACTGGAAAATTCCTGACAGTGCAAAACTGTTCTTTTTTCCCCCATCTTTTAATCAGTTACATAATCAAGCAAGGGAATTTTTTTTTAATGAAGCCTGTACCCCGAGGATGGTACCTTTGAGAGACTCACAGGACAGGTTAGTGTGGATACAATGTAGTGTTCTTTGTTTGTTTTGTAACAAGCTTTTCTGTGTCTTTGATAGGGCATGTCTTTAGATTGTGTGGAAATCTCCCTGTCTCGTGTCTTCGAAAGTGGGCAGGCTTATGTAGCCCTTTCCCGAGCCCGTAGCCTTGCAGGTCTCCGTGTTCTGGATTTTGACCCAAAAGTAGTGAGAGCTGATCCTTTTGTGTTGCAGTTCTATAAACAACTGAGACGACATCAACTTCTAACCCAGGTAAAAAAAAAAATCTCATGCTAGCTAGGACTGCCTTGTGCAACCAGGATGAGAGATGTTTGTGCTGAGATCCTTCCGTTTTCTTCTGAAGCAAGACCATTCAAAAACTTGTAGTGGTAGGAGACTTGAAACTGCAAAGAAGGAATGTGGTGGGGCAGTTCTTGATGGCAAAACATCCACTGTAGTGTTTGGATGGTATAACACTGCCTGGCCCTGTGGGTGAAAGGGAGGGTTGGAGTTCTTTGATCCTCCTCCTGCAATAAGGACTGAAGGTGAAGTGGGCACACAAGAAATCTTAATTGTGTGGTGTTTTTTTTTTCCTTTTTTTTTTTTTTTTTCCCTTAGGATTCCCTACGCACTCATTCAGGTGATGATGAGAAGGAGAACTGGAAATGCAGTTGACAATGCTCTTCTGGCCTCTATGAAGCAATGGACAGAATGCTGATTTGCAGTCATCTTGCTATTAAGTATATTGGGTAACATAGATGAAGTCAAAGGAAATTCTTTTATTTTTTGTAATGTGTGCTTCATTCAGTTCTTGGATGTGTAGAAGTCTCTCTGTCTCATGCCTCTGAAATCTGGAAGGCTTCTGTAGCCTCTTCCTGGGCCCACAGTCTTGAATACTTCTGTGTAACAGATGCAATTCTATCAAATGAAATGACTGAACAAGGACATGCCTGAGGGACCTTCCTACAGTTCTATCCTGTCCACCTTGTTGCATTTTATTCTCCACCTATGCAGACTGAAACCTGTGTGCTTTTCTTCAAGTATACTACAGCTGAGACATAAAAGGTTCATGTCCTGTTTGCCTGGATGGATTGGACCTGTTCACAAGAGCTGCTGACACAAGGGAAAGTAGTGCTTCTGCAAGCGAGGAGCTGCCAGGAACTGGGTTATCTCTTCATAGCATGCTGGGGTGTTCTTGCTTTCCAGATGTTTACCACCAGGAGGCTTTGCATAACTTCATCCACAAGTAGAACAAAGAGTTATACATGGCCTGTTATGCTGATGCACAGCCTTTTAATCAGTCTGTTGCACACAATAAGATGTGATTTTATTTTTATTTTAACCTTTTGAAATGAGCTGGCATTGTTAAAAACAGGAAAAAGTCCTACATCTTATACCCGTAATTATGGAGCTACAAGAATTGTGGAGATCAATTACCCTATTAGAAAGAAAGGAGTGAGATAAGATGGGTGCTCATGGGAGCCCCTCTTGTTTAAACACATGAGGCTCACTCAAATGGGAGGGAATTTCTGCTGGAAACAACACATCAGACTAATGAGGTGGAAGTTGAATGTGCAATAGGAAATAATGGGCGACGACATGTGAAGTGAGCTGTAACTTCACCTGCTTCAGCAAAAGCAGGGCTGTATTTTTGAAGTCTTAATAAAGGAGAAGCTTTAGTCTTTGTATTTTAGCACATTGCTTAAAGCTTAAGTACCTTGTATATTTTTAAATGTTTAACATGTGGGAATAATGTGAAATATCAACATCCAGCTGGAATTCATCTCTCGCATAGTAGTCTCTCTGTAACAAAGCCTTGTAGTTTGATCAAGTTGAAGGCCACTTCTTGGCAGCTGTTCTCCTCAAAGCCAGGGAAGGATGTTGACTAGCCAGTGGTTAACATAACAGAAAGCAGACTTTTGGTAGGATTTCAAAATATATTTTTTTAAAGTGAGAGTGTTTTTTCTGGGATTGGGGGGTAAAGTGTCAGACAAAGCAAGAGCAGAAGACAAGTGTGGAAGTTATTGAGAACTGCTTACTTTAAGAAGGGGTTCTTAATGTATCAGCACATGGCTTCTTCAAAGAAGAACAGATGGAATTACCTGAAGCTGGGCTGGAGTCTGTGGAAGGTGAGACCCTTCCCATCACACTGCAGGCTGTTCCTGGAACTACCTCTGCTCTTTCAGACCCTCATTCCATTTGTGTTGTATACTTTTTTTCCTTCCTTTTTCCCCCTAAACCACACCCTCTAATCCTTTGAGCTTGACCTGTTTGTCCACCTTGGTGAGGAATTGAAAAATGACCTTCCTATGCCTCTGGAAAGGAGGGTACTGCTTCACTGCTGAGGCAGATGAGCCTGGGGCTCCCAGAACCTTCACCAGACTTGGGAGGGGGCCTGGACTCCATAGCAGCCCTGTGCTCCAGGGAAACTGGTGCAGGTCTCTCTGCCCCCAGCTGCCTGGGGGCAGTACCCAGTTGGGGTGGGTGGGGGTGCTCAGGTTGTCAGCCTCCTGTGCGAGGCTGGCATCAGCCTTTGGCTGCCTCCATTCCCTTGGCTGCACGAGCCCTACCCTGCTGCATGTCCCCCTCTCACAGCACTGCCCCTTCTCTCCTCCTGCTGCTGTTCTGTGGTAGATGCCCTGGCCATCCTCCCTACATCTTCACCTCATGTCCTTGTGCAGGTGGTCAGAGGCTGTGGATGCCCTAATTGTGAGGGGAAGGGCTGTTGGTGCAGGCAGGGAAGCCTGATGGGTAACCTGAACAGACCATATGCTTGGCCAGGGGGCTGGGATGGGGCTGGTTTGCACTCATGGGTTTTTAGAGATGGGATGCTCAATTATGAGGAGTTTGTATTGCATCCAAGGTTGATGTATGGGGTCTGAAACAGTTAGGGATGTTACAGTGAGTTTTACTGTTGATGTAGACAGTTAAGATGATGATGCCTGGCACTTCTAGTCATACACAATACATTGATTTATTGATGGATTGCGTGAGAGTAATGAGATAATGCAGGTTCAAATCCTTTAACATCTCTTTAAAAGTTCCTGTACCCCTGTAACAACAAGATAATTTAGAGTGTAAGCGGGTTGACTATGTACAATGCAAATAAACTTTTAATTGTGATCTTGTAAAGTAACTCACTTTAGCTTTCATGGGTTTAGGGACTGAAATCTTTCCCATTGTATGGGGATGTTTTTGTGCTAATTTGAGGTTTGAGGTAAAACACTGAACAGAACTTAAACCTGCAAAGGGTGACAAATACTTCATGTTGGTATTAAATTTACATAAAATATTATGGTCGTGGAGCAGTGGGATCTGAACAGCAATGGTTTTTGAAGGCTTGGTAGCTGTCCTGAGGCCAAAAGCAGTCTGCTTGTGTAAAATTTGGATGTTCTTGCTCGCTTCCAGCTAAAGCAGATGGAGGGACGGAGCTGAGGCTAAACATTGCTGCTTTTAGGATTTAAATAGCAGTTAGGACAAATCCAAGCTGCCAGGCTCTGTTATGGTTCCCCTGCAGCCAGGGTTGTGATGTGGTCTTTTTAACAGAATGATGCTTACATATATATTGTAGCATCATAGAATACCAGGCTGGAAGGGACCACAAGGATCATCTGGTCTAATCTTTCTTGGCAAAAGCACAGTCTGGGCAAGACGGCCCAGCACCTTGTCCACGTGAATCTTACAAGTGTCCAATATCTGGGAAACTACCACTTCCCTGGGGAGATTATTCCAATGGCTGATTGTTCTCATGATAAGAAATTTGCCTCTTTTGTCCAATCAGAAGCTCCTCAGAAGCAACTTGTGCCCCTTACCCCTCATCTTTTCCATGTGACTCCTTGCAAAAACGGAGTCTCGGTCTTCTTTGTAGTCACCCTTTAAACACTGGAACATGGTGATAAGGTATCCCCTTAGAGGTAAATAAATCTTATAATACAATCAAAATCCCTTCTTCCAAATACCCCTTAAAATGTTAATTTTGCTCGCAGAGGGATATTAATTAGTCTGTAGCTAGAACCAAGTCCACCAACACAGGAACTGTTAGTTTATTTATATTGCACTGACTCTACTTGGAAGAACAGAGCTGCTCATCCTCTCTTCATTAGTAAGTATAATAAAGAACAACCTGAAGATCAAGCATCTTCTTACATGCAGCCACCATGAGGCATCTCTGAAATGTCTGGTGGTGCTGTTGCTTTCACCTGCTGAGGCAAAGCGCTCTTAGCAGGTTGGACTTTTTCAAGGACAATTCACGTGGCAAGTTGAGTATACAAGCAAGTACGTGTGCTGTTCTCAGCTTACGTGACCCAGAGCTCACGCTGTCCCCCTGCCGCAGTGCAGATCCTCTCCACAGCTGCCGTCCTGCAGGAAGAAATCCGCTCCACTGCGGTCTGTCCGGGGGCTGCAGGGGAGTCTCTGCCTGGGCACCTGGAGCTCCTGCTCTTCCTCCTCCTCCCTCTCTGATGTGGGTGCTCATGGGGCTCATTTCTCGCACCTTTTTATCCTCGCTCCTCCCAGCGGTGCAGCGCTTTCCCCTTCTTGAATCTGTTCCCACGGAGGCATCGACGGCGCTGGTGATGAGCTCAGCCGTGCCCTGCGGCGGGGCTGCGTGGCACCGGCCGGAACCGGTTGGAACCAGCCGTGCCAGGCGCCGGGCAGCCCTGACGCCCCCTCACAGAGATTCCCGCCGACACCTGCGCACAGGCACCACATACGCCAAGTATCAAGTGTGTTAGCTCCTCCAAAATTGCCTCTCTACACTCTGCTGTAGGTGTTCCTGACATTTGCACGGTTGGGTGCTCTGGGTACAGAGGTGGCAATGTCGGAGGGGCTGTGGCGGGTAGAAAGGGACATGGCGGGTGACGAAGGACCCGCCGTTCCCCTGAGGTGATGGCAGGAGAGGCCGCAGTGCGGCTGCAGTTCAGCTAAACCACAGGCACCGCGAGAGCAAACGGCTGCAGTTTCCTTTCTGTTCCCCCATAAACATAAGGACACAAATATTGTCCCTCCACTTTCGCAAACTGAAGAGAAAGTATTTAAACAGGGCTTTTGTCTTAACTGCAGCTATAATTAAGTGAATGAAACTATGAGTTTGATTCATAATTGGCATTTCTGTTACCACAAAGTATCAGCCATTATCTTCCCAAATACATTAAGCCATAAGAAACTGCTTTATACCAGCTAAAGCTTCATGATACATTTATGTGTTATTGGAAGCATAATTCACATGCAGAGTGTTATTAAAACCTTACCAGTTTCCAGTTTAAATCTTTGTACAGTGATTTAACTCCCCTCTCATTCCTAACGTCACATTTTCTTAATAATTAAACGTGAACGTGTCCTTACAGTCTGTATCCAGGAATCCTGTGGTGAGCAGGAAAATCAGCAATAGTCCTGTTGGTGTCAGATGCTGTAATAAGGTTGTGTCCATGAATTAGATCTTCCTATCCAGAATTACTTTGAATAGATCAAACAAATACTGCTCTTAAGTCATGGAAATACGGTACATTATGGGCTATGCTATGAATGCTAATAATGTCATTTTTTCTCACAGGTATTAAAAGTTCCTCATTTTGTGTTATGGCACTCCGTGACATGCAATTGTCTTCTGCTGCTAAATCTAAGCAGTTCTATTGCTAGCATGAGAAAAGTCTTGAATTACTAGAGATTGCATTTTGATGTGTAAAACCTCTGTATTGCTATTTCCTGTATGATTATTTTATGCTTGTTTCTATTACAGATCATAAGGATGTTGAATGGAATTTTTTTAGCTAAGCTACTGACTAGTATATAATTTATGAAGTCTGGTTATACAAGCAAAATAAGTTGATAACAAGTTTAGGAGTAAACTTCTTTACTTAGAATTATTGAATACTGCACTATCTGATTTTTTTTTTTTTTTTTTTTTTTAATCTGTTATGGTGTTGATACAGGGGCCAGTCAGATCTGACACAGAACCTATGAGAGGCCTTCTGGGATGGCAGCTGGAGGCCAGGTAGGCACCAAGAGCATCTTAAATTGTACCACATGCCAATGTACGAGCAACTAATTTAAGCCTGTAATGTTCCAAGTGTAACTGTAGCACATTTTTACTAAATTGTTTATTGCAATCTTTTTGCAAGACTGTAGAGCTATAATAGAGATGCTTCTGACAGAAATTTGATTAAGATTTTATTAATTATTTAATCATATGAAATTTGTCATTTTAGGACTTTTTCTCTTATTTCTTAAAGTATATGGTTTTATCAACTAGTAGGTGAATATGTATATGAATCACACCTTCCATCTACTCCTCTCAAGTCACTAGGCTATATCAGTTTTCCACAAGTACATAATATTTTTTTTTTTTTTCAAATTATGATTAACACCCTGAGAAGTATAGGGGGATTTGCCCAGACTTTCAGTTGGGCGTTGAAAGTTAGTCCAGATCTTCAAAGACTCTGGATGCTGCTTTGCTTATTGAAAGATCTGTGATTCCTTATAATCAAATATCATCTCAGAGTGGACATAATGTGTTTTGCAGTTGATGTTAGTTATTAAAATAAAAACAAAAGTAAAGCTTCTTAAAATTATTCCAGTAGCTAATGATTCACAAAAGCGAGGCAACACACATCTTTTAACATCTCCAGGTAAAAGCTGGACAGACTTATATTTGATTTATTACATTCACTGAAAGATACTTATGTGGATTAATGGAAGAATAACTTGGTTTAAAAATAGCTTCTAAAATGTGTAATTTATCTTAGAAGTTGTACATAATGACCAGCTTGGTCTCTAAGTTGTTCTGTGAAAACATTCCAGGTAAGCTACCTTCCTGTTTCTGTTGGATTAGTGGGGCACCTCGTAATAAAATATTTGATCATAATAAGACTAGGTACTTTCAACTAACACTTTGCAATACAAAGTAAACTTTTAAAATATATCTTGAATCTTGAGTAATGAGCTAGTATTAAATTGCCAGAATTTCAATGCATAATGCATTAGGTAGAGGGATGTTATAAGAATGAATTTAATAAAAGAGAAGCAAGTTTTGAAATAGTTTGGTTTTTACAAGTCTTCTCTCTAGAAGAAGGTGGCCTTACAATAACCTTAACCATTTTACTTGTGACATTAGTAAGCTATAGCTATTTTAACATTAAGTCCACACTGAAAATAGAACACATCAGATGATTCAGTCGGGTCAAAATGACAAACTTTCATAAAATATTGTCCCTTTGTCTTCATAAGCCATAATTATTGCTGTCAGCTAAACTTTTGAACAAATATTAAATGTCTTCCTGTTGTTTTAAAAATAAGGGGTAAAAATTACTCAATGTACAAACAATTTTAAGTTCATGTTAGAGATAAAATATTACTTTTGACAGATTGCTGTGTAGTTTTGTGCACTCTCAGATCTCAAAAAAATACAAGGTCAAAAATATTGTTTCTGATGACCTATATATTTTAATACAAATATTGTCAAAAGAAATGATAATCAGATCTTGACACTTGTCCTGGGAGAGTCATTCAGAGCCTCCATAAAATATAACACATTAGAACCATTAGGCAAAAAGTCATAAGTGTAATGCTTATTCAGTACTTCTGTAAGGTATAGATCATCTTACAGTGCTAAGTTTTGGCATTAGGACACTCATATAAAAAAGAAGTATTAGCCCCTTGGCAACCTTTTCTATGGGTTTCAGGAGATTTTTTTTTTTTAAACAAACAAACAAAAAACCCCAAGCAAACAAAAACCCAAACAACAAAAACATTTCTGGCCATCAGTGTGACTCAAGAGGCATTTCGCTGTCAACAGAAATTAGAGCTAGAGGGAACCTTGGGCATGAATACAGCATTTGATATTGCTTTTCCTGCAGGAAGACTCACTGAAGAAAGAATTCAGCACTGTACCAAATTGTAACAATTCCAGATAGGGTGCTAGGAGCAGGATATCAAACTAAAGTGAAAGCTATGTCAGAAACTGAAGATGAAGAGAGCATGTGACATCTGAAGGACACTGTCTTGTACCAGAGAAACTGAATCGTTAGGAATATGTCCAGCTCAAGGCATGTAGAGGAAATAGATTTGGGATAGTTACCAAGTACATTTCCAGATTTGATACACTCATGGGCTTTTGTGATAGTTAAGAGATCTAGTATGGTCAAAAAAATATCTGAAAGAACAGGGGAACTCATAAGCCTGGTACCATCCTTCACATAGTTAGAAGTACAGCACAGGTAACAATGCCCAGGAAGGAGGGCCAAGGGCAGCACTGAGGCCAGTTCAGTAGAGCTTGCAGTGCTTTGATGGGCACAGAAGGGAGATAAGCTCAAATTTAAAAGGAGCTGCTGGCTGTATTCTCTGCTGCAGAATGAGTTTGTCAGAAAGTCACGGCTGGGGGCAGATACATAGCACACACTGGCCAGACTACAGTCTAGACAACTTTTTGGAACAGAAGAAAACCTATGAACGTGCTTCAGTATATCTTTTTTTTGCATTCATGAAGTATGTTTTGCTACAATGGACTGTTTGAAGGGAGGAGGGAAAAAACAGTATTTCCAGGACATTTAAGAGGTGAGAAAAGATAGGTGCTACATGTAGGTACACAGAACACATTGTATGATGATGATATGTCCACAGGCTGGTTATGTATTAATAGATTTCAGCCCAAACAAGTGGTAAAAGACACAAAAAAACCTTGATAAAACTTATCAAAAGGGAAGAGGTAACAACTAGTATAGAGCCTAAATGGAGGAGAGGATATTGTAAAGGAAATGAGTTCAGATTCTGCAATGTTCCCTTCATAAGGATCTAGTTTGCTTTTCCAAGTAAAGAGCCTTTTCATTTCATTTCCAGAGCACAGTCAGTGGAACATTATTTGTCTTTACCTCTCAGTTAATAAAGACCTCATCTTGCTCTCGCTGAAATATTTGCTGGAAATCAAGGGAGAATTCTTTGCTCAGTGTTCTGACAGGAGAGATAACCGCTTTATATCTCCTTTTTCTTCCTTTCTCTAGGGTTTGGCTGAGGGTTCTTTGTTTATTTTGGAATTCCAATCAGAGACATCTATATTTCAAAGAGAACTGAGTTGTGCTAAAACCCCAAATCAGTATGTTCTCTAGTGAAAGGAAAGCTACATTTTTTTTTCTTTTTCATATTTTCTAACAACCGAGGGGAAAAATGTTACCTAACAAGAAAATGCTGCTCAGGGAATAGACCTTAAAACTCAGCTCTTATTTTGGAGGGAAGAGAACCTGATCTGATGTCATTGAACACTCCAAAATAAACAGATGCTGTTCTGTTCACTTTTTAAAAAGAGTAGGATTGTTTTCTGTCTCTAAAATATGCAGTTTCATTAAAGAGAAGATAATTGATGATAAAAGCAGAAGGAGAATGCACATTTTGATCTTAAGTGCTATGTAAATGAAATACTGTCAGAAGAAAACCGAATCGCCTACTTTAGGTGCATAAACTTTAACAGCAGGCTGGAAGCTGCTGTTATTTTCTATCGAATAAGAGAAGATTTTTGAAAATCAGTTCTACAGCTTATAAGCAGTATGGAGGCTTAATTGTTTCCTTATGCTCCATTCTACAAATATACTAAACATTAACAATCAATTAGCTACCAGCATGCCAAACTGTTCTTTAATATGGAATGTCTGCTGTGTCTTAATTCTTGCCTTGAACAGGTATTTTCACAGAGCTAACTCATAATATCTCAGTCTCAGCGCAATCCCAACAAACCATTTTGATACTTAGTCCCTTGGCTGCCTCTTGGAGCTCCTGTGCCCAGGGGCTCCTTCATAACCTCTCAGGAATTTATATGCACCTGGACCTGTACAGATGCCAGTGTGAGACAAGTCAAACAGAATTCCTGAAGGATGCAGTAAATATTGCATGCAATGCAAATTCTGTTGACAGAGGTATCCAAGGGAGAGTGGAATTCTTATCTAGCTATTTAAAGGACTTTGTATGGAAATGAACTACTAGTTGAGCTGTAGGAATTGCCATATTGCATCAGACCATCAAGTTTGATTTCTCGCTCTCAGCAATACCTACTGTTTTATAATCTGGTTATTCAGAGAATGAAGGACTACCCTTCTACAAATATGCCCATCTAAGTCACTCAGAGAGAAGGGATATATGTTCAGGGAAGAGGGGTAGATTCCTTGCTGATTTCTTTTGCAAGCTGTAACGTCCTTCCCAGAAAGATGAGGTTACGGTATCCTTGAAACACACTCATTGACACAGCTACAACAGGTCTAACTATTGCACTTTAAAAAAACAACCAACAAACAAACAAACCAAAGCAAAACAAAACAAAAAAACCCCACACATACAAAAAAACCCAAACCCAACCAAAACAGAATTAAAAAACCCAACCAACCCCCAAAATTGCTCTGCAGATATTTTGTGTTCAGTTCCTTTAAGTACAGTTGGAAGAAATTTTCACCTGATCCATCTTAAATTTACTCGTCTTTAGTTTATCAGATATTTTCCCTGTACAGCAGCTGAAGAAGAGCATAATTTTATCACATTTCATTTTCAAATGCATCAGTTAATATCCTTTGTTTAAGTTGTTTAATGTGACTAGTGTTTAGAAAGACATTTGCATTCTCTTGAGTTTGGCCTTCTCTTGAATTTCAGTTGGGGCCGAAGATACTGGACAAGGTGGATCAGACTCATATGGACTGCAACTGGGGGCCTGGATGCACAGAGTAAGCTGCACTGTCTTCAGTCTGGTCAGACATAACCAGTGTTTAGACATTTACTTCTTATATCTTAAGCTAAGCAAGTGTAGTGTCAACGTAGTTTATCAATTTACTGATTAGCTTCACAGCAAAGTGTGAATGTTATGACTAAATGACACGTGAACACCTCCTGTAGGTATCAGCAGGAGTTTTGCACAAGTGTTTGCACGCAAATTTATGATCCACAGTAAACACTAATCACAGGCACACTTTAATGGCACTACTATTAAGTTCTCTTTTATCCTAGAGAAAGGTGTTCATTCTAAGTATCTTTACTAATGTTTATTTTCTAATTGTTCATTTCCCTTCAATATCTTACAAGGAACATTCAGGACATGTAGGACCTATAGTCCATTTCGTCCAAATTTATGTCAAAGCATGTGAGAAGCTATAGATATAAGAATTAGACTATCAGAATATAATTTTCTCTTGCAGTTTTCCCTAACAGCTCTTTAGAAACAGTAACAGCCAGTGAAAACACAGAAAGACATGTGGAACTTAGGGCCCACTAAATAAAATGTTGATTAAATTCATAACAAGATCTCTTCCTGTTCAGGAAAGCTTGCTCAGCCAGCCTCAGAAACGAGGAAAAGACATAGATATCCAGCCTGGCCTTATTTTCAGTACTCAGATCTTGTGCATTTCATCCTCAAGGTTCAGCAGTGTGTTTATACTAAAGCTTTATTGGATCTGTATTATTGAAAGCCTGTCCTGGAGAGAAGCTCACAACACATTACCGCAGAAATCACCCCTGGCAGTGGAAACTTAAATGCAACTTAATTGCATAAATATAGGCAAAACTCAAGGCATCTGTATGCTGCAGCTCAAAATAACATATCCACAAACTGCTCAGTTCTGGTAACAACTGATAACCAACGTTAATGCACAATGCAGCAAAGCAATTCTATACATTTATATCCATCCCCTCTGTATAAGGAACTAAAAATGTTGTTCTTTCAAAATGTTCTACCGCAGCGTATGAGATTTGACTAGACACTGGCACGATGAGATAAACTATTTAGCTGGCGCTTTAGCACACTAGCAACTTATCACAGTATTTGGGATTTGGTGACCAGAGAACCATTAAAGATTATCTTTACTGAAGAACTTGAAAGTGGAGTGTCCTTTCCACTTGCTTTCCTCTAAACCTCTTCGGCTGAATAACCTGTTTGCCTTTTGGAATCTTGTTTTTCTCTGTGTCCAGTCTCCGAGGAGAAGCTTATCTTGGAGACATTCTCTCAGGTTAAATACGTTGCCTTCATCTATTTCTCCACTCAGATGAAAGCCTCTACTTAGCTGAAGAGATTTGAGGTTGTATTAACTTGTGGTTTTTGTCCCTCTGCAATACATTGCCTGCATTAAGAAGGCAGCCACCATCAGGGAGGCATTGGGAGCTTACTGCTTGAAAGGTCTACAGTGTGGGTCATGCTAAAAAAAAAAAAAAAAAAGGAGTTTCATGTGGATGTCCAGTGATTCTCACAGGTTCTGGGAACATCCCACTTTCCAGATGTGTAGGTTCCTACTTTTTTTATTAAGTGATAGGAAAGGAGGAGACACTCTTATCTTAAAAAAATCAGAAGAGCTACAAACTAATTCCCTCTCCCAGTTTTATGTTCTGCAACCACCAGAACATGGCACTTTGTTACTGCTGCATACTGGTTGTGGTCTAGTTCTCTCAGACTATCTCCGCATTTCCAGAAGCAGAGAAAACAGCAGCAGGATGCAACTGAGGGCCATGCCCGCTTTTATAAGATCTTGACGATGAGGAATGGTAAAGGAAATGTTAAAAAAGACGCTAAGTACTGAATCTCTCCAGTCTGACAGAATAGCCTGAAACATGTTGCTTCATTTTCATGTTTGTGAAGGTTACTGATCCAGTCCTGAGCATGCAGTTTGACACAACTGGGAATGTGCTAATTTACAAACTGAGAGTGCTTGTAATTTTTTACTGTTTTTTTATATACATGTATTCAATTCCTCCTTTGTGGTTACCAAAAATACCAAGCTTTATTCACATTTTCTTTTTGTTGGTAAGGGGAAGGAGTGACATGTTTTTAATACTAAATAAATGTTTGGTATTTTAATACTGTATACACTGCATAACGAATATCACTAGGATCATATTGATAGAGCTGTAGCTGTCAGTGGGTGAAGCAATTACTAAGTGAGGGCATAGAATACTCTTGAATCAAGACTCTGCAATAAGCTGTCATATTTATAGGTATTAGAGAGAATATATGTCATAGTAAAATATAATTTATGATATTTATGCAGATTTGGAAATTGCCGAACAGCTGGGCAGTCAAGTTACAGGGCTGTGCACGTGGGTATCTGCTTGTGCTTTATCTTCTGCAGAAGGATTCCTACACCATCCTTTCGCAGAGATGGGTTCTACCTGTTGGAGAACATAATAGGCTTCTCTTAGGTACTCCCACCAAGCATCTGTTCAGCAGTCACCCTAAAATCCCAGCTCTGAAATGCTGCTGCACCATTTATCATTTTTTCCCTCTCCACAAATACTTCTTACCCCTGGACTCTTAAAGTACTGAGTTTTATGCCTTTCTGAGGAGCAGGACACAGAGAAGATTATTTTGTTGGCTTTGACTTGTTTTCCCACAATGCTTGACTCTTACTGACAGTCAGTCTTCCATTCTTTCAACCCCCACTTAGGCTTTCTGTGCCTCAGAATAGTCTTTAAATAAAAGAGCCTGATCTTCTGATGTGCTGACCTCCTACCATTCCACCTGGCTACAGTTGGCATTGTGAGTGCTCAGCACTACTGAAAATTAGCCTCCAAGTGTGTCCTGAGTGGCATGTGTTCTTTGTTAGCACCAGCTCTGCCTCACTTGTGCTGATTTGCTGCTTTAGTAGCTTTGAACTTAGGTCACTGAATCACAATTCATTTCCTATTGGAGTTTATGATTGTATGGGAAAAGTTTTGTCTGGTGAGAGACAAAGGGAAAGGATATACTGAGTCTGGGTTCCTGCTTGTTTTACCTTTCCCTTCCTGTCACTAAGTTAGTGACCTAAAGGGTAAATTTTTATACAGAAGAAGAAAAATATTTTGTTTTAAACTCTGTTTCTATGATGCGATGAGTTGCTCACCACTTGTATTTGTAAAACCTTATTGAATTTTACTTCAGAGAACTGATCAAGGTTGATATTTTCCTCCTTTGTTTTCCCAAACATAATTTCCCTGATGGGTCCAGTTGGCCAGATCACCATCACATGCAACAACCTAAGGCTGACCAGGACACTTTTCTAAATCATATTGGCCTGAATGTGTAACTGCTTATATGAACAAAGATGAGTGACATTCTGCAATGGACAAGCTTTGTGCATCAAGACCATCTCTGCAGTTGTGTGGTCACCTAGTGAGGCTAAATAAGCTGAAAACCATCTCTAGATCTAAGCTTCCTGAGCCAGATATGCAAAATTCATAGCAAAGTTACCGGCTTGCTCTGAGAAAGCTCTTCTTTGCTGTTTAAGATGTTGAACTTCTCCCTCTGATCAGGCTGGTAACTGGAGGTAGCCGAGGGTGCTGCTTGTTGCTATTTGTTCTTGTTCCTAGAGGCCAGCATATCTCAGAAAGCTGGAAATTCAATGCAGTGACAAGTGCTGAGGGATGAAAGGGGATCTTACCAAATGTCCAAAGATGATGCTGATGAGAGCAGAAGGGCACTCAGGAATTATCATTTTACAAGGAATTTTGGAACGCTGTGAAATCAGCATGAGGAGGAACATTAACTGGTACAGCTCACCACAACATCCTTCTGGCACACATGGGAGATGCCCCTGAAATTGACTCAGGATAGACTGACTTGCTGGTCTCCAAATAGTTTGTTTTAATACAGCACCAAACCAGGTGTCCAGCAGATTATTTCTTTTGGAGCAACCTGTACACCCGGTGGCAGAATTGGCATGGTAAAAATTCTCCCTCACCTGTGCTTCCAGGTGATCATTAAGTTGACAGTTAAGAACACAAAAGGCAAGAATATAGCAGTGCCTTCCTAAGGTTCTTGTGAGTAAAGGGTGCTCATGAGGTGCGCCAGCTAAACATTTGTCTGCCTGTCTCAGATATATTCCTTTGTAATCCAGCACTGTCGTCTCTGCAGGAGTTAGTTGTTTTGGCATGCTACATACCTGCAGTATTTCAATCACATAGCACACAGGGTGTAAACTAATGGGAATTGACATTCTTTCAATAAGGTGCTACCCAAACTGGAAGACTACAGCAAAATGGCAGTGGGGCAACTGTCTGTAGCTATATAAAAGAGATGGTGGGATGCACAATAGCTGTAATGATCACCTGCTTAGCGTACACTAATATAATTCATCCGCACAACAACCTTGTCCTATGATGAAGGCAGGTTAAAATATGTTGCAAATTTTGCTCAGAGAGAGAGATGGCACTGTGGTCCTCTAGCTGTGACTGCCAGGGAAGGGAAAGAGATCCTGATTTGAGAAAGTGACACAAATGAGCTGTTTGTGCCAAATCCTCAGATTAACTGGAATCAGGAGATGTAAGATTGCACAGAATTAAGGCCTAGAACCACAAAGCTAGTTAGATGTCTGACTCTGGTTCTAGCAAATGAGTTATATGCCTAAATATATTTGAAAACCTGGTCCTTAAAATGCCTAAATATCTACAGCTGTTGTAGAATTTGTAGATCTCCCATAGTTACTAAAGAAGTGAACAGGTGGGACATGACAAATAAATTGGCTTGGGCAAAATAGCTGCAGAACAGAAGCTCTGGCGAAGCTAGTCACAGCTGCCTTCTGATTACCCAGGAAAGGGTGGGGTGGTTTCTTTACCACTAAATGCTTAATGAGCAGGTTGGCCTCCATGGTCTATATAGCTTTAACCCAGACGAGAGAGCTGCCTTCTAAATGGACAGCTTTTTACTCAGGGTTTGCACTAAGGAGAGCAAGTTAAGAGTTTGCCTGATGTCAGAGAAGCGTGGAAGGAGTAGGATGTGCTCATGCAGGTTGGTTCGCAACTGGAGCTGTGTTGATGAGCTGCTATTGGTAGTCTTTCTGTTCTCAAAATGTTGAATGTGCAGTGCTGGTTTTCTAATACTATCACATTTTGGAATATCTTCACTGTTGTGGGTTTTGGTGCCTCTAAAGCAGGTGTAGTGCTTCATGCTATTTGTGTGTTCAGGATGGTGAATGCATGCTATGTTTGTTCCTGGTTTTGGAATGTGTTGTGTTGGGTTTTTTTCTTCATACTCAGTAGAAATCCTTTCTCTTTGTTTTAAATTATTGAACTAATGTGGACCTTGAAATGTTATAAGGATTAGTTTAAATATTTGTACAGTACTTGCTTTGAAGATGTAGAATACCATGTAAGTGCTAAGATTTAAATATGGGCTGTGAAGAAAGTGCTGCTGATTGAATTTTTAGAGATGTTAGATAATGCTGAGTTTGTTGTTTAAAGGTAAAAAGAAAATCATGGAAAACTCTTCTAAAGTATGAACCCCAAAGGAAAAACTACTTAATGACTTTATAGAAAATAATATGCCTCTGTTTGTTTTATGGATACATAATTTAGGGCTTGATATGGATTAGTAGACTTATACAGAATATTTAAGGGATTGTGATGGGAATAGCAGTCAAAACCCATCATTTGGCCCGGGAATATCTATTGTGTTACTACTGATGCCAGGAATAATTGACACGCTGTAGTGTTTTGGTTGTTTGTGTTTTGGTGTTGTTTTTTTTCTTTGGTTGTTTCATTGCGGTTTTTTGTTTGGTTTTTTGTTTTGTTTTTTTTTTTAACTTTGATCCACATATGCAAAACAGAGAGAACAAACAAATAAACCCTTACTATGTGCACTGCAGCTCAGAGGACAAGAAAATACAGATGGGCAGGCCTTGAAAAGGTTACAATTTTTCCTCTGAATGAAATATTGTTATGTAGAATTCTATAGCATAGATATGAATGGATTAAGGCATTCTCCAAAATATATTGTCAAGGCTTCAGAAAAACATCCCAAGTTAATTCCAGGGTTTTTTTGGGGGGAATACAAGTATATAGATTTTGGTGGTGTATTCTATGCAGTAGGCATAAAACCCATCCTGCAAATTTCCTTTCATTAATAAATAATTATAATGGAAACTTAATAGGATATGTGCATAAGGATTGATGTGTTTCTAGTTTACCATTTCAGTCTGCCTGAAAAATAGTATGGATGACTCTTTTGCAGAATGTGCAATAAACATTTAAAATGTTTCCTCTGTTAGTTCCTTATGCAAAGACATTTCAGAAGGTTAAAGACTTCAAGTATGAAATGCCTTCTTCTGACTTCAGTAGGATTTTTCTTGTTTGTTTTCTCCCATAAGAACTGAGAATATTGCGGACAAATCTGAAATGAGTTTTTGTGCTTCCCAAGCAAACTGCAAAATCAGTTATTTGCATAGCCTTAGTCTTAACATATATCGTCTGCTTTTGTTTATTTTCAGGAAGACGGTACTCCTGTGATGTACCGGCACATTTCCAAAGAACCCAACTAATAGCTTTTATCAGTTTGATTCTGAGATCTGCTATTTCAACATAAAGATGGAAAGTAAATCTGTTTTCTGTTTCTTTCAGCAAGAAGCTTTGTTTCACATAACAGTATTTTACTACACTTCATCTGACATAGAGTAGTCCTTGGAACACATTCCGAGTAGGATGCTGTAAGGGTGTTTTAAAAGTAAAGTATGTTCTCAAAGGGACCAAGACTTCTAAAGAGAAGGGATGCTGGATTTGGAGTGGTGGAGAGATGTTCTGTGACTACAGAAAGTGCTTGTATGATGTCTTCAAAGACATGGCTTGTGAAGTTTTGAAGCAAGCTAAAGGGATTATTTTGGCTAGGAGGAAGGGACTCAATGAGTACGAAGTACAAAGCAAGCACATCAATTCCTGCAGTAATCACTGTCCCCTTCCACCTTCATTCTAGAGAATAACACTAGTCAATTCAAGGCTGCTCAACCTATTAAGATAGAAGGAAAACTTGTAACTGATTAAAATATTGCTGTGAAATTCAGTAGTAGGAGAAAGTGCTAGGATTCAGTCTGAGGCTTTACTTTCAGGCAAGGGTCACTTGATTACTGAGGAGCATAAGAGCTACAATAGTTGAAGGCAGTCATCTTTCCAAATAAATAAATTCTGTCAAATGCTTCCCTATGAGTTTGAGTGTTAAGCTGGAGGGAAGGAATTCTGGAAGTAATTTAATTAGTTATATAAGCATACGTGACTATTTATTCTTTTCCTACATGGAGTATGCTGTAAATTGAGTTCATCCAGTATGGCTCAAAGGCTTGTTTGTTTTGCTTTCATTAGCTTGTACGGGTCAGTTGTGCTTGCTTCAGAAAGCAACCACATGTGGAGGGTCTCTGGCAGGCAATGGGAAGACACAGATCACAAATCTGAAAATGCTCAGCAACAAGTCTATTTCTGATCTGTTTCTTAAGAGGACAAGAATCTTCAACTGATTTCAAGTTTCGCTCACCAGGGTGTGTGAGGGACAGCAATGGGGGAAACAGAAACAGTATTCTTCCAGAAAACCTTCCTAGGGAAGATGACAAAAAGGTAATTAGTTCAAAGAACAACAATTCCAGTGAAAGTAATTCACTCTTCTCCAAGGGATTACCTAGATGTACCTTATGACCCACTGCCAAATCAGAACTGTGGGTGATGGTAGGTATAAAGTCCGGATGACACAGTAGATCAACTTAAGGGAATTTTGAGAAATGAAATGGAAAACATACGGAGATAATATGAATGTCTCCTTAGTGTGAGGAGCCGGACTACAGCAACACAAAGGGGTGGTACCTCCTTCTGCCTTATCTTGCATCATGTTTGGCCAGTCACAGGCAATAGTATCACCATGTTTTGTATCCCCCAACTCTGCAGAAAAGGCAGTCATCCTTCAGAAACTGAAGGATCCAATTTGAAGCACGACTGACCACTGAAGGTTTATTTATTTAAGTGCATCCATTTTTCTGTGTTTTTTCTCTAATAACTCTGAGTAATCTAGTGGGCAACATCATCTGTTTCCAACTGTCAGAACAGAACTGGGAAATTCAGCTACATAAGCCCATTCCACTATTTCATTCCAACAATGAATAGTTAATAATGTGGACTAGCTCTTGGTCCATGTGCAGCATTCTACTGGTATTTGCTCTGGGACATCTGATATCTATTTTTTCTTGATTCTGTCTACTCTTGAGACTGATTTCAAAGAAAGACAAGACAGGCCTAGGTGATCCTGCTTGCCTCAGTGTATCCCAGACAGTTTTTGCTTTATGAACTTTTAGCTATATAACATAACCCGGTCCATACCATTGAATGACTATATTTAAAAAAAAAAAAAAAAAAAATTGGTCGGGCCACAAGTAATACAGGAATACAAATGCAATGCAACTGATTTAATTATTATCATTCTATAGATTTTTTTGAACTGCTTGAAAATATAAAAATTCATAACATTTGGATAAATCAGGCTGAGTTCACATCTGTGCTCTCAGAATGCTGTACTTGAGACTAGTAGAAAGCAAAGGAGAGCAGCAAGGGTACAAAGGGCAAGTTAGGAAGCTCTGACTCAGAAAAGTAATTCAAACTTCTCATCTGAAGCATCTCTTTTCAAGTACAAGCTATGAATTGCACTGTTGTAGTTCTGGATGGTATCTAAGCACTGCAGTGAGCTGTTACACCCAACCAAACACCATGAAGGGGAAGGGAGGTCAGTGTATCTGCTTGGGTGCCTTTTGAATTTGTCATTTTAAAAGTACATTTTCTGAATACTGCTGCACGCATGCTCCTCAGCAAATGTCTTCAGTGGGAATTGGAGGGCTTGATGCTAACAAGTTTATTTTCCAATGTTATTTTATGTTTCATTGCCCTTTGCTGAAATCTTGACTAAAATGTACTAGTTTTTTCCATGCCAGTGGTTTGCCTTTGAACACATGAGAAGCTGGCCATGGCTATAGGAATTTGGGTTAGAGCACTCTTCCTAAAAGCACAGCGCAACCCCATCACAAACAATCTGCCTTGGAGGTCATTAATGCCAGACTCTAGTATTGTTTTTGAAACATCCTATACTTCGTAAAACTACTGTCCCTTCCACAAAGTATACTCTGGTGACTGTGAAAGTAGTTGCCATCATTGCTTGGAATGCTTTCTGGTGCTCTGCAGGTAACTAGTTTGCAGCCTCATCAGTACTGCTTCTCAGCCATGTCTTGAAGAGTCGGTCACAAGTAAGAGACAACAGCACAGGTTTGGCATGGCAAACAGCTAAGTAACTTTTCTTACAAGATAATTCTGTTCTAGCAGTGCTACCAGATTCATATGTCATTTACCTTACTAAAAATACACATACTTACTGTGAAAGGGGTGGGTGACATGACCACCTGGCAGGGCTTATTTTTTCAGTGTATAGATAATTTTTGCTTTTGGAATCAAGTGTTCCAATACTGACACTGCAGCCTGAAACAAGAACTGAAAGAGCCAATAAAAATATGAGTTCTAAGAGGTTTTTTGTGTGTGATTTCATAACATGCAGTATAATCAGCCTCTAAATTTAGTGTCCTGTGTTCCTGAACTGTTTGAGAGCAGATCCTGACTTCCATGAGCAGTCGCATCACTTTCTATCATGTTTAGCAACTTCCTGAGTAGTTGTGTTTTCTTTCTCAGTGGAATTAATCATAATAGTGTTCACGTGCATTTCAGCCACAATTAGGAAACTTTCTCACTAATCTTGGAATAGGTTAATTTACACTGTTCCTGTAAATATATTCATGTTTTCTTTGAGAATATTTTCCAGTGATTCTCACACATTATTGAAAATTCTTGCATGGTTTTAGAAGCAAACTGCAAATGTGTGCTAAACACTTGAGCAAATGCCTCCTGGAAATAGAAAACAGGTGAATATGGAACAGACTTTAAATTTCCATCTGTGTCATGGTGAGATCTGGGTGTTAACAACCTTTTCCCTCTGTCTTTTCTCTCTCTCAGGTTGTTCTTCTCAGGCTTGCGGAGTCCTGATCTTATTTCATTTTGCCTCTTGAAAGTTCACTATTTTTGTGAACATACAAACAGTAAAGCGGAAATGTTGGCTTTTGGAGATTGTTGCTTGCTCCCCAGCTGAAATAATTTCCTCTGACAAGCTGTTTTGCCTGGCTGTATCAAAATTACTCCTTTCCAGCACTTATTTACCTGAGTACGTTACTGTGATACTATGTGGACAATCTCCAATGCTATTTTAGCTTGGCTGTGGTTGGTCATTCTGCTACTACTTTGAGCTGGCTTGGAGAGAGTTAAGTGTGGATGTAGGAGAGTAGGAGCTGGGGAAGAATCCCACATCTCTCTTTGCAGCTGTTCTCAGGGAGAGGCAGAATAGCATGGTATAACTCCAAAAGCTTTGTTCAAAGCAAAACAGAGCTACTGTCTGAAATGTATTAAAAAAAAAAAGTATCCCTCCAGTGAACTTTTGTGTAACAGTGTTCGTTTTGAATGTGCATAAGAAAAGCTTCAAGCAATGCAAACAATGGCCTTTTTCTGAAACCCAGATAGAAATAAGTGGGGCACACTGTAGAAATGTAAGTGTCACTAACATCTCGAGTGAGTTTAAGATACTGCTTTGAAAATTCACAAATTTGCTCACACTTACCTAGGGCTTTCGTTTGGGAGGCTGTGTTAAAGTAAGAGAATTCCACTTTAGAAAAAGTTTCCACTTCTGTTTGTGAATACAGAATTAGACACAAATTAGTCAGCTCTTTACCCAGCCCTGATGCCAGTCTGTTTAACTATGCCTGTCAGTGGCCTCGTACCTTTGCCTTTCTAATACAGAGCTGCTGTCCCCTTGGAGGAATTCCTGATGCTTCGTTTTGTGGGACTTAAAAATAGTAACCGGGGGAAGGAAGGAAATGCTCTCAAAGTTGCAATAGAGGTAATTTCCTGTCTGACCTCTGTTTTCTGTAATTCCTCCCCACCCTGCCCTGTATTGTCCCAAGACCTTTCAGTCCTGACTCAAACCTTGTTAATGTTAGAGCCCTCAGACTATACCAAGAACTGCAACTGTGTGGCTCACAGAAGGGAAGTGTGAGTGCACAGGCTGATGTACTTGATTTTTCCAAAAGGGGTGCTCTTTGCTCGTGGCTATTATATTACACTAAGATTTTTACAGCACCACAGCATTGTGCAGTTCTCTTTATTTATATCAGGAGAAGGTAGATAAATGTTAAATTGTGAAGCAAATTGTCCAAGAATACAAAGGTATGACTGAGCTATGACTTAAGAAGCTGTCCTTCCTGACACTTTTGAACCAGTTGCCTCTCAGTTGTTCATGACCTCACCTAACAGTCTGGTTTATATCTTCCTTCTAAGTAAAACTCTCTGAGGATTGTGATTTATACCAAGACAGACATAAATATGATTCTGGGCAAAGTTCAGTGGATCGGGCCATTTTTCCTGTGGCATCCACTTCTGGAAGGATGCTTCATTAAGTGAATTAAAGGATAGGATTAGTCCAATATAATTTAAACTCTCCCTACCCCCAAGTCCCAAATGGTGCACCTCTACTTTAGGAGCCTTTAACTGCAAAAGATGACTTTGTTTCAGATTAATAAAATGGAGGAAATAGGTGTTTTCAGGTAGGGTTGCATTTAGTCTCAGGAAAAAAAAATGTAGGCTATCCATGAACCATGAATGACGCTTCTGGTGTGAACAGCCATTCTGCTTGCATGTGGACTCCAGAATTTAGATTGAACTAGTCCTTAAAATCCTGAATTTACCTTGTCCTGACAGTTTCTTGCTTAAATGACTGCTATACAAAGTGTTTAAATGGGCATAAAGTCAATCTTAACTCCTAGTATATATTTTTTTCACTCAATGAAATCTGGTGTTTCAGTATCTCCAAATGCTGTTGTAAATTTTATTAAAATGGAAAGCCAGACACAGTAAGTTCATCTCAGACTATAAAGCATTTTCTTTATTGTGTACTGCAGCATTTTAAAGAGAGAACTGAGCTGCGGGAAGAATTCTGTCACATCTTGATAAGGAAAAAACCTGGAAGGTTTTGAAAATAATAAAAATGTTATAAAACTGTATTATTATGTGCATGATAAACCACATGTTATTTTTAACTTTGATTCTTTCTGCTGGATTAACTGAAATACTGTAGTTTTATTGAGATTAATTCTAGTAAGAAATCTCGGGGCAGGAGGGAGGTGAGTGAAATGAGGGGTGTTACCCACCTGAGAATGATTAAAATTATTTTCTTTCTCAAATGTTTTCTATTTAAAATGTCTCTTTACACTTTGAACACCAAGAAGAGAATAAACTTACATGACTTGCACTTTTGTTGCAAGACAATCAGGGCGTTATGTGATTTGCAAACACTAATGGTATCAATAATAAAGACAGACATAGAAAAATGATATGCTGGTACTGAAACTACTGAGAATATTTTTACAGAGGCCTTTAAATTGCAGTGAGGGAGGAATGACAATTATGAAGGTTTGTAAACAATTGTGATTGAAGACATGGTAGATATCTTCTGGAAATACACAACTTATTTCCAGTGAAAACTTTGCAAACTGAATTATCTTTGCAAAGCCTGGTATTTCACACCAAAGGCCACTGAGTCTAAGTCCCTGACTGGCTTAGACTAATGTATGGCAGGGTTAAATTGCTTTAAAAAAAAAAAAAAGCTTTTTAAAAATAGTCGGACTACCAAATCTGTGTTTTACCACTATAATGGCTGTATGCATATTCTACTTTCAGTCTGGGGAAAGTGCTAACAGAGGACTTAATGTCTCTCTGTAAACTCTAAAACATCAGGACCACCAGAAGTCATAGATCAGTCTGGGGAAAGTGCTAACAGAGGACTTAATGTCTCTCTGTAAACTCTAAAACATCAGGACCACCAGAAGTCATAGATCATCAAAATTAACAAACATACCACATCTCTAATTGTCCAGGGACCATTGTATGGACTTTATATGGACCATTAAAAGGACTTGCTCTGAGACATCTTATTTCTTAAGTTATTTGGTCTCTTAAAATAATTGGGGGGTTTTAGTTTTCTTTTTTTTCCCTTAAAGTTAGCGTGACAATGACAGACATTCTGTAGCTTCTGAGAAAGTATATATTGACAGAGACTACTTAAGTTGTATACTATTAAGTGGCAGAGTTGGTAGATGGAGTAGCCAGTATTAACTAGATAGGGGTTTGTCACAGGACAGGATCTTGCCTTTCTTTGCTGTTACAGGGTATTAGGGGAAGTTTGTATCTCGTACTCTAGGTCCAGAAGTGACCGCTTTTGTGTGAGTTGGTTTTTGAGGAGTGGTATCTCGGATGGTCCTGGAAGTTAAAAAAAATGTACTGGCAACCTTGTTGAGTGCCACTGTAATAGCAGGAGATGGAATCTGTGCCTCTGATTTTTCTATACTAAAATAAAAACAGTATTAAATAACAAACCTAGGTGTTCAAGAGTTTAAAATGCCAAGCCGATTACCTCTGCAGTCTTAATTTGGTCAAATTATCTCCTAAACATTATGTATATTTAAGTATCATATGTATATTTAAGATCAATAATATTTGTTTTGTTCTAATGCCTCTGATTCTTTTATGTGCAGAGGTCGGCCAGGTGCAGGTGTAAAGCAGCTATTTATATTCTGTTTGCTCCTCCTTGCCCAAGTGTGGCCCTATGCCATGTATTACATCATGGCAATGAAAGCATTTCCTGAAGACATGATGCTTAATTTCCTAATGGACACTCTTATGCCATTCACTGTAATATGACTTATCCACATTAAAAATTATTACTGTTTTATAGGAAAAAAGTGTGTCACAAAAAATGATTAGTGTCTATTTATGTTATTGTCCAATACAGGGTGCCTGAGATTTTTTCAGAGCACTTAGCATTGTCTATCAATTAATATCCTCAAAATATAACTCCTATTATATTCAATTGCGTCTTCAAGTACCCAGTGCATCAGTGAATAAGCCTTCGCAATTACAAAATGGGAGTTCAGAAAACGAGGGAAAATACTAGTGCCTCCAGATGAGGTCTCACCAGGGCAGAGTAGAGGGGATGTAATGCTGATTCACTCTCATCTTTTGCAAGTTCTGCCTTTTGAATTACAAAATGGGTGAAAAATGAAACACCCCCCCTCAGACAAACAAAAAAACCAAACCACCACCAAACAAAACAAATCCAACAACAAGAAAAATGAAACAAAACACCCCATTGCAACCACCAACAAAAAAAAACCACAACAGCAAAAACACCAAACAAAAAAGCCCCCAGACTTCCTTTGGGGAAAGTATTGTGTGATCACATAATTGAAAAATTGAGTTCTATATACCCAGGCTAAATTTAAGTTGCACAGACAAACTTAATTCCTATATTTCTTTATTCTCGTGTTCAATTCTGCAGTTTTAATTGCATGCTTTCAATAATGTTGCTTGTGCATAATTCAATTTTTGTGTTTGGAATCCAAAACCCTTAAAGTCAGGGTTGCTGATTATTCCAATAGAGGCAATATCCAAAAGTTCTCCAACTCATTAGGCACCTTAAATTTCCTTATAACTGCATCTTTTTATCTTCTTGTTCAGTATTACACAGCAGTGTGGAAAACTGTCAGAAGCAAGCTTGTTGTCAGTTCTAAACTTCTAACATTGTTAATTAAAAGCATTGCATGGAATATATTTTGTTAAAAGTCTGATAGATACCTTCTGAAACATCTGATAGCTATTAAAGCCTTTTTCTTAATAATATATGTTTATAGTTTTGGATGGATTCTTCAACATACAGCAATTTTTTTGCTACTGGCAACCTTCATGAGTGAAAGTAGTTTTAATAACAAGGTAGATATTTTTTCTCTTTAGATCCAGTGGAGCAAAGTCTGACATTAGGACACAGGATGATGGCTGGCTAGTTTGTGTCTCTAAAGGCTTCAAGAAGAGTGTGGATTTTATAAAGAAGTAGAGAATCATTTTACTTGGATTCAGAGGACTAAAGCTCATGATTCAAAATCTGTAAGCAGCTTTTACTGTTTCTGTTTCTCAAGCTGTGGCTAGGTAAGACTTTAAATATGCTAAGAAGGGAATTTTACTGAAAGAATTTTAATGGAAGGCGTAGAGATAGATTTTTAGTCTGATAGTTTGATGGGTTTCAAAACTCAGGAATCAAGTACAGAATGAGCTTTAAAACCAGGAATATGTGAGTTTCTGATTGTCTCTGTAAATCTCTCCATATGACACCTCTGTTAACGTGAAAACATTGCTTAGTTTTCTGGTATATAAATAATATTTTTTGCTGCATGTCTAAACGTTGGGGCTATAACTGAATAAAATATATCCAAGCTAGAAAGCATCTGTGAAACACTTTTCTTTTTTTGTTCATAAAATTACTGTCATCATGTTACAGGTCCATTTATAGCATGCTAAAATAATGCTAATTCATAATGCTCAATGAAACAAGATCACAAGTTACACTTGGTGCTGGTTTATATCCCGTGAGTGCTGCTGGCTTTGGTAGAACTGGTGCAAGTGATAAATTGTTGCAGAATTGGACCATTTCTGATTACATTTGCCTATTTTTCTGTTGAGAGCCTGAAACTACAAAGAACTCTAAAACTGGAGACTAAGATTAGAAAAAAAAAATCGTTTGACTGCTTTTCTCTTGCCATTGTGCTGGTTTTAATTAGATATAGAAAGCTCTGAACCATAAGACAAATCTGCCTTCAGGATCTTAATTTTCTGGACCCCAGCCACGTGCAGCCTCTGTATCGGACTATCCTGGCTGTCATGCTGCTCCCTCTGTCCCTTAAGAAGATGTAGGGCAGAGAACCTGTTTCCCCTGGTGGCACAGCAGGTTCCTCTGGCTTTCCCCTCATGGCAGGGCAGAGCCTGTTGAGCGGTGGCTGCTGCTGTCTCCACTCAGAGCCCTGTGGCTGCCAGCCAGAATGGGGGAGGACCTTCAGAACTCGGAGGATGCTGACAGTGATGGGGTCTATACAATACTTAAAAGGATAATGCGTAGGACACTGGGTAGACAAGGTGAGTGCCAGGGACTCTTTCCCTATTTCCCTGTTTTCTAGCCTGTGAACTAGAGATGGGTTTCTGTTCTTCATGACCTCCCCGCCCCGGGGCAAAAATAGGATTCTCAAGTTCCTCTCTCATTACCAGAATATAGAGAGATTTGATTTATTTTTTTCCCTGGAGAACAATTCTCAATTTAAGACCAATATAGGGCTTTAGGATTCAGAGTTTTGTGATATTATGATGTGTAGCAGGATGTGGTTGAGCTTGGATCTGACAGCGTGGGGGAGAAGCCCCCCTAGATATGTTACATGATGGCAGTCAAAAAAGACCCCAACACTTTTTTTTTTTTTCTTCCCTCTCAGAACAAAATTAATTCACTCCTGCATTAAGCAAATCTGTCTTTACCACTGTGCTTTTGAAGTTTTCCTTTCAAGTGCAAAGAAACATTAGATAAAGCCTCAGGAAGGGATAGGGACAGGTTTTTTCCAAAAGACAGGCAGTTTGGATAGTAGCAGAGCTTAGCCCATAAAACCAGTAGCTGACTGGATCTTTGGAGGAAGCACGGCAGGGGATGGTCTCTGCTTCCGCAGTTCAGGAGAAGGTATTCTCCTAAGTTGAAATGCTGGATTTGAAATTTCTCTTCCAATTTAGGATCTTCAATACTGTGATTGAAGTCATCACTTTTCCTAAGGTCCTTTTATGTGAACAGCTGTATTCTCAAAGATAGAAATCTCATTAGCGGGCAAATTAACATGGACATAGCTAAGTGTGAAATAACATTAATGCTTTTGTGATGTTGGAATTATATGTTATAAAAACAGTGGGAATGTAAGGCACTGATAATAGGAGTAAAGAATGTAAAAAGTGAATAGTGCAAAACCCAAGTATGTCCTTGGCCGCAGAACTTGCAAGAAATTCCTATCAACCAACCACATTCTCTAGTCAGCAACATCACCTTTAAATGTCAGTGCATTTTCAAACACATCATTTAGCTTTTAAATGCCCTTCACAGTATTATTGATGGTTTTTCTTCTCCTGGAGACTGCAGTAAGTTATACATTTGTTTAACTTACTGTTTTTATACAGGCAAAACAGCTGGTGGCCTAAGTGGACACGGAACTCTTCAGAGTTGATTAATCCGTTTTAATTAAAGGAAAGCTGCCTGGGAAGATAGACAGTGTTCTTCTCTGAGCAGGTTTGGGTGGGGTTTTTTGGTGTGTGGTGGTGTGTGTGTGTGTTTGTTTTTCACCCCTGCATTTTAAATTCTATTAGAATTCCATTTTTTCTGTTAAAGCAAATTTACAAGTAAGATATAGCATACACTTTTTTATTAATATGAAATAGAACAATCTGTAGTTCAGTGTAAAATGATTACTGTTTAATAAGCAACTCTGAAGGCAGAAACCTGAAGTTCTCAGATGAGTTTGGATTGAAAATAAAATGACAACATTCTGAAAAGGTTACTGATGTGCAGGGTTTGCTTTGTTCTGCTTCCAGGAACTTCTGCAGACCTTTGCATTTTAATCTCTGAATATTCATGCATTTAAAAACAGTGGGGTTTTATTTGCTTTTAAATAGTAAATATTTATTGACAACATTGTGTGCTTTCTATAAAAGCCATATACTAAAGATATAGGATAGACTACATCCTATATTTCACATAGATGTAAAATAGCTTAGCATTTACCTTATTGAAAGATTTGTTTTGTGTTAGAGAATAAAGGGATTTTTTTCCCCTAGAAGTGTTAGGCCTGGGCAACACTTCATTTTTATTTTTTAAATTGATGATTTTTTTAAATGAATATTTAGTTGATATAAACTTGGGAGACATGGATTTGAGTATGTTTGTATGCGTGTATTAGAAAGTGGCTGGGGGGAACTCATGAATGTGCAAGGTCTGAAAGTGCTGTGTGCTTATGCTAAATTGTTACCATGACACTGAATAATGGTGAGGTGATGAGCTGAATTTCTAATAGCATTAATGGTGCTGAGCAATCCTTGTTTCCTGCTGGTAAAACATGCAGAAGAATTCCACGACTGAAGGTTTGTTTGGTTTGGTTTTTTGTTTGGTGTGTGTGTTTGTTTTTTGGTTTTTGTTTTTTTTTTTTTAAAATGCTGCATAGTTGTCCTGCAGCTGAGTAAGGTACAATCAAATTGTGCTGAGGAAGAACCTGAGTAGGGCAATATGTACTTCTGATTTGGCTTTTGTATATGCCATGCTTGTTTCAAGCTGTAAGGGGTTTTTCTGAAAAGTAAAGGTAGAATTCAGACCGTATCAAGCCCCATGTGTTCTCAGCTTCTGGATTCCAGATGGAGTGTAGCAGGAGTTCAGCTCTGAAATGAAGCATACTAGCTTTATTTAGCCTTTTTTCTTACCTGAAAAGTCAGGCTCATGAAAAGGTTTAAATTAAAATATCAGGTTATCCAAATGTTACATGTAAAGATTTCCTGTTTAACTCATAGCCTGCTGTCTTTCCATCCTCTCATCTTCTACTTCCGTCATGCCGTTGGGCTGATGAGTAGGTTATATTGCTTACCTTTAATGGTGAGTTACGTGAGGTAAGGAAAAATTGATACAGAAGGTTGGGAAGATGAATTGACTGGATAACAGTAGAGCAGATCTGTTACTTCCCCGCTGACTCGGGTTGCACCTGAAGGGTGAGAAATGCCTTGTCCCATCCCTTGTCAGATGACAAAACTTTGTAGTGGCAGCAAGTATAAAAATAGTTTCTTCCTTTTTGGCACGCTTTCACTGACAGCATCTGGTTTCAGCAGTTAGTGAGAGGATGGTAGTTTTCAGACTTTCTCTAATCAGGCACTTTTAAAATACAGAGTATGGGACTAACAAGTTAACTTAATGTTGAAGTCTCTTACCTCTTTGTGGGCTTTTGGCTTTGAAGTTCTTATCATAGGTGAAAGTACAGCTTCATCAGCTACACGATGTCCATTCACCCAACAAACCCATCAAGCAGTACGAATGGCACAGCCCAGCCCAGCAGAACCAGCCATATCAGCAGTACAGAGAAACTCTTCCATGCATGCTGGTACTGTGTAGCTGTATTAATCTTTGCAAATTAAGGTTTAATCAGCCTTCTCCACAAGGGATTATGACAGAATTAGTTTTTAAGACCTAGAATTGAAAAAAGTTGCTGCCCAAACCACCGTATTTTCCCCAAAGATGCATCTCTGTAGGAATGTATTGGCAGGGTTTGAACTAGATGGCAAATATGCAAGGTCTTTGTTCTCAGAACTAGAAGGAGTGACTTTGTGTGGCCTGTCACAATGACTCAGACTTGAAAGGCAGCTTCATACTGCCTTTGACATCCCTACCAGGCAACAACAACTGTGTTTATTTTAGATGGAAAGTTGTATGCACGATCGAAATTTGAGTGAGCCATGTTTGACCTAAAGCTGATTTCAAAAGCATTTTAACTTCAAGTAAAACATTTCATGAGGCTTCTGGAAAAGGTGTGCTTGCAATGTTTGTTTGCTTTTATCATTTAATGGATGCATTTCTTCATGTAGTTTCTCTGAGGTGAAATCAGCTCAGCCTAAGGCTGGGCTTTCTGCTGCTGTTTATGGTGACCTCAGCTAGAGTCACACCTTCAGTTCTTTTCCCCAGGAGCAAATAAAGTGGAATATCATATCCTTCCTTAAAGAAGAGTGTGTATTTGTCTGAAAGGCATGGGTTTAGGTTTTTTCTTCTCTAGGTTATAGAAGAAAAGATTCAAACTTTGCCGGCATTTCCAGAGAACAAACACAGAGTTTCACATGGCTCACTTACAAGCACCAGCAGAGCATTGTCTACAACAACAGCAGCTGCTGCTGCAGGGTCCTGCTGGCTGGGAATGGCCAAGAGGAGCTGTGGGACCCTCTGCACACTGTGAGCAACTCATGGGCACATAAAGCACTTTCAGCATTCTGGAAAATCTGTTTGCCTGTATTTCACGGAATGGAGATGATTTAGAGGGGCTATAGCTGCCTCTTGGACAAACTAACAAATTACTTTTGTTATGCCCTTAAAAAGGTCTCATAAAGCATCCCAGCAGGCAGGTGAATATGAGGTGGTTGGATTGTGTATGAAGAAGGAAAGGATGGCTGTTGCTGGGTGAAGTGATAATGAAGTATCTTTAAGATAAATGTCCATTTTAAAATGTCTAAGAGTTAAAGGTCACTATATTTTGCCTGATGTGGCCTATAGAATCAAAGCATGTCAGAGAAATGCTTAAAACAAGACACCCACATCCCTGCCTTTCCTTAAGGCATATAATTCACTGGAAATCCCTGAATACTTTGGACATATTGAAATGATTGACCTTTTCAGGACAGTTTCTCTCCAAGTTTCATTCCTTTTGTTCTTTACAGTGTTGGTAAGGCGGGGGTGGGAAGGGGATGGAATATTTTTCATTTGTCTCAGATGGCAACTTTTCCCATACCACACAGGCAGACGGAATAGTTTCAGTCCCAGAAAAACTAGATGTTTGACTGCTGGAGGGAAAAAACAGGCAATTATTTTTTTAATAAGAAAAAAAGAATAGTTTGTGCATTTTATTAATTAAAAACTGGAGTTTTGTTTTGTAACTCCTTATGAATAACTAGTCCTTAGAGAGGCATAAACTGCAATCCGGAATGCTATAATGCTGATTGGTGGTAGCTTCTAATAAAAAAAAGACTATAGGTTCCTTCCTCCCTAGCTTCTTCCACTGATTCATTGTTTAGGTATTTCCTTATGTTAGACAACTCATAGTTAGAAACTTCGATAAGTTTTTTTGTTATTTTCCCCAACAACACTACAATTTTCAGCTCAAGAGCTTTGCCTTGTGGCTGTAGTTGAGCAAAGAGGTGGATTTCCAGTGGTGAGAGGTGCTGAGGAGTTTGCAGGACCTGTGTAAAACTGCAGCGCTCTGGAGTGGTGGTGCAAAGGCCAAACACAAATTTGCATCTTCTTTGGAAGTGCACAGGAAGGCAGCCAAGAAGCGTGAGCTGGAGAAAGCCCCTCCAGTCCCTTTCTGTTCTTCCCTTGGGGATGACTTGCCCCTGCATAGAAATGAGGACAGCCAATTCCTTTAATTTCAACCCACTTACTGTCTTGAGGGATTGCATCTGGACAGGAGAGGCTTGCCAGGCAGAGAACGGTATTGGTTATTAAATGTGCAGCACAGCACTACCCTTTTCTGGATTCCACATATTAAGGAGCTCCGTGGTAAGCAGTTTCATAACATTTAACTAGAGTGTATTGGCTGCATATAAAGAGGTACCCTGGGTTGCTGCAGAGAGGATGAAGACATCCACTACAAGGAATTTATCAAGGGAGAGGGAGAGCTTTGGTGTGTATTAAAGCAGCAGGAGTGAGGCAATGTAGCACACAAGGAACACAGGGAAGGTGCCAAGTACAGAAAATGCAAAGGGTTCCAAGATGTAGTAATGAGAAGTACTGGGAAAGCGTAGAAGGTGGAGAAAGAGACTGTAGGAGAAGTAACAAATATGAAGTGAAACCTTTATAATATATAGAGCATGATGTGCAAGAGAAGAATTTGAATTTAATAAGATGATGCGAAGTGAAAGATCTCTTCAACAGATGAATGTATTAATCTGCAGCTAATCCCACCATAGCGTAGAAAAGCCCAAAGAAAGTTCAGAGACCCTTTATCAGACTTGCACAAATAATAATGATAAAAAACCCACCAGCCCACAGTTTCCATTCCCTGCGATGCATGCCAGCCCATTACACAAAAACGCAGGCGCAGCACAGTGCAAGCACCTCTGGTGGGATAGTTGTGCTGGCTGCTGATAATGATTAGGTCTCATAGGGAAGCAGTTGCAGCCTTCAGACAAAGAGAAGTGTGCTGTACAATGAAAAGGGCTGGACATAAAGTGATACTTCACACTAACAAGCAGCATAAGGATTTTTAGAGCCCAAATAATGGAGTTTGGACTTTTCTGACCAACTGGCAGCAACTGCCTCCTGAGAACATTTAGAGAGTTGCACGGGGATTAATTATAAACATGCAGCTCCATTTGCGACCATTGCAAAACATCTGCAAGGTATATGTTGCCGTTTGTACGTATAGTATTGCACGAGAGCATCCTGGAGCTTACAAAAATACACGCTGGAGCCATGAATCAAACTGGGTCATGTGACGGAGGGGAGGTACTGGGCTGGCTCCCAGCCAGTGGTAGGAGCTGATGGGTGGAACGAAAGGGGCATAAAAAGACTAATATGACTAACGGATCCTGGATGCGTGGTACCCTTATTTGGATCTACAGGAATGTAAGCTCTAGCAGTTCTGCAGCTCTGCCAGCCTTTTGCCTGACACTGGAACTGCTGCTCACAAAGTAGAATCCTGCTGCTCTGTGGTAGGAAGGATAGAGAAAGAACATGGCCTGCATTTTGAAGGTAAATCTCTATCTGTTGCTTGAATGCATTGTTAGAGAGCCCCTCGTTGCTCAGAGGCATGGATTCGGTATGGTCCTATTGCATCTTCATTGTCTTTTTGAATATTGGCTTTGTTTGGCAGATGAATATGTAGAGATTCTGCAATGTACAGCTGTGCTCTGCTTCCCTCTGCCATTCTTTTCCTCTTTCCCCGCATTGTCAGAACAGCGAGCTATCGGCTAGCGGGAAAGGAACTGTGTAGGGAATAATAGGAGGGGGGGTGAGGGGCTCTGGTTTGTCTCAGCTGACTTTGCTCCTGAAGGAATTCATCTCAATAGCATTCGGGCAACAGACCCTCAGTACAAAGGACAAAACAGGGGAAGTTATTTTCTTTATCTGACCGTGCAGCATTTACTGCTTTTAAAGCAAAGGTTGCAGATGTACACAGCTGTCCCAGTTGCTCCTTAACCACACATTCCTCTGCTGAATTTACCCAAGATCCACATGCTCCACACAATTATACTTAATATTTAATTACATCTGCTAATTAAGCAACCTATTTGATAGAAGGTTTTTCCCCTTCTTGCCAGTAAATGTAAGTGTAAACTTACCATGTGATCTATGGTTTCTCCAGCCTGCTTTCCTCACTGAGATAAAAGTATTTGCAGCCAGCATGTCATGGAGGTGAGGGAGCATCACTAGCACCAAGTATCGAATGAAAGGGGAGGAGGCGGAAGTGCGGGCAGTTGGAAACAAGCAGCGTTTGTCTGTTCAGTGTTATCACTCACAGGGACTCACTCTCCTGTGCCTGGCTTGGAAGTGGTTTGTTTCAGATTCATTTGCTATCTGCCTTGCTCCTTTCTGTGTATATTTCGAATATATTTGCACTCTGTTCCTTTCAGTAAACAGAACTGTGAATGCTTTGTTATTTTCAGTCTGATCTACTAACAAAGGGTTGATTATGCCAAACTTTGGGATTACCTCTCATAGCATTTGCCTTCAGCATATCAGTGAAACAGATAAATTGCAAAGCTTTCAAACAGTCCTCAAATAATAAATGTTCCTGTGTCTCCTTGAATCAGAAGAATTGGATTTATTTTGTGTGTGTGTGTTCAACTTCAAAACCAACTTCTTGTTTTGCTGCACTGTGTTCCCCTTTCATTCATTCCCTACTAGTGGGTCTGTGGTACATGGATTTTTTTTTTTAAGTTTTGTGAGCATGTAGGTTGTGGCAGACTATATTAATAAATATGGCAAAGTCTGCCTCTAGTGCAGAAACTTCCTTGGACGAGCAGGTTCTGCTCAGAAATAGGTGCTAACAAACTTTAAACAGAGACCACTGATGCAATTGAAAGTTGTGACTTGGGATGAGGAGGTATGAGCTCTGTGAATGGAGCATGGCTTCACAAAGACAAGCACATGCACTCGTTTTTAAACACTCCCTGAATGACACAGCTTTGATCTGCAAGTGATCCAGATCTTTTTACTTTTTTTTGACTATGTGGAGAGACCATATGCAAAATCTTCCCTCTGGCCCTAACAGTTAAATAAGAATGTCCTTTTACAAGAGAACTCCAGTGTCTCTTTTGCCCTCCCAATCATTTCCTCTGCACAGTTTGGTGACACAGCCTGCCACAAGCACGACTTCTGCAGAGTCTTCCTTTTAGAGTTTGAATTATAACACAATAAACACCTTCCCTTTGCTTAGGCCTGGAGCTCCATTTGGTTGTAACTCTGATTAAATCACTAGATAAATTGGTATTTCTTGACTTCAGCCCTCTGCCAGCTTAATTCTTAATCTTGTTAATACAGGCAGGTGCAAGGATAAAAAGTGAAACAGATATGTGAAGATTAGCTTTGCCGTAAGGCAGGCTGGACTTTCTCAGACAGATGTCCCATAGGAGTAATTTAAATGTCTAGATCAAGATGCTTAATGGTGTATAAGTTTTTAATGTAATGCCTACAGGTACTCCTCAAGCTTTTACAATAACAAGGAAATTCAAAATAGTCTAGCGTCACATCAAAATATAGAAATTCCTCCCTGAAAATACAAACCTGTTAGCTACACCCTCTTCCTTTCTCTCAGGTTTGTCCTGACTCCCTCATTTATTCAGTTAGTAGCCTGTGTGGAAACATATGAAATCAATCAATCAGTCTGTGCTATAGGTGTAGATTTTTAACTAGGTGGTGGCACAGGGAATGGGAAGCCAGAACAATTGTGTGTCCTTGCCACTTCAGGCCTGAGTGCCTCTCTAGCACTTCCTTCTGATTTGCACTGCCTCCATTCCTAGATTTATTTTTTTCCCCCCCTTCTCATTCCACATTCTCTCTCACCAAGATATTGAGACTTGTTGAATGTTGGAGTTCTGTATGTGTGAGGGTTTAATAGAAATGAAATTGGATAGATATGTCTGTAAAGTGCAAAGAACAGAGGTGGCTATTAATTATTAACTGGAGTTACAGTGGTTAAGAGCATGTTAGAAAAAGTGTATAACCTGTAGATACCAAGGCCTCCTTTCACTATAACTACTGTATGAAATAATCTCTGTGTGTAGCCCTTGTAGTAGGTAAGACTGGTGGGCTGTCACTGATCACGGCTCCAGAAACTTTGTCTCCAATTGGTAGCAGGACATTCTTGTTAAAACTGGTGAAACCCTCTTCTGAAAAATTCTTCCTTCTGTTGAGGAAAGCGGCGAGTTCTAAGATGCTGGATGTGTTTTTATATTTTTCCATAATGTCTTTAAAAATCCTGCAAATAGCTGAGTGAGGCGTAGGCATTCCTTGGAAGCAAACGGTTGATCTTAAGCTTGTTACTATGGTAGCTACATGCCACCTTGCTGATTACTAGATTAACAGTGTGATTAATATTTATGTAGTCCTTAAAGATGCTGAACTCCCTAACCTCCACTGTATTAGCGACTGACCCTTTAAAATGATGACAGATCTTATTTAATAAGTTACTTCAAAGAAATCCTAGTTTTTGCAGAACTGAAAAATGGTGCTTCATTGTACCTGTCATCTTACAATAAATATAAGTGATAATGATACTCTGTAAAATGTTTATAGCCCTCATCGAGGACTGGACCATGATATTTTAAAGCAAACGGAATGGGTAGCATAGTTCACACACACTGAACTTGGCAGGGGATAATGCCTTCCCCTGTTTACAAACTCTTCTTTTTTAAATGGAGGTTTTTGAAGAAGATGATGAAAGTGGATTATGTCATCAACATAGTACAATTTCGACTGTGTCAGCTTAATGTGCTAGAATTTAATTTAAAAAGTCTGTGTGTGATGGGCCCATACAGTGAGGACTGAGCTTGGAATCTGGAAAGAGGTCTATTTCTGTTTTGTGTGATGTGTATTTACTGTGCAATGAACAAAGGAGATTTCATTTGCCTATAGGCTGGATGTGACCACCTACCAGCAGAGATCACAAACGAGTTGGAAGCTTCAGTGGAATTCTGTGGTCTAAATAGTATTCGTATAATGGGATACAATGCTTTTTGTTACCACAGTTGATTCTGAGTTCTTGCAAAGTAAGCAGGTGGCAAACTAAAAACCATAATTGCTTTAATATTTTTATCTAATCCAACAATAAAAAGAACTGTTTTGCAAAATGTAACTTACAGGTTTCAGCCAAACAAAACCATTTGGCACATGTTTGTAACAATTTTCTGCTAGATGCTGTTAAAGCTGATCATACCTGCGTGTTTATCTATGGTGGTTTTGCATGTTTTCTCTTCATGGTTATTTCAGGTGGTTTAATTAAATCCACAGGTTGCATTTTTCCCCTTAGTTCACATGGAAAGCTGTATTTGGCAGGAATTTTCTTTGAGAGTTTTCTCTGAGTGTTTGATGGCCTGTATCTGATTGGGGTGTTTGGACATGGCAGTAATACAGATAACATTCCTATCTGCAGGCATATGCTCTGTCTGTACTTTTGAGACTAAAATAGCAAAGCTGATCTCATTCTATCAAATTTTCCACCCTGGCAAGTAGCTGTTTAGAGAAGAAAGGCAGAAGGTCTAAAAGGATTTGGTCCTGGTGTTTGGACTGTTGTCATTTTGGATATTTAAATATTAATTTGATTTTTTTTTTTTAACCCGTATGTGCATGATGAAGATTATGCTTCTGATGATAGAAACTTGGGAGGAAACATCTACATTCTTTGTTTTGCCTCCGCTCTATTTTGCAGAGTAGGTTTTGTGTTTCACCGTAATTCCATTTGCTGGTAGAGATTTTCAGTATGTGGGGCCTTCCATGGAGATGACCTCTATCCTGCATATGTCAGGTCCAAGATAATTCACATACTCCCTCAACTGTTACATTGACTGCAGTGATGTTTATGCATGGCATCCATCTGTTTTCCTATGCTGAGAATTGTACGTGGATCCCGTTCGATTCTCATGCTGTGCTCTTTCCCCTGACATGGCAGGAGTTGGAGAGATCCTTCTCATGGGAGGGTGCCCATCTGATGGCTCATTTCGCAGCAACATCTGAATTTGCTACAGGTTCCCCGTAATGTGAGCTCTCTTCTCAGCTTGTCTTAATCTGACGATCAACAGTTTTATGTGCTGTGGTATTTCTGTTGTGAATGGGATCATTCCAAGGAGTATATGGTTATATCTTTAGGGATGGAAAGAGTAAATACACAAAGGTGCCTCTTAGGAGCTATGCACAAAAGAGCTGGAAAATAACAGGAGGATGCAACAAGGAGTTACAGAGGAAAATCAGGATTTGAGACACTAACCAGGTTTCTTGTTGGATTGCTCCATCCTTATGTCCTTATTTGCTATGGCTGATTTCCTCTCTTCCCCCCGCCCCTAACAAAACTAGCAAAACTCTATAGTTAATTCTTTCCGATGTTCTGTCTACATTGGACATTTCTATTTTAAATTCATTTATTAAAATGATTCTATTTCTAACTAAAAGATGACTTGTTGTTGTTGTTGGTTTTTTGTTGCTCTGCATTGTTTACCTCTAAATTGTTAGACTCATTAATGGAGCTTCATTCACTTTGGAGCAATGTGCCAGGCTAGGATCTGCTGTGTCATGGACCAGTGGTGCTTAATTACTGTGTAAGATTTTATGAAGTGTGTACATAGAATTTTGTAATGTGTTTTTATTGTGTTGGCTTCTTGAAAATTTAAGGAAAATTAAATTCTGAGAAGTATAAAACCACTTTTTATTCTTACTTGCAACGATCTCAAACTAATTATATGTTAAAGATAATATATTAACCCCCTCCCAAGGAGAAGGAGATGGCAGTCTAGTCAGTCTAGTCCGACAATAGACTTGCTTTGGTTGAATGGATTTGATTTTGATGCCCGTGTAGCTAAACCAAGACAATCTCCAGTGTAAGCGTACTTAAGTTGGTTTAAAACTGGAGTTTCCGGTTTGAATTCATTAGAGGTGTGAAAACTAAAACTGCAAAACCAGCATGAAATTAGGTCATGTCTCATACTTAGAGTTTTACATTTAAGTAGTTATGTTATAAAGCAGCAATGGGAGAAAGACTTGTTTTGCAGTTCATTTTTAAGGAATGAAGCATGTGTCATCCAGATGTTTTTGGCTTCCCCTCCACCTGGGATACTAAATTGTTGCATGTGTTATCATGACTATGGAATTGCATATTAAAGGTAGAGCAGTCTTCTCAAAATTCAGCCTCTTCGTAGACATGTTCATGAGCTTCAGTGGTTTAGGTCTTGTTTATTTTTAAAATTTTCATTCTGACAAGTCATGAATGCCAGTTAACTTGTCATGTCACAGTATGACATAAATCATCATAGGAAGCAGCAAATTCTTCTACTTTGATATAACATATCAAAATTCTTGAAATATAGGGCAGATGTGCTCTTATTTCTAGTGAGATGTAGCCAAAAGGAAAGCAGCCTTTGTCTTGTCACAGTAGCTAAACACTTGTTACTAAGGGAGTCTGAAATGCAACTTAAAAGGTCCTGGTTTTTATTTTATTTTTTAGGTTTTAGTCAAAACTCTCACAACACCTCCTCAGTTACTTTGACAAGGTAGAGCTTTCAGTGGTTTTTTTTCTGTTCCCTTGCCACGTTTCATACCAGCAGTATTCGTGCGCCTTCTAGAAGTGTAGTCCTTGACATGGTGCTCTGTCCAGGCTTTGTTCTTTCCTTTTCCAAAGGAAGCAGTATCTATGCAGTAGGTTTACTCTTTTTAAGAGGTATATTTTGTGTGTGTGGCTTAAAGGAGGGCGGGGAAAAAAAATTTTGTGTATTTGTTAGGAAAGATCAAATGCTCACACATGGAATGAAAGGTGAATTTCTTTATCTTCCTGGTGGTTATTTGATAAATATCATTTTTTTGCACCAATCTCCTCCTCAGAGCAGCTTTTACCACAAAATTTTGTGTAAGAAAAATGGGATTATTGATTGTAGATTTATTTCAGATTCTTAGTCTGTCAGATATTATGGACCTGGGGCATGCAGCCACTTGCAAATAAATGGCTGACACTGAAGAGGATTGGAAATTCTGTGGGAGGCCCATGGAAGAGTGGGAGGCCTTGGTTTGGCTACTGCTGTTGGGTCCCTTAATTGCTCCAGAGTGGTGCTGCTGTGTGGCAAGTTGATTGTCTCCAGGAACAAAGCCAGACTATGAACCCAACTGGCAATTTATTTTGTGGTTGTTATCCACGACACTTTGCTGATACTTTCATCTGCCTGTCAGTTGCTCTCCATCCGTGGTCGGATTCTTAGCATGGAAGGTTAGAAGTGTGAACGTATATAACAAAGAGGTGGAAGTATTGCTAGTATTCAAGACCTCTCTGAGAGCTCTTTTCAGGAGTAGGGAAGAATTGATCTTTGTGGAGTTCCATAAACAAGGTGGGTAAAGGCAGCTTGATTTATTGGACGTATTCCCAATAAATAAGGCAAAACTCTGCCTTGGGCCCTGTCATCTCTTAAGGCTGAGGGAATATTTGTGTCACCGTTGTCAGCATCCATGCTTGTGTGGGATGAATTTGCTATTCCTGCTGGAGGAAAAACTGCATCTACTGCATTTTGTGTGGTGGTGGTTGTAAATAACCTATGCACTGCTGAGATAAGAATGACCAACGCTATTCTAATGGGTTCATTGGTTTCTGCAGAATGAGAACTTGGACTGGAAAAGGACAATGCGTGATTGTAACATATGTTGTGTCCCTGAGTCTAAGAACAGAATAAAACATGGCTGGATGAAGTGTGAGTTGCTGTATATCATCCCAGAAAATGTTAAATATTAAACTGAATATTCTCTGGACTCCCTCCTGCCTTCAACAACACGTGATGTTTATGTAAATATTGTCTTAACACTCTTACAAATATGACCTTGATAGTAGTGTCACAAATTATATCAAGAAAGATATACTGGTGCATTCACAAGCTTTTCAGGGGCTGTACAGGTATACTATTTTTCCTTTTTTTTTTTCTTTTAAATCCGTCAAGTAACTCACATTATGTTACCAGTACAAAATTTATATACATGGGGTTTGTATTTAAAATAATGAGTTATTTTGCTTCTGATCATTTCAGCAGAAGCACCTGGAGAACATGATAATTCTTGGTTTATATATTTGAAATTGGATAAAATACCATGCTGGATATTCTTTTTCATCTTTACTATTGAGAAAAACAAAGGTGAGGCAGGAACTGAAATGGAAGCGTCTGGGAGATGAAATCTTTTAAGTAATGCTGTTCAGGAGTAATGGCTCGTGTTGTCCAAAGGCAGTCCTATTAAGCAGTTCTTGTATGTGTGTATAGCATGTGTGATGTTTTAAAATTGATGTGGGAGCACCACACTTGCTAATAATTAAATGAAGCAGTAGCTTCTTATGGAGGGTACATTTTGCAGCAATTTGCATTAACAATAGGCAGTGGAATACTAGCCTAGGCAGGTAAGATACACACGTGGAGCAGTTGAAAGTAATCAGAAAAACATGTTTATTTCATGGGAATAGCAATTTGTACAGGAGAAATGCAGAATGAATTATTTATAGATCCTTTCTCTTGTAATGATGCATTCCTTGCATCTTGGCTTGTTGTAGATTAGGTATCTTCTGTCTCTTTCTAAAATTCTTTTCCTTAAAATTATACATAATCTCACTACTAGCATAAGTTTGCCAGGTCTTTGCCAAAGGGAATGCCCTTCTGAGCATATAACATGAGACATCATTCCATGAGTTTTGGTGTTTAAATTCCAAATAGGAAAAGCCAGAAACCAAATAACACTTTTTTTTTTTCCTTGCAAGTTTCACAACTTTTTGTTAATCATCGGTTTTTAGTTTCTTCCAAATCTGTTGTTTACTCATATTTATGCATAATTTTCTTCCTGGGATGATATTACATTTAAGATTTAATATACACATTGAAATTGTTATAAGAGCTAATAAACACACGTTATTATGAACCCTTTGAGGCCAGTAGAACACCACCTGATATGCTTTGACTAATTATGTTGTTTTACATAAGATTATTAAGTTATGTGCTCCTCTGAATTCCTAAGATCTGGCCCTTCTTCACGCGTGCAAGCCACGTTAATCCAGAAAGCCTAGGAGCCTTTCATTTTTTTGATATGTTGCCTTCTGCTGTGGGATGCAGTTATACTAGAATAAAGTTCCTGTAGGATTTTGGGGTTTTTTTCTGATTTGGCAAAGGAATAAAGATTTGAATTCCAGTTTACATGTGTCTACACTGGGTTGTATGTGATTATTAAAATTCATTATACAGGGTGTTTCAAAATATGGACCTAATTTAGCAGTACAGTGATCTCAAATTGGGTCCGTCTTTTTGAAACACTGTGTAGTTTTACCAAACTTTTCTAGCTTAGCCCTCTCAGCCATGTGAATAAGTTATTTACAAGTTACTGCATGTCAACTGATCTATTGTAATTTTCCTGTGTCTGCATTTGTCTGTGAAAAGCTAGTCAGGTAACAATTAACTGTTAACAGTGGGGAGCTTTCTATTAGTGCCTGTCTGTGGAGACAAAAAAAAAAAAAAGCCTTTGCATTTTAAAAAACAGAATGGAGAATTAGACTGACTCATTCTCCTGTGGGATCCCTAGGAGCTGTGGAATGTATAATGTGGTGAAAAAAATCTGGTTGAGGACACATCTTTTGTAATTGGGATATAGGAGTCTTGCCAAAAGAAAAACTTTTGTAACTTTTTTTCCCCATATAATTAATGAGAGAATTTCAGATGCCTGTCTCTGCATGTCTCTCTATCCATCTTCTATCTCTTTTTTTTCGTTTCCTTCCATGCAGCATAAAAAGATTTTTACAGGAAAATTAGTTTTACCCTACTAAATGTTTTTCTTGAGTAGGGAAATGGGAATAAAAAAGAGCCATTGAGCATTCCAAACGAGATAGAAGAAATGGCATCTTTAGGAACAGTGCTTGGACTGTATCCTTACTTTACTGTGGATGTTCTCTCAGCCAGCACTGCCTGCTCTGTACCTGTTATTGAGACCAGGCAGTCTGTCTCTGCAGTTTGCAGCTCTTATTACGAAATGCAATTTGTACTATGTTTTTCCTTTGTGTTTGCTGCCACTTGTCCACTCACACCTCATTAAACTAGTTGAGGTATCTTAGTGGTTTTACCAGGTCACTTCAGATGAAACTGGAGAACCGAGGACCTTGAAATGCCACAGAAGTTTCCCCCATCTAACCACACTTCCTCTTGAGAATACTAAATATAGTGACTCTGTCTCCTTGTCTGTAACCGCTGCCTTAACCACAAGAACAGACCTGGATCCCAGAGCCAAATGTGTAATCCAAGAGCCAGATAGTCAACATGTAGTCACTATCCCAGGGAGCAGCATCTCTCCCACTTTCCTCAGAGTGGCTCTGGCTTCCGAGACTGGCACCTCTGATGAGCCACCTACAGCTACTCACTTTCCCCCCCTTGTTGTGCCAGCACAACTGGATGCAGGGCTGTGGTAACACAAGCAGAAAATGGAACTGGATTAGAATAACTTTGTTTTCCAGAGGGTCATTTTTAAGACTAATTAGTTTCCTGAGTATTGCAAAGATTGTATTGGGTACAGCTGAGGAGGTGGTGCAAGCATGAGAGATTAGTCTAGAAGGGGCCAGGAAATCTTTATGTGGATACTACTACCAAAAAACTTCCTGCAGTAGTAGCCCATTCTGTTAATTGTCTGCCCTTCAGTTGGAGACTGCTTGCCAATGCATAGGCAATAAGTTGTCTGGATCTATCCACCATTTAAATGGGAGGAGAAGCTATATGGAAGTTCTGCAGCAGAAACAGAGCTGTATTCTGAGCGTGCCTTGCTGCCCTGAGTTAAGAGAGGCAGCAAGTGCCCTTGTCCAGTCTGATAAATTGATGCCTGAGTGCTGGAATATGGTTTTAGTGTGCCTAGAATGGAAAAAGGGAATTGTTCCCAACTTTGTCTAGTCCCGATGGAGATAATTGTTTCTCCTGGCCTTGTAGATACCTCTATAGCCTTTTCCAGTTATGCTCAGCTGAGCTGGCTGCACACTCTCCAGCTCTGCTACCTTTGAACCACAATCCTGGGCCATCTCCCTGTCTCTGCATGTGCCACCATCTCCTCACCTGCAGTCCTGCACAGACTCCAGGTACCGCAAAATTTTTGTGTTGCTTAACTTCTGCATTTGACCTGTAGATAAGTCTGAATTACTTAGGAAGCAGTGCTGTATTCTAATAGCACTAATGCTATAGTTTTAAGTAGTAACTGTACTCAGCCTAATAGACAGTTAGTGACTATGTCTGTTGGATTTATGCTTTTAGGCCCTTTATTTTTTCGGATGTGATCTATTATTCAGCACGTGAATGTGTATATACTTGTATACCTAAAATGTTTTTTGGTTCTTTTCTGCTTACTATTTCCGCAGATCATAGATTTTATTTTATCATTCTGTCCTACAGCCAGATTTTTTAATTAAAGGAATGATTACCCATAATTGTATCAGTCAGATGTTCAAGTAATTTGAAGTCCACTCTACTTATTTGGCCACATTATAGAATAAACTACCACTAAACAAAATTTTCCCTTGTTGGATTCTATGGGCGCAAGAGATTACATGCATTGTAGTTGGCCTTTATTGAAAGGGTTACACTGAATGTCTGTCAAAGAAAGAAAGAATACTAAAATTATTTGTGGTCTTGTATCTTGCTGCCCCTGAAGATATTTTGTTTCCTGTTGTTATGCCATTGGTATTCCAAGTCTGACCATGCGTCTAGAGGCAGTGTGTTCATCTTCTGTCTCCCGGGGATGCTTGTGCTTTTGAGGTACGTGAGGTGATACTCAGCTGGTATTTTCTTTAAGCTTTGCTTGCATAGCTTTCTCTGCCTCCTGATGTGTCTGATGTATTTCAGGTGAGGGTAAGAAAATGAAGGTTTCTGAAATTCAGTTTTCAGTATTTGCTGAAACTAATGTTACACTTGATGGCACTTACAAATTAACCAGAAGATTGACTGTGCTTTTTTCCCCACTGAAATCTTGCAGGAGACCTTATTACTACTTGCCATTCATTGATTCCAGTGGGAGAAGCTGACTTTGGTGTACTCTTTCTGAATGCAAACTTCAAGAGCTGTTGGAGCCACAGGCTCCTGTTTTACCTTTTACCTCTGATCGTCAGTTTCAGATCTGCCCGAGGCCATTGCAATGAGGAACAATTGTACAGTGAAAAGTGCATCCCCCAAACGGCGGATATCATGCAGGTCACAGACATGTGAAAGTGGATTGTAGCTGCTTTTCAGCTTCAAAATCTGGAGGAAAACATTACCAGTGACACTGAAAAGAAAATTGAATTTGACAGACTTGCTCCTTTTCATTTTTTTTCTGTCTGTGCCAAATCTTGCTCTCAAAGGTAAGTCCTCAGCCCCTTGTGAATAAGGCCAGAAAGCTGAATTTCCTTCTGGACCTCAAGGCAAGGTACCATGGCTTGTCATGATTTGCTAATGGCATCATTAAACCACTGTTGTATTTGTAAAGTGTCATCTGAAGCATTGCATGAAAGTGCTCTAAAGAAATTTATGGGAAAATGTAAATCCATTCATGGAAATAAACATCCTTGTAAGATGGAAAATTGAAAACTCATCAGTAGTATAGATAAAACTGTGGGAAGTCTGCTGAGGGGTTGTGTGTGTGGAACTAAAATATAATAAAAACCTGAACAATCGATTGAAAAGTTATTTACTGGGAGGAAACATACTTATTTTCTTGTAACAAATGAAAATGAGTTTTGAAATTGCTGTTCAGTCTTCAAAATCTACGGCTTTGCCAGCCTGAGATGTTTGACTAGTCACAAGTTTCTTCACTCAGTGAAAAGTTCCATAAACAGCTGTGCACTGCTGTTAGTTATATAACTGTTAGTATATTATATTTTGTTTATCAGTATTTTATCACTAACAACAAAAAATAATTGTTTTCATGGAATCTCAGAATGGTTTGAGTTGGAAGGGACCCTTAAAGGTTATCTCATTGCTTGGATCAGAAATGCTAAGATAACGCTGATCTAGTATTTCCCTTTAGTGGACATAATTGTCTTAACTTTGGTTCAAAATAGTGATTGACAATGTTATATACATGTGTCATGCTTTGTTATTTCAAGTCAGTACTTGAGAACTTCTTATCCAAATGAAGTGGGAAGAATTGCCTTATTTACATAGCACTACCATTGCTTTACCTTGTCTTTCTGACCATCAGTAGTTGGAAAAAAGTGAGATTATAGGATCTATATTGGATCATGAGTATGGTATTCCAGATGGCTGGGAAGGGTAGAGCTCTTTTGTGTGCCTCCGTAACTGCCAGACAAGCAGGGTACAGAGGAATGTAATTGGTAACCAACTCGCTGCCTAGATTATGTTCTTTAATATACTTGAGTAAAAAGTATAAACTATTTTTGTGCTTTAGTAGGCTTGTTTTCCTTTCAGGAATTTAAAACTATTTATAAATTAGGTAAGAAAGGTATTAAAAACTTCAGAGAATGATCCATGTTTTGCAAATCTTGTGTGAAAAGTTCCCTCTTATTATTCCATTCACGTGATTGCAGACTGTGATAATACCTTAATTAGTGTGATACATGTACAGTATTGTTATGTATACGTAATGTACTTGCTTAATAGTTTATTTGGTTTCGTACTTTTATTAGTCATCAATTTGCCATGCAGTCCATGAGGAAAGGTAATGAAATATAATAAGGGCTGTACCCAAAGCTGTGGAAGGAAGTAATTAAACTTAATTGAAGTCATTTTTTTGAAGTCTAATAGCAGATGCAAAGGGCTAATTCAAAGCAGATTTAGGCAAGACATGCTTTGAAATGCTAACCTGCAAATAGATAAGTATTACCCTTATTTAAATAAAGTTATATGAAACTGTCTTCTGAAACCTGAGTCTGGAGATCAGATCTAATAATAGACACTTAGGTTAAGTTTTGATAAGGGATGTCACTTCTGTTCCCTAATTTATTGTACTCTGCCAGTCAAAAATGAAATCCCAGAAGTGCTGTCCACATCTTCTCAAGCAGCTGCAATAGGACTGGGAATTACGTGTCCCCGAAGGTATTCTGTGATGGCGACTTCATCAGCAGCTGTGGACATTACAGGAAAAACTACATTAAAATTCTGAAATCAAATTACATTGTATTTAGTAACGTTGTTTAATAAGGTATAAGATTTATCATGTTTGCTTTGTAATGTGGATTTTAATGTTTCAGTCAGTTTTGCATCGGGAGCTTAAATCAGGCTTATTTTGGGAATAAACAGGAAAACATATGGGTTGCTTTTATTTAAGGGACTGAATGTGGAATTTGCATTAAAACCAGGTAAGATAAAGTTAGTTTTTACAGAACATGTTTTATTTCTTTGCATAAGTGATGCAAACAGGAGAACCTTAAGCATAAATCTGAAATTTTGTTTTCTTACTCTTCAGTGCTTCAGAATCGCTAATTTCTTTCCACCTGCACAATGATTCTAAATAAAAAAAAAAGTCAAATATCTCAACTGACTAACTGCTCTGTCAAACTCCAAAGTAGCTAGATGTGAGTACATCCTTTCCTTCCCAGAGCCACAGTGGGGGGAGAAACACAGGAGTAAGAGCTGTGAAAGACAACTGGCCCTCTCTGAATTTGGCTGAAGGTTCAAGTGCTGATGCGCTGAGTGTGGTGGTAGGAACTGAGAAGAAAGCAGGGGCTGTCCATGGCTGCATGTGGATGGGTGATAGACTTCTCCAGCACTGAGGGGTAGAATGCCATTAGCCATATACAGACTGGAAGATGTCTACCATTAAGAAGAAATAACAGAATGGTAGTCTGGCCTTTTCCTGGTTTTAATTTCATTGTTGCTACGGAAGGATTAAGCAAGTGTGGGTAAATAGATTTACTGCAGAAGTGCAAGAGAGACTGCACTTCAAATGTTTTCTTGGGGTTAATTTGTATCTTAGACTGTTGGTAATTCACGCCACAGGTGGGGATTTTATGGTAATGTATGCATAATACAATAGGCTGCATCACCAGGTGTTTCTGATTTCTTTTCCTTGTGAGAGGAAGGAAAAGTTGGCTTCTCCTTTCTGTGTTATTACACTACATATATATATTTGTGTGTATCTGTGTGTTGGTTGACAAAAAAGGGATCCAAACAATTTTTTTGTTTGTTTCTTGTTCTGCTCAGAGAAACATTGTTCCATGGAAGCCAGCTGTGCAAGCGCTGGTTGTGCCACAGCTCATGATTGCCTCCCAAGCTCTGCTCATGCTAAGGGATCTGTCTGCAGTCATGCTCCTTTGCAATGGGAGCAGGACTGTGGGGGTATTGCTGCCTCTCTGAAAGCCAACAATGGGGTGCACCTGGGCTGGCTGAACAAGCGAGGTGCCTGAAGGCATTTCTTGTAATGACAGCCGGTTGTCTGGCTTAATTAAGGCCTCTCTTCAAAAGAGAGGTCTCTAACTACTGTATGGATTTTTTAAAGCTTGTCTCTTTCCTGGTAAGTGCAGGCACCCAGTGGAGATCAGGACTTGTCTGTCCCTGTTCTTTTCCTGTCACAGGCCAAGAGTAATGCTGAAGCATGACAAAGCAGATGGAAAGGATTTATTGGATCAACCGTTGGGCAAGTTTTTGCCTGTCCTCATCCCCTAGAATGAATGGCAAGTATGTCTATGCATGTATGGGAGGTTGATGTGTGCATGCTTTCTTTCTATAGGAACTAAAATTAAAAGTGAAAAATCCAAAAGTCTGATGTTTCTCCTTTGCAAAGAATAGTGGGAGGCAGGCAACCACCCACCAGTATCCTAGTTCTTAGGAAAGAAAAATCTTATGAGGAGTATCTGAGGAAGCTGGGCTTGCTTAACCTGGAAAAGCAAAGACCTAGGGAGTAGCTACTAGCAGTCTTCTGCCTCTAGAAGGGTTAGAGAAGATGGAGACAGACTTTTCTCAGAGGACCATAGTGGAAAAAGTCAGCAGCCACAAGTTGCAACAAGGGAAATTTCAACTAAATATAAGGAGGAAAAAATGTACACTAAGACTGGAATAATATTGGCACAGGGGCCTGGCATATGCAGCCTTGGAAATATTCAAACTCAATAAGACAAGGCCCTGAGCAACCTGATCTGACTTTGAAATTAGGCTTACTTTAGGCAGGAGGTTTGACTAGGTGATCTCCAGAGGTCTCCCAGTCTTAATTATTCTGTGATTTTTATGATTTCTATAATGCTGCTGCTGCTATTCATGTCAATTGTAGTACACCATATGTGGCAGGTTTATTGAAGCGTGTCTAATAGCTGTGTTAACAGAATCATCCTCACCTGTTGAGCAGGTCAAGCATTTTTGGTTGTCTCTATAATCTTGCTGAGGTGGCATAGTGTTTCCTCCAGAAGGTAGAAACATTGGAAGTTTAGCTATTTTACATGTAGAAGGGTAGATAGAAGAGGTGGAAATTGTGCCCCTTCAGTTATGCAGTAGAGGAGCATGAATAAATTACTGAGTGGTTGTCCTGAATATGGCATTCTTGATCCTTTGTTAAGGTCTCTGCAATTAAGTGCAGGCTTCTCTTGAAAGGAATTACAGTTTGCAATACTCTTAAAGCTTGAAGGATTGTATTTGGCAGCAAACTTTAATGTGGCAGGGTTTTTTTTGTCCTAGAGCCTAAATTTAATTTGTTCATGCATGATGAACTCAGTTGAGAATTTTCTGAAGTGGTAGAATGTAACTCTTCTTTTGCTGCTTGTGTTCAACTATATAGGAAAATCTAACTAAACCAATAAGCCTCTACTAATTTGATGGTTTGTGAGGTGGCAAGTGCAAACTTGGTCGATCTCCTTTTCAGCTCTTTCTGAAGTTCACTGACCCATCTTGCCCTCTTTTTCCCTAAGGTCCTGTTTAAAACCTATATTCAGGGTTATTAACTTTTTCACCAAGAAAGTAAGCTTTATGTAATTATACAGGACAGGCTACCTGGAATGAGGTTTCTAGCTTATTCCTGGTATGAAAATTCCATGTGGGTTTTTTTGGGTGTTAAGGGTGAGGGAATGTTTGATACACATGCCTTCAACAGAGCTAAGTATGATGAACAAGAATGGTTTATTCCAGCTGTCTGTTTCTGCTGAGATCCACACCTTCCCTTGTTCTCAAGGGTTGTAGTGCAGGCACAGTAAACTTCGAGTTCTGCTCACAGAAACTGTGCATGGGAAGACTGTGCCATTTGCATTTCACAACATTATTTTTAATGGAATGGCAGAATGTACCATGTTGTTCATGGACAATGTCTGCTAGATATACCCAAACTTCATCTGCCAGGTTTCAGAGGAGTTAGAGAAGTGCTTTGCATTCTTATCTTACATTTTTCTTGAGGATTATAATGCAAATGTATAGTCAAACTATTTTTTTTTCTTCTGTTTGCCAATTGTTCACCATAGCTTAAAATGAGCTGTTTGCTAAAATGTTTCCTGGTAATGTTATCCTAGAATGTTTTAGGAAACAAAGGTCAATCCACTGGTGTCTGTAAAGAGAATTCATTCTAACACTATGGTCACAGTTCTTTCCTTCGGTGTGGTTTTGGCCCTCCTGCTATAGCAGTACTTGTCATCTGGAAAGATTCAAATGACCATCCTATGTCTAATACACTGCCGTATTTCATCTTCTTGGGTTCAAGGCTAAACTTAGTCCAGGTTCTCAGCCAAACTGTGTAAACAGTGGATGTCATATGCTTTGGATCCTCTGACTCCTGAAATTAATGACGTATTTTTGCTTTGGTACAAAGATCAAAAACGAAACCAAACACCTGAGTCTTAGAGTTTATTGCAAGCATCCCGCAGCCCCAGAACTGATTTTATTACAGGGAATATTATTGCAGGCCTAATATCAGTAGCAAATAAACACATTTTTAAATAGATTGCTGTTTGCGAGGCTGGCCTAGAATGTGTTTTGTTTGCATGCATGTCTGTGTTCTGGTGGACAGATGGTATACTCTGTCTTTCTGGGTGTAGTTTCTGGCATTTCAGTACTCTTCCAAGTTCCTAAATTTTCTTTCTTAGATATTGATATGAAAACAAGATTTTAAATATTTTCTGAATTTTTGAATGTGGAGGCCATAAATAGATTACTATGCATGACTAGAATATAACTTCATTTTCAGCAGTTCAGAACTCCATATTCAAAAGCAACAAAATATTCCAGCTTTTTCAATGGAAAGGTCTGTGTTCCAGGTCACAGAAGCTGTAAATAAACAGTCTTTTCTGTCTGTTTGTTGGTTTAGTTGCTGTTACTGTGCTTAGCGGCTCAGAATTTTTTCTGCTCTGGCTTAAGGCAAAGCTCCCTGTTGGGTTCTCTCCTCTGGAACTATAGCCAGAGATTTTGATACTTCTTGCCCTCTCTCTAGATTGTTTTAATATCTTGATATAAACTAAAGGACAACTGAAACAGCTCTGTTGCCTTTATTAACTTAAAACTGGATTGAACAATACTGTTGTCACTTTCAGCACCCTCTGGTATTTCAAGGGCTAATTACTAAAAAGAAAATCTGACAAAATAATAGAAAGAGACTGGACATAAGTCAGAATAACGTCCTGTCTTTAAATCCAGTTTATTGTTTCTTGTTTGTTTTTTACCTAAGCAAAACAACAGCTTGGTGTAATCTGCCAAGTGGTTGTACTAAGTGCAAATCTAACTTGGCTGTCAAGGACAGTATCTCAGAAGGGTCTTTTTGGATAAACTGCTGCTTTCTGAGCCATCTAGTGATGTTTAGAATCTAGGAAAATAGGAGAGTGCAGGTATTTAACTTACTGGGGTTTTTTTTCCCTGATGGAACAAGGTATTTTTTCACTGCAAATGATTTAGCAACAACAGGAACTTCTGATCAGACACAAGAATTTGAAGTCTTAGTCTCTTAATTTTTCTTGTTCAGGCTTTTGCACGTTTCTATGAGACTCATGGAAGGTCAGCTCTGACTACACTCAAATGGGGTTAATTAAATCTGCTTTCTGTGAGGCTTGACCTATACTGCCTAGAAGAAAGGATTTTATTATACTTATTTCCTAAGCACTGCTTTTTTTTTTTTTTTACAGGAGTATCCTAACAGAGCAGTGTTATAAGCTTAAAAAAAAAAAAAGTTTTTAGAAAGTGCTGCTCTTCTAACTCTTCTTCGAAGTTGTTGAATCATCAGGACTGCCTTACTGTAGCAATGACTTCCCAGGGCAGATACATGATGGATTGTTTCATTTCAGTAACAAGACTACTCATGGTCCTTGTGTAGGGAATTTGGTTTGCCTTAACCACTTTACTACTCCTACACGAGTTTGAAGCCATTTTGTTCTGTTGTGTTGCTTTTGAAGTAAACTGTGTTCTGCAGAAGACAGAGTGAAAAATATTTTGAAGTAGGAAAAGAATGGTGCTGGGACAGAGAAATAAATACAGCAGGTGTTTTGAGCAGTACTGAGTCACCCTGCAGAGGTGTTGCAAACAAGCTTGGGTGCTTCTATAAGCCAGAACATGTTTCCATGGTATAATTGATGCAGCACAGAGCTCCTTAAAATATGTAGAAGATAAACATCGTTGCTTTACATATTTATCTGCTACCAGTTACTAGATTTCTGGGTAAAGAGGCACGAGTTCATTAACATCACTAGGGGTTCACTGGAGTAAGAAAGAATTGAATTGTGCAGAGCTGCTGCAATTATTGAACCTGCAAAATAACAAGCTAATGCTCTGCACAGGATTTCCAAGAAAAAAATCATAGCTTAATTGAAATCAGATATAGTGACAAAGCTATGTCCCAAGGCAAAGGTGAGTGGTGGTCAGTAGCCAGGAAATGTAGCAGTGGTTGCATCTGCATCTTTTATTTTGGGACATAAATGACATTTGAAGAATCACATTACCTGCAAATCATCATTTTACAAAATGGAAAAAAATATGTAATTCTGCCTTACTTGATGGAGAAAAGTGGTTTTCCTGGTTAGCTTTTTAAGCTGCTTGAAAGTGCTGGGATCTTGACATTTTAACTGTGATGTAAGTGTCCTATTTAAAGGTACTGCACCAACTCCCTTTCTTACACTGAGTCCAAAACTCTGCTCACTGCTAAAGCATAAATACTTGTAGAAACAGAAGGTAAGCTTTGAAAATCTGCAACTGAAACTAGCCGGTCTTAAGGTGGTTGAAAAATTTCAAAGACATGTAAGAACCAGCCCCATGTTTTAAAGGATCCTTCCAGGACCAAATAAAGGGACTTTACTCTGGAAGTCCCAAGGGAATGGTGCTCACATGGTGTTTCTCTGTCCCTGCTCTTCAGTTCTGTTAGATAGCCAAATGCATGTCCTCTCTAATGTTTTGTGTCTTGACTCAGCCTATAAATTGTTAATACATTCATCATAATCTATGAAGTGGTTACTGCATGGAAGACTGGTGCTGTTTCAACAGCTGTGAGAATGTGTTTGTTTTGAGGGCTGCATAACTCAGAATAAATGTTTCATTAAATGTATTATGAATGATGTATTTAACAACTAGAGCAGGTCAATAATCTTTAGAATTAAATTTAGGGGTTTTTTTTAAAAGTTGCCTCTAGTTTAGTAAGCATGTGGTGCTATAGACAGATACTTCAGATGGTGTTATGAGTGCTTTATTAAATAGCTAGTCAATAGCTGCATTTACCAAATGAAATTAATTTATTGTATTTATTTTTTTCTAAGGGTTTCATGGATCATTATAAATGATTTATTGAACATATGTAAACCAGTTTAGTAAGCTATGTTCTGTCTCCTAAAATGAAAGTATCGCTAGTAGGGCTTGGTATTGCTAATGCTTTGTAAATTGTTTGAGCAGTGTTTACAAGTTACTGAAACATCATCAGAAAATGTTTATTTATGCACAGCTCCTTAGAAGTCATTGTAAACATTACATTCAGTCTGTGTGTGGTGCCTTCTGTAATTCACACGTACTGGTAAAAGCAGTTTCTGGGGATTTGTCCCATAAACTATAGTATCGTTTTCTTCGGCAGCAACAATGAATTCAACATTGCATGTGGAAAAGATGACTGTAAAGCCTACTTCATAGGAAACATCCATCTAGGAAAACACTGCATGTGGCACTATGACATTTTGAAACTTACCATGCTTTATATTCCAGTCTAAGATGAATGCTTGATATTTTTAAAGGCTGGTTTGGAGGTGGGTTGTTACCTGCCTGTGAGGATCATTTCCTTCTCTTTTTTTTGAGTAACATGCCTGTCAGCAAAGGAAATCTTTTTTTTCTGCTTTAGTGGCTGGAACAATCTTTAGTTAAAGAATAAATAGGGCATATTCCTACATTAAACCCAATCTTTATGGTTGTTACTAATATTACTGGTAGCTGGGCAGTGAATATCTAAAAGAGCTACTTTGTCTGGCAGAGTTACAGTGGTGAAGGAAACAAGAATCTGGAGCAGAGAAACTACCTACAGACAGTCAAAAACACAAGGAGTAAAAGGCATTGGGAGCTACTTCTTGACTTCTTTGGGCCAAGGTCTTTATTCTATCTAGCACTCGTGGCTTTTCATTTCCTCTTCCAGTACTGTCATGAATTAGTATGTTCAATTTTTACTTTCCTTGGCTGAGCCTCAGGCTATTTTGGTTCTCAGCCAGCTGGTCTCATCACCATGCCAGTGTGCCCTTATCTCACTGTGGAGGCTAACTGGGTCTGATTAAAGCTTCATGAATGGGATTTTGTAACGGAGACTGGCATCTGAAGTAGCAGAAGGCATTTTTGTGGACATCATAAAACCCACTGAAAGGCTTTGACTGAGGCAAGGATAAGGGACTACAGAGCCAAGGATAGATATTTTTAAGCAGCCTATAAAACAGAAAAACAAAACCAAACCAAACAAAAAACCAACACACACACCACTTTTGTTTTGATGGTTGTTCTGCAAAATGATGGTATGTCACAATATAAATAATTCATATAATTGGAAATCTTAGCTGAAAGTACCTTCAGAATGTGCAACTCGGTATCAATTGTACCCCTGGTGGTTGTTTGTTTGTGGGGTGGTGGTGGTTTTTGTGCCCTACTCCCCCTTTTTTGGGGGGTTAATATTTTTTTTTTAGGGGAAAAACAAAAAGGCAAACCACAACAATATATGATAAAAATTAATTCAGAGTTGTAGTGTGGAAAAATAAACAAATGTAAAAGTATTTTTTCCTAAGGACTATATCTGGAGAGAGCCAGTAAGTGGAAGTGTAAGATGCTATACTTGTATGCGTGACAAAAGAAATAAGAGTAAACATGAAAAAATACTTTAACTGTGCCCTGGAAGAAGAGAGAGGCAGCAGACTGATAGTGTTGGAAGCGTTGTGTGTTGCACCATTATCAGTAGTGAGAAAGAGTATGGAAGTACAGGAGGTTTCTCACTCCTTCACGGTCAACCAGATAAAAGTGAAGATGCTTGCATTGGTAGGTTATGTTAGACTACAAACAAAAGTGGGCAAGACAAATCCATTTCTGAACACCATTTGGTGCTCAAATAATGGCTTACAATCCATACATTTAAGCTGAATAATGAGGTATTAGAGATTTTTGCCCCCATCTTGTGGTTTATTAAAAAGCTCCAAAAGCAAACCACCACCCCCCTCATAATTGCATCAACTAATCACTCTGTTTGGAGGAGCTGCTTTTAGTAGCTTTTGCTCTCCTTTGAATTTTCCTTTTTTTTTTTTTCATTCCTACAAGTAAGCAGTTGCTGTACAGAGTAGCAAGTAAAAATTTTCTGCACCCTTTCTTAAACTAATGAGACTAGACCATGTAATATCCTGAAATCTACATACTGAAAAGTGCTTTAAGTACAATAAAATTGTAAAAGGCTGGATTCCTCTTCTCAGTTAATGAGTTTTCTCCTCCCTGCTTGAGCTATACTCTCTTACGCAGACCTCTGAACTCTAGTTTAGCTGCACTATGATGCCTGCTGTCTTTGTGGCTCTGTAAGCACACAGGAGTGTTAGAGCTGTTGTCATTTGTATTGGTCATAATTGGAATTAATCCATGACATCCTGTTCTCTTCCTGGTATGCTAAAACAAAATGTCCAGACTTAGCCTGACACCTAGTCTGGTTATGCATGGGCAAGACTGGCTTGTTCTCCTGACTCCCATCCCCGTGCCCCTCCCCGTGGAACGTAAAGGCTTTGTAGGTGACTTGGGTGTGTTCAGTCTTTAGGCCCCTGATTATATTCCAACATACCAATTACTCATTGAATAGCCCAGTAATTTGGCTCGTTAAGGTTCAAAATTAATTGTTTCTTCTCCTCCCAGCAATTTTCTACTGCTGTTAGCAAAATCTGCTTTCTCTCTGATTCAGCAAATGGATATGCAAAACACCAGAATAATTTTCTCTTTGGACAATGACAAGACAAATACTGTAAGCTGTGCGTTGGCCATGACAAGTATAGACTTGAGCCGGACCTCACAGAAGTCAATGGAAAGAAGCTTATTGACTGGACTGGATCTTAACTCAATCCTTTTGCTAGCAGAATAGGGAATGAAATCAATGGGATAAGAAGTTGTGCATGTTTGATATAGCATGGAAAAAATATTTGTGTGTAATATATAAGGAGATATGTCAGCTTGTGTGATCAGCAGCGTCAACACTACTCTGTATGCACCATTCTTCTCAATTAATTGACATCATTTGGAATGCTTTGGATTAGATTTAGCCTTTTGCATTAGATGACTTTCTTTGCATCCATCTCAGAAGCCTGTGATCCTTGTTTTGTGCTCCTGCCTTACTTTCTCCCTTTTTTAATGACTGTGTTGTATTGACAGACATTACAATAAGATTCCTGTTTGCTACGAAACTGTCTCTCCTGCAGCTGTTCTCACTTTCAATTTGATATTTTTTCTGGATCTGGTTTGTTTATTGGTCACTATGTTTCTATGAAAGCCAGAAAAACAAGCAAAAAAACTTACACCTTATATACCACCTCCCCCCTCTCTGCCCCCTCTCCCCAGTGAATCCTGCTTTTTTACAATGTGGGAATTACCCAGGTTGGTGATGACTTGGAGAAAAGGCTCTTTGATCCTGATGGTAGAAACCACATAGAAGCATGGTAACATCATGTTAAAGCTCTTGGGTCCCATTCCATACAGTGTAATGGTAAAATCTGCACTGGTCCCATCTGCTCCGTTTTTATAACGTGTATCTGTGCCACAACAGCTTCCCTTCTGCTATGGAATGGCTCAGGAGATATATGGCAGTGGTATCAATCTTTTTGGGTTATGTAGGACATCTCATAGCAACTGCAATCTGTGGGTTTTTGTGTGTGGTGTTTGTGGTTTTCCTTTTTTTCCTCCCAGTCATCTGTTAGCCACTTTTGTCAGAGAGTCTTGATACCAGAGCGTGGATAGAGGAGGAGCTGCAGAGAGAGTAGGGAGAAGAGGTTTGGGGTTTTTGCGTGGTGGTTTTTTTTTTTTTGGTGGTGGTTTTTTTTGGTATGTGTCTTTGTTTGTTTGGTTTTTTCCTTCTTTGTGAACCTGCCTCTGCCAGTCATGCATCTGTCGCTGTCAGAAGAACTGACCTGGATCTTACAAATGAAGAATATTGATCAAAAAGGCTAATCAGTTCCAGAGGCTGCTCTGTGGATATGTTCTTTGTGGTTTGCTACTGTCCTCCCCTAGGGAGTTTGGTTAGAGGCATGAGGAGGTGTCTGAGATAGTGGCTGTCCAAACCCGGTGTGCGCTGTTAATCATGCAGCTGAAGAGGAGCCACATCCAGATTGCTGCCAGATGTTTGTCTCTGCACAGATTTTCAAGCTGTGAAGCCAGGTCCCTGCCAGGACTGATAAGGCTAGGCATAAAATATCAGAGATGGCATCATGTTGGCCCCAAGGGTAACATTTCAAAAGCTTGTCATGCTCAGGATTTAAAAAATTCTTGCAGGGTTCCTGGGACTTAGGCTCATTTATGAAAAGCATTTTAAGCATTTGGGCACACAATAAGTATAATTGGTGCCTGATTTCTGCTCTTTGGTATCAGTGAGGATTTAGGTCACAGGAGTCTGTGTTATTTTATAAGGATCCCAATTCCCCCAAGTTGCTCTTAGCTGAAGTGGTGTTTATTTTGAAGGAGATAGTTTAAACAGGTACTTGTAGATATGACAAGGAATTTTACAGCTGCTGTGTGGGGTGCTCTGAGCAGTGAGACGTGGAGATCTGAGCCCTCCTATTCCTACTTCTGTGCGGGTGCTTTAGGGCTACCAGCAAGATATCAATCCCTTCGTGTTGTAAGCAGTTCTAGTCCTGTGCCCATGTAGCATGGTGCTCTGGTCCTCTTGAGGACTTTCGAATATCATTATAATTATAAGGATTTAAATTATGCTAATGTATGTAAAAGACTGTCTACAAAAGTTGAGACCAAAGGCCTGCTTGGCAGAAGTAAAAGACCAGAGCAAGCAGCAGACGATGCCTCACCTGCTCTCTGTCTGCTACCAACAATTTGGGAGAGGAGGCTTCTTGAGCCAGCAGTGGTTTCTGCTTACTTCATAACCCTTAACAAGCTGCTTTCATGAACTTGTGCAGTCTTCTCATGAACCCACACGCTTTTATTGTGTACTGTGGCAAGGAGTGCCACAGCATAAATAAGCCACATGCATAGGAAACACCTCCTAACTTCACTGGATGCCCGTTATTTCTTTTCTGGAAAGGGACAATGGCTTCTAGCCATTTGTAAGGCCAAGGGAAACCTGTCTGTAACAGCAAGTATTTTCTGTCCCCACAGAAATTTCATAACTCTGTAAAATATTGGATCTAATTCTATAACTCCAAGATGGTTCCTTTTTTTTCCCTTCCCCCTGCAAAGTCTCATTCTTGTTGTTTCGAGACAAACTCCCTCAAGTAGTTTGTTGCACATAAGATTCGGAAGGAGGTTATTTTCCAGATAACTTTTGTATTTCCACTTGGCAGCTTTAATACGACCTTTGTCCTAACCAGATCTCAAGCTTTTTCCATAATTCTTAACAATTGAATGTTTCATTCTTTGGAGCCTTCTGACTTCCATTTACTTTCACTGACCTAGATTTTGCTGGTTGGGATTGCTTGCTGGGATGATCTAAGCTCCTGTCTACTGAAGCCTTAAATTTCTTCCTTTATACAAAGAGAAAATTATTTCTTAACTCCTTGTTTAGGGTATTGTCAGGAGAGACAAATTCAGGTGGTTTTTAACATCAATTTTCTTTCCTGGGGAAGCAGTCCAGCTTGGATTTCATTTAGAAAATAAATAAACGTGGAAATTGAATTTGCTGAGGCAGCAAACCTACAAAAGATGTGACAGCTGTGTGTCTGGTGCTGCAGGAGACCTGTAGTTGGGGAAATTGTTCTTCAGGCGATCGGGATGTTAATGGGTGTGTTGCTGCTTGCGCTGTGCTGTCAATCTCCAAAGTCCTGGAGGAATTTTATTGTGGATCTGGAGACATTTCAGCAGTGCTGCGTGATGAAGAGCGTAGGGTGTGGGGGTTTTTGGTTTGTGCCTTGTTGTTGTTGTTGTTGGTTTTGTTTGTGTGGGTTGGTTGGGTGTTTGTTTTGTTTTCCTTCTCTTCTTCCCCTGGCCTTTTCCTGCTGCTGAAGCTATGAGGGGAATGGGAACACTTGGCAGCTGAAACTAACAGTCACAAACTACCATATCTGGAAAACCATTGTGTGGTTGGGTTTGGTTTTGACTGTGTGTGGTGGGTTTTTTGGTGCGTGGTGTTTGGGGTTTTTTGTTTGTTTGTGTGTGTGGTGTGTGTGTATTTTTTGTTGTTTTTGTTTTTTTTTTTTTCTTTGGTTTGGGGTTTGTTTCTGTGGTTTTTTTTCTGTGTGTTTTGTCTCAAGCTGTAAGCAAAAGCAGGAAGCCATTTTCATTTTTAGAAGTATATTAAAATATTGCTATGGCTCTCAGGTGACTAAATACCTCTGCAAGTAAAATTTGGAAGTTCTGAGGACATGATTTACAGTTTGGTAAATGGATTGAATTTCTGGCTTGTGGGAAAAAAGATGATAAATTTACTAATAAAAAAATGAAGTCCTACTGTTTTTGTCAAAAATAATTTACATCTGCTGTATCTGCCCCTCAGCCCTTACATAGGGAACACTAAATGTAAATATTACCATGGTCTGTAAGAGAAGTATGTAGTAAAGTTGGAAACGTGCATGACAGAAAGGTAGATAAATACTTTGACTGAACCCAGTCCACTTCTGGCTTACTTAAAACACTGAGGGTGTGGGTGCAGAGAGAAGACTGATGGATTAACAATTGCAGACATGCTCTGTTAGGATTTGTTCCTTTGCAGGATGAGGAGAATGTGTTAGTGCCTTGGCTTATGGCCAGCAGTTACCAGAAGATTTAATGAAATTCCATGTTATTAAAGGAGGACTCTGGAAAGGCACTGGGTGGGTCTGGCATACGGAGACACTTGTAAAATAGATAACATCTATTGTTATAAATAGCTCTTAACACACCTTGGTGTTTATGTGTAGTATTTTCTCTCTGAGAATCCCACTGGTGACAGATATGTCCATATCACAACATATTCTGGGGAAATGGTGTAGTATTTTTCGTTAGATCCAGTCCATGTAACTGTTGGCTATAGCTAATCGTTATTTTGCGTGTTCATTCTGACGTAGAAGAGCCCATACTCAGTTGCAGTTGTCTTCAATCTGATTTTCATAGCTAGCCTCTTGCATGAAAGGGTGTCTGTGCAGTAATTTTGTTTCTTGGTTTGATTTCATTGCCTTTTTTACAAAGATAAATGTTGATAATCACAGAACTTGCATTTTCTTTTTTGCATTTCTTAACCTTTTACAACCATTCTGCAGCATGGCAGCCCATTTAACTCTGAGGATAATTAAAGCAGAGTTAGAAGTACTGATGGTTCATATTTGGGTTTATGTATAGTTTTGCCTTTCTTAAGACTTTCTCCCGTAGAGGCTTCTTGAAGCACAAGGCACAAATAAAGGTAGTTGTAGGACAGCTTAGTGTTCTAATTCATGTGTTTTACAATTTTTTTTACGATATTCCTCTTTCATGTTTAATGGATAGTAACATTTCTAATAACAGTAGATTCTCAGTCACATCAAGGCTTTTTTAGTTGTTTTGTTAACATATATGCAGAATTAATCATATGAAGATTTACTTTCTGATATCTGAGAAGAGACAAGAAAGCTAGCTAAGAGACAAAACCCATATATTTTTATAAATAATAATAAATAAGGCTGCTGGAAACATAAACCCGAGTTCAGATCCCTTTATTATATGATTACATAAGGAAAGAGGTCATCAATGCTATGAAGTGTCTTCAGTCAAACCTCAAGTCTCATGGTGCAATTTAGAGCCTAGTGTTATTAATAATGGTTTTCATGTAATGGTGTGGTGGCAGGTAAACTTCTGAATGACATCTGTTGCTAAAGATTCTGTAATTTTGAAGACTTAAATGTTTGCTGGGTCCTAACTCTGCTGCATTTTCAATTGTTTCTCCATTCATATGACAATCAGGCTGCTCACAGTTGCTAATTATTACTACTGTTGTTTAAAGAATACAGAGAGCAAAAGCATGTCTGTGGCCAGACGCTTTTAGAGATGTAAGCAGACAATAATGCTCATAAAATTCATAGTTTGTGTGCAGGATAATGATTAGAAAGCAGCTAAGCCTTTCTTGTCAACCTTGTAGCTTGAAAGGAGAAAAAGTCTGTGTTTGTAAGCAACATGCTAGCATTTTAACAGAGATGAATGTCAGAATTTCCATAAATCTCCAATTTAGAAAGTTAAAATACTATGGGGACCATAAAAGGCTGAAGTTGATGTGTAGTTTTAGTTCTGTGCTGCTCCAGAAAACAGACTGTCAAGGACGTTTAGTTTAATTGCTAGGGGAAGGCAAGCACAAAATTAAAAGAACAAGTAACACAAGTGATGAGGGTTTCATGTTCTATGTGGATTCAACTGGTAAACTCTTCTCTCCCTTCTTTCATCTTTCTACCTTTGTTTAGGTCTTCCATCTGCCTCTCTCCCCATTTGCTTTTACCCACTCTTCCTCAGTGTCTCTGAATCTGCCCCCTTTTGTGTAATTATGGCAGCTTTAACAGGCAATGTGCATTTTCCCCAGTAAACCTGGCTTCCCCCTGGCAGCTTGCCTTTGTGGCTTTTAATGAGCACCTGTCAATTTGAAATCTGTGGCATTAGTCAATATGTTACCTCTGGGTAAGTGTCTGTGATGCCTTTCAGTTTTCATCTTTGTCTGTGCCAAATGATGCTTTCCTACTGACATCCCAGTGTAAATGGGCCATTATTTTCTGGAAATTTCCCATTGCAAACTGTTTGATTTGAAGTTGGACAACGAAAAGCAAGCTGAGTCCCCTGCTCACTTGCCTCTTGCAGTTCTAGTTACTTTTTTTTTTTTTTGGTTTTCTCCCATCGGCTTGAAAGCGTTGGCTGACATTTTCATATTCTTTCGATTAGGGTCTGGTATGTGTCAGTGTTGCAGCCTGGAGGAAGTATCACTCCTGCAGAACCGAGTAGGGAAACACTGGAGGAAATTGTATTTATGAGACAAGAGACAGAATAGATTATTTTGCACTGATTTGACTTTGCCTGCTCATGTGTCCATAAGAATAAAAATCCAGTGAAACAGGTTGGAAGAAATAAAAATTACATGTCAGAAATAGGCAAGGTTACAGGTGATAAGGGGGAATGTAATTATGTTGTTGCAGACCTTAAAGCATTATTTAATGTGCTTCACCATTGCACACAGAGGAATGTCTGTCAGCTTTCACACAAGAGGGCGCTCTTGGAATTTTAAAAGAAATACTACAATCTATTAGGGCCTTTTTTACATGCATGCATATTTTAATATGCCATTTTCAAAGATATCATGATGTATTAAGGTTGTCTCAGAACCTTAGAAAGTGATGTCTCCCTTCTATATTTACCTTCACAATGATTAATACAAATAACTATTCATATTACAACTTTTAACCACTAAATCCACTCAGTGAGAAGAGATGAACATGATAACCCTGTGGATTTTGATAACACCTATGTAAATAGTGGGTGATCATTCTTGTGTAAGATGTAATATTTGAACAGTGTCAATCATAAATATGATTTAGTTTTAGTTTACTGACAAAGTAAATACTTCTATTTGGGATATCATCTTTCTGGTATCTGGAGAAAAGCATCTGCTTTTAGGCTAATGTAGAAAAAAAAAGTAATTAAAAAAACAATCTTTGCAGAAAATCACAGTGGGAGAGTTGTTCTGTAAGGGGGGTGGTGTGTTGTGGGGGTTTTTTTGGGGGGGCAGAGGGTGGTGTGTGTTTGGTTTTGTGTTGTGGTTTGGTTGGTTGGTTTGTGGTGATGTTTGTTGTTTGTGTGGGTGTGTGTTGGTGCAGTGGTTTTTTTGGTTGTGTGGTTTTTTGTGTGTGTGTTTTGTTTTGTTTTTTCTCTTTTTTTAGATTGCTGTCCTGTCTTTTAGGAGGGGAAGTTGTGGAGGGAATCAGTCTCATCCTCACCTTCCAAGTGAACTATTCTTTGTATTGCAAAATTACCATGTAAACAGCCATAAATAATAGCATCACTAGTGCTATAGCTGCACAGTCTTGTGAAGTATGAGGTTATTTTTCAGTGTCTGTAAAAATGAATGATTGCTTTTAGTAAGGTATTTAACATTCAACCTCTGTTTTTCCCTGGTAATGAGTTCTGTGGCTTAGTAAGCTAATGTGTTAAAGAGTATCTGCTGTTAATTCACTTGTTTTGCTTCTTATCTTCTGTCTTTCAGATTCAGTGACTGCTTCTGTTCTTCCCCTGTTCATAGACTTATAGGTCTGGAAAGAACCTCTCTGATCACCTCTGTGATCTTGCCCTAAGGCAAGATCAGCTATATTGGTCCTTTTGGATGCCTGATTTTCTAAGCAGTTCTGAACACCTTCAATAAGGCAGACTTTGCAGGCTAAACTACTGTGTTTCATTGCTGTTTGAAAACGTTGTCCTTACTGGTCTTGCTGAAACTTAATCCCTTTACTATTTGTACTGTCCAACAGGCATGAAGAACAGTAGCCTTTTATATATTTGAAGCATATCACCTTGTCACCTCTTCTTTTAGTTAATTGAAATATTTACCCTTGCTTTTCCTCATATTTTTAAAAAAAATCTCTGGTCTGATAATCCTTATTGCTGATCATTCTCTGGATTCTCCATTTAATTTCATTCTTTAATGTATGATGCTCAGAAGTGAGACTATTTTAATTGACAATTTTACCACCTTGCAGTAGAACAGTTTTGCAGATACTTCTGTACAGACTGTATAGAGATGCTATATGATGTTTACTCTTTCTCCCCCTCCCCAAGGCAAGCAGAGGCATTTTAAATTCCAAAATAATATTTGGATCCTTAATAGAAGTATATTTCAGTTCAGTTTTGCTATTTTCATGCTCTTAATCAAACTGCCAGTCTGATGAATATAGTCTTAGGTTTCCTTTATAAACCAGCTAATCCCAAATTTGTCAATTGGTTATATTTGCTCCAGTACAGAAATCCAATTCTTCTGTAAGTTCTAAAGTGGGAATATCAGAACTGATTTTGTACCATTTGCTGTCAGTTTAATAGCATCTTAATATTTTCAATAGTTGTCACTCCTTGCACAATGTAAATCGATCATTTAATTTGTTTGTAGTCATTAATCCACTATGAACAGGAACTCTAAAATCCAGGCATTTGTTTTGTTTTGCTGTCAGTACTTGTAGTTAACCTGGAAGCTAGCAATAAAAATAGTTTGAATTACTCTCTTCTGCATATATTGCACTCCTCAAAATTTCCCTTTGTTCTGATGGGGATTATTGGGATTGAAATTTGTGTAGTACCCATCCATCTTCTTTGCTTAACCTAGATAACTGGATGCTGTATTCACATGTTGCTGCTCTATGCTCTACTTAGACTAGTTTTCTTCCCTTTTCAATGGAGTTTTAAACATAGCAATCAACACAAAACATAGTTTGTTTGGGTTTTTTTTTTGAAGGAGGAGGAGGCAGAAGGTTTACCAATTTCTTGATCTGTTAGATTGAAGGTGAATTGTGTTAAAAAGCAGCTCACCTTTTCCTATTTATTTTACATTACTGACTTTTCACTATGAATTGCACCAGTTGTCGCTGGTTTCATGTTTCCTAAATCTTTATATTTTCTGATCTGAGGCTGAGGCAAGCACAACATGTGAGAAACCATCAAAATGTTAATGTAATTTTAAATTACTTGAAGTCCAGCCCTAGTGCTCTCTCCTCCTAGAGAGCGACCTTCATTTTTGTCCCTGCTGAGAAGAAATCTTCCTTAGGCAACTATAGGCCATAATATGCCAGAATTTGCCATTGATTTCTTCAGGTATTTCCATTTAGAATGTGACATCGCAGCAGAGCTCAGTCTAGTTTCATATGTTAAATAAAAGGATGCAGTTCACGTACCTTCTTGAATCTGGTGTCTAAGCACCAGTGGCCACTAGAGGGAATTAGAGATCCCAGACTGTTTCCATTTAAAAATATTTTTTTTTTCTCATTAGTTTTAGATTAATGTCTAAGAAATAACTTGTAAACTACATTAGCTTATCTTTTTATGATAAGAACATTAAGCACGTGCGTAAACCTTTGTAATTCTTTACTGTGTGTTTTCTAGCTCAACAGAAATCAGGTTAGTCCCACAAAAAGGCTTGCAAACCACATCAGTACAGGAATGAAAAAAGGGATTCTGATTAAAGAGGTGCATTTTTTTTTCCCCTCTCAGAGAACTCTAGAGCTACTGGCAAAATATTTGATTAGTGTTGCAAACTGTCAGGGCCTTCATTTATAATACTGTCAGACTGTTTATGCCAGCCACTAATGACTACAGAAGAGTAGGCATTTTATGTTACTGAAAAATCTAAATTACATTCCAGACAGGTTGACACTGATGCTCCAAAGTGCAGGTTTGCAGGATGATAATTCCTAATCTCAACAGAAAAAAGTTGTCAAATTCAATTTTACTGAGGGACTGATTGTAATTTGCCTTTTAACTCTAGGATGCTACAGAAACAATCCACTTGATTTGGCTCTTAAAGTGTTTTCTCTTCAGTTTTTGTTCTGCTTGTACATAAGCACAGTGCATGTAAGCTTGTATGTTCCTTTGCATTTCCTTTGAGTTCCTAGTTACCCATTCTCTGTAAGCATGACTTAATCTTACACAAGCTTAATATCTGCTGTCTTTTAGCTGTTATTAATCCTAAAGATGCATCAGGAATTGAGCATGGAGATGTTTGAAGTAGATTGGTGCTTGAAGAAATGGGGATGTCCTTTTGGGGGAGAAAAAACCAAACCAAACCAACAAAAAAAGTATGATTTTTAGGCTTGCAAAACAGCTTCTGGATTGAAATACATGTTGTAAGACTCAGTAAAGTCTCTGTGTTTCTTTGTTTGAAGAAATGGGGGGCGGGGGGGGGGGAAATAGGTTTTGAAGGTTAGAGTAACTTAAGGTTCTACATATATTTCTATAGAAATTAACATAGCACATGTGTAAGGAGGAATTGTGAGACAAGTCCTTCATCAGTATGAAGCCTGTCCTCCACATATCCAGAATAATATTATGCTAAGTGGTTTAGGATCCTAAAAAAAAAAAAAAGTAATCTGATGTTATGTTCTACATCTATTGAGGTTCATACAAATTTCAGTCCCAAAGTGCTTCAAAGAATAGACATCCTGAGTGTGTAATACAACTAACACAACTAACCAAAAGTTTGTGTTAATGCCTTTTTTGAAGGTGGAGATGGAGTGATATTGGGGAGGAAGTCCCAACAAGAAATGCCAGTAATGAGTGATTTTTAGGGTGACTGGATAGCAGCTAGTGTAACCACGAAAGGTAGTGAGCATGCTGTTATAGTGTTTTCAAGATGAATAATGTTACACCTAAAAAGAGGCTTAGGATGAATTTACCCATAAAACCACCTTTTATGAGGTCTTTAGTATACAGAGTACTTATGGTGCTGGACCAAATGATCTAAACAAAATACGTGCATGCCCTAAAATAACTTTGGCCTGTCTTATGACTTTCAAAATACATACTAATTTAAGAAGAATAAATCTAGATACCTTTTGTCCTGAAATAACATGCCTAACCTCAGTATTTGTACAGTGTATATTTGGATCACTTGTGAATATGAACATGATCCAAACCCTTTGCAAACACTTACTAAGGCGGTGTGAGGTATAGTCTGTGGTTTGATGGAGCTTAAAATGTCAATTAAAAATGATGACTTATTTAATGCCAACAGACCATACCCTGCAGTGCTTACTCAAGCAAAATTCTAATTGAGTCCAGTGAGAGGTTTGCTGAAGTAAGAACAGTGAAGAGTGGAAGAGGCATCAGCAGAGGCATGACCTCAAATATCATTCCAGGCATCATAAGGGGAAGCATTTTGTATTCCCTGGCACTAATGATGAATTTGCTTCACCTACAGACAAAAATTGGAAGAGCAGGGATTTCTCTGCATATCCAGAGCTCCCTGTAATTGTAGCTCCCTTTAGGGAATGTTTTTGCCGAAAGCTGACTTTTCATTGAAAACTACAGATCTAGTGACAGTGAAATAACTCGTGAGCTTGTATGCGTTTACCCAAATGGACGTGGGATGGTGAAATGGGGGGTGAGAGGGAAGACAGTGTTAAAAAGTCACATTTTACAAGAATCTTTTTATTTTTGAAATCTCCTCATTTAGAAATTTTCTTCCAATTTTATAAAGTGAAAGCCCATTAATATTTGAACTAGAGACAAGGTATCTAAAGAAAACATGAAGTTGCAAACAAATGAAAATATCATTTCCGTCTCTGTTAGGCTTTATTTAGGGGCCTTCTGGTTCTCTATGTCCTGGTCCCAGCAGCTAGAAAAACATGTTCTTTTCATCATGTAGTAAGGCACAAGGAACATCATCTGAGTGTTTGTTCTGTTTGTTGTTCTTCTCTGGCTGTTGTTTGACTGTTACTTCATGTGCTTTTTGAAGTCAAACTGTCTGTGCAAGTTTTTGGTTGCTACTACCTGAGAATGTGTTCACTAAACAGGCAAGCTGGAAGGTTTTCCTCTGGCTTCATCACTGGATTTATTCCTAAATGCATTTGACAGTATCAAAAACCCTAGAGAGCAAACCTGTTTGATTACTGTTGACTGATAGATTAGTTGGTTTGTTTAGTTTCTTGCAGGTAGTAAGGTACTCTGTATTCAGTGTGAACCTATAAATTACAGTGTGTTAGTTACGTTTATTTTTAATAATTGTTTTAATTTAGTGGACTTATTGCAGAATTTTGCTACTAATACATTCGAGTAAGCAGAATGACTTTATTACAGACAGATACAGAATGAGAGGTGTGGTAAGATTCTAAAACAAACCAGTAGGAAATACTACAGGAAGTTTTGAAAACAAAGACAAAACAATTTCATAGAGTTGACTTTTTCTATCTACGTATACGTAAATGATAAAAGCTTAGATGTGGATGACAAATCCATTCATAAGGGGTTACACACCTCACTAGTAACTTCTGTTCTATCCTCTTCACTTTGTTCTCAGAAAACAGGGAAGTTTTAAGAATGAGGAGGAAATGAAAGTTGACCTTATAGGATTCTTTCAAAGAGCTTTGCCATTTATTGCCAGAAATACTGTTTTTTTTCTAATAATTTACAATATCATTGTGAGCAAGTGGTGTCTTGTTCAGATTTACTGTCTTTGACTTTATTTTTAAAAATGCCTCTTGAACTTTGCTAATTATCCTGTGGGGTATTTAGGTGATCTATATATGGAATAAATAAATTGCTGTTGTTCCAGCGTGTGAGGTGTCAGCTGTTGTTTTGGTGGTAGAGGATTTGACCAGTGGGCATGGACATGTCAAAGAAACAGGACTGCGAAAGGCACGTGTCCAGTGCAGATTCATTTTTATCCTTTTGAATCTCCATAAGAAGAAAAATGGCAACTCTGCATTGGAAGGCTTAGCATTACATTTAGAGAAGGAACAACTGTAAATATAATAACACCTCTGTTTTTACATATGACATCTACAACTTGGTGGTATCTTTGTAGCACAAAGAGTATTGAAGCTATCTGAAGCCCATTTACCTTTGATAAATCCTGGGTTTTTTCCCCCTATTTGTGATCTTCTTCTTTAAATGATAGATATTTAAGAGGAGTGTTTGGTTCATTTAGACCTCTTTACTCAATGTTATCTGAGACTAAGTTTAAATCACTGAAAATTTTTGCATTAAATTTTGCCATCAACAGTGCTGTATTTTGCAAGAATTATACTCTAGTAAGACTTTATCTTAGATTGCTGCTAAAAATGAGAAATGTGTAGTTACTGTGAGTTATGTTTTCTTTAGTAGTATGACACAACTCCATTGTGACTAGGATAATCGTCATGCTGCCATATATCATGGTCACAGTAAAAAAATAAACTGAACAATAACCCTATATAGATTGCGTTTAAAATATAATTTTCATACTGATGTGCCCCTGCACCCAGACAGCAGCTTTAAATGATGCCAAAGGTTTTCTTAATGTTGTGCAAGTCCATAATATTTACCTGGGTATATTTAGATTTTAGTATTTAATACGCTTAAAAGCTAGGAATTTTTAAGAGTACATCTAAATCTTTACTGATGAATCCTGTGACTACAGAGAACTAATTTTAAATTAGTAATTTATTTTTCTGTCAGCACACTTTTTAAAAATGAAGTTTTGTCCTGGTTTTGGCTGGGATAGAGTTGATTTTATTTCTAGTAGCTGGTATAGTGCTGTGGTCTGGATTTAGTGTGAGAATAATGTTGAGATATACTGATGTTTTAGTTGTTGCTAAGTAGTGCTTATACTAAGTCAAGGGCTTTTCAGCTTCCCACACTCTGCCAACGAGGAGGTGCCCAAGGAGCTGGGAGGGGACACAGCTGGGACAGCTAATCCAACTGGCCAAAAAAATATTCCATACCATATGATGCCATGCTCAGCATTTAAACTGGGGCAAGTTGGCCAGAGTGGGATGGGTGGGCACTTATCAGGAACTGGCTGGGTATCAGTCGACAGGTGGTGAGCAATTGCATTGTGCATCACTTGTTTTATATATTATTTTCTCATAGCTATTATTGCTGCTATTTTCCGTTCCTGGGTTTTGAATTTGACAGTCTAATGAAATTTGGCACCATTAATATAATGTGCTAAAATGCAGTACTTTGATCAGTAAAAACATAAAACCCCATCCCACATTGAAATTCAAATTCACTTTAAAATGTGAACAAACTCTCACCAATAATTTGTTTGTAGTACTTATTCGGTATTTCCTTGTCAAACACCTTCTACTAAATAACTGCGTGTTTTAAGAAGGGAAGGGGAATGGCACACTACTAATTGCATACAGGCCTATAACTTGGATCTGATTGGCGGTGGTGGTTTTGTTCTGTCATGAGCACGTCTTTTAACATGGAGTTATTAGGAGAGCTGACAGCTATTTAGGTGCCTAGTAATCAGCAAATGTTTTGTGTAACAGATCTGATTTTGTAGATCAATTTTTCTATTAGATTTTTGCATTCTGTATCTGAATATTTAATTTACTGTATCAAGAACTGATTTAAATAGACTTTCAATCCAGGGCTGACTTTGATCTGTCTATGACTTAAAACTTAAACAGCTTTATCCTTTTATCATTTTTTTTCATGGATGTGTAATTGTGTTTATTTTAAGCACTTGAAACAATTATTTTAATATTCTCTTTCTCCCAATCTTTTTGTTGGTTCCTGTAGTTGAACAGTACAGGTGAAATGATGAAAACTGTGAAGACTTATTTTAAAGTTTATTTTTTTTAATGATTGACTTCGGTGTAAACTGTATGAGATTTTTTTTTTTTTTTTTTTTTTTTTCTCTTTAGCTATAGCCTTTAGTTTCAACTGTTTTCCACTAGTGCTCTTTGTGGAGATTGTTTGAGTTCACATTCAAAGACTTAACCACATGCATGGATGTCTGCGGGGCAAGTGACTGCTGCAGTACTTCTGCTGACATTAGAGACCCCATAGTCGTCATAAAATCGAGGGCGTTCGTAAGTGTGTTCCAGGTCAGGAGCAGATGTTTCTGGGGGCTAAAATATATCCAGTTAAAACATACATTTTCTGTAGCTGTATCTTATGGAAGGTCTTATGGCCACTCAGTTATGAAATTCTGTCTAAAAACCGCTTGAAAGTTATCACATGAGCAATCCTGCCTTGCTGATCACTCAAGTGCAAAGGGCTTTGGGCTTCCAGAATACACAAAAAATATTAGCTAAGCTAAAACCAAAGGTGACTGGCTGATATTTTAGATATACTTCTTTTTTTTTTTTCCTGAAAGTTTGCTTCTTGGTAAATATCTTGTGTGTGGCTCTTTATAAAAGGTCTAGTTTTTAACAAAAATGCCTTTAAATGAGTTTGCTCTCCTGAAATGCAGCCTGTTTCTAAGACCTATGCCAACTGAAACACATCCTACCAATAATGACTGTAGGGAGAACAAACAAATAAAATATTGAACTGTTCTTGTGGCAGCCATTCATCACAAGGGAAGACACACATGGAATTTATTCTCATTATTACTTGTATAGCCTGGACACTGGTGGCTGCTGTCTTCTGCTCTGGTCGTGCATTCTTGCTGTTTCATCTTTGCCATTGAGCATCCTTTTATGTTTCTTAGAGATTGGACAGTTTTGTATTCTAGATTTGTTCAGTTTAAAGAAGAATAATTATATTTGCTTCATAGTAACTATGTCATCTTATCCATATTAAACACTGCAACTATACATGTAGCCTGGTTTCCAAGGAAACAGCATCCCCTCTCTGGCCTCTGGACCTCTCCTGGAAATTCTGAAGTGTCTCACTTTGAACGCTCGCTGTTCTTGCTACCCTAATCCTGAACTCAGATTCCCAACAAAATTATAGCTTTAAAAATGTTTGCAATGCCATTTTGAAGTTTACCATGCATTCCAAATGATTTAAGATACTTAAATGGTATTGGAACGAATTACTGCCTTCATTATGACAGACAACAGATGAGTACATTATACTACTTAGTCTCAGCTTCTTTAACTAAAATACTGTGATTGTTTTCCATCCAGTAGTTCTGTAATTACTCTTTCTTTATGTTCACTGTAAGAATTAGGATGGCTTTTTTTGTGTCTCTTTAAATGGCACAATCAATATTATTATTGGGCATTGTTAGGAAGATGATAAATTATTTAATTTATTTATATATCAGTGTGGGTAGAATAGTGGTTTAAACTGGGTAAAATTTGGCAATTGTATTTGTTACCTTCTATAACTACCTTCTTGGTGCCCCTCCCTTCTTTATCTTTTAAAATTCTATTGAAACATTTCTTGTAATAAACTTCAATAATTTACTAGATTGCTGATAGGATCTAAGCTTGTAATTCTGAGGAGTATCAAATGCCTAACACTTTCATCATTAGTTACCTACTTTAGCTTACTGGTGAAGGAAATGCAAATTTGATGCCTCTATTAAAGAAAGGATCAACTAAGGTTTTAATTAATATGCGTTGGTACGGGATTCTCCTTCTGGGGTTTACAAAGGTCAGAAACTGTGGTGCTGCAGTTTCACACCATGCAGAAGGGTGTCTGCAAGAATCCATCATGCGTGTGTTCAACGTCCTTCCTGATTATCATCTTTCCAACGATGTTATTTTACTGCACATGCTGGGTGGATGTGCCAGTGATCAGACCTGAGGTGTGGGAGGTGTTCTGACCCAGGCAGCTCTACTTTCATTGCTATGTTGACCAAATTCACATTAATTTCAGATCGACTGCTAAAAAACCAGAAAATTGTCTACTGTACTGTCTTCTGTGAGAGCCAGTGAAGATGCCTTGTCTAGAGGGCCTCCATATTTTATTTGTTAAAAAAAGGCATAAAGTTAGTGCACTGGTTAATATATGATGTTTAAGAGAACTGTGATCTGAATTGGCCACTGGGCAAGAAAGGATTTGTAAACTAAAGTTTTTTTTCCAATATCTTCATATTTCTAATGAAGTGTTTGGAGTAACCAGTACATGCTGTGGCAAAATTCAGCATTTTATATAGGGAGGACCAGATACCTTTGTGAAGACAGATATTTAATGATATCCTGCTGGTATTTTATCAGTGCTTTTGCTTTTGAAGGAGGATGGGGGGGAGAAGGGGATGCAGTTCTTGTGGGATGCTAAAATGACCCCATGTCATTAGAAAAAGTGTTTTCATAGAAGAATTGCTGAGAAAGGAAACTGACACTTAATGTAAGCATGTGCTACACAGACTACAAAATATGCTGATAAATAGCAGGTCTTGGGTCACAGAAGTCTCCAGAAGTTTGATAAACACACTTTTCCAAGGGCTTTTTGCCGTTGCTTTGAATTTCTCCTAAGGAAGTTCCAGGGCTTGGAGAACTTTGATGGTAAAAAACGTAGTGCAGAAATAATTGATCCTTCTGGTTTATTAGGTTGTGTCCCTGTTGTGGAAGTTTTGACAATAACAATAACAGCGTGGAGATGTCTGTCTGCAGTTAGTCTGTAGCTAGATCAAACATTTCATGGAGTTCTAGCTACGTGATTTCTCCTTGAAGAAGGTGATGTATTATTTAATTTTTAACTAAGTCCGGGGACATCTTGAAGCACAGCATTGTTTATCTTTGCTATTCCAGGCAAAAGTCCACTGGTTACGTAAAACACTAGCCTGAGTTTATGAAAATCTGTCTTTTGTTTATGGTTGATAATGATTTTGGAATATCTTCAGAGCAGAATTAAACATATAACTTTTGAATTTGATTTGAAAGTGTAGGGTGTTTGAAGGAAACATTTCAATATAGTAGTTACTGAGCTCATGCTTGTAGTTCTTACACAGTCATTATGTTTGTATTTTACAGTTTATAAAAATGCATTTGTTTTTAAATACCAGTGTAGGACAAGGAAAATATTTCCTCGGTAGGTACCAAGATTACAACACACTCTCTTTTGTCTCTAGTGATAATGTTTCTTTGCCTGCATCCAGTGCTGAGGTTCTGTGTTAGCTCAAAATCAGCAAACAGGCTTGCTCAGGGTTGCTTTTTATATTTGTTTGGATGCCAGACAGTTAAACTGATCTTGTGTTGATATTCTAAATGTTTCAGCAACCCTATATAAAAATCTGTTGCTGCAATTGGTGTGCAAGGTTTTATGCATTAGTAACACCACGCAAAGGAGACTCTGGTTTCCCTTACTAACCTTCATATGGTGATTTAAACCTTGAGTCCTAAGTATCTGATTGTGCTGACCTTCACTTCAAGGAGGCTTTTTATTTAAGCTTTTAGCTGTCCATCAGACAGAAACATTCTTGTCAATAAAAACAAACACCTTGTCTTGCATTCTCTGCTTACTTGAACAGAAGCATTCACAAATGTGTAGCTCTTAGACTGGCAAATATAGGCAGTGTGACTACATTTGCATTTAAAAATTTACTGCAGTGAGGGTCATTCCAATTCAAAAGTAAGTATTTGGTAGATGAGTTGGCAAGCAGAGTGACTTTGCAGTGTTTAAAGGAGCTCTGCCGAGCATTGGCTGGAGAATGCTTGTTGCCTGTTTGTACCTTTCAAAATGAGAAGGTAGAAGTTCGACTTCAGTAGAATAAAATACATGAGACTGTGTTAGACAATGAAGGAACTGACATATTCTAGGATGTAATCCCTTGTGGCCTCTGCCTTGTGATGTGAATGAAGCGGGAAGAAATTTGATGATCAATGGCAATTGGTGCTAAATTGTCCAATGAGGGATGCAGCCATAAAATAAAGTTACTTTTATGAGTCACTTTATGGAATTTTCAGAACCTTGTCCTGAAATGCCAGGTTAGTGTAGGCTATATAGCATATTCAAAACATGCTATTAATAGTCCAGGACAATACTAAGGAGAGTTATCCTGGAAACAGGAGATCCAAATACGGTGATTTACCTGGAAGTTTCTCTCTCTGTCAATCACAGAGTCATGGGCTGCCAGTATTTTTACTGAAGTGCTGCTCTACTCATCTTGAGTTTTTGCCAGTGGGCTCCAGTGAGCTGTGCCCAATGCATCACGTTCTCAATATAATTGATGCTTCATTAGTGGTGTGGAGGAATGGGGCCTCTGGCCCAATATTTGTATTACATTAGTAACAGTAAAGCAAAGAAACACTTGGAACTGTATGCAATTTTGATCTTACTTGCAGGAAGTGGAGACTGGAGGTAATTCTTTACATTTGTTTCAGATTAACTGTTTCCTGTCCTTCCTAAAGGGAATAATCTTGCCCTGCTTTTTCCCTTTGTGCAGCCATCTCTTTTACCTATTCTTTCACTTTCTACAAGAAAGAAAAATAATAGTAGGAAGGAAACAGAAACAATCTTCATTTTGCAAATGCTTAGGGTGAGTGGACATCAGCATGATGTGGCTAAGGAGTGTACTGTCTTGTTATGACTCATGATCTACATCCAGAGTAATCAAAGGAACCCAGGGGTTAAAAATTCAAGGCTGTTCTGAACTAGAGAAAATGGTATGGTCCAGAGAAGAAAAACCTTCCCAGAAATTTCCCTGACAAAGTCTTCTGCCTCTTACAGTAAAGGAGCTTTTCTTCTAATCTGCTACGTTCGTCTAATGTGCCTCACATTTGAGTCTAGTTCAGAGATATTTCTGTGGTCACACTGGCAAGATACTTAAGATTAAATTTTTAGTCAGTAGGATTTTTTTTTTATTAATTAAAACAAGATAGGACATCTTTGTGAAAAGAGTTGATTAAAAACCTTGGGTTTTTTAGCTGTATTGTCCAAGCCTGATGTTTGTGTGTGTTTTTTATGCTTGAAACAGTTGAGGATTAATACCTGGAAGTAAATACTAAGTCTGTATGTAGTGATTGACAGATTAAGCACTAGGGATTCGAAAGGAGATTAGACCACATGTTCTGAAAGTGCAGATGTCAGTACTATTTTATGTCACAGTGCCGAGTTTATCTATCTTATGTTTCAGAGAAAAACAGAAGCTGTTATATGATCTTATTTTTCCTTTTTTTGTTTGTTTTGTTTTTTTGGTTGTTTTGTGGTTTTGTTGGGGTTTGGGAGGGCGGTGCATGGTCTGTGTTTAGTTTTGGTCCTTTTTTTTCTCATTTAAGTTGCTTCACATTGGTGCTTTTGGCACTGTTCATCCTTGCAGAGATTGAGTGATAACTGATGCATCAGAAACCTGAAATGCAGTATAAGGCTATGCACCCACTGCATGAGTTAGGTAGGTGGCCTTTTGATTGAGCCTGAGAGAGAAGGAGAAAGAGCTAAAGGATTTGAGAGTGGGAGCTGAAGTGAGGCAATTAGTGGCAGAATAAATGTAGGAAAGCAGAGATGGAAAACTAGATGAGACATGACTTTGGGAAAGTTGTGTCATATCTGATACTTACCAGAGCTGCCACCTTTCAGTTGGGTTGCTTATAGTTTGCTAACAGTCACACAGTTTAATAGATAATGTGTTTATATATTCATCTCAGATGCATTTTACAAGTACGCATATGAATTCATGTAGAACAAGTAAAAGTCATAAAAGAAATATGTCCTGCCCTGAGGCCTTAAAATCAATGTAGGGAGAAGTGAGCTGCCTGCATAAACCCGGCAAAATGAGAGAATGAATTTACTTTCACCAAATAAAAGTATAACTGCAGCCAGTTCTGAGCAGAACTATCCATACGTGCCTGATCACTGCTCGTCAGCAACGCAGGAGGATCTACTGAACAGTAACAAATGCTGCTAATAAGTCTAGTAATATTATCAAGAACAGACATAGCCTTTGTAGCAAACATGTCATTAGTGACTCTTGTTAGTTTTCACTGCACTCAAGGGATGGAGCGTTGGAACAGTGCCCTGGGGAGACACTAGACTTGTATCAATATGAGTATTTAAGGAGAAATTGGCTGCCTGTCTTGAAATACCTGCTTTCCTCCAGTTTTGAGAGATGCTCTTTAATCTATATGTACTGGAGATGTGGAATTAGGGGTTCCTTGGCCTGTATCTTTCCTTCAGTGAACCCTGAAATAAATTAGGGGTAGCTCTTTATTACATAGGACTCTGCATTAATATGATGGTTCTATTATATTTCATGCATCAGGGTTTCTGCTAATTGCCTGCCAGGAATGAATTCCTCTTCTACACTCTGCCTGTTCCCATTACATATTTTGACTCTGGTGAAAGCAGGGCTCCTTGGAAGCATCAAATCAGGTTGTAGCCGGGATCTGGATAATAAGTACGTCAGATCAGCACAACCTCTAGGAAGATGATGCAGAGAATTCCCTTGGGTGTCTCAGCAGTGATTTGCTTGCAGGCCTGTGATCAATGAGGTTTTTCCCCTGGCTTAGCCTCGAAGGAGCTCTGGGAGTGTTTCAACTTTGTGCTACAGAGGTGTGGTTTGGCTTTTAGAACTATGTGGACTTCCTTCTGCATGTTAGTTCCTGGCCATTGCAAAGGCTTTGTGTAGCATTGATGCTTTGGCTTTTTCTTTTCTGTAGTTACAGCAGACGAAGTATTTTGCTCCTAAATTAAAATATATAACTCAACCTATACCAATCTGGAAGACTTATTTGGGTGAAACGTAGTTGTGTATGACGTGGAGGTCAGACTGGATCAGAGGTCAGAAAGCGTCTGTTTTGCCCCGGCCAACTGAGTTGTGTGCCTTGCTATGCAAAAAGAATTTAACATTTTACAAGTCTGACTCTTGGCATTCATGTAGCTAAAACTAGAATTAGTCTCTCTCAAGTAGCCCCCTATGTCTAATTCTTATCACGATTCCAAAGAGAAGGTTAATGTTTTGCCTGTGTTTTCTCCGGACTGAGATGTCTACAAAGAATTATTATTTTCCACCTGACTGTAAAGCAGAACAACTCTTCCAGTAACTTAACTAAAAATAACTGCCAACAGGGGGATTAAATTAGCAACCAAAGAGGCTGAGAAAGCTATTTAACTTTTTCAAATAGAAAACCATGTCTTGCTCATATGAAGGCATCCACATTTCTTCTGAAGTTGGACCTTTCTTTCTTCCAGCACTGCAGAAGCAATTTTGAATGGGTGAGAACCAAATTGCTTCAAAAGGAGCAGAATCCTCTAACAATATGATAATATTCAAGGGATAGGAAACATGATAGTTGCAGCTTTTGTTACGTGAAAACTCTCAGCCCAACTCCTCTCTTGCAGCTGTGCTGCATGTGGAAGCTGGAGGACTTATTGGGAGCTACTTCTGCTTCAATTCATGCTTCTGCCTAAACTGTTTTATTTGGGTATGTTTGGGAAGTATGGCAAGGTGTGTGTGGTTTTTTTCCTTGGACTTCTACAGACTCAAAGTTTCTTGTGTAATAAATGGCATTTTAATATTATAAAAGACCTTTGGAAAAGACTTCAAATTTCTCCACTTGTGGGCTGCAGTATTCATTTAATCTAGTACTTAGGAAATGAGATTTTAACCTAGATAGCTCTAGTGCTATAAGCACATTCTTGGGACACAGCCAGACTTCTTGGTTTCCCCTCAACATTTACAAATGCACAGTGCAGATCTTTGCATGATTAATACTGTTTTTATCCCGGGCAGTGAAGTCCATTTTCTTGTAAATTTTCCATATTAGTGTGCTTTAATAGTTAGTCACAGATGAGAACAGAAGAACCCTACAGACTGGTGAGTCATGAACCATAGCTGCATAGACGCAATGTGAGTCAGCAGGGACTGAAGTGGGACCTCTGGCACCCAAGGCACCATTTATGTAATTCAAGTAAAAGAAGAGTTCCTCTAGCAGGAGGAGCTTTTATTACTGACACCTGCCAACAGCAGAGAATGGAACTGCGTTTGTGAGACCCATACTGCAAAGAGAGGGGTGGTGGCACCTGTGATCCACGACCTGCAGTGGTGATACACTGGTTGGCAAGACTGTGTACTAGTCTGGGTTTATGCTTTCCCATCATTGAGCCCTGTCTGGAGATGGACCTCTGTGCCCCACCATTAATGCAGCCACACTATCTTACTACAACGCGCTGTCTTGGGAACCTGTCCTACCCTTCTGTTTCATCTGAAATAGCAGTGCTGAAAAAAATGCATCATTCATTTTCTCTTACTTACACTTTTAAAATTTGTCTGTATATTTATACAATAAATGGAAGTCAAGGAAAGGCAAAACAAATTGGTGTTTTAATGGCTGGAAACCTGTCTGATTTTTGCATGTGTTAATCTTTCACAGTTTAATTTGTGCTGGGAACCACCAGTGATGCAGATTTTAATTTTTTTAACTTTTTTTTTGTTTTTTAAAGCAACTCTGAATCTTTCCTTTTGGGCAAGAAGAAATTCTTGATAGAATAGGATTTTGGAGAACTGCCATTTTTCTTTTATGGTCCTGCTGATGAAGTCTCAAAAGCATATTTTGTCCTCTTCAGCCTTCCCAGTTATGACTTGGTTTGTCATTAATAAATTTACTTCCTTTTTGTGAAATAGATCTCAGTCCTCTGCAATGTGCTTACAAATAAGTTAGTGTTTGTTAAACAGATGTAGCTTTGCTGCTGTGTAATTTGCCTTGAATGACTGACTGTTTCAAAGGTAGCTGAAGTTAGGCCACCTTCTTTAAGGGCTGACATTCAACATAATGCCTTTAAACAAAGGAATGTAAAAAATATCTATTTTTATTCTAATTTTTGACTTCTAGTTTTGGTTTTGCTGCCTGCCCAGTATGGAGTAATTTTACAGTGTCTGACCACTTAGCCAGCAATCTGTAGGACTTTTCCTACACTCTGCTGATGTCTTCTGCTTGGACTGGACAGTATTACGTGAGTTATTGCTGTTCACTAGGCTCAGGTTTCTTTTTAATGCCTGAGGTCTGTGTAGCACCCATTGTTCATTTCACAAAAGATGCGTGAATTAATATTTAGAGAATTTCTTTTCTCTGCGATAATTCTAACTGAGATTCAGCTACTACCACATCTATTGGTGCCTTGTACCCTTACCTCATAGCTATGGTACGCAGGGAAGGAAGGTCTTTCTGTACTTGGGAACTTGTAAAATTGGGAAGGACAGTCATCCTGAAAAGATGCTGGATGTAAGACTGAGTAAACTCTTGTTCTTCACAATTTCTTTGGTTCATTCTAGTGTCTCCCTTGATATGGGCATAAAACTGTTTCAGACGACTGTCAAACTGAAGAGTTCATATTACTGTTGAGTTGCCATATTTTGATGCTGCAAGGTTTTACTGGATGGGAAGTCAGTTATGTATAGCTCAGTCTTTTTTTTTCTTGTCGTTGCTTTTTTTTTTTAAAAAAAGCAGGTCTCTGGTGATTTATGATCTCTTTCCACTAAAATGGTTTCCTGTCCTTGAACCAAACTTTTCACATGCAAACACTACTGCAAGACATTTCTTTGCGGCCAGATGTATATTTATCCACTGGTGATAGTGACCTTCACACACAAGGAACTGACTGCCGCTTTTATTGGAAGGAACCTTGAAGTCCCATCTCACTGACATCATGTTGTGTGATTGCCTTTTCACGTGGTGCTTCAAGGTGGGATGATCCGTAATAAGCTTCATGCTACCGCTGACAGCTGTATCAAATTGAAAGAGACATTTAGGCTGCATCTCTATTTTGCATCTGCTGTGTCTCTCATAGGAATACTTAGCTTGTTTTAGCACTGCTAGGAGCACTCATTCACTTGTTTTAACTGAAGACAGTGACTGTGTTGTCTGTACTTTCTGAAACGTCAGTGTGTATGTTTATTCTTTGCTGGTTTTGTAGGTAATTATAACCTGTGTACTTTCTTCAGTTTTATGATTACTCAATTTTGTTTGTATTGCGTAATTCTGAGGAAATTTGTGTGGTGTAGTACATGGATTAATGTTCACATTGAATTGAATTGTCTGGACTTCGCGTATGCGTGTCTCCTTCTCTATGCCTAGTGCTGTCTTCACTTTGCAAATAGCCACAGCATTAATGTTATATATGCAAAAAGTTATTTCCCAAGCCACTGATCCCTGTTGCTCCCTACTTTAAAATGGTGCATTATTTTCTTTTCTGGAAGCTGTGACCTAATTAATAATTCCCTTTACTACAGTTAGTGTGCATGACCAATTATACAAAACATTGCTTTACTGTCTTGGGTATTTTCTTACCTTCTGAGGTAGTAAATGAATGGACTGTATCACTCATATCTGGATTTTTTTCCTCTTATTGCACATTAGGTCATCTTTTTAAGATTTTTTTTTTTTTTAATAGCATGACTTGGCCATTTCATGCAGATTAGCAACCTACCAATCTGCTTTTTCTTCAAATTCATTATTATGCTTTGCTGGCATATGATGGACACTGTGGATTGAAAATGCTTCTAAAATTTTATATAGATCCTCCCAGTTTGTGCTGAAAAATCCAAATGCTGTTTGTAGCCTGTGGCAGCCATTGCCCACTACAGATGATAATGCAGCTGCTTACTCTAGTTCTTTCTATCTAGCTTCACTGCAATTTTTCATTGTGAGCAGAAGTATTTCCAATTTCTGACTAAATTCTTTTTGTGTCTGTCTGCTCAGGGATAGGACTGTGGTATAATACATTACCATGATCATTGTTTGCTCTCTGTGTGTGCAGAAGGGAGATTCAATATTCTTAGCTTCTGATTCCAGGTATCTGAAGGAACGAATTCCTTTGTGTCACCAAGTTCATTACAGGAGAATAAAAGGAGATGGAGCCAAGCAGTCTAGCACTTGAGCTTTTTTCCCTCCTGTTTGTGTATAATCTCATCTCATCAAGCACTTTTTAAATGCAGAGCTCTCTAGATGTTGCCTTATATGTGAATATGCCATAAAATCTCCTATTGGGTAGCTGTATAATCGTAAAACAGCAAGCTCGGGAAACAAGCTTTTATTATCACTTTTTTTTTAGTTAACTCATCTGAAAATGAGTTGGAAAGAGATTGGTTACCTCATTAATGAGCATTTGTATAATCCTTGGAGACTTGTGAATGAAAAACTTGATTGAACTGCAAAATTGTTCATAGTGATGGCTGTCTTTGTTCACACTCAGCTTTATTATTGCAGCTGCACATTGAGACATTTTCCATCTTTGCCTGTACTTGAGCAGTTTCTTCTCTGCACACAACAGTCTCAATAGCTTGCATTTTTTTAAAGAACATAAATGTGCTGCTCAGACCAATGGTGCATGGAGCTCATCGCTCTATTCCAATAGCAGCAGCACTCCCTTGTCATTCCCAGCATCCACCTTCACTGACTTAGGGATGTGAGAAGTACATCCATGCCTCCTTCCCTTAGTATCTGTTTATGGACAGATTTTTGCAAGAACTTCTCTTTTTGCTGTAAGATATATTGGTTGAAGCTTATCGGTATTCAACTGCTTTACTAACAGTTAGCCTGTGCACCCGTTCTTCTTAAATGTTCTGCCTTTTGTATTTGATATAATTTGCAGTGCTTGCTTATTTACTTATTTACTGCTGAGTACTTTTAAAGTAAAATCATCTACTTCTTACCTATCTAACACTGATATCCCACTTGATGGTATTGATCCTAATTCCACAGAACTGCTGGATCATGTTGTGCATAGGTTAATCTCCAGAAAGGTCCAAGGTTTCACCAGCGATTCACCGGAGCATAAAGTTGGGGTCCATTCCACTGTCTGTGTCCCCTTCTCTTGGTGGGATCCCTGGTGGCGTCCTGCCTGTAGACTGTCCCCTGCCCTGTCCCTGCTCCTCAGTCGCTCCCAGGCACTGCACCTTCCCTGTGCTCCACCCAGAGCTCTCACTCATTTCAGCTTCAGCTCTTCCTTGGATTGAAGGCCAAGGTGACCTTATGGATCACAGAAGCTGTTCTCCAAGGGTCCTTGTGCCCTGCCGAATGAGGCTAAGGCATTTTCCATGACAAATGCAACATGCAACAGAAGATAAACAGCTTTTGCTGGAGGATATGGTCCAAAGTGTGTGTTCTACCTACAGAGGCCCTGATCATAGTGCAGCAGATGGCGAGAGGACGCTGTGTCTCTACCTTTCTCTACTAAACCTTACATGGCTGCCTGATCACCATTGTTTCCCACTGAGCAGGGCTGAGTCTGTGTAGGTCCTCTTTCACTTGTGGTCATGGGCAGAAATGGGAAAGGAAGCGATGCTGCTTTTAGTAAATGTTTCCTTCGTAACCTTTGGCCTTTCTTCAAATTTTAAAGTTACTTACTTCTAAAGACAATTCCCTATCCTTGTAATTAAGCTCTCACCTCAGATGTTGTGTGGGTTTTTTTGGGGTTTTTTTGTGGTTTTTTTTTTTTTCCTTTGTAAAAATGAACAGGTTGAGTTATGCTGTGGTTTTCATCTTGGCAGTATCCTCAAAGAATCTCAATTGATCGGAGACAATTTTTTTTCCTTCCGGAAATAGATCAAATTTGATATAATCAAGCAAATTCGATTTTGTTGTTCCTCTTTTTGATCTTAAGAGAACACTTTCCCCTAGTTCAAGTTTGTCTAAACTCTGTGGTTCCCCAGGGCATATACATAAGCTTGCGTGATAGAATTACACTTGTCACTAACTCCAGGAGTCTTCCTTGGCCTGACTCTGTTTATAAAAATCTGTCTTCTGAATTGTATGAGTGATCTGGGTATCATGACTTAGTGCCCTTCTAGATATGTGTCCTCCTAACTTTAAATAATACCTTCAGTAGTGTGTTAGAAATAAACTGGGATTTTCTTCTTTCTCACTGAAGACTTTTGCTTTAACCTTACCTTGTTAAGTGAGTGCCTGAGTTTTGTAAAGATGTCTTAGTTAAAAAGCCTGATGGATTGTGGCTGCAAAATTTGCACATAGTTGCAAGCATGTAAATGTCATTCAGAAGTTCCTGGATTTCTCTCACTGTGTGTATTATGCGAAGTATTATATTTTAAATATTAATATATTATCTTTATATTCTGAGTTGTAGAGTGAAGTTACTAACTTCATTATGCTAAGGCTTTATCTATCTAAACTGAGGTGGTTGTAAAAATTATTTCTAACTCTAGAGCCTTAAGAGGCTTACTTAAGGACAAGAACCTCTTGTTCAAGTTGGTCTTCAAATAAAGAGCAAGGAGCGTGCAGTACTTGTTCCAAGGAGCTTAACAGCAAACTTTATGTATACATGTCCATTAAAAGATGGATGTAAACTGTATAGTTACAATGCAAAATTCTCTTCACAGGCATACGAATGTTTGGCTTGTGTGAAAGATATTTTCTGAAGAGGAGTAACTCTGTAATATATTTACTTTTTTTTTGGCTTGATAGATGGAAAAAAACCCCTCAGTTCTTGCCTGCTAAAGAATATTTCCTGGACTGGATCACTTAGTTCTGTGCAAGCATTTAATACTGAAGATGTTATTTTCAGGTTTGATTTATAGCTTGCTGATGTTGTTAGAAGAGTTACATGCTGTTACTTTTGTTCTCTGTCCCTATGACAATTTGAGCATTCCAGTGCATGTGTGCAAAGACAGGCTTTGGTTTATACAAATGCTGTTGTGTGCAACCTTGAAAACTGCAGTTTTGGGTGGGTTTGTTGGTTGGTGGGCTTTTTTTGTTTGTTTGGTTTGGAGTGGCAGATTGGGAGTACTTGAAAGAGAAGGAAGAGGTTTTACTTTATTTCTATCAAACAAGGCTTTGTAGGTCTCAAAGTTCTGCATGCAGAATGAAGTGATGGTTGGATGAACTAAAGCGGTAACAGACTGACTTAGGTGCCAGCGAGGTTTCTGAAAGAAAAGCTGGAGTGAACGTTCCAAGGAAAGGATGAAGTTGAGTTTTACAGGGTGTAACAATAGCTACCTTTTTTAATTTGACTAGAAGGGTATCCAACAGAAATAGTCAAAGCAATAAAAGCTTTGGGGAAACTAAAAGATAAATTTGGCAGCAGCCTTTTGGGGCATTTGAAAGGAACAAATTTTTAGGAGCTGTGGAAAGGAAAAATCATCAATACTGAAATAATAGGGGCACAAATTAGTTTGTACTGATGTGCACACAGCGAAAAAATATGCTTTGGAAATGTTATGTAGGAAGTAGCTTTAAGACACTGAAAAGGTGTCTTAAGAAGGAAGAGTCAAAGATGACCCCCTGACTATGGGCCTCAGTATTACAACTAAAATGATTATTTGCAGAAATATTCTGCAGTATTACCTAAGATCTATTGATTATTTCTTACACATGTACTGTGGATTCAGAGAGCAAGATGAGAAAATACCTGGGGTTTTTTTGCTTTTGTTTGGTTTTTTTTCCTCAGCAGAAATGTCAGGGAACAAACATTGGCTACCTTTACCAGAATTTCTGCTAGCTAAAATAAAAACCAGTGCTTTAATGGAAGTGGGAATCTCTGTAAACTAACTAAAAGGATTTTTTTAAATGAAGTTCTATATTTATTATGTATGCCTGTGTAGCACTGTCGTGTTTTCCAAAATTACAAATAATTCTCAAAGTTGGAAAATATGTTCATACCCATATTATTCTGGTGGTACATTTTATTTGCCCTTCCATTTCCTTGCACTAATATTCACACCGTAAATAAAAGAGATTATATGAACTGGTTGATAGTATGTAACAGACGTATTCAGGGTATGGAAGTTAAAGGTAATCTAGAACTGGATTGTAGATCATAATGTTATTATTTCAAGCAATTTATGTACAATAAAGGTCAGTAATGCACTAGAAAATTATGTTTAATTTTTCTTTAAAGTTTAAGAAAGTGTGTAGTGCTTTGTCATCAATTAGCAGCAGGAGGGCAAATTCTATTTACATTAAACTGTGCATGCTATATAAATCACAAATCTTCTTAGCAAAAAATTAACATAATAACTGGTAATTTAAAAATTGCCTTTAGCTCTGAATAAGGATTGGCTGTAGACATATTTTAATGGTATTGAAGAAGCGAAAGTAGATTTCTTTATAGAAAGAGCATTTCTGGTGGTAGTGAAATTAATTATCTGTTCTTTTATGAAGTGGCAGTGTCTTCCTTAGCCTTAGTTGTGAAATGTTAATGTGTTATAGAAAAGACTGGTTATTTTTACCTTGATCCATGGACCTTTTTCTAGATTTTTTTTTTTTTTTAAATGATGGAAAAGCTTGGTTGTATCACCAATGGACAGAGACATCTAGATTTCTCACTTTCATTGGCTGTTCATGTACAGATGCATGGAAACCGCATGACTTCTCAGATGCAGAATAATAATAAGGAAGTCAAGGAGAGAGATTCCCCCCCTGCATATCAACTATGTTAGGTATGTTTCTGAGACAACAGACAAATTGCTCAGTTGCACACTCCAAGACTTTACCCCTGCTGGCTAATGAAGTAGAACAGGACATAGAAGAAAAATACACCTTTCTCATTGGTTTGCCATATTACATTAATTTTCTTGTGGATTCTTTCTGTGTGTTGACAATCTCAAAATGGAGCCTGTGCACAAAGTAAAATGTGGTTTGCAATGTATGTATGTTTTTTGTTTGTTTGGTCTGGGGTTTTTTTTGGGTGTGCAGGGAGGGTTAGGAGAGTAGTGTTATGCATGTCACTAATGCAAATTAAAGACAGTTTACTTATGCTGAAGACGTTTCCTTCCTCCTATAATCCCTTTGTGGTTACACTCAGTCAATCTCCTTTTCTTGCTGACCTCATGCCCATCGTTCTCTCCTTCTTACAAGAGGCTGTGAAATGCTACATGAAGAACACACTATTCTTCAAAATGGTTTATTTTAGTGCGAGTCTTAGCATGTTGTATCCTCTCTTATACTGGCATTTACTTAAGTCAATATACTGTGAGGTCTTCAAAAGTGACTACCCAGCTTTACTGAGAGAAATATGTTATGCAAGTATTTTGTTGCTGTTTGTAATAATGCTGCTAATTACTACTTATAGACTCTTCCTAATTTGTTGCAGTTGAGCTTGATCAAAGACTGATATAAACAGACATTATGGCTGGACACTTCTGTTTATTTAAACTCTTACAGCTTGGAGGACTCATTTAGAAAGGAAGAACACATAATCATTGTGTGCAGTGCAAAAGAATAAAACAAATAATTCCACAACCTCTTTAATTTTTTAGGTACTTTCCATTTGGTTAACAGATGTGTTGTTCTGTGGTTCTTCAAGCTATTTCAAATGCTGTTTATACATTTTTAATGTTTCTGTAAGCCACAATGTGTAGGCATTAGATACAAAATTCAAATTCATGTTCTTGAAATTTTAAAGGAGGAGCCCATATTTTTCATATCTCTTTTGTTGTTTTGTTTTTACCCATTTGCTTTGTCATTTGCAAGGTATTTAATGCAGCCTTTGAACGGATGAGAGAGAGCTGTGAAGAAAGATTAACCTTCCAGTGACTTGGACCTGGTTTTTTTTGTCAGCAATAAAGAGGTCCATAGCACAGACTATTCCTGCTATTAATAGTATTTGTTTGGTTTAGTTTGAGATCATAAAAGAAAAAACAATCTCCCCAATGTTGTATCAATCCCAGACAGCCATAATACGTCGCACTGGATTCACGATGTTCCAGAGTAGAAACTACATTCTGAGTAGATCCTTTGGGGGAGGGGGAGTAGGTATTTAAAATACCTTGTTATGTTATGCCTTGCATTTTCATGTATATTTGTGTATGTTTTTATATTTGTGATTCCGCATTAAGAAACTGAGGCAAGGAAGTTGAAATGATACTGCCAAGGCCAGAAATGCATTGGCAGTTTCTGGTTACTGGCAATGCAGCTCAAGCTCATTGTCACCTCTGAAGGGACTCCTGGGCAGAAGTCAACCAGTAATCTTTTGTTTTAAAAATCTGTATTTATTTTGAAATATTTTTGATGTATGATTTAAGGCATTTCTAGAAGGATTTGCTGGAGTCTTTTGGACCCAAAACATACACAACAAATTGCAACTTGGTGTTTAGTGTAAACATTTATTCAGATTTCAAGGAGCTGCTGAGCTTACATCTGAAAGGGACATTAAGAAATGCCCTGACTTTTTCCCAGACATTTTGTATTCTCTTATTTTCCGAGTAACCCACCTTTCCTCTGCCTAACTCTGGATACTATAATCGGAACTTAACTTCAGCTTTCAGTCAAACTATTTTAACTTGTTGTACTGTTTTCTTGCCAGCAGAAAGCGATCATTTGTTATTTTTATCAAAGTGGTTTTCTTAAGTAATGTATGTTTTAAAACATTTCATTGACATCACTTGCTTATAAAACACAAAGGCAAATCAAGTGTAGAAAGAATGTGGTAAGCATCATAAAGATTTCTGAGAAATCATTAGGTAATTCAATGATTGGTTTCATGATTGGGAGTCAGGAGAAAACATTATGTATTATGACAGTTTGGGAAATGGTATTTAAAGATATTTTGAAAAATCTATACCAGCACTTTCGATGGAAAATTTTGCTTTCACACCACAATTTGAATAGCAAAACATTTACTTGATTTCACTGGCTCCCTGTGGATTCCCAAATCATTATTCTATCTTCCCTAACTGTGAAACAACATGAAATACCATTATTATAACCATCTACTGTTATAAAGTAGCAGTGACTAATATGTAAACCCAAGTGTACAGTGAATTTATAGGATACACTGCTTTTAAATGTAGAAGCTCGATACCGTCTTTGGGGAATCTGTCCTTTAAGACAACACTGGAATTAAACCGTATACAAAAGTACCTAAATCTCTGAGGTTCCTCTTCATCTGTCCTGACCCGGGTCCTGAATTTGGAATAGGTCTTATCAGAGTAATAGAATATTTCCTGCTTTGGAAAGGTCTGTACTGAACAATGGGATTTAGTTGCTTTTTAGGTGTCTAATGCCGTTTCATGTGTTCTGGGCAACAAAAACATGCACGCTCAACTGGGAGGTATGAGACAGCCTCCCTGGAAAGTCAGAGACTAAGGCTTGTTAAAAAACGGTGACAGACATGTGTGTAGGTAGCTGATGTCTAGCTAATTTGTCTAAAGTATTTGTCAAAACAAAGATCAGACTCTTAATGAGAAATAGCTGATAAAAAAATTAAAGCTATTCAGTCATCTTTGGTACCTTTGTAAAAAAACAGGCAATGCTGATCTGAGAAGATGAAAAATAGATTTTGATTTCTTCTGTGGAGGGGAAAGGAAAAGGGTATAAGGACAAAGGGCTTTTAATTATTTTCAAAAGAGGCACTTTCCTCTTAGAAGCAGGTGTTTTGGTGGTGGTTTTTTTTGTCTCCCCTATTGAAACATAGCTATGGGAAGGAAAATGTAGTCCCCATGGAAATCAACAGTTTTCCTGCTGATTTCTAGGAGGAAAGCTTTGATCACTATATGTATAAATTACCCACCTAGACTTAAGAAGTCTGTCCCTTGCTCTAATGTGTGTGCACTTATGGTATATTTTCATTGCATCTGTTCCCATAAAACTAGAGGCTTTCAGATGAGACCTTTGAAAGTATATAATTCTCTTTATAGATTTGACATCCCTATGACATGCGCTTTTTTTAAAAAATATATATTATGCCTGTTCCGGCACCTTTTCCATCTGCTTTCTCCCAAAGTGTCCTGCTTTTGGGTGCTGGGTGGCTAGTTTTTCTGTTACAGAGATGGCTGAATTTCAACATGCTATAAGAATATAGTGTCTAAAGCAGTTGGGTGAAAGATAAATCATAAACTCATGTATAATTTTTTTCTTGTTGAAGACCACTCAATGATGCAAACTTCTACTAGTAAGAATCTTCTGTGTTGAGGATTAGGAAAATATCCGAATATCTGTCTTACTTAAAAACCCATACTTGAATGTGTATCTATTTTTCATACTAGCTAAACTTTACTAATCAGGGAAGCGACATAAAAGAACAATTCTTAAGCTAATGCTCTTTGCAGTTTCCCTGTGTATTCTGTCTTACATAGATTTCTTCAAAATAAGCATTGTGGCTTTCAGAAGATCTTGTTTACAATCGCATTATTTTCAGAATTAACCTTCTGCAAGATCTGTTGTCTCCCTGAAAGCGATGGCAATGCAGCTTGCTTCTATAGCCTGTTGTGAGCATGGCCTCATAGGTAGCAATAAGGTAGTTTCTGAAGGCAGCTGACACCAAAAGCAATGAGCTGTCTTGTGTAGTTATTGTTATTCACAACCTTTAATTCAAAGCCACCGCAATAAGAAAGTGATACCATCAGCTCAAATAGTATTTTGCTTATTCCCTCCATAGAAGTGTCATTGACCTGTGGGGAAACTATGGGATGATCAGGCAGTTGCGATACACCATACTCAAAGGCCAGAGTAGTAAAATGTATTACTAAATGTCAATGAATACATTTAGGCATTGGGATTCAGAAAAGGTACCTTGTTTTCAAGACTCAGATTGAAGAGAACAGAAAGCAGCATGCAGATCTATGGCAGAGACATAGATCAATGGAAGATGCTTTTTAAAAATGTATAGGTCTAAAAATCTTTTAAAATGTCTTTTGGAGGACTGGGAGAGTTAGTAATTAATTTTGCATTGACTGGTTGTAAAATATACACAATTAAGGGAGTGTCTTCAGCCCCCAGGTGATTAAGATTCAGGAACTGGAACAGGTACAAATACAGGGCCATTATTCTACTACCAAGGGTGTGAGCAGAACAGCTATTGCTGTGCACGGTGTCCTTGTGTCAGCACAGAGCTCGTGGAAGGCAATTACCAGTTACAGAACTGGAGCGCAGTTCCATTTTTACTGAAATCTCCCAGGGAATTATATTCTGCCTCCTAAGAGATGAGCCAGGGATTATGGATATGAGACAGTTTTATTCATTAAACAATAGCAAAAATAGTTTTCCATCCTTCTTTTGGATTCAGTAAAAGGGCTTATTTTGTGTATTATTTCCTAAAACATGCTAAGTGCAATAGTAAGCATAAATAGCAGACAAAGAGTTTATATGATGATAGATCTTGACACAGTGGGTAAGAATAGCTCCAGCAGAAGAGAGAATAAGATTTTCAGGCTACTCATTCTTCTATTAACTTTTTTTCCCAGGGCAGTAGGATGAACAGTTTTGTTAGGTGATGAACTAAGTATTTAAATGAGGTCCAGGCTTTCTCAAAGTTTGACAGAGGAGAAGGTTTGTTTTTGCTGCTGTTTCTGGATCAATATCAGTAGTTCAACGTCCGAGTTAGAGGTGCAACTAACTTTCAACAATGCTGCTGCTTCGTTAGTGAAAAAGAGTTTGTTTCCACAGAAGAGAATGAAGCCAAATTTTGTTGGTCAAGGTCTCAGATATTATCTTCTCAACTTCTAACTCTTCTTCTTTCTCAGATTCATAAATGTCATGTCCGCTTCTTTCTTAAACTCAAAAAATTTCTTCTTGATATTTTTCAAAGAGCACACTTGAATAGGAACAGATGACACCTGATACTTTCAAACATGAGCAATTTAGACATTATAGAGATTGTCTGTTACCTCAGGATCTGCTGCATGACCTCACTGTCTTTACACAAACTCACACGGTGGTTAAGTGGTTGCTCCTTTAAAGTTATAAAGTTTATTGCTACACATTGGTATCTGTTTCAGCAGAATAGAATATCATATGTCATATAACACATAGATGAATATTTAATTTGATTTGATTTATGCCATTTTCATAGCTTTTGTAATCTTTTCCCAATTTAATTTTACCTTCACTGTCTAAAGTCATACAGCTCAGAAACAGTTGTGCCTGTACTAAATGGCTGAGTTAAAAGGCAGTATTAATGCTTGGGCAACTCACAGGGGTATATGCACATGTTCTTCTATTTGGATTGCATTAAATGAGTTTTAAGCACCATATGGCAACATACCTTAACTATTCTTTCTGAAACAGTCTAACTGTTGCAGCCTTCTGTTCTAATTAGTTACATCTTCTGAGCTTTACCAATTCACTGGAAAAACTGCACACTTAATATTGCTTAAATTTTACACAAATGCCTCTTGTTCTTGTGGGTGTATTTTAATTCTATGCATGTGAAGTGCAGATAGCTTCTTAGTTACCTGCTTTACTTTTAATATCTCCCCAGACAATACATCACTATTTTGAAACATATTTCTGCTAAATCATTGGGATTTGATAGATTGTAGAAGTCATACAAATATGATTTCTTTGAAAACAGAAGAAGATTTCAGTGCAGAACTACAGTGAAAGATCTCTGCTAATGTCCATTCCACTCCCTTGAGGGAGGGGAAAGTGGAACACTGTTTCAAATGGGATTGCACAAGCCCATTACTTCCAAGGGTTGGAGTGTTCTCCTGGAATACATTCTTCCTGAAGGACTTGGTGTTACGTAAAGGAATTGACCATTTATTTAACTATTACTTAAAGGTAATCAAATAATTCTTGCAATATGAGTAATTAATCATAGAGTTTTGCAACCTTTTCTTTTGCTCTCACGCGTTTTCTGTTGCGATGGCAAACACAGCGGCATGTTCCAGACCACCTAGCTGTACTGCTTTATGCACTTTTCATTAGTGACTGTGACAAGAATGGTATGGTTTGTACTATTTGGTCTATTAAAGGTGGAGCTGTGTCTGCATCACATGTAAATTTTAACTTGCCTCTTAAATGGGAGTATCAAGTTTATTGTTTTTCTTATACAAAACAGTTCGGAAAACGGAAGAAACACTAGAAGTTGTGAGCATGTGAACAGTGCTAACTTTCTTTAGAAATTAGTAGGCTCTCTGTGCTTGTGTGTAAAAGAAAGGGAAATACCTACTATAGAACCTTTTCATCAGTAAAAAGAGAAACTCCATTCTCTTTTCCCAAAGGCACTGTGCAAGTAGAATAATATAAGCTGTAATATCAAATCAATCACATTTACATTTCAAAAGCATCCTTCATAAAAGTGCCCCAGAGGGCTGTTTCCAGCTAATAAAAATACAAATAAAATAAAATATTTAACAAGCTCTACCAAGCAAAGGTAGGGTAGGCGTGTTTGGTAAGCCTGACCTTAAAAATGGACAGCAAATCAAAATTTTTTCAAAGAAAATTTTAAAAAGAAAAAAATCCAATGTCTGTGGCTAGAGACCAAAGAATACAAACACACAGTGCAAGGAATCCATAATATCTGCTCATGGATCAGAGAGCAAAGCCACTGAGGCTAAACAGAGATATCGGGCTGAACAAGAGAGGAACGTGTTCATATGGACATGAAACAGCACAACACTTCACTGAAGAGCAGTTGTTTTGCAGGAAAAAAAAATAGAACCTTCTTCATTGATTGTTTGATACAGGACTAAAGTTGTAGAATCAAACGCTCAAAATCGAATCACTTTCTTAAAATAAAATTCACAGATTACCACAACCGGGTTGCAATTCAGTTATGCTTTGAAAATAAATGAATTAAGTATGAAGATTTATGTTTAAAAAATGTCAAAGATGGGTGGCCTTGGATGGCCTTCAAGCTAAGGACATTTTACCTTAAACACTTTCATGCTATCGCTTTTCTTTAGCATCAAAAAGGTTCCATTTAAAGGACTTAAAACAGAGAGCAGAACCCACACACTGAAGTGTAATGTTATTGTCTCTCCTTCACTTCCTCAAAGTCTTTTGGGTTGCCCTCCTGGCAACTTTATTTAAAGTTTGTTTGTTTGGGGTTGGTTTGTTTGTTTGTTTTTTCATGTTGGTGGTTTTTTTGTGTGTGGGGGGTGGGTTGTTTTAATTTTTTTTTTAATTATTATTTTTTATTTTTATCATAGAATAGTTTGGGTTGGAAGGGACCTTCAAAGGTCATCTAGTCCAGCCCCCCTGCAATGAGCAGGGATGTCTTCAACTAGATCAGATTGCTCAGAGTTAGAATGTAGTATTTTTGCCCTGTGCTTTTGCTACTAGATATTATTCTGAATTGGACTAAAACTCTTGCCACCAATGGGAAAACAATAGTTTCCTGTCATCTGGAAAAACCATATGAAACAGAGATGTTCTTTTATAGAACAGATGGCAGATTGACAGCAGCTTCCACTTCAAACGTGGGCAAGCACAGGGTGTGTGTGGGCAGAAGGTTTCATTGCATATGATTTTATGAAGGCTTGGATATGTTGGTGAGAGAAGGTAGAAAGAGTACTAGAGCAGTGGGGTAGGGCTGTTTTTAAAGCATTGGATGGAGTAACAAAATCCTTGGCAGTATAGTCCAGAGGAAAAGACAAAAAATCCTTCTGGATTGAATGTCACCTAGAAAGAAGTTTGGGACTGTGTGAGTAAAGAAAATACTCCTTTTTACCTTAGTTTCTCTTTCCTTTTTATTTTGTTAGCAGACAGAATTGCATGAGGTACTTGGTTGTATCATAAATTTCTCATCCTAATCAAAACAAACTGCAGGACTCTTGAGTTGGGTAATGAAATCTGTCCAAAAGAATTATCAGAAATAGAAGCTTTGTGAATTTGCTCTCATGTTTTAGGGTTGCCATAAGGAATAATCTTACACTTGCTCCATGGAAATATTTTATTTCCTGTTTATAGGTAAGAGTTAATGTATTTATGTACAAGCCCTAGTAGTCTCTTCTGACTTGTGCTGGGTCATGATAAGCCCTGAACTTGGCTGCTGTATGCTCATGGTCCCACCAGAACTTGCTTTATGGTGGCCAATGTTGAACAGCTGTTGCACTGCTAATAGAAGTCTGAGCACTTTACTGGTAACCTTATGCAGACATTGAAACATGTTTATGTTGTCTCATTTTTCTTATGGACATACAATTATCTAACCCTCTTAACAAATCTCTCTGTCCTGGAAACAATCAGAACAGACACAAACAGCATATCTAAAGTGAGTTTCTTAATGAGTCAAAAGTCATTCTATTAGTAGTGGAATTCATACAACCTGGTTGCCTCTGGATGGGGCTCTCATGTCACTGTATGCTTCCCTCCCTCCTTCCAACTCAGAGTATCTCTTGCTTTTCTGGCTGCTTCCCCTCAGCCTTTATGAAATGGCATCTCCTTGCAGTACCTCAGATTTCCCCCCCTCACACCCCTCTGTGTTCTTTAGTTCTTTTCCTTGGTAGCAGGGCTCTCTTAAATCATGCTATTGTAGATGCTGAGCTACAGGAGCTCCGGCTAGCTGGCTAGTCTGTGTGTACTGGTATGGACCAGAAGTGCAGTGAGTGTGGAAAACTTTGGAGTATACCCTGTGAAGCAGATTTGCACAAAACTTGTATGGAAATGTGATGATTGAATGTGGTGAAATAGGTAGGGTTATAGTAGCCTGTGACTTATTTTCTTAGAACAGAAAGCTAAAAATGACAAATGAGGGGAAAAGTAATGGGATGCTGCTCACCACTTTTAATGACCCATCAGCTGAATCTCATGTGTTAGTGCAGACTCAATCAGTTCCTATTTGTTTCATGCAAGTATGAAGTGCCTTCTGTATTAGTCAAGGTTGTAGGGACGGACCTGGTTTTGTAACTGATGGTTTCATAGAAAGGGTAGGGCTACGTACGAGTCATGAGTTTTCTTTATATTTAGGCAACCAAGTCAAATGCATTTGTCCTTGTCATTATATTCATAATGATACATCCACCAATTAGCCAACTAATGGTTGTCCTTCTCTCTGGGCATCCTTTCCTTCTCCCCTCTGCATGCGTGTATTTTTCTCTGTTTTCTGATGGTATCCTAAACTCATACTGCAGCATCTTTATTCCTCAAGCTAACTTTCAGCTTAGTTTGCTTTTTAACCTTTTTTAATTTGCATGTACGTGTGCAAATTCACAATAGACATGACCAGTGAATCTGTGTCTCCCCCTTCTGAAGACAGTGTTTCATTTGCATCATGACTTTGCCCCCAGGAATTCTCACTCTGTGTAGATATGTCACTGCTGTCAGCTCAAACACAGACCATTAGCAACAGGGAGCTTTTTACCCTGGAGTACTCCTTTGGTGTCCTACAGTATTCTAAATAACATCAACCTGGATAGTTTGTCTGTGTTTGGTTCTGTGGCATATAAAATGTTAAGGCCCATTAAGTTTTTGCAGCAGTTGAAATTTTTGCTGGAAGTGGTCTTGGGTCTTTTAAGCAATGTAAGGATGGGTACAAATAGAGTGGCATTTTGAAGTTTTGTTTCACTTAAACTCTCAATTGAAATACAGTGAAACTCTACCAAAACATTTCATCTAATTGTTAAATAGTTCAAAGGCAGAGCTCAGTGTTAGGTGAGATTTGCAGAATACGACAGATTATAAAACAGCCTTGCTGGGGTGAGGTGTAGACATCATTGGCAATCTTCCTATGGTTCATACAAAATTCAATCATTTGTTTTGAACCAATTGATTAGAACCAATTGATTAGAAATTATCTTCCACAAAAGACTGAGGTTTTTGTTTGAAAACAGTAAGAATATAAAAAACAGAGCACATTTTTTCTTCAATCTATCTTGCCTTATAGGAATATTATAGCCTTTCCCACTTCCTTTGCAATTTCTGTCTCTTTGCATGTATTTTCAAACTAGTGAAGTTTTGGAACAACTTTTTAAACAACAATGATGAAAAGTGGTGTGAAGTTGGAAGGGACGCCTACCTGAGTCAACTCATTTAAGGGTGATATTCTTCAGATTCAGCCTCCTGTGCTCACATCATGTTTGTGTAGAGAGAGAGCTTCTATAGTAGAAAGTTACTTGCTATTAATTAACGAAGTATTTCAGTCATGAGAGTTCATGGTTGGGAGTTATAAGGCTCAAAATTGGCAGTGAGTTTGTCTTTGGCTTCTGAAATAGTTGAGTTTTCTTACTTGCTGGGTGCTGTGTTTTACTGACAAACTCAATTCTTTATGACAGAGCGCTTTCCTGAAGTATGGTCTGAAACACATAGATATATTAATACTGTGTTTTAACTGTAGGTTGCTTTCCTTTTTGTTTGAAGTGTTCTGTTCATGTGCATTCACTGGACACTTGCATCTAAATACTTCTGAACTCGGGAAACTGTTCAAATGGATGGTGAAAAATCAAGATATGAACACTTGACTCAAACCTACTTGCTTTCTTTGTGCTATAGGCTTTTCTTGAGGATGGGATACAGGAAGAAAATACTAGTACTATGTGCATCTTTGACAAAAGTTGAAGAGAAGAAATGTAATCTGGAAATATAAATGTTTTAAGAGTATGGAAACATATCCTTACTTTTTTGATAAGGAATGCACTTGGGATAATTTACACTTATCTCAGGTAATGTGGAGTATGTGGAAGGTAAATGAAAGGATATGCATTTCACAACTTGTTATCTTTTATCTGCTAACAATATCCAAGGGTTTCTCTGAACAGTTGAAGTGTTAAGTGGTTCAGAAGCCTTGCTTGCTCTCTGTTTGCTAGGTAGATATAGCTTGAGTATTTATGAGAGGGATATTATCCTGCATGATAGATTTTTATCCTCCTTTTTACTGTTTGTTTACAAGTCAATAGTGTTACTATAAAGCCAGCAATTCTTGGCCTTGGAAAATATAAACCGTATTTTAAATTTTTGTCTTCATGCTGATAAACAACTGGGGGATAGTTCCTAGCAAATTTATAACAAGGTGGTGTTTGAATTAAGTAATTTCTGACTCGGGGCCAAATTAAGTTCCAGTGAAGCGGATAGAGTTTTGGCAGAAACATGCGGGATCCGTGATAGTTCTGGCATGTGCAGTTCCTCTGAATGTGGTATAGATGGGCTCCACGCAGAAACTTAGGAGCAATTTATGATTCCAGATCAGCATTGAGATTCAAAACAGTCACTGCTTTGTCCTGAATTCAAGCCACAAAGGTTGAGAAAGTGAGGACCCAGGATCCCTTATGCATCTTCCATTTGGGATTGTTTGGATTCTGATAGTAACTGCTGTGCAAAGAAAAATTTTGGTGTTTCTTGCCAATCTCTGTGTGAAGTATATGACTGATGGGTACAGTAGAGTTACGGGCTGGCCTGTAGAGGTTGTCTTGTATTTAAATGCAGATCAGTCTCTAGTTTTTACGGGATACAGGTTTCACTTCAGAAAATTTATTATTTGCCTTTTGACTGCTCGATTTCTTAAGATGCTGGGAAAAAGGGAAGCTCTGCCATATAGTCTTAGTTTAAAAGCAGTACGTGTCTACAAATCACTGATTCTGGCTATCCTGGGAAGGGTGCACAGGGTGCTCATTGTGATCAGATTCATCATAGACAGTGGAGAATGCTTGAAACAAGGCTTCTGGTAGTTTTAATTAGGCTGCAGGAGAGCCTGAGGGAATTGGGGTACATTGCTAATGTGCTAGGTTTTGCTATGAGGGCAGATTATGACAGTGCATCATTAAGGCATCTAAATGGCTTTGAAATTTCTAATCCCAGTCTGCTTGCTGCAGTTTAGTGCTATGTCACATTGAGCAGCACTCAAAGACCACTGATAGGAGCTCTTATGCATAATGGTGAACAGTTATTCAAATGTTAGTGGGACTTCTGTATCAAGGGTGTGCAATCTAGTCCCAATTCTATATAAATCACAAGACAGGAAACTAAGTGATGTTGAGCAGAGTAGGGTTTGCAGGAACGGAGATGGCCTTCTTTATCATAGATCAGATGAATCATCTGTGCTGTGGGACTTACTGTGGTAATGTGATTAATACTATTCAGTCTGAGAAATTGGTGCAGATGCATCTGTTTAAAAGAAAAGGGAAAAAAAAAAAAGGGCAAAAAAAGATAAAATCCTGCCTCACCAACATTGTTTCTGAGCATTTTCGTTATTTTCTTTCTTTTTCTCATCCTGGATTCAGTTTGGTCAATCTGATACTGGTCCAAGAATACAGAATTTGTGCATAGCAAGCAAGGGTTGGTATCCGGTTCACACAGCTGCAGTTTTCAGTATGTCCACAGGATTTAAATACATCAAATAATGCTGCATGGCTGCATGCCTTTACATTTTATGTTGCACTTCCCCATATCATTGTATGCATTACATTCTTTTTATTTCTTAGCTTTCATTAGCAAATGGAACAGGGTGCTAGTATGCCTAGCCCACAGTATATGACACATGATGTGCTTTTTCTCTAGTTTTCACAAGCTGAAGCAGAAAATCATTGTCTTGATAGTCTACACTGCAGTTTGTATAGAGTACTGCTTTTGAACTTTAAGTCTGGAGAACTGGAAACTGTGAGAAAGTCCTGTGACCTGTCAACAAAAAAATGACCTGAACATTTCTTTGGTAGCAATAGAGAGGACTGTATTCTGTATATAATTGAATGGAAGTATGCTCCTTGCACTTGGGCAATAATGACCTTTAAAGAAATGCTGAGTCACTTTATCGAGATTCTTTTTATAGGCTATGAAAATGACGTGGCATTTCATCCTCCTATTGATACACCCAATTTCAATTTACCAGAGGTAATTTATTACTTTGTTCATCCCTACTGCAGATATATACAGGAGATGCTGCACAGGAACCAGTCTCCCACTGAGGAAAAAACAGCCCCAGCAAGTAATACCCCCTCCTGACATCATACCTTCCTTCCAAATATAAGAAGCTTCAACTGTGCTCTCTCTAACATAAGTGCTGTGACATTAAAAGCAACTCTAAATGCTTGTAGCTTGTCTTTCAGGCAGCTGATGACAGCAAAAAAGGCCAAGTTTATTTAATGTGTCTCTTGACAAATAATACATCAGTTTGAGCTCTCACCAAGAAATCTAGTAAAGCTCCTTTCTTGGTGCCTTTGGAAACAGAAATTTTCCATCTTATAAGCATGGAGGAGAAAATTTGTAACTACAATACTTCTCTTTTAGATTGCAAAACACCAGAACAACAATATGAAGGGACAGTGAGACAATATTCTCTTCCTCCTTGCAGTCAATGGTAGCAAGTTCACCCAACTGTGTTTTATACTCCCATAAAAATAAATATTCTGTTGATAAGTGGATTCCCAAGTATTATGATGGGCCAAGCATCTCCTTTTGGATCAGCCCCCTGTCACAGTAGTGCTTTCTTGGTCTTCCCTCAAGTTCTGGCACCTGAAGCAAATTAGTGATGTGGGTGACAAATAAGGGAGGTCTCCCTGACTTCCATTCAGGGCCCTGACTGCTTGGAAACGGTCACTCTGCTCCAGAGGGTGTTTGCCAGCCCCTGGACCACATGCAATCCTGGTAGTACCGTGAGTTCTTCAAAAGATTGGGAGACCAGCTGGATAAAACTCACTAATAGCAGCATTTCCAATTTTTCCCCAATGAAGCACACAAAAGCTCTCGTTTTCCCTCTGCAATGACTTGCAGCACCCCTGCATGATGTGCACACACACAACTGATTCCCTGCAGAGGAGCTGAGACACAAGGAACTGCAAGTAATGTGGGTCGTGCCTGTTAGTGGGCTTCAGGAGAGTATCCATTTACTGTAGTGATCATGTTAGGAGAACCTGTGAGCAGCAGAGTAAAGGCATGGCTTGTGTGTTGCCTTTTCTCTGTACTAACTGGAGGGAACCTAATGGCTTATGGAGGATTCTGGGTGAAAGTAATGAATCTAAAAGCAGTGTCCTTGCTCTTAACCCAGTCAGTTTAGATCTAGGGCATGTTGCAGTAGCTGAGAAGCAGAGCTAATGGCTATATAAATAGGTTGACACTTATGTTAGCGATTGTGCTTTTAGACCAAGCAGCTGAAGGAACGAGGATTTAAACCTGGTTCCTTCTGCATGGCCGTACCTGTCCATAAACCAACTCTACAACATGCTGAAATCCAGCAACCTTAAACAAAATCTAAGTACATACCTTTTGAGAGGACAGGCAGAAAGAAAAGGAGGCACTGACAGGAGAGAAATAAGTAAAAAAGCAAAAATAAGACACAAGAGAATAAAATCAGAAAGCATGAAACAAAAGCAAAACCAAATCCACTAATAAGAGAATTGTCAGACAGGAAAAGAAAAAGAGAACAAACAGAGAGCAAGACAGAAGTAATGAGACAGAGGGGAAATCGGATTCAAATTGAAATCTGGTAATAAAAGGACTGTCAGGCATAAAACGAGCCAATGTATGACAGAGAAAAAAGCCAAGGAGACAGAGTACGGCACTCTTTGAAGAATTAAACTAACCAGTTATGGTCTCCAAAGGTAATTTAAAGAAAAGTTGATACTCCTCCTGATTTCTAATTAAAAGCAAACTGCAAGAAGCACGTTTCTTTTATGCTCTAAGGAAAAATGTATTTTTATTTTTTTAAAATAAGTATGCAAGAGAAATCAGTGGTATTTGCCTTACTTTTACAAGATGGTTTTGTAGCTAAGGCTGTGCTGAAAGCAGTTACAATGATAAACTGTAATGAATCTTGTGGTTTGTATGCTGAATCTGGTGTGCTCAGACATCCACCCTTATCTGGACTACTTAACCTATTTGCATTGGTTTCCCTAATTTCAAAATATAGGTTGTAATGTGTGTGTATGTATATGTACACACACACACGTGTATATACATATATATATACACACATATATACATATATATACACACACGTATATATATCTCACTAGAACTGGAATGGAACAGAATCAAAAATGTTCATAAAGGCTTTAATTGCAGAAAGCATTTTTTTCCTTGCCAGACACTATAAATACTTTATATTAAGGATCTTTGCAGTGAAAGCTACTGAGAGAATCTGGGCTTTCCTCTGAAGACAAAGGTGTAAAGGAATCAGTGGAAGAAGCAGACCGTTTTACTCAGGCAGGAAAAACTGACTGACTTCAAGGGACCTAGGATTTGAAAGAAAAACTAATGTTTTAATAGGCTAGTCAAGAAACCCAGAAGTCCACTTAAAATGCTTGTAATGTTGGGATTCTGAAAAATGCTTGTGTCCAAAGGTTATTGTACAATAAAAAAATCAAATGCCCATATTAGCAGTGTAGTTTCTGGAAATGCACTGCCCACTTCACAACCACTCCTTACTTACTAGCAGCAGTTATTGGTGATAACCTATGGAAACAACAGCTTAATGCCCTATGGAAACTCATCATGTCTTACTGAGTTTCGGATCAGATCCTAAAATAGGTTCAGCTGAGATGTTACCAGCATTTTCATTCTTGAATCTTAGAATGTTTTCTATCTTCCTGCTCAAGACATCTGAGGATATTTGTAGAAGATACTTATATATTGTAGTTGCTTTCTTTCACTTGTTCAAAATACAAAGCTTTTTCTTCCTATTTTGAGCAGACAATGAATTCTGGTCTGTGTGATTTATCAGTGGTACTTACCAGTAGTTTAGCCAAACAGTCCCTTGCTTGATGTATAGCATTCCACTTGACATCTGCTTATTTTATCTTGTTTCCTTTTCTTAGCTAGATGGCTAAAACTTCTCAAGTAGAAATAAAAACTAATATTAACAAAGAATATACATATTTCTTCATGTACAAGAATATATGTATTTGGACAAAGTGTTGCTATTTCTCAAATATGAATTTTGGAGGGAAATAATGGAAATAACCACTGAGTCAGTAATACAGGCAAACTGAGCAGGCAGTCATGGACTGAATGCAAGGTCAGGAGTCCTGCAGAAATCAGCCCGTGCCTTCTTGTGCACTTCAGTGACGCTTGGAGAAAGCTCTTTAGAGTTCTAGTGATGTTAAAAATAACTTAATTCATTCTATTTACTTTTAGTTTTGAAGATAACATAGAAGGATGTACTGGCTCTGTGGACACAACATAGTTGGTTTTGTGTTGTTTTTTGCCCCCCCCCATTTTTTTCTTTAGAAGAAACTAATGCATTTTCTGTGTATGTGGAAACTGAATGTTTGTACTGGGATATACTTGAAACAGTATTTCTAGCAACATGTACTGAGCTCTGTGAAAGTCAGTGGGAAGGTGACATTTGGAGAACTCTTCTGAGAACACTCAGGTTGACAGTAGGGAATGAATAATGGAAGTGGTACTTGCAGAGAGTTTTCTCTTCTGAGATTTGTCACATCCTAAGTTATCATGCTTGATGCAGTCAAAGCAGTAAGTTACCTCAAGGTACCTTGCAATTGGCCACAATTACAGGTTAATCTACTGGGAGTTCATAGTGGTGTGAGGGTGGGGGAAGGGTTCTGAATGTTTGACTTTTCAGCTGGAGAGAGAAATTCAGAAATGTAGGTTGAAAATGTGATTCTGTTAGGTAAATGTTTGGATTTGGAGACATTTTCTTGGTCCTACTTGCAGCTTACAAAAATGGTGCTTGTCTGCAGTATAGTCTTCAAGTGAAAGAGCACTTAACAGAGTTCTTGAAAATGAGCTTGGATACAAGAAAATTGGTCTCCACACTAAAGTTCTGGATCTCAGACAATTCCTCAGATGAAATGCACGTCATATTTGCAGATGAGATTAATAATGTATGTAACCTTATTGGAATTAAGCTACCTAGGGTTTCATGTGCTTTTAAGGCAACTGCATGCAGAATGATGCCTTAAGGATTGAACTTTTGATGGTGGCAATAAATAATGTAGAAAATTCAAATGTTGAATGCAGAAGAGACTTCAATTGGGCAGAGCCTTGCTGAGATTTCATTTCACACTGCTCCGTTTGTATTCTTTCCACTGTTGTTCCTAAAAGTAGTGGGCCTCCTCTTAAGAATTTTATCATGAGCTATATGTATGCTTTGATGCAGTTTCAAAACAAATACTCAACTTGAAGGCAAGAGGACAATGCAGGAGGATAGAACCCTACCAGGGTCAGGTCCCAAGGTGAACCTCAGTGCATTTCACAGAAAAATTTCTACCCTGAGTTATCATGTAAATGTTAACACAATAGTGAAACTACTGTGAAATTTAAAATCAAAAGGGCAAGAGTAATACTACACATCTGTTGCATTTATTTTTACTTGTTTTAAAGAGGGAGCTCTTTTATTTTTATCCAGTAAATAACACAACTGCTTTAATAGGTAGTCCAGCTAGAAAGTCCTGTAAAAACGTTAAAAGGAAGATGCAAAGACAAGAATTCAAAAACTTAAACATCAAGCAGTGACAGAGCTGGTGAGCTGTGAAACCTTTAACTCCATATTCTTTTGGGTTTCCTTTATAATGGAGCCATTATAACCTCCATCTACCTGTCAGCCACTATTGTTAGCAACAAGAACTGGGCTCAAAGTCTGAAGCATCTCTGCAGAAATATGAAATAGAATTATTTTGTGCTCCTAATGAGTAATCCAGGAAAAACTGAAGCTTGCATGATGGGTGATGTTTCCCCACTCACACACACAGACTTTGGTGGCACAGTTTCTGACTTATTAAAAAGTACATTTCTTATATTTACTCTATATCTTCAGAGATAAAACTCTTGGCTAGGATTTAGAAAGCACTATAACAAACTGGATTATTGCATAGGTAGCATCGGGAGACAGGCACCTATAGAAATGTAGAAGCTGGCTGTCTTTTCCCTAGTGTCAGAGTCTAGTCTGTGCCTTTCTCAGGGGCTACGAGATCTTTTTTTTGTTTCACTGTGTGGACAAGCCTCTGGGGAAGCCCTGTGCTTCTGTGTAAGAATTGGAAAGGTGTGCTACAAGTGTACCCGAACCATTATGCTGGGGATGGGAATGCTTGAACAAGTGGCCAGTTAGCTACCTCAGCACAGTTGGATGCATTTTTCTTTGAGAAATATTTTGTCTTAGAAACCAAAACACTCAACTGTAATGAGAGAGAACTTCATTAACCAGAACGAATTGTTGAATGGTGTCTCTTGCCTTCCCAGACTGATGTGTCAAAACACTCTGCAACCAGGAACACAGAGTGCTGGTGTTTGTCGGTGGTGCTGTAATGTTGTTTTCTCTGAAAGGTCCCCAAGATCCTCATAAAATACACTGGGGCTGTACTTGCATAGTGTTGAGCAAGGGTTTGCCTTCTCTATAGAGTGGACAAAATGCTTGCTAAACTCTGCAATTCACTCATTTTAAGTGTACATTGCTATCAAAGTCTATTCTTTCAGTCTGCCTTTAATCGATGCTCCATAGGAAGGAGGCCACTCTGCCATGCCAGGGACCTTAGCAGATCGCTTTGATCCTCCAGCAGCGAGTGTTTCTGCAGTTGGGTAACACACGAACAGCTGGGCAGAGCAGGGGCCGCAGATCCCCTGTGGTGCTGCTCCAGTCAGGCTTTGCTTTTGCTGTTCACATACAGCTAATGGTACTTGCTTGTGTATTTTATCCTGTACATCTTGATGCCAAGAGGACAAAATTTAACTTTCTGTTCATGACTTTCTAAAAATGCTCTGAACTTACCATTTGGTGAAAGGCTTCACAGCACAGCTGGCCAGTTTTCTACCAGCGTTAACCAAAATTTTTCTGTCATTGAAATTTACTGTAACTGAAACAACAAATGTTGGAACTGGCTCACTGCACATTGCTCATTTAGATAATGACAAGTTGGTGTCATTTCTGTTAATATATAAAGTTGATATACCTCTGCATATTCCTTTGCAAACGGTTATTATTGCTGTTTGGATACTTTGGGAGTGTGACCCTTGTAACACAGTGTACCACAAAACAACAAACAGGCAGAAAAGGGTAAATGTGAAGATCTGACCTTTCCAAAAATCTACCTATAGGCTACAGCTGACTGCAGCTGACATGGAAGATTTGGTTTTGCAAGTGCTGTGGCTAAGAAAGGGCTTATGTCTTTAATTTGCTGAGAGAAGGATTTCTGGTCTATCCGAAGAGTGATAATGGTAGAAAAGCTGAGGGACAAATTCTAGGCATTTCACAGCAAAACACTGACTATAAAAAAAAAAGAAAATAAAAAATAGAGTGGTCTCGTTCAGTGGTAGAAGCTGAGGAGACTGGGTATTGTTGGAGTTTAAAAACATGTATTTTGCACAAGAGTGCTAAAGTAACGAGTAGATTCACTTCACACAAGTAAAAACCAGATAATTCAGAAACAGTGTTGTGAAAGAGGTGTCCGAAATACAACTGTAGTATCTGAAATTCAACTGTGGAAAGGCAGGAAGGAAACTAAAAGCCAGGCTTCTGTGAAAGGTTAGATATTCTCACTCCCGGGAACAGAATCTTCAAGGATTTTAAAATTATAAATTGACAATTCATTATTCAAATAACACTTTTTTTTTCCCCCTCACTGAAAGTGAGATTTGTATTGGAAATAGTCCAGAAGGCTGAATAGTATTCTATGCAGGAGTTAGTTGTAGCAGAAACTATTTCGAACTTGCCAAAGTAGAAGCAGATTCCCAGGCTGTATTACTGGGAAGAATATGTTGCTGGCATTTTATCAGTTACAATCAAAAGCAGCAAGAGCTAAGATTCCTTGGCAGTTTAGTTGGGGCTCTGTGTGAGTTGAGGCATTGTTTGCTTTTCAAGACCCAAAATGTGGTCTAGACTTGCAACAAGGATGCTATTCTATTCAGTGCAGGTGAGCTTACTGAATGACAGCACTCAAGAGCAGTTCAGCCTTTTTAACAGATAATGGTGTTGCTGATGAGACCACTTTGAGAGCCTTAAAGCTGTTGCAAAACAATGGAAATTGTGCCACAGAGTTCAAGCAATATAGTCTACTTGTGTGAAATTGCTATATACAGAACATGGGCCGATCAATGGAGCTGAGGCATTTCTTCCCGAGGGAAAGAACTCTCCAGGGACAAGTCATTGAGAATAGAACTAAACGCCAGTAAATGGAAGGTGTGAGAGCTGGAATTAAAGCAGGCCCTTCAGACAAATTACTGATGCAGTGGCAGAGGAAGGAGGCTTGCAGACAAGCTGCCAGTTTTGTGCATATTCTAAGAATGCTGCCAGTGGAGATGCTTTTAGGGTTCTGTGTCAAGAGGGAGCACGTGGGAAACCTGAAGAGGCAGCAGAGCAATACACCTGTGAGACAAACACTGGCAGGCAAACTCCAGTGCTCCCAAGTTTTGTGCTGTCTAGGCGAACTATAAGATTCATGGAAGCAAGGTTACTATAGTATTTGAGTTGTAAGGACTAAGTTATGTTTCTTATTTACCTCTCAAGTAACGAACCCAGACTAGCTGTGCATGTTGGTATAGTGTTCCCTCACCACAGTAAGTACCCAGGTCCAGTGAGATGTTAGAATCCAGGTGTGGTGTTTCTTGAGTTGATGGCTAGACAGTGATTTCACCTGTTGATGGTTTACAAAATGTGAAGAGTCACTGGAAATAGAAGGTTGGCTTGATATAACCTTGCCTTATGTTGGATATTATTGATGAAACAGGAAGGGCTGCTTATTGGAGACCTAGGAATAAAATCCTAAAGCAGAAGGCCTATTTTATTCAGTTTGCAGAAGGCTGTCTGAGGTCCAGAGCGGTGTATATTTTCAAGGCCCGTAATTGTCAACGTTTCCAGTTAGGTGTTAGGGCACACTTCTGTACATCCTTACAGTCCACAGTGCACCTGCAAATTGACAGCCTTCTCTGTGCTTGTCCATTCTGCGGTCAGCGTATTGGGTAAAAATTCTTGTAAACGTTAAGGAGTAACTGCAGTTGAGTAGCTTGGATCATAGAAATGCTATATTTGATTTTTTTCAATTTATCTAATCCTTTGGTATGGTGAAACATGATTGGTTTATTTGTAGATTTAGATGTCTCACCCTGCGAATCCGCTCTAAATGTAATTGAGTCCAGTTATTCTAGTTAGGCTCTGAATAGCAGGACACAACGACACTTCATTTACCCATCTTGTACAGTGTAACAAAGATATTACAAAGCAATTGCTGGACAAGATCCTCAGTTCTTTTCCAGACAGCTCAGTTAGGTCACCTGTAGTTCAGTATTATTTATGCGTTTTTCTCTCTTTGCCTACTCATATTTTCACTTCTTTGTCACTGTAAAAACCTGACATTAGCCTACACGTGCACTCAGAATCACCAGGGCAGAAATATTCAACACGCTGAGTGTAGAACACATCCCAGTATCACAGCAGAGACATGTGTGCTGGGATAATAAAAATCTGAGAAGTGAAAATACAAAATTCTTTCCCTAAGTTCCCCCGTCCCTGAAGAAAAAAAAGTCTCCTTTAGTGAATTTTATTGGAAATTGACTGCTATGTAGGCTGAAAGCCTGATTCAGTGTTCTTTGAGAAAATTACAGCAAGTTATCTCACCATCTGTGATACTCATGTGGACTCTTCAGAGGAATGGCACAGTTGTTTTCAATCAAATTGCTTTATCAAACAGACTTCTGCACTATCTGAAGAGTGTGTTCACCAGACAAAATAGAGAAAAATTATATAACTTATTACTCTTTCCTTTTCCTTCCCAAGATGCTTCTGTCCTTGATTTACTGCTGTCCAGGAAGGCAGGTTTGCTGCATTCATGTGTGTAAAACATTTGAGATGTACATTCTGTACAACACCCTCACAAAATGCTTTCACTCAACAATGCCCTCCAGCAGTTCTACAAATCAGAAATGTAAGTCTGTAGGTTGTAATCCTTTAAGACAGCTTTCTCAATCTTCTGGGCTGGGGTATAACCATACAGCATTTCTGGAACATGCCGAACCAATTGGGAGCAGACGTTTTCCTACACATTAAATGGGCATTTTCAGTATGCTATTGTTAAAATCATAAACCAGAATGTTAATTGAACAATATCAGACTCTTGCATGCCTCTATCTCTTTTCCCTTTCTTCAAAATGAGTTTAACAATGGAAATCTTTCTCAAGCCAGCAAGCCAAAGCCTGCCAATGCAAAACAGTTGTCTCTAGTGAATCTTCTCTCTTTTTCTTTCATTAATTAAATATTCAACATTGTAGCATACTCATTTCTCACTTGTTTGAACTGGATCAGCTTCCATTCTCAGAATGTTTCAATGTACCAATTCCTTGTAATCACATTGCTGCCTTGAGGATGTATTTAAGAGCATCCCTGGGAACAGAAGCTGTGTAGTTCTAGCCACATGCCTTGAATGTCCCCGAATTTCAGGACTTTTTTTTTTCTTTACCTCTAACCCACCTCTGGCTTTTCATATAAGCCTCCCATGTGCCCAGACCTCATGCAATGTGTTTTGCTCTTCATGTTTAGTGAGATACCAGAATAGTGTGATTATCTAACAATGTATTTTTGTCTTTTTATCATTTTGTAACTTTTACTATTGATATTAAAGGTAGCACAGTCCAATAAAGATCAGTGACTTACCAAAGCTCTAGTATATGCATCGTTCACCATCTCATTTAGTTCACGAGATTAATTGTTGCTTAATCTTGAACTGAATTCTTTTCACTCTGCTGAAAATCAGGAATAGTTCAATTTACATGAATTGTAATACCTCACATTAGCTGGTGTGTATGAAGAGAAAATCACTCTGTCAGTGCAGTATGATTGTGGAACTGTTTCTCTTACAAATATTTTCCAGCTTTGTTGCATTAAAGCATCTTCTGAAGTAAATTTGAGGTATGCATGCACAATGACATGTAGTGTTCTAACTTCAGCTACTTGTGTCTGAGATACTGAGTCTTAAAATTTCTTTACAAGAACAGTAGTATTTGAGTAAGCAAGTTTTTCTCTGTGAGTGGTGATCCTAATGTTCCCTTTATCCTCCTTGTACACTCCTGCTCACCTGTTCTCTCTTGCTGTACTCTTGGCATGTAAGATGGCAAACAATCTGGCAAGTCTGGAGCTGTGTGCATATGCTGGTGAGCCAGCAAGATATCAGGCAACACTTTGAATAGCTGAGTTGTGCCTATCTGACCTCAAGTGTGGGTGCTGCTCTGATCAGCTGCTGGTTTTTCTATTCAGGGTTTAGTTACCTCTGAGATAAGCCAGCTTAGTGCTCTTTCTGATTTTGCTGACATTTACAAATGCATACCTAAGTTACCAGAGGCAGAAAGGAGGATAGCGGACAGTTAAGTCATGTTCAAATTGTTAACAAAAAAGACCCATCAAAACCAACCAAACAAAAAGCACCAAAAAACGTTAGCATGTTTTCAGCAGTGCATTCTTATATTAAGGATGCTTACTTCCTGCAGATCTCTTTGTGTACCAGTGAACTAGTTAATGCTTATATATTTCCAACAAATGGAATTAAAATAGTTTAACATGCCTTTTTTTTTCTTTTTTTTCTTTTCTTTTTGGCAAAAATTCAAGAAAAATTCTTTTTTACTTGGAAGGATTAATTTACATCTTAGTTGCTTGAAAGTGTTTTTCTGGCCATGCTGCTCAATATAATTACAACTGTGAATTCCTGCATGGCTATGGATTTGTTATAGAATTTACTAAAGCCAGCATGGATGCGGAATTAGAATATTCCAGCCTACTTTACTAAATAAGTCTCCAAGGGCCTTTGCTGTTACAGTGTGCTTAAGTACTACAAAAAAAATATTCAACACTGAGTAAGTTGGATCCTGTCTTACTCTTTCTGAGAAATGAAGACTGTCAAGTAATGCTCATAAATGCCTCTGAAGAATAGGTAGAACATTGTTCTTTCTTGTCCTCAAGTTTGTAGATAAATGAGAAAAATCTGTACTTTAAAAGTTGTTCAGTCTCTTATTATTTATTTTGTATGAAAGAACCAGTAAGGAAATAACTAGAAGAGACGTCACTGTTTTAAATTTTATTAGAAATAAGTTATACAGCCATGCTGCTGATCTGCCTGTTCATTTGTCTGTCCAGTCCTCTTCTACAAATAACTTCTGCATTTCCTCATCATCTCAGAGCTACTTAAATCCCTAAAAGTTTTGTGAACATTAGTGACTGTTTAGAAGAGGAGGATCCACAGTAAGGTCCCAGGTGAAGGAAAGGTAAGCAAAGCTGCTGACCTGTAATACACACTCTGTCTGGTGGCAGCTGCCAGCTAATCCACACATGTATAATTTGTTAATAACTACAGTGGATGCTGTTTCTGGTCTGGGGAGAGTGTCTTAGAGGACATAGCTTCATTATTTCTATTATTCATGGAACATCTTGTAATGTTAAATGATATACAAGCAGTGGGAAGATGGAAAACTCATCTCTGATCATAAACTGCAGAAACCTCCAGGGACTAATGAGTATAACACTGCTTCATGCTATTGCCTGGGCCCAGTGACAAACAGGAAGGCCACAGCTAGATGCAAATGAGAAATCATCCATCTGTACTCTGACTATCTTGGAGCTGAAATTACAATTCAGTAATTGCAAAGGGCGAGCAGTGTGCGTGTGCATGTACGTGCACATGCATACATGGATATTTTAGCTCTGGTACTGTTTTTTCTAATTTACAATCCACATGAAAATTGAGAGAACGTCTTACTTCCATTAGTAATGTTATCATTGCTGTTATATTCTGAACAAGTGCACTCTTTGTAGTAGTACGAAATCTTTCCCATGACACTCTCCTGTTTAAATATCCTCCTTTTGTCCAAAATAAAAGACACTTCGAGTTTCATTTTTCTTCTACTTCTGCCTCCTTGAGATGTTAAAGAATAAGGTATCCTATTAATTCTACTTGTAGGAATTCATTCTGTTCTCATAGGACTATAAGTGCCTCCTAAACTGTGCGTTTGTTGGGGGGGGTATCCTCCTTTGTTCTCTTTGTCACTGTGTGCTAAACTGCTCTATTACCAGAAAATGAAATGTTATGCCTACAGTTTTTTTTTTTTTTTTATCACGTTCTCTAAAAGACCAGCCAGGAAACCAGTGTGTCAGGAAGAAACAAGATCAGAACAAGGGCCCGCTGTTTTACAGCAGCAATGTGCTGCTACCCAACACCTTTTGGGTCTGGTTTCCAGCTCTCCTACCACTTCTGCTTCTGTTGGAAGATGGCGTAGGGAACAAATCTGTATGGTCAGCTCTGGATGATCAAAGTGAGAGAAAATCAAAGAAAAATGCAATGAGGATGTGAGTTTAAAAGAAAAGGATGGAAAGGGAGAGGTGTGGATAATGAGTTTCTTAATCTCATCTGCAAGCCCTAGTTTCAAACTTCTTTATACTGAGCAATCTAAGTGGGCTATCAGCAATATGTGGCATTTACTGGAACAGTCTCTAGTGAGCTAGGATGTCTGTCAGAAGTTAGGAGAAATGTCCTTTTTCCTTTGGCAAATTCAGGATTGGATTTCTGTAGGGGCTGCCTACTGCACCTGCAGATTCTGGATGCACGTAGGCTCCTGGAGTCACCATATGTGTTGCCACTGGAGTCTGGACAGAGATTGATCTTCTACCCATGCAGGTATTTCTTCTCAAAAAGCAACCATGCAACAACTAACGGGCATTTGCAGATGCTTCTGTCTCATTATGTGGCTTGCTCTTGGTGCCTCATGCTTAATAGCCTCTCTAATAAAAAAAGGAAAATCAATTTCACTTCACTAGATTTCCCAGAGAGACAGCAGAAGTACAAGTGGTGTTTCTGGTAGAGTTTGTTCTTGAAGCTTTGTTATAAAAGAACTCCAGGCCTTACTGAATGCCACACCAAATACCTCTAACTGGGGATCAAGGACCGTATTGCAAGTTCCTTCTTCCACTGACCCTCTGGTGCACACATTTCATTTAAATTCAGAACATTTAGCATCTGCTAAATAGTCTGTCGCTAAATAGTCTGTCAGAAACATGCAGTATTTCCTCAAGAAAAAGTGCTCTTGCTTTGGTGCTATAAGCTGTCATAAAATCATAGCTAAAGCAATGGTGTTTATCATGGTCTGTTACTGGATGTGTTGCACTACATAGGACTTAAAACTAACTGAGGATTCAAGGGATGGGAAGAAGGTTCTTTCGCTGTCTTCTGTCCACCCTTGTTTAGTCGTAATATTACAGATTTACATCCATTCACTTTGATCTTTACTGAAGTCTTAGGGTGCAAGATTCTAGGTTTTCCAGTTCAGTGACCTGCTTTTGTTCTGTACAGCGTCTGTGTTAAAAGCCTAAATGTTAGAAAAAACATGGTACAGGAGTTATCATGTGGTGGAATGAAATCATGGAGCAGAATAGCACTTTCCATCTGTCCATGCTTTTAGGGTGTTCCTGGGAATGTGTGCGTGCATAAAAACAATTCTGTCTTCTCTTCATCTCTTGAAACAGACCATTTTGGTAGCCTCTCAGTATATTATAATGAGATTTTACAGGTAAGACCTCCATTCATCACAGCTGAAAACATTTTACATTTTATAGACACCACAATGTGACACATAGCTCATCAGAAAAAACAGTGACTAATTTCCGTTGAAAATTTACATGTGAATACAAGATTCTAGTCTTGATTACTTTCCATTCAACGTTTAGGGGATGCTATTGGTGCCTTAAAGACCATACGGTTAAATTTTTAAACCTAGGACCTAGGAATCTGATATAGGTTTGGGACAGATTTAATTCAGAATCTGTAGAAACTGATTCAATGTGATGAAAAAGTTGCCAAGTTATGCTTAAGTGTTTTATTTGCCTTCCTTACTGCAGGTATTCACTGCCAGCTACTGCTTAGGGTTTAAATACTTGTGCAAGGCCAGCAGGATAGGCTACAAATGAAATTACTTGTAAGACATATTCTTTATATGGGGCTCTATTATTTGAGTGGTACAGTCCTTCTCACTTGGAAGTTCTAAAAATCAGAGATTTTTACTCTTATCCACTTTTAATTCATGGCAATGTTAAGCAATAACACAGACTATATGTAACAACAACAATCTACTTAGATTTTTTTTTTTTAAATTTCTCCTCTTCCTTGCAGCACTTTAGGCCATTGGAGTTTTTGTAAGGTGATGTATTCCTAGTTAGAATTTAAGTCTAGTGACTGGAAGTTCAAGGTTTGCATCTGCTCAGAATAATATTCCTGTACTATTGCCTATAAATTATTCTCTCACAATAGCTTTGCAAGCAAGTATCATGGGTCAGGATGATTTACACTTCCTTGAAATTAATCTAATTAATAGATAATTTTACTATTGTACTTTCTAAAAAGATGATAAAGTTCAACAATAATGGACTCTACTATGGATTATTCTATCTATTAATATCACTATAGATCAAATTTGGTGATCAAATTAAATCATAGATGGGTATTAAAAACTTTTGATAAAATGCTAATTTTTTATTAATCTTATTCCAGTACTGTTGTAATTGTGCTGCACAGGAGGAGGGAATAAAATGAATCAAACCTAATTTATCCGTTACTAGACAACAGCATAATTTAAAAAAATCTAGTTTTTCTTTCTTAGTGATGTGATTACCTTGCCTTGTTTTAATCTTAGTTTGAGTAAGTGACAAATTTTGGACTGCTTTGCATTTTGATCAGATTGTTTTTGAATTTGTGCCTTAGTGGACTATTATCATATCACTTCTTTATCTCTGCAATTTTTAATGTGCTTTTACTTCAGCTTATTGACCTTGTTGATTCTCAAAAGCAGCTTTGTTTGCACTTGTATTGGGTTTGCAATGTGGTTAAAAGAAGAGCAAACCATTTACCCCTATATAATAGAATAACAACATTTCCTCCTAGTCAGCAGCATGGCTTGCTGTGACATGCTTTTGCTGCAGGGGGAGAAGGGTGTCTTTTAAGGTGGGTGGGGTTTTTTTTGTGGTGCAGAGGAGATTCTCTATACTGAGGTTGTGTGGCGTGACTGGTTGTTTAATTGCTCTTTTTAAAAATTTTTTTTTTTTTGGTGCATGGTTGGTTTGTCAAAACCTCTCTGATTCTCCTTTCTCCTAGGTCTCTGTGCAGTAAAAATAGCACGGTAATTTATCCATGACTTTTTCTGTTTATAAATATGTTGTAGGCAATCTATCCTGTGGTCAGGGAAGACAGAAAAAACTCTGAATTTTTTTAACCAGAGCAGAGCTTCCCTATAGACTTCAGTAGTCCTTCAGTTACCAAAGGGAAAGACTTTGGGTCTAAGAGAGGTAGCTGCCTTGCTTCTCCCTTTCTGTGAGCATCCAATAAGAAGAGGAGACAAAAATGAAAGATTAGCAGAAAATGTCTTTCTGTACTTACTGTTATGTCAACTGATTTTATCATCCCCAGTTTTATGATGTCACAAAATCTCTTTTTCCTTTCATTTTAAAGGGATGTGTCAGCTGCTGTCTCTTTGAGGTGACGGTATGAGGCTTTTAGGAGATGACAGCTCCGGTGTTCAATAAAAAGAGGGAGGAAGGTTGAAATAAAATGTGCATAACTGGTAGTTTGCTTCATCCTCTAATGCTTTTTACCCTTCAGTGGACAACATGACATTCCTTGGTACAATCTCGGTCAAAATTTGGGAGGCTAAATCATTTAGTGTGAAAATTCCTGTTTACTCTGTTTAAAAGCATAGTGAATATGCTTATGTAAAGTGACTTCACTGGGGTATGTTTTCTGTCCTGGCACACCCTGCGCACAATGTTTTTCACTGAGATACTTCCAAAGTAACGTGAGTTAAGGCCAGCTGTTGTGCATGGTTTTTGAAGTAGCGTCTAAAGACTTAAAAATAGATTGAGATGCTGTTTTCAAGACCGAATAGCTGCTATTATGTAGCTGCTGCAACCTCTTTTATCCTGCCTGGCATTACTGAGACCTGAGCTTTTCTGAAAGTCTTTTTCTAAAAGCTTTACAGAGGTTGTTTGGCTTCTACAGTTCATAACTAAGCTATAGTTACAGAAGACTCCAGGGATGTTCTGCAGTGTTTTAAACAAACAACAACAAAAAAACAACCAAAAAAAAACCAAAAAAAAATTAATTATCAATTAGACAAGCCGTAGAAAAACAAAGGAATCAGGCAGCCACTGTATTTGTTGTACTGGCAGCTCATCAGCTGGAAACAAGTGACAAAGGACTTGTTATGGATGTGCTGATCACTCACAAGATGATCAGGAATCTCAATAAAATTGAACCATCACACACTAGTAAGATTCCTTTTGAAAGACTGAGTGCAATACCAATAGTCAAGAAAGATGACAGGAAAGCAGAACAACAGGGGTAGGGAAGCTGATGTATCAGGAAAACAGAGGACCTGCTTATTGGAAGATACAAGAAGAATTTGGTTCAGTTAGCTTGCTAAAACTGATTGAGAGGAGGTATATCAAAAGTGAATTTCTGAGAATTGGTAGGACTAATTAGAAATGTTAAATGCAGTCTATCATTTAGAAAACTGCTTCTAGTCTACTGGCCTTTCACTTAGATTAATACTTTCTAGGCAAATACATTATGAAAAGGTGATGCCCCCAGTCATCCCCCAAAGCACATTCTTTTCCTGTAGCATTATATACTTCCACCTCCATACTCTTTGTCATAGAAGGCACTTCACAGGGCCTAAGTGGAACAGTACTTTCTTTTCCTTAATGCAGCACCAACCAAAAGAATCTGTATCTATGTAACAAAGGCTTAAAGACATTAACAAGGCTGAAATACAGCAGCCCATCACGATTACAGCAACTGCAGGAGTGGTATCATAACAGAAAACCAAAAGCCAAACAGCTACAGAAAAAAGGGGTATGTGTACTGGTCTGCACAGGGAAAGTGACTTTGTTTCCAAAAAAAAAGATATTTAATATCATAAGAAAGAATTACTATGAGATGAAACATGATGTTCTGAGAGGGAATTTAGGATGGAATTAGCTAGACAGAGAAGAGTAGCCAATGAAGATTAGTTAAGTACAAGATTCTTTAAAACAATTACGAAAGGAGAAACTGGCAGGAAGGTTTAAGACTTAAATGGGAGGCTGGGGCATAATGGCAGAAAAACTATGAGATTAAAGAATTAAAGATAGCAATACCTTAATGTCAATAAAAGGGGAGAATTTGAGAACAGTATCGTTGGGTAGCAAGAAGCTGCTGAAGCAGAGGCACTACCCAGCACAGCAAAATGGGGAGTGCTGCCTGACTTTGAGGATTAGAGTATCTAAGAATCGTCAGAGGGTATCAAATTAGATGTTGTGGCACTCAATGAGGTAATAAACTTTCAGGCAAGAGGAAATGGAGTAAGACCAGCTGAAACTTGAGTGGTGACATTTGTGGTGAATGCTGAATAACTAAGAATGAGAAACTGAAAATATCAGGATTTAATGTCTTGAAACATTAACACCTGAAGTTGGATCTTCTCTCCAAAAATGTTGTTGGAGCCCTGACAGGCCTAGGGTTTAAAGTGATTGAATCTATTTTCTAGCACTGTGGGCTTAGTTACATGTGCAGAAGCGAGGAAATTGCAGAGAAATATTCTGATTGCTCACATACTCTGTTTTTGATTTAATGAAACAAAGTATAAAAAAGAGATCTAATGAAAAAGGAAGAGCATCATTAATTTTGGCATCTAAAATAAAATGAAAAATGATCAGCTTATTAGTGATGTGCATTTTGTTCTTTGAACTTCAGTAACGTGTGAATGTCATACAATGCTTACAAGGAATAAACCTGGAAATGAAATAAGTTAGGATGGATCTTTGTGTTCCTCCCCTGACTTGTGGACAATGTGTCTCATTAATCTGTATAGCAGTGTTAAATTAAACAGTGTTATTTGTTGAGATTTATGGCTAAAAGACTTAGAGGTTCACTGAGAAAATGTTTTGCTGCTTTTTTCAGAGTGCGGGGGTGATTGTTATAACTTGTAGTGATGGGTACAGATCATAAACTCTCATAACTTGTAATGACGGTACAAACTACTACAAACCCAAATATTCTGACAGAGAACATGGGCACCATGAAGAGTGGTCAGTCACATGTGGCCACAGGACAGTGGGGTACTCTGTCCTGTCCAGATTCATTCTTCTGTTGATAACTGCTCTTTAAGTAGCACTGGGGTAAAGCTAGAGATAAAAACTGATAAATAGTACCTAAAAATGAAGACCTTTGAGAAAAATAATGGAAAATATTGAAAACAGACAAAACAGTAAGAGTGACATTACTGTATTCATTATACATGCTTTTTGAATATCATAGATCCTAAATGTTCCAATATTAAAAATAATGCTGGTTTTGGTTTTGGGTTTTTTTGGGGGGTTTTGGTGTTTTTTTTTTTAAATAACTGAGTATGATTCTGGTTCTAAATGAACTTTAGGAAAACTCACATTTGCCTAGTACTTGCAAAGGGTCTTGGGGCACATTATTTAATCTCATTGGTGTCTCTGGCAGTTTCCCTGATGGAAAACACCCTTTTGTAACATCTGGGATATTGTGATGAGTTCATTATGGTCTGAGTGGCCTTATTCTACTGCTTTGGACCATAGTGGTGTTAAAGAGAAGTGAAAACAAATGGACTCTGGGCTGTTAGGGTGTGGGAGAAATTTATGTCCTATAGAAGCTTGTGGGCAGAATCTGCTTCCTGCATCAGCAGCAAAACTGAAGGTTAGAGCTTTTTCACATCCAGGTCAAGGCTTGCACAGTTGGCAATTAAGGAAGTTTCCTTATGGCTGTAAGCTACAAAGATGCAGTATTTGGGTCCCACAGACCTCAAGAAGAATATTCAGGAGCTGGGTTTGGTGATGCCAGACTTGACTCAAGTGGGAGCTGAAGGATCCTGAGTTTGCAAATTGAGTATCTGATACACAAAGGCTTTCAGAAGGAATAAGAATAAAATTTTATAACAGTATTTTTCTTACAGTTCCTTTTCAAATTTGATTGCGCTTCTGGCTTTTTCTTGCTCTTCTTTAAATCAATGAGAGATATCTTTAAATGAAGGAGGAACAGGACTCAACAGTTGTTTTTGTTCAGTGCAAGTGGCCAGATGTGCTGACTTAAAACTGAGTACCCAAACAGTAAATTATGTCTTTGACTAAAATATTTGGTGAAAATACTTGTTTCTAATTGGGTCAAGCTTTGCTGCTGTTCGAAAACAGCATGCCCTGGTGGCTCTTAGGGACCTTGTACAGACTATGAAAATGAGGAACAGAGTAGCACTGACCTGCCCAAGATTGGGCAGCAGAACAGGAGCCGTCTGTGTCTGTCCCATAACAGATGCATCCTTTGTTTTGCAAGCCCATCTTGTCTTCTAGAGAACAGTCCACAGGCTGTATGAAGCAGTGTTGTCACTGTAGTTTTCATTTATTACTGTACAAAAAATAAGCTCAATTTGAATGTTTTGGATTTGTCTACCATTTTTGTTTCTTGTATGCAGATAAGTAAAACATGCATGGAGAGAACAGGGGTTTGGAATAATTTCTGACACCTGGCAATCACACAGTATTTCATGGACTAAAGAATGGAAAACTCTGCTAGGTACACATTTGTGTCACACTTCTTCCATCAAACGTTCTGCATCAGTTCTGGTAAAGCGGCCAGGAGTGGTTTCTTTTAAGTTTAAGAAAGCCACAAGTAGGATATATATCTTTTTACATCTAGAACCTTTAGTTTTTAATATAGGTTTTTGTCCATATGTATTTTTATCTAAGCTTTATTAGATATAGTAATCTTCTGTATGAATTTTCCATAGAGTTTTCCTATTGCATGTGCAAGTTCAATGATGCATTTTCATATGAAACACATAAAGCCCATTTAATAAAAAATAAAAGCACAGAAAATCCAAATCAGTTCAATTACACTTGCAGATTAAAATAAAACTGTAATATATATCTATGGTATCAAAATGCTAACTCTATGAATTTTTGATCTGCTTTAAAAATGTAAATCTTGGGTTTGATTAGATTAGTTCTGGAGTAATATACACTGAATAAATCTGTCTTCCTTTCATGTGATTTGTCAGTGTTTATAGCAGGTTTGTCCACACAGCTTTCACCATTATTTTCTAGGCAATAAAAGCAGCCATGCAGAAAAGCCACCCATAAATGTCAGAAAACAGAGATATTTTGTTGCATTCCAAGGGCTTTGAAGGTCAAGTTCAATTCAGTTAGTTCACCCAGTGTGAGAGGAGTGTGATATGATGATAGAATGTGTGTTTAGATGGGATATATATGTTACTGTCCGTGTGCTATTCTATCAGGATAACGGATCAGTGAGAGATTAAACTTTATTGCTTGGAAGAATTTCTTTTGGAAAACTATCAATTTTTATGATTTCCTCTAGCTCCTATTGAGATGCACTGCAGAAATAATGAATCTCAAGAATTTATAGCTTTTAGCACAATGGTGATTGTGGCTTTTAGATGCTATTCCACTGCAGGTACCATTCGATAGTGTGTATTCACAAAATAGGTCTCAGGTCATGGATTTTATTGTAAATGTGAAATTGTGTTTTGCTTCTTTTGGATAAAAACTAGTTCACATAAAATCATTTTCCCAATTCCTAGAAGCGAGAGGTCAGCAAAAAAAGCAAAGACTGTGGATTTGTCAGAACAGCCAAGGAGTCTGTTCTGCAGTGTCCCACCAGGCCTTGCCACAAGCTCAGTGCTTTGTGGAAACCTTATCTTTTTCTTTCTTTCTTTTTCTTTTTTTTTTTTTTTTTTTAGAAGAGAAGACATGATCAATAAAGCTCATAATTAAATTCAGGCCACTGCCTTGATCAGTGCTTTTATTGAGTTTCAGTGCCTTGATTTAAGGAGCTCCCCAGTCAACTGAGGGATATGTCAGCAACCTCTTGAGCAGTATGTGAGCAGTCATTATATTTTGTAACTATAATGCTACGTTTTCTTTGCTATCTGGAGAGTCTCTCTTGTGGCACCTTCTGATAACCTCTGGCTCATGTTATCCAAAGATGAATAATGAACAGACTCCTACATGTAGATAGAATACAATTGTACTCAACAGGCAAGGAATTTAGTTTAAGTTCCTGCTAGTTTGCAACATTTTCTTGTGATTTTATCAATAGAAGTGCGTAAAATAGGGTCAGATTATGCCAGTACTTGAAAGGAAATTCTCTGCCAAAAACGTTCAGGTCATTTGCCCCTCTGTGCCGGTACAGGCGCTGCATTGCGCAGTGCAGCCCCTCCTACAAACGAGATTTAAAATGTAGAAAATGTAGGCCTGGCTTCTTTTTTCATTTTGATCATAGCATTGTTGGGTCTGCTGCTATGGGCATACAGTGTTTAACACAGTTGATCTGCATCCTAGATGGAAAGTCTATGTTCTAGTGCTGTGATAATAACATGATTGTTAATGTGTGCTGCAGAAAGCATCTTGCTGTGTTCTGCAAACCCTTGTCCAAAACCGACCACCTAAACCCCACCCTAGCAATGAATTCAATGTGTATCCCACAGATGGCATGTTGCTCTTACACTGGAAAATGAACTCATAAAATAGAATGAACCCTGATGTGACCATCCCAGCAAATGCCATATGCCTCCATTTGCTCAAAGTTGCCCTGAAGGGTTGTATGCCACAGAAATAGTTTAACATCTACATCTAAATCTTGACTTTGAAGATCTGTTCAGAAATGACAGTGCTATGTTGGTGTCTAGCTTCTTTAGAAATCCTTTTTCTATTTTTTTTTTCCTAAAGTCCTTTTCCCTAAGCTTCCAATAGGGAAAACAACATAAAGGAACAAGAGTTAAACAGAGAAAGTGTGTTTTCCTCACTAAGAGTTGTATGTTCCTAGATACATTGCAGAAAATTTAAAATCCTGTTACAAAATAGCTGATCTCGGCCTACACTTCTTTGTAATTAGGTCTTGCTTTTTATCAGCTGTAAATGATTATGCCTATTGAAATGTTACGCCACATGCCAGAAGCAGACAATGCTTGGCGGCATTGAATAATATACTTTACTTTTCTGATGACAAATGTGTCAACCATGTATAGATGATGTAGGCTAAAGCAGGTTTATCCAAAGAAAATAGAGAGATTTCTGTGCCTGATAAAGAGAAAAGGGCCTTGCAAAAATGATTTAGAGCCCAGTTTACTGGGTTTGTGTAAAAGGCTGTGTATGGAGGCTACAGCTGTGCTGGAGAATGTCTTGGTGAATTGTAAATGCGAGAAAATAAAAAAAGGGTGGGGTGGAGAGGGGAAAAATTTCAAGGAACCACATACCTCCTACAGGCCAGTTGAAGAGCATCATCTCTCAACCGCTTTCAATTTTACAGTGGTCCTACTTTTTGGGGGGGAAGACCAGTTTGAAAAAACTTTGTGGTTCTGCTCTCTGAATTCAGACCTTTGCCCGGTGGGGCTGTGAAGGAGGTTTCTACCCCCGCACTAACCAGTGTTTGCATCCCTGCCGCTGGAACAAGACATTGATCTGCATTGTGTGAGGGTACACTGGCTGTCTGAGGGTGCCTAACACAAGACTAAAATGAATAATGACCACCTGCTTCTCTTTTCCTTGTTGTGCTTCTGAATAGCAGGTGCACTGCGTACACCATGGCAGAGAGAACATCCAGAGTAACTTTCCAAACATGCTGGCCTCCCGGAGAGCAGTATGGGATGAAGCTGACGTGAAGGGCCAGAACGAGAGTCCTGCCACGTGGCAGACTAGGCAAGATCTCTTTTGTCACCCAGTGTTATCTGGCCTTTAGAAGGAAACTGAGGCATGGAGCCAATTTTTGTTAGCTTCAAGTCCAGCGTGGCAGTCAGGGATCTTTACAGAGGAGAATTCAACGGAGGAAGTTTGGGCTTGTCCAGATGGTGGTAGGCAATTTCATTTCACTTGTGTGAATTTCTAGGTACGCAGGTTTTGCTCTGTAGCATAAATTTTTCCCCACAGGTAAAGGTTTCCAGCAAAAGGCATTTGCTTCACAGATGTGCAGCCTGAGAATACTGAGAATTTGGGGTTGTTGCAACATTTTATTTACTTTCATTTTCTCTGCCCCTGGGCTGCTGTCATATTTTTAATTTTACTTGTTTGATTTTTAAAATTTTTTTTCCTTATCTAGCAGTTAGTACTTCCAGAGGTTACATCCCAGCATAGTGTTTGCTAGACATATAGGTATGTGATTAACATCCATTCCTCCTGCTGTGTACCAAATGCACTGATTATTTTACTGCTAGGAGCAGAAATTGAATTTATCTCACTTTTACTTTAGGAGCCATCACATCGCCTTTCCTGTAAGTTTTTGAAACAGGAAATCGAGTATTTCTGATATTTCATATGAAATAATAAAGAAATACAATAGGCTTTTAATAACTACCTCTTTTTTTCATACATAGAGATCAACAGACCAGAGGTTTTTTATTGTTTTCGCCAAATCTTTCTTGATGCATCTGTGAAGTTTTGTTATTGCTTTTCTTCTGTTTTATGCATTTTTGAGTCTATTTCTGCTGGAAAGAATAAACTTTTTGAAAGGAATTTTTCATTAAAATATTGGCAGCTCTAGGGTGTCTTTCAGACTGCTTGTGAAAACTCCTCAGTTAGGGATTCATTCTTATGATGTTGTCTATCATGAATCTTTATATATTTCTATAAAGGAGAGAGAGTTCATCTATGTGAGGTATATCTGGTGGGGTAAGAGTTAATACTCACGTTTGGGTGGTTTTCTCTTTGAACTTTTTCTCAGCAGGTGAAAAATAGCTACAATCCAGTGGTACTTCAATAAGTAGTAACAACCAACTGCCAGGCTGAAAGATCACAAATTCTTGTACCAGCAGTTCTATTATAGGGAAGCACATGTTAGCCTATGTGTGTGTCTGAAAGCTTGCCAAGCTATTGATAAGAAGAGCTGGGCAATAATCCAGAGTAAAAGAAAAAAAAAAGCACTATTTGAGAGCTGTACTGCAGAGGCTTTTCTTCCTTTTTAATACTATTTTATCATGCAGAGACCACATTAGTATTTATATAGTATGCATCTACAGCTACTGCTGAAGGTTACCCTAATTGTGAAGGACATCCATAAACCAGTAACAGAAGTTTTAGATTAAATAGTCTTAACAGATCTTCTAGAATGAAAAGTCAACAACCTTATTTAAAGCGTGCTTCTCTGTTGTGGGCATTTTAATGGGCTAGATCTTTTAAACTACTGGACAGCTTTCATTTGGAGTATAAATAAATCAAAGCAGCAGACTGGCACAAAGCATGCCTTATCAGAAGTTTAGGTTGCTTGGTAGTGCTGTGACTGGTTTGTGAAGACTGGAGCTGTGCTAATGCTGTATTTGTGCCTTGTTGGGGGTAGAGTCTGTTTGCATAGGGAGCTCTAGGCCAGAACTATGCTGCTGAAGGAAATAACAACTCAGCTTTGAGTAAGCAGGAAAGGAGTGGAAGAAACAATCACTATAGGATATGGAGAACTTAAAGTGCTGGAAAGCCTGAAATCACTTTAAGGGGTAAGAATATCTCAAGATTAAAAACAAACAAAAAACCCACCAACCACCCCCCCCAAAACAACAACAACAACAACAACCACCAAAAAAAAAAACAAACAAAAAACCCCAAAACAAACAAAACCCCAAACCCAAACAAAAACCTCCTTCACATCAGACTTTGAGTTTAGGGCAAGAGGGAATAGTGATGCAGATTAATTTGACAATGTTTTGCGATTTGAAGGGCTCATAATACCTGTGACTTTTCAAATGTAGTAACTTCTTATGCATGGTTGCATATGAGGGATCTCCAAAATACTTCAGCATTTACTCCGTGAAACTTTGAAATTCTTCACCTTACATAATTCCATATTATTACCCAAATATGTGTGCTATTTCTGATGGGAATGCTGTATGTAATAGTTATGCAGTTACCTGAGACTAAATGCCAATAGCAATAATCCTGCGGTATGTAAGCAGCAAAGACTTGTGTTATAGACCACTGCTGCTGCTACATCAATTATTTTGGCAACACTGTGCTGATTGTTGTTTTTGTTTGCTGCTCAGGTCTTACCCCAGTGAGCCTGAGCGCGTTCTGCAGACTTCTTGCTTTAATGAAGGAGATATTTGAATATGTTTTATTTTGCTGTGAAAAACACTGTCTAGCTGTTATGAACCTAGACACACCACCATTCACATGGGACTGCATTGTGAATCGTGGTGAAAACTGAATTATGTAACAAGTTTTCAACAAATCACAACAATAGAAGAGGTACAATGAGTTGTGTTCTTGAGGGCTCTTAAGCTCCCTTAGCTATAAAAAAGGCCAGAGTTCCTACAGAGGAGGCAAGAAGTGTCTTCTGTTCATACGTTCTCAAACATCATAAACTATGAATACAGTCCTGACCCAGCATACATTGTCAGAAGAAATACTTTCTAGGCCATATAGAAAGCTAGAAGTCATATGTTTCTTTCATGGTATATCTTTTATCTAGTTTTATGTATGCTGCATTTCTTTCCTCACTTGTCCGTCACTGAATTTTATTTCTGCTCTTACTCCTCAGCTTCTTGGCTGCTTACATTCCAGTTTAGCAAAGGTGCCCTTTTCCGGGGGGCGGGGGGGGGAAGCTTTAATCTTAATTTTACTGGGTTTTGAACCTAAAGCAGGTCTTACTTGTGATACAACCCCTTACCTGCTTTGTAATCTTCTCCTGAGAGAGAAACATTGACAGCCATCCCCCGTGGAGCCTTTGAACATATTCAGGTTAACTTTCACTTCTGAAGGAGAAGAAAGTAAATCTTCAGCTACCGATTTTATGCAAATGTTGTTTGACATGTGTCTGTTTCTAAAAGGATCTTTGCTGTACAGTCTTGCTCCCTCTTTGAAAACTTCCAGGACCCCTGCCTGAGTATCCCTCCAGTAGCCCTGTTAAAGGGAAATTCAGGACAAAAGAAATAGCTGGAAGGCATATTTATTTCCAATACGAGTGAAATCAGTAAGGTGTACTGAACTAGTGTGCTGAAAGAGTTTCATTTTATGCTCTGTTGTAACAGAAAGCAGCATTCAAAGAGGATGCTCAAGACTATAAAGGAGAAAATTAAATAAAACTATTTTTAATATAGTGGTCTAGAAAACGAGACAAATTCAGTGCGTGTAGCTATTATTGTTTTCAATTGGTATTATGCTTGAGTAAAAAACCTGAAACCCTGCATCGGTCCTATAATAAAAATAGTATAATGTGAAGAGATATTAAAAAAGCGATTGAGTTATTCTGTATGCTCTTAAAGGTACAATATTACTGCATATTGTGTCATCTAAGAGACTCAAAGCCCTCATGTAAGTGTTTACCTTTGATTTGTCATTCCAAGCGCAGTATTATCATGTATCCACGAAAATAACTGAAAAAAATGAATATTTTGTAAAAAATCAGTTTCTGAAAAAAGGTTTATTTTTCAGTTACTGTTTGGGGCATGGAACTTGAGTGATTGCAAGGGTCCTTTACTAGAGTCTTCCATAATATCACATTCAACTTTGGTACTTAACAAATTCCGGTAGGTAGTTATAACAGAAACAATAAACCTGAGAAACAACATAGCTCTAGAATAAAAGTTTAGGAGTAGCTTCTGTTGATTTCTTTGTGATCTTAGGAAAGATGCTTTCAACTTCAGTTTATGCATCTGTGAAATGGGTTTTTATTGTTAACCTCACTAGGATGGGGTTTTATTACTGCTTGCAGAATGGTTTGATAGTCTCTTCCATAGAATACATTCTACATGGCAGAGTGTTGCTCTTGGGCTAGAAAGTAAAGATACTGAGTACCTATTTAGTACATAAGTAAAATTTACAACTTAGGAAATTCATATCTTCTTATGCTGAAGATGTTTCCTTTCTTCCTCCCTGCTAGACAACTGTATACAACATAAAAAATGTTTGTGTCTATCTGGCATTGTTGAACTACAAAAACTGTTCTTGTCAGCTCACACTTAGCAGATTATGAAAGAAAAATCACTAAAACTTGCTCAGACTGTCAGGTTCTTGCCAAAATTAAGCTAATGAATCACCCTGGCACTGGTAAATAGCCAGACACAGATGATATGGAGGTTATAAATAGTGTAGTGTTAAGGCACCATGTTGCCAAATATGTGTGTGTATATATACACACACCCCCCCATGAAAGTACTGTTGTTATTGTTTTATTTATGTGAACTTCTTCATGAAATCCTAACTAGCATAGTATTATGACAATCCTGTTTTTATTTCAATTCTTATTTTAACAACCTGGATATAAATTGAAGCCTTAGAAGTGTGAGTCATGCCTACTGTTTGTTTATTTTGATATACATAGTAGACAGAACGAGCCTGGTATCTGAGAAATATCTGAAACTGGGATTTTATTATTGTGGGGAGTGAGTGAAAAGAGTTGAAAATAAACTGTTTAGTTCTAGTGTGTGCGGGATCCCAGGTATTGTACTACGTGTGCTCTGACCTGATGTGGGTCTGCTTTTTTTTTAACCATGAATGAGCAGCTACATAGTCTTAGTGTAATTAACAAATACTAAACTGCATCACTCTTCTGCTAAAGCATCCTATATTCATAAGTATGGTAACTTTTTCTTGTGATTTTCATCAAGACTAGTAATGTACTATAATGAATGAAATAAAATGTTACAAAAGCTAGTAAATCGTGAAAGTAGTGCAGCTAAGAACGTCTTATTGTTTACTCCTCACTGAATATGTATAAAAATATTTATAACTGAATATACATTTTTTTATTTAAATGTCAGCAACATCAAAATATCTACTTTAAATTAGCTAGCAAGATATATAGATTGGTTGAGCTTTATACAGAGGATGTTTCCATGTTAGAGAAATATTTCTTTTGTTGAGATACTATTTGTATTCATGAGAACTGAAAATTAAGGAGGAATAAGATTTCTTTCTGTGGAGATTTGCTAATTAATGTTGGTATAGCTTTACCAAATGCTAGGATGTGTGAGCATTTGAAATGTTGATGCAGATAAATTTTGAGAGAAATTAGAGTCTAGTGTTCATCACTGTATATAGCTTCATACTTCTCTGTCATATCTTAATGTACTGTAGAATTACTGTAGAATGTGTGGAGTCTCCAATACTAAATTTTAAATTTTATTACAGGAAAGATAACAAAATCCATTTACCTGCAGAAAGAGAGATCTTACAAGAAGCACTTACTGACGAATAACACTTTTTTTTTTTTCCTCTCCTTGAGCAGGTAAAGGAGAGAGGAACTTAAGGGGAACTAATTACTTTTAGAGGTGCCCTTTAGAATACTTTTACCTACTGAGCAGACTGCCTTATGGGATGCTAAAGGCTAAAATTATGATAAGTAGGTGCTTTGTTGTTTTTCAGTATTTTTACAGTGAAATTTATGGAGCCAGTGAAATTGCAATTTGCAGTAGTTTTTCCCTTGGAGAATGCGTATTGTTGGATCTCATGCCTTTAACAAAAATTGCAAGGGAACCGAATCCTTAACACAAGTTCCTTTGTACAAGATGATAAATAGACATTGTGTTTGTATATGGCTATTTTTTTTTTTTTTTTCCCAAAAACAATTATAACAGATTCCGTTCTGTTGTAAAAATTCCTTTATCTTGTTGCGTTGTTCTAGTTAGTGGAGGTTCTTTCTAGCTAAGCAACACACAGACAAAAATCTTTGGTGTTTTCTTTTTCAAACAATATTTTCTTACATAAGAAAACAAAAGGCAGCTGCACTTTTTTTCCCCCCCTCCTCCTATAGTGGAGTTTATTTAAAGAGAAGGAATATAAAAATCAGATGGCATCTTAAGAAGGCCAGGAAATCTAACTATGCAATCCGAATGCTTCTTGGGGCAGAGGTTCTTTAGATCAGCTCCCTGTGAGAAGCACACAAAGCTGATTGCAGTGTTTTCAAGTTCAGAACGTATCTGCACAAAATAAAGGAAGTACAAATGGTATTCAACAAACCAGGAATAGAGAATATGTGGAAATCGGGTAGTGGCATCATACAGGGCAGTATTGCTGCTTCCCGCTGTGGATGTTTTGATTGAAGTGTGCTCAGGTAGTGGAATGAGACTGTAGATTCCCCTTTAAGTATCTGCAATAGTTTAATCCTGTTTTGCAATAAATAACATGACTAATTCACAGTCCTTCTCAAGGCTTTATGATTATCACTTGCACTGTGCATCTTGGCTGCTCTTAACACTTACAAGGCCCTGATATATAGCTAAACATTTCTGACTCCATCTGGTACAAAAAGAAGTGACACAGAAGTGCTCCCCAGCCAGTTTATTGCAATTTAATGTAAATCTGTTATAATGCAGCTGATGAAAAGTGCAGTGGCTTCCATGAATTCTGAAAGCTGTGATTGGGTTGCGGCTGCTGTGCTGCCCTCTGAAGATTTGCTGGGTTTAATTTTACATTGCACAGTCATTAGCTGACTACAATTCCTCCCTGAATCGCATTGCCACAATACTGCTCCTCTTCATCATCCTCTTCCCTTTCTCCTCACAGTGACCTCATTCACCCATGTTTTCCATTTCAGTCTTTTGTTGTTTTTATCTTATAAATTGCAGCCTCCTAATACATCAAAACAGAGCTATGCAATCGACCCCCATAATAGTATTTTTTAAACTCTTGTGTGTGGGAATACAGCAATATCCCTTCAAATTTGCTGTATGCTCTTTGTGATTCTCACTTTTTTGTGTCCAGAAACCAAACCGAAGCATGGCAGCAGTGCCGCCAGGCCGTGTGCGTGGGCACATGAGCCCTGTGTGCTTGTGTTCAGTAACACTTTGTCTGCACCTTTCCCAGTATGTTTGCTGTGTAAATATCATCATTTCTTCTGCTCAGCGTTTTGAATTTGATTTTCTGTAGACTGTCAAATGAACCTCCAGGCAAAGAACAAATTCATCTTACGTGGTTGCAATCAGAGCTTGCCTTTCACCCCTCCATCACTGCTGCAGCATGACTGATCTGATTGCCATCATGTACAAAATCTGTCCTAAATGTGTACTCAGCTGGTGCCTGTTAGGTGGTGGTATTTGCAGACAAAAATCAGGGTGATCAGACTCTGCCATCCAGCATTAAGTGTTGCTATATACTTACGTAGGCCCTTAGGCAAATATTTTTTTTGCCTCTTTTCTATATGTTTTACTGTTTAGAGGGGTAGAATTACATTCAGTAGGGTGATTAAACTGTGGCAAATTAGGTAAAGCTTGAGTGTAATTAAAGTGCAGTAAAAACACCTGTAAATGATGATTGTTCCAGTCCCTCAGGGAAAATTTAAAAATAACTCTTATGATAGAGTATCATACCTAGAATCTTTACATATGCTAACTAACATGTATTGTCCTTAACTAATTTGTCAAGAAGTAATTGACCGCATAATTTAAAAAATACCTAGGAATGAGGGGAACATCATATTTCTTTTAAGTTTTTTATCCTGTAGATTGGGTAGTTACCCAGGGAAAAAGTTGACATCATTCTGTGGTTACATTAACCAGTCCAACCAACTGGATTAGGTTAGAGGTGGAAAGCAAAGGTTAATTAGATACAGGCTTCAGATCTCTTACATTATTAACTATGGAGGTCATCTTGTCCAAGATAATAATGCCTCACATTGTCAATTTGTGAACCTCCAATAAGGCAGACCATTGTGCTGACTTCACATTTATTCTAAAATATTTAAGATTAGAGAGTATAAGTTCTGCTGTGCTGGAATGATTTAAAATGAATGCATGATAAATACAATCTGTAGCGATCATCTTCTTCACAATAAATTTTGTGTGGTATGACTGCAAGTGGTATTTTCACTTTGTGTATTTGTCATGTGTCTAGAGCACTGATGATTTTGAATGGAGACTTTGGTGTGGATGTTTACATAAAAATCTTAATTGCATATACAAATAAAATTTAAACCGGTTCTAAAAGAAACTCTTGAAACCTCTGAAATGCAAATTTATTGAAACAAAATGATTCAGTCACCCAGCTCCTTGTGCTGCTGCAGCAAAGTGACTACCATAAAAATAATTTCACTTGAGGCTTTCTAGAGTGCTTTTCCCTCACCCTGTAATAGAAGGTATGTATTTTTTATTAAAACTGATTCTTAATTTTAATAATTTATTTTCTTTCTTCTTTTCATTACAGAGAAAATCCATTGTTGCTGTGAGTTTCATTGCAGCGTTCCTCTGTCTGATCATCGTTCGTCTCACAAATGAAGTAACTTTCCCTTTGATCCTAAACTGCTTTGGACAAACCAGTGTCAAATGGATTCCATTTTCTGATGGCCAAAGGCAGCCTTTGAGAACTCACTACGGATATATAAATGTGAAAACACAAGAGGTAAGACCTGTTATAAAGAGCATAGCAAAATGGACTGGTAGACTTTTCTGTCTCTGATTCCTGCTTTTCTACCAGCCTGCCCAGTGTAAATACTAAAGCAAGTAATGTTTCTGAGCGAAGTGTCTTTTAAATTTGTGCTACCATTTAGATGACCATTTAATTTTTTAAATTTCTGTCATGTCTGTAGTGGCGAGCGCAGTGACCTTGCCTTAAAATCATGCTTAGTCGCAGTAAAAACTGACATTTATACAAACAAGAAAATTTTTCAGATTAATTTCAAGCCTTTAGTCCCTTTAACTCAAAAGGAAATTTTCTTGTTTGTTTTTTTTGTAACAAAGTCCTAATAATGTTTCATTTTGCCTGCAATACCCATGGAAGAAGTAGTTTGTGTTTATTTGCATGGAAGAAGAAAAGGGAATGATTTGTGAAAGGAATATATGCGAGTGTAGAAAAGTTATAGAGCTAGAGGTTTACTGGATTTTTCTGAAGCTGTTACACTGACACTTGATATCTATTTGAAAGTAGTATTTCCGGTCTGTATTTTAAAATGCTTTGGCCTGTACCTGCTTTGCAAAATACTCATTGCGTGATAAAAATACTTCAATGATAAAAATATGTTTTACAGGGGCTCCTGCTTTAAACTGTCTTAGCTGGCAAAACATCTGACGACATCGTTGGGTGTTGGTGGTAGTGGTGGGTGCTTTTTGCCCAGACTCCCCTCTCTTTCTCTCCCTCTGTACTATTTACGACAGAGGCAAACTTGCAAAATAAGCTAACATAGAAAATTAACTCTTTCTAAAAGTTGTTTCTGATCAGCTATAGCACTGTCAGCTGTGAAAAATACTATCAGACTTCTACTTACTGTTACTTATTTTTCTTTATAAAATTGCAATTGTTATATTAATGAATGAAATTCATTCACATACCGGCTTTTATAGAGAATGACAATACTTTACCACTTCATGATATTCAGTCCTATAAGTGTATTGGACAAATTAGTTACTATTTTACCTTTAGAGTGTTAAATATGAAAATCAGAATGAGAGAGGGTGATACTTTTTAGGAGGCAGCTTCTTTTAAGCTTGTCTTTTAATTGTTGTCCATGTAAGATGCAACACTGAGTATGTTGGAGCCCAAAGTATGTTATTTAAGGAGCAGAAAAAGGACAAGCACTTGAAAGGAAATCTATTTGAGTCAGAGTGTGAATCCTAGTCCCAGTGAAATGAATGGGAGCTGCTGTTGAGTTCAAAAGGGCTAAGGCTCCATCTAGCATATCTTAAATACAGAAGGACTAGGAACCCACCAGAAATGAGAGGGCAGTGTGTTCTGCATGTCCCTGGATTATTGCCACGGTGGCAGGTGTGGAATCTGAATGAGGCAGAGCTGCCACAGTCACTTGATCACTATCAGTCTGGACTGATAAATGGAGAGGAGAGGAGCATGCTAATCCATTTTTATTCATCATCGCCTTCATCGGAGGTTAGATGTAGCTTGTGGGAGCCTTAATTCATTCTTAAATTTGATAACACACTTGGAAGTTCTAACAGTAAATGAAAATGAATGTCCTGAAAGTTGGTGACCAGTATCGGTTAGTAAGACATTTGTCTCAATTTAGCTTAGGTCATGAAGGACTCTTTAAACTTAGTAATTTTAATTGTTTTCCTCCTTGTATTTGCACATTACATTAATATTTGCTAATTAAAATGATAATGAAGAAACTGAATGTGTCTTGCTAATTGTGAATGCACTGTCTTCTGACTTAATTGTTCCCCGTCCAAGGGAAGTTTATTGTACTGCCCATGTGAAAAGCTTTACATGGCTCGTGTTCCTAAGTCACACTCGTAGCATTCTCAGACTACGATATTTATAATACAGATTGCTTTAAAAATATGCATTTGTTTGCTATTTGTATTAAAATGACCAGCCATTCTTAGTTGTTCATAGAGATTAAAACACAGATCTCTCATTTCTGCAAGTGCCTAATATATTGAATTTCTGCTCATTTCATAGAATTGAAATACCATAATGAAGTATCAGAAAATTATGTGATGGAGAGGAAGATAGCAGAGAAGGCTTTTAAAGCCATGATTTGGCTTTCTCTTTTTTTCTTTTGCTGGGAGAATCTATGCACACCTGTGAATATGTTCACAGTCTTCTAGGGTGTCCTTTGAAACCTGTCACCCTACTGGGTCCTACATGTCTCCTGCTATCCGAGAGCACCCCCTCCTGCTCATCAACCACTTCCAACATCCTTTTCCTTTTCTTCACATTTGTTCTCTCTTCTCCTGTTCCTCTCAGGCTCCATGTGTGCTGCATGCCAGGGCTCTCTAATCCTGACTTCTCAGTGTACTCAAATAGTGCATGTACAAGGTCAACAAAACAGAGTAATTAGAGTAATTTACCAACAACCCAGTCATCTAACATTACAGGGAAGCTAGAAAATCTACATGAACTACTCCTCTAGCTTCCCTGTCCCCCTCTTGCATACTTTCTGAGGAGAGGGGAAAAAAAAAAACCAACAAAAAACCCCACCACAACAACAACAAAACCAAACAAACAAAACAAACACAAAACCAACTTCAATCAATAGGAAAAAAAAGTTGGTTAGGAGGAGATGATTTCTTTTGGGGCAAGGTTGAGTGGGATGAGATGAGACTTGAAACCCTTATGAGATGATGGAAAATCAATTACTTGGTGGTTAAGGCTGAGCTGATCAATGATTTGTATTAAAGGAGTTCAGGAAATATGGTGATATGAACATCTGTGTTATCTTAAGTAAAAAACAGTGATGTGTATATTGTTAGGTATGATCAGAATAATGCAGTAAAGACGTATTTCAAGAGTGTGTATTTGACTTGAAAGTATAATGCTATGGCATTTTAATTATTAAAAAGTCTGAAAAAAATTTAAGGTTACTATAACTAGGTTGCATGGGGGTATTTAATATAAAATGCAAAGAGACGTAACTTAATCCCTAATTAAGACTGTACATAATACAGGGTTGTTGCTATGGTTTCCTTGATTTGTAGCTATAGCAACGGCTTTGAAAAACTGACTTTTATGTACATTAAACATACTATATTTGAAATATAAATAGAAGTGAAGTGTTGTACTATACTGGTTCATTATGTCTAGACACATTTTAGTTTGACTTTTGAGATATTTCTGAAATAGATGATTCTTCACCTAGAAAATTTGTAGCTGGTACCCACCCTTGCTCTTCTCAAGAGAACAGATCCCATAGTTAGTCCTTCACAGTGGGATCTCTTTTCTTTTTTCTGTGTCCACATTTGAGGGGGACTCCCTTAGATTTGGGCAAGGCTATGGCTGCCTGTTTTGCAATATTGCTGTCTTGCTCAAGTACACGAATTTTGACCTTTCAGTGGGAAGGTGTATGGGCAAGATGACCTTTTCTGTCCCTTATTTCTTCTACTTTGTACCTACAGATTTTTGGTGACAGGTCTCATGAAATCCATCTTTAAGTAATGTCATGCCTATCATGTGTTAGTTACTTTTATCCTATTCCTGGTATTTTTTCACAGAGAATACTATTTTGATACAACTCCACAGTGGTTACCCAATTGAAACCTATTGTCATTTGAGTAAATGTCACCCGCCACCCCAAGCTGATGTAATGATTCTTCTCCTGTATCAGAAATGGGCAAGCAGATAGAAAACATAACTTTCTTCCTTCTTTCATACCATTCCTACTCTACAAAGAGTTCTGGTAAAATTAATGAACATCATGTATTTAAATTGCAGCATTATGACATCAATTTAAAACCCATTAGTGGTTTGAAACTTCATGCTAGGCAAGTCTAATAGTGTTCTTGGATATTTGATTGTGCTTCCTGAAAGGTGAGTATTGAATAGATTTTTACCATACCGTCAGTATTAAAATAATATAGCATTTTCTTACATACGTAAAATCTGAAATATAGCTGCAATAACACTTGAAACATAATTATAAGTAGTATATTCAAGTACTATGCAAAGATTAAAACTGTTCTTGGAAAAGGGTAAGTTCTGAGATGACCTAAAATCCCTACATTAAACTGCAACTGTGAGATCTAATGGCTTCATCTGAAATTAATTCTGAGGGAGAGAAGAGCCTTTGTGTCATGAACGTTGAAGGATCTCGCAGTATAGTAATGAACACTAGGTAAAAGAAACATGCATTGTAGCAGGTGGGTTTGTTTTTTTGTGTGTTTTTTTTTAATCCTATTGCAACTGAAAACCTCATCAATACTGTGATATTGAAGTAGCAAATAAATTTGGATCATATACACACCATTTTGTCCTGTAACCTGAACAAACTAATATACAAACAATAATTGCTTGCTGGCTGTGGCACACCCAGCCACATACATGTGTGAACATTCAACCTAAGTCTAGTTTGTGGTGTGGGGTTTTTTTGTGTGTTTGGTGGGTTGGTTTGTTTGGTTTGTGTGTGTGTTTCTTTTGGTGTGGGTTTTTTGTTTGTTTAGGAGTGGGTTGTCTGGGTTTTTTTCTTCCCCAGAAGTTCTGTGGTAGAAGTCAGCTGAAATGAGTGGGCGTTTCCACAAATGAAATATCCCAGACATGAATAAAAATGGGAGGAGGCTACAAACCTTATACATATGTGTGTAGTATTGGTTGTTTGTTTTTTTTTTTTTAACCAGAACAAAGTAACTTAAATAAAAACACAATAGCACCTGAAGTATAGAGGAAAACGTCACATGCAGAAATGTAGGCCGTGTGATGTGCTATCTGGTAGTAATTTAAGGCACGTACCATTTCAACAATAGCAAAACCACAGTTGACAAACTTGTTAGGAGTTATCATAGGAAGGACCTATACCAATCATGAGAGAACATGTTTTCATAACACTTGAATAACTAAATTAAAAAATGCACATAGAAAGCAAAGACTGTGATGGACAGTTTAATAGTCATTTCTTTCCATATATGGGATGTAAGAAAAATTTTAGAAGGTCCAAAATTTTAATACGAAATACTAAAAATATGTAAAGTTAGCAATCAACCTGGGAAGGTTTAAGTTTTACCTATATTAGTGATGGATACTGATTGACACTTACTATGAAGAGAAACTTGGAGAATAGCGCTGGGCTCCATGTCAAAACAGAAGGTACAGGACTGTGAACTTGTGTGGTGTGTTCAGCTAACTTCAGAGAAGCTTGTGTCATGCTCTTGCTGGGAAGAAATGGGTCCTAGGGAGACTAAAAAGCTTCATCAACCAGAACATACAGTGACAGAAAGTTGCTTTAGTATTTAATTGCTGACAACTTCATGACTTCCATCCTGTCTTTTCCTTTGGGATCTTATTCATTTTTACAGCTTAAGAATTCACAGGATATTTTGTTAAGAAAAGGTCATCTGTTTCATAGTCATTTATCATTTATATCCCTTCTAAGACACAATTTTATATCAGTTGCTCTGTTATATCATTGCAGCCTTAGTAATCATGTAATAATAATAATAGTAGTAATAATAATGGAACTAAAAGTAAACATGCTGTATATTCTTCTGGATATTTGTTTGCTCCTGCCATATAAATTTTCAGGAACAACTTTTCTTGAAAATACTACAGAAGGATTGGCTACATAACATTTTTGATGACAATCATATTGCTTGTTACAATTCTGAGGGGGATTTGTATGGTGGGTTGTTGATTCCCGTCCCTCCCATCCCTCTGTGTTTGCTGACTATGCCAGAGCTCCCATTGCTGGCTCTGGGAGCCGTAGGCACACACTTGAAAATAAAATTCCTGCCAAAGACTTTAACCACCAAATGGTCAACTCCAGGAACACATCTTATATTACAGAAACAGACCTCACTGAACAAATTATCACTGGAGTCCCCACTGCCTTCTTCCTCTTTCCAGCCCCCTTTTGGCCCAGGAGAAGAGAGAACCATCAGAATGAGCTGTGAGGTCCACTTGAAACCAATCAGGCTGTTATGAACCTGCAGGAGAGAAGGCAGCACAGATGATGTGTGTCTCAGTAGAGTAAATCCTGCCAGCTCAGCCTTTTTCTTTCTGTATATATGGAATTAGCTCAGGTTTTTAAAGCTGCCACAACTCTGATGGTGTCTCGTGAGAAAAAGTCAAGTGCCAGGATAAATATATCAAGTATTCTATACAAAGGAGTTAAATCTGCCCCACACAGAGCCTGAATGTAATGAGTCAAGCAGTGCTGCCTATGTGGCAGCTCTGCTTGCCTTTTTCTTTTTTTCTTTTCTTTAAGAAAAAAAAAAAAAAAAGACTAAGGGACTTGAGAAGCGATTACTATCAGCAAGTGAGCTATGCCATCAAAAGTCAATCCCTAAAGAATCTGGCCTGGTAGAAATAAATGCCTACGATACACAGTCATGGGCTGGAATCATCTGTTGGAGCTTACAAGTTATAGCAGAAAATGTGCCTGGTGTTAGAGATTTGCCATCTACCTTGGTTATATGTAATTTCCAGAGATTTCTCCCACCTTCTTGAATATTTTTTTTACTGCTAGCAAAGGGGAGGTTTATATTGGATAATGTTAGACTCCCTATGAGAAGGTGCCAGTTGTGTTTTCCGTGTGAGAAGTATGAACATGCCTCTCCAACTGAGAGACATGACACCATGAAAACTTACTCGAGACCATTTGGAAAACAGAGAACAACCTAAGCTTTGCAGTTAACCAGCTTGATAGACAAACTTCTATCAGTAAATTTTTGTTTTCATTAAACGGCAGCTGGACCAGACAAAGTGAATGGAATATTCTTTGGATTGGTAAAGAGAAGATCAGAGAGGTTTGGTGTAATAGATTCTTGAATGAGACCAAAGCTCTGGGGATGACAGGAAAGATGGGGTGGTTGGTATAATGAGCAGGTGAGGGTTGTGGTCGAGGGGAGGAAGGAGGAACTTGCTGTAACCTGAACATGGTCTTACTCTGGATGAGAACTGAATTCTGTTGCCATCATGTGATTTCAGCTTTTGTCAGTAATAGTTGCTAAATTAATGATGGGCTGGTTTGCATTAATAGTAAGCAAGGTGTCTTCTTGGTGATTCATTTCATCAGCTGGGAGAGCAGGGGTCTGTAATTTACTAACTGAATATCCTCCCACTGCTGCTGTTTCAAAATTAAGATGCTTTCATCATAAGTTCAGTGTCACTCACCTAATTTATACCCGGAGTCTTTCTCTCATGGAGGTTCAAGGTATCCTTTGCAGCAAAGTCTTGCTAGTCTTGGATGCAGTGGTGATGGCTAAGGTACACTTTGTACTGGTGTATAAAATACACCATAAAGTAAAAAGAGCCAGTGAAAATGGAATTTTGCTCATATAATTGTTTCTACACGACGAGTTTCTGCTGGCTATGGTAATCAGCAATTTTAGCTCTTTGAGTTCCTGCCCAGCATCTCTGTTCTGGCAGAGACACATACACTGAGCTGACCCAGGGCTATTAGTACTTCCCTGCAGGGAAGCTGCGTGCCAGCCACACATACACTCACACATACGTACACAAATGCACACGTGAACACAGCAGTTAGAACTTGCACAAGAAGCAGGTTCCTAACACTGACAATCATGCCAATTACTGGCTAGTTTTAAAGTGCAGCCATCTTCCTTGAAAGCCTTTGCTTTCCAAGTTTGCTCCCAAGGCCATCTGTCATAGCCTGTGTTTGGCAGCTTCGTGTTCTGCTGCAAGGGTCTGTGGATTGAATATATTAGGGTTTTTTTCTGGCTTATTGTTCTCTGAGTTGGTGGAAAGTTTCTACTGCGTGAGCCTTTTCTCTTAGGCTTTTTGTTAGATTAAAATGTGAACCTTAAATGCATTTTTGAGCTGTTAATCTGTTCTGTCTGCTCTCAGGCTGAGCTGGAACAGGTGGACTGGTATAACTGCTGCATAGAGGGAAATGAGCTAAGAGACCCCTTTAGAGCAGATGCAGATTGCACCAGCAATAATTGCTTTTCTTGTGATACTCTCTCTTGTCTGGCTGAATACATTAATCCATACTACCAAATATGTGTTATTTGGTCTGTAAGAGGGCCTGTATGACTGTCATATTGAAAACATTATGCCCCTGACTGGCATTTCTATGCTGGCAGTGTGTGGATCCTGGAGCTGTACTTGATAGAGTATCTGTAACAAGGACCTACATTTTCTGTGGATGTAGCTGTAAATTTTGTCTACTCATCATAAATAATTTTTGAACTACCTCTAAACCAATAATTACCAGCACCATTGAAAAGTTCACGGTAAATTAAGTCCATGAGGCTGCACCCTAAAATGAAAACCAATTCAGTCTGGGTAGAGGTGGGGAAAAGATGAAGTTGTGTGTTTATTTGCAGTATTTCTTTCCTCCATCTTTATTTTTCCTTCTCATTTGATTTTTTTTTTTTTTATATTCAGCTAGTCAGAGATTACAGTAATTTGTAGTTTCCTGTCATTCAGAAAAGCAGTTGGCATGCCCATTAGATGAATAAATACAGTGTTAAATGAAATTCCCAAAATTAGTGCAGAAAAATTACTAGAGTGATTTTGGGATTGTCCACTCAATAACAGCAATTCATCCTCCATTTTTATGCCTAACCCAAGGGGTGCACATTACTGCCTTTACTTTGTTCATACAAGTCCTCTTTGCTGCAAGTAAAAGCATCATTTTTTTCAGAGAACAGCTGCTTGAATTTGTCTTTAAGAGTCTCTTGCAGTTAGGACCCAGAGTTTTGGATTTGAAAATGATGGAAATGCCACAGATCTTGGATCAATATTTCTCCGGGGGGCAGAACCTGCTTATTCCAGTCTGCAAAGAATGCTCAAGGGCCACGTATTAATATTACACCAGCCAACATGCAAGTTGATTTGGGTTAATTTCCCTGCTTCTAGTTCAGTGATGCTACCACCCTCCTTCCCTTCTGCTTTTTTGATTACTGATGCCTAAGATTTGTGTTTGTAAAGACAAAATATAATTTCTGGAGTGCATCAAGTTGAAAAAGTATTCTTTTGAGCTTTTTTTCAGATGACTTTAGACTCCTGTGAAATGCCTGACTACATGCACAGGAGCCACCCTGAAATATTATAGTTCCAGAGCAGTACACTGAAAGCTTAGATCAGCACTGGCAAATATACTACAATAGAAATTAAACTCCAAGGTGACAGACAAAGTTTGGCTTTTAGGTAAAAACAATAGCCCTGTATTTGTTGACATACAGTGTATTATGGAATTGATCAATGACTGACAATTTTGTTCTCAGGTACTTTTTGTGAATTTAATTTTATTGATTTATTAATATTTTCTAGCTTATGATACAGTTTCTCATGTCATCTTATTTCTAGCGTGTAAAAATTTCTAATGTCTATAGGATTTCCTGTTAGATCTTCCTTTTTAGATCCAGTGCTGATTTCTTTCTTCAGCTTCTGTCTTCTCCGATTTGTCTTGTCTTTCACTGCCCAAAATTTCTTTCACTAGAACATCAGATTTTCTCTTCTCCAAAAATATACTGTTCAAGATAACTTCTAAGGCACTGCTTGGAGATTTAGGAGATGAGGGACTGTTCTTAACAAGGTTTGGTTTTCAGCTCAAGGTTTGGTTCCTGAATAGATTCAAGATGTAGCACCAAGAACAATGCATTGTATTGATCCAGTCTTCAGATGACAGGCTTTGGAAAATAGATTTCCAACCAGAAGAATTTATGGCAAAATTGTGTCTCTGCTCAGAGCTCACATACATTAAGTTTCTTTCTGCTGTCTTTACAAGCATGACTTCTTTCTCAAATGGAGCGAGTCCCTAAAAAGTTTATTTGCTGCCATGCCAGAGTCTTCCAAAGGCTGAGTACAGGCACTTTTCAGTGGTTTTGAGGCTAAACAGGCTCTCTAGTTAGAAACCAGAGAAATGTAGCTTTCTCAAAAACGTAGCTCTTTAGTTCTCTCAATGGCAGATCTTCAGGGAGTCCCAGAGAAGAGTAGGATCCTGTGGGATCCCCCATTCAGATGAGTCCACTCGTTTCTGCTCCATTTGGTCCTTGGTGTTCAATGCGCTTTGTCATCACCAGTGTCAGTGACAAATGATGGAGCTGACAACGTTACTGTAATGCAAATAATGATGTTCAGTCTTGACCTTTTACTCAGCAGAGAACAGGCAGAGGAACAGGGTAGAACTCTTGTGTACCAACCTCGATTTCTGTCCTGCTGCTGGTGTGGGCCAAAGGTACTGTTCACTACTTCTGTTTCACCATATTTGTAAAGGATTCATGTTTATAAAGAGCAAGTAACATTTCTGGATCAAGTCACTTCTGGTCACATTCAAAAAGTGAAGTGAGGATGGTGAGATTAATTCTCATATAATGATTTGGGATCTACTACCCCTGATCCATTGTCACTTATTACATTGTATTACAGCCAGACCTTTATTGTCAGAACAACAACAAAAATAATCTTTGCACTACCCTAATGCTTTATTCTGATTGACAGAGGACAGGGCAATTCAAGTAATGTGACAGCAGTGTTAGCATGTATTATATAATGATATATAGCAACTTTCGTAGACTGCCATTAATTTTTGCATGAATTCTGTCTGTCTTTGATAAGCATGTGTAACTCCTGATAAATTATTTTGGAGCTGAGCACAAGAATCAAGGAGAAATGGAGTTTTCTAGGCATGGAAGCTAGTGATAGCTGAAAATGAGAAGGCAAAACTGACAGATAATTGTGGATGAGAAGTCATTTTCGAGCAATGGATGGGGGTGATATTGTTTCCTGTTTAAAATGAATTGCTACCTCTGCTGGCTGCAACACAAGGTAAATTCTGTCACGAAATCTAAAACATTTGTTATGTTCAGGCTGTTGATAATCGCATAGGAACCAGCATTGTGGAGCTCCCTCTACTTGCTCTTAAGTACCTCGCTCCCATTCTGGTGGGTGTTACCCACTCTTCATTTCCTGGGGAAGAAATAGTCTGTGAGGGCATTTATCTGAACAGCACAGAAATAATTTTCTGCAAACCAAACTATTATCATAACAGAATCCTCAAAAAAAAAAAAAATTACAGTGACACTGAGGTTTCTGAAATGAGTGTCTTCTTTTAAGGCCTCTGTTTCCTCTGGTATTACTTCCAGCCCTGTTCACCGAAACTACAGTGCAAGTCTACCATGAATAGCATGAATAATGCGCATATTTTTCTGCTAGTTTCAGTGTGTGGTAAGTAGTTACATATAGAAAAAAAAAATTTAGAGCTGAAAAAAACCCAATGATCTGCTAATCTCCTTACTAGTACGTGATTGACCCATATTTCACATTAATTCATGTTTTAGCCTGTCTGCTTTTATATTTGTAATTCTTGGGCCTTTGCCCACATCCCTGGTAAGATCATGCAGTGGACTAACAGTTCCCCACTGCAGTTTTTCCTCAGACAGAGTTAGGGAAAATATTACAGCTGTTTATACCTCATTGTTTCTTGCTTCTTTAAAGATCTTAAATATTTCCTCTTCTCATTCTCTTCTTTCTTCCAGTGGATGCAGACACTTGCAGTTCCACCTTTATGACCATGTCAGCAAGCAAAACTCTTCCTTATTTTTCCTAATTTGTCCATAGCAAAAGCCCACCTCCTCCTCATTTCTTCCTGTCTCAGTTTTCTGGAGCTTGGATTGGATTCAGCTCTAACAGGACAAAGGACATAATGTTACCTCTGCTTCTAGATATCAAATTACCTGGGATTTGTTTTTCCGAAAATGTATTGGATGGTTTTATCATGAGATTAACGACTTTGTGGTTTCTCAAGATGATGCCTACCTTGGTATTAATACTTTCTTCATGGTTTTCTGCTCTTTCTGCAAACACCATTTATTTTCTCCTGAAGATTATTTGTAAAGATAAGGCAGATTTAACAAGGAAAAGATCACAAAGATGTATGTTGTCTAAGGCAAATGAGAAAAAGGTTTAGAACTGAAAGGCAAAGTGATGTTTTTGGTGGTGGTGTTTGGTTTTGTTTTGTTTGTTTTGGTCCATATGAGATCTTAGAGCGGTTTGGGTTATTCTTGGAAATATGACTTTTGGCCACTATTTTTTCCATTCAGTCTGCAGTAGTGTTCTTACTGTTTAACATGTTTGTTCATTAGAGGAACAGCTTTCATAATGGAATGTGCCAGGTCTGTTAAGAAATTAGCGATTCATTTTACGTTAAAACCATCTGATTTGTACATACACTTGTAGTTCTTGTGCATTCAGATTAATTGTCCAGTTATCTACAAAGCTGTATTCTGAATTCCTCAAAATCAGTCTTTTTATCAGTCTTTACTAAATGTAAAAGTGCCTCTGGTAATTTCTCTTCACTCACAAAGCATGTCATTTTTCTCTGAAAAATCTAGTTTGTCTAGCAAGATCTTTATAAACAAATATAATTTTAGCAACTACATATCACTAACAGGCATTTCTACATTAGATGTGAGTAGATATTATTGCATAATACATCTTAATCTGTTTGAATTTTTAAATTGCTAGAGAATTCACGAATGTAGCATTTTTGTTTCTTTGCAATATGAGCATCTCTTTATATAGACTATTATGCAATGAAGTATTTGTCTACCTAAGGATCTCCTAGATTTCTACTACTTTTTTGTATTTGAGCTAGGATAATCTTTGAAAAGTGTTCTGCACAGAGGTAGCGTCTATTGTTTAATGATCTATTAGCAGGGGTGGCAAACTCATTTTCACCGGGGGCCACGTCAGCCTCGCAGTTGCCTTGTCATGACATTCAGCCCTTTGAAGGCAACCGCGAGGCTGACGTGGCCCGTGGTGAAAATGAGTTTGCCACCCCTGCCCTAGAGGATCTGGGGAGGCAAATGTGTTTCTATAACAGATTGCTTGGTTTAGGTTTGCTCCCAGTTATCACTGCAAAGGAAACATCAGGTTCTTGTGCTTTGTGGAACCGGTGTGTGTGTCCACAAGACTCTCATCCTGTTAAATAGATTTGGTGTTTTGTTCAGTTTCACAGCACCAATTCTGTCCCCAGATGCAAAGCACTGGTCACAGCTTCCTGCAATAGTTTAAGGGCAAAGGAGATTGAAACAAGGTGGGAAAACATCCACATATTGACAGCTGTTATACCTAGAGCTATGCCCTGTGGTATTTGGAGAACCTGTGTTTTGCCTCATCGTAATTAAACTGTTTATGGTAATCAGCAGTATTTGTGTATTCTACTGTGAAAGGATGCCTAGTTTCATTTTGCAGCAGCAAATGGACTTGACATGAGCTTCGGTCCGTAGGTAGTAGGTTCTTGAAGGCTTAGTGTTACTTTCAGCAAAATGCTAATCTCACAAATTGGTACATTTAACTGTCATCCACAAATGCACCCTTTTGTGTAATATGCAGTTGATTCTAACAATTACGGATGCAATTTAATGGTGCCATCCTCAAACCTTCCAGTATGATACTACCTAGAGAATTTGTTACTGATGAAATCATTATGGTGGTATAGAAATGAAATAGATTACTACTAAAATTACTCTCAAAATCTAATTGTAACTTCACTGGAATTTTTCCCATGATGGACATTAAGTACATGCTTATTTCTTATTTTTATAGAAGCAGTGTTTTTATTTGAACGCTTAATTTTATTTCACTGTCTACTATATATATGTTAGGTTCTGCTTCTCATTTTCACTTGTGGTCAAAGATAATTTTAGTCCAGTTTTTATTTTATCTGATATTCTTCCATTCTTATTTCCCCTGTCACATGAATGAAACATACATGCTTCCTTGAGGCCTGCCTAGGATTGCTCAAATTAACGCAATGAAGAACCCTATTTCATCAATACCTAAAATGATGCAAGTTCTCCCAATTTCCTTTCGAGGGCTTCCTTGGAAAGAAAAACATGCTTTTATAATTTCTTAAAAAAAAAATCTTGCTTGATTGTAGTCCATGAAGAACAGGTGAAATCCTTGATCAGGATGGGAGATTTCTGTGACTGCTCAAGTTCCCCGAGTACAGTACACTGCACTTCCATGCCATCCTGTTACGTTATCTGTGTATTGTTCTAGCTCTTATTAAAAGATGTGATATTTCGCCACCTCCAGAGCAACAACCTGACATCCATCTGTAGTTGCACCTGTTTTTCTTTCTGCTCTTGATCTTACAATATAGATTGATCCAATGAAAGCTAAAAAATGCATGTGCCTGTTCATCAGATTCTCTCTGTAGTCACAAAGCCGGGGCACAGAGGGGGTAGATGGCCACCAACCACCACTTTTGTCACCGGCCATAGAATAAACTTGATTGATGGGCTCAGAAGACAATGATGCAGAAATAGTTATTTGTTTTGGTTTTTTTACATAATCTTATGTTTCTTGTATTTTTCCATCTTCCTAAAGCAGCAGACTGAATGATACTAACCTAATTTGATAATAATTGTTGAAATTTGCCTTCAGGAAACTGGAAATTTGTGAACCCATGGTTCTAAAACCTTATGATTATACACTATATCTATACAAAATGTATTTATGTGTACTTGGACTCAGTACTATGATTGTACTTAGAAGCAGGCAACCCTTCTTCCTAAACAGGAAAGGTTTTGCAAAGTAAGGAGGGCAATATTGTTGAGATGGTTTGAATAGTCCCATGGGTTTCTATAATTTTGCTGAACAATTGCTTCCAAAGAATCTCAGATACCAGAAGCTATTCCTCAGGAGGAAAATATTGTTAAGACCATTGTGCTTATATCCTACTATTGTGAAAATTGCCATGGGATTGTTACCTTTCACCCAGGTGGTCCCCACTGATGGGCAGAGATGACCTTGATTTAATGTCTCATCTGAAGGCAGGCAGTTCTAACTGTGCAGCGACATCCCCCAGTCGCTCTGTTGCAGCGTCAGCGTTGGATGCGAGCCCGTGTCTCAGTCAGAGATGTGCATCTCTGACCTTCCAGCATAGAGGCAATAGTGCTGCCAGCTGTGTTATGCTGACAGGCAAAGGACTTGTTTTTGAGATCCAGAAGCAAAGAAATTGAGCTAAACACAACACAGACTTCTACTGTTGGGGTGGGGGGAAAGTGGCGATAAACCCCAGACAATCTTTCCTTCAGTTTCCAAATTTTGTTTTCCAGGTTGCTGGGAGTAACTTGCTTCATTAATGCAGTTCTGCAGAATGATCTATTTAAATTTTATCTCAGAGTGAGTACTTTTAGCTGAATAAAAGCCTTTTGAAAAACCTGATTTATGTTACAGTCACAGCATTAAATATAGCAGTTCTGGTTCAGTGGCAAATGGTGGGGTCAAGGTCCATGGTCTGCATTTTCGAAGTGCTGTGCATGGATTTGCATGCACAGAGCTTACATTAGCACTAACACCATTTGTACATGTGGCCCCTGTGCAGTACTTTGGGAATGTAGCCTCAATACAGAAGATATTTACAGCACTGAAGCTCATGTTGGGAAATATGAACAGCTGTGCTCCAAACAAAAACCACACATCTGAAGTAAGACAAGCATACTGAAAATTATGTTCTGGCAGTTAACGTTTTTATTTGTACACACTGCTATCCAAAACTGAAAAGAAATATTATTCTTTCAGGATTAATATGTTTTGCAGAGCTAGTAGGAGAAAAAACCTGTCATTGGAAAAGATTTTTACTGATTATAATTTTTCTTTATTGTGATTCCTGTAGTGTTGGTACAAAAGAAATATCATTAACAAGTGAAAGTTATGTCACTCTTCTAATTATGTTTTACTAGCAGTGAGATGACCTCTTTATACTTTTAAACAATCGATCGAAATCGTTCCTCTAAAACACATATTTACATAGATTTTTAGACTTTACTGTGTTAATTTTTTCAGTTCTAATATCTGAGCACCTGCTGTGCACAGGAGGTGGGCACCTGAGAAAGCTTTATCTGTCATTGCAGGATCCTTGCATTTGTGTGCATCATGTCTAGAGTGTACTGGTAGCTAAATCCACATCAAGTTATAAGGACTTTGTGGAAAGGAATGTTAGTTCATTTTAAATTTGACTGATGGATCACGTGCCGGTGCCTCGGGTTTCCCCCACTGGACTGTCTCTGCCCGTCTGTTCTCCTGTCCCTGCAGGGTGACGCCTGGAAGGTCGGAGGCGTAACTCCACCAATCCCCACGCGCTGGGAGCAAATGAGGCTTTTGCAGGATACGTGATAATTTTCTAACTAAATGGACCGTGCTAAATACTTCACCTTCACACACAGTTTGACATGTGGAGATGTTTGAGGTGGCGAGGCTTTTTTTCAATAACAGCAATATAACAAGTGCAGTTCTTTCTGAGATCAAGTATCCATCCCATTTTGCAGATCGGGAAAGTGAGACCTTGAGGTTGTCATTTACCAGAGGCCACACAGCAGGTCAGGAGCAGGCCAGACCCAGCTCAGGCTTCCCAAGCCCAAGACCACTGCTCTGACCTCTAGACGTTTATTTCACTGTACTGGCAGAGCAGTGCGCCTGTGTGCCTGGTGAATAACTTGCATTCCTGAAAGGAGAACTGGTGGGTGAAAGACACAAAAAGCAATTTAGAAAATAGTCTTGTTAAATACCTCGTAATTAGTTTACCTAATGAATTTTGGAATATGTCTGCCTGCTCAACTCAAAATTTTGGATGCTTCTTTAGTATGACTATACGATTTCTTAACGACATATTTGTTGGTTGAGGGAAAATGTATTGTTTTCACTAGTGCTGACTGGAATAATGTTTTCCCAATAGCAATCGTGATGTTATTAAAAAAATACAACCAGTTTGGCTAAGGAAGGAGAGATTAGTATTCTGCTACTGCCACTATTACTGTGTTATTCAACTGACTGCAGTCTGTGTGGTGGGTCGGAAGGTTCTGGCCCTGCCATGGACAAGATAGGTGTGCCTTTGAAGCTGACATGATACTAGCAGGGTTTAAAAGTCAAGGTTCAGGGTCTGAGAAATGCCATGATTAAAATTGCCTGTCTGATTCAGACTACTTTGATGTATTCATGGCTGTGCATATGGGACAACTTCAGCTTCATTCATTGTCCAGATTTTACCATTTTTGGTGCCAGCTGAAAATGTATGAAGAAGGTTGCTAGGACTGCTGTCTCCTTTGCTGAAGGTATGGCAAGGTGTGAAGGAGTCAGGACGTTACAGGAATGGAAGGCAAGGCTGTCATGGTTAAGCATTAATGTTGGCTGATAGATCCTATTCTTGTCTCTGTTACAGAATTTCTATGAAGCACTGATTTTTCACAGAGTTAGCTCAAGTCAATCAAAATTTTTTTTAATATATAGAATTACCAAATAATTCTAGTTGCTTCAGGTTTTGTATGTCAGTGAATGTATACTTCTTAATTTAATTCATAACTTTCACCTTACTTTCTCAGAACCCTTCTGCTGAAGAGGCCTAATATAATCTTTGTGTCTCTCCTTAGAACGATATTTGAGAAGTGAGGAGCTACTAGAATATAAGTGCTGTATGACAGCCCAGGCAGAAATTAATAAGTCTCAGAGCAGGGTGTGAATAGTGCTCAATAAATGAGGCATGGGGACACATTGACTAATAACAAGAAAACAAAGGCATTAAGTAGCTGCTCGTTATGTCAGTCAGTGCAAGCAGGGGTCCAGTGGAAAAAATAGTAGGTGGTCAGATAATTAAATACAGTATCATAATGCGTGCACACAGGGTTGCCCAATTAGGCCTGCATAGCAACCTTAATTCTGACACTTCCCTAAATTTTCGATGCTTGATTTTACACATTTAATGTTCCCTAGCATATTTTGGTGTATTTACATATATATGCTCCCCATTGCCTCCTTCATTGCCAAACTGATAATTAGGTAGAGCTACTGAGAAATGCAGTTAGTTGGATAAACAGGGCTTTGCAATGAATCTTGGATATCATGCTGCAGAGCAGGAAACTTCAGGCTGTCAGAGCTTTGAAGGGTTTACATCAGTGGTAATGAATTTGTTTGCTTAATTATTTTTAAGAAGTTATGTTTTCAGTGCAGTGTGTTTTCTTACACACTGTGTTACATTATTTCTAGGTCTGCTTCTACACTCATTCTTCACAGCTTGTTGATGGTGTGGATGAAATCTTTTTAATGAGAATTCTGTTCCTAAGACTCTTCTCCCTTGAATGTGAGCAGTCTTTAGCTATGGACCTCATTTTAGAAGATAACTTTATTTCATCCATTTCCTCTGTTGCAAAAATATTATCTGGAGCCAGGTATTTTGGTTTTACAGTGCAGCTTTCTAATCGGCATTAACTACTTGTGTGATTTGGAACTTTTCAGGATATCAGTGAACAATAAACATAAAATTGGAAAAATTGAGAGACTGGAGCAGGAGAATGATGGACAGGACAGGAAAGTAGAGAATGTTTATCAAGACTTTTTGTCCCGTGCATGCACATCAATTATTTCAGTGCCTCATTGATGCTGCTCTCCTGAGCTGTCCCCCTACAATTGCGCTGTGAGTGGTCTACTTGTAGTAGGGTGTTGTTATTCTGAAATATGCTGTCACTTGAACACGAATGTGGCCAAGGGTTGAGCAAGGCCTTTGTTCCCCTTGCTTCCTCGTTGAGATGAGATGCCTGGATGTCTAAATTGCTGTTGTGAGATGCCAGGTCCCCTTTACCTACCTGTCGGAGCAAAGGGGCAAAAGGGGAGATATGGGAATACAAGGACATCTGAGTTAGGGCCACCTTTGCCAGCAGGTGTTCTAAAGGCGCCTCCTTTGCCCCAGTACATGTCCGCTGTCGCAGGCTGTCCCTAAGAGCATGCAGAGTTAAAGCTGCCTTGTTTCCTTGTGAAATTACATTCTTATATTCTTACTCAAGCAAAATTTGCCTTCATACCAAAGGGACAGGTGGTGGTATTAGGTAATCTTCAGCAGTAGTAATAGTATTCAAAATACAAATCCAGGTGGTAAGTTCAGGATTAGAAAGCCTGAAAAACTCCGCCTTTTTTTAATCTGCTCTCTCCACAAACTCATAACTTAGGTTTTTTTCCTTCTCTTTCTAAAATTTTACCTGAAATAAAAAGCTGTCATTATGGGGACAAGAAATCATGAATGGAGGTGTCTACATTATGTATCAAGCCATGTAGACATCATCTTTAAAGCACTATTTGTATTTTTTTTTCCAGAACCAGTAGTTCTTGGACTTGGAGTAAAATGTGCTATAATTAAACACTGATGCCCTGGAATGAAGGGGTTTTTTATTTGCTTTTCTCCTTGAAGGTAATGAATTTTAGTAGAGCAATGGAACAAAAGAAGCATAGTGTAATTTTTTTTTTATGCGGAAAATAAACTGCAGGTGATCTTTTACATGCACTTAGTACTTAATATTTATTTTGGTTTTCTATTGGAATTGTCTTTAGGTGCATCTTTTTCTTTTGATTGTTTAGCATTCAGAAATGGTGCATTTAAAAATTTCTAAGGCTGTGAAAGCCTTTCACAAAACACCTAAAGTAGTAGTGAAAATAGATGGCTAACTCTGAAATTATATTGACTCTTTTATTGCAGTTTTTATACCAATTTCACCAGACTTTTGCAAATCTTTCTATTCTTATAAAGCTATCTCTTTTAGAAACTGAACAGAAATCGTTTGGCAATGAATTACATTATAGCATAGCCTAAAATTATTGTTTTATCTCATATTGTGAAGTCCTTTGGAATCTTTTTTTAAGACTTAGGCTGGTGCAGGCTCTGACAGTCTTAGAATATATGTAAATTATGGAAGCTTTTCAGATCCATTGTTATTTTGAGCTCCATACCTGAATTTTGTGACGCGTTTTTCACTTGTATAGTTAAAGATTTGTAGAGACATATTTCCTTGTAACACTCTGTTCATGCAAATTAAAATCAGAAACATTGAGAACATAGACCACCAGATGATATCAAATAAGGATGACAGGTCAAGGCAAAGGACATACGAAGCTCAGTATTATCCAGAACTTGTATCTTCTGCTGCTACATTTATGATTCTTCAATAAGCTGCTCTTGAAGTGTCCAAATGCTTTCACCTTATATTGCTTAAAGCTTGGCATCTCAGACTGGTAACATTTAAGTGCTTATATACAGATGGAAATTACCTCTCTGAGATCTTTCTTTCTCTCTGGTACTTGTTTAGCAAAACACTTCAGCCCATGCTTAGCACCAGATATATTTAACAGGGGCCTCATCCAAAACCAGATAAAGACATTGATTTTTCACGCATTTTGGAATGGGTCCCAAAGCATTTAAGCACATGCTAAATTCTGTATTTGCTGAATTACCTCCAATTTGTAACAGATAAAATTTTAAAGGTAGACAGTCCATGGATGTTCAGGGAAGGCAGTGAAGCTAAGAGACATTTAAACTACACAAGGGGGTTCCCTCAATTATCTTTTATTATTATTATTATTTTAAAAAAAACCAAAACAAAAAAAAGATCAAAACACAAACAAAAAACCCAACCAACCAAAAAAGTTTCTTCTACTGCAGAAATCCATGATTTTGGTTGATTTCCTGCTGTATTTTTCATCCACAGTCAACTTCGTTCTTGCAAATAACAGAACTTGGGCTGCTTACTGAAGTATTTCTAATGTGGTCTTACTCACCAATGGTTTCAGAAAGTGGCATCAATTGAAAATATACTGCACAGGTGGCTTAGTGTATAATTTATCATCACTTCCAAATCCTTTCCTTTTCCGGGGGTGTTTATATTGCTCATTCCTTCTTTTTATGATTTAGTCTATATGATTTTTACTAGTATTCCATCTCAGGAGCTCACACTTCATCATGCCATTCTTTCTGAACCTGTTCGTGAAACAAGGGTTTAATCTGTCAAAATGAACCTGGATATGTGTGGTCTTCACATATTTTGATTCCTGAGTTAGTTGCCCAGAACATAGGGTGATACCTATACATAACTGTAAATTAAAAATAACTCCAACCGAAGAAAATAATATAAGTCAATCTGTATAATCTCTTACCTGTCATTCTTTTTTGTTTTGATGTAATTACTCTGTGGATACAGAGATGACAACACTATTTGGGTTTTAGCACTACAGTGTTTTGCCAGTGTTGTCTAGTGATTGCATAGAGCTTACTGATATTTTTCCCCAAAAGTATGATTTCAGCTCTCCATAGTCTGGCATTTAAAAGCAGCAAACCCAGATCAGCCTCCATGGACCTGAACCTCCCTCCCTAACTTTCTGTACAGATACAGCTTATTGCTACTTCTAAGCAAACAATAAAAAACATTTAGCAGAAACTAATACATAGTGGAGACACTTTTTAAATCTATGTGCTATTTGCATATCTAAGATACGTATTGCCAATCATTGACAGAAACTATGTATTAGACTGGAAACTGGCCAGCTAGGTCTAAGACAGACCCACTAGCCAGCATAGCAGGTTGCGGTTCATTTGTTTCTCCTTAGCAGAAAATTTTTACTATCCTTTTCTATATTTGTTTGACCGACATTAGATGTCCTGATTTTTTTTTTTTTTTTGTAATGGTGACAAATGGTATAAAAAAACTTAAGTGGTTCTAGTAGGTACCCATATGGCACTACACATTCTCTACACTAAAACCTTGAAATGTTCCTTTTATAGATATTCTTTTTTTCTTCTCTATGGTAAGACCTATAACCCACTCTGTTTTTTCTCTTTCTCAATGCCATGCTTTCCCACTTCAGAAATCAATCTGTTGGATGAAACAGTATCAAATAATTTTTTCAGATACAGCAAAAATATGTCCATCCTTACACCTTTTTCTTTGCTGAACAGCGAGAGGATTTCAATCACTTTTTTTTTTTACATACAGCCTTCCTTTAAAACAAACAAACGAGCAACAACAAAAAAACCACCTGACAACCTCTTGTTCTTGATCTTGTCTGTAAACATAGCTTTGTTGAGGTTAAGATATTTCCCTCTGGGTTTGAAATCTCTGGAGATCTAGTCCAACCTCCCTCCTCAAAGCAGAGTCAGGTAGAGCAGGTTGCTCAAGGCTTTGTCTAGTTGTGTTAGAGTATCTCCATGGATGGTGACTTCACAACATCTCTGGGCAACCTGTTCCAGTGTTCAACCAGCCTTACAGCGAAAAAGTTTTTTGAATGTCTGAACAGAATTTATTATGTTTCTGTTCATGCCCATTGTATCTTGTCCTGTCACTGGGCACCACTGAGAAGACTCTGGTTCCAACTTCTAAACTCTCAGCCACCCCAGTCAGGTATTTATACCAGATCCTCGAACAGGCAAATTCTTGGTCTTACCGTTAAAGTTGTCAATTCAGATTTGCTCCCCTGGGCCAGGATCCACAAGGTATATATTGTTAACTGTCTTTTAAACAGTTGGGTACATATGGGCTCTGCTGTCCCTGCCTACTTTCTGCCTTGTTAAACTTCTGTTCGTAGTTCTTCATTCCTCCATCTGTCTGTGGAGTTGTCCCATAGGAGAAAGCAAATGTTATGAAGCATAAACAAAACTGTGTTAAGACTGTTACCTCAAACTTCAATGTTCTGGTGTCTATGAACATAAGCAATAGCTCACTTCAGGAGTAATGGTATTGATTGTAGGAGGCCTGTTCAGAAGGAAGGGCTACTTAAGGTGACACTGTCAGGCTTAAAGTCCAAGGGAGTGTGAGTTTTATGTCATTTGTTACGCATTTGCTCCAACACTAGAAAAATTTCTATTTCTTTGAGAAATAACTTTATCAGAAGTAGCTCTGGCCACTCCACCAATTTAGAAATTAAGAAATAGATATGGCTGCTAAAGTTCACACTACTAAAGTTGAAAATGCACCCACAGACAGACTCAAGTGCATGCTGTTTATTACTTCTTCACAGGGATTGCTTCATTACCCTGCTATTTATCTTTCATCTGTACTCTTACGTACCCCTTTAATAATACCACCTATTTATAACAAAACTCTTTTAAACAAGATGATCTTGGTTCAAATGATATCTGTATTCATTATTATTTCTCATGTATCATTCTTTTGGGGAACAGAATTGGTATTTCTTGTGCTCAGCAACAAGGACAAAGGTAAAAAGTACAATTATAAACCAGAAGCAGTATCTTCCCTCAGCATAGGAATTTTTCAGCAGAAACTTGTGCAGTCTCTTTACCTTCTTTGTTTAGATCTCTGTATAACAGTTTACAATTCACAGGGCAGGTTTCTTATTTTTGCCACGGGCAGAAATGGCTTACCTAGGATTTCAGGTTTATGTTAGTGTGAAAGGAGAATGTGATCCTCTGTTCGTTTTCCCTGTAATGAAATTATATGTATTAGCAGACTTGTACAGAGTTGGGATTTTTTTTTTTTTTTTTAATTACCAGAGGGATAAATCCAGCTCTTTCTGGCCACATGAGTAATCCTGCTGAAGCAATTAGTAACTAGAATAGTTGTCCGAAGGTTGCGTCTTACAAAAAATCTTATCATCATCATAATCTTGAATAGTGACCTTGTGCTATTACATTTAATATTTACAAGTGTAAAGTAAAAGACAGCACAAGGCTTTCACATCCCAGTGCCAATGATTAAAGCACATCAGCTTTTGCAGTCTGTTTTTCCCAAGTTTGTAGTGTTTATTTTGCCTTATAACCTTTTCTTCCTATTGCGCAGAGCCCCTGCGCTGTGTAGCCGTAAGCGGTTCTGTCCCTGGTGAGCTCTGGGGGACAGCAGCGTTTGCTTCCCACGCAGGAAAGGGAGCAGACAGACCGATCTCTGTTGGAGAGCGTTGGTCAGTACTTAAACTGATTTTCATGTATTTCAACCAGTTTGTAGTTCACTGGACAAGTTCAGCTGTAGTGGTGGATGGGGAAATCTGCTTGTGTATTTCCACAAGTGATGGGTTTTCTTTGATGGCAAACTGAATGTCAATGACTGGCAATACCTCTCTGCAGGGGGCAAGATTACACACAATACATTCATGTTTTGTCAAGGGTTATTGCTATTGGAACCCCTTTATCTGTTTTTTCAACTGAAACAGTTACTTGCTTAGCATCTGAGTTTGCAAATGCTTGAAACCAAGCAACATTTGAAGTGCAGATCTAAGCTGTGTTTTGTAGGTCAGTAGGCTCAGTCACTTAGCAATGTTTTTAAAGCATTCATAACTATATTTTTTTTAATAAATTACTGAGAGTGGTAGCCACAAACTAGCATTTCTTTACCATAGGACGTTTATTCTTCCTCTGAAGTCAACAAATGTATGTTTGCCTTCATGGGAGAATCTCACCGAGGGAATTTTAGGCACAGCAGGCTCAGGCTCTGTGTTCAGAAACTTTCTGCAGAAGGTTCCTTCAAGGCTTCATTGCCTTTGAGCAATTTGTAGTGTCTGATCTGTTTTCCACTGGCAGCTGTATATGAAGACGATGCTGACAATATGGCAAAGATTTTAGAAAAGCAGAAGTGAAGACCTGATCAGAAACGTGAAAATACACACCCTCAAATTGACTTTAAAAACAACATTTTTTTGCACAGATAGAAATTCTTATACTTGAATTACACATGTAACACCACAGTCAGTGTAGACATATCAGTGTTTCAAACTGTGGTATGTACATTAGAGAGTTTTTGAAAAGTAACTCATACAAACTACTGTTTATTTAAGCAACCTTTAAAGCAGGTTCTAATTGCTTATCATTTGACAGCGCTTACAATAGAACAGAATTTGACATCGTTATATCCTTACTCATGATGAGTGGTTCTTTATTCCACAATTACTCCCATTTCTTCTACTGAAAAAAAAAGAAGGGATAGCAAGTCTGAAGCTGTCATAAACTAAGACGACACACAGCTTTTACTCAAAGACAGCTTTTTACCTACTGTTGTCAAGATGCAGGGGTTGTCTGGGAATACTTCAGGTAACATTTGAACAGATTTAGAGGAAAGAAAGCATTTAAGCAGGATTTCAGTAGAAATCTTAAAAGGTGAGGGGCTAGTAAATACCTCTAGTTCAGTTTCATTTTGCTGTAGCTTAACTTGAAACTCAGAAGCACATGGCAGTGTTTTAAAACAATTATTAATATTTAGCAAAATAATCTTGACTTTCTAAAAAGTTGGTAGTTATTATTGCTGCTACTACATTATGGAGAATTAGATTTGTTCTCATTTTACTGATTATCTGGGGATTAGGATTTGTCAAATTGCAGGTTACTTTACTAGTACGTGAGTTACACTCACGCGCGCATCTGCCCAGCTGAAGGACACCTGGAGAGCTGTTTTTCCATGTGGTACAGAGCACAGTGCTGAGCTGGACACTGTTACTATGCAGCACAGTGTGACCTTCTTTCTTTAGTGTCACCCCAGAAGGCTAACTTGTGAAGTATGTATATCAACCTGTTCAACTCACTGAAGCACAGAACACAGAATGAGAAAGGACCTCAGGAGTTACCTAGTTCATACTTGTGCCCCAGCAAGATTGTTTTGTAACTATGTTTTGAAGTATCACATGCTAGAAAGCTGCTTAAAGTCTAATCCAAATCTCTCTTGCTCATATAGAACAGACATGGACAATCCTTTGCAACATGTTTTACATATTTGGAAACATTTATCACAGTTTTTTCCATTTTCTCTTCTCTGCACTAACCCTGTTCTTCCGTTGCTAGTTAAATTTTCCAGGGCATGGATTGTTCTTTTTACTTTTTCCTGTCCTTTCAGCAGCTGATCCAAATCCGTGCTGAAGTCAAATTCCCAGACTGAATTTACTGTCATTACGGCTGAATAGAGTGAAAAGATCATTTCAAAACTCTTTATGTATGACTCAAGATTATGTTTGCTTTTTCAGTTATTAAAAACTGTATTGATGATTTTGCTGCCACTGAGTACGCATTTATGATTTGTGGTTCAGGAGATGGCTGCCATTGTCAGTGAAGGTTCTTCCACTTTAGAAAGTTAATGCATCAATTAAATTAGCTAAATGTTTGTACTGCTGTCATCTGGCCAGCAGAACGGATGTATCCTTTTTTTTTGGTACAGAAATCCATAGAAATCAAAGGTCATGCTCAGAATAAAATTATAGCATTGTAATCTCATTATTTGAATTGGGGGGTGGGGGGGAGGGGTGTGTTGAGTTTAAAAAGAGAGACAAGCAGAATGAAACATACACCAAAACTGATATTTGCTACAGAGCAAGTGCAAAAGGAAGAAATTAGAGGAGACATGCCTGATTTGAACATCAAAACAGTGAAAATAGCATTTCATTTCTATTTTTATTTTGAAGTACATCTGAGAAGAGGAATAATGTAGATGGAGACAAAAAGAGATTTCTAAGTGCTCTTCTTTTCAAAATTTGTCCTAGTGAGAGATGAATGGCAGGGGATTTTATGCCCCAAACAGCACTTATAAGAGCTTTTGCTTTTTCAATACCATCCTTAGACTGAGAAAGGGAGAGGAGGAAACAGGCAAGGTGCCCTGACACATCGCTTCTAAGTGATTTCTGTCCCAAAAGTATTCAAAAGACTGATAGAAGATTTTTTTTCGTTGGATATTTATTTTGTTCTGTGACTTGGCAGAAATAAAGTGGAAAGATGAAGGGAAGCTCTGGTGAATATTTATTTCCCAAGGTCAAGGGAACAAAAGTCAGGTTTTTTCCTCATCTTGTTTTTTTCTTCTGATTTGATAGAGATGCAGTAAGACTTCTTCTGAGGAGCTAAGGTAAAACGAAAATGGAATTATTTTCTTCGTGTTTTGTAATGGTAGTGGCAGTGAAAAAGATACAAGGGTGAACTCTTATTTTCAGCATACAATAAAAGTCTGTGGGCTTATGATTGAAGCAAAAATAATCCAATCACATATGAAAAAGACCAGCTGACCTTAAGTATTTTGCAGCATCAGAACCTTAAGCTAATGTGACTTACTGTCAGATCACCCAAAAGTATTGCACAGTGTCCTCAGAGCTGAACTCAAACCTGAAAGGTAACTGCATATAGAAAATCTCCCCATCCCTGAAGAACATGTTTCTTCATCTGTTTCTCTAGAAAGGGTTGTTTGCATTGTTCTAGAAGGTGATTGAACCTTCCCCCTCCTCCAAAGTGCAGTGACTGTCATTTTACAATGTAATTACGCAGTAGCTGTGCCTTTTCAAAACCACAAGTCATTCCTTCATGAATCCAGGAACAAAAAAACACTATTACCAGGCTTTTCACTTTGTGTTCAGGCAACAAAATTTTGTCATCCCTATGTAAAAAATACATTGCACATATTTCCTAGGCTAAGCACTCTAGACAGCCCTTACTAATTGGTTTCTCTACCAGAAATCTTCAGAAATTAAGCTTCTGTTGAGCTGTTCTGTATTCCAGGTGCAGCTGGACCATTCTTTAGCTGCAGCCAGGATTAGGGGTAGTTGATTTCCCCTCTTTGCTTCCCCATTCAAGACAGTTGAAGATTTAGCTCTGTGCTCCTGACTGCTTTGTAAGAATACAATGTCCCAGCATCTGGGATCTAAATTGCCCTGTATCATAGCTGTCATTGGAGAAACCACAGAATACTGCATGGTAAGAAAAAACATGCACTCTGTAATAAGGCGGGTATAGTAAAAATAAGGAAATAAAGAAGCATGGCCTAAAGGTGCAAGTGTACCTAAGTTTCTGTGTTGAGCAGTAAAGTTCTGGTGTCCACATTAAAAATGCAGCAAGACTGAAATTCAGGCTGACATATTTACAGATATAAACATGTTTTCATTTGATACCAAGGTCAAACTACATGTCTCATTCATCAGGTAATGTGGCAAGGAATCCAGTTTGCACATTGAATGGTTCCGTAAGACATGGAAGTGCCTATGGAGCTGTTGCCTGGGCTCCAATATCAGCAGGTCTCCTATATTTGTGTATGTTGGCTTTTAGTCTTTGGACAGTGCTCTAAATACAAATCAGTATCTGCATCAGGGGCTCAGAGCAGTAATCATCTATTCTACCAAAAAAAACCCCCCCAAACCAAAACCAAACTAAAACCCCAACCCTCTAAAGAAAGTAATAACAGAAGGTATTTCAAACAAACTGATGAATTAAAAATAAATATTCACAACAATCAGAAGATTTTTCATTTAAGGATTCTAATGTTTCTGCAGAAATTGAAGCGTCTCAGCATCACAAGAAAGTTTATCCAGGGAGTTAGCTGAAACAGAACTAAGGATGGATGGGCAGTTTTTACTTGGTGACAGGAAGACAGAAATAAGATCCAAAAGGATCTCTGACAGCCCTTCTCTGATCTCATCTGCTGGATTCAATTTTTTTACAACACAGTCTCGTTCCTAGATGTTGGTGCGATGGAGGTTTCAGATTGGAGCCATGGGAAGATCCTAACCTGGAAGTCATGTGGAACTTCATCTACTGAAGAAATGTTTCAGTCTAAAATGGAAGACACTTTGCTAGTCTAAGGCTACATCTGTACTAGTGGGGGACATAAGGGTTTGCAATTTTGGATTTTTGTCACCTAAAGATCAACTAATATTCTTTTCAGATTTGACATTAGGTGTATCAACATTTCTGAGATGATGAGACAATGCCCATGACATCTTGGAGGCATCTACAAAGCCAATCTTGGTATGCAAGTCCAAACCAATGTTATCTGGCTCTTGTCTGAGATCTGTTATCCCCTGTTCTAGGGGGGGAGGAAAAGAGTTGGCTGCTAAGAAAGACCCTGACATTTTTAGCCAGTAGTGTAATGTTTAAATGCTGAATGGAAGCCAAAGAGCTCTTGTTTGTGGAATGGTATTAAATACCTGAACTGTAGATAGTTGTGAGGGTGATAGGAAGGATAACTGTTTCTATTTGGAATGGCATGCTACAAAAAATATTATGTTTTGTGTATTTATCTTTTTGGGGTTCCTGTTCCAAAGGATGCAGCTAATACTAGTCAAGTAGCAAATCCCAAGTCAAATTGTTTCATGCATAAAGAGAGTTTAGATGGCAGGAGTCATTAGAGGGAAAGAATTTTTCATTTTAGTTATGAAGCTTGATTTCTTTTCACTGTCTTCCCTGCTTTGCCTCTGTAAAATATTGATACAGATTATAATTTCTGACAGCGATGATGACTGTAGCTTGTAAGTAGTATCCAATAGCTGAAACAGGAGGTGTGATATTGTGATGGGGCCTATCACATAGCAATAGAGTTGGAAGGTATAGCTGAAAGGGTGTATAATTTAATATAAGTGAGAATCTTTAATCTGAACACTTCTGAAATGAAAGTTCAGATCTCAACAGAAACTTCACAGCATCAACCCAGTTCTGAATTTCAGCAGTGATTGCTCAAATGGGAAAATGAGCAGCAATATGAGATCATAGAGATCTGGATGAGAAGGAAACTCTTCCTCAGCAATATAGCAGAGTACCCAGCAAGCACATGGATTTTAATCCTGCCAGAAGATGGTTTTGTCTTGTGTTACTTCACGGCACATCCTGTGTTTCCTACTTTGGAGTGTTTTCCATCTCTGTCATTAGTGCTGACTGCCATTAGACACCTGTGGTCTAACTCTGATGGCTGATCAATCATACGTGCAAGACAGAGGAACAACCTTGCAAACCTTTGATTGTTGTCCTTAAGTGGAGAATGTTTTAGACATTTAATTCAATTCTTTTCAAGGTTTTTAAATCATGGACTGCAGGTTGCTTTCTCTTTAACAAAAGTTCCAGAGTATTCAAACACTGGGGGAACTTTTAGTGCATGTCTATGCTTTGTTAGTGGAGTTGTGGTGTGGTGGTTTTGTTTGTGTTTTGTTTTGGGGTTTTTTTGGTGGTGGTTGTTGGCTGGTTGGTTGGTTTCTTCCCGTAAACCTTTTTTCCAAAGCAGGTTGTTGTGTTTTGTCTTTGTTTTTTCTTTTTTCCTTCAAGTTTTTCCAGCTGCTGGTAAATTTCATAACAGCTTTATACTACTTGGGATCAAAACATTTTTGGCAGCAAAATAAACCGCAGCATTAACTGTTTTGTTTCAATAATAAAATGGGAAATAAATGAATAATTTTAGAAAACAATTAAATTATTGGGTAGGCAGGACTCTGGAATTAATTCATGAAATGTATTGGTTATCTCCATAGTTAATTACATTTCGATTTGAAATGCGTGTGCGTGGAATTAAACAGCAATGTGTTTAATAGTTACTGTATCTGGGTCACCAAATAGCATTTAATCCACCCCATGTTAAACGATTTGTGGGTAGAAGGGTGTCCTGGGAATATCAAAGCCCAGCAAGATAACAGCCACACTCCTTATTTGAAACTGTTAATCAACAGGTAAGAAGAAGAAATGGTTTGTGTCTGGTCAGCTATCCATGAACAGCAGCCAGATGCTGTGCCCTTTCCAAATGTACTCTGGATAAGAATGAAACCATGCAACTTGTTTTGCCCACTAGATAGCATTATCTCCGTGGAATGCCAATTCATATCTCCTTGTGCTGTGTGTGGTTCTCACATATGGGATTTTAATAACCTTCATGCTGTGCTATGAATTCATAAACAGGGCTGACAGAGGAAAAGCACCACAGGACTTTATTTTTTCATTATTGCTCTTTTGAAAAACAGAGTCTGCAGGATTTTCACAAGGATCTTGTCACAGAACTAGCAATGGTTTTGCTGCTACAGTGGGGTTATTCCGAAGGGAGGGGATAAGTACAGTATTCACTCATGATATACTTTTTCAGAATTGATTTTCATCATCCTACCTTTCATAGCCACTATAATTCTGCTGTATTATAGTTGGAGCTTTGCAGGTCTCATTGTATGGGAGTTTTCCTCATTTTTCTAGAATGCAATGTGCATTTGATTTCTTGCAACATACCTCTTCTTCTCCTCCCCTCTGTCCCAGCCTGGACTTTACACTCTCCACAGCCCCCTGACTGTGAAGCTACAGTTTACTGCTCCATGGTGATAGCACGTGACACCAGTCTTGACTTCTGTTTCAGAGAAGATTTACTCATGCTGGATTAGCAGGGAGTTTTTCTTTCTTTTTACTCCTCTCCTAACCCCAGAGGCAGCTGGAGCTGCTACTTCTCCAACTCAGCTGTGTTCCGGTACTGGTGAAGGCACCATTGTTAGTAGAGCTAAAAGTAGCAACAAGAACTCACAGCGTTGTTCTCCAGGCAAGATGTCACAGAATCACAGAATGTCAGGAATTGGAAGGGACCTCAAAAGATCATCTAGTCCAATCCCCCCGCCGGAGCAGGAACACCTAGATGAGGCTACACAGGAATGTGTCCAGGCGGGTTTTGAACATCTCCAGAGAAGGAGACTCCACAACCCCCCTGGGCAGCCTGTTCCAGTGTTCCATCACCCTGACTGAGAAGAAGTTTCTTCTCAAATTTAAGTGGAACCTCTTGTGTTCCAGTTTGAACCCATTACCCCTTGTCTTACTGTTGGTTGTCACAGAGAAGAGCCTGGCTCCATCCTCGTGATACTCACCCTTTATATATTTATAAACATTAATGAGGTCACCCGTCAATCTCCTCCAAGGTAAAGAGACCCAGCTCCCTCAGTCTTTCCTCGTAAGGGAGATGCTCCACTCCCTTCATCATCTTCGTTGCTCTGCCCTGGACTCTCTCCAGCAGTTCCCTGTCCTTCTTGAACTGAGGGGCCCAGAACTGGACACAATATTCCAAATTCATTGCTAACAGGCCTTAGAAATAAGACCTATGAGGAAGACTCAAGTAAAACTTACAGTCTCTACAAATATCTTATGAAGCAATGAACCTGAACTGTTTGAAACAGCCACTTTAGCAATCCTGGAGCTAGTTCACATATGCTAGGAACAAAATGCCAGTGTTGCCTGCCCATACCCTGTGCTACGCTGGCTGGAGTGCACTTGTATTTATGATCTTAGGTCAATCTGGACTCCAGTCTTGTAGCTGTGCCTAGTAATGTTTTATCAGGAAGAAGATTTATTAGGTGTAGGTTCTGTGCAGGATTGTGATATGGCATGCAGATCAAATCTTATCATCCCATTTTCATTTTAGTAATGTTTCTGTCTCTCTTGCTGTGTTTTATATGTGATTCTGTGTGTGACAGGCAGTAGAAAGAACCAAAAACAGACAAGGAAAAAGAGAATAATTTTTCACTAATTATTCAACTTTCAATCTTTTATTGTAGTGGTTTTCTTTTGTTGTTTGGTTGGTTTTGTTTGTTAGTTTGGGGGTTTGTGTGGTGTTGTGGGGGTTTTTTTTGGTTTTTGTTTGGTTGGGTTTTTTTGGTTGGTTTTGGTTTGTTTGGTGGTTTTTTGTTTTTGTTTTCTCCCAGTGGTGAATAGTCCTCACTACTAAAAATGTGTGTTGTCTTTTTCATTATAATTCATCCAATTTCCCCTTAGTTCTTAAAGTGATAGAATTATTGAAAAAATAAGTTGGGAAGAACCTCTGGAGTCCATTTCGTCCAACATCATCTATAAATAGGACTAATATCAAGGTTAGGTGTGGTCTGTGCCTTGTCAAGCTTTGGAAATCTCTAGGGATGAAGACTCCAGAATCTTCTGGGCACCTGTTCTAAAGCTTAACTGCCTTCTGTTACAAAGGTGCATTCCCTAAAAAAGAAAAAAAAAAGGGATCTTTTTTAATGGGACATAAGTATCTCATCAGTAATCCTTCCTCAGCTCATCTGCCTTGGTCTGTTTTAGCCAAAACCCACTATGTGTGTCTGAGATCATGTGGGATGGGGTAGCTGAAGATGCGCACACACATTTTTCTTCATACCGCATCTATAATTCTGCAGTAGTGTGACTCAGAGAGAGGAGACGCCTAAGCTTTCACAGTTGCTTTGTAAATATTTTCTTATAATGAAATTAACACATCATCTAAACTCTCCATATATACCTCTTTCTGCTTTTAGTTTTGTTAATACATATATATCTGCCTTTTTAAAGTCACTAAGCAGACAACAGAACATAGAACTAACATGACTATAGAAGTTTTCCAACATATATTGTTTATGGAAATGAAGAAATGCTATTTCTGTGCAAGCCAAGGTTTATTGCTGTCCTCTGGGCTTTTTCCTCCTCTACATTAGCTGTAACCTGAATGGGCATTTCTTTTGGATGATTAGTTGATGACTTCAGTGGAATATACATATATATATATATAAAAATATATATATATAATTTTTTTTTTTTACTGTTGTCTCTCAGACTTTCTTTGTGGTGTTGAGGTGCAACTTGGCCTCTCCAGTTCCCAGCATGTGGCTGTGAGCTGTTGGGAACCAGAGGTGCAACAGAGCCTGTAGCATTGCCTGGGAGGAGGAGGAAAGGAGAGGCACAACCTGTTTGCTGTAGAAAGTAGTTGTCGGTCTTTCATTATCACTTCCCTTACTAGGCCAGCAGTTGACGTGTATTTCACCGTATTCATAGTGCCAGCAAGCCAAAGCAGTCAACATGCAGATGCTCTCAGAAGGCACCAAGTTTCCCTCCTTATTGCTGTCCCCAAGAACCTGTTTTGTCAGAACCACGGTAGTCATTGCTGTGTCAGTTGGAATTAGAGAGCAGATGATGAGCTTTTGTGTTGACCTTTAAGATTGCTTTTCATGTTGTCAAACAATAAAGATCCTCCTGTCATTACAGACCTTGGAAACATAAGGAATCAGAAGCTTCATTAAAGTCAACAGGTTTAAAAAAAAAAAAAAAACACCACACAACAAACACCCAAACACCCCACCACACAAACCCTGTGCACTCACAGCCAGGGCTGAAATGCAAAATCTGATGTAACCAGTTTGCTGCCAATAAGAGCAGGAAGCTAATGTGGCCTCCTAGGTTTCTATCCCAGGAATAGATATGGGGGTAATAACTTTGGTTGTCACCAGGTAAGTCCATATAGCACAGAGCATGTGTATGGATGCTCATATTCAAAGAAAGAAGACTGTCACCTGACTTTGTGAGTAGATAGCTTACATTAAGAAAATAACCTGTATCCTTTTCACAGGTTGAAACAGAATCGTAGCTGAGAGGCCTCTGCTGCTGCCCAGGCAAAGGAGCAGCACCATGACCTTTGTAATTGCACAGAACATTTTTTTCTGAGCTGTTTCATTTTATGGTCCCACGTCTAAATTTATTTTTCAGATTAGAGTATGTCTTGTTGAGCCCAGACGTGCACAGATTCTACCCCAAGCTGGATATGTCACACGAGAAGTTTCTTTGCTGTTTCTCCTGCCACTGAGCTGAGTCTGCTTAGAGATAGAAAGCTTTTCCATCTATGAACCGAGAATACAAATTTCTCTCTCCAAAATTCAGACATTAGGTGATGTCCTGGCTCCAATGATGTCGGTGGGAGTTTTGACTGTAATGGAAGCTATGAATGTGCCATAGATTTTCCTAGAAAGTCAGCATATAGGTACATTACAGTGGTATTTTTCTCCTTAAGATGTGTGAAGGACTTGAAATTAATTTCTGTCTTAAAAATTTAGATTATAAGAAGAGCTATATGATTATAAGTATTCATTTTGGAGGTAGTGTTGTTTATATCTTGCAACAGTATTATTGTCACACCAAACTATATAGTGGAGAAAAGATTGATAGGGCTTATTATTTTCATTTTTTAATAAGATTTTGGTTTGCAGCTGCTTCTAGCATGCTTCACCACATAACTTACCACCTCCTTTCTGTGTGCATGTGTTCTTCAGCACCTCCTCAGGCCTGGTCCTGAGCTCCGGAGCGATGCTGCACTGACCTGCACAAGACCCTCTTGGCTTCAGTAAGATTTGGCAGAGGCCACTGTGCTCGGGGACTGTTCTTCAGCAAAAGCCTTTAAGTGAGGGGGGAAATTGGGCTGGTGTGGGATGTGGTAGTACCAGAAACTACACCATCAAGCTCCGTGAAGAAGGAGAACCAATACAGAATGATCTTTGAATTATTTACAAATCATTTAACCCAGTAGTTCCCACTTGAGGGTGCTTACAAAGGTAATGTTAGTCCATGATAGAAACTAGTGCCTGCGATGAAATCTGCACTGATGAAAATTTAGTTAGTGGACATATGCACTGAGGCAATGATGCGAAAGCAATCAGAAGAGAGTATATGTACAATGATTTTTTCATTTGAAACAGACCTTTAGCTTCAGAGATTTTAAATATGCAGCTATGCTTCAACAGCTTCCATTAATGACTTAAAAGACCTTAACATAAATCTTCCTAATTATTTAAGCAGAACTCTCCAATCCAGTTTAAATTTCTGTCATAGTGCCCAGTGCCATAATGTTCGAAAGTTCAGATATCTGAAAAATGGTGATTTAACCTTGTATCTTTCTGCAAATGAAATGATTTAAGTGTCTTAAAATAAAGGCTGTTTAAAACAATTTAATTTTTGGACTAGGACCTTGTAAGCGAAGTCTTAACCTCAAATGACATTTTTACAGAAGATTTTAAACATTTGTAAAGCTGACAGTCATAAAGGAGTACAGCAAATATTCCCAATATACCTATGAGGGGAAAAGAAATGAATGTAGCCAGAATCAAGGATATATTCTCTTTCAGATAAGGTATCCTGCAATTAAAAACACTGGCACCAGAAAGCTTCTTAAGGCCTATTTTGTCAAATGAAAAATGCTACTGGTTTTAATGCTATTGTAATAAAACTTATTGTTATTCCTGGCATGTTTATTTTTTTAATTTCAGAAAAATGGATAATTAACATTTTAGCTTATCACTTTCCTTCCATGCATACAAATAATTTGATAGATAGACCACCAAGAGAGACAAAATTAAATAATAGGTCTAGACAGCATGGAACCAAAATAAATTAGAGGTTAGACTTCCAGCCTGTTAGGTGGATTTTGAAAAAAAAAAAAAAAGGGAGGGGGAATACAAGTTATTTTTGTGACTATTTTTTGCTGCTTATCTTGATATCATTTCCCCATGTTAAGATCCCAAATAAATTGACCTGAAATAAGATGTGAACTTCATATTAGAAGTCCCATGGTTTATTTGTGAGTGTAATTTTTTTTCAAATGTATTTAGATTAGAGGCCTAACAGGCGTTCCTGCATCTGTGGTTCAGTCAAATATGTTCCTAGATAATGGCCCATGATTAATGGTGAGTGCTGATAATAGGAGGTTATTAGAGAAAGCAAACTTGGAACAAATCTGCTGTATACATTATATACTTTACTGCCATCTGTGGGTATTTATAATAAATACAAATTAAAGTCAGCGGTTACAGGGTAACTAATGTTTTGTGTATGTGACAAAGAATTCCTTAGAAAGAGTCTTCTAATAGGCAACTTCATGTTGAAGAATTCTCATTAAAGTTTTTGCACAGATGCTTCTTATTTGCTAAGAAAATCCAGCTTTTGTGGAGGGAGTCCTTTTGGCCTCAGTTGCTTTGAAGGACATCATTCTAAAGTCCGCTCCCTAAGGAAGGGTTTTGTGTTATCTGTTACCTGTGCTCTGCTGCTATACATGGTACTGAATGTGAGAAATTATTCTTGTCCTTTTGTACTGTGATTCATTCACTATTCAGTCCATGTGCTAACAGTATGCTCCCCCTTTTATGTCTCCTTGAGTTGTGAGTGACATTTTACCTCCTTGTGTTTTGTATTGTTTGCTGAGCAAATATGCCTGTATAGAGAAGAAACAAATTTATCTTCCTTATTGCACAACACAAAAACCAGAAAAGAAATGCAATATAAGCAGAGAATTGCAGAAGATAAAGAACATCTAAATACTACAATACCGATGACTTGCTGGATCAAGTGACGATGTTTTTGATGGTAACAAATATACTGTTGCAAATACAGTTTTGCAGTAGTGACAAAAGGAGTGGCCACAGTTAAGATCAGCTTATTGTGTTGCATTTGGAGTTGTTTGTGAAGTTTGATAGACAGTGTCTGGTGTAAATTGTGTTTGTCCAGTAACTGTGGTATACAAAATTCAAGAGTCATCACGTGGTAACAAGGGAAAGTGAGCAATGTGACGGATGTTAAGATAAATGACTTATTGGATTCAGCAAGCAGCATTTGGTTGGAAGAATTCCCAGCTTTTGAACTGTTACAAAGCCATGATATTTCAAAGGTTGTATATTTGCAAATGAGTGATAGATGGAGTATCTCAAACATTCTCATTTATTTATGGCCATCAGCTAAACCACTGGGATGAAATTAGGTGTACTCTAGAATTAATGTAGTTTGTTTTGGTTTCGTTTTTAAGCAACTGGGAAATTAATTTTTTCATAGGATGCTTTTCAGAGTGAATGTTATATTAGTGCCCACCTTGTGAACTTGCTGTGAGGGTGTGCATAATGGAGTTTGCCTCCCTCCTGTAACAATTAGGCATTCAATCCTCAACTGTGTTTGACATGCACATTTCCACATATGTTCTTGGACATCTTTGTATTTTTATCTTGACATTTTATATGGCAAAGAAGAATCTACTTTTCTTCCCTCCCTGCCCCAATTCAGAGATGTTAATTAGGTGGATCTGGAACTGTAGACATAGTAGACATAGTATGTCTACAGATGTCAGGGTTTCTGGTTACCTACAAGGTGTAGTACTGTATGCTGGACCAAATGTATCTGTTTCCATTTGTTTTCTGTTTGGGCAATTGCAGTTTAAGGAAAAAAGCTATTCTGTCTGCATAATGCTGAGTTATTTGATTGACATGTCCGATAAAGCTTTTTTCACAATATTTAGTTTATACCTTAACAGTTATCTTACAACCAACTTTTCTTTTGCTAGATTTAATTCCCAAACATCATAGTTTATCTTACTGGCTGTATATCAGTATTTTACTTTTTCTCAAATACTCTTTCCCCTTGTATGTCTCTGTTTTAAACACTAAATTATATCCTACCTTTTTGTAATCTAAGTTCTTCTCTGAATTTTTGTCCGTTCACTTTTCTCTTTTTGTATCCTGCTTCCATTTATTTCCTTCCCCTTTTGTGACATATTCATGTTAATAAGAGCACATCCCTTCTGCTGTCACACATTGGGAGAGGAAAATTTACCAACCACCTGAGATGCAAACTAAAATGAGATTTCAACTGACCAAGAATGCACACATGGGACAGATCCTCACACATCCTTCAGGCAACACCTTAGGGCAAAACTTTCTTCGCCTGCCCCTGTCTAAGTGCTGAAAGTCCCACAGGGCTGTTGACCATCAGTTCTCCAGTGTTCTGCCTTTGCTGGATCTTGCTGTTGTACTTGAAACACTGAATCTGGCAGCTTCCTTCCTCCACTGACCCTCCATGTAGACACAGAACAATTTCTCCTGTTCCTTATTTACTCTCTGCCACCTTTCAATTTTTGAGTCTTTTTTACCAATAAAGCTATTGGGAATCTTTTAATAGTTTGTTATTCCAGAAGGAAATACTAGTGTAGCCTTATTTAAAAGGTACCAGTTTCAATGATGTTTCAGCTGGAATTCAGGAAGAAAGGAAAAAATGAAAGGGACTGTTCTGTTAATGTGAACTATATGTTAACTTTTTTATAATACAAAAAATGTTCAATTGAAGGAGCATTTTAATTCCATTTTAGAATACTATTTAAATACAATTTTAAAAAATAAATAGTTAAAATATTTTGGTCAAACTGGACTTGGTTTTACTAAAATGTTATTTAATGGGATTATCAAGACAGGTATTATCTCTGACTTTTCAACTTTTACTTTATATTAGAATAGAGGAAAATACATAAAAAGACCTGGTTTTCTGTGTTCTTCTTTATAGGCCATATACTTGGCTCTGTTGCTACTCAGAGTTTTCTCATATATATTTGAGGCATTTATTTTTCAGCTCTGTGTCATGAGATATATTTGATTCTTGTCTTTTTTTCAAAGCTGCCTATACTGCTCCTGATAGCAGCAGCAAACCCAACAACATTCTGGTGAGCATTTGCTCTGCTATATCTTGAAAGAGGTACGAGCTGGCATAGAGCAACTGGAGCTGTCTGGAAAGTGAGAAAGATGACACTGCATCACTTTGCACTGTGGTTCATGTTCAGAAGGCTTGGGTTTGTGTATTTTTTTTCCCTTTCCATGAGAAAGAAAGATAAATTGTTTCAAAAATACACTTGCCAAATTAAAGTTTAGATGGTGCTGGAAACACTGGCATAAAAGTTTTAACCTCTGCCCAAAGTCCAAGCTGTCTCTTTACCACTGACATCAGGAATCCACAAGATACCCGTTCTGATACAACCCTTTTAAGGAGCTGTGACATGAGCTGAATTAATAAATCAGGGAAATGACAGTTCTGTAACAATTGGGTCAGTGTATATAGAAAGAATTTCAGAGATGGTTATTTATTCAGTCTCTTACTGCAAGATTAGGCCCATTATGTGGCTCCTATGCATTCCCTTCCAATTTATTCAATTTAAATAAAAATTTCCTGCTAGCACTTATGTACATATCAGTGACAGTCATCTAAATAAAATATCCCTGGCACTTCAGCCTCAGGAACAGTCTTATGGAGAAGCAGATCATTTTCTATTTATTTGGAAATGGGATGCATGTTGACATAGGGCTTATTTCAAAATAATGTCAAAATGTTAAAATCTTTATGAAATCTTAACATTAAATTTTATGAAGACGGAGATGTTTGCTGGAATGTGATGCTGGGGGCTAGGACCAAAATCAACTACTGAAGATTAAAAAACCACAACACTACCAGAGGAGAGAAGGGGGAACAACCACAAACTCAGGGTAATCAGACCTGTGTTTTTTATCATTTTTATTTTTATTGCTTGATGTTAGTTATATAATGTGATTTATATACTGTGCTTCTGAGTGCTAGATTAAATTGGTAGCTCTTGCTGGGTGAACATACAAATACGCTCTTTCTTTTCTTTAAATGTGCTGAATTTTGTCTTAGAGAAGCCTGGCAAGTCCTTCCTCCCAGTCAGAGGTCTGAAGAAAGTAAGTGTAGAAAAAACCAGCTTGCTTAATCATTACTGAAACAGAGGAAAAATTAAAATACATTTTTTGCTTGTGAAGTAGGGAAGAGCAATAAAAACAACACCAGACGGTTAATGCCTCTTGTGTACCTTTCATTTCAAAGACCTCAAAAGAACATCAAGAAGAATAAAGGCAAAATCTATTCCCTATTGGCATAATTATAAATGTTGTATCCTCTAAAACTCTAAAGACATCCAAGAAGAGTAGAAGAATAAATGGCATTGAAATAAAGAAAATCTCTCTGGAGCTTTGTTCAATCGGCTTTGTTAGAATTCACTCAAATAGGATGATTATAAGAAAAGACCTCATTTGTTTCAACATTAAAGGAGCAAATTAATATGTGGCGAGCTGCTAATAATTGCCTCATTATGTAGTGAATGGGCATTGCGTCCGATTTACAAAATTACAATCATATTGTTAAAGTAACAATTGGGAAAGTTTAATCTGAATTTCTCAACTATCTGTGTGATTAGTTGTGGGATTCACAGAGCGGAGCAGAGTTGGTGGCTGGACTGAGCTCTCCAGCGCACCAGCCTATAGCGCTAAGAAGTCGCAAGAGAAATTCAGCTTTTCATTAGTGTAAATTACATCTGCATAAGTCCTGAGCTAGATTGGGTCCAACCAAAGAGTGAATCTGGCAGTCTCTGTGAAGACAAGAGCTCACACGTGACTGGTCTGTCAAGACGTTGCTTTGTTGGACTCCACTGACTTGTGCTGAAGTTTTGGCCCAGGGGTTGAGACCTGGCCTGAGATCATCCACGCTTGGGACTTCAGCAGACCTACAGGTCCGGGTCTGGAAAACTTGGTGATCCTGGATATGTGCCATTGGGAAATCCATCCATACAAATGGTCCTGTGGCCAGAATTTCAGTCTCTTGGTGGAGACATTTGAAATGATGCGGAGATTGTTTCTGATTGGAAAGTAACTGGTGTTCCAAATATCGAAATACTCCATGAAAGAGTTATGTTTTGTGACCTACTTCTATTTAGATTTGCTTGTGACCTTTTCTAATTCTGACTGGTTTTGTTATTTAATGATTTGACCTTTGATTCTGTGAAGCCACTTCAGTGCTAAATGCAAAGATTTAATAACTAGAACTGTTTGATAAGTGACCTTTATTGCACAGCTATTTCTCTTTGCTAGAGAAGCAGAACTGTTTTGCAAGTTCTAATTCACAGTTTTAATTATCTTTTCTATTGTCTGTAAGCTTGCACAGGAAATGGAAAGGTCAGACATTTCATTTTCTTTACTGATTAAAATATAAGTGCTCCTCAACAGTTACAATGTATCATTCAGGAAAAAAGATGGGACAATTTGTCAGAATCATGCCCAGCTGCTCTGCTGAGGGCTTCTACGTCCTGGTCAGTGACAAAATGAATAATTTTCCAGAAGCAATAATAGCTCAGTCCCCATGGTGTTTAGAGGTGAAATATGTCTAAATACATGAAAAGAGAAGAAAAGGTGAATGGTTCTCTGTTTCGTTGTGGTTTGTTTTGTTTTGTGGGGTTTTGTGTGTTGTAGTTTTTTTTTTTTTTTTTTTTTTTTCTTCTTAGCTCATATATTTATGATGCAAGTGAACAAAGATCTTGTGAAAGGTACAGGTAAACCCTTAATTGACATTCTCGGTCCAGAGAGAATAAAGAGTAAGAACACAGGTTTCTGTATGGTCCTGTCAATGTCTTTCAATCCCATGGCTTCTGTACCCTCTCTGCAGAAGAGAGGGCAGCCTGGACTGCCTTCCAGAACCATTTTTGTTTCTCTGATAAGGCTATTGATGGGTTAGCATTTAATCGTTGTCCTGGTGTTTGTGATGTGGACACCTGTAAATAGTTACTGTTAACTGCAAAACAGGTCACCAAGAAGGCACATTTTCTCCAATTCTCCAGTTTTCATCTCTCTATATTCTAGTTTCTGTGTGTAAGAATTGTCTCTCTGCTTCTGTTTGTCCTTAATAGAAACAATACAGCAAGTTAAATGGCAAAGTGGTAGTTTCTCATACAGGTTGGGGCTACCGTGAGCAACTTGCAGCCAAAAAACACATATGGGAAAAAGGTATGAGGGATGTATTAATAGAACCCCAGAGTATGGGGTGAGAGGAGACAACAGCAAATCACTCCAACTCTTTAAGGCTCATAGCAAGCTGGCAGCTGTGTCCTAGTTCAGCAGCAGAAGTAGCAGCCACAACTACCCAGGTGCTTCCCAGTTCCAGTCCCTCTGGGCACCCAAATCCTGTGCCTGAATAGCCCCCGTGGGAGCTGTCTGGCAGAGGAGCTACATTTGAGCAGCTTTTGAGTCTTAAAGTGATGGGACAGCCATACCTGAGCTAGGATGTAATAAACAGGAATGTCATGTTAAATGAGGAAAATGAGAAAGCTGTTGTATGTGGATTACTGAAACTACCCCTTTTGTCTGTGATGCTTATAAATCAAGACAGCAAGTTGCTGGCCTGTCTCCATGTGGGAGTTCAATGAATGAATATCGATGCATGTTTTCTCCTATGTTTTGGAAGATACAATGCAAAAAGGTACTGAAGTCAGTGGATGATGCTGGAGTCAGTGGAATGTCTGTCAGTCAGTCTCCTTACTTTCTCCGGGATCTCTGTTGGGAAATATGTGCATTAGGACACGTGAAATTTCTCTACATTGTAAAAACATTTATTCAGAGGTAGGGCTCGGAGGGGTTAAGTCTCTGCCTCTATTGAAGAAGAGCAGATTATATGTTGACCTAGTCCAGGCATTCAATATTATGAAAGTGCTTTATAAATTGGAACAAGATAAATGAATCACAACAAAAGAGCTAGAAAACCAGGGGACACAATTGCAAGAGTGAGTGTACTCAGTTTATTCGAGCAGAACAGTTACACTCAATGAATAGAAAATGTGCAATGCATTTCTAACTGAGGTCAGAAAATCAAACAATTCCAAATTTAAGAGAGCAGCTCTATTTTAATAGAGGAGGTAGAATATTGTGGAAAAAAAAAATAAACCAACACTGAGGTTGAGACAAATTTAAATGGGACCAGATTCTTGACCAAATTGGCTTTTCCTATCTAGCAGTTTCATATTCAGTATTTGTTAGTTTGAAAGTTCACCCTGAAAGCTATAAATTAATCTACTGGGACTTTAACAATTCACTTCATGTTAGGATGTGAGTTATGCTTATGGATTTGTTTAGGTCACCCAGCCATGTCCTCATAATGTATCTTAGAGAGGATTTCTGTAACTAAGCAGTAAACAGAAAGACTGTGTTCAGCTGCATCTCCTGGGATTTTATCCCTGCTGTCAAAGAGCTTTGCAGGACAGCTCTCTAAAACTACAACAGCTATAAAAAAAATACACGGTGTTCTGCAAAGGAAATGTTGCCAATACTTTTGCATGGAGTTGGGCATCTTTAACTTCTGACGAAATGAGGAAAGAATGTTTTCATTAGTCGCTTACATAGAGAAATCAAAGCTTTGCAATTGTGAGATTTATTGTGGAAGTCTTGCACGAAGTACTTTAGTTCAGTACAATATTTGTCACCCAAAGATGAGATACTTTAGCTGTTATAATTTGGCTTTTTTCAGATGTTTATTTCTTGTCCTTGTATTATCCACCATTATATATAAAACATGATGTTTCATCAGGCACCATGTCCTAAGGTTATAGTAGTCAAATGTAGTCAGGATATTCATCCACATCAGCTAAATGAGGTGTGATTTTGAAGGGAAATAATCACAGGTCAGATCAGAAAAGCACCTAGCATCCTGTTGGGCTAAATGTCCGAAGAACGTCAGATTAATTATTCCTAATAAACATTAAACTGAAGTCACTGTTTTCCAGATGGGAACATCGCAGAAGATCAAGTCTGTGACTGTACAAAAATTTGTAGATGGTCTGTGGCCTGGACTGTCTTCTGTAGGGTTTTTTTTTGATGGATCTAGTTTTCATATGCTTTAGGTTTCTAGCCAAACATTTCATACAATCCAACTTAAATACAGGGCGTTTCCTTTTACTCTTGGTGAAAAAGAACCAAAAGGCATTTACTATTTACTTTGACAAATGGAACATGAGAGATACCTATATCTCTGTTAGGTAAGTGTTCCTATTTTCAATTCATACTGCAGAGATAGTACCCTAGGACACACTGAGGAAATACTGTCTTTGACTTCAGTTTTCCAGGGTTAAGTTCCTGGTTCACATGTCACCAGTCCATCTGCCTCTCATTTTTCATGGATCAGAACCATTCTCCAGACAGAAGACCATATTCCTTTGTCTAAATCTCCTTTCCAAATGCAGGATTTTCATGCTTTTCATTGCTTTTTAGAGTTACATCTCATTTGACCTCTATCACAGATTTGGGAACAATTCATTCAGACACATAAACACAGTCACTGTACAGTTAAAGTTTCAGCATTATTTTTTCTGTACTTTTTTCATATTGCTGACAACATCTTGTTAAAAGAAAAAAGGCATTGATCTAAATATTGTTTTCTACTGCTTCTTTCTTTTATTATTTTCTAGTGGAAAGAGTAACATTTAGGGGGAAAAAATGAATGCTTATTTTTCTAGTCGACTTTGCAAGATGGAGAACAGAGAAAAATATTGGAACTGCCATCTGTTTCTCTACAAAGGATTGCGTTTCAGTGTTTTGTAGTGGTAGGGTTTTCTACCAGCTCTACCACATGGGGATTGTTAAAGTTTTCTTTTTTAAAGAGAAGCATTGCTATCAATTTGTTGGGCTGTGCTTGTTTTTCTTTTAGCTGAATTTTCAGTCTTCGTGTTTTATAGATAAGGACTCGCTATATATTTTTGTTTTCTTTTTTCAGCCTCTACAACTTGACTGTGACCTCTGTGCCATTGTTTCAAACTCGGGACAGATGGCTGGCCAGAAGGTGGGAGCTGAGATAGACAAGTCCTCCTGCATATGGAGAATGAACAATGCTCCCACAAAGGGCTATGAGGAGGATGTTGGGAAGAGGACAACTGTAAGAGTGGTCTCTCACACAAGCGTGCCTCTCCTACTCAAGAATCCTGAATACTTTTTCAAAGAAACCAACAACACTGTTTATGTGATCTGGGGACCTTTTCGAAACATGAGGAAGGATGGAAATGGCATTGTGTACAACATGCTGAAGAAAACTGTTGAGAGCTACCCAACTGCCCAAATCTACGTGACAACAGAGAAGCGCATGAGTTACTGTGATGCAGTATTTAAGAAGGAGACAGGAAAAGACCGGTAAGTCCTACTTGTGAAGAACAATTATAATGTTTGACAAAAGATACATGAGAGAAGTCCATGCTGGATGCCAGCTACTAAATGAGTCCCCAGATACGTTTTTAATGGGTTGTTGTGTGGTTTTGACTGTTATAAGCACTTGACGAGGCAGCAGCTAGGCCCCATTTACCCCACCTTTGCTACCTTCTGTTCTTTCCATTTCTGTTGGCTTGAGTCCCAAATATATTGGATGTCTTCCTGAAGTGTTTTCAAAGCTGTGTGTTGTTTTCAGCTCAATTTACTATTGATTAAATTGACATTTTATTTGAAGAGGATTATTCTACACAAACAACGTTTCCAAATGCACAACCTCAGGATAACTCTGGATATTGTATTTTCTTCTCTGTTGAGGTGCACTGTAGCTTTTCTTCAAACACAAACCTCAGGGTTATGCATTATTTTTGTTACTTGGTGAAAATGGATTATCAGTGATGCAGTAATAGATTTAGATTTTTACCAGAGTTATGCTGAAATTCTATTTTCTGTGCCTGAGAATGCTCTTTAAGTGGGGACTGTGAGGAGATGGAAGTGTGGGGGCCACTGTTTTGTCTAGCATGGTCAGACCAGAAATTGGATTTGTGGAATTAAGACCACACACTGTGGAATTTTGTAACTGAGCTGCAAAAATTCTGATCACCTGTGTTTGGGCATGGAAGAGCACCTGTCAGGCATACTCACCGGAGCTAACTAGGAAGTAGTTTCCAGAACATTGGTGTGTCTTAGTATTAATTTTTGAATTTGCACATCATGAATTTGCAGTTGTGAAGGAGCATAGTTATTCTGACAAAATTAAAAATACAGATATTCACAGTTTAACTTAGTCTGAACTTTTTACTTAGCTTTTGAAGTAGAAGAGTTTGTTCTCTCAAACTTCCTTGATTCACTTTGTGAAGTCTGGGTAAGTTTTGATTTTTCCTTTTTTCGAAACTACTGAAATGTAGGGAAGAGCTTGCCCCTCATCTTGTTCACCATGTGCACATGTTGCTGCTGCAGTTCTGGAGTTGGAGGGAGCTCCTATATGTCATAAAGATGTCAAGGCTATCGTGACTACTTTAGTGTAACTGAACAAACTGATGAACAGAGTCTGACAGAGAAAATACACAAGATCTTTTCTTGATCTCTCTTACAATCCGGGTCATATGGTTTACATATTAATCAAGCTAAATGTGAACATGGGTACATTATTGCATTGCTAAGCATAAGTTTGTTTATATTTATGATTCTTCCATGTTAACAGCCAGGTCACAGTGGCTTTACAATACTTTCTCAGAATCCTTACTGTAAAACCAGACTTTAGTATATCCTATCAAAAATTGTCATCATCCAATGTTAAAGTATCCTCATCTCCAGCCTAATCCATTCCTCTTCAACAAATTAACACATCTTAAGGTTTTACTATTATGCAATTAACACAATACAAATGCTTCTTTGTATATCAAAGGCAGATTGAACTTCTGTTCTAGTGCTTATGAACAAAGTTCTTAAGCAGCCTAATGTCAAAGCGGCCCAATTTCTTTCTCCTTAATCCATTACAACAACTAAAAGTTTCACACTGCGAATGGGACAAATTGAAAAGAGCCTGCCTCATGACCCACATCACGTTGCATTTGCATGTGCATTCCTTTTAACAGTGTGAAAAAAACCACTGCTTCTCACAGTGGCAATCAGATAATATCCTTGTATCTACTGCAACTTTCATTTTTAGTCCTGCCTTTCCACATCAAATAGTAAGTGGTGTTTTTATCATTTAGTGCACTTGTCGGCCAGAAACAAGGGAAACAATCAATGTGCCACCAGCCAACATCTTCTGTATCACAAGAAAACATCCTGCAGTTTCCTACTAATCAGGGGACCTCAGTTGGAAACTTTCATTTTCTGTAACATTCACAGGACCCGTTTGCTGTTTTGAGGGAGGGTCATGAGGCTGTTAGAGGTATTTGTGAAAGCAGTAAAGGGAGAGCACAAGAGATTTGTGGGCGATGAAAATAGTTTTGCACATTGTGCCAGACTATTATGATGCTGAGACAGACTCGGGTTCCTTGGCCAAATATTCCTTTAGTTCCTTAGAGAAACATCAGCTCTTGCTTGCAATATTAGATTGAACAGAGGTCTGTCTCAACGTGCTCCCAGCAAAGATTCTGGAAGGAAACCAAGTTCAACCCATATTTTAAAATGTACTGAGTGCATTGTAACCACATCTATTTTAGTTTAATCCTAAAATACTGTCCTTATGTATAGTGTATGCTACTAGTGCATAGTAAGAATGCAACAGATTTCTAGTCTGTCAAGCCTTTAATGAGCTTTCTATTTCTACTCTTTAATGTACCATCTTTTTAGGTAATTAGTGGGACTTTTCAGTAGTTTCATCCTACTGGTGTTCAAGTTTTAAAGGATGTTGTGAGAAGCAGCTAACAGGTATGTGCTGCAGTGACTTCTCTGCTGCAGAAAAGCTTTGCTCCTGCACCACTGGTGTGTGAGCTTCGTCCTTGACTTCACTGAGGGCAGATTCAAAACGTACAGCTTTGGTTTATCATTGTTTCATGGAAGAAACAAGAATTACTTCTAAATTCCAACAAACAAGTTTCTTTATTTCACAATGAAGCATTTTTAAAAATTCTACAACAGTAGAAAATTCCCTCTGAGATGGGCTATCCGTGCTGGAGAATTAACCTCGCATGTGGTGGTATGAATCTAGGGGACATATGTTCTTTCTGAGAGTCTTCATTAGTGAAGCATTTGAGTTCAAGGCAGTGAATGCTCATCTGCTTTGAATAATTGTTGTACATAAATAATATTAATTACCAGACATTCACAATTTTTCATTAATGCGTTTTACTTGGCGCTTCCCTAGAGGGAGCATAAAGCTGGCAGCTTCTTCCACTATTTCACTAATGTTTTGGTATATAATATGTATTGAGTCTAGTGAAGGAATTTAAAGAAACATTAGGTGATAACTAAATGTGGCATCTTTTTATGTACCTCAATCCAGGTAAGTGGTTATAAAGCCCTCTATACCTTTGCCATGTGTTAGAAATATAATGCAATATGATATAACAACGTTTAATTGGAAATAGCAGAGAAAACGGTAGTCTTCATTAAAGCAGCAGAGCTAATTTTGGTCTGATAAAGTGCACTGAACAGCCCTAAATAGGTTTTAATTAGCTGGCACCAAAGCTGCACCACCCTTAGGGAGGGTAAAATTAATGAAAACGAGCAGCAGATAGATCAGTGCTACTGGATGTTATTGCCTTAGGTGAAGGTGATGAGGAAGAAAGGAGTGTCTTTTAAGGATCATTTAGAAAACAGTCTGCACTAAAAGTCACTTTCAAAAAGCAATGATAAAATAAATCTGTGCTAATATCAGTGAGACAGTCTAATGTCATCCAGACTGCAGGCTCCATTGTGTTTGTACTCCAAACACCTCAGACTAACCACTCAGCACAGCACATCCAAGTGGTGCCTGTGATGGCTCAGCTCCCCGTCCCCTCCTGGCACTGACGGTGTGACCAGACTGCTCCTGTCCCACTGCACCTGCAGGACGTGAAGCCCCAGCAAACAGCCAGTAACGCCTGTGCCGACACTGCTCAAAGCACAGCTAAACTTGGTGTTCATAGTCACTCTTTTTGTAAATGACTACCGACGAGCCTGCTGAGCTTTGCTGAGCAGATGTATTTTGAGTTCCTGAAATTCCCATTAAGAGACATGAGATAATATTCTGAAACTCAGCCAGTTTGGTAGACAATTTTCTGTCTTAACTCAGACAACACCAATCCCATACCCAAACAGTTCAGTTCAATTCAACAACATCTTCTGAGATTATTACCTATACACATGTCTACAGCAGGCAGGTTCACTGAGCCATATTTGCAGTCAAATGGCTGTTTTTGAAGGATTTTTGTTAATATCTTGGATAATTCCGGAGAAACTAAATTGATTTTGTGCTTCTCTTCCAGAAGTTCTTAGTTTCCTCTGTTCATGCCAGATGGTGCTGTGTGTTAGGTTGTGAGAAAGCTGTTTTATCATTCAAGGTAGAAAGATGGATCATTGTGATCACCGACTTCTGCATCAAGATTCAAAATTTGGGGGTGTGCTGAACCTGCTGTCTTACTCAGTTCTGCTCACTAATTTTTTATTACTTTGGAGATATATGAGACCTATATTATATCTCTGTCATTTAGAGCTAGCAAATTATATTCTTCTAAAGTTCAGATTGACAGTTAGACATCTGCAGTCATCACAGCTTCACCTCGACTAATATGTGGTTTTTGATGTGTCTGACTAATCTAAATGAAGCTGTAGCCTAGTAAAAATGTCATTGAAATGAATAAATGAAATTGCATTCTCTGACGCTCAAGTAGCTGCAACTTCTATTGTTTGGTGATATTCTCTGTGAATTGAGGTAGTAAAGCTGTCAGTGGCCAGAACGTCGGAGCTTTAAGCTGTATTTCTGGTTTGGAAGTTGAATTAAATATTACAGTAATGCTATTTCCACTTTTGCACTTGCTTACATATACATATTAGTTTTCCTATCAAGGCCATTCAGAGAAAACATAAAAGCTACTGTTAGGTAATATTTGCAGAAAGTGGTTTTTCATTGGGAAGTTGTGAACGTTGACACTGAGTCTGACTCAGAGGGTTAGATTTAGGGATTTGGGAAGTACTTCCCATCTGTGCTTTGTATTAACATGCTTTTTCTAAAACATAAATCCTAGAAGATTAGTTAAAGTCCATTTTGTTTTGAAAGGAAAATGACCAGAGTCAGGTAATATCAATGTATTTAAATTACAGAACTCTTTGAAGAAAATGATGGAAAAACTGATTCAGATTGGCAAGGGAAATGTATAATGCCTCTTGAAACGTTCTTAAGGACAAAAATAAATTGTAGTTTACATTCTCATATAGTCTTTATCATGATGATGTAGAGTCTAATGCTGCACCAATGAAGTCAGCAAAAAGTTCTCAACTCCCTGGAGCAGTGATATGGTGACCATTTTTCAAGTGCTCGATGGTGGATTCTTTCTTGAACCATTGCTTGGCACTTCCATTCTTTCTTTTTATAAAGTAATTCCTTCAAAAATTGCTAATGGATTTGTCCATCTTAATTCATAGAGGATTTAAATAGTTTCATTGTCAGCCAAGACTGCTTTATTACCTGGAAAAACAAGGGTCTAAAGCATGAAGCCTTAATGAAATAAATAGATTTTTCATTATAAAACACTTAAAACCTCAACATCTATTGCTATTTGTAGTCAATCACTGGACAGCTAACAACTGTTTTGGGGTTTATATTCATTCTTCCATTTCCCGGTAAAACACCAGTTGTTCCTGAGTGTCCTAGATTTATTCCCTGCAGCTCATTAGTAGCTGCATTTATATTTCTTTATGAAGATTTTCCTAATTAAGATGAACACTTTTCTCTGTTAGGCAGATGGAGCTCAATAGAAGTAGTCCAGTTTTTATTAACGTGCCAGTAAGTGCTGTACAAGGCACTGGTACTTCTGTTAAGAAACATAGCTCCTACAACATTACACTAATTACATAGTAAAGTGAAACTTTATTTAAAAACATCAATATTAGCTAATATTTTGTGATAAAACTGTGGCTGCGTATAGATTGGTGTGGGCTCAGACACCTATTGATTCTGTGGTGATTGCTGACTTTACCCATGGAGTTATTTCTTTTTACCTGATGATTCAGGTCAAGAAATACATAATCAGGATCTACTTTATCTTTGCATTTTCACATGTTCTTTGAATTAATTCAGTATCTATTGCCTTTAATTTATAGCATCTTCTATAAGTGCCACTGAATCTGTTTTCTGCTCCTGACAAGCCAGATGTTAAATCCTTATACAATGTTTGGTGTTGTACTAATTGCATGCACTTTTTCCATCCTGGCCTTTAAATATTCTGCAGCTTTTCTAGTTACGAGAGTATCGCTGATATCTCTCATGAGCAACACTGGGATTGTGTGTGTAGATGAGATTCTGTCTCCAATCTTCTCGCATCCCATGAGCATTATACCTTTAGAAAGGATTAGGCAAGTCATATGCTAGAAATCCTGGTAGCACTGTGGATTGAACTGGTTCTGGGTTTGCTGCTGACAGCGAAGGTATTTTATGGTTGCAAAGCAGAAGGCTTGGAGGGAAAAATTAGCAGAAGCATAGATTTTGAATGAAGCCTTTGGTGTTCATACAAGCTTCACTGGATCATCTTCCATAGTGCAAAATTTTAATTTTTCAGATCACAGTGTTTCAAATAGACCTTGATTTCGCTGAAGAAACTTAAAATTTTAAAGGAACAGAACTAATTTTTTAAAAATCAAGGAATTAATTTATCTTTTCAACTCAACCTTGCTGCCAGTTGAAATAGTTGTCTTTAAAACACAGTGATTACCATTGAAGTCTATACTTATCACCAGTCGTCACACAGCAATACTTTTCTGAGATATACCAAGTAGTTTAGAAAATAAATGCAATGTTACTATTACTTTATCAGTAACCAACGGGTAGCATGCTAACTGTGGGTTTTCTAATGGAAGCTCCCTATAGTGCTCTGAGCCATATTTACAGAGTTCAGGAAAAGACAACATAATGCAATCAAACTGCATGAGGTGCACTGGGAGATTTTGTGTTACAGAGTCGCTGCTCAAGTGAGGATGAGCAACCTTAGGAGGTGGGGAATAAAACACGACAGTGATTTGTCGCTTCAGATAGAGAAGAGTTTCTCTACATCTGTCCACCCACTAGCTAGTAAAACTTACTAGAAAATACTTTTATAAGAAAAGGTGTATGACAACAAATTTCTAATATCTCACTGAATGATGTCTAGAAAAAAAATTGTCTTCTCAAAGCTTTGAAAAAGTAGGCAACAGTTTAGCCTGAACAGGTGTTGGAGTACCTTACCTTAGAATGTAGAAAGATCAGTAAACAAATAGTTCACTGAAAATTTAATTGGTAACGAATCAAGCCTGTGTGGACCTCATACATATAGGTGGGAGGAAAAATAGGGGAAAATGGTGAAATTTTGTCTCATTAATTTAGAACTCAGTGTAACTAGGTGCTTGCTCATGCACATCTTCAGTGTGTTTTTTTTTAACCATACAAAAACGAAACAGATGTTCTACACTGTTTATTTATGTGTCTGTTACCATGTATTCCATATAAAAAATTCAGGCTGCAACTTCAGAACAGCAAAACTGTACAGGTATATATGTGCTCACATGGATTTATAGCCCGCATCTTTGAAGGTAACTCAGGATTCACAGCCACACTTCTCAGAGAACTTAATGTGCCATTGGGATATGTTACAACGTGTGTTTAGAAAACAATCGCTGACTACATCCTATACAGTTCCTGTGATACTCCAGTTCTCTGAGCTTTGAACTGTGAGGCAGCTGTGCATTTAAAAAGCAACACGCACAAGAGCAGCATATACAATTTTTCTCAGGCATTCACATCTTCAGCAGGTTTTGGAAGCTACAGCAGTTTGGAAAAACAACTACAGCTGTGGGGATTTATTATGAATCTTGAGGAGTGTCCTCAGGTCTGTCTGACATCCTAGATGTTGGTCGGTATGTGTAACTTAGTTTGGGTGTGAAAGGGAATACTTTTTGATGCAGATGTTCAAAGGTTCAGCCATTCTATTTTCAAGATTTTGTAAGCATTTCTTGTTGTAGTAGCATTCAGTACAGTTGGGACTGCACGCCAGAGACGCCACTCGTCTTGGAACCTGAGCAACCCTGTCCAGCACATAAGTATTCAATAAACATGCAACTGCAGTAGAAGAAAAGGTTTCTAAATGCCCATATTTGTTCTTTGCAAGTTTGCTGTTACTATCCCATCCTGGTCTTTGGAGACTTCTTTTTCTTTGTTTTTAAAACCAGTCATCTCAGTAAGCATATCTTCTCTGCTATAGCCATACTGGGTACAGAAAGGAGGGATGAACTCCCCGTCTAATAACATTGTCTACATGACTCATTAAAATTTCCAAAGTAGAGGATTTGCTGCAAAACTTTAAAATTTGCTGCAGATGATGTCACTAGTGTAGAATGAGACAAAGGAAAGAAAATTATAGCAGATGAAATCCTATGAAACAAACACCATGCTTTTATGTTAACAATAAAAACAAAGATAAATGTCAGAATTATGTGCTCTCTGTTTAGTTTGCTTTCCATATGTTGTTTCAGAGTTTTCCTTGAAGTACATCCATTAGAGATGCTAGTGATCCTGTCTCTGAAGAGCGTCCCAAACGTTTTCCATGAGGGCATTTCCAAAAATATTGCAGATATTGCTTAAGCCTCAAAATGCCTTCATGATGCAAGGAATATTTATGCCCTTTTAACAATTTGACTTCCCTTAGAAAAGAACACTGGAGGAAAGCACAAGCTATTGCCGTGCAGAAATTCATGCCCATAAAGCTTTCTGAATGCTGTGTGCTTACTGTGAAGGCATTTCAGTCTCTTACAGTGTTAATTTTGGGTTGGAATGGTCTGGAACTGCAAAATTGAAACTATTTCTTCTGCTCTATAACCTGTTTTCAGCCAAATGTGGTAATGTTCTGGCACTTCCTTCGATATGAAATTAGCAGTAGTCTCTTGACATTTACAGTCAATCAAAATATTAGGGAAAAAAAAAAATCTGAAGAGTATTTGCAAAGCAGTATTCCTCTAAAAGAAGATTTTTAGTTTCAATTTCTTCAGGTATTATATTTTTTTCCTATCCTGCATCCATCCATCTTAGTATTGTCTCCACATCTTCCTCCAGTCCATTACAAAATGTGATCAGCGTTTGTCACGTATTTGTCTTCTGTTATCAAAGGAGAATGGCGTCTTTGCTGGAGCTTAGTATTCTGTATTTTCTCTCTCTCTCTTTTCTGTGCTGCTCTGATTTTATATTAGTGATGACACTGAAATATGTTTTGTATTTGGAGTAGAAGAAAGCAGTGGTCCTTAACTCCTCCAGACTTAATTATCTTAAGTTACCTTTACCTCCTCTTCCAAGAAAGCATAGTGTTCGATAGAGTTGGATTTCAGTTCCACTGTACAGATTCTGCCAGGGACTTTCAGCTGCAGTGGCTGCTTAGAGCCTTCCCACTCCTAGAGGTATTTTGGGTCTCACCTGTGGAGTGCCTTGTGGATATGAAATTTCATTTAACTTTGTGTCAGATGTCCTCAGGATATCCACAAGCCTTATGTGCTGCTTAGACCTGTCTAAGCACCAGCGGCTTCTAAACTACACTGCTTTGCTTGGTTGGGAGAAAGACAATGAATGGACAAGTAACTAAGGCCAGATCATTGTATTATCAGTGGAAAATATAGTACTTCGGGCAACATTTCTGGATGTGGTTTAGTATGATAGTTGTGAATGATGTATTCAGGGAAGGCTTATTCCAGTTTCACTTCCAGGCTTTTAATTCTGACTCAATTAAAAGTATTCCTCCTTTTTTGAAATAATAACCATAGGTTTCATATGTATTTGGCCAGTTTCAAGATAGCAGTAGCAAGAGCAGCTCCACATTTCCCTTAAACTTCTATCTGTGTACCAGGGCCGAAACGGGCATATAATATAAATATTTTCTTCATTATTACTTTACATTTTTCCCTGAGGCTATCACATTGATTTCAAAACTGTGGTCATCATCATACTGTAATAACGTGGTAGCATTAATACATTGGTCTCTGTGGGTAGATTATAATAGAAAGTTTCAAAATAATTGCCCACTAATATGAGAGGTGGAAGTATGTATAGTATTATATTGCTTGTAATGTAACCATTAAAATAACAATTATGTGATAATGAAAAGACTCATTATGCTTTAGTTTATCTTTACATAATGTTAATAACTAAAGAAAACAGGGAAGATTATATCTAATTACACTTTACAATACTATTACACTTCCTGTAAAGAGAACATTTTGCACAGAATTGTAGATTTGCATGCTTCAGTGAAGTTTGTGTCCACTCTTTATGTACTTCAAAACCAATGGTATATTAAAACCAACGGTTAGAAGTTCTTTTTTAATCAAATGGTACATATAGTCTTCACAAGAAAATTTTTAAAATCAAGTAAGCAGAGGTAGTCAAATCTTGCAACATGGCTACATTGAACAAAAATTTTAAAATAATCTTAGATCCTTCAGGTTTGTGTTAGAAAAATGAAGGTAGCTTGACACTGAGTCAGTAGAATACCATCTCTCTTTAGGCGAATGAGAAAATTGTAAATATGTGTGTTGTCATCTGTGGCAATTTTGGTTTAGTATTGTCTACTACTGAGTAGTAGAGCCAGCCACATGAGCAAGTTCTTTTTCTGTTATATCCATAGGTGGAACATGTAAGAACAAATAGAAGAATGGTGCTTTGACAGGGATAGACAAGCCTGTCATTTTGTATGTTGGAATATTGAGCTCTAAGTTACAAGTGCTTGGTTCAGGAATGCATAGATCTCCCAAATTATTTTAGTGGCAAGAACATTAATTAAAATTAAGACATTTACCCCCAAGGAGTCAGAGAAGCCTTTCCCATCGAGGGGATGGGGTTGGGCACTCCCACCTCTCTACTGCATTCCCTGCTGCTCTTGCCGATATCAGTGGGAAGGCGAAGGCACCTTCAGGCTGCTGGGGTGGGAACACTACAGAGGAGAGGGAGCCCAGAGACCAGCGGAGTTATTTGGTGCATCCACCTACAGGATTGTCTCCTTGCAGGTGACAGTTCTTGTGGCTTTGCAAAGGCAGGGTTTAATTTTCTGTTGAGTGAGATAAATGGTGGGTTGAATTTGCGAGCCACAGTGCACATGGTTGTATGGTGATGTTCAGAGCATGGTTTTCTGTCCGATTCTTTGGATGCCAGGAAAGCTCAGGACATACTAAGGCACGTGTTGTCTGTGGGGCTGAGGCCTGGCCCCAAGCAATTCCCCAAGCATTTCAACTTTTGTGCCTTCTCCTTGTGCCCATCTCAGCCTCCTCCATTTGGATTAGCTAACTCAAATCACAGGCTGTAATGTGTTCATTGTACTTTGGTCACAAACTCTTCCTTGTTCATGTTTCCCTTTCATTAGGTACTTGTTTCCATTCTCCCTGTTTCCTGCTTTCCTTCTAATATCTTTTTCCTTCCTTATCATTACTTTACTGATATTTTCCACATTTTTTTCCTCTTTGATTTCCTACCTCATTGTTTGTAACTATGTCACCTATGTGGCTTTCTTCTTTCAGCCTTTGTCCTTTTATTGTGAAACATATTGCCTTGAACACACCTCCTGTTTTCGGCACAATCTCTTTTAAAGCAGGTCACAGACCTGCGAGGTATCTGATGAAGAACAGCTCTCTCCTCTCTGCCTGTTCCCTTGTGCTTGCTCTTTCATTTGAATCCTGGAGCAGAACACCTGAAAGTCTGATCTGGCATTCCACATCCCAACTCCGTACATACAGTACTTAAAACAAAAACAAAATATCACAGTGGGATGTAGAAGCTGTGCATGGTTATTTATTGATGATCGTTGGTTACAGGAACTAAAACAGCAGGGAGCTCAGATTTTGATCAGAAACCAAGTTATTTTTCTGTATGCTTTTTATTGTAAAATGTGAATGTAATAAAAGCCATTGTGCTCATGCTGTTAAATGCTAAGCTCTGGCATGACCTGCTGTATGAACAATGCGTGTTCCCTCTTATGCAAGTATGTAGCTCTGTATATGCAAGCTTTGATAGATGCTTGGAGCTGTCACACAGCAATTTGTACATATGTGTACGTACAAGCTATCACAGATGCTTCCCGTCCCTGCTCAAGCAAACCAAACACTCAGCACAATGATTTTGGTGTGAAAAGCAAAGGGATCTGGTATGTGGCTGCAGACCACAGTTACAACAGCCTTTCTGTGAGCTTCCAGCATCAGAGGTGTTCACACAGAGACTGTGTGTTCCATAGTATGAGGAAGGAGCGAGGTCCATGTGGTTTGTTTTGGATTTTTTAAAGTACTTTTCAATTACAACAGTACAAGATAGCCAGACTCACAGTCACTTTAGGTCTTTATGTCCTATAGATATAATTTATTTGCTTTTAGTTTTCGTAACGTCACCAAGTGCTAAGGGGATTGATGTTTAATATCTTTCTAAATAAGTAAAACTGAAATATAAATAAGTAATGCCTGGTTTATTAGTCCAGATGTTTTCAGCATTGCTGAAAGTGGTTTGATGACAGCAACCAGCACTAGAAGTGGAAAAACCCCCTGATTTCTCAGTGATTTTTATCGTTATAGTAAACCATAATTGAAAGATTACAAAATTGATTCTTTTAAAAATTAATGTTGAATGAGTGAGCAGGCTCAGATTTTTTCAGTGTTATTTGGAAGTAAAATAGCTTGTTTTATTTCCTGCCAGAAAACTGCTGATTTTCAAACAATCACATTAGAGAAAACAGTCCCAGAGGGTTACAGGAGACAACAGACCTATGTCATTATGCTTTACCCTTTCCTGATGGGTTCGGAGAAGAGCCAGAAACAAAAGAAAGTTACATTCGTTATTGAGAGAGCCTTGGGAAAATCTGTTTGGCCAAGCAATTTTGCATGAAATGAGTGAGGAAATATTTGACTGCAAAGAACATAAACTCCTTCCATCAATATGCAATTTTCTGGATCCATTTGTCCAAATGATTGTTAAGAACAGTTTCTAAATTTGCAGTGCTTTACAACTTCAAAGGGCTGTGAAAGCATTAACTAGTTAAATGGATGGAAGTGGGTTTTTTAAAATAAATAAATACAGACCAAAGTCAGTTGTAAGACAGTTTAAAGTGCAAAGTATTGAAAACAGCAGGACACCTGAGGACCTGGAATAGCAATCATACAGTACCATCCGTCCCAATCAGGAAAGTGGAAACCACAAATTTATCTTTGATGATTTCCTGTAAATATGCCCTTTGAAGACAGATTGCCCTGCCCAGTCTTGTGGAAAAAGCTCAGAGTTACATCTCTTCTCACCACAACATATGGATCTCAGCAAGCCCTGCCTCTCCATTTCCAAAGTCACTCCTCAGACAGAAAAGTCTGAGCAAAAAAGTTGTGAAATATTTTTGCACAAATGCTGGTTAACATCCTTCAAACCTGGCCAGCTTGACTGGAAAACAGCTTTATGAGATTTTTTTTTTCTTTGCCCTGGCAATTTTCTTCAGTAAGGTCTGCCCAGTTTTCCAGACCTTCTGTTATCCTACTGGAAATGGTTTTATTGATGTTTTCATTTACTTCAGAATACTGTGTCTCACTTTTCCCTAGGATGCAGCAGTATAAATATCTTTACTTCCCCTAAGTGTGTGGCAGGGTGTACTAAGGGCTGGGGAAGATTTGTTTGGGTCTCACGGGGTGCCCCCAGCCACATACTATACGAAGGACAACGTCTGCCTTGTGCTGTTGTTAGCAGGATGGCTGGTCAATGTTTTGGTGGTGGCTAGTGAACACATAGGGGTCTGATCTTTATTCCTCGCTGCAGCTTTGTAAGACTTTGCCTCTTCTGATGTTGTGTTATTTGGTCTGAAGGTCTGAGACGTGGGCTGCAACCCAGCGGAGATGCATCTTGGTAGCTTGGGGTTTCCAGTCAGTGCCACATCCCATATTCATGACACACAAAGGTTCAAGAAGCCCAAGAAATTGAGGTTAACCGGGGCTTATTCTTTTCCCATATATATCCTGAAGAAAGCCTATGCTATCCCATTGTAAAACTGATGTTTGTACACCATTTCACATGAATTTTTCTGTGCTTGAATTTGCTGTAAACATATAATCTACTGCATTTTGTATATATGCTCTTACTTGATGACAACCTCCTTGTGGCCTTATGCAATGTTTCGTTAAATAGAGGGACAGTTCCCAAGCCTGTCTTCCTTCCCAAGACTGAAGCCAGCGTTATTGCTCCAGTTAGATTTCATTAATAGTATTTAGCATTTCATAACGCGTATCATCCACAGACCTTAAAGCAGTGCAGGACATTAAATCAGCTTTAATTTCCCTATTTTCCTGATTGTAAAACTCATACAGGGAGTAATTTTTCAAATTGTGCACAGGTATCATCCTGCAAGCCGATGGCAGAGCTATGGAGATGTCCTTCAGTCAGGGTTCCCAAAATGGGCCCTGATGCACTACCCTGACATTCAGAAAGCACGGACGTGTATTCTTGCCTATGTGAGTTCATGCCTACCTTGGGGGGAGGCCTGGATGACCAGGTGATGATCAAATCCATACAAAGTGCATTTTTATAAACAGACAGAAGTGGAGCTTCCTAAATGAATTCACTAGAAATTGCACCTTTCCTAAAATTCTGTATGACTAGACCCAGCTCTTGTGTCTTGGCCTGTGTGCAAAGATAGGCTTGTATTGTTCAGCTGAGCCTTGTTTAAAGATCACACTTTGCAGGAGGCAGGCATGATCATTAGATCTGGGAAGGAAGCTCTCAAGACATGTTAGAGCACTCCACATCTGAGCAGTTGCATTCCTGCCACTTTCCAGCAGTCAGCACTGCCCATCAAAGAAAATTGCTAAATAGCTCTGCTACATCATCCTTCATTTGCATTAGAAATTGCTCTAAGCAGTAAGAGAATTACAGCCAAAAAGTGCCAGCGCTTTATCATTCATTTATTTGATTTAATATATAGAGATACCTATTTGAAACAGCATTTACTTTTCTTGCGCTCATCATAAAACCCACTGAATGGAAGTGTTTAAGGTAATGATGACTCTGATTAATTCTCTTAGAACAGCATGGCTGGAATCAAATACACTATTTCTCTTTTCATTAGGCATTTTTGAGCTGAGTGATCTTATAGCACAAGAGGAATAAAATTAGCTGAAGAAAAGCTGATGAAAATAACCCACAATATGCTGCTATTTTTCTTGCTCAACATGGTAAACTGTGAGCTCAGATGCCTTTGCAGTGGCATCCAGACAGCACTGATAGAACCTGATGCAAACTTTCATTTCAGGAGGGATGGAAATGCCGTGCTTGCTCTGTGCCACAGATTTTGCTGGGAATTAAGCAACATTACAGCTTTCTCAGACAGCCATTACCACCTTCTGCCCCTCTCCTCACTGTCACCAAATCCCTGTAAATCCAAGCCTGGTCTGAACGGCAGATCTTTAATCTTGTTTTCAACGTGTGTGTTCTCCACCAAAGTCAGGAGGTCAGATGCTGTGTTGCACTTTTGTTCACAGCAGGATTTCCGCGTGGGATGCTGCATCAGGAGCTGGTTTCTCTCTTCAAATGAGGAAGATGTTTCAATTAGTTCTAGTAAATTCGGGAGCTGGCAGCTAAGTTTTGTCAGTATTTTAGTCCTATTTTCATTTCTTGATCACCAGTAACTGCTCTTTATAATTAGTGGACGTGGCAGAAATATAGGGGAAAAACATTTTCCGAAGCACCTCCTTGATCTAATAGCGTAAAATGGGATTAGATTCCTGATCTGCTTTGAGAAGTTGTACCCTTCTTACTCTCTGAAAATCTTAGCTTATGTGTAAATAGCTTGAATAATTTGAGTGCCTACAAAAGTGACAAGCTAATGTCACACACCAGAACCCAGTAAAGCCTTTCCAGTTCTGTGAGTTTGTGTGAGACCCAGCTCACTGTAATGCTTCTGTCCCAGGTTTGGCTTCTCTCCCAAGCAAAGATTGCTGGTCTAGCTCAGGTAAACTGGTCTTTTACTATGTACAGGAAGCACTGCCGTGAATTGACAAAACTATCAGGTTACACCAGCTTCTCTAATCTAAATTCGACCTTAAGTCTCTGAGGTAAAAGACCAGTATAATAAACTGATTAAAAGATTTATTGTTTAGTAATATTTTGAACATTTTGAAGAAATATATGGTAGCAATGTATACAGTTCAATTATTGCTTTAAAAGTGAAAGACTCAAAAGTGTAACTCAGTCTCTGATGTGCAAAAGCAATGACCTAAAAGGAGTGGGTAGGAAGGCAACGTGATACAGAGACTCTTATTTGAAAACTTCTGAGAAAATACTGTTTAAAGTCAAAGTTACAAAGTGCATACTTTTCTACTGAGGACCAAATCTCTTGGTTTCAAATTAAAGGCTCACACAAAAGTTATATCTGCTGTGTCTAATATGTAGTAATTCATTCTTCTAATTCCTAGGGGAGCCCTCTCTATTTAAAGTACAATTGGACTCCAAATTACCTCGCAGTGTTACTGTTGAAGAAGACATATCAGCCTAGCACTGAGCGGTACCGAGTGGGCTGCAGATGCATGCAGAAAGTTTAGACCCTTTTCACTTCTTTGTTTTATGCCCTTTGGATGCTAAGTAGTCCAGTCAGCAGCCCTTCCCATCTTGTCTTTAATAAATGCTTTAATTTCTTGCATTCCTGTGCATGACAGCAGAGCAGGAAAATTCAAAATGGTATAGTTTGCTTTCATTCAGACTGGCCTACAGGTTGTTTTTTCTTCTCTGCTTTCTTGTCTGATTCCTAAAAACTCACTTGTTAATCACCCATGTAATATCAAGGCTAGTACAGTGGCCTGATTTTAATAGTTGTTTCAATAAATTTTGGGGAAAACGGTAGAATTCTGCTCACCCATCATCTATGAGAGGAAAATACATTTATAAGCCTCTGTGTGGAAGACTATATGAAGATAAGTTTATCTCATCATGTGATCTGCACCGTTATGGATTATAGAAATACTGGCCTTACAGAAGCAGTGTTTAGCATTATTGGTGGCCATAACTTTAGTCTCTAGTTCTACAAAAGAGTCTGGCTGTAACTAACAAACTGTGTGTATCTGTATTTGTAAAAACTGTCTTTATAGTTTCACATATCAGTTCAATGAAACATCTTTCACTCAGGGGAAACATTTGGGCAGGAATATCTCAGTGACATCCTTGCCATTCCCATTACCATCCCTACACACTCAGAGCAATACATGTTTTAAAAATTGATTGGGTGTGTATTTACAACATAGATCATGAGACATGTTTTTTTAATGGTGAGGAACTCCCAATGATACATTCTGTGATCTGTAACATTGATTTGGATTATTTGACTTTAGTGCTACAGAATACAGTAATAAAACTTTTAGATCCTAAATGTCACAGCGTGCAGCTTCTTGACACAGAATGCTAATGGAAAAGGAGATAGCTACTTCAGGCAAGAGCTCCCAACCCAGTGAAAACCAAAGGCTTGCATTAAACATAGTTAACTGACTGAATTTTTGTTCTTAACATATTAAATATAAAATATAGAGAACTTTGTTGAAATTACATAAGGTTGAGATGGAAAATCCCTAATGCAGGTAGACTTTCAGTGGGTTGCTTTGGCAGTGTGGAGGGTAGGTGTTTGGCTTAGGTAGTTCCCTCACCTCCTTTCCAGCAGTTTTCAGTAAACATTTCTGGAAAGTACTTTTCTGAAAGAGTTGTGTAAAGACAGGTGAAGCAAATTTTCTGTCCCTTCTTCATTGACTAAAGAGAGTCTAGATGCCTGACCTAGGCACTTCACTCTTCATGAGCAAAGGAAAGTGAGGTAAATAGTGGTTCTTCTGGTTATGTACCATATCTTTTAATAGGTATGTGCAGTTATTTAGGGTGCTGCTGTTTTGGTAGAGGCATGACAGAGGTGGTATCTTTCATGTTCTTACTACAGCAGAAAGTTCATCTGCTATGTCATGCTCTTCTTGGTCTGATTGCCATCCTGGTTCTTCAGAATTACTTATTTCTGGTAACATAAAACTGGATCTGAAAATGAATTGCACCCTGGGACAGAGGAAAAAAGTGACATGGAAAAGTGAGTCAGAGAGATACCAAGAAAACCACAGAAGTTTGGCCAGATAGCTGGAGTGCATTTTCCAAGCGTAGGAATGATAACTGTTGTATTTTCCCATGGAAGTGGTTATAGTGAACAATATCAGGAAGCTTTTAATTGTCATACAGAAGTCCTATAGAATTCTAGATGTATTAAAGTTCACTTGGATATAGAAAAGTCTTGACATATCTCACTGCAGTGAAATTACTGTCCGAAGTTATCTGGAATCTTTCCAGTTCAAAAATTGAATTTAGAAACAGCTGAAATTGCTTCTTTCTACTTCTGCAGTGACTAAACTCAGCTGGGACACTCAAGCCAACAGTTCTGTGGACTTAAGTATGTATGGTTGGCAGTTTTAGTTGACCACCTTTTCTTCTGAAAGTCATTCCTTCCATTGGTGCAATAACATTTGGTCTTCTCAGAGTATTGTTTGTATACAGACTATTTTTCACTAAATTTGCATTTTCTTTTTTAATAGAAGAGGGGAAAGCTAATTGTGTTTGGGGGAATGCCTGTTCTTTTTAAACAAGTAGACTGAAGTATCTGCATTGAGAGGTGTGTGTTTGTTTAGGAACTGACTTTGTAAGGCTTTAGTACACTAGTATGTTGATAATTTGGCAACAGAAGTGTGGACAGAGCTTTCTTCCTCTGTGGTACATTCTCTCTTTACCTTCTAACCTTACCCCACAGGACCTATAGAGCTGTAACGGGGTCAGACTTGCCTGTAGACTGTTGTGTGACTCTGCCTGGCACCTAATATTGTTACTTGTTCCCCCATGGGAAGTGGGACTGAGGGCAGAACAGTGAAGCCGCTGGATGGAATGATAGAAAAGAAGCTCTCTTTGCAAAGGAGAAAGATACCTTAAGCTGATGCTTGACTGTATTTACAGTGCCTGCTCAGACCCATGTCTCTGTGACTAACCTTTTGTGGCATCTGCTGTCCAGGACTGAATTAACTTTCCCATCTGTCGTGAGCAGACTTCAGCTCTGAATGTTACTCTTCCAAATGTTTCCTGCTACTCACCAGTGCTAAAGCTGTTAACAGGAGTGTGCCCAGGCTGGGACTTCAGGAGAGTCTTGCAGTAAATCCTTGTGACATTGCTGCCTTCTCTGCACATGGGCCCAGGAACCTCCACCACCCACCCTCTCACAATGCAGAGCCATCAATGGGTTGCAGCAGCCCAGAGGATGGCAGATGCCCACAGTAGTTGGGAATACTTGAATCTCCATCGCCTTCCCATGCTCTGGAGAGCTTCAGGTGTTGCCACAGTGGTAGGATAGTTGAATGGAGGGGATCCAGCTCTAGCAGTCTCTTTCATTGTTCCAGCTGTTCACAGCTGCTCTACAGCTGATCGAAAAGACATTTATTCCCCTGATGTGAATAACCTTGAGGGATCAGAGAGTCAGTTGTGCAAAGCACATACAGTCAGTGCAAGACGTGTGTCCAGGAGCCACTGTGAGGATGCTGACATTGAGAAGAGCTTCTTGGTGGTATTTTAGGGACTGGCAGGGGGCTGCAGCAACTCAGGAGAATTTAGAGCTGTTGAGAGGGGTGTAGAAGTAACCTAGCACACAGCTATTGGTATTTTTAAAGCTGTTTGCACCTCCTTTCCAGAGCAATACTGAGCATACATCCCTCCTAGTTTTCAGTCTGTCAGTTGATCTGTGAATGGACCAAATGTTACTTTAATTGTAGTTCATTAGTTCCATCTGGTGCCAGGGTGGGAAATGGAGACCCCTTCTTACCTTACAAAACTTTATATACCTTCCCTGCCAAGTGCCTCTACTGAATAATAGTTAGAGCCTGAGGCTAACTCTTAATGTAAAGATTCAGAATTGTTTCTCCATTGGTCTTCCCACAGATGCACACTTGGCTCCCTACATCTGGCTGCTGTCGAAAGAAATTAAGACCAACAGTATTTTATTTAAAGCAGTAGTACACCATATGCAAGGCCAGAGATGCTCTGTGTGATACCCAATTTTGTGGGTATCTGTCTGCTTTTTTTTTGTTGTTCCCTTTAATCGATAAAAATATGATTTCCCCCTCGTTCAAAGGAAATTGAATTTTCACATAGCAGGGGAAAACAAATGCCCTTCAGCATTGCTGTCAGTGAATTGGGGCACCAGATGTCTTTTAAACAGGTCCAGCATATTGTCTCTCCATTTCCAAGTCACTCTTTCATGCTTCTATTTATTGTAGGCAATTATGCTTTGACCCAAAGACATAATCCTAGTGGAATTAAAAATCATGTGCCCTCTTTGTATAAAAAAGCTGAGTCTGATTTTATGGAAAAGAAGTGTAGAGAATGAATCTAATGGGAAATTAGGCAGTAGTATTTGATGACTGTAAATGTATTTATTTATAACAGCTAATCTTGGTGGAAATGAAGAAATAAGATGAAATAATTAACTTTACTATTTATAAAAGTGTGTCTTTTATCCACTGTGAAATGCAGCCACCTCTGGGATGAAATGCAATGGCTGCTAAACAGCAAATAGACATTTACAAATGAAAGGAAAGAACAAATGTACATTTGACACAGTGGGGGAAATGCAGTATGGAGGGAAAACATTTTCATGAAAATGTTGCCCCTTCTCATTGAAAACGTATTTTTAACTGAGTCTTGTAATTATTCAAACTGAAATTTGGTCATAAAAGTAAAATGTCTTTGGCCTTGCAAGATGCACCTTGACATTTTTAATAGCTTCAATACAGAAAAAGCACTTACTTTGCAGTAAGAGAGAACACTTAGTCTCTGAAAGATAAAGAGCTTCATTTTCCTCTCACAAAGACCAGTTTTACTGATTATTTCAGTGGAGTTATTGCAGGCTTAGAACAGCGCAAGTGAGGGAGGAATCGGAGCCATCGCTCCAGCAGCACTGGGGCAGAGGTAAGAGGGCTGCCTGCTGAATTAACTGCCCTTTTCATAAACCCAGGGAATGAAGGAGTAACGAAGAGGTTGGCTGGCTGCTGCTGAAAGCTCTGACCATGTGCAGTGTATCCTGGAGCTCCAGTTAAACCTTTCTGTATCTCAAGACAGAAAGAGAGCGAACGATATTGTAAAGAGCACTTTGCCAAATAAAATAGAAAGATCCTTGGGATTGGTGCACTATTAGAAACGTCAGCACACAATTAGGAGTCAGTTTATATACATAGAATGTTTTACTGAGCTTGTTGAGTGAAGTTTACAGTTTATAACAGGAGACCTATTGAAAGATAAACTACTCTGCCATCTGTGATACATGTACTCAAAAATTCCACTGCTTTAATTAGATTACTAAATTTAAATACAATATATGCTGTTTCACATATAACTATTACCCTCAAATCAATCCACATTCAACCAGTATTATTTAACTTACATGCTGCCTGAAAGTTAGAGAAAGACTAAGTCTTGATAAATTGAAAAAAGGCAGCAAAGTGATTTTAGTATCTTAGCATCATTGATTAAATGTGTGAAGAAAATAATCTGCAAGGAGAGATGATGTGATAGCGGTCACATTGTGTCATCGATTTGTATTAAATGCTAAGGAAGAGAGAGAGAAAAAAATTTGAAGATTTACTTTTCATTATGGTATGAATTGATGTTCAGCTACTAAAACAAAATAGGTTTGCAGAAGAGTTACCACTGTCAAAAACCATTTGGAATTTCATTCTGTGCAGAGAAATTAAAATTTTTAGTGATTATGTAAAAGACTTCCTCTTCTGAAGCAAGATTATAAAGCCATAGCTTTTGCTTGTGTCATGGTTGAGATGGACAAACAACACCTTGTTAGTGGATCTTTAGGATCATAGGATCTCAGAATGCTTTGGGTTGGAAAGGACCTTAAAGATGATCTAGTTCCAACTCACTGCCATAGGCAGGGACACCTTCCACTAGACCAGATTGCTCAGAGCTCCATCCAATCTGGCCTTGAACACTTCCATGGACGGGGCACCCACAACTTCTCTGGGCAACCTGTTCCAGTTTCTCACCACCCTCATAGTGAAGAATTTCTTCCTTCTATCTAATCTAAATCTACCCTTTTTCAGTTTAAAGCCACTAGTCCTTGTTTGATCACTCCATGCCCTTGTAAACAGTCATTCTCCAGCTTCCTTATAGATTCCCTTAGGTACTGGAAGGCTGATATAAGGTCTTCCCAGAGCCTTCTCCGGGCTTAACAACCCCAGCTCTCTCAGTGTGTCTTCATAGGAGAGGTGTTCCAGCCCTCTGATCACTTTCGTGGAGTCCTCTGGACTCACTCAAACAGATCTACATCCTTCTAATGTTGGGGGCCCCAGGGCTGGATGCGGTACTGCAGGTGGGATCTCACGAGAGCAGAGTAAAGGGGGAGAAACGTCTCCCTTGACCTGCTGGTCACACTTCTTTTGGTGCAGCCCAGGACATGGTTGGCTTTCTGGGCCACCAGTGCACATTGCTTTAACATGTTGAACTTCTCATCAAGCAGCACCTTGAAGTCCTTCTCCTCAGGGCTGCTCTCAATCCATTCTCCACCCAGCCTGTGTTTGTGCTTGGATTGCCTTGGCCCATTTGCAGGGCCTTGCACTTGGCCTTGTTGAACTTCATGAGGTTTGCACGGGCCCACCTCTCAAGCCTGTCAAGGTCCCTCTGGATGACATCCCGTTTCTCCAGCATATCAGCTGCACCACACAGCTTGGTATCATCGGCAAACTTGCTGAGGGTGGCCTCAGTCCTACTGTCCATGTCACCAACAAAGCTGTTCAACAGCACCAGTCGCAGTACTGACCCCTGAGGAATGCCGGTCACCACTGGTCTCCACTTGGACATCACGCCATTGACTGCAATTCTTTGAACACAGCCATCCAGCCAAGTCCTTATCCACTGAGCGGTCCATCTGTCAAATCGATATGTCTCCAATTTAGAGGCAATAATGTTGTGTGGGACAGTTTTAAATGCTTTGCCCAAGTCCAGGTGAAATTCTTACTGTTTCTTTTATCTCATCTCAACTGTTTTGTGACTTGCTGAATTAATATCATATTAAATTCAAGAAACTATGGTGATGGAACAGTATGCTTGAGATTTTAACTGCACATAAAGATATTCAAAGTTACAGGTCATACAGCTAATATAAGTCAACCATCTGATTGTATACATACAAGAAATATTTCACTTTATAAAAGCAGTGTAATTGACTACACTGGGCAGATATACCATTAATGACTTACGACAGTACAGTCTGATCTGATTTCAGGAGTACAACACTTGAAATTCAGAATCTCTTGACATTTTCCATTCATTTCCGTAACAATCAACCACTCAAACCACTCAGTTTTGGAGAAAATAATGACACTGGAAAAGGATTGAGTTTTACAGCATACTTTCAACATCCTGGGTTCAATTAAAATGGTAGAATATATTTTGAAATGATTAAGATTTGTCCTTTGAACTCACGTCTGCAGATGAACATGTATGATTGCTATTGGCATAAATTTCCCAGATGAGCTTAACTAGATCTTGGAAAGCAGAGCAGTTTTGAGGGGTTTCAAAGTTACGACTGTTAGATTTCATAGCTACGGCATTTTACAGCATTTGAGTATTGCTAAGTGGCTGCTGTGGGAGTTATAGGCCTATTATTATAACTGCATTCTGGAAATAGAGAATTTGCCCATACTGCTTTATCCTCTTAGAACTGGCAGAACAATCAGACAGTAGAATTCACTGCAAGATCCTAATGGATGTTGTAACTGTGGATCTGAACGGCTTGATCAGTGAAGAGCTGTCAGATAGTGATGCACCATAGAAAATGCATAGGTAAGCTTTTGTGCATTTAAAGCTTTTAGCCTGATTTAGCTCTGTTTGCAGCTATCATCTATTTTAAAAGAAACAACAAAACAACAAAATTACCCACTTGATGACAGAATCAAATATTGTTTTGCATGTATATAATCAGATGTTGAGATAAAAGCACAAAATGTGTGCACTCTCTTGAATGAATGCCCACTGAAATAAATGCACTTGTGTTTTCTCTTCAGAAAGAGTTTCTAGTAACAAGCATACATTTTTTTTTCAGTGGCGTGCAAGGTCACAGCTTCAGTCAGCTGTCTTACCTTCAAGTCCCAAAGTGTGTTGGTTTTCTTGCATTTTGAACTTCAGCTTTTTGGTGCAGTGAAACAGTACTGTTGGAAAAAACACCAGGTGCTGCAAAAATATGTCTCTTTGGCAATGACACATGTGCTCATCATCACATCTGCACTGACACATACTGTGGAGCTTCTTCTCTGAGTCCCTGTGTAGATTCTGGGCCAGGAATAGGAGCTTGTTTGAGGTGTCAGTAAGTATCTTAATGCCAACATTCTCAGGTGTTCAAGGCCAGAGCTGAGCCTCCCAAGATGAGATTTCAGAAGGATAAACATGGAATTCTATTAGTATGTGTTCTTGTTTTTGGGATTTCAGAGTTTGTGTTTTCCAGCTGTTCTCTGAAATCATGATGGCTAGAAAATTTCTCCTGTTTTAGCAAAAGTGGCACCTCCGATCTAGTCAATTGATTCCAGAAAATAGGGCTCAAAGAATGGTAGATATTGTAGAACTTCCAATAAAATTGTGAAATCTCACAGCCCTATGGTCTTGCCAATGAAGCAAAAGATGTTTGGTTCAAGTTTTCCTATATTTATGTTGATGATTTACTGCTCTGTAGAGGACAAGAGATCCCAGAAAACGGTTTTGCTATGTTTTTGACACAACAGCCCAAGTTTGATAAATTCTCCTTTTTTTGCTATAGGGTCATTCGAGTTAAGGTCACTGCTGGCTTTTCCCCTGGGCTCTCAGCAGAGGCAATGAGTGAGGCAGGCACGGGCCTGTTGAGAGATTCTTGAACTGTGCCAAAGGTTCAGCTCCCCATGCGCTTCAGGCATGACTATGCTAATAAATTTGCATTTCCTCCCCCGAGCTTACATCCCTTTTGTCTTAACTGTAGCCTCTTGTAGGATTTGCTTTATTGGCTTGCAGCCAGCATTGTGTCCTGTGAGGCTGAGGAAGGTGTTACAGACAATACAACAAAATGGAACACTTCAAACGGTGCAAACTTCCCCACAAAAAAAAATGGGCTTTTAATAGCCTCAACAACACAGTGCCCTCTCTACTCTACCACACCAGTTACTAGTGATAATACATTGTAGAAGAGACTGATAAATTTGTTACAGTGCCCAGCCATCAATACCTTTCACCAGCAGTAGTTTCTTTCCTTTTATCAGCTCAGCTGTGTTTAATAGCTTTGTACTCAGATGACAATTTAAGTGATACTAGACCATTACTTTTGGATTATGATCCAGGGGCCTGATGAAAGAGAACCTAAGGTGTTAAACCTTAGGAAGGGCAAACACATACATGTATGCAGTCAAAAAGACACTTGTGCAGTGCTTCCTGAAAACAAAAGTAACCACAAAACAAACATGAAACAGACCATATTATTTTTCACAGACTTTGCCAAGCAAAAGGTAGAGACATGTATAAGAGGCTTAAAAAAAAAATCCTATTATTTTCTGGAAATCTTCAGATGCTCACTCTGGGATTGTACTGCTGAGATCCTGAATTGGCTGTGTTACTTTGACGTTACTGGGGAAGCCTAAGGTAATTTTCCTTCCATACCTACCTTCCAGGATGAATTGGTCCTTTCTGATGACACTGGAGACCTGCTGAAACTAAAAACCAACCTGGTATACTTTGAAAGCAGAGCCTCATATGGACAACATCTCAGTGGCTTAGAGTGCTCATATTGTCATGATGATACTTGAATTTCAGCTAAGACAACCTACTGTAATTTTTATGTGTCTGTTTACAGCAAGATACCTAAAAAGAGCTGCCTGAAGTTAGCATCTTAATTCTCCATACAGAAACCTTAAATATACCCCAGTTTTTCAAAGTATACACGCAGCAGCTCCTGTTTTTTAAAAACACTTTTTGGTTGGTTGGTTGGTTTGGTTTTTTGTTTTGGGGGCATTGGTTGTTTTTTTTGTGTTTGGGGGGGGGAGTTATTTGTTGTTGGTTTGGTTTTTTTTTAATTTCCCCTTTTAATGTCATTTGAAAATAAGATGAAATTAGGATGATAATTATACAGTAGAATGCATTGATTAGCAGTGCCTGGTGCTGGATACTGAGCAGAAATACACTTTTAAGCATCCAAGCAATTAATTTGGAGATAACATTTATTGATCGCGTAAAAAGTTCCTATAAGTCAATCTAAATGTGTCATCCAAAGATGTATTGTTATAAACACAATAGTGAGCTTTGTACTGGATGTGCAGTGAATGTTATGTTTTTTGAGTGATCTCAGTTGCATTATTTATGTATCAAGTCACCTTAGATTTCACAAAGATATTTTCCCTGGAGGACTGAAACCATGGCAAATAAAAGCCTAGCAAACCTAGCCCTTGATAAGGTGACATGATGGGGAGATCACTAGAGATTTCTTTCCTCTCCTGTGTAGCGCTTTCATCTCCAGCTTCAGGTTATCTGGGCCCCTCTCCCTGCGCAGGTTGGCACCGTTCTACCCCGGCTGCCCCTCTCTGGAGTAATCTTTGCTTTCAAACCTGTCAGACATGGTTTAGAGAAGAGTCACTGCAATTGTGGCATAAAAAGATGGTGCACAAATACCAACTGAAGTCTTGAGGCATTGATTTATGGTATTGGAGAGTTGCCACTCTGAGTGTGCATTCAGTGCACCTGAAACAGGATTTTCTCTTGTCCCTGCCGAGTGAGGACTGTTCTGCAGCAGGTATTGCCACAGCAGAATTGTGGTTCAGGAGTCCTTCAGGAAAGTCAGCTTTAGATTTCAGCCCTTTCCTCCCAAAAATATTCCTGAGGGTTAGAATGAGGATGTTTCTTCCCATTACTTCTGTTATAGCTAGCTGCATTCCTATACTGGAGAATTTCAGAGATACCCATGTTTAGTGTAGCTCTTCTTGTTAGACTCTTAATGCACGGCCAAGAGCAAAGTAACAGCATTTAATCTCCACTATGAAAATGTATTTTGGGACATTAGTGCACATATGGTGAGGATTTTTTAACCTACATTACTGTATGTAACTTTGCAGCTTAATTAATCAATTAGGATTAGTGTAGTTTGTAATCAAGTCCAAGAGTGATTGATGCATGCCGTATTAATTGCAACATTCACATGAAGCATGTCATATACACAGTCATTTTACAGCTGGATTTCACATTGCGTTGCTCGTAAGCACTTAATGGCAGGAATATTTCAGACTTGCAATCAGGGAAATTGTATTCCACAATATGCTTTATATGTTGTACACCCTGCTTAGATAATAACTCCTCCATCACTGATGTATCTTCTTGCTCCTCCCTCCTGGTTCAATAGTTGGCAAAGTGGCCCATTTTCAAAGGCTTTCCTTTGCTGTGGAACAAGAGGTATAATTAAATTGTATCCCAGTAGTGAAGGTCCTAATGATAATGAGCCAAAACTAATTGTATTGATTTGTTTATTACTGGCTTAGGAAGCTCATCAAACAAATGGACTGAAACTATTTCCATATTCTTATCTGTTTGGTAAATGAGAAACAAATAACACTTCCATATGTCTGTTGCATAGTGTTACAGCATTAATACTAATTCTGAAGATAGACGTAAGAACAGGAAGGGAGGTTGTCCCCAGTATAATGCTTCTACATCTAAGAAATGCCACATTTTTTTCCACATTTGTGTCTTGGGATGAGCAAAATGAAGTTATTTTCTTCCCTTTTTTGACATAAATGTTATTACTAATGAAGGTTTTCTGACTGCCAGAACTGGAGAGTAGCAGGCTATGCCCAGGAGGTGTAAAAGACTGGGGCAAAAGAAGGGAGACTGATATGATGTTCTTGCCTCCACACACATTTCTTACTTGACCCCTGTATTAAACAAAGCTGGATGAATAATGTGAACTAACAACTTCTATTAATTTTAATTTTAAATTAATTTACTTCACACTCTTAGATTAACTCTGCAAACAATCAAGCAATCGTATCTGGTATAAATGTTTGCAGAAAGTAAATGTTAATATTTAATGTGTGAGGTTTTGTAGGAACAGAGTTTTACTTTTGAATGTGCAAAAATACATGTTAATGCTCACCTAGTTGTGGGCCATGACCTATGTGAAAAATCACTTTTGTTACATAACTTTAAAATGCTGGGCTTTTTATTACTAGACATTTGTAATCAATTCTTAGAAGAAAAAGCTGCCCAAGTGCATTCGAACAGCTGCTGATCTAAAATGATTGAAGCCAGCAGTAGTCACTCATTGGCTTGGGTGTGGTTTAGATCTGTCTCCTCATGGATGCAGTTGAGAACATCCAGAGCTAGGAAAAAAAGACCAAGTTAATTCAATACATTGATATTTTAATTGAATTCGCAGGACTGTATTGATGCTGTGAGAACATGTATTCCTCCACAGTGACACATTGGCTTGGCCCATGTTTTGTTCTTACAGTAATCCAAGAAAAGTGTCTATCCTAATCATTTTAGAGGCTGAATCCTCTTCCAGTGGAAGCAAAAGAAAGCCATGTATCCTTAGGAGTTGGATAACGTTAGTGAAAACTGCTATTCATACATGTGGAACCACCGCATTCATTTTCTGAAATACAACTATCTTCTCTTTGCAGTGGACTGTGTGTTTTCAATTACAAATGTTCACCAAATCTCACATCTCTGACATGCTATAGCATATGACACATTGTAGCAACTTTTTGTTCGACTGGCAGGTTTTGGTCCAAGGAGGATTCAGTGAAGTTGGAGGGTGATTTACCCTTACATCCCCTGAGAAGCTGATCCTGTCAGCTTGGCAGAGCGTTGCTCAAACTACTGCGCTGCATATTATGTCTAGACTGTGGATAAGTTAATAACACTAGAAGCAGAGCTAAAGGTAGAGGGAATTATATGCCACAGTTATTAAACTTTGACCTTTATGATGCTTTAAAATCATAAAACACTTTAAAATAGCTATGCTACATCTAGGATAGCACTACTGTAGGGAAAACTACCTCTCAGCACAGCGCATTTATATCAGCACCTCTCATCATATTCCAATTCCTGTATGTTGCAGTTAAGGACTGGTAGTGCCGCCTTCCTTCTGGTTAGGTTATCTGTGGAGACCTGCCGTTAGAGATGGAATCCAGCATGCTGCGATGTGCAGCGTGGCGCCCTGCCTGTTCTGCCTCTTGTCCTGCCGTCGCACGGCCGCAGTGCTTTACGGGACAGCCCTGGAGCTGGGGGATGGAAGGGGCACCAGCTCTCCCATTCTACAGATGAGAAAACTGAGGCACCTGCCTTTTCTCAGGCACAGAGTCTTGTGGGATATGCAAAAACAGAACTGAGGGGATTTAAACCCCTGCTCAGAAACCTACATTAGGAGATTTGGCTTTCTTGCCCCTTCTGTATTCATTGGAGATAAGGCCTCTTTTCACAGCTGTTGGAGTCCTTTTGAGAGTCATTGGAGAGGTGATTAAAAATAGAGACCTGCTTAGAGGCCATGAGTTGCCTCGTAAAGTTCTCTCTCTTCAGTGGCTGTAGAAAGCCTGGAGAAAAGTGTCTCAAGCTGTGTGAATATCCTCTCTCTCCATGCTGTATCTTCTGTTCTAATTATAAGGCAGCCTTTCTTCCCTAGTTGTTGCATTGTTATGCATAGGGAAGAAACACAGGTGTCACGGAACAAAAAATTCGAACTCTAGTTCTCTGATCTGAACCTACCTGTCAACAAATACCTCAAAGGTAAATGTTTTTCAGAGCTGAGATTTAGATTTGGTTCATTTAAAAGATCCAAGACCCTATGCAAAATGTAAATGCTTCCTGGTTTAGGTCTCATATGTTGTTGTCTTTCCTCATCCATACGAGGCAGAATAAATACATCCTGGTTTCTGGTTGTCAGAATTCACCACCACCCATAACAAGCTGACATTCACAGAAGAAAAAAGGTGCTTTTTGTGGCAACAAACACATAGCATTTTTTTCCCAAGCTGTCTGAAAACCTTCCCATACATTTGTGCACACATCGTTATTTTGTTTAATATTTACAAAACTTGTGGAGGTTTTTGCATTTAAAATGGCAGGTGAATCAGAGGTCTTAAGAGCACTAACGAGCCAATCCTGAAGGAGCCATTTTCATATGTCATGTCATTTGACTGAAGTTTGAGTTCAAGGGAAAACAACCTCTCAGCCACTTAGTATGCAGACTTTTGCATGTGCCCTCCAGTTGCAAAGCTTTGCTCCAAAAGTCAGCTCCATGGCCCCTCCATGCATTAACAATACAAACTCTGATAGTTCCATTTTTTTCTTTCACCTTGCAATAGTAAATATATAAATGATTGTCCCACAGGTACGAAGCATATGCGTTGAGTGCCGCAGTTCTAAAGCAACAGAAGTGCTCAGCACCAGGAGGGGAGCAGCCAGCACTTGCAAGATCAGATTTTCTGCGTGTAGTTAAAAAGATCTACTGCCGTTTCATTTCAGAGCTATTAGAAGAGCATAAAGCAAAAACTTCAAGCCTTTGAATAACACATTTGGATTTTTTGCTTTCACTGTTTTCATCCCTTTGTATAGCTTTTATGTTGCACAGATGTGAGTGTTCGAGTGCAAAGCAGTTCTCAGAAGTACATGCAGCTATTCACCTTGCCCACTGCACCTCGGAACAAAAGAAAGCTGTAGACAGTGTCTCCTTGTAATACTGAGGAGCAAGAGCGACAGAAGTTTGTCACCTGCTAAGGCCATGTAGCAGAATCGACCCTCTCTGTGGTTTGCTGCAGAATAGCAAATATTCCAGGGAGAATCTACCCTGTAGAGCAGACATCACTGTGGATATGAGATTCTTATGGTGCTTATTCTGCAAACATACTTGGGAAGAAAAACCTTGGAGATGGGATTTACTCTCAGGAAAGGCTTATCAGGGCTGCCATTAGTTAAGGGGTAGTTTTACCTCCTATTGCACTGGCAGCAAAGTAAACAATCACCTGAATGCTTTTGAAAATCCTATGTTTTGATGCCAGAATGTTTGTAAATATGCAAACAAAGAGGGACGAGAGTAGGAGCAGAAGTTTCAAGGGGCTTTATTTATGAAGCTATTGACAAATACCTTTTGCTCTGTTTACTCACCTCTTCCTTAAGGAGAAAATAGGTAATGTTAAGGATCTTAATGAAACCAACTGAGATTCTAATATAGCACCAAAGCCCAGGATTTTGTCTCTTAAATTTCACTACAATTGATAAGCCGAGCATGGGATAGCGGAGGAGGCATGAGAAAACAACAGAAAAAAGCCTGACACAAGCGTAATTAGCGATGGCAGACAGTGTTTTAAATATTAGATTGGTCTGAAAAATAAAACAGTTCAAGTTCATGGAAACTTGTGAAAAGAAAGAATCAAAAGCCACGATTTTTCCATTCTTGCTGTCACAAAAATGAATCTTCGACTGCCCGTATTATATCTACTGCCAGTGAGAACAATTCAACTTCCTGTACCCTGCAGATGAAGAACTCAAAATGCCTCTTCCTAAATACATTCTCATGGATAACTCAAAAGCTTGGCAGCCTCTGCGAGGCTCATGGATGTGGTCTGCACAGTCACAGGTCACTGTTCTAAGCCCAGCAATGTTTCAGCATGCTTGAGTGCCCATTCCCAGGGGTATCACAGGGTTAGGGAATCAACGCACACTGGGTAGCAAGGTGCATGAGGACCAGCCTGCTTCGGAGGTGACCTGTCCTCTTGCAAACCTAGGAGGATTTGCTTGCTTCCAGGGCAGCCTGTGCAGAACTGGAGATTCACTTTCCTAGTGAGTCAGCCAGTGGTAATTCTTCCCCATCTAGTTTTTGCTGGCTTTTTCTGCAAAAGAGCAAACACTGATGCTTTCTTTACCTTCCTGTCGCAGAGGAGAAATCTTGGCCTCAAGTCACAGCCACCTGGCTGTTTTCCTCTTTATTTTTGTTCTTACCCAGCCTTCTTCTGACAATTATCCGGCTTTGCTGTTGTAGGCTGAATAATTCAGGTGGAATGAACTGTGAGTTGAAACAAGTAGACAGTGTTCCACTACTTGTCCGCTTAGGTTACTCACAGATTGTCTTGAAATAGGACCTTTGCTCTGAATGTTAAATGATTAGTGTTTCAGTTGGAGTTATGACTATATAGTAAGAAGCTGTGTTCAGTTTCAAATAGCTATGAAATACATTAATTTCTTTTTTTTTTCCTTACTGTATTACTGAATAGGTATTATTTAATTTTGAGTGCTATTTTGGCCTGACACTAATGAATCATGTCACTGCACTATAGTCTCTTAAGCTTTTTTTTAATGTTCCTTCAGTGCACTTCATATTATTAGCTACTCCCATTAGTTCCACCTGCCATTCCAGTTACCAAGTTCATGTTAAGCCAAGTGATGCCTTTGAGTGTCATAGAGTCAATGTCTTATTTTCTAAAAATCTTAATTTCCCCTAAATTTCCATCAATAACATCTTTAAAATCCATTTGCATTGTAAATGACTAAGAGTATAATCCATCTTGCTGTGTTCCAGAACACTTCCTTCTTATTTAATTGCCACAGACACTTTAGTTACTAATTAAACTTTATTGTTTATGATGTTGCATTTCATTAATAGTTGTGATAAAAATTGCACATTCCAGTAGATTTGTGCATGTTAATGCCACTAGTGGAGTAGAATTCAGAATTGATGGGAAGAAGTTCATCTCAGAGGTTTCAAGATTGCACAACCATGTAGTGAAACTGCCCCACAAGCATGACCTTGAAAAAAGAGGGTGCATGTTTGGAGTGTTGAGTCTTTCCTTTCTTGTGTGATGGAATAAATGAAAGCTTCTTTAATTGTAATGAAGATACTGGAAATGCCAACGCAGTCATTTTCAAAAGAAATGTTTCAGATTATATACACATGTATAAGTTTATATGTATTCGAATGACAAAGTGAATGATTAGAAAAGTTTTGGACATAGTTTGAGCTAAGAATTTTTTAGGCTTAGGAGCTATTAAGCTCATTCACCCAAAACCTGTGATTAAAGATGCTAAAGAAAACATAAGGCTGAAGCTTTAGCACTAGGTACAGGAAGAGAACAGGAAATATCTTTGATGGAAGGCAGCCAAGAAGTCACTGAATACATAACTCAGTTCTGTGACGAGGAAGATACCTTAATTTCTGAATAGTTGAGTTTTGCACCTCACAGTCCATGGATTCAGAGAAAGGATCATTTAGGTTCTGAAGCCTCTCAGTCTGGGACCTCCCTGTCCTCGCTGTTTCACCTCCCTCTGCGATACCTGTATGGCCCATTAGCTTTAGTTCTACCTCTAGTAGTACTGAAATAGCATCTGGCCTATGCTGGATCACACAGAGAAAATGGTGCACTGCAGTACTGCTTGTATTTGACAGTACAGAAAGCCACACTAATCCAAGTTACTTTTTGCAGCAGAGCATGTTTGTACCAGGATTTTGTCTTAGCGAAGCTATGTTTGCTTCTCTGTGCAGAGCAGAGATCCTGTCCCTTCTGAGACTCCTGCACAGAAATCCTCAGGGATGAGAGCAACACAAATTGCTGGCTGTAATCTGTGCTGCTTCCCACCCTGGAAGAAGCAGCTCAAGCAGAGTTTTCCTGGGAAGACCCTCCCTCGGTGTTGGATGCAATTACGATATATTCTCTCATTTCCAAATTTCAGCTGCACCTGCACTTGAGTAAACAGGGCTGTCAGTCTCAGGAATTATTTCTTGATGGAAACTGATCCTTTCTTGCAAATATGCCAGGTAGACGCCTCCTCTAAGCTGCCTAAGCCAAGTAAAAGTGAAGAACACAGTCAAGTGAGACAACTAATTTTGTATCCTTATTCATACACTGTTGCTCCAGACCTCAAGTGCTCACTAGTGGCACATTCAGCACCATTGGTGAGATGCTAAACAACTGGCACAGTGCTAACAAGAAGTTTCTTTTTCTGGATCCAGAGTAATTCTGTCAGGTTGAAGCTGTATTGAACTGATCGCGTGAGCAGAGCAGCCCAGTGCTGGGCACTCTGCCAGTCTACAGTGTGTAGAGAACAGGATTTGTCCTGCAGCTAAACAATAGCTCTCCTTCACCTCTGCATCTCTCGTGATGCAGCCCTTTCAGCTTGGAAGGGAACCTTGGTCTCCTAATGATTTGCAAGTCTAAGTTCGCTGCGTGATTAAGAATTATTTCTTTTGTGTCGTAGCAGAAAAAGAATTCAAATAGATGGGATAATGGTATTGCATTCAGCATGTAAAGATCATTGAATGCAAATGTGGAACAGAATGTACGCCTGTCTAACAAAAAATTACATTTAAAACTTGTTGCTATTTCGCTGCTTTTGTAACAATGCTTCAACCTCAAATCCCGGATCTCAACATAAATATGTTGGTGTTGCACACAAAGGAAGCAGAGAACATCTATTATCTCCCAAAAGCTGAGGAATTCTGGAAGGTGCATTAAGACATGATGAGAGTCTTCCCCTTGTGACTCCAGAGAAAGTCACAAAAGAGATTGTTTTGGAAGAACTAACTTTTAGAGAACACTTTATGTAACAAGATTATGTCATGATGTTTTTTGCACATACTGGCAGAGCTACAGATTTCCTGGAAGAGGAAAAGAGGGAGAATTGGGAAGAACATAAATGCTGGATTAAGAGATCTGACTCCAGCATGGACCAAAAGAGTTAGTAAGTGTTCACCACATATAAATAATTATTTTTCATGTGTCAGCCATTTTGTATAAAACACAGTGAAAATATAACTAGGATTTTCACACCTAGGCACCAAAAGTTAGATGTTCACTCCAGAGTTTGACAGTGATAAGGGTTCCCAAGGTAGACCTGGTATTTCTGTTCCCATAAATGCATGTTTTCCTTCTGAAAATCTTCACCTTAATAGCTTCAGTTTAAATGAATTCCGAGACACAGCAACTTCACTGGTAGCTGCTGGTTATTCATTACTTTAGAAGGTCAGGCCACTTGGATAGACATTTCTTGCACTGTTTTATTACTATAAGACAGGAAACATGGAACTTGTTTGCACTTCACTCCTCTAGCTAAAGCTGAATATCTGTATTTTGCATTGCACTGCTTTGTGCTACACGCGTGTATCCTTCATTCAGAAAAGCAGAAGAATACTGAGTATTAATCAGCCTTATCCATTTTCTGAATATAGCATGAATCACCATCTAGGTCATATTTGCATTTCTCTCAAAATAGTGCGTAATAGAGATTACTGCTGTTTTACTGGAAAAATAATAAATGAAAATTCAAAACTCATTTTGAAATGGAAGTTTGAGGATAAAAATGGCTGATGACATAGCTTGTAGAGCTCTGCTTTGGAAATTATCTCTATTAGTTTGCAATGAAATTGAATTTTGGACTGTCAAAAATTCCCATAAAATGGACATCCAGTTCTAGCCCTGTCCTTTTGTTCCAGCACATCTTCTGAAGCAGAGTTATGATTTTTGCTTTGCTCTGTAGATTTCAGTAGATTTGTAATGAACATTTAGGGAGAAAGAAACACAAACCTGTTTTTGTCTTAATCCAGCTGTTCTGGTAGTTAACAGAGTAAGATGTGTTTTAAAGACACCTGGACCATATGTTATACACACATTTTATAAAATTATTCTTTTAGGTATAAAAAGATCCAACAAAATAGTGAGTTGAAAGAGAGAGACTTTAAGCAGATGTAGCAACATGTGGATGTCCTTATCTGTGCATGTATCAAACAGAGTCTTTTATCCTCGAAGATGTATTCTGCATCAGCTTGAGCTAAGGCAACTTCCTAATCTGAAATCCTGTTCTCACCAGTTCAAACCCCTTTCCTGTCTGTGCACAAGCTGGTTCCAGCTCCCCACACCAGCCATTCTCTGCCACCTCTCCTTGCTTGTAGTCACACTTCCAGCCTGTTCCAATAACTTCCAGAAGGCGATCCTGTGGGATACGGGCTGTCCTGACAGTAGCTTTTCTTTTTCTTTATGGAACAAAGTGCCTCATCTTCATGCCTCGGGCTACCAGTATCGAGAGTCCCCTGATGCCTCCCAAGGGCAGTGCAGACAGGGTTAGCAGCTGAGCCATTAGACTGACAGCACAAAACAGACTTTTGTTTAGACAGTATGAGAAGTGTGCAGTGATACACAGTAACCTCCTGAATGCAAATATGTGTGACATTTTCATTTTTGCAGTTTTCTGAGGAAGTAGCAAGCCAGGTCGTTGTGATGAATTGGTAAACATCAGACTGTATTATATATGAAATTCATCTCCTAGAGCTCAGAACCAGGGTGTTAATGCAATACTCCCCACTATGATGTTTGCTTTGTGATGTTGGTATGATGCTGAGTTCTAAATATTTGTATCCCAGTCATCCTCTACCACTGTGTTATTACCCTCAATCTATGAAGACAAAAAAGACCAGGAAGAAAGTTAATTTCACTTTTGGTTTTCAATTCTTGTGCACTGTAACAGAATGTGAATAACCTCATTACTATACAATTTTTGTGTGTCACATTATGACCTCTATACTAAAGACCAAAGTTTGCATAATTGAGGAGAGACTCACCTACAACAGTGCTGGAACTCATTAGCGTAAGGCTGAAATAATGCTAAGAAAATAGCATTTGGTGTCACCTATTTAAACTGAAGCAATAGGTGTTTTCTTTCCTTTGGACTTCTTAAAGGTATATGCTCATGAAGGAGAACATAACTTGTCTTACTGAATCTGGCAAAGAGTGAGAGATGGTCCTGTAACTCGTCAGCTGTTTACATAACAAATGGAACAGGGTTATTCTCATGTAGCTCTGCAGTTTCTTGCAAATATCAGTGAAATACATGTTACTTAAAGGATTTATTTTTACAGGCGATGTGTTCATATATTTATCTTGACTTTTAAGTGTTCATCGTTCATGCTAGGCTCTCTGTGGTAATTAAAACATACCATAAATCATACCCACTGTAATTACCAAAATACACTGTAATTATCTGTTGATCTTTTGCGCCTATTAAATAACTACTGGGATGTTTCAAAGCTGAGTTATTTTTGTATTCCTTGAGACAAACCTGCTGCAAAATGTTGATAATTCACTTAATATTGCAGCATAGATCACATCTGGAGTGTTTCATATCTTCTTCTCTCCCCACTGCAATGTTATAGCAATTCTATTGACTATCATTTTGTTAAAAATCACATTTATGAATGACACCTGAATGCTCTTCCAGCTGGTGACAATATCCTGTAGTATGCAGTTATCGAGGATCACTCTGCAGGCAGATATTCCTTTCATGCTGTACTTTGTCTTTACCATGACTGCAGACAGAAATTTTGCATGAACTGAGAGAATTCAAACCTGGGTTGGAAAAAGGAACAACTCTTATCTGAAACCTGCAGGTAGTTAAACCTACTTCAGTGCATCTTCTCAGAACGAGAGTTGTGAGCTCAATGGTAATAAGCACAAGTGTACAAAAGCAATCTGAAAAATGGCAAAATAGTTCTGCTTACCTTCACTGAAGTTATAGGTGTCCATGTATGAACGTGCGTATTGTAGTTTTCACGAGCCTTGGGACAAATTCACCTGCTATTGCTTACTGCAACATTTCCCAAACTTTTCCCTTTTCACAAGTATTAATTCTAGCTAAACCACACACACCTTACCAGATTTTTTTAATATTAGCAATTTCATGATTGTACGAGAAGTATGAGGATGCAGTTTGCTGTAGTGTTATATTGGAAATGAAGGTGAGCCCAAGTGGAATTAGGTAGGTGTCAGGGTTAATTTTCCTACTCTTCTTGGAAAAACCTTGTATCAGTTTCCTGCAAACTTGAATTTTCACTGGTAGTAATATCTTGCAACTACAGTTATGTGTAATGTAGCGGTGGTAAATTCTTGTCTTCAGAGATTTATGGAAGTCATTATTTAAAAATAGAGATCTAGGAGTCACAGCTGGCTAATTAATCTGTACCAAGGAAAGCGGAGCGCCTGGCCTTTCAGGCATCCCAGCGATGGCTGAGTAAGCTTGCAATCCCATCAAATTGTCAGTTGTGTTGTTTCTTTTTTTCTTTTTTTCACCCTTTTTTTTTTCTGTATAAGAAATAGGTGCTGAAACAATCAGCTTATTGCAGACACAGTTTTCAAGTAATTTTATGGATCTAGTTCAGAATTAGAAATGAACTAGAAATAACTAGTTTACCTGTCTACACAATGCGCTGAAGATTTGTCGTGCATAAGCCTGACAGCAATGTAACCAGTCGGGTATCACATTCAGAATGCACATGATACAAACTTACCAGTACGGTAATTCAGCCTTATTACCTGATATTACCGTGTTTTGCTTTCGGTCTCGTCGTGCCATTCCATGACATTTATTGTCATATTGCAGTTAGTTTTAACAGCCCTATTGCAAACCCAAAAGCTGTCCAATTGTTAAAATAAGACCAAAAGAAAGGTATATTCTGTGTATGTCAATGTTATAGTAATTCCTACTATCAGTAATAGAAAATGTAAAACCCCGTAACCATAATAGCTTGACTGGAAAAAGTAATTTTCTTTTAATTACTGATAGGGTGAGTAGCAGTAGTCCTCAATTCCCTGTAAACAGAAGTAGTAAGTAATCAAATGGCTGAAGTCCAACTAGCAGAATGTTGTGGGTTCAAGACAATCCTTTGCAGGTTAATAAGCAATTAATTATTTTAATGGTCATAACAGGAATACTCCAATCTTCATTTGGTTGTAGCCTGAATGACACATTGTTCCTGCCGTGCCAAAGGAGGGATATGCAGTTCACAGGAGCGGATGGATTTCGTGATATCCCCCACAGCCTGGAATACAGCCTCTTTACTCCAAATGCACTATTACCCATTATTTGTTTAGTTATCAGTAACTCTAGTGAAGAATTAAATTAATTATGTTCTTTAAAATGTATGCATGTATAAATTGAGATTATCAGTCTCTATGTAGATGGGAATTACAGTATTTAGCAAAAGACTGTGTGTGAGTTTTGAATATCTATGCTAAGGTTTGAATTTCTAAAACAGCTGCAGGGAGGTTTCAATCTAATTGTAATCACAGAAAGAGAGTAGGTAAGAAAAGGAGGTTCACATCATATCACATTTCCCTTCAGAGAAAACGAGCGCCAAAACCAGAATCTTGCTGAATCTCACACAGGACAGTGGAACTTGCTGGCCACATGATAAGGAGCTGAACTGAAACACAGGTAGCAAAACACGTGTCTAAACTTAGCAAATATTTTGTAAAATTTTGAGCCTTTTTCTTCTATATGTTTACTACAAAGAAAGCCCTCTATTTCCTGTAACCTCCTCTTCCCCCCAAGCGGAAGTGGCATAACCTCTGTAACAGCCTTACATGTTCAACATATTCCAGTACATTGACTTTCCAGATGAAGGCCAATGTGTTTGCTGGCCTCTGTTCCCAGAACTGCTTGGAAATACAGTATCCCTGGATCAGTAGGCAAGAAACAACAGAGATCTTACACCATTCAGCTTCTATGATGCAGAAGAAAAAGATGGTGATGCTCTTAATTGGTCCTGTGTCTAGCAAACTCAAATGACAACCCCTCAATAGTTACTAGTTTTTATCCTTTATCTGAGCAGCATGTCTTGTTTGTCTCACATATTGCCAGTCTTTCCAGTGTAAGACTGAGACACTGTTATCTTAGTCAATTCAAATGATTCACATCATACAAATGGCTTGTTCTGATGCAGATCTGTGTGAATGCTGCTGTCTTATACCCATGCTATGTCACTGAGCAGTGCCAAGTGCAAACCATAACCAACTACCATTTAAAGATAATTTTGGTCATATAATTAGATGCAATAATTGTTCATATGTTTTTTCTTACACATAGTCTTAATTTTTAAAGTGAAGTGTAGTACATAGGGTTTTCCTGTATTTCAAATCAAAATTTCGAGGTCTGTCTTCAGTTCTATCAGCAAGAGTTGTCATTGGATCCAGAGCAGTTTTTTAACTTACAATTCTTCAGTGCCAGACGAAAGGAAGAAAATACTTCTGTAGAGGCATTTATGGATCTATAAGGTAGAAGTGAGAATAATACTTGCTCTTGCAGAGTCCTTTCAGCAGTACTGATAGACGTTGCGCTAAATACAGTGTGACCATAACAATCTATAGGGAGGAAAAACTGATGGGCAGTGCTAACAGGTATCAATAGTTTCCATCTCTGTCTGCTTGTGGTGGATTTAGTCCTATGTGTCAAATTTGGTGGAAGGAGACTCCTTAACTCATATGGGAATTGGATTAGACTGTTCTTGCAATCCAAGGCAAACTTGCCTTAAACTGTACTTCTTGTGACCTATATTAGTATTTGTGAAGATTTCATTTCCCCACCTGTCCACGTACCTTTATGACATTTTTATGATATTCTCTTCATCTAGTCTCCTGTGCAAAATTCTGTGTTGATATCTAGGTGTATTTAATGAATCCAACTGTAATAACACATTTTCTAAAAAAATCCTGTGGAGCAAACTGGGATGCTTGTATTTTCTAAAGTGCTGGAGGAATACTGATACACTGCTGGCTGCCCAACATAGGCAGATATATTGTCTTTTTAATAGTAAATAGTATTTCTACCTTTTTATGAAGTTTAGCTTTTATCTGATATAGCTGAACCTTCTGGTGGAAACACAGTCCAGGGTGGCCTCATAGGGAAAAATTATTAGCTCAGTTATTATGACTGAGAAGACTGACCTACAGTATATACGTTCCTTCCCTTCTTCCCCTGTACTTCACTCTTTGCTCTGGACCCTTTATGGTAAGCCTTATGTAGCCCAATGTAAATGATTCTGAGGCCAAAAAAGCAAGAACTGTGCACAGATAGTAATCAGACAATCTTTTACTAGAGGTAAATGTGTGCATAAATATTATTTACATTCATAAGATAAATCATGACCTGTCTCGATCTGTTAGTTAAACATCATTTTGTGAAATTAAAATTTTTAAATTCATCTTAATGGAGAGATATGCTGCAACTCCAGAACTTTTTTCCTGCCAGTGGAGAGAACTTAGAATGACCTCTGGTTACGTTTGTTTACTTTTCATTTGTGAAAAATGCAGGGAGGAACGATACAAAACTCTCAGGAGTTCACTCCATGATTAACAGTGACGTAATTGACAGAGGAAAACAGCAACAATTCATACAGCCGGTAATTAGTCTCCACCTTTATGGCCTACATTTGCCAACTGTCTCCATATTTGACAGAGAGAGTGACTTGCGGAATGTTTAATTTCCTCAGTGACAGCTAAGGTATGAAATCAGATTTGAAGATAAACTTCTTCTGTGGCTTCTGCTTACAAAAAGAGTAGCCAATTAAGTATGCTTGCTTAGTTCTTGCAAATATTTGCCATGGGATTGACACAGGAAATAGAACATTTTTTCCCTTTCTTGGTAGGAACTCCACCAACTGCTCACTACCTGCAGTATGTGGTCAGGAGGATTCCTTGTTTCATGCACATGAACCATGCAAAGTATTTTATTTTAGTTTTATTTTCTTCTTTTTTCGCCTCTGTGTGTTAAGGGCTAAACTATGTGAGATGCTGAATGTCTCTCATGAGGAGCTGCATACCCTCACGGACCTGAGCAGTTTAACGTATCCCAGGAGATGATTTGCGCCTCTTGGGATTGGTAAAACAAGAAACTCAGAGATCAGGCAGTGGCTGGTTGCAGTGAATTCTTTCCAGAAAGATTTTCTTCGTGTAGTGAAGGGAAAGATTTTTGTCTGGATGGTTTCCATGAACAGGGAAATTTGCCTTTCTGACCCACACTGCATACTGCTGATCTGCAGGAGAGAACTTCTCCCCTCTGCTCTCCCCTGAAAATCTGAGATTCTGTTCACATTCTGCATCCTCTGGACAAGTCAATCTGCAGACAAACCGGCAGCTGCAGCCCAGAAATGAGACAGGGATTTTACCATAAAAAAGAAATTAAACTAGTGTCTTGCTCACCTGCATTTGATTTTTGAAGTAAATACACTTGAGGTGTTTCCCATTAGTATTATTGAAAGGGTAGTTTCTTGACACCATTTCATATAAAACAATCAGGAATGTGGACTCAGGCAGCTGTATATATAACAGGACTGTGCTTGTCAGAATCTTCTTTATTAAGTTGGAGTCAGTAAAGGAAATAGATCTATTTTTTTTCTTTAAGCTTTAATGTGTTTTTGTTTTGAACTTGTCATTTTGATTTGCCTGTGAGCTTTGTTTTGATTTTCCTTGAAGATTTCTGGTAACAATAATTGTTTGCAACAGGAAGATTCATGTGAACTGACTTCCATTCTAGACTTCAATTCCTATAAAATGAACGGGGATTGCAATGTGGATGTGAGCAGGGAGGACTGATGCTTCTGTACAATGCACTTCTGCTCCAACTGTAAATATATTTTCATGATTAATAAAAGGAGAGTAGAAGTCATTGTACTCTGTTAGGGTTTTATTGATGACTGCTCCCCAGAATACTGAAAAGATGCTATCAATACTCTTGACACTGCTTAATCAAGATGTGACCCTCCAATGCAACCAGACAGTGTCCTTGCTTCAGATATAGAGCAATGCTACCAGTTAGGGGAGAGGTGGTTGTTGTTATTTTTTGTTAAGGTTTTTTTGGAAATCTTATTGAAATGTAATCAGTGCCATTAAATAATATTTAATGCCACTAAAGTACTGTTGGACACAAATAGGAAATCGATCAGCTTGTTCTCTAGTTCAGTGGCCTTCAGCCATGTGAACTGCATAGGTACCTCGGGGGAACGGCTGCACCTTGCACAGCAGACAAAATCAGATCAATAATAGTATGTTAGGTTTAGTTTTTAAAATTGCTCTTGCTTGGAATGTGCCAACAGGCACATTCAATATCAGATATCTGAGCTTGGAACAAGAAGTTTTCAAGTTCACCCTTAATGTTTGCAACTTGCTAAGTATTTTTGCTCCGTAGGTGCTGCACATCAAAAGCCAAAATGATAAGAGTGGAGGTTCCCCTGGGCAAGCTCGAAAGACTGTCAAATATACAGCATGATCTTAGCCCAGTGGTGGAATTAGTTAGGCATGCTCCTTGATGTGCTTTAAAGTTCGAACAGTAGGTAACCTTCATTGGTTCAGTGCATTCAGCCTCATTTGTGTGCAAAGATGCATTGGTAAAGGATGCCCTAAGAAATATTGTAGCAATTGAGATAAGTTGGGAATCAAACCACACTCTCGTCTCTGTTACAACCAGTCCCTGGTGGGTTAATGGAGTAGGATGGTTGCCTCTGAAGGATTTAAGATGATCCCATTAGCTGCAGTGGATATTTGTTCACGTTCCCTACCTGTGAGGGCAGGGGAAAGGGATTACAATCAGTAGCCGCTAGCAAAGGAGAGCTCTGCTGACTGTTAGTAATGTCTTCATAGGACTGGGGAAAACTGAGCAATTCTGTAGAATTTCAAAAAACCCTGAGCAGACACTTGCATCTTCCTTCAAAAAGTCTGCATGAGGTGACTTTTCACATGAACTCAAACTATTTCAAACTCTCCCGCTGAGTCTGGCCAGAATGCATTTGATGATTCCTTGCGGCTGTTCAATTCCAACATAATTGCCTTTGAGATTTCCTTCCTAATTTTTCTGTGTAAGACTCAGTAAGCTATGTAGATAAGAAGCAATGTATACATTCTGCGTATAGGAGTAAATCAAAGAATATAACGCAGATGGACAACAGCAAGCAAAAGACTCAGTTCTTGTAATTTAAAATACATTGCAACGTGAATCCCACTGAGTTGAAATATCTCATTTCCAAGAATTTCCTGGAGCAAGGAAGCATGAGGTCACTTTATGCTGCACCAGTCACATCCGTCTACAAATTAAAATCTAATGAAACATATTTGAAACAATTACACACACCTTTTCTGAGTTCTTCACACGATAAATTTATATAAGCCATCCAACAACTAGCAATTCTTGCTGACACATATGATAATAGTTAAACATGATGAAACGTGATGCTACATAATTGTGCTGAAAATGTGTTTTTCCTCTCTGAACGCACAAAGATGGCTTAATCAACTTTCTGTCATCTGTAGATGACAGATGGAAGGAATTATTAAGTCTGTCCCCTTGGATGTCATTCTCCTTGATGTTGAATCGTCCCCTGCTCTATGTATACTTTAAAACCTTGCCTTACCAACAGTGCTGATTCTAATTGTCTTTTTCAAATAGATCCTAAATCCTAAATGACACGTTAAAATGTTCTTGCCAGGGCCTTTGAGCACTCACCCTGTTGGAAGAGAGCCATGGGCTATGCAAACAATTGTATTAGACATTTGGCCACTGGCAGGTAGAGGTAGGAACTGTTGAATATGATTAAAAAAAAAGGAAGAGGGAAGGAAGGAAGGAATGATGGAAGCTCAGATCAGAAGGAGAAGGATCGTGTTAGTGAAGAGTGAATACCTCGCATCCCCAGCTCAGCCTTATCTAATCTCTGCACTCCTCTAAAGAAAAGCAAGATGTGCACGGCGTGCAGCTGGAAGAGCTATTCAAACCATGCCGTATGAGCACGTTGCTCTGTTTTGTGAATTTAGTTCCTCACACCATCTCCATCCCAGCATGAGAGAAGTCTGTAAGCTCAGTGCAATCTTATAATAATTTGGATCTCTACAGGAGGCTGAACTCGCATCACCAGAATGCATCAAGCCAATGCCTGTGTCAATGCACAGTTACATACACACACAACAGTTCCAGGCCCATGGTGACATTTTTCAAACTAATATATTGACAGGAGTGCCAGGATATTTTTTAAACATATCCAGGAGGGAAAAGAGCATTACAATGAGGAAGAAAACCCAGCAGAATGCTGACACCCAGGTACATTACTTAGTGTGCAGTTGCATTAATGAACCATTACTTCAAATCCCGGGTTTGCCAATAGTGTCACTGTTCGTTTATCAAGGCAGAATCATCCTGGATGTGAACAGAATGCCTGTATAATAGATAACTTCTCAATCCTCCCATACCATACATTTCCTTGAGCACATTACAAAAGATTTATTTTTAAATTGGATTTTTTTTTTTTTTACAGCTGGACAGAATGAGACTGTTTGTTGAACAAATGATGTTAAAATCCCCAAGGGACTGACTTACTTCAATAGCAACCAAGACTACTGCTTGAGCCAGCTGATGCTCTTTTAATGAGCGCTGTTTGTCAGAGGATCATATCTGCAAGTTGCTGTATAAAATAACAGTTTTCCATGAGTTCATAAAGCAGTCTGTCTTTTGAAATGGATGAGGTGGTGTACCAATCTCAGCAGCACAAAACAGACACTTGTTTGAACTGGAAGAGGGGGAAAAAACAACCCAAAGCACATGTCAGGGGGGTTTTTTTGGTGGGTGGGTGGTTGGTTTGGTTTGGTTTGTTTGGGTTTTTTTAATTTTGTTTTCCCTTTCTATGACAATCATCTTTGTGCTTGTGCACAACAAGCTCGATAGATTCAAGAAGAAAAATGCTGAAATATGAGCTTCAAAATGAATTTCAGCTTTGACCTGGGTGAATTAATACAAGCATGACAGGTCACTTATTTAGCAAACTGGGTGGACAGTAGGATAAAGCCTTTTCATGTGACAAGACATCCCAAAAAGGCCTCTCTTTGTCCCTCGTAAGGTTTTTCAAGGCAAATCAAGAAGAGATTCTCAGACAAATCAAAATGGCAAGTTCAAAACAAAACACGAGCGCTTTTTTTAAAGGAAGATCTCCATACCAAGCCCAAGCTTATTAATGTTGCTTTCTGTCAAGTACAACCATGTCATGATTTTGCTGAGTCTGTGGACCTGATTGCTATAAAATAAAACTGTACCATGTAACTACTGTTCTAATACTACTACCAATGGATTCAAAGCTAAGATCATGCAGTAAAAGAACAGCATTTAGTAGCCCTGCCATCAACCTGCTCTTTTTAATATATGTGTTATTTATGACTGCAGGTCAGGTTATACCCTTGAATATCACATTCCTCACCAGAAACAGCAATGAGTAATTGGGTATTGTGGGGTTTAATGTGCAATATTGAGTCATTTTGATTAGACCCACATTTTATCACTTGTCCTATTAACATCAAAGATTTTTTTTAAACTACAATACTCTATACATTTGGTTTTAATGTGAATTAAAGAAATTAGGTTCTAACGTACTCAAGTGCCTTAGGGTTTTTTGTACCATGCTTATCAAAACAGCCTCAGTTCCTGATAAAATTAAGATTACACTTGTGCACAAACTAACTCTGTCCTATGAAAATGAGCCACTGAAGTTAACTCAGATTTGTTCAGAGCCTTGAACTATGCAACTAATGAATCTTTCACACAGTTAATTCAAGCAGAAAAGAAATAGAATCCACTAAAATGTTACTACTGCTTGGAGTGAATCGTACCAGCCTGGATAGGTCTGAAGATGCAAGTCTCAGTGGATGAGATCTGCAAATCCTGACTTTGACCACAGCAAAGAGAGAGGTGATGACTTGGTCTTTGTTTATTCAATGAAATAACTGCCCCAGCTTACTTTCTGATCAGAAACATAAATATATAATTCTATTTTGCTCTAAAAGTCATTTTTACATTTTGTAAACCTTTCTCCATTTTGCAGATCTTACATCCAGGCTGATAAAATCATGAAGTGGGAATAATGATTTCTTGCACGGAAAAATGTGTATGTTAGAGATGTTGGTTGAATGTTTCACCTCTATTAACCTCTCTTCCAAACCAGCAGAGAAGTGGGAATATTTACTTATCATACAAATTCGAACTAAGATGCTTTTCCTGTGAGCAAAAAAGCTCCTGAACTTTGTTTGCAAGAGTAAAATCTTGTGTGGTTTGCTGCATGTATTACCCTCACTGTAGTTTTTCAATTATTTAGTGTTTTTAATATTGGGCAGATAGTAAGAAACACTCTCTCTGGTATTTAACTTTTTACTTCAAAACTAGTTAAACTTTTATTCTTGTCTGTGCATCTCAAGTTGTCACAGATGTTATGATGCAGGCTCTGTATGTGATATTTAGCATGCTGCTTCTCTTTAGCATTCCAGGTTACACAGAAAACAGCCTCCAGCATATTAACTACCTGCTTCACCTGAAGTAAAACAGGAAAGCATTTTAAAAGATAAGTTTTCCCTTGTCACCTTTCCTGCTTGTACTGTAGATTATCAGAGCCTTTTCCCCCTCATGTGTAAGCAGAGGCAGATATAGAGAAAAATGTGTTCTTTAAACCATGGGAACATTTTTCTTTGCTGTTCTATTAATATCTGACTGAAATAAAAAGGAAAAATTCTGAATAAATGATTACAGGCTTCTTAAAATCTGTAAAATGATTTTTTAAACAGGACTTTGGCTAACAAAAATGGGATCTGAACATGTGTGTAATGGAGCCAGACTCGCGGAGGAAAATGATAATTTCTTAAGTCTGGCACCTGTCAGGTTTCTTTAAGAGTCTAAATGTATGTGTTATCACTGGTAACCAGCCTTACTCCCAAATAGACCAATCAAAGCCTAATTTTCAGAAGTAAATCTTAGAGTCCTTTCGTAGTCAAATTTCAAAATGTGATCCTGTGTTAACCAAGAGAGGCCATTGTCAACTAGATTTGTTTGCACCAAATGTAGCTTTGAAGTACAGTAGTGGTAAAAAACCAGAGAGAATCTCTCTTCCAACACAGAGTGATAACAGCATAAGGAGTAGTATTCATCCTAAAACTTGTCTCTCTGCTGCAGTGGTTTTACACCAGGAGTTTAGAGACGATGCTCATGGCCTCACAGTTGTGATTCTGCGGAAACCTACAGTAAGATACTAGGAGCACCGTTCAAACTAGGTAGCCATCATATTGCCCTATATATCATGATTAGTCCAGGACAAAGAACAGATGGCACAAGAAGGAGATGGATTCCATGAATATGTAGTGAGTGGCAATTGTAGCTGGTCCAAGCTCTGAGACCTGAGAGACTGGTATTGGTAAATAGTGATAAATGGGAAGAGGTTGTTTCCTGGATATTATGAGCTACAGCAAGACAGAATGGAGTTTGTCAGCTATCTGACAACTAATTGTTATACATGAGGGTTTTTTATGGCTGCTTTTATTCTGTGATGTGTTGTTTCATTTGTTTGTTTGCTGCCAGGCATTCACTGTGAGATTTTAGGATTCCCAGTTTATGAAGAGATGGCTTTGTGTGGGAAAAACTTGTGAAACCAACCAGGGGAGCTGTGGTTTCACACTTAGAGGAGATGAATTCACAACTAGTAGTGAATGCTTAAGCCCTGTTTTTTGGGTAAATGTGCATGGGCAAATACATTTGACTTGCCTTTGAATTTTGTCACACAAACATAATTGTTTGTTCTTGAAGTTTTATTGGTGGTTCCTTTTCTGCTCTATAGTTACTGTATCAGGAAAAAGTGTGCTCTGAAAGCCAGACAGAAGAAGAAAATACTCCAAAAGAAGTTGAACTGTTAGTCTCCTGAGACACCCAGTCTATAGGTTTCTTTGGCTTATGAAAGACACGTCAGTCACACCTCCATTCAGGATCAAGTCTGGCCTTTTTCTGAGACTTAGTGTTGTAGGCAGCAGGCACAGTGCAGAGATGTCATGTTTCAATGGACATGCCAAGGTGTAAGCATGGATTAGTTCAACTGACCTTTTCTTGGCACATGCCTCAGAAGGTACAAAATCACTCAGCAAAACTCGTGGGAATACATCTGGGATTTTAAGGATTTTACTCCTCTGCCCTTACAAATTAATTAATTAATTGCAGGTTTTCATCTCTTTAATCACTATGATACTCATTTTTATTCCAGAAGAAACCATAATGTTGGTAATGTTGTGCAGGTAGATTAGAAACTTTTGACTAGATTTTTTTCTTGCTGTTTTCAGGAGAGTTTATGTCTGTGCCTCATACATATTTTAGAGTATAATAGTAATAGAGTTTCAGAAGATTTTTACTTCTCCTTGCAGGAAAAGAAAATGGGGTTCACAGTTCCTCACAGGAAAGCTATAAAATAATTTCTGCTTCATATCAAAGAAATATTTGCAATATTTACAATACTTGCACTGGTCGTTGGTGTTTTTTTTTCTAAATAATTCCTGTCTTTTGTTAGAACTTGGAAAAAGACTATCACTTCATTTTTTCTTTCAGCAAGATTTCATTTATTTCAGGTTTGGCTCAAGCTCATTTGTGGACACCATATAGGTTAAAATTAAGATACTGTTTCTGAATGAATGATATATAAATTCTGTAATGAAAAATATTTATTTTCCTTTGGCTTCAAAGCTGATTGCTTGCCCTTTCCAGAGCACTTCGTTTACATTTCTGAAGATTTATTCAAACTTTGTTGAAAAGGACATTTTGGGAAAGGTGGAGAACAAGAAATACAAAACCACCAGGAACATCAGGTCAATTTATTGAAGGGATTCTGCATCATTTTGGGAGATCAGGTTGAACAATGTCTGTCTCTTCTATTTCTTCTTTGTAGGAGCCTGGATTCTGTGGCATGGCAGTCGTTTTGATGTCTGTTTTGTAGCACAGTTATACTCGTTAGTGGGAGGAATGTGCAGGGTTGGCTGAGAAAACAAAACTCTGTGAGAATTTGAGCCAAAGAAGGATGGCACTCTGGGAAATAAGCTACCCCTTATTTCAAACCTGTGTTTAGTGAAAGGACAGTCTGCACAGCAAGGCGCAGTGAAAGAGGATTTACTGGGGCTTAATCTTGTTTGAAATTCTGTACTTTGAAAAGTTCCCTATGCATTCAAGCCAGGATGAAGGGTTTTCTTTGCATGCAAAACCTAAACATACATCCCACTTATTTATGATAAACTGTGGAATATGTTTTTCCTAATAGGGCATCATCAGGTTTATCAGGTCTGCTTGAGATTCAGGGGCAGAAGCAAACAGGGATTTTCACTTTCTAAATGGGCCTTCAGTTGCTTTTCCGTCGCAATTGCATGGTTACTGGCACATTGCCCACCTGTAAGGGAGATATTCAAGAACTGCTGGGACAAATTATATACAGGTACTCCTGTTGCAAATGCCTGCATACCCCTGTGGGATGTGCTGTATTAACTGTTGCTTTGTGCAACTCGTTTTTGCCGAGCACGTTGCCTTCCCGTTGCCCTGTAGTCTACTATGTGTTACTGATTTAGAATTAGATTTATCTTTTTTTTAATTTGCTGCTTACTCTGGGCTCTGCCCTATGACTCTGAAGACAATGAGAGCACAGCTGGTGGTTTCAATGGGAGCAAGAGCAAGCTGTTTAGATATCTCAGACAGCGTCCGTCTGCTTCAGTTAATAAGTCAGAATGCCTACTTAATTTACAGTTATGCTAATAGTTTAATTCATTTTGCTTTCAGGAAGTACTCTGAACAGAAACCGAAAGATTGATATTTATTTTGGAGCACTCCAAAATGTGAAGGCAACTTAATAATTCAGTACAACTTTGTGCAAATGCTAATTTTGAGCACTTGGGTAGCCGAGGCCATCAATCCACGAAGTCATTTAGATATGAGCACAGTACAGTATAATGTCAAACCAAAACCCAAAAGACATCACAAAGAACATAAATAATTTTACACTTTCATTTTTATGGCATTTTGGAAAAAATATAATTTGAATTGAAACTTTTTGTTTTAGCAAATAGGAGTAAAGAAAAAGATTGTTTTCTAGAAGGTGCATCAAACCCATCTTCTACCTGCTGCTACTGAATGAAAATCCGTAGTAATGTAAGCCTCCACCTAACCACTCTGTCAAATATGTTTTCTGCCTACCCTCATGATTATTTTTGAACAAAGTTAAGCACCTAAGGCAAAGTACTGAAAATCTCTCACCATTATTTGCTTAGGGAGGAGTGCTTTACTAGTGGTCTTGTCTCAAGTTGGCAATATTCTGTTTTTGTTGTATAATATTTGAATTGTGAGGGTTTATAACAACTGTTCAGGTAAATAACAACGTGGTGCCAGGTAAAAGATACAAAGAGGTGAATTGAATGATATTTAATCATAGCTGGGTCTGCTATTCAGGCTCTTGGAGTGGACTCCTGGAGTGGCAAAGTAATTACCATTACAATGATGATCTTTATATGTGGATATGAGGCATACTTTAAGCCAGGCTTGAAAAAGATGTTGTTCCAATAATGGTCTTTGCAGGTACAAAGTCTTTTTGAAGCTATTTACTTGTCCATAATCAAAATATCAGATATTTTGCTCTCCTTAGATGCGTTTGTTTTCCCAGTTTCCTATCAGTAGAAAATTCTAGGAAGCTGCTCTATCAAGACTCATGAATGCACATTTCCAGAGGGTCAAGACACATATTCCTGGCTGGCCTGTTGTAAGACAGAGCCACTCCCTAACTGCCCAGTGTAGTCAGCTACCTGCTTTTGTGCTTCCCATGGATGTGAGTTGGTCTACTCTGGTTGTTTTACATGAAGCAAGTTAGAGATCTGCATCATGTGCTACCAGAACTGTGGGATCCGTAACCTCCAGTTGTTTGGTGGTGAGAAACAGTTGGATCAGTAACATCATCAACCACACAACTCTATTCATCCGTGTCTGACAGGCTGCTGAGCATGACTGAGGATGGTACTTAAGCTCAGCATAGATTTAACTGACCTGTATAGGTCTGCTTTGTCCACCCGAATCTTAACTTTTCTGCCTATTGGTAATATCTACCCTTGCATACCTTGCATAACACTGTGAGGTCTCGTTTACTTGCAGTATTAAACTGTTTAGAAAGGAGCATGTCACCAATGTATATTTCAGTTCTGGACCACAGTGTAAAATACATTTTTCCCATGGTTAATTTTCACACATTCATGCAATACAGAATTGTATTTCATGCAGTTCGTGCACTAGTGAAATAAGTTAGCAAGAGGAGATAATTTTGTATTTCTTATGCTTTCATCCCAGACTCTTTCCTTAAAGAGAAACTCAGAAATCTTCATGGGAGAAATTAGGTTTGTTTTATGTGTCCATTTACCGTGGTATTTGAGGACTGAGTGAGATAATATCTAGCATCTTTCCAAACACTGCTCTGTGCAAAACACTTCCACTCCAGCTGCTTCTTACAGCCTCTATAAACTCTGTTTATATGTTATGGAGGCTGTCTAGTCTGCATTGTAGTTTGCAAGTTAGAAATGGGCAACTCATTCCACAGTGTGTGAAAACAAGCATCCTTTCAAATTAATCCTTTGCAAGCACTTAAAGAAACCAAATAAAAATACAAAGGTAAAACAAGAGCAAAGTATCATTCAAGGCCCAGAGGAGAAGTGACAGTTCACTAATTGCGGAGCAGTTCTCTGGTTATGCTTGTATAAGTAAATGGTAAACCCGAATGATCTCAGCTGAAGATGTTCTCTCTTCTTCCTCCACCTGTGTTGTTGTTCTCAGGTACCTACGAAAGCTTTTGCTCTGGAACAATTGCTGAAATTCATTGCATGAGTCATTTTAAGGAATGGCCTTCATAAAGTAGTTTAATTTATATTCCTTCCCCCTACCAGTAAATTTTTATTTCTTATATCCTCTTAGGAATGAATGGAGGGAAAACAGTCATAATATCACCACTGAAATCATTCAACATTTACAGAGTTAAGAGCTTTGTTTTGTAAGCATGAGGAATACCTGTGATAGACCTAAGTTCAATGTATGTCTGTGGTATCAGCAAACCGGTTAGCTTGATCTGTGCATATTATATACATCTGCAGAGGTAGTGCATAAAATAGTGCATAATAATGAATACCACACAATGGAGGACAATACTACACAGCATAAAGATCATGACATTACTCTAAAACAGCGAAGCCCTGAGCAATGCTAGTAAATCTATGAGGAGACGTAAGAACTCTGCATTGTTTCATATGGTAATAAACTGTGTATCCGTGTATTTTTCGTAATGATAGATGGATATAGACTATTATATGAGCAGTTCAAGAAGAAATTACCTGTTTATATTGAATATGAATAGTTTAGGGTTGTGGGTTTTCTTGCTTTGCTTTTCTGAGATCTGAAGTTTATTTTCAACACTGGCTTCTTATCACAAACTGCAGCCATACAGCCCATTCTCATCAGATCAAACAAGTTCAACATAGTCAGATCCAGTCAATACTCAGATGAACAATTTCCAAGGTAATTCAAGGATGCATTAGGAAGCTGCTCCATATCAGTATTCCTCTCTTGCCAGCACTGAACAAGCATCTCCCATGCTGTTAGGGAGTTTACTTGATGCACGAACCTTCATCGTCATCCTAAATTGTCCTTTGTCGTTGCCATGCTGTTAAACGCCTTCCACATTCCCCTGCAAGTTGAGCACTTGTCAGTGTGTATGCAGCCTGCCATGAACCTTTCGGGATGAAAGGTACCACATAAGCAGTGGAGCCAGCTCAGATGGTATATTTCATATTAGCTTTCTGCATCCCTGATTTTAGTATATCACAACAGAAAGTTGATTTTTAAGCACCATTTAGGTCTGCCTTTGACTGGAGAGTACAGAGCACTGTTTCCTTGTCAAAAGTTCTTATGCAGAATCGGGAGAAGTGCTGGCATATACTTGTCAGAAGGGCAAGATATACCAGCATTTCTATTTTCATCTTCTGTGAGATAAAACAGAATGATCATGGCTGGTTTTTATTCTTTCATAAACTGTAATTTAATTGGCTTATTGAACTTAACTGAGAGCTGTACCCTGACATCGCATCTGGAGCTTTCTGTTTGCTTTTACTGTAAGCCAGTTGACATAACATTTCTTGATCCGACTGAACACATAAGGTGAAATCTCACACTGTGTAGACTTCTGTTTCTTCTCAGGTTTGTGTAACAGCTACAATTCTACCTCTCTTGGAGAAAATGTAAGGGAAATCCATACATGAGGACTGAATATTATAATAGCTAAGAGCTATAATAAAGAATACCAACTCACTTGTAATCATCAAGCTGTAAGATAGCTTCAACACAAAATTAAACCAGTGGCTATCAAACCTATTGCCAGAGGAAAATACAGATTAAATACAAATAAACACAAATACAAATGAAAGATATGAGTAGGCCTGTATAAAAAGAAAGAGGGACCCCAACAAGCCAAGTAGCTTCTTTACTGTTTAATGCCATACTCCAAAGACAAATATTACAGCTAATTTTTCAAAGTAGAAAAAGCTATGCTTTTCTTCACAGAATCACAGAATGGTTGGGTTTGGAGGGGATCTCTGGAGATCATCTAGTCCAACCCACCTGCTAAAGCAGGTTCACCTAGAGTAGATTGCACAGGAATGTGGCCAGGTGGGTTTTGGGTGTCTCCAGAGGAGGAGACTCCACAACCTCTCTGGGCAGCCTGTTCCAATGCTCTGTCACTCTCAAGGTAAAGAAGTTTCTCCTCATATTCAAATGGAACCTCCTGTGTTTCAGTCTGTGCCCGTTGCCCCTCATCCTGTCGTTGAGCACGACTGAAAAGAGTCTGGTCCCACCCTCTTGACGCCCACCCTTGAGATATTTATTAACATTGATGAGATCCCATCTCGGCCTTCTCTTCTCCAGGCTGAACAGACCCAGGTCTCTCAGTCTCTCCTCATAAGAAAGGCGCTCTAGGCCGCTAATCATCTTCATAGCCCACCACTAGACTCCCTCCAGTAATTCCTTGTCCTTCTTAAACTGGGGAGCCCAGAACTAGATGCAGTACTCCAGATGCGGCCTCACCAGGGCAGAGTAGAGGGAGAGGATCACCTCCCTCAACCGGCTGGTCACACTCTTCTTAATGCACCCCAGGATACCATTGGCTTTCTTGGCCACAAGGGCACATTGTTGACTCATGGCCAACCTGTTGTTGACCAGAACTCTCAAGTTCTTCTCTGCAGTGTTGCTTTCCAGCAGGTCTGCCCCTACCCTGTACTGCTGCCTGGGGTTATTCCTCCCCAGGTGCAGGACCCTACACTTGCCCTTGTTGAACTTCAACACGTTCTTCTCTGCCCATTCCTCCAGCCTGTCCAGGTCTCACTGAATGGCAGCACAGCCTTCTGGTGTGTCAGCTCTTCCTTCCAGTTTGGAAAAAGAAATCTTTTCATAAACTTTCTGGTTACTTTGTAATATGCACTTTTGCATTATTTCCTTCCTCTGGTGCTAAATGAGGATGCTCATTTCTAAAACCTCTAAAGCATAGACAGTTTGCCTATGACATTTAAATTCAGATTGAAGTAAGAAAGTCCAATTTATACAAGCTTGGAGAGGTTTTGTTAATACCAAGCATACCTGAATACGCCTGTCTTCGTACCTTTGCAGGATTTCGCATTGCTTAATATAATGTTCGTCATGGTTTTAATTTTTCCTCAAAATGGATCTCTTTTATGTCTGCTATTTACCATCCTTGCCAGACTCGTTGAACACAAGAAATTCAGTATATACAAGATGCAGGAACTGCTTTCTTCCTTCTACTCATGTAACAGGTAATGGATGGTTTTAAGAAAGGATCTTTACTCTGTGCTTTACCTATTCATGTGTAGGATTTTGATTTCATTTGAAATGAAAGGCGTAAACCTCAGGTCTGAAAACTAATAGAATTTCTGCATTTACCTGCTGATCCATAGCCTTTAGGTTAGATTGTGTGTCAGCCAGCCGTCGGCTTGTTGAATGAAGCAATACTTTAAAACTAATATGAAAAGATTTCTGTTATATGTAGCCTGACACCAGATATGAAGGCAGATTTCTGGTGGCTTATTATTGGAAATATTTTCCAGTGTGTCTGATAAGCAAGACTGAACAAGCCGTAGGAAGTAGACCTAATCAGATAATGCTGATTTGCAGAGCAGAAAAAAAGAGAAGAAATGTATTTTGCCTAAGTGCTATCCCTTCTCTTGTCAAATCTGGGGACAAAATGGCTAGTGGAGTGGCAAAAGGCACCACAGAGATCAGGGGGTAGAACTGCTGGTTTGTGAATGTGGCTGTTGCATCTAAGCCTATTTACTTGTATATATTCATTGTCTGTATTACGGAAGGTTTATATCTAAGTGCCTGAGTGAGCTGGAGCTCTGGAGATGGGGTATATAAAAGAGACAGGGAGAACATCAAACTGGATCAGCTATTCATTTTTCAGTAAGTCTCGGTATTTTTTTTGAAACTTCAAAGGAATTTAAGATAGAGGCTTGTGAGGAGGGTCCCTGTGAAGGTTCAGGTGCTGTGTTCTGCTCAGACTGTCTGTCCATGAGCATCCTTCATAGAAATACATTTGAACATGGGGGATATTCACAGGATGAGCAAATTCTCAATATGATTTAAGGAGTATTCATGACGTTGCAGAGTGGAAGACGAACGTCTTGTAGAAATGCTTAGAATGAGTTCCCAAAGAACTGAAACAAAAAGATTCTTTTGTTATTTCCATGCCTAGATATGAAGTAGTAGTTACCACAGACTGATATTTAACACAGCTTCATATTCTCTCATCTCTTCAGATTGCATGCAGATAATGGATTATATCAGTGCCACATTAATATTGCATGACAAATGTTCATACTTTGACTTGTTGGCCTGGACACTTTTTTTTTTTAAACTATTGTTGGAAGTTCCCGTTAGTTCTAGGTTTTTCTGAAAACAGCTCAGCTCTTGGCTTTGTACCTTAAAGCAGAAAAGGAATTTAATTGCATAAAATGTACTCTACACTGATTTTTCCAAACAACTCTTGTAAGCTTAAAGTTTTCATGGATTGTCTCTGTAAATATATTAACATTCATATATGTCTGGAGTAAACATACTATCTGAGGCTTCTGCTTTATTTTTGTTATTGTATATTTGGAATTCAAAATAAGGTTTATTTTGAGAAGAAAAATCAATAAATCATTTCAGTTGTCCCACATTTTATATAAGTAATTTTAATAAGTTTAATGTCTTTGCTGGCAAGGGCTTATCAGGCAAATAGCATGAAGAGAAAAAGAAAAAGCTTCATAAAGAATGATGTTGTTTTGTAAAGCTAATTGTGATGCTATCTCTTGTACTGTGTGTGATTGAACTCTTAATTTTTAATCTGGTATTCCTTCTAGCAATGTAGTTACTAGCATTACCTGAGATTCTCTGTAATGTTACTGTATAACAGATTTTTTTGCAGTTTTAAATTTTATAATTTGATGCCAAAAATATGTAGTCTTGAGTCACCTATACTGTAACAAGCGGGCTGCAGTTTCTAGTTGTAATGAATTAGTTTATTTTAATGTTTGATGTGCAAAGCTTATAGACAAGAATTCGGTTAAATGTGATGTCCTGAACCTTGATGCCTAAGGAGCAGCAGCAGCCCCCTCTGGTGTGTGTGTGGCCTCCTGAAGAGCAGGTGCCTGCAGAGATGCCCTGGCAGCACAGCTGAGCCTTAATGTTATAGCTGACACTGGGAACCACTGAAAAGATGGTGTCACTGAGAGCAATGTAGTATGTGGAGGAGAAACCAGAGCGTTTATTTATAAAGCAAAGGACCACTGTCCCGCTTCATGAATGTGCTCTAATAACTTTGGTTCACTGGAAATATCAAATTCCTGAAGCTAACTAAATTCTTCGCCATACTTGGTAACTAGGCATTAGCTCACGCTGACAGTGAGCTGGTGAGATGATCAGTCTGATAATTCTTGTGTTGACTATTCTCAAAAAGCTGGATTGTGGAAGACTTGGAAAATTAACTGATTTGTTACTTCCACTGATAGCAGGGAAGCCATAAAAATTCTCTTTTAGAGCATTTCACTGTCATTTTAATAAGTATGGAGATTTTTCCTCCCCGCTTCCATTTGTGTGGTGAACCTTTTGCAGTCTATTCAGTGAATATGGGAAGGAAACAGTCTGAAATTGTCTGTTGCTGAAGGAACTGTGCAGTGGGATAGAAGGGAATCTACTCTGAGCCACAGTTCCTCTTCCAATGAGCTTCTCCGTGGCAGTGTTCTGCTTTTCTAAATTGTTTGCTGTATCACGCTTTTTTCTAAACGCTGCCATCTGAGAGAAGAAAACGCACCATTCTTTGTCTGTTCTGCTGAATATGTCTGTCTGCTATCAAGGTGGTGCCTTCAGTGTGAATATTTGTGTCAATGGCTTTAGGCACCTGGCCTTCCGGAGACCCTGCTGCATAAATGTAGTGGCTCTTGGTGGACAGAAGGGGAAAGACAGAAGCTAGTCTTGCATGTCCTGAGGATTTAGGACCCTCTGTTTCAAGTGGGGGCTTTAATCAGACCTCAGACTCTTCTGTCCACAGTGTACATCAGCAAAGGGTGGCCATCAGAAAGCCAGCTGCTGTGTGAACAGAGCAATGGAGAAGGTAGGGAAGTTTCAGTAGCTCAGAGGCTGGGAGAATTTGCTTCTTTCTAGATAGCTGGACAGAGGTGAGTTAGTTAAGAAAACAGTGGAAGACTAGAGACATTTGGATAGAATATAGAGAGTAAACAAGACCCTAATATTGAAATTAAACCATAATATGTTACCTACATATGTGTGTATGTTTCATTAAATTATAGGTTTGGGGTTTTAAAAAAAAAAAAAAAAAAAAAGAAAGAGAAAGATTTTGTTCCTTTTTTACTTTAAGGAAAAGTTAATCTGGAGAAAGTTACAATAGTAAAAGGGAAGGCAACATCTGTGTTAATTAGCAGTTCATCTTCAAAGCTTGACTGATGGGTTACATTATGGCCTCTTGCATGTGAATTAAAATTCAAACCCACACAAGTTCTATTTTTATCTCCTTTTTCTCCACATCAGAATAATTTGTCTGGATTTAAGATTTCATTTTTGCTAAAAATATTGATGTTCCATAATTTAAAATGAACGTATGGTTTGTGTAGAGAAGAGCAGCGTGGCTCCAGATTCAATTTCAGAGAATGTGTCTTTATAACACAATGCAGTTTTGGAGGAAGTTTCTATGGAGCAGTACTAAAAGGTCTTGCATTTATTTTATTCTATTCTACCTGCTATACTTCCTGCAGAGACTTTTGTATGCATGTTAAATTACTCCAAAGAGTCTGTTTCTCATGATTGACAGCTAAGCTCTTTGGGTCGAGGACTGTCACATGTGGGTATACAGTGCCTTGCACAGCGAGGATTTGCAGTGCTACTGTACTCTAAATAATCAGTGAGTAATTTAGCAACAAATTAGGAATTAATTTTACAATACCTGGAAACATTCTTATGAATACCACAGCTGGGGAGAGACAAGTCGTTGATAGAGGGATATGCACCCGTGAATGTCTTATATGTGGGGTTCTCTTTTTTCAGTGAATATTTTCCTTTCGTAAATGAAACTTCCCATTAATATTATGGCTGGCCCTCCATAAGTCCATGAGGTTTTTTTGGATGAGCATTCATCTTGGTGAAAAGCACAGTTCTCAGATAAATGTGAAATGTAGAGAGAAAAATGTAATACTGGGTTCCTTTCCATGTTACCATCAAAGAAGTAGTGATTGGATTGTAGAAAATTTAAGAGGATACCAGCTAGATGTACATCATTGTGGTTTCTGTCAGCTGAGTATCTGGTCCAGTGTTCTGCCCAGTCAAATAAATAGTTAAGGTACAGTCTTGTGATAGGTGTTCTTTTATTTTCACCATAGCAGTAAACCAAAATACCTTTATAAAAGCCTCTGCTCACATCCCAATGTCACAGACATGCAATGTGCATCTTTAGAAAATCATCTCATATTTTTTGCTTTAAACATAAAAAAAAAAAGAAAATGTTTTTATGACAAATTCAAGCTGCTTTCAGACAAGGTTAGATAAACTCTCTTTAGTATCTTGCCTTGACAAGGTAAGAGCTAATCAAGAAATTACTTCTGTGTTCACCTATGATAGATTTCACTAAAATATGCAGCTAGGAGTAGTAAGTGCCCTTTAATACAAAAAGAAAAGGGTGGGAAAGCCTGCTTAATTAATTCTCTTTGGGGATCCTGGATTAACTGCAGCTCTGTTTAGTTTACATCCTCCCTGGAGAAGAATGTGCAGACCCAAGACAGCAAGTGTTGGTTTAAATGTAGATGCAAGAAAAAGTCACTGTTGCCTTTTTTTCTTCCACTCAGCACACTTTCAAATTTTGATTCATTTTTTATTACAAAGGATGAAAATCTAAACCCTTCTCTACTCCCTTTCATGCTGTGGGAAAATGTTGAACCAGCGCTTAGTAAACTGGATGCAGCTACTGGTGAAGAGGACAGCACAGAAAGCTGCCCCACAGAGGCCTGTGGCACAAGTTGTGAAACCTGTGTCAAGGTTTCAGCCATCACTCCCTTTGTCAAAGCCATCAGGGACTGCAGTAAGTCTGGCCTATTAATAGTAAAGGCCGATGGAAAGTGGAAAACGGTGGGATGGGAGTACACCATGGTGCCACAACTAACTTGCAGGCTTGAGTACTGTCCAGGGAAAGCAGATTTGGTGTTACCTCCCATTTGCTTCAACCACTGCAAGCACAAGTAATTGTACTGGGAGGCAAGTGCTATGTTGTCGTAGACCAGAAGAGTTGCATTTCCCGGTAAGCTCAGCCTTCATGAGGTTAGAGTGAATTTTACTCAGGTGATTTTTGAAGAGAAAAATGGCTGCATAAAGATGCCAACAGCTTAGCTCTCAAATTATGTGAATTGAGTTCCCCTTCATTCCAAACATAATTGCATGGTTGTAATAGTCCACATTTTTATGTGTCATCTTCTGATTTCAATATCCATTTTTTCATCAGCAAAGTCCAAGAGCAAACGGAGATATGTGGTGCCAGACACTTTCTGCACAATACACCTCCAGTGGGTCAAGGTTATTGGTAATCACACGTAAACTGCTTGACTTCAGATCTCAGGTGGCAACTGCAACCAGAGCACTTACAAAAGGCATCACATCTTTTACTAATAACCTGAGTACATGCAATAGCATGGGCCGTGCCTCAGACCACAGTTTGTACTTAAGAAAGGGAAATGAAGAATTCTGGATTCAGGAGAAATCAAGAACATATGTATTTCTGGAAACAGGAGGATTAGGGAAGAGAGTGGGGAAGAAAAAAAAAAGATTGGGATTGGAATTTTTTGTCCTGTAAACAATTTGCACCAAGAGCAGAATTTGTATCTGAAGACTCAATGCAAGCTGCAGAAGCCCAACAGCTGTAAGAAATTTAGCTAGTAATTCTCATTCTCTATAGGAGATGCCATTCAACTTGAAAAGATTAGCACAGGTTTTCCTGCACAAGAATCACCTCATAAAAATATGTGTGTGTATATATATATTTATATAGGCTGGAAAGTAGGTTTTACAATTACAATTCTTTAGTCTTTTTACTTTTTTTGTGTGCTTTGCAGCAAGCTGGACTTCTCTGATTACTCCTGATAAACAAGAGTTCTCCTTTTCTTCTCTGAGCTGAGCAGCAAAGGCATCTGAAGGAGCCCTCTCTGCCTGAATGAAATAACTTCCTTCTCTTATTGCTTCGGTTCACAACTGAGCTGAGATGCGTCAAAGTCAGGTTAAGGAACCAGAAACAAGGAAAGTGCAGAAGCCTGGGCAGCAGAAGTCAATTTCTTTCTAGCTGCCTTTCCCCTCCCACTCCCTCCTTTGTTTCAAGTTTACATGGATATTTGGAGTAGAGCAGAGAAAGAGAGGAAAGAAATAAAACAAAATGCGTACAACACAAAGATTGGAACTATATGCATAAATTACATACCCAAGCAGATGTCGCATGGATTTCAGTAATTGCAGTAACAGATTCTTCATTATTTCTAATATTGTTTTTGCCTGTCTTGCCAAAAATTGTAAACAGTAAGTCAGATAGTTGTATTTTTTAATTAGACGCAGTTAATTAGAAAGCCATATTTTTTATGTTCCCTTTTGTAATCATTCAGAAGTGTCCTTGCTGTCTTATTTTTCAACACCATTTGACATAGGATTTATTAATTTTTAAAACTCTTTTAAAATCAGATTATGGGGAGAGATTCTCATGGGGTAGTTTGTGACCTAGGAGTAGCTTTTACTGTGGTTTTATAGCAAATTCAACCGAAACAGACTCTTATCCTATGTGTTCCATTGGTGCAGTATTGATATAGATAGAAAACCCGTATATCTGGAGATTACTGGACAGTATGCCACCTGACTGCAGTTTATTTTCACAGTAAGGATGATCTGCCAAGAGTCTGGGCTGGCAGGAATGCATCACTTCTCCATTCCCAGGTACATCTTGCTGGTCACAGCCACTGTCTGAATCTGGAATGTGGTCTGTGCTGTTCATAATGCACTCCACTTGTTTAAGCTTTGCATAAAACCATACGTGATGGATAATAAAACATCTGTCCATATATAAATGTTTCACTTTTCAGAATGACCTGAAGCACCATGTGGGCTTTTGAATGTGTGAGACAGTCTGCTCACTGCTAGAGGGGCATGGGTGTTTATTATTAGATGTCCTGCATGGTTGTGGAATGCAAAGCAAGCACGCGCGTGCATACACACACGTACAAAACAATGAATAATTATGAAAAAGAACTGCCTAACAGGTATCTTTATAATGCAGAAATAGCAACCATTTTTACCAAGTGAAATCAATTCTCTGTGCTTGTGTCTCCATTGCTCTTCTTGTGCTATTTTTTCTACACGAAGTACATAATGAAATTATTAGCAACAAAGCACCGAGTCTTACAGAAAACCAAATTACATCTAAGTTACTGCTAACATTCTTCAGCATTTAGACTCTTACCCTTCTCCTGTACCAAATGTACTTCATTTTTTCCTCTCAAGAAAACAGCTTTCTGACATGAGAAGTGTATGTCCTCCTCAGAAGAGAGGTGCTAGGAAAACAAGCCTTGCCATTCTCTCAGAGGGGGACATTTTTCTGTCAGTTCATTCTAATCTGTCATTAATAAATGTACTTTTGATATGAAGAGGAAAGCACAGACCAAACCTGTGACTCAGGGAATGTGATTGTTTAATATGGCAAAGAGGAAGAGTTGTTCAGCAGCTATATTCAGAGATGCTTCCGCAGGAAAAAAAAAACCTCTCAGTCAACATAGGTACCATGGTAGCACTGATCTGGTAACTATAGCATTAAGTAATGGATCACCAGTTTGTGCTGGTAGATAAATTTCCAATTTTTTAGTTGTAAGGAAACACCATTATTCAGCAATGCAAAAACCAACAGTAACCCAGGGAGAGGAAATGCTGGTTGTCCTTAACAAGGGAGTGTGGAGGGGACATGGACCTTCTACCCTCATTCCCGAGGGTCGGTGACAGACGAGGCTGACACGGGGCGAGTGGCAGAGAGCCCAGCAAAACCAGAGTGTGCTGACCCCCTCCCAGGGGATTAACGGGATCTTGATGCACTGCGGATACAAATTCGTAAGTGCCAGAGACATGTCTACCTGAATATGGTCTAAACTAATCTTGACACAGTTCTTGAAAATATTTCTATTTATTTTGAATCATTTTTACAAATCTTTTAGCATGCTGGAAGGACATATCACATTATGAAGCCTCCACTCTGTAGATTACAGGTCTCTTAGTTTGTTTAGACCCATATGCTTATTTATAATTCTTTATTAATCAAGAGGCCTGACAAGCTGCTGCAAATAAAGCTGCTGCTGATTCAGTAGTTTGGTAGGAGGGTCACCTGAGAATTAGAGTCTATAAACAGCCATTTTGAAAAGATAAATTTTTTTGTCAATTAATTTGCCTGGAGAATCTTGTCATTTTAATCTGTCATTGTTGAATTTTATTTTCCTGCAATATTTTGAAATGAAGCAAAAAAGGAAAAGTGTCTAGTTAATGCTTTTGGCAAGCTCTCTGTTACTTAATAGCTTCTTGAAGTCCTACATTTCTTTGTTTTTCATCTTAATTAACACTCTTAATTGACCTTCTGTGCTCTCTAATTTCACCCAGTAAATAATTTTTTAAAAAAAGGTTCTAAATTCTTTTCTGCAATTTCATTGCTTGTCTACAGAACACCTCTGCCTCAACAAACTTTTTTTTCTTTTTGTTTTTTAACCACTGAAATCCCCACTGGAAATTACAGTCCATTGAACCATAGAGCTAGAATTGATTATGCACATAAAAAAATCCTGGAACAACTGAACAAATAAAAGAACTTCCTAGAATTCTATGGTAAAATCAGAACTCAAGTGACAACAAAACTTTTACCTGACCTGAACTCACCTGCCCTGGATCAGGAAGAAAATATTTGATGTTCCTCCATTTTCCCCTGATGAGAGAAGGAACCAGTTTTTCTTTCATTTAGCCTCCATCAAAGCATAGTTATAGATGTCAAAGAAGATGAATTTCCATCACCAACATTTTTATTGGGCTCTATCTATTCCATCTTATTTATATCATTTATTATGCTTTTTTAGAATATTGGAAAGCTAAGGCTAAAGAACCATGTCTAATTGCTTTTATTTTTAATTGATGCTTTATGTATCACACATTACAATTTTAGCAATCCTAAATATGTTTTTTATTATTTCCTTCTAAAATATAGAAGGCACGTCTCCTTTTTAAGGTGTTGTGAGAAACTATAGTCAGTTCTTTCTATTGGACTTCATGGACTATGGACTTTATGGAAAGCATTACTAAAAATGCAAATCCTATGTTTTTTGAGACTTGCAAATAACTATGAATCTTGGAGCTTACTTTTATATTCTGAGATGAAATAATGACATTTTAAGCACTTAAACCTCCACTAAGAACAAGATAGGCAAGAATATACTTTGTTTCAAGCATCTTAATTAAGTTGATTCCATTGGTCTTTTCATGTGTTTAATGTTAAGAATATGCTTGTGTACTTGTCTGAAATGCTGGATGATATTTAGCAGAATGAATTACATCCCAATAACTAACATTTATTTAAGAATCCAAATGATGTAGGAAGTATGCAAAATAAGCTTTCATTCTCAAGATAAACAGACAAAGTAACTTTTTGTGAGAATTGCCATTTTATTGCTGCATCCGGTTGTAAATCATGTCTTGAAAGCAAAACCATCTTCTTTTTAAATGCATTTTTTGAAAAATAGTGCATTGTTTTCTCCTGAGCTGTTCAGACAATTTCCTGCCTCGACCTGGTACCCCATTAATTTTAGAGTATAAGAAAAAGTCACTGCGAGCCATAGGGAACAATTTTGGATTTGCTGTATGCACATATATCACAATAGATTTGCCTATAGTAGTTCTATGGATGATGTTTGACAAACTCCTGTTTTCCCTACTTTGAGATTAATGTCCTTCCCTCATATTTGTGCAGTGACATAGCCTTATGCTACTCATAAATGGAGGATCCTTTTCAGTGTGTAAAATTTGAAATTTGAATGCAATTACAGTAACAAGAGGAGCTCTTTCTCACGAGTCTCAAAAAGCCCTGGCCAAAATCCATGTAAAACTCTCCTGTAGAGAAAGAAATTGAGTGCACGGTGTTAGCATAATAGGAAGGGCTGAGACGTTGCTTTGCACTACAGTTTTATGGGATGATATTTTAAAAAGTATTCAGAGATTTATGACTTTTTAGGGACATCTAAAATTGTTTTCACAGATCTAATATTGCTTTCATTAGAATGTTGAATGTATGTTTACAGTATCAGATTGAATTCTAAGGTGTTACCAAATCATCCAGAGCCCCCGCTGCTTAAGCACATTCCCTTGTATCCCTATGTATCTTCAAAGGAAAAAAATGGGAGCAATTTAAGTGCTTTGTTTTAAAGTACATAATCTGTATTCTGTCATGTACTTCATCTCCCAGGGAAGGTATCTGGGAACTCACTCTGCTTTTTTTATTTATCCTGCCAGTGTAGTATATAGATGAGAGGACTAAGGTCCAATGGTGTTAAAATAAGACATGAAATATTGATTAATTCTCTTTTAAAATTCCTTTTTCCTCCTGAGTATAGCAAATTTCAGATGCTACTGTCAATATAGTACTCTCCAATAAACCTCCATTATCGGAAGGGTCCTGATCTTCACAGTGTTCTTATAAATAGCTGTTATGATTTTAAGTGGCTTTAAAAACTCAAGGCTAGTGTTCTTCTGGCACAAGAACAGAAAGCAAGTTAGAAACAATGCAGCTTTTTATCATGGCAGAATGTTACTCTGAAATAACCTGAATTGGATTGGGAATTCTCTTCGCTAGACAATAGCAGATCATTCTGTTGGAAGAAATGAAGATCCTAAGGGGACAGATAAACACATGCACATTTTCATGGCTACAAAGGTGTCAAGTAAAGAAGTACAATCGTAGTTGGTGTCCACCTCATGAAACATCAGTATTTGACACCCTGCCTTTTGTTCCCACTTGTCATCCTTCAACGCCAAATTAACCCTGTATTTATGGTTTCCAGAATGGTCCCTTAGAAAAGCATCTAAGCATGTAGTTAGGAGTCTCCCCAAGGAAAAAACATTTCAGGAAAAGTAGAGATAGAAGTTTACACCAGCTAACCCGTGAGGGAAGGTAGACGTGGGCAAGGAAGACAAGATTTAGCAATTTAGCACAAACTCCTTTGAGTGTTCTTGATTACGGTAGAACTCTCTGGGAGTTGAGGTAGTTGTTTTTCACTAAGAAAAATTAGTCAAGGTTCAACAAAACAGAGCAAGGAAGTAACACAGAATCTGATCCAAAAGGCACTGATTGGCAGATTTGTCTGGGGGGCCGGAGACCGTAGTACATTCTTGTTCTGAACCAGGAAGAAACACCTGAGTTGATTCCTCTGTCTCGCAGGAAAGTTGGGTTTTATAGGCTGGATAAGTTGCTATATGATTTTTTTTTTCCACATGAAAGCTTTATTCCTACCCCAGGATGAAAATGTTTTTGCAAGATTTTTTTTGACAGGGATAACCGATTCGCAGATAGGCCTACCTGGGAGCTCTTTTGCAGCAAAACTTAATTGTGTGCAAACCTTAGTCTGCTTTAACTTATGATGGAGAACAGACTGCTCCCTGCAGTACCCAAAACCTAAGAGCTAAAAGATGTGGCATAAAGCTAAATTATCCCCTCCTCTCACTTACACCCAACTCTCAAACTGAGACAAAGCTGGGGCTCTATTAAGATCATAGAATCGTATTTGGGGAACTCTGTTGACTCCCAGTCCCCTATGGTAATGCTTGCATGAGTAGAGTGAACAGGATTTGGTCTGTAATTAACAATGCATGTTTGCTCATAAAGCCAGTGTGTAAGCCAAATCCTTACACATGTCATTTGTTCTCGCTCATGCAGGTAATACTTCTAAACTGATTTAATGCAACTAGTTATTTGAGCAAAGGTTGTCAATCTGGGCACTGTCCTCTTGTGTTCTTCTCTCTGCTATGTTATCTTAAAGAATGATGACGCAAACTTATATAAAGGGACATGCACAGAATTTTGTTTTTCAAAGCCTTGTATTACATGCTTTTCTACCAAAATGTCTTTAGAAGTTTCATTACTGTGTGAATTTTCAAGCCCACTGCAGATCAAGGCTTTTCTTGTGGAAGAGGATGTTGGATACTCACATGCACACAGCACAAACTCTGCCAGTAGTTTGCTTTCTGGTGAACTTTATCTCGTTTTACACAGTCTACTAATTGCTCTCCTTCAGATGTAAAAATAAAATAGTTTCTCTCTTATGGGCGATGCATTGTTTGACTTCAGATATTTAATGTGGTATTTTTTCTGTGGACAACAGCTTGAGGCCCCAAGCTGGCAAGAATGAGAGCATATCTATAAATAATTCAAAATAATTGTATGGTTTTGACAGACTGTCAGGTCGCTTAATGCCTTTTGTCCCAGGTAATAGATTATATTTCTTTGATAAAGTGTTGATAATTTCTCATTGCAATTTGTTTTGTGTATGTTGTATTTTTACAGAGTCCAGTCAGGTTCATATCTCAGTACGGGTTGGTTTACCTTAATTTTGGCTATGGATGCCTGCTATGGAATTCACGTCTATGGGATGATAAATGACACCTACTGCAAGTAAGATCACAGGAAATTATTTTCATACATCTACAATTCTGACGTCTTGTCAAAAGTTTGTGATTTATTTTAATATCATAAATCCAAAAAATGGATCAGGCAGTCATTTCCCGGTGTTTTGGCTTAATGTGACACTATTGTTAGCTTAGTTAGTCTTGATATGGCATTTGCTGTTGATAAAATAAAAACATTTACAAAATCTAATGTTGGATGTCATAAGGAACTATTTTTAATGAAAGACCTTTTGCGGTTTCTGAATTAGTTGGCAACAAAGTATTTTCATATTCTTCTGACAAACGTACGTACTTCTACTGCTAAAAAAAATCTATAGAGGAAATAGTAATATATTAGTTCTCTGAATACCAAATACACCTGGAAGTGAAAGGAACTGATTAGCCCAGGATAGTTACCTGAAATTACATTTTACCACCATTGAGCAACCTACTTGAACTTTCTAGGTTATATATGGCTTGTTTTCAGTAGTAGGGGGTTTCTAATTAAATAATAAAACAAGTCCTGCGAGCGTTGTTACAGTAAACTGACATAAATTCCAACCAACTACTGTTAGTGACCTCACAGTGACAATGGATTAATCCTGTTGTCAGAAATAAAACTATAAACACAATTTAAGTTAAATGCTTTAATCTACAGTATATGGTAGCAAAATATAAAATGAAACTATTCCTCATTCAGAAAAGCAGGAAATGTCATAACCGATGTATGATACTGGTATAAATCTATTCTTCTGTACCTAGGCTGGTTCAAGTCCTGCATGTAACCAGCCCAGTGGGTCCCCAGCTCCTAAAGTCAGGTCTTTGTGTGGACCACCAGTCCACATTCTCTGTTACTCCTCATTCCTGGCAGACTCTAACAAAAAAAAATTTTTAAAAAAATTGAGTCACAGCTGTTTAATTGGGGTATCTTAACATTAGAGACTGAGTTTTTAGAACTTGCAGATTTCACTGATTGAGAGAGTCATCCAGATGGAATGAACATATGTTGTTCTTTGTTTATGAAAATACAGTAGGCACCCTGAGATGAGGGGTGGCAGGACTAAAGTTGTCCTCATAGAGTTCAGGCAAGCTGGCATTGCTTAGCCCTGATGTAAAACCAGTTAACAGCATGATAGCTCTTCATTCTATTAACAGTGGAGAAGGATGGGTTTTCTTAAACGGCAGTTCTGACTGCACTGCCTACTTATATAATGTATATTCTTCTTATAACTGCCTTATTCAGCCAGTTCAAGAACCAGTTTCAGGAGTTGGGACTATGCAATGAGAAGACCTTGCTTAGTGGTGGAGCCTTATGGACTGACTTCTCTCAGGTTAAACAAAATGTGCCATACCTGTAAGAGCCAGCCCATCAGCTGCTTACTGACTGATAAGACCAGTGTGAGTTGAGATATACGCTTAGCTTCATTTTCTAGACGAAAATTCATACAAATCATGCTGTAATGAAAGCCCATACAATTTAGCAAAGGAGCTCAGGTGCTGACACATGGAAAGGATTTCAGATAATTCAGGTGCAGTATATATTAATGTTTTTCTTGGAAATAATACTTAAATGCATCTCTTTTTTCCCTAGGTCAGAAGGCTTTCGTAAAGTTCCCTACCACTATTACGAGCCAGGAAGAGATGAATGTGAGGAATACTTTCTGCATGAAAATGCTCCGTATGGAGGCCACAGGTTTATCACAGAAAAGAAAGTATTTGCTGAATGGGCCAAGAGGCACACAATAATATTTACACACCCCAACTGGACAGTGTCTTGATACTGGTTTTCTTAACTCTCCCTTAACAGCATATTACAAAAATGTCTCAGTTTACAATAATTTTGCTTACATCTGGCTGGCCTTTCTCAGCATAGGTAACACTAAACTAAAAACCAGAAGACAAAGAGGGTGATGGTTCAGCTGTTAAGCAAGATTAATCATCTGTGGAAGGCAGACACATTGTTTGTTATTTCTTAGGGTTTTACTCCTCACAATGCACTTTATACTTTAACTGGATTTTACTTCAAGGCAGTAGCAGTTAAAGACAGATGAGATTTCCTATATACAGGGGTGCACACAGAGAACATGGTGGTCCTTTAAAACTTGTCCATCACCTTAGTTAATTCAAATTAGTATTTTTAGCTCATTTGCAGTACTGCAGCACTAGTTCCATTTGTGGTATTAGTAGAAATTTTCTGCAAAAGAAAAGTGAGGAAAAATATAGACCTCCAAGGTGTACGAGTGAGTAAATTTTGAAAAACACATGAATACATTGATATTTCTGAGCACCTGCATATGTGGTAAAATTAGAGATGAGCTAAATGTGGTTCTTGAACTGTAGAATACTCTTGCATGAGAAGATACTGTTTACTTGAGGGTCCTGATCAATTCATAACTTCTGAAATGCAGCGTCATTCCACCCTGGTCAAGCTGCACCGTCTTGGATGACGTGTTCTATACTTTTTGAGGCTGTTGTCCCACAGTTTAGTTCCACAGCATGACATTTAGCAAAGACTGTGTTTTGCAGCCCATGATAAACCTTTGGATGTTGTATCAAGCCTGCTGTTAGTACCCAAGCTGGTTAGTGTAAAGTTGTCTTACGAACATTTCCATTTACTTCAGGTGTGCCTTTGCGTTGCTCCAACATCCAGATACCAGTATTTTGACAGTATTTCCCATGTAGCCATCAAAATTTCATCCATCAGCTGTGAAGATTAATTTAAATCCATAAAGCACTTTCCTGATAAAGAATGCTACAGAGCATTTATTTATTCTTAATACAAAAAATAATGGTACCTGTCTTTTATTCTTGTCGGTTGGGTATTTGAAGAGAGTGACAGTGTGTCTGGATCTGACGGTGAATTGTTCTGTGAATCCACTTTCCTACCAAGGATAATATGTAATACTGAGTTCTCTCAGCTTGCATTGCTTCATATGGAGTTGAAAGAACTCACCATCTCACGATATTATCTGCACATCAAGAGGCAGCTCAAGAATTTTAAAATGTGCTCATCTTTAGTTGAAATCTGTGTTTCCAAGCTTACTCTTATGGAAAGTTTTCAACTGCAGCAGACTCATTCATAATATGACCATAATTCCACTACACATGTGAGTTTTATTTAAACTGTATTTAAATTAATTCTTTAAGTTTAACATCTGGAATGTCAGATTCAACACTGTAATAGCCAATACTGTGAACACTTGAAAAAAAATATGTGTGGAACAAGACACACAGGGTTTACTCACACTACTTAAATATTAACCAACAGGAAACTTTGTATGCTTTTGTAAATCATGAAAAGGGGAAAGTAAAAAGCTATTTTTACATGTAAGTATTTGTATACTGACTATTTCCTATTGTATATTTGTATATATGAATCTATATTTTGTATGTTCATGGCATATATATTCTCTCATCAGCAGCTACAGTTCTTAGGATGAGGAGGAAATCTCTTCACCTGTGTTCCTCCTCCTGATCATTGGTTTCTTGTTCCTGTTGGTAGGTGGTGCCAGGGTATCATCTCTCTTGCCCCTTCTATTTTCTACTGTAAATGCAGCTTTCTGATTTTATTTTTAATATAGCTCAGCTTTCACTGCTTACTTTAATGCTGTAAGTGCTCAGGCTGGTTGTCAGACAAAGGCTGGGGCCATGCTTATGATCCTGGATAAACATCTATATTCAAATACAGGCTCTGTCCCAGGCTTCTTGTGTGACTTGATGTCTCACCTTCCTCTTTGGAAATGGAGAACAATAATATTTTCCTACTCCCTGTCTTGACTGACTTTCTTGTAAGCTCTTGAGACAGATATTCTCATTTGCAATGTATTTGTGTAATGCCTTGCAGAAGAGGTGCCCAGAATGTCTGAAGGCTACAGACAATGCTATACTATAGAAATAATTTAAAGTGGCTGCTTCTTGTCCCTGGAGTTTAAAATCAATTGTAGGCTAATATAGCATGGGATGAAAACAAGAGGGGGAAGGGTCATGGATGGATGAAGAGTTGCAGTAGCAAAAGCCAGTAAACTAAATTTATTGCCATATGCATATGCATTTTTTCAGTTCAGATGGATGGCTGGATAGATGGAAAACTAATAAAAAAAACCTGTAATGCAGGATTTGAAGAATGCAGGACATGCAGAACTAGGGTTCTCCCTAGTTCCACACATATTGTACACGGCAGCCTGGGAAAACCTATAGCTCCCTTGTGGGAAGGGGAGCTGAAAAGGAGAACGTCAGTCAAATTGAACTTGTATTTAGAAGGTCTTTGGATTAATAGAAAGTTACTGTGAAAGTGCTGCACGTGTCAGTGCAGATGGGCTGGACAGACTTACATCAGAAGTGTCCTCGTGAAGCAAAGTCTTTCTCCCCAGTGAGCACAGAATAAGGATTCTGCCCAAGTTGTGTTCACATGCAAGGCAGTTTTTAAGCCTGAGAAAGTTTTTAAGATAATTAAGACTTGCCAAATCGCCATAAATCTGTTGTGAAATATGTGTTTCATACTGAACCTCCTTGTAGGGTGCTTGCATGCTGTATGAAACAATATCTCATGCAAAGGCTAGCTAAGAAAAATACAGCTCTAAGAACAGCTAAATGTACAGCAGAACTGAGAACATCATTAGAGTGCAGTTGTCAGAACAAAGTAGAAGTGTTGCTCTCTGCTTGGATTTGCAGTAGGAGCAGATCCACTTTTAGAAACATTGCAGCAGGCTTCATTCACACTAGAGTAAATGAACATCAGCTCCTTTATTTAAATGAGCCTGTCTTTAGCATAAACTAAACGCATATTTGCATGATTTTTATTATATCGGTAAAGAACTGTGACCACTGTGTTAAAGATGATTCTACAAAGAAATTACTTCATTGAAATCTGTTAAAAATCACCACTGTGGTACCAAAGAAAGAATCTCAGTACTTGGCTGTGTAGGGAGAGACCTTGATGATTCACCTTCTGAGAGCAGTTAAGACATCAGCTGAGAATCATGTATTAATTCTTTAAAATAAAGCCTACTACAGTTTACCTGAATGTAATCAGATCCTAATTGCTTATTCATTCAAGTAAAGTCCTATTTTAATCAACTACTCATGTGTATAAAACAAGCAGGGAGTTTACCTGAGGTTTTCAAAATAGGTATTCACATTGCAGCTAGTAGAGGAATACTCACAAGTAATTTGACTCTTTTTTTTTTTTTTTTTCCTATCAATCAGCTAAGTAGTCATCAAATGTTTTATTTTATAGTTTGGTTATTTTTCTAAAATAGACTTTTGGAAAAAAAATAAAAGGGGCATTTGTTGTTTGGTTTGCTGTAGGCTTGCTTTTAATGAACATTTAAATTTTAATACACTTCATGTATTATGTTGTATTACTTTCTGATTTAATTTTTTTCAAGGAAAAGAAGTTTAAATAGGAGCAGAAATTTTTCTAGTGGCTAACTACGAATTCACAGGTAATTAACTGAATAACATAAAAACCTGGCTTTTGTTTTTCCAAACAGACACAGCAGACATGGTCCCAGCCTTCTCATTCCTACTAGATGCCCAGATCACATCCCTCTGCTTATACCAAGGCCTCTTCACAGAAAGAAAAAAAGTAGTCCATGTATCCAGCCAAATTCCCTTTCCATCTGGGCTGGGAGGCTCCATCTGCAGACTGCTTGAATCAGTTACATCAGTAAGCTAGAAGGACTGAGGAAGAGTTCTACTTAGGAGCAGATGGTGTTGCAACTTCTAAAAAATGCCCCTAAAACGCTTTAGGAGAGGAAAATCCATTTATCTCTCCTGGAAATACTTTTCCAAAGTATTCTGTTTCTTCAAAGCTAGAACTATTGTCCTACTCTCTCCAGTAGGAATTACCAGCAATGGGAAAACATGCCCTTTCCAGGAAAAAGCAGAGGCAAATTCTATGTTGCTAAAGATTTCTATATAAACAACACCAGGGATGAAGAAGTCAGCCTAATACAATGTAAATTATCTGAAGACTCACTGATTTAGGAATCTCTGAGGACTCAGTTAAAAGCTAATGGAAACCATTTTGGCAAGTTCATGTGAATACAGCACCCACTCCAGTAAAATCTTTGCACTCCTGGGTACTAAGGTAAGCAGTGTCTGTCTGAGAAGGACCATGTGCACATAATGCGTTGCACAGCTAATGGAGAGGAGCCCATCCAGCACTTGAAGGGCTGATGCAGATGGCCTTTATTCACCAGCTTGTGAGCTGGACAAAAGTAGGACCCCACACAAACATAGCTGGCAGCAGAGCGCAGATGTACAGCCAGAGCACATGTCCAGGTAAGTAAGATTTTAATAAGTAATCACTCATTAATTATAACTGGAGGGTGCCCTTAGTAAGTAAAAAATCAGAAGCACTTTACATACTGATGCTTATATTTTGCTGATATTTTTTTGCTACATGTGTCTCAAAAATAGCATATGTCTTTAGTTATGCTCACACAAGTCTGGGGTATTTTTATGATGAGCCTTAGAGTACCAACTAGAATGAAACTGTGTTAGTGCCAAAGGATCACACTGGAGCTGTCTGTGGTCATTTTGATGTACTGCGTACAACAGAGTCATGTATTTACCAAAAAAGGACTGTTTTTCCTGACTAGGCATAGTTCTTCTGAGGAGAAAGTGTTTGATTTTCAGCAGATGTGTCTCATTCTGTTCCTTCTTTCCTGAGAGGATGCAGAGGAATGTGACTTAACCATGGGGGAGTGAAGAATGATATGGTAAATAGCCAACCACCAGATTCATACCTATTTTTCTAGCTATTGCTGTGACGTATAGCTAATGACAGAGAGAAAAGCAAGCTGCTTGTAAACTTTGTATTGTGTAATCTACAGAATTCTCATGTGTGTGTGTGTTCTGGACTGGAGTCTCCTAGGCAAACACTCCAGAAAGGGGCTGAAAGAGAAAGACAAGGTCTCTCCCCATTGAAAGACAGGGCTTCTGTGGAAGCCATCATCATCTGAATGGCATCCCTGGGCCTGCTCCCCCAGGTTTTGTAGGCTCACACCGACCCGCAGTTTTGGGCCATTGCCAGCCCTGTTGGATGACGCACATTCTCTAGCTGACTGTAAGCCTGTGAGCTGCCCAAAGTCTGTCCTGTCCTCCCCTTCTGTGGGGCCAGGGGAGTGGTGATGCTGACGTGGGGGTGAGGACTGATGGGTGTCAGAGCAGGGACAGTCCCTCAAATCAGCAGCATGGTCTTGCTTGGGGCATAGTCTCACCTCAGGTGTAGAACTCAGTTTCTTCGAATGCGGTGGGAAAGATTTCACTGGGTTTTGTTATTGTTTGGAAGATTGACTCACAAAGAGTGACCATTGTATGAGTGTCTTAAAGAGCTGATTTTGCATCTTTTTTGCATTGCTTGCTGCTATTTCTGAGAATTCCTCAAGATGTGCAGCTGTCGGCATCTGCCACTGCTGTTCTGATTTATGGGCCATAAAGAGACTGTAAACTTGAACTAATGCATGTTCTTACCATGTATTATGCATGATAGCATGTTACACATTTTATTCTCGCACTATAATAAATAATGTAGGTTGTGTGTAAACTTAGTTTCAGCAACAGAAGTAGCGCTTTTTCTTCTCTCATATCATGTGTTACTCAGAGCACTTTGCTGGAGCTCTATAAGTGCCATTAGCAGCTGGCAGCAAATCAATCGTTGAAACCAGTCCAGAAATATTTATGACATTAGACATTTTTCACTGGAATATCAGAAAAAGTTAAACTTCCTTTGGTGAATCTACTCTAGTGCTCAGAGTCACAATTCTGTGTTCTGTTATAAGGAAATTTCACATCTGAGTGTAACATCGGGAATGACTTTATTGACATGAATAGTGTCAAGATGTTGGCAGGGCAACAATCACAAATTTTTGACATTTATGGGAGTATCTTTTTAATGAGAATTGTACATGGAGTAAATGGGCTAAGTTGCTTGTAGGTTTTTCATATTGTTGCTGCTGAAAGTAGTCTTTCTGGGGATGACTGGAGAAAAAAAAAATTATGTGCTCACTGCTCTTTTGGCTGTTCATCTATCCTGTCCTCATACACAGACACACACATCTGCAGACACAAAAAGAGAGTATAGGGAAAGACTTTTTTTCCAGGTAGTGGCAAGTAAGAACAAATAAAATTAATCTCTTACACGGTAACTATATGTTGTAGTACTCGTTGATTCATGTTTATTCTGTATATTTCCAAACCCTGTATCTACACTAGCGAGGAATTAGCTCAGCTGGATCAGATCTGTAGCCTGAAACTGTTGGTGCTAAGGACCTGATCTCCACACCATGCACAGCCTCTAGTTTGGTCCCATGGGGTGGAGGCCACTAGTGATCAGATCACATCTTTTAGTTTCACCCAAAAGGGATCTAGTTCACATCCTCAGGACCTCTCCATTGTGAAAACTAAAGCTTTTTAAATGAGGATGCTATACTGGACTGCCCCACAGGAAAGTGAAATTCCTGTTAGCCCATCTTTTGACTAAATAGAAGCCTTTTGTTATTTCCCTACCACCCTTCCCCTCAGGCTTCACATAGGTATGTTTTTTTGCGTTGGTATTTTTCTCTCAAATCTAAGATCTGATTTCTCCTGTCATATCATGGGAACCAAGGTCTTCCTACTCCTTCTAAGATTAACATCCAAATGTGCTCCATAATTCAGGAATGTGGTATAGGACAGAGTAATCCAGCATGGGTATGGCATGGAAAGTGCTTAGTTTGATGAAGAGTTAACTGTGATTCCACTTGTGGCTGGGATTTTATCATGAACATGCTGGATGCTTGCTAATGCATGCATTATTTTTATATACTGCATCACACATAAAAATTCCCTTCATAGTTTTTCCAGGGTATTTTTGTTCTTGTGGCCTTCCAGTTGTATCTGTATATGTGTGCATATGTGCATGTGTGTACAGTATACAAGTGTTCTGTTCTTAGACAGTTGCTAGTATATGCTGCTAACATAAACTTATTTAGAAAGCTCATGTTAGACTATTAATTATATGCATTCTTTGGTTACCTTTTTGTAATGCTGACAACTGTATTCATAGTAGATACCACTGTAGACTTAGAAAACTTTCATACTATTTCTACTTATTTTAGATGTTCTGACATGTGTTTTCTTGCTATATGCTACTTAGGTTTTACTCTCATTTGGAGAATGTGCTTCTATGTACTTGCAAAATTGTGCCTGGGTTATTTTAAAATGTGAATAAATGTATACAATTTTCCAGTTGTCTGACATAATTTATACATGATTTTGTGCTAAACACTTTTATTCTTTTTTATGTATATGCTACTATAACAACACTTGACAGTTCACTGAAGTCAAAGGAACTAGAAACTGTTCTAGAAAGTATTATAATCTGCTGCACACAAACATGAACTATGCCTACATTATTTCTTAATTGACTTTCAGCCACAAGACCTACACTTACAAGAACAATTCATGTGTTTATTTCTGTGTGTTGAAACACAGGTTGTGCGCACACACACGCACACAGAAATGTAGGAATTTGTAGGAAAGGTATGTTGGCTCCTATCCATACAGGGTACATCCTTCAAGTGCGCTCTTGGAGCACAGCGCTCTCAGAATTCAAGTCCCTGGAACCCCTGGGAGCGGACATTCAGTGCACGCTTCAGCAAGCTGCGTAAGACTGAGGGGCTGTGGGAGAGATCACATCTCATGAAAAGGTGCGAACTTGCAGCTACAGTGTTGACAAGAGTGTGAGGAGGAGCTATGTAACTTCTCTTCCATCATGCAGTGGACCTCATGGTGCTGAAAGGAAAGCTGGAACTCCTCCAGCCTCTAACTAGCTTCTCATTTTCCTGTTTCATAGCCCTGCTAAGAACATGATTAAAAAGCAACAGGCTTCAATGTGTAAATTTTAGCTTGGTCTGTATGTGCTGAATTAAACACATATAGACTAACTGGATTCATGAAAGGACTGGAGATTCCAGGTGTGTTTGTCAGCACTGGCATATATCATGCAGCAACTGTTACCATCTGATTTTGGGCCAGATTCTGGTACTCAGGTACTCGTAGCACAGAAATTTGTTTCGTTTACAAACCGGGCTATTTTGTCAGCCACTGCAAAGAGCAGAAGGAAAAAGAGAATTTCAGTGGTAAGACTAAAACTAAATAAAGGGAAGAAATGCCATTCACATGCTCAGCTTTGAGGGTCCTTCAAATCTGATATGCTGCCAAGGGGCTTGTTAAGAATTTGTGTGTTATTTTTTCAGACGTACTCTCTGAATATACCGTAATGTTCCCTTCAGAACCATTACAGCGTGAGCTGTGAATGCATACTAATAGCGTGATGTAATATGGATTCATTTCATCCTTTTTCCATGCAGGACAGTTGGGTTTGTATATTACTCTTGAAGTACATTCATACTTAACAGTAGCGGCATGGGATGTGCATATGAATTTATTTATTTGTCATAGAACCAGATACTCAGGTAAAAATAAATAGTTTAATTATTGAGTTATCCCCCTTGGACCTTTTCAAACCCTTATAGAATAATGAGCCTGTTCCCTTGAATTTTTTGTTCCTGCGGCTTTACATTTCCATCTTGTCAAATAGTGTCAATGATTTTTTCTTTTTATTACTAACTTCTCCCTTAATGACCAAGTCTTCTGCAAACCTTTGGGTTTTCTTCCAAATTGTTGATAAAAATTTTAACTGGAGTGTGCCCAGGAAGCTATCCCAGCAGAATACCTGATCTGTGATCATTCCCCATTTAAATTCACATTTTGAAATGTCAGTTAACCAGTTTTCAATTCATTTAATGTGCGACACGTCAGTTTTGTATTATCATGGTTTCTTAACTCAAATGTCATGAATACCACATCAAATGTCACATAGAATCAAAGTATATTAACAGTGTTGTGTTTTGCTTGTAGTCACAATTGGAAAAAAAGCCAGCAAATGTGTTTGACAGTATCTGTTTTCCATATTGCACTGAGATTGGCATTTACCATATTTCTCCTCTTTAATTAGTTAGTAATTGAGTCCCCTGTCAGCTATTCCATTACTTTGCTCCAGATCAATTTCAGACTGACAGGACTGTAATTATCTAGGTCATTAAGTTTATCCTTCTTAAATATTAACACAACATAAGTTTTCTTCCAGCTTTCTGGAACTTTCCCAGTTGTTCCAAGAATTAGCAAAAAGCAGTAATAACAATAGAGATTCCTCTGTCAGCTCTTCAACAACTCTTGGATGAAAGTTATCAGAATTTTTCTATGCAAATACTTCTTACTTCAGTAGCTTCCATTTAATGGTTTTCTTTAAGGAGTTTTGTTGCCTGGTAGTTCATCGTCCTCATAAAGCGTCACCAATTGTCTTTTCCTTAAATACCAAACACAAATACTTATTGAACACTTTTCTTGTCTTCATTACTCTTAACAAATTTCCTCTTCAACCTGATGAAGAACTGGTACCATTGTCAGGATTGCTAATGTATTTGAAAAATATTGTCCTTAATTCTCTGGACATATATTTCCCCTTACTACTTGGCTACATTTATTGGAGGAATTATTTATGTAATTCCTTACCTCTACTCTATATTCAGTGTTATCAACTTTCTTTATTTCAGTGATTCATACTTATGTAGAGGCTTTCATTAACCCTTTGAGCTAGATATTTTTTAAACACGTACAGCTTTCTTTCCTAATTTTTGCAGCTACTAGATAAAATATTTGTATTTTCCAGTTATTGATCAGTTCTCTCTCCTAGCTGATTCTCCTTTACAATAATTTTCAGTTTGATAAAAAGACTGCACCATCCGTATTACTGTTTGGGCTTCCTTCTCTTTATGCCCATAAAGAGCAACCAAGCATCATAGCCACTAATATTTAGTTCTCTTATCAAGTCCTCTGATCTCTTTTCATTATTTGTGAGATGAGATCTTACATAAAATTCTCATTTTGGGAGAGTTTCCCTTTTTGTTTTAAGAAATGTTCATGCATAATGTTCAAAAATACTGCAGAGGTTTTAGTACCAGCATCATGAAACTTTAAGCATATGTCAGGCAGATTGAAATCTCAGATGATAGTGCAGCTTTTTTTGCTCCTACACATTACAGAAGGTGCAAAGGCATCCAGCCATCCTGCTCTCTTCTATGATTTGGTGATTTGCAGACAGCAGCTACTATCCCATCTAGTGTTTTATCTGTTAGAGTATTGATCCATTCCATTGAAGATAATTTTTTTCTGAGCTGCCAGTGTCCTGAAAACAGACTGTCTCTTTCACTGTTGAGTTCCACCCTTATTTCCCTTCTCTCTACTTGATCTTTCCAAAATAGGTTATAATAATTTATTTTAATGTTTCAGTTACAACATTCTTCCCAGACAGTGTCAGTAATATCAGCTACACTTAATTCATAAAGAGATAATTCTGATTCCTTTCCCTTTTTACCCAGATTCATTCGGACTACTACTTTTACGTCCTTGTTTAACTTTGGTTTTCACATCTTGACTTCATGCTGGCTAAAGACTCATTTGATGTTTGGTTTGTTTTTTCATGAATTTCCCTTTTAGCACTCTTTTTCAGCCTCTTCCCTAGCAGGCTGTTTGCCCTTCTGCTGAACAGGAGACCACCCAAACTGTGCCATCCTTTCATCTGCATCAAAAGACAGATGCTGAATGTTCAGAATCCTTTTTTCCTGTCTTACTTCATTTGCCAGCCAAGGCATTCTCCTCCTTCAGCAATATACAGGGTTCCCTGAACTTGTCTGAGATTTGTAAGACAACCCCCTATGAAGCAGAGTCACTGAAGCTACATGTGTAATCACTGATGATCTTTGCTCTGACACCGGACAACTGTTCAATCTTGAAGACACACCTTGAGTCCAGGCTGTGCAGGAACACTGTACTGTTGTCTACTTTTTCTTTGCAAAACAGTCTTTCCAAACATATTTGTACCTCCAGCCTTTTTCCTAGGTTGGTTTGGCTACACGTGATCACTCACTGTCCTTCTTTGAAAAACACTTCTGCCTCTGGAGGATTCTGAAATTTGGGCAGGGGTGAGTGGGAGATGGGGGAAAGCCATCTGTTTTCAAATGAAAATGCAGGCTGTTCTAACATAGCTGCTTGGGCCCTTCTTTTTATTGTTGCACAGAGAAACCAGGATAGTCCCTGGGCTAGCAGATCCCATGTCTCCTCTGGGTCAGCAGAATTTGCTAACTACAGTCTAGGTTCTGAGACAATATGTAAAGCGAACAGAGGAACTGTCAAAAATGAAACAGATTAAGAACAGGCTTGTTTTGTCAGAAGATTGATCAAAATCTGCATCTTTCTATGGGAGATTTAAATGACAACCAACCAGCATTTTTCACTAGAAAAAGCAAAACATTCTACCAGAGGATTTCTGATTAACTCCTCTGCTGTCCAGAGGTGAGCTATCTAAGTTAATTGTCTTTGACAGGTGAAGTCTGTCCCCATCTTGGCACAGGAGATAAGGTGCTAGTTACAATACATCTGAGTAGACTTGCACAGCTTTTTAATTACAACAAAAGCAATTATCACAAATGTCTCGTAAACTGAGTGGCAACGGTGTTTGGATTGCAGCTGCCTGGCTGTGGGGTTTGATGACTTACCTGTTTAATAGATGCGATGAAACATTATCCTGCATTCTGTGACCAACTTTACATTTAACCTGTACTTATAGTGCCTATAGTACATTAAGCACTGCTGCTCAGGCCTTGAAATAAGGCTAATCAAATCCATTTGGTTTCATGCTGCCTTTTTTTGTCAGCACTTTGGAAAAGATGTTCAGTTCATTTTTTGACACACTGCAAGTTGTATCACTTCATCATCTTAGTGACTTGAATGATGAAAGACACTTGATGTATGGTGATGTCACCCAGCAAAAAGTCTGATTGCTTCCTTGTCCTGTGTATTAATTCTGCAGAACTAGGAAGAGTACTATGCAAATGTGTACTCTGAAAATACTGTACAGAAACTGAAAATCCTCCAGCACCTAACTTTGCAGGATATGGTACAGTACAAGCCCATGCCATGCAGAGATACTCTTGCTGGCTCTAGATGAACATGTCTTCACACAAATAACATACCATTTGTTACATGTTTGCAAGGAAAAAAAAAAGTTTTAAAATTGGACAGAACACAGCCTCACAGCACTTCTTAAATACTAATCTTCTATGGCCTGTGCCATGAACAACGGGGTGAGTTACTTGGAAATGTGAATCACTTTTGGATGGTATTGTGTTGATTAATTCGCACACACATATGCACACACACACAAAATGACATGGTAAAAATCCCGTACACTAAAACATCATAGATCAGTTCACTGCCATTTAATTTTTTCTGAAAGTGTTGTGGAAGGAAGGGGAGAGTGCAGAGTTTTTACTTGCACAACTAGCTGAAAGCTGTGTAGAGTAGGCAACTTGAGTTCATCAAGTGATTGTGGAGGGAATTACTATGAACACTCTAATGATTTTATTTTTTGTTATTTCTTCATGCTATCTTGAAAAAATCATTTCTTTTCATGAGTACCTCAAAGATTCTTCCCAAAAAACCAGTATGAAGCAGACCGACAGAGTTTCTGAAAGTGGTTTCGATTACATGAAAGGAAGCAGTGGGAATTTAAGAAAAGCAGAGAAAAGAGTGAATATTTAAGCTAATGGCATTTAGCCATAACATCCCAGTGCTTTATGTGCCACACTTCGCATTGGCATCAATGGGAGCACCTGCTTAAAGCTTAGTACAGGGTTTGAGCTTCACATCTGCAAATGGCTATAAAGCACAGGAAAAAAGAGGTCAGTCCTGGTGCTGAAGCCTTTGTTTTATCTTTCATGATACTTGAAATGGCAACCAGCCTCAGTGACGGTCAAGCAAGTGTCAGGATTCACTTTTTACAGAAAAAGAAGGACCAGGGAGTCAAACTGTATCATTTTTTCAAGGGCAGCTTTGCATTCCTTGGGAATTTTAAAGTGTAGAAAGTACAATGTTAATTTGAGTGCATCAGTAGTGAATGGGACAATTTAATAACACCTTCCGCTCTCAAGTGTTTCTTTCCTTGAATAGATTATGAGACAGCAAGGGCTGAGAACACAAACCTTGAATCATGAAAGCATGTGTACATGCTGAAAAGGTATCACAATGAATTATAAGCACTGGTAATAGTTTAGGAGCCAAAGGGCTGGCGACCTTTGCTTTTAAAAACATGCTTTAAATGTTATCATTCCGCAGCAGCGTTTTCTCAACTCTTTATCTTCTAAATGCTTTTGGACACACAGACCATGGGATTAATTATATACTGCAAGCAACAATTCATGAATATTTAACACACTCATTTATACTTAATGAATAAATTTGCATTTTGACAGTGTTATTTAATGTGGTTTAAGGAAATACTGCTCATTACCTTTCAATTTTGTAGATTAGGAGAATGTAATTGGAATTATAAGGTAGGAGAGAGGCTGCATGATTTCCATGCGATCGTTTGCACGGTTTATTTCGCACGTTTTTTGATCAAAACAGCTCTGTTTTTTGGGGGGAAGTTTCTGTCTGTCTCAGTTGCTTCGTCCTGGTCTCAGAGGTGAAGCTGAAGCCGGGATGCACGTTCCCGCCGAAAGGCCGAGGTGCGAGGCAGCTTTGGGGCGGGCCGTTCGCCGCCTGACAGAGAGCTGGGCTTTCATTGGAGAAGAGGGGTGTCACTCTCCAAGAAAGGCAAAGGATTGGCTGTCTGTTGCCGGCCGCTCGTTGAGGGAAGCGGCTCTGGAGAGCCGGCAGGTCTCCCAGTGGAGGGCAGACAAGATGGTGGCTGTGCCGGTGGAGGGCAGTGGCAGCTCTGACCCGGCTCTGGCAGCCGACATGGGCCGGGCAGTGCCCAAGACCTGCTGGGAGTGCATTTACATCCCACCAGGGATTGCTTGGGAGAGTTCTAGCCAGCCATCTTCACCCTGGAGCTCTGTGTGTGCGGAGCAGCTGTAGGCAACAGGCTGCCCCGTTGCCCTGGGAGAGCTTCCCTGGCCTGGGCATGGCTGGGAAGGATGGTGCCAGGGACACGGCGCCCTCGGAAAGCTCGTTCTTCAAACTGAAGTGCTGAAGGGCTGCCATCTCTGCTCTCTGCCGAGCATCTCCCAGCAGCAAGCACTAGAAGTTTCCAGGGCGCGCTGCCCAGCCTGCCCAGGCTCAGTGCTGCGCAGCTCTGAGCTCCTGGAGGCGCCATATTTCACAAGATCTCGTGATTTTTCCTAAAGACATGGTTCAGGTGAGAATGCTCTTTGAAAAGGAATGAAAAAAAAGGCAGTTCACCATGCAGAAAAAACTCAGAAGTGATCTGTGTACATTTCAGCAACTTGAAAGCGAGAAAAAGGTACAAAAATTCTCTTCTTTTCTTTTTGCATTCTGAATTTTTAAGCCCATCTCAGGATTTTCAGAAAGGGGAAGCAGTGGTGAAGAGGAACAATTTGGTGCTTTTTTCTGTCAGCAGTACTGACATGAAAAGTCTGTTCCATTTAAATTTCCAGGATGTTGGGGGTTTTTCTGCTGATTTTAATAGGACTAAGTACTCAACCTCTGTACTTCGGTATCTTTGCCTTTTAAGCATGTATTTAAGCAGCCCAAATGTTTCCTTACAGCTAGAGATACCTTGCAGATTTCCTAGATAGCAGAAATGAAAAAGTCTAAAATAATCAGAAGTAAAATATAGTTGCCCAGGACTTGATGGTCTCACATATTTCTGTACCTGAGCAGCGCTGTGCACAACAAAATATCCCACAGGTTTCCGGTATTTAATACCAAGGGTTGATTTTATAAAACAGTTTTTTAAAATTGCTTACAATTTGCTTCTTTAACAAAGTACATGCATTGTTTCTATTTGTCATTTTGAAGTACCGTATGGTGGCAGATACTAATCCACAATATGTTGCCATAGTTCTCTCTGATCACTCTTGAAAACAACATAATTATCCAAATGGGGACTTGACCTTTCATTCAGTTTTAATGGACTGTTTTCTGAGCACATTTCTAATCACAAAGAACTGCACGAATTGTTGTCAAAGTTGGCTACATGTATCTTCAGGCCAGAATTGGGCTGTACACCAACTGTCTGCTCAGCACCCAGAGTAACGATGTCTTGATTCTCACAGGGGGGCTCTGGAAATAACTTCTATGTTAAGCAAAACAAAGATTTGAAATATAAAAACTGCGCTGAGATCCTTCTCTTCTAGGGAACAATGCATAAACAAAGCCGCCCTGTCTTTGACATTCTCCTCATCCTGTGGGAATATTCCCACACAATATTAATAGGGGTGGATATACCAGGCAAAGCTTGGATTTGTGTTTTGGTGTTTCTCTCCCTTAGATTTTTTAAGGCTTGAAATCTTAGATACTGTTTTGACAGCATCTAGCAAGCTAAGAGTCTTATTATTTGCACTCACATTTCAAAACTGTCCTCAGTGGTGTTACAACACTGTACATCTCCATATCAAGAATTATATTTCAGCCTGTCAGTGACTTAATGTATTTCTGTTTCTAATACACCAAAAGAATCCAAGCTCCTGGTGGAATGCGTGGGATAAATCTCGGTGGATTCCCTGCACACAGTCACCTTTTTAATTCATATAAAATGCAAAAGATTTGTAAGGGGCAAAAAAAGGTGTGGACAGGCACCAAGGTCAGTTGTTTCCCAGAGAAGAGGTGCAGCCGTTTTGTGTGTCTGCAGTTAGTGCTGATGGGCTGTGTCACAAGCTTGGATGTGCAGATGCTGCAAAGGACAGCTGCAAAATGGTCCATTCTTCCTGATGGGGAAGAAAGTTTTTAGCATTGGTTAAGGGTTTTTGTTCCTGTATTGCTCACAAAAATGGTTTATAATTTTGATAATCTGTAAACCAAAGAAACTAACATTCGTTCTTTTGAATAAATTTTTGGACACCTGTATTACCCTTTTGATCTGGAATTTGATAGCCTCCCTGTTTCTTTTCTCAAAACGGTTTTCTGTCTGGAAAACAGAATAGATCTGGGCTTAGCATACTGCCTTAACCATTCTGTTGGTAGCAGCAAATCCTGAAATACCTGGGAAAGGCAGGATTGAGCCCTTAGTATATTTCCCAAGATATTTGTTGCTGAAAACATGTGTTGCTTGCTTCCATTTTGATAAGGCATTGAAAGCAATAGAAGTCCTATCTTTAAAACTTTTCCCACTGGGAAATCTTGAATTTGTGAATATGGTGACTGATTATATGCATCACAAAACAAAAATGCATAATTGAGCAGCAGCAACTGTCTGAAAATAATTCACTGTTTCAAACAGTTGAAGGCCCCAGTGTGACAAGTCACCAAGCATTTAAACTCTCTTCCTCTGATCAGTCTACATAATAACTAGATAAAATGTATTAGCTATGAAGAAGTGAAAGAAGCAGTTTAATTCCTCCATGCCACACCTTTGAGTATGCCTAGAGTCATGTTTCATAGCAGCATCACCAATATGGGCACAATAGACACTAGAATAAATGACATCAGGCTCCACTATGAATTGCTGAACATAGCTGCTTTTTTTTTTTTTTCCCCACCAATAGTAAAGTTTAAAACCTCTGGAACTGAAAAGATATTTCAGAATAGATCGAGCTTGTCTTTTTACTTTGGTCATGCAAATTTGCTTGCATATTTTAACTCAATAATATTTTGCCTGAAAATGCATGTGAACTGGGAGATGAACAAGTAAGCAGTCTATAACTTTTCTCAATTTTTGTTCCAGATTTATCCAATTCTATTGAACAAGTTTCCAAAATTGTATTCAGATACCTGAGAAATTCACACAACATGTTTGCTTTGGACTTTCCAGAGCACTGGTATCCGTGTCCAAGTTATATAAAATCAGAGCATTCCTAACTTGTAATGTAGAAGGAATAGTTAACGTCAAACTCATTGGCTATAGGAATCAAGCCTGGGTGCAATATTTAATTAAACTCAGAGCCAGCCATATTTCTTCTGTGGGCAAAGCAAGGTAACTTTTCTGAGACACAGAAGTCACTCTCATTTATTATATATCCTGTGCCAAGGATTTTTAAGCCCCATGGAAATTTTCCCCTCTAGAGCATTCTCCCTTCTGCTACTGTATTTCCTCTTAACAAGATATTGCTCTCATGCTATTAATGTTAATGAGAGTACTAAAATCTCTTAATAAGAAAATGTTTGAATTAATAACGACATTGCCATTGCTGTTCAGGATCAGCCCGATTACATATGCAGAGATTTCTATGGACAGACTTACAAATGCCTTTATTAGGCCTGGGCAAGGGTCCTCTCTAAGCCCTGCACTTTCAGGGAACAGCACGAACACTGTAGTCAGGCTATTTGGAAAGATAGCATAGTAAAAATTTTTCCAATAAGTTCTGTATATTATCTCAACCTAAAAATGTTGACACCTGAACAGAGCAAGTGCTGATACACTCATTTATAGTGAATTATTAATAACTAGAGTTGCCTAAGCTTTTGAAGGTTATGTGACTGCATTTATTGATCTCATTTTGCTGATATCAATAAAGGCTGAAGTTTCTTGTTACCTCATAAAGCCATCCATGCCATTGTCTTCCAGATTCATTTGAAGCTGTTGACTTTGATCTAGAAAGCTAAACAATCTGAGTGAATCCTTGAAGCAGCTCTGGCTGATATGGTTTCTGTACTTATTGCCAGTGAAGGGACATAAGTCATAGCCCTATTACTAGTTCTGGGAGTAATGAAGTCTGGTTAGCAATGGATTTGTCCTTAATAATCTGCATTTCTCCATTGATTTAGCTCCAGATTCCCCCATGTCCCCTAAAAATCCTCATGCTCTGTGATATCTCTGTGTCCTCAGTCTTTCCGTGCTACCTCTATCCCTTTCATGTGTCCCCAGATGCACTTTCTCCTGCAGTAACTTATGAAGTTAAGGTGAAACTGTCTCACCTGTTTGCTACTTCATCCCAGCCTCTGGGCAAACTGAACATATGAGAGACAATTTAAACCCTTCCTGCCTTTCCTTCATTCAAAGTGCTTAGCAGGGACTGTCTCCTATTAGCTGACTACTAATCTTCATGAACCTTATGCCTATATCTAAGACTTTTGTTTTTCTGTGAAATCAGTTTTAAATTACCTGGTGAAAGCCAAAGTTACTAGGTGGAGGCAGACAGACTTGCAAACAAGCGGAGTGTCTGTGATCACATAAGCTTTGATTAGATTGGGACATTAGGGTTAAACAAAAAGAAGTGGGAAGGTGGAGGCAGTGACTCACTGTTCCTATGGTCATGTTCACTAACTTTCAGGACCAGTTGCTTGTTTTCCCTTTAGTCACGGAGATAGATTGGCTGAGAGGAAGCAAGAGGATTTTGGTGAGACTGTAAAGGGTTGTATCACATTTTGCTTTAGGTCTTTCTTGCTCCTATCTGATCATATGGCAAGTGATAGTCATTTGTATTTTAAGAGGTTATCTAGGTGCCTGGAGAGTTGGAGGTGCCTAATTTCTGATGTATTAGTACTGGAACAATAAATCCGAGGTAAGAATAGAAATAAGGTGTTCAAGGAGATATACTGGGATAGAAAACTATGGGAACAAATTTGGAGAGGTCTGGACTGCCAGCTGATCTGGAGGAGTGGAAAGAAAATAGCAATGTGACCTTTCTCTGCTGCCCTTATAAGAGGTCAAAGGAATGAAACAATAATGGCAGCCTTCAGTCTTGAAAAGGGCAGCAGGAAGAGAAGGGCAGCAGCAGAACTCAGCTACTGCTATATATTCAATTAACATTTGCTGCCCACCATCCTGTAATTTTTCACGGAGTAGGAGCCAGGATAAAAGCCATCCTATTTAGTGTCCATTTCACAAAGTGAAATCTAATTAGTAAAATGTTTAAAAGTTAATGAAGAATACACGATGTCAGAAAATATGTTCTAATGATGTGCAGTCCTCTCATAGAAGTACTTGTGCTGTCATAAACTCTTATTACGTAAGTAATATCTCAGTGTCGATGCTAATAAAATCCTGTAAGTAAAGGGCCAGGAGGAGTGCCATGCAAAACGTCTGGCCATCTCTTTAGAGGTTCAACTTTAACATTAATAAAGACTCCCCGTAGACACATGCATGAAAGGATCTTATTAATTTCTGGGGTTTGCCTGCCATTCATATCTGTTACTGCAGAATGCTGGACAATAAACCTGTGAAGATGTTTGATCTAGGCATGTGGGATGCAAGCACTGTTTCACTTTTGGATTGCTGCCTTCACATAGGCACAGTCAAGCTTGAGATACTTCCCCAAGAAATTACCCCCCAAAAATTTCTAAGAGTTGTCTAATAAGCTCCAGATATCACTGGAGTTCCCAAGGGGTCCAGCTGACAGAGCATTTATTTGGCAGTTAAAATACTTGAATACAGAATTTGGAATATTATATTTTGGGTGCTGTAATATCTCCAGATGAAAATCTCTGATATGAGACTAAAATTCGATATTACGTAATATAATATTCTACCCCTACGCAGTGAAATTTCAGCACATTCATCTCTGGAAGAGTTTCCAGAGAATATTTTGCATCTGTGGGAGATGCACCAGAAAGGAAATGAGTCTTGAAGGTCTTTGAGTTTGCACATGGAGACTGAATAAAAAATTATAAAGCCAAGAGGCTGACACAGAGGTCATGGGTTGCATTTTAGACCTTTTAGACATAGGAGATTTCTTTTAAATAAAGAAAAGTTGCTTGACTATTAAAAAAATATGAATCGCACAAAGGTAAACCTGTTAAAAAGAGTATTGGGTATGATAGCACTGCAGAGAACAAGGCCAGATTGTGTGTGGGAGTACATCAGCACTGCTCCATTGAAGCCAAATAGAGGATCTGGCCACGAATGTTGAGTCCTACAGGGATCTTAGGTAATTTCTTCCTGAGCCTCTGCTCTGCTGTCTGCAAGCTGGTCGATTGCACCTTAATAGAATCTAAATATTATCATTTCAAATGTGTCCTCTTTTTGCAACAAATATTCATGAAAATTAATTTCAGGCTTTTGTTATGTCAAGATCTAAATACAAGTAATATCCAACTAGGGCACAAGAGAAGTATAGTGGAAAGGCTTTTCTCATTATATGGTTATCAGAAACACTCTAACAAATGACAGTAGGAAAGACATTCTCTGCTATTTTGATCTATGACTAATTATATAAAATAGAAGGGTTTTTTGAGAGAGCTGCAGAATGATAGTTGTGTGGCTTGAAGAGAAAGGAACAAAAGGTTGTAGTTGGAAAAATTATATTTCTCCTGAAGAAAAAAATGTGAAAGAAAAATCAACCTCCAGCAAAGGAGCTACATGTGATTAGAAGAAAAGATATAAAAGTGATCCCTAAAGAGTGGAAAGTAGAAGCAGCTCTCCTAAGAGGTGGCTGAAAGGTAGGGAAAGGATCAGCTACCAGGCTTCTCTAGAGCAGTTATTCATAGGAAAATGCTCAAGAAAAATGGATATACTAGAGATTGGAAGTGTAGTATGTATTCAGGCTCAGATAAATACATTTCACAGACTTTCCAAGACTAGGTCCTGTGAAGATTTTAACACTAACCTGGTATCAGCTATTGGTGTTATCTTATTTCATACTCCCTGAACTAGGTTGTTTCTTTTTTTTAAAAATTGGCAGCTGTGGTTAGGCTGAAAATCCTGGTGGATGAATTAGGAGTGCCTCCTACTTCAAATAAGGTTGAGTGGATTTGCCACTAGGAGAAAATCTTATGACTGGATGTGATTGAAATTTAGTGCCATTTTATACTAAGTAGTGCATCAGAATCAGGCCATTTGGTGTGAGGTGGAGCCCAGGAAGGGTTCAGTGAAGATACTACATGAGGGTGTTTGCATTCCCACCAGTCCTTCATTCCAGTGCGAGTTCCTGTACCTTAGCAAGGATTTCCATGGCAGTGTTTTGCCAAAACAACTAGAAGTGGTGCTGGGCCAGCAGTGAGCAAGGGTTAGGGCATGTTGTGGAAACATGAATCAGCACTGAGCTACCCCGTATTGCTCTCAGTTGAGTTAAATTGGAGCAGAATTAAGCTACTCAGTGTTGTATTGCTGTAGATGCTCCTTTGTATTTGAACACCTAGCAATTTTTATACTGTGTTTACATGCCTAAGTAGCAGTAATGCCAGATCTATGATATTAGATGGAAAACCATTTTGGAAGCTTTCAGAAATCATTAAACTGTTAAAAGCTGAGAGACCCTTTTTTAGGGAGTGGGATGTGGAGAAGTGTGTTGTAAGTAAGTAATGCCTATCTGTAAGACTGTGCCTCCTGCCTGCGGTTAGACTGGATTTGATAAGAAAGAACAAAATTTTGGAACCCTCTTTTAGTTTTAAAGATTATGTCAGGGTTTTTTTGAGAGTCTTAATGGTACAGTACACAGAGACTGATAGAATACTCCTTATGAACATGTGATGTTTACAGCATTTCTTCTGCTGTATCGAGAAACTCTGTGGATTTCATGTGGGTTTTTCCCCTTGGATGGTCAAATATTTTTAACAGTTTTATCATTTAGGTGGGATATTGAAATTAGGAAAAGAGAAAATGATTGGCTGAATGTAGCCACTTTTAATTGTTGAAACCAGCTTCCTCCCACAAATCAGGTATCTTTTGTTAGTACGTTTGTTGTTAATACATTTTCCTGTGGCATCCTCATGGACTTTTTACCATGAATAATCAACATTTGAGTGGTACGAATGGATGCGTAAATCACATGGTATTTTCCCTGTTCCTTGAGTGGATGCCCACAATCCTTTTAATCAGAAAGCGAGCCTTGGTAGGGCCTGTTAAGGGGTTTATTGCCTTAAAAAATGAGACACAGCTGTATAAAGGAGAAGGCCAGTTAGAGATACACAGGCAAAAGCTACAAACAGAAAAGCTTTCAGAGGAGCAGAATATTCTGTTCGTATCCCTGAATATTAGATATGAAGTAGTGAACACTGCCTACCTACCCTTATTGTTAGCTATATAATAGTTGTATCTAATTTACAGATATTTATCTTTAATTGTTCTCTCTTCAGTGCCCCTGCAACCTCCTCTAAGCCTTGCTTCTTACAGAGAATGTCACAGGTGGATATATTAGCTTTTCTGACATAATACGTATTTGTGTGTGAATACGCTTATCGAGGGTCCTTGAATACTAGTGTAAATGAGACTACATTTGTACATACATAGAAATGCCCGTCAGGAGAGGAAAGCAAAAAGCCATTTTACCTTATCTCTGGTCTCTGAGGCAGGATAAACTCACTAAGAACAGCCATGACAAGTGTACTTCTAAAATCTTTTAACAACAGGCAATTCATTTGTAAGGGCAGATTCTCATTTGGTGTAAACTATGTACCTCATTCACTAATCTTGCTATGCTGATTTTCACTGAGAATCATCTCCATAATTTTCAGAGTATCATCCTCTATGTTTCTTGCCCAGAGTGCCATCTCACAGGACAGTCAGATATTATGACAATGGATATGGTATAAATAGACAGAGACAGATCTCTGTAGGGATCATTTTGAAAGAGCCAGATGGCAACAACCACATTTATTTTTTTCTCAGCTTCACAAATATGATTTGCAGTAGGGCTCTGCCTTTTCATTCCAAATTAACTCAAACGAAAACCCGTGTATCTTTTCTACATACATTTCAGTTCCTTTGAGAGACATCTGTGGGCCAAATTATACAAAGTCCAAGCATTTTTACAGATTTACCATACAGGAAATACAATGACATAACCAGATTGCTTACAATTGTGGGGTTTTAATTGGCTTCCTGAAAAAAAAAAAGCCAGCAAGAAGCAGATTACTGATACCAGCCCCCATGCATACCACTCCTTTGCATGAATAAGCCTCTGATTAATTCTGAGATGCATTAAAACACAACTTAGTCACCCTAAAAATGTAAACAACATTTCTGTATTCAAATGAACATCCACATCACTCATTTAGTAGTACTTTGCCTCTTATTTCCTCTTCATATTTCTTCAGCTTCTCTGCCAATTTTCCATTCTATTTTGGTGTCACTCATAAGTTCAATACCTTCTCCTTGATACTTGTGCATAGGAACGAGTAGCTTCCATATTAATGAAGTCAGTTTATTTTCCCTTACTATGTCTATAACCACCTGAAAGCATTTCTGTCTGTAGTGGAGGTAACACTGTGCTATCCAGACTATGTGTAATTTGGCACTAAGGAACATACACGCATCAGTTGAGTCAAGAGACTCGTTAACTGAGGTGTTAACTACCTTCTATAAAATTCTGGTTTCTGGATGTCTAAACTTCATACCAGACACAGGACTATATGTGTGCCTTTTCTGCACTTGCCAAGTTTTTACTAATTGTCTTTAAGAAGAGCAGTACAGTTAGATCCAACATTTTTAGGATAAGTCTTTACTGTTTCATTTACCATTTTTTACATAACAAAAATTGCTATTTATGGCACTATAATGCAGCAGGGAGGAACTTCCTGATCCCAGATTCCCGCTGAAGCACAGCTCCTGCTTAGTTCAGAAGACAGAGGAGATAAACCCAGATTCCTTTCACCTGCTCTGTGCTGGTGGTTATTTATGTTGATGCTGTGGTGGGGCTACACAGCTAACTTTGGGAATGCAGTTCAAGGGTTACTCTCACCCATTCTTGGCTGTGGGAGCTGCATCTCCCCTATCTGTAAAGTATTTTGAAAGCTGTAATCCTATTTGAAATGTTTGTTTCTCCCTCTTCCTTCCTGTAAGTTCGCATTCTCCTTTAATGAGGAGCCATGCAGGCAGGCAGAGAGATGCTAAATGCAGAAAGATAATAGAGATATCTACGTTTTGCCAAGAAGGCTTAACACAGGCAAGTTCACTCTCAGACCCTCCCTTTCTCTGGCTCCAGCTGAACACAGCTAAAGGAGGACAACCTGAGCTGGGTAGCAAATACAGGCTTTAGAGTTATCTTTGAGCCAGCTCTGTCAGGTGATCACACTATCAGCTATCTAATCTTTCAATATGTGATACTGGCCTGAATGTGGTATGCAGTAGTCTGGAAAACAAAGGAAAATCCATTTTGTTTTATTTTCAAACTGTTGTCTGAATGGAGACACAAGTGATTTGGGGTTTTTTGTGTATTTTTATTTCTACTTGGAGAAAAGCGAAGGCCATTTTTGATCCAAGTCTGTCTTATATTTGGAGACAGTTAAATAAAGGAAGCAATAAACCTCTGTAAATACACTTTTCTGGAGTACAGTGGCGATGGTACTGATTAGTGATAAGTGCACTGTTGTTCCCCAAGATCTCTGTGAAGTGGAGGCACAAGCATTTTACTCCCTGGTGATCACTCACTTGATGATAACTTTTGGTAGGAATTTATGCTCAGCTGTATTCTGCCCTATTTCCTGGTATTTCTGGTAAATCAAACTGCCACCTTCAGTATGTTTGCCTTTGTACTTTGAATGGATTGTCATTTCAGAGATAAAAACCCCTTTATACAAATTTGAAGAATAACAAACTCTGTGTGGCTTTTATATTCAAATTTGTTTACAGAATGATATTTGCAAATAACTATTTAAGTCACTGGTTTTTTTTTAATCTGATGATGCAGTCAGTAGTTTGTCTGTGCTTGGAGGTATATTTCTTTCATTATATTCATTATTCATGATAGTTCTGTAGTTATTCCTATGGTATGGGAATTTGCTGCATTCACTGAATTTAATTTCATAAAATTGATGGACTACGGCTGGCACAAGTTTATCTATAACATTTTCAAAGAGAATATATCATGTATCCAGCTTGTAAGATAAGCTTATGAGTTTTACAAAGTAGGCAGTTTTATTATGCATTTCCTGTTTGTCTTGCTCTGTCACCTCCGTTACTGGAGAGAGCACTTGCCTCCAAACCAAGCCAAGATGCCGAAAGACTCTTGGGAGCTACTGCTTGATTCTGCTACACAACTGAACAAGCTGAGATGCAGTGAGCCCTCTTCGGGATTTCCCCTCCTATATGACCCCATGCATAGTTTTGGACAAATATGAAGTTTTCAATTCTTGTCATCAGTATGTTCTAACCTAATTCCTTCTGCTAGTTCTAACAAGGGAAACTTCTTAATTTCCTGTATCAAATATTCGTGATGCAATTTCAGTCTTGCACACCCATGTCCCCATGCAGGAACTGTTTATGGTTTAAAGGTGCATAAACACTGCAAAATACAACTGATTTCGAGATCCCCAGGGTTTCAGTTTTGGACACACCTATAGTGAAAAATGTTTGTTGCTATGACGGTCCAAGAATACAGATAAGGCAAGGTTTTCAAGAAAAAGTCATGTACTTTATTACAATACCTGTTATAATTGTTGAGGGTAAAAAAGCCCTCACCTGAAAAAGGCTTTGCACACCCAAAGCTGGTCTGTTTGTCCTTACTCTATTTGCTTGTATAAGAAAAGATCTCACTTCTCCCTAATGTCTCAAATTTACATTTTTCATAAAAGCTGACTTTGTATTCAGCAAGTTAATTTTTCTCATAGCCACCAGCTCTATTTTTTTGTGTGTGTGTAAAGTGTAACTGCACTAGAAAAATGAACTAAAGACTACTTAGCAAGATCGTTATTGTAGTTGACAACACAACTGAAACATGATGGCTTCTGCAGCAATCATTGTAAGAGTAAAGCTCAGATAGTGGAAAGTGCTGTGATCATCTGATTACATTAACGTGGGAGTACATTAGCTTAATGTATTGAAGGTCAGGAAGTTTATGTCTCAGTGGCACAAAACTGGAAATCTGCAAAATGTAATATAAACAAGCAACAAGTAGCATAATTGATTGTCATTAAGAAATTAACTTAGACAAAGAGAACTATCTCTAAGCAGAAAGCTATAGACCTGTATGCAGTTCTACAATGACCTTGTCTCAACCAATGCTTTATTTGCCAAGTGCTGCTCTTCCTGCAGACACAGTTACAATAGGTTTTACTTATGCGTGTTGGTCACAGAAGTTACTCCATGAAGAAATCAGAAATAAAGGATCAGAGCAGATGATTGAAAATTGATGGTTAGCAATTTGGTGGTTTGTATGAATTGTCATTCTATCCTGATTATTTTGTATGTCAGGCTTGTATTTCCTAGCTGAATCTATGCATAGCTTAAGCAAACAGCAGAATAATGCTACTTAGGTTGGCAGGTATGGTACTGGAGATTTCCAAAGGAATGTGGGGGTTTTGTCTGTTTGTCTAAAGCCTGTTGCTGTTGTGATTCTACTTATTTTCTAAGACTGGAGGGATTACAGTGTCTAGAAATACGCTCTGGATTCTCTGAGCACACATATTTACTTGACATTTCACAAATGCTAGAATTTGTTAGGCTGTTGTTTGTTGGATATGAACTAGCTTTCTTAACCTGTTCCCTAACAGACATAAGAACGTATAAAGCAAAGAACAGGACTTAATTAACTTGCTGTGCACTGATCTGCTAAATGCACTAGAAGACACGACAGAACCAGAGATCCTGGCAACTTCAGTATGTTCATGGTCTGGTACTGAGGCAATAATGACCAACGCATGATTGGCAAAGAATTTCTTATCTTAGGGACATTTTCTCACAAAAAGTTTAGAGCATTGAAAGTCTGAAAACACAAAAATTCTCTTTGATAGATCTTGCTTCACCCTTGATTCTCATTCCACTTAGCGCCCTTCGTCCAAACAGATACCTCCTGCCTTTTCTTCTTCCAGCTAGTTTTGCTTACCAGCTGCAATAAAATGGCTTTCACTTTTCAGACAGCTCCTCAAGCTAAGTTCAGGTAGACAAACTACAGCTTTCAGGACAACCCACTAGAGAATTTAACTTCTTTCTCATGCACGTTTCTTTCCAGAGTCCATTCAAAGCCTTTACTATTTGTCATGGTTTAATTACGGGGTGACAATAAAACCATGGCAGACGTATTGTTAACCTCTTCTCCCTGCTTCCCCCTTCAGCCTCTGCCTCTCCCCCCTTCCCGCTAAGGACAGGCGATTGGGAGGGAAAGAAGGACAGAGAGAAGAGAGTTGGAAAAATTAAAAATGATTTATTAATGCTACCAATAAAAATAGAGAAAATAATACAAAATATACAAAACCAATATTGAAAGTCCCGGCAGCTGCTCCGGCAGATGTAGGGCCGGCACCCGAAGGCCTGGACTGGACTCTGCAGCCAACCAGAACTGGATTCAGTCTGTCGCTAGGCCTCAGTTCGCAGGGACAACTCACAAGGTCCTCTCTCAATGTCGGCCATAAGGAAAAGGGGCGAGATCCTCGTGATCCCCCACTTTTATACGAAGGATCACGTCAATGGGATGGAATACTTTAGTTGGTCAATTTTCAGTTCACCTCCTGCTTGCACATCTCACGAGATGCATCATTATCAATGACCTTGCATTCCATTGCTGTGTCTACCAAAACATGTACCTAACTTTCAGGAAAACTGCAGTTAGTAAGAGGACTTTAGCTGACAGGGAAATTCACTAAAAGAGAAACTTGTTTTTAACAAAACCAGGACACTACTAGAAAACTCTATTTCAGTGAGGAAGAGACATGTACAGTTGAGATCCCACAATGACTCTCAAGTTTGTTGTGGTTTACATGCTTTCTGTCTCCTGGCACAGTATGGATGGTTTAGTCCTAAATGGAGCTTGTAATGCAACAAGCCAATGACAAAACATTTGCCTTTAGCTTTCAATAGAGAGTTATCTTTCAAAGTGGACAAGTCAGAAATGCTGATCTCAATGTCAGTATTTCTGAATGGTTTTTTGCGGTTAGCAATGCTTCTAATAAATGTCATTATTCTGCATTATTGACCCAGCAGTTAAGAGAACTTTAATTTTGTCCACTGTAATCTGAAACATGGTGTGTCAACAAGCCTACAGGATCACTTAGTTTATGACAGGTGGAGAATTTTATACTGTAAATACTGTGCGGTGCTTTTCCAGGATTTACAACTACATCATTGGTGTATGCATGGCCAGTTATGACGCTGCTGTTTATTTCTGAACCAATCCTCAGCTGATCTGGAGAAGCTGAACTTCCACCTCATTGGTCTTTGCTTTTTTTGTTGTTCTTTTAACAGCCAAAATAGCAGCACGTAAAAACTACTGGTTAGAAACATTCCAAGTATACAATGTCTGTAGTCTAACAGTTTCAAAAAAAATACTTTGGAAGAATATATACTTGTTTTCCTTTCCCTTTCTTGTCTTTAATCCAAAGGATGCTGTATTACTGGATATTTAGTAATTACTTTTTGTGGTATAATGCTGCTTAGAAAGATATGCAAGCAGTATAAATTCTGTGGGAATATGCAAATATAAGGCAATATGACAGCCTGTGCTAGGGTGGAAGAGCACAGGCACTGGATGTCAATTTTATAGGAAGGTGGGGTTTGGTTTAGTTTGGGGTTTTTTGTTTGTTTGTGGCTTGTGGGGTTTCTTTGTTTTGTTTGTTTTGATTGGTTTTTAATGAGGCTGTTAGGCAGAATAGAAAGGGTATGACTTTTTTTCTTTTCCTCAATGCAAATGTATCTCTCTGATCTTTTTTATTCTCTTATCTTTGGATGAGCTGGTTATAATAGGACCCCTCAGTGTGCTTTGTATTTTTTTAAGCCTGCAATATTTTGCCATCTGTCATCTCAGAAATCATCTTTCTTTTCTTACAACAGACTTTCTAACATAGCCAGAGCATTTATCTTCCTGGCCTGTTAAAATGTTTTTTCAGATCTGTTCTGTTTGTCCAGTAACCAAAAGAACTTGATCTGTCACTTTTCCCAGTAGCTCTCCTACAGACTGAAACACATCCTGCCGCAGAACGCTCCACTCATAACCCAGTGTGCAGACGTTACCACCTGCTTCCCTATTTCATCACTCACTGACAATTATGTGACTCATGCATGCAAATTAGGGATGAACAATTCTCATGAAATTCGAGTTTACCCAAACTTTCTAAACATTTTCTGTTGTTTGCAGATGTACTTCGATTTTATGAGTCTTTGGGAGACGTGATTTGGTGGGGTTTTTTGTTGTGGGGTTTGTTTTGTTGTTGTTGTTTTTTAAACAACCACCTGTCTGTGCTAACTACGAAGGTGCCAGTCCAGTTCTAAAGCACAGGAGATTTCCAAAAGTTAAGCAAGTAATGTCCCTGTCTTCTAATTAATACATCCTAGTTGCACTCTCAAGAAATGTAACAGTGCATAAAGAGCTACTTTCTACTGCCTGAAAAAAAATCATCATTAAAAATATGCAAGCTATTTATTCATATTTATTTCCCCCAAATAGTCAGAATTCAGGGCGTTATAAATTATTCCAGTTAGGAATTTGATGCTGTAGTCTGGTGTCAGGGAATTTTTAGTCATGTTGACATGTATCTAACATTGTAGAGTTTCTGTCTTACAACTTAGAAACACCTTACATAGATGTACGCAAAGCAGCTTGGATCCAAAACATCTCATCCCCTCAGTATCACAGCAGGGATTCTTAGCTTGGTCACAGGGCCAGTTGATCAACACTATTCTGCTTCCAGAGCCATACTACGTCTATATGGTGCTGCTACCTGGTTTGGGAGACCTGTCATGTATTTCACTGCACAGAGTTGACATACCCTAACGCTGTAAGTAGAATTTCTGCAATTTTTTTCTGAAAAGAGAATTTTTCTTTGAGAGGAACCTCTTGGGAAAACAGGGCAAACCCTTGGTTAGCAAGCTCTCATACTCTGCCAACGTATTTAATTTAAAAGGTTACTATAGCAAGAAGGCACTTGTAGATAGTCTACCACATAATAAACCCGTATTTGAAGCAGACAGATGGAGCTAAATGAACCAGGACAACCTACAGATCATTTAAAAAGGTCTGATGCTGCATGAGAATAAAAATTTAAAAAAATTAAAAAAAAAAAAAAAAAAAAAAAAGAGAGAGAGGAGCTTTATAGATAATCATTATCCTGACTGTCTGTCCCTAGTGTATTGACTGTCTGAATGGCAATTTTTAGAATTCAGGAAGTCAATTACATCACCACATTCAAGAAGACGCAAAATTAACCAATCTGGCTTTATTCTTCTGTATAGTACTTATATTTTTAAATAGTGACTTTCTGTAATATTTGAAAGATAACCATGCTGCAGAAAGCACACATATTGTAAGAACTTTCAGAAAATATAAGAGCAAGGGCTTTCTCTCTGAAGGAGACTGAGCACAGGGGCACTCAGATGAACATGTACAGCTTGTAGAGAAAAAGCACAAACTCCTTTCAGCAGTTTATGGGGAACAAGGACATTAACAAGAAAGAGAAATTTGATATAAACAGACTGTCTTACTCATACAAGTGCTGAATACCAGCAATTAAAACATTTAAAAGATGGCACTGCATGTTAATGCTTCTTCAAAGACAGTCTCTATTCTTCTCTAGTCTCATGTAATACGCTTCATCTGTGAGGAGCTGAGAAGTTTGAAGGGAGGTCTTCAAAATACTGCTCCGCCTTCCGCAATGAATCATTCCTTCCAGAGACAGTTAACTAATACCATCTATTTGCCATAAACCAAATGATAGCCTAAGCTTGATTATAGTAGCAATGTGCTTTTCTGTAGCATCATTTCAAAGCTGAGAATCTGAGGATATGTTTATTTATTACTTGGTGAACAAATATATTCTCACCAGATGACAACTGAGCATAACATCCTTCTTTAATGGCAATTTTTCATGGCATGGTTTTTTCCATTTTTCTTCATACTCACGTTCTTGGATTTTCTGTTTGTTACTAGTTTCTGATGCATGCATCAACACTAATCAAACAAGCTATGCTTTTAAAGCTACGTTCTTAGTCATGCTTGGGTTGAATGTGTGAAAACACTACCTTTCCAGCCAGAGACACCACTGATACTTTACAGTCTAATAATTTAGACACTAGTAAAACAGCCACTTGCACATTGATAGATTTAAGTATAATTTGCATGCTGATGCAATACGCTGCTAGTAGTAAGTGTGGTCTGAAACCTCTACAACAGTGTCTTGGGCAAAGATGAGGGAAACAAGGAGGAAGTATACGTAGGAAAAGAGACATCTTTTATAGCATCATGACATTTTGTCTGGTGGGCCTGCTTAGGGAGTGATGGTATAAGTGTCACTAACTTCAGGGTATGCTTTAAAGTAAAAAGAGTGTCTTTTTTCAGGGGAATTATTATACTGTATTTTCACACTGTAGCACCCACAAGTCATCTGTAAATATATATATGTATACTTACATATTTTAAGAATAAATAGCCCACATTTCAGAAATAATGGAGTTGTGACTCTTGAAAAGTAATACAAGGTTGTGTTTACCTCAGAACTCCTTAGTGGTCTTCTCTGCTTCTCTCTCTGTAACGTCATTCTCCATGGCCTATATCGTCTCCACTCCTAAGCTTCCGAAGCCTGTTTCTTCCAGACTGGTAGCCCTCCTGCTCTCTCAGTGATCTGGGGACTCATTTTCAGGAACTGACACTTTCAGAGGGCAGTAAGCAGGGAATATGTGTACTCATGAGTTAGTTCCATAGAGTAGCCAAATTATGTAACAAAAAAGTACCACAGTGCAAGGTGGATATTTGATAGACATTATTAATAGCTTGACTTTCATTTCATGTTGCTCTTAAACAGAAACCTTTTAAAGTCAGTAGGTCAAATTTCAACATAATCCCTTTCATTCTCAAAATTAATTCCCATACCAGGAAACTGAGAGCCATAGCTCAAAGACACTTTTCCATACCCATGTTCATGTACTGGCCTTGGGTCTCAATGACTTATTGAATAATTTAGACCAAACTGAAACATTTTTATGGCCTCTTATAGCAGTTTTCCAGATGCTTTGAGCAGCCACAGCTGCATAAAACAGCCACAACAAGTCCCAGAACCCGAACCAAATCCACACAGATTGCTGGTCATGCTGTTTAAGCCAAAAGTAAACCTATTTTTGTACATATTAATTTCTGTGATGTCAGCAAGCTTAGGGAAAAACCCTTGATGACAATTTTGTTAGTGCATAACATTTTTATTACTTTGGTTCCTTGTCTTATGAAGCTGTTCATAAGTCACTATTTTGTGTTTTCTAAGACTCTATTTCTCAATTAGTTGATCCTATTTTCATTGCCTTTTAAGGGCAAGACTTCATTTATTTCTAACTGTCTGCACCAAATGATAAGATATGGGCCCTGAGGCCCTTTCTTCAGTTGCTCTCACTGCCATCCAAATTTAGATTCATATTTAGGTTTTGAGCTCTTTTGTGGGAATGTATGGCTGAGAGCTGCAGTATAATTAATAAATCTCTTATGAAACCCCGAACAAAGTGGAAAGCTGATGAACACTGATTATTAGCTGGGCTTGAGACATATGTTTTAGGAACACTGCCATGACTTGGTGTGGAAGGTTTAACTTTCCGTAATACTTAATGTAGAGTCACCAGTGAAGTCATTGACTTTGGGCGAGGTTGACATGGCTGTCCTCTGAATTTCTGTCAGATGGCTAATGATGGGGACAAGCAACACATCTTGTATCATTTACTAACACTTTCATGGACTTTCTACCCTTAGTTGTTGATTCTGGCTATCTAAAGGAAACTGAAATTTCGAAATTTATATACTGCTTCAGTCAAATATTTCACTTCCGTACAAGGCAATTGAGGCTTTCTTCTACAGTCTACCTTGTTTCATCTGTACCACGCTTTACTTCTTTCCATACACTCACACTCTCACTGGGATGTGTACAGCTGAAAACTAAGTAAGCCAAATAAATTATGTCAGAATCCCAACGTGGGAATTTTGTATGCTGCCTAATGGGTCTGGCACCTAATCTGTCTTGGTAGGAGACAACTAACATTTCACATTTCCATTCATGAAGAGTAGCTACTTAGACTGCTTAGAGGGTACCTTAAATTTTTGCATGCTATTTATTTTTCATTTATGTGTGTTCTTAAACATCTTCCTCTGTCTGTTTGTTGGCTGATAAATCTAGCCGTTATAGTCTTAGTGTAGACATCATTTATACCTAGAAAAGCATATCTGAAAATACATTACCTTTAAATAGCGGGATGCATCACATCTGAGCTCCCATGTCTGATAGCCAAAAAGCTCCATTTCATTTCAGAGGAAAAATTGCTTCTGTCAAGGTAAACAGAATGCATTATCCCCCTTTAATAACCATTTTTAAGCATGCTTCTGTATTACTTTTTTCACAGCTGTATTGCAATAAGCTTTAGAGTAATTGCCAGTTCTTCTGTCTAATAGGTTCATTATTCTTTTGCCATAATTGCAGCCATTAAAGGTCCAATTGTTAAATTTCCACTCCTACATTTACTTAGTGTTACATTTTATAATGGGGTATGTCATTACAGCACCCCAGTGGCTACAGCTGTTGTTCAAAGTGTTTCTAAAAGTCAATGAGATCCATTTGAGATATGTCTGTATTCTTGATTTTTCACAGATTCTCTCCACTGCACTATGTGTGTCATCTTTTTATAGCTTTTTCAAAGATAGCTGCATTTAGGTACCCTTTACTGAAAGTTTAAGAACCTGACCTATTCAGGAAGACATAAAGATGTGACTTTAATATATCTGAAGCACCATTTTTTCACTTTTATGAAATGATTCATATATAACAAGGTGATGGAGCAAAGATTTAACTAAGGGAAATTAACACTTATGGCTTAATAGCTTTTTGAGCGCACTGATTTATCTTTTGCCATGTTAAATTGGTTGGGTTTTCTTTGTTGTGAAAGAAGCCTGGCTCCTCATGTTAGCTACAGTTGTGGTAATAAACCAATCTATTTAATGCCCCTTGACATTTCTAGATATGTTAATAGGTATGCCAGGGTTTACTTATTTGTGTGAGAGGGACTTGTTGATTTGAAATGTTACATTTGGACCTGATATGTAAGCTTTATTAAAAATAAGGAAAAGCCCTTACAATTATCACTGACTATAATCATTAATAACAGTCTTTCATAAGACACTCATGATCTATATAGTTTTTGTGTGTGCTATCTGGTCTCAGTTAGTCTTTTTATAATTACACCAAAAACTAGTTTTGAGCTACCTGTACTAACAGTTGCATTAGTTTATGTTGCTGACAAGCACAGAGGAGCTGTTTTGGAAATTGCTGGTACCAACAATTATCAGTCCCAATCAATTTCCTGGGAAAGTTGACACACCGTGCCAAATAACCCTATTTATGAGGTTATCCAGCCTCTTTTTGGGATATAACTGCATATCACTTTAAAACTCTCATAGGCAGTATGTCATTTTTATTACTTAGGTTTCACATTCCTCCATAAGGGGTTGATTAAAACTGCATTTGAAATGTATATCACATAAGGGTTTTTTTTAATATACGCTATATTTTCATTCTTAACCTCATTATCAAGCTATAATTTTTTCAGTGATAAACCTAAAATTGCAGCATTTCACATCAGTATATGCCATATTTCCTATCTTCTACCTCATACATTATAACAAAAATATGATATAGTGATAAATATGTTTGATTTACAGAAAATAAAGATTTTTATTTAAGTACTTTTAAAGAGAAACATTTTTCTCATCCAAAATCCTTCCCATATTGTAGAATATATACAGATGATAGAAACAGAAAGAAAAGAGGTCACCAAAAAAAAGCTTATTTTTTTTTTTTCTGTATGGAGGTTGACTTCACACAGAGCAAGGTAAAGAAAAGCCCTCATGATCTCTGCTTTTACATTGCAGTTCAAATCTACATCATTATCAAAGTAGAAAGTTGTTACCACATCATGTCTGTGTACATGACATTTATGTGCTTGTTATATTCGTGTTTTCAGTACTGAGGTGCCGGGTAATTAATTCTTTCAGTGTCTGGCACTAGATTACAGTTATACTAGATATGCCAAGGTGTTGAAGATGCCATTCAGATGTTTTGTTCTTTTGTGGGGGAGTTCTTTTTGAGCAAAGTAGATGTAGCAAATTTCTACTGTAAATGTCATCTTTACAGCTACAGAACAGGCTTCATTTTCCAGGATCCCTGGATTCCAAAACTCAAGAAACTACAAAAGCAGAGAGAAAAAAATCCACTAGCTAGTAAACTGGAAGAAAAAAAAATATTTTACAATGTTATTAGTGTTACTGTAAGCAAATAGCAGAAATTGTTTAATTAATTTTGCCCTGTTTTCAGCTCTTCAGGGCTTTGGGTAGAAGAAAAATGAAACATATTCTTTATTCACAATCCAAACCAAAAGAGAGTTTCACAGACAGCAGGTTATCAGATTGTGAATTTCAAATATTTCAACCAGATGTACGATTCACATATAAATCATGTCATTCTGCAAGACATATAACCTAGTTAATAAATATAGTTTGTATTTTACAGAATATATAAATAATTCCCATTTTGTATTACAGTAATTATTAATACAAGTATCATCATCTTCTCTCTTATATCCACAAATCATCATGGCTATAACAGCACTATTGTGCAAAAATAATCTGTTCTGTAGTTTGATTGGTTCTTTCCATGATCTTTCAATGTTTGAGCCAATGTCCATCAACATTAACTGAGAAACTTGTATCTATGACTGGTTGGAGAATTATGTAGTTTTAAAGATATAGTGAAGGTATAAAATTGCTGTGTTTTATTTGGTGGTATGAATGAGTAAACCAAATTGCTAAAATAGGTTTTAGCATTTTTTTCCTTTAGCACAGGTAGCTGTTGTTAGTTAACACATAATGAAAAGACTATTGAGGTAGAAAGATGTTGGGAACAAAGTAACTGACAAAGCTGTTTGATAAGGATAAATTACAAGGAAACATTTTGAATTTGGAACAATGGAAATTTGCCAAACAGAAAATTTGGATAAATTACTAATTTGGAGACTGATCTAAAAAGAAGAACCAGGAAATGGTGTCTGCAGAGATGAAGAACAGAGGTGTCACAGCAGGATCTGACTTAGCTGCAGCACCAGCCAAGGCTACTAAGAAAGACAGGCTGAAAAAGCTCCATGGTCATAGAAAGACCATGTGTAATTCCATTGGGCTTTATCCCAGACAGTTGTAAGAAAACAAAGATAATGAAGTGAATACAACGTTATTTTTGAGCAAAAATCCGAACATTTCTTATGCTGTTAAATTAAAGAGACAATTGTTTCGGAAGTGTTTTACAAAATCTTTGTGAGTTATATTTACCATGTAAATTTTCTGTAAACTGGATGAGTGGACATCTTCCAGTGGAGATTTCTGGAAAAGGCTGATTAACTCACAAATCCTCCTGAAGGGTCATTACTGAGTCCAGTGGATAAGGAGTTCAGCTATGTATTCTGGCTGTCTGGAGAGGTTCCTAGAAATAATAGCTACCTCATCCAGGTATGTCTGAGAACTCTGAGTGCAATGCTTTCACTCCGCTTGGACTCCAGGAGTTGATAAAGTGACTAAATATAGCCCATGAGATTGTTTTAAGTTACATCCATGACCAAAGCTAGCTAAGGAAAGGGAGAAATTTTTTCTCCCTGTGAGCATAAGGTTGCATAAAATGGATGTAGATTAAGTGACTGGGTACAGAAGTCCTTCATTGTTGTGTTCATCAATTGTGTAACATTAACAGCAATCAATCAATGTCTTTGGATCTCTCACAAATGTAATCCATCCTGGAAAACTCAGCCTTTGAATATTGCCTTCATTTTGCTATGTTTCACCATCAGACGTCCTCGCAAGTGACAGGGAATGGAATTGAAATCAGAAGCTGGAGCAAAGCAAAAAAACAGAGAATATGGTTCCTGATCAAGAAAGCTGGGTGCAGCCAAACCTGTCTCTACTTAAAGACCAAAATTTGAGGCTTCTTTCTTCCAAATAGCCACCCCAGAATGGTGCCTCCTCTTCACCGAAAGCCCAAAAAGCTGTCTAGCTCTTTAAAGTTTAACTCTTCTTGATGTCCTTAGAGAACAGTCGACTTCCCACATTACCCATCAGGTAAAGGCTATGAATGCTCCAAAAAAGGGATAACTCTTTCCCAGTCCTTTGTGGAATTACCTTCTTTGGTTTTTTGACTCCCAACAGAGTCAGATTTATGCTGCAGTACTATCCAGAAGAGGCTGCACACCCTGAATCTCCTCCTGGCTGGCTGTGCAGCCCATACATTTGCCCATGTTCTTTAGGCTTTTCCCAACACCTACAAGAAGTGGTAGGTAGGCTTATGAGGTTGGGGGATTAGTTTGTAGCGTAATCTGAAAAGTAGAGCAAGGCTTTTGCACTCTTTTTTCACAAATGAATTTAAAAGTTCCTGTTCTTTAAGGCTCAAGTGTACGGTTCATAGGTCAAATTTCACTGAAAGGGTAGGACCATTCACAAGCTAAATGTGAAGGCAAAGCGCTACCTAAGGTAAGGACCAGAGTGCTATCTCTTTGGGGGTTTGAGTCCTGGATGGGGATTTGGAATACCACAATCTTTAAAATAGGATAGAAAAAAATGTCTCGGGTAGGCTCTGTTCTGGCCAAGCTCTGTGAAAGCATGAAGGCTTCTGTCTATGGAAAAGGCTTCACCTCAGCTTTGTGGAAGAGGTAAACAATGCATATCTTCTGACCAGCTAGTGCTGAAGTCAGTATTGAAAGGCAGAGATGAGTTTAATTTCATGAGGAAAAATGAAGATACGCATAGCAGTGGTCTGGCAACATGCTTCTATGACACTGATGGTTGCCAAACTCCATTTTTAAGGCTTTAAGGGCCAAAGAACCCTGAAAAGGCTGTGCTTTAGCATGTGCTGGGGAGTAGGAGAGGAGTGCATGTGTACATAGGCATTATGTTAGTTGGATGGTGAAGCTGTATAACATAACTGAATTATGTGTCTGTGGACTTAATAAGACCTTTCTGCTTCCTGTTCTGCATTAACACCATCAACTACATTCCAGCTGTAAAATCATTAGTAACGGAGACAGAAAAGACAGAAGAAATGTAGTTTAACTTTCAGTTCCCACATTATGGCTCTTGTTCACATTGTATTCATTGCGAATGAGGCCAATACTTGCATCCTCTAGACCAGGGGTGTCGAACTCATTTTCTCCTATATAAATATAGGAGTAGTTACATTTATACAGTCCTAAAATTACATTCAGCCCTTTAAAGGCGACCGCCAGGCCGATGTGGCCCCTGGTGAAAATGAGTTTGACACTCCTGTTCTAGATCATTAGTTGAAAAAAAAAATCTCCTGTGACTTGGGAGTTTAATGATTTTGATGTGGTATCGGTGGTGTAGACTACGTAACCCACAGTGGGTCTGCTCTTGTTTTTATTGAAGTCATCCCGAAGTCATTATTACAGCGACTTTTTCTGACTATGACTGTGCTTTCATTCCTGCTATTGTGTCCTTTTCTTTGCTCCCAACCATACACCAACATATCGGCTTGAGTTTGAAATAATAATTACATTTTAGATAGTTTATGACACAGCCTTAACCTTCTTTAATAGCAATTTTATGTACTCAATACGCTGCTGCTGTAGTTGGCTTACGGTCTTTCAGAAGCATTGGTCACTAAATAAAAATAAAGTTCATATTTATTGCTATGTGTCATCTAAAAGCAATCACTGAAAACAAAAATTATAAGATCTTCTAAGATGAAAATGTTTTTATGATGGAAGTTGGCAAGGCCAATCTGTTATCATGAGGCATGGAGGAGAAAGGCCGGTGTTCCTGACTGTTTGGTGAATGCACTTATTTTCTTTTTGCAATTTTCATTATGGCAAATTGTTTGACCTAGCAGAGAGACATCTTCTCAAGGCTGGGATCATATTGTTTTGCTAGTATAATTCCATCACAGTCAACAATGGATATAAATGAAAAAATGAGGCTGAAAGGTACAACAGTATAAGATGGTATGTTTTCAGATGAGTAATCAGTGTCTATTTAGAATAAAATAGAAGTATATGAAATTAGATGCTTTGACTCCATTTTATGAAGGTGAATTGAAGTTTTATTACTAGTGTTATGGTCAAATGAAGGAAAATATAGGTAGTGAAAAGAAACCCATTTAAGCTGCAAGAAGAAAATACCAGTTGACATTTTCTCTTTGGTTGCTTCAATTCTATTGACTCCAATGGAGTTAACTGATAGAAAGATGCTGATCCTGAAAACATACATACCCATGCTCTCATATCATTAGTTTATTACTGATCAGACTATCTGAAGTCCAGATGTTGTCTGCATGATTCCTACAGCTGTTTCCTACATCTTCTTGCTTTACATCTAATGTAAGCAAATAACGAACTGTGGGCATTCAAATGAACCCCTTAATTCAAAGATGTTGCTTATTCACCTGTTTAATCTATGTACTATCTAAGTACACTCTTTAATTGAATTAATAGTGAGAAGAGAATCAAGCTTATTGGGGTGTTTTTTCAGTGTTGATTAGGCTGTAAAGGCTGTGAATATGCTTTTCTCAAATGTTAATGAGGATTCCTTGTCATGTGCAATGGGCATAATCCAGATGAGTGTGCTGTCTGCTAATTTGCCATTATACATTCCCATCTGAAAGCAGTCAGGAGTGAACATTTGGCCTAGGCTAAAATCAATGTAAACAATCAGTTATTGACAATGTTTATCACATATTTTTGGAGTAAATATAGTATTAAATGGAGTAATTAAGTCTGTCTGCTCCATATCTTACAATGTACTTTTGCAGAAAGTTATTTATTTTAAGAGTCAAAAAACAATTGAAATTATTGCGTACTTCTGTCAATCCAAAATCCTACACCTTCCAAATTCGGATTCAATTTTATCTTCTTTTTAGGCTCCAACAACAATATTATAGAAGCTGGTTTAGCGTACTATTTTATCTTCACGTTTGAGAGGCTTTTTTGAATCAGCTTGAATTCTTTAAGAATGCATAGAAACTATTTTCACAATAATTCTCAGTATATCGATAATTGTGACAGCAGCATTTGTGACTAGATACCAATGGATGACAAAAGAAGAGTCTGTGCTTTCTATTTAAGTTACCATTGAGAACAGATGAGCTGTCATAGCATTAAACGATAAAAGTCACGTCCACACTACTGAGATTCCAATTAGTTAACTTTGAACACAGTCCATTTGTCAGATTTTAGGTAGTGAGCATTGCTGTTAGCTGGAAGCAAGAGACACTTCTCTACAGGGAAAGCTATTACTGGCATAACACATGAAAATATTCAATTGTTCTCTACAAGATGTGGCTTTTGCCTCATCAGCAAGTGTGACAGAAAACCTGGCCAGGCTTCCTGCCTAACAATTGTAGCACAGATTTCTTTCATCTGATTTTGATAACTTCATCAGAGATGGGTAGCAGTGTCTGGATTTTGACATTGCCAATTTAATATAACTCAATGAAATCTCTTAAACAGATTAAAAGACTCTGATAAGTTATGCCTTTTAAATTTTTCTTGATGCATTGTGGGACTACCTCAGGGCACAATATCAATAATAATGTGTAAGGTAATGCAGATCTGTCTGCCAAAGCACGCACTTTCCATTCTTTATCTCTGTTTTGTTTCCACTTGTTTTCTGTATCAACAGTGGTTGCTGAAGCCCAAAAAGAGATGTGTACCTAATGTTTCTCTATGCGTAGGTTTTTCAGGAAAATGTCCACCAGAAGTTGTGTGAGCTTCTACAGAAGTAAGATGGAAGCTGGTTATTTAATAAAATTTCACGATAGTTTTTTAAAAAATTAATACAAATAAATGGACTGCAGTTCAGCAAGGTACTTAGTTATACACATTTTCATAGTCTGATTTACATTTTAAAAACAGATTCAGAAGGTATTTCTGAAACAACAGGCAGTGGTAGAAACAATGGAAATACCGAGAAGTGATTACTTTCATTAAAAAAATTATTAATGTGTGTTAATTAAAAGGGTAGTACATTTCTCTTATTTGACCATTTTATATATATTCTCTGAGCCTCCATTCAAGTCCTGCATTGGTTACTTAAGTCATTGCTTTTTTTACAAAAGGCCAAATCTTGAAGGCAAGGAATACTTGCAAATCTTTTATCTCAGTGAGAGTGGTCCATCAGACTGCACCCTGCTACCCACACTAAAATGGCAGTGATAGCAAATATTTGCATACTCATGTAGAGTCCATTCTTTCTCTTCTGAAAATTACTGTGGCAGAAAACGAGCTCTGTTGTGCTGTATCAGCTGTGGCCAGTCTCTCCACTTAGAACCTCAGGCTGCTTTGCTCGGGATCGTGTTAACACCTGTATCCATTTTAGATTGCCAGTTCCTCAGGCATTGTGCCCTTATTTGTTTACAAAGCACCTGACACTCTCAGAGTGCAATAATTAAAGACATAATGGATAAATAACTGGCATGTACCAGTTGACATCTGTCTCACCAGGCAGGATCACTTTTCGATGAAGGAAGGGGGTATAATGCATAGCTTTGGAATTCCATTTCTCATTTATTTGGTAGGATGTTCTTTATTTCAAGTTGAAGCAGGTGAGCTCACCTGTTATGAATATGACCTTGGTTCTCTTCCACTGAAAGTACCATTTGCAGCTTTTAACTCAAATGAGTGGAATATTTCACAAGCTAAATGTGTAATTCTGTATGTAGAAATTCCAGCGAGTCTTAGTTCCACTGGAGCATTATTCATTCAGTCTGAGAGACATCTTTAATAGCAATTTTGCCTGACTTGGTCATCTTTCACTGCCTCCTGGAAAGGTTTACTAAGAGATCCTATTTTTCAAACTCCATACTCCAAATTGCATCTGGAGCCTACTTTCTGATATGCTTACATGAGATCAGAAGTTAGATAACACTGTGTCATATGGTCAGAAGGTTGATTAAGATGACATGTATTTCCTGGCTTTTCTAGAGTTTCTCAGGCAAGTTTTGCTACTGCTGACAAAGGATTTCAGCATTTCCTACTAGACATGTACCTTTAGCCATGGAGTTAAGAAGCTTCTCCTAGTGTTCTGGTTATATTTGCTTTTTTGCCTTCATTTTGTAACTCATTATTATGATCCACTGTATAACTAAAAAATTTCACTTCTTCCTTGTCAAATATTTGTAGATCTTATAATATTCCCTATAATAATTCCTTCTCAAATCTTACTTTAATCTTTCTTCAAAAGCATTCCCTCTAATCTACACGTAATCCTTCAGGTTTTTTTCTAGATTATGTTTAGTTCACTGACATCATTCCAGTATTAGTGTGCCAAAAATTACGTACAGAATTCTATGTGTAGTCTCACTAAAGCCACAAGGAGAAAGATGATAACTTCCTTGGGCTGTGATACAGTATTTCTACAACCCAGAGTCAGTTGCTGTTCTGGCTGCTTCAGCTCTTCACTGTGAGCTTTGATTTGCCAGCCTTGGCTGTCTCTTTGGACCTTCTAGTATGTCCTTTCTATAGCATTCCAGTGCTTCACAGCCTAACAAAGTATGCCTTTGGGTTTTGGAGAAATAATTTAATTCTTATTATTTTTACACTCATTTCTCGTGTCTAGGAGTTTTTGTATGATTTCTCTGCTTTTGACTAGAATATAAAAGTGCCTAACTTATTATGAAATTATATGCTGATATATAGAGACATGGTGGGACAGCTCACATGACTGGAATGTGGTCATGGATGGCTATGCCCTTTTCAGGAAAGACAGGCCGGCCAAGCGTGGTGGTGGAGTTGCTCTTTATGTGAGAGAGCAACTACAATGTATAGAGTACTGTCCAGGTGCGGTTGAGGAGCAAGTTGAGAGTCTGTGGGTGAGAATTAAGGGGCAGGCTGGCAGGGGTGACACTGTTGTGGGAGTCTATTACAGGCCACCACATCAGAGTGAGGATGTTGATGAGGCCTTCTACGGGCAGCTGAGCGTGGCCTCACAGTCACAGGCTCTGGTAGTTATGGGGGATTTTAACTACCCTGATGTTTGCTGGAAGGACTACTCAGCCAGCCGGCCTCAGTCTAGGAGGTTCCTCCAGTGCCTTGACGATAACTTTCTGATGCAAATGGTGGAGGAGCCGACTAGGAGAGGTGCGCTGCTAGATCTCGTCCTCGCTAACAAGGAGGGTCTGGTTGAAGCAGTAAAGGTGGGGGGCTGCCTTGGTTGCAGTGACCATGAGATGGTGGAGTTCAGGATCTCCTGTGGTGGGAGCAGAATACCGAGCAGAATTGCAACCCTGGAATTCAGCAGGGCCAACTTTGGCCTTTTCAAACAATTGCTGGAGGAAATCCCGTGGGCAAGGCTGCTTGAAGGTAAAGGGGCCCAAGATAGTTGGTTAACATTCAGGGACTGCTTCTACCAAGCTCAAGATCAGTGCATCCCGACGCGCAGGAAGTCAAGGAGGGGAGCCAGGAGACCTGCGTGGTTAAACAGGGAACTGCTGGGCAAACTCAAGTGGAAGAGGAGGGTTTACAAATCATGGAAGGAGGGGCTGGCCACTTGGGAAGAATACAAGGCTGTTGTCAGAGGATGTAGGGAGGCAACTAGGAAAGCTAAGGCCTCCTTAGAGTTAAACCTGGCGAGAGGGGTCAAGGACAACAGGAAGAGGTTCTTCAAATACATGGCAGATAAAACTAACACCAGAGGCAACGTAGGCCCACTGATGAACGGGGTGGGTGCCCTGGTGACAGAAGATACAGAGAAGGCAGAATTACTGAATGCCTTCTTTGTCTCTGTCTACTCTGCCGGAGGCTGTCCTGAGGAGCCCCGTACCCCTGAGGCCCCAGAGGAAGGCAGGGCAATGGAGGAGTTTGCCTTAGTTGATGAGGACTGGGTTAGGGACCAGTTAAGCAATCTGGACACCCATAAATCCATGGGTCCAGATGGGATGCACCCGCGGGTGCTGAGGGAGCTGGCTGAAGTCATTGCTGGACCGCTCTCCATCATCTTTGCCAAGTCTTGGGAAACGGGAGAGGTGCCTGAGGACTGGAGGAAAGCAAATGTCACTCCGGTCTTCAAAAAGGGCAAGAAGGAGGACCCGGGCAACTATAGACTGGTCAGCCTCACCTCCATCCCTGGGAAAGTGATGGAACACCTTATCCTTGGTGCCATCTTAAGACATATCAAGGATAAGAGGGTCATCAGGGACAGTCAACATGGCTTCACCAAGGGGAAGTCGTGTTTGACCAACCTCATAGCCTTTTATGAAGACGTAACAAGGTGGATTGACGATGGCAGAGCAGTGGATGTGGTCTACCTTGACTTCAGCAAAGCATTTGACACTGTCTCCCACAGCATCCTCACAGCAAAACTGAGGAAGTGTGGACTGGATGACCGGGTAGTGAGGTGGACTGCAAACTGGCTGAAGGAGAGAAGCCAGAGAGTCGTGATCAATGGGGCAGAGTCTGGTTGGAGGCCTGTATCTAGTGGAGTGCCTCAAGGGTCAGTTCTGGGACCAATACTGTTCAACATATTCATCAATGACTTGGATGAGGGAATTGAGTGTACTATCAGCAAGTTTGCTGATGACACCAAGCTGGGAGGAGTGGCTGACACGCCAGAGGGCTGTGCTGCCATCCAGCGAGATCTGGACAGGCTGGAGAGTTGGGCGGAGAAAAATTTAATGAAATATAACGAGGGAAAATGTAGAGTCTTGCATCTGGGCAGGAACAACCCCAGGTTCCAGTACAGGTTGGGGAATGACCTATTAGAGAGCAGTGTAGGGGAAAGGGACCTGGGGGTCCTGGTGGACAGCAGGATGACCATGAGCCAGCACTGGGCCCTTGTGGCCAAGAAGGCCAATGGCATCCTGGGGTGTATTAGAAGGGGGGTGGTTAGTAGGTCGAGAGAGGTTCTCCTTCCCCTCTACTCTGCCCTGGTGAGACCTCATCTGGAATATTGTGTCCAGTTCTGGGCCCCTCAGTTCAAGAAGGACAGGGAACTGCTGGAGAGAGTCCAGCGCAGGGCCACAAAGATGATTAAGGGAGTGGAGCATCTCCCTTACGAGGAAAGGCTGAGGGAGCTGGGTCTCTTTAGCTTGGAGAAGAGGAGACTGAGGGGTGACCTCATCAATGTTTATAAATATACAAAGGGTGGGTGTCACGAGGATGGAGCCAGGCTCTTCTCGGTGACAACCAACAGTAAGACAAGGGGTAATGGGTTCAAGCTGGAACACAAGAGGTTCCACTTAAATTTGAGAAGAAACTTCTTCTCAGTGAGGGTGACGGAACACTGGAACAGGCTGCCCAGGGGGGTTGTGGATTCTCCTTCTCTGGAGACATTCAAAACCCGCCTGGACGCCTTCCTGTGTAACCTCACCTAGATGTTCCTGCTCTGGCAGGGGGATTGGACTAGATGATCTTTTGAGGTCCCTTCCAATCCCTAACATTCTGTGATTCTGTGATTCTGTGATATGAACTATATGAATTGTCACTGCTGTAGATAAAGCATGCTAGCTTCCTGTTCATAGCAATTTTTGCTTGCATCCTGTTGCTAAGATAGTGATTGTATCCAAGCTAATTTCAATACATTTTTAATAAGACTTTGTGAGAGGTCTTTTGCTAAGTCTGTTGGTACATCAAACTCTGAAGACATAACCAGTGGAATCCTACAAAGACCTTTCCTATGTCCTGTTGTATAAGCATTTCACTGTCGACTGAGATTGTGAACCGCGGGGTGCAGGGCGGGGAAAAGATGAGACCAAAATGTTGGGAGGGTCTGCAAGGGAAAGATCAGAACAGAAAATGGTGATAACTTGGAAGAACCTTCTGAAGTCTGTAAGGTGGTATCTGATACAGACAGATATCTAGATGGAATCACCATCACACTGCGATTAGCTAAGCAAAATCACTGCAGATAATTATCTGGCCATAAACTGAGTAGGAGTCACTGCAGAAATGCAATACTGGATGAAAAAAGCAAATGTCATTCTGAAGTGTGGAACAGGAGTGTGGTCTAATTATGCCATGATTTTGAGTAATGCTGGGGCTGTCCAGGACCACTGTACTTGGTTTGCAACCTCACACTTAAACATGTGGACAATTCTGAGAAAGCTGAGAGAATGCCAGTGAAAACAGTATAAGGTTTAGAAATGAAAGGCTGGTCGAATTGATTGCTAAAGAAGGCAGCTGGATGTGATAATCACCTGTGAGAATTGTTGTAATGAAGAAGACAGTGATATGGGTTTTTTATTCCTTTGTGTCTACTTCCAATAAAAAGGAAGAAATGGGTCTGTTTGAAACACAGAGTGTTGTTCTGATGTTAGGATTTTTGATTTATCCTTTTGATTTATAGGATGAAAGGTTGGGAGCAGGCTGCCTCTGGAAGTTTTGCAAGCTTTTCCCAGAGGATTCTGGGAAAAATAAAATAGGCTAACTATTCCTGATTCTGTCTCAGAACAAGGAGGACTCTTCCTAAGGCCTTGTCTAGCTCCATATTTTCATATTTTTCCATGCATGGCGCTGTTTCCACCTCCCAGAATTAGAGCAATACAAACTATCAGAAGGGTCTGACTTGATAACAAACTCCTTATTTTATTCCCCAGCCAGGCTTAGGACCCCTCTCGCAAATGTTAGTGTAGGTTGTCATAGAAATACAATGAAGTCAAATCTCATTGACAACAACCGTTCATTGAAACTTTTTTCATTCAGCAAACTTCACCTGAAGGTAGAGATCTGGGGAAAACACGCCTGCCTCGAGGTGAGTCTGCTCTAAGGAAGGGGGATAAAAGCTTTGGGCTCCTGAGCCAGCCATGCAGAGATAAGTTTTCTTTCATACTTAACTGTCCATACCACCTTTTCTTGGTTTTTTTACAGACCAAACTTACAAAACCAACCCAAAAAAAACCCACAGTGCAGGCAGCTCAGTCATTTTTTTAATCATTAGTAAGTGTTGTGTTTTAACCCCAGCCGGCAACTAAGTACCACGCAGCCACTTGCTCGTGTCCCTCCAGTGGGATGGGGGAGAGAAACAGAAGAGTAGAAGTGAGAAAGTTTGTGAGCTGAGATAAAGACAGTTTAATAAGTAAAGCAAAAGCTGCGTACACAATCAAAGCAAAACAAGGGATTAATTCACCACTTCCCACAGGCAGGCAGGCTTTCAGTCATCTCCAGCAAAGCCGGGCCCCATCACATATAACAGTTACTTGGGAAAACAAACTCCATAACTCTGAACATCTCCTCTTCTTTCTTCTTCTCCCAGCTTTAAATGCTGAGCATAACATCCCATGGTACGGAATATCCCTTTGGTCAGTTGGGGGTCAGCTGTCCTGGTTGTGTCTTCCCCCAATTTCTGTGCACCTCCAGCCCCCTCACTGGTGGGGTGGTGTGAGGAGCAGAAAAGGCCTTGACTCTGTGTAAGCTCTGCTCAGCAGTAACTAAAACATCCCTATATTGTCAACACTGTTTTCAGCACAAATCCAAAACATGGCCCCATACTAGCTACTACGGAGAAAATTAAGTCTGTCCCCGTCAAAACCAACACGGTAAGGTAATCCTCCTGATGATTTATTACCTGGTATAATTTCTCATTAGCATATTTTTTCTTCCTGATTACTTCAAATATTCTTTTATTTGCTGTTTCTTCTTTAACTAAAATTACCTCAGTGCACATTAGGTTGCTCTTATCTTTGTCCAGCTCTGCTCGTTTATACATAATTCTCTCAATTTCCAAAACATTCTCGATGCCATCCATTCTGTGAGTAGGCATTTGGGAAGCTGTACTGGTTGCCTGGCATTTTCCTTTCTTTATCAGCAGGATTATATTGTATTCTGATGCCTTTCAGGAGTCTGAAGGCTTCTTGCATTTTTGTGTCAGAAAGTGTCCTTGAACTTCAATATCTACTGCTCTGTGAATCCATTCTTTAGCATGCACCAAAGGACTAATGGGCACTACCAGGGAGCATCCCTGTTATTTAAAATCAGTTCATAGCATGAAAAACTGTAGTAATGAAAGTTAGATCCATGATGAACATTCTTTGTCTAGAGTCTTTACTTTTATGACTCATGAAATTGTCTTTTGTATAATTTAATTTTCAGATTCAGAGTTAAACTCCATGAGGCCAGTTTTTTAATTATTTTTGCCACCTTGCAAATACAAAGGAGCTATATCCAGGCGCATATAACCTTCTATATATATTCAGGAACTATACCAAGCCCTAGAAATATTACCTGCACATAGAGAAGGTCAGGAGAGGGATATTCCAAAACTACACTGCAGCTCATTTTAGCTGTCACTATTTTGTTGACATGGGTAATAGGATTCAAGTTAAAGCAGTATAAAGAAAGAGTCCACGGCCAGCTACCAAACAGGGAAACTGTGAACCCTTCTTTGCATTTTTCACACTTTGTTTCTCAAATGAACAGAAATCAGACAACTAAATGGTTATTCATTTGCACTAGTCATCCAAAAACGTTTGGTGAGCTTGAAGTGTTTATGTATATGGTTACCACAATCCTCACTGGATCACTCCGTTAATACTACAGAATTTATCTGAATTCTTCTGTGGCCACCTCTCAATGGCACTGGAGTGTCCCACAGCCATTAAATTTGTCTATCAACACACCAGTCCCATGAGGACACTGTTATTGCTTTCTATATAGGAACACTGAGTGCCAGGTAAATGTCATGATTAAAGTCATAAAGGCATGCAGCAAATCCCAGGCCCATAGGAAACCTAATTGACAGTCACAAAGTGATGACATATCCAATACATCTTCTGTTACTTCAGATTATGGAGAGTTGAAATACCAGAAGATGGAATTGAATTAAATAACTTTTAAATACAACAAAAAAAATTCCATTGGATGTGGCCACAGTGTGTGCTACTTCTGTCCCCACAAGAAGCAGCAGGTGGCTTCTACTGTTAATTGTAATGAAACTGAAAAATGAAGGTTGACAAAATCAACAGATTCTGAATATCCTCCTCAACTTTGTTTTGAAACACTGCCTTTTTAACACCTGCATTCCCATTAATGAAACACTGTCAGTCGGTTCTGCAGAAAACAGGGCATACCAGTCCCAGCTAATAAAACCTGGTATTTGTTGGGACTGTAGATATAGAAGTTCATGACTGAGTGGTTTAGAAAGTCAAGTTTTTACTTGCCCTAGAGATCCATGAAAAGAGAGGCAGCAAGAAAAGGTGAAACAGTAGGATGCAGAGGTATATGTCATGAGGTACTGATGTAGTCATGGGTAGATGCAGGAAAATGGAGTTTCTCTACTTCCAATTTAGAATAATTTAATAAAAAAGCTTTTACACATTTCTTACACTTGAGTTTACCATTATACCACTGTCTGCAAACTTAACACCTGTAGTACTTCTGGAAATTGGGATTTTACAGCTGTCACAGCCTTCACTGGTGGGACAGTAGCCACATTTTGAACTTGTCAGCCTTGAAAATGCCCCTTGGATCTTTCAATGTATGGAAGTTATTAAGCTGTAGAAATGTAAGTTGGTATACAAGGGGGAAACTATGAACTCTATTACATTCTTGGTTTACAAAAGCAAAGAAAGACTGGCAAACAGGACGGATACTGCCTGTGTGTTGTCTTATGGGAAGATGCATGTGTGTTGGATAAGGGAAACAAAGACTTTAGTACCTCATCATCCACTTTTAAACTAGCTCTTGAGAACCATGTTACAGATAATGCAGCCAGAAAGAGCTATGTAGATGATAGCAGGAGATAGTGGGGAAAGGCTAACAAAGTCAGCTCATGAGCCATGACATTCATGACACAAAGCTGAAACTGGAAAATGCAATACAGCAACAGAGCAAAAAGCATGTTAAATAGTTGTATGAAGTGAGGTGGACTTGCAATAATAAAAGTTGCTGTGCATTTCTGATCTCCTATAAATCACCTCTTTCTTCACATTATCAACTTTGCTATATTGAGAATTCTGTGGGTAGAAGAAAAAAGAGAAACTACTATCTTTATTGTGTACTCTTGGACTAACAGGAAGGAAATAACAGGTATGTTTAAATGAACTGTTGTATTTATTTTTCTTTGCATTGCGAAGACAGACCACACAGTCAAGCCCCACATGAGTGGGCAGTGGGAATTGCAGATCTGCATTAGCTCTTACATGTCTTATCTCTTCAGTCATACATATGACTGAAATATCAGATGCCTGCAGATGAGAATTGATTCTTTGTATATCACAAACTCAGAATCATCTAAGGCTAACCATAGAGTCTGTGGGTTCCTGTTATTTTTAAATGAAAATTATTTAATGTACAGTGACACAGGCAGCTAGGGCAGAGATCACTCTGAGTTTTTGCACTGGAAGGGTGAATATAGAGCCCTTTTCCATGGACCCTTTCACATGTTGAGACTGCTACACAAGAATGATGGAGCATGGAGTCATGTAATGTGTATTGTTTCAGTATGGTCACAGGAAAACCTATACATTTGTGTTTAAGGAGTTCCCTTTTTCCTATTCCTGTCTTACTGCTCCTCAAGCCTTAGGCCTCTGTCTTTATTATAGCACTCTGTCTTGGCTATTCATTTTAGCTATTATATTATCTTTTTTTATATTCTCAACCCTGAAGTTATTCAGCACACTGGAAAGAGATCCCAGGCAGAAAAAATATATTTGTGAAAACATTAACTTACATTTAGCTGCGTCATGAAATTGGACGAAGGAGCTGATGGTGAAGGGACACTTTTCTGTCTATCCTCATAGCTAGCTTTGACCTGTTCTTTCCAGATCTACAGCTCATGAACTCTGTAGATCACCCAGTGACTGTCTTCTAAGGAGCCAGGCTAGATGTTGTACTACACAGCTGGGTTTCCTTCCTGATGCCTAATGAGAGCTCCAGATTTGGGATCAGATTACAGAATTGCCAAGGAAGTTGGCAAAAAAAATACACTGCAGTTGACTGGTTGGTCACTGGATGAAGCTGGGACTGTGATTTATAGGCAAGTTGAACACAGGTCCTACTACAGGAATGAACAAAGTAGAGGACTCATTCCTGTATTAAAGCAAGATAACAACTGTGAAGATAGATACCTTTATTTTCCAAATCTCTTGAGTAGACCCTAAATCAGTCCTACTAAGCAGACAGTAAATATCATAAAATCTGATTAGTGTCTAAGCTGATGGACGTATAACACTGAAAAACTTTAAGACTCATCTCTGTAGGCAGGAAGGATATCTTTTGACTTTGTCCTGGACTACAGTCTATAGTTACTAGAGAAAGACTGACAGCTTAGCAAATCAAACCAGCAATTTTTTGTACACATGTATGTGTGTCTATGTATGCATTTCAACGCATAAAACTTAAGAGAATGCAAAATCAACTTGAGTACCATGTTGATCAGCTCCTATGCAGAATGTATGCAAGCAAAATTCCTGTTTGAGTCAGAAATAATGGAAAAGCGTGGCAAAGTCCTGTTCTTAATTATCAGAATAACATACATTGCATTGTAGCAATGTATGTCCCTGGCTGGTCCATGTGCGAAACTCTCATATATATCGTTTATCTTTCTGCCAGAATCTGAGTCCTGAGAAAACCAAGGTTGGCAAATGAATAAAACTAAAAGAAATTTTCAAATGCTTTGTTTTAAAGCGATCTGTCAATATTTAGGGGCCAAAAGTAGCTTCAGCCTGTTACTGGAGGTCTAAGTCTGCTGAAGGCTTTCACCAGGCTTGACTCTAAGCACATCAGTCATCCTTTAGATATAAACGTGTCTGCTAAATTTTAGAAAGTAAAAATATGTGTATTTGTCCTTGCAGGATGAGGGCTTTGAACCATGGGTGAAACTGCAAATTTTTTTGTCACTGAATTGTTTTACAAGAGTTTATGAAACACCTTCAAGTACTAAAATGAATTAATTTACAGCATATGTTAATTGCATAAAACTTTGCTCTTTACACAGGGCTGTAAGACCTCAAAGCATCTTAAACCAATTGAGTAAACAGTGTGAAAAGGATTCAAAATATTACAGCTGCATGCCATTCTTCAGTCATTTTAAAGCTCATTACTATTGCTTATCTATAAATCCCTAGAAATAGGTGTTTCTGATAGATCTTCTGATAGATCCTGAACCAGAACGACAAAATGGCACACTGTAATTAGAGAGGGGGAGGGGGAATGAATCTGATGTTCTGCCAAAGCTCGTTAAAACGGCTTGTGCACTGCAGTGCACAGAATATTGCTCATGACTGGTAGCAGAGGAGCATACTACTAGCTTGACAGGGAGAAGAACATGAAATTGCCTTCCTAAAAACTGAGGGAAATACTGGAGAAGAATGGAGAAGTAAAAACAAGAGTGAATGTTCCTTTCAAGCACTGAGATATTGCTGTTCCTGACCATACCTTGGTAAACTAAAATGCTATTGTGCTTTACCATTTATTAGTAAAGTTTTACTGCTCAGAGGTGCCAAGGCCAGAGTCAGTGTCTGTACTGCCTAACCTGACTGGCATTTATTTGGCAAGGTGCACAAATTTCTTAGCAGGTCTGGTGGTTCCACTTGCTAATCATGTACTATACATTCCTGTGCATTTATGTTTGACAGTATAAAAAGATGTGTGTGGTGCCTGGAGCTGCCATTTCTTATTAAAGCTGATGCAGGTTTAGAAATCATTCGACTTTGGGATAACTTTTGTGCATTCTTACTCATCCTTGCTTTCTAACGGGCAGTTTTTGACCCTGAAGGATGCTCTTAATATGTAGATAACACACATACTGCCTGCCACATCACCACTTGCTCCAGCAATGCCAAATGAAACACAAATTGCTAGCTGGCAGCCTTGGCTTCACTGCGTTTACTTTGGCCAGACAGAACAGCCACCCTGCGTGTGGTAGCAGAAGAGAGGGGAATAATATTGTTGAATGCAGCAACTCACCCATGAAGCTCATTCTGCAAACAAATGTTCTGTAGTTCACAGAAAGGTAAAAAACAGTGAAACAGGGCTGTATACAGTAAAACATCCTTAGGTGCATTGAATAGTCACTAAAAAAATAATAGAAAGTAAAAACTGTATAAAATACTAAGAAATGGTGATGAGAGTGGATGTAAACTTCAAAGGAAGGGTTAGGGTAAACTATTTAGTAGCCAATTAATAAAATTAGTGTAATGAAGCTTTCTGTTAAAAAGCAAGAATATTTCCCTTCTACTGAGCCCCACATAAAAGGAAGCTTAGGAAAATTTGAAGGTTACTTCATAGTGCATCAGAGCAGGAGGCCAAATTTCAGCACCTCTTCTGACAGGTCTTGAAGGAGAACATAGATCTTTAAAGGTCTAACGTATCTATTAAATACTTCTTTGGCTTTCATAAACTTTGTCTTAGCCAATATAAGGTATTATTCTGTAAATCCTATACCAAAGAAAACGACCATTCCCATTTATATAGGGCAGTTGAGATGATTTGTCCCCACTCAGATACTAAACATTTAGTTGAACTGAAGAACTGAACAGAAATACCTTGACTCCTGGTTTCATGTTCCCTTAGTGAACGATATTTTCCAGCAAACTAGGTTTCGGACTCCTTGTTTGAATACTGTTCCCATATAATACGGACATATTGTGCCAATATTACGAACAATATTAGCCCTATTCATTAGTTATTGATTAGAGACAATAAAACACCCTGGATCCAGGTCTGATTTCAGCTGTAATCCTATAAACCTATTGGAACAATAAAGCTGATAACTTCTCCTCAGCAAGAATGGAGAAATCCAGACTGAAGACCTGCCAGCCGCTCCTAGTCCAAATCATGAACAAATGACCACATAGCAACATGTCAGTGTAAGACTGTGTACTGAGACAAGGCATTGACAGAAATGCTGATGAAAAACAAGCCTTCTCTATTCTGGAGAAAGTAAAGAGCGGAATCCTCTCTAAGGTTCACTTTGGTAGCTGCTCTGGAGCTGATGGCCTTACATGAATTGACATTCGCTGAAAATACGGGATAGAAGTTCTTCTATACTCAGTAATTTGGGACTGCAGATTACAAACCAAGACAACTATTGAAAATCACGGCTATTTGGAAATGAAAGGTTTTCAGCATCTCTGCTTCTGCTGCTGTGTTATGTTCTCAGCAACTATCATATCTGCTTTCAATCTATGCCAATGGTTGGACAACCCTTGCAAATGCATGAAAAAGTTTTCATTATAAAAGCCAGGAAATGGCATAGAAAGGTCTTGGAAAAGGTGAATTTTCAGGCTTTGTGGCAGATATACCTGGTGAAATGGAGCAGTTAGCTGTGCTGCAGCAGCTCTGGACTAAAAGATTGTGAAGATTTTATAATATACAGCATCAAGAACAAGATGTATAACTTGTTTAAGGCATCATACAAATTCACAGTTTGGGATGACTGAAACCTACGATTGTTCCTAATACTAAATATATGAATTAATGGTAAAGCCTGGGAACATGTCCAGGCCTCTATTATACTTCTTATATTTACATTCTTCCTCCTGCACAGATAGGGAGTTTCTCTTTGTAAATGGATCAACAGGTGTTAAGATGGCCCAATAAAGAGGTTACAGAACATTAGTTGCTGCTTTGAAGTGTTATCTTTAGGGAAAGTAAATTAAAACATAAAGAAAGCAAGTAGTAAGTCTGCTCCTGAGGCGACAGATAAGACTCGCTTGGAGAACTGACACCAAGTGACCCAGCATTTTACTGCTGCAGAGGGAGGCAGAAAGTAAGATCTATCAGCCAAAGGCTGGCCTGTATCACAAGTGGCCATTCCTGAAGCCAGGGAGGTATTTAGAGTAGTACCATTTTCTTAATAGGGTCTTCTGAAGTGGGTAGTTCAGAGCTGTTACACTAGGTCTTCACCAGAGGACTATTCTTTAATTAGCAGGATCTGCAGATGTCACAGAATCACAGAATCACAGAATCACAGAATGTTAGGGATTGGAAGGGACCTCAAAAGATCATCTAGTCCAATCCCCCTGCCAGAGCAGGAACACCTAGGTGAGGTTACACAGGAAGGCGTCCAGGCGGGTTTTGAATGTCTCCAGAGAAGGAGAATCCACAACCCCCCTGGGCAGCCTGTTCCAGTGTTCTGTCACCCTCACTGAGAAGAAGTTTCTTCTCACATTTAAGTGGAACCTCTTGTGTTCCAGCTTGAACCCATTACCCCTTGTCTTACTGTTGGTTGTCACCGAGAAGAGCCTGGCTCCATCCTCGTGACACCCACCCTTTATATATTTATAAACATTGATGAGGTCACCCCTCAGTCTCCTCTTCTCCAAGCTAAAGATGTCCAGCTAAACAGGTCCTGTAGTTGTTTTGCACAGTGTATCTGGAGACCTGGCACACTCTTTGTGTGGTCAACTTCTGTCCACATGCGTATTTGAGAACTGCTTACCAGAGCAAACTCCTAGGATGCTTGGCTGCCCCTATGTCCCACCTGCAATTGCACTTGAAACCTTGAAGTTTACATGGCAGTTCAGTGAAGTCTGGACAGAGGCAAGGAAATACATCTCTCTGCTGAAGTCAGGAATAATTTTTCCATCAAATTCAATGGCACTGGAAAAAGATTTTATCCAATATATGCAACTCTGACTCTTTCTTTTGACCACGGGGCTCCTTGGACTCAGTTGTATGGCATGACCCATTCAGAATCAAAGTGCAGCGCATCGGTTATGGGCATCAGTTATTGTGATGAATTCCCAAAGTATATTTCAAGCTCTGGGTTCCCATGTTAGCTTTTGGTCCTACTCAGTCATTTTGGTTCCAGTCCTGGGATTTGACATTTCATATTAATAAATGGTGTTTGTGAGGCAGTGGGCATTAATATCAGAGTGGGTAGGAGCTTCACTAACCCTGATATTTGATGAAGACTCATCTACCTACATAAATCAGCTTTGTTACTGGAAGACTTTGTGATGTGTTTATTTCTGAACAATAACACAAGCCAAACAGATACATCAGTAAAGTCAAAGAAAGAAAACATAACAACAGAAGTCTGAACAGAAACCAAATACTGATGAGAATGAAACCTTATCTCAGGATGCAGGAGTTGGCATTCCCTGTTGCCAACAGCTTTCACAAACTAAAGAGAAATGTTTTATAGAAATTATAAAAAAGTTGGGACACTCACTTAGAAGACTATCCACCTACGTGTAGCTGTCACTGAAAAACCAAACAGCAGGAATAAAAACCAATAAACGCTTATTCTTCAGTACAGCCAAGTGTCAGCCATGGGGCTCCAGTGAAATGAAAGTGCTCTGTCTTGTGTAAATATATATATTAATTGCTTGGAGCTGCACTATCAAAGAAAACCAGCTGAACAACAGAACAAGAAAACAAGCTCTAAGGCCTTCCACTGCCTACAGCAATATGCAGTTGAAGATGAGTACTCTGCTCATTTCCATTCTGAACTAAACTCCATCTTCAATGCCATCAATATCATCAGTGTCATTACTGCAACTGCTGCATGAATTTGATGCAATAACTATTAATTAGACCGTTTTGCCCTCCTTCAAAAACAGACCTAGTGCTTCAGTTCCTAATGGAGTTTATCTTATTGTATTTTGATTTTGCTCAGAGTAGCCTTTCTGAATTCTAAGTTACTGTAAGGTAATTGAAAGTACAGCAAAGGTTATAGAATACCCTTCATACTTTACCAGCTCATCTGCTTCACAACATTACACATCAGCAGCATAAACAGCCAACTCAATAATGAAGAATGCTGACATAGAAAAATAGCACCCTACAATCACACACACTAAGTCTTTTCACTCCTCTCTTGGTGGTCAGCAAGGTGAACAAAATTGGGAGCGTCAGATCAAAGCAAGAGAGTGCAAATCAGTTAAAACTCCTCAGTTTCAGAGGCAAGAACTATTAACCCTTAAAACATCATTAGCTGTTCCATTTGTCTTACCCCATGATGGTTGTCCTATATACCTCTGATGTTTTTGGATTAGCCTAAATCTAATAGTTTTTTTTCTCAGCCTATTGGTATATTTAGCATGTCAGCTAACTTGCTGGTTTAAGTCTTTCCATTGGTACAGTAGTAAGTTAATTTGCATTGTAGGAACGCAGGTTGCTGCATCATCACTCTGTGCAGGTAATAATGCACATCTGCCTGCACTGACTTGGCTGTGGCTTCTGCCTCCTTTAGTTATTGAGTAGAGATACGACAAGGAATACACGTCTGTCTTTTCTTATCTAGCTTTGTGTCATCTGCTCCTTTGTATTTTCACAGTCCCCATCACAAACAGAGCTGAGCTGCTCTGCTTCAGCAAAATGAAAAAAGAAAAAATCATAGTATCTTCTGAAAACCCAGCTCCTTTGGTCTGTTGCAGCAACTAGCCACAAAAAGGTTGCAAAGGTTTCCCAATATTCCCACCAATGTTCAGCTCACTTTTCCTAACCTGTGGAGATGATGCTTGTTGTCCACTAATTCGAAAACATGTAAACTGATGTTTGCCTGTAATTTTGGAAGGGGACAATAGGTTTTACTGATCATTGCTATTGTAATCCTTGCTGTTACTGTGGGTGAGTTTCTGCTTCCTCACTCAAAGAAATTATCTGAAGTTTAAGAGCTAGCCTGTCAACCAAGTAAGTTTTAAAATGTACACTTACACATATAAACACATACATATGTATATTCACACACACATTAGTGTGCATGTTAGAATCAGTTATACTATGAAATTGCTCTGTTTTCTGCCTCTGGATTGAAGTATATCTTAAAGGAAAACACATTCTGGTCAAATTTCATTTCAGAAAGTAGTGAGATATGTGGGGGTTGGGTTTTTTAATGGAAAAGAGACTTAGATGGAACCTAAGTTTTTGAAACTGCAAAATTCTATGCCTCATATTTGGTTCCAGTTTCTGCTTTTCGGCTTTATCATAACCAGTAAGCCAACATATAACAGGATCGCATGCATCTGATCCAGCAGCTTCTATACAAGCAAAAACCCCATTGGCTCCCGCTGACTTAAAGGAAGCTTCTTATTGCTACTGATGACAAGTTTGAGTTCCTACAAGTGTGAAGCTTATGTCCAAATGTGCTGAGAGGCTTAAAAATATCCATGAACAGAACTACTGATAATCAGTGTGGCTTAAATGTCAGAGAAGTAACTCAAAAGTGTCATGATGCAGTTTCCTTATCACTGAAGTTATCCCTGAAATGGAAGAGAACTACAGGGGCTTTCATAATCCTTTTATAACATCATTATGGCCTCATCCCTTTAGAACACTTGATACTCTTGGCTCCCAGGAATGGAGCACAAATGAAGTGAACACGTAGGATACTTGGCAATATCACACACTTGCAGTCCCAAAATCTTTGATTTTGAGGCTCAGTGCAAGTTTTGCCTGAGTGATTTGTGATGATGCAAGGAAGGAGGCTTGAGGATTTACCCCTATACGTCTTTTTGGTTTGGAGGCATAGGTATTTAACACTCCACTATTGTTCTAGTAAAGCTGTGTAATAATTTGATGAAAACTCTGTCTCCCTTGATTCTTAATGTCTATGGGATATTCCTTATGATAAATATTAATAATTTGCAAGGACATGGATGAATGCATTTTTATAATTATCGGAAAAAACAGACATACTGGTTTAGTGTTTAAAATTAATTATAGTAGGGAAACTAGCGTTCCATAAGGGAATTACATTAACTCATCAGAGTGAGTTCATTTTGCCTTTCAATTTACTTTTGTTAAACTTTATTTACTGATTTTGTATTTAACTTCTAAGGACTTAGTGAAATCTCAGTTTTTGTAACTAGAGGGCTTTACTCATGTAAGTTTGAATTGATGTGTATTTAATTTACATCACCATATATTTAAACCTGTTGCAAGTCCATAAATAAACGTAACTGAAGAGGAGAAAAAGAGTAATGAATTTTCAAAAAGTTCCTCCAGTTGCAACATTCTTTCTGGCGTGAGAATGGAAAATTAGTATTTAAGGACTTCAGGTTTTGGTGTGGTTTTTGTTGTTGTCGTTTTGGTTTTGTTTGGCTGAGGTTTTTTTTTCCCTCTGTAGATACCTCAGTTTACCACATATTACTGAAAGGCAAGGGTTGCCAAGATATAGTGGCAATTAGACATTGCTGATTTCAGGGACAATTAAATGTCCCATCACCTTCTGTGGTTCTCCTGTGTCCTACCATAAGGATCACACTCCACCCAAGAAATGTATTTCCTCAGCCATGCAGTGTTACCTGCAATCTTCTTCATAGTGGGAATGATGATTTGATTAGAGTTAATTGCAGAAGCCTGCAATAAATTGGAACCAGCTGTTCAGTTAGTTTCATCAGGTACCTCTCAACATTTCACCTGTACTTTCCTGATTTCTTTGTTGCCATAGGGACTAATTCTAGCTTTTGAAATCACTGAGATTGCTGTGGAGGTTACAGGCTCCAGCTCCAAGTGAGCTGGCAGTGGAAGGATCTTTGCCAACACCCACCCACAAGAAGCTCCAAGCTCATCCAGTGGATGAGAAAACAGCAATGGAAACTAGGGATGGGAAAGACTCAAGGAATGGCTGATGTGTACTGGAGGGCACCAGTGTGGGATGGTGTTTTCTCAGCATTATTAATGTGAACAGAACGCAGGAAAACAGTACAAGAAAAGTCTAAAATATCATAGAAGAGGGAATCAGGAAGCCAGGAAAAGGAGTAAGAGCTTATACCACAGTTGCTCACATGATGGCTGGTTTGACTGAAGATATTTTTTTTTTCTGTTTGTATGGCAAAGGCTTCTTCATTCAAATACTGCTGGCATGCTTCTATTTGACTCTTTCAGGACACTGAGGAAAAGCAATAAAGAAATTGTATAGCCTCCTGAGAATTCATAAGGATTTTCCCTTTTTCTTTATGATGATACGCTTTACTGCAAGGGGAGGAGACACTTCTTCCTTATATTACTCCCATGATCACAGCATGGGAGAACAGTCCATAATGCTTCTAGAGAATTCGTCCTTCAGAAAATCATGTGAAAATCCAAGCCTGGATTTTTACTTTTTCATTTGAAGCCCCACTGTACCCCATGCAGGCCACTGTGAGGGTTCTCAGACTTGTGAGTTTTCAGTTTAATGAGTAGCGAGGGACTTGCAGTGCTTCCACAACTATCATCACTTCAGCTCCAAAATGTTTGGCCGAATCCTAATCCACTGCATATCTGGGAAGTTGTTTAGGAACTGTAGCTCTCTGCAGAATCTGTTTTAAAGTCTCCATAGGGTTACTAATGTATAACAAAATGGGACACCATTTTAAGGGCGCTTCTGCAAATACAAGCTCTCAGCTCTAATGCATTCTATTTTAGAGTCTCCACCCAATCTCTCTAGTCTTTTAAAGTCTGGTTTGCTTCCATTAGCAAAAATAGCACGGAAAGTAGGCACCCTTGACTAGTCTCCCTCGAAAGTCAAGACTGAGATAGTATTGCGACATTAGTATGCATCCTTGCTCAGAACAGTGTAACTGATGCAATACATTTACAGCAAATTTTAAAATTTCCATCATAGTAAAAAGAAACTGCCATTCAATCCAGTGAAATGCTTTCTCAGCGTCAAAAGATGCTATTACCACAGGACTGGCATCATTTTTCATCTTAAAGAGGATATTAAATAAGCACAGCAAATGCGTGCAGGTGAGCCTACTGTACTAAACATGAAGTAAAACCACACATTGTTCGGGATGAATTATTTTAATGCTTGTATTTTGAGTCAATTGGCCAATAACTTTGCCAATTTGTTAATACTTGCATTTAGGAATAAAATGGATCTATGTAACCCGTATTCCTATATGTTTTAGTCTGTTTCAATGTTGCCACAATCAGCACTCTGCAGTCCCTGAAGTATCTGCTGGTCAGCACCTGGTTTGCATAATCTAATGTTACAAAGACACAAAAACCAGCCAACATCAGCTTGCAAAAAAAAAAAAAAAAAAAAAAAAGTAGTTCCGTTTTTGAAATGTGAAGGCTAACCTTGTCTAATGATTACAAGATTTATGAACAATTCAATAGTAATAGACTAGAGAAGTGAAAGTTCAGTCCACGTGTACACAAAGACTAAGCAGCTTTGGGTGAGATGAAAGATAAGACAAAGATCCAGCTTAGATCCAGAGCTGTATTTTCAAGACAGCACAGCGTGCTGAGAATTAACATCCTTATATAGAAATATTTAGGTTTGGGTTTAGGAATATACTTCAATCACCTGAATTTGGATAAATAGTCTCCTTCTTCATGGATCTTGACTTCCAAGCAGGGTGAGGCAGAGATGTTATTTCCCTTTGCACCACCTCTTTATTAAGATTTAGAAATGGCATTTCCCTTATATTTGGTATGGTCAGAGAGCAGCCATTGCATACCACGCTTTCGCTGTGTTCCATCTTCTATTTCCTCTGTTAAATCCTAATTAGCTGGCTTGAAATGTCAGCAGCCCAAGGCAGCCTTTAGGCCCCTAAAGATCACTTTTCTGTTTGTGAGTGAAACTGTGCAGATCAGACTTAATACTTCTATTAATATCTCTTTTGACTGTCTGTGACAATGTCTAAGACCTTGTTTGTTCCTGTACTGTGTCTATATTTGCTGCATATACTCCTTATGCCCCACTCTAATCCCTTCCCCTTCCTCTCTCACCTTCAAATATCTAAAGCTGCAAATAGGGCATTCTTTCTTCAGCATGTTAGTTAATAATACCTGGACTGTGAAACTAAAACTTACAGTGCTGCATTTCTAATTAGTCAAAAAGACATACTGTAATAATATAGCTACAGATAAGTAGCTGTGCTAGCAGTCACTCAGTGCTCTGTTGCCACTTGCCAAGCAGACCCATCATTAGCCAGTTACATCGTAGAGCTCTGCATGGGTTGGGTAAGTACATGGTGGACCAGGTGGTAGGAAAGAGTAGCCAGGTGGTTCTAGTTGAAGATGGGGGTGGGGGCAGTTGAGAAAGGTTAGTGTCAGGTGTTGGTTGCAGGTGTAATGTGTTGGGACATGGCAATTTGAAAGTATTGCACTAACCATGGGCTTCTGGACATTTCTGGTTCATCTCTGCATAGTTTCTTGCAGGTCCTTGTGCCTTACTGGCTGGGGAGGTGATACAAAGCAAAAAGGGCTGAACAAAGTCTCTGCAGAAGCTGAGAAAAGGAAACTGAAAACCAGACCTGGACCATATGTCTAGCACATATGCTAATAGAGGCTGACCTAGTTTCTCAAGAAATGAGCCTGTGCATAGTCCATCTTTGCCTTTCGGGAAAGAGTGAAGAAAACACATTTTTTTCCAATGACCCATTAGTCTCCAGTATGTCTCATCAGCTTTTGGTAACTGCTGATGGTAATTCAAGAGAGACTGTGAAGTTTCATAACTTATGGTAGCTAGAAATGTACAGAATCAGAGAGTCAAGCACTGTTCCAAGCCAGCATTTGCATGAGGTCACTTTCTGCCCAGTTCTGTTTGAAACTTTTTTAACTACAAGCTTAGATGGGAGATGTTATCACAGCAATCCTCAAATGATACTGAGAAATGAGAACTCTTGGTTTTGAGAAGTCATGAAGGTTCAGATTTCCAAAAGAGGCCTCTAAGTTTCAGTGCCCAACTTTAGGCTCCATGGGCTTCAATACCCAAGGTAATAAATATTCATAGCTATAAACTGACAGCTGGAGTTGAATGAGCAGCATTCCTTACCTTCACTACACAACTATCTCCTGTAAACAGGGATGAAGCCACATGGATTTTGTGAGGACCAGTTAGTGTGTAGTCAATGCTTGAAGATGAATAGTGCTTAGGATAAAATCTTTTGATGATTCTAAAGAAATTGACAAAGTCAGTGGTTTCTTTGATTAAAATGATTGAGCCAGCTACACAAAAAAGACTGGCAGATAATTCCTTCTCTCTCAAATGAGGAAGAAAGCCCAATACTGTCCACACTTGCTCACCAGCAGAATATCCAATTACATACATTAATATCTCCAAAATCAGAGATTGAACAAACACTGAGCAACTATTACATTATTTTCTACTAATGCATCAGTCCTATTGTTTTCACTACTCTGGTAAGCTTTTGTTCTCCTGTACTATTTGCACGTTCTTGAGCCACAACCCCACAGTGCTTCAACCTAGCAGACTGCTAGCAAGTGGGAGCTGATGTGCAGATGGACCTGAGCTCCTCTGCACAGGCTCCAAGCAGGGCGATGTGAGCCCAGAAGGCTTTAGTCACAGTAATGCAGTTCTGTGCCTGAGTTAATGTGCCAGTATATACGAGCTTTCAGATTCCAAGCTCCACATTTTCCAGACTGATACTGCTTAGAAGCAGAGAAGCTCCCATTTATCAGTGGACAGAAGCTGAACCCGCCAAAATGGAGTAACCATTGTTGGAGAGTGATTCAGAGTTGTGACAGAGATGAAGCAGTAGGAGACTGAGCAGAGGAAACTCATACAAGGAGCAAGAACAGCTTGTGTCACATTACCACCTGTTCCTTTGACATGTGAATTTATGGTCTAAACCATAAATGGCCTAAGGCCTCATTTATTTGAACTCGGGACAGAAACAGCACATGCCCTACTTCACATGCTTAGCTTCACATTTCAGGTACTGATCTTAAGAAAATCTGAACAAACCTTAGAGAATTTGGGGGCTTTTGGTAATAAAATTAGATACCATACAAATACAAACTATTGTAGAGAAAGAAGGCATAAAAATAATCTCTTCTAAACTGAAATAAATAATAAACAAAAGGGAAAAACAAAGCAATTAGATGAATATGAGTGTTTGATTAGAATGCTTTGGTCCCTGGAAAAATTAAGCAAAAGAAAAGGCCAAACACAATAATCAGAAGGCAGTAAAAGTACTGCAGGAAAACTCAAGTGTGTGTTCCTGGCACTGTAGTTTATGGGAGACAATAGATACATAATAATTACCTTGAATAAAATATTTACCGTGATTGGGAAAAGCACAAGATTTTTTAAAGTTCTGTCACTTGAATCAAAAGCATGAGGCAGGTGGTGGTGACAAAGGCTAGGGAATGTGATAACAAGTATTAATAGCAGTTCAAAGAAAGGAAGGTACAGCTGCTGCAGGAAATGTTGGATCCATCTCTGCAGCTGATCTGAACTTGGTCCTCTGCCCTGACATGTAAAAAAGAAAAATGAGTGTTTATAGCCATGGATTTGCTCTAATCCATGATTTGAAGATGCCAGAAGACACCCAAGATATCTATCCTGTACGAAACAAAGACTTGTTTTCTGTATTTGTGACAAATATCAATAATATGGCAGAAATGTTTAAACAAGGACACAGCACATTGCAAAGGAGGAAAATCCATCTGTTTTAGCAGCTGGCTTGAAGCATTCAGTTAGGTATCTATCGCAGTGAAGAAGCTCTCCTACAGTTTCAGGCTAGTTCCTGCAATGCTTATTCATCCTGGCTAGGGTTGTCTAGGGTGGTTTGCAGTACCAGATTTGGACATAGGAAACAATTTTGTAGTCATTCTGTACTTTCCTGAGTTCCAGATTCTATGTTCAATTGCAATTAATTAAGCAAACTACATAAACATGGTCACTATCTACATACTTCTAAAATTACTGCAGCCTGGGCCCATACTCTCTGATATTACCTACTAGAAATCTATCCCCATCTGAACCTGCAAATGGCTAGAACCAACGCTTTCTTTAACAGGCAGCTCACTTAAATGCAGAGACCCTTCTTCAATTCCTGTCAGCTTCCGTGGGAAATGAGAGTACTCAAGACCTTTCCGCAGTAAGCTCAAATCCACAAGACTTCATTTAGGCAACTGTTTCTGGAGTATGCTGACATGAATGGAAGAAATTTGTACATAACAAAGGCAGCAACTCCGTAATTTCAGAAGCACATGGGAGACGAGCATGAAATTGCTGGGCTACAACAGGAGTCACTGGCAGCTATTCTTACACTGTACGTTAACTGATTTATTGCTCTAAGTTTGCATACATGCTTATACAGTGATCTACTATGTGAACAGTAAAGAGGGTTTATATGAACCGGTAGATAAGAGCAGTAGTTATTACCAAAATAAGATATATATAGCTTGGCCAATGAAGGACTTTACTTGATTCTCTGACTGTGCCTTTTCAGTTTGATGGTAATGGATCCCCTTGTTGCCATAGTTGTTGTTCAGCCTGTCATCATAAGTGATGTTTGTGTTTGTGTTAATAATAGGAGGAGAGTTTTCTATTGACTCTCTAATAATACATAAAGAACTGCAAACCAATCCATAATGAACACTTATCCTTCTTTTCTTCCCTTTTTTGTTCTAATGCTTCATATCTGATATTTGCTTGATATATTTTTTTTAAGTTAAGAAATTATGTTCCAATTAACACTTTCACTTCCTGTTGGTGTAGTTTTTCTCTGCAAAGGAACAGACATATGTGCACTGAAAGCTGAGTTATTCAGGATCCTGTTGAGATCTCTTATATTACAGCAAAGGTACCCCCAGAATATTCAAATGTAATCCAATCTCTTACCAAATTGTAGTAATCATGTCCTCAGTTGCTTTAGTCCATATATTAAATCTGTGCTCTGTTTACAGAGATTATGTATGTCTTCCTCCTTTTGTTTTGGTGGTGGGTGGTAAATCAGAAGGCCATGAAGAACAGCTTCTGGTGATGACAAGTGGTACTGCATACCCTCCATCTGCAGCCTCCTGTGCTAATTTCTTAACCTTCAAAGTCTCTGACTTTAGACATGGAATTTTGATTATGTTGTATATTCCCGGATGCACCTTGTTTAACTTTCTCCCTCAAAAAAGTGATTAGAATGAAGTACAGTGTTTCACATGTGGTCTTAAAGCAGATTAGTCCATTCAGGTGAGCTAGACAGATGGTTTCTGAAGTATCCAATACCTTTATTTATGCTTCCTAAATTGCGAAGAAAACTAAGAAATAGAAAACAAAACAACAGCAGATTCAGCAGATCTTATCTCACAATTTTCCCCCTTCTGTTTTCATTTGCACTTCTATTTTGATGCAATACTTCATTTTTTAATGCATCTATCACTGCTTGCTTCTGTCAGAAGTTCAAAGGCAGCCTGCTTTCATAAAGAAGAGACAATATTGACTGATCTATAATATTGTTTCTAACTTTTTTGACCAATCCTCAATGCATATTTCCAGTTTTGAAAAGCATTTCATGAATCACTGGGCAGTTTGAAAAATCTATAGTGTAAGCTCATTACTTTGCTGGCTGCTGAATCTTTTCAATTGGTTGTGTTTGCAATGCAAAAATGCAGCCCTTTCTCTCAGGAAAAAGGGGTTAAAATTTTTTATATACATAAATAATAAAATAACACATGGAGGTGATATCAGTGTGATGCATTTCATTTCCTATATACCTTTGACTGCCCCCCTGTCCATTAATTCACACAAACTTTCATCATATTCCAACCTTCTTAGCACCTTTAGTCTCATTTTTCTAGCTAGTCAGACAAAAAAAGCTTACTTCTCCCCTGTGAAATGTGGCACTCCCAGCCATCCTCTCAAATGTCACTGGCTAGTGGCCCAGGACAAGCAATATTCTGTTTTATGCTACTGATCGTGGTTTAAGCTCATACCTCATGAGGCTGCAGAGCTAGAAATGGGAGCTTTACACTTGCTAGTGAGCTCCTTGCCACAGCAAGCAAAGAGGGTTAAAAGATGCATAGGAGTTAGTGGGGCCAGAATTTTAGACTTGAGGAGACAGACCCAAGGCTTCACAGACCACAGGATATAACAGAAATGACAAAATGATGCAACTTTAGCAGGAGTCACTTTTAGATTATATTTTTAACAAATAATTTCTCATGCTTAGCCTTGTATAGAATCTTAGTAACTCATATTCTTCATTTCAAAGGCATAAGGACATCAAAGTGGTCCTGATACAATTAACCTCCCCCCTCCAATCTATTTTAAGCATTTCTATCACCAATATTTTTCTGAAAAACATCTTCATACACAGCGTGTAAAGGGAATATAAGTGCTTTCAGCACTCCTGCAGAGTAACATGCAGGACTCACCTAGAGTTTAACTACTGATATCACACTAGATACCTTTTCTTGTCACTCTTTTGTGAAGGGTAGTAGATAAACAAAAAACCCCTTCATTTTCCTACTCTCTTTAAAACTGGGCACAGATCTAAGATTTCGAAAATATTATGGTTTGCTTGGGGTTTTTTTGTTTTGGTTTGGTTTGGTGTTTGGGTTTTTCGTTTTGTTCTGTTCTGGTTTTGTTTATTTGTTTGTTTTTGTAGCAAAGGAGCCACATTGCCATCAATGAGTCAGAAAATAATTAAACATTTAAGACTGTCCGGGCTCTCATTCTGAGGAAGTGACAGGGCTGAAAAGTAGCTGCAGCTTCCAGTTTGGAGGCATTCTGTGTGCTGACTGCACGCACAAACCTGCTGCCTCTGCTTATGTGGGAAAGGAGAGAGAGACAGCAAGATATAGAGCACGGTTTGACGGAATCACTCAGGGAAAATGTCCTGGCAAACACCTGGGTCTTCAGCAGAAATACTAGCCATTGCCCTCAACCTCACTTGCACTGAATATTTTGGCTTCCAGTTGCTGAGCTTCACTGACATAGATAAAGAGTAAGAGGCTCTTCCACTCGAGTACTCATTCCAGGCCAACCATCATGTGGAAAGTGTGCTTATAATGGTTTATTATATTAAGGTGCAGAATATGCTATTTTGTCTCTACATGAACTTTGACCACAGTTTGAAAGGGTGTTTTATAGCTATACAAGGAAATCTCTGAAAGACAACCTGGGTTAAAACGCGTTATAAAAAGATTATTTTATTTCATTCGTCCAGACGACTCGGAAAAAGCTGCTGTTTGAGCCATTCTATTTAGGAATCAGTGAAAGAGCTCTCTCACTCCAAGGCCATTGTCAGTTTTGAGAAGTTCGTCTCTACCTGGATCACTACTTCTTACATGGATTCCTCACTCTACATGGATTTTTATTTTGGCATTTATGTCTTAGGTCCTCTTGAAGCTGCCACAAGCAGATTTTTATTTCAAGTGACTGTTTTGTCTGCCTGTAGCTACCAGAAAGGTGAAAGTGATAATGGTAAATTGGAAGAGGGGACAACCCAGTCCCTTCCATGCAGATGAAAAGCTCTCCTCAGTCAGACTTTGTTGAAAAACCTAACCACAGCTCTGCCACATTTTCTCCTGGCCTGGGGAAAGCAGCAGTTTATGTTTTAGTCTGTCTTTACCTCTAGCTCTAAGGAGGAACAGAAATGCATGGACAGTTTAGTATCCCTTGCATATTGAAAATAAATTGAAGCAGAAAGTCAGATGGACTTTAAGATGTTCTGTGTCTTGACTCGTTTCCAAGTTGATTAAATGCTTATAAGTTCAGCCTATGGTCTTCTCCTCTTTGCAAGTCTAACTATTGGGTGTACAGATACATATCTACATGTATGTAGATTCCAATAGTGTTAAAAACCAAACCTCCAGATAGCTAGAACTATTAATTCATATGAATTTAAAATTAAATTAAATAACTGGGCTGTTTTCCAGATGATTTCTAAAGTTCCCATGCTTACACACAGAAACCTCCACAGGCTTTACATTACACTACTGTATTTGTTTTAGTGAGCATTTGACTGCCAAGAATACTGTCTATGACCATCATGGAAATCTAATTAAATATTTGACAAGCAGAAAGCTGGACATCATTCAAGTCAAGCTCAGCATTAACTTAGAAAATGTAGTTTGTCTCCTTTATCAGTAGATTTTTAAATCAGCCTATTCTACCAAAACCCATAAGTTTAATGACTTTGGTCAGACACACTGTGAAACAGATGTCTAACATACAGCCATGTGTCTAAATCGTAAAAATAATGCTTTGGTTTGCCATGGCAAAATATATTAGAAGGCTTAGAAAGGTTGGTCATCAGCAACCTCCTTGCTGACGGTTAACACAGCCCTGTAAAATACATGAGCTGCCTTTTGTAGTCTCTTGCAGGAAGCCTTGGAGAGCCACAGATAATTTGCTTTCAATGATTCATCAAGTTGGCCCTTTGTTTCACTAATTTGAGTGTCAAGTGCAACCACATAATAAAGAATTACCAAGACCTGATAAGATTCTTCTTATATTGCTTCGTTTGTCTTAACAACTGGTACCATTGAAACCAAACCCACAAACTGAATAAATAGCAAGCCTGCGTGCAATACGGCATTCTTCTTCAAAATGATAAAGCATGTTTACTGCGCTATCTGCTGATGTACCATACATTCTTGTTTCTTTTTACTTTCTTAAAAGGCACTAAATGCTGTATTCTGTGCCAATGCTCGAGATGGCATTTGTTTCACTGTTAGTCCTTCAATGAATTAGTAAAGATAAAAAATGGATTTCAATGACAATTCCAGCCTTGAGAAAGCTGCTACGGTGACCATGGTTGAGTTAGCGTGCTGATCGTTTTCTCCTTAATGTAATCTTTAATGTTATATAGCTATAGGTTAGATGTGAAGCCATGTATTAGAACTATTATTTCCATGAGTAATTTCAAGAGAAATATCTTCATGATTAGCAGATAAGATTTTTTTTTAGATGCTATGCTGTCAGTTTAATAACTTTGTAAGAAATCAACCTTAAAATGGCTTTTTGAAGCGGCACGTTTATAAACATAGAATTCCCAGAGCAAAAAAATCTATGTAATTTGAGGTCTGTTAATAAAGTTTTCACAATTGAACTGTACACCATTAACACAAAGAAGGAAATAATAAAAAACTTTAGAAGGCTGCTTATGAAAGCAGAGTGGGAAAATGTCTGTCTTCAAAAACAGAAAGGTGGCATGGAGAGCAAGCCTGTGAGATTTACTTTTTACTTGTAAAAATGAAGAAAGCTTCTGTCAAAAGGTTTTGAAACCGGTTTTGGGGCTTTGGAAAGAGAGGGTGGTGTTAGCACTGCACGAGGAGTCGAAGGCGTCGATTTTTTTTAATAACGTGAATTTAAAGTATTGCCTGAACGCTGCTAGTTTCAGGAAACCCAGCTAGCGGTGGGAGAACGGCGAATTTTCCGCTAAGGAAAAACACAAATAATGTAATGCGGGGGTAGTGCCCCGGTGCTACAAACAGGAGCGAAGCCTGGGCCGAGGGAAGGACCCCCTGGCCGCTCGCCCGCCGCCCACCGCGGGCCGGAAGGCGCCGCCCGCCCGGTGCCCGCCGGGGGCAGGAGAGGAACCGCCCGCCCGGTGCCGCCGGCCCCCGCGTCGCTGAGCCGTGTGCTCGCCGGCGGAGCAGCGCGACCGAGGGGGAGGCAGAAGTAAACTTCCACCTGCCCTGGAGCCGCCGCTGCGCCGGCAGGAGGAGGCGGGGGCGGAGGCGGAGGCAGGCGGGGCAGGCGAGGACCCGGCTCTGGCAGCCTCCGAGGGTCCGGCCGGGTGTAATTCGCCCCTAATCCCCGCCACGGCGGCGCTTCCCCGGCTGAGCCATGTCTGCGGCTTCCCCGCCATGCCGAGCCTAGCGGGGAGCGGGAGGACTGGCGGCCGGGAGGCGCACAAAATGAAGACCCTGATGGTAAGTGCATTGTTGGCACTGCTCATCCCGGCTCCGGCTGCGGGGAGGAGAGGGGAGGAGAGGAGCGGCGCGGAGCGGGGCTGCCCCGGGCACCCTGCACACGCTCCAGCCTTCCCCGGGCTGCATCCCCGCGGCTTCTCGGGATCGCGCGAAGGGAACAAAACCCCGGCGGCGGCGGCGAAGAACTTTCCGTCTGCTTTCTTTTATTTGTGTTGCTCGCGGGTTGGGGGTTTTGTGTGTCTGTGTGTGTCCGTTTTAATGAGCGTATAGAAAGCCGAGCTGTTTAAAGGATGAGGCTGTAGGTAGCTGTGCGAGCGGAGAGCGCCACAATCCCCAACACTCGTTAAAATGCACGAACGAGATGCCCAAAGGGGAACGGCTGCATGGGAATGGGGGGCGCGGGGGAACTGGGCATGCAGAGGGGAGAAGCGACAAGGAAGCAGGGCTGGGGGAGAGGGAGGAAGGCAGGGGAGCGGGGCGGCGAGGCGTCAGGCGGAGGAAGGAGGGGGTTCCCCAAGTCTCTCCTCGCACTTTTGCCGGGTCTCTGGCGGCGTGAAACTTGCGGGCGCCGAGAGTGCGGCGGCGGGGAGCGGAGCGCCCCGCTGGGCCCGCGGCGGGGGGACCGCTGCCCCGCGGCGCTGAGCCGCTTGTCTCTCTGCCCCCCGCAGCGCCACGGGCTGGCCGTCTGCTTGGCGCTCACCACCATGTGCACCAGCTTGTTGCTCATGTACGGCGGCATCGGCGGAGGCAGTGGCCACCCGGAGCCGCGGCGGCGGCAGCAGCAGCAGCAAGTGGCGGCGATGCCCAGCCGCCCGCCGGAACGGGACCAGCACCACCCGGCGCTCCCCGTCGGGGCCGGTCTCCTGGAGGGCTACATCAGCGTCCTGGAGCACAAGGTGAGCCTCCGCTCGCAGCCCCGGCCCTCGGGGTAGCCGGGGACCCCGCGCTGCGCCGTCCTCCCAAGGGGGCACCGACCCTGTACCTGCAGAGCTCCCCTTCCTGCCCTCCGTGCGGCGGCGGGCCCAGCCCAGGGGCATGGGGTGCCCTGGTGACTCGGTGTCCGGGATGGCTTTGCTGCCCTAGTGCCTGGCCTTGGGTGCATGGATTAGCAGGATGTGGTGTCCAGCCTGTGGTCAGGCGTTTGTGGAGTGTTGGCTTTCTCTTCCCTTGCCCAGTAGAAGATGGAGGGTGAAGTGTTTTGTTTCTTATGCTGGATGCTAGACGTACACTGCAAATGTATGTTTATGACAATATTAGGAAGGGCTGGAGAAGGAAGTTTAGTTACTGGAAGGGAAAGTCCATAGGCAGGTGTTTATTCTTAGCTCATTTCGTCTTAGGAAACTGAACTGCACAAATGACCTAGAAGTTGGCAACCGTAGTCTCCATTCTAGAAACTGGGGGCACTTCTTTAATGGTAAACAAAATTATGTCCCTCCCCTTGACACAGGAATTACCAGGCTGGGTTGTCAGACTACAATACGTGTTTACCGGAGACAGGCAGAGTAAGCTTTGATATCCCTCAGGACAGATGTAATGACATAAAGTGAGCAACGTAGCACATCCATGCTGAAGAGATACTTGAGCTTCAGGAATTTTCTCAGAAGGCAGATTGCTCTGCTTTTTGTGCAGTGTTGAGTTTGTTGCTTTTACCTGGAAACTCCCAAGGACACCTCTCTGCCAAAACCCCAGATAATGTTTAGTACACACACTTCTTGCAGTAAATATTTACTTCAAAAAATAAGGAAAGGAAGTAAAAGGTTCTCCACTTTCTCATGCTTTCATATCCAGACTCCCATCTTTCTGAAAGGTCTGTTGTCAAACAAGTTACTGGGCTCAGTTTAGAGGTACTGTGTGAAGACTAGTGACTTTGATTTACAGAGATTTTTATTATTCCTTCTTGCTTCACTTTCTATGCAGGAGTTATCTGTAGGGCTTATAACATAGAAAAATAACTTGTGATGGTCCCTTGTAGACTTTTTATTTGCTTTCTTACATGGTTCACGAAATTTTCAAAGATAGTGTTTGTATAGAAAAAGCAAGTTTGGCCATGGGGCTTCCTACTGTGTGAGGTGTTCTCTTGTAATTCTTTTGTTCTTGAACATAACTGTAATGGTTAGGTGTAGATACATATGCACATGTTTTTTGTAAGCGGTAGTAATTGAAAAGGCATCTATGGGGTTTTTAGGGTGTATATGTGAGTGGCCCTCTGACACTGGTAACCCCTTATGTTGCTTTCTCCTGACTCCCAAACACCCTTCATTAATAGAACATACTTAAAATCACTATTCTGTCTTTATTATTTTCCAGAGTAATTTTAATGTTTCCCTGTGTTTTGGAGAAAGCTGATCCTCTGGCTTTTTAATATATTGTAATATGGCCCAAACCCCACATATACTCAATTTCTGAATTTCATTTCACATACCTCATGCTTCACAGTAATAATCTGCTGAAGGTTTAATAACTTTTCCACATAACTTCTGTGGTCAAAAAGAAGATCGTGCAGTCCCTGCTGTGTTTCCAGCTTGCTTTGTCTTTTAATGCACGAGATCATGCAGAGAGCTGTGCCACTGTGGTATACAGACCAGTGAGGACACTGTTACCATAAAGAGATGATGCGGGAGAGATGGGCTCTTAATAGTGTATTTGTTTTAGTAATTTAACAGACTCGCATGTATAACATGGCTTTACAATCCCAGAATACATAGGTTTTCTGCAGGTGTTAATGGTTTGGAAAGAGAAGGATGCAGGATCAGGGATCATGAGAATAGGGAGAGAGATTTCAAGAACTGAGAAATAGTGAACATTTTTCAGAGAACATGTTTTTTGGGTGGGACAGTGGAGACTGCAGAGAAGACAGCTTGAATAGCAAGTCCAGCCCGAAGTGAGAGAAAACGAAGGAATCAGGGAGGTTTAAGGAATTTTAGGAGATCTGCAAGAAGAGAGCATGATAAAATTCTGTGGCGTTGAGAAAGACATGGTATTTGAAAAGACAGGGAGGTCTGGAACAAGATGAAAAGTACCTGTTGTTTGAGGACAACAGGCTTGGAAAGGCAAGAGGGGAATGACTGCATCCATGGTACTGGTTATTTTGATGGCAGTGTGAAATGACAATGGATGGTAGATTTTTCACAATACAGCTTCCTTAATTTCCTATATAGAGTTTTGAGATTATCTGTCAGGTTGAATGGCCTGAAGCTGAATGTCCGTTATACAGAATTCATCCTTGGTGCGTGTTCATGCATGAATGATAGTTAGCAGAAGACTAAATCTTTAAATCATTCAGGTCTAGGAGCTGGAACACCTTCTCGACTTTAGAAAGACTTTGTTTCTGGATCCCATAGTTTGCTTTAATAGGAAAACCTAGTTTCATGTTTGTGGTGGTGTATCCATTCTGATGCATTTCATGACAGTATGCATATATATGCAGAAGCTATATGATAAGTACTAAAGTTATTAATCCATAATTACAATATGAGAATTGACACATACAGAAGCTGTATTATATGGTAGTATAGACATTTTTCTTCAGGGATAAAATGTAACAATTGTTTACATTGTGAAATGTCATCTGTCACTAGTAAAAATACAGCTCATTTAGTAGTGCTGGGTGATCATGTATGGGGACTGTTTGCCAGAACATCAAGATAATTAGTAAAGTATGAATTATTTTAAAATATAGCTTGCAATATTGTAATTACCAATTATTTTCCTCTTTTTATTTTATATTCAGTAAGAACTGTAGTTCCTTATCTATCCTGTAAAGATAAGCAGGCAGTATCTGAGAGTACAGCTAAAATATGTAATATTCTTTTTACTTGATTGAAGAGTCTTTTTGCAGGAGTCTCTTGTCACTTGGTCAGATTTGTGATGTTTTGTCTCTTAGTGCTTTGCCTTCATGGTTTTTGCAAGCCCATTTTCCCCTGAATCAATCAGCAGAGATCAGAACCCATGTTCTTATTATAGCTTTAGCAGTCTTTCGCAGTTCAGCAGTGCAAACTTTGTTTTTGTTGAACTGAACTCCTCAAACAAGAAAATTCAGAAATGCACTGAATTCAGAGATTGGTTTTTGGCATTTCGCCTCTGCATGTCCCAGAGCAACAGCAGTTGACAGTCATTGTTGATGGATGTTTGAAATGAATAATATCATTTTTGTTCCTAATAGCCAGATGTTTATATCCTAAAAACTCTGGCATTTGGAACAGAAAACATGGTTTGCTGATAGTTGCTATTGAGAGGTCAAGGACCAAAATGGAGAACTAGCAGCTACTCTTCTACTTCGAGGAGCCGTTGCTTCCTACAGAAGCACATTGGCAGAGTGTAGCACTACTTAGTTATTGCATCTGTTCTGCAATTATGAAGGACAAGAGTCCCAGGCTGTCAAACTAACGTCTTTCATGAATTCTTTGAGTGTAATCTTGAAATGAAAGAGGTTTTGTCACTGGCATAGAGGGAAGCAGAGTGACGCTGTTCCATGGGAAGGCATGGGGATAAGACTTTTGTTGATTTATCATAGTGCTAGCAAGAAATTACGATGCTAGTATTTTTAAGCAATGACTGAATACAAATAAGAGACTATTAATGAGATTAGGAAATGTAGCACTATTCCAGAACTTGCAAGAAATAAATATCTAACCATTGTATTAGTATTCTGAAATGAACGTGAGAACATGCTTCTGGATAGTTAAAACACTACTTACCCAGTATTGACTCAACAGTTGGTACAGCGAATAAAATATGAGTTTGTTACGTATGTAACTGAATAGTATTTCAAGCCATCAAGGATTTTGTTTCTTAGGAAAAGAAAATCAAAATCAATCTTGCAGACAAAATGTGTGATTTAGTAGAACCATATTTAAATACCTTAAGAGAGCATTGAGATCAACATGATAATTTAAGCAATCACAATGATTTCTTAATTTGTGATGATGTAAATTATCATATGCAAATAAATCTTTGTGATCCCCTTCAATTAATGCAAATCAGAGAACAGTGTAGTTAATGAAGTGTTTGAGGAAGAGTCATTGTGCAAATAGCACTATAGCTCCTTAATCTCTGATACAAAATACGTTGTTCTGGGATGAAACTATTTTATCTGGGGTAGACTTTGTGCACTTAAAACAGGGAGGGAATCTTGCCATGTTTTACATTATTTTTAATAAGTTTTAGATAGAGTTTGGAATCTGAATTTTACCTAAATAGTTAAACCATTGATTGGTTTGGGCTGAATCATTGGGGAGGGGTCACTAGACCAACCTTCATAGCTAACTTATGTGGAGATAGGAAGGAATTAAATTCTTTTGAGGGTTTTAGTGTCTTTCAAATGAATTTATCACAGAATCATAAATGATCTTACAGCAAAACTGCTTGTTTTGCCTGAGGTGGGATTGAGCCCACTGAGTCGAAGTAAACCATGTACCATGATTTCGTTACAAGTTTCTTTTTGCCTCTGAAATTCTTACCTACAAAGGAAGGAGTGCAGACTTTATGATTCAATTAAGTATTTGATGGAGCTTTTGTTATGTGTGAGATCCACCAGGGGGAGACTTTATTCTAGAATAACTTTGTGGGGGGACACTTCGTCTGAGACCTGGGCAAGATGTGAGTCCAAAAAGCCCCTGTTTCAGTGTTTTGTTGGTTTCTTGACGTTTGTTTGTTTGTTTGTTTAGGTACGGTAGTGGTCTTATACACTGATAAGCTGTGGGTTCATTAAAACCCTCATACAGTTGACAGAGTTAAAAAAAAAAAAGACCATGGCAATTGGAGAATGTAACTGAATATCCACACAGAGCAGAGACCATTGTTTTACCAGATTTGCACAACATTTGAATAACAATTATCTGGTGCTTTCTGTTTTCTTGCTTTTCAGCTGCTGCAGTAGTGTGCTTTTTCAGCCTAACAAATCATAATACTGGATTCATTCATTTTGATGACCCTTGTCTAAAAATTTTAGCAGCTTCTGTGTGTACTAGGCGATAATACCTAGTGTGCAATACATAGCTCACAACAATGATGGGAAATGATGGTACATTTTCCTGTTTTCCAGGTTGCTTGGCACCTCTGCAAAGAACCAGTAATCCTAGCCTGGCACTGTTCCTCCTTAAAATATCTTGAAATATTTTCAAATGTTTACACCTAGGTATCAGTTAGCTGTTCAGTTTATGCATTTATATAATGAAAAAGGCCATCTTCTGTAGCTGGACATTTTTTAATAGAATTCTGACTCCAGTGTCTGCTTGAGGGAGAACACAAATGTTAGCTATCAGGATAATATAAACAAGTAATATTTTACAGTTATCACTATTGCCTAATTCTTTGTAAAATAAGTGCCGTTAAAAATGAAAATAACTAGTAGAGGTGTGACTCCAGGCAGAAGTTGGGACCCATCGCTTAAAAGAATTGTCTAGAAAGAGTACAGGTACTATTAAATATTCAGATGTCCCTGAAAATGGAAAGATGATTGGTATGCATCTAACACGTGGTGTTATTGTTTGTAACGTCATGCATAAAAACCTACCCAACCACAAACTAGCTGAGTTCTGATCATTTTCTGGTTATTGAGAAGATAAAAGAGAGTAAGTTATCATAGTTACATAGAAAACAATGAAAATATTGGAGTTTATGCCAGTTGAAGATCTTCCTTTATGTACTTTGTGACGTTTTGTGACGTAGGTTTTGCCTTCGTAGCAAATTAAGCTAAAAGATGATTTCAGAGACCGTATCACAAAATCTGGATGATTGCTTTTGGTACAAACATAAATGTTAGGTTTATGGTCAGGTCAAGATAGTTAATGCAGAATTGTGTTTTAATTTTCTCACTTTTAAAAAAAGTCACATCTTTCAGCCATGTCTGATACCATGAAATTGGTCATAATATGTTATATTGTTTTTACAATTGACTAAGACAAAGTTGTTTTTTTTTTTTTCTTCGTAGAGGAAAAATTGCAGAAGCATGAAGATTTATTTATTGATTTATTTAGTGCTTTTGGTTTTTTGATTGATTTTGGATTATAGGCTTTATCCTGAATTGTGAAAAGTGAAGACTGAGTAAATATACTCTTTCCTGTTTTATGAATATCCTATGGGTCGTATTTTAATAAGTGGGTGCCGTCTGTTTTCCTTGTCTGCTGCTGCTTCTGCGAACATGCAAAATTCTTGATTTAACAGATACACAAAATACTTCCAGGCAGGGAATTGGTGACACGTCGTCTGCTAGTAAGATTTGCCTGTCTCTCACGTGAAACTCCTTATTTTTTTGTTTCATTTTCTTCATTAATTTTAATGACCACATTTGTATTTCTAGTGTGTGCTGAAGTATATTATATTTGATAACCATTTAAAGTTACCATATTATGCACATTTTGCACACAGTTTTTCACCATGAGCATTTTAGGCTATTTTCATCTTCCTGTGAAGACAAAGTGTTCTTTTGAAGGGTTTTAATCTTTAGTGGAACCAAGTCTGAACTAAATGAGATTTTCAATGACAGGAAATGTAATTTTTGTTCACAGTTGATGGATATGTCTCAATAGAGTTCCTTAAGTTCTCCCTTTCTGCCAGTCCTGGGGCATAAGTGGATATTGAGTGTTATCCTAACGATATGATATCCTCAGAACAATAGGCTGCAGATAGTTTCCTTTTCCTGGTGACCTTCCGTATTAGTTTAACCTGTATATTGCTCAGTAATGCTCCATATGCACATCCTTGCTGCTGAGGTGGCATTGATACAAAGAACACAGTGTATTAATTGAACTTCTAATTAGGGCAATTATGATCAAATCAGCACTCATTTGGTGCTGATATAAGCAGATGTGACAGCACGAAAGCTACTTTGAAGGTGAGATGAAGCATCATGATGTTTCACCTCATCCCTAAGCAATCTTTGTTAGTCGTCAGTCTCTTGCTCTAATAGTTAAAGCTTAAAGTGTTAAGATTGGGTTAATTACTGAAGTTTGCTATCATCTGGAAAAGGAATTATTTCAGTTCAGATACTACTGTTAATTGTTCTCCATCGTCATGCTGAAAATATCCTAATACAGCTAAGAATAAGGGTCGCACAGGAAGTGAAGGAACAAGTCAAAACTGAAACCTTCAGTCTTTAGAGAGTCTATTTGCAACAGAAATGCAAAATACAAAAGGAGAAGTGGAGCTCTGAGGTGCCCCTTGATGGTGTTATATGAAAGACAGAGTTGGGCGCTGAGAAACACGTACACATTCCTATAGAGAATATACCACGTTTGAGCTGAGGTTAGGCAAATCTGGTAGTACTGTTAGTGCCTGGACTGTATGCAGAGAGACATACAATTGTATATAAGAGAAGCACAGTATATATATTAACTGCAATAATAAATCCTAGATTCTTACTGGAACCTTCTAAGAAAACTTGAGAGTAGGATTGGGTTATTTTAAAATGTGGAGGAGGAAAGCCAATATATTTGATAGATTGCTAGAGTATTTTTTCACAGTGACAGTGAACTAGTGCGAAATGCTCATTGTCCAAGAAAAGGGAAGAGTGATGGGCTTATATGGTATATAGGCACCATAGATCAGTTTTTCTTAATTCAGATTTAATAATCTGGACTGTTCTAAGTAATATAGAGCAAGAATATATAAACGTGTACTTCGTTGTTGAATACAACGCATTAAGAATTCATTGCAGCTGTAGAAAAATTTCCACTACAGAATGCATGGCTTAGTAAGAAATAACCTGGAAAAAAAGGATGAGAGTGTTTTTCAGTAAACAGTCAATACATTTGGAATATGCACTTTTCTTTAGAAAATATTATATTTTCATTTTACTATGTTATTAGCATCCTCAGGTATTGGCACGATGTTAATATTGCAGAAACAAAATATTCTGTAAATTTTGTACTGTTGGACAGTATTAAATTAGACTATATCTTGCCCTCAGCTATAGCAGGTCATAAAAGTAGATGTAATAACACTCAGCAGAGTATCAGTCTAAGAGTTCTCTCTAAGGAAAAGAGAAAGTCAACAGTGCAAGTTTGTGCAAATGTACATCTGTATCAAGCTCTGTGCACAGGAAAGTTAAAGGAATATTGTTGTGCTTAAGAAATGGCTTGCTGAGAAATAGGCTTCTGGAGACTGCATTCATCACCAAATACATGCTACATACGAGTTTGCCTGCATGAGGTTGAAACCTTTTCTCCCAGTTTGAGACACCAGGCTGTGCTTTGTAGATGGTGAGGTGAGTTATCAGGCTCATTACTTTCTAAACTTTCTCACCTGCATTGTGTTCTCTGTGGATTGACACTTCTGTTGAGTTTCAATGAAATTCACTTGTGTGACTTGTACAAAACATGAGCACCTGAGGAAGCACATAATCAGGCAACTGGCAGGAAGGTGGCACGTGGTTACAGGCTAATGAAGTGTGATGCAGAGATCCCGAAGCTGGCAGAGGCTGGGTCAGTAAGTCTGCCTGGCGTAGTTCAAGACATGCTTGTTAGCTTGAATTTGGAAGCAGAATAGACACAGTGTATCTGAGCAAGTAAATCCTGACCTTTGGCAGGTACATGTCTTCTGTAGCAGGGCTGGCTCTGCGCTGTGCTTTCTGTGGCGTTCAGGGTCAGGACAGGCTGAAGCTACACGGGGTGCTTAGGGAATGGTGGTACAGACATGCCTGAAACTGTTCTCGACAATTCTCAAGTGTAGTGCCAGGGATCAAAACTGCACCTGAAGTACTAGCTGTTCTTTAACTTCAGCCTTCCAAACTACGTACACCTTGTATTTGCAGAGATTGTCCATTTGGCCACAGCAAAGAAATGTTTAGAAAACACGATTTCCAAGACTTGTCCATAATGCTTATGAGAACGCTTTCAGCCACATCGCATGCACAGAAGCAGTGCTCCCCAACTTTATGCTCAGTCTTTATGCGGAGTGCAGAGGCTCACAGGGAGTATGTGCTGTTGTACAACCTGTGCTGTCCCTTCCCTGCTCCACTGTAGCTTTCAATATGGCATCTTTGGGACAGTCCTTCAGACACTTGGATAAGTTTCATCCTTGAAGGTTAGAATAATTACAAATGTGCTCCTAAATTTTGTTGTTATCCACTTTATTCCTAATGCTACTGTAAAAGGGTTAGTTCTACACATCTCGGCATATTGCTTGGCTAAAATAGGAACATAAAACCTCAAAATACAGCCAGTGGTATGACTGCAGCTGCCAGAGTGATGCAGAGTTAATATTGCCTCTCATTCCTTAGCTCATCTGCGTGTGCCTCCACAATTGTAGGTGAAGTCTTAAAAACAAAACATAACGAAACACTTTGTGTTTTATTTAGATAATTTCTTTACTAACACATTCCATAAAGTGGTCATTACAATTAATATTATTGATGACTACACAAAATACTTTTTACAAATTAAAAACTTGTGGTCAAGTCACCGCTATTTCCATTTATTCATCTACTTACGTATTCTCTTTGTAACACTGCTTTGATTTCTTTCTGTTTTTAATAGTGATTCATGAGCCCTATGAAGACTGAGACAGTTTGTTATAATATTGCTCACATTATCCATGAGAACTACCTCGGACATCAATGGCACTGTACATAATAACCAGCACTTCAGCAAGAGTTTTCCGCTCTTGCCGAGTGCCAGCTGACATGATGTCTAAGCATATGTCCACGTGGGATTTTGCCAGCAGACGAGAGCGTGCTCTGCCCTCCCTTTGAGCTGATTGGAGATGCACCGTCTCTGCTTTGGCAGCTGAGTAGCTGCAGTTAGCATATTGCTAAGCCAGAACTAAGAAGCTTGACTGAGAGGCAGGGTTTTGTTATCTTGGGCTTAGCAGCATCTTTAGTGAGGTTACGTAGTTTATACCATAGAGCTTGTCTGTGTCTTACAATCTCGACGCACAGGCAGAGTTTGCTTGTGGTCGGTTATACAGAGCATGGTCAGTATTTGCACCTCCTTGCAAAAACCTGCTAGTCCATATCCTAATGGCTTCCTAACCCTGCTCTGGAGGAGTGTTTTCAGTCCTCTGCCACACCACCAAGAATTTCCTGCCTAATACGATTGGAGAATATAACTGCAACCTACAGAATTATTGTACAGTTGCACGCTTCTTGGTGTTCAGCCAAAAGGTTTACTTACGTGCCATACAGTACTCTTATTGCTTAAATTTTGGTCATTACATTGCCACATTTTTAGTACACTTAACAAAAAAAGACTGTTTTTCAGCATTTGTCTTTTGTACAGCAGCCTAATATGATAGATGATGTTGCGGATCAGGTTTTCGAAGTTTGAAATAAGACCTTAAATTAAGTTCACAGAGCATGATTTAGTCATCTAAGTCACAATTATGACAAAAATCTGCCATTTTCACTGGGTACATACTTATCAAAGAAAACATTTTAAATTGCTTTGCTTTAGAAAGACATGTTTGAGAATGAAGCTAAGAGTCTTTTGCTTGTGACATGTCAATTTCTATATACATGGGTTATTTTTGTAATGTTTGTGTTTTCATGTGTGTTTTCTGGTATTCTCACCATGTATATTTCTTTGGAAACATTGGTGACTATCGATGTCAGTCAATGAAGAATTTTTGCTGATGGGATATTTAGTAATATCTTCACTACTGTAAGAGTGAGCCTTAATGGTACTCTTTATGTATGCAATTACCATGTTAATAAATTTAATTTTATCTTGTTATGAATAGCCAAAAGCTCTGTTTTTTTACAAGTAGAATCAAAACTAGGGCAAAATTCTTCACTTTTGCTGTATCTGCTTTGTGTCTCAGTAGCAGCGCAAAGAAGCAATGAACCTAGTTCTAGATATGCTGAATATTCTTTCTCAGGAGTAGTGTTGGTGTATCCCTGATGGTTTAAGGGCACAAATGAGGTACTTTGTGCAGCTGGTAGATGTGGAGGACGGATATCAGGGCCAGGAGGGTATCTCTGGTATTACTGTGTCCGATTTCTTCCAGCACAGTGATCCCTTTTGATCTGCAGCAATTTGTGCAATACAGAGCAGCTTTCAGTGTATTTTTAATTATGCCTGCAGATATTTTGGTCTGGAAAGTGAAATGAGATTTGAGAATCACCTTTCACTCCCACCTGTGCTGATTTGAAACTTCGCACAGTTTGTTACCTACCTGTAAGGATTGTTTCTGCTCTCATGAAAGACACTGTATGTGCAGCATCCTGGGCTTCAGTAGAAGGTGTAGCTGTCTCTGTCTTTTCGTCAGAGCTCTCACTGCTCTCAAGATAGAATAGCAACAAATCCTATATATACATATGACTTGTAATAGCACGTATCTTCAGATCAAATCGAGATTTGAGATGATTCACAAGACCTGAAAACCCGTCTTTGAGGTTTCATGTTGATATGGAATACAGTGAAATGGCTGTGTTAGGAGTACCTTAGAAGCAGAGTTTATGCTAAAACCAGACAGAGCCATTATGCTTGTATCAGTGCTCTCAGACACACATAGAATAAATTGATTGATGATAAGATGCATCAGCTTTATTAAAGTTTCTCAGAAATGATTTTTTATAATTATGCCACTTCCTAGGGATATTTTTCAGTGTGTTATGAAGATGACATATCCTATTTGTAGTGCATGATGTGAAAAAAATCATTTATACGTGACAATCAATGTCCTAACATTTGAACTTTCAGGCATAATGGTTAATTTTCATGGTCTGTAGCAAATAAAAAAATACATATATTAATTCCACTTGAAGGTGCAAGAGGTGATCTCAGCCATATCATACTAAATCGAAGGACCAACAGTTATTTAAGTTCTCAAGACTGTTTTAAATGGAGTGCAGTGCTCACGGGAAATGCACGAAAACCTTGTGACTAAGATCAGAGGTAAAACCAGCTGTACCAGAGCAGGGTGTAAACCAGTTGGGCTAAATTGTAGTCCCATCACCTCTGGATCGTGGATGATGAGGTTGCATCTGCTGGTCTTTTTTTTCATTGGAATTGCTCATTTGCATACTAGTCTGTGCAAAGCACTGAGACTTTGAAATTCAAAACAAAAGTAATCTTTAAAAAAAATAGTAAGTTTTCTAGTTCCTTTTTGTTTCCCCTGGAGAGCAAATAGATCTGTCAGTTTTGTTTCTTTTCATACCCTGTGCATTACATCAGTAAAACTAATAAAAATTACATTACACTGTGTTTATTAAAGTTGTGCTCCTACGCAGTAATACATATAAGACATCTTATACTGCCTTAAGGATTAAGTTAAGCTCCTTTGTCAAGGCTGTTGGTATGGCAGGACTCTTAATCTTTAACTGTCAGAGTCTGGTTAGATCCTTCTTTAGACTGAGGCCGTGTCAAAGTGCAAAGAAATAAAAGCGAATGAACTCTCCTGATATCTATGCCTTCATATTTTTGCAGAGTAATCAATAAAAAAGAAGCTGTATAAGACACATTTCTATAAGAAGATTGCATTTCAAGCTCTTATTTAGCAGCATCGTAATTTGCTTTATGTTTATGCTTGTGAAATATGAAGACAAAGTTGACGAAGTGTTCAAAATATTAAATTCATGAAAATAAGATGTGCAGTGGGTGACAGCCCATTGAAAGGAGGACAGGGGATATTTTGTGAACCTACATTTCCTAGTTAAAATTCCGTAGAGTTGTCTACAGTATGTTCATGTTTTATTACATCAGTAATTACTCTTACATTTTCCTTTCAAATTACAACATTAAGTCTCAGAAGAAGAAATGTGCTATAGTTGCAGCATAGTTAGACGAGGCAAGACTTGAAACAAAACTGTGCGAAAAGAATGGTGAAGATGAGAAGCCAAATTAAATTCATTGTGAAAGATTAAAGCTAATATTTTAGACCCAACAGGGTATAAAACTGTTAGTAAGGAGCCACAATATTGTGTTATAGGTAGCAAAGGTTTACTTTTCACTGTGAATGTCTGTGCCATTTAGTTAATGTTGTCCGAGCTAGAACTTGTCAAGAAAAATTTTTAACTAATTATTTGCTAAGGGCCAGCTAGTGCAATTTGTGTAAAAATTCATTCAAAGCGGTAACATAATCATCTGATGAAGTGATACAGGTTGTATGTTGAAGCAGTATGTAAAATATACTACAAATAAGCTTTTGAGTGTGGTAAATGCCTAAATTCTACTTTTCTAATCAGGCTATATTTTTTGAAATAGTAGGAAAAGAAACCCTCAACAAGTAACAATTTTTTTTCATTCTCCTTCAAAGGTATTTTCAAGTGGCTGTTTTTATATTTTACACACATATAACCTTCCCTTTTTCTGAAACAAAAGGTTCTTTCCCTCAGCTCATTAAATAATAATACTTCGTACTTACATATCACCTTGCTTCTGAGGATTTCCAGGTGCCGTAGAAGCATTAAATGGAGACTTCTGCCTTAAAGTACAGGTGTATTAATTCCTTATGACATAGGGGGATAGTGAAACAAAAGAGTTCAAACCATAGTTTTGACCTCAAGTGTCCAGCAAGGAGTTTCAGGTAGGAGTTTGAGAAGTGCAGAAGTGTCAAAAACCAAGGGGACTCAACCTCAGGATAGGTGCACAAGCAATCACTTGAGATACCTGACTTTCATGCATGGCTTGGAAGTGAAATATTTGGTATATATTTTATATCGTGTTGTATTATATTGTGCCATTGCTATCTATGATATAACATTAAATAAAAATATATATCCTGTTTAAAAGTCAAAACAATAATTTCAGTGATGGGGAGAAGAATCACGATAGCACATCTCAGACTGTTATTGTTTTCTCTTTGCATATTCAAGTAAGTCCATCATATTTTAGTGTAAAGAAAAATAAGATCCTTACCTGACTGCAGAAGGTGACCAACAAATGAGATGTATTTAAAACATATTTGAGTATGAATGTTGTGCTTGTATAAAGAACTTGACCAACAGTTTTGAACTATGAAGTCTAGCACAATCCTGTGGAACAAGAACAGTTTGGGAAGAGCGGGAAAAATCTTGCCATGTACCTGGAAACATCATCTTTAAGAGCAAAGGTAGAAGTAGTCTTTAGACTGCCAGCTCAGCCCTTAACCTCTCTGAATGCTGATTCAGAGTTTCCTGGGACATTGAGTTGTGGCAAAATAATTTGTGGGGTGACTGTATTTGATCTAGTAAATGAAAACAGTAAGTCTCCTGAAATTCTGTGAACACTGTATGCTTAGTGTTTAGATAGCCCTTGGTTTTCTTTGCCTAAAATTTATGAAGTCCAAAGAGGAAGTACAAAAATTATAAATACAAGAATACAGATTCAAAAAGTTCCAATTATTTTCTGTGTGGCAGTAGTGGGATATGAGCAAGTTGGTACAAAAATACAGGATTGATGGAATATTATATTTGGAAAAAAATGAAGGTCATCTTTCAGGCTTAACATAATGCAGCTGAAATCTAAATGACCTCGGTTTGCTTTCTATGGATTAGGAGTAAATATTTTTCTCTTCGCTTTCAAAGGGTAAAAATAAAGATAAGACAATTCTGTTATTCGCATTTAAATTAGGAAGGCTGGAGAAGAGAACTGCAAGTAGTGAATCCTGTTATCATGGATAATAAAACTGCAATAAAAGCTGCACTGCACAGTTTTTGGAGAGAAAGTGTACAGACCAGACTATTCTGATTAGACCCTGAAATACACATATTCCTGCCACAACATTGTCCTTTAAGCTAGATACATGACACACAAATGGTGAACCCTGACAAATAATCCATCAAGTGATGTTGACACTCTGTCAGGGAAGGCAGACTCAAACAACTTTTTTTTCTTTATTATAATCTATCACTTCTTGTTGTGCATCTCCTTACAGTCTTATATTGGCAGACATTCTGGTAACTCTTTTTATTTCTTGGGAGAACAACAACATAGCATTGGGCGGTTAAGCCCATTCCCACATGCTGCTTTGCAGAGCTAGGAAGAGGCACACAAGGTCAGGAAATGCTACAAATCAAATATTGTTATTCAAAGAGCCCAGTTGTGCTTCTGGTAGAACTCTGTGGAATTCTCCCCTGGAAGTTGGCAGAAGCAGGATTAGTACCCATGTCTGCAGCCCAATCAGTTGTTATTATCAGAGGCTGCCAATGCTGTGGGCACGGGCCTGTGAGACGTTAAGGATCATAGAATCATTTTGGTTGGAAGAGACCCTTAAGATTATCATGTCCAGCATAACCTAACTCTGGCACTAAACCATGTCCCTAAGAACCTCATCTGCGTGTCTTTTAAACACCTCCAGGGATGGTGACTCAACCACTTCCCTGGGCAGCCAGTTCCACTGCTTCACAACCCTTTCTGTGAATAAATTTTTCCTAATATCCAATCTGAACCTTCCCTGGTGCAATTTCAGGCCATTTCCTCTTGTCCTATTGCTTGTTACTTGGGAGAAGAGACCAACACCCTCCATGCTACAACCTCCCTTCAGGTTGCAGTAGAGAGCAATAAGGTCTCCCCTCAGCCTCCTTTTCTCCAGGCTGACCATCTGCTGATCACCTGAGAGAGCACCTCTCATGTTGGTGCATAGACTATTTCCCAGTTCTGCTTTGAAATGTTGAAATCTATAGATCAATAAAATTTGAAGTCAGAAAAGGCAAGTAGCATGCAGGATCAGGCCCTGTCTGTCAGGTTCACAGAGATAAAAGAGTGTGAGGCTACAATCTTGGGCTAATAATTGTTAGGTCGCAAATACTTCCTACACTGAATGTTCCTAAAAATCTTTGTATATGGGTCTCATTGTTAAAGGAGCATGAGAGCTTACAATACCACAGAAGAAGTTGGACCTGAAGTGTTCATATAGAATCAGGATTGGGGAAATAATTATATTATTTTTAAACATTTTTTAGGATTCTCTGCATTAAAGGGTGTCAGTGATAGAAAGTGACATTTTTTCTATCAACAGGTCTAGGTTTTAATAACTTGGCTTTTAATAACTTGGTTTTAATAACTTAATAACTAAAGACTTTGGCAATTCTTATTGTCACATGTTATTCTGATAGTGTCTGTGCAATGACCAATTGTAAGGAATTTCTGTTTGAGGCCTGATGTTTCAGTGGTCATCCTCAGATCTGAAGAAATCTATATGGTTTTATGGGTGATGCCAGGATTATAGTATTGAGGGACGCTGAACTTCTGTCTTATCATTCTTGAAACTAGCACTGAGCTCAAGTCCCAGTGGTGCCCTGAAAGGCCAGAACTTCCTTTCATAAACCACTGACCTTTCCTCTTGATTATCTTTGTGAGCTGGTACTGTCTTTCAGTTAATAGAACTTTGCAATCGGAGAGGTAAGAGGAATAAAATAGAAGTGACAGTTTTTGCTGCTGGTTAGATGTCAATTTGAGTTCGAATGCCTTTTAAAAATGTTATTCTAAATCTAAGGAAATACAAAAGAGCACTTGTATGTATGTTCTGGTTTCGGCTGGGGTGGAGTTAATTTTCTTCCTAGTAGTTGGTGTAGTGCTGTGGTTTGGATTTAGAATGAGGATAATATTGATAATACACTGATGTTTAGTTGTTACTAAGTAGTAGTCAAGGGCTTTTCCCCTTCTCACACTGTGCACAAGAAGCTCGGAAGGGGCAGAGCTGTTGACAGCTGACCCCAACTGACCAAAGGGATATTCCGTACCATATGACATCATGCTCGGTATATGAATCTGGGGGAAGAAGAAGGAAGAGGGGGACGTTCAGAGTTATGATGTTTGTCTTCCCAAGTAACCATTATATGTGATGGAGCCTCGCTTTGCTGGAGATGGCTGAACACTTGCCTTCCCATGGGAAGTGGTGGAATGAATCCCTTGTTTTGCTTTGATTGTGTGCATGGCTCTTGCTTTACCTATTAAACTGTCTTTGTCTCCCTCATGAGTTTTCTCACTTTTACTCTTCCAGTTCTCTCTGCCATCCCACTCGAGGAGCATGAGTGAGCAGCTCTATGGGGCTTAGTTGCCACTGGGGTTAAACCAGGATAATTTATTAAAAAGCCCAGGAAAACAATAAAACAAACAACCCATTTGTCTGATGAGATTGAAGGATGGGTTGCTCAACTTGAAACTGGAGGTCCGGGTAAAGCAGCCCTTCATGAATGCAAAAATACACTGCCGTCCTATGCTTTTGTATGCTTTTTTGAGAGATTTACTTTTTAAAATGTAAATACTGTTTTTAAATATTACAACACTGCAACTGACGCCTGGTTTAATCCTGTAGTTGAGACTGAAAGAGAAGTTCAAACAGCAAAATATTTCTGGAACTGGACTGTATCACTCATGGCCTCTGGTGACAGCGCAGCTCCCTGCTGTCTCTAAATTTATTCTTTCTTTTTGGTATTATCCATAGTTAAAGCAAAGAGGGTAGTTCAATTCTAAACCATTTGCTGCAGCCTATACTAATGGCTAAGGGAAGGGTTGGTATGAAGCCGTTCTTGGACACTTCAAAATATCTGCCCACTTAAACACTCCTATGTAATATTTTAAAAGTATGAAATGGGCTTAGTGTAAAATAGAACCAGGCTAACTAGTCTTAGTTTGAAAGTCTTAGTTTGGATATTAAAACCCCAGCATTTCAAGAAGAATCAGTGTTTGGATGTGCCCCAGGTTTCAGAGAGGGTACCCCCTGCTAAGAAAATTAGGGCTTCACATCCTGAGGTAGTACAGGCTTTCCATCAGTAAGGTGTATGGTTGATAACTTTGTAGAAAGCGTTAGTATATTTTAGGTGAGGACTGAAATGGTGGTGGAAGCTTCATGTCTCTTAACCTTTGCTCTCACTCCCACTTTCAAACACTCAACTCTCATTTCTACAGAAGCTGTTGAGAAACAGTGAAGATGTAGAACTGCTATCAGCACCCTCATCTGACAACAAATTCAAGAAACCCAAGGAGCGCATATTCCTGTGTTAGTCAAATTGTTCAAGCGTTTCTATAAACACTTGCTGTGGATGTATTCTCCTAGGAGTGATGTTTTCTACAGGATGCACCTCCCATGAAATGGTGTTTACCTAATTCTTTGTGTTGAAAGCAGAATTTAAAGAAGGCAAATTATAATTTGGCTTTAGCGAGTGATGTTTGGCAGTTCATTTGCTTTCTTAATACAGAAATGAAAATAGTGTGACAGTATGTGAGAAATTGTTTATTCAAAGCTGTTCAAGAAGTAGACTGCTACAGACCTTACTGTTGTTCCTGCAATGAAGTAATTGGCTCTGAGGGCAATGCAAGCAGGACACAGTTACAGAATAAGGTCTTTATTTATGTTAACATTATTCTTTAAGCCTTCTTGCAGAGCAGACTGTGAGATGCCGGGTGCTTTCAAACACAGGGCAAGGAGGCAGTCCCATTCTATTGGTTGTTCTTTTAACATGACACACCTAGCACGTGCATAACTCTTCCAAAAGTGCTTTGGGCCCTTAGGGTAAAGAACCGATCAGCATTGTGACACTTATTTTAAAGATGAAATTCAAAGTGATAATTGGACTATAAACGAGGCAGCATATGTGTTCAAAGTGGTCCACGAGGTCTTTTCTTAGACTGAAAGGCAGCCTGTGGTGTTTGGGATTTCTCTATTTCTTGGCCAGTGACTGACTGGGGGGATCCTGATGGCTGATGGAGAGGTACAGCCTGGCTACCTAGAATAAGACTTACTCAGTTCACATCTGTACCCACACTTGCTGGACCTGCTGCATGTCTGCTGTGGTTGGTTGATGAAAAGCAACAAATTCTTATTTGTTTAAGAGGGGGCTGACTTGCAGCCATGAAATGCGATAGAGTAAAATGAGATGTTTTCACTTTTGTGTTAAGCATTTGTCCTACCAAGTTGTGTAACTCAAGTGTTAGGTGCTGAATCTCAGTGAAACATCGTCATCCTTGGAAAACTGTAGAGAGAACATCACAACCAAGTGTCTGTATTTGGCATACAATTGTCATGTTCTTTTTTTGCGGAATGATTCAATTGTGTTAATTTTTATTTTGCCCTGTGTAGCACATCTAACTGCAAAAGCACTAGGCATTCTTCCCTGCCTTTGGCATTTAATCCAGTGGTGTATGTGAAAAAAACAGTTTTGAAGATATGAGGGAGGGGACACCAGATTACGTATTTTCTCACTGATAAAGCTTTTGCAAAGATTCTTCCAGCTTTTGAAATGGCTCAGTTGTGCCAGTTCAGATTTGCATTTCAGAATGGTTCATCTTCTTATTTGCAGTAAAAGTGAGGATATTGATGGGATATATAGTGTTGCAATATGGGATGGGATACAGATGGAATATGGAATTCACCTGTAGTGAATTTGTGATACACGGTGGATTTGGTTTAAAAAAAAGAACAGGTTTGTGCTTTGAAGCCCAATGATGACAATTTAAATTAGTTTTTAGTTATATCATAGCTGTGTTGACCTCAAATTATTTTGAGACACCAGTGCTAAAGTGGAACATAGTAAAACATTTGTTCTGAAGTCAGAGAAACTAGCTCCTTGGTCTTCTTTCAGTAAAGGTTAAATCCTGTATTGGAAGAACAATAGTCTCAAAAATGCCAGTTGTACTTTATATATCATCTCAGTGTGACTTTTTTTTTTAAAAAAAGTTCTTTTTCCTATGTATTATTTCCTCATATCGTTGCATCTCAGTGCAGTCTGTTGCTCTGCATTCAAATGAAATATACCATTAAGATATATAATACTGAAAGCCTCTGCTGTGAAATCCAGTGAGACCCATTTTCCCTTTTACTAGTAGATAGTGATAATGTAAGTCTCTAATCTCATTAGTTCAGAAGAACCACCCCATAGCACTTGGGTGCTTTAAAAAAAAGCAAGAAGTAGAAGACATGATTAAGTTTGTAGGAATTGGAAGGAAAATGTTCCTTTTGAGGTAACAATACACTTGCACTCTTGCAGTATTAATGTTCTGGAAGACAACGGAAGAGTCTGTGATTTTGAAGCTGATTTGCCTGTATCCTGCATGAGAAAACTTAGTATTTTGCATTAGTATGTTTTTGATACAACTATAAAATGGCATGTTGATATTTTTTTTACTATTTGCAATTTGCCTTTCTGTCAATATTCTTTATGCTGTTTATCTTCCCACCCTCTGTGAGGGGAGTTGGCAACTATTCTCAGGTGTGTGTTGCTACTCTTGGCAAATACAGAATCTATCAGCTCTTCATAGACATGTTTAGTAAGTAGCATTATTGTTTTATTGAAGCATTTAAATTTGACTGATGAGTTCATCTATATGATTTTTGCAAAAGTCTGTTAAATCCATTTGTTTGTTAGTCGTATATAATTGCCTATGCTTGTGTTAATGCTGTTTTACAGAAGATTAAGCAAATGCTATAGAATCTAAATTCCAGGTTTTGAAAGAAAAGTGCTGATGATTTCAGTGTTTGATTTAGATAGAAAATTAAGCTTAGTAGAGGACAGACAAGAAGCAAGTGGTAAGAAAATATATGTCAGATCAACTCTTCGTGTATTAGTTATTCACTTGAGCAACTTTACTCTCTGGTTTGTAGGTCCATCCCGTGCTTCTGGGTGCCACGTGTTTCGTAGTCCTTTGTGCTACTCTTAAATGCAAATCTCACCTTAAATTTGTTTCTCAGCCTGTTTTGTTGAAAATACGGACAAAGGCTAAAAGGTCAATCATATTTATCTTAATCCAAATTATTTTCAGTAACTGTGTTTTCATTCCTCATTTATTCTAATGAGGCATGTATTATATGTGCCCTAAAATCAGTATAAAGTACAAAGTACTATTTATAGAATTATGAGTTAAAAAAAGAGAAATGTCCATTATTATTCATGTAATGCTGTATGTGTTTTATCAGCTATGCAGTGCGGTTTATCAGATATGGTACATTGAATCACATTAGAATCAATGAGAAATGGATATGTGACTATTCACCATGCTCATTTGTTATAATGTTTTGGTTTTTTAGAGCTGCTAAGGGTTTATTATCAAAATTGTATTTTTGTGTGTACTGCAGTTACCCTTAAAACTTATCAGATAAATTAGCACTCAGAATGGAATAATGTGTTGTAGCAGCATTTCTGGTAGGTGTATCATGTCATGTCTTGTCTTTCCTCCCCTTCCTATCCTTTGTTTTGTCCTGTCATATACATATATATATATCTCTCGCATAGATATGCATTTGGAGAGTGGTGGTGATGATGGGGTTGCACGTGTCTGTTAATGTAAGTTTGATCTACTTGTTTGGATTCTTGCCGGGAGAGGAACTTGGTTGTGCTGTAGGTAGTGAAGCAACAACCTGTAGAGGTCCATGGCAGCCCATCAGTGTGAGGACTTATTATAGATGTCATCTAAGAGATTTATGGTAGAGATGAGCCATATTACAGAACAAGAGGAGGGACAATCAGTAATCCTAGATTATAGTACCATCACTTTGAATTTAAATAGTTATTGGCTGTACACTCCTCTCCAGAAGGACAGATGCTTATTTAACATATCAGGTTGTAGAGGACTATAACGCTACCTGGAGAGTTAGTCTTAAACCTGCTCTTTCTCCTTGGCCTTTTGCAAAGCTTTATCTTGTGACTCTCTGAAAAAAACTGGCCTCTAAGTACCTTAGTTGTTCACCTCTTTTGATAGGAACGCATATGGTGCCATATTCTAGCCCCTTGCTCCACCTCCTCTGAGATAGTTTGCTAAAATTCAGTGCTTTTCTATACAATCTACTCAAACACATCCTTCAGTAGTGGCAGTGTCTTCTGGAATGTTAATGACTAGTTCTTCCTTAGGGTTATCTTTGTTTTCATCCTGAATGTCAGGTAGCCCTATGTGGTGAACACAACATTAGGCATTCCAGGAATGTAGACAGTGCTTTCATCTTGTACTTGGTTAGAATTTATTAAATGAAAATGTCTGGTGTTGGATTTTGAAGTGCTGGAGTCAATACCAAATTCATCAGTGATTTCTATGCGGCATCTTACAGGATAGCAATGAGTACTGAAATATGTTCTGTGATAGTTTTCTATTCTTTTTGTTATTGAAAAAATTCTTTGTTTTGAGATAGACCATCTCTTATCTCCAGGAAGCTAGGAGATATCTTTCCTTCTGCTTTGTTTCCCAAGAAATTCAAGTTATGCAGAATCAAAAGCCACAGTCCTGCCTGCATGTATGTGTAAGTTCAGATGTTGAGTCGTTCTAATAGTTGTATCCATATTTTATTTATTATATCTGTGTGTGACAGACATCAGAGCTTCTATTGCAAACCCACAGATGTAAAACCAAAGGATGCTGTAGTAGGAGCTAAAGCATTGAGTTGCTCTAGATTGAGCTGTAACAGACTGATACCTATGGTAGAAAGTATTTTCACTGGAGAGCTATATGGGGCTGTACTTATTAGATGTGATAATATAATACATTATTGTAATTTGCACACTGAAAACTATTTTGCTTCCTGGAATATGAGAAAACCTGAAATATAGAGGAACTTGTGTCATGAATCTTAACACTCTAGCATAGGGGTTCTTGAATTTGAAACTTGACTTGTTCATATACCATCTACTAGCAGCTTTTAAGTGAATTGATTAAATGCAAAGTGCATTGCCTGTTTCCTATCTTTTACATTTATTAGCATAACCTCTGTCTTTTTGAAAGCAGAAAATATTTGAGGTTTTGTAGTTTTTCTTCCTTTTGGAAAAAACCTCTGTGTGTTTTTGCTTTGTTTTTCAAGTTTTTAGTTTGAGTTCTCAGCTGGTCTGAACACCGTCTAGTATCATACGGTCTTTCGAACACTTCTACAATATTGGTCAAATGATTCCTACTGTCTACGTGTGGCTGGAACTAACACAGTTCCCATTTATTCCTCTGTAAGTCAGGTCTTTCACTTTGGGTGTAAGAATTCTAAGTAATTTTCAATGTTCTTATGTGTTCTTTGCAAGATTTCATTGTTATTATGCAAGTGTGTCTCTGAAGAGGTGGCGTGCCCTTATACTAACTTAGTTCTTTATATTCTAACTCTCCATAAAGAAGTGTCATACAGGGTTTGTTTTTGTGCGTAGATTTGAGGAACAGAATATAATCCAAGCACTTTTTAATCATGAAGTGTAGTTTCTTTACCTCTAATAGCTTATATACCCACTGATGGTTTTGTATTGTAGAAGATTGAAATTTTCCTCCCTATAGTTGTAGCTTGAAAGCCAGTGCAGCATGTCAGTCCCCTACAAAGACCCCTGTCACATCGGGGACTGCTGTGCCTATGGTTCCCAGTGGAGATGTCCTGCGTGGGGCGAGCGTGCCCTGGCCCCCTCCCGCGGACGCCTTCTCTCCCAGAAGCACCTTGCACTGTATTGCCTGTTTGACTGGTCGGTGGAGTGTGCTTTTCATCACCTTCCTTTCTTAATCAGGATTTGATGTCAAGAAGAAAGTTGATGAGTGTTATTTTTCCTGATCCTCTGTGAATACCAGTTACAATTGTGAGATGTGTTTGAAGGACTGAGAGTTGCATTCCCACTTACTTACCAAATTTTCTTTAAAAATTGTCCCATGTCATTATTCTTTATATTTTCTAGTTCTCTCTTTGAAACTTTTTGCCTACTCTGTAAGTGTAGTTTTCTTTCATATTACAGTGTAAGGATCTTTATGACATTTCACATTTTCTTGCCTTTAGCCCTTTCTTCTTCTTTGCTTTCTACTTTCTACTTCCTGCTTGCTTAGTTAATCCCGTTTCATGTTTTGTTTTTCTTCTGCCTTTCAATTTTCCCAGACTTCAGTTGTTTCTTTGTGCTAGGTACATCTTGGAGGCTTATAGTACTAATCAGGGCTTACAAGGCTTGTTTTGCCCATTATATATAATAAGGATCAATAGCTCAGCTTGACTGCACCTCACACCTCCGTGTCTTTGAACAGGAGTTAGGTTTGAGCCCCGTAACTCTACCTAATGCTAGACATCATGTCCATAGCCAAACTGCTGCAGATAGCTTACCTGTTCGGAAGCAGATGGGGATTTGGAGGACTATAGCTCCTCCGCATCCACTGTCAAATTTCCTGATACTCAGAGCTCAAAAGTCATGCCTGTTTGCGGTAAATTCAGTCAGGCATCCAGCCTGGCGCTGTGCAGATCTTCTCAGTCATATTTAATTATGCAGGTTTATCTTTAAATTGTGTTTCTGCAGGTGCATTTATTTTGTCACAGAAAGCCTTAATCTTAAAAAAAAAGGTGGTTTGAAGTTAATCATTGAACAAATTCATGGTTAATTACCTCCCCAAACTACACTGTAATAAAAGTGAAGTTAAATTTCAAGCTAGGTGCCCAAATCTTCATATTAATTACTAAATAGAAGCTATCCTGTACAGTCAGTTATTTGCGGCTGTAAATATTCTTTGTTTTTATTGATAGCTTGTTTGTTCGAATACAGTTGTAGATATGTTCTGACAGCTGTGAACATGCATATTTCCTATGTAGGTGATTGCATGGAGAAAAAACTTGCTTTCTGAAGAACTAAATGATATTGAATGTTAGAAATATTGCACAATATAACAAATGTTATTTTAGCTATTTATTAGATAAATTAATAGTCTCCACCTTTGCACTTTTTAATCAGCATTCATAAATAACCTATGGGAGAGAGGTAATCCTTCTGAGCATTGCTATATGCTCTCCTAAAGTGAGGCTCTGGTTTGGTGACTGTGGTTTGTGGAAGAATTAATGACATTGAGTGTACAAAATTACTTTAAAATGCAGTATATTTCTCTGTGTTTTGAAGATCAAAGAAAGCATAAACATGAGAACAAATAGGATCTATTTACTTATTTTGCTCTAAGATAAAAAGGAATCCCAAGTGAAATTAAATTTATTTTAATTACTGATTTAACATCAAATGGTAAGAGTGTTTCTTCAGTTGTTTTTAAGTTAATGGAATGGATATGAAAGTGTTGCATATAGCCTGTATACTTTATGTGTTTACCAGTGAGCAATATTATAATAGTAATGAGAAGGTGAGTTTCTTTTGCCATTCTCCCATACTATGCTGTATATAAGGGCCAGCTTTAAAGAAAACAGAATGCGATATCAGTATGTCTGTCTCTTGGGGAGAACCTACCTGAAAATGAAAGCATTTTTTAAAAGATATATTGAAGTTCTTTCATTGTAGATATTTGGAAAACAGATTTTCATATGTTATATTAACATATTTTGATGCCTGGAAAACTATATTTTTAAAAAACATATGTTGCATTTAAAAATGCAAAAATGCATTTTAGTAAAACTAAGTAAACCTAATACTGAGGGAAAAATGCTTTTCGGGAAGCTTAGTTTTGTGTGTGTGTGTTTTGTTGGGTTTTGTGTGTGTGTGTGTGTTTGTTTGGTTTTTAATATTAACAATTTTCAAAACAGAGGGGTTTTGGAAGGTTTTCTGTGAAGAGAATCTGTGTTCAAATTGTGACCATCATCCGTATCTTGTTTTTCTTCTAAAGGAATTGGTTAGTAATGTTTATGATGGGATGTTAGTTTGAGAGGTAAAGATGTGCCATTAAGAACTTTTATATATCCTGCCAAATCATTTATTGCCTTTCACAGTACTGTTATCACAGAATCACAGAATCACAGAATGTTAGGGATTGGAAGGGACCTCAAAAGATCATCTAGTCCAATCCCCCTGCCAGAGCAGGAAAACTTAGGTGAGGTTACACAGGAAGGCGTCCAGGCGGGTTTTGAATGTCTCCAGAGAAGGAGAATCCACAACCCCCCTGGGCAGCCTGTTCCAGTGTTCTGTCACCCTCACTGAGAAGAAGTTTCTTCTCAAATTTAAGTGGAACCTCTTGTGTTCCAGCTTGAACCCATTACCCCTTGTCTTACTGTTGGTTGTCACCGAGAAGAGCCTGGCTCCATCCTCGTGACACCCACCCTTTATATATTTATAAACATTAATGAGGTCACCCCTCAGTCTCCTCTTCTCCAAGCTAAAGAGACCCAGCTCCCTCAGCCTTTCCTCATAAGGGAGATTCTCCACTCCCTTAATCATCTTTGTGGCCCTGCGCTGGACTCTCTCCAGCAGTTCCCTGTCCTTCTTGAACTGAGGGGCCCAGAACTGGACACAATATTCCAGATGAGGTCTCACCAGGGCAGAGTAGAGGGGAAGGAGAACCTCTCTGGACCTACTAACCACCCCCCTTCTAATACACCCCAGGATGCCATTGGCCTTCCTGGCCACAAGGGCACAGTGCTGGCTCATGGTCATCCTGCTGTCCACCAGGACCCCCAGGTCCCTTTCCCCTACACTGCTCTCTAATAGGTCATTCCCCAACCTGTACTGGAACCTGGGGTTGTTCCTGCCCAGATGCAAGACTCTACATTTCCCCTTGTTATATTTCATTAAATTTTTCCCCGCCCAACTCTCTAGCCTGTCCAGATCTCGCTGGATGGCAGCACAGCCTTCTGGCGTGTCAGCCACTCCTCCCAGCTTGGTGTCATCAGCAAACTTACTGATAGTACACTCAATTCCCTCATCCAAGTCATTGATGAATATATTGAACAGTATTGGTCCCAGAACTGACCCTTGAGGCACTCCACTAGATACAGGCCTCCAACCAGACTCCGCCCCATTGATCACAACTCTCTGGCTTCTCTCCTTCAGCCAGTTTGCAGTCCACCTCACTACCCGATCATCCAGTCCACACTTCCTCAGTTTTGCCGTGAGGATGCTGTGGGAGACGGTGTCAAATGCTTTGCTGAAGTCAAGGTAGACCACATCCACTGCTCTGCCATCGTCAATCCACCTTGTTACGTCTTCATAAAAGGCTATGAGGTTGGTCAAACACGACTTCCCCTTGGTGAAGCCATGTTGACTGTCCCTGATGACCCTCTTATCCTTGATATGTCTTAAGATGGCACCAAGGATAAGGTGTTCCATCACTTTCCCAGGGATGGAGGTGAGGCTGACCGGTCTATAGTTGCCCGGGTCCTCCTTCTTGCCCTTTTTGAAGACCGGAGTGACATTTGCTTTCCTCCAGTCCTCAGGCACCTCTCCCGTTTCCCAGGACTCGGCAAAGATGATGGAGAGCGGTCCAGCAATGACTTCAGCCAGCTCCCTCAGCACCCGCGGGTGCATCCCATCTGGACCCATGGATTTATGGATGTCCAGATTGCTTAATTGCTCCCTAACCCAGTCCTCATCAACTGAGGCAGACTCCTCCATTGCCCTGCCTTCCTCTGGGGCCTCAGGGGTACGGGGCTCCTCAGGACAGCCTCCGGCAGAGTAGACAGAGACAAAGAAGGCATTCAGTAATTCTGCCTTCTCTGTATCTTCTGTCACCAGGGCACCCACCCCGTTCATCAGTGGGCCTACATTGCCTCTGGTGTTAGTTTTATCTGCCATGTATTTGAAGAACCTCTTCCTGTTGTCCTTGACCCCTCTCGCCAGGTTTAACTCTAAGGAGGCCTTAGCTTTCCTAGTTGCCTCCCTACATCCTCTGACAACAGCCTTATATTCTTCCCAAGTGGCCAGCCCCTCCTTCCATGATCTGTAAACCCTCCTCTTCCACTTGAGTTTGCCCAGCAGTTCCTTGTTTAACCACGCAGGTCTCCTGGCTCCCTTCCTTGACTTCCTGCTTGTCGGGATGCACTGATCTTGAGCTTGGTAGAAGCAGTTCCTGAATGTTAACCAACTATCTTGGGCGCCTTTACCTTTAAGCAGCCTTGCCCACGGGATTTCCTCCAGCAACTGTTTGAAAAGGCCAAAGTTGGCCCTGCTGAAGTCCAGGGTTGCAATTCTGCTCGGTATTCTGCTCCCACCACAGGAGATCCTGAACTCCACCATCTCATGGTCACTGCAACCAAGGCAGCCCCCCACCTTTACTGCTTCGACCAGACCCTCCTTGTTAGCGAGGACGAGATCCAGCAGCGCACCTCTTCTAGTCGGCTCCTCCACCATTTGCATCAGAAAGTTATCGTCAATGCACTGGAGGAACCTCCTAGACTGAGGCTGGCTGGCTGAGTAGTCCTTCCAGCAAACATCAGGGTAGTTAAAATCCCCCATAACAACCAGAGCCTGTGACTGTGAGGCCACGCTCAGCTGCCCATAGAAGGCCTCATCAACTTCCTCACCCTGATCTGGTGGCCTGTAATAGACTCCCACAACAGTGTCACCCCTGCCAGCCTGCCCCTTAATTCTCACCCACAGACTCTCAACTCGCTCCTCAACCGCACCTGGACAGTACTCTATACATTGCAGTTGCTCTCTCACATAAAGAGCAACTCCACCACCTCGCCTGGCTGGCCTGTCTTTCCTGAAAAGGGCATAGCCATCCATGACCACATTCCAGTCATGTGAGCTGTCCCACCATGTCTCTGTAATTGCCACCAGATCATAATCTCCTGACCGAACGCAGGTTTCTAACTCCTCCTGCTTATTCCCCATGCTGCGCGCATTGGTGTACAGGCACTTCAGGGAGCGAGCCGAGTACACCGATTTCACCCTAGGGGCCTGGGGGGCCTCCCGGTCTTTATTGATTTTAGTGTGCTGCCCCACTGATGCAAGCCCAGCTACAACCCCATCCCCCTTCAAATCTAGTTTAAAGCCCTGCAAATGAGCCCTGCTAATTCCTGTCCCAGCATCTTTTTACCCCTGTGTTATGACATTGTAAGTTTGACCATTAAATATATAACTGAAATATTTACCTGGATCTGTAAATTTTTCAGGCCAGATTCATCTAACTGCCTCCCAGCAGTCGTTTTTCCCCCTCAGTGCCATCACTGCACAACTCCATATTCTTAAAAGAAAACAAATCCCTGAAAACCCCAAACTTCCTATATAGTCTGTAACATTCTGTTACGAACAAACATTGAATGCAGTAATTCAAGTTCCAAGTTCCAGTGTCAGTGCTGTGTGTTACAGTGTGTCAGGGGTTCAGTGAATAATCAGGGCAAGTCACATTTCTCTGTAAGTAACTTATTTGGTATTTTCCACTGTACCATACTTTTCAAACTTTATAAATGTTTAATGATGGCACCATTTAATTATGTGTTCGAATGACAAAGATTGTGTTTATCATGAATTATTTACTAGGATGAAGATTTTATTCAATTTTTTTGTTCAGTATGGAAGATATTAGGAAAGGGGACTTCGGGATCGGTTTTAATGACTATTTAATGCCTAACTGGTTTTGACTTTCTATTGCTTCACAAGCCCTTGGGAAGGCATAATGTTTAGTCAAATAATGCATGCTACTGTATTTTAGGAGCATCAATGCATTGGCTGTTTGAATACTCAGGGATATTTCATGTTTGGGATACAGCAGCATGTGAGTACTGACTCAGATGATACTGAGAAACTACTCAATGACTCTGCTGTTGAGGCCCCCTCCTCTCAGCCACTGTTCTAAGTCTTAGTCCAGAAATGTCCACATGCTTTGGAGAATATTTAGCAATATGGAAAGATACTGACAGGAAAAATAGGCTATATTTATTAAAATAGACTATATTTCAGTGAGGTACTTAAGCGTGTGAGTTCATCTGTTACTACAGTGAGAATAATTAAACATTTAAGCACAGGCTTATCTATCGCACTAGTGAAGGCTCTAGTCATCAGTGCTGGACTCCTGCTTATCTCAGTCTGATTCTGAAGTGGCATCGGCTTCCCCCGGTGCATGTGAACGTCGTCAGCGGGTTCAGGAAGCGACACCCTCTTGTGAAGTGACCTGGTATACGTGGCTACTTAAATCTGCACATGGGTAGTTTTTGATTAGTTACTGTCGACATGATGTAATCCATAAAAGTGGTGTTAGTGCTTTTGTATCTGGAACTGAATGAAGCCCTTAGCATAAAAAGGCCTCCTTCTCCACCACTTTCTGTTTAGTGACATGAAAATGCATGGATTTTTGCGCATTTATCGTCAGAGTCTGTTTGAAAAAGATCAGAATAAAGAACAATATCTGTTGGTTCGACCAGAGAGATCAGTTGTTGCTCTGTGTAAATCAGCATACACTCCACAAATCCGAGAAAGTATAGATTATAGAATGGGATTTTTAAGGATGGTTAAATTCTACTTATTACATTTGGCTGTATGGGTCAGCTGTGCTGAAGTGCTCTTTCTTAAATACAGTAGTTTGCTGTGAGTGGAATGTATAAATTTGCATTGTTTTGGTCAGAGAACTAGAAAGAAATGAGCACTGAGACATTGTTGGCAAGTAGTGTCTCTAGAGAATTGCAGTAGGGAACCTTTTCTGTTACCGTGTATTTTAAGGTACAGGTAGGGAACCAAGCCTGAATATGCCAGGAACTCTACAAATGTGTAACAAATAGATCAGTTGCCAGATCTGAAGAATTTGAGGACTAAGATGAAAGACAATAGGTAAGGCAGGAAGTTGCAAGGTAAAGCATAAGGTAAAAGTCAGGTGACTGTTACATTATACTTACATCTGAACTATAAGGAGTGTTTTCAAGTGCTACAAGTGTAATAGGTACTGTTTATCTCATATTGGTACAGTTATATACTCATTTAAATAAATAATGTAACTATGTCAAGCACCATAAAAAGGTCAAAAAGCAAGTTGAAGCATCACAGGATAAAATAAGGAACTGAATTATCTACAAATTTCTGTCCTTCTTGCAAGTGCTGCTGCAGTGGAAGGTTGCTACAGTACTGCAAAATGTTTTGAAGGCTCTAAACGCCTGTGATCCGAAGTGTTCTCTGTGTTAGTAGACATGAGGTTCTCAATACATGTGTGAGGCTAAATGCCTGTGTGTGTCACTCCTGGTTAAGCTGGATGTGTATAGTAGATAGAACAAAATATTTTACAGTGTTTAAAAATACACTAGATGAGATTAAGATTATTAACTACTTACTAGGCTGCAAAGTAAGGTTGAAATAATTCTTTGGAGCACTGGTACCAAAGCAACAGACCTGATGCATGTGAAACATCCACTGTGAGGATTACCTCATATATCAAGGTACATCGTTCAGTTCATGTCTGTGTGCCTATTGCTTTCTCAGATTCACTATCTTATGTCCTTATATTGGTTCTGATCCATTAAGAATACAAAAGGCCACATTTGTCGTAGTACTTCAAAATGTGTAGAAGTGTCACTGCAGACACACAGTGAAAGCTGGATATTTTGGAGTACACAGGCAGTGGCATCTGAATATTAAAGAATTTTGGTATGATACAGTTAATTTTTGAAGTATATCCTGAAGGAGAAAGCTTAATATTTAGTAGAATATATTTTGAGAGAAAGATTCTGCCTCATTTCGGTTTGCTGTTGTGACACTGTGCTCATCAACTGTGTAGCGCTGTAAGGTACTTCAGCATCTGTCAGACTTGTAATCTGATGAGCTATACTTGGAATAAACCTGAGTTGATGAAACAATCAGTGAGCCTTTGGCACTCTCAGAACTGATTAGTGAAAATCCAGCTGGTCTTTGCTTATGTGACACATAACACTGCGCTGTATATATTAAGGCTGAATCATTGAGATTTTCCACTGTGACTGACCATTACTTAATGCTAATAGCTGCTAAGGGCATGATCGCCTCATTTAGAGAGATCGCATATCCTTTCAAACAGGGTAGAATTGTAATTATGTAGATATTCAGTATTTGTTAACAGGTAGTCACCTATTGTGGGGCTTCTTATTGATATTCCAGACAGCTCTGGTCATTTTTCTGTAGATATCAGTAGTGCAGTGACTGCTAAATGCATAAGAATGATTGATTCAAATTTATGCATGTTAATTTTTAGACTTTCTGTCTAGACTCCGTAAAATTAACCAGTCATCCACTGAGATATAACTGAATTTCAAGATACTGCTTGACAAACTCTATTGACAGCTCATGTGACACACCCCCATAAAAAGCAGTGACTGCTTGCTACTTAGCTGATATATGACACATACAATACCTTATTTGGAGTATAACATTCCATGCATTATGCCTGTAAGAAATGTACTTAACGTGGTTCAGGGAAACAAGTATGCACTTTTCTATTTGAGAAGGATTTGTACAAACCAACTGATGTGATTACTCGCATGTATCAGATTATGGGATTGACCCTGAAGTCTGTGGATACACTTGAAAGTACAGTCAAGGTTTGTGACCTTTGTCTGCAAGAAAACAAGAATACTACAAAATAAACATATATATAGTGTTATACTGAGAGATTTGAACCAAAATCTGTCTAATAATAATTCAGTGAAATTCAGGAATGTCTTTGGCACTCTACATCAAGTATTTATCTCCAGCTAAGATAAAATGAGGGTCGAGACAGATTTTGGCTATTAGAGATGGAGTGTTGCTTGCTTTATTGAATGTGGTAATTTAAAGCTGCATAAGGAAAAGATGAAAAAAAAAGATTCTCCAAAGTGAATTTTGTAGTGACTTTTTTGAAAGACTGGTCACAAATTCTTTTTAGAAGTTAAAGGAGGGCTGTTTGCAGTTAACTGTATGTTGGTTGGATGGACACAAGCCTCCCTGAATTGATACTAGTTGACTGCTTCTGGTATTGAAATTGGTATCTCACATTTAGGGCTCTTACATGGAAAGATCTCATCTTTTATTATAAAATAATGACAGCAGATTTATAATTTAGCATTTTGTAAAACTCATCAGAACGATACGTATGGAGAAATATCATAGCCCTGGTGGGTTATCCTGACATGCCTTAGACTGGTAAAATTGTAAATGATGCCACTTGGTTAGTGTGGCTTGGTCTAGCCACAATGTCATGGAATCATTGTACCTAGGAGGGATGGGCAATGCCATCAAAATGTTTTGCCTGGCACCCATAAATATTACAAATGCTGTAAATACTCTTTGACCTATCTATCCTTTCTCTGATGCCTAATTTCATGTCATTAGATCTGAAACTGTCATGGCTATGGGCTGGACGCTGCAGCCCAAATGGGTGCTGGGACGTTCCTGCCCAACTTTTCCTATATGACAGGGCTCTTTCCCTGCACAGCTCTCCTCTTCATCTGTGTTCTCCTCGAACCCTACAGATACTTTTTGCATGAGTTGCATAGCAGTGCTGCTTTTGCTTTGGAGAAGGATGTGAACAGCTCTGCCCACCACTCCTGTGAGCCCAGGAGCCCCATTTTAGCCCAGCCTGAGGCCATCCGTCCCAGCCCCAGTGACACTGACACCAACGCCGTAGGCGTGCTGGCCTCCAGCTCTGCCCCAGCCCAGCCCTGCTGAGCCAGGCCTGACCCACAGGCTGACATCCTGGCCTGGCCTCAGCACATCTGTGTCGCCATGGTGCCCAGGGCTGTCCCCGAGCTGTCCCACTCCCTGGCTGGGCTAGTCAGGCTCTGCCCTGCCAGCTCCTGGGAGAGCCCTCACTGCACCCCAGGGAGCTGCTGGACCTGACTGGCACACAGATGTCACGATAGCATGGTAGAACCCATGCCTTGTCGTTTTAGTACAATTCAGTATTTTGTGGATTTACGACCCTGACCTTACAGTGATACCAGCATATTAGCCATTGTGGTAGGAAGGGATCAGGCCGCACAGAATAATACTAGTGTTTGAAAATGTTCAAAATTTTAATATGAGATTATACTCTTCAGTGAGGAGGGTGCTGCAAACCTCAGCTGATGGATTGTGTGACTAAGCCAATTTCTTTCCTGTGTGAATACTTTAACTGAGATGATAATATGTGGAGAAATCCAGAGGGCCGGTTTTTCAAAAGTAGTTTGATGAAAACTCTCATTTTATTTCAAACAGATTTAAGTGTCTATGTATTTTAAAGATCTAGGCCAAAATATTTTAAAATCCACAACATTAAGTAGGAGTAATGGAAATTAACGTCTTTTGACAGCGACTCAGTCTTAGGTGAATGTATTGGTTAGCTGTTCATCACTGCTGTGGTTCTCACCTAACTTTTTAAATTGATATTTGTTTGGAGGTTTGTTATAGTTAATCAATTTTTCATAATAGCCCATGTAAATACAAATACAGAAATATATTCTCAAGTTGTTTATGTTCCTTTCTTCTAGCACAAGAGGAATGGTTTAGACTATGAATTTGCATCAGAATAATTCATAAAGTGGCGTTTCTTTCAGGGCCATTTATTTCCTCCCAGGCCCTCTCACAAAGTAGCCGTAGTAGAATTATGGATATTGGCATCTTTTTGTGAATTACTTGTACAAGTGCCCCAGGAGGCAACCTGCTACTGGACCGTGGTTTAGTAGATTGTGGGGGCAAGTTAGGATTGCAGGAGGCATTGCCTAAGAACACAGCAGGAGTAACAGTGCTCGATGTTGGGGACAACACAAAGGTTATCACGGGTTTCCGTACTCTGTAGAGTTGTTGGAGAAATCCAAGCAGAGTAAGACAGTATGTATTAATATGTTCATCCTAGCACATCACAGGCTGTTTCAAAGCATTCTGTTTCAGCTAGTGTGGAAAAAAAGTACATGTATGTTGGTGTCACAGCAAGATGTTTTGAATGTGTTGATATCTGGAATGTATCTGGCCACAGTAGGGGAAGATGATGTATTTTTACATTAAAAATAGTTTTTGTTGTAGTCATGAGTTAGTTTGGTATTTCAGAGGAACATTTCTGGATAGCAGGTAGGATGGTTCTGTCAGCATGAGACATTTCTGATTCTCTAGTAGATATTCCTGCCTGAGTGCCTGTCCTGCAGAGGTCTGTTGCTCTGCTTCTCAGACAGTTTTACATTGTAAACATTTTGGTTCTTATCGGCCCTGTCAGGAAGCAGACAGTCTGCTGCTCAGTTTCTACATTAAATTGTATTCTGAAAATGGAAATATTTGGAACACAAATGCTCTGAATAAATATTCCAAACAGCAGAGAGATACAAAGCAGCAAAAATAATAAAAATGCTAGGCTCAGACTTGCAAAGTGATAACTCCATTGAAAGCACCTCATAACTGTGGGTCTATTTCCATTTTCTATAATCACACAGTGTGGAGAACTATTAGTGGAAAGTCTCTATGTGCAAACCCTGAGGAGGGCATCAATGAGAAGAAAAGTTTCCTTTGTGTTGATAATGGTGTGCCTTTGATGTACAAACAAAAGATAACCGATTTTAATGCTTTTTTTATAAAGAACCCTGTTTTCCCCATTTCTGTAAAAATGTGCCCTCTTTTGTTGGGACTGGTCTACGTGCAGTTTTTATTCTATTATGTTCACATCCCGTATGGAAATAGTCGTCTTCTGCCGTGGGCATAGATGTACAGTGTCAAGATGCCCTATCCCAGTAATGCCTTTTATTCTTGTTTTCCAAGACTAGCTTATCATAGAACGAACACCTTTATACCTCTAAGTCTGCATCCACATTAACGCAATTGTACCTCTTTAATTATACTTTTATAATTAAAATGATACGACTTCTACATGTGCACTGTATTTCTGTAAATACATTCCTTTTGAAATATTTTTAAAGATACCCATCTTATTCCTAGCATGTTTGTGTATAATCCTACCTCTCACAACCAGTAGTCTATTATGTATATCTAAGTCCCTGATGGTGCATTGTATCCTCAAGTCATTTAGCCCTTTCTCTGTTCATAATGATACCACTGACCCCTCTGAAGCAATTCCTTGAAAGGAGATAACAGTTTTTCCCCTGCCCTTGACCAGTAGCTGACTGTTGTGTTCAGCTCTCCTGAGGACACTGTTCTGTTTCTCTCAGGAATACGAAAAAGTAATTTCCCCAGATAACAGCCCAAAACCCAATTAAGCTTAGATTAAAGAAAAGAAGGATTTATTGGCATTTTATGGAATGGAGAGAAAAGGAAAATAAAAGATAGGAGATATTAAATTGCCTGAAGTGGAGACACAGTCTGTCCAGTTGCTAGCATTACTCTTCAGTTTACAGAATAATTGGTGGATTTTTAGCTGGTTTTAACCGTATAACAGCAAAATATTGGCTCTTCCACAGCCCAAAGCCATGTCTGTCTTTTTCTGTCAGAGCCGGAAAGACTGTGACACACAGTCTTGGAAACACTCTGTGTGGCTGGAAAACTCCCTCAGTGACTTGGTCTCTGAATTTGATGTGAAGGGGTCAGTAGTTACAAACCATGTTTATTTTCCCAGTGGGAGGCTAAAATACATGCAAATTTGGCTAGTATACAGGAATTTAATTTCCGTTTTCCTAGTACATTGTATTTTAGCACATGATTGTTTAACATCTTTCATACGGTGTATTTCACATCTCATTGCAATCTTCCAGAGGATCCATTGTCTTCTCATCACCTATTTAAATGGAACACTAGGTACTTTGTAGCTTGAAACACAAACCAAATTGTTGCATATCTTTAATGAACCCTCTCTTTCGATAGATTAGGATTGCCTTTAGTAACTGCCAGGTTACTTGGCCAGTTGAATAAACAGCTTCTTGCATGCATTTCAATTACTGCACTTTTGTATTGCTAATGAGACTAAGCAACAGTTTCTTGGAGGCAATCTTAATTTAGCAATTTCATTCACATTTTTATACAGGTAGAGTGTTCCAGCTATGTAATTAATGGTGCCATCTCAGCTTTAGAGGTGGCTTGATTAAAAATCAGCATGACAAATACATCGGGTATAATTCAAATTGTGAAGCCATGTTATAACTTCTCTTAAATTATTTTCATACTGCAGAGTTCCAAACTGCTTTACGGAGCATATGCAGAACACACATAGTACAGACCATTCTGTCCTCAGAAGGCAGCAGCCAAGTGGACAGTATCTGACTCAAGAAGGTTTAGTCGCAGCCAGAACATGACTCTTGTGAGTAAGACATGCCTTCCCCCTTCATTACTGGGAGCAGGCAGGACTTTCAGGGCTTTTATGGCCGCATTAGGAGGGTTTCCTCATGGTAAAATGAGTGAGCCTCACAAGGTGAAGGATTGAGATCACCAGTGTTATTAGTACAGTCAAATTCCAACCCAAACCAGTGTTAATGTGTACAATTGCATATTTTGAAGTTTCAGCAGCATTCAGAATGCTCTACAAGCAAAGCTGTGCTCTGATGGACAGCTGCAAAAGCAGTGGGATAAACGGTACTTGGATGGTTTGTAAATGAGCCTTAGGTCTTTTGTAGTTAGGCAGCAGAAACTTGAAATAATTCTCACTATGATATTGAAACTACCATTCAGCATTCTGGCCTTATTACTTCAAAGAGGAATTTGGAGCTATTGCACTAGGAAAGCAACCAGTGATATTCCAGGGTCAAGTGGTAAAACAGCGTCAGGGAAGGTTAGAGGGATGCATTTGCAAGTTGAGATGACATTGAAGGGGATCTAATTATAGGCTTAATTGCTGTAGGTAATGACAATTCAAGCTACTATATTTAACATAGCCTGGATAGTATAATGGAGGTCATCCAACAAACGAAACAACTCCAAAGCAGATTTTCAAGAAACATTTAAAAAGGAATGGAAAGTCTTAGACCCACTGAAGCCAAGAGGACTTTTATCAGTGAATCAATTTTTCCAGCAGAGCGCAGATTTCATCCTATACATAGGAGTGTGGTTTTGTTTCAGAAAATATCTTGAATGTGATTATTCATAAATTTCTAGTAATGTGTATGCTCAGCATTTTGCTGGAGTGGTGCCCACAATATGCTGCAGGTTTCTGAGCTGTCAGTTGGGCCAGGGTACGTGCTATGGTGCTATTACCAAATCCATCACTGGCTTGTGTGGTGACTTTGGCTGAGGCACGTGTGAATGTTTGTGATTATTTGCTCCTGAGTCTCTCCACATCTAAACTACCTATCTGTCTTCATAAAAAGCTTAAACAGCTATGATGAATAGTGCTCTATAAGTGCAGTAACTTGATGTTTTCAAGGAGGAGACAAACAAGGGCTGGTGAAAGAGTTGACTAGGTGGGTGAATGTAGCTGTATTGTCTTTATTCTTACTTGGCCATATTTGTAGTTCACAAAAGCGGAAACAATGTGGCATTAATTCATGGTCTATAAACCAAAATCACATTTTTAGTCTTGCGTTTCAGTCGGTCTCATTTTTATGAACTTTGCAGTTGTGTTTCACTTGGGATGTGTTTGGCTGCTTGACAAAGTGACTGGAGATTTATAATTCCTTATTAGTAACTCAGGGCTCTAAAGGGAATAACAGAGTACTTATTTACTTTTCTAGGTCAGACTCATGATGTAGGAGTTTAATGAACTTCTGCTAAACAGGAACTGAAGCAGAATTAAAATCTCAAAGTGCATCTGTCCAGTAAGGTTATTCATGTTATTTTCTATAGGTTAGATATTTTTTCCTTGTGCAGGGCTGTTTAGGCTGTACTTTCTAAGTAATCAGCTAAGAAGATGAGACTCTCATATAGAACCTGGTATTAAGTCAATGCACTGATGTGATTTTGCTCTGAAATTACGTTATGTCAGATAACTGTATTTATGTAACAGTGTTCAGAGCAGTAAGATCCCAGTTCAAATGTGCTGAAAAAGAGTTTGTGATTCATGTTAGCAGTTAAACTATTGCTGCAGTTTTGATGCCTCTCAGATATTGTTTGAATCAATAAGGTGGGCACTTCTCTGTCAAGAACACATTCAAATCTATGTTCAAGAAAAATGGTTCAGTATCTGTGCTTCCTGTAAATGTGAAGGGAATACAGTGTTTCATATTCTCACAGGAGATATACAGTGGGATTTACTTGAAATTATAAAATTAGTGATGGAGCTAAAGATGCATGGAAGAAACACAAAAACATGTTACATAACCACAGCCATGCTTTTCACTGGACTCATATTGCAGGAAAAAACATCTCTTTATTGAAGAGTTTGTATTACATTCAGAAATGTCTATGATGAAATGTGTAAATCACAATAATATATTTGAAGATCCTAAGCATTTCAATAGATACTGTTAAAGCCCTGGAGGTATAACTGTATGGACATAAAATGCCAAATCTCCTTGGGTTCTGCAGTATTTAATAAATATATACCAATTAAGATATGTTTAAGAAAGTATACAATTATCTGGGGAAAACAAACAAACAAAAATACAAACCAAGAGATAATAGAAAACATTGAGTGAAGGGTCATGTCTTAAATATCCTATCTTCACGGCTCTGAAGAAACACCTTCCTTCACGCTGTCCTAAATGCCGATCTTGAAATAAATTCTCTGTTCTTTTCTTAAACATCAGAGATCAGGGTCACTTTTTTGGCTGGACATGATTTACAGTTCTTTCTCTAAGGATACGACCCTAATCTATAAATTGTAATCTAACATGTGGGTCAGAGTACTTTGTACTTGTTGGAGCTGTGCCTCTAGGCACAAAGAACTGAGAAGTGGGCGTGTGAGCCAAAGGCTGGGAAGAGCTTGGCTCAACCCTGCTCCTCTTTCTGCGTATTATCCAGTGACCATTTTAAACAGAACTCATGAAAATCCTCAGAGCATCAACTAGCTTCTTCAGCCTTCAGGCAGGTGTCTTGTACAGTCTCTTCACCATTTCTTCTTGTTATTCACATTAGGTTTTCTTTGGCTGATTTCTGCATTAAGTGATGGAAAGGAGTATTGAACTTTGAATTCTTTCTGCCTTACTCCTCATCAACTAAGTTGCAAACTGGCAGAGAGTGCAGAATCCTAATCACTCTCTGTGATGTAAGAAAGAGAAAGAACGTAGCGTGACATTTGGATCCCAGGTGCTAAGAGTCACATGGGAGAAAACCAAAATGGCCTTTTTATTAAAGAAATATGATGTGCAAGAGAGAGAGGAGGGATTTTTTTATTTGCTTTTCTGGTTTTGACCAGAAAATATATAAACATTTGTACCTGTAAGTCTTGTAAAATTTGGCTTGGTTGTGGGGGGACGATGCAGCTTGCCTAGTACAGAGCACTTCTTTACCATGTAGCTATATTCCTGATAGGACTGCTTTTTTGGCATAATATGCTTTTTTGGCATAATATGCTTGTTTTGCTGTAACAGTAACATGCCTCTAGAATAAAAATTACCTAAGAAGGAGAAGAGCTGAATACAGAGGAAGAGCATCTCTCTCTTTGGGAGGGGTCGATGAGACAATAATGTAATAATAGCATTCCTATCCTATTCATTGATATGGATTTTTTTCCACTAAGATATAAGAACTACCTTGAAAACTGGGTCAACTTAAATGCTGTCACAAATGCTCATCACCAAGCGTGTATTGCTGCATACCTGTCACACTCAGTAGCTGAAACGAATTTCATGAAGAGACTGGGGTAAAAGGTGAAGCTCAGCAGGATTATTGACTGTGAAGGAATCACACTTTTGCAGTTTGTCTGGTACAAAACAAAAGAAATGGGACAAAATTGTGCTTAATACTGATAAATACAAGTAGTATTTGTCTTTTTGTTTTAAACTGATATTCTTGTTAGTCAAATTTATTTGCATACATTTGGTAAATGCATTATTATTCCCATGGTGGATTATTCTTGCTGCTTAAGAGACTGAATTTATTGACATATCTAGACATGGAAGTTTACTGGGAATTGCTTGAAACCCTTTAAGGGTTTAAAGTTCTTTAAATGGAGTTAGTTTCAGCATAATAATGGGATTGTTGGTGATAAATTATAATATTACATATTTACTGCTAACCAAGGAAGAGCTTTTTAGAAGATGCTCACACTTTTATGCCAAAATGAAGTTGCATGGATGAAAGCCATGGTGTCCTCTCATGGCATATCTTTGCTCCAGCAGCTCTTGATGATCATAGTTCACTGTAGAAAATGCAGGATTTGTGATGGAGAACAACAGCATCTCATCCTAGTTGAACTGTCCGGTAATGCTGGCGAAGTAACGGCACGTATGATTGATGTGCCCTTGTGTTGTATGTAAGTAGGCAGCTTTCCAGCCTGGAGACAGCCAGCGCCAGGGCTCCAGCCTGTACTTTCCTTACTGTGTTAACACAAGCTGAAAGCATCCTCTGAGACGGATCCATAAGCTTTTCTGTGCGGGTAGGAAAGTGGCAGAGAGCAGTTAAAGCTCAGGCCAGCTCTGCAGCTGAAGCCTGCCATAGGAGTAAGTGACTCTTTTATGTGCATCTGTATCCGTGCAGTCCTTGGCTTTTTCACTGGCAATGTCTTCAGGATGCCAAAAGGCAGTGGTGGCTTTGTGATGCAAATCAGTCCTGCCAAGTCTTACTTACTAAGAAGGTGACTCATTCGTTCAGGATCAGTTTTTAAGGCAGCTTGTAACCTCTCTCACTTGGCATGGGGATTTTGTAGAGTGTTTCAATGAGACAATTACGATCTCACTCAAAATATTATTTTTTTTTTTTTTTAATTTCCTTTCATTCACATTGTCACTTTGAGAGTCATATGTGAGTGCCAAGAACTGGACAGAGAGACTGAAATATAATAAATTCACTCTCACAGGATGAGTGGAAATTTTGCCTGCAAGAGTGAGTTGGAAGAGTCACTGGGTTTTTCTCGGGAGGAAGGCAAGAGCAGAGAGGAAAAGAGCAGTCCAAATGACCTTGCTGTTTTTACCAGGACATATGGCAGGTGCCTCCTTAGTGGCTTGTTTTTCAGAAGGAGAAGTGGAGGGGAAGCAGCACAATAGAGTCTTTTGCCAGTAAAACAAACCGAGGCTCCAATGTATCTGTCTGAGAGGGGAGTAGGAATAGACTTGCTGAACATGCAGCATGTCCTGGAGAACAGAGATGGAGCCAGCAGCAAGGTGGCCAAGCAGAGAGGAGTTGCAGTGATGCTGAAGGCACGTTGTCCTGCAAGGACTGCGTGTGTACAGGAAATTCTCAAGTTTTGCTGCAGAACTGATTTTTGGGGTGGGGGTCATACCAAACTGAGGCAGAGGAAATGCAGGGCTAAGTTGGTTGGAGGCAGGGTACCTGCAGTACTGGGTACCTGCAGTACTGTTCTCCAAACCCCTGCTGGGAATCCTGACACTAACAGGGCTAAAGAGAAGAATGTGATGCAACACTTCCCAGTTAGGACTACTCAAACTTCTGGTTAGAGAGTAGTTACAGATTAAGAAGCAGTATCTCAGTTGTAATAACTACGGAAGTCTGAAGTGAACATATATGACCATTGTTCACACATTCCCTTGATAACATAGCTATGGACAATTTGAGTCAAACAATCAGAAATTACATCCGAATAATATATTGGTTTAAAATTTGTATGCTATAAGTACTAATATTATATTTTGGGTTTATTTTTTTCCTTTGCTTTTGAAGTTTCATTGTGTACTTAACATTACACTTTCCAGTTTCTCAGCCGCTCTGAGAAACTTGTTCTCTTCTAATCCCATCAGTCTGGGAGCTGGAGATCTAAGAAAAGCATGCAGTATTATGAAATATGTCTTAAAATTGTAACAACTGGCAATATGGTAAGAAGAGTAAACAGATGATCAAATCTAAGACTACCATATGTACTAATTCATCTAAGTCAAGAAAAGCCTTATGTGGTCACTAGAAAAGAGGTTGTCTTACTAAGGTCCAGAAATGCTGTTAATTTGCAGGTTTAAGTCATAAGCAACTGTCACTGTATTTCTGAAAAAGAAAAAAAAATAACAGAATGTAGACCCTGAACTTGTAAATATATTGAAGTTACCAAAATATGCTTTGCTAAAGTAACAGCTGTATGTTTTTAACAAGTGACCAAGACATACAGGAAACATATTTTGTAAACTGTCCACAGGCTGCAGTTTGTCCATGTGAAGTCTTTGGCAACCTTATGCTGATAGCAAATAAAAAAGAAATAGAAAAATATTGAAATCCATAGCATGCCCAGATAACTTCTGTAACATCCTAAGATTCACATTCACATCCTCAGTTTCAGTGCCCTCCCTTCATCTTTCAAAATGGATTTCAGGGATGTTTCAAATATGTTCTTAATTTATGTGCTTCATTTATGTTATATCACTGCAATGGCATATCTGTGGCATAGAGATTTTAGCCTAGAAAATAAAGATGTACTGGGGAGTGAAAAACTATGAAAGAAAGGAAAAAAAACACTGAAAAAATAGTGGAGAATCTTGGTGCAAAGGATGCAGCCTGGATTTGAGAGAGAATTCAGTGATGCCAGCCTGCTTTTGAAAGCTTGCTGGAGTGTGTTAGTTGAAAGCAGAGTTGTAAAGGGGTAATTTAATCTCCTTCCTAGAAGACAGCGAAATTTAACTGATGCTGGATAAAGGGGAACCTCCTGTGATGCTGTATGGCTAATTTTCACTGAGAATGTTTAATCCTTTCAGATATTGCAAGACTGCATTTACCACTTTAGTAAATACAAATTGCTGCTTGTGAAAATCCATTTAGTAAATGTTATTTTGGAGGGTGTTGGCATTTTATGCAGTACTGAGGCTTCTTTATCTGCTTTTTACCTGACCTGCCAAACAACTGCAAGTTTTCATTCAGTAAGGTTTAGCTGAATAAAACCCCCTACCAATTATTAATAAAATAATCAGATAAGACACAGTATTTAGATAAATGGTTAATATGTGGAAAATTATTCAAAATAGAAATATTCTGCCTGCAGTTCCATTAATTTTAGCAGTGCATATATAGTGCACAGTCGTGGTATGTAACAATTACATACACCCATGTGCAGTAGGCTGTATGGTATCTACTGAATCTTTACGCTGTATATAATTTACATTTATTGCCAAGCAGAATCAGAATTTTCCAATCTCAGAGGAAAATAAAGTCTTGTCAGCCCATCATGTTGTCATTATTACTGAATGCCTGGTAACCATTTCCACAAATGTAAAAGTCTAGACATCCTACCTCTTCTTGGACGAGATCAGTTGATTGATTCCTGGAGCCAGTTTGCTCAAGATGCAACTGTCGTTCTCAAACTTGATGTAGCATTTGCTCTGGGTAAGAAGAACAAAGAGAATTCTAGTACTTGTTTGTGCTTTGGGCTAATCTGGAAAGGGCAGAATATTTTATTTTATATACCCCCTGCTACTACACTTGCTAGCAGAGAGAAAGGAGGCATTTTTCTACCATGGTACAGTGCTTAATTAATACTCACCAGAGCTAAGCCCTGTAGAAAACCACAGATAAGGTTTTTTGTTCTTGAAGAGAGAGGGCAACTAACTAAGACCCAAATTGCCATGGGCGACCACAGGGAGTATGCAGTTATTTCTGATGAAGATGGTGTGTTAACATTTTGTCTGTCTGTGGGTTTGAGTTGGTCATTCCAGTCTTTACTCATGAGGGACAAACACATTGCAAAATATTGCGGGATAATGTTAGATAACTGATCCTCAAATAGGATTAAAAGGCATCATTCAGAACATAGAAGGGAAAGCTGTTTCAACACGCAAAATGCACAGAACCAGATTGCTTCACACTGTATGCATCTGCAAATAGTAAATATAAATGTAATTCACATTTCCATAGTAAGAGTTTTAACAGAGCTTGCATAGCCTATGCTTCACAGGCAAACACAGCTGAAGCAATTCAGGGTGGCAATCAGTCCAACTTATGTCACTTCCCTAATCTAAAAATCCCGTTGACAGAGAGTTGAGTTGCATAAGAAAGCTGGTTTGACATTCAAGTTCAATGCATATGTTTTAATACATAGCTTGCCTGTGATGCAAGTGCTGCCTCTGTAATGCAGATTTCCCCTCTTAAGAAATATGCACTTCAAAGTGTTATGCAAACTGCTGCACTACAGCAGCAGCAGTAGAAATACACCGCAGCATGTCCCAGCAATGACACACACCTGTCGAGCCCAAGGATTGAAAAAACAATCGAATGCTGGGATTGCACTGGTACAATATTTTCTGCCAACTGAAAAATAAAGACCTAGGACAGGGTTGGTGTAATGTCCAAAGGAAGCGTTTTGTGGACGCCGAGCTATGGCATTATGCTTTTAACCTGCTGTCAGCCCGGAAGCCGCTAACTGGCAAACCAGAAATGTCTTCCATTTATGCACAGTAAAGTGAGCACTAAGTAGGGCATGTCTTTCTTAGCTCTGGGAAAGAGCTCTCCTATTCTTCTGTTAGCAAAGGCTGGATTTACTACAACGTAGTGTGGGAAGAAATTAGTCATCCATGATGTGGAGTAGGATCTTTTCTCTTTCACATGGTTTCTCCATTTCTGCCTTGTAAACCACTAGCAGTTTCCTGCTTTTTACATGATGCATTTGCATTTTCAGTTGGTATATTTCCCTTCCTGGTTTTGTTCTTCACTGGCAGATGAGAGGGGGATAGATATGAGAATTAAGGGGAAGGGTGGTGAGCACACCCAAAGCAACAGAGGAGTGGTTCAGGGAGAAGTGGTGTCTTTAGATACTGCTATAGCATCTGCATACTTGGGAACTATATCCATGCATGTGAACTAAACATAGAAACGCTAAGGTACTTACAAAGGGCCCAGTTTACAAGTCGTGTGTCACTTTTTGCACTGAATAACTGATTTGTATTTGCAGTTCACACCATTTGTGTCTGAGATAGAAAAGTAAACCTAGTGTCCCTGTTTGCTAGCAGTTCAGCCTCAGGACTGTAATGTAAAGTATAATGTCAGGCAGTTCCTCTCCTAGTCTTAATTTATGGCTTTGGAACAGCTTGTTACACACCCGGTGTGGGACTGGGTGATGGGAGTAAAGGAACCCCCACCTTTTCATGTGCCCTAACAGCAGATTGTCTGGGCTGCAGAGCTTTGCTGCATCAAAAGTAGATTAAATCTTTATTTAAGAATCACAGGATGGTGATAGTGCTCTTAAACAGTAGCTGCTATTAAAATGTCAGCCTTGCTGTCAGTCACCACCAAGTACCTGACTTAGCGCTGTTTCCCCTGATACTGAGAATGGAAAATAGACAGGTTGCTACTTAAAGTGAACTATTGTAAATGAGTAGCACAGATTTAATCCTTTCTGATATGGCTTATTATCCATCTGTAAGATTAAAAATGTATGTTGTATTACTTCAGGGCTTGCACTGACCTCTAGATTTCATGCTTTTGGATTTTACTACTTCTTATGTACCATTATGGTTTTATTCCATATTTTGGCAGTATTAAGGCTTAGTCATGTATGTGAAAGAAAATGTAAAGTTACAGATAACATAGTAATTGTCCATTTTATTAAAACTTTAGGGCTTTGTCTTGTGAGCATTGTGCAAAATGGCAGATATTGATATCTTAACTAATTATTCAATCAAGGATTTGGCAGGTCAGTCAATGGGAACGATACATGATGGACTAGAATTGATCACACTTCATTTCCCATCAATTGCCAGAGCAAATGGTAGCTCACGTGGTAAGTTAGGATCATTGCCAGTCATTTTGGGGCTCATTCCTTCTGTTTTTTCTTTCTTTTTTTCTTCCAAACAAGAACCCCCAGACTATTTGGTGGAAGTGAATGTCCTCTGATGTTGGTGAAAGAAGCAATGCAGAGTTTTTGTAGCCTCTGAGGGATGTGAGACTATTTCTGGCTCCATAATTGATGCTGCTGCATAGTCCTATAATCACCTAACCTTATTGAATTGTCCCCATGTGAAGATTTGATTTCAAATTTAGTAATCATTATACATCATTTATTTTCACATAAGATTACAGGTTCATCTGTAAAGTGACAGAATTTCACCCCAGAGCTGAATGTTCAGCTCTTCACTTTTACTCTTTTTGGATACGCTTGTGACACTTCCAACTTTAGTGATTTACTAGCAATTAGTAGGCTTCCATGACAGATTTATTGTAGCCTTCCAAAGAGTGATGAATCAGGTATGTGGCTATGAAGAAATGGTTCCCTAGGACTTTTATTTAACACAGGAACACAGAGTTAGATCCCATGAAGAGCTTCGGTGTCTAAAGCAGGACTTAACCCAATTAAATCTCCATTCCTGAACCTAAATGTAAAATTGCAGTTTAAAAAAATCTTTGCTTAGCTGCTGTCTAACCCTGCAAGCACATAAACCAACTCACTGTTCCCTCATTTGAATTTCAAGTGAACTGAATGCCTACACTTCTTTTTCTACATCTGCCAAAATCTTTACTTATTCCTATATAAGGCTGCTCAGGAGCTGGAAATTAGAATTTCTTTCTCCCAAATGCTCAGCCTGGTTCGGCAGATCCACCCGACTTTCACATGCCAGCCATGCCCTTAGAAATGTAGCTGGAAGGGGTGCTGCCATCTATCCTACCCGTAGGATTTGTTTCTCCATTCCACTGTTGGCTGGGGATAGTTCATGCTTGGTGTGAGGTTTTTGCAAGCAGTCCAGTTTCCGCTGTTGCGCTGTTTTGTTCGTGTCAAAAAGGTAACTTACCGTTTAGCTTTGGGGATAGGGATTGATTCCTTTGGAAATGGTGAATATTCAAAAATAACCTAGTTGTGACAGGACCAAATGTTTTTACATTAACAAGCTTTCTTTTGAAAATCTGTTGATCTGTTCTTTTTATTTGTTTTCCCAGATGTCTATTGCTCAATACCGATTGAAAAAGAAATCTCATTTCTGATGTGGAACCATCCACGTGCTAAACAAATACACGTTGAACCAAAATAAACTATTTTAATAACTTTTTTTAATTAAATGCAAATGTCGCATCCACTGCAGTCTGTTAAAACAAACAAAACCCCCAGCACGTTTAGCATGTTAAAAGGAAGATTTTTGCTGTGTTCACAATGTTATACAATAATTAAAAAGGAAATCAGCTAAGCCTTCAGAAACTGTCCCCTTCTATAGAATGTAATTAATTTGTTTAATTATGATAGTAGGGCTGTAGTGTGATTATTATTTTTGAGGGGTAGAAAATCTGCTCTCTTCCTGGTTTTTGTGTTTTGGGAAGCAGAACACATGATAGAAAGGGAAGGATTTAAACCACACTCCAGCTGTAATTAAATGCTGACACGTCAGTGCAGTTTGCAGGCTGGAGGCTGCTCCTGGCTGTACTGTGCTAACAGGAGCAACAGTTCCTCCTGGGAGGATGTGTTGTTTTCTCCTCGGATGCGCAAATCTGGGAAACGGGCAGGTCTGGCACAGCGCAGACACTGCCATGCTCAAGGTGAAATTCCCACGTGGTTCACACCGGTTTTTTGGATGTCAGGGTGCTGAATGTCCTCAAGGGCTCTCCCCTGGGAGTGGTGTGGACACTGGTGTGTTCAATGTGCCTGTGACCGGCCAGGCTGAGTCAGGATTATGCTCTCATGCCATCTCCTGGCTGATTGTCACCGTGTTTGCCTCTCCCACACTGCCTGTGTCCCTTGTGCCTCGCCCTGTCCTCTGCGGATGTATTTGTCACAGCACGCCAGCCTTGCAAGATGAGCATGAAAGCCCGTGGTGCTGCAGCTGGCGTTGTGTGGGCATGGTGGGGGATCAGAGAGGATGTCGCGGGTGCGGGGACATGGTGCAGAGCCCTGCTGGGGATGCTGCAGGGTGCAGGGTCAGGTGTTACGCCTGCACAGGGTGTGTGAAGTAAGGTGGGCATGACTGCTGGGCTCTGAGGGTGTGCGAGAGTGTGAAACACCAGGCAGCTCCCGAGAACCACCTGATACATGTGGGCAGCAGAAAGGCAGGACCCAGCTCCCCTGCCAGCGCGGCAGGGGCTTCGGGCAGCTGCAGGCAGCGTCTCCTGGCCTGTTCTGCTGCAGGGTGAAGCAGCCCCTGAGGGCAACCCAAGGGCTGTGCAGTAAAGACAGGATGAACCACCTGGTTACGTCTTTGTTCAGTGGAGTGAAGCAGTTACACCTGAGGAGTAGCTGGTCTTCCTCTTTTGAATTCTTTGCTGAAAGATTCCTATGCTAAAAACTGCTGTCACTTCAGTATTTCTCCCCTACAAGAAGAAAATACCCTGCTGTCTCTCTTGAAAGTTGAAATTGTGCTTCTAGAGAGGTCTAGGTTTGTCAAAAATGCTGTTAGGTGAGTGGCCGTCATTTGGGGCAGAAAAGCCGGAAAGATGACCCGCATGCCCAGTGCAGAAAAAACTACTTTAGAATAGGCCTATTGCTCTGAAGAAACTGTTTGATAGAAGTTCATTCACATGAAACAAGAATCCTGGGCTGCAGCCAGGCATGGTACAGAGATGTGAAAACCAAGTGCTAGTTACAGAATTTAAAATATCCTGCTGACAGGTATCAGTTAGATGTGAAGACATTCAGTAATGGTGATTTGAAACAATGAAAGACTGATACTTTGAAAAACCTCTGCAGCCTCGTACCTTTTGGTCATGCTGACGTGTTCTTTTCAATCTTCCGTGACCACCACCACCATCACCTATCTCATTGTAGCATTGTAGACTGAATTTTATGTACATGCAGGGTCATTAAAGAAAGCAATGCCATCCACCTATTGTTTGGGGGTTGTTTTGTTTTGTTTTTGTTTTGTTTTCCTGCCTTGTTTTTACTTCTCTTTGACTTCCGTTCCCATTGTGAAATAGATCCAAGGAGAGATCCAGTGAAATACACTCCTCCCTCAACCCAGGAAGAAGTGAGCAGCAATTGTTTAATGTCTCTACCAAGTAAAATGCACTTTAAGTGACACACACATCACATCCAAGGAGTACAATTTAGGACTAGTAATGTAGAATAAAAAGCAGATAAAGTGTATAAAGCACCCACAAATCCTCTGGGACTCTAGTACTCTTCATTTCACCTGTTTGCAGGAAGGTTTTGTCTCTGCCGCTGCTTAGTAAAAGATTATTCCTTTCTTCCTGATTTCTGTGGTATCTGTTCTTAAACTTACCTCTTGCATCCTCTGTGTGGCACACACTTAGACACTTCAAATTCCTCAACAAAATGCATTGGGTAACTGGATTTAAGTTATATCATTTCCCCAGTTATCGATAAGCTACAGCTTTAACCAAGGAATATTACCAAAGTGTGTTAGCCAAATCAGTTGATGGTAAAACATAAATAAAAGCATTTTTGTGCCACAGCCACAAGAGGTGGCACAGTTGTAAATGTCTGTGAAATACATAGATACAGAAACAGACTTAACTCTACTTCTAGTAAGGTCAAAGCCACTCTGCCCCTGTAATTAGCTGACTTGCTGTCAGCTCTTCCCTGGCTCAGTTTTTCAAGGACTCCCTCTTCTCATTTACCCTGCAGCTCAGGGTACCTTCCTGCGAGAGGGACCTTCCTTTCTCTCCAGCCAGCCTTTTTCTCTGGTTGCTCCAGAGATTCCGGTTGACCTCATCCTTTTCACCTGAACTTATTTACCTCTAACTTATTGAGAAGATAGTTTGACGTTCTGCTATAAATTGAAGGGCATCTCTTTGGAGGAGCGATGCCACGTTGGCAGACAGTGCCATCTCTTGTACTTGATTGTCTAATTAACCCTTGGTGGCAGGTGCATTTCAGTGCTGAATGTTTCCATCCACTGAGTGTTCAATTTCACATTAACCTGTGCATTGACAAATAGACTCAAAACAAACATCCTGATCAGATGCGTTTCTTTGTTTATTTTTGTTTCCTGGTCAGGACTGTAATAATTGTAAACAATTTTGGAATGTTTGAGACTTTTTTAAAAAAACCCACAAAACCAAAAGACTCACAGAGCTGACCCCTGAATTAAAAGAATTATTTTTCAAATTTAGTTGTAATCCAAACCCAGTTGAAATTATAGTGATACATAACTGCAGATTTAGATACAGATTTTAAACATCTGTTTTCAAGATGTTTTGTTTTCATCTGGTTTTGGTCCAAAACTGAATATTCAAGTATTTTAGCCCAAAATATGCTTTTTCTTCTCTTGCATATGTGCATGGGCAAAATTCCAAGTGACTTTCTGCATCCTGTAGCTATTGAATGAAATGGATGTTTTGACCAGTTTTGCTGCCGGTCCCTGTTTCCAGCATCTGTCTTTAGTGTCAATATGCCAGTGATTGTAGAGGCTACCTTGGGATCCTGCTGTGGAGGTGGTACAACTTTGTGTATTGTTGAACCTGATGGATCCTCAGAGAAACATTTTAAACTCAGATGCGGTATTGCAGTATCTTCTGGAAAAAAAAAAATCTGCTTTCATTCTCTAATTTCTGATGTGCTGTTAACTTAGAGGGACAGAAGTAAGAGCTTATAGAGCAGTCTGATTTAATATAAAATAAGCTGATGAAGGTTACATGGTGCTGGCCACGTGAAAATTGAAAGGCCATAGAGAACACTGTGAGGCTGAACATTTTTGACAGTTTTTGAAATGGAGATTTTTGAACAAAGACCTTTGAAAGGAATGAGGAGCTTTATTTTTATTTCAGTCTGCTTCAACCAGATAGAGAAATACAAGACAAAATACAGAGAAAATTCTCCATGGGGTCAGTAACTTTCTAATCAGACATTTGGTCTTAAATTACTGTGGCCTGTTCTAGGGACTCTGTGTGCTGTGTTGGAGTTCTGTTAAAACTGGATGCGGCTGGAGAGGCTTGCCTGTATCCTTGCAATTGCTATCCTGTTATTGCCTTGCAGCAATAATAGTTGTAGTGAGAGTTTAGATGTGTTTGGCTGAGCCAAATAGTGTCACAGAAAGAAACAAGTGCTTGAATTTGAAAACTTAAGCACAGACCTTAAGGATCAGTGATGCTTAGCTTCAAAGCTGGGTTAGATAAAAAAGGTGACCCTGTAAAACCTGGAAACTCAAACAAAATCTTGCACAGCCATGACAGGTGCAGAGAGAGCAGCTGAGGGCGTATTTCCATGAAGTGTTTAAACTGGAAAGAATTGCCAAAATGTACCAAAGCAGATGAGAAAAGTTGATGTGAAAGCTTTTTCAAGCAAAAATCCAGACTGTCCAATACCTTTTCTGTAGACTGTTGAAATAATTCTTGTTTTTCTGACACTTCAGTGATAACAATTTGCATAGTTAAGACACCATGCTTGTGGCTTTATTGCATTTTAGTGCAAGTACTGCAGAACAAAAAGTAAAGCAGTTTGATGTAATACGGATGTCTATTTGCACTCCTTTTAAGATAAACATTAGGCAATAACCATTTCTTTAGAGCCTGTATATTGTTCATCTGATTCTCTCTCTTGTATAGCAGCTCATGTTCATCAACATGATACATTCCTGCCTGATTTTCCAGTTCTGTCTTTCATTGAGGATATTCTTTTCTTTCTCTGATTGCTTTTTCTTCTTAGACCATTACTCTAGTTGATAGCTTCAGGTTATCGTTGTATCCTATCTCCCTCTCCAATAAGCCTATGATTGATACTAATCTTCCTCGTGGGACACATTTATAGGATGCAGGATAGAAACTACTCTCTAAATCTTAGCTTTATATGTGCTGACAATTTGCAAGGTTGCACCTTATATTCACTTCAGGTGCCTTAGGGGAAAACATCAGCACCTGGTAATCATGCTTCCAAATAAGAAGAGAAATGCGCTCCATGTACTAAAAGTTATCTTGTTGTTCAGTCTCCTGTGCTGCTTCTGCTTGTATTTCATGTAACTAGAAAGGGCTCAGCTTCTATAGGTGATCAGTGTCCTGTAACCAAACTCATGCCTTTTCTTTCCAGTGAGAGGAGCCATATTTTAATTAATCTAATGGAAGCTTTGACTAGCAGGCAGTCCTCTGAAAAAGAGTTAATGTGCCAGAAAACACTTCACACAAGCAGAAGACTCTTCATTGACTAATGTGCTTAACGGTACTTTTTCTAAGAAAATTATCCCAGTGAAAGCTTTATGGAGTGCATTTGTTTTTCTATTTTTCTTTTCATAATATAGCCTCATGTTTTGAAATTGAATTAGAAATGCCTAAGGACCTTTTGAAAATAGAATTATTTTGTTACTACAGGTTTTGCAGATGCCCATCAGTATAGAATGGAAAACAAAAATATTCCATTCCTTGGAAGAATAAAACCTAGGGCACTGTGCTCACTAGTGTGATGAATGCATTTGCTGAAGTTTGCTTGTTTCACTGTTTCTACTTATCAAATATCTGAAGGAAGAGTCCAGTTATATAAGTAACTGTGAAGAATCAATGGGAAATTAAGATGCTAATGTTTCCACAACATTTGTATATTCAAGCTCCGCAGCCCAAGAAACGAAGAGAAGTAGTAAGAAATCCATTTATCTTTTATCTTTTTTGAACAGACATGCATTTATCTTTATGAACAGACTTGCCAGACCTTTTTTGAATTGCAAAGTTTTGCTGCAAATGCTTGTTATTTGGATTTGCATAAGGATTAACAATGTTGGGCAAGTGGTATCTCCTAACCCTTTCTGTTTACTTGTGTGATATCAGTCACTGGGGTGCAGTTTGCAAGGCAATCAGTGCTTTTAGTTCAGTGGATAATGCAGTTTGTTTTCATGGCAGATTCTTTAATGTTCCAGAAGTCTAGTTCAATAAAAATTATGAATGTATTTGTTCAGAGGATTTTTTTTCCCTTCTTTAGGAGCTCTCTGTACCTACTAGCATCAGTGTTAAAGAACGAAAATTTATGAAACTTGAGGGGAAAGTCTGAGCTGGCTTACAGATTGTAGAAATTTAGCTACACTCCCTGTCTGAATATACGTGTGAAAATGTCATGGTCAAAGCAAAATGATCTCTTAGATCAGTACTTGGCACCACAAAATCAAAACTCCCAGAGACTTGAAAAGGGTGTGTACCACAGCAAGTGGAAGATGGTTGAAGTTCAAAACATTTGAAGTGTTTCAGTCTGGTTTTTTGTTCCAGCTTTTTATGCACAGAAGTGTTACCTAAAATATCCCAATATGCATCTGAATTATTTTTACTGTTCAGAGAAGACTAGTTTAAGAGCATCATTTCATAGTGTGTCAAGTGGATGGGACTTGAAAAATACCAAAGCAAAACTCTTTGTACTTGTATGTTTTTTCATTCTTGATTCTTTTCATATTATTATGAAAGCACTGTTCCAACATCAATATATAACGAAGCAAAAATTATCAGGGGACTTGCTTTATTTTCACAGGATCACGTCTCCCAGTGCACTTGCATTGTGGAAATCACTTCTGAAATGCACAGCTGTACCTCACTAATGAGCCCCCAGCTTGCTGCATTGACTTATAGAAGTTCCTACGCAAATGTGAAGCTTCAGGGTTTCTATTCTACTTTCAGGTTACTGTTGGGAATTTCTCAAAGAAAAGCAGATTTGGCCTTACAATCATCAGTCCTCTAGGAAAAAGAGAAACAATATGTATAGCTTGCTTGTGAGGGATGGGCATAATGGCAAGAGAAGCTTTATGCCGTGAGCAGTGCTGAGCGACAGGGGCTCACAAGAGCCTGTGCTGTGATGTGCCAGCAATGGGCTGGGGATGCCTGCAGCTTCTGCAGAGGCTGGGGTGCCCGTTGTGACAGCGGGATTGTCCTCAAAGCCTCTGGGAGAGGAGAACTGGGAAGGAGCAGCCAACCTAATGAAGCCATGGTCCTGAGCCAGCAGCTTGTGAGAAACCTCAAAGCTGCTCAAGGCAACAAGAAAGTAAAAAGTTAGAACTAAAGCTGCCAGGACAAAATATTGTATTACTGGAAATGCATTAATTAGTGTTGTTGCCGGTGGCCGATGACCCAGCAATCAAGAACAAGCCATAAGTAATAAATTACATTTAACATGAGGTGAACACAGGGTTCATTAACATCACATGGAAAATGCTGATTAAGGCCTGTGCACGAGGCAAGGAACATAAAAAGCAGAGGCTGAGGTACCGTTCAGTGAATGTCACCAGCTAGCTGTTGGGCCTAGGCCAGGCACAACGGGCACTAGGTAGGGAAGGTGTGAAACTCCTGCCAATGAAATTATCTACATTATTAACAGAAAGAGAAAGCTAGGCTAGCTCACTTTCTCCTGAACCAGTACAACTGTTTCTTGTAGTGCTTATGTGTGCTTTTTGAACCATTCATACAGCCCTATACTGAATTAATTCAATTGAAAATGGCAACAGTTTTACTTTCCTGACATCAGTCAGGAAGACATCAGTCTTCTTATTTCTACCACTGCTTTTACTTCAGCAGTCATTTTGGGAGCTCTTGCAGAGGAGGTTGTTGGTTCAGTAATATAGTTCAGATAGTTAATACAGACTGAAGAAGCCGTATAGCTTTTCATTCCAGATGAGACAGAAGATAAGCATACTGGTGCTGACTAACATAATGCTGTAGAGGTGTTATACTGCAAGAGAAAAACATGGCTGTCAAGTACCTTATTGATATTTTGCACTTCCAGTCTCAAGTGCGTGGTTAAAGGTCACTCATCCAGAAGGAATTTGGATATTCTTTAACCTTTTTTGGTCTCTCTTGCTCTCTCCCAATACACTTTGAACTCATCTGTAATATTTCCAGATGTATCTATGAGGAAATGGTGGTGTCGATGAACTGACAGGTTGACTTTTTCTGCTGGACTCAGTAATGAGCTGTTCTTTGGTCCAGAAGATTTGTTTGTTTGGTTTTGGTTTTGTTGTGTCGTGTTTTGTTGGCCAGGTCATCATTGCCAAGGTAAAATACTCTCATTTTTTTATTTATAGAAGGGAAACTTTTATACTACTGATAATGGAGTGATCTGAACCCAGGGGTCTTGAGAGTAGGTCATTAAGTACTCATTATAGGAAAAAGTGTGTTTTCCAGTGTTCTGATTTTACTGAAAGGAATTGTTTTGTTTTCTAAATCCTGGCTTTAAAATCAAAATACTACTATAAGAAAGGAAAAAAAAAAAAGACCATTTGATTTCATCACAAAGAAAATAATTTTATCTAAGAGTAACATATTTTGAATCAGGAATAACATTTTTCCATTGATTTTTTTCAAGCAATAAAGTGTCTTAAAATAACATTTTTCTATCATTGGACAACATAGATTTTAAAGTCAATAACAGAGCAGAGTGCCTCAAATTGCAAAATACAGAAACAACTATGGCATTGTTTTTTGTTTCTGTTTGTCTTTTAGTACTAAACAAATCAGAGGTATGTGATGTGGCAACAGGACTTACTGGGCTCTAATCTGTGGAAGTGAAAGTTGCCAGGAGTCAGTGTGACACTTAGAGCAGCGCAGGGTTGCACTCGTTATGGCCACCAAGGTGCTGTTACGGGGTTTACCAGAACCCAGCAAGGTTCCCCTGCTCCCGTCATTCCCTTGGGATAGCCCGGCTGTCCTGGAAAAGTTCCAGTACATTTTGCAATTTTCTGGGGTTCTAGCACTGGGAGCTTGCTGTCTTGTAACCTCTTTTCTCTCTCTCTCTCTCTCTCCATATGTATTATATTTTTAGCTGACTGGAACTGAGAGGTAATTTGGGCAATTTATTTGGCTGATACTTGGTTTGCTCACTAAGTGCCTTGAGTATCAATACGACTGAGTTGTGTTGTAGAAGTAGCCACGTGCTCTGCCAGGCTGTGCAAGGTGTTGTGCGTGCAGTTCGGGTACACATGAGAACGTGGCTGCTCTTTGACAGTGGGTACCGTTACATGTCAGCAGCTTTTACATGTGTGATATATTTCAAGGTAATTAATACAGATGCCATAAAACTTACCTACGTCTCACCCTATCCCTTTTCTGGGCATTTTGAAGCAAGGCTCATGAAGTAAGGGTTGCATCGCCTACGCAAAATATAACTCGTGTCATGGGTCTGCTTCCTCTTTGTCCAAATATCACTGTAATAATTACTGTAACAGAGAGCTTTCTGTAGAGTTAATGTTCTTCTGGCTTAATGGCCCCTGGTTATTCTCAGGCCATCAACTTTTCCCTGCTGGTCATCAATCCCAAAGAACTGCCTTGTGCCTCCATTATTATTGCTTAAGTAGATGACATTTCTGGTGCTACCGCTGCCTCCCAATGAGATGATATTACAGCCAGTAGCTTCCCCTCCCCTCCTCCTTGCTTTCAATATTGTCAGAGCATTATAAACAGCTGGTAGGAGAATGTTGTGGCTGGTGGCTGTGAATGCCTCTGACAATTTGTAGGTGTGAGTTTTGTAGATCTTGGCTGAAAGAATCTGAGTGAGGTGAGTGCAAATGACTTGCCTGGAGCAGCTACGTGAGCTCAGCCACCATGCATCATTCAAGAAGTAGCTGGGCAATAGCTGAATGTTTCAGTCTAAAGACTTTTTCCCAGAAGGAACAGTTTTCAAACAAGATCTGGGACAGATGTTTTGTGGGGTGTTAATGTTTATCATCTAGCAAACATTGACATCCCCCCGCTCCAAGTTTCCACAGCTCCACTGATGGTTGCCCATGTTTCCTAACAATTGATGGATTCTCTGGCAGACTTTTAAAAGAAACAAGAAAGTTGTAGCTCAGTAGGCCGGAAACCAGCAGCAATTGTTTAGGTGAAAATGTCTTGCTATGTGGATATTCAAGCCCACGTGAGTTAACGTTGGTGCTCACTACATTTCCTTTAACCTCATTAGCACTTCATCTTGCTTTCCCAAGCATGATGGTAGAGCAGCTAGTTCACCTTAGAGCCTTTTGCTAGGTAATTCATCAAAGTGGCAGATGAAAGCTTAAAGGAAAATGCATGTAAATACTGCATTAGGAACCTTGGCTCACAAAGGCATGAACATTTCTACGCATATCATTAGCTCTGGATTACAGTCCGTATATGTGAAAGAAAATGGACTGTTGTTTGGGGAAGGTGGAGAGACAAAGCTTACTGGTTGTACCATTATGCAAATTGTATGGCTTAGTTATTTTGTCTTTAATTAAAAAGCACTTCATCATTCATTAGCTGTTCTCATAGAAAATAAGCTCAGACTGCAAACACTTATTACTTTCAGAATTAAAAACTAATTACTCGAGTAAAACACCCCCTTCAAATGCTAGGGGCCAATGCATTTTCAAATGGGGACTGAGATTATCTCAGACTTGGGTTATGTTTTCTTTTCAGCTTTAGAGTTTTAAGCTGTGCCTCACAGCACACTGATTTGATCATTTGATTCCTACATACATGCGACAGATACTAATTGTAATTATATGTCACCATAACTACTTGTCATCGCTAATAAACCCACCTGTGTTTGTAATGGCGTGAACAAGGAGCTGCTGTGCAGAGCCACAGGGTTGATCTCGAGGTGCTAAGGCCCTTGTTGTCAAAGATGGTTTGGTTGCTAGTGATTTTTTTTTTTGGAGCCAATGAATACTGTCACCTCCTTGGTACAATACAGGGCCAGTGCCACAGGGCAGGAGATGACTCCTTTCAGCATGGTGTGTCTGATGTGGGGCCTTTGGAATCAACCAAGCCTGTTACTCCCCAGGAAGGTATTGGAATGCCACTCTTCATGGTTAAGGATGAAAAGAAAATTCTGGTGGTCATCCTTAGGGAAGAAGATCAGTAGATCAAAATGATCGTGAACCAGAATGGCCTTTCCAAGAACCTCAGACTGGTGAGCAACCACAGTTCAGTCTGTTTGCCTTTTTTTAATTTTCTTTTTTTTCCCCCCCAAAGAAACAGTAAGATACACACTCTGTATGTTCTGTAACCTGATGTTACTGGTCTTAAATGCTGCAAGATTCTGTTTCATGGAGGGCCACCAAGGCACACCTTCAAACAGTCTTTACCTTCAGTTTATTGTGTTCTTGTTAGAAAGCAGCACTTTGGGGATGCTGTTAACCTTTGCCCCTTTTTAGTTCTCACGCTGAGCAGCAGATACACTTACATACTTCTCTTATTCATATCTATATTGGTGGCATACATCAGTAATATGATTTATAATGCATTTTCATTTTCATGAAAGCTTGTTTTACTCTCCTGATTCCATTAGGTCAGACAGTCACTGCACAGGCACCTACTGTTCCATTTTACGGTGTCACTTTTAAATGTGACCTGACAAGCTAGAAAAAGTTCAGTGCTCCAGCTCACCGTCATGTAAAATATACACAGATGTTAATGACCAGCTCGGACTGTTGAACCACAAAGGAGGTACAAGAGCATTGCACTGATCATGGCACAAACTTGGGGATGGTGTGGAAGGACCGGACCAAGGTATAACTCCCTTTAGCAAAATTTCCTGACCCCCCAATGTTGAAAAGCTATTCACACTTGTGCATATGAGGACTTACAATTTATTATTTGCTGAAAAAAACTGGAAGAGGAGGAATCAAAAATACTCCAATTATAGCTCATTTATGGCAAGTGGAAGAAGTACAATCCTATGCAGCTGGGAAAAGTATAGAAGCTGTTGTGAGTACTGTATATGATGGAGCAGTGGAAAGGAGGATTTAAACAGCGGACTTAACTCCACAGGGGAACTTTAAGGACTATACACCTATACCACATTTTTCCCGTTACAAAATCTACAGGTAATGTGTCCCCAGTTGTTATTTGGGAAGAGTGCTGGGTGAGATTTATGTAAAGTCCTCTTGAGATTTTTGCTGTAAAATACACCATGTTCATGTAAAATACAGTTATCGTGTATTGAAAGGGAAGATGTTTACGGCTAATTTTGAAGCATGTCTGTCTTTGCAGCCTTTAAAAATGCACTGCAAGAGTTGTGCGTTGGTAACCAGCTCTGGACACCTTCTGGGAAGTAAACAAGGTGACAGAATTGACGAGACTGAGTGTGTAATACGAATGAACGATGCACCTACTCGAGGTTATGGAAAAGATGTTGGAAACAAAACGAGTGTTCGAGTCATTGCACACTCCAGTATTCAGAGGATTTTGCGAAATCGCAATGAACTCTTAAATATGAGCCACGGTGCTGTGTTTATCTTCTGGGGTCCCAGCAGCTACATGAGGAGAGATGGTAAAGGCTTGGTGTATAATAACCTGCAGCTGATGAATCAGATACTGCCTCAATTAAAAGCATATATGATTTCTCGCCACAAGATGCTTCAATTCGATGACCTTTTTAAACGGGAAACTGGGAAAGACAGGTAAGAACTAATGTGGATACATTTGGGGGGTGTCATACAGTAGTAAAATAATGTAGTTTATATATACCAATTGCAGATCTGCTCAGAGGGACCATCACACCCATTAAATCCTCTGCCTCATGAGCTGTAATGTGGTATGACAGGCCGAATAACATCATTCATAACATAGGTAAAAAATACGCATCAAAATAATTTGTATGGAGTATTGCCTCATCAAGTTAGGATACCAGAATCTGGATGTACTGTTTATATAGCTGAGGAGGTAGGAGCTGTTTAAATCTCACTTTAGAGTAATATACCTGGAAGGTTTTTTTAACCAATTCTGAAAAAATCAGAGTGGATAGGTTATGTTTTCTTATAGAGGAAGTGCCATTGTTCAGTGAATTATAATAGCTGTTTATTGAATTTAAGCCTTCTTGGAACAGTGTAGCTGTAAAGCTTTTTGTAAAACAAATAAACATTAGTCATACATTAGGTGCTTCAGAACAGTTGATCTTATATTTCCAACTGGGAAAAGGAAAGTTATTATGATAGTAACTATCTTTATGAGACTGTTTATGACTTGTAGGCTGATCTTCAAATCAAATTTTTAATAAGTGACCCACTGCAGGACTTCAGCATTTTCACATATAATGTTCAAAAATGGCCATTTAAACCAAAGACTTCCTAGCAAGAAATGCATTTATTTTTAATGAACTCCTATTTTTTTATGTATTAAAGATACTGCTGTAAAAATGGAACAGGGTCCCCACTTAAGTACCAATGAAGAGGTAGGTTTATTGTGCAGTAACTCATTATGAAATTTTCTATCTAACTTCACAAATACTTACACATACACACCAAAGCCTGAAGCTGGGCTAGATTCTCTTGGAAGGAGGGAGGACTCAAGAGCACAGACTTTATTTTTCTGGGCTGCACAACAAAGTTGAACCAGTGTTACAGGAATCTGTTGTATCGTCTTAGCCGACGGCAACTGTATCTTTGCTTGGCATTTGCTGTCTTTGTCTGTCATACCACACGTGGTTTCCTTGCAGAGTTCTGTTCAGTTATAGTGGATCAAACTATGTGTCTAAATTCTTGACCAACTCACACTAACACTAGAGCCCATAGTGACTTGGTCAGTTTCTTACCATTAAAGGTCCTTTGCATCCTCAGATCAGTGCTTGTGAGTCTCTGCCAGGCTGTGCCAGAACAAGAAGGATAACAAGGGGTGAGAAGGTTATAATCTATGGGAATTAAGCATTTGAACCTTTCAAAAAAAGTGCAAAGGATCACCTGTATGCCCAGTATTTACAAAGGCATTATAGTTAACACAGCTGTAGTTGCACTGTAACATGGGCCACCATCTGCCCTGCGGGTCAGACCCGCACACACAAAATGCACACGGCCACCTCTTTCCCCGGATTACTTTGCCAGTGCAAGACCACACATCCAGTCCTGAGTTTTGAGGAACAGTTCACCTCCTCTGCTTCTCTCTGGCCAGTTCTGCCATGGGGAGCCGGAGTCCAATTCCTTTCCTGACACTTGCTGTGTGATTTCAGGCAAGCTGCTCTTTCTGGTTCTGCATCTCCCGTCTGGAGCAGGAGGCTTATAGCTGTGCATGGGAGCAAAGCATTTCTTTTTCTGCACAGGCCCCAGGCTCAGTCTTGGCTCCTGGAACAGTCTGAAAGCATCTGAGACATTAATGACATTATAACAAGTTTATAGTGGACTCAGTCATGGGCACCCTGAACTCCCAGTACAAATCAAGGGCATGTGGATCCCAGCAAAATTCAGCCTCATGAACAAGTCCTGTTGCTTTTAAGAAATCGCAGGCCCTGCTGTGTATGAACTGCTCCTTCAGAGGGCACATCCAGCATACTTGAAGAACTAAGAAGATTAAAAAGGGAGATGAAAATAAATGAATAGGCAGCACAGAAAAAGAGAGTGAAGATGAAAAGAAACACAGGTAGGAAGGAATTTGTAAGGGAAGAAAATTTATGTAGCCATGGGTGTAGGAGCAGAACATTGTACAGCCCAGAATGTTGCTGTTCCCTGGGAGGTTTCTGCTGAGCTCTTGACATTAGTGCCTGCAAAAAACAAAGGAGGGAGAGAGAAGCCTGATTGCAAGGTTGCAATAATCAAACCATTCATTTCTGTCTTGAAAATGATGAGAAAAAAGGTAATTGGATATATTGTGCTTTTCCAAAACAAAGCTGATTTTGAAATGAAAGGAAACCTTCAGAAAACATTGCCAGGTAAATAGTATGGTGAATGACAAAGGCTGCAGAGCAATATACTTGGTATTATAAAGTAACCGTACTTGAAAATAACTTTATAATTGAATAAGGGTACATTAAGAAAATATGATTCAGAACCAATATTACAGTAATTAGATAAAGGACACATAAATGAAATAACTGCATGAAGAGTATTTCCATAGAGATTATAAATGAGATTTTGGTGGAGCAGAAAGGCCTTTAATTGTAATTTAGTGTGCACTACAGAATTATCAGCACAGTGTGTTAGTTCATCGTATAAAAGAATATCTGATAATTTCCTCTAATAAGCACATGACAGTTCTTCATATTCTTTCATTACAGCTGATTAGGTATAAAAACAGTATTCTTTTGTTGGACTCTTGTTCAGATCTTTTATGAAAAGACAAGACACTGTAACCCTGTTTCTATAGTGCTGTCCTACAGACATGGTATTTAATGAGGCCAAAGTGGCACTTGAATAAGTTTTTAAATCTTTCATTGTTTAGCTTTTAAGCTAGTTTATTTAAATTAATTTCTTCTCCTATTAATTGAAAACGCTAAATTACAGTATAAGTGTGTGTAAGCAAAAGAAAACTAACCCAGCAGACAGTGGAGCCAGGTTGCCCAACCTGTGCAAAGCCCAGCCAGTTCAGTCATGGTCGATATAATTGCTCCCTCTGTTTTGAAATGTGAGGTCGTAGGCACTAAAACAGTGGCCTTGTGGCTCCAAAGTACTCTTAGCCTGAACATGTTCTTGAATTACCCAGATACATAGGCTCAGACACTCCCAAGTGGCCAGAAAGCGAGTTTTTTTAGGCTTTTCCCTACCCTTCCCTTTCCTAATAATTTTGAGTCAAAAATTGTTATTTACTGTTTTGTATTGTTGCAGTGCCTGAAGGCCTCTGCTGAGATTATGACCCAGCTATGACATTGTGACAAATCGTACCACCACCTCCCAAGCTTAAGTGCAAATTCAGAAAATGAATAAGGTCTCATAATTGGAACTAATGAGATGCTTAAATCATGTTATTCTCCAAATGCTAGCTTAGCCTGAAAGTCTTTATGTCAGGAGCAGTAAAAATGTACTTTTCAGGAGTTCATACATTACCAGGTTACCCACATAGGACAGGACAAATTACCTAGGCTCCCCAGCATCCTTCAGGCATTTTTGGTTAAAGAATTCCCTTATGTTTACAAGTGCCTTTCAAGCAGCCAGCACTGATACCACCACTTTTTTTTTTTCCCCTCCTTTGCAATAGTCTAATTTACTGAGGAAACAGGAAACCTTGGTACAAGGCATTCCTCAGTTGTCTTCCCACTGCGCCTGTAGGTGACCTACTCTGCCAGCTCTCCCCAGGCACAGCCAAGGAACTAACACAGGACTGGGACTTTCTGTGCATTAGCCAGGCAACCAGTTACCATTGGTACGTGGCTCTTACACACTAAACAGCAATGACAAGCAAATGCTAGGAAGAGGAAACATTACTGCTGCCTGTTTGCAAATAGGAACCTGTGATACCGCAAATTTTAAGCACAGCTTAAATCTCTCATATCTCTTACCTCTGCGGGCAGTTACATGGAGATATCTCCTATTTTGCGTAAGTAATGCTGGGATCCGTTGTGCTGCTTTTAAAGCTTTCTCCCGGCCTGCAGACAAGGCCAGGACAGAGGTCCCGTAGGCAGGGATGGGACCCAGGGCAGGCAGCGGGGCAGCAGCACCTGGGATGAGGGTTTCCCAGGCTGGCAAAGGGACAGGCAGAGCTGGAAAGAACTGAGAGTTTCCTGCCAGCAGCCACAGTGAGTGGCTGGGAGCTTCCAGAAACTAAATCACGGACAGGGGCTGGGGGAAGGATTGTTAGACCAAACACGTGAGGCCAGATCTTGCTCCAGCAGTCAGAGGTAGTATTTTAAGCAACCGTCTTCATCCCTGTGGTGCATCTTCCTGAGCATTTGGTGTGCACGCTCCATTAAGTGATTACAGATGTGTATAGGTTACTAGTAGAATGAAGTTTCAGTCACTTAAGGTAAACTTACCAAAAGGTCAGCTAAATATTAACATTGCTGTGCCCCAAATTAATTACAGCAAGGGCAGTTTCTGCATAGATTAGTCCACTGTGAGAAAACACTAGCAAAAACCACTAAAAGATAAACAAGCAAACTAGTCTTGGTTGCCCAATTTTCAGAACTTCTGCAAGAATGAAAAAAATGCCCAGAAATTGCTTCAAGTATCTCAAGAATTATTTGTCAGCCTAGAAACTTAATTATGTTTTTGCTTTCAGGAAGATATCCAACACTTGGCTTAGCACTGGCTGGTTCACAATGACTATCGCATTAGAGCTCTGTGACAGGATAAATGTTTATGGCATGGTGCCACCGGATTTCTGCAGGTAAGATTTATTTTGGAACCGTTATTAGCCAACAAGGTTGAATGTTACAGATAAGCATCTGAACATTTTATTTTTTTTTTCTCTGCAACATGTGTTCAGTCGTCTTAAAGCAATTAATGAACATGTCCCAAGATCTGAATCTGAAAACAACAAACAGCATTTAATTATGTTATATAAAATATTTAAAAATTTTGTTTGTAGTGTGGGAGAATTAATCCATCTTGTATGTTTCGTTTAGTCTCTGAATATTTATCAGCTAAAAGTAACGCAATAATTGGCATGAAATTAATCTGAAAAAAGGACTACTGGAAAACATTACTTTTAATTTGGTTTTAGTTTCCCCCCAGTTAATGGAGGAATGTAGTTCTCAGAGGGACTAGTTTCTGAACTGAACTTTCTATGCAACTCAAATTAAGATTGTTGTTACCTCTGTCACATGAAAGCTCATCTTCCAGTAAACTAGCTTCGTAAATAATCCCATCAAAGATAACCCCAGAATTTGGACCTGCAGAATAGATGACCAATCCTGTAATCACCCAGTTTGGTCATGCAGGGTGTGGGTCACACATGCTAGCAGCAGCACACAGATCCTGTCACTGGAAGCTACGTGACCCTTCACGCTCTTGTGTAAAGTAACAGCTTATGCACATTTTAGGGGTGCGTTGTACCCCCAGCTGTATTTAAAACTCAGACCCAAGTGCTGGTTAAGGTTTCCCACTATGGATCCGGGACAGAGGGAAACAATCTTCAGGACTTGTGGTCCTGTACCAAAAACGTTAGCCACATGATTTAAAGCACTGATCCTGCATAAACTCATAAAAATTTGTTTTACATCAGCAATCTTTATGCTGACTGAAGTATCACCTGTCCATCCATTACCAGGCCTAGCACTCTGGCCCTTCAGAAAAATGTGGTTCTGTGCCCACACGTTGTCTTGATCCCATTTGCACTGTGAGGTGACCCAGCAACACGCAGAGCTGGTACTGGCAGTCTGGAACGATGGCATTAGTGTAACATTCCATAACCTGCTCACAAATCCCTTTCCCTAAGAAGCACTTGCTTGAATTTTCTATTGCAAATGTAGTGATCTCGCTGAAGTCTGGTTCCCTGAGTTAGTCAAATGCCTTTCAGGGGCAAGGGGAGCAAAGCTGCAGTGACAGCTTAGCTCATCTATCAAAGAACAGGAGTGCTTTGACTTTCTTCTGAGCACTGAAAAGGAATATTTAGGAATCTGCTTTTGTCTTGAGCATAAAGTAGAAATCCCTGAAGAAATCACAATATAAAATGTCAACACTAAATTCCACTTTGTGAGAATTTCTACAAATTATAACAAAACACTGGTGATAAGTGCTTTGATGTACTGCCAGATTTTGTCATGAATTCTCCAAGGAAAAGAACAAACTAGATCAGATATTCCAGACAACATAAATACCTTTGAAAGCATTTCAGTTCCCCTGCCATTTGAGCTGGCCAAGACACACTTCTTCAGTTTCTGTAAGTAGCTGGTCTGTCCAACTCCAGAAGTGGCTGTATCCCCATGGCACATGGAAGTAATTCTTAAATAAACTGATGATCTAGAAACACAGAAGATAGCAATTCACTGCAAAGCAATGCTCAATCCTAATGTTTCAGGCAAAATCAGATTAGGTTAGATACCTACTTAATTTTTAAAAACCCAGTGTTTTTAAGAGGCTAAAATGGTCACTGAGACCTTATAAAAGGCTTTCATAGAATTGATACACTGAAATCAAATGGATATAATATTAAATTATAACACAAGAAAGGCTATAATCAATCCTACCATTGATAGATGTAATAATGTTTACAGTCTGCATAAAAAAATCTTAAAGATACACTTAGCGGGTTGTAAAAAGGGAAAAGGTCATTTCTTAACCAAAAGAATATAAAGTGTCTTTACTTCAGGTTTGTTCCCCAGATATTGAAGGGGAAAACTCTAGTTTCCATGCCTGGAAGAAACTATGCATGAAGATGAATGAAAGGGAAACTCTTGCCATAAATTACAGTTAACCTTCCTGGTTTGCTCTTCAGCCACGCATTAAGAATTCTGGTCTTCCTTTCAAAGAAACAAGACAACAAAATAGAATAGCAGAAAGAAAGAAATATTGTGTAATTTTTAAGCCATATTCCCTGGTTTTCAGTCAGACAAAATACAAATCTATCAAAAAAACCCCACCCAAAACAAACAAAAGCCCACAACAACAAAAAACCTCCACACCTCTCTTGTGTGTGTGAGATGGTTATAGGTACTTCATTTGCTGTACAACTAAAGAATCATTGAGATTTTTAAAAAAATATCTCTTTAGTTCTATTCAGAATTAATATCACCAAATTTACAGCTTCAGCACCTACCCGTTATTTTTTAAGTATTAATTTGCGGAGTAAGTAATGAGTGTCGGTGATCACTGTCATGGAACTAAATTAGTATCACATCTGTAATGTGAAGGACATCTCAAAGGTATCATGAATATCATACTGTTGATTCTGCTGCAAATTATTATCGTAAGATCATTAACCAAATTGCTTCCTACCCTTGCAGGAAAAATAGTCTAGCGAAGGAGCCTGGAGTACAGACTAAAAGATTCGTCACTATTAATTGCAACGACGTGTTTTAGTTTCATTTCTATTTACTTTCACTGGACATTGATTTTTATAGCTAAACTGGAATTGGTGACCTGATTAGTATAAATTTCTCATACTTTACAGCAAAGCTATATGTAATATTGAATCCCTTTGCTACAGATTCATGCTGTAGTAAGGGTTGATGGCTTCGATATTGCTCTCCTGCTGTTAAATACATCTGACTTGCACATTCCAGAATAAGATGAAAGCTTGTGCTTCTGTGCACATTGCAAAGATTTTGGAGAGCGTGTGCACCCCCCCATTTTGTCGCAAGACAAGCCATCTTGCTATATTTTTTCCAGTACCCAGGGATGCAATCCCAGCCTTTCCCAGAGCAAGCCAGCATTCCCTCTCCGAGCTCCCCGTGGCAGCCTGCTGTGTGCGCAGGACTTGCTCCTCAACTGGGACATGGAGGATTTTCCTCTTGCCTCCCTAGGGCAGCAGCCAGGTTGGGGTGCACAGATGATGGCACCGCAGTTCCCAACGGCCCTGCAATGCTGCTGCTGTTCTGTGTGGCTGCTCAGCAGCATCGCTGAGAAGGACACAGACCAGCCTTAATGCAGTTGGTAGTAACTCCAGTCCCTGTCCACTGGCCTGGTGGCAGCAGTGAGAGGCTGGTTCCTCGCAAGTACCTCGCACACAAGGAAAACTCAGGATGTTAGTGAGAAGAGCCGTCTTTAACCCTCCCTCCTCCTTGTGGGCCTTCTGGAACCCACAGAAACTTACAGCTTAATTCTGAGCCTTTTTGAAACTAATATGAATAATTTTTGCTCCAATTATGGAGTAACATCATTTTCTTATAAGAAATCTCATTTGACTGCCAGGCCATTCCCCATCTGTGATAATTTGCCTGAAAATTGGCATTTGAAATACTTTAATTTATTCCTTTGGGCACAGCTTTTAAATCTAGTGTTTTCTTACCTCCCTCTTTTCCCTCTCAATCGCTTTAAATCAAGTGCAAAGCAGCAGTTGTTGCTAGTTACATTTCCTGGGGTTTATGAGGGGCTTGATGGAAGAAGGGGTGCTCACAGTATCGCAAACTGTATGGGAGAGTCATGCCCTTTGGTCCATATGCCTGGATCTCACCTCATTACCTGAATAACTTAATAACAAAATGTGTAAGTGACTTGGAAAACAGGGCTAGTATGGAGGTGAAAGAAATGGGATCCTGAGAATAGAAAGGCAAAAAATTATCCAAAAAGCTTCATAGTCCTGGCACAGCAGCTTGCCCATCACTTGACATATTAATGACACTTTATTCACCCTTCTAAAATATGAGTTACTTTACAAAGCACGTGAGTACATATAGTTTTAGTGGTTTGATTTATAATGGCTCTTCATTTGTAAAGGAAGAGGTTGGCCAGAATGTGATATGGGATGGCCTTGTTTTTCTGCCTTGTTCCTTTTGAGGCAAACACTGTTTGCTGTATTTTCAGCTTTCACTGTGGGTGGATCCCATCTGTGGGAAAATGTGCAGTGAAGTGGCAAACAGTACATGACTGACATTGGGTACAAGCACTTACAGGGTTGCGGTGCTGGCAGGCTACTAGGCAAGAAGAACAGCATATTTTACAGCGGAACTTTACTAGATTCCTCCCAGCTGTGATATTAATATGCATGCAAAGTCTGACAAAATACTGATTAATGTCCAGTATCAGTCAGTGATAAAACAGCATCTGTTTTAATGTTAATAAATGAGATGGCAAGCAATTTCCGTACAGAAATTACTCATGCATTTCATTTGCTGGTGACACAAGCTAATTGCAGAGTTAGAAGATAACACAGTACAGTTAATTTGGGTTACACTGTAGTTACTCAAGCCAGAGTTCACATCCAAACCTTACCAGCATGCAATCTAGGGGAATCCAGAGCTCCCGCAAAAGGAGAAAGACTTTAGACAAAAGGTTCTAGGTATCTAACTGCGTTTCAAAGTTCCTGAATCCAAAATGTAACATTTGGAATTTAGCCTCAAAGCCTGTCAGCTGCAGAGTAGTCTTGCAGAGGTCTAAAGGCACCAGCATTTTCTATTTTGCATTGAACTCACCCCCAGTTCAGCCAGCACCCCTGCATACAGCACCCATCAGGGGATGCCTGAACCCAACAGGGTGCCTGGACTGCACTCCTGTGCCTCCCGCCTGCCGGGCCCTGTGCAGCAGGTGGTTCTGGGCTGTTTCTGACAGGACGTTGCACAAAATACAGTGCCTCATTACAGGCTGGAGCTAAGAGCATCCACTTAGGATACCTGGTGATCCACTTAGGATACCTTCACAGCCTTTGATGTAATGCAGAATCCCTGTCTTCAGAAGAGAAATCCATTGCTAGAATCTCCACTGGTAGGATCCTGGTAACATAAGAAATAAAGCACTTACTGGGAGGTACAGACTTGAAAATGTCGCTTCAAAGAGGTAGCAGAAGTGTGTAACCTGAGATAAATACTAAGCAGAGTGATGGAGAAGACAGAGGACCATTATCAAGCCTTCTCTCTTTCATCTCTCCCTCTGATCCACCTATCCCCTGTACCGGTAGACTTTGGGTTTTGTGTGGAGAAAAAAAATTGACCAGCATTCCTACAGATCCTCTGTGAGAAATCTTATTCAGGTTGTCACTGTCAACCGTTGCTAATTTCAGCGTACAGCAAAGAAATAGGGAAGAGCCATCCAGCGATTCATTTCCTGCTTTTTGCTCTGCCAGGTCATGTTCTGCAAACCCAACTCAGGGCTCCATCACAAACAAGGTGGGGTTGGGCAGCAGAGCGGGGATCCCGACCAAACCTACCTGGCGGTGTGAGGGCCAGCAGCCTTGCGCCCTCTCTTTGAGTACTGCGGCCTCAGCAGTTACCCGATTTCCACTCTGTTTGTTCGAAGTCTGTTGGAGATAACGATTTCAACTTCACTAATCCACCAAGCAACATTGATTTACCCTGGAGACCATAGGAGTCAAAAATCAAGCTTCAGTGCAGAAAGGAAGAGCAGGCTAAATGAGAGACAGAGGCCTATTTGTTTAGTAGTTCTTAAGAAAAACACGAATTACATTAAAACGTATCTTGTTAGATTTACAGTAACCATACATATGATTCATTTAAGAGATTATAATAATTGTCCAATGTATCAAACAAGAATGTGAAAAAATAATTGAAGATTGAGATCTAATAATTCTAGCTAAAAAAAGTATTAAATTTCTATATGAAGGGTATTTTGTACTTTACAAATATGTTTTTTCACTTTTTACTCTCTCATGTATTCCAGTGAGAATATATACAGTAAATGTAGAATCTATCTTATTCTAGAAATGTAATTTTATTGTTATTCTGCTCTTGTAAGATTGATCACCGTGTTGTTTTACCAGGAAGCTAGATTGATTGAATTAAAAACGTTAATCTAGGGTACAAATGGAAAGCAGCAGCAATATCATACATTACCACTGCACATACAATATGGATAATGGTAAAATAAGAAAAAATTAGAGACTTGTGTAGGTGACAGGATTACACAGCATAAATAACGACCAGGACAGAATACTGACAGATTTTGGATGCATTCAATTGAAAGTGAGCTTAAATATTAGCTCTTCAAAATGAAAATAATCAACTCTGTATTAGAGCTGACAGCTCTGAATTTGCATGAGATTTCTTGCTCTCTACTGCAGTTTAATATAGAGCAGTTCCAAGGCTTCACTAAATGGTCATATTTGGATTAACTTTTCTGCCACTGAAAGATAGTCTGTTGGTAGCAACTGTGGAGATGGGTACAATTGGGTTATTCTGTCTGGGACAGCTGTCTCTCTTCAAATTTATGACAGAGCCAGCTGTATGAGTTCTTGTCACAATGCCTGTGCCCAAAGTTAAAACATAACGGGTACAGCTTAATGTAGAGAATAAAACAAAAGGAAATCACTCTGGCTTATTATAATACCTGTGTCTTTTACAGAGTGTAACATCAAAACATTGAGGTTAGAACTGCTAAAATTACCTTTATCCTAAATAACTAATTCGTCTTCAGAGTATCCTGTGTGTCACCACGAGTACTGCATCTCCTGCTGGTTAATGCCCATGGGCTCTCAAGGTCAGAAGGATACTATGGGTGAATGGTTTTAATTCCTAGCTTAGATACATGAACGTTGCCATTGTAACATCAAAAAGAACTCATTTGTGCATCAGATGTTTGATTATAACCCCAGCAACAGCAGACTGTGTCACTGACCTAGCAGACAGGCTCTCTGAAGTTGTGCACTCCGAACCTCGAGCACCATGCTGGGGAAGTCCAGCTGAGCTGATGTGACACAGATACCCATCTCTCCTCTATCCTCCCCTTCCCTTTCTTTCTCCAGTTTGGTAAATACCTCTGCAACACTTTTTTACAATCACAATCTAAATATAAATCTCTTTTAAGCAGTTTGCTTCCAATTTCAGAGTAGTAACATAGCCCTGCAGCACTCTCCCTTGGTTTTGAGCTATTCCTGTCCTTTATTTAACTGGGAGGAGGGGGTTCAAGGATTGCAATAGAAAGAGCAAAGAAAACACCTTTGCCCTGTGCTGATTTATTAAATATGCAAGAAAAATATAGCAACCTAGAAATTTGGTTTAACTGACAGAAAAAGTGGATTTGAGCTCCTCAGCTTATTAAAGATAGCATCTTTTCAATCAGTAAAAAAGAACATCTTGGGCTTCCATCTATTTTCTTACTTCCACAGGGATCCTAATCATCTTTCAGTACCTTATCATTACTATGAACCTTTGGGACCTGATGAATGCACAATGTACATTTCCCACGAGCGGGGACGAAAGGGCAGTCATCATCGTTTCATCACAGAGAAACGAGTGTTTGAGAACTGGGCGCGGACATTCAATATTCACTTTTTCCAACCAGACTGGAAACCAGAACCACTCACTGTAAATCACCCTGAGGTTAAACCGGTGGTCTGAGGGATGGATGCACAAGACAGGAATCACAGTCACCTACTGTACCAGCCTTCGGGGTGCTGGACCTGCTGGGACAGCAGGGCAGCCTAGAGGAGAAGAGTAACAGGATTTGCAGCTGACAACTGCAGCGACAGTCAGGAAGTTCTGATGAAGGAGCAGAGCATATCAAGAGTACTTTCTGTCAAACTGTGTATTAATCCAGTATATCGCCTTTCTGGGCCATCTGACTTCCTGTATGTGTATGTGATTAGTGAAGAAACTTGAGTATCATTAATGGATGGTTAACTCATTATGGTTTTTTAAAATACAATGCCACTGAATTTTCATAGTGAAAACTTACGGTATTTATTTAATGGAGGTTTTTATGCAACCTAGGCCAGTATTTTTCTAATTCACAGTTATGTGGTTGTTTATCTTTCATAATCTTTCAAATCCAAAATTAATATTGCTGATGGTTTGAAAGGCCTAGCTTTTTATTTATAGAACTCGTTTGAAAAATATTATTCTATATAGCATGTAATTAATATTTGATCTGGAAATGTTGCATTTCTTTTAAAAATTTTGGGCACTGTTCCAGCCTAAAGCCTTTAACAGCGAGAATGGTCCCATGTGCAGATCTAGCTAACTTTACATTCCGACATCTCACGTTAATATGAAAATGATAGTGAAAATTCTGTTTGATATTAATGTGCATTTGCTGCTGTGCTATCAAGCTGCTGTTTTCTAATTAGAGGTGGGAGGAAGGAGGGCAAAGTTTATCCAAAGAAATCACTGGCTCTAGCAGCATGCTTTCAATTAAGAGAGCAGGGTAAGGCTAGAGGGTTGTGTTTGCTGTTTTGCCTTTTGTGGTCCTGCAAGAGGCTGAAGGAGCAATGCTCCTGAGGCAACAGTCGACAAACCAGGTAACAACTGCTTGAAACAACATGACCAAATTCCTGAAATCAAGAAGTTACACTGCTAGGTACTACAATACCAGCCAAAAAGATCACAATGCTGCACCTGCAAAAATCTCTGCCTTTCACTGTTCCAAGATCATCACTGATCTCAGAGATCCTGGACCGCATTGAAGTTGGGATGTGAAGAGAGTTCCACGAGTACAAAATCATCCCCTTTAAAAGAGCAAAGTTACACTCGTCAGGTTTTTTGTGAAGTACACGTGCATGATGAGTCTCTGCTGACCAAGGGGACGGACAGTGCTAGTGCTGTATATGGAACCTCACAGTGTGAATTACTGGGTTACATTTGGCTTGTGAATAAAGAAGATTTCAGTAACAGTATTATTTTTTCCGTTTGCCTCAAAAATATTGAATCTCTCATTTCTTTGAAGTAATCAGTAGGAGTAACTATTGCATGAAACATTATACCTCAGGTGACAAAAGGTCTCTCTCATTAGACAAATACTAAAGCTAGAACAAAGATATTACCTTAAAAGGTCTAAATCCAAGAAGCTGAACTTCAGAGGTGATATGTAGAACTGGGACCAAACTCACTTAAAACCCATGGTCTTCCTCTTTCCAAAACTGGATAGCAATAGCTGGAGGTGTCCTACAGATAACCCAGTTCTGTGGGAAGAAAGTGATCTGCCCTGTCAGGGCAAAACAGTGTTACCCCTGTAACACTGCCTGGACCTCCAAGAGCCACTCACCTTGCTGCAGCCCTCCCCACTATCAGAGAGCAAGAAACTGTGACCTATTTTGCCTTACAAGTTTTCTTTTGGTGTTCTTCCTGGCACACATCGCTCGGCATACACACTGAATGCAAAGCTCTACTATTGCCAATTGCTTGTAACCTGTCTCTTGTCAGCTGGTGTTTAACTCTTCCCCCTTTCACTGACTGTTTTACTCCTTCTGCTTGATTTCACAACATTCTACAAAGAACAGAATGGATTTTGAACTAGCAGAAATGCAAACATCCCTTTCAGCATGTGTACTGGGGTGTGTATCCAGCATATATTGCTCAAATTGATGAACTCTGTCAAATTGATTTACAGATCATTTCTAATGCGACTGCAGGAGATGGCACAGATCGCAGTAGGTCCTCTGATGCCACCATCCTTTTGTTATTTTGTTAGTGATATAATAATAAAAAGATCTTTTCATTCTAAAATAGAGCTCTTAGTTTTTCCATTAATTGAGGGCTGCAAGATGTTTATTCTGAATGTTATGTTATTGTTAAAAACAGGTCATTTTAAAATAGATTACACTGACCTACTTTTAGTATTCAGTGGAAACACGGGGACTTGCCAGACTCTGTTGTGCTCCATATGCTTGTTTCCTGTCTGCAAGACTGGTCAATACCAAGTGGATCAGATGAAGGATTAACAATGTGAAGAAGAAACATGGGATAAACTGACATTAAATCTCCTAACTTGTAACAGAGTGAAGCTACAGATTGTAAATATCCCTTCTTCAGTTCCTGTTAGTAACTATGTGTTATTATTACCCTAACACGCATCCAGTCTTTTAAACAAAACAAACACAAAACTCACTTTAGTCTCATCAACTTCCTATGAAGTTTCGGCAAGCTCCCCAGTCAAATTACAAAAAGTATGAAGGGATATTTTCTAAGAGTAATTCACACCTGCGTATATAAAACTCACTGCAAAAGGAATTTGATTAAGCCAAGGAAGCAGTGAGTTTTAAATAGGATTGATCACACAGCTTTATGTGGAATATAAATCCAGTCCAAAAAGCACAAGTTATAAGAGTGCAAAAGTAATGTAAATAATTTTTAAAGTGCTGCAATTTTAATTTCCAAATTACTAATGTATTTTTCTACAAAAGCACAATTTTTGAACTACAGCATATCCTGCTACATTTCAGCTTGAAGTGAGGTTTTACGGCCTAGTTATAAAACAAACAGATTTATGATAGCAAATGCTGTCAGACCGGAGATACATAGTACAGGTAGGCACGGCTGCCATTCTCTGGTTTATGCTGTCATCTTATACTTTTCACTATAATTTGATCGATTCACGATCTTCAGTGCACATCATTTCACATATTAAAAACTGTTGCAAAACAGTGTTCACACACATCAGCAGTTTTAAGATCTATGTTACTTTAGTTCTGAACTCCTTACATACCTTATGTGTTTATACTTGGCTTCATCAGAGTAGCTATTTTTCATCTCGAAGAACGGCAGCTCTTACGCCGTGATACATGCAACTGGAATTGAGAGTGATAAAGAAAATAACTCTGCACCTAGAACAGGAAAATGCGACCATTGGCTTCTGTTATTTTGGCACAATGGTTGCAAAGATGCCCAGCTGACAGCATGACATTACAAAGCAAAACCACCACGCACTGTGAGAAAACGTTCCATCCAAAGTGTTGAAGCACCTCAGAAAGACAAGTTAATACCGTTTATTCCTAACCCAGAAATAGGAAAGGGGAGGGTAAGAAACTTAGCAAGTTACAGCCTTGGCACTAGATTTTAGCAGAGATTCAGGCCTGCCAACAGCTACTCCTGGCTCTAGACAGTAGAACACTCAATGGCGATTTCATATATTATACATACGAACACAAAAACAGAAGCATAAATTGATACAGTTGTGCAGGAGATGCTTACCTGGGTCTTGTCCTGCAGTATTTCTCAGGCAAACTTCACAGTAAACTGATTTTTACCCAAAATATCTCTAAGGAGGCAAGGACACAATAATATAAATGTAGCTGAAAGAACATTGGGAGATGGGGTGAGGGGAATCTAAAGAGTAAGGAATAAAACACAGTTTGAACTGTCTAGCTGTGCTTCCCTGGAATATGAAGATCAAAGGCTGGAGCTGACAGTGGAACGTTGTGGCTCAATAGCAACAGTTGTCCTGCAGAAGTTTCAATATTCTACAAATCTATCACATGTGCCACGAAAACTCTTGAAAAATTCTGAAAATCACCTCTGACTAATGAAAGTTATTTTATTTGATGCAAGGAGATATAATATCTTGTTCAATTAAAAACATAGCTTAGGGATAAAAAACAAAACAAAACACATAAGGAAAGAAACAGTTAAACAGTGAAAGAGTGCTAGTAAGACAGCAACATGCAGCGCAAAAGAGAAAGGTGCACAGGTAAGTACAGAAACCTTACAAGTATCAATACTTCAGTTCTCCTAGTGCATCAGTTAATACTGAATACTTCTGAGTTTCCAGCTGCCTCCTGCAAGCCCATATCACATATCACAAGTATAAGATTTTATTAGGAGAAAGGAGAAGGAAAAAAAAAAATTGAAGACAATCTCTCTTTTAAAAAAATAGGAAATACGAAAAGGCGAGAGTCTAAGATGGTGAGAAATTCCTCTGTACTGAGGCAGAAAGGTATAAAAGTAAAGGACGTTTTATAGATTGGCTGTAAAATGGCTCTGCTTATGCTAAATACCATTAAAATCACTAGATTGTTAAATGTTTTCTACTCTGACTATTACAACAAAACATGAAATGTCAAATGATACCCTTTGACCACCGCGAGGACGGAGTTCCAGTATCACAGTGGAAACAACGCTGGTGACTTTTATCCGGCTGACTGTAGAAGAGGCTCCGTGGCAAACACAGGTGTGCGGACACAGGCTGTGAGGCGGCATCTCCGTCCCCCCCGCGGCGCCTTCCCGAGGTGGCAGCCAGAGAGCTCACAGCTGTCACAGGACACGCTCCTGCGCTGCCAGCACAAAAGGGAGACATTTCCTTGTGTCTTCTGTCGAACACCAGACCAAGCCACAGAAACTGCTCAGCAGATCATCAACACACAGCGCCTTTGTTCACTGTGGAGCACTTTGACCAGGTGTTGTCTTCAGAAACGGGGAAGACAAAGACAGGAAACTACAGACAAGCCATCCGAGCATGTTCCAGACACATGGATGGAAAACTGTAACAAGGAAGAGAATTAGCATTCATAAAGAAGATACATTGGCTAAGATGTAATGCAGCTTTTGTAAGAAAAGCCATGCCTTGCAAATCTATTCAGAAGTTGTCTGAAGCAAGTGGACAAGAAGATCCAGGTGATGGGTCCACTTGGACTTGCACAACTACTTCTGCAAGGTGGCTCTGAAAAGACTTTCAAAGCAGCTATGGTACCATGGGATAAAAGAGAAGATCCCCGCCTATGGAACCCATCTGAACATAGGAAGTAAAACTAAGAGGATACGTCACCAGCTTCAGGTTACAAGCAGAACTCCACAGGAAAATATCTCAATATATTTTCTCTGCTTTTCTGTACTCATCCCTCAGTATCTACCACAGGTCACCCCTAGACATAGGATACAGGGGCCAGACTCTGTCTAAATAAATGAAAAATATGAAAAGAATTATATCCAGTGAACATCAACTTGTACATTAAAGCCCAGTTACAGTCTCACCATAGTCAGAATGTGCCAGGCAGCCACAAGATCTAACAACAGTAACTGCATTCTCATTTTGCTGAAAGCAATGTCAAAGCATCGAGCTCAAATGGAGAGCAAGACTGGACCCTTTCAACAGCCAAGGAAAGTCATCTTAATAATGAGGTTTCTCAGAACAGGTTTATCTCCTTTAGGAGATGCCCGGTGATATTTACATCTGCCAGTTTCTTTCTACAACCCAGACAACTGTTCACATCAGTAGCTTTTAGGACACTAGATACTTCCTGAAGTACAAGGAAAATAAAGGGAATAATACATCTTTAACAAGGTATAAGGTTTAGGACTTCGCTGACTTTGCTTTGGCTATCAGATCAGTTGGAGCCCGTTAGGATCCAAACATATAACATGATGTGAGTCTGTTAACAGCAAAATGAAATTCTGAAGGGAGTCATTTCGTGTGACTGAGTTTAAGGCAAGAGCTTAGGTTAGGTCTATATTTTAACAAAAAAGGGGAGAAAAGCAAACACATTTATAACCTATGAGAATGTTTCCCCCCATTGCATCCTTTCTGTAACCAAGCTGCATACAATGCCAAAATTGAAAGAAGTTACTGGTATTCAGTGGGACTCCTCATTTGTGTTGGACAAAACTGGAACTTTTCCCACTACAGCATTTTTTTTTAATATGGCTATACATCTGTAGATGAGCATTACATGAAACACTGAAAACTTGTTCCTCATTGCTCCATTGCAAATGATGTTGCAGAGAAGGAGCATCCTTACAGAAACGAGCAACAAAAGCAAGTGCAGAAAACCTTCCATACATATACACAAAAAAGCAAAGATAGAGACTGCTGCAGAGGAGAGTATGTAAAAGAACTACACAAGATACAAACATACATTGCAATGATATCCTGATGGCCTGATCTGCCATTGCACTATAAAGACCGAGGGAGGCAAGGGGAACCTAAAACCATTGCAATATTGAGCTACAAACTTAACCTGGACAGGAAAACCAATACAGGAAAAGCAACAGAAACCAAACAGCAGTACCTAATGCTTAGTGATGCTCTACACTGGTAAATATTTAAGCATTTGACAAAGTACCAGTATACTGGAACTGGATATAAAGGATAGAACCTAAGCTTAAAATGCCCACTACATGCAAAACCAGTGGACCTAGCCAAGCATTTAATGTATGACAGCATTATTCCAGCAAGTCCTTTTGCAGGCAAGAAAGGAAATATATTTGCTGTTTCAGATGAGTCAGCTTTGACATAGGGGCAAGTATGACATGCCACAAATCTCCCAAATACACCACAGCCCAGTTCCTGTGTCACCACAGTTGGGTGGTGTCAGCAGTGCAGAAAAAAAGTCACTTAATAAGAAATAGCATCTATGCTTGAGCTTTGCCAGCATTGCTGTTCTACTACTGAAACAGTCCATTTCTGGTGTAGCTTGGTTTGTTCCATGGATTGCTGTAAACAATGCCACCAAAATAACTTCTGCAAATACAATTCACATCTCTAGTAAACCTGCTGGACAGGGCAGCAAATCTGGCTGAGTCTTGGACAAGGCTTCAGTGTTCTTTGCACATACACATTAGAAGAAAAAACAAACACAAAAGAAAAAGATTAAATCTAAAATTTGCATGGGGAAGAAGACACAGCACACTCAAACATTAATAGATGTACATCTTCATGAACTTTGACCTGAAACCTCAAACACTATCAATTTAATCACTAAATCAAGCAGAAATCCTCATTAAGGGAGAAAAAGTAACTAATTTTAAAGAACTTGCAAGTAAAATTAGTGCTATGAAATGCTGATTTCAGAGTATGTTATTCAGCATATACAAGTTTTCATCATAAAACACCAACACTTTAAAGGTGCACTTCCCTACAGCATATTATTTTTAAAAGTTCATGGAAAGAGGGAAAGCAGAAATAACAGTAGACGGCACACAGCAGAAGATATTATCTTCCATGAGAAACACATTTCCCAGTGGGTTGTTTGTTCGTTTTTGTCTGTTACCACTCAAAAAATGCAAAAACTATTATGCTCATTATTGTGCAGAAGTGTTGAAGTGATGGTTGAGAAGACACTTTCATTATATACACTGCTATGTTCTGTAGCTCATAACTTTACAGATAGATTAATCTCGTGGGTGAAATATTTTATGCTTGTCCAAAGGTGAATTAGTCTGGAAGTGTGATAAAAATCTACCAGGTGACACACAGCTCTGTGACACTGACAGAGCTGGCAGATCTGTACACAGGGACACTGAGTTTTCTGACACCCCAAATCTTTGTTCCCAAATTGTACCGTATACAAAGGTTGTCATCTCTCCAAATGCTGCAGACTCCATGAAATATACCATTCCCACTTGGTCAATCGCATTCCACTTCATCTATTTTTATCAGGTCCAAATAATCCTGACCTTGTAGCAGCTTTTCAGTTCACAACACAACAAAGTACTGGATCAAATCTATTTACCAGCAACTGGCAGCATCTCATTTACCCATCTACACTGAAGGGGTAATTAGCCCAGGTTTTGGAAGTCTTCAGACCAGACACCTCTTTTTATTCCTTTCCCTCTAAGCATCCATCAAAGAGAAAGAAGCAGCTCTCAAGCTTCAAAAAAACCCTTGAATGACATGCTGTTGGTATCGGGGTTGCCAGGGCTGCAGACTTGGCTTGTCTGCCTCAGTGGGACGGTCACTCCTTCAAACCTCTCTTACGTGCTGAGGAATACAGCACAATACCTCCCTGTCCTTGTCACTTTGTAAATCCTCTCCACCCATGATAAATTCACAGCTGAATCTGGTCTTCACTCTGTCACAAATTATTGATTTAGTACTACATGCAACTCAGCCCTGCTTTAGCACACAGTGATGCCCATCTGAAGGCATGTTAGACCACGAGATCTGTTCACTTACAGTATGTTTCGTGGACATGGTACCAGAGAATGGAAATCCCTGGCTGCTGAAACAGGAGATGAAAATAGGCTCGATTTGCAGACACTCAGCAACAGAATTAGAACCAGATCACATTTGCTTTTCTGTAATCAATAATGCAAGACCAGTTTTCAGGGGGGAAAAAACAAGTGAAAAACCAAAGCAAAACAAAAACCAACCAAACAAACTAATAACAAAACAAACAAACAAACCCCACCACTAACCACAAGCCAAAACCCAAGTCCACTCTCTAGAAGAGAATACGCTTTCGATAACGATATTTGTAAAGATACTTTTGGAGTCTATGATCTTTGCTTATGCTAAGAATACAGCATTTCATGGTGACAGTCACATAAATATTAAAATATTTATCTGGCATACACCAATGAAACACTGATTTCTCATCACTGCTCAGGCTTTTCCACTGATTTTTGTGACAATCTCGCTTTTCAGTCTGTTACAGAAGTGTAGCATGGTCATGCAAAACAGCGTTCTCAAATGCATTATACACAGCATTTTGTAGACGGTTCAGAAATCAAATTAAGTGCCAAGACATGAGAGAATGTGTGAGTATAACCCCACTGTTAACTTACCATTTCTTCAGGTCAATAATAGTAATGAATTTCCAACAAGTGATCCTGAAAAAGAGCTGAAAAACTGAAATGACACAACTGACTTATATTTTTATCATCCACAAGTATTCCAAACAATGTCTATAAAACTCATTGAAAGACTTGTCAATGCAGTTACGTAGTACATGGTGCAGACACGAACGTACAAAATTTTGCAGGCATGGGCATGCTTAGTTCACAGACCTATCTGTGCAGACTCAAAAAATGCTGAAATTTAATTCTGCTCTAGAAGCTTCTATGCAAAGAAGCACCAAGAAACTGCCATCTGACTTGTTTTCTGGATTCCATTAAAAAGATCGTCTGTGTAAAACGGGGAAAACATTTGTACTGCACAAGCCCATTGTTTGGCCTGCAAAACACAAATGGTTTGTGAGTGAGAATGACCTGGCTGGTTCCCAGAGCCTGGATCCCAAACTGAGTTTGAAGGGCTCTCAGGGAAAATGAAAAGATTACCAACCTTAAACAAATAAATAAACAAGCCACAATGCATTTACAGACAATTCTGTGACATTTCTATACTTGCTTGCAGACTGTAACTACTCAAGGAATGAAAGTTATCACAGTATAGAAAATACTGTCTCGTAAGTGTAGCACAGGCAACTCTACAGTGACTCTGGGAACGATTTATTTCAGCTCGTCACTTTGTGCATATAAAAACCGCTAGAAATGCCCAAAGCATAGTTTGCTGCATTCCAGTCAAATTGTTGTTCTCACTTCAATTTAATCACCTTCACAGGCACATTTCTAAGTGTTTCTATTCATAAATTGCATTTTAATAACCCACCTAATTGCCTCCTTTTCCCCAAGCAGATACGCTTTTAAAAAGAAAGCATCTTTGGTGTCTTCTGCTATTTGCAAAATTCAGCTGAGTTCTGTAGATCTTTCTATCACTTCCTGCAAAAGGTGGCTGAAAGAGGGAAAGAGAAAAATTGAATGAGGCCTGAGGAGTCTGAGTAAGCGTAATTGCAACTGAAGCAAGGAACAAAGCTCTATCAACTTCACTCTAACCACTTTTTAAAGTGTGACAAAACTTGCCAATAAATATTTGATTAAAAATATTCGTCACAATTGAAAAGGAGTATCAAAGGCTGGATTTAAAAAATGAAAGATAAGTAAATCCTCTAAGAAATTCTGTAGGATACATTTTGATACCATGTCTACACATTTCTATACTGTCTCTCTGCATTTCTATACAGTCTGCCTACAAAAGATTTTAGTTGATTGTTACATTAGAAATAGCTGAGTGGGAGGAGGGAGAGGGGAGGTTTTCTGATTTTAAGAAGAATCAGCATTGTATCAGATTTTGGATACAAATTAATTGCTTATGAAGGGCGCCATCCAAAAAAACAACCCCAAAACGCAACACATTGTGAAGAGATCCAGAGATCCAGCACCAGAACGCTGCTCAGAACCGCTCAACTCCTCCCTGTCCCAGGGAAGCCCTTTCAGCAAACAGCGCCTTCATCTCTCACATGAAGTTACACTGTTGTTGCAGGGGATACCTGTGCATCAGTTATACAAAAACTTCTCATCGGCAAACTGAAAAGAAATCTCTGGTATCACAGAATATCAGTTTACAGAACTACAAGAACAGTGGTGTAGAAATGCTTTCATTTTAAATACAGATTAATTCTTATTCCCAGTGCTTAGCACATGCTGCTGAAAACAATCCCTGCTGTTCACCAAAAAGCGCAACAACGTTCTCAGTACCGTGACTTTATACTGAGGTAGAGCTGTAGCAGGCAAGTGTTTACCTCCCGATAATGGATCATTTTGTACCTCTATGCTCTCCAAGCCTAGAAGATGTTTGAAGAAAAAAACCAAGGTTTTAAGACTCAAGAGACACACTACACCGCTGGTTTTGTTGTTCTCTGGTACCAGCCCTCACAAGCAGCTGGAAGGCCCAGCGGCTGCCGTGTCTGCAGCCCCGTCGCTGCGCACACAGCGCCCTGACACGTTCCCTACTCAGCCTGAGGCTATGATGCCACAATCAACCTGGAAGAGAAGAAAAAAGGACAATGAAAATGCTTAAGCACTCAGATTTGTATGTTCTGTGCAGTAGGAAAATGCTCAATACAATATTCTAAGAAAAATATATTGGTTTTGATATTATGTGTGACTACAAGTAAGGCCTAATAACTTTGAGAGATACGCGTCTAGCGTTTCCACTATGTATGCACCACGTAAGCTTTATTGTGATTAAGCCAGAGAACAGGTTCCACAAGCACACGGCAAAAGCTCCTCCTTGCTGACAGACTTGTTGCTATACATGCACAGATTTGCTCTTCACTAATATCAGTATATGATACAGACAAAACCCTTTTAGCATACATTCATCAGTAAATGTCCAAGAAGAACAAATCGATATGCCGAAACAGAATTTGCAAATCCTAGGTGACAAAGCTCATTTTCCAACAGCTCAGAAACTACAGAATACAATAGTACAATTTATAACATTTTTCATCCTGATGCCAGAGTCTATTTTCTTCTGTGAAAAAATCCAGTGCACTGAAAATCCTGAAAGCACCCAACTCCTTGTTGTATGGAGTCAAAATACATCACCTATGAAGGGTTCCTAATGAACATTGAGAAGTCTTTTCATTTTTGGCATTTTTTTTGAAGTAGACTCAGTGAGGTCATCATATATTTTTGTTTCACCGACTCATAGAATCCTAGACTCAAAACTGATTAAGGTGAAAGGACTGATCTAAGGGTTGTATTTAACAGGAAAGAAAAAAGAATGAACAAAAAAAATCAAATTTTTTTTTGTGAAGAAAGCTTTCCATACATCATGCCAAAGTCTGCAAAGTGGCTTAAGTTTTTATTGATAAAATGACATCTTAAATAACATTCTGCACAATGTCTAGTTCTTCAGTGATAGGCTGATTACTTCCAAGATTTAGTTTGAAGTACGGGGGAAAGGATTTGCCCATTTACAATTCACAATCAATCTCAGAAATTCTGTTACTGTGTTTAGGTCCCTCCTCTTTTTTTAAGTTTAACCAGAATGAAAAATTGCTCAGAAAAGCATTAAAACATGTTTAAAACAAGACAAAGTAAATAAAGTATATAATGAAAACTGTTTGTTAGACTTTTCAGAAATAGGGGCAGAAGAGACGACTTCAAAAGAACTTTTAAAACCGAGATCGCAACACTTTTTCACTGCAACCATAATACACACTCAGATGACACCAGTGAAACCAAAGTAGCAGTCGCTGCAATCATCTTGCTTGCCTGAATTCAGAAGATGTGTTTCATGTGCTTGATTCCATATGTTTTGAAGAAAACCATGATGATCAGTGCCCAGAGTCCCAAAATAAACCCTCCAGGAGGATGCCAGTCCTTTTGTTTTGGTTTCTGAAAGAAAGAAAATCAAGCAAAAAGAGAAAAACAAAGAATCCATACTTAGTTTTCACATTAAACAGATGCTGTGTTTATCAAGTGCAGAAAAAATGAAAAGCCTTTCAGTAGAGAAAAATACCAATAAGCTGCATTTCTAAAGCAGAAGCACCATTCTTGATGTGCTGGAGAGGCTGATGGGAGGTTGAGCTGCCACTCAAGTCGGGAGGTCAGGTACCACGAAAAGGCCACTAGAACTTTGCCTGAGACACCACTTTGACAGAGCCTGTCAATGTTGTGGGACACATTCAAACTCATTTGTTTGGACAGAATTTCTCATATCTGGACTCGTGTTAATACAAGAGAAAAATGCTGTGTGAAAACCAGTTCCTACAAATGAAAATGTGGAAGAGAAAAGACAGCGTTGTTTTTCCACTACCTAGAATGTTTTCTACAGTTCCTTTTGTACTCCCAGTTATGTGAATAAGCAGATATCTAACCACATAGGAAGCTGAGATTCATTATTACAGGAATATCATAAACCAAAACAGGATTGTTTTTAATGTCAATCACATTTCCCAGGGGCCTCATTGAGTCTAACTGCCTTTCCTTAATGTAGAAATACATTCTGCAATTCAAATACCTGTCCCTTCAACATTTTTTTCCATCTTCAGCGAAAAGCAATACACTGCAAGGCCTTTTCTATCTCACGCTTAGCAGCAAGACAAGATAAAACTTGTCTGTCCTCTTCTTCCTCATGTTTAAAAAAACCTGAGATACTCCATATTCAGCGAGAGTGGATTGTAGAAGAGCTGCTATGTGCCCCAAGATCTGTTTCTGAGGCCAAGAATAAGGTGAAGCTATACGAATGGAAAATTTTAGTTAAGAATATCATACCAAAAATATCAGAATTACAGTAGTTAGAAGTATAACTCGGTCCCTCTTGCCTGTGCCTCATCTTGCCCTCAGCAGGTGTTTTACAGATCTTCTAGGCAGACAGAGATGATTTACTATTACACCAATAAATACTGAAGTGCTTGCTGAGCTTTTTACTCCTGCCTTGCTGAAGGATTTGCACTATTTTGTCCTTGTATAGAATGAGGCACAAGGGGCAGAGAGAGTAGTTTGGTTTTGTTGCATTTAAGTCAAATTTAAAATTCTCTTTCTGCCATGTGAGCAACTATTACAAAAGACGGTACTGTTCCAATTTCTGCGTGAATCTGTATAGAGAAGCTTGTTGTTTTCCACTAAATGTACCAGGTGGCTGGTGAACTTTAATGCAATAAGGAACAATTTGCAGCATCTGTTCTTTCCAAACAGCTTTCCTATCAACAGGAAAACCATGTTTGTTGATTGCTCAGCTCCTATTTGCTAAGCTACATAGTTTTAGCTTTAGGATTTTTCTCTAAGTACCATGCTTGTATTTAAAAAGTATAACAAATAGCCATGTCACCTGAGACACCTGAGACACAGGAGAACTTGGTTCTCTGAAATGCTAATGATTTTACTCTGATACGGGAATCACAGAACCAGCATTATAATTTACATTAACAACAACAAAACCAAGGATATGAGCAGAGATGGTGTCTATATACGCAAACTACTCCACTTTCTAAGCAGCGCTCATCAGGTGCAGCGTTCGTGTAATCTGCCACCTCGCTGATATTTGCAGCCACACATCTCCGTATCAACACCTCAGAAAATCAGCTCCGCGTGTTCAAAGGGCTGCCAGCACACCTCGCTTCTGAACGGAACTGCACGTGACACTTCTACACACAAAGGAACTTCCTTGTTTAAATCCTCCTAATTAACCCGAAACTGCGTATGCATATTGCAGTGCCTGTTTCATCAATCTCTTTGTACTATCAATCTTTCCTTCCTTGGATCTCAGATAAATTCCTTACCACAAAGTGGCACCTGACCCTTCTAGACAAATGACTTCAATTTGCAGTCTGTGGCACTAAAAGCCTCTCTCCTATTTTGTATAGAACACGTAATTTAATTTCTTTAAAGAATTTATATGAATAAATATTTATAAGGTGATCTATGAGTAAGGTTTTACATTTTGTCATGGCAAGTACTGAAGCCTCCATGGAATTCCGCAAGGAAACAGAGGCCGGTGCAGCAGCGGCTCTGTGCTGGGAAATCAAGGACACACAGACGGTCTAAAGCCACAGGATGCAGTGTTAAAATGTGAATGATTCAAAACACGAAGGCGTGACAAAAAACACATGAGAAACTATACAAGAGCTGCATATTTAGTCATCTTAAAAATAAATTATCTTAATAAGAAAGATTTATAGACCCAGAAACTGAAATCTATAGATAAATATTAAACCACAGTAAAAGGGCAAAAAGATGCAACTCTGTTCCAGATATTTAAGTCAATAGTGAGGTTAAGTGAGCACAAAATTATATTGAAATATGCCAGTATATTCCACTAGGGGCATATAGACATAGAAACCTTATGAATACCTAAAAGGGAATTATAGAGATTCCTATTTAAAGCTACAAAGTATGCCTGTAAGAGCTGAAATACATAATTTTCATTAAATTGACTTGATAATAGATTCCCAAGGAAGTCCATCACTGAATAAAAGTGTAATTAGCTTTTGAATTGACAAGTTCATCCTTCTAAAATTCTAACAAATATAGCATAGAAAACTTCAATAACCAACCTTTGTCCCAAAGCAGCAAATGAATAAAGTGCCTTTACAAAAAGCTGCATTTTGCACTCGCGAATCACACCCATCTACACGTAAGACAGAGTCGCTGCTTCCATGAATTGTGCCAGCGAGTTGTCCGGGTAGCACCAGCTGGCAGAGAGCTCCCAGCCTTGTAAGGGCAAACCCCCTTCCCTCCCCTTGGCACGGCTGTGTCACACCGCGAGCTGCGGGGTGCCCATGTCAGTGTCACTCCTGCTGCCACAGCTACACCAGTGTCTCGGGTAATGACATCGGAGGCGCAGGCGTGATGCCCTTCCGAAAACATACGTGAGCCCAACACGGCTGCAGAAGCTGCTGTGACTGTTACGTTTTGTGCATGCAGATGGGGTCACAGAGATCTAACGGGAAAAACTACTAAAGTAAGAAAGAAACATTTCAATAGCAAATGGAAACATTTCCTTTTTAGATCCACATCCTGGAAAAAGGTTTAGAAAAGACAGAATTTCTATGCTTATACCAGTTCTGTGCCCAGAAGAAAACCCGAGATAAAGTATCCCTTTATATCAAATTCAGGTCTTATTCCAGCAAATTTCTGTGAAAGGCGATTTTTGAAAGTCAGGTATTTTCTCACTTGTGAGAAAATGCTGAATGGACAGAAAAGGTTAAGTGTTGCAGTATTTTAATTTGCCATTAATTATGTGTCTTAATTATGCCTAAATTGATGTGAGAATCTGTACTATTAAAAGACCACAGATTGGCTGCAGTACTTACAAACTATGCATAACTTTCTCGTATTTGGGACTGATCTGGAGGAGCAGAGGCAATAGCACTTTTGGCTGGAGTTACTCTGAATTTTGTTCTTGTACCCACCTAAGAACTTAGTATACCAAGTACTGCTTAAGTCACTGATGTGTTTAGGTTTTGTGACCTGTGCCACAATACAACCCCATTATAGATGCCCTCTTTAGCCCTACAATAGTAGCAGTAACACATAGGTGAAAGGCGCATATAAAATGGTACAATGTGTCACGAACAAATACGTTTAGCAGCTATGGGGCTAGTCATTATCGAATTGCTGGAAATTCCAAATTAAAAAGATAGGTAGCCAAGCAACAGCAAACCTCCTCCTGTGAACAGTTTTCTGCTGTACGCTCTCTAGTTCTGGTAGACTCATTATCCTGTGGAACTTAAAACCAGTTAATAGAGAGTTGCTCCAAGTACTGTAATTAAGGAGAGAATAAAAGTGTATTTTCAAACAGGATGGGTCTGTAGGGACCCAAATGGAAACCGTGCAAGACTTTCAATGAAGGTGTTTTCAAAAAACATGCAATACTCGTTACTCCAATTAAAATGAGTTTTATGCAAAAAAAAAAAAAAAAAAAGAAAAGTATTAAAGCTGAAGTGGCAATTAGATTAAGAATGGTTTAATTTTAAAATGTTACATCAGAACGGAAGATTTAAAGCATCACGTATTAACATTTCACATGGAAAACACTGTGTTAAATATCATTATAATCCACCACTACAGTCCTCTTCCAATGGAACTCCTTTTGCATTAGTGTCCTCAACAGGGACAACACCACTGGTACAGAAAGCTTTGGGTTAAACTCGGAACCCACATTTGGATGGCAGCGGTAGAGAAAGCAAGTGCATACAGTCAGGAATGTAGCAATTCCCAAATGGAAGAGGGATACACAAATTCTTCAGTCTCCTCCAGCATCTCATTCTAAACAGGGCTTTAAGAGAGTGGGAAAACCATCATCCTTGTTATGGGGGATGTTCTCCCCAGCCTGACGCAGATGGTGTGTGTTTGTACCACAACTGCAAAATATCCATATGTAACTGCACAAAAAATAAAACACTAGAAGTGCTGTGTTCCAGCAAGTCCATTAAAGTGGCAGCTATCATATTTCAAGTTAATCCCAGCTTAATTCTCTCAGGAGTTTCAGTGCAGAGTGCCCTAGACCCAGTTTTAGCCTATTTATTGCTGCACATGGTATAAAATACCCGCCAGGCCACTGTGGGGCTGCCCGGCAGGCAGTGGCAGCGGTGGCAGCGATGGCACCGGGGCAGATCCTGCCACCCCCCCGGCAGTTCTGGGGTCAGCAGAGCACACTTGCTGCGTCTCTGTGCAGTGCCCGCCATCACTATTAGATCACTGGCATGAATTTTATGTATTTTGGGATGTAAATTTCCAAGTTTTTGTCTTGGGCACTCTCCATTTAAATGAACATTTCTACTTCTCCCATTGCAATACTAATGGTTTTCTTTCATGTTTCTCAAGATACCTAATTTTGCATTAGGGTCTGTGTTAAAGACCAGTACTGAAATCTGAAAAAAGAAAAATCCACATTTCAAGGCAGGTCTTTGAAATCGAAGGCCAACCTCAGATCCAAAATGCAAACAACCCACCTGCTTCTCATCTCAGAAAAAAACAAACAAACAAACAAAACCAAAACAAACTACCAAAAAACCCCAAGCAAACAAACCCCAAAACAAACAAACCCCACAACAAAACAACAACCAACAGATCTCAAACTGAAGGACAAGGGAACTCCTTGGAGAAGCCAAATTCTGCTATGGAGTACAGTGCACTGTGCCAATAGCACATTATGTATTTCCTAGAGGGACTCCATAATAATTCAGGTTTACTTGCAATTTAAAATTTCAAACTGGGTAATCCTCTCAATTCCTATGACAAAGCACACAACAAAGTTTAATTTCAGAATGAATTTATATGTATCACAAGCAAATCACAGCATAAAGTACGTCCTCAAAGCTTTTAGTGGAATTATGCATTTCTAATTTGTCAGTTACAGTTTGGATTTGGGGTCTTTGCAGGGGATGGGGGAAATCAAATGATTTCAGCCATCTAGTAATAGTTTAATCCTCTTTTGTGCCCACAGCAAGATCAAAGTCCTAAGGGAACTCCCACATAAACGGTGCTTATTAATCTGCAAAACAATTTAAAGCACTTTTTTCTACTCTCCCGGTTTGTATTTATTAACCACAGTGCCATGAGTACTGATATCTCCAATATTAATAAAATAATGAAGCAAGTTCACTCATCAACAACAAAAACTCATGAAGGATACAGGAAAGAACAGTAGTTAAACTAAATAAACATATCAATGCCAACAACTGCATTTTAAATATTTACTTTGAACACTGTGTAATCACTGCAATATAAACTACAACACTGTTATAATAGCTTTAGTTTTTCATTTCCTTCTAAAATATGTCACCTATAAGGGCTTTTTAGAAATTAACTTCTACTTCAAAAATGGCTGCTCACTTATTATTCTTTACTTCCAGTGTTATCTCCCAGCATTACATAGCACTTTAAAGCGCTTTTAGTGGTTTAACAATTGTTCATTAATCTTCCAACCTGTGACACAACACGTAATACACTACTTGTAATCAAAGGGAGCTTCCCCAGCACCTGGGTCCCAGCGCAGTTTAATTCCCAGACCAGCCGGTGCTCAGATGAGCGATGCCCACCCAGCAAACACAGCAGGGACTGTACTGGGGGGCCCAGCCAAGGTGTGTGATTTGCCACAGCCAAAACTGCCGCCCACAGCTCTGTGCTGGCAGCAGCCGCCGTCCACGTGGATCTTCCCCAGCCGGGCACAGCTCAGGGAGATGCACGGGCTGAGCTCTGACCTGCTCAGCTGCCAGGTACACCATGGAAATCAGGTGTGCCTCAGGGTGGAGATGGAAAAAGTCACAACATAAGGTTGTATTTAGAAAAAAAAACCAACTGGCTACATGTATTTAAGGTATATGAAGCAAATTGGGTTTTAAATTTTAATCGAATTCATGCTCTTCTATGAAGCCATGATCATTACTTTTCACATCTGGGCAGGAACAACCCCAGGTTCCAGTACAGGTTGGGGAATGACCTATTAGAGAACAGTGTAGGGGAAAGGGACCTGGGGGTCCTGGTGGACAGCAGGATGACCATGAGCCAGCACTGTGCCCTTGTGGCCAAGAAGGCCAATGGCATCCTGGGGTGTATTAGAAGGGGGGTGGTTAGTAGGTCGAGAGAGGTTCTCCTTCCCCTCTACTCTGCCCTGGTGAGACCGCATCTGGAATATTGTGTCCAGTTCTAAGCCCCTCAGTTCAAGGACAGGGAACTGCTGGAGAGAGTCCAGCGTAGGGCAACAAAGATGCTGAAGGGAGTGGAGCATCTCCCTTACGAGGAAAGGCTGAGGGAGCTGGGTCTTTTTAGCTTGGAGAAGAGACTGAGGGGTGACCTCATTAATGCTTATAAATATATAAAGGGTGGGTGTCACAAGGATGGAGCCAGGCTCTTCTCGGTGACAACCAACAGTAAGACAAGGGGTAATGGGTTCAAGCTGGAACACATGAGGTTCCACTTAAATTTGAGGAGAAACTTCTTCTCAGTGAGGGTGACGGAACACTGGAACAGGCTGCCCAGGGAGGTTGTGGATTCTCCTTCTCTGGAGACATTCAAAACCCGCCTGGACGCCTTCCTGTGTAACCTCACCTAGGTGTTCCTGCTCTGGCAGGGGGATTGGACTAGATGATCTTTTGAGGTCCCTTCCAATCCCTAACTTTCTGTGATTCTGTGAAAGGGCACCTAAATCCAAGCAAACATATTAATTATATTTGCAAACACAAAGCTTCATGCCTCCTGAAGTATGCAAAATAGAAGATGAGCAGCTTAGTTAAGTAGGTATTCAAAACTTGGTCACTGCTACTTTGAGAAGGATTCTTCTTTGTCAATATGTTTATATTTAATAAATTTGAACAAGAAAAATATTATTAGCAAACACAAGACTAAAGACATTCAGCACACAGTGCCATGCCACAAACAGAAAGATAAACTTCCCGAGATCCTTACACTAAAGAGGGTCAGAAAATGACCAAAATGCACACTAGCAAGGCAGACCTCAGCGCAGAGGACCTCCAAAAACTATCAGATATAAAAGCAACCCACTCGCTGCTACCCAGGCTTTGGGTTAAGCAGACAGAAACAGCAGCCGCAAAGAACGAAGGAGGTGAAAAGGGTGTATGGAGGCTGCTAGCGGTACAAAGATATTTCATAGTCACAAAAATTGTGTAAATAAGGCCAACCTGTTCTCAGAGTGTTATTTTTCCAAGCAGCATGCCCTGCTCCCTCTCCCCCAGGAAAAGATTATCTCTAAGTCTTCTAAGGTACAGATCGGGTTCACACAAATACAAAGTCATGTTGCCAGTGGAGCAGAACCAGAACCAGCGTCTGAGCTCTGCAGAGACGAGGCAGCGTCTGTGTTACTCCAGGTACCGGCCTCACCCAGCCCAGCCTTTCAGCACAGCGCCCTCCTTGGAAATCTAACCTAGATTTCCCAGTGTCTCTCTGGACCACATGGTGAGTCCGTACAACTGCTTTTCAATCAGTATGCTCTGAGGCAGGCTTTTTCTTCATCTCATAAAATTAGTTGTATGCCTTAGAACTTCCATTATGAAGTATAATTTTGATCACTCAAATTCAAATGAAGTTGTTTCTGTTCGTATGGAGAAACCATGATGTTCATAAATTATTATGCTATTCCTTTCAAAGCAGTAGTGATGCTTCTAACCACACATTTTTTTTCTGGATATCCTATGAGTATCTGTTCATTTATTTCCAGGTGACAGGCTGCATTAACAACAGATGTTAGACAACATTAGATCTTATACTCGATATGCCATATTGAGTACAAGATCTAATCAAATATCTCAACAGCTACATTTTAAGAAACTGGAATCCAAATAAATATTCCTTATGCACATAGTTTTTACTGCTCATTTTTTAAACCTCTACAGCTGTAATTTTAAAAGTTCTCCTTTGCCCTGAGCTGTGTGCTACATTATACATGTGTGCAGTAGAGCTCCACATTTTCCATCTCCAGCTTGCACAACACAAAACAGCATTACATCTAAGAGGCAGGAATGAAAAAATGGATGGAGAAGCAGGGCTGAGGCAGAAGGTGCCTGCACATTTATATGACCAAGATCAAATTTGGCTGTGTTTTTATTGCAAAATATTTTCATTTTTGGTTGGAAAGCAGTGTATTACAGCTGGTGATAGATCGATCATTTTGCTCCCCACCACCACCCAGCTTTAAAGACAATTGTTGTATTCAGTAGTTTGTGCACACATATGCCAGACCAGTATTCCTACCCAAGTTTGTGTTGTACATACTCTCTGCGTGAGCAGAAAAAAAAGGAAAAATAACTATTCTGAAATATCAACCTAATACTTTTGGCTATTCTAGCTGTTATACAAACTTGAAAACAAATCATAAAACACGGACACAGCAGTGATGCAGACACTTAATTAGTGGTTGCACACAATTACACCTACACCAGAAAGCCGTTTCTATTATGCTTGGTATATCAAAGAACAAGGAGTCCCAGAGAGCAAATCCATTCCTGCAAGGAGTTTTTGTAGGCAGCTGCCATTAAGAAAGAATGGCAGATTTATGGTATCATAACTACTCATTGTTCCCACGTGACATTTGCATGACACATGGTTCATCAGTCAATGCTACGTGGGGCTCACAAAGACCATTTTTCTGGAAGAACAAATGAGTGTAGCTGAGTACACACCCTCTCAGACTACCACAGGTAACATGTACAGTACCAAGATCTTTCTGAAAGAGTGAGTCTTTAAAAAAAGATAAAACCACAGATGGTCTTATCTAGTAGCAAAGTGGTTGCGCCTTTCCTGCCTACCACCTAAACTAACCACAGGTTACCGCCCTGCTGATGTGTTCCTCAGTCCCCTGGAAGTACTACTCCTTGTCTGTCTGTCAGCTGGGTGTTTGTAGATGGTCTTTCGTATCAATCGCTACCTCCTGAAAATCCGCCATCAGTCACTCATTCACAGAGCCCCCACGCTGGGCCGGGCTGCTGCAGAACACGGAGCCGGAGGGACGGCCATCAGTGTGTGGGGCCTCCCAGCCTGGGGGCTGGCGACAGCGGGGGGCACACACCGAGCGAGAAAGCCGGTCACCGCAGAAAGAATCACTTGCACAAAGCTGAATCACAACCTCAGGCAAAGAATTTGCACAGGAGTGGCAATGCGGGATGCTCTTGTCTGCCCAGTACTATGAACACAACTGCTCCATTACTGGAGTCTTCATTCATTTACCCCTTCCATTCATTTTTCAAATGGAAATTATTTCATCAAATTTCACCCCTTTGAATTATTTAGGAAAACAATTCTAGACAGAGCACTAGAGAACAGCCTGCCAATATCTCTGTCTCTGGCCATTCATCAGTCCTGTCAAGAGCTTGTGAGTTACACTGCCGTGCTCCTCACAGCATGCTACTGCAGAGTAAACAAAATATAATTAACTTAACACAAAAAAATCACCAATAACACCTCGCTAAGTTTACACGGTTAAGTGGGATAAATGTGTGAATATATTTGGAGCCAACAGAGCCTTCACCTGAGGAAAAGCATTCAGAAAGGTATCTGCCATCACAGCACTGCAAAATATGTCAAGCTAAGATTGATAACATTTGTATTTTTTCCTTATCAATGTGAGCTTATTGGCAACAGCTACTTTTTATGCTGCATACACCCAGAAGAATTATAGTAGATAGAGAAAAAAACCAAGAAAACTGTTACTGCTAATTTTATTACTCACTGAAATACCATTTAAATAAACACTGTCTATCAGAGAAGCTTTCACGTGTAAACAATAAAAAGTAATGATTAATAAAAATAGTACAAGGTTGTGTGAGAAATGAAAACGTTCAGAACACTGAACTGACACCAGAAAATGGAATTAAATCTCGCATCTTGGACAACCTACTACAACGTACTTTGTTAATCTGCTTTATTTAGAAAGGTCCTGATCCTGGTTATATTTAGTGACAGGTAACACAAACTAAGTCAAGTCTTACACTCAAAGTAAATAGGTACTTATACACACACAGACTAACGTTGTTTCTATGCCCAGTGCAATCAGTACTAAGCAATAAAATATGGAATAAAGACTAAGAAATACTTTGCCCTTTGCCTAAGGATCTACCAGCATCCCCTCCTTTCCCTCCACACACACACATCCATGCACGCACTTTGCTTTCTTTTTCCTCGTGTTATTATTCCAGGGACACAAATACAAAACAACAGAAACCTGTAAACTAGAGAACTAATTGAACAGCCAGAACAGATGCTGACCCTCCTGCCCAGGCCTCATCTCACAAAAACTGCACAACCATGTTGTGACAGAAGCCATTCAGTAGCGTCAGGAAAAGTGATAAAGCAGAATATGCTTCATCCCTGTCACACAGCAGATCTCTGTATTTCATCAGTTTCTAATGCAGACAAAGCCAGAAAAATTCTGAACAAGTCAAGCATAATTTGGGGATGCCAAAGGTAGCTCCTTCATAGCCCAAGGAGGCTCCTGCAGAAAAATTAGTCAAAAGGTAGGAAAGATGCCCTTTCTCTGCACAGAAAAAACAAAAGTCTTACTAATCAATGACCACTCAGGAGTATTGCTTACTTCACATTTCCCAGTAAGTCTCATTCCAAATGCAAAGCTGGTTCCACCAACGACTCCTCCTATGGAACAGCAAAATTGGTCACCAAAATGAAAGCAAATCTAGAGCGGTATTTCTTCTGTTGCATACTGTATTTGCTAAAAAAAAAAAAAGTGATTTAATTTACCACTAAAAGTTTTGCCTAACGATTTTTCTTTTAATTAGGGAAGTCCTAAAATTTGTTTTAGAACAAGCATAACTACTGCCCTAGCACTTTATAGGCTGTTATGATATAACAAGATTTATAATTTTTTAATTCAGTAAGAATTAATAAAATAAATGTGGCAGTAGCTCTTCATTCCATTATATTTTCAGCTTTTAATTTACCCTAAAAGACAATGAATAAAGTAATTAAGTAACATTTTTTTTATGCAGCCTTTTACTGCTACTTTTTACTATAATAATAATAATAACAACCCAAAATTGTAGTGCTAGGAATTATACTTTCTCACGAAGGTTTTTGTGGTTTGTCTTCATCTAATATTGATATTTGGTACTGGGATGTAATTAAGAATAGGGGAACCATTCTTAGAATACTATTTCAATCCATTAGGCAAATTTTCTCACTGTGATATGAAAATTTACATATACTTAGTTAGCGCACCTACTTCTTCTGAGCCTAAGTGCACCTAAGCTATCTTTTATGATGGCCCAAGGAAAAAAAAAAAGAAAGCACAACACATCAATTATGTCTCCACTCAATTGTACAACTATTTTAAAATGTGTGAATGGTTATGACAAAATTGAAAAATTACCATAATAGGCTTTTGACACTTCCTTGCTTAAGAAAAAATTAATTCTAACTCCCTGGTTTTATGCAAAGCCTTTATAATTTCTCTAATCTCGAGTTCCCATGACAGAGAATACAATACTTTCAAGTACAAGAGTGCGAGGCTTGGCATCTTCTCTGTTTAGTTATGCAGTTTATTTGATGGAAGTCTAAACCGCTAAGCCTCCCTTTGTGCTTCATATAAGCCTTCCTCAGTGGAAATACAAGTTAATTTAAGTAAAACGAAGTTTTAGGAAGAATGTATTCTCTTGCACAGAAAGCTTCACTAAAGCAAAGCTTTTCCAAATGCAGCACCTGTTTCCTGAGTTGCTCTAGAACCTGTAATAAAAATAAACTAAAAAGAAACAAAATTTTTAAAAGATACATTCACATGTGAAACATCACAAACATAAAAACAGCCTAATGGAGTAACTTATTTATAACTTGACTGTATGTTTTTCAGTTTCACCTTGCATTGTGCATGAAAATGTTCTACCAATGTAATGAATTAGGGCATTCTAAGTGTAAGACAGTAAGCATCTTCTGTTTTATTAATGATAACTATTATTAAAACCTACTGTTTATGTTGCAAATCAACTATATTGCTGGCATACACTTTCATACACAGTAAGGTGTGTGGATCACATACTAAATTCACAGAGTTATTTCACACATTTCTTTGCCCTCAACCACAGCTGAAATATCTGTATATCAGATACCATGCTACAGCAGCACATGGTATATTATGATGCCTACAAACCTATTAAGGTCACAGAAAGCTTGTGCATATATTTAGTCTATTCCCATGTGAGGCAGAGGTATATTATTTGCATACCATTATGCACTGAAAATCTATTCAGCTATCCCCACTGGAGACAACTCACCACAGTGACCTAAATAGTATTCACTGTGTCCATATTTGAAGGAACAGCAAATAAATGGGACCCAGTGCAGACAAATCCAAAAAGAGTCAGAACATCTAAGAATCCAGGCTTAGGAATCACAAATGCAAATGAATGCAGACCAGTGTATCACAAAAAAAAAAATCTCACAGAAGCAAAGAATGATGAAATAAGTGAATTACATGCTTAATAGAGGACTACAATTTTAAGAGTTAAAATGGCTGGAGAGATAATTTTAGCAAAAAATCTCTGACATCAGCCAAGCTTATTATGACCACAAAGGAGAGCAGAGAGTCTCAAATCACAGAACTCACTTAAAAATAACCTCCTTAGATTTGCAGAGACAGCAGCAGTTCTAATATCAGCTGCCCAAAACAAAGCGAGATGGCTACTGATATTTTATCTATAGCGCTATACAACAATTCACGTGACATTAGCAATTGAGACCCCTGGGACACGTACACGTTGCTTCTTCAATAACAGCTGTAATATCGTGCACGCTTTCCGTAATCATGTACTAACATGCCATAATTGTCCCCCTCATTTACATTCCCCGTATAATTACAATATTTTGATTAAACATCTACGCGCCTCTACTCACTCCCTTTTTCTAGTCATCCTTCCTGATTTCGATATTGGCACAAAGAAGGGAGAATATAAATAAAGTATCTAGGTACTTCATGCAGAAAGTCAGAAGAGATTAACACGGTGGTTCTTTAAGGCCTTAATCTGCAAATCAGAATCTCACTGTTAACCTTGTTTTGCTTTTTGCCAACATGCTACGTGAAGTTTACTTTAACCTGTAAGCATTTTTCAACATGTCTCTTTCTGCAAAGCTCTGAGCATAGCTACAGCACAACAGAAACAGTAACCACAGCCTTAAAATCACAGTTGTGAGCAGGTTGTAAAGCTCAGCAAAAGAGGATCATGACACAATCAAATCCAAAGCCAAATTAGAGACACAGAAAGATCAACAGTGCATATTAAAAAGTTTGTACATACAGACTCCTCAAACACATGGCTGATTCAGCTGAAAAAAAGCACAAATAATTTTTTTAATATAAGAAAAATAATTTTTAGAATTTATGGTCATACAGCTATTACTGACCCTTCAAATGCAGTTATTTGAAGTTCAGATGAGTAAACCACAAAGACCTACAGCACTCTATAATGCCTGACATGTTACAGTCACTTCCTGAACCTCTTCCTTCATTTTACATCTTAGACAGTGCTTATTAAAAAGAAACAATTACAAGAATTACCTCTTCAGCTGCAAATCCAACATAGCACCTCTAACAATTACAGCTACAATTGAGCTGGGGTATTTTTAATATATATTTTTAAAAGTATGCCTGACAATTCTATATGCTAGTGGGTATGAAACTTATGTCTCATAATCCATGAAACGGATGATGCAACATTCACATAGAAAACCTCATATTACCAGCATTCTCAAAGGCAAACTGGGCACTCCGTGATATGCACAGAAGCCTTAAATTTATTACCATTTCACCTTTCCAGAGTAACAATTATTTTCACTCTCACCTGCTCATGAGAAATATAAACAAAAATTTTCAGGGAATATGCATACATTTTACAAATTTTGGTTGATACTACCTATTCTAGTTGGCTTTAGAAATTCTGCGGTGACATACCCAGCCAGGCTGAAAAAATGCCCTTTTTGTTTTCTTTAAGCAGCAGTTTTCAGCTCACTGCTGTGCCTAATGAGCACAGAACTCTGACATGGGGGACAGCGCAGTGTGGCCACTTGAGGGGCAGCCTCGAGTTAAATCACTCCAAGCTGCCTGTCAAACTGATCTCACACCCTGTGCCAAAGAAGAACGAAGACATAATGCCAGTCTTTAAATGTAAGGGTTTTCATAGGTCAGGGAAATAGAAAAAAAGACGTGACCTCAGAAAATTGAACAGTTCAGTGCTATAATTCTTCGTCCAAACTGCTGGACCTGTACAGTCACTTTGAAAACAACGCATCGCTTTTGTCCGGTTTTGCCATTGCATCTCCCTGAAGAGGTGACTATCTTTGATGGAGACCATGGTCTAGGGGTTACTGTCACCTTGCTGGGTGCCACTTCTGTGAAGAAGTGATAAATTCACATTTCAAGACATGACAGAAGAGAATGGACACTACTGATGCCCAGACAAGCTGATGCTGTACATGCACATCCGACAGAAAATTTTGGTAACTGCTCAACTGTTCTCAACAGAGCTGTGCAATAGGGAAAAAAATAGATCATTCTTTTTTTTTCTGTTTCAAATATACTTCTGTTTCATTTTTTAAAAATGCAAGGAAGGAGGTGAAGTTACATGTTTTAATGCATAAACAGGGAAAAAAGGACGGACCATGCATGCAACACTTCTGGCAACAGAAAAAGCTGCCATCCTCCATCTCCAGTGTCTCTGGGCAGCTGGAACAGGCCATGGCAAAGTTTCGCCTTCTTGGCCTACAGAAAATGTTCAGTGTGGTATTTCCAGTAGGAAACAGTTAAAAGCAAGAACCCCACAACTGACTGTTCAGGTTCCTTTCGATGCATGTAGTTATTCAAGCCATTGTATTCGCCTATAATTGGAAGAATTTAGTATTACATTCAGTTCCCCCGGAATGCTTGGTCAGCAACAAAACCCACTCCTGCTTCTTTTCTGGCTCTGCCAAGCAGCGTTATGTGCAGACAAAAGATTTCCCTGTGCATGAATATTTTGGTAGTCTATCCTTATAGAAATGAATTTCTTTATAATTACTGCTAATTTTTTAAAATTTGGGAGGCAGCATTTGAAAGAAAAATAATTCTAAGATACTTATCTTTATGGAAGACTAAGAGAAGAGCTTCCATCTAATATTTCAACTTAACAAAGTGATAAAGAAGAAGAACCTTCCCTGTGATTCAGAAACAGTGAAATAATGATCCTGGAGAGGCAGAGTGATCACCCACAACAGTCCCTTAACTGGAAGATGGCAGAAAAGAAACTTGTTTACTAGGTCTCTGTTTCCAGAGGGTTTCCCTCATGCTCTGAAGAAAAGCACAACAAAACAAAACCAGCTGTGCCTTGTCTGTAAAAACAGAGCATAAATTAGTGATGATAACTCCACATCATTGTATTCCATGATTAGAAAGAATTTATGAGAAGAGCCACAGCAAATAAAATTATCGTTTAAATCTTTTACGAAAATACTTTATGCTACACTAAGATGCTCTATTTCAGGAATGTTACGACTTTGTTTATAAGATTTAATTAGGCTAACGTGTTACTTAATTTCTGAATAAGAAAAAAAAGAGAAAGAAACTTATTGTTTGTGTGGACTACTGGTTTACATACAAAGGTCCTAAATACCATCACTTACTCTGCAGTAGTTCAATAGATGAAAAAATGCCTGAAAATGCTTCTGGTGTAATGCTTTGCCAGTAGAAGACTTGTACCATCTACAACCAAGCCAAGAACGTGTTCTGTGATTTCTTGGCGTGAGTCAGAGAAACAGGGGACTATTCCATTCTTAATTTATTATTTACAGAAAACAGTACTATCAAAATAATTAAACACTCATTCTCTAGATTTAAAGGTACACATTGCATACACTACATGACTCATACACACAGCAAGACTCTGCTACTCACCATGTTTTTTAATCAACCTTAATATCAGAAGAAATATTAGGGACTGAACTTCAAAGCACCTATATGCACCAAGTAGCACACAGCGTAGGCAGGAATATCTCTGCTGCTATACGACATATTTGGTGGTTGGCAAAACCATGCAGTAATGGCTTTTCACAGAACGTTTGTTTTGCTCCTTTTGAGCACAGAGTTTTCTACTAGGTAGCATTCAATTTAAAGGAAGCAAAAAAAAATTAAATGATCCCTAACTTATGCAACATTGAGAGAAATTAAATCCACATACTGTATATAATTTAGGGAAAGAAACAAGCTCTTATTTAGTGGATAACATCCAGTCAGGGTTCCACTCGAGACCACTGCCATCAGAGCTACAAAATGCAGACAAACCACCTCTGGTTACACAGTTCACAAATATATGTTTTAGATTAAACATTAAAAAGGAATTGAAAAAAGAAATCTTAGGAAAATACATTGATTTCTAACTCCTATACACCCCAAGTGCCCTAGATTAAGAAAGGCTGGATGAGCAAAAGGTGTACAGCGCATCTGGGTTTAATTCTGCACATGAATATAGTCAGAAGGCCTGAGCTCCAAAAAGGTCTTTAAGTCAGCTGGTGAGGAAGAGGATGTTGACAGATTTCCATGACATGCATCAGAAACAGCTTTTCTCACCTCTCGTCTGGAACAGACAGACGTGAACGCTGTCAGAACAGGCCGCTGTTCCCCATGTACTCCCAAGTGGCCCCAAGCAGTGGCACTGCTACGGGGACAACACCGTCTTCAGGGTATTGCTCAGAACTGCAAAAGTAAAACCTGACCAGGCAGGTGTCCCAGTGCAAGGTGACACGTCACAAGGCTTTTTGTTGGCTAGCCATGTAATGTATTTTGTTAAAATAAAATTGAATTCTAAAGTGAGAGCACTTCCTAATCTTTGACATGAAAAATTCAATTTTCAGTAGTCCTGAAAAAATACGGTTCTGACAAAGAAAAGCATTCCTGAAAAGACCTGTGTTTGTGCTAACAGATGCAGCAACATCTGGACCTTTTGGTGAAAGGTCATATTTTACCTTTGACATCATTTAGCTAAATACTATGACCAGAGTTTTAAAAAGCAAGCTATGCTTTATTTTCAATCGCAGCTACAGGAATGTATTTTCAGAGATTGTATAAATAGCTGTGTCTAAAACTTTGCACATCCAACCTAACACAGCTGAGTATCAAAAGTTGCTTTTGAACCTCGTAGCCTGTAAAGACACAGTAAAATGCAAATATCCCTTATCAAGGTACTTTAAGACTTTTAATAAATTATTATCTGTAAACCAAAATTACTGTCTGCTGTGCTATTAAACACCTTGCGTACTCGACTAAAGTTCTGCACACCACTGATGGTTTTTATAAAACATAAATAGGAACCAAGACTCCACCATCAGGACAGCCGTAGAGTGGGTGCGAGAGGCCACCCTTGAAATGTAACGAGTGCTATAGGGCGGCTGCGAGAGTCGGACAAGGCACTTGTGTGACCCCTGAATTTTACAGTCTTGCTTTCAAGACTCTAGGAGCATGTGATGGGTTAATTTTCATATCGAGCATTTCACAAAGATCGCAAGTCACATAAAACCACTTTAATTTAATGTTTGTGAAAACATTTAAGTCTAAGAGCTAAAATTGTTGTGTTATAGATTATCAAAAATAACTTTTAAAAAATCTATACAACATGATATGTTCCATTTTCTTAATACTGTTTCAACAATAACTGCCAAATGCTGCTAAAGAAAACCTCTCTCAATTAAATCAGCGTGAAACAGGAATGACATCAACAAATGCAATAAACTAACACCCCTCTACTGTCTGAGAATGAAGTCCCGAGAATGAATAAAAAGTAATCTTGAAAGTAAATGGATTTTAGTTTGGGGGGAGGGCAAACTCGTTAGAGAAGCACAGACATTATGGAAACAAAGACCTTCTTGCAAGACTTAATACAGATCTGCAACTCTACAGTCATGTTTGATGACCATCAGCCTGTCCATCTATGACTCTGGAGATCCCTTTCCCACCTTCTTTCTTAAATTTCTTATTTAATTTCCCTTATTGTGGACTGAGTCACACCCTCAAACTAAACTGGATGTGGCAACTCCCTAAAGTCCTCTGAGTCTAAACTCAGCAAAGCTAATGGTGCTCACATGAGTTGCTCGACTGGAACGTGGAACGGAAAGACAGATTTACTCAACAGGGCTGGCATGACCTCCTAGTAATCTCCTGAGATTACAGAAGGCATTTTCCACTAAGGCTTCTAAAGAGAGGCTACAGAAGTGCACTGGTTTAAAACCTTACAAAACAAACTTAACACATACATCCAAAAGGAAACTCAATCTAATTTAATTAGAAATTATATCTAACACCCCCCATGCATTGCCCTATACGAGAAAACACTTAGGAACTCTTTTATTTTTAAGTAAAAGTGCAACTGTAAGCCATGTCAAATTTTAAGTAAATTGTGCAATCGCCACTAGGGGCTGGAAGTTGGTTTCCTAAGATACCATCCCGTTTTAACAGCATGTTAATTTATCTGCTTAATATTTTACAATGGACTAAAATCAGTATACAAGTCAATCGTAGTCTGAATTTGCTCTTTCATTTTGTTTTCAATTATAACAACATCAGGAGATCTGGCATTTATCCACTGAAATGTGCCTTTCATCAATAAAACATCCTTCCATCAGTAAGACACCTGTAACAATTTCAGTCTCTTCAATATCCTAAATCCCAGTTAGGCAAAATATATTAACACATAGTGACATTCAGAGCATGAGCACGGGCACTAAAGGTAGGTACTTTAATTAAAATACCTGGCTGAATTGGAAGGCCAGCAATGAATATCCTTTATGACAAATGAAAACAATCTTCTCAAATGCAGTTTCTCATGTTCTTTCGCCAGATCTGTTTCTACTAAAGAAGGTGCAGAATTAAAGTAATCTCTCCTTTTTCTCCCCCTTTTTTTCCCCCTTACTATTCATAAACTTAGTCCAAGTAGCAGCATGGTATGCACGGCTGTACACAACGAACCTCATTAAAAAGGCTGTCTTATGTGGGAATTCTTCTGAAAGTTTAATTTTTGCCATTTTAGAAGTTTACATGAATGACTGCATTCCTCTGCTGGGCACTAGTGGTTTTTTATTTCAGTTGAAAGCACACATTTTGCTTTTGTTTTTGAAAAGGGAGAAAGCCACTTCATTTTGGTTAGTGTCTAAAAACTAGTGGCTTAAATGTTAGTATTTGTTTTCATTCTGCTATTTATCTTCATTTCTTCAAATTTGTCTTTTTAATAATTAACCATGGTCTAATGTATTCAATATAACACATTTCTGAGAATCGGAACTGTGAACTTTATAGGGTTGTTATTCTTTTGGTTTTATATTGGTATAATAATACATAATTACTAGTCCCATAAAGTTTAAGATCAATCCCCAAATCAGATTCTGGGTCTCCTTTCATTAAATAGTTTAGTCAGTATCAAGTCTGAAATTTTCACATGGAATAATTGGATTAGAAATCAAAAGGTAAATTTCTGTTCATTAGTATAACATTTTTTAAAATACCAGAGAAGTATTGAAGAGAATGTTAGAAATCACATGTAAATGCCCAAGGAAAACATGTACACTTTAAGTAGTATTCAGGAGAATAAGTTTACAGTAAAATTTGGATAGAATTAGCGGCCGCGTTGGCTACTCACTATAATTAAAACGTACTTTGGTGTTATACTGATTTAGGATACTTGTCTACCATTGTGAAATATTCATGTATATTTATGCCACAAATATACACCACTGATGCCTTTATCTCTGCCTAGAGGTAAACAAAACATGGGTTAACAGGAAAGAAATCTTCCATGGGATATAGAACCAACAACAAAAGCCAGTACTAAACACAGTGATTATCGATTCGGATAAGGCATCATAACACTACAAATAGTATTCACTGTTTTTACTCATGTTATTTTTTTTATTTCTTAGAATTTATTTCTTTTTTCTTAAAGTAAAAAATATTTATTCATATAAACTTAACATGGCCCTTGCACTATGTGTCCCAATGGTCGCAGGGCCCTCAGAAATGACACATTATAATCTTTGCAATGCTAATTCAGCAGGACATCAGTGCAGAGTATGCTGAGCTGATTACAGCTGGAGGCTCGAAAAGGGTATCATCATCATCCAAAACCAGGGCATGATGCCTGACTCCCTGGCACAACAGCTAAACAACAGCCATTTTGGTCTATTTCTCCACATCAAAGACATTTGCAGTTCTGTTGGGTCTGTTTTGCTGCCTTGTGTGGACCACAGCTCTATACTCTCAGTAAATTTGATATAGCAAACAGATAAGACCGCGCGCACACAAAAAATTTTTGCCATTCCACAGTGCAATATTCTATTGCGGTATAACACACAGCAGCCCAATGAACCCTCTGTGGCTATTACCCACCTAATATTGTAAAAATATTACTATGACATTTCGTCTGGTCAACCATCTTAAAGGTTAATTCTGTTTCCTATTTGAGATTTTCCTCTAGGTGAGCCATTCCATGCAGTTTCTATTTACTGATTCCAAACAACCCCCAAACTGTTTCATTGCTCACTCTCACTGTTAAGAACATATTGACTGGCTGCCTGCTCTGCTGTTTAATTCATTTATGCTGAGAGTCAGACATGAAGACAGAATTTTAAATGTGACATTTGCAGGCTGTTGGGTCATTTGAAGCTCTGACAACACCAGGGAGTTCCTGACATAGAAACTGGTCCTGATTTCCAGTCTTCCATGTTCTGAACACATCAGAAATTCTTCCCGGAGGTTCAGATTTCAGCCAAAAGTTTTAAAATCCCTTGTGTTTACCTCTCGCAGAAAAGACCTGTACACTTTAAAGTTTTAAAATAAAGCTTGTTTCCTTTAAGGTAAAACCAGCACTGCCTGCAGCGTGTGACTCAGCTTCTTAAAAACACTGATTAACACAGGTATTCAGAAAGATCTACAATAATAACTAATACTAATAGGATTCTGTAAGCAACTTTGACATTTAGTGAACTTTTATCTGTTCCTCTTGATCTTTAAGCATTCAAAACCAGCTCAGCCTGAAACCACAGCTATATCTAACATTGTCTATCTGGCTATTGCTACCCTGACCAACATCAAGTCCCAGTTTCCAGTTGGAAGTTTTCCTTATCTCAAGACAGTGGATGGACTGTACCATTTTGTCTCCCATGATGACCTGTCATTATCCTCCCCAATCTTCGGGTCAATTTTTCAGAGTATACCTGATTACCTGATGGATTCCATACTGCTAAGGTACCATTAGGAAAACAGTAATCTGAACTTAAGTCCTGACTTAAGAAACTATTGTTACCTGTCCCTGAAGCAGGACTCACATCTACAAAGTTAAAAAAATTCCTTTTTTTTTTTTTTAAGAAAATTCCAAATGTCTGCAACAGAACAGGTCTTTTTGCTTTTTTAAAAGCATCACCAAGAAGGAAGATACTAACTCTCAATACTCATGTTTTACAGTATGTCACAAGTTTTATGTATGTTATTGGGCCATGAGTATTTCCAGAAAATACGCAGAGCCCACTGTGGTTAAGAGCAAAGAATGAGAAGACATGAAGGCATGATGGGCATCTCATCTACCAGCAGGATGGAATGAGAATCAGACCTTGAACTTTGAGAAAAGAGCAAGAAGGGAGTATAGAATCTTCTGCACAGAAAAGATCTCTTCCTCCTTGCCATAAATTGGGGGGGAAAAAAGACATGCTGTAATAAAAACTGTAGCCTGCTATTCAGGCTATTCCAGCTCAAATGTCCTATCATCCCTCATTTGTTTACCTAAATAAATAGAAGAATATTGACTTTATATATAAAGACACAGTTAGAAGGCACAATCTAAGCAAAATCTCAATCTTTTGGGGTTTTGTTTTATCATGCAAAACAAAAAGCAAACAATTCTGTGTAAAGCAGGAAGTATGACGACACTGCTGTAGCCAGAAATGGAAACAGTGCTAATTCGGAACTGTATTAATAGGGGAGATTGTTTTCCCTACTCAATTCGTCATGACAGTTACTCCATTATAACGACTCTATACTTCGGCTGCTTTTTCAGGAAGGGAAATATAATTTAGGTCAAGATGCAAATTTGAAGAACTTAATGGAATTTTTTCTTTTATATCAGTAGACACACAATTTTAACAGCAACCTCTGAAGTGTCAGCTGTGTCATACAGTAAGTCATTGCCATGTTCAGAATAAGACTTTTATAATTTAATAGTTGTCATCTGAATAAGAGTATGTTGTTTTTACATACTTCCAGCATGAGGACATTGATACCGTATGACCTAGAAAAGTAGTTTAAATATTACAGATGTTGTTTATCCTCAAAGAAAATCCTTAAAATAGAAAGACATACCTGGTGTATTATCTGAGCTACAGGAAGTTGTTCAGCATATTTTAGTGGTTCTGTTGCCGCCTCATCCCTTGGAAGCCTGAGAAGAAATGAGGTTAACATTTATTAGTTAGTACAATGTTTACCGAGTTAAACTCCTGAAATGTAAGTGTTTCAGGTACATCACTTTTTAAAAAGTGTGGTATCTGGGAGATTATTTTGCTTAAGATGAAGAAAAAGTCTATTTTAAAGACCTTAATTGAATATATTTCTTAGAAAGTTCAGTGAAAGAAGAAATTTATAGTAAACAAAAATGTGTGTGATATGGATTTCTTCCTGACCAAAGCACATAAAGCACAAATTTAGCAGCAGAAATCTAAGAAAACCTTTAAATTTAGTTTTAGGTGAACAAAGCGCTGGTGAAAGCTGGATTGAAATCCCCACAGAAGAAAAGTCTTATGCATTTACATAGCAGATTCAGCACTGTTAACAATACAAGCTTCTTCACCCAGTCCTGCCAAGATAATTCAAATACAACCATCTCACAAGGCAGAAGGGATTATTCGCTGTTTCCCATTTTTGCTGCAAGTGCACATCAGTGTTCAGCTCTGGTAGAAGTTCACCACCACAAACATCTGCACATTTGCCAGCACACTAGTGTGTTCCACTGGTTTCAAACACGCCAAAGAACTGGCATGAACAAAAAAAGTAGAATACTTCACAAAGAAAATGCATCATATCCCTTTAAACTTCAAATAAATTATAGTTACAACTGGGAATTCAGAATCCATAAGCAGTCTCTTAAAAGAATATTTAAATGATGGTAAATTAATAGGAAAGCATGTCTTAAACCCTTCAACCATACTGCTTTATTCTACTGGAACTGCACAGCATGTGCTATATTTTCAAAGTATCATTCAAGGTTTTCATCAGTCACTCCTCAATCTTTCCAAAGAGTTCTGAATATAGGAATTTGAGTAATATGACAAGAAATGAAGGGGAAAAAATAAGATCCCTATGAAAAGAAAGCCTTTCTACAAACTTAGATTAGAATTAGTTTCAGAAAAAAAACTGTGGCCAAGACATTATTTTCGAGGTTCAAATTACTACCTTATACCCATTCTAGTCAAAAATGATACATGCTTGCTGGGTTAATTTACCTGCAGACTGGCTGCCAGGAAAGAGCCAGAAACTAAAGGCTTAGACTCTGTACTGTGGTAAAAGAGAGGACAATAAATGCACATCTCGTCCCTTTTCCATTTCTGAATTTCTGTTGTGGTTTGAAATGCTTTTAAGCTCCAAATAAGATCCTGATTACTCAGACATTTGTAACGAACAGAGTACAAGGAAGTATGAAAGTTTTACTGTATAAGAAATTCAAAAGCAGAGGACGAAAGAAACCTGGCAATATTTCAAAGATCACAGTGACAGCCCATCTACAACCGCTGAAGGTGCTTAGGGAAAATTAAGTAAGCAAGCTCTGAATTACTGAAGCTGGTCTACTGAAAGAGCTCACTTACTCATATGGTGTTTAGAATTTTTGGACTGTTACGGCAGTTATGAATTTGTACTGACATGATGAAATGTACTGCACACAACCATCAGAGCTGATAGTGGGCTCAACAACTCCACTGCAGGGTGCAGAAGGAACCTTTCCACTGTATTCCTTTGTACTTTCTATCATTTGCAGAGTCCTGACTGGCAAAGATAACCAGTGTCTATTTAGCTACCCACAGTTGGTATGAATTTGGAATGACTTCTGTTCTACTGGGAGCCTGTTCGCTGACACAACACCCTGATTTACAGATACCAGCTACATAAAGCCATTTCTTAGGTATAGTTCTAGGTATGAAACCACTGTACACAGAACAAAATATTAATCAATATCTTGAACACTTATCTCTGCAGTCTTTACAGGGACACTGCAAATTTGGTGGAAAAACAAACAAACACAACCACACCACACACACCACAGTATCTCAAATTCCAAAATTAAATACACGAAGCTGCAAGTAACAGCTAAAATTACTATAAACTGAATATTAGCGGGGGGGGGAAAAAAAAAAAAAAAGGCTTGTCTGTTCTATCAAGGACTTTGTACTTTTGGCAATGTTTTCTGTCTAGACAGTCAGCATTCCCTTGCATAGTCAAACACGCTCCTTGTCAATTGCAGAAAAAAAAAGACCTTTATTCAAATGTCAAAGGATTAAAAAATATAGAGAAAAATTATCAAGGTAATTTTGAGCCTTAGGAAGCCTTACTAAAAAAACAGGGAGGGGAAAATAGTATAAACATGTATTTTAAAGCAATTAGATTTAAATTGCAATTAGGCTGAGAGGAGCCTTTCAACATCAAGAAAGACTATTTTCTAGTTTTTTCCAATTTCCTTTCTGAAAAAAAAATCGAGTTAATTGAACTACACTACATTTTATATACACATATAAATTCTAAGATATAGATTAGATAGGTGGACATTATAATATATACATACACGTGTCTACGTACATATAACCACACTATAATATGTATACATGCATGCACACAGGTATTTTGGAAGAAAACTTCAGAAATGTACTCCCAAAATTTTTGCTTAAATGCCATCAGCTTCTTGTATATGTACTCTAGTGAGGTACTAGCTGTCAAGTCTACAAAAGAGAGATTTGATTCTTCTGCAGATAAGCCTCCTCAACTGGATGAGCATGTATCTCTATCTTTTATATTAAACTGCATAAATTAAAGCATGGAAGCTCAAAACTCTTGATAAAAAAGCTGTATGAAATATTGCCCAACTATATCCTCTACCTGGAGCAAGTCATTAACTTGAGCTAGCAGGCATGATAAAGCAGTGTATCAATAAACTTTGGGCATTTGAGGTTCCTAAATAAAGTGCAAGAATAACTCACAGTAAATTATCTCTACAAATCTTAAAATAACACTGTAATATATGTTATGATGATGTTGCAGTGCTGTCATCTAAAGCCATTGCATGGCATTTTGTTAACTGAAAGTACATACCACTTTCTCCTGGTACCATACGCTCAGATCCATCTAACAAAAATAACTGTGAGAAGGATATGCAGATTATTGAGCAAACCTAAAACATCAACAAGTTCTTACTGACCATGACTGGGGTTTTTTTACCTAAATTCATAAGCATATGTATGGCTTCACAAAGGTTTTCCTGAAAGCTTTGGTCCCAGCTCTTTTCTTTGATCAACTATCAGAATATTTCAACACATTTTTCTAAGGATATTCTCATCCACTTCTACTCCTGGTTCTGACTGAGTCAGATCTGAACTGTTATTATATTCACTGTTCATAGTTATTTACACATTGGAAAATTAAAAGCACCTAATACTAGTGACATTCTTTTCAGTTAAAAAAGGGAATTACCCCTACAAGTTATGTTGTATTTTAAACAAATAAAAGTAAAAACTTTGTGAGAAAACCACATTTCTTGCTGATTTATGTTTCTCACTTTCCTATCAAGTGATGATACCTGTGACAGAAATCAAACTTCATGACAGAGGTACCTTCCAGGCCTCGGTTTTCAAATACTTATATACAGTCAGTCTGGAAAATGCTTTGAAGTGCTTCAAAACGTCCAGCATACTAAGTTCTCCCAGCATAACTACATCAGTTAGCCATACCAGTTTCAGTACTTATTTTAACAGATACAAGCAATATAAACTCCTTTGAAGACCATTATAGTACTATGAAGGCTCCATAGACCCCTCTTTCATTTTCTCAGATCAAGCACCAGTTTACTGGTCTAAACATTTGTAGAACAGGTATAAAGCAACTTCCTCTAAATTTCTTTTTGCTTCTTTTATGTTACCAACAAAACGTGTTGTGCAGTCATTCCTTCTAACAAAGGTGAAAATTGGATGATGCAACAGGAAATTGCTGTGCTATGAGCAGCACAGAGGATGAAACATCGCATACCAAAGATTTCCATGAAACAGCATCCATCCTGAAAGCTCCAAGAGCAGGAGTGAAGTCAAGACTTGTCTGTTCTGAGAAAAGGCCAGGAACAACTACCAGAGCCTATAATCTCCTGCAAGTGGGCACAGAGGATATATTTTAAATGGTCTTTTTAAAAAGAACAGAGACAGCTCGCTGCCAGGAAGATCAAGCAACATGATGTAGCTCACAACTACACGGCTGAATACTCTCCCCTAAAGTGGGGGCTGCATGCAAAACCAGCTGCTCTGGGCACGAGTTATGCCCTGAAACATGCACAAACCTTGACCAGGAAAACGCCAGCTGGTGTGAACCAAAATCATACCAGGGACCACACTAACAATTAAACATCCCATATGACTGCAAGGCAGTACATCAGTCTGTCTAATTTTACAAGCACAGAAGCAGCCTCATATTCTGTCTTTAAGAAAATTCCATTGGTTGGCTTGGTCAGTTTTGCAAGTGGATCAAAGAAAAGCTATAATCAGGGCAGTTAGTACTGAGGAGAAAGAAACTTGCTGCAAAACTGCAACTTCATTTTACAGTAGCCCTAAGTTAGTAGCCCACTCATGTTGGGCCTCCTGGACTGGCAGAATTACCGGTCAAAGACAATCCTCTTCTAAAAAGCATAAAGGGATCGGAAGGCCATGACTGGAGAGGAGAAAAAGGTCAACACAGAAGAGGATGTTCTACTTCCTCCTCTTTTGCAGGGTGGAGGAAGAGAACAGGTCAGCTCATTTCCATTACAATCATCCTCACCTTGCTTCTTCCTTTCACAGGGACACACAAGTAAATTGGTTACTACTCTTCTTGCAGAGATAATTTCCAGATGCCAGGGGTGGTGTTCACTTTTGCTCAACAACAGCTATATCAGGGTGAAAAAAAAACCCCAAACAAAACAAACAAACAAAAAAACCCACAGTAACCCTCAGCTGATGGACTTTGTGTTCAAATCATAAATGCCAATTTGAGGCTGCAATTTCACAAAATCAGTTGGCCTCACTGTTTAGTTCATTCATATTTGACACTTAAACCTTTATAAAATTAATATTGTAATACAAATTTCTTTCAAAATAATTCTATTGCAAAAAACGAAAGTCATTTTTCATGAATTAATTTTCCAGTAAGAAATGGTCCTTTCTGTCTCAATTGAACATGACAGCAGAGTGCTGCCAACAGTGCCAAAGCAAACTAACACCATGGCATAGCAGCATATACCGCATCACGCCTGACAGCTGGCAATGCAAACCATAAGGAGATCCTGATTTTCAGGGAGAATACTAGAAAGAAACATAAAATCAGAAGAGAAGTGGGAAGCAGTGAGAGATAGCAGAAGAGGAGGATCTTGAAAAAGTCAATTTAAAAGTTATTTTTATACTGCCACTGTGACTGCTCTTAGATGAAGGAAAGTAAGCATGAAACAGAAACTGAGGAAATTAATCTAAATCCAGTAAAATGTGTCAAGATATTAGGCAAAAAATCTTATTTGTTATTTATATTTGCATGCTCACTCTTACAGGAAAAATCCCGAGAGAGTCAATGTGTGCTAAAGAAAAATAAATCCCTAGCAACAAGAGGTGGCACATTTTGCCACAAGTGCTAATCCAGCCTATGGTCTGCTACACAGAATAGCTGCAGTGGCCTTAGGGCAGAGATGTAATTTATCTCCTGCAAGTATTACAAAAATACAGGAAAAAAAGAGCAACATGATCACTAACTGGTTCGCTCACAGCAGAAATGGGCTGTTAAGACACTTCAAGAAAGAGAAAAGTCTAGATAACAGGACAAGCCATAAAACCTGGCAAATATAAAAATTCATTAATTATATGAGGCAATAGGTCTAAAGCCAGTATTTCTTCCTTCCTATACAGTCTCTCTCTTCCTTCCTATACAGTCATCAAATTTGATGGTTTGGACAGCTCACACATTCTTTTATGCATATGATACATGCATAGGTTATATTGCACTGCTTTGAAACTATTTTCACTTGATGGTAAGTCCTAATATACAACCACATCTTGGAAACTACACAATATCAGAGTGTGAAGAGGGTAAATAAGAGGACATCAGAGACAAAAATGCATTATGGAAAAAGGGGTTTGAGTATTATCTTCTTCATTTGCTGTAGATGTACACGACTTGCATTGCTCCTGAAGTGCAGACTGGTTTGTCTAACATATAACTTCTGAATAGTATGAATGAAAATATCAAAACAGATTGTCCCACTTCTATAAACAGCTTGAAAGCAGAAATACTGCAACTGATGGGACAGTCAGTATGTGACCAAAGGATGCCAGTAACACAGCAGTGGTCTAAACCAGACATCCCAGACTGAAGGGTTGAAATTATTAATCTAAACCTGTGTATAGCACTGATTGCTTTATTGACTGTAAATACATGAACATGCTTGCATCTGGCAATAAAAAGAAAACAAAATACCAGAGCTTTATGTACCACATCAGAAAAAGTTATTAGGTTTCCTATTAAGGAGAGGCTGAAATGGGCTATGTTGGGTTTGAGTGAATAGTTTTTAAAATTGGCCATTGAGAAATTTATCTACCATACCCATACTACAGAAGATTAAGAATTAGACCTTGGATGAATGCCAGGTACTCAATCTGTCTGCTAAATCCTAACTTCACACGTATTTAATAATAAGGTATGTTTAAACAATAGAAGCACCAATAATGCACATGGAAAATGCCAGTGCTTGAAAAGATGAGATCACGGTTAACTCTGTTCTTCCCCAAAAAGTGCAGTAATCAATCACTTTCTTATCTTCTAGGGGAATGCAGGATTTTCCTGTAAGCCTGTTTACAACATGGATAGTCATAATGCAGAGAAGCACTTGAGCATAATCATTCCAGGGAACCTCCTTACAATGGCTCCTCCATGGCATCAGTTTCTTCAGTTAAAGGCTCAAAACAAGTCTTTCAGATACTTAAGGAAGCATTCAGTGAACACTTTGCTGCTGCAACCTTTGCTCAGGTGAGTGTGGATGCCCCCTCTAAAAACCTGATATGCCTAATAATGCAAACAAGTTCATTCACTACCATAGTACTGAGCTTTGGTAAGCTGGACAGCTGGCAGCTTACCCTGGGTGACCTTGCAGGACTGACTAGCAGAATGCTAATGTGCATCTTTTACACTTGATTGCTGCAGAGCGTTAGGTCTTTGGATGTGTGAGCAATTAGTGCATATTCAAGGATGAGGGAGCGATGTCTACGAAGTATGCAGGCACGTCACACCTACAGCTAAGCACACCAAGATGCTGCGACCTCCACTTCATGATGCTTGCAGAGACAAATGCACCAGGTGGCATACTCTCAAAAATCGCTTAAAAAGAAGAACAATACAATATGGAGACAAAGTAAAAAAATAAACTGAAAAAGCAGAAATAATCTCTGATGCAACAAAAAACTAAATCAGTGCTAGACACAATCAGATTTATAATTATCTGAAGAAGGAAGACACTGACTTGCACTGAAAAAATATTTTCCTTCAGTATGCTGGCCTTTACAGAGATATTCCTGTAGAATAACACAGCAAAGCGTTTAGAAATGCAAAATACTTTCTGTAATCTGTTCATTTCTTTTCAAATGTGAAAATTTTTGACCCAAACTAGTTGTACAGACTTATTCTTGGAGTTTAAAAAAAATATCTTAACTCTCTGAATGCACCGAGATTTCTCTTGGACCTGATCATAAACAGGTCTGCTGGTATTCCCAGAGTCTGCCATACACACTGAGTTATAGTTTGCTGCTTCATAAGCTGGATAAAATTAGACTGTAACAAATGTTCCTCTGCCTTTCTGTGATCCACACATAATTTCTTATCTAAAGAATTTCAGGTGATTAACCTTTGTCAAGCCACATATTCCTAATCATCCCAAGATCCTAAAAAGAAGTAATAGAAGTCTACAGTTTTAACACGGGCTGACCAATATTGTCTCTCTACTCTTTTCTAGCCAATTACTTTTGTCAACATATGTTTAGTCACTGAAGGGACTCTGTTCTTCCTGCTCCTATTTTTATACTTAGGCAAGACACAAGAAAGGAATTAAAAAGAATGTTAGCTTATGTAAGCAGAAGTGACTTTGCTGCTACTGGAAAACACGACCTATAGGGCTTCATTTTGTTATCTCAAATATTCCACGTTTCAGGTAAATTAGAAAATCTCTTTTGAATTAATTTAAACTTCAACATGATGTTGCTGCTGAAGCACAAAATGCTAATCAAAATTGGAGATAAAAAGACCAGCTAAGTCTCTCCTCTATCATTGAAAATCACCATTTGAGTTCACAGGTAAAAGTAGGCACTCATTGCTTAGTGTCAATTCATTCTTAAAGCAGGCAGGCACTTGGGGAAGAAAAAACAGAACAAGTGTCTCCATCGAATTTCCCGAACTGGGGCATGTTTATACAGACAAGTCCAGCAATATCAGAGGAGCTTCTACTGATAGTCCAAACCAGTCAGAAAAGAACATCGCCCACCCAGCTGAGCAAAAGTTCAATCTAGTTTGAATTGACTATGTGCTGTAGCTGTAATTGAGGCTGCAAACTTCCCCCTTGAAATTGGTCCTTCCTAATTGCACGGGAAAACATTTAAAAGAGTGGTTAAAAAAGACACAGGTTATTACTGCTCTGTGACTAGTAGTTGGAAAACCCATGACTGAATTTCACAGAAATCTCAATAAAAAAGACAACCCAACCCTCCTCTGCCCTACATCACCTATGCTGTTTAAAAAATCCTAATACCAGTACATGTTACAATTATACTTCCAGCTGGATAAAGCAAGCTTGTTCATTTTTCATAATTGACAGTTTATCAGCAGTGCCTAATCATTATGTAAACCAATTCAACTCCACCTGCCAGTGCACAGAAAGAAAAATCAGCGGGAACATGTTTTTAAACAAAGAGTTAACATGGGAATGTGCCAGGATAACAATTCCATTATTTAGTGGCCATAATTAGTCTTTATAGAAAAGTTCATATTTTGTTTAATACCAGTGTTCCTTCCTGCATATGTTCAAATTAAACAACATATCTGCATTTGTTTATATTGTTACACTTTTCAACAAGCATCTTCTAAAAACCCTGTAATACACACATTTTAAGTCCCAATATTTCTACACCTACAGTACATATTTCTATTTTTTAGTTCATGAGTCACGTAATGTACCATCCAGCTATAATTTCTCATGAGACTGCTTAGTTCACTACAAGAATCCATCAAAGTAGCTGTGGCAACATCTGTTATCCACCCAACACCATCCTCAGACTTCTACCTTACCCACTCCATTTCAAGCTTCCTACTCTACTTTTTCACCCCTTTACTCCAATTAATCAAAGTAGGTAACTACACAGAATTAGAGACATGTTGTTTCTAAGGGACTTTCGGGGATCATCTAGTTCAATCTCCCAACACCAAAGTAGGTCAGCTATGGCTTTGTCTAGCTGAGTCTTCAAAGCCTCCACAAGCCCTCTGTGGAACATGCTCTAGTATTAATTTATGCTTTTTGCAAAAACATTTCTCCTAATATACAACCTCAACCTCCCAAGCCATAATCTACAGCCAATGCCCCTTGTTACCAAAAGAGGAGTTTACCTTAACCATCTCCACAGCTGCATTTCAAATCATTGCAGCCTGCTACTAAATTTCCCTTCTTTTCAAGGCTAAGCAAGCCCAGATCTCTCAACTGCCTCTCACAGGTTGTATGCTCTAGGCCCTGACCATTGTGGCAACATCTCTCCACTGTCTCAGCATCCTTTTTGAAGGAAGCCAGACAGTATTTCAGGTGGGGTTTCATCGGCAAGAGAAATAACAACAATATTGCTCAGTCTGTTAATGGTATTCCTCCTCATGCGGCTCAGTAGGCAGCTTGCCCTCTTGCTGATGATGGCACTCTGTTGGTTTATATTCAACCTGGTGCCCACCACCACCTCCGGATCCTTTGTAGCAGGGCTGCTAATCAGCCTGTCAGCTTCACTCCTACTGATATGAAATAACAAGAAAAGACATCAACTGAACTTCTTTCCACAAGTGTGTAAGAGAGCATATATTGGTACCAATAACAGACCCAGGTTTTCTTGAAAGCAGCACACTGTGCACTGGGCACTCAGAAAATTAATCATATAAATTACATTTCTGGGCTTTTGAGAAATCGTTTACTGTGCAATCAAGTCTCCCCTGAACACTAGATGTTGCATTTGATCTTTTTGGATATAAACACGATCAGTAACACATTTCCATAAAGCAGACAACCAAGACACACCAAGAACTGCAAAACACTGCTCCACAAAACGTAACCAACTGCTTTCCCTTCTCTCACCAGTAACTGTTCCTCTCTGTAGTCAACTCTAAGAGCGGCCATGGCAGACAGATCTGAGCACCATTCCAATCAGCGGCAGTAAATGCTTTAGCTCTCCTCTCAACGCATGCACCTAGGTAACATTATTTTGCTAAGCACGATTAGGAGGGCTTGTCTTCACAGAATACTGCACAGAATGTATGCAGTTCTTCAGCTTTTTATCAGTCTTATTTTCTGGACCATGATTTTCTGTTCTTGATACACGACTTGTGCATTTTTTTGTCTGGGTTCTGGTTTTGTTTGTTCCTGTTAATGGCAAATGAAACCTTGAGTTTGAATACTAACACTTAGCTAGATTATATTCTCTGAGGCCAGGGTACCACAGTTTAGTGAGTCTGCTGATGTTGAACAATGAATCTATTAGTGTTTGACCCTGTAAAGCATTCTTCTTCTTCATATTAGTATTTTATGGTCTGTTTTTCTGTCCTCACTTATTTAATAGCATTAGAATCAGAAAGGACTCATCTCCTGACCACCACAGACCATTGCATATTAACCAGAGTGCCCTACACTAAGTTCAGTGACTTTAGAAACTTTACAGTCATTAAACCTGAACAATTTTAGTGGTCTGCTCCCAGGAACAAAAGCAGCAGCAGCAAGTCACTTTTCCTGAGTCAAGCACGCAGCACATCACCTGCAACCTCCCAAAGGGCACACTAACTTGGGAATTCCCCTGCCTGTCCAGGAAAGCCGCTAGGTCTGAGGTCTGTGTGACAGAGAGAGAGACACTACCTTCTTCCATTCAATTCAATCCTGTAGTAATTCTGACAGCTACACCTGTGCAAGACATACGCCTGGATTTGCAAGTTATTCCTGGTTGCAAAGCCAAACAGTAGGCTGGACAAGCCAGGCTCCTCATGTTCCAAGGTGATTTCTAATCCGAATACTGACATGAAACCCGGCATCTCAGATACCTGGCAAGTCCAGATTTCCGATTACCTCAGCCTCTTCTTGCTGGGAAGGGACAGACAGGGCAGCTCGGAGCGTGCCACAAGCCATCAGCTCCCTTGCTCTCTGCTGTCTCCAAGGGACAAGGCTAACGCAGGAACAGAAGCAGCTACAGGCATCTCCCTCTCCATCTTTCCTTCTCAGTTACCTTCAATTCTCCATAGTGTTCTACTTGTCTTACTGTAAGAGTAAAGAGATAAAACCACTTTATATGAAAAAGCTTTTTTACAGAACTTTTAGTTTCCATTCCTATGTTGGTATGAGTTCTTAATCATCAACATGGTAAATGCTAAGCAATGTTTAAGCAAAGATCTTTATAATGTAATAAAGCAAAAGCTACTACTACAAAATGTCAAGTTTCTAAAAATTAAGTACATTTTTCAAGAACACCTACATAGGTTGGACCTTTCCCACAGTAAAAATAATTTCTGAGTTAGTAGAATTATTATTGCTAACAAAAATGTCTAACAAAGACTAATATTAAATAGTTATTTTTGAAAATAGGACTTCAACTTTTTAAATTAAACCTTCAGTATTCAGTCAGAATATGCCCAAACTTAACTCGGCCATGATTTCTAAGACTGTCTTATGGCGTTAGAGTATATACATTAAACTGGTTTATCTGGTTTTACTTTCCAAATCAAAAACAAAACACAGAAAAAAAATTTGCCACTTCACTCCTTTGTCAGAGGATTGTTCATGTTATATTTTTAAACAAATGTAAGGGTTTACATAAAAATTTTTTGCAATTTTAACTGATTGAATTCCTAGTACTATTAACCTAATCTTGGTCTTTATCTCATTCCAGTAGGACATTCTTCCAGTATTTAAAAGTTATTTCCTGCAGATGTTTACGATCTACACAACATTGTATCAGTAAATTTGAATGTTGAGTATACATTACCCATAGATACTACTAGCAAGAGCCTCTGTAAAGCAGAAAACATCTCAATGCCAATCTGTCACTCGGCTTTCAGAACTTCAGGCTCTCAATACACCTAATGTAAAAAGAACAAAATCTCCAATGCTGCTAAGGTCCTTCACAATCCCATATATAAATATATGTCTGCGTGTACACACACATAAAAGGCAACTGTGAAACTAAGGCAAGAATTAAAAGTTTCTTGATTCATTTAGTCGAGATAATAAGGCTAGATTTTTCTTTCACCACCTGCATATGGAATAACTAACAGTTATAGAAACAATGGAACAACTCCAATTCACAGTAATATGCTTAAGGAAAAAAGAAAAAGGCAAACAAAGTGCGGGAAGCACAGAGATGTGCAATAACCAAAAGAAGATGTCTTTCAGCAAAATTTTGTATGTTACATATTATCAAATATATGAAGTCTATTAAAGAGTGTACATTCTGTCCTGCACCTTTTAACTTCACATTTTAAATGTTTTGTGGAAAACAAACTTTAATTCTATATCATACATTTTCTCTCATGTTTTCATGAATGTTCAACGTATCTGTCACCAAAAGTGTTAGAATACTTGCAATGTAAGCACCACGGTGGCAGGTGTGTATCTTTCTTGTATATGTTCATTGCTCAGCTACAATGGATCCTCATTCATGAGTAGGACTCCCACACACTATCGCAATACAAGTAACCAAAACAATAGGAACCGATTTTTTTCAGCAGGAATATCAAAGCATTTTAATATACATACTATGAAGCCCTTCTACTTGCATCATCATATAATTCTACTCTGGTTTTGGAGTGAAAGATAAACAAAAGTGTATGATGGCAATGGAGTATGCTGTTCCTCTACCCAAGGAAACTAAGAAAGAAAATATTTTCTTTCTGCAATTTAAATATAAGCCCTCTGCAGCAATTTTTCTGTCTAGCCTATAGAAATTATATGTTCAAACAAAATCTTGTCATAAAACTCAAAGTATGTGTTGACTCTTTATGGCCACTGGTCAACTGAGATTTCACGGGAACAGGCTTTTCATACTTTAATGTCTCCCTGCCTTATTTCCTAAAAACAAAAAAAACTCCACAAACCAACACCCGCTCCTGCTGCATTTATCAAGACTAGGATGAATGCGACAAACACACCCATCCCAACTGATGGATGTATAAGTCACTTTGAAATGAGAAATTTCCATTTCAGTAAATACACTGCACTGTAAAGTAGCAAACTTTCACTAGAGAGCTGCTAGTGACTGCAGTTATTGTCTTATTACAGAGTCCCGGACTGACATATGATAAGATAGTATTTACTGATGCACTGTATTCATTGAGAGAGAAAGGCCTGGAAGACAGATATAGTGGGGAGAACAGGAATAAGAAGAACAGCGGCTATCTCAAGCAGACTGCTAAGCAGCCAACACCATCTTCCCTTCAGCACAGCCCAGTGTCTCCTCAGAACCACGGTGCTGTCATCTCAGAAGAGCTGGCAGCCTGGGGTCCACTGGAAAGCCAGAGTCTGGTAAAATACAATTTACGACAAGAAAATTATAGTGCTGATGGCTCTCCATAAGTGGAAGACACCAGGAATTCCTACTTATCTCAAGAATGCAGAGAGTTTTTGTTATTCAAATACTTTTTTTACTGATGTTATGGCTATATAAATATGTTGACCAGCTATCAGCCAGTGCATCTCTAGTAAAACCACCATTACGCAGCAGGTCTTTTCAAATGGAGAGGAAGAGGAGGAAAAGAACAACAGTTAAAAAATTAGCGGAGAGATTATATAGTCTAAATTCAAGACAATGGTATAGCCAGCACAACACAAATTGATTATGTTATATTATAATCACCTCCAGGAGTACAATGAAGGCGTGTTTCCAGGTTTGCATCTTTGTTTAGTGGTTTTCTGGTTGGTTTGGTTGTTTTTTTCTAAAGCAGTGATCTATCAGACATTCTACATTAACCCTTACAGACCAACCGCATATACTGCATTTCAAAAACGATTTTCTACTGGAACCTTATTCACTTCACTATTATCAGGACAGCAACTTGACAGCACACTATTGTAACTTACTGTTTGAACTCTGTTTTTCTCAAAACCAAATAGTTTTAATTGTATGTACACAATACTGCTGTAAAGGTAAGCAAATCCAAAGTGAAACTGGCAGAGGATAAACTGCAACAAGAGAGATCCTGACAGAGAATTCTCCAAGCAGATGGTAAGTCTGAAAATGCCTCAGTAAGCCCCTAGGACAGATATTATTTCACAGCAGCCACTGCTGAGAGCACAGTGAAACACAGTGGAAATCCTCTGCTACTTCCTCTGGGAGCCACCACCCCAGGTACAAATGCAGCATTGTGACACCAGCCTACGTTATGAGAAAGGCAGATACACAAGTCCAAGCCAACACCAGAAAACACCTTTTTTTATGTGGAAAGAGCATTCTAAGACAGAGTTAAATGTTAAATTTTAATAACTATTGTACATAATCACAAACGAAAAAACACAGACTATATTTTCATTTAGTGACAGACACCCTTTCCCCAAATTTATTCATGTGGAGAGAAGTATTTTGCAAGGTGATTTATTTGCTTGCACCACCTAGTGGAGTTCAGTTTAATCTACCAAACTAGTCAGAGCTCAGATGTGCTCCTACCTCGCGCTGTCAGTGGCAGACCGCATTTTCTCACAACAGTGACAGGGCAAGAGGAAATGGCCTCAAGTTGCACCAGGGAAGGTTCAGATTAGATATTAGGAAAAATTCCTTCATGGAAAGGGTTGTCAGGCATTGGAACAGGCTGCCCAGAGAAGTGGTGGAATCACCATCCCTGGAGGTGTTTAAAAGCCATTTACACGAGGTTCTTAAGGATGTGGTTTAGTGCTAGAGTTAGGTTATGGTTGGACTCAATGATCCTGAGGACCTCTTCCAACCAAAATGATTCTATGCTTAATATTTCAAGCCTGCACAACCCACTAACAGCGCTACTCTTCTAAGTTTCCACACATCTATAAAAACATAGCACAAAAAATGCTAGAAAACAATACCTGTTTTGCTTGTATTAAATAAACAAGATATCAGTGCCAAAGTGCTTCTAGATCTCCTCACCTTAAGTTTCCAAAGCAGAGATCTTAAGCATTCACAGAAATTCACACCACATTTATTTTTTACAACATTAATTATTTCATTATTGTTTCAGCTTAATCAGTTTCAGTTCTCACTTCAATATAGACATATATTTCTAACTCATACAATATCAGAGAAGAAAAAAAAAATACTGCACCCACTTTACAATAAGGAACTCATCACAAATGTTTCATTTGTATTCACAGGAAGACTTTGGGGAATAATGCAAAAGATTTTACCCATCTATAAACTTCCATATGAGAAAAGAAGAAAACATTTTCATTTCACAGTGGTTTAAAAAATAACAAAACTCTGTTTATTCAGAAACAATGCCCCTTTTTTTTCCAGAAGACAACTGCACTGACATGTATGCAACGCCCCAGGCCATGGTACAGTCTAGGACAGCTCAATACTATCTACTACCATACAACAGAATCATATTCTGACAAAATCAGAGGATACCTGTGCCACAACCACGCAGACACTAACACAGTCCTTTGAAGAGAAGGCAAGAAGGGAGTCAGACTGTATTTTAAATAAAGGATAAAGTGGGTTTTGTTTCCCTTTTTGTACTCAAAACTTTTAGATTGTTTCAATACTCATACAAGTACTCTTTCATGATAGAACATTAAAGTGCATTTGTCATAGTTTTCTTATTTGCTTAAGGTTCGAACATGGGCCATTTTGCTCTACGAGGACTAAGACCAAATTTAAGATGACCAAATTTAAGACTTAATAGCTGCACAGGAAGCAGAAAAGAAACAATGCTTACAATTTTATCCCATGTACATTTGGTGTTCACCCACGTAAAAATCTAATTCTGCACAACTGTGGAGTAATATATAGGCAAACCACTAGATTTCATACCCAACATCAAACCACTGCAGAATGCCGACTCCATTCAAAGAGACGAAAAAAGAAGTATCAAAGCTCAGTCTTTATATTAATCACCGATATCAGAATATAGGTTCAGAATTAAAGACACAGGCAACTGCTGTATGTGTTACTTTACATAAATCTGTTAAGTATGGGCAACTCGCACTCCTAAACTTACTGTTCTCCATGAATTTTAAAGCTGCCTTTGCCACTTGTGTTCTGAAGGGAGTGCTATGCGGTCAGTTGACCCAACACACCACACCATGAAGACCTCACAGTATTGCAACTGTGAGCCACGTTTATTAGGAAAACTTTTGGTCATGTTTATACCATGAAAGGCATTTTCAAAGCCTATTCTACCACCCAGGTGAAGGCTGCAGTCACTCAGAAAATGGTTTGCAGAGAAGAAAAAAAACAAACAAACAAAACAACCACAAACCCACTACTGATAAAACTTTCACCCATTTTTCACCAATTTCACTAAAGTATCTCCTTAATAGAGTCTAACAGACTCCAACAATAAAACTTCTTTATTAATATTGGTCCTCATGTTTTTATTGGAAAGACAACCTGCTGCTTATCAGGGATTTTTAAGTGATAAAAACTGATTATTAATTTGCCTTAAAATTTCATTTTTATTTTGTAATGCTTTATGAAATGGCCCTCATATTTTCTGTTACATTTCTCCTCTTTTTACTTAGCTTCTGTCCAAAGCACTGGTGGTTGCTATGGTAACTTTGGCTTTTTTCCCCCCACTGTTCATGCAGGTTTTCATCAAATCCAATGACTTTTTTTAATCTTATCTGTTCTATAACAATAGTTCCTTGACTAAGGTGCTGTACACTGTACCAGATGAGAATCCTGGTATTTCACAGTAGTAACTGGAAAAATGATAAGTTTTGCTAAATTCTGAAAAGCAGCAATTGAAGTGGGGTTTTCCAGGGGTTTTATTTGATTGGTTTTTAACTGAGTACATTTCTTTCTTTTAATCTGAATATTATTCAGGCAAAATATACTAATTAACACACCAGTAAAGTAAGATAGAGCAATTTTTTAAAACAGTAATGCTTAAGGAACAAAAGACCTTGTGTGGTAACTTTTTTTGAAAGAAAATTATCACTGTTGTTTCACATAGACTAATCAGGACACAACTAAATAAAAGGAGAACTGAGTTATTTTCTGCACTTCTATTATCATCATTTCAAATCTCCCTGCCATAGAAAGAAATACTCCTAGTCACTTTAATAAAATACTTCTTAAACTTAGCATATAGTCTGTTATCAAGCTGGTCTATAACCTGCAGAAAACAAACTGCATATGCCAAGAAACATGAAGTATGTGCAAAGGCTGGAGCCATTTCCACACTCTTCACTAAGATTCTATTTTAAATCTGTTTTTCCAATAATATTTAAGTTTAGGGCTAAATTCTTCCATGCGAGTTTGTTCTTGAAGTTTTGCTTTGCCTTGAATTAATGCAAAGGAGATGCTCTCTTGATATTTTCTACAGGACATCATCATCTATTTGTGCTCCAGACAGGATGCACCTCTCATGGGTACCTACCACTTTACTCAGGAAAAGTAACTCAGACACAGGGAAATAGTCAGACCAAGCTGATTAAACAACTACACAGAACTCATCCAACACACAGGACTGAGCATTAAAAACATAAAAGCACACCAAGCTATTTGCAACAAACACATTCACTACTTCACTCACTAAATGAGGTCCAGAAGTATTATAGAGTTCCTGGACTCAAGTTTTACTGGACTATGGTTACCTGAGTCTGGCCCCTAACTTGACTCTGTGATGCACACAGGCAGGGCCATGCTGGAGACATGGTCCGGTCCAGTGCAGTAGACTAGAGAAGCAACCTCTTCTAAAATTAATTCACCTTTAAAACTGTCATCCCCTGAAGCAATACAAATACTATGAACAAAAAAGAGAAAGGCTTTACAAACCAAGAAAATTACTATTTCACAGAATTCCACTCTGAGAATGATTTTGCATTAGCTTGTTTGGGGATGGGTTGCATTCAATATCTATTTGCAACCAGAATCATAATTCATCTCTTCATCATATATTATGGATATGGAAATTTTCCTTAATTTCAGGTTTTATAACCAGAAACACATTATGTATTTTGACTTGGTTAGGCGACTAACATGTATATTGCTGTTATTTCTTATTATATTGATTTCCTGATTCCCTCCTCTCCTATTAACTTTTTTTTTCAGTTCAGTTTGAAAAGAAGAATACCTAAGAATTATTCTTTTAGTTTTTAAGGATAATTACCAGTGAGAATAAATAATCTACAGTTTGCTTTACTTCAGCAATTTTGTTTCTTTTCAAATTTCTGGTGGAGTTAGCTTTATTACATAATTATTCTTTTGTACAATTCTGATTACATTTAGCAAAATAATCTGATTGCTGGATCAGCACAGTAGGCACAAAATGCATTAATACATTAATTATTCCCTGTCTCAATTTACATTACAGAAGAATTACTGAGACTTCAGTTTTTTACCATGTGCAGGCTGCATATTCTTTTGGCACATTAAAAGATGGTGGGATTTCCTCAGTAGGTGGGATTTCCTTTCTAATGGTGTCTATATCGGCCATAGTTCCTACAGCTTTCTCTTATGCTCACAGCCAGACATAGACAACAGCTGCACAGCAATTAGGTCTGTTCCATAGCTGCATTTTATGATATAATCACTGACATGTAAAATGAGCTTCCCCATCCTTTTTTTTTTTTCCAATCCCAATGTGTCTTGTAAAGGACTTCATTTTACATCCAGAGAAACTGGAAAGAAACAGTTAGAAATCAGTAAGAAACAACTACCTAGGATATTTAAAGACTCAACTAAGTACCTCTTGGGTGATGTGCTACCATAAATAAATTCCATGTCACACTACTAATCACTATTATTTTAAGGCATCTCTTGCATCTATTATTACCAGCCATAAAACTCACATATGCGTACACAAAATGCAATACAGTGATAATGATAATATTTTAAGAATTGCACTGTAATTTTAAACGCTTTCTATTTAGTATTAGCTGAATTTAAGAACAGTCATAATTTGTCACATAATTACCAAATGACTCATGTATTGAAGTGTTAAAGAAATAATTATGTTTGCATAAAACCCTGATAGTGCAATATAATAAGAATTTTGTGACCAGTAATGGAAGCCCTCTGTTTGCAGAATATGTACACCACGGGTACATGTTTTTTCCACACTCCAACACCAAACTGGAAGCGTGTCACTCTCCATAACCTTTCAACAGCCACCAGTGCTGCTGGAAGCATCTCTAAGAATGGCAACTGAGGTAGCTGTTTTCATGGTGCTTCTTAGAAGTTTGCTTATTAGTAACTGAGCACACACACACATCACTTAAAATACAACAATTATTACTATAAAATATTTAAAGCAACCACTGACGTAAACCACCTTTGAATCTATGGCACAAAAAGTCTTCCTGCCACAGCTAACATAATGCTTTCTCCAGTCCTTCCTAAATTACTTTATAAACCCACAGATTAATACGCAGTCTAATATTTTTCAAAAGTGCCATTAGATTCACAAACCATGTAGAAATATTCTGTTTTAAGGACAATTTTCCATCTAACCACATTTTTTGTGCACATATAGAGTTTCCAGTTTTAAAACATTACAGCAGAGTGCAGATTTATCCATTTTACAGATACACCATATATTTTTATGGAGACATTTGTAAAAGCTCCTAAGCATCTAATAAGATAGAAGTCAGCTCAGAATATTTTGTAATAAAGTACCTATTAGTAAAAACTGTATCAGAGGGAAACCACACACAAAGGAAAAAGGAACTAGGTCACTCTATTTGACAGCTAAGAAAGAAACAGAGGTTATGTCCTCTATGGCTGAGATTTAGAGCAGTTTCACTTAGTGGCTGTTCTGCTCCAATTCCCCAGATAAAATTTAGACCTACAGCAAGAAGTCTTCATTCCTATTTTATTCCAGTGGGAAGTCATGGTTCAGACTCTTAAGTAACCAATAGAAAAAAAAATACTAGTCAGTGGGGAACTATGAAGCTTAAATATTATGTTACAATTAAATTGAGATAAACCTTACAGTAACTACAGGGTTCATTATATTCTCACAACTCGAGTCGTAAATTGCTAAATATACACAGATGTCACTTTTGTCCTACTATTTCAAATAGAAAAATATTACTGAAATTCTAGAGCCGCTGAAACATGCCTATGGCAACATGTCTCACTTGCAGGTAGCACAGGACCAGAAATCACCCAGGAATACAAGTAACCTTTTCTGATTTTTATCTCATTCGAATTATTAATACGATTATAATATTATATGCACTACCCCACCTGTCAAATTTAAATAGCTACTGTAGAACTACAGGAAAAACATGCTCTTATCTGCTTCTTTCACACAGTTTACACTTAATCTTTCTGATTGCATAGAAAATCTAACCATTCCTGTCCTTCAGAGTGCCATGCGGCTGAGAAGCAAATTCAGATGTATAATCTGCAAGCCAGATTTGCCCCTAGTTTAGGAAAGCTGCTGCTGCCAGCAGAACCAGTGCCCTGGCCCGCAGTTCCACACGGGCACCCAGCAGCCCACATGGGGTCTGTGGAAGCCGCAGAGTCCGGCAGCACCTTCAGCCGCCACCTGGCACGTCCCAGCCACAGATCAGCGCTGCCCGGGATCCAGTGCCCTTGGTGAGGAGCGGAAAGACCATCTGTTCTCTCCTTGCAGTTAATCTCCCTCCCAAGGAGGGCAGCAGGCTCTGCTGCACCAGCAGAGTACAAGTTACACAGACTAACACAAGACCTGAGACCAGCTACGGTACAGATACAAACGGTGGGATATGCATTTTAGTGGCTTGCTCCGATAGCCACTTTGGCTTTTCTTAGCAGAATAAATGAGGCAGCTTCGGCTCAAGAATATGCAATATCCAAAACCACCTCCAGCAAATACTGATCTGATGGGGGTGCTCAGATTCCGAACATTAAATGTGAATTCAAATGTTTTGCAGAATAAGTACAAGAGCTGGCCCACTTCTACAAAGGATCCTTCCACACACCTGAAGCTGTATGAATCCAAACTGTCTGGCATTTATCATTCATCACTGAAAACTCAATAACTTAACAAACTTTTTTTTAAATATTGAGATAAGAAACATAATAAACTGCAAACATACCGTGAATTTAAAGATTATAATCTTCTGAAGATTATTCTGAAAGATTAGTAGAGTTCTTCCCTATCCTTCAGTCCAAGTGTTTAAAAATGTACCAATACAAGGCCAGTATGATCCAGCCTTTTCCTTTGCATCTGGTCCCTGCAGAACTGATTTTTTTGGTATTTTTTACATAGCAATTACACAGAGAACGACACAGAAAATACCAATGTAAAATTAAAAATCCAGCAACAAGAGGCAGGAGGGAGGTGCAACATGGTTAGTTTCTTTTCAATTTCTGATCAACCATTCCCTTAGTATTGGAATAAATATTTATGTCAGCTAGACTTCAACCACAAATAGCTAACCTATAATTCAAGGAACTTATGCTAAAGCAACTGTGAATACCAATATTCAACATTTTTTTTCTTCCCTACCTCACAGAAAAGGCAATCCCAGCCTCCACTGTAGTCTTGCCTTCTCTTGGGAACTACTGGATTGAACTATTCATGTCTGAACACTCAGCAGGGGTGGGAGAGAGACACGCTTTCCCTCTCCAAATCTGCTTCTAAATCCCCATTCCTGCCAGTCACCAGAATGCTATTCAGGTAGAGCTGTGCTCTCACTAATTCCATCCGGTGTGTACAAAGTGAAAGTGGCATTCCCTAAACAACACTGGTGGTTTCAATTTATGGTTTTTGGAAGTCCAATGATTTGAATTATTCCCACATCCATAAGAAACATAAATATAGTTTGGTTATATATAAACCTAGTTATTTCAGTTTGCAATGAAAATATGTTTGTACCGTTTACGATATGAGAATATACTGCTCTCAGGGGTAATAAATTCTAGTGCTGTATTACAAAACATGAACATGCATCTACACCTATACACACAGTAGGAAATTCCGGTTCATTTTGTGAAAGAGAAATCCTGCCTGTCTTTACGTTCCAAGTTAGATCTGACCTCTAGGCAGATGGCTACGAGGCCTGCAGGCTTTTTAGTTCTTTTTCAATATTATGTACGGTTGTGGCAAATTCAGTCTTGCTTTTTAAACAGTAACTGGCACAAGGGAGATGGGCTGTCACCATCCTGTGAAAGCAGAACATCCACGGTTGTCACTATATTTCCTTGCAGCCCCAGGAACTTCCAAATAGTAACTGGAGCCAACTGAATTAAGCTCGCTAGGATTCAAAAGACACTAAAACATATCCAAAACTATATATATATATATTATATATATATATATATATATATATATATAATAGCTATTCCTCCAACTCCCTTTCTAGCCCACTTTCCCCTTCTTTTTTTTTTCTTTTTCCACTTCAGGGGATGCAAAACACTCTATGTGTTTCTTTGTTTGTTTCTCCTGGTATTTACCAACACCAACCTTTCATACAAACAGAGTCCCCTGCCTGCAAAAATGCTGAATAAATCCCATTTTGCCCTATGTTCTTTCTTTTCCTGAAAGATCAATCCTACCACACAGATAATATTCTGCTGCCCTACAAATTTCATACAATAATCTTAGCAGTAGCTTGGGCACTTGGGTAGACGTCTTCAGCATCTGTTATTTCCTCTCCCACAGTTTCTATAGATTTCTGATACCCTTGACCAAGCATATAAAACAATCTCATTTTGTAAAGTAATATTAAACAGTGTTCAGCAAGCCATCTGTAAATCCACTTCTTTATGTGATCAGAATTGCCTTTTGTAATCACCTCTAGTTTTCCTTCCATCCTTTGATGCAATTGTGACTTCTTTGCTCTCCTGTTGCCAGAAATTCGCACTAGTCTATTCAAACAGCTAACCAGATAGAAAAGCAATAATGCACTGCTTTTCTTGGAGTTCAGTTGTTCTCCTCTCACAACTCACATTTCACTTTTTTTGCTAAAGAACTAGGGTCCTAGTATTCTCACTATGGAGCAGAACTTCTCTGAGTGTAGCAGAATCTTCAGAAATAAGCAACAGGGAAACATATTATTACCTTCCAGACCATCATGCAGCTTACCAAAATCAACAACAGGGCTTCAAGGACTTGTATTTAAGTAATAAATTTAATAGCTCTATGACAAGAGCTTCGGTCCACCAAACACCTGACCTGAGAAAAGCCTCTTCTATTGGGAGGGCTGGAAGATGCAGAGAGAGACCATTTTATGGTCTTTTAGGCATCAGTTATATAAACGTGTTGTGAAGGCAGAATGGCCCTTTCTCCCACACAGCTTTGGACAAGATATGAATTTTCAGTGGCAGAAATCTCTGACCATCTGGAAGGTAATCCCTCAGGCACACAAAAAACAAGTGTAAGCTTTTTCACAATATCAGAACAGGGAAAGACTAAGAGCATTTGCATATGCCTTAATACCATATAGAAAAACAAATAAATAAACAACCACTAATATTGCTTGAGCCCCAGAGCCTTAATAGTTATGTGCCCAGATTAATTTCTGGGGCATAAGGGATGCTAACATATGCATGGCCACTAAATTCCAAAGACCTAACAGTCCCATAATCACTGCTTCAAGCTGCCTATTTGCTCTTTGCCCCAAATTTTTCTACCTCCTAGAAATTATCTTCTTAATCACACAAAAAGTCTATCTTAACAAACATCAACAGCAGCTCCGGTACTTTTGACAAGAAGTAAGTAATAGCGTAATAATTTCAATAAAATTCTATTACTATCTCAAAGTGCTGAAAACATGCCAAAATTACATGGAAATAATTCCTGGTCAGAGTTACACCCAATACTACAGCCGTTTGCGTGGTCTTCTTGAGCAGCAATGTACAGCACACAACTACAGAAGTACCTCTAAGAACAGACATTAATTTGTATTTAGCATCTGGACAGCAAAGCAAGAAGATCAAGCCAGCACCTCCATATAAAGAGCACTAGAAAGACTAATAAGCACTTCAGGAGACTAGAATTATGGAGCAGCCCACTCAACTGCAAAAATAATAGCAGGTATAGACCACACAAGGGAGAAAAGGTGAAGAAGAAATAACATGACAAAGTAAGAATGCTACATAGGAAAGGTGTAAAAAGGAGTGGGTAAAGGAAAACAAACTAAAATCTTACACTGAAGACCCTATGATTTCTGGGTATTCTCAGCCATCTAGATGATGTCAAAATCTACTGGATTGACTTAAGACCTCCCTCTAAATCTGCCATGCAAAAATTTTAGCCATTAGTAGTCTATTACCTAACACTGTTATGTGTATAGGTCAATTAGCATATGCAAATCACTTACAAACAACATGCAGCTTCTGGACTTGATTCAAAAGCTGAAATCAACAAAAATATTGCCATTGACTTGCATGTGCTTCACAGCACCTCTACAGACCAAGAGGTTTGGTTTGATGTCAATGCCTATTAAAATCATACGTAGGAATAGCTATTTGTAGGTTCTACTGAAAACAATGTTAAATGACAGAAGCACAACCTGGTACTAAGAGTCGAAGATTTTTCATAGAAGAAATGCAGGATGCCACACAAAATCCCATTAAAAATTGGAGGAAGAAGGGAAAAAAAATCACCTAACACCAAAGAAAATGTCTCTACGGCTATAGATCTGCAACCATACATATTTTCTTACCAAAAAAACCAACATGTGGCAAAAAGCACAGTCAAAAATATCCTTTCAAATCAACAAATACTATATTGTTCAAAGCTGGTTTTTAAAATATCTTGCTAAAGAGGGACTGTAATTACCAAGCGTAACACTTTAGTGTATTTAAAGTCTTCCCAACACAATTTATACCTGCAGTCACTTTTAGTATTGTCAGTCATCCTTATTTATTTTCTACTGATGTTATACTAGTGAAATTGCACCCTCCCATATAATTTCTCCTGCTTTAGCCTTTGCATTAATTTTAGTTGCCTTGCCTTGAAAAGTTCTTTTACACTAACAGATATAGGAGTGTACGTATATGTGCATATGTGTATATTGATCTATCTCTAAGCAAGCAAAGGAACACCAAATACATTTACAAAACACTTTAAGAAATATAGCAGTAATATTTAACAGCAAGTATTAGTGCACCCATGTTTTTTCATTACTTGTACACTCCTGTTTTTTCCTTACTTGTAGGCTACTAAAATACACATGGATCAAAAAATTCCACACTTAGAAATTTATTCTGCTATAATGGTAAGCCATTAGATGAAAATATACTACACGTATAGCTGATTAGCATGTTTCATGAAAAGAAAATATGAAATCCATCTGAAGATGCTTCCGGAAAAACAACGCTACCGGGAATTAACAGCTTCATAATCCCCCTGTCAATTCAATACGGATTACTAGAGGCCTGCTAATTTGGAAGTACTTTTTCTGCTTCTACATTACTCAAACTGAAACACGTTACATCTCCACGAGGTTGCTGTCCAGTGGGAAAAGTAGAAAACAAAAATCTTACATCATCCCTCCGAATTTACACCAAGCAACAAAAACTTCAACTCCTCCTTTCCTTCCCCATCTGAAGTAATTTCGGACTGACCATACGAAGGGGGCCGAGGGGGTGGGAACCACAACCCCCGCTCTGCACATTCGGTGTCATTAAGCCCCAGACGGGCCGCTGCTGCCCCCTGCCGGCCCCGCCGGGACACCGGGCCCGCCCGAACCCGCCTCCGCCCCCCACAACACGGGCTGTCACCTCAACCGATCCAGCGACTCTGATCTTCCAAAGTCTTTGCATAAAGAATAGGTAGAAAATACAAGGAAGAGGGAGGGGGATATAAAAAAGGCAAGCTGAGGTAAATCTGTCATTGACATAGGAGCAAATCTGGATGCAAAGGAGAACCGGGGATTTCTCGAAGAACAAGAGGTTTCAGAGTTAGTCTTAGAAATTATTTACAGAACTTAAAAGAATTACAAAACTGAGGCATCTGGTAGAAAAAATGAACAGTGGTCACAGAACAAACCCAGCCTTTTCTAAGAAAAACCCACTGAGCCAAACAGATTTTACTAGCCAAAAAATTACCTACTGGTTTCACAAACTGGATCCACACAGATTCAGGAACACACAACAGCTGATTAAGCACATCAAGCTGGAAATAACTGGTGGAAAAGAAGAAAGGGCAGGAAAGAGACACTAACACAAAAAATAAACAGACTGAGAGAACAATAGCTATTAACTACTGCAAATGAACCAGTTATTCACAACTATTCTGTTACCTGAGCATCACTCCTAACACAAGCAGCCAATTTATTTATTTTTAGGAAAACACTCACTGCCAGTAGTATCACAATTCTTCTTAACAGAAGTATTAAATATGAAGCCCAATTCTCAAAAGCAATGAAACTAAGATGGTTTTATATGATACTGTCGTTAATTCACTTCTTACTACCCTCAGGAGAAATATTCATCCCAATTTTCACCAACTCTTTCTGCTGATACACAACTTCTCCTCACGATAGGAGCTGAAAAGGAGAAAGCATTCCAACTGCCTGTACAATCCAAGCTCAAGAGACACACTTCTAATTTATTAGATGTACTAAACTCTGCAGGGCTTCTCCTCCAAAGATGCAGGACTTCTTCTACTCCTTAAAGTTTACTTTATGCCCTTTCCTGGGGATTTAGACAAAATATAATCAGCTGTAGCCCCAGAACCCCTAGACTGTCAGGTTTTCTGCTAAAATTGGCAGCTACAAACCCAGTCAGGACTGCGGCAGCTGTAGAACAAGCCCTTTGAAAGTGAACATAGTTTAGATTGAAACTGCTATGAAGAAAGGAAACAGCAGAGGATTCCTCTTTTTATTTTTTAAAGCTTTTACTCAAAAATGTTCACCCACTAATACATGGATAGAAAGAACATCTCTCCTTTTGTTTAATTAGGAGTTGTTTCTTTGTACGAGTCTCAGCCCAAGCCAAAGGAAACTTCAATGGCCTCACTTGTCAAATGTCATGGTTTGTGCTCAACGTGAACCTGCCAGTTCTGAGTTGGTTGCACAGCTACGGCTCATGCTGAGCTTGGGAGTGGATCCGTATTATGAAGTAATTGCTAAGCAATTGTGTAACAAAAGAACAAACTTCTCTTGAAAAGATTTGGCAAAGTCACAGTGGTGAGTTAGATGAAAACTTTAACAGTCTGCCAGCAGAACAATCCCAATACATGTTCATGCCTGACGTGATGGCATCTTCTTTACTCGTTATCTGTGTAATCAGTGGTTTATCTCTTTTGTTAGTTTGGTTTTTAATGCCCTTATCTGCACGTATGACACTTGCAGCTTTAAAACAAACAAATCAGATCTAACACAGACTATTTAAGACTGAGTCAGAGTTGAGGTCTGCATTTCATTTTCTGGTTGTGCACCGTAACACAAATATTCTGTAGCATTCTACTGCCACCAGTGTGTAAAAGGAAAATAAAAAAGGTATCAAGCTAACATTGAGGGAAGAATAAAACAAAGAGGAAATGGTTCATAAAGGAATGAAGCCAAGAGACTATATCAAATATTAAACCAATAAAATCTCTGCAAATTATCTTTTAGGAAAAAAAGTAACTGGAACGCAATATAGAAAAAAAGAAAAAACTTTAGATTCTGCATAGATTTTGTCAGAATAAACAAAGATCTGCATACTCAGTAATCAATGCAATACATCAAAATTCATATTAGTGGTATATATTTGTGATCTATCAGATACTTCCTGATAAAACTTCTTGGAAACCCTTAAAGGGCGCAAGTTCAATTCTCCATGAAGCTATAATTCAAGCTATAATTCTTAAATTTGCAGATCTGTCATACCCGTACTAACCTCAGAATTCCATTTAAGGAATTTACTAAGCACTCAGCATCACTATCTATACAGCTATACTACAATTTTCCAGCACTTCTCTACAAAGTCCATACTTTCTTCTCCATTAAAAACACATCCTCTGCAAACTCTTCCGAAGTGGTAACAAGAAAGTGAGAACTGAAGTACGTTTTTTGACAATTGTATCTGAATAAAGTGCAATGAATAGCTTACTGTTTTGCATGAAACCACTTTAAATGGTCATACACATGACATATGAGGCAGAATTCCATAAGCTGCTGATATGCGCTTCTATTCCCATGCATACCTGTTCTCAAAGACTCTCTCAAGCTAAAGGAGAACTATTTAGCTATGAAACCAGCATGTCCCCACCCCTGCCAATTTCAGAGATTTAAGTTAACCAGAATTGCCATGATAATGCAATAGAGCTTTCATTAAATATCAGAACACTTCAGAAGGATAATATTCTTCTCTGTGCACGAGTGCCCATTTCTCAACATTTTTTCCATGTGTCCAACTCAGTAGCCTGTCACGTACCTAAAAAAAAAAACCCCATATATTGACACCAAACTAACTCAAAAATAAAAGCTGAAAATCCCAACCAGCCATTTCCTGCTTCAGAACACTAAAGTCAGCCAAAACCTATTTCTCCTTTTAATTGTCCACAAATTAGAAAACCACATAGGTGAGTTTTCATCATGGTTTTTGACTGGCAAAATGTCTGTTATTTGCCAAGAGCTTTTTTATTCTTCAGAGAAAAAAACAAATTCAGTGTCACCAAGTACTACTCTAAACTAAGGAGTCACAAAATTAGCCTGAGATCACAGAAGCACAGAATCACAGAATGTTAGGGATTGGAAGGGACCTCGAAAGATCATCTAGTCCAAGCCCCCTGCCGGAGCAGGAACACCTGGGTGAGGTTACACAGGAAGGCGTCCAGGCGGGTTTTGAATGTCTCCAGAGAAGGAGACTCCACAACCTCCCTGGGCAGCCTGTTCCAGTGTTTCGTCACCCTCACTGAGAAGAAGTTTCTTCTCAAATTTAAGTGGAACCTCTTGTGTTCCAGCTTGAACCCATTACCCCTTGTCTTACTGTTGGTTGTCACCGAGAAGAGCCTGGCTCCATCCTCGTGACACCCACCCTTTATATATTTATAAACATTGATGAGGTCACCCCTCAGTCTCCTCTTCTCCAAGCTAAAGAGACCCAGCTCCCTCAGCCTTTCCTCATAAAGGAGATGCTCCACTCCCTTCATCATCTTCGTGGCCCTGCGCTGGACTCTCTCCAGCAGTTCCCTGTCCTTCTTGAACTGAGGGGCCCAGAACTGGACACAATATTCCAGATGAGGTCTCACCAGGGCAGAGTAGAGGGGAAGGAGAACCTCTCTCGACCTACTAACCACTCCCCTTCTAATACACCCCAGGATGCCATTGGCCTTCTTGGCCATGAGGGCACAGTGCTGGCTCATGGTCATCCTGCTGTCCACCAGGACCCCCAGGTCCCTTTCCCCTACACTAATAGGTCATTCCCCAACTTATACCGGAACCTGGGGTTGTTCCTGCCCAGATGCAAGACTCTACATTTACCCTTGTTATATTTCATTAAATTTTTCCCCGCCCAACTCTCCAGCCTGTCCAGATCTCGCTGGATGGCAGCACAGCCCTCTGGCGTGTCAGCCACTCCTCCCAGCTTGGTGTCATCAGCAAACTTGCTGATAGTACACTCAATTCCCTCGTCCAAGTCGTTGATGAATATATTGAATAGGATTGGTCCCAGAACTGACCCTTGAGGCACTCCACTAGATACAGGCCTCCAACCAGACTCCGCCCCATTGACCACGACTCTCTGGCTTCTCTCCTTCAGCCAGTTTGCAGTCCACCTCACTACCCGATCATCCAGTCCACACTTCCTCAGTTTTGCCGTGAGGATGCTGTGGGAGACGGTGTCAAATGCTTTGCTGAAGTCAAGGAAGACCACATCCACCGCTCTGCCATCGTCAATCCATCTTGTTACGTCTTCATAAAAGGCTATGAGGTTGGTCAAACACGACTTCCCCTTGGTGAAGCCATGTTGACTGTCCCTGATGACCCTCTTATCCTTGATATGTCAAGATATATATGGTTAGTACTAAAATGCATGTTACAGATAAAAATACAGTATGAAAATAAAATACGAAATATGCTAAACTGTGTAGGATATTTTTAATTATGAGGACCAGAGTTATCGTTACCTTTAAAATTAATAAAACTGCTATACACTCACTTGTCCTTTGATTTGAGCAATAGTAAACAACAAGGCTGACAATAATTTACATAAATTTATGTGTTGAAAAATATTTCATCCCAGGTATAGCAGACTATTTCAATCCTTCTTTTTTTTTTCCCCACCCTAGAGGACAGTATCATGAAACATAAAAGATGCAACAGAAATGGAAGAACAACGCTAAATAAACTCTACCGTACAAGCACATCTTCCTTTACATGTTCCCAATAGGTGGCAACAGAATACCAAAAATACAAAGAAGTTTATAATTCCTTCTTCATCCACAAAGCAATGGGAGCCCTGTTACAACTTGTATCAATGAACTTGCACTGGCAATTTTATTCAAATGAACCATTGCATTTCAGCAACAGAAATTCTCGGACTGTTAACCTCAAAAGCCAGAGAATCCGCAGAACAGAAACAAAGCATTTCTTAAAAAGTTCATTGTTATGAAACAAATAACTAATGGCTTATACTCAGAGCTTATCTGAGGGAGTAAACTATTACAAGCATTAATTGACAGTAAAAAAAATTTCTGCACATTATAGAAGAAACGTTAAGGAAGAAATAAAATTTTAGACTAATTTTTTATTGTTGATGACATCCACACCTTAGTCTTTAGCAGTATTTCTTTAAAAGATTGAATAAAGGGGTGGGAATTTTTAGAGAGTTTTCAGCTGACAAACCCCAACTTTATCAGTAGTAGCAGGTCTATACTAACTCCCCAATTTTTTGTAAAAAATGTCAGAAAATCAGAGTTGTTTCCTTGACAGCTATAGGACTTACTTGTTTCTGTGACACAAAGCTATCTCAATCAAGTCTAAATAATGCTTACTTACTTGCTTTCAAAACCAGCTAAGTCACGGTTCAAAGAAATTGTCTCTGTTGTAATTTCCACCTTTCTCACACTGCCAAAGAAGTCTGTTATCAGGACATTTTGAGGGTCTCGCTGAAAGAGATCAGTTCGGTGCCCAGGTGTGGAAACACACAAGCTCTTTGGACAGACCTGAAACTGAAAACCAAGATGGATAATCACATCCTGTCCTTTATTCATCAGTTTCTATGTATACCTTCCAACAGGAAACTGCTATTAAAAGACAAATGCCACACATAACTTGCATTAATTTCAGTACAAGCCCCACAGCTGAAAAAAATGATTGAACAAAAACATTAAAAGGCATTAACATCTTGATTACGCATTTCAGAAAACCTTTATCCTCACAATTGTGCCATTGCCATTTGAGTTTAGAAATGCTTCTGTGAAAGTCAACCATCAATTACAGCTAAGTGATTAAATGCACAAATGTATTTCTGAAAATAGATGCAGTAATGCCGCTATAACCTTCCAAAAAGCACAAATGAGTATAAATTCTTCATATTTACCAAAGGGAGGCAGGCAAGATTTTAAAAGCCTTGATAATTAGCTAATAGTAAAGGCTTCATAAAGAAGCAAGAATTTACATCTTGACTGAAAACAAAAAAACCTCTTGGTCTTATTTCTACTTTATAGCCTGCAAATTAATGCAGAATTAGGATCTTCAAATATCAAAGGACTTTTATGTACATTAAGTTCACAAAGACATCATGTAAAACCTACACATTTGCTATATAGACCTTGTTATTTATTTTACTTATGCATTTTATCTACATATCAGATCCACTATATCCAGCACACATTGCAACACCTGGAAGACAAAACCAGCACTAACAAACTGTTTTCAATGGACTCAATTCTGTATAAAGGTACATTCGCAGAAAATAAATAGATGTAACAGTGATAGATTTGTTGTATCATTTAGAATATCTGAGAAGACAGCATGCCTATTAAATAACAAGACAGTTATGTACCCAGCAGAAATCCAAGGCAAAACTAATGCATTTGGGACATAATGCCTTTTTGCACAAGTCCCGCCACACTCACCACAAACGTCTCTAATATTTCCCATCCAGATAGATTCCTAATTTCAAGAGACCTTGTAATGCACATAATGTAATACAATATATAATTATTGGTTTGCATTTTTTATTAATAATGCTACATAGCTTCAAGTGCCATGAAATGAAGCCCCACTTTCTCTGGTCTTCTTGATGAGCTTGGAAAGTTGACTTCGTGGCTCAATCATTAGAAGGCAATTCACGACCAAATGCACAACCCTACTAGACAACGGTGCTTGGTCTATAGTGCTCTGGTCAGTTTTGTGAGCAAATGTTGCTGTCCGCTCCACTGCCTCATGGGCAGCCCACCAACCACCTGGTAATAGTGTAGGTTATGCAAGCCCTTGCATGTTCCAGCAACAAAGAACATTTATTATAACATAACATTTATTATAACATTTATAATAACAGATTTATAATAACAGAAGAGTTCTGTTATTTATAACAACAGAACAGATCGAGGTACAGGACTATGAAGGATGCTCTCCACATGGGTGCTCATCTTCCTTCATCTTAAATTCTCCAAGTGATACTCACAAACAGGTCCATCAGTTACTGGATCTAGAGCTCATACACCTAATTACATCATGGGTCAGCTCTTAGAAGGTTGCACTCTTTGGACAAAAATCACAGGTCCTAATTAGCTCAATGTAGATGCAGCCTCATTTATCCCAGATTATGACTGAAAAAAACTGTGAGTTTCAGGTTATACTTCCCAGCAGAAATTCTGTGCTCAGACTGACACAAAACGCATGGGCTTGTGTGGCTCCTTCGCTTAGGACACCACAGCCCTATAGTTACAAAGTTTCCCAGACAGGAAACATGTACTTGGCTTTTCTTCACAGAGCAAGATTCTATCTCCCCATTCCTCCCTTCTGCCCCATTACAGTTTCTCTTTCATACCCTGTCGTTTCTGCCTTAAGCCTGTAAGCACACAGCATTAGGCTGCTGGTCCAAGGAGACTTCAGCTCCCTTTCACCGTTATGTTACGTGAAGCGTACAAGCACACGTATCCACTGAGCTCTTTTTTAGTAACTCCCAATTCTCTTGGCAGATTATCACATAGCAGCTAAAGAAAAGATGGGGCAGATCAAATCTTACTGTTATCCTCCCTGTGAAGTGAAAATGAACTAGACTCATCAGCATCATGCTTCCCATACAAAGTCACTTGTCATTACACACAAATCCTCTTAAGTTTCAGTTTCACCAAAACGCAATCAATTTTCTTCAACTCTGCTCCAACTAAGGGCACAAACATAAAAACTAAGTCTCTAAGTAAGCTATAAAAGATAAGTATTTGTTTTAATCCTGCTACTTGATGCATAAATCTACGCTGCAGTTATACCACTAAGTCTCTCTTCCAAGCTCTCAAAGAGTGTAAATGTCCCAAAACAAGTGCATCAGCACTGAAAGTGGGAAATTGATACTGCACTCAACTATTTCTAACCTGTCCCACAACAATTTACTACCATAAGATGCTGAGATAAATCTTGAACAAAAATGTGCAATGGTACTGAGAAGAATTCAGTATTAAAAATCTACTTATCCAGGACCAGTGTGAGAAAAGAAAGACTGCAAAGCAGCTACACCACAGCAGACTAACACTAGTAACTGAAGTCTTCTGACAAAAAAAGGCAAACACTGGCTAAATGAAACACATTTGTTCATATGTAGATTTCTCCGAATTTTTTAAAATAAGATATTGTTCAAAAAAAGCCAAACAATTCTGCAGAGTGGGAACTTTGTTATCTTGAGTCTTCTTAACATTTTTAGTTCTATTACGACAAATGATATCTCATTTAGAAATGTATGTGTATCTTATTTTAAAAGTTCGGATGTTTGACATTTCAATTTAGTCTTTACTTTTCTGGAATTGTGATCAAACCAAAAGTCAGTCATTTGCACAGCTTTATGCTATCCCTTAGCAACACAGATGGAGCAGGTGGGGAGTAGGTGGAGTGGATTATGAAAAAAGATGTCTCATTCTTTGCAGGAATGCAATATCCAAATCTTAGGTGGATGTGAAGAGAAGCTGTTTTAAGAGTAGTTGAGGAAAAGTAAAGAAGTGATGGAACAGAAGCGGTGTAACACATAGTGCTTCTAAAAGAGCAGACATTTGATATATCAGAAGATCACACGACTAAACACTAGCTAATAATTTTAAAGCTAGTCAGTGAGCCACATGTTATCCTGAGTTTGGAAGGCATTAATTTTTAAAAATTCAGACCCAGATAAGCAGGGTTCTTAAACCAGCACAACACTAACAGTGCATTCCAGTGCCAAAGTATCCCCTATAACTGCTGGCAAATAACTGGACTTATATCCTTACCAAGGACTAACCACATCACTTTAGAACTCTTAGATGAAGGCCTGAAAAGCACCGATTCAAAATCAAGAGATCGCATTTGCTGAAATACGTGCATATCATGAATCGGTACGTGATCATCACAACTCATGACCTATTTGGGTCCATTCTCTTCTCAGAGCAACAGTAAGCAGATGGATGACAAATGATAAGATAATGTAAGGAATTTACTAGTATGGGATAACTTCCCACAGTTGTTGCTGAGTATTTGGTGTAAAAGCAAAAACAACAATGCAAGGGAGAACGTCTAGATATCTTCTTCAAAGCGCTCAAAAGGTAAACTACTTGGACAGCTAAAAAATATTCTATACTTTTCACAACTGGATTAATATCTAGCTGGCTAGACCCACTATACCACGTCCCAGATGGTATCTTATACAGTAGAAACCACTGTTCATTTTTTAATACTTTTTTTTTTTTTTTTAACATCAATTCATTTTCTGGTTTACAGAATAGAGTTCTAAAGTGCCATTTGAATGGACTGGCTAGAAGATACTTAATCAATAAAGAACTTGCATATTCTTCTTTAACAAGATTTATCTAAAAATTATCTGTAACCCATGATCAGAAGGTATTAAACTACAGGACAGTATTTCATTCCCACAGTAGTAAGAGAACCTTGAATCTTAGTCACTGAATCAATCCTGTATCAACATAAAATCTGTCAAGTGTGGGCTGTTCAGAGTGAGTTCTACTATACATCTAGCAGCCAGGCTAACACCATCCTCTGTAGACAGAGGGTGGCATAAAACTTTCAAGCAGCTGCTCCTTTCACAGAACCGAAGCAAAGACAATCTGTTCTGTAAGTGCTGGCTCTTAGATCACTGACACAGCCTGTGAGGTTTTACAGCTACAAGGTAAAAAAGCATGATGTATCACTACAATGAAACTAGTATTGGAACAGGTATAAAGGGTTAATAGAGTAAATAAAATATTGTTACTTTTATGTCATCTCACTAGTGCATACATCTAACTGTTACAGAGGCATTTTCATAAATTTTATCATAGGTTATCTGGTGGTTGGTTTTTTTCCCCTTCTGTCTCCTACCTGAAAGCTACCATTAATATTTACCTAAGATATAATTAACACTGTTGTATTTGGACATATCTGCTCTAGAATCTAAGCAGATGTACAGAGAAATTAGTCTCTGCAGGCATTTGTAAGTGCACTGTTAGAATTTTAACTGTTTAATCGCCTTCGCAAAACAATATCAATGGCTGCCTTTCCACAACTGTGAAGTGTCTGCTATCCATTAAGCTGACTTCAGAAGCTTCCAACTATCATTTTTCAAATGCAAATACTTCATTCTATTGAAATGAATATTTAATGAATACTTTATTCATTTTTCAATGAATAAAAAAAAAATCTGGCTAATTTCGGTTAATTTTTTCTGTAGCCAGCAAACCACTTTCACATCGAGGACAATCCTTAAAATGTTACGCTATGATTACATTTAATAATAGCAAAAAGACCCTCCCCTCAAAGCTGCTTCCGAGAGAAACAGCAGGAGAACAAAAAGCATTTGGAGAATCCTACAGACAAAATAGATCAGTTTTGAAACTGTTGAAGTCATTAGCATATTCATGAATGTTGAGTATTCTACTTACTAGGTCATTCATATTTGTCTGACTGGCTGGATGAATTTCTTCCAAGAACTCCAGCACATAGAATGTGTATCTGTCCATAAGATGAACACCAATCCCAAGATCAGGTTGATGCTTAAAAACAACACAGAGCAGTTATTGGGCATTTGCAGGAGAAAATCTGATATTTATGAGAGGGAACAGAATGTAATACCATGTTACAAAAGTTAAGCATAATGATTTTTTTGTTCTTAGGCAAATTGCACAAATAAAAGGACTGGCTTTGAAGAAACGTATTGTTGACAAGCTAAATAATACAGTTTATCTTAATTTTCTAGACTATAACCTGGTAATCTCAATGTTTGCCAAAAAGCAGGGAACCTCTTCTTCTTAATGGTCCAGTACAGATTTGTGGGCTGCCCTGAGCTGCTTAGGACTTGAAAAACAGGTCTGGGAGAGACAGCGTTATTTACAGCACTGTGTGGTTCAAGTAATCCTGACCTGCTGGTTTTGATCTGGCTAGGATCTCTCCCCCATCACTTCCTCTGTATTCAGCTGGGATATAATTACAGCAGGTGAAAGGTAGGCATTTTTTTTGTATATCAAGTGTAAGAAGTCCTAGACTGAACATTTCCCCACACATATCTCTCAGCAGTCTTCCCATAAAATTTCTTCCTCTCATAGGCAATGCATAAATTGGCACAGAAATCCATCATTAGCCGGGTTCTTCGGGACAGCACACAAAAACTGGCAGGAAAAGTACACTTAAAAATTTTGTCAAAGCCACACTTTGTAACTAAATACCTTACACATTCAGCAATTAGAAGGCAATTTTTTAGTTCATAGTCAATAGGACCTGTGCTTTTAACTCAGGTATTCTGAAAATTGTCTTCAGGATGGCAAAAATCTACTTACTGATAAAGAATCTTCTCCTACTTGGCTGCTAGCCAAGGCCATTATATTAGGTGAATAAAATCGTTCATACATGGATGCTCCTTGACAAGTATCAATAATAAACAACAATTCATTGTACCTGAAAGAAATAAAACAGCCTCCTTATCCATCTCTCCTTAAATTGAAAATCATACACATACTTTGCTTTTTAGTTACCACGACAGCTGCTAGTAACCTAAGAAACAGAAGAGTTCACACTGATTGACTGTAAGAAGCAAGTTTAGTCGAAGCAATAGATTTGAGCAGCTGTAACTACAGGAAGCTGAAAACAAAAATTAAAACTCTTCTTTCTAAATACAAACTTCAATGCAATTTTATGGACAACAGATGGTATTCACTGCTGAAGGTAAGCAATGCCCACCAGTAAGGCTTCAGGCATGTTCATGAAATACAGTATTTAACTGCTAAATAATGCTTTTTTTCTTACCGTCTTTTCTGCCACATTTGTTCAAAGGCATCAGCAAGTTCTACATTTGTGATTTCTTCAGAATCTTGAAATTTTAGGAAACCATTTCCACCATGGCCTGATAGAAAAAACAGAAGTTAGGCAAGTATGAAGGTTAAAGGAAAATATTTAGCCTGGTTGACCATTTTTCTAAAAAACAGGCAAACACAATTCTCTTTCTCCAAACAGATGTATGAACACATACATCTTTTAAACTGGAAACTATACTTGCTAAGTACTGCTTTATAGATTTTCTCTTAATTAGTATGACATGTTAAAAAAAGAAATAAAGTCATTTTGTTGATCCTTTTGTTTGTTTGGTCTCCTGACAGGATTTCATGCTCTCAAACAGGCTCATCCAACTGAACAACAAAAATCAATAAATTGTATACAGAGACCTGTAATTACCTGTCATATATATTAGAATATTGCTTCTGTCATCAGAAAGAAGACGTTTAGATCGTGGTGTGCTTGGTGGGATTCTTCCTGTTAATACACGCAAGAAATTTTCAACAGTAACCTATGAATAGAAGCGCAAAGTAATTTTCTAAAGAGAAAAATATTGATTAACAACTCTAGTCTGGGTTACTCAAATTAAATAATGGAACACTAAAATATGCAGTGTGTCTAACCAGACATGACACCGCATGGTATAAACTGCATAAACAGACATTTTCTGTTTAAGGTTTCACTGCACATTCACAATCATATGGTACCTTTTATCTTCTCCCACTGATACCAGCCTGTTGCTTTATTATATCTGATAAGTCCACTACCGTTATAATTTCTAAACGCACTTTCATTGATCTGAAACTCATCAGCATATAGCTTTATTCTGCCAAAGCTGCTCATGTACTCACAAAATGCTCCAGCATTAGTGTGTGTTACTATGGAAAAATAAAAGTTTAAATTCCATCTGCAACTCAGGAAAGGAAAAACAAGATCAATTTTGGTTATGTAAGTCTTTGAGTGATCAGGTAACACCCATCTGGATGGTGATTGCAAAACATCCTATAGAACACCCCTTCCTCTTCATGCAGACATACACAGCTCAAATGCTAGCAACAAATCTATATTCAGGAAGAAACATTATAAAAATGACATATCTCTATTTCAGTGTTGTATCTTAACTTCTCTATACAAAGCTTCAGAGAAATAAAACATCTAGGATATACTTCAATGTTCGCCTATAAACCCCTCAGTAACGATTATATAGCACTATTAAACCACGCAATTGACATCCAATTTAATATTCCTTGAAACAGACAGTGTCTTTACTAGCTAATTAGTAAAGACACTGTCTGTTTCAAGGAATATTACACAAAAATGAAACCGACGGATAAATTACACGGATAAATCTTTAAACCAATACTAAAAACAAAGACCTAAGGATTTAATTAAAGTGTAGTCACCTCATAGCTTCTGTAATCCACTTCGACATCATCTCCATAGACATTTAGCTCCATGTTTTTATGACTAAACACAGTAGCTGGTTTGGGATTTCTGGGATTACATGCCATATCATCTGCTAGCATCAGGACAATGTGACTACGGAGGATCAGACAAAAACATTTCAGCCATTCTACTTTCACATAACAGTCAAACTGAAATTAAAACACCACTGTCCCGAGATTAAAACAATAGCTTGTAACATTAAAAAGATACCTGGAATTGTAAGTGAAACTTTGCTTAGTTATATTCTATTTCCTTATGTGGATCTTTACTCTTATAAAGATACCACACACAGAAATGCAGCTGGCTGTTATTTATCTACAGGATTAAGTTAGGCCAAAGATGAGCACAAGAGTAGTTGACATTAGCGACTTCATGATACAGACTTGCCTGGACCTAGGCTGGCAGGACTCTATCCATAATCTGGAGATTTTTATGGGGCAGTAAATCACTTCATGCAGCTCCATGGAAGAAATCCCAGCCTGTTCGTACCCTCTCAGACAGATCAATTAAAAACATTACGACAATTTTAATTACATTTGAGGAGCTCCTGAACATTTCTCAAACCATTATACTACATCTGATACACTTCTGTATGATTATGTGTGTTAATGGAATTTTCCTGAAGAACACAAGTAGGCTGACACCAGACATTTTGTCTTCTTAATAGTGCCAAGAAAAAAAAAAAAAAACACCCAACATTTCATAGTATCAAGAAAAAAAAAAAGCAGTACATTATAAAGCTGTTCCAAATTTGCATGCATCCAGAGATCTGTATTTCACCTGCCAGGGTCAGGTTTGGGTCAAAATCTGAAATAACAAGTAGTCACTGGAGACTGTCAGCACTAGCAAGAACGTGCCAGAGATGTCTGGAACACGGTGAAGTCAGTTCTTTCCTTAGATAATCCCATCTTGGATATACAAGGTGTTTCCAAAAGGTGGACCCAATTTGAAATCACTTATATATGAAATTGGGTCCATCTTTTTGAAACATGCTGTAGTTTCTCCTGAACTGTGATCTTTGTGTTCTCTCAAGTGACGCTTACAAAACAAAAACTCTGTATCCTGCAAAGAATGTTGCCAACTCAGACTCTCAGGCACACAGTTATAAATTCAACTGTGTCTTGTTATTTAAACACTACTCCTGTGCTTGTCATCATTCACCTATACTGCATAATGATTCCAGGAATCAAAAAGAAATTCTGGATTCATTCTGGCGATTCATTTTAGCGAAACTTTTATTTTATGAATTGCAGCATTGTGCCCACATGTCAACACACCAGAGCAACTTGCATTTATGAAACCACAAACCATTTTCCTAGTGACTTCTGCTGTTGGATGACATCTATTTAAACCACCAAACTGACACAGTTCCATTCAAAATGAGGCTATGTGCAAACCTCTCAAAGAAAAAAGAAAAAAAGAAAGTGATAAATATTTATTTTTAAGATGTGATTTTGGGGGTCATTTGTTTTTTGGTTTTGTTTTGGTGTTTTGTGGGGGTTTTTGTTGGTGGTGTTTTTGTTGTTGTTGTGTGTGTTTGTTTTTAATGAGGTTTTGCAGCAAACAGAGAAAAACAGGTAGAGGAAGAAGTTTGTCTAAGGGAGAAACCCACTCAAATCCACGTAAAAATTGCTGCAAATGGGAAAAAATAGGCCTACTCTCTCTAGGTCTTCTCCAATGTCTTATTCTTGACCTTAGCCTCAAACATTCCTGGAGTCTGGAGATTAATTTCCCGATCCTTGCGTATGGATAAGAAACAGATCAGGCTGCTGAACAACAGAAATCTCCAGCCATGCTGTAGTTTTTGTGGTTATTTCTAAAACTGCCATCTATTTTGATGTTAATGGTGAAGATGGATGGATGCAGAGAAGATGAAAGTTCTCAAGTAAGGGTAGAGCTAGAGAAAGAATTTCTAAGGTAGTGTTTAGGGCAACTCAGTTTCAAAGACTACACAGGAAATACGACAGATGAGATGTGCAAAAAAATTACATATTTCTGTAGCTTTCAGCCCATAGTGCTTAGGCAGTATGTTCCCTTGGATTTATAGCCACCAAATGCTTCCAAAAATTAGGTTTCGACATCCCCTCTTTCAAAAACTGAGAAGTCATATTTTCTTTTTCAAAATAAACACAGGAAACATGATGATACTGCCACCACATTCACAGTTGAGTGGAAGCTAAGTGAAGACTCCAGATACTAGTTTTGGACTTGGACAAAAAAATGTCATACAAATTTAATCCAGCAGAATATGCTATTTGCAGTAATGGAGAGGGCCATACCTCTTCAGGTGACACGATGGAGAAAGTACCAGCCCTCTATAAGTTAACATTAAAAACCAGGATCACCAGGATTTCCACAGGAGCCTATGGATACATTTGGCCTATTATTCAATGGGTGTCGGTGCCTAAGATTTGCCTCCACAGTTCTGGTACAAGTAAATTCCATTCCAAAACAGCTGGATGTAACTGTGCAAATATCCCAGAACTTCCAGTAGGAACACAACTAAAAGACACTTCAGAACATTTTGTCCTGTTGTCAAAGAAAGGACAGTACTTTAACCATTGTACTATCACTAGAGAGGCACAATTTGATGGACAAAGCTTCTGGTTTCTCTAAAAACATCATGCAAAATGGATTTTTCAAGGCTACTTTCCATACATAAGAGCTGCTATGTTCAGGGCCTTTAGTTTAGAGACTCTCATTGTAGTTGCAGATGTGGAAATCTTACATTTTAGTACAGTTACGGTTGCTAACATCTCCAGATTGGAAGGAAATTAAAGTACAACAAAAGCCATATCTCAGAGTAGTATTGTCCTGCGGAATGCACTTATAAATTTGCACATTATGCTTTCACCAGTTTACTAAGTGGTACATTTTAGTGTCTGGATAGCTCCTCATGTTTTTAATCTAATTAGTCTATTCCAACTGGAAGTTTTATTACATAACTTTTTGTTTTTCCTTTGGAACAATACTGCTGCACTTTTCAATATGCTGATGTGATCACGTCCTTACTTTGTACTTTTATCCAGTCAAACTGGGAAGATAAATGTATTTTCATACTGCTTCAGACAACAAGAGAACTTTAATAGCACATTTGCAAAAAAAAATTATTCACCAAGATTCCCTCACCTATCAGGAATGCCCAGTCTCTTGACACTTCTGTACACTGAAAGAGTATTTGCCACATGACGATAATTAAACCAGAACCGAGATGTGCACACCTTGAATTTTTAAGGAGGGAAAAGAAAAAATAAAAAAGAAAAAAAAGCATATTAAATAGTGTGAAAGATACAAATTGGCCTGGCACATTGCATCAGAAGACCATGATTATAGGAGTATCAGCAAACTAGTAACAAACCAGAAAGATCATAGCAACATCAAGAAACTCGTGATATAAGATATATAAACCTTCATTGTACCAAAGCAACAAATGCTGAAAATAAAAGTTAAAAAAAATGTTCTTAACATGTTCTTAACTGACTCATGAAAAAATTGTCATAAAACCCAAGTAAGTATAGAAAGTGGCACTTTCGGGAATAATTCAGCAACAGTAAGTGGATAAGCTAAATTTTTCATTTCCTTTCTCCATATCAAATGAAAGAAAAATCAAAGGAAGAGTTCTCATCTCAATAACAAACCCATTCCCGGAGCATTCTTCCACAAAGGCATAAGTGAATCTGTGCAGAATTCACACACAGGGGAAAATACACTGAGGACGTTTGCATTTACGGAGTCAAATATAATACAGAGCTAAGTGAGCTCTAACCAAAATCTGAATATAAATTCTCAAAAATCTCAAAGGAGTTCAGGTTCTACTGTTCTAATAGGCAAAGAGTCGGGGATCAGCCATTCTTGTACTTACAACTATTCCCTTGGTTGGACATTATTTAATCTGTCCTCAAAAACCTCGTACCAATGAGATTTAAAAAAACCTTCAGAGACAATCTGCTGTAGCTCCTTCGTAGCCTTATCATTGTCCTTCTGTTTAACCCAAGTTCACTACTTTTTGTTTGTTCCACACCAAGGACAGCAATTCTCCTTTGGAAACAAACTTCCTTCTCTTTTACATGTCTTTCAAATAGACAAAGGAAGAAGCATTTTAGAAGGAGTGACTTTAAAACCACAAAAATAGAGACGTAGGAACAAGCGTTTAACACAGGTTTTTTTCATTTTTCAGCTTTAAATGTACAGTTCTAATTTAAATATAAACATCTTTAAGTTACACTATGTAACATCTTCTTCTCTAGCCTTCTCATAAAAATAAAGGAGTAGTAGCTTAAATTGCAATAAAAATTCAGCCTGAAAGGATCCCCTTGTGTGTCAATCATCCCATCAATCAGAAATTTCAAAAAAGCCCACGGGAATCAGTCCATGAGAACACTTGCCTTTCAGCAAGATTTAAAGCTCTGAAAGCTAACGGTGGCCACTCTAGCTGTGACATTTCCAGACATTGTCACCTGCCCCTTTCCTCCATTACCTCCCTTACAACACAGTGGAAAATGTGTCTATTCTTTAAATACAGCTATTCACTCTACAGCATTTAATTCAAGCGACTAATGAGATGGGATTCCAGTACGATCCCAGGCTGGAAGTGCCTGATAGCAGTAAAACCATCCATATTTTACTCATTAAAAAAATAGTAGCAATTGTTATAAAGCTTAATCATGAACTACCGAAAAAATATAACCAGCAGCAAATTTGTTAAGAACAGAAAGTATAGCTCCTTGAACCTAATTTTCCACTTTCTTTGTGTGTTTTTATGGGTACTAATAAAAGCATCTATTTGTTAATAGTATTAAAGTAGTACTTTATGTTTTAATAGTTTCAAGTTTGTACTTTGTAAAATATATACATTATTCTTTCTAATTCAATTAACTACTGTTAGCCTTCCTTTTGTATTGCTCGATTTTAGTATCTGGAAAACAAACAGCTGCTACTGAGTAATTACAACAGTGTTCTGAAACAAATTAGTCATTAAGACCTGAATTGTGATTAAGAACCAATTGTGTAGCATGATTCAAAGCTAATAAAAGACTCATGGCAAAGAAAAAAAAATAGGATAAGAACAGTTTATCTAAACATTATGTTGCCTGATTTTTTTTTTTATTCTAAGCCTGTTATCACAAGTTAACAGGTTGAGTAAGAAGAAAAATCAGAAATGAATTGCACCTTTCTGGTGAAAGAAATATACATCTCTGATATGAGAATTACACTTTTGTTCAATATGCAATATGGCAATTTAACTGTTTTAATGCTGGCAGAACTTTCGTTTTATGAATCCTGCCATGTAGCCAGACATTTTGAGTGCTTGAAATGCAGTCATACTGAAAGAATAATTTTATTATACTGTAGTAAATTTTCAAGCACCATTTCGAATTCATCCATTTCTAAATCTTTATCTTTCCGTTTCTTTCAAACAAACAGAATTTTTCTGATGAAAAATTGTCAACTTTATTGGAAGAAAACTACCTGGACCACACTTACCAAAACTGCCCAGTTATTTGTATGTCCACTTTTAAAGAACTGTTCTGCTTGATCCTGAAAGATGGAGAAAATATTAGATTATTTTCAGCAACAAGAAAGAAATGACGACTCATATTTTTGTTGTTTCCACAGAACAGTGTTCGATGCATGTTTACCACACCTTAACACTGAATAAACCTTACAAAAGCTTCAAGAGGAAGTTTTTCTTATTCCCTTTTGTACGTTTTCATGCAAGCTAATTGCTCCAATTCTTTCCCTGAAACTTGCAAAATAACAAAGGAGTAAGAATTAGTCACTTTCAGCTTAGTTAAAACAGCCTACACATCTCTATTCCAAAGGACACTCCAAGAACAAAATAAAATGATTTATTGACCTACAGTTTCTTCCTTAATGAGAAAAGAGACTTGGATTAATTTCTGTTTTCTTTGTTCCTCTCATCTTTTCAACAGCAGGTAAGTGAATCTGCAATTTAAACCCATTTTAATTCCAAGGTGGTTACATTTATCTTCCAAAATAAGGAGCTGACAACAACAAACTTCTCCGTGATCTGTGCTATCCATAGTTCCCACTATGCTTTTCAGAGGAGATGGCATAAATCAGGACACAGAGAGGTGATAAGACTTCCCAGAGGTAAGGGAACGAGTCTGTCCCAGGACAAGAATCCAGACATGCTGATTCTTAATCAGACTCTGGGGCACTGGGCTGATACCTGCGGGCTCACACAGAACACACAGTAACAGAAAAAGGTTTTGTTAAAATATATGTAAAATATACTGTACTTCAAGTAGCAAACAATTTGCAATGTAATTAGTAATCCAAAGACTCTGAAAATATTTCTATTGGCTATTTTAATTAAAAAATTGAAATTAATTTCAAGTATAACATTTTGTTTAAAAAAAGCAGAATTCAAATGCAAACAACACTCCAGATGTAGTGTGGGCACTGTGCAAAAAGCATAATTATTGAAATATGAAATTACTCCTACTTAAAATATAGGAGCTCCTTCTGTGTAAATGCCTCACACCTGCGAGAAGCACATGGTGCCCAGCCCAGGTGTGCCGGGCGGCTCCACCGCCCGGGAAAGTGCCCGACACTCCACCTCGGTTTTTAACCGAAGAAACTCTATTCACACATAATTTAGCCGGCAAGTGTCCGGAGAAGGGACGTAAAACACCAACTACTGAAAGTTGCACTGTGCAGCCAAAGAGAAACTGGGTTTTGGAAATCTGCAAACGTATCAAAAGGCGGGTGCGGTTAACTTTGAACAGTGTAAACAAGTTACACGTGCCTGTCGACCCCGCCGTTCCCGGACCGCACTGCCCCGCACCCCAGAACACCGACCCCGAGCCGGGGCAGCCCCGCAGCCCCCCCGCCCCGGGCCCGAACGAGGCGGGGCCGGGGGAGGGTCCGCCCGCTCGGGGAAGGCAGCGCAGCGCGGGCGCCGGCCGCTCCTCGGCTCCGCAGAGCAGCTCTCGGCCCTCCGCAGGGCGCTACGAGCGCCTCAGGGCAGCTCCACCGGCGCGGCCCCCGGCGCGGGCTGTGCCTGCGGGGGGAGGCGATGGGGGAACCGGCAGCACAGAGCCTGCAGCGCCGCCCGCCCTCTCTCCCCTCCGGCTGTTCCCACCAGCCTTCGTACCTGGACGCCGCTGGCGAGCGCCGCGCCGCAGCACCCCAGGAGCAGGGCTGAGGCCGCACGGAGCCAGCAGGCGGCGGGCACCGGGGCCGCCATCTTACCGCGCCGCCTCCGCCGGGCTCCGGCCGCCGCCGCCGGAAGGGGCGAAGCGGCCTCTGCGCCTGCTCCGCGCCGCCGATCCAGGGCGGGAGCGCAGCGGCCGTGCCCGCCGGGGCCGGTTCTCCGCCGGCGCTCGGAGGAAGGCGCCCCTGCTCTGAGCCGCGCCAGGCGCTGTCACGGATCGGAGCTCCACCGGCCTCGCCAGCCCCCGGAGAGCTTGCTTTGAACGCGGCTTTCACAGCGCTGCGCGGTGACGGCGGCAGATCTCACCGCCGGGCTCTGTCGCAGGGGTAACGCAGCCCCGACCTTGTCCATCCCGGCACAGGCCCGGCGGGCGGTGGGAAGCGCGGTGGCCTCGCGTCTCGCCTTTGGCTCGGGGGGCTCTTAGGAGTTAACCACAGCCATTTATCTCAGTCTTCTTTTAAAAATATGCTCAAATCGCTGGGCATTGTTGAAATTTAAAACATCTTTTTAAGCTTACGTGCTTAATGCCTTGCAAATATTGAAGCCTTCTGTATGAGTTGTGTCTAATAGTGTCTGCTTTGATCCTCAGTGCATAGCAGCTGCTAAGACTTGAGATAACTGTGAAATTCTGCTTAGGCCTTGAGAACAAGTCGACCAAAGAAATATACGAGATGCTGCAAGGATGAGAAGCCCACTAATCAGCTCAAAATGTAACTGTAGTTTGATAACAGTAGCTTCATAGCTACTTCGAGGGCGTCCTGGACATCTGTTGAAACTCTGCAACGGGCCAGGAGAATTATGTCCTGAGATGACTCAATACCATACAGGGACAATGTGAGTGAGGGGCTTTCGTCCCCAAATGACCACCAGGGACCACCAGGGACCACCGGAGACTTTGCGCCTGTGCAGAAATAACAAGCTGACATGGCAAAAAGTTGCAGTGCATGCTTCAACACCATGGTGTGAATATGCACTAGACAGGTGAAACTTTGTATTAGATAGGAGGAAATTTTGTTACGTTTTGCTTGTAAATATCCCCTGGAAACTCCTTTCAGGGAAAGCTACTTTAATCCAGACTCCCGCAGCTCTGTAATAAAACAAGGTCATGTCTCTGAGCGGTAATGGGTGGGTTTTTGCACTGCAGATAACGGACTCACAGCTTCATCAACAAGTGACCAGAAGGACAGGGCAGGGGGCACGGTGACCAAGGGTGGCCTCAGGCCTGGGTGGCTGCAGGGCAGAGCTGCCTTGGTGGGCGAAGCGCAGAGGGACCACATTTGGTGGGGAGAAGGGGAGGAATCCAAAAGTAGATCTTTCGTGAAGATGCCTTGCTCTAGCCTTGCCTTTGGCACATGCATCCCTCAGAGCCCATGAATCATCAGATTTTTATTTCAATCTATTGAACTGCTTGGTATGATTCTATTATTTCCACTAATGCATCCTGTCAACACCTTTGTTCAATTGCCTGATGCCTTCCATTAGTGAAGATTCAGAATCTGCCCTGAACCGTGGAAGCTATTTCCTGCTCCATGTACTTGTCATCAGTAATGACTTTCTCAGACAAGCATATTTCCATGTATTGGTGTTGGAATTTCAATAACATCACATTTGCTGTTTGAAAGCATCACTGGTTTCCTTGATTAAATAATCACCTGTGATTAGATCACCTTCTAATTTTGCACCTAAAGCTAATGAACTTAGTCCCTTTCGATGACTACAGCCACCAGCTCCTGTTGTGCCTGAACACACCTACTGAGAAGTGCTATGAGCATCTGTGTCCATTGTTGCCTGCTTGTGAGCCACACTGTTTATCTTCTTGCTCCAGAAATCTAAATTAATTTTAAGTCTAGGACCAAACTTGAGGCCTGTATCTAGTGGAGTGCCTCAAGGGTCAGTTCTGGGGCCAGTATCGTTTAGTATATTCATCAACGACTTGGATGAGGGAATTGAGTGTACTATCAGCAAGTTTGCTGATGACACCAAGCTGGGCGGAGTGGCTGACACGCCAGAGGGCTGTGCTGCCATCCAGCGAGATCTGGACAGGCTGGAGAGTTGGGCAGGGAAAAATTTAATGAAATATAACAAGGGAAAGTGCAGAGTCTTACATCTGGGCAGGAACAACCCCAGGTTCCGGTATAAGTTGGGGAATGACCTATTAGAGAACAGTGTAGGGGAAAGGGACCTGGGGGTCCTGGTGGACAGCAGGATGACCATGAGCCAGAATTGTGCTCTTGTGGCCAGGAAGGCCAATGGCATCCTGGGGTGTATTAGAAGGGGGTGGTTAGTAGGTCGAGAGAGGTTCTCCCTCCCCTCTACTCTGCCCTGGTGAGACCTCATCTGGAATATTGTGTCCAGTTCTGGGCCCCTCAGTTCAAGAAGGACAGGGAACTGCTGGAGAGAGTCCAGTGTAGGGCAACGAAGATGATTAAGGGAGTGGAGCATCTCCCTTACGAGGAAAGGCTGAGGGAGCTGGGTCTCTTTAGCTTGGAGGAGACTGAGGGGTGACCTCATTAATGTTTATAAATATGTAAAGGGTGGGTGTCACGAGGATGAAGCCAGGCTCTTCTCGGTGACAACCAACAGTAAGACAAGGGGTAATGGGTTCAAGCTGGAACACAAGAGGTTCCACTTAAATTTGAGAAGAAACTTCTTCTCAGTGAGGGTGACGGAACACTGGAACAGGCTGCCCAGGGGGGTTGTGGAGTCTCCTTCTCTGGAGACATTCAAAACCCGCCTGGACGCCTTCCTGTGTAACCTCACCTAGGTGTTCCTGCTCTGGCAGGGGGATTGGACTAGATGATCTTTTGAGGTCCCTTCCAATCCCTAACTTTCTGTGATTCTGTGCTTCTGTGAACTTGAGCTTTTTCTTTGCCCTTTCAATTACTTCCACTTAGGTCTCTGATCATTCTTAGATGTGTCCAAGTTGCATCGGTGACACTAAAGGATAGGCAGCTATCTTTCAGAGCACGTACTCATGCAGTTTTATAAACTGGTGAGTTGATTTCATGCACTTTGACTTGGTTCATTCCTCATAACCTCTCAGCTCCCACTTAGAGTTGGTCAGGTAACATGTGACAAATATAAATGGTCTCAACTCTTTGACTTCTTTCTGTTAATCTAATCATTTGCTCTTTGCATTTATTACAAATATTTGTCCTTTGGTATCATGCATTTTGGTCAACAGCTTTTCCCATAGAAATAATGTCATCAGCTGTATCCAGATGTTGCATCTTTGAACCAGGCATAAGTCCTGATGTTCATACTGAATGAAAAGTTAGGTCACGTGTTACCAAAAGGTAACTTCGGCTTACCGAGAAACGTTCCTAACATGACAAGTAATGAACTCCTTTTCTGTGAATAGAACTTAAAAACATCCTGTTCACTTAAAAACATCCTGTTCACTTAAAAACTCACGAACCTTCTGAAATTTGCATCACAAGTGACCTTAATTTTGTCATTCTCTGAAATAGTCAACTTTTTAGCTTTAAGAATGCTCTTTTAAGGTCACTGTGTATGATTTGCTACATAGGAAAAAAGGCAATGGAAAAAAAACCCACAAATTTCTGTCATGTGGCATTGGAATGATGTAAGCGTGGGTTATCACCTATGGACTCTACAAGCAGATGTCTGCTATTTGTGCTGTACAGTTAAGAACTGTAGCAAATTATCCTTACATAAAAGATCATGTGTAGAGGATGAGACGTTTAAGACACCAGGTTTCACCAATAGTCAGAATAGTTTAAGCAACTTGTCCAGTCAATATTGCTGCTGTTTCTCACGGGTTATTTGTAGTTGGTTCTGCAATCTATAGGAAGGTTTAGCTGGCTCTTGATGTCAAAGCACAGCTGCAAACTCATCAGTTTTGTGTCACATGCTGTCTGCTGTAGTGTATGAGCAACGTTTGGATCAACTACAGTTCCACTGCAGGTGTTACTCTTTGATTTTAGGTGTTCAGGTCATATTGCTGCCTTTCCATCCCAAGGCAGAGACATCACTGAGTTAGGGCAAACTCAGCTTCACAAGCTCATTGGAATATTTCAAAAGAATGGCCATTATTCCCTCTGATTTGTATACTGCACAATGCAGTGGATAGTTCACTTTTTTCGATCTGTCTCTGGTTTGCCTTCTGGATGCCCGTAGCCTGCTTAAGTGTATTTTGTAATGGATTTATTTCTTCTTCTACTTCTGGCTTTTATTTCTTTACAGTCTCAGTTTTTCATGGGCTTTATTATTCATCAGACACGCATGAGTGTGCTGGTGCTTCAGGCAGTATTCTTGGAGGTGGTATCAATTTTTTTTCACCAGTAAGATAATACCAAAAGCTTTGCCCTTGTTTTTTTTTTCATTTTTATTCCCTTAAGCATCTCTCAATACAGACTTGGTGTTTGCTTCCATGCCTGTACAGGACTTTTATTTCTATTAAACTCTGTGCTGTCTGCTTCTGTTTCTTCATTCTGCTTTGTTTTCATGCTAATCACAGTATTTTTCTTGCTAATGTGGGGATTTGTGCCTACTAGAGTTTACCTGACACTTTTTGACCACAACCTTTTTTTTTCCTATACCAAAAATACCAATTATCTTTAATTTTGTTGGTTTTAACCTTGATTATATTACCTATATGTATCATAGTGTATCTTTTCCTTCTTCTATACTCTTGATCCTTGTTCTGTGTTTCTTTTTCTGTTTTTACCAGACTTGTATGTACTGCCTGGCAATTTTCTACTGTAGGAAATAAAGAAATATGTCTTTGGCGGTATTTAATAAGCTTCAAAAAGAAAAATGAAAAGCACCTCTTGCAATGAAGTAAGTCAACAAGACTGTTTCTTAAGGAATCATCAATAATAGCTCAGCTGTATTATCTCACTAAAACAATGCAGATTTATTACTTTCTTCATTTTGACTGTCAAAAAAACCCCCAGAAAACTCCCATATTTATATTGCTTGAGGTTTTTGTACTGTCCAAACAAGTCTACTACAGTTTAGTATCTGCGCAGATAAAATGGCTGTCTTCAAATATAGAACCTGGATAAAACAACAGTCATCAAATTAATGATTGATCTTATTAATTTGGGGCTTTTTCCATTTCTGTTAGTGGAAGACTAGATTGACCACAGAATCTTTGTACTTAAAAATATTTACAATAACAAAGTAATACTGATTAAAGATATGCAAAAAGAATACGGTGAGTATAACAGCTACAGAACTTCCAAATGAAAATATCTTGAAAGAAGTCTTGCTTCTGATATTATCAAGCTGAAGCAATTGTACTGGACTTTGTTTCTCAATAGATTCTTTTAAAACACTCATTAAACATATTACAACGTGCATTTCTGTTCATCCATAGCATCAAGTTGCTTACCTCTAAATCAGAATCAAACTAGACAATATTTTTTACTGTTATTTACAAAGTGAGATTATAGACATCATTTTCTACAGTGCCTTTTGAGCACAGGCAAAAACCTCGAAACTTACAATGAAATTCAGTTGACATTTGTTCTTAATGAATTAATCATCTACCTTGTAATCACTTCTGTTCTGTCATTAATGACGCAAATATCACCAGACATGGAGTTTCCATAATGTTGAATTGTGTAATAATCCAGTATTTCAGCTTCAGAAGACATGAGGTTACAAACGGTTCCAACAGCTTATCCTGTTGGTAAAATAAGTAAAATATGAGGAAAAAAATCATGGAAAAGCAGTGGCAACTTGTTTACATAGTTTGTTAGGTATAATGGCAGTCATGAAATATGAACGCAGACCACCTTTGCTCTCAGTGCATCAGTATTTTTCTCAATAGAAAACAATGCTGAAAACTTGTTAAAACATTCTCACTTATTAAAATAACGAAATATATGAAAAATACAGCAGAAAAAGAAATCTTTTAAAAATGACCCTCTCCACTGTATTTTCCCATTAATATTTCAAAAGGGTTCATTCTCAAATAGAAAATTTGTGGACTTCATAGGAAAAAGATGAGAATATTAATCAAATTGCCTTAAAGAAAGCTAAGTGTATAACCATAGTTTTACTCTCGACTTCAATGAGTGGATCCAATACATCGTGTCTTAGAATCATTAACAATCATCATTTTTATTCCACTACCACTTCTGACATCTTTATGATCAATCTGTCATGTGTCCCAAACACACCAAGTATCTGAACGTCTCAGGAAAGTTGTCCCTGCAGTGACTGAGCTGACATGGTCTCAGCTCCGCTGGTTAAATTAATTCAAGTAAAGGGCCGTGTTGCTGATGGACTCATTTTATCTCCCAAACCACTATTCAAAGTTATTGTGTGTATTCTTAGACTACTCTACAGCCTCCAATCTAAATATATCCTTTTGTCCTCCAAGTGATTTTCTTCCTTCGCAAGCAAGCGTTTTTTCACTCCATTGAGAACTACTCATCAGCTATATGAGAAAACAAAGACCAAAGTTTTAAAAATTAAAGGCTGAAAACACATCAGCTTTGCCTGAAAAAGTATTAGATAGAATATATGAAAATTGTATTAGAAATAAGATATACAATGAGCACTGAGTCAACTCTAAAAAAGTTTACTCATATACCAAGTACAATAACACTGATTAACATTAAATATTTGAACAGTGACTAAAACTGGATCCAGTAAATTGCCAGGAAAGGTCATGTAGATCACTGTGTGATGAGTGCTGAAATGTTATTAGAACTGATTAGCAGAAGACTGCATTTGAGAAGCAAAATTTAAAATAAATCAAAATATAGGCCATTAGGAAATTTGAAGAAATATTCTCAACAGAAGGAATTGTTTAACTTTTAAAAATGTAAATATGCATTATTATTTGTTTTTCCAGGAGTTATGGGGCAGAGTAGATCAAAACAACCAAAAAAAATGTAGACAAAAGCTCACTTGTACTTTTTAGAGCGGCTCTTAGGCTGTGAACAAAAGTGGCAGTGGCTCAGCAAACCTTAGTAATTTTCCTGACTACTCAAACTGTGCAACTCAGAACGTTTGGTCCGTCTGTAGATTCATTTAGCAGGATACGGTAAAAGCTGCCGGATCACTTGGAAAGTACTCATGCTGGACTAAGCACGGAGTATCCTTCAATATGCTGTAAATTCTAACGTCACTCTTTGAAATCAAAAGTACCTATTTCTTTGAGTGTATTTACTGGAAGCTGTTCCCAAGTAGGAGTGCCAGAATGACTTCACAAATTGAAATCATAATGCTTGGGAGCCAGATTTTGCTATGATTTATAAGAATGCAATCTGGTTGAAATTCCCTTCTGTGCAGAAGGTCAGTAAAAGGCCTTTTCTCCATTACAGTGCTGATACTCTGTGCAAGGGGAAATTTTACTTAAAAAATTAAATGAGTTATTAATAAGCAGAAAGTCTGGATGAAACCAAGTAACACATTCAGCAAGAAAGTAAACTGGTGACTAGGCAATCTCCCAAATACTTGCTTTCTTAAAAGCCAAATTGTATGGCCTAAATTGATTGGGATATTGTGCAAACTGAAGAGAACTGCCTACACAAGAATGCATTCAGATATGAAATCTACAAAAGTTTTTCTATATTGTTCTGTAACCCTCTCATGAATAAAAAATGCCAAACACCTCAGTTTTAACTGTCTTTATCTTCATGTTAAGGAGTGTATCCTGATAAGATTTTTCTAACTGCAAGAGACCATCAAGAAAAAGTCCTAGTGATAACAGGAATTATTAACATATGAATGTGTGCCTGTTGTTTCTACAACTCTGTCCTGTTTTGTGACCTGAACTAATTGTTTTAGCTGCTGAATATATATTACATGAAAATGTATAAACTACATTTACTGCAGTTAATGACCTTTTACATTTTAAGATAGGCATTTAAATTTACATGTTCATTTGAGGTGATTGATTTTTGTATGGAGAAAAGACACCAATCGGTCAACCAGTTTCAACTGATCTCAATGGCTGCATTTGCAGAAGTATTATCTCACTGAAAATCATCTTCTTGCACTTTAAAAGGTTCCAGTATAGGTTGGGGAATGACCTATTAGAGAGCAGTGTAGGGGAAAGGGACCTGGGGGTCCTGGTGGACAGCAGGATGACCATGAGCCAGCACTGGGCCCTCGTGGCCAGGAAGGCCAATGGCATCCTGGGGTGTATTAGAAGGGGGGTGGTTAATAGGTCGAGAGAGGTTCTCCTTCCCCTCTACTCTGCCCTGGTGAGACCTCATCTGGAATATTGTGTCCAGTTCTGGGCTCCTCAGTTCAAGAAGGAAACGGAACTGCTGGAGAGAGTCCAGCGCAGGGCCACGAAGATGATGAAGGGAGTGGAGCATCTCCCTTACGAGGAAAGGCTGAGGGAGCTGGGTCTCTTTAGCTTGGAGAAGAGGAGACTGAGGGGTGACCTCATTAATGTTTATAAATATATAAAGGGTGAGTGTCACGAGGATGGACCCAGGCTCTCCTCGGTGACAACCAACAGTAAGACAAGGGGTAATGGGTTCAAGCTGGAACACAAGAGGTTCCACTTAAATTTGAGAAGAAACTTCTTCTCAGTGAGGGTGACGGAACACTGGAACAGGCTGCCCAGGGGGGTTGTGGAGTCTCCTTCTCTGGAGACATTCAAAACCCGCCTGGACGCCTTCCTGTGTAACCTCACCTAGGTGTTCCTGCTCTGGCAGGAGGATTGGACTAGATGATCTTTTGAGGTCCCTTCCAATCCCTAACTTTCTGTGATTCTGTGATTCTGTGAAATCCCTGACAGTTATCAAGGATTTCCTTAAAATTTCTCTCATTTCTCTCATTATAACATTACGTAAATGCTGGGAAAAAAATATTGCACTTGGAAAAAAAATATTACTAATAATATTTTATTAAAGAATAATCATTAGTGTGTACATATTAAAGACTTAAAGCTTCAGGGCCTGGTATGCATCCCGATTTTGTAGGCTGTTCAGTGTGGCAGTTTGGGCAGGCTTCTGCCTCACCACCCTCACCCAGCTCAAAGGTGGGAGTGCAGGGCCAGGGAAATGGCCGGACTCCCTACCGTTCAGTGACCCAAAAACGCAAATAGCACAACAACCTAAGTCAAAACGGAAGATAGATTAATTGAATATATGCCTGTCTTGGATTCTAGATATTATAAAGGTGACTTAAATCTGCATTTGTGACATCCTCTTTTCATTGTTTAACAGATTATTAGCTTTCTGCGCTGGAGGATGTGACCTCCTGACAACGCATTGATCAATGGGAAAAAAAAAGAAAAAGCTTCCTTTTGGAATTCTCAAAAAACCCAAGCTTTTAATAAAAGATCCAGGGTTTAAGCGTGTCAAATGCATATTATTTACTAAGGTCTGTTAGCTGCGTGGTCATATTACACATGTATCTCAAGGAAATAATATATATATTTATCAGGTACAGAAATATATGCTGTATTTGTGGACTGCAAGAATTCAGGATTGAAGTTTCACAAACAGTACCTTAAAAAGAACAAATTATTATTTTCAGAACAATGACATCAAAATAATGAGATAAGGTCAAGTGTAGATAACTTCACTTGCTACTTAGCTTTGGAATAAAGATGATAATAATTTGATTTTGATAAATATAAAAATAATAAATGCTTTGCATCTGTATAGCACCTCTTACCAAAGGATCTCAAAGCATTCACTGTTTTTCGTGTCATCTTGAAACTAGGAGACTTCAAATCCGACTCAAAAATTTGGGTGCTGCTACTACATATTCATTTTTGCTCTTTCATCTGATTCTGTTTGCCTGCGTATTTCTGCAAGATAAGAAAAACAACCTCCACTTTTTGTTTGTTGTATATTATCATGTTATGAGAAGCATTTTTAATACAAATTTGCTTCCATGGATCAATTTTTATGACAAGTTTCTAAAAGAGCCTGCCTTGTATCCTCATCTAGGAACCAGAACAGTATAAACCATCTTTTCCATTTCCTTCAGTAATTCTGTATCTAGTTGTGATGATCTAAAATTGCCATATTGGTTTTCAAATCCTATAGTGAAATAAATTAATCCATTAGGCTATTTATCTGCTTAGAATTCTAGAAATCAAATGTATTTTCTCTGTCTGAGGAAATCTTCAGGGGTTCATAAATGAAAAAATTGTTTCAGAAAGGGAGTATGCCTGTGTGTATATTAGTAATATCGAATGGTAAAATCAGTATTTTTCCCAGAAATTGCTCATAACACTGTTTCCATAAAAGAAGTCAGCTAGGAAAACTGTACAGCCTACATCTACAAGTCATGATTCTCGTTTCTGTAGCCCAGAGGCTGAGGGAATAACAAGTTTCAGCAGAAAGCCAGGAAATGCAGTAGAATATCATTCATTGTCAATCATCATATATAGAACAATAGAATGTCAGCTACAGTACAGGCTAATTTTAAAAATTCTGTCCAAAACTGATGTGCAGGTGATTTAGCTGTATCATGTAGAGGAAGAAGTACTTTAAGAGATCTTTGAATATTCAGATCTTTTCCAAATAGTACCAACTCAGCTATAAGCCACCAAAAAAAGAAATGGTAAAGACTATAGCAAAATGCCTGAATCCAATCCATTTGTTATACAGAATATACACACTTCAGAAAAAAACAGAACAAAAAAAAAAACCCCGCTGAAAACAAAACCAAAACCATTACTTGCTTGGAATTTATTGCTAATAAATTCATTTCTGATTTATCAAAGTATTCAAACACATAGTGAAGTTAATAACATTTTAGTTTCTCACTGCCTGTGTATTCTGAGAGCTGTGAAAGACATTTTTAAGACTGTAAACTTTGAGACAGCCAGACTTTCAAATTTTTCAATAATCAGGACAAAACATACTAGTGATTCCAGTTTTATAAGACAACTTGAATAAAAGGAAATAAAAGATACTGACAAGGCTTGCTTCATGAACCCACTGAGATCCAGAATATACAAGGAAAAACATTTGAAGCAAGAGATCACGTTTTCAAATACACAAGACTAATTTTTTTTTCCCCTGAACATTTATGAATAAATACGAAAGCTGCAGCCACAGAGTTTGTCACTTGTATGGCTGTGTCATTTTATAGTAACTTGTCTCTTGAAACAAGACATTCACATAGGGGCAGAACTTAGTAGCAAGTTCTCCTGGAAACAGGTGTCCTTAACAAGCTTCTCCCAACCCCAGCCGTGTGCCATGACTCCAGCACCCAGCCAGAGTGTGTTTGCTTTCCAGAACACAATTGCCTTGTCTCTTAATCGATATTAGCCATACAGGGCCAAGGGTCCTGTTCAGCACTGTAGTTGAACAACTACTTAGTTTTTATTGGATGGCATGACAGGAAAAAAAAACATCGTGATGATTCAAGAAGTGCTGATGATTATTAGTAATTTCAAATGTTAAAATCTATTCGGTATCAGGCTCTATCCAATATCAAGCTAAACTCTGTTCTTCCATTTAGCCAAACATTTTCAACCCATGCTTTGTGGAATCTGAGTTCAAGTTCAACCATCATACAACAGTTTCATCAACTGTTTTGTTATCTTTGACTAATAAGCCATCTGTCAGGGTATCATCTACCAAAAATAGGTGTTTGATCCGATTCTTATTTGTTATACTGTCAAGAAAACATTCACTGAAGTTGGTGATTAAATTCAGGCAATGTTCTTATACATCAGCAGAAAGTCAGGATTAATTTCGAATTAGCATTAAAACATTTCCATGGTTAAAACATTCCCCAATTTCTCTCATGTTTTCTTTCAATTCATCTCATTGTATCTTAACATGCAATTTCTTTAACTTGTCCTTGTTCTACATTCTAATTTTTATCTAATTATTATGTAATGTGTATATTTTAATCTTTATATATTGCATCCTATTCAACGCAATGCAAAACCAGAAAGTTAAATGGTTGAGCTCAAGAACCTCAGATCATTGAAAAAGGACTTACCTCAATCAAAATTAAAATTCCTCACAAAAAAAAAAAAAAAGTTGTTCCTTACAATAGAATTCAGAGCTGTGAGCCAACACCTGCCTAAGTTACAGCCTTCTTAGGTTTAGAAAAGAGAGGTTTGACAGTCATTTCCCACTTCATTATGAAATATGAAAAACATGCAGAGCTTTAGCTCTGAAGAAACTAAGTTATTTAACAATGAAACACCACAGTGGCTGACCGACATTTTTATAGCTACTGCTTTGTGGCAAATACTGAATATACACCGAATAGGGAAATAGGTGACTTCACGTTTTACCACAACACTACAGTTGTTGTCATGATCACTCTCAACAAGAGCACGTGCCAACATTTTTCCATTGCTAATCCTAATTATTAAAAAATTACCATGTCACAAACCAAGATTTTTTGTCTTAACTTTTATTTTATTCTTTTGCAACCTGACCAAATGAATAGTACTTCTGTTTGACTACAGTGAAACAGAAGTCTGTATTTCCTTTGCACTTTCCTACCTGAAAAAAGCCCAGTCAGGAATCCTTCCTGACTCTGGGTAAAAAAAAAATTACATCAAACTAACTTTTACCTTTTTCCCTGTGACAATGTGTTGTGCCCCTATAAAGATATAAGGTTTCTCAGTGTCAGGAATTCCTGAAATCATGATATGACTCTTCTAAGCCCTTCATGTAGGAAGTTGGTATTAGTTTCAATTCATTTAGATTTCTATTTAAAAAAAAATCAAGAGGTTTATCTTTTCAAGAGCTGTACTTTGTATCAAGGTGATTTTTCAAGTAGGGAAGATTTTCACCATAGAATTGAATAACAGGTTATAGTGTCATAAGGCATTGATCTATTATATCACTGAAATAAAACCCAAATGATAAGTAGCAGAGATTCCAACTTTCTAACAATCTTATGCTCCACAGCATTCCCAGGACAAGGTCTAATAGCCGTGCTTGAATTCTTTTCTATTCTCACCACCACCACCCACAAATCATTATTCAGTTCAAGCCGATTTCGTTAACTGAATTTTGCTGTGTTTGTGGTTTTCCTTTTTTTTTTTTTTTCCTACGGCTAGCCAAATTTCCTTAGTTCATAAACAGTAAACAAAATGAACTGAAATTGTTTTATTGTCAGTGTCTATTTGGGGAGAATTCATGGATTAGAACTGTGTTTTGGCCATGTGCTGTACAAAACAAAACAAAAAAAATCACTGGTACTGCTGGCAGCTAACAAAGACTAGGGAAGTGGTACTGAGCAAACTGGTTTCTTGGTAAATTGGCTGCAAGCAAGTATATGAAATTATACATCAAAGAATAAAGAGCAGGTGTTAATCCTGAAGTGGAAGAATCTATGTGAGAAAATAAAGTGGAAAGCAGAGCTGCTAGGAGCCTGCTGGATAACCAGCTAAAGGTGAACCCCGCTGCAACACCAAGGGCAGTACACAAATTCCATCCATCAGCGTGAAACAACAGAACGAGGACGGTGAGGATGCTACAGACAGGCTGGAGCACATCAGTACTTGGCACTGGCGTGACCTTTTCTGGAACAGCGTGTCCTGTTCGATGCCTTTGCTGAAGATGCCTGTTGATAAACCGAAAAGAGTTCAGGGAAGGGTCAAAAGAATGATTACACTGTAATTGGAAAGTAAAAGCTACAGCTATTTAGTTTATCAAAACAATGGTTAAGGAGTGATTTGATCATAGCTTTTTTTTTTTTTCTCAGCAGATTGAAATATGCATCCTCAAACTTTTAAGCTGCACGATCTTCTTTCTTCCCTCCCAGGTTTTATGCATCTTGGTGTCCACAAAAGTTACATAAAATGGTGGTCCTGGGACTGAGTTAAAATTAGATCCAGAGATTATATTTTCTAGGTAGAATTTTCACTGCCTTTCAATTAGTGCTTTAATTCACTTAAGTAACCTGTTTAGATACCCATAGAAAACAACAACAACAAAAAAGGTTTAGCAAAGTGGAAAAGAAAGGGGAGGAAAACCGGCAAATTTAAGAAAAATGTTAACAACACTGTAGTAAGAGTTCAGAAACAGGCTTCTTATTAAAATGAAAAGACTGTTTTAACAATCTTGGATTAATTTACACCACACTAGGCACAATACGGGGCTGCGAATAAGTTCTGCATTAACATTAAAATGCATACCATTTCTGGATCAGAAGCATATAATTCAGCACATTCTAGTAAAAAGGCTACACATAATTGTTCGTCTTACAGAATCTAGAAATTCAAACTGTTCACCTATCTTGCACCAGCCTGTATAACCGCATCAATCCAAGGACATCAGTTCTAATTTTAAAAAGACACCTAGCAGAGCAGCATCTTATGTGAAAAATGACAGCCACTAGTGCTTAAACAGACACTAGACAAAAAACTGGGGGATTCTGAAGTTATTTTTGAAAACACAGAACCTAATTAAGCTTTGACCGAAGGCTATGGGTGTTAGGTAATTGGTTTAACCCAGGAGAAGGCCCAGAACAGCATCTTCCAGCTGATCTCCTACTAATTTCATATTATTTCAGCTTCATGTATTTAGTGGAGGAATCAACAAGAATGAAAATGGCATCAGTGCACTGGTATGGGATCCATAAGAAGTTTTCAAGATGGATTTCCAGAGCTGATATTATTTTGACAGCGAGATTTTGTTCTTGGTAGAAGCAAAGCCCAAGGGATCCTTCAGCCTCACTCCGTATCATGAAGAGCTGCCCGTACTTTCAGGACTGGGCACTGCTCTGGGGTTCAAATCTATGTTCCCATTTCTGTGAAGTTTTTTTTTGCATCCTGTGTTATTTTCTAAGGCAGCAAGACCACTTGATTTCCATCCACACTCTTGATCAGATACTGCAAAATGACAAACAGCCAACTCTAATGGCTGCCTTTACGTTACCTACGTACCTGAAATGACAAATAACCCAGCTTTGTGTTTAGTTAATATATTCTTAATCCTTTGTTGCTGATATTCGTCAGAGCCTTTGAAAAGCATCCACCTGTGACCTTTTTTCAGTATGGGGATTTGGCCCAGGCAAACATGCAACAAATTACTTCTAGAAGGAGGTACCATATTATTAGATCCAAAAAATATCCCTTCCAGATACATTTCATGCATTCAGTCTGACAGATTTCCTAAATGGCTGTATTTTTTGAGGTGGTAATTTCTACAACACGGAATTTGATTTTGTGCAACAAAAATCGGATTAGCTTGAAATGACTCTTTTTGAGCAATAATTTAGATGTGCATAATGATAATACTTTTATGGCAGAACAGTCAGAATTTTTATTTTCTGTTAGTGTTATCTAACTGAACAAAATGCCTGGAGCTACAGTAAAGAACAAACATCTCAGACAAGACTTTACACAAAAATTTTTCACATTCCTGAGGAAGATACCATGGAAAGCATGTGAAAGGAAATATTTTTCTCAGTCAATCCAGGACACTGGATGAGATACTAATTTACCCATAAATGTTGAATACATAAAAATATATCTGCTGACAGCCTATAAATGCAATTTGTCTGAGACGATAATACAGCTGATTTTTTTTTATAAACTAAAAAAGAATAAAAAATAAAACCACAAAATGCCAAAACCACAGCTCTGTCTTCCTAAATAAAATGGCATCTTAATGGCATTAGCCCTGTCTAGGAAAGATCTTATTTTAAGAAAATATCTGTTTAATTTAATTCAGTCTGCCTCTTATCAAGCTTCATTTAAGATCTTCTAAAAGTGATTAAGTCTCATATCTTTTGATTAGGACATTGGAGCCTACTCTATTTTTTACTCCATCAAAATTAAGATACTGTGCTTTTCAATGAATTTACATGAGGTTGTATTAAAATCTTAGCAAGGGAAAGCAGGGTTAAAGTCACATCCAGAGTTCATGGGAGGATAAGAAAGACTCCAGATGGATGCTGATTAAACTCTCCAGCAAAGACTAAGGTCTTCCTTAAACATGAGAAATGCTAATTCAGTGACATTACTGCAGCCTTCCTAAGTGCCACCTCTGGATTCAGAGAAAATGGAGCTGGAAAGGATGTTAAACTGTCTAATCCAAACTTCTTCCCGAGATACTTCAGCCGAAGTGAAGTACAGGCCATCCATCCGCAGATGCTGCGAAGGGCCATTAGTGACTGCCCTTCACATGGAAGCTGCTGGGAGTGACTGGATGACTTGGAAAACCTTCCAGTGTAATTCTTCAGAAGAAGATCATGGGACTGCCCCTGATGCAGTGTTTAGCTGTTTGGGGAATGAATAAGGACTGGAAGCCTCTCAGGAGAAAGGAAAGTGTCCACATAAAAGGCTGGAGGCAGGGCAAAGGAAAAAGAGGGCAGTTTAACTACAGAACCAGCAAAACAAGCAACATGGCCGCAGCTGAGACGGAGAAGCTTGTCAAACTGATATCGATCCACAAATCACACACAGAAGGAAGAAGCTTCTTGAAAGGCTCCTGACAAGACGTGTTCTATGTCCGAAAAACACAGATACAGAAGGCAGTTGCTCACTGTTGTTCACAAGCTTGCACTTATGTAACCTCTTTCTGTTAGAGTGTGCATCAGTGAAACTACATGGATGTTGTGTTAGAAAAGATTATCAGCAAAATTAAAATCTAATTGGAACATCGGACTTGATATAGGACAATTAAGCAATTGAAATAATCTACTCCAGTATACAACAGAATAGCACAAAAGCTACCCCCTACTTAGCACTCCTTGGAGCACATCTAGAATAATGCATCCTGTTTGGGGAGTCCTCAGTAAAAGAGAGATGTTGATGAACTGGAGTGAGTTGAGTGGACAGCCACAGAGATGATTGGGGATGAGAACACTTGCCCTTGAGGAGAAGTTGAGGGAACCGGGCTTGTTCAGCCTGTGGCAGGCTTGAAGGGGACATAATAGCAGCTCTCCAGTGCTTGTGAGGAGGTTACCATGAAGATGGAGCCAGGCTCTTCACAATGGTGCAATAGTGGGCAAGAGACAAGTAGAGACAAGCAAGGTGCTAATCAAAGAAAACCCTTTTTCACCACCAGGCCAGCTAAGCACAGGTGTCCTAGAGCAACTATGCTGTCTCCATCCTTGGAGGTTTTGCAAGATGAGACAAGATAAAGCCCTGAGTAACGTGGTCTGACCTCAAGAGCTGCCCTTGCTCTGAGCAGGAGTTTGGACCAGAGATGTCTTCAGTTCTCTTCGTGTGACCCAATGATCACAGATACTCATGAGTGCTCCAAATTCGTGGCCTTTTACTCACCCAAAGCATATGAAATGCGTCTCTCTTCAAGACGCCAAAAAAAACGATGCCAAGGGCAGAGACCGCGGTTACCGGGCAGCTCCTACCACCTCTGTGCTACACCCGCGCACAGCCCTGCCCGCACCAGCCGCCACAGCCCCCGCGGCGTGCGGGGCGCGCCTCAGGACGGCGAAAGCAGCCGGTGCCGGGGTCCGATCACTCCCGGGGCGCCCTGCCCGCGGCGCACAGCCAGGCACAACCCCTCCCCGCCTCCGCTCGGGTGCTCACCGCAGGCACCCCTCGAACTTTCCCCCGCAGCGTGCGCACAGTCTTTCCCCCCGCCAGGGGAAAACGTGCTCTCGCTCCCTCCGTGCAGCGGGGCCGGGGAGGCGGGCAGCCTGCCTCCCTCCTCCCTCCCGCCCCGGCTCGCCCGCCCGCCGAAGGCTCGCCGAGGCTCCCGCATTGCACCGCCGTGCCGTGCGCGGGGCTCGGCGCTGCCCACCCGCGCCCCGCCGGCGCCCCCGTCCCCGGCTGGCGGTATGAGCGCCGGCGAGGCGAAGGAGTATCTGGCCCGCAGGGAGATCCCGCAGCTTTTCGAGGTAGGCGAGGCGGAGCGGGGGGAGCGTTTTCCGCCCCGTCCGACGGGGTGCTCCGCGCTGGGACCCCGCGGCGGGCAGCGGGCTGAAGGTGGCTGGAAGGACGGAGCAGTCAGAGGCGGCTGCGGCGCGCGTACCTTGCGCGGGGAGCGGCGCCGCGGAGGGCTGGCCCCGGGCCGGGGGCTGCTGCCGGGAGACCGCGGCTCCCGGGGCCGGGCCGAGCTGGCAGCTGACGCCGCGGGGCCGGCGGGGAAGCGGCTGCCGGTGCCCACCTGCGGGAGCCACCGCGGGCGCGCAGGCAGCCGGGCGGCCGCGCCCCTCCGCACCGCTGCGGCGGCCGCGCCTGCCCTGCGCCTGCCTCCGGGGGCAGCGAACTTGGTGTCCGCACGGCAAAGGACACCCGGGGCTGCTCCGCCGAGGAGTTCGGGCGGGGGTTTGTCTTTCAGGTTTTCTCCAGATTTTCATCAGTCTGGGAGACAGAAAAAACCAAACCACAACTGTTTAGTGAGGTTTAGCTTCCTACAAGTTCCCTGCTGCTAACGATTGATAATTACTTCTCTGTGAAAGGGGGATTATTATTTTTTCCGAATCAGACATCCTGCCACCTGTGTTAAACACACACATGCAGAGCCACATGTATTTTCCCTGGTCTGTTCTGAAGATGGACATTTTTTAATGTATTTGAAAATTACAGGACCTGGACCATGCTAATGTTTTACTAACACGTTTAGAATGTGAATGGTTTAACGAGATGCAAACAAAACTGTTTTCCTGTAGAGGTTCAGAGCTTGAGCTGGCACATTTTAAAAAATGGTGCATATCTTCTGCAAAAATACATGCCTAGTTGCTGTGATCGGTTAAGTAGTATAATAAGGGCATAGATGCATATAAATTGTATCTTATTTTATAAATACATATGTGTGTAAATAACAATTGTTGTATAAACTGTAGTTAACAAAAAACTGAGCAAATCCTGAATTGGAGCTATTTATGTTTCTTACTAATGACTGTGACCCTCTAGTTTTTTGCATAAAAATTAGGAAAAGCACAAAGGAACAGGAATCATCCTGAAAGACGTATATTGTTAAGAGTGGGTTGGCTGCACTTGTCTTGTGCAGAGGTGAAATGATGATTTAGGTATCACTTTGTCAAGGAAAATCAATTGCCATGTGTGAGAGGAGAGCCTGGCATTCCTCTTCCACACTCCCCATAATGCCCACAGGTACAGTGGGTGTAGAATTAATACTGTAGACAGGGGTTTTCTAGTGACTGGGAATTTCTGGTCAATTAAACCTGAAAACACCTATGAACTTTGGATTCAGGGTTTTTTTCCGGTACTGATCAAGATGAGATTTGAGTATTTCTTGTGATTTTGAAAAATCTTTTTTTCATTATTTGTTGAAGTGTTGACTCAAGAATATGGTTAAGATACTTGTGAGTATGCTGGTCTTAGGAAAATATACGTTTCAGTGATCTAATAGACTACACAGAACACGTAACTTTTGTGGCTATCTAGCTAGTGCACTGCTCTGCGTGTATTTGCCAGTAGTGGTTCTAAGAAAAATATAGGGCACTTTTTTATGATTTTCAGTTTGTATTACAGTGCAAGCAGACAAATATAAAGACATAGGCACGAGCTTCCTGTTCCGAATCGTTTTTGTGACACCAGCAAACCAAAATCATACAATTTGGCAGGCCTCACTTTGACGCATTGGCTTGAAATGGAGAGTCTGAGGACTCATATATAAGGAATACGGGGTTTCTCTGTGTAAATTAAAATTCAAAGTGAGAGTGCTTGTTTTTTCCTGACATCTATCATCACAGTGTGTATTTCTGATCTTACATTGCAGAGTCTGTTGAATGGATTAATGTGTTACAAACCCGATGACCCAATTGAATATTTGGAAAGCTGTTTGCAGAAAGTGAAAGAGCTTGGAGGGTCAGAAAAAGTAAAATGGGACACTTTTGTCAGCCCAGAAAAGAAGAGCCTGCCTCCACTCAATGGAGGACAATCCAGGAGGTCTTTTTTCAGGAATGGTAATGTATTAAGTATAAAAATGATTGTATTTCTTGTGCTGTGCGTGGTTTTACATCCACTACTGAATTATTTTACACTTACTTCTATAGCAGATCAAGCTTCATTCTGATTTTCCTTAGGCAAAGGACTCAAGGATTCTGTTTCCTTGTATTTTGGCATCTGTTTTTCTCCTCCCAGAATGGATGCTATGCAGGAGAGGAAATTGTGATCATTTTGCAGCCTAATGATGAATGTTTGCTGTGCAAATATTTAACACATTAGTGGAAAGATTTCTCATACCTAAAACATTTGCAAAGATGGGGCAAAGTTGACTCAGTGCACTTAGTTTATATTTTTAGTTGGTCCTTGTGGACAACATACATAATAACTTCAATGCAGTTATACTAGGTTGTTTTTCTCATTTATATTGGAGCTATATGCTAATTTACTAAATACAATGTAAATTATAAACATAAAAACCTGACGAAATCTAAGCAAATGTCATACCAATACCTGTAATTATTTTATTTGTAATGTTGCCATACAGTAATTAGCTCATCTTTCAGTTGCCATAGTTATTCTTCCTTGCCATCCAGCATTTCACTAAACTAATTAGCAAGAATACTATCTCTGTCTCAGTGTACTACATGTATTACCAAAAGAGTTCTGCTTCACAGTACAGGTTATCTGCATAACAGAACACTTCTCAGAGGCCACTGCCAAACTCCGGGTGCTACGAGCAGGTTTTCACAGAAAAGCCGATGTGCTTGTAAAGAAACAGCAAAGAAAACGGACCAACAGTGGTTCCAATTTAATAAATCAGCTAAAGAGGCAAGGAATATTTAATATAGTAACAGCAAGTACATTGTGAAATGAGGAGATAGTTATACTTTATGCTTATGTATTATACTTATTTAAATCTGCGTACGCAATGGATTTTGAGTTTTCCGTGTGTTTCCACAATTCGCAATTTATCTTACTATTTTACAGTGATGCCTGATAATTCTAACTTCCCATACCGACGGTACGACCGACTCCCTCCAATCCAACAGTTTTCAATAGAAAGTGACACCGACCTCTCTGAAACTGCTGAGCTTATTGAGGAGTACGATGTATTTGATCCTGCAAGACCTCGACCAAAAATTATCCTTGTCATAGGTACGAAGGCAGAATCATTTTGACAAGATTTTAGTTTGCCTTTTTATTGGTACTGCAAATAAATTGAATACCTTATATGTATTTAAATACAGTTTTTCCATCTGCCTTAGTAAGTGCTGTACCCCAATAAGAGTGTATCAGAAAGTGGAATAGTTTGTGCGGAGGGTATAGCAACCCAACCATAAGCGTTTTATGGGTTGCAGTGAGGACTTATGGTCACGTTCTGTAGACCGGATGCCTGTTAGCAGCTAGAGCTCATGGTGTGCTTATGGAGCACATCTGCCAGTGTCATTTAATCCAAAACGAACCTGACTCATGCATTTCAAAACAGCTTTGCCATGTAAACCAAAGTGCTCTTCCAAAGCGTGCTCAGGATCTGATCTAAAGCACTGTAGTAGATGTACTCAAAGCTGCTCACAAAAATTGTATTTAAAAATATTGGATAAACCAGGTGACAAGGAACTGTTGTCCTCTATATTTAGAACCTTTAAAACTGATGGGTATGTCCAGCTGGAGTGAGTGGTCATGGTCACTACTCCATTGCATTGATAAATTAATCTCTAGATCTATTTGGTGAAAGAATCCTGTACCATCTTCAAGGAGAGTGAGAAATCAGTTAGCATTAGTTAATTGTGCTCTCTTCCCAAGTTCTCTCTTGGGTGCTGTTTAGCATCCTTTCTAAGCCACTCATACTTTCCAGGCTCAGACAGGCATACTGTTTATTAAGAAATAGCTGCAGTGTAAGTCTAAATCAACATGTTATTCTGTTTCTGAATTTAAGTTATTTGAATTAGTTTCCTTGTCATCTGGGATAGTCGTCTTTCAAAATTTTACCATCAGGCCTAGTTCTCTGATTCTCTGGACTGTTTAAGTAGTTACAGCACACGTGCCATGTGATGGAGAATCAGATTTTTAGTCTATAAAGCCTTATTTATATTAAAGAGAGATATTGCTTCCGTAACAGAGACTAGTATGTAGTACTGTAAAAGAGAATAGAAACATCTTCTCTGTATTATAGAGTGGGATCGCTAAGAACAGCATGTCTTCTAGGCTCTGCGTCCAGCAGTTCTCGGAAATGTGATATTGGAATATCCTGGAAACAGAAAACCCAGCATTTTTCTAGATATTCATGGTATGCCAAAAGAATCGCTTAGGCATTTGAATTTTCTTAATCTTTCATTTCAGAATTACAGATCTCAACATGCAAATCTCTCCATCTACCATTGAACTATAAAGCTTGCATTAGATAGAGAAATAATACATGCCTGCCTTTCATTTTAATTAATTAGCTAGCCTTCCTTTTCATCAAGGAGAAAAACTGGCTCCTTTTCAGTGAGTGCAGAAGGCTCTTAGTGAACTGAAATCTGTGTAGCTCTGTTGCAGTAGGGTGATGAATGGAGGTTTGATCTAGCTGAAATAGAGATTGACTTTCACCTCTGGAACTGAGTGCAAGGATATTTGAAGTGAAATCCTTGAACTCCAGCATAGAGTGAGCAGACCATGGATTTTACAGAGCTTTTCTCCCATTTATATAGGGAACATTGTAAACATTCCACAAAGGCTATTTCAGATTTATTTTCCAACTGAGTTTCTCTGAATCTGCACTATATGTAGCTTAGCAGATATTGTCCAATTTTGTACAGTATCAAGAACATTTCTCCCAAATTCAGCTTTTTATTGAGAAAGCACATAAAACCGCACACTGGAAAGAATAAAATAATAACTAATATACTGAATGAAAGAGAGAAAATGAAAAAAGTGTACTATTAATTTCAAGAGACAAATATTGTGCACAAAAAAATGTGTTGCAGATTTTTCAGTTTGCATAAAATGCCAGCGAAAACTTCAGTTAAGCGAAGCTGTTTATGTCTGACTAGTGATAACTAACCATACTGCCTAGCTCAGATGGTGCTGCGCCCATGCGTTGTTGGGGGCTGAAATGAATACAAGTTAAAGACCTGTCTTCTGCTTCACATATTAGGTGAACTTTTCTTTAATAATGCATTATGCCAAGATCTTTTTAATGCTTCCATAAAGGTTGTTACAACTTCTTTGCTTTATGAAATCTATCATCCTTATAATGAACCAGGTAGCTCCCAGGCAAAAGAGAACTCGCTTGCAAAGGTGGAGCTTTTGTCCTTTTTCTGTGTTTGCAGGACAGTCTTCTGGTGAAATGTAAAGCTACAAAGCTGCAAAGTGAGTATGTGACTGCATTTTAGAAAAATCAGATGTAACCAGCCAGGATTGCACACATCTGAATCACTGGAACAATGAAGTTTCTGAGGCATTATGACACTAGGAAACTAGATTGTGTTTAAAAATGTGTGTCCTAACATATTTTGACAAACATATTTTTACTATTGATACAGCCTGAATACAAACGTCTTAAAAATTAATTACCTGGTGTCATTAGCTCCATAGTTCAGTATGTTTCTAAACTGCACTTAATCAAAAATATTTTGCTTTTATAATCAAAGTTTAAAGGATAGATCAAAGATGGTGCTGTCAGCAGTGAGCTGGCCTGTTGATTTGTTAAATCAACAGCTAGATGTTAAAATCATAAGTACTTTCAGAATTCTTATTATTACATGAATTTATTTTGAATTTACAAGAATATGAGCAAAACTGAAATTTTGAACTTCCATTGGCAGAGCTAGATTGAAACAACTACTTTATTAAAACTTCTGCGTATACAAATCTTCACTTGCAACCAGTTAGCAAACATAATTTTAGATGCTACAAATGTTGCCTAGTCTAGACATCTTCTAAGAAATATGTAAAATAATCATGCTTTTCTTGAATAATGTATAATCTCAGAATAAGTGAAAAGAATGAAAAACATGATTTGATTTTCCTTTCTTGTGAGCAGTTTGTCAGTATGACTTATCAAAGAGTTAGAAATTGATGTATAGCTCAATAAATTATAATGATTTACTGTGGGAAGAAATTTTGCCCTATGACTTTTATTTTATTACCTAGATGTTTCCCATTAGATTGTACACCAATAATCCCAGTTTGCTATAAAGGGGTATTTTTGGATTGGGAAAAACAAAATATGTGAGAAGTTTATGAACATTAAAGCAAATACTTCATTAGATTTTCTTCTGCTTGCAACTCTAAACTGAAATAACAGAAGTGCTGAACTACACTTTTTTCTGTAAAGTCTTATCTACTTGATTTCAAAAAAATTTTTTCAGCTATTTTATAGTTTTACAGAGACTGATAATTTTTCAAGTAACAGTTCTCTTTTTCTGGCATCTTTTGTGTCTCTGCAGGAATATGGATACTATTTTCCTTGTCAGATTTTCTGTTGCTAATTTTCTACATGTTACCTATATACGTTTTGCATCTTTATTGTTTCTGGGGTGCAACATAGTGTATTGCAAACTTGTCTTGAGTCTCTAGGGAAATAAACTGAATTTCCTTTCTTGGAAGTTTTGTGTCTGCAGGAATTAAGCACAGCTTTGGCTCCGGTATGTTTTGTAAACCTTTTCCTTCAAAGTGCAGTCACAACCTACTGCCCCCTTTTTCCAGTAGTTAGGATTATTGCCGGTAAATAAAGCTGCATAAATTCATACTAATGAATGTTACACATATGTATAAGCACACACATATAAGATACACTATTTCTATGTTATGCTCATTAAACTGTAATATGTGGCTTTATATGCAGAGAGAGGGTTGCTTATGGAAATCTTTACACAGAGTGAGTAGACATTCCAGTAACGAGTAATAATGCTATAAATTCACCTGGCAAAATCTGCTCCATGCAAACTGGCAGCAATCACTGAACAATGAGCTGCACTTCTTTGTGCTGTTTTCATCTATGTAAGAAAAAAGACACTGGGATTCAGTTACTCCAAACCTAGTGACTACTGGTGACATGAAAGCTCCCTGACATGTGATATTAGGGCACAGGTTTGAACCCGGTTACACAGAGAGAGTTGTAACCATATATGATGCAATACTGTAAAGCTTATCTTGCAGTCAAATCTGTATTAATTATATAAATGCCTAAAAGCTATTAATGGGAAGAATACAGAACATATAAGGAGGAGTTATATGATTACTAACAAGAAGCTCGTTGTATTCATATTTACTTACATTGCATTGCTGTATATTTTCAAGTTCATAGAAAATGTGTATTATATTTTCAGTATAATAAGTCTTAATTCTTTGTCTGTTGAAATAAAATTCAATGTTCTTATACACAATTCCCCGAAAAAGAGCTACTTAGTGTTGGGAATTAATATAAAAAACACTTGTTTTGGTTTTGCTTGTTATGCTATTTGGTACCATATGCTTTTCTATATATTAATATTTATTTTTATCAAAGCAATTCCCTGTTTTTACATGCTGGATTCCAGCTTGTGTGTTCTTTACATCATGTCTTTTTAGTTCATGCATTGTCTGATTTTTTTACATGCATTCTTGCTTCTGCTGTCCAGCTGACCTTCACTTCAGCATTTCCCACTATGTAATGTCACTGTTTTCTGTGATTTTGATACCTATTCTACCTGTGCTATATTGAAGAGTCTCTTTATTCTTCAAGTTGTCCAGCAAGCTGAACCTAACAAATTGCTCCACTATCAGATGCTTTAAGCATCAGTACCAGAAGTACACGTGGCTCAATGGAAGTCTTTGTACCAAATCACTATGGAAACATCTCAGCTGATTATTTAATATTTTTCTGTATTTTAAAATTAGAAAAGCTCAGAAACTCATGCAAGCATATTTAGGAGCAGATTTTATTAGTTCCATTTTATGACCAGTCAATTTCATTAGCTTATTTAACCAACTATGATTCTTTCTGCCATCAATACGCTTCAGACTATCTGGTTCTGTCTTTGGATTCACAGAGTTCAAGAAGGGACCAGTTCATTTGCTCTTCCTCTACTACAAATCAAGAGAAATTCCTTTCCAGGAACAGTTTTAGAATGAGGTCAAGCCTAAAATAACATTTCTTTTAAATTCACAAGTAGATTTCTATTCTTTTTTATTTTATATCATTTTACAAACTCTTACCTTTATGATCAGGTAGATGAGACCCATTTTTAAATGGCTGGTAACAAGCCATGCAACTGCAAGATTTGCTCTAATAATGATTGGAAAATTGGTGCTGATAACAAAGATTTCAGCTGTGATTGGGTACTTCAGATGAAAGACTAATTTAATGTTTTGCTTATAATTACCAATAGGTGGCCCAGGAAGTGGAAAAGGAACACAGAGTTTGAAAATTGCAGAACGTTATGGATTTAACTACATATCTGTTGGTGAATTGTTAAGAAAGAAGATCCACAGCACAAGCAGCAATAGGAAATGGAGTCTAATTGCCAAAATAATTACTACTGGAGAGCTGGCCCCTCAGGTACAACGTATCCTGTGTTAATGTTTACTTTCGAAGGATTTGTTCATGCGTATTAATGTGCACTGTGTCAAGAAAACCGGCTTTACAATATTAAATGAAAAACTTCTTTTCTCTGTGAAAGGAAACAACTATAACTGAGATAAAGCAAAGATTAATGCAGATCCCTGATGAAGAGGGTATAGTGATTGATGGATTTCCCAGAGATGTTGCCCAGGCAATCTCCTTTGAAGACCAAGTAAGAGATTCTTTTTATTCTTAAAATAACTTGCATATCTCTACAATAGTTAAGCTTCTTGAAATTGTCAATAACATTCCAAGAAAGACTAGATGTTATTTCTAACTGAGAATTGCTCTTTAAATCTTTGCAAATACATAACTACAGATCGACAAAAGTTATTGTTTTGGTTTACGTTGTATTATGTTCTGTCTGAAGACAGAATATTTTGTAAAAAGACAATGTGATAATATAACCAATAATCCAAGCCTCTTGTCTCAGTAATGAAAGTCCTCTCAAGATGAAGAAGGAAATAACATAAAATCTAACAATATTTTTTGTATCTTTGTGATTTAGAAAGGGGGAAGACATTGTATTTCCATATATTTTTGTTCAATTTAATCTACATTAAGAGAAACATACATAAATCAATGCATATCTTCACAGCACTTTTAATCTCAAGTTCATTACAGTGCATTGAAAAGACTGGAAGAAAATAAGGGTTAAAACTGCTCATTTTCTGCAAGTTTTTGGAACCAGAAATGCTACTCTTTTTTTGGAAATTTTGATTATTCTAAACTACTACAACTACTAGTCAGCTAAAACTGTATTCCTGAGTTTTATTCTCATTGTTTTCATGTGTGTATTTAAAACTAATCTAAAAATACTTAAATTCAGTGGAAAAACAAACAGCTTATGTCATTTTCTGATCAAGTGCTGTTAACATAACAGTTATGTTCACAAGTAAAGGTTGCATTTTCAGTGCTCAGTTTTTAGAGCACCCTTCATGCCGAGCATTTCAAAGTCTTTCACAATTGCTGGTGTACTACCATTTCTGTACTTGGAATTCTAAGTGGCGTTGCCAAGACAGAAGTAACAAAAGAAAGCAGCTAATGAGGCATTTCATTAGTGTGCTTTTACAAGGTATTATTCTGGGCAAAATTTAGAAGACTGAATTGAGGAAATTAAAGGAAACAGACAAAATAGTTATTACAGAAAATAGCCAATGACTGCCAGCTATATCTCCTTGTTATTAAAAAAAGAGAAGACTGGCTATTTTAAAAATGAAACAGCAGAAGTTTATTCTTAATTGTCACTTCCTTGCCTCATTTTTTTGTCCAGTATATTGTGTGATAGTGTGACTTAAGTGCTTTTCTGGTGCTATAATTTTATGACGATGTTGTGTTCAGTGAAAGAATGGGGGATGTGAAACCAGAAAAACTGACAAGAGTTAAATTAAGTGCTTCAAGTTATCCTAGGGTCAGATTCTCCTTCTACAAAGGAAAACCAGTTAAACAACACTTGAGCTCCTGTCATAGGATCCAGTAGTAATACCAGTATAAACTGGAGTCAGGAGGTAATAGAAAAAGCTCAGGCAATACCATGCTGTAGAAAGGGAGGAAGATAGATGCTACGTTTCATATATGTTTGAACCCTCCCTTTGCACCAGTGTAATATGCTTTTGTAGTATTTTCTTATTGAACTTAAAATTTTCCCCTCTGCCAAGCTGGTTAGCTCTCATTATCTATACAAAACTACATGGAAAACAGAATGACAAATGATAGAAATCATAACCTTGGCTCCTTTTACTATGTGCTCTTGCTTCAAGGATGCTATAGATTGGTCTCTGTTTATTTTTTTGGGGAAAAGAAAGGATCAATTTAGTCATTTTAGACCTGACTATATCCTCAGAGAGTTCCTTTCTTTTCAGTCTAATGGGATTTGCTAAATCATGCTCCTTAAGGCCTGATTCTGCCTGAAAGATAGATGGCTATCTGAGTCTCTCAAAAAATCCCTCAAAAAAGAGCACTTCATGTAGGACCACCTTTCAGTCTTCTCTATTCTAAAATAAATATGGGAAAGAAAAGAAGGAATCATAGAGATTTTATAGGAGCACAAGAAAGAAAATTTGGTCTGTTTGGGTTCCCCCTTTTTCACCTTTCTTTACAGCTGACACTAACATGAGCCTGTCAAAGGCCATGGAAATAAATGCACGAAGGATGTACATATTTCAACATACAACACCTGTTTAATCCAGTGGGATATGTTCAGTGTTTTGTCTTGGCTTTATGTTTTAAATAAATAAAACATGCTTGTTTCTTTAAAATTCTCTGTTTAGTAAGCCATAATGCTACACACATCAGTAGGAAGGTCTTGTGGTAAGGAAAGGCGACTATCAGCACCCGTCTTCCTTCACAGGGTGAGGCTGACAGTGATCTGTGGCATGTCAGGTTATTTACATTAAATGTGCTAATGTTTTTAAGGCACTGGAGAGTTCAGTAATTAATTGTTGTGATAATTTGTGTAGGTCTGCAATTAAAGATGCTAAGGGTGTTTTCCACAACTTAGAAATATTATAGATTTCTTGCTAGCAGTGTGTAGAAGAACAGAATTGTTCTCATGAGCCAAAAGTGACAAGATGTGAAATAATTAGTTGAAATTTCAGCAAAGAAACTTTTGATTAAATAGTAAGACACTTTATAATTAGGAGATCTACTAAGCAATGGAACATCCTTCTGAAGAAAATGGTGAAATCCCACAAAATGCAAAGAGTCAAATCACATTATTCTGTAATACGTATGACTTATTCTTACAAAAACATCCCCTGTAGAACACTGAGATCTGTTGATAAAAAGTTCTGAATAAGAACTAATTCCTATTGTTATCATTAATTTTGTCATGGGTGAATACTTACAGATGGTGTCTTTAAGACCAATACATGTTAAGGTATTTGGAAACAGCAGCAAAGGTTGTATGACACAAGTAATTTTAAAGGTTACATTTAGGACAGGGGTGTCAAACTCATTTTCACCGGGGGCCACATCAGCCTTGCGGTTGCCTTCAAAAGGCCAAATGTAATTTTAGGACTGTATAAATGTAGGAGTAGTTACAGCAACCGTGAGGCTGATGCGGCCCCTGGTGAAAATGAGTTTGACACCCCTGATTTAGGGGAACTGCCAAAAGATGCATGAAGTGGAAGTTACTATTTATTTAACTGTTTTCCCTCATTTATGATCCCTTCACAACTGTTAATTGTTTTGATTACAAGGGTTCTAAAATTCAGTTGTATGCTTTGAAACAGTGACTCTACATTATTACAATATTTGTTTCATAAAGCAGCTAGAACAGTTTGGGGTTTTATTATGTAAATTAAAATAATTATGGTTAGTTTGTGTTAGGGTAAATAGGATATGCTGGCTTTCTCATTTCTTTCAGCCATATAGGATATAGAGTAGGTGCCAGCAGGAGGAATGAGCAGCAGGGAGAAGGGTGACTGTTTATTTACCCTGTGTCACTTGAGTGTGTTGGGATGGGTATTCATCTGTAATCCCATGGAAGCTTGAAATAAACAAAGCATTTATTTTAAAAGTAGCATTTTCCGCTGTATAGCCTTTCTCCTTTGCCCTTTTTTACACAGACAGAAATGAACTCTTAAGAATATATGTAATAATACAAAAAATAAATTGTGGGGGGAGAATGTGAAGGACAAGTTATTAAACTGAATGGAAATAGGGATGAGTAATGCAAGATACTGAGAGAGCAGGTAAGCCTGGAACAGAGACTGAACAAATGTGAGGAAAATGAAAAGTCTATACTCAAAACAGGCTACAAAAACCTGACATTATTGTAGGTCAAGAAAGCATGTCTGGTCTTTGTTAATCATAAGAAGCCCTTATTGTTTTGTTACCCATCTGTTGTTCCTCTTTGTGAAGCATGATGCAGTGGGGTCAAGAAAGTATCTGGACCCAATGTCGCATAAAGGGCCAGGAAGTAAAAACTTGGAGTAGTTGTGAGCTGGCCACTGTGGTCAGTGAAAGGTGGACCAGGAGAGAGCCTGGACAGGTTTGTTCTAAATCACGTCATCTCCCCTTTCTCCACTGGTGCGTGTTGTGAATGATGAACAACTGAAAGGCAAGGCACAAAGGGCATAAAATCTGTCTTGCTCACAAACGCTAACACTATAGTTCCCTGAATGCTGTCTACTGAACCTTTTTGTATACATTATTACACGGCTTTCACCAGTAAGAGCTGTGCTGAGTTATTGGAAAAATAAACTAATTTATATTGGAAATGGTTCACCACATTAGTAGAGGAAAAGGAGCAGGTCAGATAAGGTGCCTGGTTTCTCTTGCAAGTGTATATAAAATCTAACTGTGCTGTGTTTGCAGACATCTTTAATGTAACAAATTATTTATGCTAAAATAATCTCTTCAGCTTTATGGCTCACCTAGCTTTTACTGAGACTTGACACTGTTTGAGGTTTCATAATCTCCTTGTTTTGTGAGAAAATCATATGGACACATATGTCTGAACTCTAGTTACAGTACCTGTCCTGCATAATGTTCTAGTATAGAAATACACAACAATAATGAATTCTTGTTGAACTTTGCTTGTAATTGGTCTTAGTACTACCAGCACATTTTTATCCCTTTGACTAATCCAGAAGCTGAACTTTTCTCTGGGAAAAAATGTTATTTTTAGTAAACGAGTCAAAGCAAACCAACTTATGCTAACATTCCCAAACATAGGTATAGCTGAAAGATGATGATTTTTTCCTTATGTTGCCAGACTCTCGTGTGGACAGTAAGTTCTCAACGTGTTGCTAGGCAGAACTGTAATAAAACACATTGCATCTCAATGACTAAACTGCCTAAGATAAAGCAATGTATCATTTGCAGAACTCACAGTATTTCTCTTTCTGTTCAGATCTAGAAACCAGAAGTAACAAACACTGCTTCCAAGCAATAATGTCAATCTGGAATAAGTGGATTAAAAAGCACTTTACACATCTGAGGAATTTTACATTTGAATTAAAGCTTTTTTTCCCCTCTCTTTTATTGAGTTTTGTTAATATCACTGTTCCTATCATCTATATGTTTTTGAGCAGGAAAGAAGTCTTTAAGATGGCATCAGTGACATTATCAGATTTTCCACAGTGCTTGCCAACCAGCAGCAACTCTGCCATTCAGGTCACTTACTTACACCAGCTTCATTTCTTAATGGTCGGCTACTCACGGCGGACTCATCGCAGCCTGTGCGAACTCATAGCCCTGACACTGCAGTTTGCTCTGAGTTTCTCTCGTTTTCTCTGAACTTCTTATCTGAGCTGAAATAAGGCCTGTATTTTTCTCTTTATGAATACATGACGTGTAACTTCTCTCATTCGAAGTCTTGGATTGTTGCCAAGTCCTGGCTCTTCCATTTCTTAATTCCAGAAAGGAGAGTCAATACTGCCAAGGTTTTTGATAGGGATACTTCTAATAAAGCCCTGAAGTCATGTGACTATGAGAATCTCAGCTCTCACTTTAAAACAAAGTTTCAAGCAGTCATGGTTGTGGAGAAAAAATGAAAACATGAATTTTAATGTCTTTAAAGCAAACAGAACTTCCAGTTTATGTATTTGTTTTAAATATGGTAGTTTCTGGATTTTGATCATTTTGAAATCCTTCTGCATAGTACCACAGATTTAACACTGATTTATTTAGCCTTTTAGTTTGAGCTGAGGCATAAAGCTATCCTAAACCACAAATTACTAAGGTATCCACGATCTCTGCTGAGTGCAAATAGTAGAAAGGTGTTTAGTTTCCAAGCACATATTCAAAAATGCCAAGGAGAAAATAGTTTATTTACCATTAACCTGTCAGCTTGAAATTCAGCAGGCCACCTACAATAGTGGGATGCTCAAGCATCTTCCTCTCCAGTAACACTGTGATGAAATGTCTCTGACTGGTATATTCAACTCAAATGACTTGCAAAGAAGAAACTGCAGTTTGACTTTCTGTGTAATCTCTCACATAGCAATACGTTTTTACCCTTCCCAGAAGAAAAAAATATCACTTCAGTACTTTCCAGTTAGTTTCAATTCCTGCTTTGGTCTGGTTTTGTTTGGTTTGGGGTTTTTGGTGGTTGTTGGTTTTGCTGTTGTTTGGTTGGTTTTGTTTGTTTGTTTTTCTTCCTACTTTAAGTCATTCATGCATAACTTTCATTCATATTTCAGTAATTCCTTCACTGACATTAACCCTGTTTCAATAGAATGAGTACAGATGAAGTTTGCTTAAAATATATTAATTGTAAGTTTTATTAATAGTGAAATGAAAAGTGGAACAAGTATTAGAATTAATGAATGTTCATTAATGAATATAATTTAATTCCTTGACAAAAGAGACTATTTTTGTAGAAATTATCTTAAAATATTTTTGCATTATATGGCCTAAGTGACAAGACTATATTTGAAGAAGTAAAATCTCAATTTAAGTAATAAACAGAGGCAGTAAATTTTATCCAATTCTTTGTTTAAAATGCCCTTAAAATATTCATAGATGCACTACTACACCTTCAAAGAATAACTAGCTCATCTTGGCTGTGATTCGAGTTAACTTTTTAACTCCCACACATATCCCTTATGAAAATTATTATGAGAACTAACTGTGCTAAAGCAGAACAAACTATGTAGATGGCACAGTACAAGATCTTGGGAAAAACTGACTTGTCCTCTCCCAGCTTCACAGGCTGAGGACAGCAGCTCTTGTCCTCCAAGTCCAGTACTCAAACCTCCAAGCAGAAATGGTGCCTGCAGTCCCCTCACATTTTAACACGGGTGTTTGTGACCAACCGACCTGTGGCCATCTGCCTGCTGAGCTCATGCTCTGCAAAGAACTTCTCAGAGAGGAGCTGCTCTGTCACTGGCCAAGAGTGTGGGCTCCAGAACAACTAGTGAAATTAATGCAACTTTTCTGTGAATCTTTGTAAGAGGAAAGGACCTCTTCTTTGCAATAGGTTTTTGCTCCGATAAAGGTATTTTTTCCGCATCATGGTCTCTGTGTTGTATTCATTGCCTCCTCAACTTCTATCTCCCTTGTCCCAAATCTCCACTTCGTTGTTCCAGGCTGATGACCCTTAGGTACAGTCCCCGACTGCATATATATACCCAGTCATCTCTGTGAGGAGTGGGAGGGATAGAGCATCAACTGTCTTCATTGCTCTGGTTCCTCTCATTTGTCCTCTTTGGCCCTGTGAGTTTTACATTGACTTCTTAAAGCCAAGTCTGAGCAGGGAACCTATGGAATGGTCTTATCATTGTCTTCTTCCCTGGAGGATGGAGCATTCTCCTGGGAAAGGTGAGCAGTGGTTCCATTTTCTGCTGAGACCCTAGACCTCAGGTTTCCTGGTTTTTCTGGACAAGGGCTCTTCTCTGCTGGCCAAACTAGCCAAAGGAGAGCTCATCCGGTGCAGGTCCTTAACCCTCAGGAGAGGACCTTATATTCTGAATTCAGGGTGAACGGAGGTGCCTGCTGAGCAGTTCTGAAATGGAAGTCTGCTTGGATCTCTCTTTGTAGCAGTAGCATCAGTGTTTACAGCTAGGGATTCATATCGACTCACTGCCCTACACAGGTGAATCTCCCTAAAGACACCTGCCTCTCTCAATCAATTATTAGGGGGCCGAATTATGTAATCTGGGCAATTTGCTGAAAGTTTATTTCTTAAGCAGTGTGAACACAGTTCAAAAGCAGTTACCAGAAAAAAATCCATTAACAGGATTCCTTCTTTGACAACATGTTCCATGATTTTGCTTTTCTAAAACAAGAAAAAAACCCCCTATGCAGACAGTCTAGTAACGCAGCAGAGATGGAACTATAAAACGCAAATCAGTGATTACAAGGGAGAGCACCCATACAATGGACATAAACTAGCTTGCTAGCAACCTTTACCAATTAGAATAAAATGCACTGTTAAATTAATGACAACTGTTCATGAGCTGTCAGTTAAGTTTTCTCAGGAGTATCTAGTAGAACATACCAGGAATTAAGAAACAGAGAATTTTTGTCTTTTGCCTAATGAGGAATAACAAGAGAGAGCGTAATTGCCTAATTTCTAGCAAACAACCACACTGCTCTCATTAACAAGAGGAGATGTAGAAAATATCCCCAGAGAGAAGAGAGCATCTTTCCATTTATACTGCTTTACGTCAATAACACCACCAACTTGCATGGAATTACTCTCAATTTACTCCATGTTCCGGTTTAGGAAGGAGATTCAGACTCAAAGAGAGTAGGATTTACTTACTAGTAAATACTATTCTAAAAAATGAGAGGATGTACCCACGAGTTTTATTCTGAGTCGATGCCATACTCTGTCTCATTTAAAATTCAGAAGGTTGTGAATAACCAGAAATGTGTCTATTCCCATAGGCAGAGATTCTCCCTTCTGCCATGTTCCAGTAGGCAAGCAGTCAAATTCACTTCCCTGAGCCCCATATACCTTCCTCATGCATTTCTGGACATGAATAAGACCCTCTGCCTTCAGCACAAGATGAATGTGTTATGGGAAATTAGCATGAAGGAATACAGTTCTTCTGTCTCTGCTGGCTCTGTACACCTTTTCTACAAACCGAGTCTCAGAATAAAACTTATTCCCTAGTCATAAAACTCCAACGACAGTCCTGAGTTAAAAAAACAGGTTAGTTTTCAAATGAGTCATAAAAACACCTTTTCTGTTGTTAGAAAAAAAAAACAATTTGTACTCCTATTTGTGTAGAAGACCTAGATACGTTTCCAGAGGTAATCCCAGGTGCCCATGTTCACACTAGCCTGTTACATGCCAACTTTAAGTATTTATAAGCACATCTTGCAACAGGTGCAGTTGAGGTAAGTGGAAGGAGAGTGGTTCATGAACAGGAATGAAATATCAATAGCATTTCAAGGGTTTACCAAGGGTTTACAAAGGTTTTACCAAGGTTTTAAATGCATGTAAGAGTATATTATGTGCTATTAGGTCTGTATGCCTATGGATATAGAAGAGATGTTACCCTTTTGTGCATCTAAAACCAAGCAGAGGCTTGTGTTTATTAAACGTTTTTCATCTACTTTCTGATGATAAAGATGCATATTCTAAAGGTATTGAGGCATCACATAATCAGAATCTGCTTTGTATTCATATTTCAAATATGCCTGAATTACTTTTTTTTTCCAATTCAAAAAACCTTTCAGACAATGCTTAATTTGAAAATAGGCTTCTTGAACTGAGAATTTGAAACTATTGCTTTTATCTATATTTTATTTCTGTGAGTGAAATCTATTTCAAATTAGAAATGCTAAAGTGTCAGAAAAAAATGGTTTTAGTTCCTGGGATTCTGATACTGTCTTTTGTATTGTTGCTGTTACTAATCAAAAAAATAAGAACGCCACCACTACTGAGCTCCTGTAGGGAACTTGCCATTTTAAAAAGCAATAGGAAATAATTAAAACCTAATTAATTAATTTTCCACAGTAATTACAATGTTGTACCTTGTTATTATCCTCACTTTACAACTAGAAGAAAAAAAAATAGGCATGCTTTCCCGTTTTCTTAAAAAGGAACTTAGCTCTGAAGCCAGTGCAGTTTGTGGGAACCAAGCAGAAGAGAACCTGCACACCTGATGCCATCACGGTGGCATTCACATCCTTCCCTTGTCGTGCGGCTGCAATTATGCAGCCACAGTTCCTGTAAAGAACTGAGATGGCCTGCGGAAAGCTGCACTCATGTTTTTGTGAAACAGGAGACCTTCCTTTTGTCTCCTTCCTCTTTTTCCCTTAGGGCTAATAATTTCATGAGAGATCTATTTATTGTAAGTCCTCTTCGTAAGGTTTGATGCTCTATGTGAAGTTATGCGATATGCAAAAGCTTAGGTGCTGCACTTGAGGAGGTCTGGTATGATTTCACAGATCTGAGTACGTGGTAGATGCTAGACCTGAAGATGTTTGGGAGTAAGCTTTGGAAGTAAGGAGAAGGCCAGCTATGGCTTGGGGCATCTAAAGATTTCTTACCTTCTTTCTTCACTACCGTTAGGATCCACAGAAATTGAAATACTAAATAAAAGTACTCACTTGTATCAACTCCTTTTGTCCTTCACTTTACTAGGTCCCTGGTTTACAGTTATAATTTCTGAGTCCCTGTGTAACGTATGTTAGGAAGCTCCAGTCAGCCAGATTTCCACACTGGGACTTGAGATGTTCTTGTGCTCGGTCTGCTGCAATGTGCATCAGCCATTCTCATTCGTGAGATAGCGTTCCATGACCTAAACCACTTTGAAACCGGTAGCATTTTTTTTCCAGAATCTGTGTCATAATTTGGATTTCTTTATTACTGTATGCTTTTTAAATTCCCGACTTCCGATTCCTCATTATGCTTTTACTACTAATGAAGCAACCTTAATTTAACAGAGCTACTTTTAATAGCGTCCATATTGCATGGAAGTCTAGCACAGAAACTTACTTTCATAGTATTTCACACGAATAATTATGTGCCTTAAAGCTATTATATGGTAGTAAAACTAACTGTCATAGTTAATTCATCTCATGAAAGGACAGACACAATTTCTGGCAATTATGTATTTTAAATAATCTGAGAAGAGGGGGAAAGTTACTCAGTTTTTGTTGGCATTGAGGTACACGTGTTAGAGAGTTAGAGACAGGAGGGAGCTTCTCTCCCACTGTCAGGTATTAGAAAAAAAAAAAAAAAGAAAGATGAAAAGGTTAATTGTTTCAAAATCTAATAGATACTAATTAAAAATTGCCAGAATTTGTGGGTTTGGGGTTTGGTTTCTAGTTTGTGTTGTCATGTCGCCAGTGATCCACAATGTGCATAAAATATATTTTCTTTAAAGGCCACCATCCTGCTGCTTATCAGACTGTCCTTTACTGTTTGAAAACAGTTCTTGTCTTTTAGCCACTTTCTCCTTCCTCAACGCCATATCCTACTCTGTCCGCGACCTTCTTTGTAAAGGCAGATAACCATCACCCCAGTTTTGAAAAGTTCTATTTGTTTCTTTGGACTTCAGAAGAATCTTTTTGTTCTCAGACTGCCAGGAGGGAAGGCGAGACTGTACTTCAGGTTGTATTCCCTCAAATGAGAGAAACCCAGCTAGATGGGATTTAAAAAAAACCCCAAACTTGGTTATTAATTTTCTAGATTGTCTACCTGTGAAGTCTTGACTATACAGTCTAGTACAGGGGTGTCAAACTCATTTTCACCAGAGGCTGCATCATATGTATACATATATATTTATATATATAATGTACATTTACAGATGTATACACACACATTTATATAATGTACAGATAAATTTATATTTATATATTTTATCTATTTATATGTATATATTTATATATTATATATATTTATATAATGTACAGATAAATTATGTTCAGCCCTTTGAAGGCAGCCGCAAGGCTGATGTGGCCCCCGGTGAAAATGAGTTTGACACCCTTGCTCTAGTATATGTTTGTCTTCAGGCAATTTAACATCCTTGGGTAGAATCACCTAGATATAGAGAGTATTCAGAAAAATAATTGGTTGGTTCTGGGCCTCAATAGCAATATATTAATAACAACTGTATAATGAGCATGAAGATATAAATCAGTTCCTTCTTTAGTAGTTAGAACACATGAAGTGTTTTGGTGATACTTTTCTATAGCTCAAATTTGATTATCAAATTTACACAGCATCAAGCTGAACAAAGACAAAATTTTTCTCTAGATAGGAATCATCATGACAAAAATGTCTATTTCGCATTCTTGGGCATCCACCATAATTTCTAATGTAACTAGATGATGTCATTTCTAGAATAGTAAGCTAACTTTTTTACTAATGTTAGTTAAAATTAAAGTATGAACTTTTTATGTTCAGGTAAGTAAAGACAGGAGAAATAACCTTGTCCTTGTATGTGAGAACAAATCCTTTCTGATCTCTAATCGGATAAAAATGTGCACAGTAAAATAGAGGTTGTTTTTATCTGAAATGCTTCTTGCAGAGAATTCTAATATGTTTTAAAAGGCAAAACTAAACTAGGTTAAAACTAGCCTAGAGAAGGTTTCTGGGGTGAGGTGAAATTTTTTCATTAAACTTTTTCCTTAACATTTCAGGTGGAACAAATTGACTAACCTTCACATAAGACAAACAGTCCCCTCCTTAAGCCTATGAATTTACCTTAAAACCAAAACAGACAGAAAACAAATGACATAATGAAGTTCCAACTTAGGCAAATGTAGAGTATCTGACCCTCACCTAATAATGGAATTGCTGAGTCCTGTAGTGCTGGATAGTCAACTTAATCACAGACTTCTTGAATTGCTCTTTCCACAGATCTGTACCCCAGATTTGGTGGTGTTTCTGGCGTGTTCCAGCCAAAGGCTGAAAGAAAGGTTACTGAAGCGTGCTGAACAGCAAGGGAGACCTGATGATAACCTGAAAGCCACTCAAAGACGACTAATGAATTTCAAGCAGAACGCCATCCCGTTGGTTAAATATTTCCAGGAAAAAGGGCTCATCATCACAGTAAGTCCTTTAGTATATTTAATACCTCTGAAAACTTAATTGTTGTTGTAGTTAAACTTGGCTTCTTACACCTTTTGCTTTAAGATGGGCTAAATGGGTCAAATTACGTTTTAGGTATGCACCATGGTTACTGAAATCAAACTTCCAGTTTGCTGAGAGTATTTTCTGTAAAAATGAAGTAACACAGAGCAAAATTCATGTGCATGTAGGTGACATGGCAAGCACCATGTCAGTTCTTTGCTGCAGGCATAAATTGCTTCGCCAACTAGTTGCAAACCCTTTGCTCAGAAATTATTTCCGTGAAAGAAGAGCTTGCTTTGAAACACCGGTTGCATTCCAGTGCCAGCAGTTTCATCCCTTGCAAATAGTCACGTACTTTTTGGATGCTTGTCTTGAGAGGGGAAGAAAGCAGAAAAAAAATTCCATTGTAACAGAAAGCATGTCTTGAGTTGGATTAAATCAATGAAGGCTCTTCAAGGAATAAATATATTTGGCTGTTAACTGACTCCAGTAAATAAAAAGATCCTTAGATTATCTTATAATGGGTTAAATATGCATTATTGTGTAGTCTCCTACAAGGTTTAGCATTTCAGATAAAAATTTTGATGACAAGAAAATTGCAATGTAAATAGACCACTTAGATATCAGTAAGAATACTGACTTCTGCAACACTTGAGGCAAGAGAAAGTCTCTCTAAACACAGAACGTACCAAATGCTGCATTAATAAATAAAACCAGAAGTACTTTATGGAAGTAGGGCTAGCGAGGACTGCTGAAGTATTTAAGTGCTTAATGATGACGAATTCAATGAGCAGTTGACAATGCTTGAATCATTAATGTGTTCTAAATTACGGACTGTGTCTGGTTGTAATAGTGCAGAGAACGTGGTACCATATGTGGTACCATGAGAGCACAGATGGCCTGTTTTGTTTCTTTTGATAGACTAGATAACCTAGGTAGTTCACATGGGTATGTTCTCCTCGTGGCAAATATCTGAACTCCCTAGGTTATTTAGGCTATCAAAAGAAACAAAACAGGCATCCTTAATTGCAAAGTCATCTAATGATGTTGGTAGCCTTAATAATGCACCTCAAAATCTTTCTGAATTTCAAAACTAAAATCCCAGGAAATTATTACATTAGTTTCCCCAGAGAGTATGTTTTCTGTCTGAGGATTTTGATTAACTCTGTTTGGAAGGATGAGATGACTGGAATTCTTGGAAGTTGTTTTTCATTATTGAGGAAGTGTGTATTTGTGACATTTCTATAGCCTTTACAAGTGTTTCCCCTATAGAAGCTCCTATACTTAGCTCTTTGGGGAAAATGTGGCTTTTTAAATAATGCATGTGGGGATTCTGGATAGAATTCCTTTTCTGTGATGAGACCTGCAAAACAGAGGATGCTTTTCCTATTGCAGTTTTGTCTTCTACTTTTTAGTTTCTTGAGAGTTCTAAAGATAGTTTAAATTTCAATGTTTACCTTAGATATGTCTTTTCTTTTTGAAGAAAGCAGACTTTTGTGATGGGTATGGAAATGGTAACGACATGAAAACAATAAGGTATCTACTCAAAGTGTGTTGATGTTTCACAGAGGTATAGAAATTACTTTAGATTTACACTGGTGTAGAAGAGAAGAGAGTTGGACTTTGGAAGGGAGATTCTGTTGTTCACTTGTCATTAGAGGTGCTGCAGTGCAGTTGCGTTTCCCTTGCTACAAAGCCAGGCTGTGTTAGCAAAGCCAAGCCCTGAGTAAGATGTGTGAGTAATTTCACAGCCAGTGGATTAAAGGATCCCTTTCTGTAGATAACAAAGAATATATATGGCAGACCTCATTTTCATAGAATTTCATTGCATATGGAAAATACATTTTGCAATTGCCTAAGGCAACTAAGTTAGTGGGGGATAAATAAGAAAAAGAAGTAGCTGGGAAAGGAGTGATAAAAAGAGATTAAGCACGCATGCTCCAGAGCAAGTAAGCAACTGAAAATTTCTACAAAAACCACATGACTTTGAAACAGAGGAAGTGTGTGCTAAGTCCACATAGAAAACTGCATACTACTAGAGCAAGTTGTAAATTTTAAAATAGTGTTTATAAAAACAGTTACTTTGTCATCATTTGTTCCTTTTCTTAGTGCCAAATTTATAGATCAGCATTATCTACAGAGTTTTGACAATCTTCTGAAAACATAATTTCTTTTCATATGTTAATTTTGTTGCAAATTCATTTGTCCAATGGGAAATCTGTTTCTGCCAACTTCCTGTCCTATCCCTTTAAGCAAACATCGATGGAGATAACAGATGTTTTCTTACTCCAGATGGCTTTGACCCCCATTGTCTGCTTCACTGATGAACTTGAGCTTTCTTCTGGTTTTGAAAAAAAAAAATCATGTAATTTTTCATAGCCTTCCATCAGTGGAAAAGACAGAGTTTTCTTATAAAGCCACAGGATAACAGAACCGTTGCAGTCTTCATCACCGCCTTCTCCTGCTGGAAGCCTTGTCTCTTCAACTTGCCTTTCCTAGCATGTATCTGTACATGTAATAGTAATACTTCTACATACATCTGATGAACTTGCTCATGCTATTTCCCTACAGAAGGAGGAAGCAAGACAGAAAACCACATTTATCCTGCTGATTATAACATCGAACCTGGAAGGCACTGACATATTATGCGGATGAGAGCAGTGTAAGAACTAGAACAGCATAAAATAGAATTACACTAGCCTAATTCCCAGAGGAGTGAATCCTTGAAGCAAGGTCAGGCAAGGTCAGTGTTGACCAGGAAGAAAAAAAAATATTTACATTTTTCTTAAATCCCTGCCTGCACCTTGTCACTGCTGTTCAAATCGCTAAATCTCAGACATTTCTTCTACCCAGCATGACAATTCTAGTCAGGGAAAATAAACAGAACCATTTATCGTAAGGAGAGTTATAATTTTAGAACCACAACTCAAATTTTAAACATCTACTGAAGTGTGGTGTTCTTCATGAATAAACAGACCAAAAGATAAAAAAAAAATTCACTGATATCGAACTAAATATTATTAATAAGCAGCCATTTGATGTAATTATCCTACTGTTAGGCAATGTATAAGCAAGAAAATAAAAATCTAAATTCCCAATGAATATTGATTTTCCTGCTCAAACAGTTGTTCCATATTGTTTTTAATATATTTAGGTGAATAGAATTAAAAAACACGTTCTTCATTTCACATCTAGTTGGTTAGGTTGCTTAGGTGTAATTCTTTCCCTTCATATTTTCCTGGATCTTTGATAATTTTATACAATATGTAGCTTATACTTGTTTGCTGCTCTGTATGCCGTATGTTTTCAGTGTGTGCGTGGTATCCTTGCTCTCAGAGTCTGATCCTGGCCTCTCTTTTCAAGGAAAGAAGTGAGGCCCCAACTACGGTAGTTCTGAGAAATGGGAAGGTATAACTCTGTGCTTTCTGAAAAACTCCTTTGGAATAATGAAGTTGGAATATCCAACATTTTGGGTTGTTATTCACATTGAACAGATCTGTAAACTTCATTATAATTAAGAAAGAGAAGTAAATGTCTGATATTGTCATGAACACACAGTCTGTGTTTAAAATTCTTTTTAGCAATGTCAGTAGGTCTAACAAATCAAAACTTGGCTTTACTTAAGTCCAATTTGATTTCAGAAAGTGTCGAGACAATAGTAATAGATATCACAATATTGGACAACGAGTATATAAATAGATGCATATGCTGGCATTTATTTTATCAGTAACTTTTAAAAAATCTTAGAATATTATATATTGTTGTCCTGGTTTTGTTTATCTAGACAATAACTAAGCCACAGAGTAATGGAGGGAAGATGTTAGTTAGATTAAATTATAAAAGGGAGAAAACGTAAATGCCTAGATGATCTGCAGATACTCTGATGTTTAGCAGAAGACTTCAGTTCTGAACACAGTTTAATCTGTTCCTGTATCCTTCCTGCCATCTAGCAAATATTAGAATATTATTGTATTTGGTCTCTGGTGCTGACATGACAATTGGTATGTGTACAGAGCAGTGCCAGATAAACCAAGGCTACTACTGAGGTGTGGTCATGAGTAGAGAACTTCAAAAAAATAAAGCAGTCTGTGTATGCAAACTTCTAGACAGTGCTCACTGTTCAATTAAATATACTTAGGTGGTTCATATCATTCACGTACAAGAATCACTGTTAGGTACTTCATTATTTGGGCTGCATCACTCATAGAGATACAGTATGGTATCATTTCAGTTTCTAACACTGATTTATAAGAGTTTCCTTCCTTTTTTTTCCCAAATTAGATAATAATGAAAAAGGCAAAGAAAGAAAAAAACCCCCGTAATCCTTATGTAACTAATGTGCTTTAATACTTTTAATGTGGTTGCTGTCCTGAGAGATAGCTTGCTCTGAAAAAAATGTGCTGTGAGTTACAAATAATAAAAAAATCGTTCTCCCACTCCCCACTCCTGGCACCCCAGCCTAGATAAACTGTTTTTCAGGAGAAAACTGCTTTGTGTTAGCTGAAGTTCTAGTCCATCACATCTTTGTTGCCTGGTGAGAACTTACTCTTAAAGGAGACCACTATTAAAAGAGTTCCTTAAAATCAGCTGGAAAATTCAGCTGAAAACTGTTTTATTGTTTTGTTAATTTCAAAATACATTTATCTTCTCGACATTATATTGATGTTTCATCATTATTAGACCTGCTGCTATGAACTACCTTGCCCTTAAGAACTGTTGGATACAGCTCAAGAAAATCACATTCACTGACCTTTGAATAAATTACTATGATGTAAAATTATTCTCACTAGGAAATGTTTTCATTTACATCCCATCAGATGTAATTCATCCTACTGCAGGGAAGTTTAAGGAGCACACCAATACAGCATGGTAGACCATAATGAACAAACTGTTGTAGCACTTGTATGATAATGTCTGTAACTCTAAGTCATAAACAAAATCTCCCACAGAAAGTAGCCTCTTTGGCTACAATATTTTTTTTTCCGCTCAACTGACTTGGTTAAGTTGCTCTCAGTCATAGGGACGGGATACATTCTGAAGAGAAAGGAATGAGAATTCCGAGGATAGTGGATGGTGCCCACACAGTTGAAAATATGAGTTGTACTTTTTCTACTGCTAATTCACTGAGAAAAAAGCAAGAAAAAATTATGGCTACTTATTTTTGTAAAATGAAGCCATTAGTAGCGATCAGCCATATTCAGTAAAGTAAAAATTTTGACCATGCTATGATTATTGCTGTTATGTTTTCATCAGAGGAAAAAATTATCAGTGGTGAAGAGGGCAAGAAAATACGCACGATTTTTATCTTCAGATAATCTGTATTTTAGAAACTAGTTATTTGTATCAAACCAAAACTGATTGTGGGAAAATGGTAGGATAGAGGAGAAGTTGAGTAGAATGGAAAAGGCAATTTAATTTCATGTATCTACTCTGCCTTGTTCAAATGGATTTTAAGTCTCTGCTGTTCCCACCCCAGTGATCCCCATCACCCAACTGTTAGTTATTTTTAAAAGGGTCTCTAAATCTCCACTTTATCTGGACTCTAATCTGGTATAGATATTGGTATAGTCATTGGAGAGTAGATCACTGGATTACAAAAATCTTTCAGTCACAGTTATTAAAGCTCTTCCCAGAGAGCTTAGCTGTTCTTTGTAGAACATATCCATTGGTCTAGACAGAAAAAAATATACAGAGCTCATCATCCTAGCAGTGGAAGTTTCTCTTACTGGAGGCAGAATGAGGCCCAGTCTGCCTTATTTATAATAATTCCCTGTAAGCTCCAGTGTCAACCTTGTTATCTTAATAAGCCTGTGTGTATTTAAAAAAAAAAAAAAAGAAAAAGAAAAAGAAAAAGAAAAAAGACTAGCTTTAGTGAGACAAAAATACTAAACATTAAGAGAAGGCTCTGGACCTTATTTAAACAGCCAAGATGGGACAGCATCCTGTGGCATAAAATGCTGATTTCACTGATATCTTCATTGTCTCACTTGTCCTTTTAGGGAATTTACTGTGCCTATGCAAAACATTAAAATGACATTCAGATTAGTCAGAGAAGAGAAACCAGAAAAAGCAGCTGAAGCTGGAAATGAATTTTGAGCACAAATTTAGAAGTTAAATAGTTGTGGGTGAGGGAAATAGCTTATATAGCTGTCTGCCCTCATTAGCATCAAACAAGCCTAATGGCTGGCAACTGTCACAGAAAAATTCCCCATGGAACTGTGTTATATAAATTTTTCTCTTGATTTGGTTAAAAAAGGGATTTTGCTATAACATTGCACACTGACATGAACTTTAGCTACAGGCTGTAATTTACTAATATGCTGGTGAAAATATCAGTTATAATCCATTTCTAAAGTTTCTGTGCTATCATATAGTTGTCCAACTTGAGTTTTGTTTTGCTGTGAATATTTTGCTGGTTCCAAAGATCTTTCAGTTACTCATTCCTCCTTTAATTCTGGGGCCCTCCCCAGAGAAATGCGAGTCCTGCAGTTTTTTCAGCTACTCTCAAGGTCAATCCACATCTTATCAATAGCAAACCATTACGAAAAGGCACGATCGGATCCTCCACTCTGCTTCCAGGTCCTGAGAGCACCACCGCCAGGCACCTCTCCCAAACCAGAATCCAGCTCCAAGAATCTGCTCAGTGGAGGAACGTGCATCTGGTTTGGCAGAACGCAGAATCACTGGCTGCTCTTGTTTTCTGGTAGTGATACTTGCTCTCATCCAAGCAGTTTTGCATTAAACAATCCGTTGAAAGAAAATTTTAAAAATCCTACACCCCCTTCCCTGAAGTAATGCTAGGAATAGAGACTGTTAGCCACCACCTCCCCTGCGTGCTCTCACTTTGCTGCTGCAGGCTCAGGATCTCATTTACGTGCCATCTGATGCCTTGGATCTTGCATTTCTGGCTGCAAAGTGATACGGACTTGGCAGGAACGGTTTCATTCCAACCTAGCCTCGTCTGAGCCTGAACACAGCCTTTGTCCCTATAGGTCAGAGATGGGGGTTGGACTTGCTTTGCTTTGTAGAGGGTACTGAACGGAGATTTCCCATCGATTGGCCCAGTGTCACCAATATATTTTCAAATACCTCTCATTTGTTTTAAAAGTACAGCCAACATGAGCTGAGTCTTGTAAGGGCATGTTAGATGTGCTTTTAACATGACTACTGCACTGGCTCTTCAGTCCACTTCTGGTTTCTTGGGCATGACCAAAATGGGTGCAAAGAGGAACCCAGATAGCTTTGAACGTCTGCTGGAGCAAAACTTCAGTGTTTCAGGAACTTTTCAAATCAAACCAGAAATGTAGGGAACCATTTGTGGGAACTTCAGGACCAGGGGCTTTGTTTGAGATTCAGGAGTCCCGCTCTGTTTTGCTGCATGGTTCCTCAGTCTTTATCTGGCTCCATGGATGTATATGCTTATGTAATCACAAAAAAAAAAAAAAATCTGTACAGAGAAAATGAGATGTGGAATGGGAAATAATTGCTATCACTTTTTCTGGTGATTAAAATCAATGAAAGGTAAGTTGAAGCCTAGAACAGGTAACCAGATCTCTGTAGACACGAAGTCAGCTAGCTGTCATTGCAAATTAAGGGTCTCTGTCTCTCTCCTATGTTTGATAGCTCTTTTGCAGAAAAATTGGGATATTAGAAAGAATTGGGATATGAGAAAGAACCTGGAACTGTTTCCTGTAGAACTGCTGAACTAGAGAAAGTTTACGTGTGCTCTCATCACTGCTGGGTTTTACCCTGTCTCCACACTATTCATGTGTTACTGCTTTGTGAGATATTTTGGAGAACATAGAAAAGATGGCACATGAATGAAATTTATGTAGAAATGTGTCTAAACTGTTCATAAATATATGCACATTTTATATGGGATAGATGAGTGATTTCTGCATATGTGGAAGCTTGTGTACCATATACACTTTCTAAGCTTCAAAATATTTTAGCCTCTTATTATATAATTTATGTCAACAAGTTAAGTTCATCAGAAATACTAATGTCTGCCAGATAATGACCAAGCTTGAAAACTTGCCATCTGTGTGTACGTACAAGCATGCAGAGAAACCCTGAGGGTGGACATTCTTTGCTGAGGTAAATAGCATTGGTGCAACACTATGTTCTTCTTTATCTTTGGAAGCATGATGATTTAAATAAATAACAGCCCTGCCCCCTGTGCCCCAAGTAGTTTGAATGAAGAAGTAGGATTTGAAAAAAATAAACAAACTTTGACAAGTCTGGCTATAGAATTGGCCACTGAAGAGTGCATGGGCTGAGCTGATTTAGGAACTCCAGAAAGAGAGAGGGAATGCTGTTTCTGACAGCCATATTATCTCAGATTTATCCATTTCTGGCACAGTGAAAGCTGATACATGTTTAAAATTAACAGAGGTTTTTTTTTTTTACAGATTTGAAGCTAAAACTGAGGGAAGTAATTAAGCCAAGTTATCATGCAGAGAAATGAACTGTAAGAGATATTTAAAATAACATGCCCTACATACTCTTCAAGTTATTTTAAACAGTCCATCTTAGGGTAATTAAGTTGTGTCCTTTGAGTGAATATTACCTTCTAATTTCCGTTTTGTAGTTAAAGTGAGGCTAAAAGATGATTAATTTTTCTCATTAGAGGAAGCTTATATTAAGAAACCGGCTTGGAAAAAATGCATTGTCTCTGGGAAGTCCTTTTATATCGAATCAGGAATACTTTGCATCCATAAGCACATCCTTAACCACACCTGATTTTGTGAACATCCAACAGAAGAACCAAAACTGCATTTCAGCCATGCTTTGACGTAAATGTTAAAATACCACTTTCCTACCAGAAGTTCCATTAGTGATTTCAAGCTCTGATTACCACTGTCGAGTCTTCCCTGTGAAAAGTTTATGATCAGTGAATTTCTGATTTTACAGACAAAACCACTTTGCTGCCATTTGATGGAAGAAATTTGGATAACAACTTATGCAAGTCAGTAAAATCAGGATGGTCTTTCAGCTCTCACTGTCGCAATCCTATTAAAATGTTACTACATGTCGTGGCTTGTGCACTGCAATTCCAGTATTTATCATCCTTATTTCCTGAATCTTAAATTGTCAAATATTTCTATTTCCTTATGCACATGGCAACCGAATGTTTGTTCTGATATCAACCATACTTGACTTTGATTCAAATGGGTTAAATGAGACTGGGTGATCTGGCCTCTGCTCATGCAATCTAGCATCATCCTGTAATTATTCGAGTGTTTGCTCCTGTTCTTCCTTTCCTGTAGATGTACTGCATGAGAGGGGACATAAAAGATTACACTTTCATAGTTTTAATGCGTCATAAAGATAAACTTATCCACATCTGTGAATGCTCAGATATTGTAATGATGGGAGCCACTTAAGTGTCAAAACGGAGAAGAGATGCTCAGACTGTCATCAGAAAGTCTGATGCAGTTAGTCTTCTGGACCTCTTCTGGCATTTTTCTCTAGTGTTCTGGAGTCTTTTTTCAGCATTTAGGCTCAACAAGACAAGAGTTAGGTGCAGCTGCAGTGTTGGTGGAGAACTGAGAAAGCTGAAGAGCTACTCATCCATTATGTGACTCAGGGAACACACCACACTAGAGAGTACTAAAGTGAGAACTATAGCTTCCACTGTATCCTTTTCAGTGTTTCTGATGGCTCTTTAGAGGATTTTTTTTTCCTAACACAACTAAAGAATATCTAGTTAACAGTGTTTTGAAGAACTGTATGAAATACCTCAGAATTAGGCAACATGTGTGTTGTGTTAACTCAGCACTTCAATGAAGTAATATATCCTTCTTGAATTTGCTGATAATTATACATCGGGTAGCCACTAAGATGGCTATTTTGTTCCTTGTAACTGTAGTACATCATTTAGTGTTATCACAAACATCTCTGCACGGCATTGCCTTGTATCATGTAGACATAACCTAAAAGTCTTGGCAAAGACACGCTTGTGAATCCTCTGCAGTTTATCTTTGCCACAACTAAGGATTTTTCCTTTATCCTCTTGCACAATTATCCTACTCCCAGGGCTAGCATTTGTACCTTTCCATCTGATGCAGGACTGCAGTTTGTTTCACTAATGGCCAGTAAATATAACTGTTCACTTTGTTGTCACCATATCACATTCTGCAATTCAGTAGTCTACTTCAATAATAAAATGGGAAAAGAAGCCTCACAAGACATGTCTACAACACTGCAATCGCAATTATAATCGTAATTTTCTGTGAAGGAAGAACTGTTTTCTCCATTCTCAAAGGTTAATCTCTTTTTATGCCAACAAGACAGTCATTCATACCAGTCATGCTATAGCAAATAGATGACTTAATGTGTAAAATCTGGCATGTTTTCACTGTAACTTGCTGTGATCAGTTACTTATATATCTAGGATTGTTCATACATATGTTACCCCTTGATCCATTTTATTAAAAATATAATTGCTAAAATTACATTGGTTTTAGGCAAATCTTAACTATTTTTCATTATATTCTCCACTGGATTACTCCTCCTATCTTTAACCAGAATGTCAAATTGAAGCTTCACATTCATGTTTTCAATACCGGTACCTCGGAATTCCCTGCTCTGGCTAGCACATCAGGTCTTATCTTTTATTGCATTCTACCATCCGGTATGTTTCAGTAATACTATAGTTTTTGTAATGCCTATCTCCCTCTCCTACCACTGCAAGATGCCAGTTAGGCAATATTAAAATATGCTTTTCACTGGTTTCCTACTGTGTTCTGCCTTCTGTGCTTTTTTGGTCTGCTCTACTGAACAGAACAGACTTATTCAAAGGGAACATGGAATGTCAGCAACAAAGTTTTTAGTCAAGTTGGTTATTAAATTTATCAGTCCTTAATACACTGAAAAAATCAAGTAATCCTCTTTCTGTCTACACCATATTGCAAGAATTTCACTGTATAAATTCTACATAATATAGATTCGCATAAACCAAAGGCATCTAATTTCTGTTTCTTTTACAAGAACATTATCTCTGCTGTCCCTCAGGCCATGTATGTCACCTCAGCCTGCTGTAATGGCCATTAAAGGTTTTGTGGGTACTTTAGCTTTCATCTCTGTCTCGGTTCATGGGGTGCAAGACACAAATGAGCTCAATTCCAGCTTTGTGAACACAGGCTTTTCTTCATTTAGGCAATTTGTGTTTTCTTATATCTCTTGAACTTTAGAAAGAGGGTCAGGAGCCATGTGAATTCTGAAATGAGTTTGGTTTTAACAACTATTCGTTATATCCTTGAGCTACAGCCAGGAGACCACTCCTCAGAAAAATCACTACGTTCAGTAGGGTGAGTATAATACAGAATAAGTTAAACATAGCTGGATATTCTTTCATCGCTTATGTTAGGACTTGATAACAGGAGCCACGTCTGTGTTTCTTGGAAAGACGTCTCTACTAAAACCCTTAGCTTAACAACCAGTTGTGTTAGAAATTTCAATGGAATTTATTTGATAGCTTCTTGTTGAGGCTGGACAACAATTTACCTTGTAAATATTAATTATTCTTAAAGTTAAAGGTTACAGTTGCTCTTTTTAAATTGAGCAAAGTTCAAACAAAATTGTAAAATTCCTTTTTTCCCATGAATTACACAAGCATGGTGAACTTTACTGATTTAAAAAGAAAAAAAAAAGTGACCTGAAAAAAGATTCAGTAGAAAATTACAGACATTGGAGGCATGAAAGAAGATGTAAATCTAGCCTTTTTTGAGTGCACGATTTGGCTTGAGGATGTAAAAGGACAAAGAAAAGTCTTAAGCAGGGATAGAAGCTTGCAATAATTTATTCACTGGAGTAAGGATGGGACATAACTATGTAGATAGAGTCACTCTCTACCTCAGTGACTGTGTATTTACAAAAGTTGTACAGCTCTGAGAGATGGGTGTGTAGGAAGCCTTTTGCAAATAAATCACGGGCAAGTACTTAGGTTCTTCATTACACAAGGCAAAAGAGTGTTGAGTTCACATCAGGGAATCAGTTAAAAATTAGCTGTTGTGCAAAATCAATTGCTTGCAGAGCCAGCATCTATAAATGGGCTCTCTGCAGACTCCCGCTCTCCACAGTGGCGGATGGAGGAAGTCAGCAACATCCTAAGGCCTGATAGAAGGTTTTTAACGGAAACGGGATCTAGTTTGTTCAGTGTAGACTGGTCCACGTGAACTTTTGTTTGATGAGGTGTTTGTATTTAGTCAGTTCCCTTACTCCCTTGGCATAATTTTAATACAGAGTAAACTTTACAAATAATTAGGATCTACCTCTAAATTATTTTTCTTCTTTTACAGTATAGACTACTGTCAAAACTAATAGAATCCAATAAGAGATTACAGATGTGAATTTAGGGGTTGTTATGGTGTGAATTTAGGGGCTGTCCTATGCAGGGACAGGAGTTGGACTTGATGATCCTTGTGGGTCCCTTCCAACTCAGGACATTCTATGATTCTATGATAAGTTTGGACAGTGACTTCCAAAAGCTTCTGGGAGCTAGAACGCTAGAGTCCACACTAAAGGAACTTTTCCTTTCCTCCTCAGCAATAATGACTGCATGGAATGTAGCCATTGTTTCTACTTAAAATTTTGAAAACTAGTTTTAAGAACTAGCATATCTGAACTGTCTTGAAAACTCCGCAATCTTGTCTTTATTCTATGAATTATCACAAGTCTGCTTCTAGAGTGAGTCTGAGTATTGATACTTCCCACTTAACATTTGTCGTGCCCATTCGAGAAGACTGTGTCCCTTAGAATGAAAAAAAGATATTTACCCTTAATATAATACTGCATAAGAGTTAGAAGATCTAATAAGATTTATCATATGGAAAAGGAGATAACTGGAATTGTATTAATGATTACTAATTAGGATATGCTTGGTAAGACCCACCAACTGAATATGACTATCTGCACAGTGCGATGCCATCTATTGCATTACTTAAAAATGGAATGGGTAGACGGAGAATGCCAGAGCTAAGAGCTTTAGGCTTAAGATGATCTGAAATTATTTTCTGTTTTAAAAGATTTTTACTGTCAGATTATCCAAGCCATCTTGTTCAGAATTAAAACCAAAAAGTACTAGAAATGAATGTTTAAAATACTTAGTTTTCTATCTCAGTACAGCTTAAAGGATGTGATAGGAGAGCGGGAAACTGAAATCCACCCCCAATCCCTTCTGTAAGCAAAAAATACTGGAATGTATTCACACTATCTTTTAATCAACTCGAAGTAAGTTCACTGCAAATGTAAAGAAGTCTTAATTTTCTAGAATGTCTTTTGTTTAATTAGAATCTTAAACAGAAAAAATGCAGTAAAAGATATATTTAAGCCTAGTATCAAATGAATTGAAACTACACATCATAAAACTCAATAATAAACTTGTTCTACCCTTATAAATTGCGTCTTAACACGTCTTTCATTTACCGGATATATTAAAAATAAAGACTAAATTTCTTATTTTCATTGCAAATTTTCAGAGTATTTTGACCAAGAAGAAGTATAGATAATTTTAGAATTTATCACATTTCTCTCATGTCATATATGTTTGTGTCTTAGAAGCATGCAAGAATATCTGGTTACACTTTGAGTTGCTTTTAAGGGTGCTTCCATAAGCTTATACTGGTCTTCAGTTGCTGACATAAACATGCATTTAATTAATCATAATTCTATAGCTGTTCCTTAACTCTTTAGAGCAGAAAATACAATCAAGTCAATGCGTTCTCCCAAAGCCTATCCTGAATCCAAACCAAACCTGTTTTCTAGGATCTGTAAGTGTGTCAGAGCCTATGCCATTCACTTTGTCTGGGTAACATGAATGATTTTAACAATAATTTTATCAATAGTAAAATTTTAATAATAAAAGAAAGGCAAACATAAATAAAGCATTTGTTATATTAAGATAAACAAAAAACAAATTATAATTTTAAAATGTTCTAAATAGCTGTTGTTTCTAGTCACCATTGGAGTTCTAGTCAGTACTACAACACCGGTGAAGGTTGAAAGAAAGCGGTACAGCTTCTGTACGCTTTGAGCTGACTTATTTTACAAAAGCAGACCCTTTGAAAACACTTAATTTTGTAATTCCCTGCCATGTTTTGCCAGAATTCCAGTAGAAATTAATATCACTGTACAGCTGTAAGACAGATTATTCTGCTATAATATCCAAGGGTTGAAACAGTCAGAAAAAACCCCATACTAGAACTAGGCAGCAAATGGAAAGGTAGAAGCTTCACAGATATTTGTCTGCTTTTTCATAAGGTGACATTGAAAACAACCACAACGTGAGAAACGCTGTGATGCTGCAGTCTGATCCAACAGGAAAGTACAGCAGTGGTGAAGGAGCTGCAGTGGTGGAGAATAGCAGCCAGAAGCTACTTCAATACAGAGAAAACCCCCCGTTCATAAAATACTGTTTAGTAAAGTGTAAAGTAGTGGATTCTCCTTTACTGTGTCAAAAGTTCTAGTTTTCTGTGTAAATTGAAACAATGGTCAGTTATAACAGTTTTTATGGATCAATGTAAGTTGTTTAGCTTGCTTTTGCAATAAATTATTGATATCTCAACAATATGTTAATACTATGGTGTAAGACCTCAAGTGTTAGAGTTTCAGGTATTCTGTAATTCACTTTGCTCAAATGAATAGGTAGTGGACAGCCAAAGGTAAAGCTATTAAATTATATTTAAAGAAAGATAGTGGAGGCTTCATTTTGATCTTGCATTCTTGTGTTTTTGTTTGTTTTTTCATCCTTCTCCTGCAACACACTATTGTCTCATCATGTGCATTTCTTGACAACATCCCTATCCCTTCTCAGACTTCATTTCCTTAGTCAGGGTGAGCTGCTCTAGTTTTCTGATTCGTACTTTCTATTTCCTTCCTAGTGGCCATTTTCTGTACTACTTGTTGTCAACACATACCTTGGACATTTCTCATGCTTTTTTAAAAAATAAACCCATTGTTATTTAGTGCTTCTGTAAAATTATGTTTCATTTAATAGCCTCTGGGCAGAAATATTGTCAAAAGCTTTTGAAAAGTTAAATAAATTATGTCAATCAGTTCCACTTCATCCACTTTTTTGTTACGATATTTAAAAATACTTTCAACCTACATAATCACGTGGGATTTTGTCCTACATTTGTTTCAAAAAAATACATGCTAGATGCAAAAATGTCATATTCTGTGGTGACTAAAGCAATAGTTTCTGTCAGTATCTCCTTAGCTTGCCAGCTTTCATTTATAAATCAAATAGTCTCCTTTGTGCTCTGAAACAACATGCTCCAGTAATTTAGACAGCTAACCAGAACTTTCTGGTACAGAAGTTAAAATAGCGGTGCACTCACTTCTTGCTGCAGGAAACAAATTCATGTCCTCCCTGAGGCAGCGCAATTGGAAGTTGGTTTTATGAGCCCATCCAGAACTCAAACTGACATTTGCTGAATATTATTCTGAGTTTGGTATGAGTCATGCCGCTAGAGATAAATAATTTATTTCACCAAAATATAGCACTCTTCAGCTCAAGGTGACCAAGGGAGGGCTTATTATCAAGGATCCCAATGCCATTTACAGAATTGATTAATGTAGAGACCACTGCTAGAAACACTGCTTATCCTGGGTCAGAATTTATTGAAATACACAGGAACTGTTTAGCTGGAAAGTAAATTTATTTTTGTCTTCCAAGGAAAACAGAAAAGCTAATAATTTTTCAAATGTTCTAGTTCTTACAGTCTCAAATTCCACTTTGAATAACTAGAACTATTGCTATCTTGCTAAGGTCTTAGATGCCTACAAATATCAAACTATTTCCTGAATTAAATGCAGATTTTGCCTACAAAAACCCCACAGCAGCTTATGATTAAGCCTACGATATACTCTATGCTTGTTCTTGCATCTGAGTCATTAGTTCTCATGCTTTATTAACTAGTTAAATTTGCAGTTGAAACTAATACAGGACTTGTTAGCTTTCAGTTGGTAGCATTCTTCCTTAGAAAACTGATGATACATAAACAAAAATAATGGTTTTGGTAATAGTTGTTATGACATCATCTAATGGTAAAAGACCAGCCTACAATATTTTAGTATTTTTCATTCAGAATCTCTGCTACTAAACCCAGCAGAAGAAATGCTCTTGATCTTGAAAGGGAAATATATGGTGTATTTGGCAGCAGTATCAATGCTTTTCATTGAAGCAAAGTGTAAACTATCACTGAAAGAAAATATTTATAGGAAGAAATGTCTTTTATTTCTGAGTTTTTCTAAAATTTGTTTTAGTTGCCTTATTTGAATTACAGTTGTTGCCTGTATGGACCTTTTCTGGGAAACCAGTGTTGCTATATATTTAGTTGGGGTGCCAGTCTGTGATCTGTATGTGCTCCGGGAGCTGATGCTAGAAAATTTATTGGTTTTGTTTTAAACAGAAAGGACAGTGACACGGGATCTCCAAGACCACTACAGGCAGGGGAAAACATACATTTTTTTTAGAAAAAACTTAATTCAGGAGAAATCTCTCTATATGCAAACATAGTGGTTAATGTCTCGTAGGTTTAGGGCTCATTCCCTCTGAGAAGTACTGCTGTACTCAATATTAAAAATTAAAGGTATTGAGGAAAGCATTTATTTGAACATATCAGTAGTCAGAGCTGTTTCACTGGGTGCCCTGGGAATGGGAACATTCCAGTACTTGTCTCACGTGGTACTGGAGGAAATAGGGGAATTATGGTATAGCAACTGATCCTTAATTGGTTTATTCCCAAAGAGTCTCTTGGTTTATATGCAAGAGGGTCAGTTCCCAGGATCTGCTGAAGAATGAGGACACATCCAAAGCCCATCAGAAGTCTTCCTACATAAAGATGGAACAAAAACACTAGAGGACAAGCATCATTGCTGTGGAATGAAAAAAACCAAAGGCATTTGGGAAAAGAGGTGATTCTAGATCTTTCTGTAACGTCACTGAGCTGTATAGAGCAAATTTACAACTACAGCTGTTATTGACTGAGCTTCATGCAACTTTTTGTACTGCTCTGCCCTTTGTCTAGGTTTCAAAATACTGAATTTTACAGTAATGCCTCATAACTGGCAGCATCACTGTGAGCTCCAGCAACATAAGAGGGAAGCAAGATATTGCAAGCTCAGACACAGAGGGCTGTTAAAGCTGGGTGAGGACGGCATCCAGTCATACCTGACTCTCTGTAACCAATAATGTCTTTCCCCTTCCTTTAGGGTTAGATGCATTAAAGTAAAAATCAAACAATTTATTCTAGACCCAGTGGAGGTGAGAGTAAGATGATCTCTCCCTCAGGCTGAATGTCTTCCTGAGTTCTACAAGAACTGAGTAGCGAATAAATCATGGAGCATCTCCTTACTTAGACTGTAATTCAGTTTTCCATTCAAGCTCTTTAGTAGTCATCTGCCTTGATGCTTGACAACACCCTTCTATTTCTTCGTAATACTGTTTGCCTCTTTAAAGGAAATTTCCTTTAAAAAGTAAATGCACAGTGAAAATTGCTCCAACAGTGGAATGCTTATTTTTTAAAATAAGTGTTTGTGCTTTCAAGGTAGAAAAGGTCTCTATATGTGCATATGCTAAAGCATCTCTTTGGTTTCAATTAATGTTCAAAAATAATGTAGTTGACTTTGCTATAGAAGCTGCTGGACAGATGTAATATGTGTCCAGGTGCAGGTTTTTAATCATTTGCAAAGTAAAAATGCATAGAGAGTTTATATGTAGAGATGTTGGATGCATTTATAGGCTGAAAAGTTACTTCTAGAAGTCAAGAAGTCAGATAACACAGAACAAACACCTGCAAATCATGTCCCTTAAATACTATGTGAACTACTGCATATGCTGCCTAATTCATTTCTGTTTCCTGATGACAACTCCAGAGAGAAATAGAATATTTATTGTGGGAGTCATAGCAGTGTAGAGAAATGGCTGAAACATTTTGAATTGTTTATTACCGTCTGTGTTAAACTGACTTCAGCTTTAAAAAGTTAGTGGAGGACAATCAAAAGAAGCATGACCAGCAGGTTGAGGGAGGTGCTGCTCTTGTGAGACCCCACCTGGAGTACTGTGTTCAGCCCTGAGGCCCTCAGCATAAAGACACAGACCTGTTGGAGTGAGTCCAGAGGAGGCCAGAAAGGTGATCAGAGGGCTGGAGCACCTCGCTTATGAGAACAGGCTGAGAGAGTTGGGGTTGCTCAGCCTAGAGAAGAGAAGGCTCTGGAGAGACCTTGTAGCAGCCTTCCAGCACCTAAAGGTCACCTACAAGGCAGCTGGAGAAGGACTTTTTACAAGGGTGTGGAGTAATAGGACAAGGGGTAATGGCTTTAAACTGAAAGAGGGTAGATTTAGATCAGATATAAGAAAGAAATTCTTGACTATGAGGGTGGTGAGGCACTGGAACAGGTTGCCCAGAGAAACTGTGGATGCCACATCCCTAGAAGTGTTCAAGGTCAGGTTGGATAGGGCTTGGAGCAACCTGGTCTAGTGGAAGGTGTCTGTGCCCATGGCAGGAGGGTTGGAACTAGATGGTGATCTTTAAGGTCCCTTACAACACAAACCGTTCTATGACAATGTGTTTTGGAAGCTCAGAGCCCCTCTGAAGAAATGGAAAACATGATAAAAAATATTTCAGAAATAAAGCAGCAATATATTTGTTTCCCACATAACAGTCACGAGCCATCCAGATGAATAACCTTACTGGGGAAAAAAATAACCAGCCAGTGCTCTTAAATATCTGCTCAGACAGACAGGCTTTGCATCTTAGCGTTATGAAAAGTATATATGTTCCAAACCCACTCTGTGCCATCACTCTGCCTCCATCAGCTTCCCTACCAAACAAGTAATTACTTTCCCCCCAGTTCATTAATTTTCAACCAACCATGCCACCAAAATACTGATTTCTCCCCTCTCCCCAGCCAAATCCAGCTCTCCTCCAATTTGCCCATTTTCTGCTCTACAAGAGCCCGTAATTGCATGGTGTCTTTCCCATCAACTCTTGCCACCACATTGCCCAAGGCACTCATTTTTAGCAGCTGAAAACTGATGTAAGTCAGGATGTTGCTCAACATGATCACAGCATAAAGATAGAACTTCTCCCTCTTTATGCCTATCAAAAGCTATAACTCCACATAAACCTACAAAGACAGGCTATTACTTCTGCTTACTGCTAATTGCTTCTTCAGATCAGACATACTATTTACTTGGTGTCATACTGTTCCATATTACAAGTATAGATACTGGCTTAACAGAGTTTTATTGTGAAGGGAATTAAGCTGTCATAACATCTCCACACTTATGTGCCATGGCACTGAGTTCTGGGGTTTAGCATGAAATAATAGAAAATCACTTTAAGAATAAAAAACCCCAAAGCCTTGCATTGCTTGTGTACTGCCAAATTAACAGAAAAGGAGATGATAAGCAGTTGAAATACAAGTGTCCCAAGGTATCCTCTTTTGTACTGATGTGGGAATGGGCCAGATCTGACATAATTTTTGCATTTTGTATCAGCTATAACAAAATCCCTAAATCTATTCAGGGTCTCTCTCTTTGTTTCTAGAGGAGCAGAGCAGGTTTGAACTGTCTGTGCGCATGTTTGTGTTTTCACACTTGTGGTGTAAGGAGTTAAATTAGCTGATGGTTTCCATTATATAATAACTGTGTATTTACTCTTTTTGAGGGTCATTTCAGTTTTCAGTAATGTTGATGCAAGATGTTTTTTTAATTTGATGGTTTAATTTAATTTTTTTCTTGCCATACTAGATTCTGTCTGTGCACCTAGTGTATCCAAAAATGGCTCAGTTAGTAGCTTCAAATTGTACCTGTTTTGAGTAAATGAGGCTGGGATATACAAAAGCCAGCAGCACCCCCGACAGAACTGTCAGCTCCACTCAGGGCTGCTGAACATTCACCCTCATGCCTGTTTACAAGTAGCACTCATAGCAATAGACACTTGGATGACAAGTGGAACTTGAGAAACTCTAATGATAGAAGTGTGGGCCTTCTGCAATGATTTTTGAATCCTCTGTGTAACTGCCGTGGTAAAAAATAAGGTGTTAAGTGGTTTATTTTAGATAACTTGGAGTTTTCCTTAGGATTTTAACAATGGTGATAAAAATCTCAAGTTCACTTTCTTTTCTAAATTTCTGATACCAATTTATGACCTCTGCTAATTGCATATTTTTTTATAAATCGCTGTTGAGCTCTAGTGTAATTTCAGTTGTAGTTTCTCTTCTGTATGTAATACAATATCATATGAAAAATATTCTGATATTTCAGAGTACTTTATATAAAAGATAGAAAATACTAGAACTAGAGAATAGGCTACGAAGAAATCTCTCCCCTATATCCCCTCCTCCCCTTTTTTTTTTAAGATTATAATTAAAAATACTTTATAACACAGAAATGTCCCCTGAGCTTCAAGTCTGAACATTCCACCTTCATGCCTCAGTTCCTCTGCTTATTATCTTTCATTGCAAAACTATCTGAAACTCAACTAAAAGGAAACCTTGGAGACTTCAGAGATACACTCCTCTTCTTGCTTTAATCCTTGGGATGTGTTTCCCTGAACTAGGGGACTGGTGTGGGGTCTCACTATGTGGTGTAACTGCAGTGTGTGACATCTTCCCAAATGATGCTGTATTAGCTCTTACTCCCACAGAAATACCATTAGTGAACTGACTGAGGGGAGAAAAGATAGAAAAAGCCTCTCATACTTTCTTTTGTCACAGGGAGATAAATCTTGGAAGCAGAACCACTCACAGAAGTGATGTGGAGATTGTTGCCCCACAGCTTCCACATGTTATGTGTGGGGCAGGGGAAGGATTTTGCTAGATTCTTACCAAGCATAGCCCGCAAATGTACTTCAGAAAGGTTTGTGAAACCTTTCCTGGCTCAGAGATTTAGCCGGTTCCTTAAAGAAATGCAATTCTCAATTGTCCTCTGAGGTCCTTCCTCACTTTTCCTGCCCCGACAGAATGGAGATAGCGAAGTACAAAAACCCCATTAGTGCCTCATTGAGGGAAATGCTGTAGGGTGGGTTCAGACCTCAAACCCCACTGACCTCGCAGAGAAGAGATCTGGTGCTTCTTCCTGCATCACTGGGCAAGATTCTTTCAGATAACAATACAGTTAATGTGTCTCATGTATTACAAATGCTTTCAGTGGCATGTTTAATAAAATTACGTCTCTATAAAACGTAGGCCTTGACTACAATTAAGCTGAGCCATCCATAAAATACAAGTAGGTAGTTCAGTAGCAAAGAGCTGTGTTCTGAAGCAAGTAGGGATTTGTTTTCAGTAGGGAAAGCAACCTATTGATTTAGACACATCCTGCTAAAAATACAAGTTTTACTGCTGTTTGTTCTTTGTGAATAGAGTTGTTTGAGTCCCTTTTATGTTTTATTCAATCCTCCAATAATAATAAAAGGATTTCATTTAAAAATGTTTAGCAATTCAATGTAGTACAGAACTCATATGGTTACTTAGTTCCTTTCAAAAATATTTTCTCTGTGAAAGCTACCTTGCCTTCCTGCAGCTCAGGGAATTACAATTCTTGTTTTGTGAGGGGAAAACTGAGGCTATGTGCAAGCTTCAAATAATTGGTTTTCTTTGGGTGACAATATAGGCTTTCATTACAAAGCCAGGATTTTTTGGAGTACTGAAGCACAGCTGGTGTTCTTTGAATGGGGGAAGTTGATGTTTCAAATTCTTGGAACCTTCAGAACGTTTGAGATTGATCATGTGTTTTTTCATGGTAACTGTATTATTCAGAGGAACGTTACTAATGAGAAAGCAAGCCTGTCATCTCTCTAAGTGTGGTGCAACCTACACAGGAACAATCAGACACAACGTGATTACAATTTATTGGTTTTTATGTGTACACACACCCACGAACATTATATATATAAATATATCTTCACTAACATATCTAATGAAACATACACTTTTTTTGCCAAGAAGCAACATAAGAAAAGCATATCCCCGCACTTCCTTGGAGACTGACCAGTGCAGAAGAACAAGAGAGTATTTATCTCTGTGAATTATCAACAAGGAAATTCCTAAGCTGCTCTTTGTGCATGGATAATGAATTTCCCAACAGCTTCATTTAAGACCTATTCTTCCACAAGCCTCAGTTTTAACACAAGATATAGTCCTACTAGGTAAATGCATATTTCTGCTTTATAATTAAAAACTAGTGCTTTGAGTTTTGATTAGCACTGAATGGCGAAAAAACTCCTCAGTAACAGCTAAATATCTGCCCAGACAGATGGATGCTGCATCATAGGATGAACTTCTGAGCAGTCCTCAGGGGCAGAGCCAGAAACTCCAGTTCAAGAACCAGTCAGAAACCTCCATGTATTGATAATTATAGTAGGCTCATTTATTATGGAAATGAACTCTAGGGCTGAGCTAAGCATAGAGCTAAATATTAAGACCTTAAAGATTTAAATTGGGACTAACACCAATTTAGATTTGAGCACTTGGACGGGTGTTGAGAGTCAAGCTTCTGGCAGCAAACTTTCTGCAATAGTTGCCTCTCTCTAGCATACTCCGGCCTCCCACAAGCTTCCATTTTCTTTCGTTCACACAGACTCCGTTTGTAGAATCATTCTTTGTCTCTTTGATGTTCTTTCCTTATTTCTGAGCTATTTCTGACACCTGCCACTCTAAAATAATTGTTCTTGGGCTAGTATTATCCTCTGAGTTGCTGATGGAAAATTCCATAAGAAAGCAAATTTCATTACCAGTGACAGAACAGCTTAAGTAATATAGATAACACATAAGTCATCATAAGGCATAATGAAAAGAGTGATACTGATTTTTGCAATGGTGGGTGTTAGACAAGCAATTCAGTATCTCTCTAAAATTAACTCATCAAGTATCATGCTGTATTTGGAAACTAACTTCATCTCTATAAACACTAGCTTCTGCAGGAAAGTTCCTGGTAGGGTTTGAACATCTCTCTCCATGGCTTTTCCCTGCCTATTATTTTTACCATGAGACAGGCAGGTATTGGCAAGACATCTGAAAAGTTGCTCAACAGTCTCGAACTTAGAAGAAAGAGCGCACTGCAGTTCATCAGCTTGCAATCGCTGGTGTAATGCTTTTCGCCCTGGGATTCATTCTATGTTCTAAAACATATTACACTGAAGATACAGAATGATTGAAAATAGTGACTCTTATACAGGGGGCCATGCACTGAATGACAGCCATCTGATGTCACCGTTATTTGCTTGCTCCTGTAACTTGAGGTTACAGTATTCCCTTTTCTGTAGGAATGTACTTGGCCTCCATTCAAGAATTATGAAAAAATCCACAGCAACAGTAGTAAAATGTCATTTTTTTTTTTCAAAAGAAATCCTCAATAAGCGATGATCTAAATGAATGAAGCTTGATAAATGTGATGAGAAAAAACACAAACCCACTGTCAAGCATGTCAGTTGCCCATAAAAAGAATCTGTCAGAGCTGAGAAAAAACTTGAGAGAATCTGTACCAGAATTCAGGCAAAAGATTAAATAAATGAAAAAAGTTTAAAATGGTAAGAAATTGTTTGCCATTTTAAAGGAGCTTTACTTTCCTGATTTTATTTATCACTGAGGCAATACACTTTCTGCTAGTGTGAGAGCAAGGAAAGATTTCTTTTCTATATATAATAATAGTGGACTTTCAAAAATGCTTTACTTTTTCCCAAGAGTTTTGCTCAACTCCTTGAGGAAATAGTACACACATACCTGTCGGAAAAATTGGTTTCAGACAATTCAGAAGATGCTGAAAATTTTTCACTTGCAAATTAAATCGTTAATTATGCTAATCTCTGAAAAAAGTGACAATTAAGCAATCACATTTCTGGTCTCTATGCTGTCATTTTTTTCAGCCATCCAATGGTTGAAAAAGTAATATGCATTACTAGTTTTACTTTCTGCTTTGAAACTTCATTCTCCGAGAGCAAGTCAATTTTACTGTAGCCTCTGTTCCTGACAAGCTATTAAAAATAGGCAAAATCATTTACAAAATTGGTTTAGTTTTCCATCAAAATTAAAGTGATTCATACCTAAAGCAATGGACAGCACACAGAAAAATAGAAACGTTCCTATCAAGAAGGCTTGGGGTGAGAAATCATGTTACATGTTGATGTTCAGCCAAGTAGTAAGCAGTATCAGCAGTGTCTGATTGCCAACTTTTTTTTTTTTTTTTTAATAGTTTGATGCAGACAGAGATGAAGAAGAAGTGTTCTCTGACATAAGTTCGGCAGTTGACAATAAACTATTCGCAAACAAAGAGGCTGCAGCAGGTGAGTTAATGTTAAAGAACTACATTTTTATACTGCATTTAACATTAGGAGGATTCCTTTTTCACAGTCCTCAAGTGTGGATGTATGTACTGTAGCAATCTTGACCTCAACATTTGCACAACCAAGGGCAAAAAATCTCTTTACACTTGGAAACTTCATACAACCCACCTAACATCTTATCTACGAGCTCACCTTAAAATAATATGGGTAGTCCACTAAAAAACTACAGCCCTAATACAAAAACTGCGTAAGTTGGTCAATTCAAGTTGTCAGCTGTCTCAGTTCCAGATGATACCTCAGTGTTCACCAGAAAATCAGTCCTATGAGATCAGTGAACATACTTCCTCCCTAAAACTTGGTACTCATTTTGAAACTGTGTGAATATGTCAGGCGTTTTGGGGGAGTTATTTATTTATATATTTATTATTTGTGCTTACTGAAGCTTGAATGTCTTCAGAGAAGAAGCCTCTGAGGGACAAAGGACTGCAAAAGAATTGAAGCTAAAAATCAAAGTACTGAAAATCCATAACATCTGTCAGAAATATTTTGCTTGAGGGGAACATAAAAATGTTCCTTGTTAACTTCACAACTTTTTCTTTTCACACATGGCATCCCTGGCTGCCTTCCAAGTAGACCATGAGGGTTATATAGATAGATGAGGTCACAAATGTCTTGTAAAATAGGACACAAAAAGAAAATTTTAAGTGAAATATTTTTCTGTAAAATTTACTAGCTTTATGAAAACAAAGATTAGACATGTATAGTAGAGAAAATCATGTATCTGATCTCTGTTTACAGGAAAACTAATCTGCCATAAATTGGCAGACAAAGTAGCTTCAGTTATTTGTGATTGTGAACAATCTTCTGGGGGCAGCCAATTCCTAATTGATGAAGCACAATGAAGTCTAGTAGGAGCAATACATCTATTAGTATCTTTTTTTTGACAACGGGAAGATTACTTTCTTCTGGTAGCAAGACATTTGCAAAGAGCAGTATTTCAGGCAGAAAGACTAGGTCATGTTTGAAGGTTTGAAAGGGGGTTCAATGCGAACTAGCCTACAAAACCCATCCATAAGGTTTTTTTGATAATGTTCAAAAGAAGATAAAGATGAATTATCAAGGCGGGGTGGTGGGGGTTGATAATGATAAAAAGTGCATTAGCTAAAAACCAGGTTTCTAGTGGTCAGCTTTGAGATAAGATGCACACAAGAATAAAGACCACTAGCTTTCTCCATTAAAGGGTACGCTTTCCTCTTTTGTGCTTGGCCTTATTCCTAGAGGCAAGAGATTAATTCCAAATGTAAAATGCCATTCCCATTGCATAGCATTGTATTGATAATTATCTGTGGATTTCCTAATTAAATGAGCTAAGTACTGAATAGCAAGAGGAGGAAAGAAGTGGCATAAAGGTAGAGCTGTGACAGATTGACAACAGCTAAACAATTTGCACAAATTGGTTGTGATTCTGGGTAAGTTCCGGTCAGCTCCTTGAAAGCCTGATGTACTTAATTCCTCACTGAAATAATTGCAGAGCTATGAGCTTTATGAGAAGCCATGCCACAGTCATCTAATTGGTGCATAACCTGTGCACCGATAATAGTAAGGAGATTTGAAGCAGGATTTCTAGAGATCCTATGAGATGAGATATTTAATTTCACTTTTTGTCTTTTAACGTTATTAGTAATATTGCAATATATTTTGGTTCCTAGTGGCTAACATAAACATAGTATTTCTAATATTTTCATACCTCCACATCAATCTAATTCATATGTTATACTTGTAAAATCCAGTTGTAATCAACTGTGTAACAATGTATGCTGAGAGAAAATAACTGAATATTTTTATAGATTAAAATACAATTTTCTCATTGTTGCCTTTTATGACATATTAAGACTTGCTAAGAGCAACAACCTGTCATGAAACTCAACAGTGTAAGGCTGCAATAAAATTTGTATTAGAAACATCTTACTGAGAGCAAAATTAAAATGTAATCATTCTAATGCTCATCAGTCCTTCAGTAAATTATTTCTCTTATATTCCACTCAAAATTTATCTTCTAAGCAGTTGTCTTGCCCAAGAGCTGATATGCAATGCATATGTTCCATAACATAAAAAGACATTTTTATTTTATTGAGCTTAAATGTGTTTATAAGAGAAGCAACATGTTCCACAGGATCATGTTAGATTACTTTTATGACAGTCAGTGTCGGACAATGCAAATACTGTAGTTGTTAAAATATGAATTTAGGCATATTTGAGGCAATGAACCATATTGAATAGAATTGCCGCTAGGATTTGAAATAAGTAACAGATTTAAGCAGGGACTGGAAATACATTAGCTGATTTGCCAAAACACAAATGGTCCAAGAAGCAGACTTAATTAACCTATTTGATGGGGTATTAGCTACCTTGTAATGGGAAGTTTAAATCAACTGCAAATAAATTTAGACAGCTCAGTACAAGTTAGTTTCATTGTATAAATGAATTTAGTGAACTGTGAAAAAGCAACGCTTGACATTTGCAATCATGAAAACTTAAGGATGAACACGCTTTCAGAGAAAGTGACACGCACCCAGGCTCAGAACACTGAAACACCAGAGACATTTACGGCCATAATGCCCCTGAGTTCTGGAGTGCATTTCTGTGGTAGGAATCACACACCTGCCTGTAACAGCCATACCCTCTCAGCTTTCCATGGCCAATCCTGTGCAATTCAGCTTAGGAGCAATAAACAATACGTAAAATATGGCATAAAATTTCAAAGTACATCCTCATGGTGAAGGAAGCAACTGAGCATAGCCCTGTACCCCTCGGGCGGCAGCGGAACCCCTCTCCCTGAGCAGCAGATTTGCCAGGGGCAGCTCCTGTCCGCACACTCTTGTACAACTGCAGCCGCCCATCAACTCAGCTCGTCCCTCAGAGCCGGGTCATTGGATCCTCTCAGGTTCCTAGCAAGGCAAATCTTTATGAATGATGCCTTCAGTGTCAAGATACAAAACCTAGGGGGAAAAAGGGAATGCATTCTAGCTGATTTGCTCTTTCTTTTTTCAGCAGCCTGCTCCTCCCTGGAGAGCTGATTATTCAGTTGACAGGGATTTAATAAAAACTTCCAACTGACTTATTTTTTAATTGTGCAGTACTGTACCTGATAAAATCCTCTCTGTATTTTCCCCTAAAGAAAACACAGGGCACATGAAAATGACCAGGTTTCCCTTACTCCAACTTCATGTGTGCCCTGAAATTGAGGATGCCTATTTAACTGCTAAGACTACCTTTTCAGATCAGGTGCTTGCAAGCTATTCCTCCATGGCAGTAGAGCCTTCATGCATTTTCTTAATTTTTTTAACTGTTGAGTTTGAAATTGATAGAGTTACTCAGATCATCTGCAGTAGGTTCATACAAGCACATCAAGACTCTAAGCTAACTAAGAGCTGAAATTATCTGGTGGAATGGGGCACCCCTTTAAAAGGAATTCAGACAATTCAGACTGTAAGACTTTTCTCCTAATGGTAAACAAGTATTAATATTTTTTTTTAATAGCCTAGTTCTCAGTGTACCAACTTACCAAAGGAAAAACAACAACTCAGAAAAGGCAATGAAACTTCTGATCAGGTGTTCTGTTGTCAGAGCAGATGTGCAGCCTGCAGACCCACTGGAAGCAGCAGGGCATGTTTGCTTCCAAACACTTCACCCAATCCTCCTGTTTTCCTGAAGACAACGTTTTATGTTTCCCCTTTGATAGCTGAACATTGCCACAAGTTTTACATGAAATGTTGCTGATTGAAACTTGGGCTTAGAAAACCTGAGCTGAATTTTGAATGATCCCCTTTCCAACACTCTCCCCTCAGCTTTAGCCTTGCCGGGAGCTTTGCCCCCACCAGCACTGCTGACTGCCGGTGCTTTGCAAAGCGGCTCTGCCGCACATACTAGCGATTAGTTAGCGAGCCCGTTGTCCTCCCCTAGAAGACCTGTTTTAGCAAGATTTAGTCCAAACTCAGCAAAATATGCTCCATCCAACAACAATCTGAGCTGGAGGATAGCAAAGTACTCATGCTTATCCATACTGCACCAGGGATATCACAGGTGCTCTTACATGTTCCCTCATTGCTTTATCTTGTCCTGTGAGTAGCCGTTTGCTTCCATTCATTTCTGGTAGGTTTGTCTTTACACAATTTGAGAAGGGTAGAGAAGTCTGTATACTGTTCAGTGATAGATGGTTATGGATTTTGTTAGTTTTCATTGAACCAAGAAAGAAAAGAGATATGTTTTAAATTTTCCTGACCTTCCTTGAATATACCTTAGAAAGGAGCTATGCTTCCCCAAGGAAACTGGTGTCCTAGTTCAAGAAAAAAAAAAAAGGCCTTTAAGATGCTTGACCATATTAAAATTATATAACCATTATGGCTTTTATCACTTAAGATACATTATGGATGAGTATTCATTTTCAGCCTGACCTTTACATTTAAGTTTGTGGCACCATCTCTCATATTAAAATTTCTAACTAAAGATACATACTGCTCTTGGTAGTTAAGTGACAGTTAATCAAATACTTGCACACAAGTGCCTTTAAAAGTGACTGATGTGTCAAGGTAGGCCAGTGCTGGTGATGACTGAGGCTCAGTTAAATTTTATTATTAACAATGATGCAATGTTAAGAGTGAGATGTCAACTATGTAAAATAAATAAAAAGATTTTCTCAGCAGTTGTAAATTTGGTTGTATATATCTTTACAAACAGGTATTTTCATAAGACCATAAACTGCTTATGCCAGAGAATGTACTGCATATATACATGTGACATTCTATGGCAGCAAGAGTAAAATCCCTTTCTGTTATTTTTTTTTTTTATAGCAATCTGATAAAGTATACATGAACATTAGGGGGGAAAAAACAAAAACAAAACCACCACCACACATCAGTAGATGGTAGACCTAAGTCCTTCCCCAGTGTCTCTTACGTAGTCCAAAGAGTTGCATCAAAGATTAATTTGGCAGCAATCTTAATATGGATTGGAAATTAAGACACCCTGAAATCATCATCTCTACCAAGCAGTTATGGTTTTAGTCATCGTGATATCCAGTTCCTCTCCTCTGTTCTCTCTCTTAGTCATGTTTCGTTCACCACCTACATAGATTATTACTATGTAAACTTTAAAAGCAAACAAAAGCAGGTAATACGTAAATGCATCTGGAACAAATAGAACCACAAAATTTGTTACTGATAGTGCTTGTTACAGAGCCGCCCATACAAACATCTCTAATGGCGAGAAAACAACCCGGGGTCAGCAATAGTTTTAAAATGACGTATCCTCAATACCAGTGCTCGCAGCAACATCACACCACCTAAAGACACCTGTAACCCAGGAGGGGGGAAGTTTTTTTCCTCTTCCTCATCAGTGATCTTGTCTGACTGGGGACATGAAGGCACTAAACTAAGCACATTTAATGCTTCCCCTGGTGTTACCTGCTGCTCCGCACATGAAGATAGTGATTGGACTCACCTGCGGCTACTGGCTGGTTACAATTTTTACATCTCTGTGTGTCATTACAGTATTTTTGTTATTCTCATTTTAATAATGCTGTGAAAAATACTCCTGTAGTCACATGCCTATTGACATTTGAGTGTGTATTGAATATACATAGGATTTGGTTTAGGGCTGCACCATCTGGAGGGCACAGGAGGCTGTTTCCTACCTTGTTGCCCAGAAGTGAGATAACCCGAACAGGGTAATAATGCCAGAGTATGAATGTGTTGTCCATGCTGCACCCTTCCTATGTTTACATGGAAAGATGATTAGTAGTTTAGCCTCCCATTCGAGTTTAGCAATGACTACCCCTCTTCATGACTTCTTGAAATACCAAGCTCAGTTTCTGTTATCCTGCACCTTCAGTAGCTCAACTGTAGCTGAACTGCAAAGCTCAGCCAGGTCAAGGCTTCTCAGCAACTGAATTTTGCATCCCAAATGCAAGAGGCTGCATGACTTGCTGATCCTTGCATCCACAGGAGGATGACAGGGAGAAGGGGCAGAGCCACACTGTCACCTTGGAAAGGGGCAGGATAGGACAGGCATGGAGACTGTTGCTGCGGGAAGCACGCTGCTTTGGTCCCATCAGCATCACTCCAGGATCCTTAGCTGCTAATCAGCAGTCAGTCAGTATTTCCTTTCTCTTTCCTAAACGTGGTTTGTATTCTCCCCTGAGCCAAGATCCTTGTGGCAGTTTTACAATTGCAAGTCATGGCACACAGGACACCCTGCCCAATAAATTGGCAATCTAGCTGAAACAATTCAGCATTTAGTATAACCATTCCTTATTAAGATTTGTGGTAGCTTTTATGGATGCTTTGAAGGCTTTGTTAATGGGGTACCACTCACCTGGCTACTCTGCGATCCAAGGATCCATTTGGATGTGCTAGATTTTGCATACATACAGACAATATTATAATATTACAGTGTTCCATCACATAAAGTGAAAATTTCCAATCCATTTCTGAAGTCTAATTTCTTTTCCTATTTTAGGGCCAAATGACCTCGATTGCAATCTGATTATGGATTCTGGAGATACTGTTTATACAGAATTTGACTTTGAAGACCAGGTAATTTTATGTTTATATGGCCTCTCTCTAGACAGTTTTCTAGTTTATGTACATCTTGTGCTATACAATTTGGCTGAATGAGGTGATGAAACTTTAAGGGTACCTAAGCCAAGGGGCTTTTTAAGTGTAATACACGAAAATTTGTGATACACAGAGGTTGCTTTCTAGTTATGAGAAAAGAGTGGACATTATTGTGGTATTAAGAGCCCATATCTTCCATTACTGTACATTGCTTAGTTTCCTCCACAAATTTTAAAACATTGACAAATGTGGCAAACAGAATTATTGGAATGCACTGTAAATCTACTGTATATTTAAGAGGGAGTAAAACAGTTTTCAGGAGACGCATGAAAATACAAAAAGTGTGAAATGTAACTAAAACCAAATCAAGCATTCTCCCCTTGAAAAAGTATTTTTAAGAATAAAACAACAAATGCTTATAGTATGTTGAAACAAGCCTTTCCGCTTACCCTATTCTGTCCACATCTAAAACCTAAATTTTGATAGTGTTTTCCTTGTACATAGGAAGAAAGAAGGCTAGAGAGGGGAAAAAAGGTTGTATACATCTTTCCCCTCTAACCTTCACCTCAGCACTGGTAAGGCCATATCTGGAGTACAGCGTCCAGTAAAACATATGGAGCTACTTAAGAGAGTCCAGCAAAGGGCCACTAGGATGATTAAGGGACTGGCCCATCTGTCCTATAAGGAAAGACCAAGAGAGCTGAGAGTGTTCAGCCAGGACAAGAGAAGGCTCAGAGGCAATCTCATCAGTGCATACTGAAATCTGGAGGTAAGGTGCAAAGGAGAAGGAGCCAGGCTCTTTTCAGTGTTGTCCAGTGGCAGGACAAGAGACAACGGGCACAAACTGAAACACGGGAGGTTCCCGTGGCTTGGATTCTGTGTTAAGGTTAAGCGGTATTATTCTTGTTACTGTGCTGTGAATAAGCATTAAAAGAATATATATCAAGTACAAACTTGCAGTTGAAGAAAGTCATTGTCAGATGCTTCATATTTATACATCTCTCTCAGACTGAAGGGGTTTTAGCACTGTTTTTACTTCATTTCTCCTTCTCTATTTGATAAGAGTATTGCACTCTTGCCAGAATGGGAATGTGTTGGTCTGGCAAAATAATGAGGAAGGCTAACCGCCACAGCTGGCAGAAAGCTTGTTTGCTATTGACAAAGACAATAAGGTCTCATTGTAGACTCCTTGTTTAGCCTCATGTAAGAGCCACATGCAACTTTATTCAAAACTACGATCAGTGTTTTTATGGACCATGCAATGTATCATCAGTGAACCATATAGTTTGAACTTATAAAATAGTATAATTTTCATCTATTTCTTTCTGTTTGTTTTTTTTGTAACTATAAAACTTGTGCTTATTATTTGAACATATATGTTTATATAGAAATATTTATATTATTAACAAGTATCTTTATACCCAGTCCATATGAGACGCCTTGTACAAATATAAAAGAAAATATAAAGGAGAAAGCAATTGCAACCAAAAGCCCTTACCATCTAAATTTTGGAATGGCTGAAGCAAGTATTATATACAGAAGCAAAGAAGGGAGTGGAGATTGCCATAAAGTCATAATACCATCTAGCTATCCAGTCTAAAAAACAAGATTAGAAATTACTCTCAGGAAGAAAAGATCAATAACTAAATTCAGGAGAGAGGAACTGCATGCATTTGAAACTTGAGCTCATTTTGACTGCGGCGGTGATTCAATACTCCAGTGATTTACCACATGCTGTTTATGATTGCACAAAGCATCAACAACCTTTACTCAGAGAATCTCAAGTGGAAAAGGAACGCGTGTCTGGATACAAATGTGTCATGCAGTGATGTTATTGCATAGGAAATCTGTCATGAGAATGTGGGGGATAAGAAGGCTGGTTTCTAAGCAACCTTACACAGCTGAGCAGCTAAAAGTGGCTGAATTTTAGCAGAACATCTTGGTAGTCACTGAACAAGAGGAGTTGGAGGTTAGAGCAGTACGCAACATGTACTGAAGACAAAGCCACAGCTGGCGATGAGCATCACTTGCCACAGCTGAAGCGGACGTACAGAGATACCTTTGCACTTTCTCATTCTTGGAATGAGCCAGGAGAATCTACTGCGTAAACTAAGCCAACAAAGAAGTATCCGTGTTCTTCAGATGCGCACTACTCTTTGCAGAGTAACCTCTCTGACTGGCAGGCAGGAGCAAAGAGAATGGCTGGTGTGGTTCCAACTGCCGATGTAGCCACCAGCTCATCTAGCAGTGCTCCAAAATACAACGATGTGCTTTGAGAAGCACTTGGTACCTGTTGTTGAAACAGTGCAAATCAACACTAACACAGGCCAAGATCTGTTTTTTCCAGAGGAGTTGGCAGGGGAAACTGAACTAAAAGTAACTCAGAAAAACCTTGAGCTTTGTAGTCTACATTTTATAAATGAACGTTCAATTAAATTCATGTAACTAAATTAAAAGCAAGCTGATTGTTTTCTACCAGCTATGCATGAATACTTCAAGAACTAGAACACTTGTAATCACTAAGTCCCTATGGCATTGAAAGGCAGGAGGGAAATACTTTTTTTTTTCCTAAAAGGCTTTTTTTTTTCTCCAAATCACTAATAACTATTTTTCTGTTCTTTCTCAGATCTGTAGCTGTCAGATATATTATTCCAAAAAAATAAAAATAAATTTAAAAAAATAAAAGCAGCCAGTATCTCTCATGGAGAACGCCTTGTGGAAGAGCCAAGCAAAGTTTCACGTGGTAACAATCTCTATAGACTTTTCTGGAGTAATGATTACAGTACTCATGACTTGATTGAAAAACAGAAAAGCACAGTAAACTGATAAGTTCCAGTTATTTTCGTCCATATTAAGACATCAGAAATATGTTTTGGGCCACTCATTTTTGGGTGCAACAGCATAGCTTCTAATGAGGGAAGACCTGTGCTTTATAGAATATTCTCAATTTGCAGAACTTGCTGTCATGACTAGTGTCTGGTTTAATAAGGCTTGTCTTTTGCTGCTGGAATGCACTCAGTTGCGATACAGGTTTTCACTGTTCACTGTGTTAATTTATACTTGCTATTCAATTTCCGGAGAGGCTGTCAATATAACGCCACTTGTTTCCAGAAATCAGACAAGTTTTATCTTTAAGAATTGGATTTTTGATTAGAAACCTACCATTTGGCTTATTTCAAGTGCATTCACGCCAAAATGGAGTATTGAAATATTGGCACCAGTGAATCCTATCAAAGAGTTCCAGAAGAAGAGACAATCTAGTTATTTTCTTGTGAAAACAAGGCTTTCAAGACAACCTTAGCTAGTTTGAGGAATATTTGGACTAATTAGAGAAAAAGTTAAAACATCCAGTCAGACTGTAGATTGAATACAGTCCTGAACAAGTGCTTATAGAATTGATGAGTTTAAAGTTTGGGAAATATGAAAATCAGACAAACTTCAAGTAAAAAAAATTTAAAAATATACTTAGCTTCCTCCTATATGGGAGGGGGGAAATCTATTTCTCTTCTACAAAACATGGAAACACATTTCTGTGCCTCAAATAAAATTAGCAGTTCATAGCTGGTGCATTTCCATGTCCTTCCAGTGTCCGACTGCATTTACTTATGCAATTAGGTAAATGCAATGTTACATCCAAAGGAGAGATTGCCTTTTTTGTTCCCCAAGTGTGCCAAAGGCATAGGAAAAGCAGATGTAAAAAAGACTGAAAGATAATAAAAGGTTTTCTGTTCAGCAGTGACAAGCAATCTATTGAATTAGGAAAATTGCATAACCCAATCTTTGCTGGAAGTGCAGAATGTTTTATAATTAGAAAATGTGACAGCTCTCTTGAAAAGCAACAAGCTAAACTAAAATGAAGTGGAGGAAAAAAAGCCCTCAAAGAGGCTTACTCTCATCCTAACGAGATGAAACAAGCTCTTGATTAAAAGTTGTTGCCATGTAGTGACAATTCTTACATCTTGCTGTTGTTTCACACCCAGAGCACATACGAATTGAGGCTTTAGGGGAGCAGGAGGAAAGCTTTAAGCAAACTGATGAAAACCAGACTCCATTGCTACCAAGACTGTACCAACATTTCCGGCCTGACTGATTATTATAGCTTGAAACTTAAATATTCAAGAGAGATAATGAAAAGGCCCTGAAAGTCTTTTCAATGAAGAAGCAGAACACAAATATTCCTAAAACTGATGGGCAACAGCAAATTGAAAGCCTCATTTAACTATAGCTCTGTGGATTAAACCAAAGACCGTTTTCCTCCTTCAGTATCTTTCATATCAGTTGTCACTTTGATTTGACTCCATTTTCTCTATGTCAAAGATTCAGTCCAAGTAATTTATTTAACCCTTCAGACACAGTGCTCTAGGGCTGACATTACAATACGACAGAGTGAACTGCACATCTCCATTAGCAGAAGCAATTTTCATTGGGACTTCTAAATCTACTTTTCAAAATTAGATAAACATTGATTAAATCATTTAAGGGGTCAGATCTAGAATGTGCTATATTAATCATGTGCTTTCTCTTTACTTGAGAACATACAGAACTTCTGATATAACAGCAGTTTTATTTATATATGCTGTGCAGCATTAATCGTTATAGGACTTAGTAGAATGACAAAGAGTATCCAGAAGCCATTTGGGCTTTCAATGCTGAACTCAGTGTCCATTTCTCTTTCACTGATAGGCAGTGGTATCAATTTGAATTACAGATTCTGATTCTACAGGGAAACTGATTAAAACAGGACTACATAAAAGAAACTAAAATAGACTCTAGAAAACTCAGAATGGTTGTAAAACTCTGTTCCCTCAACATTTGTTTTTGTTAAAGAGCACAGAAGGGTGGACTCCAATCTAGTTTAAGGATCTCTGTGAAAAGCGATAATGCATAAGCATCCAAAGAGATGAAAGAGCTAGAGGTGCAGGCCTAACTACAGAGAAAAGATGTTTAATAGAAACGTACTGAAGTCAATGAACAATCTGTTCAGTTCAAGTTGCCATGGAAACTGTCCTATTAAATGCTTAAAAAAAAAAGTCAGTTCTAGAAACAAAGTACTACAATTTGCCTGTATAAAGTGCTCCCTTAGTAAGCTCAAACCAAGTATATTTTGGTGCTTTTCTATCATTTTGTAAGCTTGAAGAATTATTTTTCTCTTTCAAAGTCACCATTGTACACTGTAGTAAAGGCATGTGAAAGAAAGGCTACTGCTCTATTTCCCCCATGCAAACCATGGTGAAATAGGCGAGAAAAATTGCCCTAGACTCAATCTGCTTTTTCTCTTTGCAACGCCAGAAACAGTTACTAACAGACATCATTTGGATTTACTTTCTGATAATACATACATTAGGGGCAACTGAACCGCCATGGTTAGTTTAAGTCTTTGCATCCCCATTTCTTTTCTGTTTCTGAACCAAAAGTTGCTGCCCACAGCTCTGATGCGCAGTACAGGGCACGAGGACCCGGTTACAAGGATGGTGGGGATGTGAGTTACTAGAGATTTAAACAACAATAGCATCATTCTTCAAGATGCGCTGCATTTATGCTCCACGGGATACTTCTGCAGTAACTTAGGAAGCTCTTCTCTGTGGCTTGTGGATGGTGTCTGTAGAAAAGAAGCGTTACAATTTGCAGTATTTCACCCTCACTTTTGTAGGCAATAGCACTAGGAGAGCATACCTCCTTTCCTTCTCTCCACTGGCAAACCTGAGGCCTTAGCCTTTCATGCAGAAAATATAACTTTACAGCTAAATTTGAGTTCTGCGTTTTACATGTTTATCTTTACAGCCCAGAGAACCTCAGGGAATATCAGGCATCCCACCCAGTCAATGCAAATATGATCCACGTCAGAACATTTCACGTTGCACCTCAAGCTCATAAAGAAATGCAAAGATGTATTTTAAATTACCCCTCCCCACCTCCTAGATTTAGACACCTTACTCAGAACCGAGGGTTCTGTTCACATAGTCCAGTATCCCTGAAGACAGCTACCAAAGCCCTTCCTTAAAAGTATTTGTAGCAGCAATTCTGTATTTTAAAGCATTGAAGAAGAAACATATTTTTAGAAAATATTCATATTTCTTAATCATGGTGAAGGTACATACTATAGACTTTTACGTTTGCATATTAAACTGCAGTGATTGCAAAGATGGTATTTTAATATATGGGATACAAAACTGCTCTTTAAATAACTTATTTGTACTGTGTTGAAGCAGAAGCGTGGCTTTTCTGGGTACATTGGAAACACTTAAAAAAAAAAAACAAACCTCTATGTATTTTCAGGAAGCCATATGTTCCCTATTTGGTGTCTTTTTCCTCCTTGTGTATCCCATGATTTGCAGTCAACTTTAGTCAATTTGGGCTTAAATACCAGTCACAAGGAGCAAGAAGTGGCCTAGTTTTATAATCCGTGCACAGTAGCACATCTAGGATCAGTGAACTGTTTCCTCCCATTGTTCAATTCCTTCTTAACAGGGAAGTTCTTTATAAATACTGTGGAAATTCCTTATCGAAAGTTATAAAGCTACCTAATAAAACATAAATAAATGTTTTAGTAAACCTAGAATATGCTTATTCAAACGTTAAGCAGAGAAGGTCTTTAAGAGGTAAAATTTGAGCACAGCTCAACTTTTATCTTAGTACCAGCAAATCGTAGGATCTGAGGCCACACGCTGGTCTTATTTTTACAATACCCTATTCTTGTCCTTCTCTGTGCCAAGATCTTTCAGATGATGCTCTACTTCCATATTTTAAGAGGTCTGTTCTCATTAGCTACGTTTCCCGAGTCTACATTTCTTCGCTCGCTCTCCCTGCTGCAATTCTGTGCGTTCTGTGTCTGTGAATCATGTATCTGTGCATGTGTGGTTCTGGTGAACAGCTGATGTGCTCAGGGCACAGCAATGTCAGCAGCCCTTACTCAGTGTCTCAAGACTTGATCTTCTGCCACACAAGGGAAAGGCACCTACTCATTTTTGTGGTGCCATTCCGAAACTAAACTACCTCTCTTTTCCCCACCCCCCCAATAGCAGTGCTAAATTATGATCGGTAAGGTAAACAACAGAGCTTTGTATCAAACACGTTGCTACACAGAATCTTGGGTGAGTGCTGCAATGTGTAACACTGGCTTTGGGCTAAAAACATCTTGGAAGGGGAGCAAGTGATAGAAAAGACATTTTTGAGCGTACTGCCTGTTGTAGACATATATAATAGAGGACAAATACTTTCATCTTAAAGAATGAAATTAAAGTATATATATTTTAGGTGTCCTTAGAAAATCCACATAATAAGTGAAAGTTACATTCTGCCCTTGGCTCCTTTGCTGTTTATATTCTCAAAGACAGTTTGAATTCCTGTAACAAATCTTTAAAATTAATTACAGGTTACTGCACCTGTCATAGAGTTTCATTTCTATAAAATAATGGAGCTCATGTTAACAAAATAAATGAGTTGTGCCATGGTGATGCATGGAAGCAGAAGCATAACATTTTGTGGGTTATCTGTGGAAAGTAACACCTTGGACTTTGAGTTCTTCCAAGAGAAGCAATTACTAATGTCCAGCACAACTGAATCTTATCAAAGCATTTGTATGTTTTTCTTTTTTCTTTTAGGAAATGTAATTGAGACTGGCTTGCAGAAAAGCCTTTTTAATCTAAAGTTTAAAAAAAAAATACAACAGTAGTGTATGATTTGAGGGACCCATTCATTGGCAGTCTAAGAAAAGGAACAAAGCAGCATTGAGTTGGCAGTTCAAATGCACTGGAAGGTCCAGTGCTGTGCTTCTCTGCTGTAGTGTCTCGATATAACAAAAAGCCCCTGGGAGAATTTGTACCAAGCAGCATAAAGACTCCACATAAAGAAGAATCACTTAAGGAGTGATGGTAATTTACAGAAAATAAGAAAGCTACAGGAAAAATAGTGATAACTTTTGTGAAGAATTTTGTAGGCACTGAGCACTTTCTATAAAAATAGATCTATTGAAAAGTAACTGAATACTGTATGTGGCAGAAGTATTGTAAAATGAGCGCTAGATAATAACTAATCACAGATAATACGGGTGTCAAGTGTCTTCAAAGCACAAAGATATTTAAAAAGCAAGCTGCAGTTCTTCTGCAAGTTAGATATAACGCTGTCCCATTTTAAACCTAATATGAAAATTGCAAATGAAGTGTTACATTTACCAGAAAACGATTGTGATGCTCTGATGATGCAAAATGCTGCTGCCCTGCTGGGTGGGGTGTTCTTATTGCATACCTTGGTTGGTAAGTTCCCCCTGAAAAGTTAATTTGAAAATTTTCTAGTTTTCCACTGTCTGGAAAACAATATGAAACTATAATAAATGTTGTTTTCATTTTCATGCTTAATATTGATGTGTAATTTTTGTCATTAAATAAATCTACAGAAGTTAACAAAAACCCAACCCCCACACACTACAGCAAACCAATAGTGAATTTTTCCCCTCTAAATTACTGATAGGTACTCTTCTTTATGCTATCAAAGAACGAGAATGAAAAAATCTGAAAAAAATCTTGCATATCTTTAAAAGCCAGTTAACTTGATCTTGGTTTACAAGTGTTAAGAATTAGTTAATCTCTACCTCTATATAGGTATAAATTTGTTTTATTTTCAGAACTGATAATAAGGTTTATTTTAAAAGACTAATGGTATAGAGATCGTTGTCTTTGCAAGAAATCCAGAAGTGAAAGGGAATCATAGTGTCTAATCATCTGTCAGGATTTTGTAAATGCTATTACAAACACTGATTTTTTTTTCCACACTTTCTAGTGGTATGCACTCCAAACAAAAGGTACCTCAAATAGCATTAGCACTGTTCTCTCATCTTAATTACTATTAGCTCCTTTTGACACAAATAACTCCACTTTGCTGGGCAGTATGCACTGTAAAAGAAGATATGCCTTTTCGGGAAAGAAAACCTTGAACTCTGAATGTATTCATACTGCATCTTATCTTATTTACCCATATTCATTAGTTCCGGACCAGAAGAGGTCCGAGCACAGCCACCCCTGCTTTCCAGAGGTACACTTGGCCAACACTCAGCTTGCAGAAAGCAGCTCAGCATCAAAAAGTTATTTGAATCATGAATGTAGTTTAATGGCAAGCAACTATACGGCTCATAAAATCCGTTCCCAGGGACCATTGCCCATACATAAAACCTGCAGCTAACGCAGCATATCTCATAAGAGCCAAATATTTGCTCTTACAGGAAGAAAACAGGAATTTAAAAGACAAATTCCACGGCCGAGCTCTGACTGGCCCCAGTTTCTTCCAATGTTTAACTTTGCCTACCTAAAGCTTCTTTGGGGTCTTTATGTTTTGCAGTATGTGTAAGGATACTCAGTGATAAATACATTTTATAAATAGATGCTGCATATGCCTAATCTGAAAGACCATCCTCTGTGATTAGGTACATGCCTATTAAATCCAGCTGCAAACACATGTCAAGCTCTAAAACCACAGACATTGTGACAGACTGGCCTGTGCTGAAGCAGACAAATTGTATATCCAGACATCTCATACTGCTTTGTGATTCCCTGAACTATTCTTAGTGAGAGAGTTTATTTAAAAGCTAAAATTAAGAGTAGTAGATGTAGAAGCATCATCTGCAAACATTTGATATTTCATTTAATATTACTTTGTTAATGACTAAGAATTCAAAGTAAGTATACTACAGGCTAAAGAGGTGAAAGTGAAAATCTAAGTCCTAAATGTAGTTCTGCTTCCATGTATAACTGTGTTTACATCGACAAGTCACTCAATATGTCTGCTGGAAGGGAAATAATGCCCTTGCCTCTGTTCCCAAAGGAAGTACAGGGAAGATTTATGTGGAACTGTTCTTCAAACAAATAAAATGCTACAAAAGTACAAGTGTTTTACCTACCTAACAACGGCAAAGGGAGAATTATACAGCTACAGTGTGCTGAGAAATTGATGGTTATATACATATATTCCCATCAAAGGGATTCTGATGAGATTGCAATGACACAACTACATAGTCAGTTCTTGCCTGTACTTTCTACTGTATATGTTGCGTTATTCTGTATTAAAGTTATGTGCGTCTATGCTGCCTTTTTTTTTTCTTACACATTAAGTTCAATTCTCAACAAATATTCTTAGGTAGAGAAACATGTGGGTTTTATTTGTTTAAATAATTAGTGCCTGACATGTTCCTTTGAATATTGATATTGTCAAATTCAATCTTGAAAACTGAGCGTCATTTTAGGCAACAATCGTGCTGTATTTTCAGTTCAGTCTCATTCTACTGCCACTTTTCTCCTTAATCCACGATTATTTATCCTCTTCAGTAAATTTTTAGAAGGAACTCTTGTTTTGTCTGTTAAAAATCTGAATAAAATGTGTCAGACAATTTTCACCACTATTTTCATGAAGGATTCAAGCAACAAAGTGATAAGAGAGAATTTTTTTCTTTTTCATTTTACCAAAAAAAAGAAGAAGAAGAAAATCCAAGGACTGGAGCTGGGGTTAATAGTGGGTAACAGAAAAGCTCTCTCATTCCATCAGGTAACAAACGGTCACAATAGTTATAATTAAATGCTAGTGAAGAAAATGTTGCATCATTAGATTAAAACACAACCACAACAAAACACAAACTCTTAATTTATTAGTAGCAAAACTCAAAGATCTGAAGAATTTTGCATAATTTCCTTATTATATACTGTGACTTACTGTCAGTTTGTTTTATTATGGAAATTACTTCACAACCTAGCAATGACAGGCAGTAACTTAAGCTCATTAACCTATGAAGTGGCTACTACTAGTCAGATATTTACTAGGAATGAGCTAAATGACAAGAAGTCAGACTACAGTCAGAAGCCTGCATTTTCCAACTCTAAAAGCAATTTACAGATAACGGATTCTTTACAGGTAGCAAACTTTTGTATTTAGCAATCATTTTAATGTACTGTTGATATTGTTTGAGCAGATATGTGGTCAGCTATGCCCCACTCATTGGTATGTTTTTCCAGATAATACTTGTAGGTATAATATAACCTCGCTCTAAAGGCATCTGAAATTAGATACCCATCTTTCTCCCGAGCTCATTACATAAAAGATTATAATCTTCCTAACCTTGCTTTCAACTAAACGGAAACAGTTGTACCAAGAATACAGAAACTGTTCTGCTGCTAATTCACTGTATTCCTGATGCAATGTGTTGTAAAATACTATTAGCAATCTAGTACTTGGGGGAACTTTTCCTTGTGAGATAGTTTGCTAAATCCAACAGTTATTTTCCAAAGCACTATAGTGACCATGCAGAACAGAACTGTGCTTTCATGCCAATACAGGTTAAGCCATTCACAGTTTAGAGACCGACTTACTAGAAAGACACAATTAGGAAGGGGTATTGTCAAATGTCAGTATGAAGGGACTGGCACTGATCAGGACGCCAGTCTCTGTCACCTTCTCCAAGGGACTGCACGCCAAACAGTACATCTGGCTCCTTACCCAGATCAGCAGAAAAACTGGTTGTGCTTTTGAGGAGACTGGGAAGAAATGGGTGAAGGGAAATGGTTCTAAGTCAAGTTTAGCTATGGAATAGTGAAAACTGTGCAGGAACACCTTGTCATCAAAACCAAATTTATTGTAGTCCAACTGTTTTAATTTGTTCCTCCTGACTTTTCTTACAGCATCCCTAGAGACCAGGCTTTCAGGACCTCTTTCCACTGCAGCTGGGTGCTGTTCAATTCTGTTTAAACAAATGTTTTTATGGAATACCTTATTTTTGAAATATGGGGAAGCTTATTTTGTCATGGAAGTTCAGCAGGGCTGGTGGTCCCACTCACATCAAGCTGCATGCCAAGTTGTCTTACAGAATTATGAAACATGCCCTTTGAAAAAACAAAAAACCAAACTTTTTTTTAAAACAATATTGATGCACCTGAAAAGTGAGCAGTTACGGATATAGACAGAGCTCATTGCTTTGAAGTTCTGGGTTCTGATCAAGGGCACTGTCACACCTGCTTTTGAGTTGTAATTACAATTCACTGTAATGGCTTTTCATAGCATATGTTCCTTATGTGAACGTGGTGTGTTGGCTAGTTCACCTGTCATTCTACTAAAGCAGATATGGTTGGTCAAACGAAAGTAGCGATATAATAGCTTATTTAGCTTCAGTTCTGTCTCTAGTTTTTACATATTCCAGCTGTAAAAAATTAGAGCAGTTGCTGACTTAAACTGACTTTTCTTATCACCTGCTGCTCCGAGCAGTCCACCAGGTTGCAGAGGCAATTTCATTCTGCAATTGTAGGGGAGAACAAAGCAGCACTTGAAAGAAGCCATGCCTCTTTCGTTTCATTGTAAACTTGTGACTGTGATCTTGATTTTAAAGAAACTTTAAACTTCATGCCTAAAATGATTTTGATCCAGAAACCTTCAAAGGCATAATAAGAAGCTGAATCTAAAACCAGGCCTTTGATATGTAATATATTCTTTGCAGGGTCAAACTTTTTATTGTGTTATTACATCAAAGAAAAAGCACGTAATGTTCATACTGTCACTGGAATTCTAGGAAAGAGGTTAATCTCTTATTTGAAAACATGTCATCGTGTTGTGTTTTCTTTTGCTTTGGTGGTGCTGGTGGGTTTTTTCCCCCTGAAATACTCTCCTGCAAACTTAGTGGATCCAGTTGCTTTTTAAATTTTGCTCCCCTCTACTTTTTTGCCTTTTTTTTTTTTTTTAAGATGGCAGTTCTCCTGCTGCAGTGTGATAGACCGAGAATTACTGTGACTCAAAAAATGAAAATGTTCTATGTAGCCAACGTAATGATACTTCAGCATAATGAAGAGTACTTGTATTTCAGTGGTAATGGGAACACAAGGAAAAACCTGCAAGGGTGGTGCAAGAGCCTGCAAATTACCGTGACCGCAGCAGTTCACCCGTTCTATTCAACGTGCTGTGCGTTTCACTTCATCTCTTCACGCAGCTGTACACATTTCTCACAGTGGCTATTTCTGACAGCGTACTGAAGCAGAACTGTAAGAAACTACAGCTCGATAGACCCGTATGATATTGAGAGGACTAGCACAATGTATTCCATGCCAATATTGCACACTGATGATGTAATACAAGCATGTTACTGTCAATGCGATTATTGGTATTTTATAGACTAGACTAAAGCACAGATGCTGTGAGTCTATTGACACTACACAACCTAGACTGTGTCCAGCACATATATAATTCTGGTTTATAAGAACAGCAAAGAATTCCCACTCTGACATTCTTGCTGGGCAGTATCTATAATTCCCTATTGGTTGTACTATATGGTATGTGACAAAATAATTCTAAGTGGCCAAGTATCAGGGAAAAAATCCTTGCCAAGTTCCCCATTTCCCTGGTGTAATGCCTTGGTGTAGTTCAGCAGCCTCTGTAGCAACTTGTAGCTTGTGTTATGCTCTAAAGGTAAACACATTCAAGTTGTTTTAGACCAAAGGCTATTTTCATCTTTATACTGTAGCTCTCTTCTAGAACTTACTCCAATGTTGCCTTTCCACTACTAACAGCTTATCACACCATTTTTACTTTGGAAGCAATTCAACACGCACACTGGTTGCTTATATATAATGCTGGAACCGTGTGGTTGGACACTGACAAAGCTGTTTCTCACAAAAACAATATGGGATAGTTAATCATCTCAAGTTGTCTTGGGTTCTCCATGCTCATGTTCTACCAACTGGAACAGCACTAACAGCATTTCTGTGACATTAACTCCATCTCAACATAGATTAAAACTGAGAAGTTAGAATACAGAGAAGATCTTAAGATACACTTATAAGCAGATATAAGAAGGAATGCAAACTATACAGAATATCTATTTTACTTTGTCAATTCCTTAATTAACAGGAGGAGGATCTGTCAAGTTTTTCTGGTTATGAGAGCACAGGAGGTGAGTTTCTTTTTCAGTATCATTTGCCATTTAATTTTGAAACCTTTGATTTTCCCTTGTATTTAAACAGCTACTTAGAAGATTAAGTGAATTCAGGTTATTTATATTGTGAAAGCTACGTCTCAAAGGATTTTATCATGTGAATTCTCTTTGAATGCAAATTAAAGCTTGTAAAAGTCATTTTTACACTCTTTAGGCTAGTGGATTCAAAATTATTAGAAAATATTATGGTTAATCAGCATCAGATCTTACAGGTGTTTTCAGAAATCAGCAGTTATGAAAAGCTTGTTGGAAAATATGAGCTGCTAAGAGTTTAAGAGGAATTAAAAGATTAATCAAAGCATTTTATGGCTAATTATACTATGTAATAAGAGATGTACATGCACATAATAAAAAACAAAGTTGTATGTGGTAAACTGATGTTTCTTGTAAGTGATTAAGTCAAAGAGAAAATACAATTCCAGCAGCTCAGATGGTGCAAGATCACCTTCTGTATTGGCATAATCAGGCTAATGACTGGGACTCAATAAAAGGAACTGGTTGTTTTTGGTTTTTTAATACCATTTCAGTAAAAGGCAAAGCTATAGTACATACAGTAGTTTTGGTGCTAAAATGACAGTAATACCTGAATTTCAGTACAGATTATTATTTGGCTGGACTTGAGGCTCAGGGGTATTTAAGCCTACATCTCAGATGTAGTGCACCAAATATAAGATCTGAATAGGATGTGGACAAATTTCTATAACAATTATAATGTAATAACATGTTCAGAGAAAAATGCAATGGCTCAGGAAGCACATTATTACATCAATATGCATCTGCCTTTTTTTTTTTCTCCCCTCTTTCCTTTCTCTTTTAAAGAACTGATGTCTGTGTGCAAGGGCTAATTTTTCAGGTAAAATATTTTTATCACATCTGCAGCAAGAACTACAAAACTGGGAGATAAGTAGGTTTGTGGATAATAGCTCCTTTTGGAATGCAGAGCACTATAGCAGAAAGTAAATCTAGTGAAATCAGATCAGCTTGCATGAATGTTACACAATTCAGTGTGGAAAGTAGCTAAGATTAAAATTGGTAGCTCTTGCCAACTAAAGAAATTTTTCATTTCAGACTTTTCAGAAGATCTGAGGAAATCAAACATCATTTTTGTAGTCGGTAAGTAGTGCTACATTTGAAAATCCCGATGTTATTTAGTTTTGATAATAAGTATATGATTTTTTTTAATGCTTAGCAGAACGGTTTGGTTAAGAGTATTTGCACTACAATGGTGGTTTAGTCTTTTGAAAGGGAGTTAGGATTTGATTTCATGTTATTAACTTGAGTGACAACAGTTGTGTAAAGCTTAAAGCAGGAGGTATGTTTAAGTGTGAACATAACTTAAAATGACCTCGGGCCTTGTGCAGCTCCAGCAGTGCTGCATGATCTCTCAAAGCAAAACCGTCTCACTGGCATTAGTTAAACTGTTACTAGATTGGATTTTAAATTATAGGTGGAAAAATGAGGTCTCTTCACCTCTTCATTTGTGGAACAACTTTTATAAATACAGATTTCAATTCTACATGTGCTCAATGTGCTGTTAAAAGTCAATGGGCTAGTGACCATGCATGATGCTCAGCATGCACTGAGGCTTTGCAGGTTCAAGGTTTACTTTATATTTGCCTTGTGGAAGTCCAGAGAGGAAAAGCACCATGTTAATGCCCGTTATTTATATAAATGTGACTAACGTAAATAGCCTGAACTTTGACCAGCCTTTTAAAACAAATTATAACCAGAAGATTTACAAATTTCAGCTTAAAGCTTGGTACTAGTTACTTGCAAGGAAGAATTGCTTTTGTATCAAGCAGAGTTTTTCAGAACTGCTTTACAATACAGAGCAGGAGCAACACATTTCCAAGGACCTAAGGGTAGATACCCGAACATGGGTAAATTCATATAAAAGTAAGTCACTTTGTGCATTCTTTTTTCTAAGTGGGGAAAAAAAAACCCCTTAAAATACATTAAATTCCATCTGAACACAAGAAATATTTTTTTTTTTTACTGTGAGGGTGGTCAAACACTGGAACTGGTTGCTCAGAAAGACTGTAAAGTCTCCATCCATATAGATGTTCAAAACCCAGCTAGACACAGTCCTGAAAAACCTTCTCTAGCTGACCCTAGATCACCCCAAGAAGTTCCTTTCAACCTAAACATCCTGAGAAGACAGGATGTTTATGTGTTGTCCTTTTATCTCACCCTATCTTATACCAAATACAAGCTGCCTCAATTTATTGAAAAGCTGTGGTGGATATTATGTGTTTGAAAAAGTAAAATTAGGTTACTGAAGTGTTCATAGGAGACTTTTCTTAGGGAAAATATGCATAACTTAATTTTCAGTCTTTAAGCAAACTCTAATTCCATGCTTACTGAAGTACATCTTCCTGCTGTTCGCTACAGTGAGAAATCTTCCTTCTCTCTGCCTCACATATCTTATTGGAAAATTATGTTTGTGTTTGTTCAAACAGATTTTTTTTTTTCAAAAGTGAAGACACTAAAGGAATTTTGCCTCTAAAATTGTCCATGGTAGAGGCATATTTTTCATTTATCTCTCAACTGCTTTTTATTTTTCAAAGAGTGTTTTTAATTTTCAGTTATAATTTTTATAGGCCATTTACTAGCCATCTTCCAGCTTAAAACTGAAAACTCACCTTTTCCCTATTTAATCCTGCTCTTAAATTCATCTCAGACTTTCTAGTAAATGCTTTCTAGAAACAGAGAAAAATTCTGCTTCATCAAGTCTAAGTTTTCTTTGTTGAAAAATCTTACAATGAAAAGTTTGAACAAGTTCAAACATGGCTTACTTGCCAACAAATTCTGTAGAACGATTTATACTTTTTTTCCAAAATATCACCATCCCCACCCTCCATCCTTCCATCCCTGAAACAGCTTCTTGAAGTTTGATGTGAAAAGTGGGGTATATTTTTTCTGCGGTGTGTGTTTTTTGGTGGTTTTGGTTGGTTTTTTGTTTGTTTGTTGTGTGGGGGGGGTGTGTTTGTTTTGTTGACCAACATGACATCTTCATGGTTGCACAGTTGGCTGTGAAATATTGGTTTTACTCCATCTAGGTAGTGAACGTAAACAGTATTTCCCAGAGACAGATTTCTTGCTGGTGCTAGGTTGGCATGGCCACAAGCTCATTTTACTTATGGCCTTTTCAGGCAGTAAATCTGCCTGGATCACTTGTTGCTCTGCGTGTACTCCAGGTTTAACATCACACACACTAGCCAGATGCAGACCATTCATCTAGGCTGTAAAGTTGTCTTACATGTCAGTCAAAAGCTGAAATCTGTTCACTTTAAATTTTACAAGAACAAAAGAAAACTTCAAAGAAGCCTCACAGGAGCAGAACAAAACTGCCGAGTTCTGGGCAGGTTTGGGGATGAGGATAATGGAAAAAAAAAGCACCACAAATTCTCACTGGCCAAGTACTCCATTGCAGTGGACAGTGCTAGAAATGTTCAGCCCCGGATACCTTGGCTAGAAAATAAGCAGAATAGATGGGTTGGAGCATCCTGCTGTCAATACTTGAACAGGAAAAACTGTCTCAGTCTCAGGAATGTTTACTCATTACATAGATGTATTCTTGATGAAATAATAAGATGCTCATAAAGATGTTTTAAAACTAGAGTTCTAAAGATATGCATCTGAAGTAGTTTACAAAGTAATTGAAATACATAACACCATCTGCCATGGCTGACAAATCGAGATACAATTTAGAAGACAAAGGGGGAAAAAGCAGACAATTCCCTCCCCCACTAATTTCCCTTGAATATTGTCCAAAAAGGGAAAGAAAAAAAAAATCATCTAATTAGCAAAGATTTGCATTAGAGCTAATGTAGGAATTAATTGGAATATTAGTTAACTCAGATTAATTAAGCAACAATGTCAAAGTTTTATCCAGACAGTACAGCAAAGACATAGAATCAGCAAGTAAAAAATATGAGACATAACAACAGGGTCATAAAAGAGGCAAAACCTAGTTAAATTTGGCCTGTAAAGTAAAATTCAAGAGAAACATACAAAGTTAAACAGATGCAAAGATAAATTTGGGGGATGCTCTAATATTTGAAATATGCAATTATTGCCAGTGACTAAAATAATTTTTTTTTAAATCCACCACCAAAAAAACCCCAAAAACCCCAAGAAACCACAAACCAAACAAACAAAACCACAAAAACCACCAAAGAAACCTTTTTCATCAGCCAAGCATGAAAAGTAAAATCTTAACCACAATGAACAGTGTTTGATTTTATCATTCTTAGCCAATGCAATACTCTATATCACATCCAGAAAACTGTCATACATAACAAATTACTGGGAGCATTATCCCTCCCTGTCCTCCACAGGAGTTTCATAAAGCAAAGCCACATTTAGCTTTGGTTGAGGCTGAAACCCAAGCAGAAAGTTTTCAGAAATCTTTCTGCACTTTGGATTAGAGAGGAATTCCTCATTTACTCCTAAATGTCATGTTTAAAACCTAGTGTAACCAATTTAGTCTGCAGAACGTTTGTCATATTCCTTCTGATGAATCAAAGCTGATAATGGTTTAAGCTCAATGTAAATAGGATCAGCTTTTCAGCTGACACTCTGAAGATATTATCACCACCCACTTCACAGGTAAAACAATATCGGCTGCACACACTAGCTCATTAGCTGCTTGTGCATACAAAACAAAAAAATCATCACAAAACCCAAAACTCTGTCCAAGGTATGTCAGATCTTGAGCAACCGGATCTAACTTTGCATTTAGCCCTGCTTTGAGCAGGGGGTTTTACCAGATGAAGTCCCTTCCGACCTAAATTATTCTACAGTACTTCTGTTACAGGTCCTTGTACAATCAGCTAGGCACAGGATTAGCAGTGCTTATTAATTAAAACCCCAGTCGGTCTAAGCGCTAACTGTAGAAGCTGATGAAAGCTGCTTTGTCTAGCTTTCCATGAAATTAACTACACATTTTAAGAGGGATGAAAACTCAGTGATGCCCCAGGACATCAGATCACTCTGCCAACATGTGCTCCAGGTTGTTTTTTTGATTAAAATAATCTTTCAGAGAGGAAAAAAAAAGAGAAAGTTGAAGGATTTTTGTTGTTGTTTGTAAATAACACTTGTCATTCCTATATGGTTTCACTCAGACAAATATGTGAACGACAGATGAGGTGCTACTGAGAAGTCTTCAAATGCCATATTCTGAAGATAAGCCTGATTTTTATTTGTATAAATAATCCAAGCAGCATAGATAGAATTGCCAAACGGATCGAGTCTTCCAAAATCATAGCTCGAATTTAAGGATTGCTTAACTGGGGTTATTTTTATTTCAGTTGTGACTTCTGAGGCTCCATTGTGCAGCTGGGTTTCCCCTGCAAGCATTTTCCATGATACAGCGATGATACTCATGAAAATAAGGTCTAGAAGTTGAAACATTTTAAAATGAATGCTGGGACTCTCTTGTAAATCCTCTTGCTGGTATTTTATGTAAATGTTCGTAGTATTTTCGTGTGTGATAAACTCATAAGATTTAGCAAGTTTAAAACAGAGACATTGCAGTCTGTCCGTACGACACTTCTGCTTTATTGATATTTCTGGCAGCAAGGCCGGTTCATGAACTGCTCATGCTGCTGGTTCCTGCCCCTGCTGGCTCCCAGCAGCAGCCCCAGCTCCCTCTGGCATCATTAATTCATCTGCCTGTGCTGTGGTGCTCTAGACCAGACCGGTACATTGACATCAGGTGCCCAGGCTTGTCGTCTTTCACAGACTGAGGGGAATTGGGGCAGGAGGGAAAGCAGGTGTGAAAGACTCGAATTCTTAAGCTGAGATCTTTCAGTGATCTAAGGCAGGCTGCAGTTAAACATTCAGAAGTGCTGCTTGGGCAGTTGTCACTTCTCCCTACTACTGAGACCACTCTTTGTGGTCTCTGCTCTCTGTGAAGCATTTCTGCATGCAATGATTAAATGGGGAAAGGTGACCACCTAAGTCAGCAGTGCTGCCAGAAAGTTGTTTACCACAAAATCCCCTTACACAGTTTCACAGGCAGCTGAATCAACATAATGAAAGGGAAAACCATGCTAAGGGAGTGCATAGACCTTTTAATCTAGCTTTGTCTACAGAAAAGCAATATGCAGAACTGCATTTAACTTCTATGCTCTGTCTAGTATGCTGGTCACAGCTACTTGCTTTGTATCAGAAAGCACAAAGGGACAGACAAAGGATCCAAGTTCCAAGAATAATCTCGATGACTGATACAATGTGCTAAATTTCTGAATCTGCAATGTTTTATTAAGTTAATGAACGGGCTTTAAAGCAAGATGTACTGCTCTTAGCAATAGTAGTGTAATAGAAAAGCACGCTAACATTGAAGAACTGCTGGTCATTGTTCTACGTTGTCTTACAGGTCACAGCACACTCATAATTCCTCTGGCCATTTTCTAGGCCTTAATCCGTTATCTTCATGTCGTATGAAAATTGGAAGACAACATGATTAATCTGAATAAGAAGTTACTGCAAATCAGTCTGTCGCTGGTTAACATCATTTCTTTCCAAAATATACTTAGGCAGAGTAAAAGATGACAGCATACAGAAAAAAAAATGACAGCGTTCACAAAGAATCTTCTGCCTTCACAACAAAAGTGGGGACATATTCTCCTCCTCCTAAGCATTGAGCCATTGCAAAACATCACTAACTTTTTCAATGCCTCAAGTTTTTTTCTGCTTGAAAAACAGCATAACAAGTTGCAATGAAGGCTTCTTAACTGAAAATATCTTTGGGCTAGCTTTTGTTATATTTAATATGCAGCTGTTGTTCCTTATAAACTTACTTTGACTAAATTATTAAATTTTTCTCATATTTTGAGAGAGAGGCATAGATTTAATAAAGAGATGCTCTAAAAGAATGAAATACAGTTTTTGCAACACTACAAATTGATAATAAGCCTCATGACTGCAGGGTTAATTTGCTGTTAAAGGTGCTTCTGTAGCAGTCCCGTGAGTATATACTATGAGCAGGAAGAAAGTATCTAAGGAGTAAGAAAATGCACTTTCATGTGCTTTCCATCCTAAATAGCTTTTTTTTCAGTCACATTAAACACTGGCCTTCAGAGGGAGGCAAAATGTTAACTAGTACTTGAATTTTAGGCATGTAAATTAATACTGGTGTAAATTCTGAGTATGTGTTCAGCCCTCAAATGCTGAATTTCCTGGGGGCATCCAGCCTCTTCTCAGATCAGGCCAAGCAAGAACCGCAGTCTCGTTTGCTCATAAGACTTTGTAAAGTGGGTCATATACATTTGTCAAACAGTAGGATGCTTTGCTACTCGTCAAATGATACTAAATTAATAGCAGTGGCCATAAAAATTATGGTTTTCAGCACATAACTTATCTAAGTTTGTCTTTTTCTCTTTAAAGAGCTCAACATTTTCATCTCGGCGTTGTTAGAAGTCTTCTACTAAAAATAAGCATGGTCAATTTTCATTAATGTTTTGGAGGCACAGTAATGCTCATTATAGTGTATGCCCTGCATATTGTGTCACTCTGACAGCATTCTCTCTTAAAATACTAATAGATAAAGGTACTATAGAAACACATCAAGTTTTCTGAATGTTTACCTGCTAGCTAAAAACCAAAAAAAGTCATTGTATTGTTATTTTGAAAAAGAGATCTAGTTTGTTTAGTATATGAAGGGACATTATGAAATTTGTTTTAGCTCTACATTCAGAAGACAAAGAGTTATACAAGAAACATAATTAAGTAATCTATATAGCTGTTTTTTTCTAATGCTGCGTATATACACCAAAAAATAGGATGAAATAACTGCACTGCTAATATATTCAAGGCCAGGAGAAAGAATGTGTAAACAAGCACATGCACACACAAACTTACTAGTCTGAAAAACCAAAACAGACCAGAAATAAAATTAATTGCCACTACAGATATTTAATGATCTCTTTACAGATAATTTGCCTATAAACTCTCTGCATCTATTTCTTTATAGCCACTCCTAGTTATTCCTTGTTTCAATCTCTGCTTTTACAAAAGAATAATGGTTTTCTTATTAAAGCAATAGAAAAACAACATGCAACCCACATTGCCAAGAAAATGGGACTGTGGCAACGATATTTCTAGCTAAAATTGTAGCACAAGTGTGAGTCTCACACCACAGACTGATAATTTCTTTGTGAAGCTGAAGTAAAAGACAGCAGGTTACAGGAGACAAAACCGTTCATTTGATGCTACTGCCTTATGACCCAGTTTTTCTTCTCAGCTACAGTACTGTAATGTCTCTGAAAGTCATATGCTTGGAGCAATTATTTCTTAAATGTAATGCAAAAGTTAGAAGAAAGTTCAAGTCAGGAGGAGTTTGTGCCAGATTCACTCTGCTGTGACCATGTTATTCCTATTATTTGTTTGTGCATAGATAAACAAAAAGGAAAATCACATATTTTCTAGCATCTTAAATCCACATAACAGAGCTGTGTAGTCATATTTGCAAGTCTCAACAGTTGATAAATACACAAGCCACATGCTTAAAAAACTGTTGAAAAGTGTGTGGTTTTTTTTCCTCTTGGCCTTTCCTCTTCTTTTGATTTTTGAACACTGTCTCCCTGCAAGGGTATAATTACCTCCTACTGCAGTAGATCTTCTGAACAGATCCATCAAGGATTGTAAAAACGCTGCCCCACACCTTGAAATCCCAATATTGTCACAAAGGAAATTGGCTCTCCCGGCCTCCCCCAGCGCCAACATGGCCCCCCAGCCCTCCCCACCCAGCTCGGCCCCCGCGGGACACTCACCTCAGCTCTGCAGGTCACAGCCACAGGAGCAGGATCTCCAACAAGTACCTTCCAGGGCTTTCTGTGGACTGCCCATCTCTCCAGCTGGGCTGGGGTGGCTGAGGATGCATTTGGCATTTCACAGGGTCAGCCCTCAGGGCGAGGAAGGCCAAGCAGCCATGTCCGTGGAGGAGGTGGAACAGGGCAATGCCAGCACCTGCAGAGCAAGGAGGTGTCCACAGCCCCTGAGATGGCCTCAGGAAAAAGGTGCTTGCCATAGAGGCAAAGAGAGGCAGAGTTTCGGGACTCTTGAGGTGGTGGCAGCTCTCCTACCAAAGGAAGCAGGGAGAGCTGAGGTGCCGTTTCTGACAGGACACAGGCAGCATTCCCCTGCGGCCCTGTCCTCCGGCCCTGTCTCCCCACAGGCCCCCGGGAGATGCAAACACCCGGCCGGCAGCAGGGCTGGCTGCAGGTGCCTTCCCTTCAGCCTGTGCTAAAATCACTTGAGCAGCCTCACCTGAGACCGCTGTCGGCTGGGACTGCCCTTCACCCCTCTGGGTGTTTGGCTCCGGGCTTGGTTCAGAGGTGGTTTTCCAGTTCCTGACCGAGCTCGGGTGTGGATATAGAAGAGCGGGTGGTGGCCAGGCCAGGTCTCCACGCGCCCTTCGTTGCTGAGCACTTCACTCGCGCACCTCCCTGCAGCAGCCGTGCAGAGCAAGCCAGTACCACAGCCCCGCGGAGCAGCAGGACCGAGCTTTTGCCAGCATTTAGCAGCTTCAGTACCTGGCTCTCAGTTATCAGCAGACATGTCAGCACATGAGAGCTTTCTAGCTCAAAGGGAAAGGGCACAAGCACAGTGAAGTTTTGCTCTTACGTTTACCACAGTGCAAAAGGGTTTAGTTATTGTACACCTGTGTGCATCCCACAGAGGCAGGTTTCACCATCTCTTTGTATCTTCCCATTCCATAACAGGGACAAAATATTTTCCTCACAAGGATGCAGTGAACCTTAGTTTGCCAATGTTTGTTGTAGCTATCAAGCCGAACATAATACTGAGTCAAACACCCTTCCTCGCTGGCTGTCTGTTTCATGTTTTTTCCTTTACATGGTAATAGTGTTTTAGGAACAGTTTCTCTTCTGCAAGAGATTTCACATTGCTGTGACTCCTTTGACTTTGTTACACATTTTTGAGTCAGCAGTACGGTCTGTCAGAAGGGAAGTCTATGACTTATTCTACTGTACAGAGTGTCCTTGCAAAAAAAAAAAATGCAGAATAGGCAGTCTCATCAATTTCCTCCCATTTTCTTTGTTGCTATAGTTTGAGAAAAGGCAGATATTTATTCTTTTCTAATTGTAGATATTTTCTCTCACAAAGGTGGCCCTGGCTCTGGCAAAGGTAGCCAATGTGAACAGTTAGCCAAGAAATACGGATTTACTCACCTGTCCACTGGTGACCTTCTCCAACATGAGTTATCATCATTGTCAGAGAGAAGTAAATTGATCAAAGACATCATGGAATGTGGTGAACCTGTGCCTGGTGTAAGCAACAATTTTATTTTGGGTCATTGTGGTTAAACAAAGGCAGAAGTAGGTAGATTGTCTACAAGGGTGCAATTAAGAGACTAGAGCTGGTGATTTCAATTTAAGTAAAATTAATCTGCAACTTGACGGAGAAGTTTATTCATTGCCAGATCTGCACTCCTTTCCCTTTTCTGTGTCAGTAGGTCTTTACATTTCAGACTCCCATAGGCAATAAATCAGTTATGAAATACATTGAGACGGATGCTGCACTGTGCATTGCAAAATGTAAGAATAAGTACAGGAAACATAAACTTTATGCCCATTTTATAGCTTCACATTTCAGATTCAGTGCTGCTCCTCCTGGCAGCTATTCTAATTTACAGTACCTGCAGCGCTTCCCTGCAGAGCTGGCTGACATCCCAGAGCAGGTGGACTGCGGTTTAATGGAGGCTATGAAGGCAGAATATGTTGTCCTCAGCCGGACTTGACTCTTACATGGCAGGTCCACAGCCCCAGCTCTTGGTAGGTCCTTCAGCAAGTGCAGCTAGATTGTGGGATGTGTTTGTTAATGAAAGATACAGTGAAGCACTGCTCAGGGGAAAATAAAATCTATGCCGAGGCTTGATTTTGATTGCTTTGCTCTTCAGTGTGTTTGGTCAAATGAGGTCTCTTATCACTTCCCATGTAATATAATTGTATAAATGACATAATGACATAGCAAAATGCAATCAGATTGGAAAACGCCGCAGCAGTACTCCAGAGTTTCACAGATATTAACGTTGATTTTGAAACTCTGAAATGTTCCCAGCTATCTATAGGACACTTTGGGAACTCTTGGATGGATTGCAACACTAGATTTGTGTAGCATAGCTGGTGTTGGGAGGAGAAAAAGTAGGGTACCCTGCTACCTGCATTCACAGGACCTGATTTTAGCTAAACAAGGCAGTTCTCAAGGGTGTAGGACTGAAGTCAATCTTTCTTATTAATTAAACAATTAACTCCCTTTCTTTCCAATGCAGGGTATTGTCATAGAGCTACTGAAGGAAGCCATGGTTTCCAAGTTAGGGGACACAAGAGGATTTCTGATCGATGGGTTTCCCCGGGAGCTGAAAGAAGCAGAAGAGTTTGAAAACAAGGTGACCATACAATCATAATGCTGTTAATAACTCCTATTAAAATAAGACAGTACTTCTGATGCTGCTTGAGTCCTTGTCTTTAGCTGATTGCAACAGGGACTTGTAAAGAGCCAATCTAGCAGCCTTGTGCTGCTGATCACTGAAACTTTGGCACCCCATCACTAGAGCAGCTCCAGCTTTTACCCTCACCTACACAGACTGTAATGCCAGGAGAAGTAAAGGCTGATTTTGCCCAAATTTAATATAAATCAGGAACAATTCAGATTTAGTGGTAAGTACCATTTTTAGAATCAGTTTCCTAATTCTAGTGGATGGCTGCTTTACTTCTCATGAAAATCTCATCAAGCACTATTTGATGTAGGTTCATGAACACGTATATCTTCACAGTTAGCATCTCTTACCATTGAGTTGGCTAAAGCTTGTTGCCACTTTGAAACAGCAAAACACAGATGAAATTTTTCTGATGAGTAACAGGTGGCATAGCCATGAAAAAAGCTTTTTGCAAGTGACTACGTGGTGGTTCAGAGAGTTATCAATTTCCTCACTAAGACCCACTGGGAAGTCTCAGCTGTACATTTCTCAATCTGCAGAAAATACTCTGTATAAGCCCTATGGATGAATTTGCCAGGGTTTAGGAGAAACAGTGAAGTCGGAGAAATAGTTAAGTATATATTCTATCATATTACACTCCACAAATGTCCTATACAGGTTTGAAAGCTAGTAAAACTTGAAAAATGAATCATCTGTTTTCTCCCTGAACCTTTAGCTGATTTATTTAGTTGATTTCCACAAAAGCCTTAGCAAGATTTAGGCATCAGAAGCTGGACAAAATAATGGGCAATAGGATTTTCTATAGAAGCCATTCACGGAAATGTTGATCTATTAGTTCCTTTACTAAAATGCCGCAGACCATTAAAAAGACATTGGAGATTTCTTTCATTTTCTATAGAAGGAGGAACTATTTCAGCAGTGCTGCTTTTCTGGTAGGCATATGTGTCATGTCCTGTGAACACTGGTGTGTGCTGTAAAGTAGGACTTGGAGATCAGAGTGTCCCGGACTGAGGCATTGCCAGGCAAACAAGTCTTGATGCACCCAGTGCAAAAAGCAGAGCCCCTTTCAGTTCCCATAGACACTGTAGCAGCAGAAGATCCTGTTGTCCTGAGCTGCCTTTGACGCTGGGAGTAAAATACAAGGACCCCAAGTAATAATTTTGAATGTGCGAAGTCATCCTTCTTGTATCCATATATCCACTTCAGTTTTCTCAGGGTGAACTTGGCTGGCTGTGAGCTGCTCAGTAAGTCTGTGAAGTTTTTGTAAATGAGTCATTACTGAGATAATGCTTTGCAGTTCTTGCTAAAGGGCAATGAGAAGTTCTTCCTACACTGTAATTGAATGAAAAGAGGTGAACATCAGGCTCTGTTAATTAATGGCGGCAAAGTGCAAATGAATAATGCTACATATCTACATGATGAGTAAAAAGCATTATAATTGTTAACAAAGAGCTGTTCTATTTAGAAGACATCAGGAACAGTGCTTATACTTAAAAGCTTGACAGCCCTAAATAGAATTAGCTAAGCAGAAACAGCTTATTTTCCAGCCAGTTTGCCCAATTCCTTTCTATGATATAATTGTACTTTTACCTAACCATAATTCTAGAGAAGCACATGTCTCTGTTCCCTCCTCGGTCTTTCTGCTAGGTGAGAAGTAGAAAACAGTATTAAATTATAAGTTCCACATCACCAGCTGGAAGATACCCAATAAGACAGAGTAAAGACCCAATACATTAGGACTTGTTTGGCTTCCTGGAGATGTCTCCACAGCATGCATTATTTAAACTAAATTGTGTCAGGAAAACAGTAATTTAAAAAAAAACCAAACAAACCACACAGTAGTAAAAATTACTGTAATATCTGAAAGGGGCATTACTTTTACTTTTTGCAATTTTTAACTGGGAAGAATGACATTTCTGTAAAGTTTTGAATTCCAGAGAATAGCAACATTGAAGCTTTTAAGAGAACAACATAGGTTTTTCAAAAGCAAATGAGACTCGGTCTATCAAACAAGATACTATTATCTGGTCCTACCAGTCAGTAGACTCCTTCATATCCTCATTGTAAATTGATGATATAACTGATGAAAGGAATCATTCCTCGTTTATTCTGTTGTGATTTAGAACAGACCATGGAAATTTTTCATGTGGAGCTGAGAGGAAATAAGTTCTCACCATCCTAGTCAAATTACACAAAAAGGACATTTGTTTCAATCATTGATTAAACCCATCTTTTTTAACTTATTAATCTAAATCTCTTGCATGGTTAAAACTGCCTTGTTGGCCTTTTTAATCCCAAAATCCAATACTGCTGTTGATAAAAGCATTAATGTTTTCTGAGATCTGCGGAAAAAATTGATGGATAAAGGCCTGTCATTGAAGTGTCTGACACAATCCCTTGGCTTCAGCTGCCTCTTAGTATGTCATTAAGGTAGTAGAAAGGTCAACGTAATCCAGACGTCTCTAGTCCAATGCACAAGGCCTAACATGGAATATTTACCTTTAGAATATTTCTTCCTTTAAGGACTGTCAACAAGGTAGCAATGGCAATTTCCATGTATCAGTCATTCAGACTTTCTTTGCTGCAGCCATGGTAAAAATATGAATTTCTAATGGTCACTACTGTGAAGAACAGTCATCTTTTCTCAAGACTTCTCACGTTTTCCTAAAAGCTATTCTCCAAATCCCTGCTAGAAAGGGAAGGAATGAGAAAAAGCCCGAGACCATTACTGAAGGATTTAATACATAACTGCATGTGAAAAATATCACATTACTTTTCTCTGATCCTGTAACACCTTTATTTTACTTAATAGAGTGGAGTTTATCCCTTTAGATGCAGCCCAACAGTTGTTGCTCAGACAAAATCTTGTGCCAGAGAGAGCTGTGCCTGAGCAGGGTGCATAACAGAGTGCGTTGCAAGATTTACGCTAAATTATATGCATATTTTTCAGCATCTTGGGGAAAGAACGTTGGGGATTTGTGGTCAGAACTTTTAGCTCTCTCCTAAATTATTATAAGGAATGCTTTGCTCTTTCTTGCTGGTTCTTTTTCACCGGTAAAGTACTGCAATAGCTACTAACAAATGTAGATAGAGACAATTATTTACCATTTTTGCCAAGGCCTGCCTGGGAATAAAGACAAATAAATCCGTATTTATTTTCTTTCTAGAAAAGTGCAGACTCTCCCTCATGACTAGTTTGGCACTAGACAAAAAGTACTAGCTGGTGGGCTTCTCATAGAATTTGGGAATTACACACCAATTTGAAAATGCAGAGGAATATATCACTGCCTTTATGCCATGGGTAGTAATGATAGAGAGTTACACTGCAAACATGGACATAAAGCAGTGTGTGGCATAAAGTAATTCAGAGGATGTGAAGTATGTCCGATAAGAAGCATTTGATGTCCCTGAGCCTGTCTTTTGCTACTCATTTCCATTTCAAGTGTGCAGGCTTTAATTTGGATACTTCCTTCTGTTGCCTCTTGAAATTTTAAGTTATAGTTTACCACTCCCTGAATGAAAATATACATTTCACAGGTTGAACAAAGTAAAGGCTAGAAAATTAGTTGTGCCAAGCATTCCATGAGTCCAGTGCTGTTTGCATCAAGCTTTTGTCAAACAATTGCAAACAATTTACGATCTTCAGTCCAAGTAGCCAGAATTTTTCATATTGTATCTCTTTTGCTCTGTATGTGTAGAGCCCAGCCGAGCACAGCCTTGAGCCTGAATACTGGGATCACTAAGTGCTGCTGCAATAAGAGATGTTTGTTAATAAGCATAATTTCTGCACAGACAAATATGAAAGGAATTTGCTAATATAGTCCTTGATAGCTCTTTCAGTAGTGTTTCTTCATCTAAACAAAATCAGATTTACCAGGCCAGTGGTCTGAATGCTTATTGGTTTTGTCTCTAGGTTGGGGAACCAAAACTTGTGTTCTGCCTGGACTGCTCTGCAGAAACCATGAGCAGTCGCCTCCTGATGAGGAATCAGGGCAGTCAGCACTCTGATAACGCCGAAACCATCAAGGAAGGAATTGAAAGCTATTACCAAGCATCAAAACCTGTGATTGTATACTATGAAAGGAAGAAACAGTTATGCAAGGTAAATTGCTTGACCTTTTGAATTAAATAGTTGCTTTTAACTTCCATTATATGAGCAAAATTTAGAAAATACTGACATGACACCATTTATGAACTGTATTAGTTTCTGCACTTTCCATTTTGTTCTTGTCTTACTCTTCCCTGGTTTCTTTGCAACTTCTACAGACTTCTGAGTTCCACAGTACAATTTGGAAGAAAGATTTATTGTGAGTCTGAGAACATACCCTGAATCACTACCTCACCTGTATAGAATCTTATTACACATTAATGCTGGAAATCTTTTCTTTAAGTATTAGAATTTATTTCTCTATAAGGGCTTTCAGAATTATGATCAAAGATTATGTTAATCCAAAGCTCTTCGGTTAAATTTACAAAACTGACAGTATATATCCTGAAATAAAACACATCTGCTCACAAGAAAGATCTTTCTGCTGAAATAAATGATATAGTTACATTAATTTCAATGAATTACCTCAGTTTATGCCTGCTGAGGCTGTGATATTTAAAGCATTCTTTTTATTCTCTAATCGATACTTCACAGAGAAACAAGAAAAATTGCATCAGTGCAATTAACTGATACATATCCTGGCGCATCTGTAAACTCATTCACATGGGATGCTTGTATTTCTTTTTATATATTTCTCTGTTCTGTCATGGCCAACTATCCCTTATGTTCAGCTACAAAAAGATCTGCTCCTACTGATTCTTCTTGTCCTAAAGGGAAATAATGCAAGAGCAGTTTCTGGAAATATTGTGGGAGCTTTTTTCTAGAGGTTATAACAAACATATAAATCACATAATCCCAAACCTTTCTCCTCTGCAAAGTTCCTGAAAAGAGAAACATGCAGCTAATTTATTCACCCATATCCTGACCTCAGAGTAAATGACATAGTCCTGAGAAAAATGATACTTGAAGGGAGAGTCCTGTTCTAGATCCTTTGCTAACCCCACAATAAGTGCACAGAAGGCAAACTCTGTAGAGTGGCAAAAAAAAAAAAAAATCCCCAATTACTTTTCTTTTTTAAGCTTAAGAACTGTTATCTGGTTTTGTTTGTATTTTCTTCAACGAGCTACTTTGCCAAAATTGCGAGGATGTGTCTAATTAAGAATTCAGTACAATACACAATCCACCAACACAGTGTGATGCAAAGGAAGACAGTTCTCTGTGGCTCTAAGATCTTATTCCAGTGAGCTGTGCCTACCACAGTGTTTCCCTTTTTGAAGCATCAGGGAAGTGACAGCCCCAAAGAGAACTAAACTATACTAAATACTTTCACACAGATTGTGCATTCATGGTCTGCCTTATTTCACTTGCTGTGGACTCTCCGTGCCCTTCCTTAATGCTTCTGCTGCAAGTTTCTGCTCCATCTCCTGTGCAATCTATGCAATGGCAAAACACATAGTCTTTTCTTGAAAGCTTATAGCTCATTAGCTCCTGAAGGGACTTGCCCAGTCTAGGGGTCAGAACTGAGTATGTGGTTTGCACTCTTGTATCATTAGTTTTTTGGGGAACTGACATTTTGTGTTTGCATGATAGAAAATATTCATGCATTGCTTCAACAGTGCTTATACAGTTTTTCTTACAATGTCTGTACAGTGCCTGTACTTGCCTCTGATGAATGTAGGTGTTCAACATACTTCCTTCTTCTGGATGGAACTGTTGGGTGTGAAAGCTCTGTAAAACCAGCTTTATAAACATCATCATGTCAAATGTCCTTTAAAGGTTGAAAAACATGTTCTATTTTTCTTGAACACAGGCACTCTGCATTGAAATGTCTATCTTGCTCACTTTTTACCAAACTGATAAAACACGCATCTGCTATTAAAGATGTGATTCCATTATGGATTTCAGTAAAGTAGGGAGATGCCCCCTCCCCAGCCCTTATGATGTAAGCAAGTACAAGTTCAGTTATTTCTCGGCATTTAGACAACACTGCCAAAATACTCAGCAGGGACAGGCACTTAAAATTAATGCTCCCAGGCTGCCCTTGGCACCCTCAGCCAGTCTCGGGTCCAGCCTGCAGCCCTGGTGCCTGTACAGCAAGGAGCAGATGCAAACGTAGTTTTCATACAAGAAGGATGTTAGTGTTTTATTGTTCATGGGTGAGAGAAATTATTTTTTTTAAGTTAAGTGTTGCTGAACAGTTGCAGGAATCTATTTTAAAGTTTACACCTACAGTCAAAGTGGAAAAGTAGGTCTGAGAACTTTTTTGCACAGGGTAATTGACTTCAATAGCTATTCTGATCCAAATATTCCCCTATCAGTTCTGCAGTGGACAGTGCTGGAATAAAAAAAAAAGTAAAACAAAACAAAACATTCCATTTTGGAAACGCATTAAATACTATGAAACAAAGTAATTTCTTTTCTGGAAGGAACGCTTCTTTAGAGCATTATTCTAGGCAATTTTCCTGGGTAAGTGAACTCAAAAAGTTTAATCATACAATCTGACTTGGTCAATGACACAACTCAAACAGTGCCTGGCAGAGTGAGTGGCATCCTGCCAGTGCCCAGTCCTGCTCTGAGCAGGACGTTGGACTAGGTGACTCGCTGAGGTTCTTTCCAATCTGTTTTATTATCTTGTAAATGCACATCTTAATATGAGTACATTATTTGGCTCAACAATTTGAAGAATAAAGGCAAAGAAAAACAGTTAAGACTTGGTCAAGAGCTGTTTTGAAACAAAGAAAACGAGATAACACAAAATATGTAACTGTTAGCCATGTGGGAAATTAAGAGAAAACAGAGATTTAGGTTTACGGTTTTAAAACTATTTTAGTGCTGAATATGTTTAAGCTGCATGTGTTGAAGAAAGTGGAGAGTAAAGGGGAAGATTGCAATTCCCAGGACACGAGGTTAGTTTCTTATTTATAGCAACATATTTTACAGACTGCTAAGCATTGACATTAGCAGTCACTCTGATGTTCTCTGACTGAAGAAAGGAAATTCAGGTGGAAAGCAGAAAAACTAACAGTAATACTTCTGACTGCAATTTTATTTGTGTGTGGGCTAGGCTGAAATAGCCCTTGGTTTTTGTTATTTGTAATATCATAAACATAAATAGAAGTGCGTATATGTTTCCTAACCATTTCAGGCAAAGCCACCAAAGTTATTTTACAAGTTGATACAAAGACTCCTTAAAATAAATTGTCAGCTTTCATGGATTTTTAAAAATAATCCATGGCCCTTCACGTAACTACAGACCGGAGGCTTGTGGACTCTTTCTCAGGCAAAGCTGATGGGATCCAGTAGCTTAAGGGAAGGGATGTCTTACCTGAAGGTGCTGTTTCCAGATCCAGATCAGTCTGTGATGGCCATAGCATCTGAAGAGAAGCTATTGAAGACAGGAAGAGAAGAAGGGTCTAAAAGAATCTTTAGTTGCCACCTTCTGGAGAGTTATTCCTGCCCAGGCCTGTTTTTTTCAGCAGAAGAAGCTCTTCAGTGGAAGGCCCGTGGCAGCTTTATGACCTTTGAGATTCCAGCCATGCACTTTCTTAAGAATTCAGAGGAGTGGATGTTGAGATTCTGAGAGGAATATTAGAGTCTAAATCCCACCTCAGTGCCATGGAGAGTCAGCATTAACCTTTTCTAGCCAGCTTACTGCAATGTGACTAAGCACCACTAATAATTCCAGGCGAAATAGTATTTAATTGTGTATGGGATGATGTCTTGTAGGGTTTAACCGTAGAGCTCGGTCCCTGCTGTGCCACAGAAAAGAAAATCAGAATTTTTAGATAGGCTTTTTAAAAATAAAATAGCTTTGATATATTGGTATTTTTTTCCTTCGCCATTTTATGTGTATTTAGGGCTGGTCAAAGTTTTCCACAGATTGAGAACGGCACATGGCAACAGTGGTATGTGTTTAACTTGTCCGATCCAGCCTAAAAGTTTTCATTCCTGAAACAGGCAGATTAAATATGCAAATGTAAAATTCAGTCCTGGGCATAAGGCCAGCAGAAGGTCTGGTGTGGGAATTAGATGCTGGATCAGCACTCAGTGGAGGAGGAACTCATCTGTCACACCATATCAAGGTGTGCTTGAGACTACGTTGTCAAATCAGCTTCCTCATTCTCTGCACGGATGGAAGGAGCCTACTAAACACAGTAGAGACAGAAAATGTCAAGTCTGACCTACCTTCCTCTGCAGTAATTTGGAATTCTGTGTGTGCTTTACTTGCACAGAAGAGACAAAGGTATATGGTTGTAACAGCATTCCCATTTTAATCAATGTGTGGCTAAATGTAAATACTTTTAAATATATGGCACTCTGTCAATTGAGAGGAAAGGGAGAAAAAAACCTGATTGTTTTTAATATCTGACTCATCCTTTAAACCTTTTTTCAAGTGACAGCATGTAAGAGGGTAATAAGTAATAGAGAAGAGCAATACATTGGCAGTCAAGCAATACAAACCTGACCCTACCTAGCTACTAACATAGGACACCTAGTTGGTATCTTAAATACAAGTTCTCTAGTCAAAGTCATCTGAGGAAAAGGGGCACGACTATTAACAAATAAGGTAGGCAGTTCTGAGCACAGGATTTTCAAGGATGTCTGAAAACCTTCACTATTTCAAATCACAAGATACGGAAACTTAGCCTACAAAGTATTTTCCTTTTTCTTTTCCTTTTCCTTTTCCCTTTTCCTTTTCCTTTTTTCTTCTTTTCTCACAGTGGTGTTCTACTGTTTCTTTCTAAAATCAGTTGAAATCACATGCTGGGTACGCAGTAGTTACTAAATTCTTACCACAAATATATTCCATAACTATTATGAAAGAATGAGTGACCATCTACCCTCTCGCAGTCTTCCACTTCTGAGCCTTCTCATGCTGATCGCCTGTTCGAAGTTTCCCTGTGAAGGGCCAGATGTGTACTCTTCCCTTCAGAGAAGGGATAATCAATGGTAGTAGTGATAGCAGATGTGTAATTTATTTCTGTCTTTTGAAAGATTGTCAGAGAACCACTAACCCTGGCAGGTAAGTAGGTGGGGAACAAAGGAACAAGTGTTTCTGTGTCACCCCCCTTGGTGGCTTGTGACCCACTAGATGAGACACCAGTCTGGATAGATACATCAGAAACACTAGCAGAGGATTATAGATAAAACACAGCAGTAAATTCATGCCAAATGCGAGCAGGTATTGGGGCAGCATGTTTCCCCTGGATTTCCAGACAGGTTGATCCATTGTTCTGAGAGCCAGGTACTGCACTGTCTCAGAGAGGTTTTTAACACTCCTCTAAATGACAAAGATATAAATGTTAGTGACAACACAGCTGAACTTGACTGACCTTCAATAAGCAGCTTCTAACTGGTGGGTTTATTCCAGAGTCTCGGTCTGTCTTTCTGCAAACGGTGGTCCTCGGCCAGACGGTCTCTACAGACAGTCACGTTTTTCTCCATGGCAGTATATGTTTAGAGTTCTAAATCCCCAAACCTACAATAAAGGGAGGTTTGATGACAGACAATTTAATTGGCTGATTTTAATGCCAAAAGGAGCAACATTGCACTGTGGAGATGATTACTCTGGTCATTTTTCGTATGAGCTCATTAAATTTCCTTGTATTCGAAGTTACCTAAAGCCATAGTGGGATTTCAAAACTGGAAGCGCTATGGAAAACTGTATCTGGATCTTGCTTTTATAAGACAGTAGCCTTGAATAACCTTGAAAACAGTCCTAATTTATGAGATTTGTTATAATCTGAGAGAATTTTCTCTCCTGGAGCTGCAGAGAGTGTCATTGAATTACTGTGATACTAGCTGTGAATTATTGTCACATTAAGTTAGTTTTGTGCCATGACTTTAAGTTAGTTTTATGAATTGGACCTTTGTTATTTAGGAGGCCAGCATGGGAAGCACTGGGGCTGTCATTAGTCACGCTCATCCATATTTTACTGTGACTGTTAGGAAGGCAGCGTCCCAGACAGTCATAAAGGGCGGCAATTTCCACGCTCACAAACCTAATTCTTCATCACAACTGCCTGGCTCTAGACCTGAGCATCAGTCCCAGTTCTAGGAGAGGTCGCTGCAAAGCCAACGGCAGTCAGCTGTGCTGATTAGGTTAGAGCAGTTATCCAGTGCAGATGTATTTATGGAGTAAAGAGATAATAAAAATATGTATTATGACAAGAGAGCTTTGAAATGGCTGTGGCCTTCACCCTGTGTGAAGTATATTTCCTGTGGGATAGCCATATGAAATACGTGTCTTGGCAGTTGAGACAGACAAAACAAGCTCCTTTATAGCAGCTGAGATGGGAGCTGCTAGTTTTATTCTAGCTGGAGAAGGTAGGCATTTGGTCCAGAATGGTTCACTGTTCCCTTTTTCTCTTTGCTACTTGTAAGTAACCCCCTCTTAAACCCTTTGTTTCAGTGGCATAGAGTTTCTTTTTGAAAGACATGCAGCCCTTGTTGGAGAAGTGCCTTTCTAAGGCACCACCTGCTGCTTCACAAACTGTTCCAGCGCGTGTGTACTTCAGCAGTACTTACAGCAGCAAATCTGCAAACACCCACGTGAGAGCGAGCGAGGGAAGCCAGAGACCCGCGCTCCTGAAAGCTTGCCGGGGGGAGAGGGTGGTTCAGCTCAGGCTGTAAGGTACACGGGCAGCGAGTCTAAGAGGACAGGACCCGCTCAGGCCTGGCTCCTTCCAGGTTGGCCAGGCCGGTCATTGCCAGGGCTGGAGCTGCTGTGTGTGGAGGGGACGGGCTGGGGGCACCAGCACGTCCAAGAGGATGCAATGAGGGACCAAACTTTGCGGCATCTGTGGATGCCACCAAAAGCGAAACCGAACTGCGGGGCGTGAATGCAGTCACTGGCTGGATCTCTGCAAGGAGCAGCTGCTGCCTCCCACGCAAGGCTTAGCACCGAGGGACTTAAATGTACATGGAGTGCAGTCAGACGGTACAGGCACTGGCTACAAGCCAACACTGCATCTGAAAAGAATTTCATGGCTTATTTCAAAATTTTTTTTTTTTTTGAGTTTGAAACTCCTTTTATTCTCCTGCAGAACAAAGACATGTTGGAAAGTGTGATGGCCAGGAATGTCCCCTTCAAACATTACAATTTCTGGCATCCTAGTCAGCAACCTGGAGTTGAAAATGCTGCACATAGTTCAGAAAAACAGGCTTTAGCGAAGATGTCACAGGTCCAGTTAAATGTGTGCAAACTCCATGGTATATGTGCATGAAGGACTAAGTGTGGAGGAGCAGAGATGAAGCTTTTGAGTAGAGAATCAAGGCTCTCACTGGGTGTTTGAAAGGAACTGAATAATCATCAGATGCCATCTGTGTGGTTCTTCTGCCACTGCTGCAAAGACAAAGGACAGCTCTCCTTGATAGTCACGGCATGGGATGGATGTGAAACTCATTGCTCAGAAAAACCTGGTGCTACATTACATTTTCTAGGGAACACACACAAGTATTACTAGCTACAAACATCATTCCTCTTTGCTAAAATACAGCTCTTTCTTCCTCAGCATATGAGAATAAATTGGTCTCGTTTTTCTGGAAGTCCAGTCATGAAAAATAACTTGAAGCCTTGACAATCTCTGGCCAAAACAGAAACTTTAAGATATTAAAGAAAAAAATTTCTTCAGTGAAAGTGAGTTCTTGCACAACAAAATCAGTGCCACTATAAAATATGCGTGGCCCAAACGTCGTCATAAAACCAGAACCAGCTCACCAAGCTTGAAATGCAAATGCACAGAAACACGTAACCTTGCGAAGTTACTGCCATTCAAAAGCTTTGAGGTCAGTCACCACATTACATGCTCTGACACTTTACATGACAAGAAGCAAATTAATTAGTCAGTACTATTCATCTCATTAATGGTACAGTAGCGGTTATTGTTAGGTTTGAAAAGGAGGGTATTAAATGTTAAAAGTTTCTAAAAATTTTTGGAAACTGTTCTGTGTATCAAAGGTGTAATTTTATATGAGTACTTCAGAGAAAGAGCTTAAGCCTCCTCATTTGATTAATGTACTTCACTCCAGACGATGGAGCCTCCAGAACGTTCTCACAAAAATCTGTGGAAACACAGTGAATAATTTGGTTTATGGAAGCTGCTCCTCTACATTAGAATGCTTATAACATGAAACAGAAGAACTTATATTTTATACTGGACCAGTTTTTTTGTGCCAGTGTTTAGATTCTGAGATAGTTATTTGTAACTTAATCGAAACTAACGTGTTTTGCTTGCTTCACAGGTTGATGCAGAAGGAACACAGGAGGATGTTTTTCTGGAAGTCTGCGGGACAATTGACTCTTTTCTGAAAAAGGAGGCGGCAGCATTTTCTTTTTCAACAGAAACGCAGTAATGGTTCATGCACAGCCTGACCTCACGTGCACCTGAGAGTCATGACTACAATGCTGTTTGAAGCAATACTGCTTGCTTGAGAGTATCTGGAATTTGTGCATGTGGTATGTTATTTTAGATGAAATCTTTCTTCTCTGTTCTGACTATACACTCAACAGAGAGTGGTCTGTGTGCTAACTCTACACTAAGAACAGTTTATTGCTTTATTGGCTGGTTGCTCTTCCCGGGTTCAAAGCAGCATGGTGAATGAAGAGCAGCTCTGGTTTGTACTTCACCAGCTCATACGTTTGACGGCAGTCAGACAGTGCCCGCCCAGCACCCAGCTCTTCAACCACACCACTCACCATTTAGCATATTAAGGTTACTGCATACGAGGCCCCCATGGGTTATTATTTGCTTTTAATTACCAGTATTGATTCTTGTGGTATCACTTAGCTTGTTCTTGGGGTTTAGTGACTAAAATCTGTTCTGTTACATGCAGCCTTAAGACAGCTGGAATTAGTCAAGGTAAAACTCAAAATAAACTTTCCATGTGTCCCCAGAACACTATTACGAGAAGCAGAAAAACTAATGGAAGGTGAAGACAGGGTCGAATGTTGTGGAAGTGTGTCAATGCTTTACTGCAGAGCAGACACCATTTCTGAGATAGCCTTGTCTTCTGCTGGGAATTGTAGGATATTATAAATGACGACCTCCCAGTTTCGTGAGCTGAGGTGAAAACGATGATTGTGTTGTATAGTTTAATGTGCAATCCAGTAATTATCCATATTAACAGCAGCTTTACTATATGAATTAAAGTCTACATATAAACTTGACTATGAGCCAGAATGTATGAAGATGTCTTTAAATCATTCTTTGGAAGTATTTCAAATGCAAAATTCAGATCATCATCTGTTGTCTTGTACTGGCATTGCCAAAACTTGGGGGAGGGGGAAAGGAAAATGTTGGGGATTATTTGATTCATATTGCCTGCATCTTTAGTGAGCCATTTACCCATAATATCTGCAAAAAAGTCTGTAAAAATCATATCATATTTTCATTAATTAACCAAAATATTGTGGAGTTTCTTTGGTATTCTGATAGCTAAATAAACGCTTGTTTGACATTCCTGTAAAGTAATTGCATCCTCTTCCTGGAACTACTGGATGAATTCACAATTGAATTGGGTTGCATGATTGCTTTTACTGTCAAAGTTGTACTTTATGCAGCAGATTTGTATTTTTAAAGTTACTTTTCTTGTAATGAAGACATAATACAAATAAAACATGTAAAAAAATGAGGAGTAATGATTTCCGTTACAGTATATGTGGATTTAATCTTTTTTTAAAGCACAGTACATGACTTGAAAATATAGCTCAAATCCGCATGCTTACAGAATATGTCCCTTTCTCCCATCATGGCAGATTCTTCCGTTTTCTTTTTCTTCCTTGGCATTTGCCCTGTAAATGCTAATTCAATTATTTTTTAAGGGACTGGTTTAGATATGTTCTTATCCTTCATATCCTGGATGTTCCTTCTCTCCTGGGTCCTTTCATAGCCTACATTTTACCTCTGATGCTCTAGGAAATGTTTCTCCAGCTCCAGACCAGCGCCATTAAGTGACCAGTAACGTCTGCAGTACAACAGCTTTACAGGAGAGACGCTCAGAACGCATCAGCTTGGGCAGGGAGGTTTTTCTAAACCGAGCCTTGAAGAACTAGCAGCTGTCTGGTGTAGTATTTAAAAAAAAATACAATAAAATAAAAAAATTCTGGAGTTCTCATGAAGTTGCAAATTCATCTGAGTAGGTTTTCTGGAGTATTTTTTTATTACTATTAATTACAATAGAAGTTAAAAAGTGTGCATTATCGTACTTGCGTGGGATGGGAGCAAAGGCAACAATCAGCTGCTAGGTGTTTTGTTTTGGTTTTTTTTTAAAAATCAAATTACAAAAATCGTTTAACATACAGTTTCAGTTTAATTTTTCTTTCTGCTTCTTCTGATCTTTTCCGTGGAACGAAACAAAAAAATTCCCATGCTTGATCTGGTGTATGTGCATTAGATCTCTATTTGCGTATGTTCATTATGTACGCAAGAGAAATAGCTGTATACGCATGCATATGGAAATATAAATATTTATACATATTCAATTAAAAAAAGGACTTATCCAAGACTCTTCCTTCACGGGTGATTCAGACTTAAAATTCTCCTTCTGCTTCCAATGTCATTCAACTTAGACCATGCCTTTCTGTTCCTCCCAGGCTGTCCTAAACTGATGACTGAATATTTGCACTTAATCATATTTTCGCTAATGTACTTTTGTTATTTTCTTCCAGTAATTTTTTCAGGATATCAACAGAAAACAAAGATTACCACAGATTCTCTCCCTGATAATACACTTTCATCAGCTCTAGCTTCCTATGAACAGCATGAACAATGTGGAAAGCACATTCTGATTGTACTAGAGAGCCTCTCAGAGCAGTATCTTTTCCAACTAAAAACTAAAATACGTATGTGAATTTTTGTGTTGTATTTTCTTGAGGTTTATTACATTGATCTAAGTATACTAGATACATGAGATACGTTTACATATGATACTTGCTCAGTCTTTTAGTAACTGTCCTGTATTACCTTCTAAGTAGATTAAATGCTTAAAATTCTTTTTTTTTTCTGAAGCAAAACACTGCTACACCCAAATTTATTGCAAAACTTAATACTGATCACTTGATAATTTAAGTTATTAGGTGCAACCAGCCAATTATCCTTCTTATTGCCATCTTTTAAAGTCAAATTAGTTTCTTTTCTAGCTAATTACTCCGAGTATTCAAGTTTCAAAGCAACTGGAAGTCTATTACAGTTATGAAATAATCAAGTGTTCCTGAATCACAAGCTATACATTTCAATAGAAAATATATTAACTAAAATATGTTACAATAATTACAAAGCTTCTCAGACAATGGCGTACAGTGTACCAAGGCTACTAAAATCTGAATTTTCTGCAATCTGAAAGAGAACAGTCTGTAAGATATGAGAAAACTAAAATGCTAATCCTGCAAAAGGCGAAGCGCATTTTAGGAGGCGCAGGGCACCATCCATTCCCAGGAAGGCGCTGGGCATCTTGCAGGTCTGCACAGTGAATATTTGTATGACGTATTAAAATGTCCTTTTAATGTTTTCCATCTCGATTAAAAAAGAACTACACAGAAAGGAAGTCACAGCAAGCATTCTATATATAAACAGACTGTATCCACATAGTTTATTTCTCACAGTTCTCCTGACAATTGAACATTATTTAAGAACATACTGTATACACAGATAAGAAGAAACATACAAAATGTTTTAAATGATGCACAACAAAATCCAGCAGTATAAAAGAATGCATGTGAACCCTTGCTCACTGCTCAGGCTAAATTTAATCACTGTTTAAATAGTAATAAAAATACAATCTTTCATGGATCTTGTGCAGACTACAAAAGAGGAAAAATTATTACCATATACATGATTTATATTAGGCAGTTTTCTTTGATGAGTTGCACTAACAACTCCAAATACAGAGGCAGAAGGCTGTGTATTTTATTTTAAAGGAGTTAATGTTGAGTATTAGAGACTTTACACAGTTACTACCACTGGCACTTTTCACCATATTTTGTACACATCACATGATCATCTTATATAACATTACATTTAAAAAATATATCTGAGTGACAATTTTATAACATTCACACACCATGAGCTGGTTAAGGAAGCAATGCCACAGTTGCCCCCTGTAGTGCTTCACTGTTAGTAAATAGAGTTCATCGTGGTTTAATTAAAAAAAAAAAAAAAATATTAAAAAAAAATTGAAAGTCAATGTGATTAAGCAGCTCCAATTTAATAAAGGCCTGTAACCAACCATTGCTGAGACAGTGAGTATTTTTTAGAGTACATCCTAGAAGCAAACACTGTCATTGGTTAAAACCTTGCCTAAAGAAGTCAGTTACTGTGCTGAAAACTATTTCACAACAAAACTGCAAGCTACTAAACTGTTTTTATATAAATACTTCAACTCCTCTGGATCTCATTATAACCAAGTTCTTCAAAGCCTTTGGAATTTACTCTATCTGTAATGTGTGCTCTCATTTCTGGCTCACCCTTTTGTATGTTTTTCTTTTGTGTTTAGATTCACCACCTAAAAATGACTAATGTGGTGAAAGAAAAGTCTCCCAGTGAAACCTTCTGCACACTAGGAATGTTCAGCTGCTGTTCAGTGATCTAGAACCATGACAGCTCAAAGCTGTAGTTTGACAAGTACACCCAGGAAGCTGTCATGCTGTGAGCGACATTTCAGGGAAAGCAGAGTCTTTCCAAAATGTGCACAGAATTAACAATGGTGCCATTGTTACTTTTCAAAGAGGATAGTAAGCCCAAGATGGTAGATCTGCTTCCCATGTCATCTATTTGCTGGAAAGTAGTTTGGGTCAAGATAATTGTAACTGGTGCCCTGGGACATGCAGTAGTCTCTGTCTAAAAATGTCTCTGCTCTGTAAATAGGTTCTAACTGATGATCTTCCTTATGAATCTCTGTTTCATGCAGACTGCAAGGGAAAGAAAGAGATAACAGTTTAAAAGTCAAATATTTTCCTTATCTTTAACTCTCAGAAACAGTGATCATATGAACAGATTCATACCTAATATGATATGATTAATTCGTAGAGTATAATCTCCCCCACTATTTAACAGTATCAAACCTATCTGTGCACTGTACTAAGAAAAAAAGAAAATAATCCATCCAGAAAATGCTTACAAAGTTTATCTCCCACAAATATATGCTAAAGTATCTTCCACTTCACCCAACACAGGAGAGGTGTCCTATGCTGGAGCAAAAATTTCCAACTTACACAGCAATTAAGCCATATAGAGATATTCAAGCTAACTACAAAGAACGAGTAGAAGCATATACTGCTCACCAGTCAGAACAAGAATCGCAGAAATCCAAGGACATTTCTTGAGGGCAGTCTTGGCAGTGCCACCGAACACCCTGGATAGGTTCAATTCCACAGTTATCACACTGTGAAGCAAATGGAAGAGCATTGAAAAGACAGCAACTCTTGATCACTTATGTTAGTAACAGTATATACCAATACACCGTACAGAAAGGCACGTATGTAGGTTGATTACTCCAGCCCCCACAGCTGAATTCTCATCAAATACCATAATGTATTCACAGACACAGAAGCCTCGAGGACTGATCAGTCTTTTCGTTTTGTGTCCCACTCCCCAGATGCTCCACGTTGCCATTATCCTCCTGCTCGACAAAAGCAGAGCTAGTCCTGCCTGCAGTCACTGCTGCTCCTCGCACCGCTGTAAGAACTGCTGTGACACAATACATGAACATAATGTTTCTGTAGCTTAAGTCCGACTATATGAAACATCTAAATATAGATGCACTTCCCACGGCAGAAGAAAGTGGTAAGACTAGACCAGTAGAGCCGCTTGGGAGGCTGTTGATGGGCTGCAGATCAGGATGTGACAGGTCAGACTGATGTGCTTTCAAACTCAGGAAATACAATAACACATTATAGGTGTGCTGGAACTAAGAGCCAGGTGGCTGGGAAGGAAGTGGAACATGTCCAGGGAAGGGAACAGAAATCTACAACTGAAGCTGAGCAAGACGACAAGAACTAATCCCCTGAGAAGAATCAGGGACGACACAAGAGCAGCTAAGTGCAAGAAGAGTGTGGCATGAAGAGGAGGAAACAAGGTACAAACAAAACATCAAGACTGCGTGAAAAATTCATTATGGTAAAGAAGAGGGGTAGAAATGCACAAAACGTTTGCTAAAAAATAGGGAACCCGGAAAATGGGACTTGGAGGCAAAGAGAACTTTTCAAAAATCTGAACTATGAAGAGACAGGATTGAAAGGGAAAAATAAACGTGGGAAACAAGGCTGTGCTCCCATATCTCATCCACCTTTAGAGCCTGAAGTTCTCTCACAGCGTCTCATTCCTGGCCACAACTAATCCACTGAGGGTTACAAACACCTTACACCTTATAAACAGATTTGTCCCGGCTGTATCCCTTCCTTCCACAGGCGGCTTTCAGAGTTTCAGGGCAGATCATGAGGAGGGACTAAGCATAGTCGGAGCTGTTCTCTGAAAATATCATGTTCAGTATAACGCTAAATACTTAAAAAAAAAAAAAACTAAAAATTGGTTCTGGCTATCTCAATTTGAGAACAAAGGTAGTGGCTTGACCTTAATTTCTGTGCTCCAGCTTCCCACTCCCCTGTGAAACAGAAATAACAACCATGCCTTTCATTTCCTAAGGGGAAAAAAAAAGTATTTGCAAAGTGCTCTGACATTATAGCAATGAAAGCCATAAAAAACCCACAAGGGATTCGATAATTCAATATTCAAAGTAGAGTTTGAATAATGTGTAGTAAATTAGGCTGAAGGCCACACAGAACTGAAAGTGCTCGGAATGGTTGCTTATGAGGTGAGCTGTGTCCAGCCTGTGCTGAGCAAGGCAGCGCTCCTGGGGGAAAATAGTATATAATCGTGGAATTTCACAGCTTACTATAATGCACAGTAAAATCAAATTCAGATTGCAAAGAAACTTTCAGACTTTGAATGCTCAACACTGCATAATGCCAATTTACTTTTCAGAGTAATTTTATGTAGAAAAAGCAACTAGTTTGTTACCTAGAACTCTGGTCCACATGATCAAAGTTTTGATTTTTTGGGGAAAGCAAATGCTCACTTAAACCAAACCAAAAAACCAAACACACAACGCTAACGTCAAAAAAATAACAAAAATAAAAAGTGCTTTGGTGGTCTAACAACATGATTTAAGTCTGTCAATGTCCACTACCAAGGCTGTCTTAATTTTCTAGTCATTTTGAACTGAACTTTAAACTGAGTATCTTTGCATTCCTACATAAATGAGTGTTAAAAAATAAATCTAGCTGCATATCACTAAACATGGTGAAGAAACTGTTCCAACATGGCAACCAGTTACACAGAAAATACCTTGCAAACCACAAAATAGAATTTAGAAAATGCCATGTCTTTCATGTCACCTGTTAGACGTTGATACCATGACAACACATAAGTTTGACTTAATGTTTATTTTCTTAATTTCACATAAACATTGTTTCGTGCTCTTGCTTCAGCTTCTGCAAGTTATTACTTGAAAGGATTAGGAAGTTGCTACAAAGCAAAAGAATTATTCATCTATTACTGTTTTCATTCAAAATCTTTGTCCCTTCTTTGGCCTTAGGTGGAGGCAAAATGACTCAAAATTCATACTTGGAGAATTCTCATCAATTATTAATCGTCAAAACAGAGTGTGGTATCAAATGGAATTCTATAATGATTTAACATGGCCCTGGAGTGGTATCTTCATAATACAAATGAGGAAAAGACAGTATGCTTAGTAATTTTCATATAATATCAGTATTTAGTGAAACCTGAGCTATTGGCAAGAGTGAATTACTTAGGTTGGTTTTTTTTTCAAAGACGACGAGGGAAAGCAGACACTGTGTACAGGAACTCAGGAACCAAACCTGCTATATTAAATGAAGCCTTTTTAGGAAATTCAAACCATGTTATCTTTGAAAATTTCTGCAATCCACTGAGTAACAGAAGAATATCCCTGAAACTTACCTTGAATCCCACATGCTGCACGAATCCACTTTCTGCATGCATCTGCTGGAGTTTCTGTTTCTTCAATTTTTTAAACTCTAACAGTTCTTTGTATTCAGGTAACTCTCGATATGTTATTGGAATACTTTCTTCATCCTGTTCGTAGTAAAAAAAAAAAAAAGAGAAACATTCTTTACTTTAGGAATATAATAACTAGTAAGACATATATTCCATAAATCACTACGTATGATCAATAATCTTTGAGAAAATGCTGACAATGTATTCTAACTAAGAAACATACTGAGAAATCATTGTTAAAAACATCGCACAAAGGAGAGCATACAGCTAACTTAGATTTTGGGTTGTATTATTTATACTTTTATCATTTGCACTAGAATAAAAAGAATCCATTCTCCTACAAACATGTTTCTTCTGGTGAAGAGCTGAGCTGTAGTAAAAAGGAGAGAGCAGTGCCTAACTTTAAATTCCTAGTTCTTTTCTCATCCTAGATGCCTAACTGCAATTTGCTTGTGCATACATTGTGTGCAGAATAGCAGCTGCAGGAGAAGACTTCATTTACTACAAAGCTAGTTTATTTTAGTTTTAAATACTTGGCAACAGATATACTTGAGAACTGAAATTTCAGGTCAGTTTTATCAAGTTAATTGATCTGTCTCTTTGCTTTTTGTGGAATGGTATGGAATTATACTATTCTAAGGATAGTTATAATCACTACTTCGAAGGACTTTCAAAGCTGTGGAGACAATAAAACCAAATGACACCCCAAAACTTTTTACAGTTTTTAGAATTTTTGCACAAACTCAGATTTTTAAAAGACCCATAAATCAAGACGGTACCAAGCTTCCATTATACGTATTTTTTTATTTGAAGACAGTCAATCTTAACAGTATTAACTTCTCACCTTTACCTGTAAGAATAAAAAGTGACAAGAAGCATCATTCCATGACTGGAAGAGCAGAAGTTTCAGAGTTATCCAATGCTTTCATCCCTTTGCTTCATGCTGTCTCTTAATCGCTTAAGAAAATAGGACGCTATTTTCCCTAAATTATGAAAAAGTTTGTCCTCCTACAGGCTAGTGCATACAACTTTCCCAGAGGTTTTCAAAACGTGGCTCTCTCTTTTTAAAGAAACACACCATTTCTCTTTTCTCTTATCCAGTTTTCTCCAACAGAGGTTGAGGACTTCTATGTTATGAGAAGCCAGAAGCTCTCATACTAATTCAGATGCCTGTTTCAAGACAGTTATTTAATTGTAGCTACTGTACTTGGTAGATGTCAGTTGTTTTCAATGACAAGTCTTTATTGACACAGAGCAGTTTTCAGATTCTATACTGATAGGAATGTTCAGTTATGGGAAACAACAACAAGACAGTAATCAAAATTATTCTAGTGTAGCCTACACACATAATTTCTTTTTACAAATCTGTGAAGATTAAAGAATCTGTATTATTTAGTAAGATTATTAAAGGAAGTGAGCGAAAGAGTGTTCAGTTTCTAAAGGCATTATCAATTACTTAATTGTAATTAATAACCTACATAAAGGACTAGATGGCAAATGTTCAGAAAAATCGAGGTTAGGTAACATGATTAAATTGCGTGGTGATAAGATACATTCTCTTAATCTAAAACAGGAATTCACCTTCCATGCAAATCTTAAAAGATTTTCAGAGAAAAAGTGCCTGGCGGAAAAAACTGTATATTGAATAAACTGCTATAATAGCTCCCTCTGTGGATGCTTCGCTCTGGAATAGGAAGTAGTTGTATTCTAGAATAATTAGACTACTCAGAAAATGAAGTAATCATAACTGAAAGTAAATTCATGTTACTTGGGAATAACTTATTTATACTAAAACACTTTTTCAGGAATGGATAATGCCAGTCAAGCTGACTGGTAATATCCAGGCAAAATCTTTTTATCTTTACAAGGGAACAGCACCTGGTTCTTCCAGTAAAAGGAACTCAAAGAAAACCTTTCCTTTAATTTTCTTGCTGCACTGAGTCTCTTCTCCACCATGCTGATGCAAAGTGGTTTTTTCCAAGACAGCCACTATCACTAAAAGACCTGATTTTCAACACTAGAACAGAATCGTGTACATTCATTTTAAATATAATTCGTGATCTTTTTCTTCCAAATTGCTTCTGTTTCGCACTGATAATGGGGATCTTTTTGGTAATTGCGTTCACCTGCGTCTTTCGACATTACTGTAAGGAGAAATATATCCATCTGGAAATGTTGTGATAGTGAAGAAAGAAAGTAAGCCAAATTTTAAAAAGGGAAAAAAAAAAAAATAAAGGGCACAATTCCCTCATTATCACTGCAAAAAAGTAAAACAGCAACTTCTATCCAAATTAAAATAAATCCCAGTTGATTTATGGTGCTCATATTTATTCAAGTTAGGACACCATGGCAAAACCAAAATGTTTTAGGAAAATATTCAGAACAGTTAGAAAATATATATTTAAAAACAATATAGAACAAAAGAATATTCGCTCAAAACCAGTTCCATTGACATAAAGAATAGTATCCTGCATCTCTTCTAATACACATTTTTCTTTCCAGGTCTTTTAAGGTTCTTACTGGAATATGCAATGTTATCAGGAATGTCATAGATGAACCAAAAGACCATCAGAGAGAAAATATAGAACATAAGTGAAGATGGGATTTAAGACTGAGTAATAGATGAGCAAATTTAATAATTTAAGGAAGATGATGCGGTGTATGTAAAAAAGTCAGTAAAGGAAATGAATGGACTTACACTGGGTGGCCTCAATACTTGTGTTACGTAGCAAGATTTTCCCATACAGGATGTCACTAGGCTCACAAAAAAACCCCACAACAAACCAACAACAAAAAACCCAAACCAAACACAACAACAACAAAACAAACCAAACAAAAAAAAACAACCACCAAAAAAAAAAAATCCTGTCCAGCATCCTAGCAGTGGGATGTAGTCCCTCTATATGGAAGTGGGAATTACATGTGTCTGAATTCTTGTACTATTATTGCACGTGCTAAATTAAGGAAGCGGAACACTACGAGATGTAATAATACATTGGGTTACGGTGTCTACCAGAATTTGCCTGTAAAAACACATACATTTGCTTCTTGGTTGACAACTCAGTCTGTTAGTTCACACATTGAAGTGGATTTAAAAAAAAAAACCCTAATCAATTCAGCCAGTGAAGGAAGACAAAAAGCAATTATGCCAATAACATTCAACTTTTAACCAGGCTTTATGTAACTCCTCTAATACAATACGTCTTTAACCAGAATAATAACTACATGGTGTACATGTCAGATCACTTTTTAAAAATACACAACTAAAACTTTCTAGAGCTGTTTCAGGACGAAACTGTTTATAACTTCTTTGATGTACTTGCGTCTCATTTGGTTTAAATTTTCTGCAATTGGAGGCCTTTATATTAACGATGTGTTTATAATTCAAAATGGTTTGTGCATCTTACAGCAATTTAATACTTACTTGCTGATGTTTATTTTATGGCAAAGATGCTTAATCCTCATATTATTCATTAAACAAGGTTAAAACGACAGTAAGCAAGACATTCTCTTACTGATTTAAATGACATACCGATACTTCCTCTTCTGCTGCAGTATCCATATGGCTGTGAAAACTGGATCTGTCATCATCTTCATCCATATAAACTGGAGGTTCATGAGATGTCATGAAAGTTGAAGGTTTGAAAAGATGTTTATTTAAAGGATGCTGCCGTCTACTTGATGACTACAGTGAAAAAATGATATATTTTTAAAAACATTCCTTGGTTATTATTTAAGTAATCCTCATCGATAAAACCTTGCCAGAAATTCGTTTTTCTCCACTAAGCAGTCTATGGTCTCTCCAATTATTTTTACTTAAATCTCTATATCAGAGCTTCATACAGCTGGAGTTTTTCTCCCCCATAACAAGTGAAATCAGATGAACAGTGCAACAATTCTTTGGTAAGAACCCAGTAAGAACCCTTACCATAAAAACCCTACCATCTTAGAAAAACAGACTGACAACAATAGAAAAAGAAAATAAAGCTGTTACGATTTTGAGGACTGAGAACTAAAGTGCAAATATATTAAAAAACTTCCAAGAGTTATGAATGGTATAAGACTAAACAAAGAAATAGTTTTGTACAGATCCAAGTGAGAAGTCCATGCTTGACTCTTATCATCAAGGTACTGCATTAATTTGTGCCTTAGAAAATCTAAGCCTAGGCTAATTGTCCAGATTTCTTTCCTGTTCCATGGAGAGAAAAGGCAATTGATTCCACCGTAAACTGGGTTTCTAAGGGTTAGAAAGAACTGCTCTCTGAAGGTTCTTTTTCATCGCCCCTGACTGGAAAAGGAACCTAAAACCCGTTAGATGAGATAAATTACTCCATTAATGTATATCTAAAACCTTTCAACTTTAATGCTGTCTGAAGGTGTAGAATGCGTGGCAGTTTTAAAATAGATTACTTAAAGGCGCTCAGCCCCTACTACTTATTCCCCATGGAAGAATATTAAATATCAAAAAAGAGGAATTTAGGGTGAATAAAACTGACTCAACTTTTTACTTAGCTACTTTCCAGACCAGCATTTTGACACTTTAAATGTCAAATCTTACATTCCTCAATTCAAAGAAAACAGTGTGAATCAAAAACCAGAAGTATGAAAAGTATATTTTAAAAAATCATAAAAGAGAGGATTGTCTTACACTGTGCCAAGCACCTGTCATACAGATAAAGCATAAGAAATATTTACAATAGTTAAAACTTTCTCTTTTTATGCAACACTTTTTACCCCAAAGGTTCCTATATCAGTTACAAACCTGTAGTATTATAATACAACCCTTTATCTACAAAGATGGAGTCAAACTCTGAAGAGAGATCTAGCATTGTTTTCAGTTGTTCAGAGTTTAAAAAGTAAAGGCAAAGATCACACAAATTATCTTAGACGGAATGTAGCTATGCAGAGATGTGTACCGCAGAATTGAGCACAGCTCCATTCACTCTGAAGGGAAGAGAAGAAGTCTGCAGTAATGACTGGAACCTGCTACCTCAGATCTGCAGAAGAACTACAGTGCACAAAATAAAAATTAACATTTTGTTCTAGGACTAGTGTATCATCTATTGTGTTTTTTTATTTTTTCCACCTTTGGCCTTATGATCACTGATTTCCTGTGTTTTGCTGCTTTTATGCTTTCCTTTAAGATTTCAACCCCCTCAAGATACTTCCATTTATAAGGTTAGATGGTATTTCAGCTTGAGTTGACACCGTGATTTAAAATTTCTGCTAACAGAAAACAGTTCTGCATTCAACACTAGATCTGGTAATCAAGAAAGAAAACTGTGCCCATGCTTAAACAGTAGCACTGTTCCGCATACAGGTATGACATAGGAATTTAACTAAGGACTTTAACTCTCTTTTTAACATGATCCTACTTCTGATGAAGAATGAAGTAAAATACTACATAAAAGCAGACAGTTTAAAAAATAATTTTTCTTGTGGGAAATGTATCTTCTGGATTAAGCTAAAAGCAGGTGCACTAGTAATATTATATAAGCATTAAACTGAAAATGATAAGCCATAATTGAAGAATTGAATACTAGAGTCCTAAATCTCTGATTCAGTTTTATTTTCACCAGGTTATATAACGGTTATACAAGAAAATAAACTGATGCATCCTGTTTCATTTCCTGTATCACTTATCAGAAGAGACATTATGTCATGATGAGATATATGTAGCAACTTCAACAAGATGTTCAAGAACCGAACAGGCTTCTCACTCCCCCAGTACCCATTTTAAAAAAGCATCCTGGGCAATCCCCATGGCGAAATCCAAGTACATTCTTGGGAAGCATCCCTCTTGACACAACTATTTACATTAACTATATCTGGTTGTCACTCTCCCATAGGTATATGCTTTAAGTTCAGCATCCCATTTTCATACTTCTGTTATTGGCAATAAAGCAGATACTGCACTTTACAGCACTATGTGCATACTCAACATGAAAATAAGGAGGAGCACAGCACAAGCATGGCCTGGGCTCCCAGTACCCCTTGCATTTCCTTTCTGCCACATTATGTTTTCTCCATTGGAGACTTGGGAATAACTCCAGCACAGTACAGTGCTGTCAATCTGTGCTCTAAGTAGACAGCTATATTAGCAGACTGAGAGCTCAATTCCCCCACATATGCTATTTGTTTCATTTTTCTCATCTGCTGTATTTCTTACATGGGATACAAATATAAAATGGAGACACTACTTCAATACAAACCAGGGCACAATGACCTTACTCTTATGACTTGGTAATAAGGATATGAATCATCCCATGAAAACAGACGCTAAGTATTAGATTTCTTCTATGTATAAGCTTAAGTAAAATCTGTAGGATGGCAGCATTACCACTGTAGTAGGAGAATGTTAAGAATTTTATAAAAATATGTCTCACTCCTGGTTATGCTGGGTTTGCACACACATCAGTGGGCTTAAAGAACTTTATGGATCACTGTTCAAATTAGTGAAAAATACGGTTAAAATGTCACACATGTACTGACTAAGTATTCCCACTATTTATCAAATACAGTGATCTGCTGCCTGGCAGCATTGCTCACATTCTGTAGTAACAGTCTTTCCAAATAAAACTAAGACGAAAGAAGAAAAGTCATGTGACTAAGGTAATATAAAACAGTACGGTGACATAAAGAACTTAAAAGATTATAATTTGCAAAACTAAATTTTCAACCTCTTTTGAAATTAGCCCTACAGTATGGTAAAATGTACAAGTAATTTAGAGTTCTAACAGCCGAATCTCACCACAGTATTTAAGGTATCAATGTTTCCAGCTGTTTTTTTGGTTCTTCTGCCAGAAAGTCCTTTTCCATGAGACAAGGCGGCAGACAAAGTCATGCCCGCACCCTCCCTGCCTCTGTTTACAGAGCAAAATAGTAGATTAAAATCCTGGTGAAAGTAAAATGGCACTACTATGATGGATGGCAAACTGGAACGCCACTGATATGAGCACTCATTGTTTGCAGTAACTTCAGAGAATAATAGGAGACAACTGGAGGTGTGTAACATTTCAAATAAGTAGAGCTGAGCTGTGGTAGGTCTTTCTATCAGGCTGCTCTGGCAGTAACTTTTCTTCCCAACCTTTCAAGGGAGTAAATCTGCAATTTTGCCTTTTTGCAGAATCAATGTAAGACTTACTCTTAATCAGAAAGTATCATGGACACCTGGATGCCAAAAAGTTACGTTACTCTACAAAATGCCATTGTAACAGGTTTCAAAGAACTTTTGTAAACACAATGGTAACAAACTATCCCCCCCACCAAACAAAACCCCCACAAAACTGGATACTGCCCTCTTCAAATGCCTAGGGCCCTTGTTACTACCCAAGAGTACTAAATCATTTAAATCAAAATGTGTGACTGGTCTGCACAGAAATCCAGAGCCTTTTAAGAAGATTTCTCAGACCCATATTCTTTTCTTATCCATTCCATGATCAGGAAAAGCACTGTATTTTAATGGCCAATTATATGACCATTCTACTTTAACGGTCAGATATGTTGCAAATCAAAATAAAGTATGACATTTCAGTTTTAAGCCTATGCTTGCGCTAGTTCAGTATGCTCAGTTATACATAACTTTGTTTTTGTTAATTAGAAAATGACTGTACAATATGAATTATACAGCTCCCTGTCTTCTTCCAACAGGGTTCTCATCATCCTCTTCTATTATAGATCAATTCAGGCAAACTTACAAACAAGTAAAAAGTATCCCAAGACCAACCATTCAACCCTGTTAGTTCAGCCTGCAATCTGACTGCTGTGTTCTCTTTTCTGACATGATGATCTGATAGAGATGTAATTAACGGATGCTGATGTGAAATAGAGTAACACCCAACTCACTCTACGGTGCTAATTGCAAAAGAAAAAGATTACTTTACTGAGTAAGAAATACATGCAAGGTGGAACTAGTTAGTAAGAAAGCACTAATAAAGACTTAAATCTATTGAAAATGTTAATGATTTAGACTCAATTTGCATGTAAATGCAAACACAAATATGGAATTTCTGCTGTCATATTGTCTCACCTTTTTGGAGTATAAATATAAGTTTGGAGTTCTTCCTGGAACTGGAATACCAGCTTTAGTCAGTTTAATAAAATATTTTTGCACTCTACTGGCAACCTAGAAAAAACAACACACAACAATTAAATGTCAAATGAAATGTAACATACTTTCACTTCAAAGTTTTGCCAGCATTCCTAGATTGGTTCTGAATATAAGGTCAAGAAATGTGCATTTTGTACTTTGCAACAACTACTCTAATCTGTAAACATACAATATCAGCATTTTTTACTTTGGGTCAAAATGGAGAAATTATTTCATTTTAGGGGAAAAATCCCAACGAGTCAGACGCAGAAACACTTTGTGTCTCCACATCTGTTTCCTTTTGTTTGTCTTGGCCCCAGTACAGAACCAATTCTTCTCAGACTGTTAACATGTCTGCCCATTCCACAGTCCTGAGGTGCAGGAAATGCAGCACTCAAATGTAACTCAGTCTGAGAACAGCTGGTGTCACTATACGTGCTATATAGAATTAAATGCATGTTGTCGAAATCTAATGAACAACTAGGTCTGGCTTTGTCATAGGTTTGGGGCGCTTTTAAAATTCTATATTTGAGATCGAGAATAAGAGTCACATTGTTATTAGTGAAATGTAGGCCCTGGTTTTGCATTTTTAAGGAAAAGTAAGGGACTATTGAGAAGATAATGGATTTTATTTATTGCTTTAAAAAAAAAAAAAAGACAGCTACAAATGAATCTTCTGTGAATCTGTATCAACTGCTAGGATGCAGTGACTAACATCACTACTACCACAGCACAAGCATTGAAACAACACCCAAGCAGTCAAATCTTTTTTTCTAGCAAAATAATATTATTGTTTAAATTATGAACGTTATAAAAATTAAACTCTCTTTTTTACTTCCTCAGTTTATGAATTGTTGGGAGTTTTTTACAGAAACTACCGTCAAATGAGAAATAAATTACTTAAGTGCTAAAGAGAAACCTGCATACTATATCTTATCAATGCTTCCTGAAAAGCTTTAAAAAAAAAAAAAAAAAAAAAAAAAAGCCAAAGAAAGGGATTACTTCTCCAAGTATTTTCCTTCTTACTTGCTTTGCTGTTCTATTTCCCAGTTCATCAGCTATCTTCTGCCACCGTCGCGACTCTACTTCTTCTGGTGGATACTTCAAAAGCAATTGCTCAAGTTTTTTCTAAATCAACAGGGGAAAAAAAGTAAATACATCTTTCCTAGTAGAGGTATGAGTTGTCAAAAGATGTGTATCTACGTACATGTGACTCCGAACTTCTAAGTGCTTTAAACATTATTACACAATTTGCCTTTATTCTCATGCATGTTACCACAGCTACAAAATGGAAGTTTCCAATTACCTGTTCTTCTACAGTCCACAGCTGGTTAAAAGTTTCAGGTTTGGTCTCATCGCAAAGTCGCCCTCTTATCATCTGCTCAATACAGTATACAAAACAGAATATGTGTTTAGAAAAAGTACAGTTAGGATAACTTAACCCTTTTCTTGTCTAAGTAAAACTAAACCCAAACCAAATAAATGCATGAAAACTTGAAATAAAATTAGCCTAAACCAAAAATAAGTTCTCTGATTTGAGTACACAAATGAAATGTCATCGGCAACATTAACATCTGAAGTAACAGTTAGAATTATCCACATAACCATATTAAAAAAGAAAAAAAAATTCAAAAGGTACTATTTGGTAAACTTTTATCTTTGCTTTTGTAACAACTACCTGTGGACGACTGTTTGTAGAACCTTCTGGACCATCACTTAAAGGCAAGACAGAGTATGAAACTGACTCTCCATCTTTCTTGGGATCCAAAGGACTTTTTGGTCTTGCAGGTATACCTACTGTGAGCAACACAGGAATTATTAAACCTCCACACTGGTCATATCTTTCTTGTAACGTATGCCCACTTTCCTTTTACCTTTGTCAAAAATCAGCTTCACTCTCCTACTGTTACGTTTTCGGTTTTTGAATTCTCTCTCAAAGTTTCCAAGGCTAGTGGTGTATTGGTCCCAGGCAATCTCAGGGAGCTGAACAACTCTCTGAGGATACGGAAGACCCATATCAACCTGAAAAAAAGGAATGAAAAGTGAAAAGCAATAGTTAACACAATTGCTGTATATTCAAACAAAAACCTAAGAATCCTGAAAAGTTATGAAAACCTGATACTGCTTTTAAGGTAACAGCAGAATTCAAAATCATAATTTTTAAAGTGTCATGAAGCACACAGTCTTTTTAAGGAGATGACATTTTTCAAAAATAATACACAACAGTGCATATAAAATATGCAGCGGCACGGTCAATGATGGCTTATTGAGCATAAAACTTTAAAGCATGTATTTCACAGTTGAAATTCAGTGGTTTTGACTTCAATATCCTGCTACTGTCAGTTATCTGTCTTTTATTTTGCTTAAACACACTGTTCGCCCAGGATCTGTACCTTTCTTAACACAACAAACTATAGGACTTGGAGCTTTATCATATGATAAACCTAAACTTCTCCCATCAAAGAAATCAATGTATGTTTTACACTGATTTTGCTGTTTTCTGCCTAGAACACAACTGTTGCAAAGCTCACCACATTATTTAAACGTCAACCTTAAGAGTATCATTCACGTTCTTTCAACATCCATGCATGCTACTAATTCATCTCAAAATTTAATGGAAAGGCAACTACCGAAACCAATGGGCTTACATCAGACCACTCTACAAATCTAGGTGTCTACAAAGCTAGGAAAAGAGCACCATAAAATATCTACTTCATTCTTCGCTGAAATAGAACACGTCACTACCAGACTAGAAGGTCAAGCCTGCTTGTCACTGGCAAGCGTAGCAGCAAGAAAGTATTCAAGCTTTAAATGTTTTTTTCAGTATCCCTGTGAGAGCACTTTTTTAAAAGCTTGAAAAGTATTTCCTTATCAAAATTAATTCTCCTCCATCAGACAATATTCTATTATGTTATCCAGAACTCAGGTATGTTTCCTGGTGTTCATTTTGGTTTTAGGCTGTGAACTACCTTTCCCGCTCTCTAAAAAGTAGCCTACCAAATTCAGTCATAGCACAACACTTAATTTCTCTAATGAGAAAAGTTATGAATTCTTGATCTTATTAATGCCTTAGTATGAAGTACTTCCAGTAACCTACAGTTTTCAGGTTGTCTTAAAATACCTACACTACAATTAGAAATTTAAAGATTAGATTTCTACATACCAAAAAAAGGAAAGAAAGCATATATCACAAAATCATTGAAGACTACGTTTTACAGATTTAACACACAAAGGGCCATTCTTGCTTAGCAAAGGTTTTAAACTCATAATGTTTACGCAAGTATATATAGAATTCTCTGATTTCTACAGACCATGAATTACTAGTTATTAAAAAAAAAATTCCAAGTAAGACTTAATAAAAGCCCATTGAAATACCTTCTTCTGGAGTCTTTCCACAAATCCAATAGGATCTTTCAGTGCTTCTCTCTGGTGTCTGCCTAAACTTTCAAGGTCTTGAACTGCTTGAGTACGTTGAGCCTCGAGTACAGCAATCGTCTGTAACAGTCTCTGATAACTACAGAGACAAAGGAAAACATCTCACTAAATTTGTCTTTAAAAGTGACGCCTCCCATCTAAACGCTAGCCATGATTATCTACTAGCATCTACTAGATTTCATAGCTTATCTCAAACAGTTCACAGACATTTTTACTGAATTATATAAAAAACTATATCAACAACTATTTTAAATAGAGGAATTTATATAAACCCATGAAAAAAAAGTCAACTTCCTTCAAATGTAAATTCTATACTAGCTAAAACAATATAGTATCAGGGACAACTTATTAATGTTCTCAATAGCTATGACCAACAAGCTTTGCTTACAAAGTTAAAAATCACAAACAAAATGACCTAATTTCTATTCCACTTAAAAAATCAGCTTCCTTCTACCCCAATACAAATGACTCTGTGACAGAATTTTGAAATTTCGCTCAACGATCCAGAGGGTGGACAGGAATGACCCAGAAACTGTACACAAACATTTAATATAATCCTCACCTTAAAGCAGAACATAAGAATCATTTATGAAATGTAACTACAAACCAAGAAACAATTTGCAAAATAAATATATACAAAAGAGATCCATCTAAGAATACAGAAGTTGAATGAAAATGTCGTTGTTGCCTCAAAACTGCCATCCCAGGCTCACACACAATTTTGATTGTCTATTGAACAGACACATTTGAGAGTCACTGATGTGACTGTCATACCTGTACCCAACAATGTCCTCTTCCCAAACTGTTTTCTCTACAGCTAAATCAGAGTCAGGAAATCATACAATATTGTAACACAGCCTTTAAAAGATGGGTAACTACATGCAATACCTTTTATCAGCTTTATGGTTAAAGTTATCCACTTCAGTTTCTGAATCATGTAGTTACCCATGGCCCCTGTTGTTGCAAATTATGATGTATCAACTTTTTTTGTGAGAATGTTTTCTGGCATTTATTATTACAACTGTTCAGCACAAAATGCAACCTAATGTATACTAAGATCAGGTAGGATCTATTCACTACCACACTATTTCAGTAGACTTCCTTTCTATTCCCTCATCACTAAAAAAAAGATAAGCCTAACGAGATGAATTCCACATGTATTACAGAAAAAAATCCAGAGGTTCCTGAGCTAATGCAAGTTTTCCAATTGACTGCATTGGTAATTGGGTAAGGCTTCGAGTGGATGGAAGTAAACAGCCTGAGGGCAAAATACAGCCTTTGTACCATCAAATATTGAAGTTTCTACCTAGACATTAAACTGCTGCCTCCCCATGAAAAAGGGTAACTTTCTTTCCACTCAAATGTCATGTTTGAAAACATAAAATATAGCCATATGTTCTGAAGTTTGAAACTAAAATACTGAACTTGTTTAAAACCAGTAGGATACAATTCTGTTCTGAATTTACTATTATTTAAATTTGTCTGCACGTATTCAGGTTTACGGGCAACTAAGACCTAAAATGCTTGTTAAATTGGCCATTAATATTGGAACAGTAGTGGAATATTTTCACTACTGGAAAAATGCTCCAGTTTCTTCTAAACACAATAACTTCGCGTAAAGCAAGATAATAATGGGCTATTTCTGAACAGACAAAAAAACGAACTTCAGAAATAACTTACAAAAGCAGTGACAGCACATCTAAACTGGCCTGAGACAACACCACAGTTCAGATTGCTTACGGGCTTACAGGAATCATCACAGGTGGAATTAAGATCTTTCCGTAGTTTTTACAAACAGCATCTGCTCCCTGCCCTGTGCGCCGGGCAGCCTGTCTGTGCTCAGGTGGACCCGCAGCACCTGGAGGCAGCAGCCTCGCAGCTCCGGAGACATGAACACAAGCAGCCCCCTAACCTGGGGGATGCAGATGCAGCTGTAACAACACAGAACAGCTTGATGGTATCTGGGGAGTTGGTTTACCTGCCCAACAGAAAGCATTTTCCTATCAGCGGGTGCCAAAACCTCTGTACAAGACTCTGGAGTTAACTCTATTGGCAGTAACAGAGCCTCAGTAGCAAAACACAAAAACTTGCATCTAAGATGATGTTAAATAAAACCCTGCCTTTCTTTTCTTGAACCATTTTGTACTGAAGTGATTGCTTTTCCAAATGAAATGGAAAGAAAATAATAATTGCATTTGAAACATTTACATTGGCAATTAGATGAAGTGCTAGTTTAATGATGATTCATGTGCTTAGAGTGGGGGAAGAAATCATCTTAATGAGGTGGCCGTAAATAATTAAGTCTGAATGGAAAGAGGAATTACATTTGAGAAGAAATAACAAACAAAACAAGAGTAATGAACTCAAATTATTTCCCTCATTAAAATATTCATGTGACCTTAGTGAAGGGATCATGGACTTGAACATAAATGGTGCAGAAACGGTACCTCTGGTCTACATGGATATTTGTGAAATATTACAAGAATGTCAGGATCATTCAAAGTAATCTAATGTGATGTTGATCTGTGGCTATACAGCACTATTATCACGAAATAATTCAAGAAAAGGGGGGATTTGAGCAAACTGTTCAGACAAAAAGATTTCCCAGTACTTTTTTGGACCTCTGCTAAAGAATAGTATTAACTTGGAGCTATTCAACTTCCATATTCAGTTTTTGTTAATGAATATATTCTGAAGCCCAGGAATAAAGTCCAATTTTATCAAGTGAATATCAGAAGTACTGAAATGCATGAAAATGTGCATTTTGGAGTCTTACACTGCCAAGAAAAAAATTGAAAATACTAATCCCGAAATAGATGGTTGGCATATTTCATATTCAGGCACTTCAGACTGGCTGCAGTACTGCATTTTCTCTAATCCACTGCACACTCTTTTAAATTCCAACATAACTTTTTAACCAATTGCATTATAATATGTCTGCATATGTTCTTTTAAGTTTTGAGCCACTACTGTTTTCACAGCTTTATACAGACAGGCTTTTAGTTCTCTGGCCCTACATGACTGTAATAAAGCCAAGTATTTTTCTGAAAAAGCAGTAAGCCAAATAACAACGGACACACTGAACACTTTACTGAAGTCTCTTCTCTATTCTGGCTTCTTAGCCTCAACCAGTAACATAATACTTCTGCATAAGCAAAAGACACTGTGCATTATTTCCAAGACTAGGAGGAGAAAGGAGGGAGAGAAAGGAGGGAGAGAAAGGAGGGAGAGAAAGGAGGGAGAGAAAGGAGGGAGAGAAAGGAGGGAGAGAAAGGAGGGAGAGAAAGGAGGGAGAGAAAGGAGGGAGAGAAAGGAGGGAGAGAAAGGAGGGAGAGAAAGGAGGGAGAGAAAGGAGGGAGAGAAAGGAGGGAGAGAAAGGAGGGAGAGAAAGGAGGGAGAGAAAGGAGGGAGAGAAAGGAGGGAGAGAAAGGAGGGAGAGAAAGGAGGGAGAGAAAGGAGGGAGAGAAAGGAGGGAGAGAAAGGAGGGAGAGAAAGGAGGGAGAGAAAGGAGGGAGAGAAAGGAGGGAGAGAAAGGAGGGAGAGAAAGGAGGGAGAGAAAGGAGGGAGAGAAAGGAGGGAGAGAAAGGAGGGAGAGAAAGGAGGGAGAGAAAGGAGGGAGAGAAAGGAGAAGCTGCTGACAATGTTACTATCCATCTTCCAAGGTTCTTTGTAAATAAGCACAATTATGATTCAAGCTACCTCCTGCAGTTGCGTTAACATTATCCTAAATTGAAAAAGCCTAATGAAGGTAATGAGAAAGTAACTGGAACCTTGATCACAAGTCTGCTGCAAAACTGGCTCCATTGTCAATGAGGCAAAGAGCAACCATCTAAACTATCTAGCTACAGTTATATCATTTTCTCTGAAAGATTTGTGAGGAATTACCAAGGAAAATCATCTCACATCCTCTGTGAAAACAAAATAAACTCATACAACTAAAACCGCAACAACTGAGTAAACCCCGTCAGTCATATCCCCTACACTGACTGAAGTTATACTTCTCTCAATTCTAATTACTAAATTGTTAGCACTTACAAAACCCGAAGCAGTTGTCTTTATAGGAAAACTTTCATTCTGCAGAATGTAATTCTGTTTTTCCACAATCTCAGTACTTAGATCATATCAATTGCCAGGAAACTTTCAGATGAATAGTTGAATAATTCCATATAGCACAGAAACAGTATCTCTGTGCTGAAAAACCTTGATTAAAATGGGGTTTTGAGGGACCGATATTTAGAAAAGAAAAGCCACTTAAAGACTGATACTGATCAGCAAGTTTTCCTGCTGATTCCACTGTTCTGCTGCTGTGATAACTACTCCACTCTTGGATTGCTCCATAAAATAATCATCACACAGCGGATCCATATTTCTGGAAGTCCTGCCATAAGCAATTAGTTATTACACTATTCATTTCCATGAACCTTCTTCTAACAGTGATTAGGGAGACAGCAGCCTCCTCTCTTGTCTGTGATAAAGCTTAAAAATAGTGCAGCTAATACCTTAAGGAGACCCGTTTCCATTTTGATCCAGTTTTCTGAGTTCTACTTTCAAGATGCTTTCTTTATCCCATAAACATCCAATAACACTATTTACATTTCCAGATTTAAATACCAAGAGTTACACCTTCAAGAGGAGAATACCTTGTACTTTAAACAGTAAGTGAAGGAGGGATGTGAGAAACTGATACCACGAAATGAAGATTTTAACTTTTGGGTGGCTAATTCAAATTAGTGGATGGAATAAAATAAATAAGTAAAGCGCTCCAGTTAAATTGCAGTAAATGTGAAGCATTAGTTTTGTCCTGCTGGACAACATAAGGGGCAGACATAAAAGTGGCTGTTGGTAACATTCACCAAACACCACAAAAATACCAAACCTCCTCTAAAAACAAGCCCCTTACAAAGACTCGATGCTCAAACATTTAAGAACACGAGAAAATTTTCTGACACTGGTCTCCATAAAAAAGAATTTTCATCTTAAATACCTTTATCCAAAGTAAACTTACACACAAACTTGAAATTAGCAAGAGGTATCTAAAAACACTACCGGGCATTATTTGTTGGAGTTTCCTTATCAAACATTCCTACATAATTATAATGCATTTTCTCACCTTTTGAGCTAGAGACTTAGAAACAGCAGTATTACTTCTACTCTCCCTTCAAATGAAAATAAATGGAAGGAGGTCCTTCCCAGTCCAAAGTTTAGTCCGTATTTCATTTTTTTCAAATTTACATAATCACCTCTGAAGTAATGACACAACGAATATTCCCACATTTACTTATATATATAAACTCATGCAACTTTTAACACCTTGAAGTTTCACATAGTATTCAGACAATCTTACAGACACATAGCTAAATGTTTATTACTTGTTTTTAGCATGAATCATATACGGATTTAAAACACTTGCCTTGTTATCACAGTGATTATTTTTCCCTTATTTAAATATTTATCATCATTAGATCACTAATGCAACTCTATTCAGTATTTCTAAGTTGACAATATACTCATTTTATAAAGCTAGCAGGTGACAAAGGTGACACTAACAATGGAAAACCGTAGCAAGAAATTTGTAATTTATATAATAAAATCAGCACGCAGAGTTCCCTGTAATTTATTGTCTAGATGCTCACAGAAATTACTCGAAGTTTTAAAAAAGTCACTTTTACTGATAAAATGTTGTGCTGCTGGTGGTCATCATTTTCCACTCCCAAAACTAACTGCACTTCTACAGTTGTGTGAATATAGTTCACAATATGATAAAAAACATAGTAACATCAATTTTGGGGATTAGAAGGCAAAAATGTGTGTGCCATAATTTAAATTTTACATTTGAAATACTAATTATTTCTTGTGCAGGTAGGATTCTTTTAAAAAACATGGGTAAAATCTATGTAGAAAAAAAATCTACTTTAAAGCAAACTTGTTTTTTGTATTTCCAAGAGCTGTGGCACTAAATCCATACGCATCAGCAGATTTGAGCAAGTCTTTGTTTTAGTGCCATCTACTGGCAGTCCAGCAAAGCACAGATTCAAACCTGCCCTCCTATACCAGGTCATTTTTCACTCTGCATTTTGGTCTAACAGCGATTCAGAAAATAATCCCTTAGTACATGCTAAACTGAGAAAGTATTAGATATTAAACGTGTTATAAGACTGCAAATTACTGTGGGAAAGGGAAACATTAATTGCACTTGGAATTTCTAAGTTAACCCAAGGCAGCTGTATAAGAGATTGGCTTCCTGAAGAAATCTTTAAGTCAGATCAAACAGAATCTTCTCATTTCAAAGAAACATTTTGTTTTGTTTGGGGTTTCATTTGTTTCAATTCAGAAACATCAGACAATGCTCCCAGCTTGTAAGCTTGGCCTGAAATCTTTGCCAGTGTCATGATACAGTAATTCTGACACTGTAAAGTTTCTCACAAATTATTCTGACGTGCATTCACGATTTAAAAAAATCTGTTAGCGCACGAGGGAAGAGTGCTGGGCTTCAATGTGAGACTTATGAACACACATGACAGCAACACGGGAGCAGAAGAGACTGATGAAGAGTGGCCCTTCTTTGATCTCCCTTCAGAAACAGAAGAGTTTAAGGGCATAATCAATAAGGGCATATATCAACTCCTGTCAGGACTTACAGAAGCACCTTTGACTGAAGAAAGCAGCATATGGTAGGTTTTTACTTATCTAATGCTTAGATACTATGACCAAGGTAATCTACTTATAGCCAGTTCCTCAACTCATTATGACCTCAACTCATTAACCTCTTTACACATATCGCAACCTACTGTTCCACCCTAGCTTAACCTCTTTACACATACTGCAATCTACTGTACTTTATCCATATTTAATATTTGTACTTCAGACGTTTTAAAATACTTATAAGTAAACAATTAAACTGCATCTCCATGTAATACATGAAATGACTAAAGTATACATGAAGTGGCTTCTCTGAGTCTACTGGGCCAGTAATAGAAAAAAAATCGCTATTTCTGAATGCCAGCCTCAGGCTATAACACACACTTACTCAAAACAAAACAGAACTAAGCCAAAAAGCACTTAAAGCAAACAAACAAACACCACACACAAAACCCCCACCAAACCAGTAAACCCTACTGCAGTCTTTTACATGGATGCAAAAGAGTCACTTTCCATGCTAATTTCACCTTCCTTCTAACTTGCACAGTTCCAGACTTCGTATTTCAAGCATCTGAACAGTATTTTATTAGTTTTGAACTTGTGGTGGCCCTTTTTTTCTTAAATCCTTAACTCTGTCCGAGAAAGAGAACACCCACCCATGTATTTCTACAGGTGTCATTCTTGTCCAGAGCTGTCCACCACGCTCAGCAGGATTTCACATTAGCTGTACAAAAGCACCTTTATCAAATACCCACATTTCCAGCAAGTTCTCAATTTTTGTTAGTAGCAACTAGGTCTCTGCGCTTCTGAACAAACCTGTAACTTGTTTCAGTCTTGTCAGCATGAAAGGTTAAATCATCATCCATCAGTTTCCCCCCAGTTAACATATTTTAATGTAGCATTTTGATCTTCCTTTAGCAGCACTTTCTAAAGTACTTGCCTGCAGGACAGTGACATTTAGTAGGGAAGAAGATATAGGTCCCTGTCATTCCTCTGTTTTCAAGGCTTGGAGTGACATGAGGAAATGGCAGTAAAATAGTTTTCCTCACAAGAGGCACAGAAAGACAGACCGACAACACACCCCCAACTCCTTCTCCCTGCTTCTCATAATCTCTAATGAGAACAGTGCCAAATCCTTTGCTGAGACAAAATACCATACAGATTCCTCCAGTATCTCCACTTAGATATTATTCTCTGGAAAGGTGCTGGGGAAAGCAACCATTCAGAAGGGGGTAACCCATGTTACCGTGAATCTGACCCGACTGCACAGAAATAAATCCTGTGAAGAAAATAATATGAGAAAACCGGCAACACCAACTACCGAACTCCTTCAATGAACTCTATGCTACTTTACACAGGTTTTCACTAAAATCCATGGAAAAAACTCCGTAATTATTCAGGTATAGATTCTTGCTGTAGGAACAAATGAATATATTCCCTCAAGTATTCTGTTACAGTAATATCTCGAGACTGTAGTTGGATTACAAGACCATGATATGCAATCATCAGAAGCTGAATGTTCTAACAGCAACACAAAGAATTATTCACTCAATCTTTTTTTGGGGGGGTAAAAAAGATGAAGTTAGAAATAAGGAAGAAAATTAATAAAAGGTATATTTTTATTAGTATTCACTAGGATAATAAACCATGGACAAACACAGATGGTCCTTGGTTTAGGAAGCGTAAAACTTTCAAAGGTTGCTATACAAAACAACAGCACATCTTCACCTTAAGTTATGCAAAGCAAAAGAAAGATGTGCAATAATGAAAAACTAAAAATCAGCTGGCTCTTCCTACCAAGAACAAAATTTAAATGAAATAAAAAAGTAGGATCTTTCCTCCTCTCAAAACAGCGTAAGTACTCCCTAGTACCAAAGAAACACTTATCTTGATTAGAACTTATTGCTGAGACTAAACCAAGCACGAACACATACTGCTCGTACAAGTCCTTTCTAAAAGATACCGCCAGTCAGTTTTGCAGTTCGTGATGGAGATGCTGTAAAAACTTCACAGCACAGAAGACCACAACAAATACTTAAGTCTGGTAATGGAGTTACCAGTTCAAGTGGGGTTAGTTAAAATTGAAAAGATACCCGCATTCTCACAGCAAACGCCAGTCACTGTGTGCTGCTTTTCTTGGTGGCATCAATATGCTTACCAATATTTTAGCAAAATACTCAGACAAATACTCCCCACCAAGTAGGAAAATACACTAATATAATGTATTCCTGGTCTCACCAGACATACATTACATTGATATTCCTGGTATGATCACACTTCATCACTTCTGCTTTTGTTAAGTGTCCCTTGTGTGCATGGCCAAAAACACAGCCAGAGCCTCACTCTCCACACAGCTGTGCTGGGTGAGTATGTTACTACCCTGTCTTTTCTTGGGCTTCTCTCTCTTTTTTAAATTCAGGACCATTAATTTCCTACAGCACTGGATAGTTTGAATTTCCTACACCTCAAAATCATTTATTTACTAATATTTAATTTTCCAGTTTCGATGACTTTACTCATGTGGTTCTTTAGAAATGGTAAGCATTTCTAAAAGAACAGGTGGCAAAAAAGTTTCTACCTTTTCCTGTATTAAAATAGTAACTTTGGGTTCATTTCTTTTAATTTGTGCATTTTTCTCCCATGATTTTTGATCCACGTTGATCAGAGAAGTTGGAAAGACAAGTTGAGTTCCTGTATGTTCTCTAAAAACCGGCAGTTTGGGAAGGGGGAGAGACCATAACGCTACTGTCTCCACAAGAGCAAGGCAAGCAGAATCAACTGGTACTGCCAACATTCCCTGGCCAATCCACCAGCAGACACATCCACCCGCGGGCAAGCAGCTCTGGGCTGCAGAGCTGACAGATGCTGCCACACAGGACTCGTGGAGGTGAGAGCGCAGGCAGAAAAGAAAAGCAGGTATCAAGCAAATCAGGAGAGAAAAGAATGCAAGGAGCAAAGGATACAAATGCGAAAGAAATCAAGCTTTGTTTTCCACAGGATGCATTCTTTAAATGAGGATTATACTGCATTTGATAGTGCTGTTCACTAGTATTTTGCTGTGCTTCGTTCAGATGAAGAAAAATGAATTTGACAAATGTACTTGACGTTTAATGGCTCCTAGCGTCCTGTTACTAGAGAGAGAAAAGCAGACGCAGCACGTGCACGAGGCATTATCTCTTGCAAATTAAGAACTCTATTATTTAGTGTTTATAGTTTATGTAATTATAGGACACGATTCTATGATTACAAAAATACTCTTAACTAAACCTTAATATTTAATCTTGCAATAATTTTTCATCACTTACAACTTTTCCATTGATAAGTATTTATAAATAGAAATGATCTTCTAAAACATGATACAATAATAGTTCTGGCACCAAACCATTCTCAAAATACTTAATATTTTAAGCTTGTGTACAATAGAATCAGGATTTCATTAAAAATGTGGTCATATGCACATTACACTATTACAATGTCTTAATATCCCAGGTACCTGCAATACCAAACTACAGTCGATCAGAAACTCATATGAGAAGTTTCTAATTGATTTCCATTATATTTCTATTTTGCAGATGAACTAGTTGCAGCATTCAACTTCGACATCTCTAATTAAAGCCAATTTAATTTTTTGTTACTTACTAACACCACAGACCTATCTACCAGACAGTAGAAACTACTCTGAAAAAAGTACCAATTTTTCATATGTTTAAGTTTTACATTAATCGGCAGTTTAAGAAAAATATCACTATATGCCACACCACTCTTTCGTGGAACAAAGGATGAACTAAAACACATTGTAATCTCATACATGTGGCATATGTGCACCTTTTTCAAAATGACTAATTTCTATTATGCTTCAACACTAAAAATGTATATATCAGTTCTTCTAAGTTGATGATATATTCTATAAAGTACTCAGAGGTGCTGTCCCGGTTTTGTTGCTTACAAAATAGTTGCTGTCTTGTAACATTCTTGACCCCAGTACGGATTAAAACTGCTACTATAGAAAGTAACTTGATTTACTTGATTTATACCAATTCCCTTTATTCCTTAAGATGAAACATTAAAAACCAAAGTCAAGTGCAGTAAGATGAACTTCTACAGACAACTGTTTTAATCTGATTCATTAAGCAGAAACATTGGTGACTGAATAAAATACAAAACCTGAACCACAGGAAATGCAGCAGATGCTTCTTTTCTTTCTCACATTCATATAATATTGAAAGTGCATCTGAAGACATTAACAGTATTAGTATGAATTGTCAATTAAATATTAAATCTTCTTGTATGATACTACATGGTCCCCTGTCTTGCCAAGGTCTCTGCAACAATACAATCCATAGTAGGTGAGAATTCACAAGATTAGGTTTTAAGAGATGCATTAAAATATTTCATTTTCATCTGTCTTCGATTTAAATATCAGTACAGCTATTATGATTTTATATATTATAAAGTAATAAATGAAACCAAAGGTATATGAAAATATTTATTTACTGAATAAACACAAGGTTCTAACTCCTGCAATTGAATGCCTGTAGGAAAGTGCTCATGCATAATTCATGTATTTCAGTGGGCTCACCTACAGCCCTAAATGGTCCCTCTAAAGCTAACCACAATTTACAGGATCCTAGAAATACACCATATAATGCATTATATGCACATGAAAACTCAATTCCTCAATTACATTTTCATCTAGAACTCAGAGCAAAGTGATAAACAAAAATCTTCCCTTGTGCAACCTAATACCTGCTAAATATTGCAAATCTCCAACGAGAGTAAGTAGAGAGGAAGAAGAAAAAAAAAGGGGGGGGAGGGGGGCACTAAATGAAACACTGGGCAAAGGGGGGAAAATGTACTGAGAATAAAATATTGCATAAGACAGAAAATTAAAGTAAGCTACTGCACTGTAAGAAAGAATTAAACTATAAAAAGATACAGCAAAGAGATACAAGAAACTCCTGAGGAAAGACATATGCAAAACACTAAGCACAGCATATAAAATTAAGCAGTGTAAAAACTTTTAAATCAGCAAGTTCAGTTTTGATGAAAACATCTCAAGAGAAAATGCAAAGACTTCTGAGCTAGAGCATATACGCAAAATTCTCAAATATGCATCGAACCGTATTTTTTAAACAATCATAATACACAAAAATTCAAAGTGTGTGCGTAAAAACAGAAAAACTAACATTAACAGTATTTTACAATTATACAATCCCCCAGATCAGTCTATTATTATCTATATGAATGTCTACGTTGCAATAAAATTTCTGTTCAGAGACCTCTGATCTGTCTTTGTAGGAGGGATCTATTTTATTAAAGAGGTTGTGGAACATCAGTCATTTCAGCCTTCTCTCTGAATAATATTCCCTAATTTGCTTTCTGTGATGATTATTTTTATTATTATATCACACAGTTTTCCCAGATATATTAATATGTGAATGTTGGTTAAACATGACAACATTCAAAAAGCAACAAAATTCATACAAAAATACCATAATATATGTTTCGTTATTTTTCTTATAGCAAGTCTTATCAACAGCTGTGTGAATGTGTACGTCATCAAACTATGTAATATAACAAGAAATAAAGCAAGTTTACAAACATATCAAATTGCTTCTACTACAGAGGAATATTGCTTCTTTTTTACGCTGTGTAACATCCAAAGAAGATATTAATGCCTTGGAGAAATCTGCCTCCTCAACCTAGCCATGACAATGTCTCTCAGAATTTGCTTATAAAAGAGAATAGAAATATAAACCAGAGAAAAAAAATCATCCATAAAGACAAGTTTAATCACAAACTGATGAAGGACAGAAAAACAAAGCTGTGAACCATTTGAACATGTGATAAGCAGAAGACCAGCATACTTTGCTTAGCCAGAAATATCACAGGCAAAGAGAAAAGCCTTCACCTGAGAGCATGGAAACCCTGGAAGTATTTGCATCTGAATAATCAGGGAAAACATTTCTGCTAAAATTCTTCTTTTTCTTTTTTTAATTTAACATTTTAGAAAATGAGCACCAAATGAGATGAACCAAAGGTATAATTAAGACATTATTGAAAAACTGTAATACATGAATTAGGAGTATCCTCTAATGAACTTTGGTATACTTAACATTGAAAAAGGATGTAGCACACTGCATTAAACTCTTGAACTGTGAAGTCTGGATAAAGGACAATGGCACTCAAATACCAGAACATAAATCTATGTTCTTTAGAAGGATCTTATAACCAGGAGGAACCATCAGAATACTAGGTTTACTTTCTCGCAAATACCATCAACAACAACAAAAGACTGCCCATAATTTTCCATCATTTTTTTAAAAGGGAAAAAAAATCCAGCTAACACTACCTTCAGTAGCATTCATCCCTTTTGAAAAGTAGAATTTTTTCTTTGTTCATCTAGAAGTGAATTCTAGCTTAGACTTTTGTTGCCACCAAAAATCAGTAAAATATAAGATAGGATAACAATAACAGCGATTTCTTTTGGAATTCTCCATTCAGGCCAGTTAGTAGCAGGCTACCAAATCCCAGTCACGATTTCAAAAGCTTCCCAACGAGCTCTCATAAACAGGCTGCCAATCTGAACCATATTTTGAAATCATAGATTGTCTGAACCATGCTCTAATTTACAATTTTCTCCAATTAAAAGAATTTATTCATATCCGATATTGAACAAAATTTCACTATAAAAATAATGCAATTCTAATACCAAAAAACCCAGTCAAACTTCTGCTGGACTAAACAATCATATGTGCCTTGTGCCCCACATTCATAATAATCATGCTGTGATTATTTACAGAAACTACTAGCAGTGGTTTAACTCTTCATATGAAGTCAACTGAAGATCGTCTGCATTTGGCCTTTCAGTACTCACAACAAAAGGTAGAACATCTACTAAACAGCAAAACACAGCAAGTCAAAACAGCAATACAAAGACTGTGCCATAAAAACTGTGGCCTGATCTATCACCTGAAGACAAATTTTCTCAATGTAAACTTTCTTCACCGAGAAAATTGCCCTTTTGTTTCAAGAATCTCTTTCAGTTACCACAAATACGTCATTACCACAGTTCTACTTACATTCAGATGATAAATATAAAAACGAGTTAGTGTTCTATTCTAATAATACTTAGAAGCTATATATATTTACATTTAATGAATATAAACAGCGATGTAGAAATAATTTACTCTGTAGAAAGTTCTCAGATCACCGCACTTGATCAATTTAACTTCCTTAACACAATAATGGTTAAGTCTTTCCCATGACACTCTGAAAAAAGGTATCTAACCTTAAATATCTACATACAACAGAATGATAATTTCATAAGCTGCATGTGCTGTGCCTACTGGATATGCTGATAAATAACTGAACTCCAATTAAGGGTTGTAATTCCTTTAGTTTTGTTTCCAGCTAGTTTTTTAGAGAAAAGAGATAACAGATGTGTTAAAAAAAAAAAAAGGCAACACACCAACAATTTCTGGCTAAAGAATTCATATTGCTAGAAAAGTATAAACCACATTGCTGTACCATACTGCATATTAAATAGAGTTTAATTTTGCTTGAGGTAGAAACAAGGAAGAAAAATGAAGACTGAAGAGTATGAAAATTATAAAACACTTAAAATTTTGTGAAAGTACTTTAAATATGTATTAATTTATATATTTTTGGTAAGAAACAAAAGCAGAATTCATGGTTACCATAGTTACACATACTCTTTGTTGTGTTTCAATGCCACATGATCTGATTCAAAGTAATACACATCAGGCTCTTCCTCATCATCCTCTGCAGTGTGGATGTTGGCACTCTCTTTGGCAGATGGTACATATCCAGCAACGAGCCTACCCTCAGAAAGCGGCTTTCTTAGTCCGTCACTCCCATGATCTCCCATATTACAATTTCTCTCTTTTTCATTCTGTTTAATTTCTTCAGACTTTTGGGGAGATCCATTGATATTATTAATACCTACAGGTACATTCTTTTCAGTGGGACTAAGATTATTTTCCTCAACCTGTCCGTTTTCTCTACAAGGAGAGTTATTTTTAGTAGGGCTACTTCTGGCAGGGGCAGCCCTTCGTGGTGAAGTTCTCAATGTGTATCTGTGTTCTTGAAGTTCCGACACAGACGTCACTTGTGTTGACACACAGTCCAGCACTGATGAAGGTGGTTCAGGTTCACCTGAGATTGATGCACTGTCATGATGAGTATTCAGGTTGCTATTGGTGTTTTCAGCACACTGTTCCTTAGAGGCACTACTATCTCCTACAACATCTACCTCCTCCTCTGAATCCCTTAACAAAGACGACTGGATTTCAGAAAAGGACCCTGCAGCTGGCTCATCTGCCTGATGAGCATGCTCCTCAGGCAAGCAGTCATTTATTATTTTGTGGTCCTCTAACTTTACCTGTTCTTGAGAGTTTGTGCAAGGCACATAATGGTCTACAACACTGTCCTCCTTGCTGCTATTAAGCAACAACGAAGAATGGGCAAATGAGTTTCCATTTTCTGCTACTGTTTTGTCCTTGGGCATACAGGAACCAGCACTGTTTTGCTTAGTGTTCCCATCAAGCTGACAGTCATCACAGTTAAGAGAATTTGAGTCTCTCTCACCAACTCCATTGACAGTCTGATAGCCTGCAATCTCGTCAACTATTGCAGAATTATTAAATCCTTCTGCACAGACATTCACCTTTTTAACTTCCCTTTTGTCACAATCATCCAATATAAGACATCGACAAGCTCGCTTAGTCCCTGTGGAGACTGCATCATTGTCCGACACTAAGCTTTTATGCTCCAATGACTCCTTCTCTGTTTTAGTAGGCAAGTCTTCTTCTGAACTGTTGGGTGCCTCTGAACGTAGACAGCGCTTAAATCTTTTCAAAACTGGTGAAACGGGTTCTGTTTGTTTTTTTTCACAATTTTCCACAGTTTGTTTATCAACATTATCTTTTTCTGAAGTAGACAGCCCTCTCTTTCTAGGGCTCACCCATGACTCCCGAGCACTCTGTTGTTTCAAATCAGTAGTTCTTCCACCGTTACTTCCCTTCTGAGTTTGCACAGACTCTGGCCTCTTCTTTGGTGACCTTGATCGTATTTGAGGATGGGGTGAAACTTCCTCTGGATGAGCAATACTACGGTTTCTTAATGTTCTACCACAAAAGTTTTCATCCAAACCATTTAAACCCACTGTAGATCTTGTAACACGAGTAGATCGAGAAGCAGCCATACTATGGCAAGTCCCTAAAGTATGTTCATCATGATCCTCTCATTGGGAAACCTTCAAAAAAATGTAAAAAAAACAGTCAAAAAATATTTTAAAAACACCTACAGCCACAGCAAATCTGAAAAATATATTGTCACAAATGTACCTAATGCAAAACTGAACATGCCTGTGCAATGTAATAATATCACTCTTTCTGTGCCAATAAATTAGGGCAAAGCTACAAAGTAGCTGACCTGGTATCTGCGGTTGCTCTGGCTTGTCTGTGAATGTTCATATTTCTGCCTTATGTAAGGCTGGAATGTTCCACTTAGCCTCCAGTTACTAAAATACACTATTTTTATGTATTGTACATATGATATAATGTATTGGTATTATTATTTAAGTTTGTCTGGTCAACTGAGGTATCAATTCACATTCTTAACATCCCACAGTTTCCAGTCACATGGTTTCGCATGCTAAGAAGGAAACCATCAAAATTGTATTTGCTTGCTCTCTTGCTGCTTAAAACAAAACCAAATAGCTCACAAATAGCAAAACACAATTGCAATTCTAATTTAACGGGATTGGGGGAAAAAAAAAACCAACACAGCAGTAAAAAGTAGTTACAGTCATTAATACTAAAAATGAACTAAAGCAAAAGGTTTGAATCAGAAACATAAAATCATTCAAGTCGAAAAGGACTTTGGGAGGCAATCTAGTCCAACCTCTAGTCCTGGTCAATTGAACATCAAGACTAAATTCAGATTTAGCTACACAGGACATGGTCCAACTGGGTCTTGAAAACCTCCAAGTACAGATATTCCACAACTTCTCCGAGCAACCTGTTTTAATTGCCCCTATAGTGAAAATACTTTCTCTTATACCCAGGTGGGTCCTCTCCAATTTTGCACCATTTACATCAACAAAAAGCCTGGCTCTGTCTTCTCAGTAATCTCCTCTGAGGTACTAGAAGGCTGCTTCCCCTCCCTTCTCCATTTTTAAATTTTTCCTACAGTTGGTGAGATGAATCGTCACCTCCATCAGATTCAAGTAAATTCAGACTCAAAGCTAAGTTTAAAACATCCAGCTTGAGAGTGTCTGTATTTCAGACTTCAGGGTGAAATGTAGGAGTACTTGACTTGCCCAATCTCAAAATAACATCTTAAATATAAATCAGTTCAGTCTTATCCTTCTATTCATTTCATCTTTAAAAATTCAATGTGTCAAACTGCATATCACCATATACCTATCATAATATCCACGATAATGAATAGATTCACATTTGTACATAATGGCATACCTTCCTTTTTCCACCTACCCAAATTCCAGATTTTACAAACCTGTTCAACTGACATATGATGTGAAGACTTAAAATTTTAAATATGGAATCAAACCTTTTACATGTTGTTTAGAAAGGCTGAAAATGACAAATGGAGGAAAAATGTTTCAATAGGTGTCAAGAAAGGAGATGGGGGGAAAAGAGCATAAATTCTCGCAAGTTCACTATTTAGGTGTCAGATGCTCCTAGAGTATCAAAGAGAGAACAGGACAAGACCAGTGCACCTCTCAGGCAATACAATTCTCTCTGACAACAGTAATTACTATATTGTCTGTTTAGGTATTCATAATGCAAGTAAGCACTTCTTAATGGAAGTAACACTTGCTTGGTATACCTCTAGATACAGCACATCATTTTGTGTAATGAAGAAAATGCAATTAGAAAGTGGAAGTTTCTAATGTTCTCAAAACCACATAGTAGTTGTGCTGATACAACCCTCGTGCTTGTTAGCTGTTCCCACTGCCTGACAGGCCTGCCTCGCAAGGTGCACTGCTTGTACTCCTGCAGATACAGGTAAAGAGCTGCTATCGTACTGACTTCCATTCTGTCCATTTAAAAGTAATGATGCAAGACAAAGCATGAGGTGTCCAATGAACTCTGTCTTAAGAGAAAATAGAAATAATATGACAAACAGCAAATGGGCAAAACATCAGTAGTTCAGTTGAAGAGAGGAAAAAAAACCACATGTAACTATTAATATGTGTTGTCTATAATGGTTGTTTATACCTATTTTTGAAATGGATAAACTTGCCTTTCTATTTTCCCCTTTTTAACACAAGCTCAATACCTTCTGAAGAGTGATCTCATTTGGAGTTGAACCCAAATATGAAAACCAGGGTCATTTAGATATTCTATTTTGCCTAGGTGGTTCTACTTAAGGCTAGCACAAGTTAAGGATGAGTAACTGTCATTTCAAATGGATTACAACAGAATAAATTAAACCAAATTCCAATGTACACTTAGGTGAGTAATTAATGCTGAACTTGACAGAGATTAGACGTAATAGCTAAGACAGAAATCTTTACTGATTTGCTGGTATGTTACTTTCTAATGAAATACACCGTACATAACAGGTTAAGAAATTATTATTTACTTAGTACAAAAGGTAAAACACTTACCATTGCAAGACTAGAAGAAATATTAACTTCTGACATTTCATACAGCAGACTCTCACTGCATCACTCAAATAATATCAATCACAATTGCTGATATCCATGATGTAATCCAAATGCCTTTTTACCAGTTTATGCCATCACATTAACAAGATTCTGAAAACTGTTGAGAAAAAGACAAAGTATCAATAAAACAGTTAAATTATTTCACTAAAAATTAAGAGAATGCAACAGGACATACAAAGAGTAACAGCTTTTTAAAGAAGCAATTATCAGTTTTAGAAGTGTCCTACATAAAGAACGCTATGCTATAAGGTAATTAAGAATGAGCAATGCTAATTTAGGTTTCAAATATAAAACACCTTTCTTGGTTATATTTAAGTGATTCACTGTATCACGCTAAAGATGTGCAAGCAAACGAATTCACAACAGAGTCTCCTGTGTTAGGGTGTTCCAACCTCAGAAAATATTTGAAGGGATGCAAGATATCAAGTAGTGAAAGATATTACTACAACTAACAAATTATTAAATGCATGGTCAAATACATTTTATAATTAGATACACAGTGAAAAACAATTATTTCTTCTATTTAATCAACTGAGCAGAACTCAAAACTTACATTGGTTCCAAATCACTGAATAACCTTTATCTACACAAGAGGAACGGAATGCTTTCCAGAGTTCACATTAAACCTATTCTTCACCCAAGAAAAACAATGTATACTAGATTGTTTATAGTGGAAGTAAACCAATTTTGATATTGAAAGACAGAAACAAATCTATGGATCCAAAAGCCACATAATGCTTTCAGTTGTCTCCAGAGTTTGGGCATCAGCGCCAATGCCCAACAGGTATTACGTGAAAAAACATACCAAGAATCGCATTTAAGAACATCCAGTACTATGGAGGCACCATAAATCACTATAGAATAGTGATTACTGACTCTTTCTTCATATTCTGTTGACTTCATAAAAGCAAACTTATTTTTATAATCACAATTCAGAAACTTCATGATGCAAAACACAAACTGACAGGTTTCTCAACATTTTTCTTTCTACAGTGTGATGTTTAGATTCTATACATCTAAAGCATTTGGAAATTGTCCTCTTTACTTTCAACCTACTTATGATTTCATACTGTAATAGCAGAAAACAAATTTGCTGTTAAGTTGAAAATTCAAAATATAAACTGAGTCAAATAAGACAAGAAGAGTTTATGTCTAGTTACAGTGAAAATCAATAATGAAAGCTATTTCTACAATGAAGTATCACAAATTCTATTATATTTATAACTAAATCAAATTAGACTTCAATTATTCAGTGTAATTTCTTAATTTAACAAACAGCACAGAACTGTCATAATAAAAGACAAAGTAAGAATGGGAAAATAAGGCGGCAAGGGACAACAGCTACAGCCTTCCACAACAACTCCACCCTAGAAAACAGAATAGTTCATTCATCTCGAGTATAACATACCATCATCTAACATGAAGAGAATGAACCTGTTCTCCTCCTGTTCTTCTGAGTCTCATCTATTAATCGGTTTCCATTCATGTTCAATGATAATACTGCACAGTGGTAAAGATTAAAACTTTCTGCAGGGTTCAGATATCGCAAGTGTGGATACCTGATAGCAGAAGCACTCTCTAGTCCCGTACTGCAGTAAATCCCAAAATTACTTCAGAAACAACATCTGTTATTGGTGTAGTTACCATTTACAAGAGCAAATGTGACACATATATAATTGGCCTCTCCTATTTCATTTTCATTCTGCTCTAGATCTGTTGGACCTTGCCTGCCTCTGGCTGAAAGGAATATTGCAGCATGTTTTATTTCAGTCATAAGACTCTTTGATCATACTTATTTCTGTCATCAGAACTTGGGAGTCCTTAACATATATTCCTTTCTTAAAGCATTGTATTTTATTCTTTGAAAAGTCTGTGTCAGATTTTACATTATCTTTTTCAACTTGTAACACTTCAGAAGAAACACATTTCTACACACATCTTTCTAATACTGAAAAGCAGAATGTTTTCTGGGAAAGAAAACACATCAAACCAAATCTATATCAATGACAAAAATATGGTATGATTTGAGAGCACATATTGACTGTGCATAATTTAGTAGTTTGAGACAATGTACACTCAATTATTCTATATCTCATCCCAAACTATTTATTTAATTTTGAAGTCCTGCTTCCATTTACCTAATCATTTTCTAGACTGCTCTTACGATGCACTTACTATAACTCTATTAAAATAACTGACTTTTATATAAGAATATAGCAAAGTTGGCCGTATTTCTGAACCTATAAACATCTGTTTCTTTCAGAATCTCTCAGAAACCACTCTGAGCCACTGTTTACATGCTAGGAAACATCAGTCCACTAGGAACAAACTTGCTACTGGTCTACCTCAGTGCAGATACAGAACCAATGGCCAAAACTGGCTTTTCTCAAGCCTCTTTCTAAATTCCACTTCTGCCAAGACTCAATCAGAGTTGACAAAACCTGAGTTTGACCTGACCCTGTATCTGTAACTCAGCCTTCTATGTTAAAGTGGTTTAAAAAAGAAAACGAGTAACATTTTTCATTTATCTCCTGTTTGTCATTACTTTCTATTATACGCACGTCATAAATTTTTAACCAATTACTGCATCCATATACTAAGCACGCATGTATGCAATCTTTAATCATTAGCAGGTCCCTGCATATGCTTCATGCTATGGCCCTTGGGGGAAGCAGGGAGTGGTGAAATTACATCTTCTGGTTTTACATTTTCCACATTTACACCAAATGTATCTTGATCAAGCTTTTGTGTTCTGGACTTGATGATCCTTGTGGGTCCCTTTCAACTCGTGACATTCTATGATTGCCTAGAGACACCCTTGATCATTACACCATTATCTTTCTTCTGATCAGCTATACACTCCAGGCCACATTATTTCAGTGACACAGAAAAGAAAAAAAACAGTTAGACTTTATACATTTTATGCATGCATAGTACTGCTTAAGTGTGTATCTCAAGAGAAAATAATATTCATAGATGACTTAAACTAATAAATAAAACTGGTGTATCTCTGTAGTATAAAATAGCAATTCTTAAATTCTCTGCAGAGCAGTCGTACGTTATTTAAAACATTTTTTTAAAATCGAAAGCTTATTGTATAAAATGAAGACTGCAGAAGCTATTTATGTCAACAGACTCTAATCCCTTACAGAAGTATATGCCCAAGACAAAAAGATTAGCATCTTTGAACAGATGAGAACCTGCACAGCCATTAGATTAGTGGGACTTTGGTTTATCTCCACATATAAAGCATATGATTCTATATCACTTCCTAGTAAAGTGGCATTACTAAATTAGGGATGAATTCCATTTCACAAATTATATTCACCAGTCTATCACATCTAGAGTATGCCAGCATCTCTTCCCACACCTACCAAGCTTAGCATAACTACATTAGCAAGAAATTACTTTTCTGGAGAAGGCATTATATTTTTCTGACACTACATCAAAATAAGCAATACTTTCAAATGATAGAAATAATCTCCACCAAAAGACATTACAAAGATCTTACTTGAGATAATATATAACAATAATAGCTTAAAGCTATAATTAAAGTTTAAATGTAACAGAAGTAAAAATAAATAAAAGTTATGAGGCTCTCTGGTCTGGAATGACTCTGAGATTTCAGCCATCTCTGACACAGTAAGATTATATTACATACGGTCAAAATACAGTTTGTCAGAATGGTACTACTTATATTTATTTTATATATAAGGATAGCAAGATTAAATAAAGAAAATAAAGAAAACAAATAAAATAAACAGAAGAGCAGAAAAAAAATTATAAACCGTTATTAAAAAAACGTAGCTGTCCAAACGAGCACAGACATACTTTATCAAAAAAGTAAAACTGCAAAGAACCAGAACAGATAGTTCAATATGCTAATCTTCTTCCTTAAGAGATGGGTTCACCAGGCCAGACAAACCTATTCTTACACAAAAGGAAAAAAAAAAACCAACCCGACAACATTGAAAGAATCTTTTTATGGGGAAAAAAAAATATCTAGGTTTTTTTTTTTTGGGGGGGCGGGGGGGTGAGGTGGGGAGAGTAATGGACAAGTAAACCCATAAGCTGAATCTGGCACTTAAACAATAGCATGCATGAAAACAAACAAAAGCTTAACCTCTTCCTCTCCATCATTGTCTTACATTGACGCCTCTTTCTCTAAAACCTCAAAATAAAGAAAAAGGTCAAACGAGCAAGTTATACAACAATGACCAGCAATGCACATCTGTTCCTTTGTATCCCTTCCAGTCAGCAGCAGGTTATCAGAACAGCTGACTGCACTGATATTCCTCATTCTTCTGAGCTACCTACATGAGGAAATTTATTGGGAGGCTGGGTATGATAGAGGCATCACCCCTTTTCCAGGCAAACATTCCAAGGTTGCAAAGTTACTTCATATAAAACTAAATATGAATTACACAAATGTAACTGTACAGCATAACTCTTGAATAAAGTAACCACTCTACCAAATTTTTTCTCCTTACAGACAAACTCTGAACTGATTTCAGTTTCTTAAATATAGGCAAAATTACAGTTTGTGCTTAAATCACACACTGAAGCATCTGCCTCAGACTAATATTCCCACCCTGCTGCCTCTCCCCTCAATTCTCAGCCAAAATAATTAGTCATTTCTGTGCACAAATATGGAAATTTTTTTTAAACCCTCTTACTGATTAAGACACACCTGACTTTTTCTACCTCCATGTTTTGGAGTAAGAAATTGGAATTTGGCAGAGAGAAGCATCTGCCTGAGAACAAAAGTCCTGGTGGAGCTGCGATGAAGACAGGCTATGGGGAATGATAAACATGAATGGGTAGGTAGGGAGGGCAGCTACATCAGTAAAGTGATGACTGGAGAAAGAGAGACTGGAAATCCTGAAGAACTGCTAGAAAACAGAAAGATCACAGAAACCGGAACTTGGAATAACTGGAAGAAGCAGACAGGCAGAAGCTGGGATCTTACCTAGTCACAACTAATCTATCTGTACACATCACCACAGCACTGATTCCAATTATCTGTCACAAATACTTCTGACAACTCTGTCAACACAAATATTTGTGGAACTATACTACAAAGTGAATCTACAAACAGGTCTGAGATGAAAATATCACCTTTTCTTTTTTCTTTTCAGAAGAGTCCAGATGGATAAATTTTTCCTGTGGGTCATATTAAAGGACAGTGTGCTGCAGCACAAGAGTGGGATCATGTGGCCAGAACCCAAGGTGAAGATGTGAACTTTGTAACGTGGTAGCAAAGCCCTGGGAACAATAAACTACATTCCACACTTCAGCACACCCCCTAGTACTGCATCATCTTAACATACTAGAAAAATCCAAAAAAGGTTCAATTACTGTGACATCGTTTAATACAAATTGCATTTTACATGAATAAAAAATAGGCAGTCAATAAAGTAACTGTTGTCTGATACAACTAACTTACCCAGACAACTAAAACCAGACTACACAGATAACTTTCATGTCCCACTTCACAAAAACACACTTATCCTCACTTACTGGCCATCTCACCCCACCTGCCCACTCCACTACATCATCCTAGGTGAAAGTCCCTTTCTAAACTATAATATGCTTTTCATGTGAAAGCATTCAGCTGCTAAATAGCTTTGCTGTTATCCAAGGAACATATCCTGTGCAGGATTACCAAAACATGCTACTAACATCTTTAAGATACATTAAATTACACAGGTCCTTGAAAAGCTCATAAAATTAATTACACTAACTTGATTACAGTAACCATTTATCAATACGTTATTCTAGCAGAATAGACTCCAATGGTATTTAACCTCTTAACCATAGCTAGAATGTAGTTTTATACCAATAAACAGGAAAATTATGACTTGTTTCCTAATGAAGTTATTATTGCAATATGCAGAAAATATCAAGCACAAAAAGATACTTTTTTCCTACAGGTAGGCTGCAATTGTAAGGGCTCATGAAGTACTTAATAACCCTGCTGGCAGCTTACAGATGAAACGGAAGTTGATAAACAGTGCTCCTTTACTTTCTTAAAAGTCCCCAAGATAAACCAGTCTGTTCATTTTTGTAGAATACTACATTGGAAATATCTACTCGGCCTGATTTACTTTCAGAACAGTGACTGCAAACATGCTACCCTACAAAGTACACCGTAATGTGCACATTGCATGAAATACCGTACAGAATATATTTTTACCCTAGGTGATTTTTAGTCACGGCCACGCATTTGAAACATGCCAATTAATATACTTTTTATAGGCAAAATTACAGCATCAGCTACATAAGCCTCAGAAGGCTATCATAGTGACAAACACTGATGTACAAGATACAGCAGTACTACATACACACAACCAGGTATTCTGGATGGGTTATGCTTAGAAGTGTAGTTACATGGGTACTAAGGCAAGTACCAACCCAGAGAGTTTGGAAAAAGGAAGCATGAGGCATGCAGTGCTTCCTGTAAAATATTTTGAGTGTGGTATCAAAATTAAAATGGGTTTGTTCTCATTTTTTAACAAAAATGTCCCCTCTGTCCCCTAAGAAAAAAAAATAAAGACAAGAAGGAAGGATGTTTTTCCAATTATCTCCATTCATGAAAAATGTTTTAACCACTTATTTTCCTTCTGATCATACTTTTGACTCAATCTAGGAAATAAGCACATTATTCTATAAGCAGACCAGCAAAACTGCTATCCTACGGGCTGGCGCTTTGTAGTCCTAAATGCAACCCAGTTCTGCCAGACATCCCAACTCACCTACAGCATTTTTAAAACTTCATGTTCCTCTCTCTAGCCGTCTCCAAAACTCAAGGATGGTGTGGCCAATTCCAATATATACATGCACGGCCTAGAGTGCCAGCAAACTGTGTATAGCAGGTAACTGCTGGGCTCAAACTGCGATCCTCCTTAGAAAGGGGACTCCAACTTTGATGAAAGCTGCAAACTCTTTACACTTCTGAGAGCTCCACCCCATCTAAATTTACGGGCGGTTGCTAAGTTGGCCAAGAGGTTCAAATGCTACTCAGTGATAACGGTAAACAAATAGAGCCTAAGCTAAAGGGTTGATCTAAATTATGGCTGTAAATGCTTAAAACATGTCCTGGACAGACTCTGGGTGGGGGGAAATAGAGAACTTTCTTGGCATCTATGAACAAAAGAAATGAAATCTGTCACAGCTATGCTGTGGCCCGGCTATGTCTTTTCACCAGATGCATTTTTGCGGTCACAGAATTACAGGCATCCATTGCCACATCAGCTGATGCTGTAGGTATAATTGTACCACCACTCACTATGGAACCCAACAGATGTATTCTCACATGCTCTGGAAAGTAATGGACTAGTTTATATGACAAACTATGCTTTAACCTTGAATTTAAATACTGTGGCCGCCTGCTACCATCAAATCATAGAATCATTTAGGTTAGAAAAGACCCTTAATATCTAGTCCCAACTGTAAATGACTTGCCTTATGTTGCTTTTTGACTGCCATTTATTTTTAAGAGCCTTAGCTCTTTTAAATGATCATGTGACTGTGTTATGACTGACTTTGATATGTTAATTAAATTGTATGGTGCAACTGACTTTGTTATACCCAGTCAAGTCCCCGGTGCACAACAAGCAGAGCAACACCTATTTTCTGCAGAAACAGTCTGAGATAGTACTGCTGTTGAAATGATTCACTGATATAACTCTATTCTAGAACTTCGACATTGTTGCAGTTCTCAAAATAGTGATTTGTGGCAAAAAACCCATCCCTACTTCTTGTTCCAGCCTTCCATACAGGATATTTTTTATTTTCATTCTCTCATTTTGCTGTTTGGTATAATACACAGCACAACTGCTAGCTACATTAAGCCACACGATAGCTTTGCCTTTGCAGAGAGTCTTTCAAAGCAGTTTTGAGCGTGTTCCTTTTCTGTGAGCTGCATGTCAGCATCATCTACAGAGAGAATAAGCCTGTTTCCCCAGGAATGCCTGAAGCCAGACAAGAATTTTCTGCCACTGCTTGGGCATCCTGAAAGAACAGCAGATTATCAGCACTTACAAACAACATCTTAACAATTTATTCTTAGATTCCTTCCAAGTTCTGCTTTGCAACTGACACTGAGCCTGTTAAGCAGAGATTTCATACCATAACTACAGTTCTTCACTTTTCTTGTGACCACTGATCTTTAGGCTTGCTCCACTTACATTTTTCATCTAGATGCAGACTTGTTCATTAGTTTTGCAGTTTTTACAGCCCTTGGCACGGTAAAAACTCAGACCAGTCTGATTCATACTTTTTTAATCTTTAAAAGTCACAAATTAATTATCCTGAAAGATTCAGCCAGAAGAGTAAAACTTTTCACATGGTATAACTATGCATCAGCTGTTTTTTCTACAGGTATCTTATTAACTTGCTGCATATACACATGTTACAAATTTAAAATGCATTTCTAAGAATTTCCGAGTTTTTACACTGTTAGTGTAAACCCACCATTAACCTGTCAACACATTACTGAAATACAATTACAGTTTACCCTCTATATGTTTTTCTTTTTGCTTCCTTTATTCAACTTTGTGATATAAGGAATAGCTGGGTTATTCTGCTTTTATTATTATTGTTCTTCAGGGTTGTTTTGGTTTTTAATACTCAAGTTTATTATTTCTTGCACCCACATGAGACAATTTACTTTCAAAACTATGCTCACCGTTCAAGCATAAAATGAAAGACTGCCTACAAAGTGAAAAATTCATTCTGATTCCATTATCCCTTCCCACTTGCTGAATACTTTATCAAGCACTTTCTAAATATGTTCCATGCTCCAGATATTGAGATGTTACACTACATTTAGAGAGCAAAAGGAACTTACCTACTGCTGCCTAAGCACATGAACATATCTGCCACCTATGCACCTATACGCTCAATTCCCTCTGTATGTTAATTTAGTGTCCATTTACAAAACTTTTTCCTCATTAACTCTTTCTCCTTACTGCTTTCAATTGTAGTGCAGAATAAAATTTTTGTGGTTTACTCAGAGCTCCCCCTTCTGCTTCACTTTTTATGACCTTGCCTTTTTCCAGGAACAAAGAATGAAAAAAAAAAAAAAGATCCACGGTATTATCAGTGATGGAAAACTACTGCATAAACAAGGCATGCCTTTTCAACTACAGTGTCATAGATGTTTCAAATGGATACACTAGTAACCTAGGTATATGTTTGCAGTTTTATCTACCCTAACAGGACATACGAGACTTCAAGGTTTTAAACAGCGTCTTGCCTTTTCTCATTTTAATTTTCTGAAACTGAAGTAATTTCTGTCAGTTTTGACTTTCACTCTCTCAAGACTAAAGAACTCATGACTACAGTAATATTTCACCAATTTTAGACTTCATCAGTTATCAATTCAAGAATACAGTGCAAGCTATGACTCCATTTTAATAAAATAACAATTAGAGTATTTAACCTTTTCTATAAAAATATGTGTCTGGCTATGGTATCTAAAATTCTTACTAAAATTTATTCCCCCAAATAAAAAGGAGATGCTCATTCTACCATTCCTTGTAATTACCCTATAACAGCAGCTAAAAGGACTGAAGAAACATAAAAAGGCTATTCAAGTTCTGGGTTCAGCCACTAGAGAATTCCTCAAAGCACAAGAACAAAGGAAAAAGAGAGAGCTACCATCTACCTTCAGCATATTTTATCACAGATTGAGGCAACAGGAAGGAACTGCCAGAAGCTGGGTCAGAGTGTGAATTATATAGTTTCCATACCTATCCTAAGCAAACACGAGCAGATTGCCAGAGTTCAGACAGTTTCCTAAATGGCCAACTCATCACAGCAGTACAAAATCTGCACTTGCAGGTAAATTCTTGCTCTCCACAGGCATGGGCTTTGCCTCTGAAATGCACACCAGATTGTTCACACGCTGTACCAAGTGACAACACATTTTAAAACTTCTAATTTGAAGAAATTAGATAATGCTTAGACTATACAGCTAAGTTATTTACTGTGGACTTACATAACGACTTATACAAATATTATGCAAAATAGGGGTTTTTTTCTGACTTTTATCCCTCTGAAACATCCAGTGTTAGAGATCTGATCACTCCTTACAAGACCAAAACCAATCTGACCAGTAGCTTTCTAAGATTGCCACAGATACAGTCTGGAATCTTTACAGGATGAATTTGAAAATAATCGATAAAAGCAGTTACAAAGTTAGAAATCAATTAATTCACTATGACAGTCATGTGTACATGTGCATTTATAAAGATATCATGCAGAAGACTCTACATAGGGTTTTTTTTTAATAGGTGATATCCTAAAAATGCCTTAATGATCCTTCTAAGGCACATTTTTTCAAACTATTCTAAAGAATTTAACAGTGCTATGTCAAACCAAGTGCTATGCTTATTCCTCACTTAGTACCTCTGAAGAGCTGACATCAAGTATTAAGTAAGGATTAACTTGACAAATGTAATTTACATGCCATCCATTAAACTGCTTAACCTTTTTTAAAATATTATCAAAAAATAACTGATTGTCAGTTCTCTTACGGAACATCTAAAATTTCTGTATAAAAATATGAAATTATTCAGCTATGAACAACGGTATTACACACAGCATAATGCTGCAGCCATAAAGAAGAATAAATACAGTAAGAACAGAGCCCCTAAACAGCCTTTGCTATATCTTGAATATACAAAGCTCTCATAACTCAATGATATTATCTCTCCTAGGGCAATAAGCAATTAAACACATTCCTTTCTTGATAACAGGAGAAAAAAAATACATAAACCCCCTATACTTTTAAAAATTACTTTCCCTGTATCTAGAAACACAGAGAATACTGAAATACAGTGACCATGTACAGCATGGAAGACCTAAGGACATACCTTTGCTGTACACTCCCAGAATTAATCGATATTTTATATGGCTGATCACCTTGTTGTCTCGCACAGAGAAGCTGTCCCAAACCATTGACTATTCTTGTTGCCTTTTCCTGTACTAGGTCTAGCAGACAGATCAGTGTGGGATAATCATATTCAAAGCACGACCTATGTATGTCATGGATTTTTACCACAGAATAGTAATGTTTTACATTACAACCACTTTCTAATAATACTCAACATTATTTACTTTTTTTGACAGCTAGTGAAAACCAAGTTGATGTTTTTACAGAAATGTCTATCAGAACACTTTTCTGAACAGTAATAGCTGATTTTAAATCAGGGTTGGGGCTTTTTGCATAAAGATATTTTATTCTCATGAGTTACTTGCATTTCTGAAAATTAGGTTTTGCTTCTATTTTATGACCCATTCACTCAGTTTTGTGAGATCCTTCTACAACTCTGCCTCAAGATGGTGGTGAAATCAAGAGTCATTGGATATGTATTATCTCTAGACTATTATTGGAGCAGAGGCATTTTTTCTGCAATCGCTGAAATAATTATTAAAATATTAGTACTCTGCAAGTATTTGATCGAAATTAACAACTCTGACAATCTTCTAACATTTAGAACATCTGTTTATTTTGACTGAAAATCCCCCTTTTAAATCATGTGTCATCTAAGGTGCACTCTACTTTCTTTCTGGAGTTCTGCACGCATACTGTCTGGATTATCTTTGCTCAGTTGAGGAGAATGTCAAAAACATTTTAAAATTCACTCTTAGTGGTAAGGGTGAACATGTCCATGTATTTAAACAGCTACTAAGGAAATAAAACTGTAAAATCCATGTGTGAGTTAGCAGAATCATAACTGAAAGTATGTCATCCCAGTCCAGGAGTGTATGTTGAAGATTACATATTCCTTGACAATGAATGTTATGGACATACAATGCCAAACACCTTTTCAAGTGACTGAACCCTCTTTTCAGTAGTTGGCTTGATTTAGAAAGGTTTCATCCCAAGTGGGTAACTCTCATGAGGATCTCATCATTTTGCATCCTAATAACTGCAATGTTCTTTTCTCTACCACTGCTCTACTTACATCCATTTAGATGTTTCTCCAAAGACCATTTCCTTAGTTTATTGCATTGTCCAAGGCACCACTTTCCCTGTATCTTTCCAACAAAGCAAACAAAGCAACAACCATCATCTCACTCCATACCAACAGGGTTGATTCACAATCTGGTGAGCCTTCAATCATTCTCTCTCCAATTTTGCAACCAGACTTCCCAGGTGAGGTTTCATTTTACTGTTAAGTGATTTAATCTACAAAAAGGAGCAATCCCACTCCCCTGTTAAATCTCAGGCGCATCATCCTGATTCTTCCCATGCAGTTTTTCCTTGGGGGAAACATTCTTCATGTCTGCTTCTGCAAAGCAAGGGTCATAGCATCATTTGTTTTACTTTCTTCTCATTCTGTTTTACTGTTCACTCGAATATAAAACTGCTAAAATTCTATTGAAAATTTAACTGAAATCCAGTTGATGCAAGTCTTTACTGACAGAACCTGAGGCACAAAGAAACCCAAACCACCCCCACAACACAAACAACAGACCTTCTATGTTCTGATTTGTTACTGATTCAAACCCTCGGGCTCTTTTCGACATCTCATTGTGGAAAATATAGTCAGTGAAGGTCAAAAAGAAAGTTGTCCAGACTTCAACAGAACTTAATTTCTAAGTATAAGGAAAGTAAACTTTTGTTTCAAAGCAGTAGCAAGAGCTGACCAACTAGGGAAGCCGCAAGTACAGCCCAAGGGTAGCAAAGGACACATTTAAGGGAGGGTAAGCAAACAGAACTTAAATTCTAACTCACGCACTTCTGCAAATCAGGCCAACTGACAGAACGGGTAGGATGAGAAGAAATGTCCACATGATTATTTGGTACAAGTCATGCAACAAAGCTATAGTGACACATGAATCAAAACTGAAAATGGTACCAAGAATATTACACAGTAAGCCTACCCAGAGCTCTACTGTTTCTCATGGGACCTTTTTGGGATGATTTCTTTGGGAGAATTTCTTGGGCCAAGTAAATACAGGCATACAACAACCTAATGAGAGTTTTTTTAAAAGGCAGTTGATCTAACTGCAACTAAATTCAATTATGAGCTCTACCCTAAGAGCAGGACACAAACATCTGATCACGAGACTTACCTCTCAAGTGGAAAATCAATGAGATGTGAGTCACACTGGATAAAGTGACATTAACTGGCCTGCCTTTACCTCCATATCCCTGCAAAAGATTCTCTCTCTACATTCAGAATTTCAAGAGAAGAAAAAAAAAATAACCCTTCATGCAATATAGGAAGTTCCAATAAAACCACTTCTGGGCTGTAATTAACCAGGGATATTTTCAGATCACAAGTGACATAAATGAAATTCAGAAACATTAACAATAAATGAATTACCTATACTGTTGGTGTGGGGTTCTTTTGAGGGGTAGTCATAAAACAACAACAACAAAAGACTGACTAGATCTTAACATCAAGAAATCTGTTCCTTTACATTTACACACTTGGATAATTTGAATGATCCTGACAGTAAACTGTACTCCATGAAGAAATCCATTTATGAGAATGAAATACAGAGGATACTCGAGGATTTGCAGAAATCTCTTTGGTTCAACAACAACTAAGACCTTCAAACTACATGTCAAGAACTACACTGAGATCAGACCTAGCATCTAAAACGTCTCTAAATGAACCGTGAAGTAGGAAAAGAAATCTGAATAGGACACATTTCACCTTGGGGAGGGCGGGGGAGGAAATGGAGGAGCTTTACTTGCACTAGGACATCATACCAATAGTAAATGTTTCCCATTGTCCTTTTCAGCAGTGGCTGTGAGGTGGCAGCTACGTGAAGAACCTTTTCCATCTGAAGTATCTTAGGAATCCTCTTAACAAAGGATCAGTGGATTCCCAATTATGTGATCCAGAGAAATTCTCAGCTGACCTCCATGAAGAGAAATGCGATAACTACACTTTGTTCTGTTAGAAACCACTTCCTCACAGATGGATTTAAAACTACACAAGCACACATGAGAAGTAATTGCATTACTGCAGCCTCCACAATGATACTGTGAGTGATTTTTTCAGCCTTTCTGCATTTTTAACAATGCACTGGATATAGCAGAATTTCCAGAAAACTGACACAATAAACACTATGATTCTGCTAAAACCAGTAAACTAGTTAAAAGAAAAAATCATAAGCTGTAGTGGATTCTATTTTGCCTATTATTCCAGGGCAAAATAAATTAAAAATATACAGAACAGTGGCAGACTGAGGATTTAAAAGAACTGAGAACATCTGGTTAGCGTCCTTTTTTTGCGAAGGCGTGCTTTTGAGGAAATGCCCAAAGAACAGAACTGGCAGCACTGCAATGCACAGAAACATTGTCAAATCTTTTCAAGTGACAATTTACACACAGAGTAGTTACTAACAAAAGCAATATAATCATGTATACCTAACCAGTAAAATTCACTGTTAGTTATGCCCTGACTTTCAGAGACGTGTTACAGAGAAAGCACAAGTAAATTAAAAGAAGGTAGTGGGTGGAAGATAAAACATATATCAATATATTCTAACTTCAGAATGATTAATAAAATGCCGTTTTTGAAGTTGCCAAAGAAATTTAATACAGTTGGAAACAAGGGGAAAAAACCAAAGGCAAACAAATGCCTAGCATCTCTTGCAATGTTAACAGATTCCCACTCCAATTCTTTTAGTCAGTCACTGCCTATACATTCTCCCAGTCCACTCTGCAAGAAACACTTCTCCAAACTCCAGGTTAAAACAGCCTTTTTCAGACAGTTGTGTTTGACAATTTCCTCTCAGCTACATCTCCTCAGGTGGAGCTTAGGGAATAGGTACATCTGTCTCTGCCTAAGACTTAAGCCTTTGTGCCCTTACTGCATGAGATACTGTGACCCTTTTATAATACTCCACAAAAAAGCCTCTGTACTGCAGTGATACATACAAGGAAAATCCTTGGAAGACTAAAAATATTTGAAGAAAGGAACAAATTCCTTTCCTGACATCATTCTACTATAGTGAACAGTGTTTGCTTTCTTCCTTTATTGATTTTTAGAAATGGGATTCTCATGAACAGCTTTGAGATCACATTTATTTAACTGAAACAAAGTATACAAAAACGTTAGAATTAACTTCCATCAGGTCCTGCTGCATTTGCAAGTACATGTAGCAAACATTGCATCAGGATCTAAACCCAGTGCCATGTCAGTTACTAACACTTTGTTTCCCACTGCTTTAGTGACCAATTTCACATCAACTACACCAAACAGAATAATTATAGCCTGTGAAGTTCAAGTATATGTAAAGTTTAATCCATATAACTGGTGAGATAGAAAAATACCCTCAAAGCCTAATTACAATTAGGCAGTAATGGATTGAAAGCATTACTTTATCTAAATCCTCTACACTCTTTTTAAACGTTGAGAATGTGATAGAATTTGTTTAACTTTTTTCCCAATTACGGAGTACATACACACGTGATACGGAGCCTACCCTTCATTCGGCATTAAGCCCCAGGCAGCTTTGTCAAATTTCAAAAATCAGAAAAGCTTGAACAATGTCACCTGGAATACAGGCAGTTGATTTTTAATAGAAAAAGCGCAGAATAATTAATTAAACTGAATTTGATTCAAAACACGGTTTTATCAAATTGTCCCATACTTTTAACCCTAGAAATATTTAACAACTCATTTGTGTCAAGGCTAGTTCTTTCAATTTAATCCAATATTTTAAAATTACCTAAAAAATCTCAAAGGAGATATCTTGTTTGAAACTAGTATATGTAGTAGAAAGGATACATTTCTATTCAGGCTTTTCCATGTTGTGACTATTACATAGCAATGAGCATGACAGACTGAAATCTATTTCTAATTCACAGAACACAAATCAATTTTAAATAACATCATATTTATATAACAAACTGTCCAGGAACATGAAGTTACTTTATAAGTTATGATTATTCCTCGAAGTACATCCCTCAGATAATAACTGTTATCTCTATTTTACAGAAAGAAGGTGAAGTTGCAGGATTTGCTCTGTTTCAGAGCCTGGAACGCACCTGATTCCCTGGCTCCCTGGATTTAATCTTTTGAACTTTGCTTCTCTTCAACGAACCCTTCTGAAGGACTTTGAGTCTGGCTCAGTTTATTTCTACTGGATCATAAAAAACATATAAAGGTAAGTCAAAGATATTAAATCTACAGTGAAGACTCTATTAAAGTTATTTTCAAGATTACATTACTTTAATAAATACTTTATAAAACCCCTAAATCTTAGAAACTGTCACATCACTGATTTTTTTTAATATATCACAGCCATTAAAATTACAAAAATCATAAAAATATGGACAGACCTAATGCTGACAAGTCAACCTACTTCCTGTGCTAAGGACAGACCAAGTATACCTGAATCACCTCTAAAAGGAGGTTATTTAACCTCTTCTACAGCATTTTCAGCAACAGATATCCCATTACCTCCCTCAGATATTTAACCCTGTGATTATCTATCCACAGAGCTGCAAAGTTTTTTCTAACATTGAAATCTCCTTTTGTGCTCTTTAGGACCATTATTTCTTACCCTACCTAGAGAGAACAGTTTATTACATTCTTCTCTGTAGCAATTGTTACCGTATTTTAAGCCTATTATTATGTCTCCCCATCTCTGCTATAGACTGAACAAGTGCAATTCTTTCAGTTCTTCCTCAAAGGTCGTTATTGCAACTCTTCTCTAAATACTCTTCAATTGACCCAAAGCTATTTTAAGAGGAGTAACAAAAAATGGAGACGGTACATCATCTTGAGGCCTTCCACCGATAAAAATTTCATATCTTACATGCACCAACAATCCTGTTCATATATCCCAATATGACTTGGTTTTTTATAGAACTGTCATGACTGCTTTGTGTTCATTTTGTGATACAGCTACTTATTTACACAACTGTCACCCAGCCAGTTGTTTCCCATATTTAAGTTTACTGTTGCTAACCAAACATACTATTTTGTGTTTCTCTTTACTGAACTGCATCCCATGTAGTTCACATCATTCATCCAATTTGTCAAGACCATTTTATACTCTGGTGCTTGTATTCCTTCCCAGATTTGTACTGTCCAGGCAGTTACTGAATCTGCTTTGGTCTCTCACCCAGGTCACAAATTGAAAGACTAAACAGGATTAAATTCAGAAAATACACCTGCACAATTCCACTCAATGCATGCCTTCAATTCGAAATGTCCTTAGAGCATGTAATTAATAAGTAACTAACCAGCATGGTACATGTTCTCTCACGGTATCTATTTTTAGTGTTTAAAGATTCTTCAGCTGTGGAGATAAAACTCCTAACTTCGACACTACTGTATAGGCCAAGTATCTTTCAAATACAAATATACAGAGGAGGCTCTACTATTCTCCTCCTCCTTTAATGTATTTGTATGTGGCACAGTAACCCAGTTGCATCGCTCCTCCAACTTTGAATTTGGGCTATATCCCTGTTTATCTTTCCTATATTAGATACACTACAGAGGCGGTTCAATTCACACAAAAAAATCACTAGCTCTGAAAAATTCAGATCTTACGCACATATCTTTATATATATGCACCAATAAAACAAAAAACAACAAAAAGCGGGATGCTACCATTTATGTACCAACAAACTCTGAAGAACACTCGTTTCCTTTTTGACTTTTAAATTTTCTAACTACAATAAGTGTTTTAAACAAAGTTCGAATCACTACATTTTCGTGACACCAATTAAGTATTTCTCATGACAAAGCTGTAAAAGACTGACAAAATCTCACTGCTCTACTACTGACATATTCTCTAAAAGGTAACCTTTTACCTTTCTGACCACTAGTTTGGCTGGCATATGTGCACTCACTAATCAAAACAAATATTTGTGTTTAAATTAGTAGTAGTAAAAACACCTCTAAATCTTGGACAATCAAATTGTCTATCTTGCCAACATTCATATTTCTATGTCCTGTGATGAAGTTCAGCAGACCAGAAAATACGGAAAACAGCTAATGGCAATCTAATAGATAAAACATCACTACAGGAGAATCAACTGTTTTCTGAAGCAAGACGACACAAAGCAATCAGCTTAATGGAAAGCAAAGATAATTATATTGAGTATCAGGTAAAACTTCAACCATGGGGTGATGAGCTGCTGAAACAAGCAACACAAAGAGGAATTTCATCATCAGAGGGAATTATCTCAGTACACTTCCAAAGGGCAGAGGACTGGACTAGCTGATCTTTCTGCATTTCTATGTTTAACTGAATTCATTATAAGCCCAAGACATTAAAGTAAATTTAAAGAACAGTTATTGTAAATTAAGCTACAAAGCTTTTTGTCTGAAGATATAAAAACCTCCTGTATGACAAATTGTCTATATAAGGTAAAGTAGTTAAATGCATACTTGTAACCAATACACAAATTTTGAATGCAAACTGCACAAGTTATCGACCTATTATGCTACAAAAGCAAACCCGAGTGTTTTGATTACAAGCAGCACCTAATCAGAGAACCTTTTGAAAAGTCTTTTTGTTTGAAAAGCAGTGCCCAATAAGAGATCACACTATTTAATGTTCAGCTCTGCATTTCTTAAGTGTTTTATGAGTTACTCAGACAGAAAGAAGGTCTTCACAAAACTAAAACAAACTCTCATGACTGCTCTTCTACAACCAAGGCAGTTTTTGAAGCAAAAACCACATTTACAATGTTCTTACAACTAATAGAACAATACACACTTAACTGTTACAGTGTAAAGTTTACTGAAGGTAAGTTCTTATAATCATCAGCTTGATTTCCAGCAAAGAACACTTAATTTGGAGACTAAAAAAAAAAACTTCCTCACCACAGAAGTGAGAAAGTTTCTCACTTTCTGCAACTTCACTCCCACCTACAGATGTGGCAGAATTTTTCTTGTTCGAGGCTACAAATATCTGTCTGGAATAATCTAAGTACATTTAAACTAAGCCTAAAGAAAGGGAGCAAGAGGTCTTAAAGTACTGTATTCCTAGAACCGCATATGCAATGTAAATCTATGGATATAAGCAAGCATTGAATACTTGAAAAATAAGTTATCTCTTGCAAATCTGGTTATGACTGGATAGACCTGTATCATCAGTTTCCACACAATGCAAAGACTTCCATTTTTGGGAAAACCAAAACAAAGCAAACCCCGGTATATTAGCCCTGAAGACTTCAAAGAGAGCTTTTCAAGTATGAAAGACTAATTTAAAAAACAAGAACAAAAACCCCCAAACCCACAACAAGTAAGACTGACTGCAAGGACTTCTGCTCCAACTTTCCAGGTACTTTTAGAAACATTAAGAAAATATTTCTTATTTTCCATATCGAACAAGGCAGTAAAAGAGCAGAGTGAAGTCTTACCACCTTGTATCCACCACACAACTCTTACTGACCAGAAGTCAACATACCCAAAGTACCTAGAATGATCTGGAAGAACCAGAGAAAAAAAAAAAAAATAAATCCTTAAATCTCTTGGAAATCCTGGAAGAGTGAAGCTTTCGTTCTCTATGAGACTATGGGCAGCAGACTAGAATCTCACTACACAAGTATGTTAGAAACACTGATAAATACCAGAGCAGTCATGTGCTGTTCAGCTGCAGAACAGAAGCCCATACATCCCCAAATTTTGTGAAACCGAGATCTAGTCACTTTTGCACATTAAACGTGTAATACCACTGAGCTAAAAAATCCTATTTGCTATGTCTCTTTTTCCAGAAATGTTGAAAAATTATGACACAAAACATACAATTGAACTTCATGACTAAATAGCTTAGTAACTAAGCTATTTAATACTACATATCTCTTAGCAATTATATACTTCGGGTGAGCAATGCAAAGGAAAAATCATTTCAGTTAATAGTGGTACAACTGAGAATTGCAACAACTACCTATATTGGACTAAATAGCTAGACACATAAATTATCAACAGTATTTCAATTTAAAGTCATAACTGCTGCTCCTTACTGACACACAGGGTTGTACTGTGTAACAGTCCTTCACAAAAAGCCTTACTGTAAATTCAAGACACAGAATGTTTTTATGAAATAAACATGACAGCACTTGAGAAAGCCTGCAACCAAAGTTGTTCAGGTTCTGAATGACTTGCCAGAAGTCACATGTTAAAGTAAATTACTAACTGCTAACCTCTTCTAAGGCAACGGGAGTTTCATGAGTGACTTCACTTGGGTGAAAATTTCACCTGATAGCTATTTTTTTAAACATTTTACCACACACTCTTTACTTTAGAAGGACTGCATTTTTCTCCCCTACTGTTTAACACACACCTTATTTTTTTTCCTTAAACTTTTTTCCACTTCTCATTAAGCAAATATAGTATTATTAATCTGAATCACAGTACAAGATTATAAGATACTTGAAAACAAACTGCAAAAGTAACTTGTCAGCTTATTTTCTGAGAAGTTATACTCGCTTATGAAAATAATCAAACGTTGGTAGCCTCAAATCTACCAGTCCTTACTGGATCACCAATCCTTATAGCAGCTAGGAGGTAGGGAAAAGCATAATATCTAACCACATGTTACAAATACAACCAAAAAGCATATTCTGAAAAGGTTGCACAAGGTAGTATTTAATATGAAATATAGAATACACTTAGAGCTTCACCTTAAAAACCTCAGTAAACAATCACTATGTTATTAGTACAGTAATAATGACAAGGTCAATGGAAAACATGCAAATATATGTACAACTACTGAAGAGCTACTATAATTTCTTTAATAATGACTGCATGCATATTTCCAAAATAAAGCCTGGAACATCAAAGCCTAAAGAACATATTCTTTTACAAAAAATTAGTATCGGTTATGTGGCAGCCTAAAAAGTAGATTAGTAAACTGAAGAGTTATACTCCAAGACTACAAAAACTGCCAGCATTCCTGGATAATCAGGGGTGGAATACAAAACACCATAAGGAAGCAGCAGAACCATATGCTCTCCCTTAAGAGAGATCAGGACTAGGAGACAAAGGGGACATTGCTGAGCTGGGAAGTTTGTATACTACTGGAATTATTTTTTCCAAACACAAGAGAAAACAAATGTATTTTACAAGTTTGGGATATAACGGGACATATATCACAGCCTCAGGAGAGATGAGATTTGTGATGTTAAGTATCTCTCCTTTCGGACTCCTGCATCCTCAAACATCAGCATTCCTACAGGGCTGGAGCACTCTGGGATCAACAGCAGAAACCTCAGTGAGAACAGAAGCAGCAGCATGGCACAGACGTGGAAAGCGACCCGAGACAGCAAAACCACCATGAAGTGCTTGTGGGGGACCAGGGCACGGCCCAGGGCTGCACGTTGGTCGAGGAAGGGCCAAAGCACCCATGGATGTTACCCCAGACTGAGGCAGCCAGAGGCACAGCCCAGTCAGCGCGGGGCACTGGGGCAGCCCGTCCCGCGGGCGACACGGCGGGGACAACCGGGGGGCAGCAGCGGGCTCCGCGGGGCGCGGCGCGCCGCCCATCCCAGACGGCGCCAGCAGCACCGCTGCCACCCGGCACCCCTGGCTGGAGGGCCCGGGGGCACAGGCGGTGCGGCCGCGGGGGGAGAGGCGCAGAGCGCTGGGAGCCGGCCCGGCCCGGCAGCCCGCGCTGCCCTGGAGAGCCGGGCCGGGGGGGGCGGCGCGGCCCGTGCGCTGCGAGGGGCGGGCGTGAGGTGAGCTGAGGTGAAGCGGGGCAGGGCCGGGGCGGGGGGGAGGAGAGAACGGAACGGAGCGGAGCCAGTCGCGCTTCCCCGGGGCGCCCAACCCCGCCCCGCTCCCCGTGTGGCCCGGGGCACGATGGCGGGGAGGAGGCAGGTCCCAGGGTCCCCGCCCCCGGGCCCCCGTTACCATTACCCAGCACGCCCAGCGCCGCGCCGCCATCCCGCAGCCGGCCCGCTCCCGCAGGGACGGCGCGACCTCGCGAGATTTCCTTACCCCTCCGCGCGCGCGCGCCCCCCCCCCCCTCCCCGCGACCCGGCCCGGCCCCGCGCGCGCGCACGCGCACCGCCCGCACTCAGCTCAGCCCCAACATGGCGGCCGCGGCGCCGCGCACGTGTCCCCGGCCCCGCTGTGTCAAGGCGGGCGCGCGCACGGACACCCACGTAACGCTCGGGGAGGGGGCGGGGCCGCCGCGCAAGCGCACGAGGCGCCGCCGCGGACCAGCTGATTCGAACGAGGCGCGCGAGCCGCCACCTCCTCCCCGCACGCGCTGGTCACGTGGGGGCTTCCCCCCTCTCATTCCCTCCTCCTCCTCCTCCCTCCCCTCCTTCCCCCTCCCCTCGCGGGTTCCGAACTCGGCACCATCCGGGTCCCCCTTCCCCCGGGGCCGGGCCCACGCCCGGGCCCGAGCCCTCACCTGGCGCCCGCTCCTCGGCGCGGCCGGCCCGCGCAGCCCCGTGAGCGGCTCGCTCCCTCCGTGCTGCCCGCACCAGGCAGCGGCGGCTCCGCACAGCGCCTGCTCCCCTCAGCGCGGCGGCGGCTCCTTCCGCTTCCTTCCCCTCCCCCTCCAGCCGCTGCGGCGGGGACCCGCTCCCTGCAGCTCCGCCTGCTGGCAGAGGGCGGAGGCGCCCGGCCAGGCCTGCCGGCGGCCGCGGCCAACGGCCGGGGGGCGGCCCGCTGCCCCCGGGCGGGGGAGGCAGCCGAGCGGCGCCGCGCTCGGGCGTGCCCCGCGGGGAGGGCCGGCCGTGCGCGGTGGGGGCGGACGGGACGCGTCCCCCGTGCGCTGGGGCAGGTGTCTGGCGGGGCGCCCTGCGGGACGGAGCCCCGCGTTGCTCGGCCGGAGGAGGAGGAGAGCGGCGCGGCACCCGGCGGCTGTGGGTGCTCCCGCCGGGCCGGGCAGCGCCGCGGCCGTCCCGCCTGCCGCCCCCTCCGGCGCGCTGCTCTGGCGCCGAGCCGCGCCGGCAGCGGGGGGAGCCGGCCGGAGCCGGGTGACTTGCAGGTTTGCTGCGGGTGGGAACGAGGAGGGGCGGCAGCAGCGCTGGGGGCAGCGTCCTGCCCGCTGGAGGTGCTGCCTCCCGGGCCGGACGCGGCGGTTGTGCCTCTGGAGGTGGCGCCTGCCTCCACAGCCAGGCTTCTGCCCCGAAGTGGGGCTGTTGCGTTCGCGGCTCCTGGACAATTTCCAGAGCTGTCTGGGGGCTTTCTCAGTTCAAGCGGTGCCTCAGGAACTGGCACCGTCGGGCACTCCAGCTCTCTAGACCGTACCTAAAAATGAACCAGTCTTGCTGTCACATCTCTTAGTTTTGGTAGCCGTCTCCGCTAATATATATGTGATCACCAAGAGTTACCACACACAGTCTGCGCGGGTTTATTTCTGTACTATGGAGGGAGAGGAAGTACTGTGCCTCTCCTACTATCTTTGTAACTGCTCGGTGTGTTTTTCCTCATACACCACGGTTAGAACGCATCTGGAAGAGCTTTGTGCAGCCAAGAAACACAAAAGACTCAAGTTTCCTGTTAAATACTAATGAAATTCAAGAACCGTTCAATTAAGAACAATTAACTTTCCAAATTGCTAGAAATTCCTAAACTAAAACAGTTTTCTGTAACAGAAGGCTAAGTACTGGAGTCTACTTTCAATTGCTTTTAAAAGTAGTTACTGCATGGTAATTCAACTGACTGATACTTTTGTGAAGAAAGTAGATTTAATAAAATCCGAATTGCCCAAATTGCAAGTCTAGTCATACACTCATTCTGCAATGCCAGAGCCTGCAGAAAAACCTCAGTAGCTTTTCCACTTTGCCAAGCAGTTCTCACTTTTCTCTGTGCCTTGCTGACTTGGAAGTCTTCTCCTGTGATCACATTCAAAACAACCGAAATCCCACAAGATAGAGAAGGAAGTTTGGTTTTGGTTTTTGTTTTTTTTTTTTTTCTCTTTGTATCTATGCCACTGTTCTCATGCAGTCTTCTGTCTCTGTGCCTAAATCTGAAAGAGGAATGGAGCTTTTTGCATTATTGCAGGAGCAGCTGTAAGTACTAAAATGTTGTGAATTGCCATCCATTTAGAAATATCATCACTTAGCTGAACAGCTGCAGTGGCTAAAGATATTATTGCATTTCAGACAAGTTTTAGTGCCTTCACAGGAGAACATAGTTCTCAGCTGTTTCAGTGCAAAATCGATTCCCCCCCCCGCAAATTCCCATGGCTGTTTAGGGGGCAGTTGAGCAGCAGAGCTGCCCTGACCCACCCACCCACCCACAGCAGCACCCTTTCCCCTGGACCTTCCTGGGCCCACAGGCTTTCCCACTGCCCACTCTGGTGCTCATCTACACATATGGTGAACCAGTTGGACTTCCTAAACCACCGAGAAACATTTCCTGTTTCTGGTGTTTGTTTTCAGCTAGAAAATAAACTGCATTGGCTCACCGTGGAGACCAACAAAAGAGTCAGCAGGAGAGGTTGGCATGAGAGAGTGTTGCCAGCAGAGGGGAGGAACGAGACAATCCTCTTGGCAGCAGTAACTTTTTGGCAACAGGATTAAACCAGTTGAACTGTATTGTCTAACCACACCCTACACCAGGATTTGCTTTGAATTCACTGAAGAGGATTCAGTCTGCCATTTTGCCCAAGAAGCAAATAACATCTAGTGATGGTGTGATAACAAAGAGCAACTGGTGTTGATGGTGTGATGTTCCAGGTGATGGTTGCTGCTAATGAAAGGGACATTCCCGAGGCTCCTGTCCCACCTCTACATACCCCCTGCTTTGCCCTGGATCGAATCCAGCCATTGTGTCTCTACAGGGTAGTTTAGTTTGGCTCAGCTAACCTTCCAGAGAAAAATTAACAATATGCAAAGAAGAAAAATGCAGTCCCTGTGTAGTAAGGACTGAGATCAAGCAGGTTTACTAAGACCTCCACCCAAGAGAATTCACATTTCAACCTGGAGAAGTTTGAAGCTATCTGGGGCTCTACATCCACTCTGTCCCCACAGTTCAAAATCTCTTTCTTCCACTCTTGCTGTCCTGCAGCTCCTTCCCCACGGTATCCTACAGCAGCTTTTAAATAATTGCCAAGTCTAAAGGAACATGCTCCTGCCTAGCAGCACATTGCTTTCTCCAATACATTTTCAATTCCAGTCTCCCTTGCTCCTCACGTACCCTGCCCAAACTACATCACATTCCCAAGTCCTGTGGCTGCAGTTTCCTCTGTGCTACCGCATCTATCTTGTATCAATAATTGGTAGCTGCATTTATTATGGGCAGTCTTGAGTATTACTCATTTATAGGGCAAGAACAATTTCTCTGGTCTCAATGTTGGTTGTAAAAACAAAGAACAACAAAAGAACCCCCACCACTATTCTGATCAAGGGAAAATGGTGTCAATGACAGCTTGTCAGCATGTTGCAACGGGACAAGCTAAAAAAATACTACATCAGCCCCCAAGTCAGCACCTTCTACAAAATCAGGAGCTGAGATGTTTTATATCCCTCCACGTCACTGAAACCTCAGCTCATGTTTGTGCATAGAGAACTGCCTAGGACTACAAGGGCCAGCTTAGGTAGAAATGTAACAGCTTCATCAATCTCAATCCATGAAATAGCTTAATTACTTCTTCTATTATTAGAGCAAATTAAATGTGATTTTTTTCCTAACAAAAGATAAACGAAGTTCACTCTTCACAATGCAGCACAATTGAGAAGTTGTTCCTAAGAACATCTGGGTTAGTTCTGTGACAGCTGCTCTGGTCTCTTTACACCAGCCATGCCCCAACAACAGCATTAGCCAGCTAATCCTGCTCGCTACCCAACACTGCAGTTAAAACAGGGCTTATGTTCTTGGCTACAGCTCGAGATCTACACTGGGTCTTAAAGAGGGCATGCAGGATGAGGAAGATTACAGCTGCATTCATCTCCAGAATTCAGCTCAAGCTTATTTGTTCTGACTCAAGGGCAGCTCTGTAGGACTGGCTGGTTGTGTGGAATTAATTGGGTGGCTGCACAGTGAGCCCTAGCCAAGAGCAGAGTTTTTCTAAAGCCAGCTTAGGTTCAGGAGGGTCAACTCCCACAGAACAGCCCAAACCTAATGAACAGTCCTGGACTGGATGCGAGTTGGCTTAGCACAACACTCAGAAGTCTCTGCACTAATTACTTTACCATGTCAATAATTTTTTGGGATTTTGCATTTACATATTTCTAAAAGAAAAAAAGAAACAGCATTTGCATTCTTGAGAAGAAAGTTCCAACAACAGATAGTTACAGAAAATACCTTGAAGTTATAAAAGGGAAGTTTTTGTTGAGCGAAAAAAAAAAAACCCCAAACAAAACACAAAAAAACCCCAAACCAAACCCAACATGTTTTTAACAGCGTTAAGACCATTTTCTGCTGACACAGTTAAAGTTATTAGTTTATTCCCATTTTATGCTCATATATTTAAAGTAGGGGCAATCTAACCCCAATTGGTCTAAAAGTTTGCAGTCGAGATCTGATATTTATATGCAATAATTAAATTCATTAGGCTATATTCACACAATGTATAACCACTCCTTCCTCATGAGGTATTCCATTTACATGCCTTTTACACATTTCAGTAGAGGCTTCAAAGTCAGGTAGATATTAAATGATAGCTAGACTGTAGTGCATTATTAAAAAATATTCCAGATTGGAACTCATTAAACATAAAAGCAGTATAGCAAGAAGGAAGCTCCTTGTTTTTCAGAATATATTCTACTTTTTAATGCTCAAGAGTGAGGTTTTATATTTCAAAACTGAAATATCGGTGGCTAAAACATTTCAAGCCACTGTACTTTAAAATTTGCTTTATTTCAGTGACTTTGAGCAAGTTATTATTCTAGTGTATAAAATTTGACTCAGGCTTCAAGAAAACAGCAGTCCAGAGCCTTCTAGGTTCTAGAAGATTTCACACATGTGAGACAGGGAAGTTTTAACTAAATGGGATTAGAATGGGAGCTGGACATATAAGGGCACAGGTGTTTTTGCCTAAGGTTACTGAAAAATTGAAGTCCATATTAAGTTACCTTACTAGAGTGTTCACATCAGCACTGACTTTTAAGAGTTAGCTAGCTTACCCTGGGAGTTTTACCCTTTACAGATGTTATGAATTCCTGTCCAGACAATCACTTTTCTCTTTCCCCTCTCCTTTAGAAACTTCCCTTTGATACATGTATAGAGATAGAGCACTCTCAGGTATTGGTGGTTCTGCATTAATACTTTCAGTTATGTCCAAACTACCTAAAGATATGTCAGGTCACGGAATATCCCTGTTACTGTCTTGACTGCCTTGCATATTCCATCAGGTCCAAGACCACAATACAGGGCTCTATTGTTACTCAAACTGAACAGCATGTAGTATGTTCAATATAAACAAGAAAAACACAAAAGTTTTCAAGTAAGATGTAAGTGTCTACGTCAAACAAACAAAAAGACCCAGCACATTTCTGCCTAGCCTTTACACACATTTTTTTGTTCCAAACTGAAAAGTGTTTTAAAGACAAGTGTAGCCTGTGATTAGGGCCCTTCCATACAGGATATGAAAGACTGAATTTTTATTTAAACCTAATTGCCATCACACAGGAGTGGACACCAGCACTGCTGATGGTTTAAAAAGGAGAGATCTCTGTTCAGGGCTCAAATCTGAAGTGGAGGGTAGGCACTTTTCAGATTTAGGTTAACAGTGCGATCAGAAAGCTTAACATCTTCTGGAAGATGCGTGCAGAGCAGAATCCCAGGAAGTGCCTCAATTTCTGTAGATACTGCAAAAGGTACAGGTAAAGAGCCCAGGAAGACAGGCCCCTGCACTTGAGTGTGCAAAGTCAAGGTCACACATGAAGTTCAGATTGCTACTGATGTAGTTAAAGAGACAAATTACCTTGACCACTTGGCTTTGTTGGAAAGCAAATTAATTATACTACAAACAAACAAGGTAAGAAAGAGTACATTTCCCTACTGGAAATTATTCAGAATCTAAGACACCAAATAAGACTTCATAACTAAATACATGTCTTATTTCTTGCTTCTACAGTTAAATTGTAAAGTCAGTCTAAATATAAAACCCCCAGTACTAGACTAGAAATTTAATTGAAAATATCATTTAACTGAATTAATATCTGCCAATCAATGAGCACTTTGACATGTATGAGTGCATTTCTGTTTCTATAGCTGAAAATCTCCAAGTAATCTTACTTCTGGTCCTAAAGAGAAGGCACGCGCATCGGTGGAAACAAACCTGCATTCACAGCATGAGCAAGTGCTGGATCTCTGTTCATCTGGGTTTGGCATTTTAACAGAAACCTGGGCGGGGGGGTAAGGGGGAAAGCCGCATATCACCATAGTAACCAGGACGTCTTGTTTTAGCATGTACATTAAAAAACATACAAGACAGAACAAAATTAGTCCCCTAGAAAAATATTCATTTCTGGGCAAAACTATTCATGAACAATGAAAATGAAAAGGCCTTAGCACCGTCCTGTCAGACACTAGACAAAATTTGCTATTTTTCTTTCTTTGACAGCTGACAATTTACTTTCAGCAATGCTTTTTCTTACTTGTAAGAATCAAATGCCTCATCTCCTCTGCCCTCTTTATTCTTCTCAAAGTATTTTAAGATTTACTTTCCCATGTGGCAAGTTATTCCTAAAATGTACTTACTAAAGTTCTTTATGTATAGTAAGTTCTTTGTGAGTTCCAAGTGAAAAAGGAGGAACATACCTGGAAATGAAATCTTCTCAACTTCATTTATATTATGAAAACATTTTGTGGATGGTGACTGCTTTATTTTTGCACCTCCCATGCTGCTGAACAAATAACTAGTAAGAAAAATAAGTGATTTGAGATTCATCAGTATTGCACAAAAGGCATATCAAAACTGTATAAATAGAATCATGGAATGTCCTGAGTTGGAAGGGTATAGCCAGTGTATTCCTATTATCCCAACTTTACTGACAATTTATTTCATAATAGTATATAATTGGCAAGTCAAGTGTCAACTATATTTCCTCATGTCCACTCATTTCAATAACCAGAACTTGTATGTTACCCTTTTAGCTTAATCAACTCTATCTTGAACAAGTCAGAAAATGGAATTTCTTGCTTATTCATCTTACAAACACCGTATTTGAGTGATAAAGTTCCTACTGCATTTTCTTAAGTCTACACATATACCCATCTATGACCCTTAGAAGGAAATGTCATCAAGTGATGTGGCACGTAGTATCATTAACAATCCATAAAACCTGTCAGACATCAGTGAAATGTTTCTCACAAATGGATCTTCTTTTTCTAGCTGCATGCCTCAGCTGACACACGTTTAGAAGAGAGGAAGATTTTGTGATAAATACCAGCTTTCTATGAAAAACGCAACTCTGCTATTGCAAGCAAATATCTGTAATATTAAATGTATTATAAATGGATGATGTTTTATCTTACTGTGTGGCAGTGTTGAGGCTGCTTTTTATGGAGAAACAGCCTTGTCACCTTGTTGAATGGCTGAAAGCTAGGCTAAAACTATTCTTAATTTAAGGCAAGTCACATGTTTTAAACAGCTATATATATATGTTATAGAATATATTCCAGAAAACAAGTTATACTTTTCACTGTTAGGGACAATAGCCCTTTTACAATTCTTTACTGAACTAGGTTATTTTCTAATCTGCTAAGATTTTGAAGTCTAATATAAACCAAGTTTGTTTGCAACCAGATAACACTGAAAGTGATTTGTCTTTCTTTGTGGCACTTCAGAAATCTAGAACTCTTATTTTGCTTCCTGCTACTAATTGTCAGCTCTGGATGGCTTAAGTATAGAGAGAAGCCAGAAAAGCCATCTGTTTGGAAGAATTAAAAAGCCTAGTTGTTTTACTCATTTCCTGGGCAAAATGAAGAGCTGAAAGGTTTTCAGTGAGAAAACTGCTTAGACTGCACTAAGCCAGATGTATGTAGGGAATTCAAAAGGAATAAATAGAACAGAATTTTCTTAGTTCGGTATAAAATAGTTCTATGGCAAATATGAAGAAGCCACTTGCCTCTTTAAGCGGATAATCTGTAAGTTTTCCTGTAAATTTTCCAAATCTCAGGTTTATTTTTCCAAATGAACTTGTATGATGAATAACAGGATAAACTATCAATCAAAAAAAAAAATCACGTCAGCAGTATCATTATAAATATCATATATAAATGCATATAATACTAACTTAAAAGAAACTTCTTGTCTTTAGTACTTTTTAAAAAAATGTAGGGTATCTTGCGTTAGAAAAAGCCAATCACTATGAGTTTTGAATCTGAGCAGCAGGATTCTTACATAATGCATGAGCACAGCACATGTCAGTGGGACATACTGCTAGCTCAACAGATACATGAAATTCCCCTGCTCTGGGGCTTCCAAAATACACGACCACACAAATTTACAAAAGGCTCTAAATATAAATTCTTTCAGATGTCACTGAGTGTTGCACTCTGCTGGAAGGACAGATTTCTGAGTACATCATCATCTGGCTTCCAGAGTAGGGACTGACACACTTGTCAGCTCCAATCTTCTGACATCTCTACTTTGATAGCTTGGTCAGACTAGAACTTCCACCGCAAATATGATATTGTCAGGGAGAGGAAACAGATTAATTAAATACAAAAGCCTAAATAAATTAGCTTCCATTGACCCAGCTGCATACAGTAGGTTTGCAAGTCATAGTATGGTATGTAGACAGAGCAGTGAAATTCAAATGCAAGATCTTTTTACCCATCAGGGACATGTGGCAACAACAGGTGTGGCTGTTCTCACTTGAATTCAGATTTGGCAGGTTTGTGTGTCTCACCACAGAGAGCTTTACCCTACAGCAGTTTTTGTCAAATAGATATTACAGGATACCTTAAAACATGTTTTCAATGCATTCAGGCAGCTCAACAGATGACTGATGAGTACTCAAAATACGCAGTGCTATCAAAATGGTTCTGAATTTGTCTGATATGAATTAATAAAAATAGCTTTTGCTCTTTTCCATCATATCTAGGAACAGCACTAACGTGTCTAGCAAACCTTCAGGCCACCACCGATGGGAAGGCTGACACCATTATAGCAGTCAACTGAGTGTCATTTATCTATTTGAAAACAAAAAACAACCTTTATTGGATGCATCTACTCAAGATTGCTATTCCAACATGGAACCAAAAATAATTACTGTAGTGCCTCTCATCACAGTTCAATTAAGAGACTAGAGAAATAGATTCTCTCTCCATATCTATCCCTAGACACAGGACTAATTTAGATTATACTTGCAGAAACAGCCTTCTGGACTACCCAAGTTAAACAATAAATTTGCATCACAGAATTGTCTTCAGAACTTCCTTCATTTCCTAATGTTCCAGTCATAAGAAAGGAAGAGACTGGCCTTTAAGTCAGTAGAAGTATAACACAGGATAATTTGACAGCTAACGAGCAGGTCGTTTGTATTGTGTTAAGCAGCAGGCAGACTACTTAGCTCTTGCCCCTGAAGCATATTATAAAAGTGCCTTATTTTACTACTAAGCAATTCCACAGCTCTTCTGCCAATCTTTTTCCCTTCAATTACACCATTCAGCTACATCCCATAGTATCAGAAGCACTCCCTGCAATGCTGGGGGTTCAGATGAACAATTAAATATACTACTTGCAAAAAACCTTCAAAAATTTAGAAAAAACAAGCTTTGAGCTGATAAGTTCCCCATGCCCCCCATGGAGTTCCTCCAGAAGAGACGATTAAAGTTAGCAGACTAAACAGCAGGCTTTTAACAGCTCAAATCTAGATTCCCAGGCCTAAAATATGGACTCCACTGAATTTTTCCCTTCTTGAAATGACAGCTTCCCTGGCACCTAAACACATCGCTGTGTTTCCTCAACTGGAAACAAGTGAACAAAGAATCCAAATAGTCTGGTGAAAGGCTTATGGAAAAAAACATAATTTCCACAGCTCCTTCCTGAGCTGCATTCTTTCTTTGCTGCGAATCAGACAGCTCTTCACAGTCCAGGCTTCTCCTTCACCTACACTCTGCAGTGCTGCCGTCCTTCCAGCGTACACAAGCATCCATCTGGAGTTCTCCCACATCGTCTCACTTTAAAAGGCTACTTCCATTTCTGTGGCATAAAATCCTTTGTAGAGCTTTCAAAGGGCTAAAAGCAAGACAGTCATGCCTTTGGAACTGTCTGTCTCAAACACGAATGCATCTATTTCATCTCTGCAAGATCAGGATTTTTGTTTTTTTAAAGCATGACACAAACAGCTGTAGTGTGAAGATGCTTTTACCATGGTGAGAGAGGCATTTCACAAACTCTGCTACTTTGAAGTGTCTTGTTACTGATCTATGTGCATCACAGTTTACAATTATGTTTGACTATGGATTCCCAGACACCCAATGGAAAAGACTGACAAATCTGCCAGATTTCTAATAGGCTACCTAAACCCAGCACAAGCCACCATTTCTAAAGCTGAGGCAAGTATTCCTATTCATCTAGGAAAAAACTGAGTATTATCCAGCAATTATTTCCACATGGGAAATCTTGCATCTTCAGCATTCTTTTAAGCAACAGAACAACTTCATTTTTCAACACTGAGTCTCGTTGCTCTTCTCTGAAATAACCTCTCCCAACTTGTATTTATCATCATATAGCATTCACAATTGGGCACAGTACAGATGAGGTCTCACAACAAGCACAGCACCAAGTAGAGCAGAATAATTACCTCCTGTGCCTCACATCTGATGCTTTTGTTACTATTACCCAGAACAGGTTTTGTTTTAGGATAACTGAATTTTAACTCTTTGTCTGATCTGCTGTAATACCCAGAATACATAGCACAGAACTGCTTCATTCCCCAACAAGATGATGTTCCCTAACACTCAATCCATTTTTCCTCTTTCAAGTTTTACAGGAACAATGTGTTCCACCATCCAGGTTATTAATGAAAACACTGAGTAAATTGTTAACCCTGATCACCATACAGTGATTTAACCAAGAAAATATTTCCCCATTTTCCAATTAAGAACATAATGTACAAAAAGTTCTTCCTAAATATGCAGACCTCTTTGTTGTTATTTAGTGTTAGTATTTTAGGGAACCTTAAGAATAGCTTAAATGAGATAAAGCCTTAGGAAAAAAAAACAGACAGTATAAATCCAGGTTTAGTTTAGTCACCCTAATAAGAAAAAAGAAGAAAAAAAGGAGGTGGGAAGTTAGAACAACCTTCCACAGGCCAAGGTCAGGAAGTTTTTGTTGACTGTTCATAAGCAAGTTAAGTTTACCTCAATCAGTAAGACAAGTCCATAGTTGTAACTGATGTGTTTGTTTACCTTCTACATACGAAGGTAACATTACAAGTCTCTGCTCACCATTTCTCTACATTTACACCTATGTACACGCACAAGGTTTCTCAGCTGCCCACGTCCCATGACCTCCTCCAGAATTTAAGGAACACTTACATACGAGTTCAGAAACATAACAGGCTGGCCAAGAGTTACTTGTAATCCAGTTTAAAATTGAAAAATGTTTTTCTGTGTACCAGCCATATAATCATCGGCTTCATACTGCTGTACATTTACCCCTCTTACTTACACTGCTGTGTTTTTAGCTCTGGTTCTTCTCAGGTAGGCTGAGGAAAACACTGGGATTTAAGAAATGACTCCTACATGGCACATTAGCAAGTACGTAAGGTTAAAGGACACTTTCTCTAGGTCTCTTACAGGTGGCTTTTTATCCAGGATGGCTTTAAGTGCTTTACAAAGTTCAAAACCAGTTTGATTTTAAACTAGATATAAAATTATCCAGAAAAATGTTACATCGGCATTTCCTTACTTTGGAGCTAGAACTGTCAACATCATCGCAAAAAGTGATCAAGAAATATAGTTACATGTGTGTGAGAGCAGTACCACAGCATTACTTCAGAAGTTTCTGTATTGACACAAGTGAAAAACATTTAAGAAAGCTTTTTTCCCCCCTTCTTCCACAGTTTAACTTTTTTTATTGATCCAGCCTTGAATAATGCTGCTTATTTGGTAACAATATCAGGCAAAACCAAGAGCAAGTGCCATTCTGCATTCCAATATTAATCATTCAGTAAAGTTTTGCAATATATACATTTTATCCAGCTTCTGACATTATAGGTCATCATGCCAATGAAAATTTTTAACAATACAATAAAGTCCTTCAAATGGAACTGTTTATGAATGTAATTCAAGAGACCAGACAATTTAATTTCTGAAATTTATATCACTCATGTCCATAATAATTTTACATTTCACACTTCATGCTCTCAAACATTACCGTAGAGAAGACTAAATCTTTTTGTCACATTTACTATTAAAGACACTAGCCAGGTTTACAGAGTTACAGAAGACTACAATAAGATGTAAAATTTAGTAGGTAATAAGTTATGACACTTGCTGACTAAAACAATATTCAGGCTACACTAATGTTTGATCCATTCAAATACAATAAGTATCTGGATGTTATATACTACCCATTTCATATACTTACAGTGCAAAATAAGTGAGATTTTTTTTCCTGAGCGTTTAGGAAATTAACATCCTTTTTCTTTGTTACCGATTGCAATCCACGTGAAATATACTTCCCACATATCTATGCTTGTCAAGACTGTACAATTAAGACAGGCAAAAGCTTGTAGATAACAGAAACAGGAATCAGAAGGGTTATTGAACATCTCTGAAATTTGTCCCCATTTTTCAAGTCTAAGGATATAACAGGTTTTGACTTATTAAAAAAAGTCAGAAATTACATTTTTTCCATTGACCAAACACTCCAAAATGTACAAACCATGTGCCTTCCAAAACAGAGAAACAGCTTCTATTTAAACAAAACGCAACACATATTTCAGCTTACTATTCTGTACTTAATGTAATGCCCAGTGAGCTGTGCCTCCATCAGACATAAGAGAATAAAACTTTTAGGAATGTACTTTGGGCATTTTGTAAGGAAGTTGGATTCCTTACAAGTTCATCTTTTTCTTAATAGCTACAGACCATGAGTTTCTAATTCAATCTTCTCCTCTGTTTGTAAGATATCAGGTTCTACTGGAGGAACAGGTGGTCTCAGTATAATCTCTGGACCTCCACCATAGATTGACTGAAGAAAATTCCATGTTTCTTCAGATATTTGTCCAGAATCTGCACCTGAAAACATTTGGAAGTTTTAATTACTATTTAGAATAATTCTTTCATGATTCCTTTGAAGTCCATGACAGATACAAAAAGAAAAAAAAAACCCCACACACAAACCCAACAGATTCAAATTGAAAAGCACAAATTCAGATTAGGGTTTATCTTGTATCAACTACCAAACCTAATGACATATTTTGTGTCACGTTTATACTTCTCGATTCTTACAACTACCTGCTCTAAACTATCTAGTACTTAACACGCCTCAAGCATAAAACACATGAAGGTTCTATGATAAGCTTCTTATCTGATACTTATCAATCAAGCTGACAACTGGTAGCTCTTGGTACACAAGAAACAATGATTCATATTAATGCGAGGACATGCGGTCCCATCAATTACTCAGTAAAGTGCAAGGACTTCAGATTCTTGTTTTGAAAAAAATAATATTGACAGTAAAGAACAAAAATGTGAGAACCACAGTGAAATTCTCAGAACCTCAGAGAGAAACCACTAATGCTCCTTGTATGTAGCACTGATGGGTCAGCCTGATTTCTTTTTGTTCACTGATTCAAGTCTTTGTCCATGATTCCATTCCTCTGGCTAGAGGTCTCTCTCCTGTCTCAGATCAGCATCCAACAATCACTTCTGATTTTCCGTAACCTTTTACAGGGGCAAAGGGCAAGGGAGCATCAGCACAACGTCCCTCTAGGTTTTAACACAAGAATCCTGTCTGATCCAGTTGAAACGATTTCTTCACACCAAGCTAGGCAGAGAGGACACATTTCTATTCTATCTGAATAAACCCTCTCTTTAAGCAACTCATTAAAAACCTGTGCCACAGCAAGTTTTCCCCAATATCCTTACTAGATAATTTGTCTTGTTAAGCCTAATTTCAGCACCTTCGTACTCAAAAACAGAACAAAAAAACCAGCGCCTTAACAAGGGGACTTCTCTCCCTACCTCCCTTCCATTTCTGTCCTCACCAGCTGCTCCGGGGTATCTGCTACTGCACTTCACGTACAAAAAGTTTCCAAAGAGGAAGAGTACAAAGAGCTGCATGTTTGTTTACCTGCACTAACTCAGCCATGCAAAGTTTCATCTGGAAGTCACGATGCAGATCCTATGCCAGTACTAATGATGTTGCATCTCAGTGTTACTCATTTAGATTCAGGTACTCAAAAACCAACTCCATCTCTGCTGCAGGCCCAGGAGTAGATCTTCACTCCCTTAGACAGATTCCAGCTCTTTTAACAGTCAGGTTTAGCTGAACAGGCTTAGCGAACCAATGCACCAGGATCAGGACCACTGGATCGCAGAAATCTGTAATACTACACGCTATCCATTGGCGCTCCCACCTCTTATGACTTAAGAGAAATTTGCCACGGACTATTGGAGTTCATTTCTACCCAAGTTCTAATTTGAATCAATGTAGCTGAAGTTAAGTCAACAACTGGCTAATTTGCTATCAATTATTGATTCTATTTTTTTTTTTTTTTGCTACACAGTCAGATGCCTTATCCCTTGTATTTGAATTCTACAATAAAATTTAAATCATTAAAATGTACTGCAAAACCCGTAAGTGCAAGAACTCATTCTTTTTAAAATACACTCTTGACATTTTACAATTTGTGAGGTTTATGCAGGGCCTAATAGCCTCCAGTGAACTGCCATCAGTAGGTCTACTGTATGCTGTGGTATTAAGTTAAATTGGGAAAAAATCCTGTTATTAAATAAAAGTTAATCTTAATGCTGCAATTTTTAAGCTGAGCTACAATGAATTTAAATATTCATAGGAAATCTAAAGTCTTCATAAAGCAGGCCATACTCTACTTTTTTCCCTTGTACCTACAAATTTCAAATAAATGGTATTAAGCATCTGACTTGAAGAATAAGAAAGAAACCTGTATCTTTGCACACTAGAGAAGATTTTTGAATTGTACAGGGGCAAATAACTTGCAGAAAAATCAGCAACAGCATTTACTTACTATGGTTTACTTCCCTGTGTCAGAAAGAGCTCTCAATTCAAATTAGGTTTCAGGATTCAAATAACTACATACAGGTACACAACACAGGCTGGAAGTCAAGCATCTCCCAATTTATGTTAAGAAAACCCAAATAAAACCAACTGATACACAGCCAAAGCACACTTCCTCCATTTAAAAGTTACTCTGGACCTCCTTCTACACTCTCCTCTATACTTAGATCAGTATATTACAGATATTAATTCTTTATTTTAAGAATAAGCTGCTCCCCCAAAAACAGGTACAGAGATTCACTAGGAATTGCCATGTTATGATAAGTTAAAAAAAGAATTAATAATAAATTTTCTGAACTTCAGCAAATACGTCACAAAGAGCCCAAAGCTGCAGCAATATTGGACACCTACCTTGTTTAAGCACAGCATTTCCACATTTTGTTACTGCAATCTTAGCGTTATCAATAGGACCAGGAGGATCTAGTGTGACAGAAAGATTAAAAATGGGAGAGCTGAAAACAACAGGTTGAAGGTTCTATTTTCAAATGGAAGGAGAAATAGCTCGTTTATTTACTGCTTGTTCTTGTACTCCTTAACAGTACGTTCTAAGTTGTTAAAAGCTAATCAGACTTTTAATTAAGTTTTTCAAAGCATTCACGATTACAGCAAGTCTTCAAGCAACATAAACCACAAATTAATCCTAATTCTTACTCCTAGAAAAGTTGTCCTAGAGCACACTGACAAGATTGTAGAACATTTTATCACCATTTTCATTTCAAAACTTTAGAGGCACCGGAAATGGACTAAAGTGATATTATTATAGTTGTTACTCAGTTATCTGTGGATTTAGGCTGTGACAATAAGGTCACCTTACCTCCAGAAGCTGTAGCATTATCTATCAGTTTGCACAGCAAAATCCATCCCCCCTTGTACTTCAATCAATTTTCCTGCTGCTGCTAACACCAAAGCCCCTACAAACAAGCAACATTTTTTTCTACAACTATCCCATTATCCATTCTTGTGAATTATTTGGCTATATTCTGTAATTTGGTTCCTGGATATATTTGTAACCCATAAAACCTATGTCATATATGTTTATTTTAAGAGCTTTTCTTGCCATCTCTATCTGTTCTTTCGACAGCCTTCTTGCAAAGCAGAAACAACTTACTTAAACAGTACCACTACATGATAACAAAAAAGAAAATATTACCCATATTTTGAAATGAAGCACGGCTTACCACTGTCTTTGCCCTTTACAAATCCTTCCCATTCTCTGAACCACTGCATACTGATGCAGTAAAATGTTGATGGAGATTCTTCTTCTTGGAATGCTCTATTAAGCTGAAGGGGAAAAGAATACATGGGGTTTTTTCTGCTTTTCTTTAAACTAATGAATTATTTTAACCGCTGTAATTATTAACAGCATAATATTACACTACTACAGAACATTTTAAAGAACTACTGAACAGAACCGTAAAAACCCAGTGAATTCCTGAGGTGAGATTTTGATGTACTAGCTGCCTTCATATTAAAAGAGGATTTATTCTTTACTTGAGAATTTCTTTTTTCCTGAAAACAGCAACATATTCTTCCCCATCAAACACTACTGGATAATTATTGTGAAAGGCTGAACTTTCAAGCAGAAAACTTATTTTTGCAAAATAAAATACAATAAAACAGTGTTTTGAAATATTTGCTCCATAATTTTATGGAAGGGTCTTTGTGTGATGAACTGTATCTTCATCTATGTTTGGTTTTCCCCTAATACTTTGAACAGATGCCAGTACGATTCCAAGCAAGGCACAGTGAATTAATGCACTGGGACTTTTCGTGACTTTTCTTTGCTTCAGTTTAAAAAACACAAAACATTTCTTGTTCCTACTATTTTAAAATTAAAAAAAAAAAAAAAGTCACACCCTGTTTTCTGAGTTTCTGTTGCAAGGCAGTGTGACTACAAATTACAAAAACCAACTAAGTAAAGAGTCTTCGTTGCATTTAGCTAAATTTGTTTCTATCACTGTAAAAAATATTTTTTTTTTATAATTAAAGTTTTAGGCAGCTTAACATTTTATTCTTTTTCAGATACTAGATCTTTTCACAATATTATTTAGAAACATGCAAAAAAGTCATTTAACCTTTAAAACCATTCTCTCTTAGCTCTGTAATAATACAGTTATACTTCCCCCTTGAAGCCATGAACTAAAGCATCAACAAAACTTCTTAAGGTTTGAGATAAAGTAAGTTTTGCCATCATTCTCTCAAGCAATCTTTATAGAGGATAACAGAATTTCCTGTCTGCTAACCAGTAAAAATACTTGCACAACAGTGCACATATAATCATTGGTTATACTGGAAAAATACTGATCGCTAAAGCAAATAAGGTTGACTCAACTAACCAGTGGTAACCCAGACTAAACTCACATAATCCCTAACTCACGGAAAATATAGTAGCTGCTTGACAGTAATTTTACAGATCCATTACAATACTAAGGTATTTACTTCACACTGAATTATTTAGGTTTGTTTGTGTCTCTAATACTTTAAAAATTAGAGCCAGAGATAAAGATTATGATTAACTTTTTGCTGGCATGTTATTATTGCGCCTAAGCCTTATCAGATTTCACAGAACAGATCACTGGCAGTGCATAAAGAACAACTGCTCATGTGGCTGCACTCTGCTTCCACACTATAAAAAAAACAATTTAAGAAACACATTAAATATTTTCTCTAAGTACATTTCCATATAAACAGTTATCTGAGATATCACAAGAACATTACTGTCACCGACAGGAAAGAAGGGATTCTATATAAGTATGCAGATACTTAAAGTCCATTTGTTATAGGAATCACCGATGCATGTCTGGTAACCCCTTGGGTCAAGTCATGAATATCAGGTGATGTCCAAAAGCAGAATGAATAAGTGTGTGCTTTTTTACCCGAATAAACATTTCCAATTCAGTTTTCCTTCTTTTTTCAGTTCTTTCAGACTCTATTTGGCAGGTGTGACAAACATACAGATGGTTAACAGCTGGTCCTCCTCCATACCTGCAGTAAAACAACAACCACCTCATGGAAAATACCATGTAAAGAGATCGTGCACCTGTAGACATTGCAAGTGTCAGCTTCTTATAATACGTAACGGAAGTCAAATACATGCCAGTCACACTGATCCAAACACACCATAATTTATTTTCCTAGAAATATTTTGTACTCCATGCTAAGACATAACCATTTTCCAAGTTCCGACTGCCTAAAGCCAGCACAAACCATCTAAAACCCTCCTGTATCAAATACTTCAAAAGGTGTTACTATGGGAAGAACATGTCAGTGAGCGAGTATTCTGTTCTGTATATGCACCATGTGTGATTAATTTATTAAAGGCTTCTAAGAAACAGCTTATGGAAATGCTCCAGCCAGTTCTATCTTAAACATGCTTCTCCATTCCGCTGCAGGCTCTTCATCACTTTGCTGCCTCCTTGACGCCAGCCTCTAAATTTGTTTATTGTTTTGTTCTTGAGAAGTTACCCTCCATGACCCTCCCCTCCATATTTTCCTTTTGTGAAACCGCACACATGGGAGCCTTCAGGGGCACTGGTACTAAGCAGCACAATAGTTATATATAACTGTATGTGTGTATATACATATATATATATGAACATAGACAGCATTTGCTAGCCTAGAATCTACAGGCCTGATTATAAAAAAATATCCTTGAATGACTAGCAGCCTTAAGAGATGCATTTACTACAACACAAAGGTCAGGTTCAAGTACGCATTGAGATAAGGATATTCCAGGTTCTACCTCCTAGCTGAATAATTATCTTTGTCAGAGCTGTGTTCTCTCTTCCAGTTTTGTTTCTCTTCTAAAACTTCAGATTTTATTTCAAAAATCTTACATTAAACGAGATAAAAGAGTGCTCTTAAATATAGCAACATCAGTTAAGTTCAAAATATTAAAGTTCTTAAGCAAGAGTGAAAAATAACTATGTTTACTTAGTGAATAAAATTAAACAAAAATCTGCCGTGGAAGGCATTGGGTTTTTTTCCTCTTTTAGACTCATATGTTCATCAGTCCATAAAAATAATAATTTGGGATGCTGGTTTTCTTCCCCAAACACAGAAGTGTTGTGTTTTAACTGAAAATTAAAGCATATTTCAGTACAACAGCACTTGTCCATACAAGTTTTTTGGTATGTACTCAGTCATCCCAACTTAAAGACATGTTTCATAAAACGGTCACTTCCCACTGAAATTGCACCTCTGAAGATGACACTATCTTCAGATAGCACTGATCAGTTCACAAGTTTTGAACTAAAGTAGGTCAAGTATGAATTATACCATATTATCTTGAAGCAAGTCTGACCCCAAAGTACTTGGAAATGGAGTAGTGCCACGTGAGCAGCAAAACAAATGAGTTTGGGACACAGATCGGCAACTGGCATCCTAGAAAAATCTCTCCTTTTCCTTAATGCTATCTCTGTAAAAGTCAGCTTCCACCACAGCTGGCTTCCTCACCCTAAATTCTCGCCCAATGCAGCCATGATAGTCTCCCACAATTTCCAGGTAACAGCAAGACAAAAAGCAAAAGGTGGTTGCTTCAGAGCTGTTGAAGGGTGCCTGCGCCAGTCGGGAAGCCAGACAGACCAGACACATGTTCAGCAATAACAATTCATATCTCTTTTCTACCTAGTAGATTACTCTCAAAATCCAGAGGACCCCATCATCTCTGGGACTTCTACCTTTCTATCAAATGATTGAAGTTTGACATCTCGTTAAGAAAGTTTATAGAGAAGGGAAATTAATGAGAAGTTTGAAAACATTTTCCTTCACATTTAGCAAATGTTTCTGCATACCAAAAATGGAGAATGCTTTTGTCAGTCGGCAGAAAAATTCGGTACATCTAGGAAAGGGGAAATAAGCTGGAAATAGCATTGTTTCTAATTTTCACTTGCGTGTATTGAAGCTTGGAAAAAAAAACCCAACCAAAACACCACCCAAAAATCCAAATAAACAACCCTTTAGCTACAGAGCTTAGGTAGCAGGAAATTAAAAGCTAAAAATATTTAACGCAAGTGAAATACAGAGTCCTTAAGGTCATCAGCAAAGCTCTTCCACAGCTTTTTGTTACTTTAAAAGGAGACACATCTTGTAAGAATCCCTCCTTTGTAAGCACTTAAACCTGACCTACATTAAAATGTGGAGCAGTTATATGGAACACTTAGATATAAGTTATTTTGAAGCAGTACTGGCAGCTGAGGCTGTGGACTCAAAGCCAACAGAAAAGCTCCGTCCAGCCAACAGGAGAACAGGAAGCTGATACAGAGAGCTCTTTCAAAATACCTCTCGCAAAGCGTACTTTTGCTGACCTACTTTGTGTCATTTGCACATACCATACATGTTTATTGGTTTAATACTTAAGTATTATCCCAGTAACACACTATTTTACATAGGCTTTTCATGTTACTTTACACAAGCAATTTATATACATCAGCCATTTGCAATCCCTTTACTTAGCTCTGTGCCTAGAGTATACACGTATCTTTCTGAGCCACTAATTCTAAAGTCTGATGTAGCTGCTTGGCACATACTTGCTCTCAAACCGTATCACCGGATTTTTTTCCAGTTACTGTACAACACTTACCTGCTATACAGATTATCCCATATATTTTGAGGTAGCATTACAACTAGGTCCTCTACGAAGTTCGCTTTGTGTGGAGGAACACCTGCAGAAGAAAAAGACACACTTGTGATTTTTACTGGGGGAGAAGTGGGGACGGGGGATTGTTAGATATCTCTGCATTAAAAAAAAAAAATACAACCTTTCAATGAATTTAGAGAAATCTTGTGAAAAGAGTTTTAGCACAGTATAATCTATTACTGTATTTAAAGAGACCACTCTAATTTTAGTCTTATGAGGCTGAAAAGTTTACAAAAAGCAGATGCCAACTATACGAAAGATTAAAATTAAAGGGCTAGAACCCTTTTTAGATACTGATTGCAAAATGCTTTTTAAGGTATACAATTAAAACGTTTAAGAGTGATTACATATTTTGTTGTATGCATGTAAGCACATTAGCAAACTGTCTGCTCTAAATTAACTTATTTGCTGTAGACTTCTGAATCACTTCAAACAGCAGCAATGTTTGAAAGTAGTGAAATTTTGAGGGAGGCAGAAATAAAGGGGCTTGCAGAATTAGAAGTGTTGAATTGAAGCACATGGTAAGCAGCAGTGTGCTATGCAGGAATTCTTTTGAATAGGGAAAATCTAGTAGTTCAGGCACTTGTACAAGAAGTCATCTGCTGTAACTCTGCTGAAGGAAAGCCCCAGCCACAAGGGCTCCTGTGTCCACCCTGCAAATTGCTACAGGGGTACAATATTCCTACGTGAAAAGTTTGGTTCAGCAACAGGGGCAGCACCTCTAATGGCTAATCTAATACAGCTGTATTTTTTATTAGAAAATAGGTATAAGAACACCACAGAGTAACGATTTCTTGGAATGTTAGCACTCAAATATGGTATTTCCCCAAATATGTTTTGCTTAATGTAATTCTCTTATTAACAATTCATACAAAGCAAAATTTTTATGCTCCTATACAAAATATACAGAATTACTACTCTTATTTTCACACTGCTATGCACTGGATACTCTGCATCAGACCAACTTCTTGTTCCACAGCTTTCAAACCTTCTTGTTGCTTCTAGCATGTAGCGGGAAAAAGATTTAGACTGACAGACCAGTGTACTAAGGATGATGACAAAGTGATAGGATTTTTAAAAATGGGAATATACATGTTTAGGAAGCAAGCAGCTACGCCAAACTGTTCCTCTTTAAGAACCAAGAAAGCCTATGAACAAAATGTGCAAAGAAAAAAAAAATAGGAGAACACAGTACCATTTCTTACTAATCAGCTACTAACGTGAGAGAAATAATTTAATTATGTTATAGTTCTAATTTACTTAAGAAATTACAGAGGTTATAATATGGACTTACTATACTCAAATTCCTTTAATTAAAAGAAGTTTACATCCCTGTACAGCTACGAGTCAACAGACAAATTATTTTTAAATGATACTCAGTTACCGTCTCACCTCCATGCACACAGAGAAAGTCATTATTTGAAATTGGTCCTGGCTCTGCAAAAGTCTTGAATTTATTTAACCACTGTCTGGAAACATAGAACTGCAGAAGACTTGGTTCCATCATATTCAGTAGGCCTGATATCCTCCGTCTTTCTCTCTGTGCTTCTTCACTGCTCTTTCTATTACCAAAATAGAAATCGTTAAACAAATATACATCCTTGGGTACAGTGCAGATAATTTAATTTGTGAAAACTGTATTTCAAGTAAATTACCTGGGCTGTGTCTATACTTCGGAGTTCTATTATTATGAAATAGTTGAGTCAGCATGTGAAAAACCTTGCACCTTTTATGCACAGCCAGAGCCCCCACCTAAACGTGTGGCAGGAACCTGGACTGTCACGATACAGAACCATGTGTCACAAGAGTCAGGACAGTTCATACAGAGCGGGAAGGGCAGCAAAGACTCCTTGCTCTGTTAAACCTGTGCTTGTCCTTTGTTCTGACAAACTGCGGCACAGGCATTATCATGCTTACAAGAAAACTTTTGCCTGCTTAGTTCAACAACTCAAAGACCCCTGACAGTTCCCGTTCAACCTACCAGCCTGGACAAGCAAGCAAATTGTCAGACGGCAACAGAGATAGCAGAGGCGATTACAGGAGAGGAGATAAGCTCTGCCATCTGCCCAGTTCCTCTACGCGTCTCTTAAGCTAAAGCTTTGCAAACTGCACTCCTTGGGCAGATGCTCCTTATTTATCTTCAAGGAGATCCTGTAATACCCCTGCTTTTCTTGTATTCCCCTACTTCTCTCACTGAAGCTGTTCCAACTGGAAATCTCTCTGCTCTGCTGGTTTTAGATTGGATAGAATCTCTCTACTCCAAAAGCAGGTTGGAACCATTCATTCCATCCTTCAAAACCCTGACCAGAAACTTTACTCAGCATGACACAAAAGCTGGGCCATCCCTGTTAATTTACAGAGTCAAAGTTGACTCAAAGAGCTGATAAAAAGCTTCAGGTAGACCTAATGGCTGTCGCAATAAGACTATTTATAGTATAGCAAAACAAGACTAAACCAGTAGGAAAAATACATGCTCTGAACCCAATTAAAATACATTACCTGAAGAAATTCAGGTCAAAAGTATTTAACAAAAACCTTAAAAGTCTGAAAATGAAACTCAAGTAGGTAAGTTCACTCTCCAGCTGTAATTTAAAAATGCATACCCGTCTCCACTAAGCTTCCTAAAATGCACTGAAAGAACATCTCTTTTGTGTGTCTGGTAGTGTTTTGTGGGTATATATATTTCTTTTTTGAAAATAAGATTTTATGAATGCTATTATTTAATAAGTTTGTCCACAATCAGGTACAGTGTTCTCTCTTGGCAATATGGTGTGACTTCCACATTTCCTTTTAAAAGACTTACTGAGACAAACTCACAGGCTTAGCTCAGACAGTGGCAGGCATGTGTGCTCCTAATGAAAGTTAAAACATTCTCAGAACGCATCTAATTTCTTGTGCAACTCTGACACAATCTATTTCACGGTCAACTTTTAGAGGAAATTTGATCTTACTCCCAGAAATTTAGAATTTGAAAATTGAGTTAAGTTGCTTTTATTATTTCAGGTATTTCTTAGAATGAAGACAATAATAACATGACTTCGCGCCTTTCATTTCAACTTTCAGGAAAATACCAGTCTATAATTTCCCTGAAATTAAATTACACCACAGTAGAACCTCAGTTGTTCCACATCGCACCTGCTAAAGACTTTCCACGATTCCCTTTAGAGCTCTAATAGTTCGAATCTCTGCGTAAAACCTCCCTGTGTACAGGATTCCTTTTCTCAAATTGAAAACAAGATAATTGGTGGCCAGTTCTAACAGTTGCCTGAAGTTCTCTTCCTAGTAATCTTACTATATTTATGCAGATTTAATTTTCATTTTAAGTTCCATACATGTTTTAGCAGTGACAGAGCAAGCGTAAAGGACATAACTGAAGGTTTAAGTCTCTCTCCAGTACAGGCTTTTCTGGTTGGTCAAATTCTTCCACTATAATTTTTGTGGGACAGCTCATTTCTGAAAGCTGCCCAAGTGCTTAAAAAGTTACTTCCATATCTGACGAATATGAGTATGATTGTACCTTTAATTTCTTACCTGTAGAAGAGAACATAGGCTTCTGCATTTTGCACTGTGGTTTCTGACACTTCTGTGACACTCTGGTCATCAAATTCATACCACAAATTATTTAAGTTGTTGCGACAATAAGCTATATAATGTCCACCTAGAGTGTTAGAAACAGGAGTTATTACAATGTGTCCAGAGCTACTCATTTTACTTCCTTTTCATGTATTGCACAGCAAGTCCAAAAAAAAGCAAGTCTGAAATGGGAGAAACATTAAATCATTAGTAGACAGGACCTGGATACTAACTCCTCTCAAACTCAGGATCAGCTTTTTTTTTTTCTGGATTTCTATCAGCTAGTGGCAAATTGGACAGAGCTTTCAGCATATTCTTGAACTCTTCAAACAGCCTGTTGTCTAATGCATTCCTGAACCGTGATCTTCAAGTCGGCATAAGACTGTCGGAACAGTTTAACCAAATTAGTTTCCACAATAAACTCTTTTCAAATCTTTGTATGTTTTATAGCAGAAATTAGCATAGATATGTAAATGGCTACATGATGTCGAGACCATACTTAACTGTGTTTTGGGGACTATTCATAATATATTTTAAATTATTACTATTTTTAAAAACATATTCAACTGTCAATAATAAAATAATCAAATATCTACTAAACTGATTACAAGAAGCATCATTCAGCAAGTACTAAATGGAAGATGAAAAAGCATCCAGAAAAAATGGAAACAACTTCATCTAAATAACGGATACCTCAAGTTTGGGGAGTAGGAGGAGGTGGGTAACTTCTGTGAAAATCTACGAAGTTTCTGGCTTCAGACTTTTCTTCCTGCTATTTTCCAAATCTTATAAATACTGAAAGCACTTGGGCAGGAACAAGCTTGACATATAGCAATAAGATGTTAATTCAGCTATTCATCACTACGCAGTTGCTGCCTGTTTCAGGGATAATTGGCAGTGATCACCTAAGAGAACATCTTTTAAAAAAGCTACTGGCATCTCTCTGGTGGTTTGTGAACTCTTTCCAAAAAAGTAAGGCATACAAAGCATCAAAACTTTAGACAACAGCTGTGTAGAACAGCTGACAACTGGTCATCTGCTGGCATGTAACATTATTTGCAGATTTATACTATTCACTTTCAATAGTGCATATAGTTTTTTTTACTTAATATTCCAGTATATGTTAATGTTTTCACCTACAATTTTATTTAGGCATGCTATACAATTTCAAAATGTGTCAACTCTTTAAGAGCAAGCTATTTTCTGGTTCAAGGTAAAAATCACAGCATTTATCTTTCAAATTGTAATTACCGATGCTCATCTATTTACCCTTCAGCATATGGGTATCATCCTTAAACAGAAGTGCTGGTGTGAATATCAACTGCAAAGACAAAACAATCAACCTCATACTTACTGCTGGCAGTTCCATGATGGCAGATGACAGACAGGAGATCATAAGTCACTATTTGAGCTGGACTGTCCTTCGCAAGGAAAGGCTGAAGATCAAGGCCTTCCAAGGGAAAGGACACATGTGTCCCAATTTTTGTGGAAAACATAAGTTCATGTCTAAATCTTTTGAGATGAATGCACAAGATCTGTAAGAAGGATTGGCAGATTCACTCAAGGACTATACATGCTATTATTCGATGTTAAATAACTACACTGTGCATGCTGTCACTGCCTTTTATCATCCCAAATGGATCACTTTTCTCTATGGCCTGAGGCAACTATCACAAGCTCTGTGTTCCACAGATTTATTTTTTTAAATCAACTGTGGCTCAAGGAGTTAGAAATGAATTGGTAATTATCAAAGACTTGTCTTACTGACAGCATTAAAAAAAACCAGTCCCGAACAGTTACTAACACTGATGCAGCAACGAACAACATACCTTTTCTCTTCCTCAAGGCACCTATTGCACAATCTTGTCACAAGGGACATTAATTCTTCCTGACTATTCCAGCCATCAACCCATGTTTTGAAGCATGAGATTGGATTACTTTTAAAATGTAAAGCTACAAGCATTACTTATTAAAAAGATTTCCAGTCTGGCTGTAGTATTTAATTCTATGATCTACAGTATAAGTAAGTTCTGCAGGCTGACAGTAAGAACACAGAAAAATCCCATTCTTTTAACTTTACTGTTAATGTACAAGGTTCATTTTCTTACAGGGTGAATAATTAAACATTGTTCACATTCTTAAAGTAAATACCAGTATGAAGATACACTTTCATCATGTAACATTTTGAACACAACCTACTCCATGCAACTCATTAGTCTTACCACATTCCTAATCATGCAGAAAAAGTGCTTTAAAGTGCATGTAGTAACAGTACCTCAGGAAACTTTTGCACTTTGCAGAATTTCACTCCGTTTCTTAATCTAAACAAATAAAAAACCAAAACAATACTTAGTTCTGAAAAGGTTTTATTATATTGTGCTAGATCAGCAAAAGTCTAAGCTGAACATTACATTAGTAAATGCAAAATATTTCTGGAATGTAGACTAGACATGGAGTAGCCAAAATGATACAAACAATGACGCTTCAGAAGAAAAGACAATCTGTACTAGTGAAAAATTCAAAGCAGCAAGTACAGACAATCAAGTTCCATCTAGCTAACAAATTCTCCTAGCATAAAGAACTTTAAGCTTTGTAAAAGCTGATTATTCAGCAAAAGAGAAAAAGAAAACTACTAATTTTTTTTTAAGAAATTACCTACAGCAGATCATCACTTCTATAGCAAGGAATAACACTCCTTTTCCACAAACACTTCGAGCATTCTTCAGACCACTTTTGTTTCTTGGTACTTTAGCATTTAAAGCCATCATATATCTATTTATTTTTAACACACTGCAGTGACCTACTGCGTAACAGTGAAAACTTGCTAGTAATGTAGAGGGCTAAAAACTTCTATTTTATCAAAAACAATATAGAAAGGTCTAAAATTGTAAGGAACATGAAAAAAAATTAAGCACATTTGTTTTGCAATATGGTACAGTGAGTCAGTGCTTCCCAACTCCTGCACCTTTGTAATACTAAATTTCTGACAGCCAGACTGCAAGGTGCTATCAAAAGATGAATAGCACTGTGACATATCCAACAGAAATAAATGCCTCTTGACTAACAGAAGCATTAAAGCACTCAAATTAAGACAAGTTAAAACAAACAAAGGTAAAAGCCAGCTTACTTTTTACACCTTCCACAGCTGTACATGTTATCACCTGCAAATATCAGGGAGAAGAAAAAGAGCCATTATTCTCTAAATCCAAATAGTTACCATTCCAGAGCATATATTTGATATTTAAAAGTCTCAAGGGAATTTATCTTTAGGTTGCATTCAATATTTAACAGTTGTAAGAATGTTGAGATACCAACTAAATAGAAAGGTTCTTAGGTTTTATGCTTTCAACTATGAAGCAGTACAGAATAATCTAAAGAGATGATGCTATATAATTTAAAATGCAAATAATTTACTAAGCCCAAATTAAGGCTGTGAGAATGAGTATTAATATAGTGTGTTTTGAAATTGTTACAAACCTTCACTTGATACCATTTCATTAAACCAAATTCAGATTTACTTGACATTTCTAAAGCAGCTTTCATAGGCGTTTCATGCCTCAAATATCCAGTTAAGCGAGAATCTTACCTTTTTGAAATGAACGATCCCATAAGAGCAAGGAATGACTATTACAGTCTAACAGGTGGCCTTTGCTTAATTGCATGAAGCTAAGAAGATATTAATCATCTTATTGTGACAGGAAGAAAAAAACCCCAGAAGAAACATGTCGATGTAATTAACCTCTTACCCTTGAGTTCATCTCTGGCGAAAAAGGCAGCAAGACAATCTTGTAAGGTTACAACCGGACCCCAAAACCAGCTAGGAACACATGAGACAACAAACCTGAAACATCATTGACAGAAAAGAAAGAAAACCGACAAATGCTCTGCCAGAAGAGCAGAAACTGAAATTTCAAAATAGATAAATAAACAAAACAAGGTAAATATTATTTACCTTTTGAAATATTCCATAAAAAAAGCTATCCATCCCTGGGGGGCATATGCTTCTCCACATGACCCTGCTTTGACTAGAGATGTCTGATGACTGGCAGAATGGAGTTTTGCAAGATCTTCCTTACCTGGAATAGGCAAGGACAGATCCTGAAAGGTCTCCAGGGTTACAGACAGCTAAAGAAGAAAATAAATAAAAAAATACAGAGTTAAGCTTGAAGATAAAAGCAAAGTACACCATTAATCACAAAGTCACTGTATAGCTGAAAATTCCACTAGGTAGCAAATTAATTATAAATAAGTACATGTAAGAACTCATTTTCTAGAAAAGAATAAGAAAAAGTAACATTTTAGATTGAACTTGCACGGTGTAATTACATAATTTTTTTTTTTTTTTTCCAATTTGTTATTAATTGTCTTTCTACTAATCATGCAAAGCTCTTTGGTTTTTGCCTCTGGCTCCTGTTATACAAGCTCATTTCAGAAAGCTTCAGCCCATTTTTTTTGACAGCACTTTACTCTGACATTATCTTGACCTGATATAACTGGACCTGCTGCAAAACAGACTCAGTTGTGCATTTGCTTTCTCCTATCCTGGATTTAGTGATCACATAGTCACAGGGTAAAACATCAAACAAACTTTAAAAATTCTTATTTGTTTTTTGAACTTGCTCACCAGTTACCCTGAGGTCTCTGTATTCTTAGATATAAAGCAAGGGAAGCAGTAAGGGCATGCAACTGCATCAAGTGGAGGTTTAAACTTTCTGTTGAGAAACTTGTCCCCAATGCAAAGATTTGCATCTCCAATGTTTGATACTATTGTTTTGAAACTAATGTGGTCCACTAGACATGTTTTAGATAATTGACTTTATTTTAAATGATCATGTGTGCTGTTCTAAGTAATTCTATAAGCAAATAGTACAGAAAAAAATCAGCTGTTCCTATATTGCACCACATCTTGCAGTAGAGGACAATTTCAGAAAGCAGTTAATGATTCATATAACCTGTAAAAGTGCCTTCAGTCTACCTGATAAGATTGTTCAGTAGTATGACTAAACTATCATCTCTTACTTTTCTTTGTAACATTATGTACCTGAGAACTTACAATAGTAGCAGGTATGTATTAGGGTATTCAGAACATTACTAGAAAATAATCATACCTAAGTAAAGTTGAAGAACAAGCCTCTTTCTCCATCCCTGCTGTGAACCAATTCTCAAAGTGTTATTTTTCAGCTCTGAGTAAATATGCAGCTCAATTCAAGCTAGTCTAAGCACAAGGTGCTGGTAGTAGCTGCTATTGCTGTTTGAGCGAACAAATATGAAACAACCTAAATTTCTGAGGAAATCTGCCAGGAAAGAATGAAGTTACCAGAGAACAACTGCATTTGTAAGTATTTGTATTGGGGAGAAAAACATTAAGTGCTAGAACTCCCCCTTCTTACTCACCCGATCACAAGTCAAGCACTGTACTGAGCTTATGATAGTTCCATCAAAAATATCAGAGATAACACTCCTGTACTTCTTGCGCTTCTTCCTTTTTGGTGATGATACAGTTGAAACTATAAAATGACAAGAATAAAATGCTGAAAGGAGATCAAGATATAGTGGATTCTGATTTCCTTCAACTTTGCATAACATAATTTAATCCTAAATACGTGTGATCTCTAATTATGAGCCAAGCCTTGTTTGCTATTTATTAAATATTCCTTAGAAATTACACAACCCAACTACTGCTAGTACCAGGCAATTCCTGTAGGTTCCTCAAGCAGTTTATGGGGGAAAAACACCAGAAAATTTTGCCCCTGTTTAAGTAAAACTCAAATTACCAGTCTTGAAATCTACAGCCTACTGCTATGAGATTCATCTTGGCAGGAATCCCAAGGTATAAACTTAAAAAGGCACATTCTATCTGACATTTAATTTGATTACATCTTTCTAGGCAGTTTTAACCATGTTGGACTGAAGAGCTCATACACAAACTTACTGTATCACAACACTGACAGTGGGCTGAAACAGACTAAATTTACTACTAGAATCCAGCCCAACAGCAGCTTATTCAGGTCTCTGGTTAGACAAATAAGGGGAAAAAGAAAAATTTTAAATCATATATTGTTACTTGTGCCCTAAAGCTGCAATGTCTTGTATCTAAAAGCAATGGAAGTCTAAACATTGTGGATGCTGATAAACACATCATACTGTTGAAAGTGCCAAAAGAAATACTCTAAACTGCAGAGACAGTAATGACCAGAAAGCAGTTAACATTTACATGTGTATCTACAATATAGGTACACAGTGCTCCTTAAACCTTGGTAAATTAAAATGCTGACTTACTGAACTCCTGTAGAAGAACCAAATGTGCATGTTCTCTGAAAAGCATTACCTCTCTGTGGGTACTAATGTCTCCCACATTTTCCTTCTCTCCAAACCAGTGCAACTGAGAAAGTTGTTTAAAAATATTATTTCGTCCTCCCAAAGCAGAGGCAAATACTATTCATGCTTTGAAATAATCAGAATTTTACAGAAGTAACGGGAGTCTTATTATATCTCCAGCTTATATGATGATCCCTCTTCCCACTGGGGATAGGAGATTGAAAAAAACCAAAATCAAAACAAAATCAAAAACCCCTAAGAACAACGCTACATTGCTATGCAAGACACAAGAAACAACAAAATGAAAACTGTAATACAGAGAAATTCAGTACCAGGAGGGAGAAAATAAAGGGCTGATACCTTTTTTGTGGACTGGTGCCAGTGAAGAGCATGATGAGAACGATTTTGGAGGACTGTTTGATAAGCGTGCGTTCATCCCTTCATTTGATGATGGGGTTTGGGCTGCAGATATATCATTCATGTGGACATCATTGATGTACTCTGCAATTAATATTTGCATTATTTCACAAATTCTACCAAAAATATACTGCAGAATGAACAGATGCAATAGTTATGTAATTTATTTAACCACACTGTCAGGTCACTGGACATTTAGGAATGAAGCACCATCTCAATTCACATGCCTTTAAGTTAAGAACAAACACAAAAAACTCCACTCTCCTGGGTTATCTGAAACCCTACCCAGTACAAACCTTTTTTCAAGGGAATTCAAATTGAATTTAGAACACCTAAATTGAATAAATTAAGAAGGTGCATTGTTTACAAGTAAATCTATCTACCCTATTTGACCTATACTTGTCTACTGTATTCTACTGTAACTCATTTCCACTCACACAGATATTAAGAATTTGACTATTTCAATGGTGCATTAGTAATGCATTACCTGAGAATCTGCTGTGTATCTGTACTTTAACAGTTCCTTGATTATTTAGAAATTCAGTGGTCTCTGCAGCAGTGTTTGTGTCTTTTTCCAAGTCTTCTATAGAATTTGCTCGTTTCAGCTTGTTGCTTGATACTTTTTCCTTCTGCCAATCTTTGGATGTGATTGAGTTGTTATCATCATCCTGAATTAACATGGTTGTCTCTGCAGGATCCTCTAAGACAGGTTTGAAAATACCATCACTTTCTGGTTTATCACAGGTACCACAGGATTCACAGGGCTGAAAGCCAACATCTGACTGGCTCTTGTCTTCTTCCATACTTTCTTCAACACTCACAGGCTGGGCATCTTCCAGTTCTACAACTGGTTCTTTAAGTTCTTCATGAAGCAAATCCATTAGACAACGCAAAAACTCTTGTGCATCCTAGGATTTTAAACAAGTTTTACAATATTATTCCATTTTATCTGGAAAATACTAAAGTCATTTCAGGAAAAGATACAGATAGCTAAAACGAAAGCTGCAGCTGTTAAAGAAGAATAAGGTAAATTCCTGTGTCCCATGGCTAATATTCAAAAGAAATTGCATTGTCAGCCCACATATTTGCTTCTTGCATGTCACAAGTATCATACAAGTTTCCTCCAAAACACTTCAATTCCCAAAAAGCTTATTTCAACAACTTTAACGAAAATAGAGCCACAGCTTACATGAATGATAAATGTAACTCGAGCAACTACCAACAGTGTGGTCAGATTCTAGTTTTGCTGGTAATGGAACATTTTAGGGACAGTTTTTTAAAGCCTTATGCAGCAGCGTCAGCAACGCAATCAGAGCCTTGCTTTCCCTGTGTATGGAAATACTCTGTTAAGAAGTATTATGATGCACTTAGCCCGTCTTTCCAATTGCATCATACTGTCTACAAGATCTTAATTCTTCCTTTCAAGCCTGGGCAAGACTCCTCAACTATCAGTGTTTCCACAAAGAGCTGTCAAGTATTACTACAAGTCTAATCCATGTTTCAAAATACCTTAAAAGCCACCAAATTTCAACAATCCACGCAGCAGCTTGGTTCCTGGCAATAGAGAATATCTAATAAAGCAAGCATGGGAGAAAACAATAGTCTCTTCTTTGCAACTACTACTGCTTCTATTTTCTTTTTTTTGTATTTGGGTTGTTCATAATAGTAACTTCTGCTGCTCAACATTCCCATCCATCATAGCAAATAGTTATTATGCTCACAACTACTGACTGGAAAACCTTCTTCTTAAAAACTAAATCTATCAGATTTGAGATTCAAGTTTGGATAATTAACAAAAATCTAGGATGTCTATTTGCTGGTAATCCTTTTACAAAAAAAAAAGAAAAAAAGAAAAAAAAAGAAAAAAAGAAAAAAAAAAAGACGACTCAAATCTTGAGACACAGATTAATCGATAAATTCATTGAGCAAAATAATTTCTTCTTCTACCTGAATATTGGACATGGCTGCCCAACTGACAATGCTGAGCAAGAGGAGAGTGTTGGTCATGAAAGACCTGCTTTGTTGGAATTGTTGCCGTGAAACCTCCTAAACATACAACTGAAGTGTGATCCAGGCAGAACCTAATAAGGTTCTCATTAAGTGTTGCTCTGCATGGAAAAAGACTTTCTCAGTGTTCAAAGCTGCGAGAACCAAGTTTCCATACAGTTTATTTTTGGTTATCAAGACTGATACTCTTCCAGAAATTCATGTGGCTCTTAAGAAATTCATGAGTAAACTAAAAAACATTTATATTACTACTTATACATTTACTCTACAGCTACATGCAGCATTTGAACATTAAAATGTGCTCTAATCCTCCACTCCACGAATACAAGACACGCTAACTGAAACAGCAAAACTCCTTTGAATAAACAGCAGATTCCTGGAAGATATGAGTAAGCTTTTCTAATCAGAGGGTTTAATTTTCTCCTCTAGCCCAAAACCTTTCAATAAAGTCCTGCAAACTGTATGAATGCAGCAAGATATTATAAGAAGGATCAACTGAAGAATCCCTTTACTATGTGATAACCCAGGGCTCTAACAAGTCATCAACTTACAGCTCCCACAATACTGCTTACTAAACACACAGTGGTGTGGTTGTTTTGGCTATGGTTTTTTTGTTTGGTTGGTTTTTGTTTTGGTTTGGGGTTTGTTGTTTTGAAAAAAAAAGCAAACAAACAAACCAAAGATACTAAACGAAAATGATATACTGTATTTTTTTAAAAAACGTAATGGGTAGATGAATATAAAAAAACAATTCTATTCTTTTATATTTTTAACACCTTTGTTTTCTGGCGCTGCTCAAATGTTAGCAGCATTATTTCACACAAAGTGAAAGATTTAGATACATATTATTTTAATTTTCCCGGAAAAAGGGAAAATGAGTAATTCTCAGAAGTTGAAGGCCTTTCAAGAATTTTATATAAACAAACATAAAACTCGACTTAACTGTTGATGGTTTGGTTTCAGATAATCTACATTTGAAGCATATAAACTTTGTTGCATTTGCTTTAAACAAATATAGGAAGCGTATCTTAAGCATTAATTTTAAAAATAAGAGAGAACTTTATGGCTTAGGCAGATTTACAAGACATCAGAAAGTTTTACCTGTTGAGAGTAGCCTCGAAACATTGGATTAACAGTTTTAATTCCTTGAAATAAACCAGTAGGAACAACAGAACCAGGTCTAAAGAAAAAGAAGTTTCAAATATGTTAATACATATAGAAAAGAAATCAAGCATTTAAGTGAAATTTTCTGTCTTTACTGGAATCATAAATTTACCTGCAACTGAACTATAGCACCTCTAACACCAATAATATTAATCTTAACCAAACATAACACTGGTGCTGAATAATTAACAATACAATTTTTGTAAAAAATCTGTCATCCAACAGAAACAGAGACTGTATCAAGACTTTTATGCCACATTTCTTGTTAGTGAATCAGATGACAAATCAGACATACTCTCTTGGCAGTATGCACAATTACTGTTCCTTGACCATTGTAGTTATATTTTAAAGTATTTTCTTAGACAGAGATAACAGAAATTCCACATAAGGAAATAAGGTAAATTAATAAAACATTGATATAGAATGAAGGACACAGAGAAGATAAAGTAGCTAAACATTTTAGTGTATTTCTGACAGATATAAACTTATTTTTAAAAGCTTAATGCTATTTTGTATAGTGCTTATCATCTATTTCTTGTCAGATCTTCCTTACTGCAATTTACATCAATTATTTGTCTTATCTTTGGTAGATATGGAAAAGAACATATTATAAGGAGTGTTTAAATCTTTCAAGTTAGTCTTTCCTTCCTTAATTTATGAGAGTAATTCTGTGATACACAAAAATAACAATTAGAAACCTAGGACAGATTAATGCATCCTTCATGACTCTGGAGTTTATTTGTAATCATTTAATCAGCAAAATTATTTAATCACCTGCTTTTGTGCCAGAGTTCTGTCATCAGCTTCAGGTAACTTTTACAAATTGCCGGTTTCTTATCTGTTCGAGCTAAGCCTCCACAGTCAAGAAAAAAGTGCGTCAAAGGTGGGCTGATTAAAAAGAAGAAAACAGTATTTTCTTCAGGTTGTTTCAGGTCATTAAAATACAAGATGAAATCTTCATTTCATACAAGAGCATGAAAAAATAATAATACTATTATGTAATTGAAAAATTGCATTTCCTACATCCTTAAATGCTGCAACCAAATATTTCCTAGCTGGATTTCAGTAGTCCAGCAATGCTGCTCCTCAGACATATTCTGGCATTTATGAAGGCACCAGAATTGTCTAATGGGATTCAAATTCAAGGCAATTCCTACTGGCCATCACAAAAGGACACACACTCCACTGCAGTGACAATCACCCAAGTCTAGTCCACAAACAGCATCTCAAATAAATCTTCTTTTCTCTAGAATCCAATAGTGTCACATGATGTTCATAAATAATTTATACTTAAATGATTATTTATCTGTCTACTTCATGCAGCATTGGCAACTCGCACATTCTCTCACTGCCCTCTCTTCAACCTCCTGTTTGAAGTCCCAAACCCCCATACAGATTGGACCTGTCTGCACCCAAGGAAGGCAGTGTCCCAGCACACTTGCAAAATCTGGCATTTCTCAATGGAGAAATTTCCTCATGTCCAATTCTTTACCTTGTAGAGAGATTTGCCTCAGTTCTCCTCTCCATCAGCGAAGGATCTCAGTGAGACCTACTCAGCCCTGTCTCCTGCCTTGGACTGCAGCCAGAAGCAGATCTCTGACCTCTGCTCAAGTGCTGTCCCACCCAACCATTTCAAGTGCAAGAACTTCGGAATTAGACAGTGGTTTTATCTCTTCAGCTTTTGTAGATTTCTCCTTCATGAACTTGCCTGGCATCCGCATGGGATGAGAAGGTTTTGTATTCTAACCATTCCTAGGGTGATGTAGCATAAAATATCCCAGATGCAATGTTTGTAAGGACTGAATTTGGACCTTTTCAGCTTAACATGTGTCTTTTTTTTTTTTATTTACAGTTTATTCTTATGCATTTCCTTTTATTTCTTCTACAGCAGAAAACAAAACAAACCCACAAAATTAATAGCTTTTATCAGATTTTCTTCTAATCTCTAGAACTGCATATATTTTTATTTAGGACAGTGAGGAATTAGAATAAAACAGGGAAAAAGCTGAGTAGCCCATATACCATAATACCTTTTTTTTTTTCCTATCAGTGACACAATTGTTTGTAGTATAAAAGACAGATTAAACAAATACATGTCTTCTACCATTGCAGTGCAGCCCTTCAAAATCCTTAAGTCCATGTTGAGAAAAATGCACGTATAAGCAAATATAAAACTACATTTACAACCATTTTCCTTACCAGTTGGAAAGAGCTTGTAAAGCTGCATTCATGTAACAAGTGTTTCCAATATTTTTTAATCCTGTTAGACCTGAAAAACGGGATGAATATTCAGCAAGTAGGTTAATCCAATACAGGACATATTAAGGAAAACACTTCCTAGAAAACATGTACTAATTAAAATACTCGCTTAACGCTTCTGATGCCAATTATAATGCAGAGTTCTAACTAAAAGAAACTTAGATTAGTATTCCTTTAGGAATCTTAACAAGAAGAAGTAATTAAGTGTTTTGATTTTGGCTTACTAGAACACTTCAGACAAGTAGGTTATGTTTCACCTTATTAACTTCTGTTTTATGACAGCTGTAGATTGTAATTTAAAATATGTTTATCAACATCTAAGTTTTACTGGAACTTAATGATTTATGTGTTCGGTTAAATGGTTGCTATGCTGCGTTTGCAACTGTTAATCATATTACCAAAAGCTTCTCAAGGAAGATTTCATTCTTCTGTCTCAAGTTCATGCCAGTAGTCAGATTACACTAAATATTCAAAACCTACTCAGCATGTGATTATCCCAGAATGAGAATTAATTACCTACAATCAGTCTTTATCTATGTCAGTTATATACCCTTTTATACACAGACTGCTCAGTTTCAACTTCCCCACAGAATTTATTTTCAAGCCTAGATTGTTTACTTTCTTTACTGACATCCAGATATCGTTTTTCCACACACAAAGTTACAATTAACCCATATTCTTTCAGTGATTATAGAGTCACGAAAAACGTTCTCTAAATATTTAAGGAAAGGCTATTTAAACAAGTTATAATTATCATATGATCTCAATTTTAAAAATCTGAAACACTTCCTATTCATAGCTACTAAAGTGTTAAATTAATGAAGTAATTAATTTCAAAATAAAATTGCTTTTGTGTGAGAAAACAGTAACATTTTTAAACAAAGAATCAATAAGACTGAAAAACTTAAAATATTCAGCAATCAACACCACTGGCCCTATGCAATCCTTGAAATATAGGAACTACTCCTAGCATTTTAGTCTGATGCAGAACAATAAAACTTACTAAGAAAATCCTTTTACATCTAAAAACCAGTTTGGCTACCCTAGTTGAATTCTATAATGCAGAGAGCTGCATTTTAGAGTTTTAAGAGGTTCTTAACTATCTGTATGAATGGAAGTATAGTCCTGCTTCCCACATCTGAACCTGCATTCTACCTTTCCAATTTCTGCAACAAAAATGATGGTCATTCTTACTGAAACAAGAAAGCAAGAACAGTCATAGGATTTTTTTTTTTTTTTAAACAGCAGAAGATATATCAGGAAGATACTCTCACTGCAGTTTTCCAACCTCCAGTGTTGCAAGGAAAGTTTTTTAATAGACTTTTCTTGCAGAAATATATTCTAGTGTTTGCTTTAAAAGCATTTAAAAAGAATTTTTAAGAAGGAAGTTTGAGCTAAAGAAGTTTTTTCCTTTAAATTTGAGCAATGCGTTAACACAGTCACATCAATACTTCTGGGAACTTTAATGCAATTCTACTTATATATTAGATCTATATGGGCTACATTCCCAAAAACCATTAAGAGGACAAGGCACATAAATACACATATTGTCAGGAGAAAATAACTGGGAATAAAACACATGGTTTAGTGATTTAAGGGCAGATGGCAAATTAGTAGGGTGGTGACATATCCAGAAAGTCCGTGCCAGACAACAGAAGGGGCAAAGCAGGTTTTTTGGCCAATGCCAGCAGACTTAGGAGAGGGAAAGCTGGCAGTAGATGAGTAAAGGGAGATGAGATCCATGAATTAGAATAAGAAACTCTTTCATCATCACTGATGGAAAACAAACTGCCTTGACATATGCACTGGCATCTCAAAAACAATAGCCTAACAATCTGCTGCTCAGATTTTTCTGACACAATAGTAGTTATTATAAAAATATTTTCTTTACTAACAAGTACACATATCCTTTTTAAAATGATCAATATCAATTTGAGACTTTTAAGAAATAATTATTATGTTCTCTTATGAAATGAGAAATCAAGGCTTCACTGCTTAGGGTTTCATCCACTCTTATTTTCATCTTCACAATCGTTTAACATTAGGGTGGACTAACCTTTATACCAGGAAGTTTGGCAGTGCATGAAATCCATTACCAATAAGGAAAAAACAAAACCCCAAAAACCCATATGGGATACTACAGGTTCAGAAAAGGGTTATGCAAAAATGCAGGAAAGCATTCAAATCAGGAACCTTTTAGGACAGGAGAAAACATTACATTTTATAAAAAACTACTTTTAACAGAGTGGCTAGAACACCAGCTACACTAAACATCACTCCAACATGCTTTCATATTTTTGTTGCTGCTTCCATGGCTGCACTACATTTACCACTGCAGCCTCTGCTCTGAAGGTAAGCAAAGATTGCTGCAAAGAAGGTGAAACTAAAAATAAATATCTTAGTTGGAGCAGAATAGGAAACAGTTCCACTTGGAAAAGAACCAGACTTAGAGACATACACATGCAATAAAGGGCAACAAAGCACTGGAATTTACTTTTATTACCTCTAGTCTTTAACTCATCTTCTTCCACTTCTATATCTAAGTCATCAAATACAGCTGCTAATGGAATCTTCAGTGTGGGATTACTAGGTATTTTAAAATCCTTATAAGGAGAAAAAGAAAAAAGTATATTCACTTTATTTATCAATTCTCCTCTTAACTAAGCTTCATATAATTTCACCAACAAATCTAGGAACTGAAAATTACATGAATTCATTTTGAAATCTCACTGCACACAAAGTGAGAATACTAGAATTCCACAGCTACCCTGAAAAAGTTTATAAAGAAAAACCCCACGTTTGTGTTTTCAGACTAGCAGTGACAACATTGCATCATTTTGTAACAACAGCTGAAGAATCAAAACAAAGCAAGTTACAGTATTCCTTTCCCTTGGATAACAAACAGTAAATCAGCACTGAAGAGTCGTCATCCCATAAAAGTTAGTGTATATGTTTTTGATATGCCACCAGATGGCTCACTACATTTAATGAAGATAAACTGTTGGGAGAAAAATGTACAAATACAAAAGCAGAGTATTAGGCAGGCAGACATTTATTGCATGACAAGCTCTTTTTGTAAGCATATAAATAAAAACTCTAAACAAGATGTTTGACAGACTTCGTAAGTTCTACTGATTTTTCTGTATATCATTGCCATTTCCTTGGAAGATTAAAAAAGGTTAAGTATAATAGAAGTTCAGAAGTCTGAACTCAGCTTGATATCAAGTCATCAGAATTTCTGGACAACAAAAATTTAAGAAAAATATTCAATGGCACCATTCCAAGTAACCGAGTTACCTGCCATTTTTATACAGTAAATACGCAATAAAGAAATAAGACCTTTTTTCAGATATATGCATTATGCTAAACAATTATACTTAAGAAATTGCAGCATAACCTTTTCCCAAGACAACACTTATCTAGAAAGGATATTATCAGAGTGAACAGCACCGATGCCAGTGAAGACTAATGTAACTGGGAGAAGATAACAGAACGACAAACCAAACCTAAACAAATGTTGAAATTGCAGAACAAGACAAGCAAATAGCATAATTCAAAATTCTCCATACGTCTACTTGGCTCATTTTTTCCTCTAACTTGTCTACAATACTAGCTAATACTTTATTCATTATTTTACTCTTCAGCTACTGTGTTGTTAATAAATGTGGAGCTAGGAACAGCTAAGAACTTTTTAAAAGTCTTCTCTTTGATGCCATGATCATATAAAACACTACAATCTTCAGGCTGTGTTTTACTTGACTAATAGCAACTTCCCAGACATTGGCCATATTTTTTTCCTTGGCAATCCAAACCACCATAGAACACTAATAGCATTCTTCCGATTTCTCATCTGATAGATTTATGTGGAAAAATATGTAACACAATATATTTGTCATTTGACACCAAAATTACACACATCTATAGAATATACACAGGTTCCTACTGCCTTCTTAGTAAATTCTTGCATAGTAGTTAAATTCTTAACAATTCAGGACTGCTTGTGTGTATACCGTATCACTGGAAAAATTTTCCTCTACACATACATATACACACAAATCAAGACCTTTCCAGTCATTTATCAAAACTGAAAACTAGACATGTTTAAGCCTCAGAAACCAAGTTATAGGAATCTCTTTAAGGATCTTATCTTACCAGCTGAATGAGGTTAACAATCAGCATATATTTCTCCAAAAGTACTGCACTTGTATGAATGAATTTGTATCTCGGGCAAGTATTTGTAAACCCATCCTAAGACATTCTGCTGCTCCCTTTACGTTAGCCAGCAATTACTGTAATGAGTTTTGTAAATTAACGTTTTCAAGAGCTGGCAGAAGGGGAAGCACAGGTGAACTATTCCAATCTTGTAACCTTAAATTTAACCCTGTGCTTTCGCTATACCTTACAGTTTATTGTAGATTACGAACAATTGGACAGCCAGATGAAAAAAGTATTCTTAGGAAGCATGCAGTACACAGACAGAACATAAAAACTAGGCACCGCCTTTTTAAAGAAATGTTATAAAAATAGAGAGAAATTAAGAGAAGATTCAGCCACAAGAAAGGAGGAAATGTCAGTATCTCACTCAAAAGAAGCCACAATGGTTACTGCAAAGCTACAGCTGCCTTTGTTTCATTAGGTTAAAAAAATACCTGCACACTATTTTCTTGTGCGTGGTGAGACAGTCTTGCATTTGGTAGTGGAGAATGAGATCTTAATTTTCTATCCAGGAATACTTCCTTACTACAGGCATAACACCAAACCCGGAGTGTAGTAAGGTTGACAGTTAGACAGTGTTTTGTCTCCTAAAACAGAACAAAACCCAAAATTACAACTCAGAAATTTGGTATCATTAAATACTGCTACGTGCAACCTAGAACAGAAGTATTAAAATTCTGGATCTTTCAACAATGAAACAAATATGTATGTTAGAATATTTTTTTAAAAAGAAGCAGTTCAATTACTGAAATTTTAGCACAAACTACCCAACGCTCATTTTTAGTACAAGTCACTCAAATTAGCAACAAGGTACAACCAGAGTCTAAGCCACTGTCATATCTGACATGCCTTTGTGTAATTACAAAAAAAGAAGGAAGCCTGTTGTCGGAGGTGTTACAATTCACAACAAACTAGTTTTCCAGGCATGTCTGCTATCGCTCATAACAGCAAGCTGTTTCCTCCACAGTAAGGGCAGTGTTTATTTCTAGTGATCTGCTGTAAGAAATTCAAGTTATTTAACAATCAATCAGAAGAGTAAGATAAGATTTTTATTTCAGTTACAGTAAGAGGTGCTCATATCAAAACAAACAAGTTATCTTGTTGACAGCTTCATACTGTGAAGCAATATAAAAATTTGACAGATGGGGAACAGTTTTACTGTTCTAATCTTTATCTTTCTTTTTTTAACCTCTTTACTTACTGTAGGATTGCGTACACAGTTGCTATCATCCTCCAAATATTTCCACCAATCCTTCCTGTATTTTTTCCTTATACATGAGCACCAGCCATGTTTATAGATAATGAGGGTTCTGCTAGAAATTAGGAAAATACTGCAATTGCTGCAGGATGCCCAAGTTCTTCCTCCCCTCATTTAATAAGGCCTTGTACAAGAACAATGTTTTTAATATAAAATGTGGGCTCCAATTTCATTAAGTAGCCCTCACCATCAAAACACAAACATCAGACAATTTAAATAGTAAGAATACGTTTGATTCTGTATCTTAAGCTGCATAAATAATTACAAGTCTCCAGAGCAACAGCTTATTACTTTCCTTGAAGCAGACACAATGAACATGATTATTTGCAGTACAGGGAGCCTTGCTGGTGGAAAGTAGAGTAAGCAGAAATAAACTGATTCCTGTCAACCTTGTTTCTCTCATTTTAATGAGTTTATTGAGATTTTTACTGAACAAAAAAATCCAGAAATTAAAATTCAGCAACAAGGAAATCAAGACAAAGATGGCACTGAAAGCAAGCGAACTGTCCATTCCCTTTCTCTTACCTGAAAAGTACATAACATTGCTAAAACATCATGTAAAGTAGGAATTAAATACTGTAGAAAGCCAAGAGGTATAAAATTGTAGGCAAGAAATTCAGGGACCATCACTTCCCCAAGAAGCAGCTCATTTATATATCTATCGTAAAGGCGTTAGAACTGTGACTCAGCTTAAGCAGGTGGCAAAAAAAAAAGAAGTATTTATATAGATTTGTATTAATGAACTATTGATTTGTATAAATATGCATTCCTCTCAAGGCTTTGCTTCAAAAAAAGTCAGGAGTGGTGGTAAAATGCAGCCATGAAGTGTACTACTTGTAATACTCTGGTATATACCTTTTGTCCATTTAAAAATTCACCAGGGTTTTTTTCTTAGTATTTTTAAGACAAAAATTGCTCAGTGTGGAACCTTAGATGTATTTTCTGATAGACAAACTGTAAATTGGTGACAGGAATTTCATTTAATTGAAAAGTTGGCAATTTTGAAATGACGGATTAATAAAAGTACCATCCCTCTGTCCCCACTACATTTGTTAAGAGAGAATGAAACATCTCATTTAGTTCATTTTGGCAAGTGTGCACAGAACAGACAGTGAGTTTAAGACCCAGACAGATGCACTCAAGCTGTCCAGCCTTGCCAGAACTTGGCATGCTGAGGAACGCAGTGCACACACTCCACTGCTCCTACAAAGCTGGGTCCAAAACCAGGACACAGCAGGAAAGGATACGCTCAGCTCAGGCTACAGGTTCTTTATCAGTAGCCATTGGAACAAGAAGCATAATGCAGAAGCAAAGCACCTGTTTCTGGTAATTTTTATGTCCTATCTTATACCTGTTCAGCTCTCACCTTCATTAATCCAACTTCCCTCCTCTTATCCATCAGGCAGCCACAATCCCAAAAAGTTAGTCTGAAGTAGTGCAGTACTACATACAAGCTGAAGTACTCAAGAAGTCTCTTGACCATGCATCTTGAAAAATCAACAGTGATTGTTCTTTTTTTAATTTTCACCATGTTCTTTTAAGGAGCACGATAATGTCAGAATTACATTAATTATGCAGCTGCACAAAGACTAAACTCACATACTCCTAAATTACTAAGACCTGCTTCTACAGATGAACGACAACCATAACTAATCAAACTTCCAAACAGCTATGCTAACATAGGCTACTGACTTCACCAAAATGAGTAAAAAAAGTTCTCTACTTCACTGCTTCAAGTAACTATTACTAACAAATACACATACCTGGGAATGGGTGGTACTGTGATCGACATAGGATTCACCACAGCCAACATACGTACATCTGTTCTGTTGAACAAGATACAAAGAAGTATACAGAAAAGTGGTGTCAAACATGTTTACAGAATAGGAATATACTGCCAGTCCCTTTAAAATTCACTCAGATTTCAAACTTGCAGAGTCCTACACAAACCAAGACACATGCACAGTAAGTGTTAAAATAAATATCACCAAAAGCAAATAAGAATGCTGCAAGATTTAACTCAACTCCTCCCACTGGTGGGCAGTGTTAGACATTTAATGTATCTGGAATATAATATTTGCCCATTTCGGTATATTTATTCAGATTAAGGTCAACATGGTTTTTTACATTTCATGACTTGTTAAAGATTGTTACAGAAAATATGAAGTTAGCCCAGTGTCTAAAATACTGAACTGCAACAGCCTCGGAACATGACACATTTATACAGAAATACCCGTATGCCCCTCTCTGCAGTGCCTGCTATCAGAGTATTACTTCACAATTAATTAATTCTTTCCCTTTAAATAAGAGTTTCCAGCACAACATGGACAAGTACTCACTACATTCTACTTACAACATGCAAAATAATTGTTGATTTTAATTGTGCTAATTGCAAAACATATTGGGCTGAGTTGAGCATGGAATCTTGCAGCTGCCAATCCTCAAGCGATTTTCATTAATTCCTCATTTGCATAAGTCAAGACAACCCCATTAATGGGTACAGCATGTTATCTGTATAACTCTCTAAGCATGTTAATTTATACAATCAAATAGCAGCTTAACACAGTAAATTTTCTATATCAACCAGTCATCGATGTTTGTTAAGTTACAGATAGTTAACATGCTGGGATCTCACCATGTTTTTCTACTGAAAAAGGTGAAGGCAATACGCCAATTCATCCAAGCAGAGACATCACAGCATGACACTAAGTGTCCTACTGCAATTAGAAAACTCTCCTATGGAAATGTTGGTATGAAATTAAGTTTTTCAGTAACAGTTTAAGAGCTTTAAGTGAGAAATAAAAAACACGTTTTAAGCTTCACAGCCATTTCCCCACCTGCCAGGCTGATGCATCCATGAACGCCTCTTCCTACTCCCAAGGGGGTTTTTATATGTAATTAAACTTCAAGCCATCTAACAAAAAGACATTAAATACTGTTTCTTTCCCCCTTCATTTCTATCTCTTATTGACAGAAGCAGCAAAATAATCTGATCTCTTAACTGTTACCATAATCCACTAAAAAGGAAACTAATGAAGTAGATTTTAAAAAATATTCATATGCACACCTAAAGGTTGCCATCTCAGCCTATGTATCTTCCTGACAGGACTTGGACAAATGTTGCCAAGAAATGCAGTCAAGCCTATAGAGCAAAATTTCAATCTCTGGAAACAGCTGTATGTCTGAATAACTCACAGGACATTTTAGAAACTAAATTAGCTACATACTTTCCTGTTGGTATCATAGATCAATCAATCAGAAGCAACATTTTCAGAGGATTTTTTTTTTTAAATACACTGAAAATTACTGGTTTTTTAGGCAGCAAGGCAAAAGCATATTTAAGAAAGAACCATAGCCAGGATAAAGACTGTACAAAATTCATATGAAGTCTGAAGAATGTTTATGCAAGCATCTACAAGTTCCAAAATACGTTTTTTCTTTGTTTTGCGTAAGAATAAGAAAAGCCAGAGTATGTATTTTTACGCCAGAAAAAGTCAGCATTTACCGTTAGATGTTATTACTACAAATGCTAATAGATGCTTATGAAAAGTGAATAATTTATTATTTTTCATATCTACAGACCTGGGGAAAAGAGCTAAGAAGTATAGTAACTCAAGAAAAAACCTTAACATGCTAGCTTCTTATTAAAAAACCTCACTTTAAACATAGTATTCTTAAATTACAAGAAATATGTACCTAATAAAGGGTAAATAATTTTAAGAATAGGAAACTGCATAAGAGATTTTACTTTGAAATAATAACATAAAGAAACTAATTTAAAGAACATCATTATAGCTGTTTCTTAAAAAAAACTACTACCAATTTCATCTACAGATTACTAGAAAAGGACCAATAGAACAACTTACCTCTAAGCATGCCCAAAGATTGGGTCCTCTGACTTTACAGTCCTGACAAGTGCCCTATGAAAGTTAAACACACAAGCGAAGTATTATTTCATTTACTTTCACCACTAAATCACAACCTCAAGACAAAACGAGAAAAAAATACTGTACATCTCAATGTCAGCTGAATGATTTTAAGACAAAAAACCCTAATATGTTGACAACCAACCCAATTTTTGTTTTGCTTCATATAATCTTAAGATCAGCACATTTTTCTAGTACAACATCAGATCTCCGAGTTTTCAACCTTAAACCAAAAATTGTTCTTCTAAATAAAGCATAAACATATATCATATTACATTATTATGCAAATCCACAAAATTGGTCTTTGCTATAAATTTAACATAAAAAGAAATAAAAGTGATAGAACTTGTAAAAACTGCATATTCCTATTTGCAGACAGTCAACACTACCTGCAAGGGTTTAAAAAAGAAGATGCAACACTAGAGAATGTTACACCCTTCAGCATCAAATTAATCATTATGCTTTTCAGATTAAAAAAGTATAACACCATGGACAGAAAAGGTTTGGCTTTTCATCACCTCCCAGCTACTAAAATGGATTACAAGATATTTCTTTGTTCCACTTATTTATACTAGCTGGAAACCAAGAGTTCAGGTAGGGGGAGTTTCTCAAACCGTGGCTCCCCCATCAAAAAGTAAACTGTTATCCAAGAAAAACTTGCACATAAATTTCATTGTTGCAGTTTCTACTCAAAGGCAAGTCAGTTATACTATATTACATTACCATTCCAAATAATTAACTGCTACAATGGCAGTGTCTGAAAATATAGTTCAGCTTGGTGTTATGCTAACTGTGAGAAGAAGAAAGCAAGCTGCTACAACTCACATGGGATTTCTGTATCAATTCCTCTTTTGTTATCTCACCAACTGATTCCAGGTGTGGGCAATTGCTGCTGGGCGACGACATTTCAGAAGCTGTGTTTTCTGAGATCCTGGAGCCAGGATCTTCGAGACCAGGGAATCACTTGTCAAGAGAAGAAAGAATGAGTAAAACCCAGTTCCTTGCAGTAGGCAGCAATATCAGGTATCTAATATGCAGCATATACATACTTTAAAAAGGCACATTCTGTTAGAAGTTAAGTTAGTATAAATATGTTTATTAACAGCAAGAGAATACAATAATCCAAATTAAACAGCTGTCTTCTAAATTGAAATCCTCTGCCTTTTAGGGCATAAACTAAGAGAATCCTGAGCGGAGCAGAGCTGCTTTAGGTTAATTATTCAATTTCCTGACCTCTAGCATGCACCCTAACTACATAAAAACTTCAGTTTTCAAGTCTACCCAGCACTGACGGTGGCTCTGACTGATGGTATGTTAAGCAACATCACTGAAATGCGCTGCAGCCGTGAAGGCTGAAAGGCAGGAGCACACAACTTACTTGTCAAAGGACAGGAAACTTTGTAAATAAATAAAACCAAGATAAAGACACATTCTAGATTCAGGCATATTAGCTACCAAAAGCAAACTGAAACTTTTAACTCGGATGTAGTACTGAACACTCAGTGTGATTTTTCTCGAGTTCTCTCTGTCCATCCAAGGTGTCTGATGCAGACAGAGAAACCTATCAGAAATAAATGCTAAATATAATCAGTTTGTCATTATTATTTTTATGGTTGCACAGAAAGCTATGATGTTTTACAGTAGAAAAATTTAAACATGAACTCAGTAGTGTTCTTTTTATGTAAATACTCCAATTGACTCACGCAGATAAGAATCACCCAAGAACTTTGTTCCTGTTTTGTCACTTAAACAATTACTATTGATGCCTCAACCTCTCCAAAGCCCAAGAAATCTTAAATTTTCTTCTCCCAATTATTACCTGTCCAATCTAGCATTCCTTTATCAAGACTTGCAACCCAACTCGCCCCCTACCTCAGTGATGCGCTCCCAGATCTGTATGCAGCCTTCAGCACTGGTACCAACAGCTCTTTCCACTTTGCCCATTGCTTTGGCAGCTTTAGGTCTGTCCCTTCAGCTACATGGCCAATTACTCCTTTGAATATTAAGTAACCCAGAGCTTTGATGGTGTAGGGAAAACAAACCTTGCCCAGTAGGCATCTCACACACGCTTCCCAGTAAACTTCCAGCTTGTTATCTTTGACTTGGCCCTTACTTCCAGTTGCTTGCAATAAGATCCCTTCCAATCAAGAGGCATTTCAGTTCCCTTTGATTATCAAAGGTGTTTGGGTTTTTTTAATGTGTGTGTGTGTATGTGTATAAATAGTCCATATTATTCCCATACAAATTCCTGTACAAAGAACATTATATAGAATTTGTACAGAAATACCATATAACACTTTAATATATACATGCATGTATATACCTGCATATATATTTAAATATATTATTTATATATAAATCATTATTTCTATATAAACAGTATACAAGATACTTTTTTATACATATATAATGTGTATACATATGCTTAAGTATGTGTATCTTTCAGGTTTTTTTGAATGTCATGTTAACAGCTGTTCAATAAAATATTTAAAGACTTATCTCTCAAGACTGGAAATACTACTAGTAAATTAATAATTCAGGATCTTGGGTTTTTTAAGATGAGGTCTAAATTCTCTTCCTGGATCAATGGCATGACATTTAGAAAGCATTATTCCCCAATATAAGCTGCAGCTGGAGGAGTATTTCCTCAGTTCAGTGTGTACTTGTAATCTATGTGCAGTATTGCTGAAAGACACTTCAAATATGAAAACAACAGTTTTTCAGGTCAAACCTCCTCAACTTTCAATCAATTAGCAATTCTACTTTGAACTGTAAAGTTCCTTTTTAGAACAGAAATGGAAACATGAACGTATATGTTTCATCTCTCTCATTTTGCAAGGTCTGTTAAAACATTAAAAATGGAGAAGTGAGTTTCAAATAAAGATCTGACAACCTTAAAAAAAGTCAGCGTGAATTAGTGCTGATTTAACACGAATGCTTTACGAAGACTGGTGTAATGAATTAGTAAAGCTTTAGACTTTTTTTTTTTTTTAAATGGAAGAAGCTTTCTGAATGCGTTATTCCAAGTAACACAAAGCAATGAACGAAGTGGAGACTTCACCTCACACTACCAGATTTGTATTGAATAGCTACTTTTCATACCTGGAACGGTGCAAATCCAACCTGCAGTCCTAAACAAACCCAAACCCAGGAGCTGTGCTCACACCAGATGCTCTTTCTCGGTGCGGCCTCCATGTCCTCATAATAATCATCAGAAAGACCAAAGCATATTGAAACTCATGTTCCTATGGATATGGTCCCTATTCTGATCCATATGGAGAGAATCCCTTTTAGAAGCCTAGTTAACATTATAAATGATTGTTACACGTTATTATATGGGCAAAGTTGAACGGCCTTTCTTTCAACTTCTGTTAACAATTCTCTTACACACCTCCTTCCATCCTGTAGCAACTATGAAAAATCACTGTACTGCCATAACTTTGGTAGCTTAATATATCTAGCTGCAATAACACATTTTGGAAAATTGTATGTTAAATTCTAAAACTGTAAAATGAATTTCAAAACTATGACTCATTCTTCATATTTTTAAGTCCCAGCAAGCCCAGGGTAGCCACTCCTCCTCTCGCTGCCCTTCCTTCATTTCACCACTTCCCACTCTAAAAAGATTGCTTATCTTCCTCTACTGATGTATCTCATTATCGCATCTGCTTTTTCACAAGCTGCTGCTTTGCACTGACCTCACCTAAAAGTCATTTCTTCGCATTTTTAGTGATTAAAAAAAAAACAACAAAAAACCAAACCGGCTTTTGTAGTTTCTCTTATATTCCATTTTATACTCCTGTTCTGAATCTGGAGTACACCTCCACTTCACGCCCCCAGTGATATGTGATAGTTTATACTAGAAAAGTACCCAGATATCTCATGTGAACAGCTCTACGTGGTCAAATGAAAGGTCCATAAAGCCCAGCATCCCATTTCCACCACTGACCAAAAGACATCCACAAAAAAAAAAAAAATTACAAGAATATATAGCTTCCCTGAATCCTTTCCAGCTCTGGGATTTCCTGAAGCAAAAGTTATTAGAAAGGCTCTATATCAGTAATTTCAGCCTTCCTCAGGTCACAGAACTCTAAAAAATTGTTATCGAGACAGGAATTCTTAGACAGCAATCATGCGTCCGGTGGTAACAAGACTTCTTCTGTCACCTTTCATGGACCTTTCAGCAGTATTCCATGGTCCCAGTGGAACCTTAGAAAAAAACACAAACTGAAAAACATAGACCTACATATACGGTATGCAAGAAGTATCTTTGTTTCACTATGAGGTTAAGAATGAAGTAAAACTTACTTGGGAATAGAACTCAAGTTTTCACACTAACTGTTAATTATAATATTCGTGCAATAATTTTCTCATCAAATGCTTCCTACGTATTAGGGACAGAACTCTGCAGCCTCTCCTTTGTTCTCCCCAGCTCTCTCTGTTGTTTCCACTGAAAGGTTATTTTCAGCCCACCTGTCTCAATGCACTGTACTACATCATTCAACTAAATTAATCATTTAATGTTCAAAAGAAGGCCTTATTAACACATTTTTGCTTAGTGCATGTGTAGCAAGTCATACTTCTAAGGAAAAAAAAGCCTGTAACACTTATCTTGAACTTCAGCCTTTTTTTGTTCATGTTCATTCTTTGCATTCACTAAGAAAATACATTTGCTCATGTGAGCAGTCAGAGAAATGTGAACCATAACGTAAAGCATCGTGACCCGCAACCTATTTATTATTCAGCAGAATTCCATGGCATCACAGGCTTGTGTGGTGCTCACCACAGAGGAACTATCACACACACACAAAAATCCCTTCAAACACTAAGAGAATTCAACTGATCTTGAAAATTATCTCAGGCTTGTGCAGAGAGCCTAATGTTTCCTAAAGAAACACAAGTTTTAAACTATCCCAAAAAATGTTGAAATACATTTAATGTTTTCATCTGCCTAGTTATAGTAGTTAATGCTTCAATAGGTGTTGAAATAAACAAATACGTGTCTTTATTCCATTGATGTCCCTAAGTATGGAGCCATTTTATCAGATCATTTTATAGGGTTCAATTAGAGAATTCTGGTAAAAGATTTTAAAAATATTATTCTGAATACAGCAATTACCTGAAGCAGTAATTGTATTTTCACTATAGGCTTTTGTTATTTTGCCCGTACAGCTCTGAATAACAGCATATCAAATCAGTAAGTTCTAGGTTTAGGCTTCTTATTTGCACTCACAGTTATTTTACTACTGATGCACTCGAACAATCACACTTATTGTCATTTTAGGGCAACAAAGTAAGAGTGATACGGGGGTGCTATTTTGTATCTGAACATTTAATTACTTAGAATACTAAAGAGATCTGGAACTTCTGTAATTATTTGTCATACAGATATACTTCACACTTCAGAAAAAACACCTACCTGCATTCATTCCCATTGAAGCTACAGCCTTAGACATACTTATTCAGATTTTTAAGACGTATATTTTTCTACCAGTTTTCTAAAGAACTGTGTTGTTCTTTAAAAACTTAACTGGATTCTTTGACAATTATTACAGAAATAAATTATTAGAGAATAAACTCTGGTATTTTCCCAGTAAATGACAAAAGCACACTCAGTAAGTTTATAAAAATACCTGGTCCTTCTCTTGAGGCTCTGGGAAATACCCACCAGAGAAAGACACATTTTTTTTTAAGTTGCTTTCATTAGATTTTTCCGTCAAGAAGTATTGTTTTGAAAGAGAAAGGACATTAAAAAAATGCTTGAGTTGAAGGTATATCTTCTTACGTCGCCGGGTGTTTTTCATTTTATATTGGCTTTCAAGGTATATAGACTGTCCATTCGCTTCTTTCTTCCACCACTTAAATCCTGACTCTGAAAACCATTAGCTGATCTTTCTGTTTCTAAGCGGATTTTTCTGTCTCGGGCTCCGCACCCGGGAGAGCTCTGCAGGGATTTTCCACGGGTGCTACACCCGGCTCGTCTCTCCAGCCCATTGCACCCTTCGTACACGGGGCTCTAAGCGTGCAGATACCTCAGGGAACGAACGGAGTAATGTAGAGGTGAAATACTGTTTTTAGGAACTGCACCGTCGCCGCCTGGCTTCAACTTCCCACGGTACTTGCGGAGCTCGACTCAATGCTCTCTGGCCGCTCCCAGCGGGCGGCCAGGCTGCCGAACGCCCCCCCGAGCGGGCAGCCCGGGGGGAGGCCGGGCCGCGCCCCGCCCCCGGCCCCCGCCCGGCCCTCCGGGAGCGCGGCGCCCCGGCCGCCGAGCGGCTCCCGCCGGCGGCGGCCATCACCGTGCCAACCCGCCCGGCGGGCCGAGCCGCCCCGGACTTTGAGACCGCCAGGAGACGCCGCCCGCCGCGCTCCCGTCTCCCCTCACGGCCGCCGGACCCGACCTGCCCTTCCCGCCGCGAGCGGGACTCCCCCCCCCCCCGCCTTACCGGGAAGATGCACCGTGCGCGGAACCCGGGGCTCAGCCGGGCCGCGGCCAGCCCCGCGGCTTACACCGATGGCGGACCCCAGCCTCCGGGGACAGCGCTCCCCCGCCCGGGACGCCGCGGTGCAGGCGGCCGCTGTGGCGGAGAAGGCGCAGCCCCGGCGCGGCTACAGCGGCTCCTCCTCACGCGGACAGACGCCCACCGGCTGCGGCAACAGCGGCCGCGGGACGCGCCCCGCACAAAGATGGCCGCGCGGAGCGTCTCCGCCGCTCACGTGAGCGCTGCCACACACAAAGATGGCGGCGCCAGGCTCTCGCCCCACCATGCCCGGCCGCCCGCAGAAGAAGGCTGCCCTGCGTAAAGATGGCCGACGCAGACTCCTAACGGAGCGGGTCACCCTCACGTGGCAGCGGCAGAAGCTGCCTCCTGGCCAACCTCGGCCGCTTCTCCCCGGCCCGGAAGCAGATCGCTGCTGGTCTCCTAGCAGCCACCGGTGCGGGAAGGGAGGCGCAGCTGCTGCCCGTGGCGCCTGCGCCGGTGCTTGGCAGGTAGCGGAGAGCGGCCGCCGCGCAGCAGGACCCGGCCCGGGCCCCGGGAGAGGCGCGTCTGCCTTTGCTCAGGTGGCTGTGGGGATGGGGCTGAGGCGCGCGTGGAGCCGGCCCCCCGGTCTGTCACCCGCCCTGACCGCGGTGCCGGGGCCGCCTTGTCCGGGGAGGGCTCCGCAGGGCCGGGGGAGGCGGCCTCTGCCCCCGACCGGGCCAGCTACGGGGACGGCGTTCCCTGCTCCTCCGAGGCCGGTCAGGCCCGGTTCCGTGTCCGCCGGCGGGGCGAGGCTGCCGGGCGGAGCGAACGCGCGGGGCGCGGCACGGCCCGTCTGGGGCCGGAGGCGTCGGCGCAGGAGCGGCCGGCGGTTACAGCGGCCGGCGGTTACAGCGGCCCGCAGTTACAGCGGCCCGCGGTTACAGCGGCCCGCGGGCCCGCCCGCTCCTCCCGCCGCTCCCCGGTCGGGGGTTCGCCTTGTGCTCGGCGCCGGGGAGGTCGGGGGATGTTCCTTTTGATGGGGGAGATGGCGTTAGGCTATAGTATTTGTTCCTCATAACGTGTCTGCGAAAAATTGAAGCTCTGAATGAAATAAACTTTTTCTGGCTGTTCTCAAATCTTTTAACTCTTTTAGCTGGAAAATCTGCTCTTCCAACAGTAGTGATCTTAGGAACAGGGTTGTTTCCATGCCTGATTTAGAGGATATAACATAATAAGTGAACTGCCAGGCAGTAACGAGCTGACCGAGCCCTCTGTAGATCCTGATTGCACACACAGTCTCTGCACAGGGCAGTTGGAAGGAAGGAGGCCTGAGCTGAGCCAGCAAATTTTCCGTCTTCTCATTAAGCATCAGTCGTTACTCAGAAACATCAACCAAATAACTCCTGTACCTGTTATGTAAGAGGTTTGAGCTTGTAGAAGAAAGCTGTCCAGGGCTTCTATTGCATAATGCAGTATGTATCCTTCATTTGACAGAGTATTCCAGAGACCATCTGTGGCCGTTTTCAAGATAGTTCCACTTAATGAGGTTATGGGAGAGAAGGAGCCATGTCAGAAGAAGCTGTTACTGAGGCACGATTTTCCCTGAAGACAGCAGCTTTACGAGTATTTCATCTTCCCCTTTCTTGGTATTATTCTCTTAACCAGGTAATATATACATTATAGTGTCACTTTTGATAAGACATTTACAAATTCAATTGCAATGTTGTACTCACTCTTCTAAGCTTAATGAGTTAAATTCGTGCAGAATGTCTTGATTTTTAGTTTATTTAGAATATGGAACTAAGTATTTTTTTGTCTTCTGCTAGTAAATGCTTAATGCATTGTCATATATTTCACTGAAGAGATCACTTTATCTGCATTGTCTATATGTCTTCGCTTTGTAACAGCATTCTCATCAAACCAAATATCAAAATCCTCAAGTTGTCTTTTTAATTTTTGTAGATTTTTTCAGGTATTTAAAAACTAAGCATAACTGTCATTAAATTTTGAAGAATAATGTTGAGTGTGGTCTGAAATACTTTCCAGTTTGCCAGTACTACTCACCAGTTAATCTGAATGGTAATTCATTATTGTAAATCAAAAATCCTTGTTCTAGTTTTCAAGTCATTTGCGTTTGATTAAATAAGTGACACATGACTAAAACAAGGCAGTGATTCTTTAAAAGCAGGCTGCTTTTTTAAACTTGTTCTGTTCTTTTTGCTGGCTTTGTTTGTTTTACTTATGAGAAGATCTTCAAATAAAATCTTAAGGCTCTGTTAATCACAGTATTTCCTTTTACAGATGGCCCTGGAGTGTTTTCTTTTTATTTTCTTTCATTGATATTGTAGGCTGGTTTTCACTAGTAACATGGATAGCGGTCATTCAAATCTGGGCAAAGAGTACATTATGATCTTAGTTTTCGGGTTGACAAAAGCTGGAAGTGTTGTGAAGCTGATATTAGTTGTCTACAGGGAATCATAAGATTGTCCTTAGAACACCTTCATGTCAAAGACAGGGAGGAGGAGCTGTAACTGTTGTAGAGATTCAGAGAAGAGAGGTGTTAGTTGCCTATAACTACGTATGTGATAAATGATAGAGTAAAATAAGTTAGAATTACTTGAGAAAATATTAAGGCTTAGTCATATCCCACAGAGAATAAGCTTCTTGAAGAGTGAACTGTGTTCTGGTACCATAATACAGAGGAGAAAAAAAAGTTTCTAGTTGGCTGCGTACAAAATATGCTTCAGTAGATTTTTTTCCCATTGTGTATGTTTGATCATTGACAAGGGTAACTAAAAATAAAAAAATGTTTATAATTAACAATGCCAATAATATATTTTAAAAAACCCCTTAGTAATCCTAATCAAGTTCTGCTTTTAAAACTCATGTCTTTAATATGACTGTGTTTTATTTTTATTGAATCTGATGCTTGTAAGCAAAAGCATAATTTTTCATATTTCATTTTTCATATTGCATGTAAATACTTTTCAAAGTTTTACTGCATATAAAAGCAGAATGTAATAGTCTCAGTCTTAGCTTCATCTGATTATTTTCACATTTTTCTGTATTTTGAATATTTTAAAATTCTCCCTGCAAGGTCATTGATTTCTTTTTTATGGTGCAGTGTATTCATATCCTGTTTAAATACCTTGTGCAACTCCATCGTGTGCAATAATTAAGTTTCCTCTCCTTAGACGTTTTAATTTTACTGTTAATTTATTTATGGTTGTGTTTGTAGGCACAAACAGATGGAAAATCTGCTTACAGTTTTTTGAAACTTTACTTCTAACATTTAATTCTGTGAGCTTCAAGGTTTTAATCTCAGTTATTTGGTTACTGACTCTTTTCCGCGAAATACATCATTTTTTGTAAGCATGTGTTTGTGCTGTGTTGCAGGGATTTCCTTTTCCTCGCAGAGCACAGTGTTAGGTTTTTGGCCTCCATCAAGATACAGTACCACTAGGGACAGGGTTCTCAAGTCAGAGGCGTTTGACTTCTTGATTACAAACTCAGTGCAGAGTGAAACTCCTAAAGCTGCTTTAAATTCCCCAGCTCTGATAGTATTGACCACTTGCACAGCAAGCGGGGACCGGCAGCTGCAGCGGTGCTCTGGGTGGCCAGCCCGCTCTTGTATGAGGAAATGTGTTACAGAAATGCCACCTTAACCCCAAGACTGCAGATCTAATTCTCTCCCAGCAGTCTGTTTCTGAAGCAGCATGAATTTCCAAAAGATTTTGTGTATATGGACTCTAGTTTCCAGTTAAATGGCTGTTTTCTTAGAATATCTTGTCACTTAGAATTTTATGAACTTTGTTAATGGCTTTTAATTCCAGTTGCTTGTATGTCTGGCTCTTTTTTGCTAATTAAAACATCTGTAGACTATGACTGATCTAGATCTAAAATGAAATGTAACAATTAAAAAAAATGGTTTATTTAGAGAAGTATGTCCAAATACATGTTCTTCCTATAATGAAACACCATGCAAATATTAGCTTTTGGATCCTCCGCTTCTCCACAGTGCAAGGAAATAGTCTAGTTGTGAAGGGTGAGTTTCTTCTCAGTATTTTTGGTGGTTGTTAGAGAATTAATTGAAGCCTTGCATTGTCCTGTGTTAAAAAGAAATTTAAAAAAATAAAAGTTTGTCTGGAAGTCATTTACTTAGGTCTCCACAGTTTGTGCATTTGTGATGCACCTTATAGTTCTTGGTGCTGCAATATGTGTCTCAGTGCAGCCACTCATTTTGTCGCACCAGCCCCTTTGTAAACTCCCTCACCTACTCACCACGACAAATTTTGAGAAGCCTTTAGTCTGTGTACTTTCTCAGAGTTGTTTGTTTCTCAGGCCACGTGAGAGCAGCATCTCTTATCTCCCTCAGACAAGCCGTAGCCTGGGTTGAATGCACCAAAAGGGGAGAGTAGAAGAAAAGGTGGGAGTTAAGGAGTGTATATTTCCAATGAAGTCACATTCTTTTATTTTCAGATAAGGCTTTCCCCTGGGTTAAGGAAGCTCTTCACGGTAACAGCAGTGAGTGCAATATCTGTTATTTTTCTGGCCCATCACTTTAAAAGAAGACGTGGAAAGAAAAACAAGAAAGTGCCACCATGGGAACCAAGTCATCTATTATTAGAGTGTACCAAAGCAGCTGCTTCAGAAAAAGGTACATGATGGAACCCCCCAGGTTTTTTTATGTTCTTGGAGGGGAAGGAAAGGGGTGTGAGGGGATGGGTGTGCTTAACAGTGTAGTAGTAAAACTGTTTTCCTTTAGTGCTGAATTGTTAAAGTAGAAAATGTGCAAATTTGGAACAAAATTACAGTGTCTTATAAATAAGCGGGTCTTATTCTCAAAGGTGAAATTTTAATCATGAATTTGGGTTAAAACTTTTTGTCAATAGTATATTAACAAAGGGGTTTGCCATTCTTGTGGAAATATTTCAATACTGAAAAAAGCAGATTTAATTTTTATAGGATGGGAAAATATTATGCTCAAATGCATGGTTATTGTTATAGGTATTCTGTTCTAATTTTTAGTTTCTCATGTAGAACTGTAAACAAAAGGATAGTTATTTGCTTCTAAACTGGATTATTGAAAAGAGTAAATGTAATTCTTAATAGATCTTGCTAATGAAAACAGAACGAGTTTGCAGCAGCTTTAAAATCAGTGTATCTCTTAGGTTCCAGCTGTTCCAGTAGTCGGCAAAACTTGACTCTTTCTCTGAGTTCTGCCAAGGACAAAGGTTCTCAGTCTTGTATCTATACAAATGGAGGACTTTTCAGTAAATACTCTGGTTCAGTTCAAAGCCTGGCCTCGGTAAGTAAAAGTGTTTTAAGGCTCTTGAATGTCAGTTCACCTAATGGTTCCACTGAGCTGGAACAACTTTCCTGAACCAGCTGCACAGAAGGCTAGAGGAGACCGTTGTACTTACTGCATAGTAAAAACAGTTTCCAGGAAGATAGTTTGGCTGTAATGTACTCTGGCAGGAATGTAGTTTTAAGGATGCTCTGTATAACAACATTTCAAAATTTGTTTGTTTTTTTTTTTTTTTTTAAGGTTCAGAGTGCCACCTCTTGTCACAGTTGTGCTTGTGCCAATTCTAATTCCTGGGACAAAGCAGATGAAGATGATATTAAGCTGGTCAATATTCCAGTGACCACACCTGAAAATTTATATTTGATGGGTAAGTTACAATAAGAATATTCAGCATCTATCAACAGTGAATGTAAATACTTTATTGTTTTTATGGCAAAGTGACACACAGTATTGTGGTGTTCTTTCAGAGTCTCCCGTTGGCATGTGTCTAAGAGCATTTCCATAAAATAATGAAATCTGACTTGATCTAGAGTTAGTTTTTTCAAAGTATATTTTTTTCTCATTCCTGTAATTGTAGTAATAATCCATTAAATTATTTTTAAAGTAAATAGGAAAAAATACATTGAACATTGCTGCTTTAATCATATTGTGAACTTCTTTATCTTATTAAAAAGGCAGATATATATATATTTTTTTTTTAGACTGGGAATTGCTGTTCTTTTAAAAACTTGCATCTCTACTATAATCGTGCTTATTAGCTACGTAGTTTCCTGTGACTCTAAAATGTGAATACATGTGGAAGCTGTGTGTTTGATGGCATGGAGGTATTCCTGATCTCCCCTAGGTATGGAGCTTTTCGAAGAAGCCCTGCGTCGATGGGAGCAGGCGCTAACTTTCCGTAACAGGCAAGCTGAAGATGAAACGGGTTGTGGTTCCATTAAGCTGGGAGCAGGAGATGCAATTGCAGAAGAAAGTGTAGAAGTGAGTATATTCAATAGCTAATCTACTGCTGCTGCCCTGACAACTCGTTGCATCTTGTTACTAAAATTGACAATGAATTCAAAATTCCAGTTTAGTAGTCTTGCATTTAAAGGACATCTAACTTTGTTCTTTTCTTTGTTTTGTTTTTGTTTTGTTGGTTGTTTGGAGGAGGGCAGCGTGAGGGAATTAGCTTTATTTATTTTTTGGCAATTGCTGTTGCGTTTTGCTTCTGGATGGTATTATCAAGCTACCAAGCATACTAGTTCTCTGCACAAAATCCCTTGGGTCATCCCTTTCTTTTACGACTATGTGAGAGGATATCTGCTTAGCAAAGATAAAGGTCTTGGAAAAGATGATCTGTTTATGAATATTCACAAATAATGTGCTTGAACTTTATTTGTATTCCTTTGTTCTTGTGAACTAAATGCTAATAATATTTTGAAATAGACATGTAACTCTGTGGCTTTCATTATTTCTAGTGCAGTAAACATCACAGATAATTTCAAGTATTTTACAATTTAGATTTCGTTTTTGTCACACTAAATTAATATGTGTATTTTTAGAAAAGTGTGTATATTTTGGATGTTAAAATGTTCATCTGGCAGTGTCCTATGCAGTTTGTAGGAAATCAATGTGCCATGCTTTGGTCTTTGAAGACTTAATATTCTTAGATTTTACAAAGGAATCTTACGGACCATAAACAAATGGAAAATCTTCTAATGTGTCTCTTCTTGCAGGATATCATTAGTGCTGAATTCATTCATAAGCTTGAATCCCTTCTTCAAAGAGCTTATCGTCTTCAGGAGGAGTTTGAAGCTACCCTTGGGGCCTCTGATCCTGCTTCACTAGCTAATGATATTGGTGAGTACTCCTATTTTACGTTTTTATTGCTCATGATAGTGACTGTTGTGGAGGAGAAGTCACTAAAATATCCACTGAGCAGAATTACATTTATGAGTAAATAAACAGGGAAAAGAAATCAGGTTCTTTACATTATTATGTAATCTCTGATGTAGTGCTTGTATGTTAGATAAGAGTGGACTGAGACGAAGTTGTTTCTTTGTGGCTTGTCAGTATACTTCAGAATTTTCATAGTTCTTCTCAACTTTCTGAAGTTTATGTTGACTTGGGTCATTAAATATTTATGCAGAAGGACTTAGTCTGAAATAAATATCCATTACCAAAGCTCTTGTCCCTGGTGGCGGAAGTTTATCACGGTTATGAGTGACTAAAACCAGGATGTTAAAATGGCAAATATAATGGGTAGTTGCTGCCAGACATGCTGATTAAGTGCAGATAGTTTGATTATTTTTATTTAAAGAATTGGCTTAGGAAGTTCTTAAAGATTGGTACTATTATGCTCTTTCATAACTCAAGATCAAGCATCTGATCTCAAATAACTGTCAGACTTTAAAGGCAGAACATGTTCTGGGATTAGTTTCAGTCTGGTCTTGTTTGTTGGGCTTCAGCTTGACTGGCACAAGATGGCAGTACTCGCATCTCGGAGCTGTCCTGCTATCCTGCAACTACTAAATACAGCTCTGAACAAGGCAGGAATTTAATTTAGGTCAGAGTTGGCTTCCTGACACATCTGCGTACACCTGTTAATGTAATTCTTAAGGCAGAAAAGCGGTTACATGTTTTATTTTGGTGTCTGAAACCACAAACCCTAAATAAAGTTGCAGTGTATATCCATTATTAAATTAAAAGTTTATTTGTAATTGCTCTCTTCAGGCAAAATTAATAAAAACGTATTGAAATGACTCAGTGTGATGTTTAATGTGTTTAGTTATTGTTTTGCTTGGTTACTCTGGCAGTATTTCAAATTGATATTTTATTTTTTTAGATCTGGTAACTGGATTCTTGTTTACCAAGAACGTTTTGAGAATTGAATTCCTTTGAAATGTTCTTTGTAGAAATGATTAATGATCTCTTGAGCAGATGTGTGTTACTTCATTATGAATTTTATGTGTGCTGGCCCAGACGAGTGAGGAAAACAAGTAATCAAGTGGTTTAATGAGTAGTGTTTTCACTGTTTAGGATTTGGGGCTTTTTCACCATCTTTATCTTGAATTTGCGGCTTGAGCAGCAAGTGATATATTAAAGAATGCTTCACTTTTTCAGGATGTTTTAGAACAAAACTAGAACATCATCTGCTTCCAGGCACTGTGGTGTGTGGTAGACTTAAAACTGTGGTGCTTATTAGACTTAAAACAGAGGATGGTTTTGTTAAATATTCAATATATAAAAACATGTAATGACTAGAAATTTCTTAGATAATTTGCTTTCTGATGGGACATGACAGTGAGTGTAGTGCATGAATGTTTGAAGTAGGATGTCTGGAAATTGACTTTTTTTGGTAACTTTCCTGGGAGAGACAGAAAAGTATGTTTGGGAGAATCCTAGAGGCTCTTGTATGGGTTTATTCCACTCCCTCCCCCCCTACCACACCTTCTGCAAAATACAAATGACAGTTCTGAACAGCAACAGGAAGGAAGGTGCCGCTGCTCTGTAGGAATGCGTATTGTTTGTGTCAAAAGAGGCAGCATCAGCTAAATCAGAATCTGTAGTCCTGGATGATTTGTACCCAAAACTTAAGGAAGCTGGACAGAGGCTAGATAAAGAAAGCACACTAATCCATCACTTACTATTCACTGATCTGGGAAAGCGGAAAATGCTCCAAATGATTAGGAAATCACCAATTTAGTTCCAAATCTTAAAAAACAACCAACCAAGTTAAGCGTCATACCTGTGAAATAATAGAGTTGCTAATTTGCATTTCTGTTACCACAGATAACATAATAAAAGGTGTAATTAGTGCCAGTTGATACGGTTTCATGGTAGGTAGTTTTTCCTGAACTGTAGGTTTTTGAGAGATCTGCAGTTTGGAGGCGTTGATATAGCATACATCAGATGATAATTAGATCACTGACATGAACATTTGTTTATACTTCTGTCTACTGTTAAGGGAAAAATTTGCTTTCTAGGGAGAATGTTTGATGAAATGCTGTAATTTTATCAACTATGTAGCTGATGATAAAACCATTTGTAGAGCTGAAAGTTGATAGAAGATTATAATCTAGGGCATGAACAGTATTGAATTAATAAAAAGGAAGGGTTAATAACACTGATCTGATTTATCTATTTAACTGGTTACAGTCTGAAGAAATCACATTTGAATTCAGGCAGATATGGAATGTACATATAGATGAGAGATTTTAAAAGAAAAATAATAATGAAACACTCTTGGAATGCATTAGGAAAATTATGCATGACAGTCAGTGTAAGTTCTCAGCACAGTGCTGTAGAAGAAAAGACAGTTGCTAATCTTCGGCTATGGGAAAAGGACAGCAGCAGCATAGAGGCAGATAAAATCTTGGTTTCGTGTGGTTTTAGAATACTGTGTGCAGTTCTGTTGTTCATATTTTAGAAGATGTGGAAGTATAGCTCAAAACAAGCCATAAAAATGATCCATGTTTTGGAAAAACAAGCTAATACATGGTTTCTGTTGCGTATGTCCAGCTCCTTATTAAAGAAAATACCGAGAGGTGACTTACTCGTTCTGAATAGCTACTTACACATGGAAAAGGTATGTAGTGCTGGGGGATTTGTAGACCTTGTTGTCAGAAGTCATAACTAGATCCAATGTCTGGTTGTTCAAGTGAAACAAGTTAAGTTCTGAAGTAAGTTGCCTCTAAAGTGTGTTGAGGGTATTTCAGTGGTTTAGACAAAGTTGTGGGGTTTTTTTTTAATGCTGTTTTGAGGGATGTTGTTATTCATCTTTGAGAGAAAGAGGTGGACTTGGGGTAAATGGTCATTGTGGCCTTTCTGGCATATTAGTGTTTTCCCTTACTACCGCTATTTTTTCTTTTGTGGGCCTTGGAGTGAACAAGAAAAAGCCTTTGTTGCTCTTCAAGTTTCGTAACACTTGCAGCTTGTTGTTAGGATGCTTGTAACCAGCTGTTGTGCTTCAGGGTTTTACCTGTTGACCCACAACTGTAATCAGAAAATGTTTTGCCTCTTTTTTTTTTTTTCCCTCTTATACACACGATGGTTAGGTATAGTTTGTGGATTTTTCTATTTTATCCATCTAAAGCACTTGTGATTAGACACAGCTGGAGACAGGGCTCTGGCAATTGGACAAATGCCATCAAGTGTTATCAAAAGACTTGCTACATAACTGTCTGACTAGCACTTCTTAGTCAGAAACCCTGGGGTTTAATGAGCTCCAAATCTGCTCAGGAAGGAAGCTTAAAAAGGTAAAGATTTCCATCCATTTCTGGTTTTCAGCTTTCTCTGTAAAATCTTCTGTCAAACTTCCGGGGCTCCTGAAACGGTGCTCTCCCCTACTTGTAGGTCTACTAGTCACAGACGTTGCTCCTTCCCAAAACCTTTAAATGTTATTCTTCCCAGGTTATCATTTCCCTCTATCTAATCAAATTAAGATCTTAGCACTGCCGTTGATCAATCATACCACAGACTTGCTTTTCATTTTGTGATCCTACTTGCTAGTTGAAGTTGGTTGGAATGATAAACAATTTGCCAATCAGCTTCGAGAAACAGCCTTCTGGAGGACACTGGTAACGTGCTGCACGGCAGAGTCAGGAACGAGTCACCTGCAGCCCTGCTGGAATCCAGTAGCTGTCACCGCAGCCACTGGCTCTCATGATGTGGCCTGAAATGCTTCTCTTCTGTCTACTATGGCAGATAAAAGGTGACTTCTCAGAGCAGGCAATCATCCCTTGAAGTGGTTGCATGCTGTAGTCTAATTGCCTTTTGTTTGATTCTTGTTGTGTAAATTAGCAGCTCCAAATGCCTTTTTTTTTTCCTAGTTATATGTAAATTAAATAGTTTATCTCCCAGATATTTCTAAATACTCAACTTTTAGCAGTGCAGAAGATATAGGTATAAATAAATACCTCTTCTTGTGGGTAGAATTCTGTTAATAGTAATAATAATTAATAATAATTGCAAACTCTAAAAGGTATTGTTGAGTTATAAATAATGAATATAAAGCCCTGGAGAAGACTTGCATTTTAAATAGATGAAATAATGGAATGCAGTTATGTTCATTGTTATTGCATTCTCCACTGGACTTTCAGAATATCATAAACCAGAAAGGTAAATAGGGTTTCTATAGAAAAAGTATTTCTGGACATGATTAAAACAAATACGTAGGGCTAAACTACTGTCGTTTTTATGCTGAACCTCTTAGGCGTGTGAAACAAGATGAGAAGCCTCAAAACGGGCTTTCCTGAGGTAGGCATAAGCTGCACTGTATCTGGTAAAAGGCAAGTGGCAGAAAACTGCGAAACAAAATATTCATCTTGTTATTTCTGAGTGGTGAATGTGAGGGGGTAGAGGGTCCAATACTCTATGTAGTCTGTTCTTGAAAAAAAAAAATTCTTTTTTTCTCTTTTTTTTTTACTTTTTTCTTTTTCCTTTTAGATCTTCTCTAGCAGACTGAAATATTAGTCGCGCTAACTTGGGAGGAATGCAAAGAGTTAGGAGAGAAACAATAGCTTTACTTATGAGCAGAATTGCAGGTCAGAGGGGAAAATTCTCAAATTGTAGGGCTCCTTGTCAGTACTGAATTCCTCATACTTCATATTATTATTTTGATTTCTATTGTAAAAAGGAATGCTGGCACTTGAACTAATGGTGACTTGTGTACACTGGCCCTTAAACTTTTTGGTAGTAATTTTAAAACCTCTGCATTTATTACATTTATATTTTAAAAACATTTAGTTTTTATTTTACGTTAATTACACAATTTAAAACTAATTGTTTGAGCTACTGCAGTAAGAGATCTCTCACAAAGGTCTGTGTTGTTGGGTGGTTTTGTTGGAAGGTTCGTCCATTTCTTTTTTTAATTTTCTTCTCACACTCAGAGATATGCCTGGCATTTTGGAGAGAATGAGCACAGCCTTTAACCTAGTGACAAAACTCTTTGGAGAACATATTTACGTATTTGAAACCCTTTCTCCAGCTGCTATGAAAAGAAACAAACAAACAAAATCATTGCATAATCGATGAAGCTGTTGAAAGCCCATTTGTATATATTTTATTAACTCAGACTTCTATAATGTTTTAGTGTCCATGGATGAATATCTAGGGCCTGTACTTTCCTTCTTGCCTCTGAAATGTTAATGGAAAGATTTTAGTTTGAGAGTATTATGTTTTTCTTCAGTTATGCACAAGAAATGTTTCTGTTTATAGTTCTAAGTCTCCAATGAGGAGGTGAGCAATTTGCAGTAGTTCAGTTGGGTGTGCTCTAGTAGTACATACTATGAAATAGTTTCAAAGTAGCGTAACTTTTTGAAATTTGAGAATTTGAAAATTGAGAATTTGAAAATTTTCGCTTGCTTTTTGTTCCTTGAAGTTGAATTTACATTAAATTGTTTCTTCATTTCTTGGAGAATGGCAAAACATCTTTCTAGTGGCTGAAACAGAATTGAAATTAAAACATAAGAAAATAATAGCGCTTTTTTTTGAAGTGTAATCCCAAGAAATGCTCTTATAAAGGAAATAAAACAGTATTACTAAGTCTGAGGAAAAGCCAAGGAAAGTTATTCTAATCCCATTTTAAAAAGGCATCTTTTGAACATAATTTAGCTGTTATGGTTTGTGGAAGTTCAGTAACTGCTGAAGATTACTGCATTTTACTGTGGGGGGTCTCTTGTGTTGCAATTTATTGTTGCAACTCTGTATTTCTGACTTGCGATAGGTACTCATAGGCAGATGTTTGAATTGGATCGTATGTCTTCTGCTACCAATAATATTTAAGACTTTCCTTTAAAGGCGTATTTGTCCAATATTAATAACTCTTCCTTTCTAGATTACCTTCAGCAAAATTTTTTACCAGAAAGCACCCAGGCACAATGTTGAATAGTAGAGTAAGATTGGTAATTAAAAGTTCAACTTAAAACTGCAAACAAAAATATTTCTGCAAGTGTTGCATCCATGAGAAGATGATAATGCTTGGGTTTTCAGTGATACTCTTAATTTTGGCAGTACTACACTAAAAATGCAAAACGGCTTTGCATGGACCTGCAGTGAATTTACTGGTACTGAGAAAGATTAGTACTTGATAATCTGTATCTTTGTTGGTATTTGATAACCTAGGGTGGATGTTTATGTTTCTCTTAAAATCTAAAGCTTAGATGCCATTCCATTGCATAGTAGAACAGATCAGCTGAAGTCTTTCCAGCAGTGACTCAAGATAATCTATTTCACTGTGCACTGAACCAGCACTGGAAAACTCAAGGTCACTTGTTGTATGTTAGCTGGGGGTGATATGGACAGAAATTTCTGAAAACACCTCCAATAAGATCAGAAAGAGAGTCTGTTTCTGATTTTGAGGACCCTTGTTATATTTGCCCAACGGCTTTGCGCTCTCATCCTGCCGTGCAGGCTGTTTATACACCCTGTTGCTTTTCCTTAAATGGCATCCCTGCAACCTGTCATCTTTCTGTCCACACCAAAACTCCTGTTTCAGCCCTTGTGTCTCTCACTTCTTGACTCCTGCCATGTTCTCTTGTCTTGCCTTGTCCATTTAAAACTTGCTTCTCTTACATGGACTTAACTGTTGTTTATAAAAATCACCTTTCCTCATTTTTCTGACTGGAGGATTCCTTTCCTTTAAGCTCTGTCTCTCCCTCAGGAGCTTCTCATCAAATGAAATAGAAGCTATTTCTCCTTTTAGCCTCCTCTAAAGGCCGCTCAGAATGGAGCCACCATCCACCTTACTGATTTAATTTCCCACCTTACCTGTTCCTGTGCTTCCCTTCTCAGTCCTCCTAACACAAAACCTGTCTGCTAGAGCTTAGTTTTAGTCAACAACGTCTCGATTTTTTTCAAAAAACCTTTTTTAAAAGTACATATATTAACCTTCTTTTTCTTGTAAAGAAAAGTAATGATTTTCCCCACACATCAGGGCTTGGTTTAATAACCACTTGCCTTCATTTTGAACACTTTCAAAAAGTGGTGTATGCAATATGTGGAAACAGCCTTCCAAAGGCAAGAAGTTGCCTTTTTTTTCCCCCCCTTTTTTTCTTTTCCCTCTCTCCTCTCAGATGTTTCTGTGGTATATTCTTAACAAGTTATGGTTCACTAATTCTTTTTTCTTACTAAAAAGGATGTATATACACTTAACTTCTATGTGTTTATATACATTGTGAGTATATATGTTCCAGGGACAGGAAAAATCATACCAGACAGATGGTGGGTAGTGGGGGCTGGCTAAGTGTTTGTTTTTCTGGCTGCAGTATTGCAGTGTGAGGTTATATAAACTGAAGACCAAGAATATATTTTGGCTCATAGGGCTAATTTCTGTTTTATAATAGAACTCGTACTAAAACAATTCTTGTATTAAAGTGTGTTTTTAAAGAGAGGCTTGACTGAAATATTCTTGGGCAAAATGAAGGAAGGAGAGCCAGGATGGAGTGGGGGAAGATATAGACAGCAATAGCTCAGAGTTTGAAAATACTTCAAAGGTAATCAACTCTCTTAGCTTGGTAGCCTAATCTTCGAAGTGCACAAACAACATTTTGAGCTTTTCTGATTGCTTTTGAGCGCAATATCAAAATGGAATATTGACAGAATTCTATAAAATCAGCAGATGTAGCTCTTTGCACTATAGTTCCTTTATTAGTTCAATAGTCCAGTTAGGACTAAAATAGATTAACTTCTGTCTGCAACTTATTTTCAAGGGTCTAAAATGAAAATATTGTGTCTGAATGCACGCATACAAAAGCTAACAACTTTTCTCAACTGGTGTGTCTGCTACTGTATTTAAATCTTGCTGCTGTTTAAGTCAAAGGCTCTGACCCATCAGCCTGGCATAAATGGTTGTAGTGTATCCACATTGCTCAGGCTTCAACGATTGCCGTTTACTGGGCCTGTTATTTAGCTCTAGCCAAACCCCATCGCTACAGCAATACATGTTTATTTATCAGGAATATAATTTGGGGGGGCTCAAGTAGGTTGTGTAAGTATTTTGTTCCTAAAGGCTTTTTTATATCTTAAAATTTTTTAAAACTTTTGTTTCAGCTTGATGTTTTGAAGTTGAGCCTATATGTGGGAGTAAATAAATTTTTGTGGAAAATTACAGCAAAAAGGTTCTGTGAACAATAACAACTGAGGGACTAAAATTTATATTTGTCTTTTTCTCTCATGCATGTATTTATGCAGTTAATTACTAAAATTGTTACAAAAAATAACTACATTTGAGATGCATTTTATTTCTCTTTTGATGGCTCAACCTAAACTTTTTTTTTTTAAACTAAGTTACTGTCAATTCTCTAGTTCTTTGTGGGATATCTGCTCTGTGCACCATGTCCCACCTTACCTAATAATGCTGTTTGTAGCAATGTGCGGTAGTGTAGCTGATTCAAGAGCACATGTCGATCACACCAGGCTTTATTCTCTCTACTGCTATTTAAAGCTGCCCTTGTTCTACATGCAGATATGCTGCAAGTACTTAAAGGTAAACATCTACATATTTCCAGATAGTATAAATTACATACATTATTTATTATCCACGCTTTGCTTTACTCTTAATTTACTACAGTTAACTAATATTGACTAGATAGCAGCTTTAACTACCTGTGTTTGAGTAGCTGCTAATCAGTGTCAAGCGATCTTCCAGGGCCAGGCTGCACTAATCATTACTTACCTTATAATTCAAGTGTTAATATGTTGTTACTAATGTTATTAATTTGTTTTTTGATTTAAGTTTGATAACTGGTGTTATTTAGTGAACTAAAGCTCCAGAGGAAGAACTCCTCGTTTGTTACAACTTTTTGAGGATCCTTATCTCATTCTTTCCTACCCTCGGGGACAAGTGGAATGCAAGCAGGCCCCAATCAGTAGGGCACTTGAGATATTCTTTAGGTTTTATAGTTTAAAGTTAAGCATGTCTTGCTAATTTAGGTTCTTAAGCTGTGTGTTGTGTGCAGCTGGGTTTGCAAGAGCCAGTCACATTCCTGAGCAGTTTCACAGGGAGTCTGCAGAACTCTGTCAGTTCTGCCCTGAAATTCAAGTGAAGAGGAGGATTTTGATGCTGTCCCTGCAGAGTTTGCCTGTGTCAAATGTGCTAGAGTCTCTATGCTCCAATCCAAATGCTAGTCCAAATCAAACATATATATTTGCATCTTTTGATATTTGTTTCACTGAGGATCACCAGTTATATATTTTTGTCTTTCTATTGATTCCAGAATAGAAAGGAGTCAATCTTTCTTTTCTGATACTATCTTCATATATGTAACCAGAATTACGAACTGCTAGACAGTATATTTTAACAGAAGAACAAATGAATATGTGGGTTCCGTTCGTCAGTCTGTCTCACTTGCTTTGAAATGTCAACAACCCTGAAACATAATATATTGGCTAAAGAAAAGCCTTTCAGCAATCTTGTTTAAAATCTTACTTTGAAGAGAACATGTCCTTGTGCTGCATCTAGCAAAATAGTCTATATGCTAGCCTCCTAAACTCTTTTGTCTTGCCATATATATATATATGTGTATATATATATATGTGTACATATATATGTATGTATATATATATATATAAATAAAACAAATTAGGAAACTTTATAAAAACAAGTTTCAGGAGCTGAGCAGCGGTTGCTGGTTGTTATTGTCTGTTTTCATCACTGCGTGTGCTACTGTCTGCTCTTCCATGAAGACATGTCTGTTGGGAAAGCCAAGAAGGTGACAGTGAACTGCCCTGGAAGGAAGCAAGGGACACTGGCTAGTAATGCACACGTATAAACATCTTGCTTCAAGTACCCACTAATTTCAATAGATTCACACAGGTGTAGTAGAACTGGGGCCAGAGGGGTAAGTTCACTTACTTTTGAGACTACTCTCTCAAGTCTGAGATTTTTCTACCAAACCTGCTTATGGAGGCTTCTGGTATAGGAAAGATATTAGAGATGATTCTAGAGGTGTAAGCCTCAAGGTTAACTTTGTACTGCCTTCTCCTGTCAATATGACATTGTATTTTGAGTCTGTTCTGCGTCACAGTGAGTTAACGCACGAGTGTGGTTGAACAGACCATTCCATTGTCACTAGAAAGTGTCTGCGCAAAAATAGCGGTAGGTTGAGCTTGTTTTTTAGGATGTGAAGAGCTAAGAAAAGGCGGTGACGTTCAAATCTGACTATGGTGTCTGGCAGTCTTCACAGTACGGTGCTATAAATCCCCACTGGACAGCTTATGTTTTAAAACAGGCAGCGCTGTAATTTAAACTAGACTTAACTGTGGACAAAATAGATGTTAAGCTTTCTGAACTGCAGGAGAGTGGAGAACCCCTAGAGGAGGAAACAGTGACAGCTTTGTGTTAAACATCCGTCTGTCCAGATTAGGCAGCTGAGCAAACTCTGCCAGATCTTCTCTCTCAAATTAAATACAGATACAGAAACTGTTATCTAAACTGTAATAGACTTGAAAACAGGAGGGTGGTCAGAAATCAAATTCTTCTCTAAAAGATAGGGATTTAAACCTTTAGATCAGGGAAGATCTGCTGATTTTTAGCTTTGGGGTAAAGAAAAGAAGTTGCAGAAAATTGTAACCCTGTGTAAATGTAGACCCTTATAATGTGCAGATATGAATAATTAAAACCTACATTTTCAAATAAATGAAAAGCTGTATGATAGGGAGAGACCTAACAGTAATATGTAGTTTACCCAGGATATACATCTCAAATCTGTTTCAGGATCATGTGTCTACATCAAGCAGAGAGTCAGAGCAGTAAAACAAGAAAAGCAAACATATGCATACATTTATTTTGTGTTTACTAACTGTCAGCTGTCAGCACATATGATGTGTTAGTTCAGGTTATAAAATACACATTAGATGTTGCTTTATTTTCTTAAAATTCAAATTTCAGCAATCTAGCATCACGTGCGTTTATTCTGCCTCTTCCTTAAGATTTGAATGGCAGAGTTCCTCATGGTGAGATCTTTCTATTTTGAGATTTTGGTTTTATGATAAAGCCACCACAATGATTCAGGGACAGCTTTCACAGGTCACATTCTCTATAACAGAATTATATTTCTAGACTTTTGATAATTTATTTGCTTTTAAAAAAAATTCCAACTATCAGAAAATATTCCAATTCAGTTATCAAATTTATGGAAGAGTTGTTTACCAGATTTAAATCTTGAAAGAATAATTTGATTTATCACCATTGCAGAATATCAAAGCTATATGATATTTCATAATACTCTTGAGTTATTTAATGTACCTGTGTATATGGCTTACAGGAAATAAATTTTACTTAAATTCCTTTCTTAGGTATATTTGACTTTTATCTGGAGAGACTAAAATGATTACTCATACACAACCTTTTTTTGCTGTCTTTGCCTTTGCTAGATAAGACTATTCAAGGTGCTTGATTTTACCCCTTTAGACTATAAGAGCAGTAGCCATGTTATTTTGATTTATACATCATTAAACATGCGGTGCTTGGCAGATAATATAACTTTATGGACAAAGTCAGTATGTTGAAAATCTCTTAAAGATTATAAGGTTGCTTTAGGGAAGTTGCATCTCTTTCCAGGTGACAAATATTCCAAATCACTACACCTCAGTTTTCAGGTGGATTTTAGTGTTTATGTTGTAAACTTAATGGATTGTACTATTGCACTTTTATATGTACTCTCTACTTATTTATAGTTAAGAATGAACAGTATTAGTCTTCTGCAGACATGCTTTTAATTCAGCTTTTAATCAACTGGACTCCTTTTGTCTTAAGAATAACAGCAAAATAATAAATACAGGACAGCGAGAATGAAGAACATCTTGTGTTTTGCATAATGATAATTAGGTGAGCATCCAGGTCTTAGAAAATGGGCCTTTTTATACCTGTGTGAGAGTATTGTAGTGGAAGTCTTTTATGTGGAGCTGGGAGACTATAGCTGTGCTTGGAAACAATTATGAAAGCTCTTTTGAGTCAGCTTTTACTGAGGAAGTAAGATTTGGCTTTCTGTTTGCACAAAACCAGAAGATTATTCTCTGCATGAAAACTACTAAGGTGTTTGTTAAGAATGTAATTTCACAGCTCAGCAGTTAGGTTGGCCAAAGCTTACCTTGAAGAAGGTCTGTGAATACTAGAAGGGAAGTGAAATCGCGAATGCCAAGTACCTGCTGCTGTCTGGTACTCCCTTTGCCCCAGTTGTTCCTTTTCATTAGACCATTGCTTTGGTTGCTGAATTCCTGGTCAAATCCTGGTGAGCAGAAGCTGTGCGTTCACAACAGGGTCTGCTGGAGGTGTGAGCACATTCCGACAACCAGGCTGGATGATCCTGCAGCACTGGAGTGTCCGATTCTGGGTTTGGTGGGGGTAGGAGGAGTGTGGGCTGCGGCCTGGTGGTTGGTTTGTTTTGGGGTTTTTTTAAAGGAATTTGTCACTTCAGTTTGCATCAGAGCAGTCCCAACAAAGAACCATGAGACATGTTTAACTCGTGGTCCATGGTGAGGTACTGGTAGAGTAAAAGATTTGGTTAGATATTTTTAAGACCCTGAGCTGAAATACATTTTTATGCTGAAGTCAATAACACTTTATACACAGTGAGGTGAGATTCCTGCAGCTATAGGCACTTCCTTGAACTGACATATTTGTATTATTAGAGAATGTAAACACAATTTAACAATAACAGTTAAATCCAGAATGGTCTGTCTGGGCACCCTGCTTGCTTTTTTTTAACCTGTTGCTATATGGCCCAGTTATCAGAAGGTGCCATCTGAAACTTGGGATTGTTTTCTTTTTGTAAATATGACTTAAAGTAAAATCACTGCTTTCTAGGTGCATCCTGCAAGACTTCTTATAATATACTAGTAGCTACTTGGTAAGATAGATGATTTTTTTTTAATGAGTGTTCAGTCAACACTCTCAGAGTTATGACTATTTATAAACATAAATAAAGCTGCTTTTGGATGCTCCAGCAGCAGTGATGACATACCACTGTGCCGCTTGTGACGAGCTACAAGATTGCGACACATTCTCTTGCAACTGAATTATGTAGTAATTCGTGCTTCTGTGCTCTCCGATGATTGCGATTGCTTTGTCTGGGTGTGAAGCCGCACACGGGAAGGGCCCGAGTAGCGCGGAGCACAGCGCCTGCCTCTGTGCTGGCCTGGCAGAATGCTGGGGCACTGCCGCTCTTGGCGCACCCTGACTTTTCACAAGTGGATTCCTTTGCAAGGTTTTCTACTCTTAGGAGTCTATCAGGTCTCCCCTTTCTCATCCTGCTTTCCTGCTCGAGTTGTTACTGCCCTGATGATGTTCCACTGAAGCAGGAGGGCTGGGGAGAATAGGAAACCACGGCTTTAACGGTGGCACTCAGAACTAAATTCCTTAACTCCCAGGGAGCTCTTTGCCAGTGGCTAAGTGCTTTCCTTTTTTAACTGCTGCATGTAAGCACCAAACTCACTTGCAAACTCAGGCCATGTTTCATTCAGGGTTGGAGGAAAGATAACATATAAGCAGCTTTCAGAATTTAAAACATTCCAAATTGAATCCTAAAAAGTTAGTTTGTGTGCAATTCCATCTCCAAGGTCAGATTTTGCTCTTAGAGTTTAAAGGGTTAGTTTTGTGATCTGTCTTGCCACACAAACCTACCAGAGCAAAGAGCAATATTCTAGGTTAGAACTCTGTGGATAGATTTGGAAGTAGCTTTGTTCTGATTCGGTTTTTGGTTTTGTGGTGGTTTGTTGTTTGTGGTGTTGGTTGGGTTTGTGGCTGGTTGGGTTTTTGGTGGGTTTTTTGTGTGTTTGTTTTTTCAGCCTGCTTAGTTTCAGATAGATACTTGTTTGCAAAATCTTACAAAGCTACGATTTATTTCACAAGCTTTAGCAATAGCCCATATCCTTAGCCTACTTAATACGCTTAATCTAATTTTAGAACTGCGTATACATTTTAAGGCACTACAACCAAGAGTCTTTATGGCAATTACTGCTGTCAGTATCTGTCACATCTGAAACTCTACTTCATTCTCTTTACAAATATAAATGAACCCAAAATAATTCCCTGGCTTGTCAAATAAGTAAGGTATATTTGGAGCTTACATCCTCACTAGTATTCCTTTCCTGAAGGTATTAGAGGACATAAGAACTAAGGACGACTGTGTGAGCAGTTGCAGGCACTGGTGGGTGGGTTCCTCTTGCAGCTGTTCATTCCAGGAGTCTCATTGTGCTGCTGTTTCTTTTATTTTGTGTTCTTGTGTCTAAGAATGTTCTCCTGGTACTTGCATGGTATGTACTCCAGCTGTAACTTAATTTTCACCCTAACGTTTTTTGTAATAGTGTGCTCTCTGCACAGCGTGGGTATTGACAAGCACCTGCTTGGCTTAAGGGTATTTTAGGTATTAGCATGGTGGTGGCCAGAAAATCAGAAATTGCTGACAAGGCCATTTGGCTTGCTTTGGGGAAGCTGTATGCACGTATCACTTGCCAAAGGTATTTCACTCAGCATTACCAACCTTCTTTTTAATCCTTTTTTTTTGGTCATAACATACAAATTTTGTGCCTTTTTTGTAGTAGTGAGAATTTTCTTTGAGTGAAAACACAAATATTCCATATCCCACTAACATTTTAAAACCATACTGCTTAGCTGACAGTTTTAGGTCCATATTAGAAAACTTGGAATTATGACTTCTTCAGCAAATAAGAAGATTTTGAACACATCTCTATCACTAGAGTTTCATGTAATCTGTAGCAGGCTGGATACAACCTCTACAGAACCCCCCCCAGTTCTCTGGTATTGTGGGCTAGAAACTCTGTGGTTCCTTCATTTGCACCATTTTTTTTTTTTTTTAACAAATATGCAGAATAAATTGTAGTTAAATAGCATTATTCCCATTTATGTGTAATCAATCACTTAAATACTTCAGTGTCAGTCTGGGGATATCTTGTTGTATTTGAACTATATGCTCACATATTAGAGCAGCAGCACAGTAATTATGTGACAATATCCAGAGGCTTTGAGGCTTCACTCCTGTGGTATAGTTGGGACTTCCCTGTGGTGGAGACATTCTTAGATTGTGAACACATTGATATATGACACTACTTGGCAGCTGCACTTAGTGTACATAGGAGTAGAGTCCTTACCTTAACGTCTTCATTAAAGCCATCAAAGATCTTTATCAGTATGGCTCACACTTTTCTCTCCTAGGAGTTTGTAATTTGCAATGCTACTTGTGAATATAGCTGTTCACTTCTCATGAAGTAAGTGTTCCATGTTGCCTACAGACTGGGAGGATCAGGAAAATAATATTGCTTTGGATTGCACTTGAACCAGGTGCTAGAGGGCTTTCCTAACTGAGGTGTAGAAACTTTGGTTTTAATTGGAAATTTATTAAGGAAAACAACTTAGCCAAATGGAGAGGTTCAGCGGAGAAACCTGCAACCAGGCTATACTCCTCTGGACTACCCTATATTTAAGGGTATTATTGCAGTTTTAGCAACAGCTTATGTAGAAAAGTGAAATTAGAAGAGTATTTAGTATAATATTAAAAGGAGATTAAAGCAAATGATGAGTTAGAAATAAGAAGGAAACATCATGTTACCCATGTGCGCTTACTAGACCTCAAGTAGATGCTTTATAAACCACAGTTTGGTTTTCTGTTCTAGCTTTTCTGATTCCAGTATGTGGTTGTTTCTCAACTAACTTGGACGCTGCTGTAGTTTTCCACTTGGTTTTAAGAGGTCAGAGAAAAAGAACAAACAATTATTAAGAATGATCTGAAAAAAATCAGAGACTTTTCATATGAATATTGCTGAAGTTGTGATTACAAGTTGGAATCTACTTAACTCTATCTAGTAAAATCTTTGTCCAAACTTTTAATAATTTTTTCCCTCAGTGAATAATCTCAAAGACAGATATTTATTGTTACATGCAATCTTTGAGCTGTCATTCCAAGTCCATAACTAGTAAAACCATAACAACCACCGAAATAATAGTTAAGTTATGTGGATTTGTAGCGTTTCAATTGATGAGTAAACCATTCCAGTATATTGGCATTTGGCCACTTTGCTATGTAATAGTGTTTTTTATGAAGTATTACCCTAGCAACGGATCTGGATGACATTGGGTAGCTGGTTGCTGCTGACTGTTGGAAATAAAACAGACTTTTAGCAATGCATGTGTAATGTCTGAAGGTAAAGAACCCAAAATAAGTGCCTGTGCTCTACTGAGAATGTGGTATGGGGCACATCAAGCCAAAGTCTGACTTCCTGACTTATGAATTTAATCCTTTGGTGACAGTGTTTCTGTATGGTGAAAATAAAACCATGTATGCTAGTAATATGTGCAACAGTTGAGATCTGAGAATAAAATAAAGGGAAACTGAGAGAAACTGTTGAAGATGATTATAAGCAAAAAGTTATCAGTTACTTTGAAGGCTTTAAGAATTCTAGTACTATAGGAAATGCTTCTGGGTGTGTTATTTCAATGGAAAAGCTTTTTGGGGAAAGAGGATACAGTGAAGATTGAAAACTTCACCTGTTCTCCTGAAGAACCAGCAAATGAGAAAAGGCATGAGAAGTAGAAAATGAAACAAATTCAAGTGAAGCTGAAACCTGTTTTTTATTAATGGATCTTATTTAGCACAGTATTTCTTGGTTACTAAAACACAGAGCATTTGTTACACAACCTAGCCAAGTTAAAAACTTAACAGAGGGTTTAGAGCAATATAGCAAAGTAATGTCTTTAGTCAGATCTTCAGAAGCCTAGCAAAGAGGAATTTTTTTTTTTTTATTCTCTCTGTTCATTGCAGATTATGTTTGTAAGTCTACTTTAAAGACAGAAAAATACCATCACCTTTATGTATGTTAGGGGGTCACAGGAGAATTTACTGTGGTATTAGTCGTACAATGTTGTGCCTTCCAAATGAAATACTACATTAAAGTATATGTGAAAGACACTTGCAAGACTTAAATGCAATTTTCTGATAGTCTAATAATCAGGTGGGTTTTTGTGTGTTTGTTTTTAATTTTATTTTAAAGATAAAAATACAGATATCACTGTAAAGGATAATACAGATGATTTCTGCCTTCGAGATACATTAAGCGTTGCATCAACAGACTCCTTTGTTTCCACAGCTGAGGTAAGACTCTTAAATATTGCTTCTTTTAAAGATTTGCTGATGTATTTGAACAGTGAACAGAGAAATCTTAATTGTTTGCTAATTATTGTAAACAAAATGTATTTCTCTTATGGGAAAAAAAAAAAAGACCTTTCCCTGCCTAGTTGTAACCAGCTTCCTAGCAGTTCAAGTAATGAAGCTGGGACCAAATTGCTTATTGACTTTTTTTTTTTTTTTTGGTGCGCTGGCAGAATGTTTTCCCGATTCCTTCTAAAAAGAAATTACTTTTGAAAAATGTATCAGATTTGCATGAGTGAAGAAACACAATCATTTGAGAGTGTAGTAGTTCCTTTCACCATGAATTGCATTTTTCTGTTCTCTTTTTTTCCTATTCCCTTACCATAATATAAAGACGTAAGAAGAAGGCTTTGTCTTTTTTAAGTTAGGATTTTTTTTGGAGAGGAAATTATTAGAAATTGAGAGCTGCCTATTTTAGTACATTCCGTGCACAATATTATATACTTCATCTAACTTTCCCTAATTTTCTTGGATAAGGCCAGAAAAGAGACACAAAGAAATAATCTCTGGGTAACAAGGCATTGTCCGTTAGCTGAAATATACTACAGCTCCCTTGAAGGATTTGAAAGAATTTTACGTACACCGACACACTCACTTTGAATGAGGAATATCTGCTTTTATAGTCTCTCAGGAGCTGAAGCGATCTTGAACAGCACCCTCTTCCAAATTACAGGAGAGGCAGTTGGTCTCCATAGATACATGCTGTGTTAGGTGTTGCTATCGTATGTGCACTACAACTAAGCTACTAAACTCAGCTGTAAAAAGAGAGGTTTGCATACACAGTCTTTGCAATTATCAATTTAACTGTCTATTGCATGATTTGGTTTTCTGTAACACAATTACCTTGATTTAGTAATTCACATTAAATTGTGGTTGCCTTGATTTAGTAATTCGCATTAAGATGTGATGTTATGCCTAGCATTTGCTCCAACAAAGGCTGTGTCTAGATAGAGTGGTTACTCTTTCTTCTACTGTGGACAAGACCACAATTCCAGCTTGCTTCAACTCTACCAGCTCTTGAGAGGAGGTGTAAGCCATTATAGCTTTGTAGCTTTTTTTAATGAACTTTCCTAGTGTGTTTGCGAGTATATGAAGATGGGGACAATCCATTATGCTCATTTGTGTTGCTCGGATTGAAAAACCAAAACCAACAACAAACCACAAACCCAAACAAACAAAAAACCCCCAACCAAACTACACAAAAAACCACACACACCAAACCCCAGGATGTATCACCTCAGTGGAATAACCATCCTATCCTTAAGCCAAATGGTTTCAGTATTTGCTAAAGAAATATTTGAGTCAAAATTGGCAACAGAATTGTCTTTACATACCCTGAAAATATTCTCTGCATTTTGATACCTCCAAGCCACTTCTGTCAACTCTTTCTTCCAAAACAAAGTTACGAAGATCTTCTCTTCCTCTCCAGCTGTTCTAGCCTTTGCCAGTAGATCTAGCTCGCTGATCTCCTTTCTCGGATTTTACCGAAGAATCTGTTAAAATTATCAGCTGATAGGACTCCTGAAGATTAACACAGCACAACGTTCATCTTCCTTCTACATAGAATCCTGTCCCAAGGAGCAGGACCAAGTATTTTGTGTGACTCTGGTTTTAGAGACTGGAAGCTCTTTCTGTGTTTCAGTGCTGACACACAATCAAGTCAAATTTGGTTCAGTGCCCTCGGGAGAGAGAGCAGCAAAATGCAGGGAATCGTAAACTGACACATAGATAAATGTTTTGATGGAAATTGATAGGGATACTGCTTAGAAGGCAAGAAGAACGTTGTGATTTGTTATATTAGGACAAAACATAGGAAGATGACTTTCAAGAAAAGAACTGTACAAAACTAGGACAGTTGGCAGAGCTTAAATCACATGCCCTTTTGATGAGCTGTACAGGGTAGCAGTAGGGTATGCCAGAACTTCATCTTGGCTATGGCTGATAATCAAGAGGATGCTGAGGATGAATTCTCAGAATTGTGCGAGTCTGGACACCTACAATACACAGATGCCCGAATCCTTAAAAAAAATTAGACAGACATCTGGGCCATCACCAGGCCCAGACAGACTTCCATTCCTAGGCTCTCAGAAGCACTGCAGAAGGGATGGGTAAGCACAACTATTTGCCCTAATTAAGTTATTGATACTATATACAGAATTAAATAATGGTATTTTCTTCCCTGTTTGACACTATCTGCCATTGACTTGTGTTTATGAGGGTTAGTATCCTTTTCATATCCTTGCTATCTTACCTACTATATGCTCAAAATACCTACCACCTTTGACATGAATACAGCAGTGAGTGTGACAGATAAAGGTTTCCACCCTCTCTTTCCTGGCTGCTTTTCCATCTTTCCAATAGGAGCTCTTTCCTGCTCTCTCTGACGGTGAGCATCGGTACTGCCTCTCTGTTGGCAGTGCACACGCATCTACCGTGTCTTCTTTTCATATGTTGACTGGAACTGAATCTGTAGTTCTATTATCAAATAACATTTTCATAAAGAAAGCAAAGTTTAGCTCAGTCCAAAGCTTAGGGGATTTTTTTTAGCCTTGGCTGCTCTTTTTTTTTTTTTTTTTTTAATCAGTAATTCCTTTACTAAGGTAATCATTTTCTCAGCTCAAATCTATTAAAACAAACCAGAAAGGCTTTGGTAAGGGGAAAGAACACCAGTTTCTGTATGCCTGTTATTATTCGTATATGGCACCAAAACCTTCAGAGTGACTGAAATTGAATCTTAGACTCAGAAAGTGCTCAAAAAGAGCCCCCTTGCTGAAAGGGAGGGTTACCTTTTTCCTGGTTTCCACATAGATTTATTCCTTTCCCAGGATAGGGAATACCAAAGAGAATTTTAGCAAGTAACACTAAGGTGTATTCCTACAGCATTTATAACTGAGGTGTTTGGTTTGGGTTTTTTCCTGTTTCATCGCAAAAATCAGAGACATGCCCTCCTGTGTTCTGACCGCCTTCAGAAGTGTGACCATACTCACTAATTTGATCTTCTCAGGCCTTATCATTCTCGTCTTGTCCACTTCCTCCATGTTCATGTCATCTGTCCAATTTGATGTGGATTATTGTCTTAGCTCAAAACCAAATGTAGCACAGTGGTTCTGCAGCCTAGCAAATTGTAAGGAGCTCCCGATTCTAACAACTTTAATGAGGTATGGAGGTGCCTCATATTTATAGTCTTAAAACATGTGGAGATAAGAAAGTATTAAGTCATGAAGTCTTTCATTCTGCTAACAGTAATGCTATTTCTTTGAAGAACCTGTATCTGAAGTGCCACTGACCACTACCTACTACTTGGGGCAAACTCAAAATTTGATTTCATGTTGTCTATGTCTGTCCATATCATCATCAGAAGCTTTCCATCTCGCGAGAAGTATCGGTGATGTTGTAGGCAACAGAAAAGTTCTGTTCCACTTTGAGAAACACCTCCCTTTCTAACAAATTCCTCAAACTTCATGCTTCATTTGTGTTTGTTTGGATTTTTTTGGGCGGGGAGGGAGTTGGTTGTTATGTTGTTTGGTTGGTTGTTGTTGTTTTGTGGTTTTGGTTTTTGTTGTGGGTTGTTTTTTTTTTTTTTCCCCATTATTTGTCTTCTGCATCCTAACAGATGTAGTCCCAGTTAAAAAGATTGCATTGTGGGGAAAAGTTTTTCATGAGGCAATGAAGAGGATTCAACAAGAACCAGATTCCTTTGATTCCCTCCAAGGACAACTGTGGTTTCTTGCTGTATGGATATGAATAGGAAAACTTAAGCCAACAAGTCATTAAATGGTGCTCTAAAAGCTTTAAATATAATAATAGAATTTTAAAAGTCTAGAGTTGATCCTTGTCTCTAACAGAAACGTTAGCTATGTATGGTATTTGCATCGTAAATGAAATGCTTTCACTTCTAGGACAAGGATGATCGTTATCTAATAGCCAACGTGTTCCTATATGCTGACTGCTCATACTGTACAGTTTTTCTTAGGAAATACATGTAACATTTGTAACAAAACCTATATATTAGCACTGAACTAATTTTTGTACCATAATACCACTATGTAGGTATTATGTGGGCAAAAGCCTATGTACCAGACACCACACATAGCCTAGGATTATTTCACCCTGCAAGGAGTATGACCACTACTGATGCACACACAGTGAATTCATATTGTTCTTTATGCTTAAATTAATGAAGTTACAGCAAAAATTCAGATAAATCATGTTTTGAATGTGTGTTTTCCCAAAACATGTTTCACACACATCCTGCAGCTACTTATGTGGCGTTGGTTGAGTTTTTTTGTTTTGTGGGTTTTTGGTGGGATTTTTTTCTGGTGGGGTTTTTGTATTTGTTTTGGTTTGTTCTTTTTTTATATATATTTTAAAAGATACCTGGAGAAAGAGATCATCATCAGCTTTCTTAATACATGGCAAGCATAGTTTCCCAGAACGTAAGGAATGCTGACTGTGCCAGCAAATTGACCTTCTTATTAGGGGGAGCAGGCAAGAATTCCTCAAAGGTCTAGCATTATTTATTTTTGCTACATTCGTGTAGGTGGTTATTTTGGTAGTCAACAAGGTCTTGATTCACAGCTGAGAATTTTTTCTGTTTATTAAGGAACAACTTGTGGGTGGCAAATAAGAGTTCTGAGTCTATTCATTAGACTAAAGCTTAAAAACTATTGCAAGGTCCTGAGGTTTGACATCAATGGTTTCAGCATCTCTTTACTGGCAGATGCAGCCTTAAAGCTGAACTGTACAGAGAAAACTGATTAGCATCTGAACAAAAAAAATCCATGTTATAGTCTTCAGTGCTTTGCAGCACTTCGTGTAGAGACACAAGTTGTCACTACAAGCTTTGGAGTTTTGAAAATGTATGTATTATCTTAACATAATAAAGCTAGGGATCCACTGCAGGTCATCAGAAATGTCCTGTGCAGTGGTTACCAACAACTGCTGTCCCTTTCTTGAGCCTTGAATGGAGAGAAGTAGATCATTAAAAAATTAGATGGCTGCTATGGGGTGATTCATCTTTTCATCTCTTCTTTTACAAGAAAGAGTTAATTTTCCTTTTCATGTCAGCTTGAGAAGTTCTTACCTAGAAAATGTTGTATGCTCTGCATGTTGCTAAGCATTGCAGATGGTTTGTCCATTCTTCTAACAGCTGAACTCTGCTATGTCAGAAATGTGAATGCATGTTTGGAGCATCTTCAACTAATTTTATGTTGAACCAGGATGTTTATATCGGCAAGCTTTCACCTTATTTCATCTCAAAAAGAATGGCCATTACTGAATGTTTGCAAGACTATTCAAAATATAATACTGTATGTTACATATATGTATATTGTTTTTATTTACATATAAAATACTTATATATAAATATATTTTTAAACACTAGAAAGCATCTAAAGAAAATCCATGATGCCTCCAGAAGCATTAGGATGCAGCTTTAGAGCTTGTCTGGAGACCACCTTTTCCATTTGAACTTAGAGGTCATTTTATTTTCTAGTTGGCAGTTTGTTTGGGTTTTTTCTCCTCTTTTCGCATGCTAAGGGAAGTCAGTTATGTAGGAGTTTGCATTCCCTTTCCAAATGTCATTGGTTGGGACTAACTTCAACCTGTAATCAAAATCATCTTGTCAGTGGAAGAATAGGTCTCCCCTTCCTTCCTGCTCAGTAGCCGGTTGATTTAGCTGCTTTCTTCATTTCAGCTCAATAATTATGCATTACAACAGTAACACAGCTACTTTGTTTCATCTGCTAGCATGAGAGGAATTTAAGCAAAAAAAAAAAAAAAAAGCCAAATATAATCAAGGGCCTCACCCAGCTCGCAGGTATTGGGTTCTGCGCGGATCTGTAACCACAAGGCTGTGATCAGGAATCTTGATGTGCTAAAGCTGTTGTCACCTCCGGCTGGCTGGCAGCAGGTGGAGATCTCCGGCATCAAACTGGAGAAACCCCGAGTCCTAATTCAGTTGAAGTCTGTCAGTTTGCCTAAATATCTGAAGAAGGTGATTTGCCTGAAGTTCACTGGAAAAAAGCAATATAATCCCTTTTACCACAGAAATTATAACCTCCAAGAGAGAGGCAGCTGTTTGCAAAGTGCGTGTGTGTTCAGAAACTGTTTCTTCTCATGCTTTGCAAATGAAATAAAGTAAATGGAATGCTTTATGGCTTCAGTAGTAGCTGGGTCAGGTAAGAAATAAATTAGTATGCTAATTTGTGTTCTGTTTTGGACTTTATTTTGGAAAATACGTACTTATGTATAGTTAATACTTTCTTAACCATAATGTAGAAAAACAAATTCTGGAGTAAAGATTTTTTTTCACTTTTTCTTGTTTATACCTGTTCTAACTATTACACTGTATACACGTGTGTATATATATGTACGTGTATTGATTTCTTATAACCAAAAGAAATCAGTATATTCCTGTTTCTTCCAGTTGGTTAAATTATTCTATGCTATATGTTTTCAATTGAAGGCTGTCTGGTTTCCTTTGTTCAGAAAGAACACAAATTTTCAGGTGGGCTTTTTCAATTAGCAAATCCAAACCACAATTTGGTGCTATGATTAATATTTGATTAATATTGTTACACTGGAATAAAATCTTTGGTCTTAATAGCTGTAAATCTTTTTTAGGAAGTCAGCTTATTCTACTCTGTTCTTCCAAGCAAAACAACTGATAAGCCAATTCATACTTTTAAAATGGAAATGCTTTCAAACTAGATGAATTCTGAAAGCGTGTATTATTAACGTTTTGTTGACCTTAAAACTTTTATTCCTTCACTTGTTCCTTAGCTATTGCCTCATCGCTCTCAGTTTGATAACTCTATAGAAATCCGCATAGGAATGCAGGGTTATTTATCTTATTTTTTTACCCAAACACATAAATTTAAAATGGAACCTGACAATTTTATGGAAGGAATTTGCTTACGGTAAAAGGGTACGGGTATGAGGGCGTGAGTTCCGGCAAATACGTACCATGTAACCGCATGTGGTGCTTGTCAGAACACCAACTCTGTGCTGAAATCTCTTGTAACTTCATCGGGTGCTTAAATGTTTACATGGACAAAAATCAGTATTGGCTTGTGCTTGTGTTCTTCCCTTTGGCAGACAAGCTGACTTGGCCACGCTGTGGTTGCTGCGGTTGGCTCAGCTCAAGTGTGCGAGCAGGGGCGCGGGCAGCACAGCTCTTCGTGTCTGCGGGAAGCCTCGGCCCAGCACTTGCCTCTTTCCAACAGGAAAAACTTTTCAGCATATCTTTATTTGAAAATTTTAATGGAAGTTTAACATAATGATATATTATTTTAATCTGATTTTTAAAAAATTCTTTCTAACATACAGGGTAACTATTTTTTATATAGTTCAGTTACTATGAGAATTACTTTTTAAAGATGTTTCTAAGCTCTTGTTTTTATAGCCTAGAAGCACAGATTTGTTTCCCCATGCAAGATATGTGTATATATATGTAAAGGATTTTAAAAAAAAAAAGCTAGAATTCATTTTCTGGTCATTAACTAAACTGAAGGATGTCTAAGCCTCTCTTTTTTTTTGGATCATTAGTAATATGATGTAATGTTTGTAGTGGAAATTGTAGCTAGCAGTTATTTTGTGGATTACATATGATATCCTGTAAACAAGACTTCTCTGTATTATTTATGTGCTTTGATTTCTTAATCTGCTTTTGATTTTTTTCTTGCTCTAAGAATGTCTATGATTTCATGTTAATTTATACGATAACCATAGAATTAAAACAGCCGATAATAAAAAACTTTTTAGGAGCCTATAGTAAAATGCTGGATGCTCATGCCTCATACAATATTCCTTGGCAACTTGCAGACATATTTACCAGTGAAACAAAAGCAAGGGTGGGAGGATGTTGCTATTTCCAGCTTCCTAAAGATTTGCAGGAGGCAATCATTCTGCACTTTGTGTCCTGACATTTGTTTTTAGCAGCTTTGAAATTATTAAATTTAAATAGGCAAATAAAAAACAAAACTAAGCTGCATCTATTTTATTAATTAAACTTTTGAAACCTGAAACTGGAGCTTTCAGATTTTAAAAGTTATGAAGTAACAGTCTCGCTAATAGTGTGGTGTTTCTCTTCTGTTTACTAGATGAATGTTGCCCTGTTGTTTTAAGCAGGTGCAGAAAAGGATACATCTTTCAGTAGAATATCAGGAAAACTTATTTGTTTTATCTTTACAAAAATGATGTTAGCCAGCTCTTTAATGAACTTCAAACCAATTTTTTTTCAGCTTACAGAGCACAGGGAGATTCGTAATCCGTATGGTCTAGATTCCCTTTGCCATTGCCCGCTGTATGAAGAAGCCATGCACTTAGCAGAAGAAGGCAAAATTTATTCACGAGTGTTAAGGTACTGATTTATGTCTGTAATTATTTCCATGAAAAGCGAGAATTAAATATTCTACATGGAACTCATATTTTAGAAGTTATTTGTACTAGGTATTTTTTCTAGGAGTTTGACTTAGTTGAATTTTCTTGTGCTTCTTTTTTTAATGGTCTTTTAAACTCTTCTACTTTATACAGGACTGAAATGTTTGAATGTCTAGGAGACAGTGACTTCCTTGCTAAGCTTCACTGCATTCGACAAGCTTTTCAGGTAAATAGTCAGGAAAGTGATTCGTCTGTCTGTCTGTCTTGTTAAGCCTAAAGTATACGGCATTGAAACTAACAATGCGCTTACCCGTGCAAGCATTTTTATAACATGGTCTCAAAATGAATATTTTCTTGTTGCTTTTACATTTCTATAGTTTTAAAATAGGATGTATTTGCAGAGGAGTCCCAGTTTTGTGATTAGCTTTGGGACCTTTGCACCAAAGGCTTATTAGGAACTTGCCTACTATACTAGTGGTTATAATTATATTAAAGTTGATTGGAGTGATTAAGGTCACTTAGTATAACCTGTGAATGAATATGTGTATATTTTCTGAAACCTTTTCTAGATAATTCTTTCAGAAACATCAAACAGAATATTTCTTGCTGAAAGTGGAAGAAAAATTTTGTCTGCTTTAATTGTGAGAGCACGAAAGGTAAAAGCCTTTTTAGGCTAATGTTTTGTTGTTAATGTAACTTCCATCAGAATTCACTTTGCAGTGTAAATAAACTATTTCTCTTGTTAAGTTTGCTTGATACACATTGCTTTTACGTTACAGAATCCAAAGAAATTTGAAGATGTCTTTGACGAGATGATACATTTTTTGGAACAAACAGATCACTGGGATAACACTGAAATGGAACTTGCTGCTAGAGGAGTGAGTCTGGATTTCTGAAAAGTGCTTTTACCCTTAATTGTACAAACCGTAGCATCTAAAAATAAAATTTTACAGTTCAGAATTGTGGGAAAGGCAATTCTTTTTTGTTTACATTGCTGATTTAGAGAAATGGCATCTACCACTGCAGTTTAGTATCAGAAGGCACGTGGTATTTTTTTCAACTTTTCCTTTCCTCACGAAGTATCTCTAATATTCATTAAAAACAATTCTAAATCTGCACATTAATACAGAGCTAGAATATGGTGCATGCTGAATTCCACTGCTGAAAAATAAACTAGGTTACTTAGATCATGTTCTGATTTAATATAGGTGAAAAACCTGAATTTTTATGATGTTGTTCTGGACTTCATATTAATGGATTCATTTGAAGATTTAGAAAATCCACCAATATCTATTCAGAATGTAGTAAATAACCGCTGGCTAAATTCCTCTTTCAAAGAAACAGTAAGTATTTACATGTAATTTTCATAATCATTGTTCTGCAGTACGTTAGAATAACTAGATGGTATGATCAATACAACATTGGTGCGAGCATTCTGATATAAAATTTCTGTATATGCCGAAACTGTTCTTCTGGCGATCTGTGATTTATATCCTTAAAGCACAACGTAAAAACAAAGCTAAGTCCAACAACCACGGGATAAAGACTGTGTGTATTGTTTTCACAATAGCATTGATTTTGAAAGCAAAGAAACCTTTTAGATCAAGAAATTGCCAGTTTTCCATTTATTTGTGTCTTTCAACTGAAAAATTCCCTATAGAGGGGAAAAAAAAGATAACACACACAATTCTTTTTGTATTTGTGTGGTAACGTCGTGTTTTGTGAGTAGTAAATTATCTTCAGCACTGAAGGAGAAAAGCCCAGTACTGGTATCAGTATCTTGTATTTCACAGGTCCATATTTGGACAAAACTTCTTAGCCAAATCTGAAGCTATTGCAAGAATGTTTTTGCTAAAATGAAAAAGGACATTTCAGTGTGTTCACATGATACTTAATATCTAAAATAGTTGCTTATGTCTGAGCACACACTTTGGTATATAAGAGACTGGTCCTCAGTTTAACCTGGTGAATGTTGCTCACTGTTGCAACTGTAAAATCAGTCAAGGATGCCAAATTACATTTGAATTAAACTAAAGAAAATCTTGCGGAGTAAGATCTGAAAATAACAAATATGAACAACGTATAAAATTCGTTATTTGTATCAGCTGATATCTTATAGGTTTAAACTTTGCGTTATCACAAGATTGAAACTGAATAAAATACGCATCCCCAAAATATAGAAATATAGTATTCCGCAGATTGCTTCTTTTGATATGGAAAATAATTTTGCTTACAGTAAAGTTACTCAGGGTTTGGGGATTTTTTTTCTTTTTTTTTTTAATACCTTTAGGCTGTGGCTTCAAGCTGTTGGTCAGTACTGAAGCAGAAACGACAGCAAATGAAGGTAAGTTGCCTTGCAAAAAAGGGAACCAAAGTTACTAACTGGCTCCTAAGAACATGAAGTTCTGTTCTGTAGCTTTAGCAAAATTAATTACAGTCCAACCCTTAATCCTGAAGACATGTTTGTTTAGACAAGAGTCTGCCAATGGTAGAAGTTTAGTTCATGAGGCCCTAATATTAATATCATTTTTTTGCAAAAAGTCTTGGCTGGAAGATTTTCAACCTAGCTTAGGTCCAGTCGGCAGTGGCGACAGCAATTTCTCTGACTTACGGCCCCACACGTGTACCTTGGATTTTTGCAGACCAAGGTCGTTGATCTTGTATCTCACCTGCTTATGCCAGGATTCTCAACTCCTGCGTCATCTCCACAGCTGATTAGAATTCAGTCCTGTCCCTTGACCCACCTGAGGGCCCGTGCTCCTCACCCACGACAGGAGCTCTGTCGCAGCCTCCCCCGGCCCCTTCTGCGTCCTGCCCTCGCAGTGAAGGAACTCTGCACATCTCAAACTCCTCTGCACTTCCACCTTTGGAGGCTTTTGTTCCATCCAGGAGGCAAATGCCCGGTGTTTGTAAGAGCCGGGCCAAAGGCAGAGCTGAGGCTCTGCTGCAGGACACCCGTAGCTGTGAAAGTGGGTTTGCACAGCGCAGGTGGGGAATCTCTGCTCACCTGATTGCCACTGACTCCTTTCTCCGATTCTAAGAACAGCTATTTATGTGACTCCTAACTGCTAAAGACGTATTTCATCATAGAAGAGTTGTTTCCAACAGCAGTTGGTGTTTTGTAAAAGGTCTTCGGCTACTGTTATATCTTAAGATTTGAGGTGTTACATGCCTGTGTCGATATGGCTGGGAATTTTATATAAATAGATCTTTTCTGCACTAGTTTTATACGGAGGGATTATATCTCCAAAATAGATGTTATAGTAACCTATTACTTTCACCTCTATTTCAATGCACAACTACCTTACTCTGTAGTTCATTTGTATACTGAAGTCTCAATATTTATAAGTTTGTAACTGTGTAACTTTGCTCCTTGGCACTAGTTTCATCAGTGCTGCTGGAATCATTCAAAAGTGGATGAAGTTAAGCACCATGGAAGTCTTTGTAACAGAGACTAACTGTACCACAAGGAGTTTGATGAACTTAGATTTACTTACGGACAGTTCTTTAGTGCTACAGTTAGGTTATGGTTGGACTCGATGATCCTGAGGGTCTCTTCCAACCGAAATGATTCTATGATTCTTTATGTGGTATTTTATGTTTTAATTTATTATTAATTTATATTTTTATTATTTTTAAATTAACTGTGCTGATGTAAAATTATAAATATAGGTTTATGAGCATATAAAATAAACTCTACATTCATATATGGTATATAAATATAGACCATATTATATGAGTGCCTATAGGTTATAAAAATAACAAGAGGATGGACATTCACAGATACTTTGTATTTTTCTTTAGACTTCAAGATGGATTCTTGTGCATTTTTTTCCATTCAAAACTGTGAAGTTTGCTTATGTTTTGAAAGTTTCAGCTGTGCATAGTAATAGGGGTTTGAAGAGGAATAATTCAATACATTGATCTGTCATTTGGGAGGCAGACTGGATTCTTCATGATCTTTTTGGGCTTATGCCTATCAATCTTAAAATATTTAAAATACGAAGTACCACTGGAGTAAAAACCTTTTCTAAAAAATCATGAGACTTATTTGGTACAGTTGTCCTATAATTTAAAGGACTTCCGGTTATCACAGCCCTGAAGTAGTAGGTGGTTTAAGCTTTTCTCAAGACTTAATTTCATATAATAGAGATTTATAGTAGATTTCCTGTGTAACTTTTGTCTACGATTTTAACATCACCAGGTGCCTGATGGATTTTTTGCACATTTCTATGCTATATGTGAACATATCAGTCCTGTTTTGGCGTGGGGATTTTTGGGCCCTAGAAATTCACTTTATGACCTGTGCTGCTTCTTCAAGGTTTGCCACTTTTTTTTAATTACCACTTATCTTAATTATTAAAAAAAAAAATATTCTAGATTAAAAGAAATTAGGATCTTATTTATAAACAAACATTTGCATTTTCCTAAGATTAAGACTAATTGTAAGAAACCATGAATATAAATATTTTCGTATTCATTTTTTAAAGCATAGAACTATTTTGGACAGCCTATTTTAGTGTCTTTCTATCTTAGCACCAGAAGAATACATAAATGGATGTTTTTAGGAAATGTCTGAAAAAAAACCAGCTAGCATTCCATACTTTTTTCTTCTTGTAAGTGAATACTAGTTTATCCTTTTTTTCCACCCATAGGATCAAGTGCTTTTCTTCCTCAAAGACATTTTTGATTTTGAAAAAGTGAGATACTCAACTATGGAGAGTTTGGCTGAAGATCTTATGCAATTATTAATCCGACACACTGAACTTTTAATGGCCTATCTTGGAGCAGACTCGCTAAGACACATCAGTGCTTGTGTAAGTGGTCACGGGCATGTCATGACCAGTGGGCTCGTGGAAGCGAAAGTACAGTAAGCTTAAATCCCTGACAGATGAAATAGGGTGCACTTGGATGTACTCCTTCCCACCTTTGTCTAACCCCGGAGCTGTCATTGCTGTTACTGAGCAAGCGTCTGAAAATGTATCGTGTCGCTAAGTGTGGAAAAAGGACTTACGGAGGTTAAATGTACATCTGCGAAAAGGACTGGTGAGCATATTACTGTATATACCTAAATTACATTTGCAGCTCAGCTGTCACTGTATTTATAGTTCCTGTATCCCAAAGCTTTTTTTTCCTGTAATATTTGGGTAAAGTTTATTTATGAAATACTGTACTTTTGCACAGATAATTTGTAAGTGAAGCTGATGGAGTTATTTCCTTTAAAGGCTTACAGTACAAAGTGTTCATTAGAGAGTGTCCAAGTCATTGTCTGTCTAGATCTAGGAGGTGTTTCGATGGGGGTATATGCAGTCTCTGACTCATGTGACACGTGCAATAAAGTAATCACACTCACAAAAATGAACATGTTGCCACTGCCCTGAAATTACATTTGTGTGGGTGTAAGCAGTCATGTTGTACTACAGCGCAACAGAGCAATGCAGGAAATGCAGGCACTGTTGGGGCAGGAATGACTTCTGGTATGCATTTTTATTTTGTTTTAAAATACCTAAACATCATGAAGGTGTTTGAAAGCACTTATTTATATTCCAAAAGCTATGCTATCTTCATCAAATAGTTTAAAACTTTTCCTTTTTCTAAAACTATTACTACTTTATATGGTGGTGGTAAACAAACTAATAGCATTTGCAGTTCATATGTAGCATTTCAAAATATATTTTTAAATATGGGTGTATGATGAGATTTGTTAATCATGAAACAGCATCCAAAGCAGTGTTTTATAATTAAAAGCATTTCTGTCTTCCTCCCTTCCTTGTAGGAAGTGTCTATTTAAGAGGAAATTAAAGCAATTGTGGCCATCTATGTGCAATGCAAAACAGGCTCAGGATATGGAACCTGAACTTTAGATAGGAGCACAGCACAGTAAGGAGGTAGGAGGGAACTTGCAGTAAGATTTTTTTCCAGTGCCAGAGGTAATAAATGATGATGATCTGTATCTTTGAATTTCTGTAAGCTTCATAGGTAGCTTAGGCTTTTAAACTACACTTACATATGGTTTGCCACACAAAGCCAGCCCACAGGAATCTCGTGTCAAGTAATACAGAGTAAGTAATTACAGACTAATTCTAAATATTCAGATACTTGACAAGCATGTTGTTAAAATCTAGCAAACTGAAACAAACATGAATTATAAACATTTCAACTTTTGTTGCAAACACAACCCAAACCAATGATATTTGAAAAGGAAGGCGTGTATAATTCCATGGATTTTACTGAAGCTGACACTTTCCACCTTGTTGTACTCATTTGATAAATATAAAAATGATGAAAATGTGTCATATGACTTGTGTGAAATGCCAACTGACTGTAGTTTATTTTAAAAAAAAGTATACTTCTATGTGTAATAAAACAGAAATTCCAAATGCTGCTGTTGGCCTATCTCCGCCATTCAAGTTGCTGAACTTGCTCCATGCTGCACTTTTTTCTCTGCAATGTCTTTGATACCAGAATGTAAAGGTTTTTTTCCACACATCTCACTTAGATTAAACATTCTTTTTTCCCCTCAATCATACTGCTCAAAAGTATCTGTATTTTGGCAGCTTTTTGCAAATTTATGAATGAAATTATGTGGAACAATAGGGTTGTCTTGTCAGGTTCAGAATCTATAGGAATAGCTGGAAATAGATGTAACAGAGTAAATGGCAAGTTACACAGCAGATCTACTACCCGGAGGTTGCAATATGTCAAAGGAAATGATCTGCTGTGGTTTGTCTAGCCTAATAAAATGATATGAAGAAAATGACACCTTAACATTCATCACAGGAAAACAGAAACACACTTTTTCACAGTAGTAAATGTATATTTCAATGAGCGATTTTTTCATATTATTTATAAAAAGCTCTTGAAGGTGCAACAGTGTTGCAGATGATATTATAAATGTTTCCAGATAATTTAACAGTTGATCTTCTATTAAAACTGAAATGATTTTTGTTAAACAGAAGAGTGAAAAAGGTCTAATGAAACACCAAAATATCTAGAAAATGGATAAGAACCTGGTAATATCTGACTTAAACAAATGTATCCATTTAAAGTAGGAGCACTTCCTGCCCTGATAGAGCTCTCAAAACTCCATAGAATCAGGCTGGAAATTGGATGGGTATATTTTCCATCTGAAATAAAAGTTACAGTATCTGGTTGCTGTAAGATACCAACAACAAAAATGTTTTATTCAGAAAAAGAGAGAGAAAGGAAGAAAAAGAGAGGGAAAGGGAGAAAAAGTGAGAGGAAGAAGCCGATGTGCAGGTATGTGTGGGGAGGCTTTGCGTCTCCTCTGGTCTCTTTGGACCTTTTCCCCAACACATTCACATACACTGTCCTTCTAACTCCAGAGACAGATCTATAAGTTTAAATGAGAGACAGCTGTCTGCTCAGAACACAGAACTGCAACCAGTTCTGTTATCACCTAAGATTTCTGCACCTTAGCGAGGAGGTGGGTAAAGAATATCTGCTGATAACCAGCCATATGGCTTCAGAATTTCAAAAGTCCATGATCGTTTTTGAATACGTAAGTGCCAGAGCTGCACCAAAGCAATGACAATATAGTGCAATTCTACCTTAGTGAATTCATAATGAGAATTTGGTTTATAATGTCTACATTTTTAAATAGTTTTGAATGCCCCTCTCCATGCTAACAAGCTAAATTTAAAAGCAATCCTCTCCTGCCATAACTGTACTCCTAAAATCATAGATGTCGAACGTGGAGGGGTTATACAAGAATCAAATATTTATATCATTTGTAATTTAGTTGTAATCATAATCTCACTTTTAATGTGTTGTTAATGGTTGTTATACTTCACTCTTGTAGTCTTTGGTTTCTATCAAACTAAACATGTCAAATCAAGTGTCAGAGGAAGTGTATTTGTGAACTTTGTTGCGTAAATGAACTGCAGTTGTGTATATTAAATAAAATAATACAGGAAAACAACTGATGCTTATATAACTGTATCTAAAGTTTGAATTTGCTCCCTGAAGTCCAGCAAAAAATATTATATAAAAATTATATATAAATTGATAAAAAATAAATTGATATATATAAATTGATTAAAAAATTATATATAAAAATATTATATACATGAAAAAGAAATGGAATGGGAGCAGCTTTTGAGCTGCACAGTTTATTTTGTTGACTCGTTTAATTTTGCTTCTAGTAAAGGGTCCACAGCATTGATAAATTTTCAACACATAGGCCAGTGATCCACCAAAAAGCCAAATGTTGGTGTTTCTAGTCTTGGAAGTCAAAAAGTGATTCAGCCAGGCACCTAAATAAATGAAGAAAGCCCAGCCTAAGGCCGCCTGCCATAGCTCGCGGGGTGACAGGGACAGGGGCTGGGCAGCTGGCGAGATCCTGCCCATCAGAGTGGTTTCAGCGCATCCATCTCCTGTGCCACGCTCTTGTCCCTTTTCTTGCTTTTAGGAGGCGAGTTTTTTCAGGATTATTTCCAAACCAAACTGCTGTGGTGAGCTCCAGTCGTGGAATAAGGCTTCTTTGTGGGGTAACATAATGAAATAGAGAACATAAAATGTCTAATCCTTACTGCTGTAGAAGGGCAATGTATATATGTTTTGATCTGCCAAATTAGTTATATGTGTTAATCTGCTGAAAATTTATTTTACTGAGGCTCTGCCTGAACTGAAATCTTCTGCCTTTGCTTCAGAAATCGGAGCACAGCTATTTTGACAGTGGCACTGGGGAAAGTTCCTGTGCTGTCCTTCAAAAGACAAACACATTTTGTGTTTTAACTTATGTCCTTGTTCAGATTTGCAAAGCCTAAGGTTGCATGGTTATCATCCTAATATTTTTAGCTCCAGCTGCCAGCCAGGCTCCAGTGTGGCAGCCACAATACAAGTGGCATAGGAAGAAGAAAGTTTTGCACTGAAGACCTTGCAATTGAACACGTAGGAAAAGAAGTCGTCATTAAGCAGGAAAAGGAATGTATTCAGATGTAATAACATCATGTTTCTGCCTCTGTTTGTAAAGTTTCCAGAGGAGTGCTGCTTTAACGCGAACGCGCTCTGTCTCACAGGGCTGGCACTAGCTGGATTCCTCTCCGCTCCATCAGTAACAGTCACATTACTATTATTAGTCGATTGCTCTCCATGTGCCTTAAAACGACCCAGGACCTGACCCCCCTCGGTATAAAGGCTGCCGCGGGCAGGGCAGGGCAGGAGCCCGCGCTCCGGAGCGCTCGCTGCGGGTCCCGCTGCTGCCCGCGCTGCCTGCGGCCGGGAGGGGAGAGCGGCGCTTGCCGAGCCTGCGATACTCGTAAGTACGCGGTGCCACGGGGTGCCGGAACCTGCCGCGGCCCCGGGCAGGGATCTCTGGGGACGTGGCCATGGAACGGCCGGGGTGCCGCCGCCGGCAGGTCGACAGCGGGCGGGCTGCGGGCTGGCGGGTCCTTGTGGCCCCGTTCGCTCCGCCGGCATCGCCCGCTGCCCTGCGGCAGGGACTGCGCGGCCAGGAACGCGCCAGCCGAGCGGCGGCCTCCCCGCCCCGGTTATTTATAGCTCCGTGGTGCTTCCAGCCTAAAATAAGCCTGTTGGCCCGGGCGGCTGTCCGCGGCGGGGGGGCCCTGGCGGCGCGGCCGGGCTGCGCCCCCCGCCCCGGCGAGGGGCCGGGCATGGCGTGCGGAGCCGCGGGGCCGGGCCGGGACAGCTGCCGCGGCGCGGGGATCGCCTGGAATGCGGGCGCCGGCCGCGCGTCGCGACTTTTATGGAAACTTGCAGCGGCGGAGCGGCGGCCGCAGCCAAGGGGCGCTCCGCTGCCGCCAGCCCGCCCGCCGGGACCGCGCCGAGCTGCAGCGGCGGGGCAGCGCTCACAGGTAAGAGCGGCTCCGCCGGCGGCGGGTGGGAGACGGCGCTCGGGCGGCTTCCCGCGCCGCTCCTGCCGCGCACAGCCCGGTCCGCCCCGCGCTCGCCTCCCGCTCTGCCCCGCTCCCTCGGCCCTGCGGCGGGCCCCGGGCGCCCTGTCCGGCCCGCTGCCCCCGCCGCCCCTCGGCAACCCCGCCGCCCCTCGGCAACCCCGCCGCCCCTCGGCTGCCCCCGCCGCCCCTCGGCAACCCCGCCGCGGCCGCCGCGTCTCCTTCCGCCGCCGGGGAGCCCGCTCCGCCGGCCGCCCCCTCACAGCCTCGGCGGCCGGGCCGAGCGGCAGCGCGGAGGTCTGTCGGGAGGAGCAGCCCTCCTCGCACCGCGGCCCGGGCTGTGGCGGCAGCCGGCGAGCAGCGCCTGGGGGCGCCCAGCGAGGGGCTCCCGGGGGCGGGGGAGCCCTCACGGCGCGGGCGGGGGGCCGAGCGCTGCGCCCGGCGCGGCTGCGGCCGCCGCTGATCTGGAATGAAATCGGTGCGGGTAGCGGCTGCGGGCGCTGGGCAGCCCCGCCGGCGCTGGCGCATCCCCGGGCGGGCGGGAGCCGCAGCGGCAGCGGGGCCGCGTCCTGCCCGCGGAGCCTGCGGGGCCGGGCGGTGCGGGCCGCTCTGCCTGGTCAGGCCGCCGCTGTGCGTTTCATAAAAGTTAGTTAAACATCTCTGTGTTCATAAACCGCATGGCTCTACATAAAGAGGAGTTCAGCTTTGTTGGGGTGCTCTTCAGCTTGAGTGGCACACGGAGCGTGTTCATAGGTTTTACTGCATCCCGAAGTCTAAGACACCGTGGCTTGGAAGGAAATATTGGGTTTCTGTGATAACTTACAAACGATTTGTTATCAAGTTTGTTTTAGGTAAATAAGAGCTTCTGCTGAACACAATAAACATCTGCAAAAAAGGCATGTTCAATGAAACATATCAGTGTTTTGAAAATTAGTCAGCAAGTAGCCACATGCCAGAAAACTTAGTATCTTAACCTGAGACCTTAGATCTCTTAGAAAAATGTCTGATGAAATTGTAAAATAATAACTAGTCTTATAAGAGGGCCAAGTGTATCAAGGAACAGACAGAAGTGTGGGGATACGTCGAGTATATGTAGAAAGCACACAGTCTGGCGCCATAGAAGAACTGGGTAGATGGTTTAAGACATGCCTAAGAAATACTTTCTCTAACTGCATTTGGAGTATTTTAAATTAGTCTTTTCATCAGTGAAAGACGACAATCATTTACCACACTCGGATAGTCAGCTTTGACGCTCCTTTATCAAGGAATGGTGCGGTGGCCGAGCGCTCTGGAAGCAAGTGTGGGATAACGGAGCTGAGGGCTGGTGATGGTGTAAGGGCAGTTCAGGGAGCGATAGGAGTGAGGGACCCTTTGCTGTGCGCCGGGGGCAGCCGTGTCCCCTCGGATGAAGGTGACGGTCGTCACGGGCGTCAGCGCTACCAGCAGAGTGGGGCTGGTGAAGTGGGAGCAGCGCTGGTCTCCTTTGCGGCACGGGCACCGTGTTCAGGCTGAGTTGGCCATGAGGATTTCAGAGAAGTGACAGAGAGGCATGGGAGAAGGGCAGAAGCAAACTGGAGTAGAGCTTCGTGGCCATTATTTCGCCCCATGTTTCAGTACCCTGATCTCTGAAGTCCTGTCAGTGAAGTCAACAGGAGTTGTGCTCAGATCATGCTGTTTCTCTTCGTCTGCTGTGACACGGTGATGGATTGAGGAGCTATGGCATGGGGCAAAATATCCTGACTGTTGTCTCAGGGATCTCAGTTCACGATTTACTGCCACCCATGATTGGGGTCAGCAGATATCTTGGAGCATGAAACCACAGCCAGAAGATCTCAGTGGGGCTTCCCCGTGTAACAGACCAGGCTCTCAGCCCCGTTACATTTGCTCTGGAGCTTACGTACCCCATAATAGTACCTGAAGAAAATAAGGAATTAACAGAGAGACCTTTTCTACAGAGAAGGGTGATTTATTTTTTTAAAACAGGAGTTGGACTGCATGGCACTGTCACATTAAGATTATTTATAGTTGTGTAAACAGACATAGACAAAATCCTTTATAATAAATATGTTTTTATACATAACATCATATCTGCAAGGACTATTCTACTCTAATGTGAGATTCTCAATAAATGTTGAAGTGAAATAATTTCAAAGATTGAGGAAATGATTGTGCATGAAATTGAATTATCTGGGCCAATTGTCGCAAAGCATCCTAGTCTTTAATTATAAGGATTTCATGAAGGAAATATAAGCAAGTGGAAGTAGTTTTGCATTTTCTGTTTTATAAAGTGTGATGTTTAGGCAGCTGGTGTTAGTTGTCGTGACTCCTTGGCTTCAGTGGGGCTGACGGTTTGTGCCAGTTCAGGATCTTCCCCTGTGCATGATAATCTTAGTATCTACTTTAGTATCTGTAATTTAGTACAACAACTGGTAGTGTCATTCCAGACGAGTTACAGTAAGGACATAAATGCTGCGCATCGCTCTCTTTCCCCTCCTCTTGCCAGTTCCATTTAATATTTTGTTAAATATTTTAACATTGTGGACTGTGTTTTCCTCTCCTAAGCACTTTGGCTGCAAGTAGTGACTTTCCAACTCTCACAATATGGTTTTCTTATATAATGGCGTCTTCGAGAGTAGATCACAAAGACGAGACAGATGGTAAACGTAACTTAGACTGTGCCGGGAAGGGCTTATTTATAACTCACAGTAGCCGCAGGACAGCAGGGGGCCCTCCCGAAAGGAGGAATCGCAGAGCAACTAGACTTTTTTTGAAGTCCTGGCTTCGTACTCCTGTTGTACAGAGTAGTGTTCAGTTCAGGAAAATGCTGGTATTTTCCTGTGGCTCATGTGAGGATGTTAATCACTCCACTGAAGATCAAGAACTTTTATGTTTTCTAGTGAAGGGTAATTTTATTATTTGTGGGAGGTTTTTCTCTGGTTAAAGCTGCACAACATTTTTTGATCAATTGAGGACTCCGACCATCTTTAAGAAATGGAATTAATTACATTTAAGGAGGTGCATTTGGGGACTTGTGAACCATCAAACCTTCTGTGTCCCCTTAGTGGTTTTCTTTGTTCACTTTGATTATTTTTTCTAAAGGAAGGTTTTAGGGAGTCTGCATGAAAAGTTGAGGTAGTGCTATGACCATAACAAATTGAGGCATATCAGAGGTGGTAGCTTAACCGTGGTAGCTTACCCATTTACAGCAAACAAATAAGATGCTTTAAAACAGCTGGGTTTTTTTATTTCAGAGTATTTATTTGCTTTGTATTAAATTTTCACTTGAACCTTCCTAGGGAGCCCTCTCTGCATTACAGCCAGTCAAGCCATTCCGGTAATGGCATTTTCTCTTCCATTCAGTTCCAGAGGTGGGACCATTGATCCCAGGATGGAGGTTAAATTTCTTTTCTAGGAAAAACCTCCATGTATACCTCCTCTGAAAGTGGAACTGCAGTCTAGTACTTCCTTTGTAAACATTATAACACCAGACTAACATTTCCTGAGATACCTTGTTTAATCTTAGGGAAGGGAAAATGTATAGAAAAAAATCAGGCTAGTGTCAGGTGAATGCTGGAGTGATGAGACTGGACAGGCCAAGAGGAGCCTAGTAACAAGCTCCATTCATTTTTTCATCATGTTATGTTCAACATTATAATCTGGGACTTTTGTGAGTGAAAGCTTAAATGAGAAGCTCTTACAGGTTTTCCTGAGACGTGTTGATCTCAGGAAAAAAAGACGAGTCTGAATCTTAAGATTGGACAGCTTCATAATTGGAGAACAAATCTCTTCTGAAGTAAGTACATATACAAGTAGACCCTTTTGCCTCAAGGAATAAGCGTTACTTGTATTAGAAGTACTCTGTGGGAATATTCTTACTACAGAATGAGAATATATATATGACTTAAAGATATAACTAGTTCATCTCAAAAGGGAATTAGTAGGTCAAGGTTTCTCGAGTCGGAAAATTTATTACCACATACTTTATGCAAAGAATTGGCAGGTGCTGAAGGTGCCGCTCTTCCACAATTTGCAGGTGTCAAGACTTCCTGACTTGGCCACTTTGGTTTTCTCAGCGACAATACATTGACTATGTGGATCCTCTCTAATGATAAGGCAGATACAAGGAGCTTCAGTCGCTGTCGTTCCTCAAGCAGTGGTCGCTGCCTCACGGACCTAAGCCAACACTCAGGGAATGCTTCTTTTTTTTTTCTTAAACATTCTGGTTTGTCTTTATTAGAAATGACTTATCTGCCTTGTGGGGTGCCGGGGGCAGGGTCCTGCTGCTGTTCCTGCTCAAGGTTTGCCTGCCGTGGAGAGCTGTGAGAGTGCAAACATGGGCGGTGTCATGTTCAGCAATGCCCTACTGCTTTAGATCCATATCTTTTAGCATCAAAGGTGGAGGTAGGATGACTTGCAGATGCAAAACGTCTTGCAGCCAGCTGGCTAACCTTCAAGCACATTAAGAGTTAGTGATGCCAAAGAACTGGAAAGTAGCCTAAAGTAATAGCAGATATGGCAATAATCCAAATGGCAGAACCGTATCTGCCATCTTGAAGGCCCACAGCCTGTTGGACTGGTACATTTTTGGAAGTTCAGACAGCAGGAATTTGCAAAAAAAACCCCAACCTTCCAACATTTGCACTTTTAAATAAAATTTCAGATTGGTTATTTGAGGGTAGATCTCGTTGCTGTCAGCAATCTTAGTGACGCTGTCGAGGGGGTCAGGTAGTTAGAGCTATCGGAAAGGTTCAAGACACAGTTGATCCAAAAGCTCAAAAACTAAATTGCATTCTCAGACTTGTAAACATATCTTCTTCCTACAATTCATTTTGCACAATAAGCAAATCAGACTTCAGAATAGTCAGTTTTCAAATAGCTTTAAGATGAAGCTGTACGGATGGGGCCTGTTGCTGCAGTGAAGGTTGACGGTCATCTTCACTTGAGGTGTTTGGGTGAAATGGGATTCCTTGTGAAAGATTCTCCTTGGGCCTTACTTCTGTGCTCCAGCCCTGTGTGAAGGCTGGAAGGTCCCTGTGTCCCCGGCCACTTCAGTGCGTGACGTTCCTTTGTTTTCTGACAGGTTCATGCAGTAAGTCTTTTGTTCAGCTTCTGTATTTTAAGTACAAGGCTAAAGGCTATCAGTCACAAGTAGGCAGAAGAAATTTAGAAAGTAGAGATGTAAAAGAAGAGAACAGATAAGGACTTCTCTAAGACCCGCTTAGAAAAATGGGGAAGTCAAAGTGTTTTAACTAGTTTTAAGGTTATACTGATCACAATGGGGATTTTACTTACGTGTGTGAAGTAAGCTAAAGCTTACGAAGAGGTGCAAACCCAATAGCACAATATACAAATGCATATGAAAGTGTACAGGGGCCTTGAAGCACCAGAATGCTAGTGAAGTTATCTGACTTCCTAGACACAACAGAACTTTAACATGCTATTGCTAATCTGAAACAGTCTAAATAGGAACTATCATAACACTTTGTAATTTTATGTTCATGTGTTGACAAGTCACAAACTGACATGCCTTGGGTTCCTATCAGTCTACAAATAAGGTATTTGCCAACTCCGATTTGTGGAGGAATGACTTTCCATACTCATTTGTTGAAAGGGAACACCCCGGTGTTCTCCAGAACATCTCTGCAGAGGCTGAATTTGAAGAGTTTGGAACTTGCAAATCAGGGCAGAGATTGGCAGCTAAATACTCCTTTCATATGTTGTGACTGCTTTTGTTTGGAAAAACATCCCAAGATACTGAAGAATCTCATTTGATTTGGATAGCTACAGCATCACCAGTGAGCACTGACACTGGTGTATTTTTGAAGAGCTTGTATGAAAACAACTCTAAACGTTCATTATTTTTAACACCACGTAAAAATTCTCATGCTTATAATGTGTTTGCACTTAAGAATTATAAAATTTAAATTGCTATGCTTATAATGTGTTTGTAATTAAGAATTAGAAAACTTAAAGGCTAAGAACTACTAAGAACTTAACTTTCCATCTATGTCCTGACATCAGTTCCTCTAAACCACAAGTGGGAAATCCCTTTCAGCTGCTTTATACTTCGAACCTTTGTGTCCGTTTGTTTGCACTATGTTTGGCACACTGAGTTTTTAGGCTTGCCTGGGCCTCAGGGTATCGGTGCAGTACAGCCAGCAATGGCACTGGGGTCATGTCATGATTTCCTTCCTCCCACAAGCTCTGACAGACACCTTGTGATTTAAAAAAAAGGAGAGGGGAAAAAAAAAAGGAAAGAGGTTGCCCTGAGGTTGAAGTGCCTTTCTGTTGAGTTCCTAATAAATACCACGTAATTTAAAATTTGTAACGCTTTTCTCTTAAAAAACGCAGTGCAATTTCCATCTCGCAAATAAATTATATAAATACTTTCTCTAAGGTATGTATGTGTCTTACCTAACTCGTTTCATAGTTTTTAGCACTAGTTTTCCCTAGAATAGCCCTAGGAGAAAGGAAACCATTGTTTTGTGTTCCTGTATGGGGTGAAGAGCTGAGGGAGTTGCCAGCCTGGCTGAGCCTCCAGCAAGAGCTTCACCCGGGCAGGAGATGCGGCTGCTCCTCTGACGCGCAGGTGGGTTCCCATCCAGGGCCGTCTGTCCTGCTCTCGGGGCTGCGGGAGGCTGTGGGGGTTTGGCCCGAGCCCTCTGCAGACCTCCCGCAGCCGCAGCTCCCTGGCTCCTGTGCCCCACTGAAGCGGCGCGGCGGTGGCGCAGAGCACGTTCCTTTCTGCTGGCACCGCGATCCAGAAAAACAGTTTCGCAACACACCAGCCAGGGAGCTGGCTCCAAGTTATTATCTTTTTTTTTTTTTTTTTTAAATGGAAATTTAAACCCAATAGCTAGGACTATATAGAGGGGTTATGAGCATGAATAGTGAATCATAAGCTTGTTCTTGTAATTACTGTTGCATACTTAGAAAGCCTCCAAGGAACAAATGAAATTGTGATACATTGATTTCAGCCTATGCAAACTTATACAGGATGATGATTAAAGCACCGTTTAAAAGGAAAAGAAAGGAATATAACTACAACTGTTTCTTTCAGGTAGAAACTGAAAGCAATCTTAAACACATCAGGTGCAGAGCACAATACAGTAGCCATGAATGACATTGCACAGAAAACTGAGGTATGTACCAATTTTAAAGTAATGGAAATAATGTAGTAATTTACAGCTGATGTTTGCAAAAAAGAGTAATTACAAACAATTATACTGTAAGTCTGCTGGCATTGCTGCTCTTCTAAGACAGTAGAAGGGCATTTGGAAGTAGCTTAAAGAAACTCTGATTTGATGGGATCTGTGAAATATGTTCTTACTGTTATTAAAAAAATGATGGAGGAAGGCAAAATAAAAGTAACAAAATACGAAGAAATTTTAAATGTTGGGGGGAAATGAAGGGCAACATTCACATTTAATTCTAAAACGTAAATATTAGGCTACTTAAAATATTTATTCTTCCAACATAGACTCACTGAGCAACAGGAACAAAAACTACTGGTTTAGGTGGGAAACATAAAGCCTCGCTTATTTTCATCCAGTTTTCTCAGCACTACTGTATTGAGAGCATTTCTGTAGTCATTACAGTAAAAAGAGAGAAAACTTCACAGTAGTTCTGAAAAGTGGGAACTTCTCTTGCTGTTTGGGATTGTTCAGAAGTGCCCACTGGCTGCATCAGCGTCCTGCAAGTCCAGTGATCCTGACACTTCGTAATGTAAAATCACCGGAATTTTGAGTTTCTCTAAATATTAAAGAAGTACATATAAAATGTATTGGAAGTTTTAAATAAACAAATAATACTATTTATTTTAAAAACATACATGGCTGTTGAAGTGTTGCAGAGGAAAACATACATATTGTATTTTATATGTGTGTCTTTATATGGGTTTTAGGTGCTGGGGACAGAGAGGGCTCTTTGGTGATTGCTTATGATTCAAAGCAAAAATATAAACCTCTGTCTCATTTTTAAAGCCATAGTAATTGAAAATGCACATTTACATAGTTCCTACATTTAGTTACGTAGCTATTAATTACAATTACTTATAGCTTAATACAATGCTAAATGTTGTTTTGTGTATTTTAGTATTTATTGCTATTTATGAACAAATACAATGATGCTTAATAGATGGTGGGTAGCGGCAGAAAGTTCCTAATCCCAAATGCACTTCTGTTTTATGTTCATACATTCTTTCTAATCCAGTCTCTCAGAATATTCCTGTCCATCTGTTTCACCTTTCTTTTTCTTATCTTCATTTCTTCTTTATCTTCACCAAGATTCTGCTTTCTTCATCTAAACCCGTCCAAAAATCCTATGTGCCCAAGCTTCACAAGGGTGATGTAAAGGATAAATTTGAAGCTATGCAGAAAGCAAGGGAAGAAAGAAATCAAAGGAGATCTAGAGACGAAAAGCAAAGAAGAAAAGAACAATATGTTAGAGAGAGAGAATGGAACAGGAGAAAGCAGGAGGTTATTTTCTTTGCAAATATTTTGTGTTATTTTAATATTGAATATCTCATGTGAAAATATTTTCACATTATTTTAAGACAATTTTGGAATTTTATTTAATTTATAAAGACGGTTTACTTTCTGTGTTTTATCAACCAGATGAAAGAGCTGCTTGGATCTGATGAAGACGATGACACAAAATCATCTAAAATAGAAAAGGGTTATGTCCCAAAGCTGATAGGTAAGAGAGGTCTCACGTGAAAGGCCACAGAATTCACTAGGTAAGTATTAGATCTGACTGCTGAACTGTGTATTTCATGTTCACAGGAACCGTTAAAGGCAAGTTTGCAGAAATGGAGAAGCAAAGGCAAGAAGAAGAAAGAAAAAGGATGGAAGAAGAAAGAAAACGCAGAATTGAACAAGATATGATTGAGAAAAGAAAAATTCAGAGAGAATTAGCAAAAAAAGCACAGGAGGTATGTTTGTCTGATCACAATAATCGGGATATAATTGCAAACAACCAAATCAAGAAAAAAAAGTTTTGAATTGATCAGAAAGATTTGATCTTAAGATTTATGACAGTAGTGATTTACATGGGAGATGCTCAATGGGATGGAAGTGGGGAGTAACGTTCAGAGAATCGTCACTTCCTTATGGTAACAATTTGCTTAAGCACTAAACTCGAGTTACAGATGAAGCCAGGCAGGCATAAACCTGGTAGGAACGTGAATCGGGCACAAACTTTGGTGTTATATGCATACAAGAGTTTGCAGAATTTACTAAACTGATTTGAAAATGTTTCTTTTCTTTTACCAACCCTTACTTTAGACAATTTTTGCTTATACATTAGTGATACGGTTCAGTGATAGATGAACTAAGGCCAGCAAGAATAGGAAAATGCAATTGGCAGGCAAAAATGAGAAGATACTAATGGTGTAAAAAATCACAAAGCATGAAGATTCAGATAATGTTTTATTCTGTTGCAAATTTTGTCTTTTGTCGAGTTTTGCATTGGGGTGTCATATTTGATTCCTTTTGTAAGTTTTCTTCAGTGCTGCAAGTAGTGCATTGAGAGTGAACATCTAAATGATAGACTAGAACCATACATACCATGTAGAATTTTAGAAAGTATATTAGTTTTAGACAGTAATGTATAGAGACCATATGAAGCAAATACAGCACTAGGCTTTCTGCAGGAGTTGAGGGAAGACAACATCGCTTGAATCAGAAATAATCAATGACCTTGCTTTAGCTTTTTCTCTCTTCACACAATTCTGGAACGCTTCAATGAAGAATGGACATCTCAAGTTTTCTTCTCCGTTCGTCACTGAAGTGTTACGAAAGCTTTAGTCTCTTTTCTGTGGGGTGTTTTCTGTCATGTTCCCTCTTCCTCAACAAGCTCACCTGTGTGCAGTATTCCAATCAACGTTCAGTCGTTACCATCTCTCTGAATTTAAGTGCTACATACATGTCACTGATACAAAAAGAATTTCCAATTCTGTGTTTGCAAATCTAAGGCAAAGAGCCAAAATAATGTAATCATATGAAATTCTCATTTAATAGATTGAGGACTTTAACAATACGGGAACTGAATCAGCAGCAGAGGTAATCAGATTTTTTTAAAGAAATGTTCACCTAACCTACATTTTTATTCACTTTGTCTTATTATTGTAATCTGGGCTGGGAAAACCTAGAAAAGGGCACACAAACCTACTTAAAATTCAACCAAGGAGCTAACAGATTTTTAACTTATGCAGAACTATATGTCTGTACTTTAAGTCAATTTATTTAAGTTTGAAATAGAGTCTGCACTGTGAGTATTTTTTGTTAGTTAAAAACATCTAAAATGCAAATATTCAAAGCCAGCAGAATGATTTGAGGGACACTGGCAATGGTGCTCTAACTCCTCTGGCTTTGAAAGTATCATCTTGAAAGCTCTTTGCCTTGAACTTGAAATTAAAAGGGGATTCTGTCAATATATAGATATTTGAACACCTTACTCAGTTTTTTTTTTTTTTTAATTGACTAATTTACTGTATGGATTTGGATTTTAAGTCTTGCAAATATATGTTTAATTTCAAAAAGCCAGGTCCAAAAGTCCTATTGTCTTTCACACAAGAAAATCAAATTCCTGCTACAGTTTTGGAAAGACAAAAAGAAAAAGAAAAGATAACATGAGTTTTAAGTTATTTGACAGTATCCCTGTTAATCATGGTATTTTGGGGGGGGGGGAAGGAGAAAAATCCACCACCCTGAGTAAAAGGTATTTTGGCAACTGGTGAAAATAGTTTTGAAGCAGCAACATCCTTGAAAAAATTACTCTGCTGACAAATTACATATTGCTCTCTAGAACTAACTTATTCCAACCGCAGTGTATCCTTTACATAGTAAATACAAGACTGGAAGTGGAGTGTGGCTCCAACTCCAATGTTTTCAAAATTTCACCTGTTGTTCTGCAAACCGTGAATATTTGTAACTAACGGTTAATGAAAATTTGAAAAGAAATCAAGGAGTTTGCCAGCAGTTATGTTTAAAATACAATTCAGTCTTGATGCTCTTCAGATGTTACAAGAAATTAGTGACTTTTTTTGGCAGATGGGTTTATTCTTGTTGCTCATACTCAGTACAAGTAATTCTTCCGGAAGCTTTTGTGCACACAGGTGAAAACAACAGTTTCATTAAGAAGTGAGTCTGTCTAGAAGTCAAGCTTTATAAAAATATAATAAATATCTTTTTGGACAGGAAGGGGATGATTCACTGCTAGTTACAGTAGTGCCTGTAAAACACACCAAAACACCTGGGAAGATGAAAATAAACTTTGGGAACACAGGAAAGGAGAGAGCAGAACAAAGAACGAGACAGGATGAAGAAATGAAGCTAAAATATGAGGAACAAAACCAATTCCTTAAGGAAACCAAGTGCCATTCATATGTCATGGTAAACCACTCACCTAAAAATACCTAATAAATAAATATCTATTATTTAAGATATAACTATTTCATTTTTCTTACACAGGGTGAAAAGGAAGACAATGAAACTCAAGAGCCTCTGTCTCCTGGTAAGCTGAAGGTAACATTTGAAGAACTTGAAAGACGAAGACAGGAAAATCAAAGGCGACAAGCAGAGGAAGAAGCAAGACAACGTTTAGAAGAGGAAAAACGTGCCTTTGAAGAAGCGAGACAGCAAATGGTAAATCCATGCTTTGTTCATGTTGTTACAGAATTTTCATGTAGGATGTGCTTTTACATTCTTTCCTGTATCCAATTCTTCTTTTTTCTTATCCCTTAACTCTATTTCAAGCTGTAGAGAATCTCAAAACTGTATCACCATTAATTTTTGAAAGATGTATTTTTGACCTTAGTTCTAACTCAGTAACCACACTGGCATAATGCTTTAGAGATTCCTCTAGTAAAGCCGGAAAATATGTGTGGTTTACATTTGCCAGCAATCTTGGCAGGTTTTAGATCTATGCTTTGTGGCACCTTAAGCTGTAAGTCCTCAGGAAGATACTACGTTGTCTGTTTTGTTCTTAAATAGTGCTTCAGATGTTTCAGTAGCCACTTTTTGATGAAAACATTCTGTAGTAAGAGAATGCTATTTTTATTCTCGTATTTATTTATAAATATGATAAATACCTCAATTACAACTTTCCTCTTATGGAGAAAGAGAAAAAAGGTCAACTCTCTTGTATGTATAGACATAAACAAGAATAAACTAGGGCTTATTCTAGTAATTTCTAAATTGTCAGAAATGTAGCTCACAATTCCTGGTTTCTATTACTTGCAGAACTGCCTCCATATGTATTCTTTATCATAAGCTGAACTTATTTGGATCGTCTATAAACAGACCTCACTATAGTTTCTTCTTTGATCATACTAAAGGAATCGAGCACTTAGCATGAACAGAAGATATACCAGATCATTTAGTTCTGTGTTTCCTCACTTTACCACGCTCCATTTCCATTTTTAAAGTTCTGTATTTAAATACCCATCCCCTGTACAATCACGATCATTATGACTTTGTTAATTTATGTACAAAGGGACTAATGAGAAATGAGATTTTAATCATCCATGAAATCTTTGAAAATATTATTTCTAGGAATTTGCTAACTCTAACTTAAAAAGAGTATAATTATGAATGAACATGCTTTGACAAACAGCTCAAGGTCACTATATTGACCAGATTTCAAAAACATTAAAGAAATGGATATTCTCAAGGACGAAAACCCCACAGAACCTCCAGAAACCCGAAACACTGAAATTCCCAACTGGTCCAAAGTGAGAGGGCTCTAGGTGTAGGCCGATACTCCAATTGTAGTTTACTCCTCCACCCCCAACTCCAATAAATCGCTTAACCTTTCTGCACCAATAACCTTGACATTATGGCAATAATGCACTTTTTTCTTCTTATTTGGGGGTGGGCAAGGGATACTAGTGAAGGAGGAGAGGGAAGAAAATGAAGGAGAGAGAACTTCATGGAGTCACTAGTCATTCTAACTGAAGTTTTGTTCACATCTCCCACCCTTAGGTATATGCATTTATGAACCAATTAATATAAAGTAATTTACAAATTCTCTATTTGAAAAGAAATTTTCTAATATACAGTTTTATCTGATATCCGTGTTTGTCAAAATTTTCAGAAGTTTCCTTAAAGGAAGAGTTCAGCAGTTAATTTCCTTCAATTCTTTCTTTTTTTCCCTTATCAATTCCAAATAAAAGATGTCCGTAATTCCCTTGACTGGCTATCCCACATACCAGTCCCAGGGCTGCTTGCAGGTTACAGAAATCTGGATTATCAATCTTCTGACAGTCGCCAGTCAATTTCCTCCAGTAACAAATAAAGTTCCCTGAGGTATCTTCTGAAGATGGTTCCTTCTTGTGTTCTTGATCGCAGTTTGCAAACCACAGGCTTCTCTTCGCAGAGAGGTGCTCACTAGAGATAAGCAATAGTGAAGAGATCCCAGTATATCAATTCCCTTTCTTCAGTGATGATTAAATGTCTAAAAAGAAAAGAAACAAAAATCTCAGTCTAGAGTAATAGCAAAATGTTGATAGATTTAGTTTTGCTATAAAACTCTGATTTTTTTTTTTTTTAACTCGTAAGTGCATTGGTGAAAACAATGTATATGCAAACAAAAAAGACTTGATGGCATAAAGGTCTATGAAAGTGATGTAAAGAAAAGTGAATATGGAGCCATTTTCAGTATTCAACCCTGAAACTGTAAAATATGTACTTAATTGTTCAGCCTTTACCTGATAACACATTGTTCTTTGACTTACACACTCAACAGATTTTTAAAAATTATAGAGGCTACATACAGGATCCTGAAATGCGTTTCTTTTTTCCCCTCCCCTAGCTAAAACCAAGACTAAAATGTTTCTTACAGGAATCAAACTCTTGATAGTTATTTTCCCCCCCAGGAGAGAGAGAAAAAAACCAAACCAAAACAACAACAAAAACCCCACCACAAACAACCAAACATTTCTAAAAGATCAGAAAGGAATTAATGGAGTATTTATTTACTATAAAGAATATTTCTATGTTTGGATAAGTCCTTTCTCTTTTTTCCTCTCCCTCTTCTCTGAAGATAAATGAAGGTGGTGAGGAAGAGTCTGAAAATTCTGTTAAAGAATTCCGTCCTGGTAAACTCAGACTCAGTTTTGAGGAGATGGAGAGACAGAGGAGAGAAGAGGAGAAGAGGAAAGCAGAAGAAGACGCAAGACGACGCATAGAAGAGGAGAAAAGAGCATTTGCTGAAGCAAGGAAGAACATGGTATGACAGTTTTGTTTAGTACCTAGTTTACTTTTTACCTAAGTCTCCAAGGAACTAGAAAGCAGCTCTGGGAAAAACCTTCACATACAGTTAGGAATGCATGCTTCAACTCCTTCATTAATTAGCTCACCTCTCACTACTCATTAGAAGGTAGGGGGGGTAAACTAATCAAGTTTGTTTGCCAAAAATCATAACAGAACAATCCCTCCTCACAGCAAGCCTAGAAAGAATTTCAAATAATTTAGTCAAAACCAGATATTGTGTCTAATGGGCATTATTATGCTAGATGCAAGAAACTAGGAAAACAAAATGTTTTCACAATGAGGGTTTGTTGTTTGCTTGCTTTTTTTTTTTTTGAGAGAGAGAGGAGCGTAATTCCTTTTACTTCTCCAAGTTTATGTCCCTGCCTTTACAGGATGTCCTCCAATCAGTTCTTACTAGGTAAAGCATAATTAATGGCGTATTAGAACATCACGCACTGCAAGTACGAAGTTTAGTCATCTCTGGCCCCTTAGGAAGGAAAAACTAAGAAGGTTGAATTCCGCTACTGATGTTTTTATTGCATTTCACTGCTTGTTCAGAGAAACAGAAAAAATAACTTACGACATTGATCATGAGAACAATTTGTAATATGGAACTTCCTTAGGCAAATACAGATCTGTGTGATACACAATGACCTCTAAAATTTAAGATTATATTGTAGACAAATTTTCAGGAACCTAGGACTGACATACTGACACTGCCTGAAAGCAGAGAAAGATGCCCGATTTCAGAGGGTGGCAACAACATTATTTATAAAAAATAACTAGCATGGAGCTTTTCACTGTATTCTTCATGCTTATTCCAAGTTTCCGGAATATATACCTTGGGGTGTAAGCCAGTTACTTATGGGTGAATGTTAGGATATACAGTATTACATTATACAGCTACCAGCTAAAACGAAGTATTGTTTGTTTCAAAAGGAAGGGCAAGCCGTGCCATACGAACTGTGGGATAACCCACCCACTTGGTGGTGTCTTCCTGCATTCCCCTCTGTAGTTTCATTGGGAAAGACCAACTGTATGCTTAATAAAACTTTCTTCATCATTCAAGCCAATGCTTTTGAGACAAATTAAAGCTTTGACTGCTAATATTGCTAGCAGTGCTCTCTCTGCCTGGAAATTGGGCCAAAGACAAGACCACTACACTGAAAGACTACCCAGAGAAACTGCCATGTAAATTGATATTTGATATTGTATGGGTAAGCAATTTTGGAAAATAGTGTCTGTCCAAACCTCTGATGAGAGAAAATAGAAGCTAAAGCCACTAGAAAAAAAAAAAAACCAAACCAAAAAGAGTGCTGCTGGATTTGTGCCATTAGAATTTTTGTGAAAAGCTGGCAGACAATGAAAGGAAAGCAGGGAAAGTATGCGCTGTCTTCTGTTTCTTCCTGCTTTCAGGAGAATCTCTTTTTTTCTGGCTGAGCCTAGCAAGCACCTACACTCAAGTGCACGGGCAAGAAAAATCTCACTGATTAAACAGGGCTTTCTCTATTAGATGCAGCACAGAGTCTCATTGCACTGTGACAGCAAACAGTGAAAGGCATTTGGTAATTTAAAAAATTAACTGAATATGTATTTTCAGCATATGCATCTGAAAATTTTCTGTTAATTACCATCCTGAATATGAACAGCACATTTTCTGTTACTTGTAACAGAAAATATAAGCCCATGCTTTCCGTATTTTCCACAGCTACGTGACATAGCAGCAATGCAGGTGTGCTCTTAAACATTTTGAGAACATATTAGTCATGTCTTTCAGAAGTAGTAAAACCTCACATTCAATTTTTATTTAAGCATTTAAATTGTTATTTTAGAACCTTTTTCATGTTTATTCATTTTAATTTAGTTTTGAAAGTACACACACACAGAAGTAGTAATGTTGATGCTTGAAAGCACACCCGCCACCTCCTTTTGGAAGGATCTCTCTGTTTCCCATTGATTTGTTCTGGATTTATACGTCCACCGACGTGCCCACTTTCCGAATGAAGCATTCACCTTTCATCCCCAGCAGTCTCTTCCCATGAGAGGATTGCATGAAGAACCCGTCTTAGCACAAACAGAAAAATGCTCTAGTTTGTATCAGTGCCTGTTTGCCCACTGAAAACTGGTTGACGGTGTTGCAAACTGTGGTTATTACAGGACTGTTTCTCACTACCATCTGTTCCCACTTTGCAGAAAAAAAAAAAGTATGGTCTCACTTCACAAAATATGGCTAAAATATTTACTGAACTAACCACAAGGGTTTGAGCATGACAGAATTCAGCTGATCTTTTTTCCTGGTTTTTAACCAAGAGTAAGTTGGCTTTCTGTCTTTGCATCTCTTACTGATTCAAAAGACCAGAGCAGACAGCTGCTAGTGTTTGCTCATACGCACACCTTTTTAAAGACTAGACATACACACATTGGTAAATTTTGAACTAATGCATCTTTTCACTTAGTTCTCTCTTCATGAGGTGATGAGCGTATGAACTAATGCATCACAAGCAAGAGACTTCCACATTTCGTTGCTAATTTAGCTGTGGTTAGCCTCTGAAAACTGCCTTGCTATGCATTGTTTTCATTAAAGGAAATAGTTTACAGCCTTGTTTTTTGACTCCACTTCTCCATAACACAGTTTCAACAAATATGCTCATATTATGCAAAACAAACGAAGAATGGAAGGAATGGTGGGGCTGAAGGCCAACTGTAAGCTTACTCAGAGGGAAAATCTGAAGGAAATCTACAGTGCGTAGCGGTATTTGAGTGGGATTCGGCCAAAAAACTATTGAAAGAGCTGTGATAAATAAAAAGGATATGGGCAAAGTAGGTTAAGATAGTGGTACAAACCACAATAGCACAAACAGCAGTGAAAGGTGTGAGTTAAAATGGCAGTGAATAGCAATAAAGAGAAAAGGAGTGCCAAAGAATCTTTGAATAAATGTGTTTTTTTCTGTTACGTTATAAAGCTTGTAAAAACACTTTCTTAAATTAAAGTTTTGCCCCTTTAATTCTTTCTAGCATTTGACTGATTGCTGCTGTTGGGAATGCCTACAAGTTGAGGCAGGTTGGGCTCTTCAGTGTTTGCCACAAGGTTTTTCAAACGTGCTGATTAAATAGCACCTCAAGCCACATCTGCACCCAGTTCTGGATCAGTATCTGACCTCGTCTCACTCATTTAGGTACAGAATATTCCCACTGAGACGATCTCTGTTGCTAAGTTTACACAGTTACATGCACAACCATACATTTATATAAGTTTTATCAAGACGTTATTTTAAAAATCTGCAAGCATAACTCATGTCATGCTACCTGGCCATTTTTGTAGCATACGGCTTTGTATTTTGGTAATGCTGTGCTTCAACAAATTGAGTCTGATATCTGTTCTTACAGTTCCTGCTTTTGCAAATAATGAAAATTGCCTTTCTCAGGCCTTGCCATCTGCTTATGAATTACTCTAGAAAATAAGCAAACTGCTCACAAACGGCCACCAAAGCCCAGCCCTACTCTGAAGCCTGTGAAAGGGGCAGGGAAGGGGGAAACCCTTGCTCTGGGGTGATACAAAGCAAAGAACTGGCAGCGTAACTGCGTATTATCAACTTGTGCACTAGAGTTTCTTGTGGAAAATTCTGTTCAGTTAGCCATACTGGGAATAGTGACATCGTTTAAGAACAGAAACATAATTCAGTTTGCTTAGAAAAAGATTACAGATATTTGTACTTCAGTGTTAAGAGCAATGACATTTAAACACAAGTACTTTGCCTAATGATAGTCTGTGAAGTAAACAGGAATGAATTGTGTCAGGTCCCAAAGCTGCATTTAGAGGACATCCTCACCATTGCCTTGCAAGAGAGACCACACTTTTAACACCTTCATCTTCATTATAGAAGTTCAGCATTGTAATTATAAAGAGCTAAGTCCAATTAAAAAATCTCCGAAACACACTCCCTCCCCAAATACAAGAGGAATACCCACATTGTCATATTGCACCTTGCTGCACTGTGGCAGATGCAGCAAAATACTTGGTTATCTCTATGTACTACAAGCGTCTGAGCAACACTGAGACTTCAGCACAGGTACTTTTAGGATGTAGCATTAATGCTCTGAATTTCCAGCAGGTGCTGGATGATGAATCGCCAGAAATGTTTAAGACAGTTTCTCAAGAATCTCTCGTCCCTGGTAAACTGGAAATTAATTTTGAGGAGTTGCTGAGACAAAAAATGGAAGAAGAAAAGAGACGCACAGAAGAAGAGCGTAGACAAAAGTTGGAAATGGAAAAGCAAGAATTTCAACAGTTAAGACAAGAAATGGGAGAGGTGTGTATATCAAAGAATATGTTAAGTATGCACCGAATAAAAATACAGTAGATCATTTCAGTTAATTCCTAAAATCTCAGAAGTTTAAGACTGTAACTGAAAATTCTTTTAAAAGTAATTTTTAAATCAATACTTTCAGTATTATGTGAAGAGAATGAAAAATAGAAAAACATTTTTTAAGCATAACATTGTATATAAGAAGATATGTATTTTTGTCACTGATCTACCAGGAAAATGCTTTCATCCCTTGCCACACAAAGTAAAAACACCATTTCAAAATTGTAATTTTATTTTACAGGAGTTTTTTTACTTATGAAAATTCCACATTATTACTGAAACTATTATGTAATATTTACAATATTGGGAGAACAGAAACATTTAGTTCCCAGATGAATATACAAAAATCGAAGTAGGAAAGAGCAAAATTCTTGCTTTTCCTCAAGGGAATGCTCTGTTAACTAATTAGGAAAGAATTACAGTGGCCTCTACTTATTTCTAATTGGTGTATCAAGGGTTTGAAGACTGTCACAGTTCATTTTAAAAATCACACACAAAATTTGCTTTGCATACCAAATGTCTAAAACACCGTGTTCATGAACTTTACACTTCAATTTGATTTGGTTGTGGGTGGCAATTCTGTATTATTTCCTTTTGGACATCAGAGGACTACATTTATTTATTATTTATGTTAAGCAAAGCTGGAGTGAGTAGTAAAGGCTCTAGTTTGTGAACTTTTCAAGGAAATTTTGTATTACATACTGGGGAAGAAGGAAGGGATGGGGACATCCAACTAAAATGCAGATACATCTTTACTGTCAGTCAGCGGTCATGAAAGGAGCAAAATATCAACAGTTACAGCTTCAGCTGTGGTTTTGACTACAGGATCCAGAACTGCCATTTCTTTTCCAGCCATGACATCCTGAAATCTCATCTGCTTTTTACTGAATTAAAAATGTAATAATTTTCTGTTTAACAAAGTAGCTGTATTTTAGAAAATCACATCATATTGCAACTAAGTCAGAGAGGTAAGTTATGTATCCGGGCTAAGTAAGTTTTTTGCATTGCCAAGTGTCTGGTTTTCAGAGTCTGTGAAGGGTGGTTTGTTGACAGCAATCCTTTACCAAAGGGTACATTCAAGGAAGATATTTCAAAATCTGTATGTAGTTTAGATGTGATACGAATGCAGTAATCCTGACAATAGCAAGGGAAAAAAAAAGAAGGAGAGGGAAAAGGTTTCTGTGCTGATTTCAAATAACTAAGGGAACTATTCACATGTACTAAATTACACCTACGTATGGGGAGAACGGGTAGTAAGAACAACTAGGGCATTATCCATCTTACACATTCTGTCATTTCTGAACAGCTGGAAGAAGAGTGTGAAACTTTTGAGCTAAGCAAAGAATATGAAGAGTTAATAAAGCTAAAAAGAAGTGGTTCCATTCAGGCAAAGAACTTAAAGAGCAAGTTTGAAAAAATAGGACAACTGTCTCAAGAAGAAATACAGAAGAAGATTGAAGAAGAGCGAGCTAAGAGAAGAGCAATGGATGAAGAAATAAGAGAAAGGGAAGCTGAAAAATTTCAAGAGGTGAGTTGCACTCTCTCTGTGTTGATGATACCTAACTAGCACACTAATCATCCCAGAGTGGACAATACTGCTGCTTTCACCCAAGTATGCTCTATTTCCAAAATTATTTTCTCCCTTCTTTCCTGTTCCCCCCTTTGGATGCATGAGGAGGTCTCCGCTCAGCATCCCTAAAGGAAACACCAGTTCATTATCAGTCACCTGGCCAAGCAGAGATCTGTTTTTCTGCTCGAAGTCCTCAATTCAGTATCTTAACAACCTGAAACCTGCCAGCCTGAGGGTTTGAAACATCTAGTCAATCTATTCATCACATTAATTGCTTCTCCTTCTGAACTCTTAATTCATTCTCCACTGTATGAATTAAGAAAACAAATAAAAACCCAATACAATTTGAAGACCAAGTCTTTTTATCATCTTTACTTGTTTCTCAGGGTATAGCAGAGAAGGATGACTACTTATCTGTGTATCTCAGTTTTTCAGAAGGGAAGACACCAGAAATGAAGCTCTTGGTCTAGCCAGTAAATCAGACCATGCTCCATGACCCAGAACACCAATGTGAGCTTTCATGACATCATCAGGTGACAGCACAGGATCTTTTAACAGCAGCAAGCCTGATCTGAGCCTCAGACTGAGGTTCCTATCCACAGCAGTAATTTCAGAATCAGCTCAAAGCCTTTTATTTTTGAGCTTTTACTTTAATGACTGACACTGTAATTATGTTTCTTTAAGGTCACTGTGTTAGCTGTTGAAGCTACCGTAACAATCACAGCACGAAGGTCACATCACTAAGGATTTACCATTTCCACAAGCTAGTATTCCACTTACACATGACATCTCTAGGAGTGTTTTTCTACCTAATTTTTTTGAAATTACTTTTGTAAGTATTTTGCCCATTCCCTGGGATAAACTATCACGAGACTTGATCTTAAACCCAACATTAAAAAAAAAAACCCCACACAACAAACTTCTGAGAAAAACAGGACTCTGAGTGGCTTTGCTCAGTTCAGAACTACTGCTCTACCAAACCAGTTTATTATCATACACATCTTAAAACATAAGTCCCCTTTTCTTTTTTTCTCCCAAGGATGATGAGGTAGACGTGAGACCAGCCAAAAAATCTGAGGCTCCATTTACTCATAAAGTAAACATGAAGGCCCGTTTTGAGCAAATGGCAAGAGCCAGGGAAGAAGAGGAGCAGAGGAGAATTGAAGAACAGAAATTACTACGCATGCAGTTTGAACAAAAAGAAATTGATGCGGCATTACAGAAGGTATAAATTACAAAGTAGCTTTTCTTCAGTCCTAAGTGTCATTTAAGTTAGCATCTGATTACCACTGATGGCAACTCTGTCAGAGGTATAAAAGGAGCATTATACTTGTTTCAGAACAGCTGCTGTGAATTGCTGCAATAATGTAGAATTGCTTTTGGTGTTTTCACATATTCTTGAAGAGTATGAGAGAGATACTGCTAAGAAAGTTAATTGTATCCTCTGAATAGTCTGAAGATGGAATCTGCATTCATGCCTAATTTTAGCCCAAGATCCCAGACTCATTAAAAGCCATTTTACTGCCTGTTCCATATCCAGACAGCATTGTCATCTAGTGAGGACAGGTGTGGCATTTCCCCCAGAAACACAGAAACTTTTCTGTAATCAAATAAGTGTCACTGGCAGTCATACTGCTATTGCCACTTTAAATGTTCTAAATCGACTTATTTTATAACAGAAGAGGGAAGAGGAAGAAGAAGAGGAGGGAAGTATTATTAATGGTTCTACTTGCGAAGATGAGGAGGATCAAGCTCGATCTGGAGCTCCCTGGTTCAAGAAGTCACTGAAAAACACATCAGTTGTTGATGGCGAGCCCGTGAGATTTACAGTTAAAATTACTGGAGAACCAAAACCTGAAGTTACATGGTGGTTTGAGGGGGAAATGTTGCAGGACTCTGAGGACTATCAATACATTGAAAGAGGAGAAACCTACTGCCTTTACTTGCCAGAAACCTTCCCAGAAGATGAAGGGGAATACATGTGTAAAGCAGTCAATAACAGAGGCACATCTGCTAGCACCTGTATTCTGACCATTGAAAGTAAGAGTTAGCATTTTAATTTGCTTAATTCTCAAATATTCTTCTTGCATCTTTCCTTTTACAAAAATCTCATTATCTGTTTCTCTTAACCCTTTTATTTTCTAGCTGATGACTACTAATGCTCTACTTTAGCTGGAATCTTTCTTCCCCTCAAAACTTTCTTACTGCATCATCTCTTTCTCTGATGGGGCCAACTAAAGCAAGCAAGGATATGCACGGATTTGTCATTCCTGCATCAGATAAGAATAATCTTCAAGTTGTGAGAGTGTCCAGGTTCCTTGCTCAATACAAAAATTAGTTATTAAAGGCTACAAAGAAGGAATCAGTGTAAGAAAGATCAAATAAAGGAAAAAGCTGAATTACAATAGTGCTCCCACATTTGAAGACCAACTGTTGTGTAATGGTATAAAGCTAAATACACAATCTGGAAACTTGTGTAGTAGTGTAAATCTATTGGTATATTTTGCATGAACACTGAATATTTAAGCTGTTTTACTTTATCCCAGAGGCATTGAACTGGCAAAAGGAAATACTTATTGATGATTTTAAAAACCTCAGTGTACTATTTTTAAAGAATAAAAGATTACCTAACTGCTCACTTCTTTTGTTTTGTTTCAAAGAGCGTTAGTTCTTCTGTTTTAAAATGGGCTTGCATTTTAACTGTTACGCTCTTATCAACCTATGCAGTTGATAACCCAAAAGTAAAACCAATCTCAATAAGGCTTGTTGTAGTAGTCTTTATAGTACCAGCAATTGCTTGTAAAACTTCTAATTTTTTCACTGCTTAAATGATACAGGAATGGCCAGTGACAAAATGTGAGACTATCATAGCTAAGTTGGTAGGAAGCAAGCTTCAAGAATATTTTCAGAAAGTGCCTAACTTCTCAATCTTTGTTTTCTCTTAATGCAATAAATTTATTACTGCATCTCTAAACATTGTCTTCTTAAGGCTACTGTACTTTCTTCAAGATCTCTTTATATCAACGCTAATGTCACTGTGCTAACACCATCTGAATTGTTCAGCTTAAGCTTCTGTAGGTGTAATTTTACAAACAAAAGCCACATTTTAAATTAAAGAACATGTGTATAAGCCTTAATATACAGACAAGGTAAGCTGCAGCAAGTTAGATTTATGCAGTGATTTCAGGAAGAAATTTTCCTGTGGCTGAATCTGATGACTGTTCTTTGTACAGTTACCTATTGGAAGTCACTCATTTGCCTCAATAAAACAGTTACAAATTCAGAAACACCGTGAAAATATGGTAACAAGCTGCATGATATTTTGAATTAGTATTTATCCTAACAGCCATATAAATATATTTTCCTTCATGTGGGTGATGTTCATTCACAGAAATACTAGTTGCTGCTATTCTGAAGCTATTATTTCAAACTAACGAAGGCAGGGACAGGAGCATAAAAAAGACAAAAACATTGCTATTATTATTCATCAGTTTACATTTATTGAGAAAAACCATACAAAAACCATTATACAGTTAACGTGTACCCATATTACATACAATGTCAATGCAAACTCAAAACCACATTTTTGTAAAGCATTCAATTTACCTCAAGTCCAAGCTGCATCTCCCTAAGACACTGTTCCCATCACAGTTGCCTTTTAAAGCCAATCTTCTTTTTACACACGGGTAGTTTCTGCAGAGAACACTTTTCTCAGGACGAAAAGGCATTCACATGCACGCAAGAGAAATACTTGTGCATACATAAGTTTTACAAGTTGTTACTAGGGAAGAAGGAATCCTATCAACTATGCTTTCTGAAAAGCCCAGTCCTCCCCTTCTTCCCCCCCAACTTCCAGAAAAAAGCAAAATAAGAAGCTTTTAGCATGCAATGGAAAACTTAAAAATTACTCTGGAAGAGAACAGGGGAGAAACGGTTTCTATCATCCAATAAAATGCCACTAGTAAAAAGATAAAATATATCAAGATAGGCTGTGCAAGTGAATAGTGATCCTGTCTGCCTGGACAACTTAGATGACTTATGATCAACGATTATCTACCTGACATTGTATTTCATGTCCTATTCAAGTATAGGCTGCAGAAAGTGATGCGAAAATGCTTTTCCTACTTTGAACATTCTGCTTCCTTTTTAAACCTTGCGTATTCTTCACATTCTACTTTATCTGTGGGACTCTAAGGAGTGTGTGGGGGGGAAGCAGGAAACATTCAAAGACACCTTTTGGACAAGTTCATTATGTTTCTAAAGAGGTCCAGTTATCTTTTTGAATAAGGATAACTCCAATAAGAGATTTTCTGTTCTCCTAAGAGCTATGACTTTGGAGATAAGAGTTGAAAAATAAATACTATGCTTAGCACAAAATAGCATGTCTGTAAGCTCAGCAGGGAGAAAGCTGGAAGTCAATACACCTCAAATGCTACACACAAAGAACATCTCATCTTCCACACACTACCAACGTTCCAATAAACTGGCTTTTTCTTCTCTTATCTCCTCCCACTGGCTAAATTCACCATTGAAAAACTGTTAAGATACTTTAGCAACAACAATTGAAGAAAAATGTATAGTGTAAAAGTGAACAAATGACTCACCCCCCAACACTAAATTCACAGTATCAAAATCCAAATGGTACACACCTAACCTTTTCTCACATAAAAAAATGAAGTTACGTATTAAACTACAGATGAAATGCTAAGTGGCTTGAGAAACTGAAGCACAACTATTCATGTTCAAAATTTCAATATATCTAAGCTTGGCTGTTCAGAAGAATATAAATTAAAATAGATGGTTTATACTATTAAATCACAGTTTAAAAAAAACTTAGCAGATTATGGAACATTTATGATCAAACAAATAAAACTTTAAAGAATGAAAAGTGATCAAAACAAAAATCATACCCTACACCATTACGTATGGGATACATTTCAAATCTGTTATGTTTTTGCCAATTTTACCTTCTACATGGAGCCCTTCTATGGTCCATGCTCATCGGCTCACCAATGGCATACACTCAAAGGATTCCTCTTTACTGGTAGTAACTATCTCGGGACCTGATTCTATGAGCTATGATTTGGTGCTTGCAGCATCTTCAGCACTGTGTGTGAAAATGAAGGCAGTATTTTTGAATATTTTTCTTTGATGTACAGATAAGCAGGATTTTTGAAAGAGGAGCAGCACATTTTAGAAACAGAATAATCATTAAAAAAAAACCCAAATAGATGCTGCTTTACTTTAAGCTAAAAACAAAAACAAACAACAAAAACCAGAAACAAAAACCTGTACCAGACCATCTGTAAGACATACAAACATTTTAAACTATCAAAAATATACAGCAATTCAGTTAAAGTATCAAGAAACAGGATACACTGACTGCTATATAGACAAAATATTATTTGCTGTACTGTTAGCATTAAATTGGTGCACATGCTTTTTCAGTTAAAACATACTAATTTTGGAAACTCCAGAATCTGTTTTCCTACCATGTCAAGTATGAATAAACAAACTAAGTTATCTAAAAATTCCACTAACACACTATAACTGTAAGACAAAGTTATCAAGTTCAGTGATAACAACAAGAAGCCATATTCTTTATATTTAGGTCTTACGGATTTGAGTGGGAATAGTGCCCTATTATTAAAAAAACCCAAACATTTGTGAAGGCTGTTGACATTTCTAACCAAAGTAATTCCTGCATATTTAAAAGGTTTTGACTCTTTAATTCCAACAATTAGCTATTTGAGGAAAAAAACCCAAAATTTACTTATTTCAATCAAGTTTAATTACTGCAATCTACTCATCTTTTCAAAAAAACCCACAAAACCCAAACCAAAACACAACAAAAAAACCCCAAAACAAATCCAAAACCATATTTACCTAGAAATATAAACAGTTGTTTAAAAACTTAAAAGACTTTCCACTGAAATGGAACCGTGAGCAACAATGCATTTGGGGAAGCAGCAGATTGCTTTTCAATACACAACCACAGATCTCACAGGGACAACATTAATGTACTGAAATATATTAATTTATATACTTCCTTAGGTTGTGCTTACCTGTTGCTTTTTTGCAGCAGAACCTAAGGTGGAAGGTCTGGGAAGGCACTGTGAAGTATAAATAATTGCACTGTTTGCAATTAATAAAGATTTTATACCTTAAATGAATCAAAATCAACAGCCTCCATTTTGTGAATGATAAAGAATCCAGGGAATTAAATTTTGCTCAGCTTAGTACAAAATAAATGCACCATTCTATAAGGTTATCTACAAAATACCATGCAGAATATCTGAACTATTAAACTTCATACCCTACACTAAAGATAGCAAATACTGTCCTAGCTTTTTTTAAGCTACCAGAATAATTCCTAATTTTAAAAGGGATAAAAATAATTCCTTCTATTTCTACAGCACAATGCATACATTGCTATTTACCTGAAGAAACTACTTTAATTTTCAAGCCTTAACTTCTACTTCTCTGTGCAGCCACCCTAAAAAATTTATTCTCAAAGCAACAATATGGTGTTCCAAAAGATAAAACAAGTAACAAGTTACAGATTTAAAACATACCTACATCACTACATATCTGCAAACTATCTGAAGACAAAGACAACTTCTGTCTAACAAGTGGTTCCAAAGACTTCAATGTTACAATATGCATACTTTAAAACACTGAATGATACAGCTGCCTCAGGAGTACTAATGAAAAAAAGCTATTACTCTGATAAAAAGAAACATGACTTTATCTATTGCTTAACGTTTCAGAAATACTTACCCACAAAGCTCATATAATGTGTATGTATATATATGCAAACCTATGTTTCTGAATTAAGAAGAAATTATGATTCCCTAAGATATCAGCACTGTATTCCAACATAATAGTCACATAAGTATGGCATTTTCATTATGTGGAACATTGACAAAAAGATACTGTTGCAGTTCATCAATTTGTCATTCTGATGTACTTACAGTGCAATGCTCCTTGAAGGAACACTCAAGGATGATACACAGCACAGTCCTCCTCACCCCTATAGAGCTAGTTCTATACTGGCTGGATCAAACCTGCACTTCAACAGACAATGGCAAGAGACTGTATTGCATGTAGTCTAATATATGCAAAGAGCCAATAAATATGCAAAGAGCAAACATAGGATTTCAAGAGAATCAGATTTTTAGTATGAGCATAAGAGCAATAAGAAGTTTCAAGTATATATATATAAAAAAAATAATCGATTCAAATACTTGAGTATTTACAAAAACAGAAATTATCTGCTCTGTAGGAAGTTCTCAAACACTCCCCACCACTCAACAAAACAGCGTTTTAAGGACAGATGCAATGTTTATAACTACTATGCGTAACACATTGACTTTTCTACACTGAATTTTGAAGTGGACTACTTTAAACTGAAGGCTTAAGCACATTACACTTAAAATAGATTTTATAACTAGTCTGAAAAAATCCATAAAATAGTTATGCAGGAACAGTTCTGAAGTATTCGATTAAGAACAGAAGTTATCTGTTATAGCAGCTGCACAGGTCTGAAACAGTGGTCATGTATAAAAGGAAATTTCACTGTTAATGCAATGGAAGTATGCCAAAAGATCATCTTCTTAAACACATGCAGTTTTAATCAAATAGAAAGAAAATTAAGGTATTGAGATTACTGGTGCTAGGCAGCAAAATACAATGAATGAAAGAGATCCTCCATCTACAACTATTCTGCAAAAAGGGAAAAACATGCTAACGACAAGTTTTTAAACTCAACAAGCTTTCATGGGGGGGAGAAAAAAAAACCACCTCATTTGTGTACAGGTACCTTGATTCAGCGTTGAAAATCAATCCTATAATTCTTTATATACCCACATATCCAACTTACCGACACAGGAGGTTTCATATTATTTATTGTAAAGCACAAAACAGGCATTTTAAAAGTGATAAAGTATACATTGAAAAAGTACATTTATATCACAAAGCATTGACCACATAATTGCAAATACATTTGCTGGAATGTGTACATCTACACTAATACTAAAAACAAACCATTTTTCATTTCTACACAGAAATATTACCTCCTATCAGTAGTGATAGATATTTTGTACATTTTCAAAACCACTATTTTTTTAACCAAACAAAATTAAGATCTTCATCAAGGCGTCTGCATCCATACATTTAACAAAGGTTTTTTCCCCCACACAATGAAGCAAATACTGTATTGTCCACTTCTTATTATTGGCCCTGTGCAGAAGAGATACATAAGAGATACACAAAAAGTTAAAGAAAATCCTTTAAATCGAGCTAACTCAGGAGTGAAGCCTTTAAGAAAGAAAAATTGGTTAATGTAAATGGTGGTGGCTTCTTGCATGGTTTTCAAAACCCTGGGAGGAGAAAGTTTTTCTTTTTAAATTTTTTTTTTTTTTTAAAAAGCATAATCACCAAACATATGGAGAGATACAGAAACACAAGTTATTAGGTAAACAAAGTCATCTATTAATTATTCTGATAGTTATTTAGCTAGAAAAAAAGATGCATACTCCATAGGTAACAAAGCAGGAGACATGCAAAAAAATATCTATAACCACTGAAACGGAAGCCAGCCAAAAAACCACTGAAACTTTATACCTGTGGTGCTGGAGGATGTTGTGGCATTCCCTGTGGACTTGTCTGGGCGTAATACGCTGCCTGTTGCCTGTAGTACTCAGCCCACGCTGCACTGTAATCTGGTTGACCACCCGGCGGAGCCCCAGCAGGGGCAGGAACCGCTTGACCTACAAGTGATTACAATTATATAGCTCTGTTGTTGCAAAAGAAACGAGAACATTTCAAAAATCTCCCTGCCTAACAAATGCCACCTAGCTTCTTGCAATATTCCTCCAAGGCTTCTGAATAATGTTGTGGCTGGTTTTTTTACCCAACCGTTCATCCTATTATTTTAATGTAATGATTCCCATACAAAGCAAAGTTGAGAAATCATAAGGACAGTTTTTTCTACCTCTTGAATCATGTTACAGAGCTAAAGTCTTTAAAGCCTGCTAACCTAAACAACCAGTAGCATTTGAATTAAAATACTGGTCAACAGGCAAGATTACTTTTTGTAATCTACCTAGACTGACTTCATCTTATTGTACAGACTGCATTAATTAATTCACCAGAGGCCAATTCATTCAGTCCACCAATTTTGGCCTCCTTAGGTTATTGCAGATTACATTTTTCAAAAAAAAGCATTAATTTTTGTAAACATTTATTCCATCCCAGAATATAGTCCTGAAACTTCTCCTTCCAACATTCGTTTACATTTCAATCCTCTACAAATAAATGTACACACATACGTGTACATGCACACTCTGTCCCAGACTTACAACAGAGAACTACCCGTCCTTCCAACGAAATCAACATGCAGCTTTAAAATTCTACAAAGGTGACAGACACAAGGACTCTAGTGTATCAAAACCAGTCATGTCGTTCTTCCAAGGAAGGTCTGTTGCAGACATCTTTACCTCCTTTTTCCCTTATTTCAGAGACAGACACACTCCACTTACTACCACTACTTTCTTCACAATTTTTTATCTAAAAGGTGCTTTTCCAGTGACCACTGTAGAATGTACCTGCCTATAAGCAGAACAACACTTATCTATCCAATCATCTGTCCTCACACTTGCAGGCATCCAGACAGAATGGTTTTATAGAGTGCTTCGTTTTAAGTTTCTTGAACTTCCAAAACAGAACAACAATTACTACTTAACCACCGCCTCTCCAGCTTTTTTTAGGATACCAGAAACAAAACCAAACCACCACATCTAATGCACAAAATCAAATAAATCCAAGCAAAATGCAAGCCTGCACCCTGTACAATTCCACAGGCACCTGATCTTCTGTTCTGCTACCAGGGGGCAGCTTCCACACGAGGGGTCAAAGGTTTCAATGCTACCTGAAATCACCTCAGCTTTTTTTTTTGCGTACAAACACTGAGCAACCTTCTGGGGAATATGAGTAACAAAGACTCTAATGAAATGTCTTCTATGGTATCAAGACAGAATGTTGGTTTCGCCAGGTGGTTTTTTTTTTTTTTAACACAGAAAATTCACACAAAGAATACTCGCTATCCGCACTCCTCTTACAAATATCCTCTCAATCCTCTCAAAAACATTAAGTGTGAGCAGAGAATCTGAATATTTGGCAAAGCACTATTCTGAACGTCTTCAAAATTAAATCTTCCATTTTCCAACCCTTGACACAACTTAAGAGTTTTCCCACTTACACTGTAGATATATTAAAAAACCTCTCCATCACTTTTACAGTTACACAGTAAAGCAATTGTTTGCCTAGAAAAACTTTCTTAAATGTCTTCAAATCTTAAGAGCTGAAGTAACATTTTACAATTTATAATTATAATTTACCACAACTTACAATTTATGCTTCCGATAATGATCTTTAACATGGTTACAAGTTACCCCAGAATACACTTTTTGCAAGTTCACTATTAATTTATGAGATAATAATTCTACTTACAGATTGTTTAGCTATGTCATAGCTGTCAGCACAGCTAGATGTCAAATCTAAAGCATTTTTTGTGCATTCATTTCTTGTGCATGCAAGAATCTTCCAACATTAAGCCAGCTATCCCAAAGCAGCCAGATGTCAAAAAAGATGTCAAACCAGTTTCTGTCCTGAAATGCATTAGTCAAAATCTAAAGTATTTTAGCTGCACCATTCCCCTGCTAAATACTGCAAGTAATTCTGAATCTACACAAGGAACTTGGCAGTTTAGTTGTAACTTCTTTCAGCGTACAGAACTGCACTGAAACAATACATGCTCATCAACAGCCCAATTCATCTGGAACACTAACAAACAAGATTGATAAACTAGATACAAAGGAAATACAAGAAACACAGAATACCTCCCCATTACAGAAGGCTAAGAAAGAAAATGGCAGATGATTTTACAGTTCTTCCACTACTCAAATCATCAAGAGTGATTCCAGTAAGAGAAAACTGTTCTTTGTCTCTCTTTCCAGCTACAATGCTGAATACTCATGGAAGAACAGTTCCACTATTTTATTATGGAATCTCTTAGCTAGAAATCAAGTCCACAATGTATTAGAATGACTTTAAATGACAAATTTACAAACTCCTATGTTGACATATAGATCATTTACTAAAATATGTCTTCATGTTTAGAAGGAACTGTTATAATTGGGAGATTTTTAGGGCGCAGTTATAGAGATATTTCAGCTCTTGTAGGTAAAAATAAAAATACTATTGACTCCCATTCAAGATAACAGCATTTAGACATCTTCAAAAGCTAAGCTACTATCTCATTACCTGGTAATACTCAAGGGAAATTTAAAACAAATTTTCTGTATTTATTAAATGGGGTGCCAAGTAAACAGATAGTCTGGGTCATCTACAAGATCCATGTACAGTACCTCACCAGTGTGCATGAATAATTTTACTAGCTTTTCAGTCTTACTTTTAATTGTATATGCTACTCAAAGCAATAGTCCCTGTCCAAAACAAGTCTGAAGAAGGAGATGGGACTTTGCCACTATATTTGAGAGTTGGAAAACAGGTTATTTTCAGGTCATTGTTCCATACACTGAAAAAAAAAAAAAAAGGAAAGTGTTCTCTGTGATTAGCTGCATCATATGGCATCACTACAAAGACACTTAGGAAAACAGTATTACTGTTTTGATGGGAATATTGAGGACTGCTTTACAGTTTTCAGATTACTCATACTTAGAGTATGAGAACATCCAGAGCAACAATTGCAGTATCACATTGAACTTGTTCAGCTCAGTACTGTCACCCTCATAAGCTTGCCACATGGATTATCAAAGCACTTTTCTTCAGCAGCAAAAATAAAACTGCTTGAGCTCAGCCACTCCCATGTTTCAAGTTCAGTTCTCCAAAACAGCTGTTTGTGTAACTACCTGTGCTGTAAAAAATCTGAAAGAAGAATTGAAGAGTAAATGACTTGTAACTCCTACCTTCCCCCTTTTGCACAAGTTAATAAAGCCAGAAGCATTACAGCACTGCAGGATGCACAAACAGTAGTAGCTGTATTTGAAAACCCGGAGACCACATGAACCTGCTGATGGACAGCCTTCCTGTTTGTCAGATCTACTACTACTTAACATTTTTGTTAGCTCTCCTTCAGGCAAAGAACTCAATTTGAACTAGAAAAAGAAATCAAGATCAGAATTGCTCTTCTGTTTTTCCTGTTATCTGACTGTTGTCTTGGGCTTTTTAAAATTTGCATTTTAAGAGCAATTCTTTACATCTCTCAGTATCTTTTTTGGGTTCACACTCCTCTTTGGACTTGCTCCCAGAAACTCTATCCCAACACCTTACAAGTAGCAATTACTTCATTAGAGCAAATGCAAGGCTTAGTGCAACCCAGACTCTGCTTTCCAGAGACAGCAAATCAGAAAGATGGAAGAGCGCCTGCCAACAAATTACAGTATTCTTAAAAAGGCAGTGAAAAAAACCACCACAACTTTGCACTGAAGAACACAAGCTGAACTAACAGAGACAGTCAATTGGGGAAAAAAAAAAGAGGTTAAAATGAAACAGGAACAGGAAAAATGGAAAGGCCCATTACATCATAAAAATCATGAGTTTGGGAGTTCTGTTGCAATTTTCTTAGTCTGATACATGATTCTTGAAGGAAATAATCACTATATATTTTGTTTCATTTAATTTCTTATGCTGTGCCAAAATAAAGAAGAATAAAGGTAGTTATGTCTTGGCAAATAATTTGAGATCAACCTGGTAGAAGGCTGATAAGAGGAATTAAACATCCTACTGATCTTGACTCCAAATGCTTTTTAATATTCCATGAGAAAATGGGGTGCAGTTGGAAGAGTGCAAAAAACCTCACGCACCCAAACAAACAATCTAAACTAGATGCTGCTGTATGTCCGATCAGAGATACAGGGGAAAGCCCAGTAAAAGTCTGCAGTATACAAATCTATATCAACTACAATATCCATGGGAGGATACTGTGAACAAAACAGTGACCTGCAAGACATTCCCACTATTTAAAAGAAAACAGCACCTTCTGTCAATGCATCAAGACCACATACTCCTTCCTTATTCAGTAAAAGATGAAATCAGCAACTTAACAAATATATTTCAGTTTTGTAAGTAAGCTCAAGCAAAATATTTTGGAAAAGTTAACAACAACATATAACCTGCAGTTTAAACACAGCTCTTAAGTGCTGCAAAGCAAATACTATTTAAAAACTGGCATGATATAAAAGAAATCTACTTACGATGCTTTAATAACCTAGAACACAGAAAGCAAGTTACAAGAAAAAAAGAGCTCTGTAACCTTAAGAGTATTAGGAAATAACTACTAAAAGAGACAAACATGAAGCAGATCAAAGGTGAACTCCCAACACTTATGAAATATACTTCAAAAATATACTCAAAAATAGTCGAAGTATTTAAAAGATGTTGTTTCCCAACAACAAGTATAGACACATTATAAGGTACAAAGTATTTTTGCAAAGCTAATTGCTAGCATGAGTACAAGTAAATGCCTTAAACACCACAAATTTTTAAGTCTGCTTTTCTGCAGGGTCCTGGGCCTCTGGCAGTATATCACAGGTTCAGAAGACATGTGGACTGTGCATTTATATTTTTGGGGGCGTAAAAAAAAAAAGCTAAACAACATACGCAAGCCTCCTAAAACATTCTACTATGCAACAACAAAGAAAACATGCACACGTACCCATTTTTTTGTAGTATTCCTCCCAGGCCTTGGTATAGTCAACCTGCCCTGCTGGTGCTGGATTTGGCTGATCTCCTGAATTACATTAAGAATAATCAAAACAAAACTACTGGGTTTTGTTTCATACATGGAACAATTTACAAATAATCAGCTGAATTTTTCAGTAATAATCCCAAATAACATCACTCTGACATTATGAACCTATGTGATACACACTACTAGAAATATAAACAATTAGTACAAGACACCACAAAGAAACAAAGAATTGTTTCAAGTGTTCAGTGTGTTTACAAGATTCAGGAAATATATACCACTCATGGTACAAAATATTACCTAAAATTTAAGTGGTAAGCCTCATCCAGGAACAACAATTACACTAGTACAACTAAATACTACAACTGTAATTGTCTTAAAAACACGGGAAGTGATTCAACTGTTTAGGCAAATGACAATCAACAGTTTGGCTCATTCCATTTTTACTTATGACTGACTGCACTATGAAGACATAATTAAGTCAGCCCAAGTTGCAGCAAAACTCTCTTTGGAGAATATTACAAGGTAAAATTAAGAAAGACAGTGTTGAAGTCTGTAAGCAAGAGTTTTCCCAAGAAAACCAGCTACCTTACAATAAATTTACCCCATATATGAAGACAAGAATAAAAAATAATGGGGCATCTACACCCCCAGTAATGAGAAATTTATCTATTTTACTAAAGAGCTACCTTGTCCATTAGTTTGGGTTGTAGCTGGTCCACCAGGAGGGGCTGCAGGTGGTGGTTGTGCTTGCTGCTGATAGTAGTGAGCATAATAAGCTGCCCATGCTGCTGAATTGGGATCTGTTCCTGGCTTACCTACGAAAACAAAACATAAGCATTTATAAAAGTAGTATGAACCAAATGCTGCCCTCAATTAACCCTGTCCTAAGCACTCCTATTTTCCTCCAAGGAAAAGTCCATCTAAACCAAATAACCATGTACATCCTGCAAGTATCTTTTCTTTATAGCACATACTTTTGATCAAGTTTCAGACAAGTGTATTGCACAAAGTATACTTGTATAGGACTAATGAGATAAAATCATTCTAGAATCTTTACTACTACAGTGTCATTTATTAATTTTTACATGTGATAAACAAAAACAGATTTTCAAGTTTATTTAAAAAGTTGTGTTACTAAATGGTAGCAACAATGAATCATTCCAGCACCAAACAATTTCAGTGGTTTTACTTTTGTTATAACCTCACACTAATGACATTGGCACAGGCGGAGGAGGCATGCCAAATGCATAGTTCTGAAACAGAGGAATACAAATCTTACTAGGTATTTGCAACACTTGCCAGTTAAACTTTAAGGTAACAGTAAAATACACAAACATATCATATTTTAAGAACCTGAATCTCCATAAATGGCTATAAAGCATCACTGTTTACTTACAGCTTTTTAGTACAACAAATAAGAGCAACATTTGCATCTTCTGCAGCCATCTCCACGCTTATTTTTAACTACACCTAGGTAAGCCAATGATGCTGCTTCCTAGAGTCTCATTTTCTCAGTTTTTCACATACGGCCTTTAGGAATGGTTTATTCTTGCTGAATCACAGAGATTGGTTACATTATCAGACTGGCAATCCACAAAACCTACAAATCTACTATTAGAGAACATCATGTTCTATAATACAACCAGTATCCTTTAACACTATTTGCATCCTTAAAGAATAAAAATATCTGCAAATAAATGTGGCCAACTGAGGAGGGAACTTCACGTAAGGACATAGACAGAACTGATGCTTAGGAACACCTTTACGAGGGAATCAAAGTATATTCCCCCCCAACCACAGAATAGATAAGGCAGTGACTAATGGAAGAGAAACAAGAAATCCCCTGAAAAGGCATTCGGGAGAAGAAATTCACAACACAACAAATTTCTTGCAGTATTTCATTTCGCATTCAAGTCAGATATAACCACTTAAAATGCACATTAATGCGCTGTTTCCTTTTTAAATTATGCTGCTTCCATCAACAAGAGTGGATTATAACTAAAATGTACTATGTTCTAAGGTTACCTGCAAATATCAAATAAGCCATTGCTCGGTTCCCCCCCTCCTTCCCCTTAGTAGCTACTTCTCTAGAATAGAAGAACACAGAGCAGGATTCATTAAGTTTCCAAAGAAATCTGACTGTAGAAACTAGCTCCACTTTCACATGACAAGAAGCAATCATACTTCTGGAGAAAGCACCTCTGAAAAAAAAATACTAAAATAACCCATTTATTACAGTGAAATGAGCAACTAAGTGGAAAACTGTACAAGAAACATCAACTTCAACTGCACATAGAACTTCAATAGATTTTTAAGAGGAGTATTTATCAAAAAAACAGTTATAAAATTGCCACCAAGATGACATCAAGGTATTTGCCATTTTTCTTACAGATCTTTATGTAGATTACTTCATAAAAAACCAAAAAGGTGGTATGAAAAACGCAGTAACATTTTGGCAGTGGTTTTGGATTCAATAACGCTTTTGGCATGCTGGGGCTTCAAGTCAAGTCACTCTGAATCATTCTACTTTTATAACAACTGGCATTTTTAAATACTAAACCAAATACATGCAGAGCTACCCTTTATAAAAGTCTGGGAACTGAAACCAGAGATGGTTCTTTGCCAAGAAAGGATATATAAAAGACTTGAACACGAATAGAACTCTCTGTAGATTGCAACATCCTCCAAAGTCCTCTCCCACTTTTTCACTCATAGAACTATCAGGATTAGTGGCTATCAGAAAATACTTATTCCACTTCTAACAAAAATAAAATTGAGATCTTTTTGGCTGAAGTTCTGAAGAAGCTCTACCTCAAATAGAGGAGGTACAAGCGACTCAAGCATCTAGCCTTACCATGCCTTCTGTGACTGCATTTCTGTCTCCCCATATGCTCTACTCCAAACAAAAGACATAAACCAAAGGAAAGCAGGATACTAAAACTTTGGGAAGTTGTACTTAAGAAAAACTCCCGGTCTCGACAAAGATAAACAGAAATAGAAGAAACAAGATTCTACAAAGATGGGTTCCAAAATAAAATACAAAACTGTTAGAAGCAAAAGATCACAATACACAATCCTAACTAGTTTTACTGTATTAACAGCAGTTGAACACAAGTTTTATCCCTCAAAGAGGACTGAAAAAAACCCCACATTTGTAACAGATTGAGAAGCAATCCTCAGACAGATCAACAAAAGCTACAAATATATAATATAGCATGAACTATGCAAAGTCAGGATCAATGAGATTGTAAGGGGCACTCTTTAAAATAAAATACAAAGTCATTCACTATTAGAGAAAGAAAACACATCCTCATTAAAGAAATTCATGTAAAAATATCCATTGGAAGAGAAATTAACTAAATTGCACAAAATCAGTTAATGAGTCTTGCAAAAGTATCATAAATTGGGATGCAGTATCAGTAATGTTTAGTAAAGAAGCACATTCCAACTGTCACAACTGAATTTCAACATCTCATGAGCAACACGTAGGAAGTGCAAAACACATGTAAACTGACAATCACTAAAGAAAAGCCTGAAGAACAGGAGCTTTTTTAGATGCACCAGTGTAACATAAATGAACCGTGAAAGGTATGTACTTGTAAGGACAAAATGGATTATCCGCACCACACTACAATTGTGGTATTTCTTACCTGGATCTGGTGGATTGGGTGGCTGCCAGTGCGGATAAGCATTTCCCCAACCTTGTGGAGCATATGGAGCTGGAGGACCACTGCAAAAGATCAAGTATACACATATAGTGAAAGTCAGTCCCAAGGACCCCTACAAAAAAGGAAGCTAGCTGAAGCAGTACTTACTGAGGTGCAGGGCCAGGAGGCCCTGGATTGTAAGGAGCTGGGTTATATGGTCCCATGGGAGCACCAGGACCTGGTGGCCCAGGAGGTCCATGTGGGCCAGGAACAACACCATGGGGTCCATGGGGAACAGGTGGACCCAATGGATTTACTGGACCCTGTAACGAGAGTAGCACACAGATAAAAATAAACCTTGAAGTTCTCAATTTTTCAGCAGTTTACAAGCATAAATCTCAACATTTTAAGAATATGATATAAAAGGTTTGATTGTTTTTAAATAAGGACACTTCTCTGGAGAAAACACTCTTCTTGAAGATTAATTAGGCTTAAAGCTAGTTAAAAGAGAACAGCAACCATGGCAGTAATAGCAGCTAAAAAGCTGCATTTATTTCACTTAGTTCTTGAAGAAATTAAGAACTTTACAAATAAACAGGCACTAAAAAACCCCCTCAAACTAAAACAAGACTATCAGCTTTAAGATAAACTGATACATCTAAATCTGGCTAATCTTGCTCATTAAATCTGTTTGCAAGATCAGGTACAAAGAACAGGTAGTAAATTTGATTACATGCATACACATGCAGACAAAAGTGCTGTGAAATTAAGAAGTGTAAACTTGGATTAAAACTCTACCTAAACATAGAGACTGAAAAACTAATCATGCAGTTTAGTAGCTTTAAGAATATCAAAGGTATCTTTGAAGTCATGAGATTTTCACAATGCACAAAGTGGGCATCTCCAAGAACACATCATTAAAAAAATACTACGTACTCAAAGAAAGCAACGGTTTCTTTACAAGTTTCTGCTTCTGTTGGTGCATGAAGCTACATTAATTTAAACCCAGATTAACATTTATTATTCTTGATTTATTATCTGGTTAAGTAATTTGTAAGTGAAATGGAAGAAAAGACTCCATAAAGGAGACTCACTTCCTATTCTGTTTAGTTATAATAAACCAAAATATAATTATATACTCACTCCAATCTTTTCTTCTATAAGTTGTCGTGCATAATCTATTTGCTGGGGTGTTCCACGGATAGTAAACATCTTCATGTTTGGATCCGCATTAGGTGGAGGATTTCTTTGAAGTTCTATTCTAGCACCAGACTGCTGGCTTATGCTTTTAATAGTTTCACCACCTACAATGCAACACACAGCTTTTATAACATGCATTAAAGTGAAAATACTGAGATTCAAATCAGAGAAAGTCAACTGCATGGAAGCTGAAGACAGAGAAGTGAAAAGACACCTATTCTTACGAGCCATACAAGAACATTCTAACACCAATTTAATAAAAAAGCCTCTGCGTGTATTATAAAGCTTTGATTGCAACAAACCAGTAAAAAGAAGTTATTTTTTAAATGAAAGACCACGATATTGTTACTCAGAAAGAACAGCAACGAATTCCTAAAATATTGTCTGGTTTTTTTCCATTCATGTAAAAATGTAACATTAGACATGAATAACAACCGATACCCATGGTTATCAGTAAATACAACCTTAAAGCCTAAACTCCCTATAAAGCAGCAGGCAAGCACATGTGACAAAAAAACCCCACAGAAGCTGACCAGATATAAGTCCACATTTTTTGCAGTGCACTAAAATCAGAAAGTTACATTCCCTAAACTAGTTCCTCCTCTTATAGGATCCTGAGAAGTTACTTGTATCATTAGTAGGCACAAAGTTTTCAAAACCAGGGTAATTTGGCTTTTTTTTAAAAAAAAAAAAAAAAAAAAAAAATCTTCCAGGTCAAGAACAATGTCAGCCTACTTGCTGTGTCTGGAAAACACATTACAAACAAAAGATTAAGATAATTCAAGCATTTCATTTAGAAGCATACAGTAAATTATTTTTAAAAACTATTTCAGAAGTAATTATTTTAATAAACACACATATAAGAAATTGTTACAGGATTCCACTTTAAAAGACCTTCACTGCAAGATGTGAAAATTAGTTTTAAGACTGAGTTACAGATGCAATAACACTAGGCTAATCAAGCAGTATCAAATGCAAGTTAATTATAAGATACATCTAAGAATCTACTAAACACTACAAACGTCACCCAGTAGTTACTACTTCAAAAAAACGAACTATATGAATTCACTGGTTTTTGACTTTCAGCTACTGGGCTATGTGTTTTGGTGAGGGAAATCTAAACAGAATATTACAAATGTTATGACTTAACAGTATTATGTTGCTCTACCATACATGATACTATTTGCAAAGGCTTCTCTTGAAACATCTCTCCAGTATGGCTATTTGTATAAATAGAAAAGCTGAGAGATTAACTACATATAGATACACATGTATGTAAGATATATTGCCTTTGCCAATGATTAATCCAGTTTTGCCAGTAGGAACAATAAAATTGAATTCCTGTAATCCACCAGGAGGCCCCATGTTCCAGTTGCCTTGGCCTCTACCCCTTCCTCGACCACCAGGTCCTGGTCCACCAGGGTTACCAGCCTAAAAAGAAAAAGCAAAAAATTAGCATGTTTGATAAAAATTACTGCAAACAAACTATTACTCCCAACTGGTTACATCATATCATTTCTTAAGAAAAAAAATGATGTACTACTCAAATGGTTTTCACAGTTGAAGTAGTATCTTTTCCAGAAGATCTAAATTACATTTTAAAACATTTTCTGTGTAACTCTGCATATGAAAGATGAAGAAGGAAAAGATATAGAAGAAGTTTCACATGTACAAAGATACAATTTCTATCTGCCTTCTGTAAATGCAGCAGTGGGGCTCATTTCACAATAAGCTTTAAACCATCTTCTGAACACCGATTACAACCAAAAGTAACCAGTTATTAATACAAAACAGAAGCAGCAGCTATAAAACCAACCACATCAAGAACTGCCATGACTCTGAATCGACATTATCATTATCAGCTTTACACTGCAAAACTGTAACTGTAAAAGCAAACATTCGTATTCCAGACTGAACTTTGAAGTAGATTCAAAGGGAACCATTAATTATTTTCTTTAGTTACACTCATTTTAAAAAAGCAAAGTCTTTCCAAAAGTCAGGCAGGAGATTTTAAATTGTAAACCAAGTATTACCCAACCTGAACACTTCGAAGCAGATCTGTAATAATTTCTGCAGCATGCTGACATCTATCAGGTGGCCCTGTGATCTGGGCTATTCTATCTGGAGTTGTTCCATCATCTGAAAATAAAATGAACTATTCCAGTATATGTAATTCAGTAAATTTACACTCAATTCACAGAAACTTACAGACATACTACCAACCTGGTTTAAACTGGATCCGAACACCAGCATCATTCTGTATCTTTTTTATCATCTCTCCATTTCTTCCAATTACAATACCTACAGCAAATCGTGGTATTGGAACCTTTAAGAGAGAAAAAAAATTTGAAGATGTCATCGACACAAATATTCCTACAAAACTCACACAATTAAAGAATCATACATTAGAATGGTAAACTAGGGCCAGCTCTATGCCACTTAAGGCTTTTTGAAGTGTGAATTTTTTAATATCAAGTCACAAGCCTAGCAAACACTGGACAAAAGCATCAAAAAGAAAGAGATCCTATGCACTACAAGTTCGCATAGTAGCAGCAGTTCCAGTTGATATTATGCTTCTCACAATAAAAGAACAAAAGTTCCAACGAGTCTAAAATACAGATTCTATCAGATGAACACTTACAAGCTTACGACTTGCATAATAGGTAAATATTATTCTGCAAAGGCCAAACTCCAATTTCTATAATGATGTTATATACTTAGCCATAGATCTTATTTGCTTACTTTGTAAAAAACTCCAGCCTAGCTGAAACAGTTCAGAACTGCTGGTAATGCAAAGTAAATGCTACACACCATTTAAAATCATAATTTCAGCAGTGTTGAAGCAATACTTACATGACACAACCACTTTCGGAATCTCATCAAGAGCTTTCAGTGGTATTACCCAGCTTAACATTTTAATGTTAACATCTCAAAATACAGTGAACAAGTTTTTCAACCATGCTTACGTCTATCCCTTCATTTCCTCCTATTCTTGACCCATATTCGTTGCGCACCTCTCTAAAGCCACCTTGATCACGAATTAACTCCAGCACCATTTCCTTGGCTTGCTAAAAGAAAAATGAAAGTTCATTTAGGTATTGCAACATCAGAATGTGTTTTAAAATACTCTGAATTCTGAAGGACTACTTACTTGAACTTTATAAGGGTCTCCAGTTATCCTAAGGGGCTTGTCTGCGCCAGTGTTCTGTGGACCATCTTGAATCATGACCATTTTGACACCCGCCCGCTCCTATTTGACAAAAGAGAGGTCAATACCCACTCAAATCCAGACTCAATTATGATCACATTTAAAAGAAGCTACATATTTACCTGTAATTGTTTAATTGTCTCTCCACCTTTTCCAATAACTAATCCTGCTTTACTTGCTGGAATCATAATTTCTTGGACTGCATTTCCAGGTCCATCACCATGATGAAAGCCAGGTGTAGGTCTTCCCTTTTCAACTATTTGATCAAGTAATCTTTTTGCTGATCTGTGAATGAATATATGTTTATAAATACACTTTATTCCCATAAGTATCACTTGCCTATATCTGCTCCGCTTGGAATTTTTTTCACGTCAAAAGTTTCTGTGGAAGAAATATAATTACTCTAAGAATTATGAGGCAAACCCAGTAAATTAGTAACAGTAACTTAAGAAACTAATTTAGGTAGACCTAAAATCACCCCAATGTCAGAATACAAAGGTGGTTATTTAACAAACACGTGTAAATAAAAGTTACCTCCTCAAACATGACCATCATCCCTGAATATGGTTACATTGATCAAACCATAATTCAGAACAGAAAATGGAAACCTTGTCCTTCAAAATATTTTTAAAAAATAAATCCATGTTAATTAGATTTGAAATTGTTACAATTTAGCTTTTTTAGTGTTAAAAAAAAAAAAAAATCACCAGACAAAGTTTTTTCTAACTTCGTTTAATTTCAGCAATAATTCAAGTAACTTCTCATTTGACAGTAATTTTTCTTTAATCTACTAACAGCCAATCTTAAGATAGATCTATTTTATATTAGGTTTTATAGAAACGGAAAAACACTCAAGACTCTAAAATAAACCTAGCTTTAACGCCAAGTACCATGACAGCTGCTGCTTGATTCAGCATGCAAAGGACAGACATTTATACCTGTAACTACTACCAGAATAGAGGACAAAAGCAAGTATACATTCATCACACATGTAAGTCAGTTGCCACCAGAGTAAAACCATTTGTACAGTACTAACATCAGGTAAAAACTCCTACCTCTAATATGCGAGCAGAATAAACTATAATTAGAAAGAAAATTACCATAAAGGAATGACTACATGAACATCCTGCTTGGCTGCAACATTAAGAGGAGGCCATGCTACTTTCCCAAAGGCAAACATGTAGCTGCAGGCCTGATCTCCAAGCATGAAATGGGAGCAGCTAACAGAAATATGGCAATGCCAAATATACTACTACACTTAAGATCTTTCCTAGCAAAGCCAGGATAAGTCAGTCTTCAAGTGGTTATGTAACTTCTGTGCCAGGAAAAAAAAAAAAAAAAAAAAAATCATTGCTGTCATCCTCTTCCCTGAACGCAAGGAAAAAAACCACCAACAACAAACAACAACTGTGCTGACAGGTATCATGTAGACATCATTTCCATAATTTTTGGTATGCATTAATTTATACCAAAAACATTTAAGAACCCTGATGGGCTAGCCTTTAAGTAACTCCTACTCTTACACATTACTGATTTTCCACATTTTCCCTGTGATCTTCCAATTTATGGTTAATAGTGCTTTTTAGCACACATTTCTTTTTAGTATACATTCGCATGCATTACATTCGCAAGGTGAAATCAGTGCATGGTTAGATAAGTATTACCTACAAGATCTGGACTCAAAATCCCATAGTTTTATCTTAAAATTCCCAGTATGCTGATAGATATGATTGCAGGTTCAGGGCCTTTTTTCTCATGTATACATTTTACTGTCACCAGACTGCCTCTTCAACACAATATTAAAAACACACTATCTAGATATTATATTTAGATCTGTATTGCACAGTTAAATATGAACACATGAAATTTGTTTTACTTACTGAACAGACTCTGGTGTTCCAGTTAGCATACATGATCTTTCAGGCAGGCCTCCACTATCTAAGGTCACAAAAATAATACCAATTTAGCAGTAGTGTTAAGTCAGAAAGAGATTATAAAATTAAACATAATATGGAAACTAATAGAACTTCACCAAAGTAGAATAGTGTATTACAACATTTTGCATTTCTTTAGACTGTGATAATTACGATTAGCACAAAAAAATAAAATATACCTTTAATGAAGTTTTAATCAATTAGAAGCAATGATCAGCCTTCTAAGCTTTCTACCAAAAACCCCCACCGAACTAACCAAATTAAAAAACCCACAAATAATTACCAGGTGCAATCTGTATTTTACAGCCAGACTCTTGCTGTATACGTGAGATCTGCTCTCCACCTCTGCCAATTACTTGGAGAAAGAAAATACAGAAAGATTATTTGTATTAATAGCATCTGCTAACATCCCTCACTATACTACAATACCACATCCCTACTACTTACTGAATCCAACCATCCCATCTGGAACTTTGTACTCCTCTGTCATCACAGACCTACAGAGAACATTAAATCAAACAAAAGACAATGACCATTTAGAGACCAAGCTAGGATTTAATTTATAAATTCCCACTAAAGAAAGCTAGTGCCCTCATTATTGCCTTGGCTTACTAGCCTCCCATTAATTAAAAAAGTCAGTATACTAACAGTATACAGAAACGACCACAAAAAGTTCAAGTATAACACAAACTGACTTAAGTTTTTTTCCTTCATCCACTTTACTGTTAACAGATGTGTGATACAGAAAAGGCCAGTCCAGCATATCAAGTTTCATCTGTATATCCATCAAGGTATGCTGCATCTCATCAAATCTACAAATTGCACATCTCATCTACCAAAACTGGCCAAAGCATAAGAGCAATAGTTGCATGTGGTTGTTAAAGGAGGAAATGTGTGGAGAAAACTACTAAGGTGAAGCAAATGTAGCTGACTGAGCAATACATGGTGTTAAATCTGATCCTCCCCCCACCTTTTTTTTTTAGCTATTAGCTTTCCTTTTTGTTTACAAGATAGTGTCAACCTTTTCTGCTTCAGATCTGCTTCCAACTTCTGGTCATGCTACCTACACTCAAGTAGTAAAAACCAACAAGGCATTTTCCTTTTACTAAGCTCGATGTACAGCCTAGGCTGTGAAGAGAAAAAGCCAGCAATGTAGACGCATTTTAAGTGTTTGGCTTGAGACTTGCTCAATCTAAATTTGAATAGATCACACAAATACAGAGTAACTGCTTTTTGTGCTGCCACCACTTTTCCAGAAACTTTCCCTGAAACTTTCCCTGAAACTGCTTTCTTCCAGTAAAAAGTCTACATAAGATGTAGTGTAACACTTACCTTTGTTGTTGATGCATTGGTGGTGGTAGCTGATTTCCGAAAGCTATAAACAAATATTGTTAAAATTAAATACAAATAAGCAGGGTCATTTACAAATAAGCTTCCACTTTGTTAATAAAACTTAATTGTACCAACTTTTGTCCAAGTTTACTTTTTAAGAAGTGTTATCAAGAGGTTTAAAAACCAGCTAAGAATGTTCTAAGCTATTGCTAAGAGCATTGTCAGTTTTAAAAACCAGACTTGCACTGCTTCAACAAAATAACATAAACCCCCAGCCATTCTTTTGATCTTACTGATTTAAGTGTCACCTACCAGAACAGTTTCAAATTCTTGTTCTGACAATGTTACACTTGTTTAGGGTTTTTTTGGCAACAAAATGAAAATTACTTACAGTCATTCTGAGGAGCAACTTTCTTAGCATCTGGTTGATCTGCAAAATTAAGATTTTTTAAATTTTTTTGCCAAGTAATTCAAGAAGTGTTTACACCTTTTAGTGTGAATTGTAACTTTCCAGTGCATTTTAGTCTCCCTTTCCTTTTTATTTTTCCTTTTCTTTCTTTTTTTTTTTTTCATCCAATTTCAGGGAGTTGATCATCTGAATAAAAGAAAGAATCTCACGAACACTCAGCACTTGGTTAGTATAGCTGAAAAGATGTTAGGTTTTTCCATATTATCTATTCCATACTTTAACAAAAGGCAGTTTTTAGAACACACTGTAGATTGATCAGAGATACCCAGTCACTGAAACTTAACTAAGACAAGGAACGAAGTTTAGCTCTGTTGGTTGCTCAAGCTAATGATGCTTCTATAGTAAAAAAGAAAAAAATCAAATCCATACAAAAATCAACAATGATTTAAAGAAAAAAAAAATTCTCACAATGACCACAAATCTAGATCAAACACCTGAAAATACAACAGTATCACATGGCAATGCAATCTCAGTCTGAATGTCAATATGAATTCCTACCCAAATATCAAGCATTTCATAGCATAAAACCTCAAAAAAAGCAGATTCAAAGCAACTACATCACTACCATCCAAAACCTTTCTGTACAGTAAAGGAATAAAAGGCATAATTAACCTATATCTAAAAAGACAGACTTCAGAAGCTTCCTTCCCACCCCAAAATAAAGGTTATATGAACCACCATAATTTATGTGCAGCAAAAACCTCAGACACATATTCCAAGATATATTTGTGTCAATCCAGAAAGATCCACTAGTTTATGTCATGTTTACATACTAAACACAGGTAATAAATAAAAATTCCTGCCTTTAAAAGGAGAGGGCATTCCCTCCCAGTGTGTTGTACTGCTCGGACTTGTCCAAGAGTCATCTACACATAAAATAAAAAGAATACATTACATATATCATCTGAAGCATCATTAGCTCATTTTTGTATATTAAAAACCTCACTGTTAATAGAAAAAAAAAAAAAAACTTTATTACAGGACACAAGAACTCCTGATATAAAGCCTTAGTTACATTCTGTAGACTGAGTTTCAATCCTCTTAAAGGAAAAAAAGGGTATTGCTCTTTTGTGAGACCTATGAGAACATTTCAACAAGCTCAGAGATTTCTTTCCACAATGTAGCCAGGATTTTGTGTATATTAAACATATCAAACCCCGTTAAGTTCAAACTGGCTGCTTAGTAAGAGACAGAAGACACACGCACACGTTTCAACAGAAACCTTTACTGCAGTATAAGGCAAATCCAAAAAGCCGCAACAAGTCAGAAAATTTAAGAATGACCTTCTTAAGGTTCATACATGCTACAGGCTTAAATATTAGACTCGGCAAAAGTGTCAACATAGTAGAAAATTTACTTTCCTGTCTTTTTTTTTTTTTAAAGTCCTATGCTTTTACAATGAAATGCATTAATACTTCTATTTGAAACTGTGTAGTAGTAAAGTATGTGAAACAATCAAATTTAAGGAGTGAGCACTTCCTGCTGTAATTGTAATTTAAAAACTGTAATCGGTTCTACGCAACAAGACTTAAATGACACACCTGTGTAAGTACTTCTCAACCACGAATTTATCTGCATACATTTTCCTCTTTACAGCATTTAAACCACATTTTAAATAATTTAAAGCAGGCTAACATTCACTTCAGGTTAGAGCACAATGGTTTAAAACAATTTTCCCCATCAAACTGAAAAAGAAAAAGCATGTCGTGATCTATAAAGGGAACAAAGTGGTTTTATGCTGTGCTATGGAAAAAAAACCACCACCACAGACAACGTTCTGCAACCTTTCTGGCACCGTGGCACACTCAACAAAAACAAATGCAGCAGTAAGGAGTGCATACCTCCATCTTCAAGAGGTCTTTTTTGTCCTCCATAACCGTAGTCGTTTGAATTCATTGATGTGCCAGCATCTCCTCCAATTTTTGCTGCAATCTAAACAAAAAGCAAATGTTGTGAGTAAAAAAAAAAAAAAAAACCACCAACAAAAAAACCCAACAAAACCAGTCGGCCCTCATTTATTTAGGTCTTCTAAACAATTTTAAGTGATTTAGACAACGCATATTAAAATGACCCTGATGAGTAAATAAGGCTGATGCTAGAAACAATTGTTACAGAAATTTTAGTTTTTAATGTTTTCAAGGAAATTTGTGCTCATACTTCAACAGCAACGCTTCCCATATTTTCTTTGTCGTTTGATAAAGAAACTCCTGCCCTTCAAACACTAAAAACTTTTCTCTAAAAAGGGCTTTTCCTTTCCTACCCATCCTCCACGAAACACTGCGGTATCTCACACGGAGGGCCTGACCGCCAAAACTACTTCAAACCTTAGTAGTCCCGACTACACTGAGAATTCAAATGTTGCCAAAACCGCGACCGGTTATTACCAGACGAGGAGAAAATTTTGCCCGAGAAATAATGAAAACATCGCCCGTGGTGCAAAACCTACAAATAAAACTTCAGGACACAGAATTTCCGACCAGCCGGCCCTCGCTCCGCAGGCCGCAGCGCTTCCCAACCGGTCTGAGCAGCTTAGCGGGCACCGAGGGCGCCTCGGGGAACACAATGCGGCCGCGGCGGAGCCGCCTCCCTTCCTCCTTCCCCTCCGCCGCCCGAGCGGCCGGCAGCGCGCCGGGCCGATAACGCGCCGCTACTCGCCGGCCGACATTTCCCCTCCCCGCAGTCCGGCCGCAGAGCCCCCGCAGCGCCGCTGCCCTCACCGCCGCTGCTCCCCTCATCCCCGCGATGGCGCGGATCGCTTCGGGCCGAGCCGAGGCGCTGCGGCCGCCCAGTCCGCCAGCGAGCAATGGCGGAAGGCGGGGAGCCGGGGGCTGACTAGAAAAACCTCTCACAGCCCGAGGAGGGCGGGCGGGCGCTCACCACGGCGCGCGCGGAAGGGGGTGAGGGGACGGCACAAAACTCCCCCCACCAACCCCGCACACACACTGGCGGCCGGGCCCCCTCCCCCGGCCTCCCCAGAGCCCAGCGCCGGCAGGACGCAGCCCGCCAACTGCTGCCGCGGCTGAGGCGCTGCGGCCTGGTCAGCAGCTGCCTCCAGGCCCCAGGACCCGCGGGCCCATTGATTTGGCAGAGCCACGTTACACACACACCTGCCTAGCCCTCTGCAGCGCGTCTTTAAAGGCATCGTTTACTCCTCCACCTCCACCGCCGCCTCCCCCGGGCGCGCCCGAAGCAGGAGGGGGCACCGTGGAATAGTCCGCCATACTCGCTCAGCCACTGCTTCCTGCCCCACTCGCTGCCTGCCAAGAAAGAAAGAAAATGGCGGCGGGCGGGAGCCTTTCACATTCCTGCGCGGCATCGTGCTCGGGGAGGGGGGAGGGAAAGCAGCGTAACCTCGCGAGACCTCGGGCGAGATTTCACAGGGGCGCCGGAGAACGGCGGAGAAAGCTCGCGGCGTTTCGCGCGGCCCCGCTGCCCCGCCCCTCCCACCCGCACAGCGGGACCTCCCGGGGGGGGCGCCCTTCAGCGTGGGGGGGACGGCCCGGCGAGCTCGCGATGTTTCTGGAGGGCACGAGCGGTTAGAGGCACTCAGTGATAGGGCATGGGGTGTCACGTGGTGCGAGGGGCGGGGGCGAGCCCAGCGCTGCGCTTGAGGCGCTGCGGGCGCGTGCCGGGCAGATCTCGCGTGTCTTGGTTCGGAGCGGTGAGTGCGCCAGTGGGAGCCGCGTCTGGGGCGCAGAGGCTGTCGGGAGCGAGTTTGGCCCGAGGGGCGTCTGAGGCGGCGGCGGTTGGGTGAGTGCGTGAGGGAGGTAATGGAAGGGGGCCTGAGGGCAAGCAGTAGCGCTACGGCTGCGGCTTGGCCACCTGCCCGCGTTAGACTGCGCCTGGGGAGTCGTTTGGCGTTCTGGTGGCTCTGTGCCTTCCCGACTGGTTCCTGGGCTGTCTGGGGACTGGGCGGTGGGGTTACAGCGGTGCCGTCCGAAGCCCGGGGGGCTGGGGGTAGCCGGCCCTTCTTCCCGCCTTAGCGCGGCCGTGCCTGGCGGCGGGGCTCCTCGTAATGTCCTGTGTTGCGCGGCCGCCTGGCGCTGTCAGTGTGCCCGCCGTGTGCCGCGGGACAGCCGGGGAAAATAGTATAGGGCCTGTTTCTGAGGGAGAAACCTCAGCGTCCAGCGGTGTGGGCGTTACGGTAGCTGGAGAGGCGAGGTGCGGCTCGTCGGGCTTGGTCCCGAGCCCCGCAGAGCGGCAGAGCGGTTGCCGGGGGGGCAGAGCGGCGGCCGGAGCCGTGAGGCGGGCAGCCCGCCCGACCCCCCGCCGCGCTCCTCGCGGCCCTTGGGGCGCAGCCCGGAGCTTGTTCGAGCGGCTCTTGGGCCGCTCCACCGCCCCGCGGAACGGGGCAGGCCTTTTCTTTTCGCCTTTTAGGGCGCTTCACTTTCCTCCTTCTGCAGCCTCCCCGATCGTTTATTTCTTAGTTGAAAACAATCACTTCTATTGTACAGTTTCTATAATTGGGGGGATTTTTTCCTTGCTGCGCATGCACTAGTTTTAATGAAAAATTGGAGCTAGTAGTGCTTCAATCTGGGCCCTGTTTAGGTCCTGTGATCTGGTGAACTGTCATGCTGAATATGGATGACGGTGTTGCAAAGGCTTCGTATCTAGAAAAGGTCATAGAATATCTACTTAGCTATCATAGCAGTAGAGTCTAGATAATATGGAACAGGAGCTAAGCTGTGCAAATGCTTTCTGTGCTGTTCTGAGGGAATGCTTTAAAATTTTTAAAAAATTATATGTATCTAAGTGTAGGTTTTTCATGAGTGCCTGGATTACATAAATATCATAGTAGTTGTTGTTCGTTTGTTTTTTTTTTTAAGCTGAAGTGTGAGATATCTCTTCCAACCTAAATGAGTCTGTTACCAGTACTTCTAATTGAGGAACTGTTGTTCTGGAAACTTTGCCTTGTTTTGAGCTGTGTGCAGGGAGGGAGCAATTCTGTTGAAGTCGTATAAGAAGACATATCTTACAGTCTTCTCTTTTGGCTAGCCTCGTAGTTCCATACTGCTTTAAGAAGTTCCTGGTTTCTCCCTTCAGTTCTGGCTGTTTATAAATGGGGTTATTTTAGTAGACCTGAAGATGCCACGCTGTTGCTGAGGTCAGATTATCCTGCATCTTCAATCCAGATAACTCCACCAAACGAAGCTGAAAATGTGTGCTAGATTTATTTTCTTCTATAAAACTCGTTAGGTAGCATAGCTGAAAAGGGTTTTAAGATTAATATATTCCACAAAATTAAAAAAATTCAGGCAGATTACAGTGTATAATTGGAGCTAGATGAAACTTGCTGCTGAGATACTTATGCTGAAAAAGCCTGTTCAGAAGAGCTAGCATGTATTTTCCATTAATGTAGCTGTGTTAACTGGGGGAGGGAAGCAAAAATAGGTTTGGAAAGGGGGAACTTCATTTTTATGCTCGACTCTTTGCTATTTCTAAACAATAATTTGATCTGGAACTATTTTTGCATTTCCTTTGTGATTCAGAATTTGGCTATGTATACCAGCCATGCTATGCAAATAAAAAAGTTGAGCAAAAGTAGTTGAATACGGTGCATTGAAGCTAATGCTGGCCACTGGCTATGTCTTATATGGCTCTTCACTTATTAGATGATGTGGAGCATCTCTGTGCTTTGCTTTTTATTGTTATGAAATTGGATAATGATTCTTTGCTAAGTTCTGTGAGACAAGCCAGGAGCTATATAATACTGATGTTATTTTTAAGCAATTATAATGCCTTGATCTGATGAAAACACTCTTGTCTGGTACTGTAAGTGTTCTAGTTGCATTCATAAACAATTAATGACAGGCAAATGTTAATTTTGGAAACTTTATCAGCTTTTTACTACTGTTGAGATGACACTTCATTTGAAAGATGAGATATTTAGTAGATGTGTTCCTCAATCTCTAAAATTCTTGAAGTCACTGTTTCTTAGGTCTTTCAGGTAGAACATGAAATTTAACAAATTACAAAGGAGTAAGTTCTTAAATATTATATACTGTGTAAAGATTATGCCTTTATTTTTACAGTTCCTAAGTTGATCTAATGACCTGTATCAACAGTCAAAGAGTTGCTTCTCTCTGTATTTCTCACGAGGGCACTTAAAACCTGTCTGCTAGAAACCTGTGTCTCTTAAGCACTCTATCTCCATTTCCTTTTATTAAATTATACTCTGGGATTAATTCCTTCTCCTTAATCTCTTAATGGATTGAGGTGAGGATGCAACCCCTCAACAGCGGTAACTGCAACATTCTTCCAAATGTTTTGCTGACTTGTTACAGCAGCATACACCATATTATTCTATTTTCTCCCTTGCAAAAATTACTCATTTCCTGTTTTCTTAAATCTGCCATCTAAGAATTTATATGTAGCAGATTGGTCTGCACTATGCTGCTAAAGAACTTTTGCTGTGTAAAATAAGCCTCAGTTCTGCATTTACGCATTCTTACTAAAGAGTGTATAGTAATCTATCACTTATCTTTCACAATTTTAATGATTAGATGGTAAACAACATAAAAGGTAACAGAGAATATAGAGTTTTAGAATGTCTTTCAGTATTTCTTTTGGAAATCAGAGGAAGGTGTCTCCCTTAACTAAACTTACTAGATAATGACGTCCTCGATAGTTTTCAGGCAATAGTCTGATTACCGAAAACAACAACTAGAACATTCTGGTAAGTGTAATTACGGAGTAACAGCTAGTTCAAATGAAAACTGACAAGTTAGAAAACTTCTTTATGTATAGTGTGGATTGTCACAGACCTAAGTAATGGAGAGTTCTGGGGAGAGGAAAAAAGACACACCCCCATCCCCTCATTAAAAATAAACAAAACAACACACAAAAAATACCAAACACCAAAACCCACCACATTATCCTCTGCATAAGCTAAGACACTTCATGCTTGCATTGAGTTCTGTTCTGTTATTGGGTTGTTTGGCATTTTTTTCCCTTTAACAATTGACTTTAACTTTGATCTGTGGTGACCAGACCAAAGCGTAAGGCAGTCCTGAAAGAAGTGTTTTGCTAGCACGGGTAAGGAGACCTCTCCCAGTGTCATAAACTAAAGGATTACATTTCTTAGGAAGCTGCCTCTGCAACTCTCTGGGTATTGTGTTTTGTTTAGCTTTGCCTCAGTATACTAAACACTTGTATAGGAAAAGTGATTACAGTCTCTAACTATCGGAGAAGGATAACCATTGTGATAGTTTTACATCTGCCTGCTCTGCTTTCTGCAATTCGTTGGTGGTGTGCGCAAATTTGCAATTGGTTTCTGATGATTTCATCACTTTGGGGAGATTTAGATCAGTTGATTCAGATCCTGACAGCTGGTGCTCCTGCACTGGCAAAGGGTGTCCAGGATCTGCAACGTTACCAGTAGAAAACTCCCTTAAGTAACTACTGAGAGAGAAGATTCAGCATCTGCTCTATACCCAAACAACTGTTGATCTGTCATGAGCTTTCATAGTTACTACATGTGCACCGAAGTAGTAATTACAAATTTCGGATCCACAATTTGGATCTGAAAGAGAATGCATTGGTGGAAAAAATGGTAATATTAAAGCATAACTTAAACTGTCTACAAAATCTATACAATGCTCATAATTAAGTTCTCTTGCGAGAAATGAGGGTCAAAGGGAATAGTTTTTAGGACTGAAATAATAAGATTACTGTGCAGAATTCACCTACTCAGGGTGATCCAAGTGATGGCTAGCTGTGTCTTCCTAGTCAGCAAGTATTCCTGTTATGCTTCATTGTAGACAAATGCTGAGGCATGGGTTGCTACTGAGGAATTGTAGGGGATACAAAAGCATATTTGTGGCAGGAAATGAGAGTTGAAAAGGAAGAGCAGCCTGCTCTGCTGCAGCTTCTGTCACATCTGCCTTCACTCAGTGATGATAATGCAGTTTTCCTCTTGGCTTCTGGGGGAAGGGCAAAAGTCGAATTGCTCCCTAAGCCTGTATCTGGTCCCCTGTGTACCAACTTCTGTACAGTAGATCTTAGTAAACTCTGAATCTTCAGGGGTTTTGGCTTACACTTAGTCACGCTACTTTTCTTAGCAAAAATGTTTTACTCTATTAAGTATTTGAAGAAAAGCTGTGTAAATATTGTAGATCCTATAGAGCACTTGCACATTTTACTCTTGTGAGTCTTTATTTCATATTTGATTTAAAGCTACAAGTGGATTGAAGTTGCTGAAAGGAAATTTAATAGTAAATCTTAGAAGGGAAGCAGAGGTCTTTTCATGAAGGTTTCTGTTGAGGTCCACCAGGAAATTTGGTTCTGGGCTTGAGGACAGTTGAACAGTAAAAGATTAACATTGATCTAGCCTCTGAAATTTTGACTAGTTTACAGAAGGCTATCAGATTGAATTGGGTGTGTCACAAATACAGAAGGATAAATGAGAAGACATGCACTTCTTAAATACAACTGAAGTATGCAGTGAGACAGTGAATCACCATATAGAATGAATTTAGTGCAGAAAGGCAGCTGGATTATATTAGTCAGCGTGATAATGTGGTCATCAGTCTTCAGTGTCTTAACTTGTTCAAGGGGGTTAGATGTTTTTGTGTGGATGTCATGGGAAGGAAAGTTTCGACAGCCCGGAGAATTTGTTTTCTGTTAGCATCTGCAAAACTCCTCCCAGATGGGGGAGAAAAAGTGTGAAAGTCCTTGCTGGAACTAGGTGTGGAAGTTGCATATGAATGGGGATTAAGGGCAGAGATGGGGACTGGGGGGCTTCTAAAGAGAGAACAAATAATTATTACAATAGTAGCTGTAGGGGAAAGAAGTGTCTCCTGTATCCCTCCATCAGCAGAGCACTGAAGAATGTGCATTTGAGCCCGGATAATAAGCATGTAAATATATATTTTGTTGAATTAAGACAGTAATGTTCAGAATTCTCATCTCAATGGGAAAAGCTTGATTACTTAAAGAGATTGGTGTACTTCCCTATTACATAGGCATGATCCCTAGTAGTATTCTTTCTGTTAGTTTTTAATTACAGCTAACATCTTTATTTGTTAATTTGAGAGTCAGAACGCCTTTTTTTTTTTTTTACCAAATTGTGCATATATCACAGAATCAATTAAAAAAACCACAAAAACAAACAAACAAAACCCCAAACAAAAAACAAACAAACAAACAAACACAACAAAAACCCACAAAAACAACTAGTATAGGAAGATAAATCTCTTTTGGGGGTGAAGAAGGAGAAATGGAAGAGGTGTTTTAGAAGCTCTAAATGACTAATCCCTTCAGTCCATAAAACCACGATTACGACAAGCTTATCTAAACCGAAAATCCTCTTAAACTTTATTGTAAGGGTTACATGCTTGTTTTGGGAAAAATAAATGTTTGCAATGAACTTCATGAATGTGTAAGGATATTTTTTCTTTAATACATCAATATCCAGAGGCACCTTAGAGAAAGCTTTAGTTTAACTGCCACTTCAGTATCTATTGGTGCTTAAAGTATCTTGGTGTAATCATCAAAAATCCGGTTTTATTTAAAAAGGAGCCCTCAGTAACAGTGCTGCATAGACTTTGAAAGAAATTAATGTTGCTGGCTTAATCAGAGATATCACTCAAAAAATCAGTGATGTGGATGTCGTGATATGACTTGATCTGAAGAGCAAGGAATCACGAGATTCCATAAGTTTAGCTTAAACAAAAAAAATACACCTCTAAACCTTTTGACTATGGATTGGTATTTTCTGCAGAGAATATAAAGAGATCTTTTACTTCCTTTGTACAAGTGTTTGTTAGAATTATGTCCTATGAATGAACTGATTCTGTGTAATTTTGTCACTAGCTAGTCATGGAAATTATTATAAATTTTATTTGCACATGTCCTCTAATTTGTCACTATTCTTTGTACTGCATTTTTTCAGAAGGGATAAGGAGAAGGTTAGAAAGAAATGTCACTTTCTACAGTGAGATGTCTTTCTAGGACTTGCTACTATACAAAATTTGGAGGTTTATTATGAGTTTGAGGGAAAATTTTCACAAAATTATAGAATTTTTGTAGTCAGAATAGATGCTGAAATTTGCTATCACCTTTTAAAACATTACCATTTTAGAACACCTAGACATTTTTCTGCATAATTGTTCGTCTTGTACCTTTACCTAGAACAATTTAAAGTAATTTAAGAGGATTAACTGCAATGTAGGTCTATCAAATTCCCCCTTCCATCTTATTTTCCCAAAACTCTTCTAGGTTGACTGGGGAGGGCGGGAAACAACTCAGAAAACAGATTTGAGCTGTGGCATGTGGTTGAAGCATTTGAAAGACTAATGAGCAACTATTTTGACTTACATTACAGCAGATTTTGATAAATATAACTAGGGCTGCCTGTATTTCTGCCTCCTGTAGGTAAACAGAAGTACATTCTTGTTGTTTCAGCTTAAATCAAGTGAGTTTAGGTATGCTGACATATGTTCTCCTTTCAGGTTATAACAGAGTTGTTCTGACATCTCCTTATCAAATTCCTGTTTTTATACAACAGTTCAGTGTGTGTGTGTTTTCAGCCTAGCATGTAAAACTAGCTGGGTGAATCAGAGCAGCTGGGTGGGATTTTGACGAGCACACTCTGGAAAAAGCATCTATTGTGACCATCTCCTTTTGCTTATGTAAGAACAGTTTGATCACATGCCCACAGCAAAAATGTGTGCAGTTCCTTATTTGGCAATGTGCTAATAACCTTCATCTTATTGTTTGAGTGTAACAGCAATCAAAAACAATACAATGCAGCTGAGTCATTTTTCCAAGTGGATTTATTTGTTTTGCAGTTCCTCTCTTCAAGACTGAGAAAATAGTTTATTTTCTATTGGAAACTATTAATTTTTGTCATTATGGGAAGAAAAAAAACTAGTGTGGATAAGGGATTGTGTAGGCATCTTCCCTCTCTTACATGTTACCCATAACTATGATCAGTGTTGTGTTTATTAAAGTTTTTTTCTCTCAACTGTTCCATTTGCCAATAGCTATTTAACTATGTCAGGAAAAAATATCTGATACTTTTGCAAGAAGAAAAAATTGACTTGCAGATATGTCTCTCTGTTCCTTAGTTATGGAACAAGACCATAGTAGTGGTATAACTCTAGATGAGTCTGTTGGTCTTCAGTACAAAGATTTAGACTATCTTCACTGCTAGGAAAATATTTCTGTAATGATGTGTTATATTCCAAATTGGCAGTGTGTTGGGGCCGGTTTTGGTTTTGTGGGTTTTTTTCTGTGTGTGTGTTGGTTTTGGTTTGTTTTTGTTGTTTGTTGGGGGAGGGGGGTGTGGTTTTGTTTTGTTTGGGGTTTTTTGGAGTTATTTTTGTGGGGGGGGGTTTTGTTTTGTTTTTAGAATGAATCCAAATACTTAAATGATATGCCGAGAACCATTGGAAAGAAAGACTTCAGGTTCAGATCAGGTCACTTCTGAGTCATGCTAGTACCAACTTCCCAGAGATTTTTAGCGAGAGCTAACCTGTAAAGACAGTCTTTATTCTACCTTTATTCTACGGATGCCCTCAATTCTCTGCTGCTGGCTCTTTGCTAGAGGCAACAGGTTGTTAATTATATTGTTTGGGGGAGGAAACCCCTTAGGATTCCTTTGGTGTAAGGAAGGAATTGCTACCATAGTTTAGGTAAACAACAATAAATTGTTACAGGTGGCAGATACCCTCCCTTTTCTAGAGGTGAAAGGCTAAAAGAGGAGCTGTTGTATGCAACTTCTATTGAAATACAAATTAAATGGAACAGTCTGCCCATCCTGATGTTTCCTGGGAGATAAGGTAGTTGTGATAACTAGCTTTATGTAGGATATTGAAATAAATGCATTTTAAGTGCCTTTAAAAAAATCTTTTTCCGTTCCAGTTTCTTGAAGGAAAGTCAGCAAGGGTTGTGGAAACTAGTACTATTTTTCCATTGTCCTTTTCCTGTTAATCAGTACATAGCACTACTATTAGGTCACAGAAGTTCTTCTACACTAAGATTCATTTGGTGGAAGAACTGGTAGGCAGCCAATCGCGGTTCCCAGGGTCTGAGCTGCCTGGCCTTTTGTCCAGTCTCAGCTAGCCCACAGCAAATGTTACTTTGGTTTGTGCCAGCTGGCCCTGGTCCGTGGGGTGGAGAATGCTGGACTGGAGAAGGAGTAGCATATGAGCCAGCTATTGTCTTCATACTTGTAGGGAGACTTCTACCACTTTTGTGCTGCAAGAGTGGGGCTGAATCCATCAGGTGCTAACAACAGTTTAAGCCTCACTTTTATTGAAAACAGGAGTATGAGAGACTTTTTTACAACTGTTACTAAACACCTGTTTATTGTTTATTGTAAGCAACATGTAGGAAACAATCATCTTGCCAATGTCATAGGCCCAGGCAGGATCTCTCAGCAAAGCATATTTTATTAACGATTTTGCAAGACTGGGTGTTCTACCTCTTTATTTCCCTTAGATGGAAAACAATACAGAAATGCTCATGATTGCTTGTTTTCCAGAGTTTGTTAAATAAACAGATCTGCAGATAGGAAGATTACAATAGTTTGTGTGTGTGTGTGAATTGTCTGAGAGCTACAGGCAACTGATACTTCGTTTCATAGGAACAGATGGGGGAGGTGGCAGGAGAGCAAGAGGAGGCAGCATGGTTGCAAGTGGTACTGTGGATTGTAATTTCAAGTCAGTTTTAAGTAACATGCCTCTCATGTATGTACATTAAAAACAAACAAAAAACCAAAACCAACAACAAAAACCCTACCTCAAAAAACCTCAAACAAAAAAGCCTGTCCTTGACAGTACTAATAAATTAGTTGAGTGTTTGTTTTTTTAAAACATATACAAAACAATACTCCAGTTATATGACAAGGAAGCATGCTGGAATAAAGAGTACCCAAACAGTTTTCTTCTAATCCAAATAAAGAGTACCCAAACACTTCTTCTAATCCAAACACTAATATGTTAGTTGGAGCAGACCTCCAGTGCTTGGCTAAACCCATACATTTGGACAGCATTTTGTCTGTCACTGAGGTTGATTACATAGTGCCAGTGCTCACATTTTAAGCTTTTGTGTTTAAAAAGTGTTCATTCTTTAGGACATGGAAGTGGCTGAATTGCATTACATTGAGATCTTAATTAATTGAATGAGGGTGCTCATCTAGAGAGTGCTGAACTATTTGTCCATTAACTGGTCTGTGTAGCCCAGTAGTTTGCATTCGAAAGTGGCCATATGTAGATGCTTTAGGGAAAGCTGGAATAAAGCAGAGGCTTAGTCCTCTTCCACCTTCTTGGCTTCTCAATATTTGCAGCTCAGGGAACTCCTGCTCTGGCTTCTCTGTCAAGAAACTTGCAGTGGATCTCTTCTATGGTATTTTTTCGGTGTCCAGCTGAAACCACTTTTGAATTGCCAGTGTCCTTTGGCAGGATATTCTATCACTTGTAGAACTTCAGAATTTTATTTTTTAAACTGTCTTCTGCTAGTTTCACGTAGCAGCTCCGGCTTAGATGGGAGTAAACCATGAATGGTTCATGTCTTCTCCTTTCTCCATCGTTTGTAGACGTCTGTGACTTGTTTTTGTCTGTCTTAGACTGAAGAACTGAAGCCTCCTCTTTTGTTTCTCATGTGGAAGCATTTTCGTAGCTTCGATCATCTTTCGTGGTCCTTCTCTAATGCTTTTTTAAAAAAATTGTTCGTACTTGGTTTTGAGTTGACGGTATGGCAGTTACCGCCCCCCCCATCCCCACCCACATGAGATCCAGGGCTTTCAATAGAGCAGTTAATGGCTCTTTAGCACCTTTTGAGCCCTATTGTGCCTGTCCTTGGTGTCAACAGTCATGTCCCCCCTGCCCTGGGGCACGGTTACTCATGGTCATCTCCCCTGCCCCCCTCCGGCTGGTGGAGCGGGAGGGGGCTCAGTCCATAGACAAGGTCCTCTGCCAAGGAGGTTCCCAGGCCCAGGGAAGCTTCTGGGCCATGCTCGTGATTACCACAGCCAGATCCGACCAGGCTATAAAACAGGGCCCCGCTGAAGATCCCCTTGGAGTGGTCTTCTCAGAGCAGTGGGTTTGTGAACAGAGCCTTTCCCTTAGGGTGGGACGCCATCTAAGGAGATTTCCCAGGACTGAGAACCCTCACCTTCTCCTTGGTGATTATTTTCTTCTGGATATATCCTTGAGTGAGCCCTTGGCCCCCTGGCAAGCGGTTATTCCTTCTGGGTCCCTGTGAGTGAAAGAGGCCTCTTTTGTGAGTGAGGGTGGGCAGGCTGTGGATCCTTATTCTTGTGTGGTTGTACAGTAATAATATCCCTAATTGGTATATTGAACCTGCAGTTTATTAAATGTTGGCAGAGTCCTGACTGAATTTTGGATAAACCCTGTTCCTAGTTGTTTTTTCTCCTAAACAGTTCTGGTTAGAATCAAGTCTGTATGGAGCTTGTCGCCTGCTTAAATTGATTTATGGGATGCCTCCGTGACAGAGGGGAACAGAACTGCACAGTGTCATGGTGTAGATCAGGCATGTCAAACTCATTTTCACTGGGTCCACATCAGCCTCGCGGTTACCTTCAAAGGGCCGAATGTCATTTTAGGACTGCATAAATGTAGGGGTAGTTACATTTATATAGGTGCTATATTGTTCATATGATACTAACATAATGTTTTCTGTTTTGTTCTCTATTCCTTTCCTAGCAACTCCTTACACTTCCTTTGCTTTTTTTTATCCTGGCTACCAAGCAGTCTTGTATTCTTCTTGACACTTTTCAGAATTAAGCAGTACTACTTTTACCTTTTTAAAGCAATATCTGTTTTGTTATGTGGTATAATATTCATGCTGAGAAAAGTGTAACATGGAAGGCCTGTGTCATATGTATAACCAATAAAATACTCCTGTATGACAATATTGAAAACATATTCAGCATCTGACTGTGTTAGCAGTTGAGAATCTGAAATTGAAAGGAAGAACTTTGACTATTTTTCTGCTTTCTTTGCCCTAAACTGATAACTTAATAGTAATTGTGCAGAACCTGTCAAAACAATACACTTTCCTGGAGGAAACAGAACTTGACCTTCCTTATTAATTTGATTTTTTTTTTTTTCGGTAACAACAGAAGATATTCCTCCTGCCAACATAGTACCTCTTTTTATATAGATGTTTACAAAAGTGTGTATGGCAACAACGTCATTAACTACTTCCATTTCTTAATAGTGAGTGTGGTAAATAGGCGTAGTCAGTAATGTTAAATGTTTTGCGTGATTGGCATTTTTCCTGTTTGACCAATCAACTAATTTTGAAGAAGAGCACATTTACAGAAATTTACGTGGGTGCAAATTGAAATGGTCACTGAATCTAAGTAAGGAATTAAAAAGCACGTATGGAATTTGTATTCTTTCGGAAGAGGGAAGCCTTAATCTGTAGATGAAAATGCTTTGTGTGCGTGTTGCTTTCTCTGGCCGTGCTTCCAGATGTTTCCTTTTTTCGCCTTTTTTCGAAGTGCGGTCTGGTACTTGACTGAAGGAGCTAATCACACCATTGTGATGTAAGGGGGAGTTAGTTGTGCTTTCATCAGTGCAGGACATCACAGATGAGTTGTAAGAACTTTGCCTACTTGCAAGATGGTGTTCATTCCCTCTCAGGCATGGAAAGTTAAATTTGGAAAATTCTTCCAAGTGTATTTTGGTTCTTCAGCTCACATAATAGAAATTGTGACTTAGTAGACAGGAATCAGGTATGAGAAAGCAATTCTTTATGTTAATGATATATTAGTTTGCTATGTTGTGATGAAGGATCAGTGTACACGCATGACTAGTGTCCTAGTCATGTTTTTGAAGATAGTTGTAACCTTGTTTAATATAAAATCTACTTGAGATTTAAATCAGTTGATTTTCTTTTTCTAGTATTGTAGGTACTTCTATGTAGGTCGTGATATATATAGTGGGAACAATTTCTGAAGAGAAAAACCTAACTGTAGAAATTAATATATAATAAATGATAGTAAGTTTTAAAGTGAAAATATGATGGACATTTTCAGTTGTGCATAGCGTTTCTAGTTTTTGGTCTATCGTTACAGAAGTAACAAGAAAAAGCTTATGAAAAAAAAATTGGTAACAGTGCCTTTTGTCTTGTTGCCAAATAGAATTGAAGGCTGCATGAATCATAGGCTTGAAAATTAATTTGGAAAGTTCAGAAGTGGTTACACTATATTTCTCAGTGATAGCAGTATGCATTTTGAGATTTAATGCTTGAATTTGAGCTGTATATTCTCGACTCTGGAATACATGTTTAAAGTACCTTAAAAGCATGTTCTTTGGCCTGTTGGCAGGAGCATAACTTCCTGTATATTCCACTAATATTATAAACATTATTTTGAAGCAGTACTGCCAATCCAATATAAAATATTTTTTTTGATGTGAGAGTTGGTATAACTTAGATATAATTAATTTGCCTTTGGTAACTTTGTATCCTGGTTTTTTTAAAATATATTTTCTTGAACCAAAAATAATCAGACTAATTTTTTTCTGGACAATACTATTGACTTTTAAACATAGAAAGTATAGCAGGTGTGTGTCCTATGAAGTACTGTTTCACAGTGACTTATATATATCTCTAATGGAAGCCAGATATTTTTGTGAAGCATGACTATACCTATCCCACTACATTTCCTCCATTTTAATCTGTGAGCAAATCAAAAAGTCAACGAGTCTTTAATGTAAGCTTTGAGTGTCAGTGAATTGCATTAAATAGCCCTGTTGCATGTGCCTCAGGAAAGAAATTATGATGTATGTAGTACACAAAGTGGTAAATACTTCAGGGTGCAATTCAATTTGAATCTCTCACAAGTAGAGTGTCTCAAAGACACAATATATGCAATATGAAAATATAAAATAAATGTGCCTAGTTGCTCAAGTATGCTGTTTAACAAAGTTAATGTCATTGTCTATTGTAGCTTTATGATTTACTAATTTTTTGAAGTTTTTATGTGGTATTTCACTTTCTTGTATGATTATTTGTTTAGATGTTAAATCAGCCCCAGGGTCCTTATGTACAATGAACTTTTAACTTCTTTCACAGTAGCAACATATTTCTGCAGAGAACCGAAGTTAAAATTTGATAAATTGGGGTATGAAATGCGTGGCTAAATGGAGCTTTTCTTTTAGGGCCATTGAAGGATTAGAAAGAACTGTTATACTCTGCAGGTTTAACTTTGCATTTTCTGTTAGAGAGAGAGAGAGAGAGAGAGAGATATGAGCTATTGGTGCCTCTGTTGTAAACTCTCAAACTTATTTCTATATTTGAGACTAGCTACTTAATATTTCTGTAGTGAAACTCTGTTTAATGAATTCGTTAATGAAGTTTGCGTGTACGAGGTCTTATTCACAGTCCAAAAGTATAAATGTAGCTCAGTCAACAACTACATACAGTTAAAGATGGTGGGAAGAAAAGTCATTCTCAGAATTTTTTTTCTCGGGGAAAATAATGGATGATCTTATAGGAAATTTTACTTTTGTGTAGGGATGTGCTTTCTTCAAACCACTGTAGACAAATGACAATTTATTCCATTCATTGATGTGGGTTTGCAAATATTATGATACTTAATTGTGAAAGAGCTTTTTCTGGTTAGGGATTTGGCTCCTCTGCCTTGACATTTACATGCGCATGTATATTTATAGTTGTGATCTGTCTGGAATTTGCCTTTGTGGTTTTGTTTGCTCTTTAACTTGTTCTGTGATCTAGTCCTGTCCTTTTCAGTTTTGTTTCTGAGGTTTAATAGATGAGGAATACAGAAGAAATGGCTTAATTGAAAGGAAATAGTGAACACTTTTATTCAACTACAGATACTTCAAAGAATAATGACACCGTTCTGCTTAGAAGCTTTTCCTTAAAATAACATTATCCTGGTGCTATTTATGATTGATCTAGAGTTTGAGTTCAGTGTAACTATTACTGTGAATGTTTCCTTAGCTGTATCTTAACTTACTTCAGTTGTTATTATGAAGGCTTCTTTTAAAAAAGACAATTAATTCAAAGTTCATATTATTAATTAATTATTAATAGTATCAATGCAACTCTTTTAAGACCTGGAAGTGGTATGACCTTGCTCCCCACTGTTCTGCCCAACTTATGATGTGTAGTACTTGTTCATATGTATGTGAGTTAAACTATGGTTGTTCAGAGAGAATAATGGGAAAGATACTTTAAAACACCAGTTATTTCACTGAAATACTGACTCAAATGGAATGCTGAATATGAGTAGTCCAGCTCAGTCTCAGAAGTGAAGGTGAACTGTTGTAGGAACAATTTTCAGCTTCCTACTGTAAATTTCATAAACATTTTTAGGTTAAAAAAGGAAGCCTAGTATTACAAAAGTGAATGTCACTTTCTTGTTTCTGATCAAAGAACACAGAAAATCTTCTGTAGGTAAGAGTGGGCTTATATTAGGCAAGTTCTGTATAGTTTCCAAATTTTATTCAGTCTTCCTGAGAATTAATAAAGTATTTTAATTGTCTATTTGGCTTTTGAGTAACTTGTTACAGCTGAAGATGCACTGGATGTTTGCGTTGTGGTGGTGGTGGGTTTTTTTTCTGCCTAGTCAACTTTAAAAAGCTTAAACTGAAATTCCCATTTGATGTATTTGTTTTTGTAACTTGGACTGTAACAAATAACACTGACGAAAGGAAGCTCTGAACAAATACAGGCTGCTAACTTTCTCAGTGCATAATGTGTACCTTAAGGTGGCTTAAAAGAACAGGAAGACACATCTGAGACTGCCTGGTTTGGCAGAAAATTGGTTTACAGAATTGACTATAACCAAAGTGTCATAGATACCATTTGATGCTACAGTGATGATAAAAAAATTCTTTGTCTGTCTACCTGAAATGAAATGCAGCTGTTGTATTTGAAGACTGTGTAAACAAAGTGATGATATAGATAGTTCATCCATAATGTGATATATCATTCAGAGGAATGTTGGTGTGGTAGAATGAGGAAGGAGGTGGTAACTACCTCATATTTTGGTTTGGGGTGTTTTCATATTTTTTTTTTTTTAGGTGCCATCACAGTCAAATGCGTTACTGGATTTGTATGTCTGAGAAGTTGCTTAGTATTCACTCAGGAGTGCGTTTAATAAAAGTCTTCAATTATGGCCTTACTAATTTTATAGATACATAGTTTAGTGGCTTATTTCTGAGAGGCTTGAATAAGTTGTAGGATTCACTACTGCTTGCTTGTTACAGCTGAGACCAGTCTTGGCTACATGGGATCTGTTGAGTTGTGTACTGTCTTATTCAAACATAGAATCATGGAATCATAGAATATCTTGAGTTGGAAGGGACCCATAAGGATCATCGAGTCCAACTTCTGTTGCTTGCAGGACTACTTAAACCATATGACTAAGAGTGTTGTCCACATGCTGGTTGAACTCTTGACAGGCTTGAAGCTGTGACCACTTTTCCCTGGGGACCAGGTTCCATTCACCAACCACCCTCAGACTGAAGTACCTTTTCCTCGTGTCCAATCTGAACTTCCTCTGATGCAGCTTCATTCTATTCTGTTGTGTCCTGTCGCTGGTCACCAGGGAGATCGTCAGCACCTCCCTCTCCGCTGCCCTGCCAGAGGAAGTTGTAGGCTGCGATGAGGTCACCCCTCAGCCTTCTCCAAGCCAAACAAACCAAGTGACCTCAGCTCCTCCTCTTCAAGTCTTGTCCTCGAGGCCTTTCACTGTCTTATAATAGTTGCCTTCTTCTGGACATACTAATAGTTTGATGTCCTTCTTATATTGAGCCACCCAAAACTGCACACAGTACTCAAGGTGGGACCACACCAGTGCAGTGTAGAGAGGGACAACCACCTCCCTCAACCAGCTGGCTGTGGTGTGCTTGATGCACTCTGGGACACGTTTGGCTCTTCTGGCTCCCACCGCACACTGTTGACTTACTAAACTTGCCATAAATCCAAAACCGCAGTTCTCTTTCCATGAGGCCAGTCTCCAGCTTCTCATCCCCCAATTTGTATGTATAACCAGAATTACCCTGTCCCAGGTAGAGAATTGAGCACTCACTCTCGTTAAATTTAATTTCGATGGTGATTGCTCAGCAGTCTAATCTTCCCAGATCCCTTTGTAAGACCTCTCTACTGTATTGGAAGTGGAATCTTTTTTCACAGTTTAGAAGAGTTTTTTAAATACTTCTAGGTATGTATGGTAATGGGGAAGAGAAGACTATAGCAGTAAAACTAAATATGTAGTTCCTTTTTTTGTTTTAAAAGCTGTTTTGTTTTCTGTGCTTGTTTGAAACAACTACAATGCCAGAAGTCCTTCTGGGGAGTACATGAAAGATTTTCCTTTCTTTCGTTAATAACTCTGAAGAGGAATATGGGATAAAATAACAAAATGAGCAGTAAAGACTTGCAAAGATCAAATATTGGGAGTTCTAAAAATCTAGCAGCTGTGATTTATTATTTGTCCTTGAAACTGCTCTAATACTAGAAGTTTGGAAGATTGTAAAAACTTATCACACAAGATGGGTTTCCCTGTCTGAAGAAGTGCTGGTGTGATCTGATGTACTCAAATGATCATTAGCATTGATCACTAGATGTTAATCTCATGGACACTAGTATTTTAATTTTAAAAAAGTATTCACTAATTCAAAGTCATATTTCTCAATCTGTTACAGATTTTTTAAAGAACTCGAGAAGTATGTGAGAAGAATTGCAGCCTACTTGTATTTCCAAAAGATCTCTGATTATATGATAAAAGGAAGGTCTTAGCATGGAGAGAAAAAAAAAAAAAAAGAGGAGGAACATGCTTTCTGGAAGGAGGTGCTCCAGTTATCCCATTAGCTCTTAGAGATGAGATTCCAGACTGTAAATTAGTTCTGACTTGAAGATTGCATGCAGGGCAGGAAGCAGAAGGAATGTAGTCATTGCTGAACATTTTGCTCAGAATCCAAGTAATTTCATTTTTAGAGAATAACTTACCTAATTAGGGTATAACTTGGTACTAATGCCAGAATAGAACATTCCCCTCGGTAGGGAGAGAAAAGATGCCTGAACACTTACTCACTGTGATTGTCAGCAAAATTTCCATTGTGACTTCTTTGTTGTTACCAGAATTTGTTCTGTCACTTTTGACATTTGAGAGGAAGAAACTTTTGATTTAGGAAGAAATCATGACTATTTGGTCTTTTAATGAAAACTGGGAAGTTAATTATTATGTTTTACAAAATAGGGCAGAAGAAGGGAGTGCTAAGCCTTGCTAATTGCAGCTCCTGGAGTATTCTTTTGTTATTTGAGGTGTTTAATAAAATATTCTCAAGGGGGGAAATTTCTTTTACCTTGTTTTTTAAACTACCATATGCACTCTCTGCCACTTCAATCAGCAGTTTTGAAAAACGTAATGAAAAATACAGTCCTGAAACTAGTCTGAGCTATTATTGCTCTTCTGACAGTTCTATTATATGGCAACACAGTGACACAAATATTACAGGGTCCTCCTCAAGCACTCATTGGTGGGAATACTTCAAGTTATGGCCCCACCAGAGGTTGCTCAAACCCCATACCATGGGAGCACAGCTGAGCATAACTTCTTGTACTGCTAGTTGTGCAAGAGAGTTTCAGGCTGCTCTAAATTTTATTCTGTCAATAGTGATGAAGTTTGTTTGCTGTTGTAGTGCAGAGTTATTGTAACTGCTGGGTTTGGATTTGCAACCGTTTCTTGAGTGTGGTAAAGTTGCCCACTAAAACTTGTGTGAGTAAAGTAGCTTCCTAGGCAGGGATATTATAAATTTCGCATGAAATCTACTGAAGTTGTACTTTAATTCAAGCTACGTACCTACTGCTTTCAGAATTCTGTCGTGGAGAAAACGCTAAATTTAGGACATGAGTCTACAAAAATTTGTCTTCAATACTAATAGTAAATTTTAAAAAGCAGCACTTTTAAAAGAAATATTAAAAGGGTGATTAATAAAAGACTAGTGTTATTTCATGTGGAGTTGAGCAACAATTTCCTCCTCCAGCTGTAAAGATAATTGATTCTGTAGCCTTGTGGCTCTCAGTGTTCCAAAAATGCAAGTAAGTCCTGAGAGACTTGGTGACAAGGAGAGCTTATTCCTTCTTTCAGTAGCCTCTGGCCAATGTGACATTTGAAATAAGAACTACAGATACATAGAAGTTCTTGCTTTCTCAAATATTGTGGTGAAATCTCATGCTTATACTGCTCTATCTTCATCTTTCCCACCTCTATGCCAAGGAGAATTTAAAAAGAAAATATTTAGGCAAATTCTGGATACATTGAGAGAATCTGGTCAATTCTAGTGCAGAAATTGGAATAGATATGACGTGAGGAATAGGCGGATGACATGGATGTGGTTTTTATTTTTCTTTTTTAAAAGTCTCTAATCTCTTTCTAGTACTCTTTGATTAAGGAGAAACTTTCTGTCTCTTCTGATCAGCCCCCTTTAAAGTTAGAGCAGGTTCTGGAAAACAACTTCAAATATAACGTTCCCTGAATCAGATGGTTGGTGTTTTCCTCTTGAGATTGATGTTTATTTGGCTGCTTGGTTAAACTTTTGTATCACTAGAAGGAAGCAAATTGAGCCTAGAGATGTCTTCATCCAGGTAACTTGTAGATATGACCAAAACTGACATATCTTAATACCTTGTTCCAGAGAGGAATATTTTTCAATCTATACTAATCAGTCTTGAAGTTTATCACCATACTGACAAGTAAGGATAATTTCTTGACCTATAGCTCTTGGTCAAGAACGAAAAGAAAGCTTGCAGGCTGAAACTTCATACTGTCGCTCTGCAGAGCATGAGAAATACTTCACTAGTAAAATATGCACTATGTATTATAAAACAAATGTGTAGGAACCAGGTATTTTTCTGTTAGTAATATCTCATCAGATGAAAGCTGTTTGCTTGCTATATTGCCATACTTGTGTAACAGTCTTGATATTGCCTTTTGTTTAGAAGGTGGGAGGGGAAACCCAGTTTCCTTCTGCTCTAATTGGGTGGCTTGAGTTGTGGTTAACTGAGCGGTATTTTTTGCTCAGATTTTTTGTTATTGCTTAATAGTACATGGCTGCAGTCATCTGTGGTTGAGGGTGCATGTATTTTTAAAGAAATGATATTATGCTTTCTGAAGCTTTGTATTAACTTGGCTGTAAAATACTATGTAGTCTTTGCTGGAAAGCGTACAAATCCATGTTGATATATTTGGAAAACAGTTATGTACAGCTGTCTCTATAGAAACTGAAGTAAAATGCTGTAGTTACCTTATAGGGGCTACTATGTTTCTGTAGGGGCAATTATGTTTTAGAGCTGACTGCATTCCGCCCTGATGGTAAAAGGCATCTTATCACACTATTAAACCTTTAAACTTTCTAATTGCTTGAGAAAGGAGGAAATAAAAGTTCAGCATTTTCTCTGTGTGTGTGTGTGTGCACGCATGCGTGTGTGTGAGAGAGTGAAAGCTGTGCAGACTGTTCAGCTGGGCAGTCAGGGAAGTGACGTCGTGTATTATTTGTCGTTCTAGAAAGAGCGGCGACACGTACTGTGGATGGGAGGACTTTAAAGAGGGCTGTGTCTTGTCCAGTGCGTATAATTATTTATAAATGAGCAACGGGGGAAGGAATGAAATACGGAGAAGCTGTCTAGTGTTTCTTTAATGTATCAGAGAGAGAGTTTGTTGATTTGTAACAGTTCTGTTTGTTTGAATTCCAAATTTGATTTTTATTTTTCCTTTTCTAGCATCTCGTTGCTAAGACACTGGACACTGCTTGCTTTATAGCAAGGAAAATCTGAATTCCTCCAACACTCAGGATGGGGAAAGATTATTATTCTATCCTGGGAATTGAAAAGGGTGCTTCTGAAGAGGATATCAAAAAGGCTTACAGAAAACAAGCGCTTAAATGGCATCCAGATAAGAACAAATCTCCCCACGCAGAGGAAAAATTCAAAGAGATTGCAGAAGCCTATGAAGTGCTGAGTGATCCCAAAAAGAGAGACATTTATGATCAGTTTGGGGAGGAAGGTATGTATGTGTCTGTTACACTCTGATCAGTCACTTTCTTTATGTTGCATGAAGCAAAATAAATATAGATTATACACAAAAACATGGTGTTGATTTTTAGGCAATGTATTTGTGCTGCTTGGAAGTTTGACTCATCAGCTTTTTAAATGTAAAATATATTGCACTGTTTTAACGCTGATCTAGTTTTAATTTCTTACTGTAATGTGTATGGGTTGGGTTTTGTGTTTGTTTGGGCGGTTTGGTGGTTTTTTGTTTGTTTGGGGTTTTTTTGTTTGGAGTTTTTTGGTGGGTTTTTTGGGTTGGTGGTGTGTGTGGTTGGTTTTTTTTTTCCCTCTTAAATCCCATATACTTGATAGGCAAAAAGTTACTGTATCTTAAAAGTTTGTATTATCCATAAATAACTTTCTGGGATCTCTTACTGCTGTCTTCCTGTGCCCTAGCACTTCTTGAGGTGTAGTTGAAAAGAGATGTATTCTTTTCTTAAATTTTTGCTAAAGGGCAGTCTGCTTGATCTAGGTAGGACAGTCCTGAGTAGAAGCCCAGGTGTCCAGTTCATAGTTGTCCTTGGCTTCCTGCCTGGAGAGGAAAGAATTTGGCTGATGTCATGAAATACCAGAACAATTTTTTAGCTTTAATTGTAAACAGTGATAACATGCCAAGAGAATGAGGCCTCAGAAATGTCATATTTATCCTAAAATGGTTATCTGGAGAGGATGGCGTGGGTTTTTTTGTTTGTTTGTTTTGTTTCTTTTTTTTTGTTATTTTTGACCCAGCACAATTTACAGTCTTATGATTGAGCAACACAAAGTCATTAACATCCCTCCCCTTAAAGATACGGTACCAGAAATTCCTCATGAAATAATTGCTTCTGTTGTGACAAGTAGGTCCATTCACTCAGGGCCATGTTTCTTACTAATATAAAGTAAGACACTTAAACAGCAGTACTTGGGGAAAAATTGTGGGCTCTTATGAATGCATAGTAAAATTTGGTCCTCTGTTATCTGTAGGACTTAATATATTGTTAAATTCCATAAATTCATGTAGAAGACCTTCAGCTTCTACAGAGGATACAGGTTTTTTTGGTCTTTTGTTCCTTTGCTTATGTTCAAAGCTTTAGTGCTGTTACCGAAACCTTCTAGGAAGAAAGTGTTTATGTGGGTACCAGAGACCTTTGTTGCCTCTTGGCTGTTTTGCCTACTTAAACTTCTGCCTTCTCACCCCCTGCCTTCTTTCTGTATATAATTTTAAACCTTTTTACTCTGTGGTCTCATTTGCATAGAATCCTGTGCAGCAGCTCATTGTAACTACTTTCCCAAAATACCATTTTAGTCACTTTTACCAAAGACCTTGAAGTAAAGCATATAAAGCAATGCAGCCTTTGGGACCCTAGTATTGCATAGTTGAAGACAGAAGTTCAAAATGTAGATTTCCATTTATTTGGGGCATAATATTAAACCAAAGTATGAATTTTTAGAATGCTGAATCTGGAAATACCTCCTGATGCCTCAGTTGCTCTTTAAGCTCTGAGAGTGTAACTAGTAGTTGTGAGGGGAAGGCAGGGGGTGGGGTGGAGTGGAAGGAAGGAGGAAACCTCAGTGTTTCTACAGCCAGGAACTTGATGTACCTTCAATAACAACTTTTGGCTAGCTGTTCCAGGAGGTGTCCTTCTGCTACTGCGGATTGAGTCCACTGATCTGCTTGCTTGACATTAGCAGTATTGTGAGAGAAGGATGCACTAGATGTTGCCAAGTACTTTTGGGGAAAGCATTCTCATTCTGTTATCTTACTTGGTTAGTGTTGATAACCAGTATTAAGCTTATGCATAGAAGTTATAAAACACTGAGTCAAAGAAAGCCCCCCAAACTGTCAGATTTGGAGAAATGTATACTTCATTAATGCATGCCTTCACATTTGTATGGCTGTGGAAGTAGGATAGCAGTTGTAGTGCTGAGCTCCTGTAAGACTAAAAAAACCAAACCAAAACAAACCAAAACAAAAAGAAACAACCAAAACCCCAAACATTTTAAGTTTAGAAATAAAAGTCTCTTAAGAAGACTTTCAGTCTTCTATCTTAAAGATTTGAGAAGGAATGGTCTGTGCAGGAGAGCACTATTATGAGGAAATATTTAGAGAACCTATTGGGAAAGAGGCATTTAAGAAAATTTATTTTAGCTGGGTTTGGAATGAGAGAGCAAGAAGTTAAAGGGACTGTCCAGTGAGAATTGTAAGGGGAAATCTTATCAGGAAGAAATGAAATGTAGATCTCTCCTTGTGGTAGGTAGAAGAGAAAGAACAAATGTTAAAGAACATTCTGATTTTTTTTTTCGTACAGACCTGGTGACAGCATATACAAGATTTTTGTGCCCAAATAGGTATTAGGAACTTCCAGGCTATTTGTATTTGTAGCTGGATTGAAAAGAGTTCCCAGGTTTCTCACCTATTTTATATCATAGGAACACAAGCTGTGATAAGTTTGGGCTTCTGAATTGAACATTAAGGAAGCATATGGCTGCTTGGCTATTGGCATATTACCTTTTACTCAAACTGAATTGCAGGAAAACAGAGATAAAGCTAATTAACATGGGCTTAAAGCTATGTATGTAGACTTTGGAAAATGTTGCATATGGTACTGCGTAATTTTCCCCAGAAGTGATCTTGAAGAGGGATGCAACTCCCAACAGGCTTTGCAGAACAACAAAAGATCAAGTCAAGCAGAGCTGTCTGCTGTTTTAAAATGCAAATTCTTTGAATAACTGGCTTCAATCATATGAAATAAAATTGACAGTGTCAGAATACTCCTTCTTCTAAATAAAGAAGAGCTTCAGAAACTTTGTTGCATTCAAGCTGTTGAATTGCTAGTTGGTACTGCATGGTCTGGTGGTGAGTTCTCATTGAAAAGACGACCTTTCACTCTACTGGAAAGACCTTGTCAACTCACCAGTTCTGGTATCATTACACTCTACACAATAGGAAAGCTTATATTAATACTTGTTTTTAATTTTGCTTATTTGTCTTATTTAGGTCTGAAAGGAGGAGCTGGAGGACCTGATGGACAGGGTGGTACCTTCCGGTACTCCTTCCATGGCGACCCACATGCTACATTTGCAGCTTTTTTTGGTGGCACAAATCCTTTCGAGATCTTCTTTGGAAGGCGGATGCCTGGTGGCAGAGACACTGAAGACATGGAGGTGGATGGTGATCCATTTGGATCCTTCACTAGTTTTAGTATGAATGGTTTTCCTAGGGAAAGGAATACAGTTGGTAGCCAATTACGTCGTAAACAAGATCCCCCTGTTATCCATGAACTTAAAGTATCATTGGAAGAGATCTATCATGGCTGCACAAAAAGGATGAGGATTTCACGTAAAAGGCTTAACCCAGATGGCAGAAGTGTCCGAACAGAGGACAAAATTCTTACTATTGAGATAAAAAGAGGGTGGAAAGAAGGCACCAAAATCACTTTTCCAAAAGAAGGTGATGAAACACCCAACACAATTCCAGCTGATATTGTTTTTATCATCAAAGATAAACCTCACTCTCACTTCAAGAGAGATGGATCAAATATTATCTATCCTGTTAAGATCAGTTTAAGGGAGGTAAGTTTTGGTTTTGGTAGAACTTTTAAGTGTTTAAACTTGTTACAATATGATACAATGGCTAGCTGCACAAGCTGTATGGCAGCAGTAAAGTTTCGTTTTCTTTAAATAGAGTTTCACTAGTGTAAAGTCAAATTGTGGCTTATTTATAGTGGAAGCATTAGATGTTTTCATATAAATGGAGTATTATTTAAAGCTGTTTATTACAGAGGTGACAGAGAATAAGGGTGGAAGGGTCAGAGTAAAGGTTGATAGATCTTAAATCTTCGTACTTTACCTTTGTAGCTAAATATATATTGGGCTGAAGTAACAAACACAAATACCATTACCAAATGCATCCAATATAGTGTGCTCCTTACTGCTTTGATATGATTGCTACTTCTGTAGGACAACGTAGAAATGTCTTAAATATTTTCACTGCCAATAAATTATAAATCTGCCTTTTTCAAAGTGCATAGAGATTGATTTCATGAGGATAAACTATTGTGAACAGGTGTTATAGTAGCTATATGTAGCAACAAAAGTGGTATAGCTTTTTAAAATTCTGTTCCAAGTTAAAACACATTGCCTTTCAAAAGGAAAAATCAGAAAGACAACTGAATAGAGTTCTTAAGAGTCTGAAGCCTTGACATAATCATAATATAAAAGATAATGTAGCTGTGTGTGGGGTGTCTTTTTTTCTTCTTAAGTAGCATTAAGTAGATAAATAAACTCTTGCTTGCATTATAAGCTCTTTGTGTACATTATGTGTACTCTTCTTAACTAAAAATACACCTGAATTGAGGTGAAGCGCCTCAAATAGAATGAAGGAGGAAGAAAAGGCTATTTAATGTTGATGTGGGTAATGTAGTTCCTTGATAGATAAAAGCCTATTTACGCTTATTGCATCATTATATAAATTGGACATTATCAGTATAGACTAAGTGTACTGAATCAGATTAAGCTGGAGGAATCAAAATGTTATTATCAAAGATCCTCTTAATGAAAATAAACTATTGGATAAAGCAGGAGAAAGTCTGTGGTGTTTTAATTTTGATGCACTAAAATAGTTGTTTGCTTTTATTTGAGCATCACAAATACTCACCAAAGACAGCTGTGAAATTGATATGCCTCTGCTTATAGATGCTTCAGTGCTGTTCTGAAATTTGAAACAATATGGGTAGACAGGGTAACAGAGTAAACCCCTGTGCAATGTAAACAAACAAAAAATGGAAGGGGACTCTATATTTCCAATGGAAACTGAGAAGCTGGGCATCTCTAGAGAAGTGTGAGTGAAGAGTTCATTCTGTGCTCAACTACCTTATTTGATAAAGTTTTTGAAGGATATATAAGCTCAATTACCTTCCAGTGCACAAGGTTGGATAATTTGGTGATATTCAATGACAAATACAAGCCTTCTCTTTTTACGAGAGGAACACTGTATTTGAATTTTGACATCCCAGTAGTGTACAGTGGAAATACTGTTTAGAATGCTAGTCTTTTTCTAAATGATCCAAATTCAGTTGTAGTTACAAATAAAATTCTAACCAATTTCTTTTTCTGATTATATGATTTTTCTTTAGGCTTTGTGTGGCAGCTCTATCAATGTGCCAACAATAGAAGGAAGAACCATACCCATGACAGTAAATGAAGTTGTGAAGCCTGGGATGAGAAGAAGAATTATAGGATATGGCTTGCCATTTCCCAAAAATCCTGACCAACGTGGAGACTTAATTATAGAGTTTGAAGTAATTTTCCCGGATAACATTTCTCCAGCATCAAAAGAAGTACTTAGGCGAAATCTTCCAGTTTCATAAAATGAAGACTGTGTATCACAACTGTTTAAATAGGACACTGGAAATGCAGAAGGACTGGCAAGTCTGTGCTTTAAAAGTGCAATCTGTAACAACTAGTGGAATATTTGTTTTTTTGTTTTGTGGGATGGGGGGGGAAATACTGTAATGCTGCATGAGAAGAAGAGTTAAGTATAAGTCATACAGGTGACTTCTGCAGTAAAATTTACAGGGAAAACTATTAGTTTTATTTTACATCTTCCTAATCAGAAAAGTTTATTCATTATTTTGCCTAATGTAAAATGTAGTCAGTTTTTACAAAGTCAGTGCATATTTCTTATAGAGTACTTGAGCCTCCAAGTACTTTGTTTCTTCTATCCCTATCATATCTATAACATTACCCATTTATATGGAAATTGGAGATAGTAGTAGAAATACACAAATGTATAAATATTTTAAAGAGCAAAACATGAAATACATTGTTCTGGTATGTTGCCTTCCACTGCACAAAGCATAAGCATAGGCTGGGAAAACTAGCTTCAACTCCTGAACTGATCCCCAGTGGAATTAAAGCATTTTCTTTATTGCCCCAGAATGTATCAGGACTGCATTGCAAGTCTAGCAGAGGGCATGTGGCTGGAGGAGCTAGAGTAGCCGTTTGCTATGGGATAGTTCCTCAGCTTTCAGGGAGAACAGCAAGAAGGATTCTACAAGTACAGGAACAGCAAATGGTGGGCCTGCTGTCATATGGGGCAGGGAAGCTGGTGACAAATGACATGGAGAAAGCTGAGGTGCTTAATGCCTTCTTTTTAATCAGTCTCTAATAGTAAAACAAGTCTTCAGGAATTCCAGGCCCCTGAAACCAGAAGGGAAATCTGGAACCTCGGCAGTGGAGGACCAGATAAGGGTGCACCCCTAGTGCTGAGGGAGCTGGCTAATGCCATTGCAAGGCCACTATTAATTTTAGCTTCGGATGGTCATGGAGATTAGATGTTCTGGTAGGCTGGAAAAGAGGAAATATCCCTCCTATCTTGAAGAAGAATAAGAAAAAAGATTTGAGAAGCTACAGGCCAGTCAGCTTCCCCTCAGTCTTTGGGAAGGTGATGGAAAAAGTCCTCCTGGGAAGCATTTCCAAACACAGGAAGGACAAGGTGATCAGCAGTAGTCAGCATAGATTTACAAAGGGGAAATCGTGCTTGGCCAACCTCATTGCCTTCTGCAGTGAGGTGACTAGCTTTGTGGGTGACAGTAGAACAGTCCATGTTGTTTAGCTTGACTGTAGTAGATTGCCGAAGTACAGGTTACATAAGTGGAAAGTGAGGTCAATTAAAAACTCCCCAAATGAGTGGGCACAGGAGGGTGTAATCAGTGGCACAAAGTCCAGTTGGAGGCAAGTCAGTAGTGGTGTACCCTAGGGCTCAATACTGGGGCCAGTACTATTCAATATCTTCATTAATGACCTGGATTATGGGATGGAGTGTGTCATCAGCAAGTTTGTGAATCATTTGGTAACACCACATGATGTACCGCCTTTTGAAGGGACCTCAGTAGGATGGAGAATTGGACAGAGGATTCTTACAAAGTTCAACAAAGGGGAATGCAAAGTCCTGCTCCCTGATGAGCAACTCACTACGTATAGATACCTGATGGGAGGGAATGAAGATGGGGAGCCAGGACCTTCTCAGCAGCTTTCAGTGACAGGACTAGGTGGCAGTGGACACGAACTAAAACACAGGGGATACCATCTGAACACAAGGAAACACCTTTTTACTGTGAAGGGTGGTCAAACACTGCAACAGGTTTCCCAGAGAGGTTGAGAAGTCACCATTCCTGGAGATACTCAAAACGTGACTAGACATTGGCCTGGGCAGTCTCCTGTACCTGACCATGTTTGAGCAGGAGTGTGAGACTACGTGATCCCAAGAGGTTCCTTCCAACCTAAATGATTCTGTGAACTTGGACTTTGCACTTCTCCCTAGACAGTGCTATGGGCCATGTTCTGCAAATGAGGCTTAGCCCAAAGATGGGTGGTACTGATGTGACAGCTTAAAACCCTAGGGAGTAGATCTGTGCTTGAGTGGAAGGGTGCACACAAACACTGTAAAAGCATTTGGCTAGTGCAAGTATTTAAAGATCATGCCAATCTCAAGTATTCATTGTTTTCAAAAGCTGAAATTTACTCCCACGAAGAAGAAGGAAAAGCCCAGGTCCTAGCTAAAGGAAAGTTTGCTTGAGACACAAAACGGGATAGGGGTTGCCCATAAACTTTCATATGCTTGAATTGAGTCTTTTTTGAACACAAATACGAGTTACTTGTCTCTTAGAGTTAAAAGGTGCATAGGAAAATGGAGAGCCCTCTAATAGTCTAGTTTTATAATATGGTAATAGGGCTGGTTCCCTTCATTGCAGCATGATTTTGGTGAAAGAAGTGCTTTGCAGGTATGCTTTATTACTTGAGTTTAAAACCATAATACAGTGCTCTAACAACACTTTCAAAGTTTTTCGTTTTATTTTCCTAAGAAAATATGTAAGATTTGCTGTCAGCCTTTTGCCTGTGGAAATTTAATAGTTACCTGCTCTGTTAGGTAGCTTAAGAAATAGCAATGTTATCTTCATGTATGTGATTTTCTGCGGTAAAGTGAACAATATGGAAGTTGGGATTTAATTTACAATAACTTTTTAATGAGCACAAGAAGAATCCCATTTCTGTTACTTAAAGGAATAGAACTTCTGGGAGATGCTGTTTGAGTCAGTTTTTCAACTGTAAATCTCTTTCATACACTGTCAAATGGAGTCATAAATCTACAAGGAACTAAACAATTGCTGGAGGAGTATCACAAAATGAAAAAAAATTGCTGCTTACTGCTTATGCTTATTGTTAACACTATATATTGTTTGTTCAAAAAATTCCCATTTCAGTATGTTCTGTATTGCATTTCTTATGTGGTTTTTAAGTAAAAAGTGTAAAGTTGGTTTTTAGCTTTCTCTTATCTTTTGTTATGATGGCAGATGCTATAATCTACATGACTTCAAAAACATATCATCCTAAAATACCTGTTAGTTTAAAAGCTAATGGAATTGAGCATTTTGTAATCCAGAATCGTGTAACCATAGTCCAACTTGTTAAAAAAAAAAAAGTTACGGCAACTAGGACTATTTTTCATAACCATCTTCAGGTGAGAGGAGTAGTGTTAAATTCAGGAATTGCAGTATCTTGTGTATTTAGAGGGGGGTGTGTGTATATATATGTGTATAGCAAACTAAACTTTTCCAGTTGTTTTCATGCTCAAAATACAGAACTATAGGACTGGTATGAATGCTTGTATTTTCTTACGGAGAGGTAACAAAATATGTTTCAGAAAACAGCATGTGGAATTACTTCAAAATATGAGGGAGCATTAATATCTGTCTAATCCAGGATTCACAAAAAGTAATATTTTTCTAATCAAAAATGTGCTTAAAAGCTGTGTTTTAAAAACCATTTGATTATTTAATAAAGGCTACTTGGGAGAAGGAAGCAGATACTCAATCACCTACTATATCTCTAACTACTGAAATACAGGGAAATAAAACAGATGTTCATGAAGTTGGGATGAGGAGGATATTTTGATCTCCTGAAGGTTGCTTAGGTGCTATAGAAAGTAGAAGTCATTTGGTGGAGGAGTTAATGAGTCTATGAAAACCTGTACTTCTAAAGAACCACTTCTAAAGAACCTTTTCTAGCCTCCCCAACATCAAGCTTTAGGATAACCTCAAGCTGTTGGAAGAGTAAGGCAAGCCACGTTATAACCGTTTCTCCTTTCTGCCATGCGGTGGTACTCTGTGATTGCTTCTGAGCAGGCTTTCTGATGTCAAGAGGGTATTAGTATTCCACTCTTCCACTAAGCCTTTTTGTGTTATCTATGCTGAAAACTTCATGAAGCCTATTTGCGGTGTGTTGAACAGATGTTGTGGTTTTGGGTTGGTTTTGAGTCCTGACTCGTTTCCTTTTTATGGAAGTAACAGACTCTCTAACTGGGGTTGGGTCTCCAATGTTGTTCTTATCACCTTCATCCTGTGTATACTCCCATTTACCCTTCATAGGCTGGAAGCTTTATCTTCATTTGTATGTCCTCTTCCTAGTATTCACCCCTATTCTCAGTATGACCTTCAGTCCAAGCCTCACAAAAAGTGTTGAAGATGTGTAATATGTATCATGATGATAGTCAAATTAGAGTATCAGTGTTCTAATTCTCACATGTGGTAGTTCTAGTATTTTTAGTAAATGCTCAGAACAGTATCCATATCTGATTCTCAAAAATCCAAGCATGGGGAGGAGGTGTCCCTTAGATTGATGCATAGTGCAGTAAATGAATCTAGCTTTGGGACTGGTTGTACCTTCAATGCTGAAGAGCCAAAGCATGGGTGAAGAAAAGGTATATGGCTGACTTGGTTTAATTTAAAGACTCTGGGTGAGCTGTGCACAGGTATCAGTGTGCCATGAAATCCTCAACCTTGTATAGTTCTGCTTCGAGCCCGGAGGAGACCGTTGTCTTGACTGGATCTGCTATTAGTTGTGGATTATTTTTGTTGGAGGGCCTGTTCCAAAAGAAATTAGCAGCCTGGAGGGGGCTCGTATTTGGCCAAGAATCAGCTCTACTTTTTGGTAGGTGCCATTAGCCCTATGTTTGCATAAACTAAACCTGCTATATTAATGAGTCATGCTTTGTGTTAATTTTTTAATATACTGGGTGTAACTGGCTGGTATTTAGTTTTTGTTGAGAGAGGAAAATGACAGTGGTTTCCAAACCGTATTTTCCTTGGCCTTTAGTTAAGGCTGTATGATCCTCAGCATACTTGTATCTCTTTTTTAATTATTATTATTATTCTTAGCCTATAACCCTTGAGTCTTTCAAAGTACTTTAGTCCTAGAAAACCCACCAAATCTTTAAGCCCTTGAGATGCTTGTGTCACTCCCCAATGACTTGGTTTCTCTAATGTGTGATGCATTCTTAAGTTGTGATTACAGGAGCTGTATATCTGGATGCTACTGAGCTAAAGGAGTTAAGTCCTTAGCCTTGGTAAGGGCTTTGCTCTATTCATGGACAACTGACTGATTTAAAAAAGTACTAGTCTGGTTAATCGTCATGTCTCTCATCCTGCCGTGACAGATGGTGTTATTTCACCACTTGGGGCGCTTACATACTTTATGACTACTTGTGTGTCTGGCTGACAGGATTATCTAGTAGCAAGTACTTTATAGACAGGGGTTTGAGAGAATGCTGTATGTGACTGAATGGTACCTGTATTATCAGATGGCAGAAAGAGTAGAATGCACAATGGAGGGGAAAGACACAAAACTCAGATGATTGGAGAAGAACAGAAGAATGTTTGTGAAGATCTGGTCAGTCTTGCATATGAAAAGCACTCCCTGGCAGATCCCTGACTTAAACAGCATCAGTCCCATAGAGATCCACTTTCAGAGTGCCAAGTTGTAGTGGTTGTGGCAGCTCTCATGCTGACAGGTTCTCCTGGTCCCCTTAATTAATTTATACGGTTAATGAAGCTTCTAAGAAGGTCCAGAGGGGTGACTAGACAACCAACAGCTCATGAACTGAAGTCAGTACAAAAACTAGATGCACTCCATTCCTTTCTAGTGTGTGCATCTTATTAGTCTGACTCATTGGTAGCACACTGTAGGGGTACAATAGGTTTTATCTTAGCAATGAAATTTACTATGATTCAGGGTGAAATTCTGTGCACTTGAATTCATGTGCTAGACCTAAAAAATACAGGACATGGACATGATGTTACAAATATCATTAAGAGACAATTTTCCTTTTCCAGTCAGTAAATGCTAGTCCTCCTTTGCAGATGACATCAATAGTTCTTACTATATTGCTCACTGAACAAATCCTATAGAACTTGGGTATTAATATACTCACTTACTGTTTGGCATGCAAACTGGGCAAATGGCAGTGCTAACCTCCTCATGAAGTACAGGATCTCAGCTCTTCATTTCTCACATTGCTCAGTAATGGACTATTAGATGGCACAACTTGTTTCCTTCTGGCTCCTCCAGTTAATTGTTCTGTTATGTAAAGAGTCAAAGCAGAGGCTTTACTGTCGCTCCCCGTGGGCCTAGAAGGTATAACTGTCCTGTGCTTGTTTGGTTCCCCTGGAATTACTGGCTCACCCAAGGGAAGAGCTGTACAGCAATCTCGTTAGTCATTCCTGATTGCTGTATCAAAGATAAATCGGCATCTCCACACTCCTGCTGCCCTATATAATAAAGAAAAAAAAAAATACCCACCTCACCAGCTCCTGAAATACTATATAGCATTTCCCTGAGTAAGTACTTTATGGCATGCTCCAAAAAAGTGTCTCAACTGCTTTTTTTTAATATCCAAAGAAAAGTTGCTAAACTGAGGTCAATGAGAAGCAGCCCTTGCCAGAAAAGCTGTGATCAAGTGTAATAAGGATCTAGAACCACTTCAGAGAGCAATCCAGGAAAGCCAGGTATTTTTATTTTCCTCATATGCCAACAAACTGATTTTAAAAGTAATGGAAGCAGGATAAAAATGCCTGGGATCCCCTCTTGCTCCCTATCAAGTCACAGTTACAAAATTGAAGTCAGTGTGCAAAGTGAGTTTATTGCTGCTGCATGGACTTACAGTGGATGGTTTTCTAGTTGATGTTTTTCATGTGTCAAAGCCAAAATACAAACACTTAATGTAATATGCACAAATGCTCAGAAGATCAGTAAGTTTTGGTAATGGAGTGTGGCCCTTCCTGTCACGAGCAGTCCTATTTGAACTTGTGTCTTAAAATAGAGGAGGAAATACAGTCTTATTGAAAGGCCCTGTTTTCAGTATCCTCTAAGGATTTTAAAAAGTTTTAAATATTTGTGAGCAGGAAATTGCAGCTTTATTTTTATCAACATTCTTTTGTTTAGATAGTTATATCAATTAAATGCTGTCATAGATACAAACACCAGCTATGTTTCTCCTCAGCCTTATTTTGATTAGACTAAACAAGGTAAGATCCTGAAATAGCTTATGTTCTTCCTTCTCTGGTCATACTAGTAATTCCTTTAAGTAGTTGCTTCATTTGGAACATAGATGACCAGACATATAATATGCTGCAGGTAAGAACTGCCTAAGTAACACATATATTTATATATATGTATATATAATGTGTAGTTAAACAATTTTGTATACTTCTGGTTTGCACTGTGGCATTTCATATCCAGTAACAGGACTCTGTTCTATTTGACATACTTGCTCCACAAACTTGATGGGTGTTTCATTCTCGCATCCTAAGTACTGTGGCTGAGAAACTCAAGACTGTGCTAAACTGCAGTGCAAAATATACTAATAGGATAAAAGGACTGAAACTTTTTTTTTAGTGAAGGGGTTATTTTCCTTTCTAAAACCAAGGCTAATAATGGATTATTAACATTTTTATCTAAATTATTAACTCTGACAATGTCACTCACCCAAAGTGAAATTTAAGTAAGTTTGGGATCCTAACTATCCTGAATTGCTGGAGGCTTATTTGGATTCATGATCTAGTTGTGATGTGCATTAATTAATGTCGTCAGATATTTCCCTGCTGGGTGCACATTCAAGGAAGCCTGAGAGCAGGACTGATTGTATTATAGTTGTGTCCGTTACAGGCTTTTATTCTTTGAGGTTCTTGGCAGCCTGTCTCATTTCTAGCTCTACAGATCACTCAGCCAAGACTATGTTATGCTGGTTAAATCTAAATGGTTGAAACTGCTAATCCATGATCAGAGCAATATTAATAAATAGCATTAGCAGCTTAGGAAAAAATAAGTACCTGTAGCAGCAATGGACAGGTGGAACTGAGTGGTGAACACTTCTTTACAGTTTCTTGCCAAAGCTGGGGCTGCTAATGACAATTTCAAGTAGATAGTATTCTAGATTGGGCTTTCGAGAGTAATTTAGCATATGTGCAGTGTTATCTTTCTCCAATTTACGACAACAAAAAGGTTTAATTTCACCTGTTACATCATGTAAATAATGGTAGCATATACATGCTCCATACTGTTTGTATTAAACAGTATGATGTGATCTTCAGAGCTGGCTGAATAAACTGTTGGCTTCATAATTTTTTTTCTTTCTATAGTTAAAAGCCGATGCTTTTCTGCCAAGCTGTAAGTAGGATCAGCATTAGTTCTTGCACAACCCCAGCTGTCTTTTTCCATCCATCTCCAAATGAAACATGGAAACATTGACACTTGTATTGAAGGTTTTGAAACAGATGTTTGAATTAGGGCTATGTTACTGTTCATGAGTTTTGAAAATAAAACAAATCTGCACAACCTGTGTATGTCACTGATGGAAACTTGACTGTTTTCATTTACATGAACTAAGTTGTTAACATCAGTAATGACCACAGACAGTATTTAACTGGTTTTTAACATTGATTCAGTTCTCTCCAGAAGGAATGAGTTGGTAGAGACAAGACATAAATACTTGTCAATGCCACCAATTCCCCTCTTCTACATTTTAGTAAATGGAAAAAGGCAGGTTTTAAAAGAAATTGCTCTGTGGTGGTTTTTTTTAATTGGTGGAAATGACTAGAAAATTAATAACAATCTTTTATCCAATTCTAGTTTAAGACAATTGGATTAAAGTTAGGGATTTTTATGTATTCAGTTAAATCTACCAGATGCTATCTGGAAAGACTGAAATCCAACTGGCTTCAAACCTTTTTTTCCCCACAACATGAGCAGTTTAGAAGTTTTACGTATTTTCTGAGATGCTCTAGGTGCTCTCTGATTAGATATGCTGAGGACTTTTGACTCTGGGCTGCCTCCTTGTAATTCACTTCTCTGTGCCTATGTGGGCTGCTTGTGCCAGAATCCTTTTTTGTTTCTCCCCAGTTTGTCTTTTTTATTCTGAGAGTCAGAAGATGTGGTAAGGCAATGCTGCTTCTCTCTGTGGCTGTATAGCAGATTCCTTTGGAAGGCCTGGATGTTGCCTCATGAAATTTTCACTCTTCACATCTCGAGTGGATTTGGTACACCAGTGAAAATGGAGCAATTCCACTGAGGGGAGTCTGGAACACCAAAGATGTCTTCTGTAACGTGAACATCTAACTTACCCTATGGAATATGCTTTTCTATCCCACAGTGGAGAAGGAAACATTTTAAATCTATGAAATATTAGAAAATACACTTTTCAAATATTTATATGTTAAATCTTAGTATTTCAAAGTTTGTTGTCCAGTTCAATAGGATGTCTCTTAACCTTTGCTTATATAGTTGTTACTTTATTAATCCTTAGAAGTTTATAGATATGCTATGCACAAGTGTAAACAAGCAAGAGTTGGCTGAAGTCCTTGTATACTTCATGTTTTATATCCTGGATATAAACATATCTGATATCAATATCTAGTGCTTCATTATTAGTAGAAATTCCTGAACCAGTGAGTGGGAAGATGGTAAACTTTTTATGATCTGGGTTTGTGTACAATTTAGGGAAAGACTTTAAAGTTATATACTTTACAGTGTACACTGTATAATACACAATTGGAAAAAAAAGTGGAAGAGATGTCCTTGCATTGGCCAGAAAGTGGACTATACCAGGTGTTGCCAAAATCAGCATTCTTGGTGCAGCTTACTTCAAAGTGCTCTTGGCTTCCATTTATGAAAAAAATAAACAAAAAACCAAACTCAAACCCTTCCTAGCCAGTATCATGGACACGGAGGATTATTTATTTTTTTTTAATACGAAGTAACTTCTGTCCCAAGTCCGTGTGGTGCTGCTTTAGTTGCGGCTGGTTGTGGCCTCAATGGGCGGCGGGGCTGAAGCGCGGAGGGGACACCGGCAGGGCCGAGCGCCGCTGCCTCCCCGAGCTGCCAGGGCAGCGGGCCGGGGACGAGGCGCCCGCGGCAGCTCCCGCGCCGAGCGCCTTCCGCCGCCTTCCGGCGGGGCGGGGCGGGCGCGGGCCTCACCTGGCGGCATGGCCGTGCGGGGCCGGGGCGGCGCCGGGGGCAGAGTCCGGCGCGGGGAGCCAGCGGCGGCAGGAGCCCGCTGCAGGCGCGGAAGATGCCGCTGGGGCTGAGGAACAAGAAGAAGCACAAGTCCAAGGACACCTCCAAGCTGGTGGAGAGCGAGGCGGCGGCCCCGGCCCCCGCGGCCCCAGCCCCGGCAGCGAGCGCGTCGCGGCTGCAGTTCCACACGCAGCTGGCGCACGGCAGCCCCACGGGCCGCGTGGCGGGGTTCGGCAGCGCCCGGGAGCTCTACGCCAAGATCGCCGAGACCTTCGGCATCGACCCCGCCGAGGTACGGCCCGCCCGGCCGCCCCGGCGCTGCCGCCCCCAGAGGGGCCTCGGCGGGCGCGGGAAGGAGGTGCGGGCGGCTCTGGGCTGGGCGGCCGGTGGATGCTGTTTTGCCAAGTTTTGTGGACGTGGGTATTTTCGGGGGGAAAAAATTCCTTGTGCTGCTTCCAAATGACAATTACCATACGGGAAAGGGTAGAAGCGTAACCGCATTTAAGTTTTACACAGAAAAACAACTGTCCTTTCAGGCAAAACATCTCCAGTGTCTTGGTTAACCCGTTGCCAGCCCGCTGTTTAACACAACTGTTCAGCACCGGGTCAAACCATTTGTATTACGGTTGGGCAGAATAATTATTGCCAGTGCAGGAATTATTAACTGTAGTGATTCGTTCCAGTTTAAAAAAAAAAAATAAAAATCAATGGATCCATGAGGTTAAACACTCAGAATGAAGGCAATGGGGAGTATAAATGCTTTAAATCTGACTACGTTTTAAAATTCTAACTGAATGTGATGTTTGGAAAGTTTTCTGCTTTCTAAGTTAATTACTTTTAAAAGGCCCACTGTTTAATTGAACGTATTTCAATCTGTAACATAATTTTTCTTTTAACTCTGCTGCCTTTTTTTTTCCTGAGCCAAGTTTTTAATATTGTTTGGGTAATGATTCATTTATGTTTGCAAATGTATTGTTTTCTCTCAGTTAAAAGGCAGCGGCCATATCAAGTTCTTCCTACGTGGTTGGTTCTGTGAACCTTAACCTCTGAGAGGCAAATTGAAACAAAGTGCTAACATTTCATTATGCCTGTGTGTGGCTATACAGCTTGCTTTTTTTTTCTTATTTGTAGCTGGCTTTTTTAAAGTAATTAAGACTTTTACCACAGACTTTGTTCTGGGATTCTGCTGCGGCCTGACCTAGCAGCATTGCAAACAGTAAACTGTAAAAGTGGCCGTGGCAGTGAATACAGTTTAACCAGTCACTGTTGCAGTAAGTATTATAATTAAGAAGTACCGGTACCGTTGCCAGCCAATGCACCTATGTCCCAGACCTTCCCAGCTGCTTTCTGACCTTCTGCTTCTCTGTTTTCTCTCCATAGTGAGCTGCTGTTCCCCTTTTGTTCTGTTCTGTCTCCAGTTATACCTTGTACTCTCAAATTCTTGCAATTTCCAGGTTATCTTCTATTTTAGTTTTCTTCCTTTTGCCGTTGAACTTTTGTTACTGATCTTTTGGCTCCACTGACTTGAGAAAGAACAGTGTTCACCTGGAAATTCAGTTTTATATGAATGGTGCACTCTCATTTCTCCTGCTAGATGTATAATCTGACACTCCAAAGGTTTTAGAGGAAGCACCACGTTTCATTGGCATCAATAGCCAGCCTTGTGCAAACTAGACAAATTTCTTTCTTCTTTTTTTCTATTTACTGTCTCATTCCTATTTGTTTTTCTTTGAGTTTTTTGTTTGTTTTGGCATTTGGGCTTGCTTTTTTTAAATGGGGTTTATTGGTAAAAGTGGAGAAAGAATTGTTGCTGCAGGCACTGAACTTAAAATCTTTTACTCAAGAAATTCAGTTGGCTTTAAGAAACTAAGTTGTACAAAATGAAAATAGTGATTAAAAATATTTCCTGGTGTAAAGGTGGCACAACAGAGTGAAGAACCTGAATCTGAGAGTCTTGCAACAGCATTTTGGATGGACAAGATAAAATAGGATAGATGAACGAATAGCAGAGGGTGCCATGAAAGAATGAATTTATTAGCAACTGCTGAGCTTCCTGGAAGGCTGAAAAGCTAGACATTTTAAATGGTATTATCTATTAATTAAAGCTGCTTTTGGACAGACAGTTTCGTGTAAAGAAAAATGCCAGAAGCTACACCTCAGCAAGCCGAAAGATACCAAGGTACTCAAATGCCATGTGTAGGTGTTATCTATCTGGCCAGGACGGTTTCTGTGACCCAGCTATCCTGAATCCTGTGAGCAGCATGATACCTGAATGCCTTTGGAAACAGGTACTATCACAGAGATCTCTGCCCTGTAGTGACTGAGGTGGAAAATAGCAGGGGGGTGAGGAAGACCTCAGTGTAGAGAGCGTTTGGTGAACTGTTATGGAAGTGAATATGTTTAATATGATGTGTGAGTTTACTGCAGCATCGGCAAGGGTATGGATTCTTGGATATGTTCCTACTTAAGTGTTTTAGTACAGTTCCGGATGAGCTATACTTGTAATCTGTCACTTCTCCTTTTGATTCCACATGGTTACAGCACCTCATTTCTTCGTATCACATCTCACAGGACCCGCTGAGTTAGCTTCTGCTGGAGAATCCTTTCCAGGGTCTGTGATTGACTGCCAACAGTGACAGAGCAAAGTTTGTACGAAACACAGTATTTGTTGGACAGGCGCTGACCTGTGCAGACCCGAATCGTGAGTAGGGTAGGATGGGGACAGAACAAGACAGGTAGAGCTGTGAGGGGGACACTCCTTCACTCCTGTGATGTTTGCTAGGCATCTATGATGGAGTCAGCCATAACAGCAGCTTCCTGAGGCTTTTCCTGTACACAGCTTCTCTTGTCTAGGTATTTTGCTCTTCATCCATCTTCTGAGGTCAATATGAATCTTAGTTATTCCTTTTGAACCTGATGTTCAGCCTGCATTTCTGCCTACCTCTCTGCTGTTACCATGACTAGCGTTTTTTCTTCTCCGGGTCCAAACTGAATGTTCTTTCCACAAGGAGGAGGAGTGAAGATGGCTTCTAGCAAGGGATCGCCTGTATCTTTAATATTAATGCTGTTTGAGATAGATTGCGTTGTTCTTGAATTTTAGCTTCGTTTTTTTCAACAGAGTTTCAACAAGGAAGCACAGAGCTAAAAATATATATAAATAGATGCTATTCTTAGCAAACAACACAACGCCATCCACAGTCATGTGTATGTTTCTACTTGCATAAATGACACAAATATCTCCCTAATTTTTCCAACAGAAGATGAAGGAGGAAAAGTATTTGAGTATGGTCTTGGCCATTTAGGATTACTACTCCACTGCAACTATCGGGGCATGCAGCAGGGACTGTTATATTCTCTGTAAGGGTGAATGTGCTAAGTGCAGCCTGTATGATAAATGAGCACTGACCAAAGGACAATGTGGGTCTGTTGAAGTGTTTGTGGGTGGTGTGCTCTTGTGAGAGCACATGGTAGGGCTTTAAAGTCTTCAAATAGCTAATCGGGCACTGGGAATGCGGATATTAAAGTCCAACTGTAGCAGGGCGATTTCTTGATCAGATGGGAAGGGAATGGTCAGCCACAGAAGCTATATGGACTTTCAGTTTGTGTACTCATGATTTACACTTTTGAATGTTTTGTTTGCTTTGAAGGTGAAGTATGGTGGGGCTGGTGAGGTAAGTTGAATGCTCAGCGGGTGTGTCTGTTAAGAGTCCATGGAGATTGGGGTTCTTTCATGGTGGAGGGAATTTTGCTTCATAAGGGGAATACAGGGAAAGGGAGACCTTCCCAATAGCACCAAGGGCAGAAACGCACAGTTCAGCTGCTGAGCTTGTGTCTGGGCTGTTGTTCCATGGGCTTCACCTCCCCGTGCTAAACAGTTAAGTATACTGTGAGGCTGTGCTGCATTAAACTGTAGCAGAAGTATTTGATTTAAACCTGTTTGATTTAAAATTTTATGAAAGAGTACTGAAAAGTAAGCCACTATACTGAAACATAGGTTTCTGAATAAAAGCGACCTTATTACTTATTACAAGAAAAAATCTGAAGGAGGTTAGAGAAAAGGGTCAACTTGTGAAATCCTCATCCTCATCACCAAACTGTTTGAAGTTTTAAAGTACGTGCTTATCTGCTGAAACGTTCACAATCTCGACTGCAGATTGGAGACTTTAAATGAACAAACTTAAACACTCCCTACAAACCACCTCCTCCCAGCCCTATGGCAACAATTGTTTGCTTTGCCCTTCCCCTAAGCAGCGCCTAAATTTCACACCCGTAGTAGGTGTGATGCTTGCTGTGTTAATGATCCGTTTTTCAAATACTTTTAAGCTGTATGGAAGACCTTACACTGCAATTCTTGCACACTCTAGCTTTAAAAAAAAAAGAGAACAATAAAACACTGAATGGTTATTTTATAGTACTTTGAATGTATTTAGGGAGGCAAAGTTGCGTACCTGATAGGGTACCAAAAGCACACTAGAACTTGGAGGACTTTGTTGCTCTGCCTGTTGCTGCAGCTGGTCAAGGCTCCCACATTTTCTTCAAGGAGGATAAAGTGAGTAAGGTGCCTAGAAAATACATTGGTGATTTCTTGTAATAATGAAGTCTGCCTATATAGGGAGATAATGTCAGTTGGTGTTACATCTTGCTCAGAAGTAGAATTCCCATTTCCCCACCTCTTAAAAAGAAAAAGTGATTATTATCTCCTCTGTAAAGTTTTCTGAGATGTACTGATTTTAAAAGCACTTTTAATAGCTTCTGAGTATGCCATCAATCAGTCAACTTATTTTTGAATTCTTCTCAATGCATAGGCTTAATACATAAGATGAGAATGTAATTAGTATATAGGATATGCAATATGGCACTGCATATATACTTTATATAACAGATAGTGTAACCCTCTTTCTCTTAGCTAATACAAGTTTTTTTTATATAACACATAGCATAACCCTATTTTTATTGGCTAATGTAGTCTCTTCCTATTGAAAATACCGAGGCCGGGAATAATCTGTTAATAATCATATCTGACAAGTCTGGTTTATAAGGTTGTGCATAAGCCCCCCAGTCCCTGCCAGCCGAATGGAATTCCCTTGTTCTGTGTGCCACACAAGATAACTCACAGTGAAGGAGGTATCCTAGATACTTTGTGACTTATGTAACAGTTATCATTTATGGAATCTTGCTAAAGTTGGCATGAAATGTCACAGCACTGGTATGCTGATTTAAAGATCAAATGCATATGAAGGTTGAGGGTAAGAGGAGAGTGAAAAGACTTAACAAAGAAAATTGTACATTGAATTTTTTTCTTGCTTCATTTTTAGGTAAGAAAATTACTACTAAAAATATACCAAACTTTTGAGAGAATGGAAGGTGTACTATAGTAGCTGTTGTTTAAGCATAAAGCTGTTTTTAGGTACCTATATTAAACTTACGCAAAATCTACCAAAAAATATCATTTTTGAATTGTCAGGTCTCAGTCATATACAAATAAAGCTGTGCTGTAACTGATAGGTGGTGTAACTGCATAACATCCTGTGTAGATACATCTTTAGTACATTACTCTTTGCATGTATCTGTTCTGAGAAAAAGCAGTTGTTCACTAAAGAGGGTAAAGAATGATTTAAGTTTTATTTTTGACTGGCTGATGCTCTTGTGGTTAGCACAGAACTGACTCACAGAAAATTCTGCAGACTTATAGGCTGTAGTAGGAATGCCAGCCAGATGAAGGTCTAAAAAGAGAAACTCTGGATCAAGTTGCTAAATATCACATTTCTTCTCAGTTGCCAATTTTATCTATTCAAAGGTGTGACAGTAGTTACTAGATGATTGTCTGTTTGACAAGGTCAGATGAAGGATGCTTATGTCTAAAATGCAAAGACATAGTGCTTGTTGTTCATTGTAAGAAAAAGACCTGAGTTGCAGTTGTAAACTGGCCAAGTTATAATGTAGCTTGAGAGCGAGCTGAAAACGTATAAGTGAACTTTATATAGTCTGTTTGAATTGAACCTTCTTGGTTAAAAACAGTGCTGATTATTATTATTTATAAAATAAAATTTAATTTTCTAATTAAAACCAGCTGCATTTCTGTAAGTGATGTTTCGGCTTGAGTATTGGTTAACTGAAAAGCTTTGCATTACCTGAGAGAATAAAACTAATGTCTGTTAAGGGTGTGATGTTACAACTCTCATTGTTAAAGTAAGGCATTAGATTGATTAGATTGCAGTGGATGTTTGATGGATCATATGAGATAAGCAATTAGCCTTTGAAGCAGGGCTGTTGTGGTTTTTGTTTGTTATGGTTTGGTTGGTTGGTTTAAAAAAAAAAACAAAACCCCTCCAAAACAAACAAACAAAAAACACCAAAAAGAAAACAAAAACCACCAAAACCAAAAACTAAATAAGACCTTCCTCATTAAGAAACACCATCTCACTACTAAACTTGTAGTCTTGAAAACCAAAACACCCATAGTTACAGAATCTAAGTTCCAGAAAGCTTCAGAAACTGTAAACGCTCTCTGTGAAATACATTAGGAAAAGTATTCACCCTTCATTTGACCCGGAATAGATTTGAATAGGTTGGTGACTTTTGTTTCAGTTTTTCTGCTGTCATCCATTGATGTCAGAAGGAAAGAAAAGGCATTTGAAGTGTTCTGGTGCGGGAAACCCTGTAACTTTCACAAGCCCAGGGCAGGACACCGGGAAGGCAGGAGGAGACCCTCCATTTCCAGCGAAGCACCGGGGCTTGGGCAGGCTGCAGGCACAGGTCTGTGCCCGGGTTTGGGGACAGCTGGCCTGGCCCGCCGCCCCGCGGGGACTCTCACTAGAGTGGTGGCGAAGATGATGGACACAGAGCAACATCCTGCTGCTGTTTTTGCCAAAGGCCAGGCTGGCTTCCCCCTGCTATGTGTTGGCACTGCTCTTTCCACTCCCTAGTTTGAAGCTGGTGTGGGCAGTGGGCTGCAAAGGGAGGAAAATAATGTCCAGCAAGGTATAGGCAGGGGGTAGAGACGTGTCTCCCAGGCAGAGCCCATGTGTGTCCTGCTGGCAGCAGAGCCTTTCTCTGATGGTTTGCCGCTGTGGCTCTGCCACCTGTGCTGGAGGGCCAAATGGAGTGGCAAGGCTCCCCCTCTCCCTCTGCTTGCAGTTGCGTGTGAAAGATGGTCTTCAGGGGTGCTCTTTGCCTCAGTGAAGTAGATTTTAGGGATGCTCTTAAGTTTCTGTTTTGGCTGCTGCCCTGTGTGCTGCGGTGCTGCCCAGGAGGCGGCTGTGGGGCCTCCCTCACGCCTCTCCCAATACAGCTTGGAAAGGAGTCGGGCAGCTGTAGTTACTCTGACTGTGAGGAGGAACATTGTGGTTTTTAAATATTTTTTTTTGTCTAAGCTGTTCGGTACAGCCTGTACTCGAGAAGCAGAAAGGCCAAAGACTGCCTGGACTGGCCCAGTTCCTCCAGGCAGCACCATGGTGGGCAAAAGCGTTGTCTCTGCCCTGAGCGGTGCAGCTGGGTTAGTCTCACCCTGCCCATGCCCAGGACAGTAAATCTCCCTGTTAAAGAACCACTGGTATAAGTGCAGGGAGAAAAAGGAGTGCCTAACACCCAGTGCTGAAGGGAAATCCCTCAGAAAGGCTGATTTATGAAGAAAAATATTGCTTTTGATAAGCTGGAACAGAGACGACACCTGCTTATGCTGGAGGAAGGACAGGGAACTAAGCAATGTTGCCCGAGAGAATGTCCTCTGATCTGATAGTGGAACGCATGGAGGAGTGTAAAACATTTTATCCCGTCTCGTGACATTTTTGTTTTGATAAGCTCCCTTTTTTTCCCATGAAACTGCTTTCATAGAATAGTTTGGGTTGGAAGGGACCTTTAAAAGTCATCTAGTCCAGCCCCCCTGCAATGTCCCTAATGATGTTTGAATCCTGTGGAATTCGAGTTGGGTGAATGACGAAGCAAAAGGTGGTTGTGGCTCTTTGGTTCGCTCACTCTAAGCTCTGGAACAAGCTGTTCTGTTCCAGCTCAAGATGCCCGTGTCAGAGCTGGTGTGCTGGGACAGGCTGTGTGAGGCTGCTCACACAGATTCTCTCCTTTGCCCCCTGCCAGCTCTTATCTGTAGAGTTTGAGCTGTTGATGCTTCCCGTGGTGTGTGTGGATGGAGACCATCACCTCTCCTGGGGCAGCTGGACAAGGAGAGTAATCATCATTTCAGCTGTGGGTCTGTTGGAGAGGCCAGAACTATGCTCTCCTTTTTTCTTCCTGTCAAGCTCACCGAACTTAATATACCATTAAACTTAATGTGTTTTCTTTCCTCCTGCACAGATCATGTTTTGCACTTTGAACACTCATAAAGCTGATATGGACAAGCTCTTAGGTGCACAAATTGGCCTTGAAGATTTCATATTTGCCCACATAAAAGGACAACGAAAAGAAGTGGAAATTCTTAAAACCGATGATGTGCTTGGGCTTACCATTACAGACAATGGAACTGGCTGTGCGTTTATAAAGGTAAATTTAATCACCAGTGAAATACTTCGTTCTATAGAAGCTTCTGTTGCTATCACAGTTTAGTTATTATTTTAATGATCCTTTAGAACTATAAAATCTTTTATTATCTATATATGATAAGTAAAAACTAAAGTTGCTTTTCTTAGGTACATCATTCAAAATTAGTTCAGCTATTTCTGTAGTGCATGTCATTCAAAATCAGTTCAATTGTTCATTGCTTCTGTAATGTATATCAGCTACCTTGAGGTGGTAGGTGTTAGATACTGCTTGCATCTGCCCCCTCTTTTTTTTTTTAAAGTGATTTTCTGATGTCATTGATTAGATGCTTATAGAACTTATGTCACTCGTGATAACGAGATCAAGTTCTTTCAGCGTTTATGACAGTTCACAGGGCAGAAGCCTTTGTGCTGCATAAGAATAGGTGCAAGTACAGTGCTTTTTCGGCTTTCCAGTGTTGTTGCTTTAGATAGGTAGGATGAATTAAAAGGTGCTAAGGATATGGATTAACATGATTTAGCACAATTAACCTGAGTAACAATTATGGGCAGTAACATGTACAGTATATTAATCATAATTGCTTTCCTCTTCTTCTATATGACCTCCAGATAGTATGTTTTGAGACAAGTAGATGCTACCCTTCTTGCTAGACTAGGTATTAGGAACCTTAATCACATTTTCTGCCATTTTTAGATGTTTTGCTCTAATCTAGTCAAATTATTCATCATTAGTGAGGCATTGGCAATTATCTTAGGTTACTGCTGTCTCAATTGCTGTTCTCATTGCTAGTGTAAACAGAGGTTCTTGCATGGAGAGGTTGTATTCTCTATTCATTCCTTAGCTACCGTGGATATAAAATAAGATGTGGTTTAGAAATAGGCTTGCTTGTCTTTGTTGCGAAAAAATGTGATTGACATAATGCTCGAGAAAGTTGAGATGCAGTGGAGGTCTCAGTAAGCAGTTTGACAAAATCATTGTCTTATTTTTATGTTTATAGGCACAGAACTCTGAATTTCTAGTGGTAGCATCTATGCAGCCGGTAACATTCGGTCACGCTGCTGCTTATGTGGCATTCTAAAAGAAGGCATTGAAAGCTTTGGGGATTAAAGTTCACGTGTGCAGCACTGCACAGTGTATGCTGTGTGTTGTTGGTAACATGGATGGAGAGAACAGCCATCACATAGACCACTGCATAACTGGAGCAGACTGGAAAACCCTCACCACATTAGCAAGACAAGCTGTAATTTCCAGTAAATTGTATAAAACTTGTCTGAACAAATATGTCATTGTCCTTGTACTGGTCTAATAAGCAGGATAATGAAAATGGTGCAGTCGTCATGGGAATGCATCAGTTTAAAGGAGGTTCTAGGAGCTCACTTTGCTGCTGCAGCAGATTTAGCTAATGGATTTTTAAAAACAGCATAGAAAATACATGTGTAAATGTAAAAGCTGCATCTTTTAAATACTTGGTTCTCTAGGTAATGACTAAGCAGACACTGTCTCTATAGTTTGATAGAATTATTTTTGTTTGTATATTTACTTGCCTTGAAAAATTGTTACTATGTTTCATTATTAGTTAACAATTAATATTAATTTTTCCTGTCTTTGGGTTGAAAGCTGTTACGGGCTATAGTAATTTTATTGCATTTTGAATAACAAGACAGTTTCTAGGTTTGATACATAATCTGGGTGGTTGTTAAACCTGACACTCTGAACTGCAGGTTCTTTTCCTATGAAATCTGGTTGGGGTTTTTTTGCATTACTAAGAATGAAACCTGATGTCATTCTACTTTCACAAATGTGTTTTCTGGGTACGTGGCCAGATGGGGAGATGCATTGTGGAATCAGCCATTCAAAGAATAAGAGTAGAACTTGAAGCATGACCGACTGGTTTATAAGGAGACATTATAAAATAGGGTGGTGCAATTAATTTTAGGCATTGTGTAGGAAACAGATCTTTGCTTCTAAATGGTCTGTAGAGCACTTGAAATACAGGCATATCAATTGCATCTTAATTACTGTGACAATGTAGCTTGACTGTCTCTGGTCAGTTAACTTGAAGGGATGATAGAAACTAAGTCATAAAATCTTTGATATGGCACAAATGATACAGCCAGTGAATATTACTTAAACAGTTACTTAAACAGTTTTGATCCAAGTGAAGAAGCAAAGCTAAATGGGAATGAGTTCAACACGTAGACTAAACATTGATTGAAGTCTGGCAGGCACGCTTCTGAATCCTTGCACCTGCTACCAGGAAGGTATTTGGGACCCAATTTCTGGCATGTGTACGATACCTTCACCATGAGGCTTCTTTATTGTTTTAGGCTAGGTTAAAGAAAAAAGTGCTAGAAAGAGTTAAAATCAGCTTGAAGCTAAAAACTGTTGCAGTGTGTTGTAGAACACTGAGCACTGTCACACTTCCCACTGACTCTCTCAGATGGAGGCACTTATGTGGGCTCAGCTGTGCCCACATCAACTAGGAGCAGGTTTCTGAGATAGTTCTGCAGCTAGGCTAGGTGTTACAGGAGTAGGTGGTGATATGTTTATCTTCCCTGTCTCACTGTTTTCTCGCTCAAAGTTAGCCTGAACATCAGTCGTTATTGAAAAGAACGGTATTCAGGAAGATATTAGAATGAAATTCATATCTCTACAAAATACAAGATATTCTATGATGTCATAACTTTTCTATTAAATAGGCTAACAGCTTACATGACTTAGGCACATGATAAACAAATATGACAACAATAAACAGAATCACTGAAATTTTAGGTGTCTTTTAACTGGCTTGATAAATCATAGACATCTTTTAAAGATTAGGTTTTTTCCCCATTTTTTAAATTCTACTTCCCAAAAACTAATAATACTAACTTCTGTTACATTTTATGACTTTTAGGCCATTTGTATTCCATGAGATGGCATTTAGAATAATTTATTATTCTTTATTTCAGAGGAAACACTTTAATATTCATCTGTATAGCTTGATAAGAAAAATGGTAAAGTTTTATCACTATAGGTGGGTCTTACCCTTTATAGTATGTCACTTTTTAGTATATCACACACATTTTTTCATGTCCCTGGACCACACTTGAGAAGGGAAAAGTTCTGTCCCTATGCTTGTCAAGCTATTAAATCAAAATAATAACCCCAAACTCAATTAAACATTAACATTACTGACACATTCATGTTTGGTTTCAAAGCACAAAAATTTAGCTTATTCAGAAGCCTAATTTCTGAAGTATGAGTACATTTTTGTTTTTCCCTGTTGATTCAATGCTTATTAAAATATTTTGAAAAATAAATCTTTCCAAAATACATTTTATGAAAATCTTATAGACAAAACGCCCTACTGGTATAATAAACTCAATACTGTTGATGTTGTTGACTGACATTCTTGAAACCCTGTGGTGTCACCTCTTTACCAAAATAAATATTTCTAATTCTGTCCTGGTTTTTGTTTGTTTGTTTGTTTTTTAATTATAGCGAATCAAAGAGGGTAGCCTTATGGACCAAACCAAAATGGTCTGTGTGGGTGACCACATAGAGACCATAAATGGAAAAAATGTGGCAGATCGTCGGCATTATGAGGTTGCCAAAATGCTAAAAGATCTGGAGAAAGGTCAGATGTTGAAGCTGGAGCTGATAGAGCCTATGAAAGCATTTGGTGAGTGACATGACTGTCTACCTTGTTCACTGGCTATTGAAATCCCAACATTGCATTACAAGTTTGTTTTCAGATTGCAGCCAGGTGTCCACTCAATGTAACATAACTGATACCAAAAAAGTATATTTTTGCGCCCTCCCCCCCCCCTTTTTTTTTTCCTCTGAAGTGGGAAATTCACGAATGGATTTTCTTCTCTCTTGCCTTCTCCAGCAGTCATCCTGGTGTGCGCTGCCTCAGCCTGAGTCTCAGTTGCTTGATTCTGTTGCCATCACGTGATGGTGCGAAATAAGAACAGGAATTCTCTCATAGACAGAGTTTTCAAGCATGGATCGTTTCACTAATGCACTGATGCTTGAACCTCCTCTTGTCCTTTATTGATACATAATCTCTGTTCAGCTGTGTGTGAGAGTTTTCTGTTTCTGAGCCCTCTCCTGGGGGCTGCACTCTCAGATGCAGAAGGCACTACAGACAGCCCTGTCTGGGATTCCTGAGGGCACCTCCTTTGCTGCGTGCCTGCCTGCTCTCCCCAACATTTTGTGGATCTCTAGTCATACAGCAGGTATACTCAGAACTGGAAGAAAGCAGTGTGGCAAAGCTCTGTCTCTACCTACAACCTGCATGCTATGAGGGATTGATACCTATATAGGAAGAATGCATACCTACTGCTAATCCTTATGTATATTAATTTTATCGATGTGGTAAACTAAAAAAAAAAAAAAATAGAAACTGAGTTTTCATTTTTATTCCCTCAATTTTTTATATCTCCTAAACCATGTAGCATTTTTCTGTGATAAAAACTTCAAAATACTTCTAAATTTTAAGTGTTTATGAGTCCTTGTGCATGCCTGCACTAACAGCAAGTTAAAAATCACCATTTTCACCACAGCAGCAACAGTTTGAGAGGTTTGTTTTTTAAATCTTTTTTGTTTTCTGTTAGTAGTTTACAACTGCTGTTATATACCAGTCCTGACACTTGGTGTCAGGATAGCAGCAGAAATTGAAAATGAGAGAAATTTGAAGGTTTCTTTTTGGCTTTTGTGTTTCTGTGAATACGGGTTATGAGCTAATCTCTAAGGCATTTGGTTCTAAGTTGATACTTCTGTTAAGTAAATGTGTGTAATTAGTAATATGGGAATACCTTTTAAATAGGGGTCTAGAATTTGTTTTCAATACAAAATGTGTTACATGGTCTATTTCTAAAGACCAGGGTAAATCAGCACTTGATTGATTTCTTCAGCCATTATTTAATAGTAATTACTTTAGTCAGGTGATTAAGATCCCTTTTAGTCTGCCTGTGATGTAGAGAAGGAAACCTGCTAATGCCTTTAGTCTGACATTGAATTAAGAAGCAATCAGAGCTTTTTAGACAGATTTTTAGAAGAGGCATGTTATTTTTTTACCCTACACAAATTAATTTACAAGTGCAGTGCCCAGTAGGTTAGAATATCCTGCCTCTAGCCTTAGGTGCAGTTAGGCTTTAGGCACAAATTTATTTGAGATAGTGTTTAACCTGCAGCATGCTGAGAAAGCCCCTGAGGAGATGGCAAACAAGAGCTAGATCCTGCTGGACAAGTAGGTGCTGAATTCCTGTAAGTTTCAACACAATTTTGTGAGGGTGTAGAAATAAGATATTGGTATCTGTGTGAAAGAAATATAATTTACGGGTTGGATATCTCTCTACCATGTGCAGACAGGCTGCCTCAGTTATTCTAGGCAAGACTTGCAGCACAGAATTAAAGACTTGTCTGAATAAGATTGGTCCTGACCAGTCACAAGCTAGTCCTCTTCAAATTGATGAAAAATTAATAGAAAGCAAATAAAAGTAGCATAACACAAACTCTAAATTATGTGAGTATGAAAAATAATTTCTGTGGTGGCCAGAGAGCTTTTGTGTGAAATATTGCAAATAAAGGTTATGTCAAATCATGAGTTTTAAGGTGCTGATGGTGACAGAACTAGAAAAAGATGTATGTTTTATCAGGAATGACTTCTTCAAACAAGTCTAGCAGAACTGATGGCAATCTTAAGGATGTTTTAAACTGTTCCCGAAGCAATGAAAATATTAAGGATAACTGTTGATCCTAAGTATATATGTAATAGACTGTGCCATAACTATCTGGTAAAATAAACACAATCCAAACTTATTTTTCAAGACTTGTTCAGCAAAATAATCTGGGTTTTTGACTACTTATGGAAGAATGATGAGTGTAAATCTACCTGGGCAAAATGAAGATAGCGTGTTAAGGCCTTGCTTTCAAGGACATCTTATTAGAAAGGCCTGCTGTTAAGAGAGGGAATAATCTGGTAGTGAAAACAGCACAGTTTAAAACAGTTCTGCAAAATTATCTCCTCTCTCCTAGCACTTTCCAGATTAACTGTGTAACTCACATGACAATAAGTAAATTAAAGCCTTGCCACTCTTGAATGTAAAATTATGTCTTAGAAAAAGAAAGCCAAATCTTAAATTATTCTATAGTACATTTATTAACTAGGGTGCCCTTACCCAGGGTTAAAGAAGGAAAGCTGAATTGAGGTGAAGATGACTTTGGCTAAATCCAGATGTTCTTGGTGGGGATTTATCAAGTGTGAAATCATGGCATGGGTGAAACCAGTGGAAAAACTCCTGCAGGTCTACGTAAGGACATTTCACCTCTGTGACAGCAGGTAATCCAGCTGCTGGCTCAGCTCAATGTGTCCCATCACCACCTGGGCTGCAGTGGTGTTTGCACCGTTGCACCAGTGAAATGTTGCAGTGCTAACCCTGCTATGTAGTCTGCCTGTAAAGACCAGGATAAATCAGCATTTGGCTGATGACTTCAGCTGATATCTAACAGTAAGTAATAAGTGCTTTTATTTTCCTGTAGAATAGGGAAATAAAATTATACAAAGTGCATGTGTGAAGTTGAGTACCATAGGCCTGCATAGATATATTAGTTAATGGAAGTCCTGGCTTCAGTGCAGTCAAGCAGATATCAAAGTTTGAAGACAAGAAATGGTCAGCGGAGCTATACTTAGAATACAATTAATTTATAATTAATTTTTTACATACATCTAAATCTTGATTAGAATAAAAAGTGAAGGTAATGTAATAGCCAAAGCAGATACATCATATTCTGATGTACCATGTCCTTAGTTTTGTTTGGTTTTCTTTTTGTTGTTGTTTGTTTTGTCTTTAGAAAAGCTGGAACCAAGGTCCAAAGGTGGAACTCTGCCAGAAGCTAAAATCTCCAGAGGGAGAGAAACACTTCGGTTGAGAACCAAGGGCCCTGCTACTGTGGAGGAAATGGTATGGTTATGTTGGGGCCCTTCCATAGTTTAATCATCTAGCACCTGATTTATTCTTCCTCAAGGCTGATAAGGTAAAGTAGGAAGGAAAAATCTGGATGTTACAAAACTCAGGGAACTTTAGAAGAAAACTGCCTTTTGCAGGGAGAAATGCTTATATGAAGTTGAAGACTTGCAGGGATAGGATGAGACTGAGAAATCTGGAAGCAGAGAGCCTATGCTTAGATATCATGGATCATATGGATGAATCTAAGGTAGATTACACCAAGGAGTGTTGAAAAGAGAGAAGCGGGGAAAAAAGCTGGGGAACAGTTGAAGGGTTGATTCTGTTTCTGACACTACAAAGTGCACTGGGCTGGTGTAAGAGTTGTAAAACCAGGATTAGGGTTTGGAAGAAGAATTGTTATTTATTCTGAGTTCCTCTAAAACTGATGATGATTTGATGAAGATTTGTCAGGAGATGTAGGGTTCCTGTTCAGTTTGAATGTGAGAGCTGTGTGGCTTGACATTAGGAGGAAGGCTCAGGTTTTTGAGAAGAGGCAAAGTGGAATAGGGTGTTTTACTTGCAGGTTTTGTAAGTCTAGGTAGCTATTACAGGATGGGAACAAGGATAATCAGTGGTGAATTGCTGGTTATTTTAAAATCTGCATGGATATAATCATACTTTTGCTCTTTTTCTCCCTTTATTTCAACAAAGCCAACTGAAATTGAAGAAAAAGCCATTAAAAAAGTGGATGAGCTTCTTGAAACATACATGGGGATAAGAGATATTGAATTAGGTGAGTTTTTAACAGCTACGTTACTACAAGATTAAATCATTTCTCGTTTTCTAAGTCTGAAATGTATTGAGTACCTTCATCTCCGGATGTAAGCGAAGCAAAATTTGTCCAGCGTGCAGTCTCAAAAACTTGCCTGTATTTCTGCAAATGTGTGTCTCTGATAAAAGAATCTCTCACTACAAACCTTATGATGTAATTAATTAATCCTCTCTTCTTCCCGGACATTATCTATACACTATTGCATGAATTATTTAGTTGTTTGCCGTTAACTGTCATCACTGTATTCCTTTGGGCATGTATTTTGTAGTGGAGCTTGTATGTACCACATTTACGGATTGTTAAGGGTAAGCACGTCTGTTTACTCTTTTGCTCTTTTGCCACTTGGCTTAGACATATCAAAGCTGATCACTGAAGTTTGAATCCAAGATCTTCAGCAGTGAAAGGGCAACTATTTAGCAAGGGATCTGACAGAGTAATTGTACAAATTTATCGAATTCTCTAAAGTCTGTGTTCTGAAGAACATTGGAAGTTTTCCAGAATATTTACTAGCTATCACAATCATCAATTTATAGTGAAAGAAACTATTCAACTCCAGTGTCATAATTTCCTTAAAACTGCACCAAACGTCCTTGCAGCTGTTGTTTCTCTCTGTTAATCTGACAACAACTAAATAGCAACTTTTGTTTGTATGGGAAGGAGCCACAGTCTGGCTGGGTAAGAAGTGCCGCTGTAGCGGCTGTGACTGGGTGTAGTCCTCATACGATCTTGTGGAACTGCTAATACTCAGGCAAAGAAGAAGGTATTTATTGTTATGGTAATATCTGAAAAACTAATCCAAGAATTAGGAAAGGATAAGCTAGATGGAAAGTTGTCTTGAAAAGAAAGCTCTTATGAGAGAGAAGTTGGGGAGGCAAAGGAGAAGAGAAAATGGGTCTGGCAAGAAGCTAAGGGCAAAGCAGGAGGGTCGGACAGGCAGCACCAAGAAATGAGAAAAATACATTATCTGAATAGCCAAAATCCTCCCTGGCCTTGACTGCTCCTACAGGCAAGCATCTGATCGGCAGCTTCTGCTAGTTTTCTCACAGGAAAAATTGTAGGTAAAATATTATTTGTCCCCCGCCCAAGGTAGAGGTGGGCTTCCTGGCATGGAAGAGAGAGCGGAGCTGCTGAAAACTGGTGAATTCTGTTTTGTAGATAATATCTAAACTTTGAAATTCCCAGAAAACTAAACATTCTCAAAAATTCTGTTCCTAACAACTGCAATATGTGTTGCCCCTGCCGTGAAATATGCTCCCAGGAGCCCTGTGTGGTGCTGACCCTCTGTCTAGCTTTGGGAGGATCCCGCGGGCTGTCCCTCTCCTGCAGCCTCTGCTGCTTGGTCGGTCTCTGGCTCAGGCTTCAAAGCTCTGGAGTCTCGTGCCAGCCGTTCCTCTGGGAGCTGTTTCTGTCCTGCAGCTGTGCCTGTTGCACTCTTGGCTGGAGCCGGGCTCTGGAGGCTCCTCTCCTCGCAGGTTACCTCCAGGGTCCCTGGGCCCTACAGGAATAAGTGGCTAAAGGTGTTCTGGTTTTGATGTCTGCAGCCCAGAACCCTTTGATCCTAGGCTGGGGCACAGTTTTTTGGGATGCTGAGGTGTGCTGTGCTTTGCTCTGGCACAGGGAAGCAAGTTCCTGTGGGAACTGGTGTTCCCTGTGTTTTTGGCTTTCCGTACCGTAACAGGATCACTCTTGTACAGTTGACCGAGGAGTTCAGCTTTCAGGACATACGGCTGAGCCGATTGCCAAACACCTGGTAGAATTTTCCTGTGAATTCCTTGATTTTTTTTTTTTTTTTTTTTTGCAAAAGATCTAATGTCCTTCATCTTTCAGTATGTAGTTTTGAAAGTTTCAAAGAATACCTTAAGAGAACACTCAAAGAAGGAAGAGGTCTTTGTCCTCAAAGATACTGTCTTCTTCCCAGCAAGGTCGTTGTTTTGTCCTTCACCTCTTCCTTCTCTTCCTGCCAAACAGGCAGTGAAACAAAGAGAAACTCACAGGAATCAAAGACTACAGGGTTCACCTAACTTTAGTTCGCACCTTTAAAGTAATTTCATAAAATTCAAATCTCAGAGTTGAGGGCCAAGGGTGATGACAAAAAACCGGATTTATCAATTTTAAGCAATTAAACAGCTATAGGACTCTTCAGGAAAGGAGAGCTAATCACCTGTCACAAATCTTTTCAATTAACATATGTCAGTTTTTCATATGCTGGATGTGATCAGTCACCCATGAAAATGAAATATGAGGAAAGGATTCATTCAGAGAATGCCAGTCACCACTCAGCTAGAGATTTCACTCATTACTCAAGCCAGATTAGTTGAAAATGCAAGTCATCACAACGCGACAGCCGACAAGTGATTAAGATCTCAATCATTGCTCACTCCCATGCAGTTCTGTTTGTCAGAAGCTTTGAATGTCAGTTAATATTGCTCTTTCATCTCCATTAAAATGACAGTTCCGTGGTGTGATTGAATTCTAAAACATTGCCCCAGTTTTAAGCCAGAAGTCAGAAAGAAAGGAAAGAAAAAATAATGTAAAATTACAGACAGAATTGAAGATGAGATAAAGCCCTAATTTTTGCATTGTTAAGTATCTTGACAGTTTCAAGAATGGCTGACTAAATCCTCACACAAATCCCAAAGTTGGAGCTAAATGCTTGGAAATAATTTAACAGAAATGCGTACTTTTATTTTTTTGGCACAGTTTTTGGTTTTCAGAGATCTAAATGCCATTTAGATTTACATACCTGCCTTTTGAATGCACTTTTACCTTTTTACCTCTTTCTTTTACTGAAAACTGGACTTAATCTGCAGAAGGGACACTTGGCTCTCGAAATGTATTACTCAGCCATTTTATGGACACATTAGAAACTGGGCCAAGGCTTGACTTCAGCCTTCTTTAAAACATAAATGTGCCATCAGGAGATAATTCAGGTTATTTTAAATCCTGTCAGTGCTTTCTGGTAAAGGAACATGAACAGTTGATTAAATAGGAGGGACTCGGGAAGCAGTCTTAGTGAAAAATACTGGTGGCATTTATTTTTTAAACCAGTGGGGCTTGAATTGTTATGGCCTGTACTTGAGTGGGAGGAAGCCTGAGTCTATGGGATCCAACCTCAGAATGCTACTGATGGAAAAATGATGGCAAAAAGGGCTTCACATCCCACTTTTTCTTTCAGCATCTTTTGGCTAGCTCTTCACGCACTCATATTTTGTTCTGGTATTATGCTTTTGGATGACTGTTGCCTTTTTGTTGTTCCCTATCATATTGTCAGACATTAGATATCTTTGCATATTCTCCATTTCTATTTAAAAGAATTTCAAATCTACTTCTCCACTCTTGACTTTATTTTTCAAACTTACTGTCTAGTCAAAATGTCCTAACAAGTTTAAACTTTTTGTCACCCAGGTTTCTCCTCTTGGTTCATCCAGCAATGTTGGATAGTTGTTTTTATCTTGAAATGCTTTGACTGAGGCGATAGTCTCCCTGAGTCTCTTGTTTTCTGCTCCTTCTGTCACCAGACTTCCTTTCCCAAAGGGTTTTATTGTATACACTCTGGGGTATGTTGTTTACGACTGTTTGCTTACTCTGAGAGAATAATGGGAGTTTTGTGAAAAAGGAAAAAGTAGCAGGTCTGGTTAAACAAGAAAACTTACCCACTTCAAGAAGAAATAATACTTAATGTAAAGAAACAAAAAGAAATTGTATTTCTGATGGTTCCTTGAGTGCCAGATGTGACAATGTTTAACATGAAATTAAAAACAAGTAATGTTAAACACTGGAAACTGCAATGACACACCTCACTTTCTCGCATGTTGTAAGGGAACTGAATGCGAGTTTTAGCTCTTTTAAAGTATAAGGACAGAATAATAATATTTGTTACATTTTGATGAAGTCAAAAGCTTCTGATAGTATTACAGCTAGATAAATACTGAAGTTCTTGTTGAGACTTCTGAAAAAGTTTTTTTAGAATTTACAAGGTAGGCTGTAGATAGCAAAACCACTATGTAAGGCAGATAATAACAATGGCAGGCAGATTGTAGCTTTCATGGCTTGTGCTGCATGTGTCTATCAAAAGTGAAAATAAGGATTTTGTGAAAGATCTTTGAAATTATTTTAAAGGGACTAGGTTTAACAAGCCAACATACTTCTTCGTTCATATTCTGAGAAGCCTGATATTGAGCTTCTGAGTTAACGTTGAGAAATCTTCTAATTTTTTTCATCACTTTTAAGTTTGCTGAACTCTTCACATTTTATGTAAAAGTTTCTCAGGTATGACTGTTGCCTGAAGTGAGATTTAAAAAAAAAAAACTGAAAACAATTGGGACTATTTAGAGTGTAGAAAAATATTCTATTGGAATAAAATTCCTGTAATCACTTATTGTGCAGCTGTTACAAGAAGCAGCGGGGGAAAGGGAGGGGAGTGGAGGCGATTTGGCACGGCACTGTCACCCTCTGAGAACCAGTAAAGTTTTCTTCAAGTTGGCAAGTATCTGCTAAATGCCTTGGCAGTCAGTTGTTTCTGATTTGCCTTGGGAATTACGCATTGCAAATGTCACTGTGTAAACAGTCATGTTCTGCACAGCTGTGCCGCTGGGGATGCCATCCCATCCGTGTCCGTGTTAAACGCCCGGGGAAATGGGAACAGGGACAGTGGGTGATAGAGAAGACTGATCAGCTGTGGTGTTTCTTTACGCATGGAACTAAAGACGTAGAGATCAGCTTTGCACTTTTGTGTACATCAGTGGCACAGCTCGGGCTTGCGGATCGGGCAGGTGGGTTTGCGCTGTGCCCGGGCTGTGCAGCGGGTGATTCGGGGCTGCTGGCACTAGAGGACAGCACCAGGCTGCCCAGCACCGACACCCCACGGGGACATCCTTCCACAGAGCTGTATTTCATTACATCAGGTGAATCTGAGAAGGGGAATGTGCCTTAATAAATACAGTACGTTAAATGTATCCTGGTAGTGCTGTTTACGTTTGCCCAGTACAGATGAAAACACTCGTTTGAGGCTGCTGCTGTTGGGCAGCAGTGACATTCTGACTCCTGCTTGACTGGTCTGAAAAGTGTCTTGATTGTCTATGTTTAGTGGATTTTGTTTTCAAGTTTTGTAAATCTCTAATAAACTATTTTTAAGATACTATTTTACAATTTGGGAAGCTCAATCTTTAAAGAAAATCATGTTTGAAGTAACATTTTCTTTTAATGATGGAGTTGGTTACTGTGTAATTCCGAATTTTCAACTAGGGCAACTGGACTGTAATATAACGCTGTGTTATCTTGTTTTATCGCTGCTGTCTGTCATATAGCTCTTTCATATATCCTGAAAAATTTATCTCAAAACTGGCTAAATTCCTGACTCTCACTCTTTGTGCTGGAACACCAGTCTAGATCCTCACGCTGTTGATGACAGCTTTTATTTTTGAATAACTTAAGCAACTATATCTAAACGTGGAATCATAAACTAGTTTAGCTTGGGAAAGACCTTTATGATCATCAGGTGTAACCATTACCTAGCACTGCCAGGTCCACTGCTACATGTCCCTAAGCACCACATTTACACATCTTTTAAACACCTCCAGGGACGGCGAATCCACCACTTCCTTGGGCAGCCTGTTCCAATGCCTGACAACCCTTTCTGTGAAGAAATTTTTCCTAATATCCAATCTAAACCTCCTCTGGCGCCAGTTGAGGCTGTTTCATGTTGTCCTATCGCTTGTTGCTTGGGACAAGTATTCCCTAGCACCCGTCTTCCAGCTCAGGGGACTGGGTACCCAGAGAACAACCGGTCTTACTATTAAAGACTGAGGCAAAGAAGGCATTAAGTACCTCAGCCTTTTCCTCATCCTCTGTCACTACGTTTGCCCCCATATCCAATAAAGGATGGAGATTCTCCTTAGCCCTCCTTTTGTTTTGTTGCTAATCTATTTATAGAAACATTTTTTTTGTCTTTTATGGCAGTAGCCAGATTAGATTCTAGTTGGACTTTGGCTCTTCTGATTTTCTCCCTGCATAACCCCATGGCATCCATGTGGTCCTTCTGAGTTGCCTGCGCCTTCTTCCAAAGGTCATAAGCTCTCTTTTTTTTTTCCTTATTTGCATATGTTTGCTCTTGTCATCTTGCACAGCTCTTCTCCTTCCAACCTTTTCCCAGTGTCTCTACAGAGTGATTTCATATCCTGGTTCATATGCAGAAACCTGTGAAGTTTAAGTTACAACCTTCACCTGATTACCTTCAAGATTGCTCCTCTGCAAATACCTTCTAATGCCACGGTGTCAGGGGATATAGGGTGGCATTGGTAGCACAAATATTTGTCTTCTGCTTGTCAGGAACAGAGTCCTTTGTTTAATGCCTGTTTCCCATCCAGACTCCTCTGAGTCAGTGTCCCAGGACCTTCACAGGGGACACAGAAAGAAGCAGGGCAACAGGGATAGGGTTTCTTCTGGCAGGGAAGCAGGTCCTGAGAGTCCTTGAGAACCACTAATGGTGCCCAGGAAGTTGGGTTACACTTGAACTGTCTTGATCACAGTGGTTTGTTTGTCAAGATTTACGTAAATTTTCCTTGGAGTGCTTTGTGTAGTTTGGCACACTGCGATTCTCATTGGAGCCTCACGTCTGAACGTAGTTAAAACCAAAACGTCAGATTTCTTCAGAATTACTGTTGTTGACATCTAAAATGTGGAATATGGCTCAAGTTTGCTCACAGCTTGTTACAAGTTTGCATAACAGCAAACTGTTTGCCAGAAGTTCATAACTGTCAATAAACTTGAGCTGAGTTTCAGGTCAAAAAATTAATATTAAATACATTTAATAAAACTTCAGAGAAGAGGTGGTTTCTTTTCCTTTTTATCAGAGAGATTTTGCTATGTGATACAACATGGTGCATGCAGTAGACAGCAGACGGTCCCAGTGAAGGTGACCTCCTGTGGCTTCAGAACTTCTTTCTCTGTCTCAGGCACCGTAATACATATTTTCCACTTGGATGTCCCTCTGAGAAAAGGCTAGAATGACCGAATCACAGAATGGTTGGGGTTGGAAGGGACCTCTGGAGATCTAGTCCAACCCACCTGCTAAAGCAGGTTCAGCTAGAGCAGATCACACAGGAAGGCGTCCAGGCAGCTTTTGAATGTCTCCAGAGAAGGAGACTCCACAACCTCTCTGGGCAGCCTGTTCCAGTGTTCTGGTACCTTCAAAGTAAAGAAGATTTTCCTCATATTCAGGTGGAACTTCCTATGCTTGAGTCTGTGCCCATTGCCCCTCATCCTGTCGTTGGGCACCAATGAAAAGAGTCTGGTGCCATCCTCTTGACACCCACCCTTGAGATATTTATAAGCATTGATAAGATACCCTCTCAGCCTTCTCTTCTCCAGGCTGAACAGACCCAGCTCTCTCAGTCAAAGAAGCTATCAAATTCTTCAGTGTGACACCTGAATTTGATATGCTCATGAAGAAACTGGTGGCTACTTGATGCATAACAAAAGACGGAGGACATCTTGCAGTTTAAGGCAGGTGTGTAAAGTAGTCAGAAAATGAAGCAGACTTCGAGGGTTTCATCTATTGTACAATACCGTAATTTCTTGTGAATATGAACAGATGCTGTGGAGCAGAGATACAGCTCAGAAAACAAACTGCATTCATAGACATTCAAAAACCATTTTGGCCATTTGCTAGCTGTCACTTTCGTGATAATTACATTATTTTGTTTTGTTACTTTTTAGCTGCAACAATGGTGGAAGCTGGAAGAGACAAGAAAAACCCAGATGAATTTGCAGTGGCATTGGATGAAACTCTTGGAGACTTTGCATTTCCAGATGAGTTTGTCTTTGATGTATGGGGAGCAATAGGTGATGCTAAGCAAGGACGACTGGAATGAGAAGTGTGCAGTTTATCAATCCCTATTTGAAAATACAAAATTATTTTCAAATACATATATCAGAATTTTAATAATTTTATTGATGTGAATCCAGGGGGAATACAGAATACTTCCCGTGTAAGTATTCTCATCTGGGACTTTCTTTTGCAAAGGAAAGTTTCTAATAGAGATATGAAGATAAACCCGAAGTTCTGACAACTGCACATTTAAAACAAACATTTAATTTACATGTAGAAATCACCATGAGGATTGTGTAAAGGAGATATATTTATACAGACATTTTATGAAAATTAGGTATTTTTTATTGTATGTACACTTTGATATCAATATTCTGAAGAGTGTTAGACATATGCAATAGAGAGTTTGGGGTTTTTAATCTCTTGTTTAGAAAGGTTTATAAACTTGTTGAAAAACCACCTAGCTACACGCTGCAGTTCCTTGATCTTTTGTTTTCTTTATGTATTCACATACACAAAGAGCTGTGGAAAACCTAAAGCAGGGGTGTCAAACTCATTTCCACTGGGGCCACATCAGCCTCATGCTTGCCTTCCAAGGTCTGAATGTAATTTTAGGACTGTATAAATGTAACCACTCCTCCATTGATACAGTCCTAGAATTACATTCGGTCTTTGGAAGGCAGCTGCGAGGCCAATGTGGCCCCCGGTGAAAAAGAGTTTGACACCCCTGACCTAAAGCCCTAGGTTTTCTTACAGTTCGGCCTGGACATAGTATTTTGTGTAGACAGAGCTGGGAAGAAGCTACCCTGTTTCTGAAGAACCTGACTTGAGGAAAAAAAAATATTCTGCTGAAACATGAGAACTAAGATCTTCGAATGAAAAAATCTTGCTTGCATTTGAGTCATAGTACACACTGTCTGGGTATTACTGAGATGAGTAAGTATTATCTCTGGTTTTTTTCAACATGACAACCTAAGAGGGGCATTGAAGGTGTTTGAACTAGAAGATATTGTAAAGTCATAGACAATCGCAGTTTGGATCAAAATGCATGCCTAAACCCTGAAAAATACATTAAACTAATTTTAGATGTTAGGATTTCAATTATATTACACATAAACATTTATTTTAACTGATAATATTTTACTAATAAATCTCAGATTATCAGAAATGAACTGTCTCTTTTAACACATCTGCTATGCCTACATTTACCCTCCTCTTCACCCCGTATTTAATAAAACACAATGCAGTAAGTTTTGGGTTTTACTCATAATGAGATTCTTCTTCAGCTTTTGCTATGCTCGGTTTTAATTAAGAAAGATAATTGTTCATTTGTTTAGAAAATGCTACTTTCAAGTGATTATTATAGCCAAATAACACGTCATGAGTGTCCTTGAAAACAAAACTGAACAAAACTGTGCGATCTGACCTGGGAAGGTGTCATAGCTTTTCAGTGGTTTTATGTTTGCATAAGCATGTAAAATAATAGGCATTACAAAAGTTTTTTCAAAATCACTACCTAGTTACTTTTCTTCTGAGGAAAATGTCTTTCACTGTCTTGCAGAGATCTCTTTAAAATAAAGACTATGCCAATAATTTTACATAGTCTATGTCAATGATTTTTTTTTTTGTCTAAAACCATGACACCTCAACAGATTCTAGTGCATTTACTGTGTTACTTAGGAGGGCTGGTGATCTCCAGTCTTTCGCACATGTTAAAATAAACGAATGTTTTTTCTAGTTATGAAATATTGCATGAAGTCTTATAAATACTGTTCAATGGTCTTTCAATGGGGATAATTCCAATTTTGTAAATACTGTTGTGAATATTTTGCTCTTATATTTCTGATTTAAGGACAAGCTTTCACATAATATAGATATTCCTTTTTATGACATGAGTAGTACAGAGTAGTATGGAGGTCATATATTTTATTGTATCTAAGAAGTTTAAAAGTGTCAGAATTTCTCTTCATTGTACTAGTGCCTGATATCACCAGTGTATGATGAAATGTGTATGTATCCTCAAACAGGTGTGATAATTATAAATTTATATATGTAAAAATATGTATAGATAGAAAAAGGCTGTTCTCAAGGTATGAGCAGTAAAAATATATAATTTTACGAGAAAATTTGAGTTTTAGTAAAACTTGAAAATAAAATTGAAAAAACTTTTTAAGAAGGTGGTTAAATTTTATGTATCACATTGCTCAGCTGGGGCTATGATGCATTATTCTGAGAAAGGAGTGTAATTTTAGGATGGAGAGCACAAGGTGGATAGCATTTCTCTGTATATAAAAATTGCAAGTCTGAGCCTACAATCTTCTGTTGCAGTTGAGCACAATGTCTTGCACAGGGCTACTTGAACTAAGGTACTCTCGGTAATGAAGAGTTGAAGTGTTGTGGGCCACATAACTTATTGTTTGAACTTCTTTTAGGTGAAAAGGAAAAATGAAATGTCAATAATTCCCTCTCAGTTTTAAATTGTTTTATATAAAACTCAAAAAGTAACCAACATGCCACTTAAAAATTCCTTCTTAAACGGCAAAAATAATATACTAAGGAAGAGTCATATTATAAAATAATACATAAAATGTTACCTGTAACAGATAACCTTTCATGCGTTTTGGCTGTTCATTTTATTTTGAGAAATTAATGTTCAATCAGTTTATCCTCATAGGATAATATGTTGCATTACACTGATAAAATAGTGAGATAACAATAATCTCCGAAGCTCTAATTCTGCACAGAGCTGTCTCTCGTCATAGTGACCTGTCTTTGTGGAGTTTATTTCAGAACTAGGATTTAAATAGTGGTTGCAGTTTACTAGTCTTTACTGCAATGATGTTTCTAGCACATAAGACAGTATCCAGCTAAGTAGATTATTTGCATTTTCCTGCTATGCGTGAATAAGTTGTCACATAAAAATCACAGTACCTTATAAAATATTAATATGATAAATCCTTCTCATTCTTTGTAATGATTTGTGTAGTAAATTCAAGTTGTTTTACTAATGAAATAAAGACTGTAGATTCCTTTAAAACCTGGTCAATAGCAACACTAAAGCATTTGCATGCTTTGTAGGGTGCAAATGTCATTAAATGTCACTACAAAAATCTCCAGAATGCATTCGAAGTACTAGTTTTAGTTAGCGTAAGTGCTGATCAGAGCAGGACTATAAACACCTCGTTACTAGTGTGCGCCGTGGGTGGGTGTTGGTGAATAGTCCTCTCCAAATCTGAGGGGAAATGAGACAAGGTAGTAACTCGGCCTGAATGCTGTTGTAAAAGTAACTGATTCCTTATTCTTATAATTTGGTGCACTGTTTGCAGGGAGCTGGCAGATATATGCAATTGTTTGCGCCTTTACTTCCAGACTCACTGGTGTATTCACCAGAATGGAAAATAAACCCGTATTTTTCTCTGTAAGCAATAGTCTTTTGATGCAACAAGGGGATTTAATGAAATCTGTTGTTCATAAAGTTCTGAGCTCATAATCTTGAAAATATGAGGAGCAATGAATATTTCACACTTTCAAAGGACCTAATTTTGCAAATTACAGATATATCTTTTGTGACAGCTTTAGTATGCCAGATGTTGCTTCAGTTAGATTTGATTTTATACAGCCCTATTCATAATACAGTTGTTATTTAAATAGCTAATCATATAATCAGTATATTTGGGAAAATCTCATCTGCTATTCAGATTTGCATCTTGATTTAAATTACACGTGTGTTCTTATATCTAGATATGATTTTCTTCCCAATTTGTCCTTGAGATAAATGTAATATGAAGCTTTGAAAATCTTGTTGTTTGAGAGTGAAATATTAGTCTTCAAGTTAAGCTAATTTGTAATATACTTGTTAAGAAAAATCTATCAGACAAGATGTAAAGAAAGGTATAAAGTTCTTAAAGTGCTGTCTGTGATGACAAAGAAAACCCAAACTCTAGCCTATTTTCTGCTTTTTAATGTGAACTTCTGCTATTTATCAAATTGCATATTGTTTTTCATGAAACCACTCTGAGAATTTCTATTCCAAAGTCTGATTATTGTAGTAAATGATATATTAGTCTTAGTTTTCTTAGTTTTCTTTCTGCCAGGAGACATTTCAGAACAATTAGAAGTTGGGGGGTTGACTGTTTGCCCTTTTGAAATAAAGTGCATGTTTGCCATGAACTTTAGAACTTAACTCTAGCAATAAGAGCTTAATCTGAAATTTATATTCAGTATTGTTTTCTTTTCCAGTTCTCTGACTCCCTATGTTTGTAAGGCATTTTGCCTTTAGATGTTTTTATAAGTTGAAAGATCTGTGATTTAATTTTTGAAAACATGGACAAATTTACAGCCTTGGAAGTCAAAGATAGGGAAAATTCTCAGCATTTCTTGAAGATATTTGTAAATAGTAACAGTATTTGATTAAAAAATATGCAGCCTGCAGTACAGATTTTTTCCTCAGAAAAAGTGTATTCCGTGTGTGAGATTCAGGGAATGACAGCTAAAAAGACGAAAATATTGAGAAGCATATGTAAAGAAAATACATCTTTTTTATTGAAACACGTGCACTGGCTTTAAATAGAAGAACTCAGGGTCTGTAGATTGAACAGAAGCAACCTCCTGATGTGTTTAGGCTGCCCTATCTCCCAACCCTTGTTGCTGTAAACAGAGGTTGTGAATAGCTTTTGCAGTTTTCTTTAAAAGTGGCAGTCCTTACCTAAATCTCTATTGCTATATCAGAGCTCTTTCTGAAAAATGTACCTGTTGGTTTTGTAGCTGAATCATTAGTCTATGGGGTTCTCCCAGTTCCCTGAGAACTAATGCAGTTTTTCAAGTTGTCATAGACCTAATTTTACTGTACAGTATTTGAAGAAGGAAAAAATCAGGGAGAAATAAATATCTACTTTTCTTTGAAATGAAAGAGCATCTGGCAGTTCCACTTTTTAGAGTAATTACTGCAGTACTTCTGCTGCAGCAACCTGTGTGTAGGATGCTGAAGAGTAACAGAGAAGATGGTATCTGGTAAAATCCTTTGTCAGAAAATCATGCCAAAACAATCACCATGTAGTAAGAATGTTTTGTAAATTATTAGGAAATCATCACTGTGGAAAAAAGAGTAACTGCTCTTCAAAAGCTCAAGAGGTAACCCCAGCTTGTAGCATAAGGTAGAAGTTTTCCAAGAGCTCAGATGAAGAATGTGACTGAACACGGGAACAAATCCAAACCTTCTTCCCAAAAGTAGTAGATCAGAAAAGGAAAGTGAGCTTCTTCGCATGGGACAAAGTGCTGTGCCGTTGCAGTTATGAGGATGATCATTTGTTGGCACACATGAGGAACTGGTCCTATCTTTCTTCACCCCAGTTTGCTAACATATAGTGTATAAATGAATGAATGAAGATGGGAGAGCACTGGCTCGATACTTCAGTTTCTAACTTTTCCAGCTGCTCAGGGGGGTTGAGTCTGTGGGTCAGACTGGAGCTGGTTCAAAGTAAATCCCTGACACAGGATTAGTGAGGATGTTGGGTACCTGGCCCCAATGCTTTTGGTCAGCAGACCTGCTCCTGTGGTCCCTTGACTGCTTTCCAATGTGCACCCACTCTCCTGCCTTGTTAATGTTTACTAGGAATGTGGGCTCATGAATGTAGCATATAAATCAATGCCTAATGGCTTTGGTAAGGCTGGGTGTTTTATCTTGGAAATTAACTGTAATTTTTTTTTCTCTTTGGAGGGAGATATGTTTGTCTGAACCTAAAGGTTGCAAACAACGGTCCCCAAAGCTTTTCTGTTGTGTTTGTCTAGCCAGTGCATGTCTGAACTTTTCATGGAGGCAGAGGCAATGAAAACAAGGTTCACTATAATTTTCAAGTTTTTGATTACTAAATATGCTTTATATTGACTTGTTTTTTCCTGTCTTCTTTTGGGATGAATAGTTAAATATTTTATTATTAATTTTTCTTTTTGGAGCATGAACTGCATTAATTAACTATGTAAAAGTAATAAGGTATTTGAATTTCAGATGAGCTCTAATTGGAGAAACATATTGCACCACAATACATGGCAATATCTAAGAATGCAAGTTGCTGCTTACTGAAAAGATTGATTTATTAGATATTCCGAAATCTTTTTCTTTGTCCTTTTAATAAGGAAATAAGTTTACAGGATGGTGAATAGCTAGGGAGGAAAACTTTTAGTTTAGTGGAAAAAGCTTTTAATGGCAGACTTACAAGTTGTGCTTGTAACACAGATGATCTAACAACTATTTGTCTCATCCTTTCAACTGACAACTCTTCCAGTAAAGGCACGAATTTGTACTTCATACATATGAACTCTCTCTGGCTTGAAACGGGAAAGAAAGCATGGTAAATCCCTTGCAAGCCATATTCTCCAGGCATTCATAATTTTGAAATCTCTGTCAAAACCCTTCTCACATCCTTTTCAAACATCTTTATTTTTACAATGCGGTTTTTGTTTCCAATGATGATTTTTACAGATAATTTTAATTGCTGAGCCTAAGTTTTGAAACCAGTTAGCCTTTTTTTGAAGTATCTCTTTGTAAGGCAAGTTTTTAATTATTAGATACAGAAACTGATCAACAGAATGACATGAATTTCAGCTCTGTTGGTAAGAATACCTGAAATGCCCAATCGATATTTGTCATTAGCATGAACAAACTTGGTAGTGAACAAATTCTAATTGTAGGACTACAAAAATGGAGGTTTACCTTGTCCTTTCTGTGTTAACAAAACAAAATATCATGTTGTTTCATGGTTGATATGTTTTCGTTATCTAAGAAGCGAACCAGGAAAGAAAGGGACCAACTATGATCAAAACAAACATTATAAGGCGACAAGTATGATCTCTTCCAGGACCAGATGCATTGCAGTTTCAGCTGAAGCTCTAGATAAACATGATACCAATACAAATGTTTTCGTGTCTGGTAAAGGATAAGGTAATACTTCCCTTTCAATATCACAAACAAGTGAATATAACTTCAGTGTTACTTATCTGTTCAAATATAGTGAACTGTGTATTATCTATCGGATGGGCAACTTTCTTGGCAAGGTTCTTGGCTGCAGTGAATTGACACTAAGGACAGATTGATGAAACTCAGCTCTGACAGTTTGGTCCATAAGGTCCAAGGCAGTTAAAGCATTGCCTGAGAGAGAAACAGTTCTTCTCTTGAGTTGTGCTAATGGTCAAACTATAGAGCTAGAGAGTTTACCAGAAGACTTTCTCAAGAAAAGATCTTGGGACTGATTTTTTTTCTTTTAATTAAAAAAAAAAAAAAAAAGACCTTTGGACAAAGAATAAATAGGCTTAGGTTAGTGAAATTGCTGATGACACAAACTGGGAAAGACAACATGACTAAACAGAATAGTAGAATATTATCCAAGAAGATGGCCTTTAAAACTTGACTAATAGAATTCTAATAATTTAAAATGAAAGGTCATAACTTCAGGGACTAATAAATGAGGGAAGTTCTTCATTTGAGATGATAGATAAAAAGTACCCTGATGCACTATTCATTCACAGGATGACTGTAGGCCACCAGAGGGCCGCATCTGGGGAAAAAATGACGGGGAGGAAATCCAGGAGAAGCTGGAAGGTAATGTTGTTGTCCAGGACAACGGTGAGATTTTTGTTCCCAACAATGTGCTCAGTGCAGGCTTCCTCTGTTTGTTTAAACATTGCACAGATTTGGAAAAAAGGCCTAATAAGATGATCACAAGAATCTTTAAAGATCAAGCTGAATAACCTGCATTATTTGGCACAGTAAAAAAACAAAAACGTGTGCTAGGATGGCAAAATCTTGAAGAGATAAGAGTTCTTCAAGATAACCACTGCATTGCCAAAAAATACAGATGTGCATTACTTGGCCATGAACTGCCTTCCGTCTGGAAACGCTAAGGAATATTTCTAACCACAAATGGGACAGTGTAATGGAAGAGAATGGGGACAAAAACCAGACGGGTTTTAGGGCAGAACTTTAACCTTTACGAAGAGAGGTTATATGAGAGTTGCTGGAGTACCAGCAAAGAAGGTGTGATCCCTTACAGGTAGTTTCCTTACAGTCCCAAGAATTTCTTTGGCTCTGTTGAATTACCAGGTATTTCAAACTTTCCCAGGCTCACTTAAATGTGGACAGGTTTGGAAAAGGCAGGTGAGATTATAGAGAGTCTATTAAGATTGGAGTGAAGGAACTTGCCCTTTTCACTGAAATGCAATGCCAAAGTCCATTAGAGGTCTTTCAGCAGGGTAGGCTATTTTGGATTTTGCTGCTCCAAAGGCATGAAGGGAGATGGCTAAACCAAAGCTTTCCTACTGTGTGCCAAAAGAAGGGGAGTGGTGTCAGGGAAGGAAATGCCTTTGGAAAGTTAAGGTTAGTTCTCCTGCTGGGGCTTGGGATGCTCACTTCCACCAAGAGCTACTGCTCCTATTGAATTTTCCTCTGGTGATAGTAGCTGGATCCTGATTTTTGTATAGATTTGGTCCACCACAGTCCTTTTCCTGTCCTAGGCCTATGGTTAAAGCCAGCACTACAACTTCTGAATGGGGAGAAGGAGTCAGCCAAGGTTTCATCCTGTCCCCAGGAACAGCTGAGAGAAGTTCTGGTCTTCAGCAATATCCAGGTGAAGGTATTGAATTGCCCAGAATGTATGAGGGGAAGGATCTAGTTCTGCTTAGCTTCCAGCTGTGGTTGAATGAAGAAAGGGTGCAGATGACATAGTGTCTGTTGGTTATGCTGCAGAGTGTTGCTTGGGACAATATTTCCTCTGTTCTCTAGATTTCTAGCCCCTAGTAAATACAAAAATGTCCAAGATTTGTACCTTGCTAAACTCACTACAATATCTTTTCCCCTTGTATTTCAGGCCTTTCAAATTTGTGGTTAGTCTTCTGAATGATCAGGGGAAAAGTAATTAGTAAAAAGCTTTGACTGTAATCTGTATTCAGTTCTGTGTGGAATATCCATTATTTTTATGGCTATAATAAAACGAATATCAGTGTAACAGCTGCCTTGGGTTTTCAATTAAATGCATTAATACATATGCAAGAAAATAGCCTGTCTCAATAGTATTTATAGGGAAGAGAATATTTTTCAAGATTTGTTGCACATCATTATTATGTCTTATTTGTCTGGCATTAGGAAATGTGAGTGTGGAGTTGCAGGCATGCCGCTTTATTACTTGCAGGTGGAATGTGTGATAATCAGCCTGACCACTTTGCAGTATTTCTTAATGACGACAATTTTTGTTGCATAAAAATATGGCTTTATAAGCTTGAATGAACAAGCCTGTAGTCACTGCTGGTTTTACTAAGAAGGTGGTTAGTGTTCACAGAAGGGCCTGAATGCGTATCAGCTTTGCTGCATTGTTTTTAAGAGAAATGTTTATGGCATGAGCGAAGTGTGTAAATTCCTGCTTTATTTTGATGGTTTGAGGATGGGGGTAGTTGCTTTGCTCATTGTTTCCAAACTGCTTTCTCCAACATGCTTTATTTTCTTCATCTTTGCTCCATGTCAGAACCACGTCTTCGACAGTTTCATTTGCTTACAGCTATTCTTCTCCTTTGTGCCCCTGAGCTTGCCAAACAACACTGAACAATAAGGGAGTCACTTTGTCCACCCAGCTTAGCTGTTGTCAGTCTTTGTACTACAGCTCATTTTAACTATTCTTTCCAGCCATATTTTGTATTTGGGGCCTCACTGTTCCTGCCAATTCTTATCACACTATTTTTACAGACACTGTTACTTGCATGTGAACTGTGAACTGCCTAGTATCTATTAATATTTCCAGCATAACAAATGCAATGGCAAAAGTCAACTTGATATTGGAGCATGGGAGTTGGCCGATTTAAAAAAAAATATATAATTACCATCCTGCTATATTATCTGCTTCAGCTGTAAGTCAAGTAGGAGTTTGGGAAGTGTTTTATTAAATCTCCATTCCCATACCCAGAGTAAGTAATAAGGCCTAATAACAAAAAAGCCAGCTGGGATTAGTATGAGACAGGTAGTCTTATGTGTGTAATTCAGTCATTTTACTCTTACCACTAAGCTACTTTTATTGAATTGTTTTACTGCAGAAATAATTGAATCTTCTATTATTGAGAACACTTGAATAAATGAATGGATAAAATAATGAATAACCTTGAACCATTTGGACTGTGAACTTGATAGCAGGATTGTGATCGTCTTTCTTCCCAGTGCCACTTCATCTCCCACAGATCCCTTGGTTTTCCCATTTACCAAATTTGTGTTTGCTAGTTTACATAGAAACAGAGGCGGGTAACAGAAATTTGTTTATTATAATTAATTAGGGTTGCATACTGTTTCTTTATATATCTTCTGAGATTGTTATCTTCTGAAATCTCATAATGTAGAAAAAAATTAAGCTAGACGGGAGTGTTGAATTGTTGCAAGAGATCCTCATCTGTCATAAATAGTTCTCAAAACCTTACCCTCAAAAATCATCACAGAAAGTACTTTAGAATCCATGGTAACTGGCCAAAAGCATTCAGAACCAAAATGAAATTATTTGTACCTGATACTGTCACTGTGCAGATTCAAAACAGGTCCTGTGATACATTTAAGTGGACAGACAATGCAGATTTTATGAATTTGAGATGTTTGTTTTCTACAGCCCATCATCATGAATTGCTTATAAGTGAGTGATGATTGATGACAGGGTTAAGTAAGCAGAAAAAATATTTATATTTAAACACTTCAATTTATGGAATAGGAATGTATTTATCTGGCAAGGTAATTCTTCTTCATTGTAATGTAGTAAACCTGGATTCTTGTATCTGGTTTCCACTGCCTGAGGAAGTACATAAATCTACTCTCAAGCAGCTGTCCTGAAAAGCATATAATCTAAGACACGACTAGCTATGTATAGATGAAAGCATAATGCAAAATAACTAGGAAACTGAAAACTAGAGTTAACAGTAGATTCTTTCCAAATGCCTCAGGGAAGGAGAATTTTCAACATTTTGCCTGTGTCTCACAGAACATATTGGACAGACCGAGCTGCACAACTCAGATCTGCCCTCACCCGGAGTGGTTTTTCCGCTAGACTCTGTTTTCCCTCAGTTTTGTGTGATCAACTCTTAGTATTATTTACAAGGGGAAAAAAAGTGTTATATTTGCTTACAAAAATATGGGAACAAAAAAATGAGCTCTGCTTTGTCAGAGTTAATGGAGATGCAGGTAAGATAATTTCTCATGGAAAACGTGGAAAGACATTTCTTTCTCTGTCAAGATTAAAAGCACCTTTTCAGCAGTTTCTGCTTTTTGCCTCTTCCCTCAGATTACTTCCAGCCAGCTTCTTGTAATTGCCTCCTCATTATGTTCATGTGGGATGGGAGTTTAAAACATGACATCACTAAGCCACATATTGTGATATGGATGAGTAATCAGTAGTTAACAATACAACAATTAATTCCACTGTGGCATTTTATTTGTCACTTGAAAACATTCCTTTGACTCACAGAGTAACTCATACCCTGCAGGAAAAAAATCTCAGCTCATTAGAGCTGATCCGCAGTTATCACTTGGCTATTATCTTCACTGGCATTGCTAGGCCTCATTTATTTTAACCTCGATCTGGTATCTCACCTCTTTTTTTTTTTTTTAATGTCCTTTTTTTTTTTTTCCACAGTGGAACATCTGTCTTGCTTCCAAGGAGAGCAAAGGAATGAAACAACATTATTAAAGGGAAATAAAAAAATAGAAAATGTAGGCCTTTCTTCTTTTTTTCCGACAAGCCTGTAAGACAAAGCACAGAAATGGCTAAAATAAGATATGCCACTGAATTATTGTTTCCTCTGAGCTAAGTGTCAGTGCAAGAGGTATCACTGTCTTCCACAGTGTCCTGATTTGCACTTGCTTGCCTTTCCTAGAGGTCAATCCTGCTTCTACTTTCTCTGTGGATTTACTTATTTCTTTAAGAGTTCATGCTCACAACAGTAAAACTTTTTAACCTCTGCCTGAATCTATTTTGAATATGGCTGATGAAACTAAAAAGCCAATGACATCAGTTTCTGGAGGAAAAAAAAAAATGAATCTTCTACACTAGATTGATCTGCACAATGGAGATCTTTTGGAGTACTTCCCGCCCACCCCCAAGGAGACTCCCAAACAATGTGGTTTCAGCTCTCAGGTGGCCTGAAAATCATGAGGTAGCGTTATAAGGCCTTGTGCAGAGCACTTGAGGAAAGGTGCTGTGGTGCGGGTTGGTTGGTTGTACAGCAGCACTCCGAAGTTTTTCAGTGATTCCTGGGTTTTGGTCAATTCAAGCTGTCTGGCTTGCAGTGGTCTTAGAGGAGTGGCAAGGAAGGCCATCTTCTGATAAAAATATTTAATGTATTTGATTCTCTTTGTTTTTTTAAAAATGTTAATGTGGCAAAACCAGGGTGAATGTTGGGCTTCTGCATCCGTGTGGGACCGCTGCCTGGTTTCCTGCTTGGAGCACGGCGCAGGACCAAGGGGCCAAATCACTGTCCGTGTGGTGAGTCTGTTGCCTCTGGGAACTGCGAGCCGGCTGGGAAGGCAGTCAGGATGTGGCACTGGTGGAGCGGAGCCTCCTGTCCTGCTTGCCACTCACCAGCACCGGAGAGCTGTGCGCAGGGTGCGCACACAGGGACTGGGCAGCTAGCGCAGCAGTTGATGTGAAGAAGCATACGGGGGGCCTGGGATCCCACTATGGGACCAACCGCCTCAGGATGGGGATGGGGATGGGGATGGGGATGGGGAGCGAGCTCCAGAAGATGGTACCTTGCGCCACAGGGGTGTCTGGCTTGCACACCTGGCACTGCTCCTGAGGGAGGGCAGGGCTGGCGGGGTCCCTGCGGTACTCCCTGTCTTCTTCACATCAGTCTTTTCTGGTGCATTCTGCTCCCCGGCAGTGCCTCGTGGCAGTAGAGGACAGGATTTTTCAAATCAGGTTCAAAAAATCATTTTTTGTTGCGGCGGGGAATGCTCTCTCATCCACCTCTTTTAACATTAAGTGAATGCAGTAGCAATCAAATATTTCACATGCTGTATACAAATGCATCATTTAACAGTGGGTTATGTAAATTTGTACCCCATACAACTTGCCCTCCGAAACGTTTTCTTTATTAAATTTTCAGGTCATTTTCTATAGTAAATCTTGCCATGCACTATCATTATTCTACACATCATGCAGCTGAGTCAATCAGAGTGAAGTAGAGGCAAAGCTGTTTTCACTCTACACATGAATTTTTACTGCCAAATTATTAATATATTACCAGAAATAGGAAAACAAAATGACTTATAAATGGATTATAAATTTGAAGACATCAGAACATTTAAAATGCATGCAGATAACTACTGTGTACTGTAAGTGAAATTGCCCATATTCTTAAGCGGCGATGCCTATTTAGGAAGGTATCTGAAACATGCAGTACACCCCATCTAAAATGGTAATGTTTGAGATGATTACAGATAAGCTAGGTTTATTCTTTTGATAAATATGATCTGATAGACTTTTTTTTTTAAAGCTGAAAAATCTGATTTTTCAAAATTAAAACTTTTTCTAAACCCATTTGATTCAGTTTGATAGCTGAAGATACTCTGTTTATACAGGGAGTTATGCACTCCTTCCGTCAGAGAACAGCCAATCATTTCATTGCAAGGTGCACGGTCAAGCTGATGAAATGAATATTTTATTACTCACAAAAAGCAGAATAGCTCAAGCTACCTAGAAGGCCTGATGACTTAGGATGTGCCCTTAACCAAAGTGGAAAAATGAGGTTCAGTTCCCTAATCATAATCATGGAAAAGAGGCTCTGGAGGCAGGTTGGTTATATCCCTGACAAATACCCCCCAGCAAGTTCATAGAATATGTGATTGCCTCCCTTATAAGATCTTGGGGCTGTTTCAGTTTAGAGTAGAAATACTATTAACATTTAGATTTTCATTCTCTGTTTTTTGGACACAGTTTGGTACCCAGCAGACTGCATGGGCAAAAGCCCAGGAATGTATCGGGATATCTTCCGAGAAACAACTTTGGGAACATACTGCAACCAGAGTCTGGAACCCAAACCATTGACAAAGGGAAAGGAAAATAGGAGAAAGATTAGAAAGATATGAAGCATCAAAAGCACAAAGGACCATCAGAAAAATATGGCCTGGAAAAAGGGCAATCTGCCAAATGCGTGAAAGTGAATCACATACAAATTTAATAACAGGCCTGGATAAGTTGTAGAACTGTCATACAGAGTAATCTGTGTTAGCCTCTGAGGGAGAAATGTTTGTAAAAAGGTGTGTTTTTTATTAGAGCAGAGTGCTTGCCACAACGTAAAGGAAAAACAAATGGAAAAAAAAATCAGTTTTTCCAATTTGGTTCGCCGAATGTGCCAACTTAACAGAAATACTATCAAGGATCCAGTCAAAGCAATAAAATTACTTTCAGTCATTTTTAAAGTTGGGCATTTCTAGCCTCTTGCATAGCACCTTTGTATTGATCTGATAGTTCCTGCATCCATCTCATAATTTCTCTTTGAGCTTTTAGCATGTCTCTGGAATGTGTGGATAGTGATATACAGGGCTTCAGGAGAGGAAGGATATACTGTGTTGACAGGTAAGGTGCCCTAATGAGTCAATTCAGTTAAAACAAAAAAGAAACAAAAAAATCCAACCCAACCAACCAACGACAACACACCGAAAACCAACCAACCAAAAAAAAACCCGCAAACACACAAAACCAAAACAAGCCTCAAGCAACAAAAGTGCCATTTCTTGACCTAACAATAAGCTTCCTTGTGGCTCTTTCTATTATGAGAAATGTCTTCCCCAGTTTGATCTTCCTACACAGGCTGGTGTCTCATGATGCTTCTATTTTGGTGCCTTGCATTTATGTGTACCTGTTCCTGTATCCCAGAAGTATAACTGCAAGTGCTTTCAGCAGAACATGTGCATTGAACATTTCTAACTACATTTGTGATGGTTACATTATGCCTTTGTTCCCGATCTTGTTTAAATAAGAAGCTCTTGATTCAGGCGTGGCTGCTAAACATAGGTTTACCTTGAATATGTCAAGATCATCTTTGTTTAAATTCATTAGTCAATACATTTCTCTGTAAAGATGGCATTTATGTCTCTGAAGAGTTAGACATAAAGGAGGGATATATTTTAAAGATATGCTAATAGCCAAAACTACATATAAATACATTAACATGCAGTGCAGCTTTACCTTTAGCAGTGAGTATACTGACCATTAATTATATGGAAAGAATGGGTATTTAGCTATTTCATAAATACATGCTATTTCATTTATCAGAATCAGAATAAATTTGAAACTCTGAAATAATTAACTTGAGATTTAGTAAGTAATTAACAGAAATGCCAGCCAGATTGTAATGCAGATATTTCAAATTCCTTCCAAATTCTTTCTTTCACAGCTCCATAAGTTTTCCCCTATTTGCAGAAATGTATTTCAGTTAACTACTACATTTTAAAGATTGTTATTGTGAAGACAAAACTTGGTGAGCTCATGTTTTAGTTAATTGTTTGTTTGGGCTTTGTCTGTAAAAAATGCTTTGCAGATGTTTCCAAGTCATCTTGTATGAGCATAACATTGTCAGGACAGTAACTTCTGCTTAGGAAGCATTGTATAAGGCACAAGAATTGTACGAGATCACTGCTTCCAGTCATGAATTACACCCGTCTTGCTCATTATGCTCGTCAGACAGATTTCCATTCCTCTGAACTTTCCCTTCTGGCAGGGTTAAACCAAAGCTCAGGGAAAGGACCGGGAGAAGCGTGTTGTCCACAGCCACAACCTGTCAAAGGCTGCTGCGTCCCCGGCTCCCCCGCTCCCCGGCAGCTCCCCGGTTCCCTGAGCTCGCTGCTGGGCCCTGGGTGCGGGAGACGAGGCTGCGGGCTGACCCGGAGCGGGATCAGCGAACAGAAGACATGCCTCTCAAGTCATTTTTTTGGCGTACTCCTTGCTTTTCTTGTGCAGCAGACTTACGTCTCCAAATCTGATCAAGGGAAAACTAGTTGATGTAATACGGTCAGCCATTCCTGAGGAGCAAAGAGCAAAGCAGCACAGCAAGGACTGGGAGATGCGGGGCTGCTGGTTGCTCCCAGCGTGTGCTCGGCGCTGGGTTACTGCAGCAAGAGGCCGTGTGAGTCCAAACCAAATGCTTCTCAGTCCTCAGTTCTGTCAGGGGTGGTTAGGTAAAAAACATCACAAATAATGAATGGAGGTTACACAAAGATTGAAAGTACAGTGCGTACTGAAGATGTGGGTGATTGGGCTGTTTGGTGACGCGATTATGTCTTTGCATGGCCTCCCTGAGAAGCTTCCCCAAAGCACGACGCGGTGTGATCCCACATAGACGGTAATGTGTATGTGACTGTACAGCCAGGCCTGTTTCCACCTCACAGCCACAATGATTGCATTTTGCATTGGGTTTAGCCAAACGGTATGTGTTTTAATACAGCTAGAGCTAAAACTGTGCCGCTGGAAAGAAATTGGAGAAGTGTTTTTTCTATGAGGGAAGGCTCTCGGGGTGATTCAGAAAAGGACTCAATGGGGAGAAGGAGCTCCCCATACAAAATTGTGAAGGTGATTTTTTTGCTGTCTGAACAGAGGAATAGGAAACTGTTCAAGGTATGATTATGCAGAGTACAACGGTAACTGGAATATCACATGCAGGTGTGGAAGTTTATTAACCAGGGAGATCTAAAGAGAGGAACTCTGAGATTTTGAAACCTTTCTTTGCAGTGGGATCCAGCAGTTTATTAGGGAGAAGACAAAGGAGCAGCTGGACTGTATGTGAAGCAAAGATTTGATAACAGCAGCTCTCCTGTCTGGCTGGTAGAGGTATAATGAGATCCATGCAATTAAATTTAAGCCTAGGCGATTTAGATTCCAAGCAGGCACATCTTAAAGAGTGTGAGTGATTTGCCAGTGAAATGATTTAATAAAGATTGTAATAAATTCCATCTTATTGGACATTTTAAAATCTGAACTGGATGGTTTTCTGAAGGAAACGCTCCAATTCAAACAAGATTAATACATGAAAGTCTTATGGCTCAATTTATTCAGGAGGTCAGACTGGAAGATTGTAACAATCCATTCTATCCCTCTATTGTGCAAAAAATTGCTCAGTGGTTGGTCTGTGCACTTTCGTCATGTGAAAGGATTATTTCTTTATCAGACCTGAAGTATATAAGTTTAACAGAGAGCTCTCAAGTCGCCTTTTGTGATTCTAGCTTTTGTACTAAAAGGAATGGTAGCCCTAAGTCTTTTGTTTTTATTACATTGAATTGGTTAATAAATCTAAGAGCTGATAATGTGTTTAATGTTGCTCATATATCTTGACCCAGTATGAGGCAATAATGAAAAAGGCAGTTACTAGATTCATTCTGCAGTTTTAAAAATCCACATCAGTGGTATTATTGCACTTTTGACCTGAGGCAATGCAAATGTGGCTTCATACAGCTGATTTCTGAATAATGGTAACTGCTGTCTGTGAGCTCTTCCTGCGGCAAGCTATGTACCATGGCAAATTTGGAAAAGGCAGTTATGCTAAATACATGTTAAAAACAACTTAATTGGAGAAACATAATTTAGAACAGGCTAATTCATGGTTAAAAATACACAAAATGATTACTTGCAATATCTTCCATTAGATACTCCAAGTATAGTATAGCATGATTCTTAAAGAATAGCATTATCCCATGTTGCCCTAATAATTAATATTTAATCTTAATCACTCTCATTCATTTGCATATTCCTAGACTTTCTAGGTTAGACGTGTTTCAGTGTGCACGATACATTGCTGCCAGACATTTCACAACTAGAGGAATTCTCTTCATTTCTCCCCCAAGAAAACTCTTTCCTTCCTGCGTGCCGTTTTGCAGTTTTAGTAACAGAAGACTGTTGTCTTCTCTGCACCCTTGAATTCCTTCAGATGAAGATTACTTTTTTGTGCAGCTGCTTTCTGTTTTCTTGCAACTAGATGTCCTGTTTCCTTATTCCTGCCTGCAAGCTTGTCCTTGGTTAGGTACCTTCTTTACCTGTCCTTTTTCTTTTGTAACATTTATTTAGACCTAAACACAAATATTTTGTAAGGAATATACAAATAATCTCAGACATGACTATAAAACAGTTCAGCTGTTCCATACCTGCTCCTTATGGGGCCCTTGGCTTGATTGTCCGTCCTTCCATAGCTAATCGTGGCACACACCGAAGCTGGGAGCCTGTCCTCCCTCGATAAAGAGGCAGGCTGCTAACCCTGCTGGCATACCTAGAGCTGGTGGTGTGACTGTCCTCATCATTAGCTTTTCATCCAGCATCTCTTCGTTTCACTTTGTTGAACTAGGTTGAAAGATGAATCCTGTTGTGTTTGGTTAAATCCAGTCCACTCTAGTCTAACATTGAAACTGTGTAGGTCCTCCGGATGTCCTCTATCGATGCTGGAGTACCCACTGCCTCTTAAATTTTGTCTGTCCTAACTCAGCAGCAGGAGCAATTGCTGTGTACATTGGAATCACACAAAATATGATATTGATCTAGCTGTTTCCATTTTATCTGCTATGAAAAGCACACAGATTTCTTAGATCGGTGTTATTCTGGTTGCTTGTAAATCCGTGACCTGTAAAAACTGCAGAGTGTGGGTGCTTGAAGAGGTCTGTTTTTCATGAGTTTAGGATAATGCTACCTGTTTGGGCCTAACTGCTTATGTTACCATAAATTCGCAGGTTTTCTGAGAACCAAATTCATGCATGTGCTGTAGGTTTCAATATTTGCAATTGCTGGCAATGAGAATTTTTTTCATTGAGTAATTTATTTCTATGTAGGTAATGTTTAGCTCCTTTTGAAAAGAAATGTTAAATTATTCATGGATTACATGTTTACTTTTCTCAATACTCTTTGTTTTTTTAATAGAGATTTATTTTTATAATAGAGATTATATATTATTTTTATAGTAGAGACTGCCAAATATCTGAGAAGAGCACATCTTTCTTCTATTACTCCGTTTAAAGAGGAACTGAAGTCCGTTTAATCTGATCACAAAGAAAACAGAGATTTGCTACTCTAGTTTTGATAAAACATACATAAAAATTTTTGACAAGAGAAGAATAAAGTTATTCAAAGTCAATTCAGATTCAAAGGAAAATGTATCGTGGCAGTTTTGAGGTTAATTCACCAGTTACGACATAAAAACATATGTGGATTTTCCCTTCTACATTTAAAAATCAAGACTGTATTTTAAAACCAATGTTTTAAAAGAAATATTCTGGGTCAAACAAGAATAAGTGCAGAGACATCTTCTTATCCCTTTATAGGGGTTACTCTGCAGCTGGTCTCTGGTGGTTCTTACAAAGTGGTTTATTTAGCAGACATAAAGCATGTGAGTTTTAATATGGATCTTTTAAACCTTCTTCAAACTGTGACTCTAGCTTTCACAATTAAGAGCAGCAGAAATCTTAGTTTTCTATAAATATATTCAATTTGTTTTAATTGTGCCTAATGTGAATTAGTTAATAAATCCAATGGATAAAAATGGTTTTTAATGTTGCACATACGTCTTAGGGTGACTATGTGGCAATAAGAAGGAAAAAGCAATTCCTTGTCTCTTTTAGTGAGTTTTTTACTCAATAAAAATGCCTCAACTCACTAAGAAGGCATACAACCTGAAACATGCATTGAACATCGCTAATTTTAGACAGCAAAATGTTCCAGAAATAGACTGGATCAGCACGTCTGAGTCACTTTTTTAATGGCTCTAGACTGTAGGATCTGTTATTTGTCCCTTTGCTTGGGAAGTGTGATTGTCATACACATGGGTTAGAAAAACTTAATTGTTGATTTCATTTAAGCTAGCTCCAAGTGAAAAAAATGCTATCATGAAAAGCACAGCAGTTAGAGGTGAATTTAATAAAAGCTGTTAGACATTAAAACAAACAAAATAAATCACAGGAAGAGGAAAGAGTTCAGTAAAATTGTTCCCAGTATTTTGTTCACACATTGTCAAAGAATGTGGAATTTAATTTCTGTTTCTTAAAGATTTTTTTTTTTTTTTAATTGGAGATTTAATTTGAACAATTTGGGGCTTTCTTGTTTTTTCTAGATGGAGAAGGCCAGAAAATGACAATATTTACATTCTGCATATTGATCCTTTTAAACCTTCATACCTCTGATAGAAAGAAAGAAAATTGAAGAAAGGTGCATGATTTTCATTGCAGATTTATACAGTACTGAACAATTGTTTCAATCTGCAATCAGATAATGTCCAGAATGGAAAAGACCAGTTTGAAATCTTTTGTTATTGCTGCTTCTGCCAGAGTTGCATATTCATTTTTTAAATTTTGGCTCACTAAGGAAGGTGGTATGGCCATATATGCTCCGTCTTTCCCAGGAATCTTTCTGACATGACCAAACTGGCAGGGGCTCTGCTGTGGGAATGTGCCCTGGGTACGTGCTTTCTTTTGTGGGAGTGGAGCAGCAATCAACATTTGACTGAATTTCTTTAAACAGCACTGCCTAGAGGTTTTTCGCTTGTTTGGGTTTTTTTCATTTTCTTTAGACCATTGCATTTTACATCAATGAGATTTAAGGATAATCAATGAGAATAAGCTTTATTATAGCATTTCTGTAGCTTATTTCTGGGTAGACTCATGACATAAAAACTGTCTGAACAATGTGCTTAGTTAACCACAAGATCAAATAAAAGTGGTATTTTTCCATTTGGGTTGAAGCTTTTATTTATTAGTAGATGGAATCTGTCACGTGAAACACAGTATTGATTTACCGGATCAGACAAATACCATAGCTTGCCCTGTATTTGCTTTTTAAAAGCTATGCTTAAGTCTTGTTACAAGAAACCAATAGTGAACAACAGGTGACTTTGGTTTTGGGCAGGGCTGGGGGGAGTCAGGGTTGTTCTTCTTGTCCCCTGTCAATTAGTGGTCACTCATCTGTGTCTTGGTCATGAAGTCACTGAAATAAAAGAACTTTGTTCATTAATTTCACTGCAATTTGAATGAGATGTGAGGGATTGTTGTCTTTTCCATCCTGTCTTATATTACTCTGTATGTTCCTCTGTTCTTGGTAAACATCTGTTCTTTCCAGACCTTATTAAGACCCAGTTCAAACAGAGAACTTACTTAGAGAACCTGATCTTCTAATTTGAGCAACCCAGCTTAGATGCTCAATGACAATGCCTCCAAATATTTCACACAGCAATGTATATAATGAATATAAAGAGTTTATATAACAGTACTATTATATTAAAACAGTGTATGCTATCTCATTTCGTATAAGCTCTACTTTTTTTTTTGCTTTCTATAGCTAGTACAAGCTGAGCAGATACTTTAATCTGTATGCAATGACTACCTCATTTCTGCCTCTGCACTTATGTTCCGTGTAGAACTCAATAACATGCAGAATTGGGAAAATTCCTCCTCACCTACAGCTCTTTGCATTTACCACTATTGACTTTCACTTATCTTCATGTTGCCCCTCTATTCAGCTGGGCTTAGATTTAGCAGAAATAACTTTTGTGTACTTTTAAAATTTTTGTTTGATAAATGTTTTTGGCAGATTTCCCTTCTGGCAACATACATATGATTTCTTAAAGTTCTTTTAAAAAAACAAAATCAAAACCAAACAAAACCCAACAACAACAAACAAATGAACCAACAAACAAACAAAAAAGTTTTGATTTTCAATTATCTGAAAGCACTAAAAATGAATTTTCAAGTGGACACAAAGTTAATTTACAGAAAATTAACCTTGTAAAAAAACTTGGAAAAGAATGAAACACCTCATCTGGGTGCATGAAGGAGATGCAGAAGTTAGTCTTTAAAAAATGAAGTAGAGTCTCTTAAAGTTACTCTCGATGTATGTTTTGAGTAGATTATTTTTTCTGAAGATTTTTTTTTAATGTTAGAATGTGACTCATTTTATGAAGAACAAATTGTTGAATTAGTTTTTTTCTCAGCCTTTCAGGAAGAAAAAAGGAGAGTCTAGCTGGTGATTAGGGATGTTGACAAGGGAAAAGTAGGAGTCCTGGCTTATCTCTTAGGACTATTTATAAATTTCAAATTGGACATCCAGTAGATAGATAAAATAATAATTAAAAAACATCCAACCAATGTGAGAGGAAATGTATAATGAACCAGCCACTCCTGCTGTGCAAATTTTTTTTGACACCAGGCTGAGCAACATTTTTTGCTCTGCTGAGCAAAACCAGACACAGTCTCACAGTGACCTCCACAATTCTAACAACATCTGTAGTGGTGTTGTCTTAAAATAGTCCTCTACCAGCTGTTAGTCCATCTCTTATGAGCAACGTAACCCACAGCCTTTCCTTCCCTCTGAACAACAGTTCGTTCTCTTGCAGGACAAGTGGGTTTTCTTACAGTGTGTTATTATCCCATGGGACCGAGGTCTCGGAGGCCTTGTGTTAAGGACATGAATTCTCCCAAGAGGTTGTAGCTGACAGACTCTGCACCCTCCATGCCTGTTTGAAATTTATGTCTTTTAGACGGTGTTGAATTCTGTGTCCCTGGGCTTTGTTGTGTCTTTGATTGCCAATGCATTGCATGTTATAGAAAAATACCAGGAAACCACATGCTCTTATTTGTTTAGATTTTCCATTTCAAGGTAAGTGGGAATTATATTTTGAAATGGGTGATTCACAGGCATAATCATTCCAATTTGGCAATGATATTGAATCATAGTATCACATCCTTTAAATACAGCACAAAATTTGCTAGTATAAAGAAAATTACCTTGCTTATATCTCTGAAACTTCCTTGGTCTTATTATAGCTCTTCTTAACTTTCTTAATTTTCTCATGGTGCTACATATTCATGTAGCAACAAAGTCAACAACCCCTCTATTTAGTCAGATGTGCAAATATACTTTACTTATCTGAAGAGCAAAGAAAAGGATTATTTATAATATCAATAATTAAAGTGACATAAAGAGGTGGATAGGCTGACTTGCTACAATTAGCAGGAAGAGCATCTCTAAATGGAGGGATATAAATTAAAAAATAAAATTTTAAATTTTTTTTTTATAGGTCTGTGCGCCTTTCTTGCCTTCACTGCATGGTCTTTAATTCAATGGGATTTTTATCAGTGGATTTTTTATTTTTTTATCTGAGGCTTGGCAAAGCCACATTATTTTTGTTATTGTTGCTTCATTGGTTTAAAATTACTTTTGCTACCATAAAAAATGAGAAGCATTGTCTTTGCACTGCTGGATATCATCTCGTTTTATGTAGATACAGCTTTGAAACTTTTCCAAGGAACCACAAGGCCATGTAAATCACCAGCTTGGTACTTAGGTAAGATCTTGTTGCTAATTAGTCAAGCTAAATAGCTCTCACATGTAGCCCTCTAAACAGTATGAACTGACGAGCAACATTGTCTGCGTAAACATGGTTTGGCAGGCTATTTTTTTCGTATCTGTCTTTAGCCACACAGATATTACCCTCACAAAATTCTCTTCCAGTTCTTCAGCACAAAGCAGTTGAGAGACATTGTGGAATTTGTTGCTGAACTTAAAAAGGCGCCCAGCATGCTTGCATGGATGGGGAGGAGTTCTGCACAATGAAGGCTGGGACAGCCTTGCTTTTTGCTGTGGTGCTTAGTAGTATAGTTAATATTTGGTTGAAGAAAAAAAATCTTAATTTACTATCACTTGTATATGACGCTGTTCAGAAAGAAGAGTGACCTCTGCCATCCAGACTGCTCATAGTCCTGATCAAAAATCTCAGTATCTTGGTAGAAATAGTGGGACCTGAATGCTTTGTATAATGGTTGTTTAATATCCCCTCAGCCTCTTTCCTTCCATCTGGAGCTGTGGTCATTACAACCTGCCATGCTGCAGACCTTGGAAAACGCTGTGAAGAGCCTCCTGTCCTACCCTGTGACTTCTTGACTGGAAAGTACATCGCTCACCATGTGCAGGCCGGGTGCTGCAGGATCCCTCCAGCCCCATTTGGCTCTCACGGTCAATGGACTGATCGGTCAATATCAGATCAGTAACCAAGAGAGTTGCTGACTGTTTACAACAGAAAAATGCTGCCTTTTTTTTTCCTTTCCTTTTTTTTTCTTCCCCCCAACCCTGCATGCAGTACTGCAATGGCAGAACTATCTCTGATTTTATTCCTGCAAGAGCAGAGCATACCCACAAACTATTGTCTGGTATGCTTCTGAGTTATACTTTTCCCAGTTATATTTTCTTGCTTTATTCCATTCCCTTGATTTGTTCATAGGATATAAAGATTTTAAAACGGAAACTAAAAATTCGAGTGCGGTTACCTTGGGAGCCTCTATTGCAAAAGGCAAATGAGCTGTTTACCTTCCAAGAACATCAACTACTTTCATTGCTTCACCTTGCATGACCAGTGAAAAGATCAGAACTTGGCAGGTGACATAACTTTCTAAAGGCTTATTTTTTCACTCTAAGTGCTTAACGTAGTAGTACCTAATTGCTTCTGCTAAGCTTTTTAAAGTGAAAGTAAGATGGATATCAGGATGATGGATGGAGACAGGTTCTAGTGTGTTTTTTCAGGAGATAAATGCATTTCTGCTTCATCCTCGCTCACTCTGGCTCCACTTCCTGCAGCGTTTGATCAGCTGGGCTGTTCTCAGCCACAAGCACTGGGTCAACAAATGGCTAATATTGACTCCTTCCTGCCTCAATGGGCTTTGTCTTTAAAGGCTACAGAGATTTAAATGTTGAAGGTACAAAGCTTTGTTCAAGATATGGCTACATTGGACCATTGGAAAAAAGAAAGGAAATTCAAAATCTCAACGAAGAAGCAGCATGGTTTCTATTCTATCACAGGGCCATTTGGCCTGCCTGAAAAACACTTATTAAGCTTGCCTGGTACTTCAGAGCTGTCACTTTTCTCACAAAACAGCAAAGAAGTAGCCCTCAGAAGCAGGCCACAGACAAAACTAATGATGTTTCTTCTGTGAACTGACTCATACTGGGAAGGCAGCTCTTATATGTCTCTTTTAAAAACAAGATAATGCGATTTCTCTTCCAGAAATGTGCTAGAATGAATCACCTTATGTAACAGCATAGATTTCAACTTTAATTTAAGTCCCCAAATACTCTTTTTTTTTAATAAATAATTTCTTAATTTAATTTTGAGTTATCTACTTTACTTGCTTAAATTCCTTTTTATTTAAATGAGTGAAATCACTTTGCAGTTTTGTCTCTTGCTGTTTAACCTTTCTGCTTTCCTTTTGTAGCGTGTCTGTCATTGTAAAATGACGTCTCTTTTTAGACTGCAGTAAAGGTTATTTTATGAAACATTTGAAGGCCTTATAATCTGGTAAAGCCATGAGGAAAGATGTTGGAAAAATATGTGTAAAACATAATATTGAAGAAATTCTGACAGAAGAAGTATCCATCCTGTGCAGTGCATGAGGTCTGGGAAAAAACATGCAATTGTGTAAGTTAAAGCTTGTATCATAGTGCAGAAGCTGCATTAGGCAACCTGAAATTTGGCATTTCTTAACTTTTGAGAGTTTGGATTTGCAACCTCAGTAATACTGTTTTTTCTGTGTATGTAGCTCATCTACTGTTGTCACCTAACAAGGGAGATAATTGTGGTACAACAGATGTTTGTCCTCAGTGAAGTTCAGGGTTCTTTCCAGTAAATCTAACTGAAGTCAAGAACTAAGTTACAGTAACATCCAGCAAGAAATGCTTGTGCCTATATTGTCATCTTTCACATTTATACTTCATGTTTGCTGATTTCTTTCCAATGCTGTCGGCTAATTTCTGTCTTGATGTTCCTGTTAACAAACGTGTTCTGAATATTAAATGCAAACTAACAGGTCTGAATTCTCAGTTGGATAAGTTGATATGTATCCATTTTTAAGTTAAGGTTTATGTGAATACCAATGGAGAACTCGCATGATATGTGAAACTTTCAAACCTTACCTTCGCCTAATCCAAACAAAACATTGGGGCACTGCCTTGCCTGAGTTGTTTTGTAGCTGTATTCATAACGTCACGCATGCAAGTACAAGAAGGGGAAATGGGCTAGGACAAGGGATGGCTTTAACCTGTGTCATGAAAGATCATTTCCAGAGACAAAAATTGATTCAGCACATCACTGTGGGTGAGTTGCTTCTGAAAGCAAGTGGCTTCACAAAGACCACATCCCAGAACTTCTGCACAGCTTTATTACTCTGCACTTTTGTAATATGAACTAAGATTTCCCATTTTATTTCTAAAATTACTCATTTGCTTTGGAAACGCCATAATTTAGTGTGTTAAGAACTGTTTAATTTTTCTTCAATTAAACACACTGAGAGAAAGCTTTTTCTTAATCTGCCTACAGTTCAAAACCAAAATGGAACTAAAACTCCTAGCCTGCACTGGTAGTCCTATGAGTAAATGACTTGGACAGGTTTATAAACTCTGTCTAGCATTCTTGGTCCAGAAAGAACAGTTTCCCTAAGCCTGTTTAGGCTGTTTTTTCTCTAGTGCCTCAGGCATTTTTGTCCTCCTCCAGACTCCAAAAAAAGTTCCAGTTTATTTGTTGCTTTTCTTTAATTACAGAGAGCTTTTTATTTTAACTTGGAACTCTACTTAGTAGAACCATGTGATTTGTATCAATCTATTTTTCTTTTCCACTTGCTTACAAACTGTGGAAGGGAAGTCCAGGGACAAGTTGACTAAAGTGAGTGGGAGCATTTCCATTGGCTTTAAAGGACTTGGATTGCACCATTATAGTTCAAAAAATATGAAGCTAATTTTGTGCATATGCACTTAAATTTGGCTACATTCTTTTGAGGAAGAGCAGTGACTCTTGTTAGCTGTGTAACTAATTAGATGTCTACCACTCTAACCAAATACTAGTAGCCTGTTAAATGAGATGGCTAAGCTGTTGTATGGTTTTTTTCTTTCTCTGCTACCATCCCCTTGAGGTATGATATCTATAGTTTTTACTATAACTTTGCTTTTGTAGAGAGTGTGAGTTGGAGATGTGTAATTTGCACTGAAGTAAGGAATGATAAGGTTTGTGACAGCTTTCGGTTCCCTTAGGAAAGGGTCATTTATTTCTAAGGAATGTCTTAAAATGAGAAGCTGGAGTAACAGTTTTCAAACATCTTTTCAAAGATGTTTGGCGATCTTTTAATTGTGCTATTTTGGGAGACTGACTGCCTGGAGTAGGAGAGCTCAAGTCTAGAATTTGTCTCTCTGTTCTATGACAAATGAGTGTAGCTTGTGAGGAATAGGTTGCTATTGCTTCAGTTGTTGAGGAGACCAGCTGCAGTGTCCTGTAATAGCAAGAATCTGCTAACAGTGATGGTTTTATGCCCAAGCAAATTGCCTTGTTTGAATCCACTTAGTATGTGACTAAGGGACTTAATACTTAGGCATGGTCATAATTCATAAAAATGAGATAGTTGTGTTAGCCCTGCTGAAAGGGTGAATGTGGTTGTTAAGAAAGACAAAAATAGGAGTACAGATCCTGCTGCAGCTGGAAGTGAGGTATAAATTTAATGTACAGAGCTAATTCATTCAAAGAGAACAGATAATCTCTTTTTTGCAGAATTACTTTTGCAGCTCAGTTTCATTTCACAGCACATTTCCACCCCTGGTTACAAAAGTAGCTCTCGATGTTCATTTTTTTTCACCCTGAACTCTAAGCCAGGGACCATATTCTGCTCAGAGGAAACTGCAGCACCATCCCTTAGTTTGCTTTGAGTTGTACTTTCTAACTAAATACTTTCCTTCTTCCTTAACCTTAGGGTCATCTATAGGAAAGGCATAGTGATTCCATCTCTTCCCCAGTGCACAAGAATAACTGTCATGCTAAAGTGCCCATCTACTGGTTCTCCAATGAATCTGCTGAACTAGAGCTAAAATATAGCAAAGACACAACCTATGGTCTAGAAGAATAGACAGGAAGAAATCTAACAGAGCAAAGCATGTGTGCGTACTTGATTGTTCTCTATAAAGTGGGAATAGCCAGACACAGTCATGGCACAGAAAAAGGAAAACTTGACTATTCCTCACTCACGAAGTTACTCAACCAAGAATGTAAAACAGCCATGAAAAGCAGAAGTCTTTCTGGGAAATATCAAGGGAAGTATTACTGGTGAATGCAAGGAAATATTCAAGTTGTTGTATGTGTCAGTTAATCCATAATAATGGTGTCTGCTGCTTTTATAATTGTTGCTTAAGAAAGATTCATTCAAACTGGAACTGGATTACAGGAATAGAGATAATATTTGATGAGTTATACTACAAGACTTCAAGTTGTTTAGATAGCAAGTGAGGATGAAGTGGGGATATGACTGTTCTGTTCAAGGCTAGACACGATGAAGAAATTTTTTACAATGAGGGTGGTAAAACACTGGAACATGTTGTCCAAAGGGGTGGTGGATGCCCCATCCCTGGAGACACTCAAGCCCGGGCTGGACGGGGCTCTGGGCAACCTGATGGGGTTGAAAACGTCCCTGCTCATTGCAGGGGGGTTCGACTGCATGAGCTTTGAAGGTCCCTTCCAGCCCAAACTGTTCTATGATTCTAGTGGTTTAGAAGAGTTTCAGTTCCAGAATGGGAGAAAAGCTGAAACAAAATTTTAAAAAATCCATGCAGGAAGAGATGGCTGAAACCTCCTCCTGGGTACAGGGATAGTGCGAGGTAAATAATCAACAACGCGACATTGTTTGAGGTTCCAGACCAGGAATATTGGGATCAGAATTTGAATTTATGAATAGGATTATGTTATGTGATTAGCTCTTTACAGCAAGGATAACAGAGGCTCTGTTGGTAGGGCTGAAGAAAATAAAAATACTCCAGAAATAAACTTAACTTTCCTATGAGTTAGAAGTAAAATGTGGTTTTGATTATGGGAAGAAACTTAATTTTATATGAACTGTTTCCAGTGAGCTTGGTTTTGAGGCATGAAACAAGGTTTCTAGCTCTGCCAATTATATCCTATTTGATAATCTATATAGTGCCTATTTCTCTGCCACTTAGGAATAAGAATACGTAATGAAGCTAAATTCTTATTTTAAAATGCTCTCAAATCTTGATAGAAGTCTTATAAATACTAGGTATTAGAATTATTATTAATCCTGACTTTAGAGAATTTCTTCTGTCTGTGGTGGTTTTGCAGCTTACTGACCGATCTGTATTTTCATTCCTATTCTGAAACACACCTTATAGTTTAACATATTATTGTAAACGTGCTTTTTCTGTCTAACATGCACAGTCTCTTGCTCTCTAAAAGCAATGGAAATTTTACCAAGGCCATTAGATTGGTTTTCTGCTATTCATATATACACAAGTCTGAGAGACAATATTGTAAAGGTCAAGAACTGTGAGGAGCTTAATACAACGAGTTTGAAAGAGTTGATATGGTGGTTGAGTGCCTGGGGAGAAAGCTTTGCGTTGCACAGGATACCAGCTCAGAGCTGCAGCACAGGTCAGACAGCAGCTCTAACTTTTGTATGGAAATCACATCTGGTTTTTTGGAGGAATCATGTGGTCTGTACTCACATCTATAAGTGCTTTACTGTACATAATGGCAAATCATTACTAGAGAAGGTGAGAAGGCATCATTATTAAGGCATTAAAACCATAGCAACAAAGATACAACATTGTTAACAATGGTGGAGATTAATTTTCTTTTTGTATTAATTGCTATGCTTCACTGCTTGCAAAGGTGTTTGAGTACCACATACTTTACAGGTGGGTGAAGCCTGGAAATACTGGTTTCTGCCACACCTATGGAAGATGACTGAGTTTTCAGACAAAATAATTTTCAGATGAAAACTGAGGGCACAGCTACTATGCATGTAGGTAAGGACTAAATTATTCCCAGCAAGAATCTTCCTTTGCTCCTCATTTCAAGAGACAAACGTTGTCATCGTCACTGGTCACTGTTACAGAAAGGAGGGCAGAAGAATGAACAAAACTAAGAAAGGATGAGTCCTTCAGATACTGAAGAAGTAAAAGAGTCAGAGAGAGACTTGATGGAGATAAAGTAATGGTCCCTTCAATAGGTGGCAGAAACAAGCTATTTTGCTCAATGGAGAGATTCTAACCCTATTTTTAGCTGATATAAATCAATATATACAATCAATGTCTTGCTCTTCTCTAAGGCCTCAAAAAATTATTTTTTCTTTACAGATGGATAACTGAAGCTGTCAAGTTTTCATTATTTGCCAAAGGTTAAACTGAAGTTAAGGCGTAGTGTCTTGGTTTCCTGGCTATAAGCTAAATGTCCTCTCTAATGAAATTATTCCAATAGGAAAAGATCCCTACAAGACAAATGCTAAAAATAGAGTGTCTGGAGATAGCTCCTGAGATAAAGAGAAACTGGGTTGTATTCCCTTCATAGGAAAAGGTCAGTAGATGGAAATTAAATATGAAGTCACAGAATTATTTCACACTGTAGCATCTAAAAGCATTATCTTCTTTTCCACTTAGGTTATGGATGTTTTTTGCCGGTGCTGTTTGCTATAACTTCTGGCTTACCTGGCAGCTCCTGACAAAAATTTCCTTGGTTTGAAGCACGTGGTTTTCGAACTGTAATGAATGTGCTAAAAGATGTATTTGTTTGATTTCTACCTCTACAACAAATTTGCCTCTTTGTAATTAGGTGAAAAAACATGTCAAAAACTAAGTGAAAGAAGGTTTGAAGATGATAATTTTTGCTATTTAATTTGAACTTGCTCTTTGAATCTTTTCTCTTCTCTAGGTTTCATGCAATAGTATTCTGTTTATTCCTGTTATGTTAAATATCTGATGTGTTTTCTCTCAAACTAAATAAAAGGTCATTCAAATGAAGCAGAAAATTCAAGATATGTTCCTGCTGCCTTTCGAGTAAAACTCTGCAGGGGTTTTTGGTTCCCTTCTGCTTGCTTTTTGCTTTGGAGACAAGGACTGCCTGATCTACATCTATCTACATGTTCCAGTGCATGGTAGTTTGTGTCTGCATTCAGCTGAGAGAAAAGCTCATCCTCTGTTATCTGAGGTATTCTCTCTTATGACCCTTTAAATTGTATTTTAGAGTTTTGCCTTTGTAAAAAAAAATAATAAAAAAAAAATCTTCTTTTAGACTGCCTAGGTTTGATCTGGGAACTTATCCAAAAGGAATCATGAAACATCTGGCCAGTTGACTTGTGTGCCCATAGTTCTGAAATCTGAAACATCCATCTCAGCCTAAGATGTCAGAACAGTGGAGAAGTGCTGCCATTTCTTTGTGGCTGTGTTACCATGATCTCATGGTGCGATAATTCTCCCTTCTCATACTGGGAAAGGCCCTGTTGCAATGACTTAAAGTGGAATACTATGAGTGCGAGGGTGGAAACAACCTGGGGAGGTCCTTGTACAGGGTTGATAGAGCCCTACCATGACAGTAATATCAGGATCTTGTGGGCCACATAATTAAAACACTAATAGAGCCAACTGATGTGTGTGTCTGTGTTAGTCTTTTCAGTGATAAGCAAAATTACCTCCCTGTTTTACATAGGAAAATAATTTATTTGCAAAATGAAAATTAGCAGCAGTTAATGGATTGCTCAGTAAATAGCCTGGATGGTCCTGGATAAGTCATGGTTATCCAGCAGCATAACTGTAATATGTACAATTTCTCTACCATTCATAGATCTTCCACTAGCCACATTTTTTTTTTTCTTTTTATTTCAAGCGTAATGTGAAGCATTCTTATAAACCAGTTACTTACTGTTTCCTACATACTCTTCCTGTGGAAGAGATCCAGTGAATACACTGTGTCCTTGCTTCGGCAGTGAGAGGTGTTACTAATTACAAGTACTGCAGGTCTATTTTTTAAAAGCCGTAGGCAAACATGGCGTATTTTGTTTCTGTTGCATGACTTTAGAATTGCATGAGTTTTCTTAGCCTTGAAGAAATATTAAGTGTTTTTCATACAATATAGATGCATTTGTAAATCGAATGAAATGTAGGAGTCTCCCAGCTAGAACTGAACACTGGACACTTAAACTGGCATGATGAACGCTTGAAAATAACTTCTGTGCTGTGCTGTATTCATGAGGAAGAAGTTGAGCTCTGACTAAAAGCAGAGAGAAATGGTGTAAGCAAAAGGATAGAAAGTGGTTACTCAATGCAAATAAAATACAATCAAAGATGGCATGGTAGAAGAGAGAGCCTGAGACTATCAAAGGTACTTTCACTGAATTATGTACCATGCACTAGAGAGGAGAAAGGTTTCTTCAGAATATAGGCAGCCTGTCATGTTTGTGAAGTTTTCTGTTACAAACTGATTACAAGGAAGAAATTCTAGACATTGTCTGTTTATGGTTTACCTCAAAATGTTTCTTCCTTTCAAATTATTTTTCTCTTTTTAACAAGAAAGGGTCAATTCATTTATGCAAAGCGTGACTCTGCAAATGATTCTGTATTTCTTGCTGTTATTTGCATACGAGCATAAACAGTGCCATTAACTTTAAAGGGACAGCTATGTCAAATTAAGTACGGCTTTTTGAGAATAAGACCCAGTTACCAATTTTTATCATGGTTCTAATCCATACAACCAAACACAAGTAGTTTGCACAGAATCTGTGCTAATGGGTAAACATGAATTATACCTAAAATACAGGACAATTCTAGAATGGTTTAAAGAATAAATTCTTACCCTTTTTATCTAAATCAGCAGGGTTACGGTATATGTCAACACATGGTTTTGATTTGGGTACATTTTCCGTTCTGGACCACCTCCTATTCTTTCTTAAGAGCCAAGAGTGAGTGATCTCATACTATGGCTTTCCAAATGGTGCTAATTAAGGAGTTTTCCTGCCAGGTGCTCAGCACGCTCTGCTCCTATTGCTTTCAGTTGTGGTTGAGGGCACGCTGCATTCTCTGGGATACAGCCCTATTGTTTATGAGTTTAAGTTAGCATTGCCAAAAGCAATACGATGTTAGAAAATAAACAGCACTGAGGTTTACTTTGAGGATCCCCTGAATTAGCTGGGGTTTTTTATTTTTTTTTTTTCCTTGGGAATATCAGACTCTACATCTGGAAAATATCAGTGTGACATATAAATACTGTCTGACCACTAATTTCACAGAAGAGTCTTAATATACAACTTGTGGGAAATCAGTTTTATGTTAAAGGAATAAGGATCTAAAGTCTCCTACTGACTTAAGAGCTCTCTGGAGCAGTAACTAACTCTGCTTTCCTTATTGTAACATAACCCAACCTCTGTTTCAAAACTCAGTGTTGTGGCCAATTAATTATCGTGTAGTTTCCTGATAAAGCCTCAAATAGACTAATCCTTGGATATAATACTGTGCATGGTTATTACTGACAGCTTCCTTTGTTCCTGAAAGCCACAGTACGTGCCTTTTACTTGCTTTAAGAAAAAACACATCAGAAATGTGAAATGTAGTATGTTGTTGGACTTTTCATTAAATTGTATATGTGAGGCATCTGGGAATGAAGAAAGAGGTATATTTTCAGCTTTAGATTTTTCAGCAAGATAACAATTTGCAGGAAGTGTAATCAGAAGGGAAATTCTTGCCTCTGGGCACCTAGGCTGCATCCAGAGAACCTAAAGGCTTTCAGGTGTTCATGCTCAGGGGTGTCAGCGTCCAGCACTTCAGAAAGGTCCTCCCTGTGGGGGAGCGGGAGCTGGAGAGGGGCTGGTAGAGCTGAGGGCTGTGGTGAAGTCAGTGCTGCAGCTTCATGGGTGGATTATTCCTTTAATTCTCTAGCATCTCTGTAGGGAAGAGACTTTCTGTCTGTTTAGTGAACAGTGGAAGATAGAGCTCTTCTATTCCCCTAGTCATAGAAAAATATTTTTTTTTCTTGAAGAAAAATACTGTAGACAAGTATTCTGCTACCTCTGGTTTTCTATATATTCCTGTTGTGTTTTACATTTAGGATTCTGTTTTGGTATTTTCAAATCATCACGAGAGGAGGTACCTATTTCAAAGGCAGCCTATGGCAGCTAGCAAAAGCTAACTAGTGCTGACATACTGCTGATAAGAAAGGGATTTTTTTAAAAAATTGAGAGGTGTTTTTGTGTGCGTGTGTCTGTCTTTAAAGGAAAAGAATGTTTGCATTTCAGAGGGAAAAAAAAGCAAGACTTTTTCACCCCTTAGTGAGTGGTTAGTGCTACAAAGCTGCTTTGCAAAACATGTATTTGGATTTCCATCTGGTTTTCTAAGTGCCAGCCCTCTGTGGTTCAACAGTTTGAATTTCTTTGGAGTGATGCTGTTAGACATGGTGGGGTGCTTTTTCCTCAGTACAGAAAGAACAATATATCACTTAAAAGACTTGTAGTGTCCATGTGAAACTGCGTCTACTTAATCAGCTGATTTTGAACAAAGCATCTACTAATTCTCCAGGACGTCAGTCTTTTTTTTTTTTTTTTTTTTTTTCTTTTTTTTAGGATTTTTGTTTTATCCTTTTGCCATGAACTGTGATTAAACCAAAGCTCGAAAATTAAATGGTCTTGAGGTGAAATGAAATGCTTTGAAGAGTGGTCTTGCAGGAAGTGATGTTTCCTGTGGTGTAAATGGCAGCTTTGCTTTGTTTCATACAGTTCAGTTGCTATAGCACAAGGATATTAGGAAGTGCAGGACTACTTGAGATCCTGTTGTTTTGGCTCAGATTTAGAACGGCAAAATCTTTACACAACAGAGTTAATTAAAGGTCTGATGATGCTTCTGAAAAGCAACGGTGCCAATCCTTCATCTCCAGCAGTTAAGGAGAGACATCTGTACAATTACCAAAGAGAAACTGATACTTTTTCTTCAAAATGCAAGCCATACTTATAAAAACATCTATGTGCTTATCTTTTACTTTAGCACAGTGCATGTTAGCTACATTATAGCTACCCTACAGGAATGTGCAAATTCAGGTGCTCATAAATAACAGATCTATGCTCTTTTTTTCCAGCTTGACTGAGGATTTTGCTAAGAAAGTTTTTCTGTGACTTTCAGTGTTCCACATCCAAAACTCCTTCACCTGTTAACCTGGGGAGCCGTGGTTGCTCCGAGTCATTCTCATTTTGCGCAGTTAAAAAATGTTTTATCCAAAGAACTGATCCAACCTCTTAGATATCAAGCTGTGATTAGGTAAGCATGATAATTGCCTTGTGAATGTCTTAATAAAATATGAAAATTAAGTTCATGTTAAATGTTCAGATCAAAACATAACTGTGCATTGAAAATGAAAGAATGGCCATGCTGCAGCATTCTCACAAAGGACGGGGAAATTTGCAGTGATAAATGTGTTAGATAAGTTGTAATAAATTTCTATCAAGTGAGTATGAGATTAGTTCAGCTGAGCTAATTAAGACAGCAGCAAACAGAGAACACTATAAAGTTCAAAGTTTAACAATCAGATAAATGAAAGAATGTGTCTAGTGGCTCTCTACCACTGCATTATCAGAACAGTTGTTAAATAGCATTTTGATATCATGGAGTAGTAAACTTCACACAACAAAGGAGTTAGTTAAAACTGCTGTGTCTGGTCTCTGTCAGTATCTTTGAGCAAGGCAAATTAAAATTACTGTGATGAGAGTTTTTCCATTTATTTGTTTATTATTCAGATCTTAGCAAGAAACTTAATAAAACCTGTTCCCCCCAACTGGATTTTCCTGCATTCCTTCTTTAATCTTGAAGTCTGCTTTAGAAAGAAACATTTCTGAATGCAGGTAGACAAGTTATTCTTGAGATTTAGCTTTTCAGAACAACCTCTGCCTTTTAAAAATTCTTTTAAAGTCATAGCTGAAATACATTTCTGGACTTACACTCTGTTTGAAGCCAGCATGGAGAACTTCAATGAGCAAGCAGGGGTTTATACCAGCTGTGACCTCAGTGATGTTGCAACATTCCTGCTGTAAAACCCAGATGTTATCTTAGGCGATAAATACATCTGAGTGGCAGGGAAAGATTAAAGTTGTCTGGGGAAGAGCAGTATAATGTTGAGTAGTTAAATGGGGCAACCCCTGAGTTCCTGGAACAAGGTACAGTGATGCATTTTCTTAGCTACCATGTTGTAATCAGAGAAGCTCGGCACGGCTGGCACTCGATCTAGTCCAAGGGCCATTGAGCGAGGGAGAGCATTGCTGTGGTCTCGTGCCTGAGGGAGCCTGGGTTCAGCTCCAAGATGTAACTGGCCCATGGTACAAGTGGTGTGTGTGTTTACACATTAAACCTTTAAGGTTCAGTAAAGCACTTCTGTGAAGATTTTGCTCAGAGACTTTCAGTTTAAAATAGTGGTTTGTGACCATTATTTCAGTTTCTTTGAGGTGAACAATACTCTTTCTGGTAATTTCATGCCCTATTGGAAACCAGTCACAAGTTAGTATGCATGTTGTCCTGCTGTAGTACAGTTGGTATCTAAGATCTGCTGAAAGAAAATGCAAAAAACCCAGTATTTTTATAAAGCACTGCTTAGGATGCAGAAATGCAATGATGTTATGTCAAATACCTAATATTTTCACTCATTTGGACAAGGCTCATGTGCTACATGGGTCTGCAGTGTACAGGGTGTTTCAGAAAGATGGACCCAATTTCAAAGTAATTTCAATTTGAAATTGGGTCCAGCTTTTTGAAACACCCTGTACCAATTCGGAGGGAAGACTCCCTGCACAAATGTGTTCACTGTTTTCATGCTGCCAAATGAGGATGCCCGGTTTTTGTCTTGGAGAAACTTCACTGAACATTCCTACTGAGCCAGCTGGTGCTGGGGAATATCATGTGTATTTTATGATCTGTTAGGGAATACAGATGAGTCCTCTGAGAGGTTTGTCTCGCTAAAATAGGACTGAGGTGGAATCTAGGTGCCTACTTCAGAACCCTGCAGATGTTTATACCTGCATCTTTTAATTTCCTCTTTTCACAGGTTTATGGATTAGTCAGGAGGCATTAGCCACCCTGCTCTAGATCCATTTCTGGCGACCATTGTTTCTGAAACAAATTTGTTTGATTAGCCACACATAAAGTAGCACTGTAGGGGTAATGGGTTCAAACTGGAACACGAGAGGTTCCACTTAAATTTGAGAAGAAACTTCTTTTCAGTGAGGGTAACAGAACACTGGAACAGGCTGCCCAGGGAGGTTGTGGAGTCTCCTTCTCTGGAGACATGCAAAACTCGCCTGGACGCCTTCCTGTGTAACCTCATCTAGGTGTTCCTGCTCCGGCGGGGGGATTGGACTGGATGATCTTTTAAGGTCCCTTCCAATCCCTGACATTCTGTGATTCTGTGTTTCTCCTCCAGGATACAAAACTCAATAGATAACATGTGGAGCAACTTCAGGGCATGGTTCCAAGGGACCTTGGCTGCATCAAGTGCAGGACATTACTGATGTGTCCTGGAATTTGATTTAGGGCAGCTTCTGGGAGAATTTACCAAAGCTGATGTCTGAGAGAAAACTGAGACTGTGTAAAATAGTATGCACCTTGTGTGCTGTTCTCCTCAGAGCAGAAGTCATCTCTGCCTTCACCTCCTGTTTCTCTTGCGCTCCTTAGCGTGCAGCATTCTCTGCTTTCTCAACACAATTTGCTCCTTCACGGTCACTGCCTGCACGAGCCCTGATTCAGCCTTCCTGCTTGTGTCTTGTTCTCAGCAGCAGTGGTGTAGGACAGATAGGGGTGTTCTGAAAGGAGATGGATCTCTCTGCATCTCCTTTTTCTGTTTAAAGGGCTGAGTTTCTGAGCCCTTAATACCAACAGTTCCTTGGAATTTCTTTGCTTCGGTTGGATTTTACCATCCAGCTTGTGCGCGGAAGTTTTCTGGAGGCTCTTTCCTTTGACTTTGCTATTCCTGGAACTCCTCCTGGCTACACAAGAAGCCAGTTTCACAGTTCGCTGGTAGTTCTGTATCCACTGTGATGGGCCTAATTCTTTCCATGAGTGTGTGAAGAGCTTTGACAGATAACTTAGGGGGCCATGTCCTGAAGTCTTGTTTTGTGTACTATGAACTTAATTCAGCAAAGCATCATGACTATTTTGACCGTGTCTGAAACTGAATACATACTTGATGCTTTGATGGAGAAAGGCCCATGAAAGCACATATAAGCTATGGTTAGACCTGATTTGGTCCCCACATCTGCTATGTTTATTTCCCAGGTTTGGGTGGGCACTGTTTTGTTGCTTCTGCTGCTGTGTTGAGGGATGTTCTGCACACACATTGAGCCACCCATCCCCTGCCTTCCTAAACCTCTGTGGCCACAGAAGACAGCTCGAGTATCACAGGTGCTGAGTGTAAAATGATGAGAGACCCACAATGCTGGGATGGGCAGCAAGATGTCAGAGGTACAACTGCTATCAGTGAGAGTATTAGTCAGTAGTTTTTATTAATGAAATAATTGAGAGACTGGGAAACATGAATCTGGGCTATATGGTTGAGTAAGGAGAAAAGTTAGCCTGTGGTTAATACTAATGAGGCAGGAGTTTTATTACCAGCATAATTTAAAATATTATCAGACCCCAGTTTTTGGAACTTATAAACTCTGTAAAGGAGATTGAATGATACAATTATTATTGGGATGACTAATTGCGTACTTCTGGCTGGATCAGGCCTGCAGCTGTGGTTGTGCATTCTGGAAGTTTAAATTCAACTCCATTATGGAGAAACACTCTTCTAAAACAGTTTCTTTTCAACAACAAATCTGTTATGTGAAGAAACACGTTACCTATTTTTCTACTGTATTCTACTTTTACTGATACACTGTTGTTTACTATAAGCTGTTCTGCCTGCAGCTATGTTATCAGCATTAAAAATTGTGCTGAATTTTACCTGCTTTCTCTTTAGCTTGTCCCTCACTTTCCCTAATCCTTCATCTCCAATAAATCTCCATCTGGTATTGCAAACATACAGGAGGAGTGGAATGATGCTGAAACATGCTCCTATGAATCTAATCATGCTTTGCAGTTCTGAGAAAAAGCTTCCTTCTATTAAAAGTTAATTTGATCTTGTAAAAGCAAAGGGATTGTGTGAAAGCTTCTCACCTGTTACTGTGGAAATTTACTTGGCTTTGCTTAAATTTCCCTTCATCAGCCTTCAACGTTCAGCTGAAGGTTGGTTAAGGTGCAGTGTCTTTGCAGGGAAGCAGATAAAAAATGCTCACCCAACCTGCTATTGCAGGTTAGGAGGTGCTAGGTAGGAGAGACTAGCTTGGGGCAAGATCCTCAATTGTTTTAACTAGCTCCATAAACAGATACTTGACTGTGGTGTGGTTGGTGTTTTTTATTTATTTATTTTATTTTTTATAATTATTGTTAATTTTTTATTTTTCTTTTCTGTTTCAAGCACTGACTACAGAAGTATGTTTTAATTGTAGCTATACTTGTGTAATGTACGTGTCTCTACAAAGCTATCAGATATTTAATTTTTAAAAGTTGGTACAAATACTTTTTATTCATTTATGGACTTGCGTACTGTGTATGTTGTTTCATAACTGTGATGAAAATGTCTCTGTGTGTGAGCTGTATTAATTTAATGTAATGAATTGATGAATGGTAAGTAATGAGAACGAGAGTATGAATTTTACAGCTCAAATATTGGGTGATCAGAATGGAGTTCAAATGTAATTTTGAACATTCATAACTAAATCAAGAAGATGTCATTTGTCTCGACCGGAGCAGATGGTTTGGTTAGGTGACTGTTCGAAAACTGAATTCACAAAGTGTTTATTAAGACCATGAAGAATCCAGTAATTCTTTCCACTGGTACTTCTGAAATGTCCCAGAAGAAAAATTTTGCATCCATCGAACTGCAGGTCTATGGAAAAATGAAAAGGTAAAAATGGCTTGCTGGTAACATAGTCTAATAGCTAAACATTTTTGGTTTTATATTGTAGCCATTTGGCTAAAGTAAGAATCTTTTCTTTTGAAAAAACAGGGGAATGGAAAAGAAGTGAAAGCAAATTCTCAGCTATAGCAGTGAGATTTTATGATGCAGATTTAGAATGTTAAGCCCATGCTCTCAAAAATCAGATTGTTGCCTCATAATAGTGGGAATTATTGTCTCTTATTTCAAAAAAAGCAAGCCATTATGTAGAATGTTCCTTTTCACCTTGTTGTTAAAGCTCATTTTTTCACTAAGTACTAAAACAATTTTTATAGCTGTCCAGCAGTTCTCTAAATCCCCAATTTGGCAAATATTTTGGGCAGGTTTAACGTCAGGCATATAAGGAACTGATTTTAATGGCTGGAAGATAAGCGAGTTGTAAACACTTTTACAGTTCTTTTCCATGGGGATTTTAATGGAAAAGTACAAAATGCTTCAATTAAAAAAATGACTTACTGAAGCAGATGAGGAGTCATGGTTTCATCACACTGAGATCCTCTAAGAGTCAAGTGCTGCACATTGGACATGTCATTCAAGGTATGCCTTGAAGACTTAGTAATGACTTCGAATTTTTTTAATCATATTTGGCAGTGGCTGTTCTTGAAACTTTTACTTCATATACCTTACTAAAGTACTGGTGTGCCTTGCTCATCTCTTTGTATTTATGATGCCTTACAGAGGTTAGTTACACGAGATGATTGTGCCATGTGTAAAATAAAAGTTGGAGCTTGTTTTGAGGTTAGGCTTTGAGTAGCAGCAGGTTAGAGGTGGATTGTCTGCATTACCCGCTCTAACCACCTTGATTTATTCTTGCAGGATTTTCTCTTTTGCTTTTTCTTTAATATAGATACAGATATGAAAATAGGGGATTTACATTTATGTGTTCAATTGAGAAGGAATAGTCTACTTTAATTCCTTGAATTTATTATTGGTTGCAGTCATTTGGCTTTGGATTTACCTAGATTTGTGATAATGGTTCAGTCTTGGATAAGACCCATGGAAAAGTCAGCAAGATATCAGAGAATTAAATTTTTCTTTGCTAGATTTCCCAAGTATTCAACAGAAAATCAATGCCAGGCATCTAGATTTCATTTCGCTGCTTTGTGTCAAGAACAGGAATTTGGAACAAAATCATTAACAACAAATTATTGTGCTGGCCTGTCCTTTTGCAGTCTTAAGACCTTAGTGATTCTCTTGAAGGTCAAGCCATAAAGGAAAACAACAACATGCAGGGCAATTGTCTGTCTGTATTAAAGTGGGAATTCTACTATGACAATTGTTGGAGTGAGCGGGTAAAGCGCAATGTAAATAACAGTACTCTTCAGGACAGAATCTAAATAACGGTGTTAGTCATCACTGGAGTTGCCTGTGAATCAAGAAAAATGGAGGAGAGTGCTCCTTTCTATAGATTCCCTTAGCCATGTATGGCAAACATTTTGCTTTTTATAGTCTTCAGAGCTTAAAAACTTGAAATTTCCAGCATGGAGACTGAAAGAAGAACAGCTGGCTGGCCTGGGGACGAGATGGGATGGGATCTCCTGCTGCAGGCCTAGCTGCGGAAGCGGCTTAAAGTAGAGGTGAGTATGTAGCTGCCTATAGTTAATTCTCGACTTCTGGCACAGCTTGATAGCAGTCACTTTCCTCAAAAGATGGATGGAAACCTTTGGTTTGCCTCCACCTAGCAAAGATGAGATGGATTGTCTGAGGCTACTGAGCCGTAGGGCTGACTTGGATGTAGAGCTGGAGAAGTGTTCCCGCACCGGCTGCCTGCTGTCCCTGCAGCCTGGATTCCACAGAAGTACTCAATGTACTTTTGTAACCTTTTTCAGGGCCAAATTTATTTTAAAGCTCTGCTTCAAGGGAATGCCCTCACTTTACCTTAACAACACTTGAATTCAGATATAAGTCCTTGTTTTAAATTATTATTTAGACTGGGAATAAAATGTTTTGGAGGCTTGTTTTTATTCTTCCGTCTTCGCTTAATTAGTCATGGTGGCCTTTGTTTTGCTAAGTCCTTATGCAAACTGTGAAAAATAATTTGAAGCCTTCAAAATGATGCTGTGTAAGGATTTTTTGGGTACCTTGAAGATACCAAATAATTTCTTCTTGCTTTCTCACCAAGCTTTTAAAAAATGTGTACTCAATTTGTTCCAGTACTTCAAGTTTTTCCCTAGATAAAGTTTTCACTGATTTAAGTGGCAATTTTGCTTGAGAAGAGAATATAGTTGCAATTCTTTATTTCATTACTTTCAGTAATTACAGTGGTTTGAAATCTTGTTCTTTTTTGCAGTTCCTGTGAAATTCATGGATTGCTACCTTGTGTAACTCATTCAAAGACACTTGTTCCTTGCTTGCATAGGTTTTATGACCACACTGTTACTTTTATTCTTTGAGAGAGGCACTATTTTAATCTATCTTTACTGCCGTCTAGACTTCCAGTCTGCGGTAATAAATATATTCTGCCAATATTCCATGTACAGTCTGATATTTCACTTTAACCTGCTTCTGACTTAGGTTATTATTATTACATCATGCAAGATAAACTAACTGTATAGGTGAAGTTCTCAACTGATGAAAGCTAGTATAATTTCTGAGACTTTCTTAATAACAATTTTTGTTTGAAAATACCTTGCGTGAAAAGATTGTGCAGAGTTGCAACAGAGTGCTGTTCTGTGGTGCCAGCTACTTAAAAACAGTATGTAAGTGCTATTTGAATTACTGACTTGCCTCTTCTGAGTATGTATATATGCATCCTGCTACCGCTGATACTGAAAATGTACTTTAGTGCAGCACCAAACAACTAATAAAAAGATAAGAAGCCTAGATTTAGTTCTTTGTCTCGACTAAAGGGAATTGAATGAACAGCTTCCCAGGAAAAAGTTCTAAGAAATTTAGTTTTTCTATAAAGATCAGCTACTTCCTAAGAGAAAAAAAGAGATTCACGTAGAAAAGAAGCATAAATTATAGTTTAGTTGTTAAGGTACCACCTGGTAGTGGGAGACATGGGCACAGGTCACTGCTCCTAAAAATTTCTCTACATCGTTCAATTCAGAAGTTTCTCTCAGAAACTCTACACTGCTAATAAACTCATGTCATCAGTTAACTTTCCAGCCCTATCAGGAATTTCTCAGATTCTTTGAATTGCCACTGTTTTGTAAGATTCATGGTTATTTATGGTTTGGGATTGAATGTTATGAATAGTTTTCTTCAGAGTATGTGTGGGAAGAAACCCTAGCTAAGATGTGTTAAAATGTTTCAGTATTCACTGGTTTTAAAAACACTCTATTTGAAAAATTGCAAAGCTTAATAGTGACTTAAACACAAAAAATTAAACACTTTGAATAGATTTAAATGTTTTGATTAACCTAAAAATAGTTTGGTTTTATAATCAGACTGATTCTGAAAAATAGCTTTATTCTCTTTGCTTTAACCAGTGAACAAAAAACTTAGTTATTTTCATAACTTTGCTTTTTATAGTATTGTTGAATTTGAAACCTTGATAATTCTCTATTAATATAGTGTAAATTTACATACTCAGCTTTATAGTCCTGTGTTGCTCAATAATTAATGATTATTTTTTTAAATATCCATTGCTATGCATTTCTTTTTGAAAGTCACGGTTTCTGCTAAATATATTTTCCTCTGTGGCTGCAGAGGAAGGCGGTTCTATTATAGTTATTTTTCCTCACAACATTTCCACAATAATACCACATGTTATAATTCTATGATATAAGGTTGGTGAACTTAAAAATTACATATAAAAGAATGCTGTGAGGCAGGCATGGTAATAACTGGGCCGTATCTAAAGAATGGCATATACTAGAGTGGATTAAAAACCAGGAAAATAAATATTTTAATAGTTTCCTACAAAAACAGATTAAATAAGCCTCAATATCTGAGTTTCTCCTAGTGCAGATATGCAAGGTAATGGCTAATTGCAAATTCAGAGCCATACCTTGTATATCAAAGTCTTGGCAATAGAATATTGCTCTTTAAATTTAGTTCAATTTGATATAAAACATTTTTTAATTACAGCTTATCTTACATGAGAGGAGCTATTGAGCTTTCTGATTATGTGTTCCCTGTCTTTTTTTTTTACTTAAGATGTCCTCATTAGTGTTCAAAAATGTTGAAAAGTGTTAAAAGTTAATAATGTGTTAATGACAGATACAATCTAACAAGATGAAGTTATTTCCAGCACTTTGTTTTATTTATATTCCAGTAGCACAGAAAACAAAATCAAACCCTCACGGCTGAACCTACTTTACATCAAGTATGAGATTTAGTTCTAGATGTCGTACATTTATTTATTTCAATGATGTTTTGCAATGACGATTTCATGGATTGGTTTCTGATTTGTGCTTGGTAGGATCAAGCACTAATATATTACATATAAAGGAAATACATGCCTGTGTGTGTATAGGCAGGTAGATATGAATAAACTATAAAAAAGCCTGAATCAAACATAGAAATTAGAAAATCTTGTACATTGGCAGAGTTGCAAACAACAGAAGGTATTACACAAATCAAAGAACGTGATTCTGCCATTAAAACACTGGCCCAGAAATTAGGAGACCATTACAATGGAAGTTATGCTGCTTCTTTCTAATTAATTCTGAGGTTTCTGCATTTAAGTTGTAAACTCTCCTAGTGATCTCTTGGTCTGTACATGTATCTTACCTACTGCAACAGACTGTCTTTCCAAGAAGTAAAATTAGGCCATTCTCTAAGACTAATTGGAGTGGCACAGATCATGTAATGTATTTAATTTGATTGCCTTCTTGAAGCAGAGTGGCGACATCCAAACTGCATATTGGGAGTGGTCCCCGACGTAGGCTGTGGCTGGTTTTGTGCTCATGCGCTGTCTGGGAAGGTGTTGATTTGTGAAGGTCAAAACTCTGCCAAGGGTATGCTAGGAATTCAACAGTATGAGTGTTTGTGGGTGACTCTTCCCTGATTTTTTTTTTATTTATTGGTGTTGAAGAAGTCAGAGAGCTCTACCAAAATTGAAGTTTCAAGGCAATGTCATAAGATAAGAAGTATTAATACAACTAAGAAGGATCTGTGCTTTCAACCGAATCTGATGCTGGTCTTCATTATTTAGTCTAAGTCAGTTTTCCAACAGTTCCGAGAAAAAAATAATCATTAGAAAGAAAAATAAAGATGTGTATATATTATACTTTTATTATACATAATGATCAAATAATTCTCAGTACCTGTGTTACCACATAGAAGATATTAGAATTTCTTGTATTATTAAGCTACTGCGTTTTTATGGTATGACAATTCTGTGAATACCAAATATGTTATACATAATCAAATTGTTGTGTTAATACCTTTTGGCTATGGTTTTATTTTAGCTAAGCACTTCTCTTAAAAACAGCTAGTATATTATTTTCATAATTAAAATGTACTGATTATACTTTTGAAAACTGGGAAGAAAGCCAACTGAAACCTCTTACTGGCTTTTAATCATATTCTTAACATCAGTGTGTTACCTGGTTGCTTTATCCTGCTGTTACTGTTAGTGCAGAGTTGGGGTGGAGGTGGGACAGGAGGCAGGAAGATAGCAACTTGGAGTTTGAATGATTTGCCAAGATGTCAAATCAAAGTCTCTGAAATAAGAAAGATCTATGGAAAGAGGAATTGATGGAACAAAAGGAGGAGAAGAAACAGGAGGAAATCAAGCTATGAAATACAACAAACCTTCCATAAAGGATTTTTTCCATTGCCCACAACATCAAATGTGTCAAGGAGAGGGAAATGTAGACTCTGTAAAATTTGCATAGAATGAGACATTTAAAAGAAGAGGGGAGAGGATGTAATTCAAAGAATGCCACAGGAATCATTGTTGAATCATTAATGAACTTGATGGCAAAATGAATAAATAGTTGTGAGAGACCACACTTCGCTTTTGTGGGGAATGCTTTATAGCAGTGATGGAGTATATTTTTACTATGGCTTCAAGGAGCCATTATACTTAGAAAAAAGAAAAAAAAAAGTTATTGCAATATGCAATAGTCTAAATATGAATCATAACCCAAAAAAGGCTAAGCACTTCCCTTACTGTGTGGAGAAAAGGAAGGGATTGAGGAAGAAGTGAGAATAAGTCTTCAGGAATTACTTAGGAAACCTGACATACAGTATTTCCAGTAGTCATGTAGGACACGTTCATTGAAATAATGGCAGGAATGATCCACTGACACCAGGAAGTGGAGGTTTGGAACTTCCTTGGTCTGAGAAAGAAAGCAGCTGGTTGAAAAATTTCCATAGAGTCTCCAGAGCTCCTGTCCTCAGTCTGTCAGAATCCAGATCTGTAAACTCTTTTAGATTTTATTTTATTTTTTTCTAATTAGAATTTCAGGTGGAGGCGCCTGATTACAGGATATGGTCTACACTGCGATAGTTTCAGTAGACACAAACAACATATTTATATGAAATGCTGATAACTGGCAAACAGTAGAATTATTCAGTACAATTTCATCACAAAAGCTTTGCAACATAATGCAGTTTAATCCATTGGGAATGCAGAGATTTTGGTTGTAGACTGTAATGCTAGGCTTACAAAATAGGGAAATTAATCTGGACCCAGTTTCTAATTACTTAATGGTTTGTTGTGTACAGATCTAAACTGTGTACAGCTCACTAAAGCCGTGTAGTAACTTATAGTTTGATCTGGTGTCCTTATCTTGTAATTTCAAATCTCTGACTGTGTTGAAAATTGTACTTCTGAAACACAAATTTGTGTCACATAACCTCTTGCCTTACCTACACAGGGGAACTCAAAAGTTTTATAAACCTCCGAAAAGGAACAACACCAGTTTTCGTTCACTGGTATGAGCAAAGAAGTTGAAATGGTGGCAAATCAACTGACTGGACAATTTAAGTCATCATTCACATTGGTCACAAAAAGCATTTTGTCAGAGATAGAAGAAAGAAAATGTATGAGGGTAGCAAGAATCACAATATATGTCTCTATTGCTATAGTAGGTATGGATTTTCCCAGACATGGGAAAGTATTGTAGAGTACTTCTGTGTAACAGTAGAAATAGAAAGAGTATGGACTCCATAAGTTTTAATCTGCTCTGAAAAGCATCTGTGTGGAAAGGATGCATGATTTTTCTACTTGCTGTGAGCATTCCCAGTCACAAACACTTATTTTAATGACTGAGGTTTTTAGCATTTAACTTTTATCAGCCTTCCTGAACAAATCCCACCCTGGGTTGTAGAATGTCTCCCATAGTGTTGCTCCCTCCTGAAAAGACTTAGTCATTGATTGCTGTACACTGCAGTAATTGCACTGACTTTATGTTCTCCCACAAGTAGCACTGAGTTATTGTACTGGGGAGTTTCACACATCTTGGAGTTGTACCCAAGATCCAGATAAGTATGATCTTCTTAAATTCAGTGTGGTCTTGATAAGTTTTGGTATTAATACTATTAAGTCTTTATAATGTGACAATATGTAGGCTGAAGAACACAGCCGCCTTTCAAGGGTGTGAGCTGAGTTGACCCTTGTCTGTCCATTCACTGACCGAAGAGCTGAAAAAATGCAAGATGGTAGTGATGGGCTACAAGTAAACGGCCACATGCCTGAGCGAGTGGAAGCCAAGGAGGTGATCTGAGTCATGGGAGCACCTCTGAGTCACAGAGCCTCCCAGGGTAATTGCTGGGATCATTTATGATCTTAAGCAATCATTGTTTTTCTGCAACTCATTGACCCAGTAGCTGCAGAAGTTAATATTATTTAGAATTTTCTCAATGTCTGTTTTGCTGGAATTCTTTTCAGAGAATAACTTCATCTTTGTTTGGAAAAGTTGGGCACTGTGTTATATGACATGAATTTTCAGGCATCAAAGGCAGATATCTCTCTAAAAGTTTAAAATGCCAAAATAAATATTTGTATTTTCAAATTAGACATGAATAGTTTCCTTCAGATAGGGGATAGGAACCTGATGAGGTGGTAGAGATGTAATCTGATTTGTACCTAGACAGACAAATTGTCCAGAGATTAAAAGAATCAATTACAAAGGTGAGGAAAGAATAAGAAATGCTGAATAATATTGCTAGAAAGCTGACGTATATAATATTTCTAGTTACTCTGAGGATGGAATTCTCTGTTGTTGAATTCACTCTACAGTTTATGTGTAGCTCAGTTTGTAATAAAGCGAGGTGTGGACATTCGGGCTTATTCCAGAACCAGTGCAAAGTCTCTTAAAGATGCCAGTACTGGTAGCTGTTCAGCTGTTAATGGACCTCACGGAACATATATTAGCCTAGTGATTACCATCGTGTCATTGTCCTTCTGTTACAGGAGGTGGCATCTGTGCAAAGCAAATGTCTCTATTATCATCCGTCTTCCAGAGGCATTGTAAACTGGTAAAACTACACCTGTTCCATTTCCAGAATATCATTTGCAGGTGGAAGCTGAATCTATTACTTAAAAGGCTTGTTAATATGACCAAAATGTGGCACGTAAAATTCTTATCTTTTATTGTCTTTGTGCCAAGTGTTGTGAAGTTGTCCCAAAGGACTTGCTCCGATGGTTCTGTCTGGGGTCTGCAAACCTCTTTGATTTTTTGGTGTCCACAGCTTGTGCATAAAGTAAAATAGTGACATCTCGGGTTTGGATCAGGCAATTCTCTTTTGTTACAACCAAAATGGAGCCAGCAAGTCCTTGTTGAGATACAACGGTAAATAGCTTCGTCATTTTCCACTGTCCTTATCCCACAAATGCTGTCTTTCTTGTGGTTGTTGGCAGGGGCAATACTACTAATATCAGGATATACCTGGGGTCTGTTACAGGCAAAAAGGAAGGACCACCCGATGGTGTGACTGTTTCAGGCAGTGTAACCACAGATAATCAGTCCGAGGAGCTGTCTAGCCAGTAAAACAATGGTGTGAGGTAAAAAGGCTTTGTATACACTAAGTGGTTTCATCTATTTAGCACAGCTTACAAAACAAGAGCAGACATGTGGTAACCCATGTTTTGCCATGTGTCGGTACCAAGGTTATGGATGCAATACTCTTGGAGAGCTTACATTGTCTAGAAGTTGCCAGCACAGTCTGTGACTACATCTTCAGAGATGTTACAGTTAGATTAAGCAATTCTAAGAAAGCCAGCTATGTTTTTCTGAGTAGTGATGAAGCCAATAGAATGGTTTGAATTTTTTAATATGGTGTATGATCTATTGTGGTTTGTTCCTATGATTTCACACGGCTTGAATTATATTTCTTTGCTGTGTGGGTTTTATGCTAATATTTTGGAATGATTGTGTGATGCCCATTTTTGCTGTAACGTGCGATTGAAGATCAAGTCTGTGGCTTTTTTCCATAATCGTCATAGCATTCCATCTTATTCTTGCCATTTTGAAATATGCTTAAAACTGTTAATCGCTTAAAGTTTCAGGCGAAGACAGACACTCACTTGATGTGATAAAAGGTACCAGTCACTAACTGAGTTTATATATACTTATGTAAGAAAGCAATAATTTCTTTGTTGAGACTGCTATGAGATACTGGTCCTGGATCACTGTTTCAGGCCCACATTATTATTTGCATTTTGGAAGTTTGCTTTGCAACCACAGACTTGGGCATTTTTTTTTTTTTTAATGCTGTCACTTGTGGTAGAGAAATCTCCAGGACCTTGTTGCTTTAGCACACAATACTTAGTCTTCGTTTGTACTAAAAATGTGTAGTTTTCACTCTGATTACATTAAGTATTAGCAAAGAACAAATGAGAAGATGAATTGTTCTTCCAGCTTTCGAAAATACAGTCTACCCCCAAATTTTTAAAGTGCTTGTCACTTCTCCTGCTTTATATACCACCTAAATTTCTTTCTACATCCAGTTTTGTCTCATACCCAGTCACTTCTGCGAATAGACAGAATTTCTTCTTTCCTTTGGTCTCTCATTGTGAATTCTTGATCAGTTTAGCATATTCCCTTTTTCAGTATATTTTGTTTGAGAAAAAGGATTTTAAAAAGCAAAATGGTAAGCCTGTATTTCTCTCCATAGTAGCAATAGTTTTATTGGCTTGAATTCATTATTTTCAACCATTTTTTAATATTTAAAGTTCATTTTACTCTGTGGGTCAGGACTACAGGACACGGTCTTCTCTTATTATCAGCTAAGCAGTGGGTTAGTAGTGCATTAAGAGAGCTATTTACAAAAATAAATTTAAATGATTGATAAAAAGAAACAATGTATTATTTCCCATACAACATAATTTGAAAGTTGGCCAAAAAGGCATTTTCATAAAAGGATCTTTATGATCAAAAAATGTGTTATCAAAATAATAGCTGTGCACACATAAATATTTGTAATATGTTTACATATATTATAACTACATTTGTATATGGTTGGGTTGTCCATTGCTACTTCACTAATTCCACATTTGCAACAGGTAGAACAAATACAATTTCCAGGGCTGACACACCTGCTTATCGAATCTCAGTTCCTCTTGCGATAGATGTGCAGCGCACTGCTTGTCTTCAGGCAGTGGGTTTCAGACTTAGTTTGAATAGTGGGAAAGTTGTAAATGTTAAGTTTAAAGGAGATTTATGATCTAACTCCACAGGAACAAACGCTGAAGGGATCAAGGGTGTCTCTGCTTCTCCATAAGCCGATCTTCTCAGTCCAGCTGTGCCAATAAAAGAACTCTCTGGCCCCTAACTCTTCTGTCTTCATTCAACTTCTCTGCCAACTGAGCAGGTAATGTAATTGCTCTTCTGTCTTTTTAAAGCAAACATGCCAAGATAAATCTAACTGCTACTGATTTTGCTTGACGCCGATCATGGAGCACCTGCAGACAAGCATCTCTCCCTCTGCCCCAACAGGCAGCTGGGGCAGTTATCTCTCATACTGGCCGGGCTGGATCTGAAACAGAGTGTAAGCCCACCTTTAGCTTCTTCACTGGGCTGATTCTATAATGGTTTGGTGCAGTCCCAAGTATACCGCTCAGTTCTCTGCATTTGCACTGCTTTTCTCCTCTGGCATGATTAGAAGTAGGTGCTGCGTGAGTTGGTGCAAGTAAAGAAGTTGGTGTCCAAAGTTCACTTAGTCCATTTGGGTTGAAGTTACGCCTTTCTGGAAAAAGTGGCCTGAGTGCTTGGAGAAATATTGCAGGTCCCATAGCTCGGCACTGAAAGTTAGGAAAGTTCATATCTCCTCAAACTCAAGCCCATAACAGACCACTGAAATGCAGCCTCTGAAGTTGTGTTCGAAAAGGTTCTGTACAAGTTGGTATCTTAATGGAAAATATTTTCTCAAAGTGAAACAATGCTCTAAGTATAGAATACAGTATGAAATCAATTTTCATTAGCAAGCATCCTGTCATTTACCCAGTGGTACTCAAAGCTGTTAGAACATGCTATAGAAATGTACTCTGCTCAAAACCTGAGGTTGGCTTCTCCTGCTGACAGTCCCACTTATAACACAAAAAGACTGATGCCTGGTCACTTAAAAATATACCAGAAGCTAAGAAAAAGAAGCTTTAAGTAAATAATCTGGAACATATGCATTTTTAAGCTAGCAAAGGATTTCTCTCCATCTTGTGGTTTTGTTTTAGTTTCCTTGTTGTGTTCAGTGTTACTCGTGAAAACACTGTTTTAAATCACCCATTCCTGCAGAGAATTCCTGGATGCAGAATAGCGCGAATAGCCAAGAAATCTGTAATTGTTCATCCTGCATAATCTCTGGGTTTAATTCCTTTCTAAGGTCTGTCCAAATCGAAATGTTTGGCCCTGAGCTGGTACTTGTGAGGGAGAAGTCCCCGTAGATTGGGAGTGGCTGGTAGTGCAGTATAATACTGCAGGCATCCTGCCAGATACACTGTACTGGTCCCAATAGCGCTGGGAGTCACAGGACACTGTTAGTACAGGTCCTCCTATGGATCCTCAGCTGTAGGTTTATTATTTTCTGCATGCGGCTACCTTCGCGGGCATATCAGGTGCATTCATCTTGGCAGTGTCTAATTCTCTGGCCACAGCAGTGGTCAGCACTGGTTTACTGTACTTGTGCCAAGGTAGTGTCAGAATTTGTGGAACCAGCCCTGAGGAAGGGGCTGTGGTGCGGTGTAGCAGCCTCTGTCAGTGGGAAAACTGGTGCACACTGGTCTTAGAGCAACCTGGACACTGTGACACAGTGCTGAAAGAAGATTAGCACAAAAAGCAAACCTCGGTCCCTTTCTTTTAACAGCAAGGTGTTTGAGGGGATGCCTGCTGAGTGCTGGAGCAGTCTTTTCATCAGATTAAAAAAACAAGCTTGACTGATAACCCCAGTCATGAGTAAGAGCAAGAAGTGCTGACTGGCTGGAGGGAGTGCTGTGGGACAGCTGGCCTTTGTAGTGTGGTTTCCTAGAGTTGAAGATGGAATTTTTCTGTTAAAGAGAGACTTATCTTAAAATTTAGATTCATTATTTATGTCTCTAAAATGCATATAGTAATGGCTTTTGTGCTTAAACTGGAAAAATAATAAAGGATGAAGCAGAGGATGGACAACAGTATCACAGTGTTATTTGCAACCTTTACCTGCCAGGGAATGGTAATATAGAAATTGTCCTTTATTATAAATTCTTCTGACAGAATTAGGAAATGTAAGAGAAGCCTCAGGTGTTTAATCATTTTAATTTTAATACACTTTCTAAACGCATTCATTGCCTTTTTGATTGCTTTCTTAGTTGCCTTTGTCACCTCAATTACTGAGGAACCAGCTCCAGGCAAACTTCATAAATATCCTTGCAGCAACTTTTCAAGACTATTTGCCTTTTATTTGCAGATGTATAAACAGATGCTGCAGAACACTCTTTTATAGGGATATAGACCTTTACTTACTGGTTCTTTCTAATACTAGCTACTCTTCTCAGATAGTACAGTCCTTGTGTTATAAAGGCTGATGATGCACTCTGGAAATTTTTGTCTGGATTCTGTCTGGCAGCATGTGTATTGTTGCTAAACTACCTGTTTTTCCACTGTTCTTCTTTAAGAACACATAACAAGGGCTAATTCTATTTCATGACTTGTTTTCACAACTGAATACTGCCAATGCTAATCTATTTAGTTTCTGTGCAATTAAGTGACCATATACTGCCTATTATTGTTAACTGGAAGTCAAGTAACTTCAAAGATGGTCTGAATAAATCAAGTGGAAATGTGACGTATTACTTTTTTGCTATACTTGCTACTCTATTTTGTTTGCTGACCTTTTGTTTTAGGTGACCTGGCACCTTCAGATCTATACCAATGAAGCTAAAGAAGAATTACAATCTCCTAAACATGCTTTCCTTCCCATTACTAAGCTGTCCATCAAGTTTTTAAGGTGTTACTATTTCAAACTTGTTGTCTGTTTCATATAAATGTAAAGCAAAGGACAATAATTTTGAAATTAATCAGTAATTTTTTTAAAAAAAATATTTAAACTTTCTAAGCAATTTAAAGTGACACTCTATAATAACATGATTTTTTATATGAAATACTACAATTCTATGTATAAAACACTTCCAGCACCATATGCTTAATTTTTAAAATTTGTCTGCTAAAGGCTAAAATATAAATAGCTGGTTTATATTCAGTTTCTTAAAAATTTGAATACCCTTTCTTTAAATTCCTTTTCGAAAAAAGTATTTACCTTCTGTAATTTATTATAATGTATGTTTGCAAATTAAATACTGAGATATCCATCCAGATACCCTGAAAAGGTAACACAGGTGCTATAGCACAAACCACTAACCTATTCAGTAGTAATTCTCTTCTGAGTGGATCAGTAGGTCATGAGATGAATACAGACAGTGAATACAGAAAGGACTGAACCTGCTTTTATGGTTTACATAACAGAAATAATATTTGGTGTTGACAGATGGACTAGAGTGCTCAGGACTCAGTAATAGAGAACAAGAGCACAACAGATAAGAGAACATTGAAGGTAGAGGGCATAACTCTGTCACGGACACAGTGTTTAGAAGATGAACAGTATAACAAACTAATTATGTTTCAGTACAAACAGTGCCTGAACAGGACATGTGGTCTGAGCCAAGCTCTTGGTACATGTGGCTCATGCAGCCCAATTTACATCACACTTTTCCAGTGAGTAATTGAGCACCCTACTGTAGAGTTGTTTAGCAACTCCAGAAACTGCACACTCTATTCAGAGGTGCAGATAATGAGGTATTTTTGCATTTATTTGCAGTCAATTATAAATCCAGTGGTGCTCACAGTTTGAAATGTGGCCTCTTGTCACCTTTTAAACATTTTTGAAATGGAAATTCTAGATTTGTTTTTGTCAGTTAAGAGGACTAGAATTTATTAACAAGTATAAATACATGAAAATGAAACGGAAAATTTTAGATCAACCCGAAACATTGAAATATTTTTCTGCAAAATAATACAGTTGTTTTGCCTCTCTGTCTCTTCTTAGGATACTTCGACATAAAAGCTTTACCTTCTCTGGCCCTCGGAAATTTTTCACCAAGAAACTGCCCAATAAAGCTCCATTTGAAGTTTCATCTCAGATCAGTAACAGCCACCCACTGTCTTTAGGTTCTTGAGGACCATCTGACTTTTTAATAGCGCCTCATTACATTAAATTCTCTGTCTGTGCCTTTGGTTGAGTTCACTTATACTCGTGCACAACAGCATTTTTTTCCTGTTTCTGTGCATTAACTTCTGTCAGGTAATGGTGTGTTTTGAGGTTTTTGTTTTGTTTTTAAATTTTTATTTTTTCCTCTCCTTTGGCATGGCATAGAAGAAACTACTCCAGAAACCAGGGAATTAAAATTACCAAAATGCAATTCCTCTGAGTATAATTAAACAATTGAAATAAAACACATTACTAAGTGACGATAAGGAAAAATTTCCCCAAACTGCAGGAGCAGGATATATGTGTTAGCAGAGGTTTGGCATATTATTAATGAGCACAGGAAGTTCTTTTCTCAGAAAGAATAAAATTGAGTTTGTGATTTCTCTAATAGGAAGTTATCATGACCTGAATTTGAAACTGAATAGAAAAAAAAAATGAATTGTTGGTTCCATCATCTACTATTTTTTTTTTTTTTTTTGGTGGCTGAAGACTACAGAGAGTCACTGGATTCAATTTTTGTCTGCTACTGTTTGTATATAATAGAACATGATATAGCTCTGAAACTGTAGTAACTTCATAGATAAATGTAAATTGCAATATCTGTAACTTATTTTCTGTGTATTGTAGTAGGTGTTTTATGCTTAAAATATTATGCAAAATAGTAAATAAAAAAATCAAGGTGTATTAAAGAGAAGAAAAATGACACTCCAGCAAGTAATACATAATCTGTCAAATTTCATCTGAATTTTCCTAGTGACTTCAATAGGAGATAATTCAGTCTTCCTCCTATTGAAGAGGGCAAAGCACAACTATAGTTTCAACTTCCATCACAAAATGGCTGTGAATTCTGGTCAGAAACCTTCCTGGCCACCTGTTCTTTGGCTCAAAGCATAAGGCATAAATTGGGCATATGCCTCAGTTAGGAGGCATTGAATCATAGCTGAGAGGCTGCAAAGAACTTGACTGTGTAAATTCTTGCCTCTGGCTTGAACTTTGGATGATAGTTGGCTTTGTAGGAGCACAGAGGGCAGCCCTTGCAGAGTGAGGTCTGGATGAGAAGTCATCTAGGAATTAATTCCTTAGTGCTTCTCAGATACCAGGTGTTCATCCTGAGCTTTTCCACTGTCTCTGTTGATCCACCAGCAAGGAACTGAAGTTTGCCCAGGATTGCCGGCTCTTTTTGGGTCCTGTCTTCATGGCAGGTTTTAAGGACTGACCCTAAATCTTATAACAGCTGTGTTTGTATGTTCTACTGGTGTGTATGGTGGGCAGCAAGGCATAGCCACGGGGAGCTGTGCATGCCTGGGCACAGTCCCCTGGTGGGATCCTCTAATGTGCGTTGATTTGGAGGATAATGTTCCCCTGGAGCACTAGAGAGGCTGAAGGAGGTGAAGTGGTTATTTTGCAGAGGGACTTCAAGCACACTTGATTCCTTTTGGTTTTTTTTTTGGCCGGGGGACTGGTTTAGACCCACTTCAGCCTGATTGATAATGGATGAGACAGCAGTAGAAATGAGAATATCCTAGAGATTTTGCATCTGCACAGCTCCTTAAGTGAACTGCGAAACTGGATGGTGTGGAAGCACCAATGCAAGCAGCCTCCTGCAAACTGGATCTCCAGCTGCAGAGAAGCCCTCGAACTGTGTTGGACACTGCTGGTCCAAGCTGCAAGTACCTGGATAGGAAGGAGGGAGCTTGTGGATGAAGATGTGCAGAGGAGCAAATCTCTGAAAGCAGGTAACTTCTTTTTGTCTAGAAAGCGAATGCTGATAGACTTGGTGGGAATCATTAAGGAAAATGTAGTTTATTCTTTCTTAGTATACATACTCTTTTACCATACTTTCTAACTTGTTCCATTTCCCCCAGTTCCTTAGACGACCTTTGGAATGCACAAATGTGGAGTGGTTGTGTCTTAAGCAAAGAGATCTGAGAATTTTTCCACCCCCATCCCCAATGGAAGTTCAAATGGCTTGATTTTTCACACACGGGCGAAGCTTTCCCTGCTGACAGTACTCACCTGGTGTGAACACATACGCAGGCACGTCGCAAGAGCCAGAGGCCACGAATGCATTGCAAAGAGCAAGTTTTATTTTAGTTACCTCTCTACTGGAGGATCTCCAAAGTCGCATCTGAGCTCCCAGGCAGAGGTGACACCAGCGGGGACGCAGGCGCTGGTAAGTTCAGCCTTGGTTAGAAGATCACTGGTTCTGCTGAGCTCGCCTGTATTTCAAGGCTTCAGGCAGGCGCAGCCTCCCGCTCTTGCTCACAACAAAGCAGGAATCTCAGACATAGTGGTAAGGTGCCTAGAGTTTCTCACAGGCCTATGTTATCTAACACAGAGGTTCTACTCATCAAGCACACAAGGTCAGTAAAACAATTAGTGTGTTGTATGTGCTTTTTCTACAGATGGCTGCAAGTTACTTGAGCGTATTTACATTTAACCACCCTCCTCGCCAAATCTTCTGCTACATTCTCATACACCTGGCATTAAGGTCACAGTGGTATCCCTTGCTTTGATGCCTGAGAACTTGATGTGAAAAACAGGTGGTTAAAAGTCACAGAATCACAGAATCACAGAAAGTTAGGGATTGGAAGGGACCTCGAAAGATCATCTAGTCCAATCCCCCTGCCAGAGCAGGAACACCTAGATGAGGTTACACAGGAAGGCGTCCAGGCGGGTTTTGAATGTCTCCAGAGAAGGAGACTCCACAACCTCCCTGGGCAGCCTGTTCCGGTGTTCCGTCACCCTGACTGAGAAGAAGTTTCTTCTCAAATTTAAGTGGAACCTCTTGTGCTCCAGCTTGAACCCATTACCCCTTGTCTTACTGTTGGTTGTCACCGAGAAGAGCCTGGCTCCATCCTCGTGACACCCACCCTTTATATATTTATAAACATTGATGAGGTCACCCCTCAGTCTCCTCTTCTCCAAGCTAAAGAGACCCAGCTCCCTCAGCCTTTCCTTGTAAGGGAGATGCTCCACTCCCTTCATCATCTTCGTGGCCCTGCGCTGGACTCTCTCCAGCAGTTCCCTGTCCTTCTTGAACTGAGGGGCCCAGAACGGGACACAATATTCCAGATGAGGTCTCACCAGGGCAGAGTAGAGGGGAAGGAGAACCTCTCTCGACCTACTAACCACCCCCCTTCTAATACACCCCAGGATGCCATTGGCCTTCTTGGCCACAAGGGCACAGTGCTGGCTCATGGTCATCCTGCTGTCCACCAGGACCCCCAGGTCCCTTTCCCCTACACTGCTCTCTAATAGGTCATTCCCCAACCTATACTGGAACCTGGGGTTGTTCCTGCCCAGATGCAAGACTCTACATTTTCCCTTGTTATATTTCATTAAATTTTTCCCCGCCCAACTCTCTAGCCTGTCCAGATCTCGCTGGATGGCAGCACAGCCCTCTGGCATGTCAGCCACTCCTCCCAGCTTGGTGTCATCAGCAAACTTGCTGATAGTACACTCAATTCCCTCATCCAAGTCGTTGATGAATATATTGAATAGTATTGGTCCCAGAACTGACCCTTGAGGGACTCCACTAGATACAGGCCTCCAACCAGACTCTGCCCCATTGACCACGACTCTCTGGCTTCTCTCCTTCAGCCAGTTTGCAGTCCACCTCACTACCCGATCGTCCAGTCCACCCTTCCTCAGTTTTGCCGTGAGGATGCTGTGGGAGACGGTGTCAAATGCTTTGCTGAAGTCAAGGTAGACCACATCCACTGCTCTGCCATCGTCAGTCCACCTTGTTACATCTTCATAAAAGGCTATGAGATTGGTCAAACACGACTTCCCCTTGGTGAAGCCATGTTGCTTCAGTCAGAAGGCTCTTCTGAAATTAGATTCATTTGATGTGCTCTCTATGTATTGTTTTACCTTCATGTGAGATGCGCTGATGAAAGAATGGAAAAGACTGTATAATGTAACTGTATTCTTGAGAAATCTTTATTTCTCATGTCCTTGCCTAATAGCGTGTTACAGAAAAATTCATTTCTAACCAGTTATCCCTACGTCGTCTTTAGGAACAGTAGACACAATGACAATTCCTTCAGGTGAAAGTATATTTTGTATGCTAACATAATTAAATGCAGACAGAAGGCATTGTTAAAAAAAAATTGCACAACTAGGGTCCTGTAGTCCCCTCTGTGAGAGAAGTTAAACAATGATGTATTCATGGGGAAACAGAAATTAGAGATTTATTGGAGCTATCTGCCAATGCAGTCCCTTTCCAAATTGGTGCCATTTCTCCACAGGAGTCCCAGGGCTTCTCCAGCTGTGATTTTTCTGGGTGCGCTTTTAAAGCTCTTAACCGAGATAGTACTTTGGCTTTTAGGGTTTTGTAATAAATCATATGAGGGTGGGGACCATGCTCTTTAATGCAAAGAGGTAAGGAGAAAAGAAAATTAAAAGAAAAAATGCAAAAAATTCACATTGTGAATCTTGCAGGATTCTTTCTTTTGTTGCTGAAATTTTGGTTTTGCTCAATGGTTTTAAATAGTTGCTTGCTTTCCAGGCTTCAAAATCACAGTGAATAGTCCGTAAGATTTCTTGCATTTTCTATGTGGGGAATCATTACTTGCATATACAGCATTTCCAGTGGCCTCATATTTGTGGGTTGTCAGTGTCTCTTCTGAGGACTGGATGACTTTACATCCAAATTTTTTTACTATCCTCCAGTCTGGAGTGTATTGTGTTTTTTAATGTGTGTATGTGTGATTAACTGTTATATCTGTTGACATGTTTGAATGTAATACTTACAGATTTCCATTAAACTCGGCAGGATTGAGCAGTTCTGGAAACAAATCATAAATAGTCCTGCAGAGCACTCCAAAATTCAGATACCCCAAGTATGTGAGCTACTGAAAGCTGGTGAGATTAAGTTTCAGACTTGCTAGAAGCAAGAACTGTTAGAAATGTTGTAAAGGTTACTGTCCTATTGTTTTTGCTGCCTGTTTGTTTGCAGATAGTGCATTTTTTAAAAGACATCTCTACCTTCCAATATATATCTTAACTGACTGAGAGCAACTTAAGGCTGAGAAGTTTAAATTCAACAAATAAAAATTAAGATGTCAAATTTGGAAAAAGCCCTGAAATCAATTCTTGGTATGGTTTGTTGACTTTTTTTAGTAAGTAAAATATTCTCTACCTGGTTTTCTTTGTTTACATAGCAGAGGAGCATTGCCAAAAGGAATGCAGAAGGATTTGTTTAGAGAAAAAGCAGCTCTCTAACTACTCACATAATCATGTGAATGACTAAATACATAATGGGATTATCTGGTGAAAAGTAAATGCATGGAAATCACTGTCTGAAAACTTAATTACCATTAAAATACATGTGAATGATACACCTAGAAACAAAGGAAGCTAGAAACAGGCTTTGATGACATAAAAATGGAAGCTGATAACATAACAGAATTTGGAGCTATGTTACCGAAAAATCTCGTATAATTTTCCCCAACTCTTGCTCTCTGCTTATTTGCAAGGCTGAACTCTCAACTCTGCCTAGTCACTGACTTCATCCAGAAACTCAGACAATGGGAAAGCAAAGACAAATTGAGCAACTTATGCAACTGCTAGAGTGAGAGCAGCAGAAGGAAAAGACAAAGCAAAGCAAAAGAGCTGGTACTAACAACCATGACATCTAAACCATCTGATGTAGTCTAGAGCCTGTGCTGTACTGCTCTGCCTGCCAGCATATTGATTTTAAACTCTGCATGGCACCCAGATGCTACAGTGATGGGCAATAAATAAATAACATTGTTTTGTTCACAATGAAGATGACTCAGGATGCTCAAGGGACAGGGAATGATTCACATGAAGCCTTCAGACCTCCATCAGCTGTAAGCTATTTTGCTTGCCCTCAGGAATTCAGTAACTGGCACAGGGAAACAGATAGCTATTAGCGTGTTACTGCTGTGCTTGGCTACTATATGTTAATTTACAATTGTTCCGTGTTCAAGTAAGTTGTTATTTATTCCCCAGATGGCTGCAGCGAGGATAGTGTAAGAAGCTGCGTGTACTAGGACGTGTGCCTGGTGGAAAGAATCCACCAAACTACACTCATTCTTTTCATTGCAAGAGGTGTGCAAAGAAAAAGTGTAGTTCAGCTTAAAGTTTTAATTTCCTTTTAAGTGGTCTGTACTTCTTCATGGCCATGAGAGAGCTCCATTTACTGCTGCATCCTGTTCTTGCTGAGCATGGATAGAACTTGTTGCTCTTGTGACTTTTCTCTGTTCAAGTCTAACTCTCTAAACTTTTCAGCACATGAGAATAGAAAGCTAACAAAACTCATCAGATCTGTCACAAATGTTATGTGAGAATGTAACAGCTTGGGGAACAGAGGCACAAATTAAAAACTTACTTGCATGGCAGCAAAATTACGGAGTTGGCTATTCTGAGAGGCAGCTAAAAACTCCAGGTGTCCTGGTTCCTTTTGCTTACCTGGGAGAATTTGAGGGCAAGATTCTATAAGCAAAAGAAAATTTTACACGGCCATACTGCACTGTTTAAAAGCTCTTCGTTTTCTCCTTTTATTACAACTTGACAATTGTGATTAGAAGCAAATGCCTAATTTGAGAAGGCCAGTTCAGGAATACAATTGCTGCCTGGGACTGTCTTCTGTTCTGTGTAAACCTACAGAACCATGAACATCCAGCTTCAGCCTTGTGCAGCATGGGATCCAGATGGATGTTTTTGCTGAGTCTGGGATTTTGTTTACAAATGCTTCCACTCTAAAAAAATACTAAAAGTTTTCCCACATACAGTTAAATAGTATTATCCATTAAAAAAACAACGAAACATTTGAATATCATATGTATTGAATACATTTCCTAAAGGTAGAGATGCTGAATTTTTCTGCTAGGTATTAACTCCTTTTTAAGCTTTTCTGTTTCTTTGTTTTATTTGTCCTTTGAATATGGGTTTTGACTACACTGTCTGAATGACTATTTTTTTTCAGCTGAAATTTTTTCCACGTTTCCTAATGAAAAGAGTCTCCTTCTGCTTCAGCAGTTTCATTTTTGCATTACAACAAAACAGTGCAGGAGGATTACATTTGTCAAACAAAATGAAAACATATTCAAAGGATAGATATTCTTTCCAAACACTAATGGAGTTCTTTGCCTGGGTCTACAATAGGAGTTTTTAACCACTGCAGAAGCTCGGTAAAACTTTCTGGAAGTTGGGCAATATAGTAATGCCTTGTACTTTATTTACCACCTTCCAGTTCAACTGTTTTACCACCATCAGCCAATGTGTCTTCAAGATACTTCATAGGGAGTCTCAGTATGTCTCATTAGCTCCAATTTATAGATAAAGCTACAAGCATTATTTCTTCACCCCTACTCCCATCTACAGAATGTCTCAGCCACCAGGTTTCTGAGCAGTGTAGCTTCTTTGCAAGCAGACGAGATATCCACTAAGGTCCATTGAAATACTTTATCTGCCTGCACCAAATGTTGGCTCAGCTCTCAGGTGACCTCTCCAGGGCTTTGTAAGCTCCTGGAATAAAATTTGTGATCCAACATATGGGAGACAGCAGATGTTTCCAGATCTTTAATCCTTGATAATACATAGCATGCTTTTGATTAAACATTAGATAGAAGATATTTGCTGTCTACTCAGGATGATGCTTAGGATGCTGTATAAGGAAAAGACTAATTCCTGTTGCATACAGCTGAGTCGTTACAGAGAGAAATTATTCTCTAATATCTACCAATGTATATCATGCTCTGCCATCTTTATTACTCACATCCAGTAGCCATGTATGGCTGCTAAAAATTTCTTTTGACTTCTTTTTAGATTCACTTAAATTTGACCTATTATTTTTATTTCATACTTTTTCTCATTTTTCATCCTGCGGTTTGGAACAACCATTTTCTTCATTGTCCATGAAAAGATTTCAGAAGACGTATGAGTATTCACTCTTCTCGAGACAAACATGTCAACCAAATTCTGTATAAAACATATGTTCTACTTTAATGTGGTTCAGGTTACCAAGTCATATCCAAAATGCAGAAATATCATATTTTGAAATGGAATGTTTTCATAATCTCTTCTAGAAATATATCTGAGCATGAGATATGCTGAAATCTCTAGCAGTAACCCAGAATTAAACAGGTCGATCTGAAATCCCTGACATGACCTGGAAATATGCAATTTTATAATTTCTAACTGCCACATGGCACTAAGAACAGTTTGAAATACATCAATTATTGCTTAATATGAAATGTAGTAATTGCTCTAGGACTGTGAGCAGCTCTCCAGAAGATAGTCTCTTTACCTGACATAGTATGAGTAAAATTGAGATTTATTAACTTTCTCTGTCTATATAAAAAAAATGTAGCAAAGTGCACCCTTGTATGGTGTAAGATCCTAGCTTGCTATAAATTTGACCTGAAAAGATTCACACATTAATGGTCTTTGCCCAAGACCTAAAGACCTGACTTGTAATGCAATGTGTTGTCAGGAAAGATTGTTTTGTCTGAGAGGTGAATTATAAAATGCGTTTAAAATTTTTTATCGCTTTTCAAGTTGCATTTGGATGAGGTGTTTACTGTCTTACAAGTGGTATGGTGTGACTTCTTTCTATAATGCAAGACAAAACACAGGAGGAGCATGGAAAGAAGGAGTCAAAGGCTGGTTAGTGGTGAATAGAAGAAAAAAAAATGTAGAAAATGAATTGAAAATTAATTATATGGAAGAGCTTGAAAGTGAAATAACTGGAGACCTGGTAATCTGGAAAGGGGGAAGTGTTTGAGACAGAGACATACAGGGCATTTTAAAGCATATGGACATTTATTTTTGTCATGTCTCTCTTTTCTGCATGCACCTCCAGTAAGTCTGACAGCTTTGTGTATTGGTTGTTGTTGAGGGGATTCCACTACCATTTCCTGACAATATTTATGGAGGATGTGTACCCACATTTCTGCTTGAAGAGTGCATCCAATGGGCTGTTTGAAGTACCCCAAAATATCTCTCAAATGGCAAGTATTTTGACTACATGTAGCTGCTTCTGTTTTTCATATGAGGTTTATGAGGAGATTGAGCGTAATGCAATGGGGCAAGTGATTCTTGACATAAAGCAGAGTCTGCCTGAGATCTTATTTTACTTCACAGCTATAAAAATAATTCTTGCCACAATTTTGAGTTTATACTTATGCTGAAGGATTTTGCTGTATGTTTTGTGATCAGTCTGCTGCATTTCCATCATCAAACTCCTTAAAGCAAACTTTCACTTTGGAAAGCAGTGCCCACACAGTGAGAAGCTAATTATCTGTTTCCACAGCAGTGTGCACAAATAGACCATTCTCAAAGTCACGAGGTAGCTACATGTTCAGTAATGTTTGCTTATTGTTCTTATGTCTCTTTGACGCATATTTCTGAAATATTTTTACTTGCAAGTTCTTCGTGGTTATTGGGTGTGCAAACTAAGTGATTCTAGTTAAGGTGTTTGCAGTCGATTTCTTTACACTGTGTTCCCTGAAGACTTCCATAATTCTGCAAGCTATTGCACACTTTCTTAACTAGCTGTTGGCAATACTTACCAAAAGATGCGTAGGCAAGTCTCCTGGTTCTGCACCGGTTGGCTGATCCAACCTCTAGCGACTTGTGTAAAAAAAGGCAGCCCCTCCAAAAATCCAGCTATGCTCGTTTTTCAGTTAAAATTTGGGGAAAGCAGTTAGTACAGAAATAAGATATCCATGGCTGTTGATTTTTTGGGAATGTATGAAAACCTTCTTGATTTGGTGGTTATCGTTACTAGTTAGTGACTTCCTAATTTAAATTTATTTGGATTTCGTCTTCCATTGGTCTGTAAGTGCTCAGTTACAAACTTGGCTGGTATATCATGTATCTACATCTTGCACTGACTTTGGACTCTTTGCATGTCGATAGCCCACAACTGGATCACTAGTCCTTCTGGATCCTTGGTGTGTCATGGCATTGTATTTAGGACCTGGGGAAACATTTCGTATATCCGGAAGTGACGTATGATCTGTGTCTTTTTTATTGTGCCTTCAGGGAAAGTGATGAAGAAATAGTTGTATCTCACAGTGAATGAGAGAATTTTTGCAGAAAATGGCTGGAGAAAGGTCAAATTTGTGACTATTGTATGTTGTGAAATGTACATTGTGAAACTAATGAAAATCTTATGAAATTGGTTTCTACTGAGTAGAGGAAAGGCAGAATATGGCCCATAGGGAGAAGCAATAAGTATGGAATAGGAATCATACAATAGTTTTATTTACATAAAGACTTAGTAAAACAATCTGTGTTATTTTAGCCGAGTCTGCCCGATTTACTATCCAAACACAATACTTAATGATACATATTACAATTGGCATCTGATCAGTACCGCATAAGCGGAATGTTGTTGTGCAATGTTCTGTCTTTGGAGCATTTCCTTTCTCGGTGCGTTACCAGTAAGATCTGCTACACAGCATTGGGAGAGAGTGCATGCAAGGGGGCAATGGCTCTGAATGTGCTTTTGGAAGATATGGGATAACATTTTGCTTTAATGATAAAATTGTGGTGTTTCTGATTGTCTATTCTGCTCCAGAGGCTGCTGCAGCCTTTGATCTGAGTTAGGTGAAGCTTGGCCTGGGGTTGCTCAGAGGCCTTGAGCTGCTGTAGTGCAGGATGCTTGGTCAGGTCCTGTGACCTGCCCTTCGCCTTCTGCTGCAATATGTTCCAACCCAGAACACTGAGCAGCTGCAAGGAGCCTGGCTGTGGCAGATGTGCAGTTCTGCAGTCACTGCTGGAAAAGTGCACAAAAGACCTTGCTTTGCTCAGAGGCAAGTGGGAATGAACATGATCTACTAATACAAAATACTTCATCCTCTGACAGTAATTTTTTTCCATACTCCTTTGTTGTTTGCAGTTTCATTTCTTCATTTTCTTTCTTTTCCTTTACTCTCATTGTGATGCATTAATGGCATCCTTTAGATGGCAGTCTCTGTGATATTTTGAATTTGTCAGTAGAGTCTGCTTACAAGATTATGTTAAAAACCCTCTCGGTCACTCAAGTTCATGCAAGAAACAACCCTGACTCTGTGAAAGGGCTGCATGCTGTGCTCACTAGCACACGTAGGGGTTCATTCCTACTTTTTCTGACATAAGGCTGGCAGGCCCTCATCTTTTCAAAAGATAGAGGATTGAAAAAAATGGTGGAGGTAGATATAATTCAGCTCACAGGTGAAATTCTGCTTTTTATAGCTCAATATTTCAGTCAAAAATATCTTTAGAATTAGCAAGCTCAGAACTAATTAGGTGATGACTGGGATATCTTTAGAAAGCAGCTGTCTGTTCCAGGATGTGCTAGGAAAATGTTGCTAGATAAGACACACCGCTCTGAGTCACCATGGAGCTGATGCACAGGGTGAAGTTCTAGGTGACTGCTTCTGGTCCTCCCAAGCTCCATTTCCTGACATTTTTCTATTAACTGAGACCAGACATATATTTCAGGAGGGTGTAGAACTGAGTGGTTTTGGTACTTTCAACAGTTAAAGACTGAGGCCCCATATTTGGAGGTGTTTCCTTCAATGTCAGCCAAATTTGACAGTTATTTCTTACACATTTCTGTTAGTACAGATGCGTAACACTGCTGTCACCAGGAAGAAATGTGACTTGTGGTCAGAAAGAGCTCTGAGGTTTGTATAATGCTTTTTTTCCTAGACAATTTTTTGTTCCTAGACCATTGTATATGACTGTGATTTCATAGCATGGCGCAAACCACTTTGCTGATGCTTTTGGTTTACTCTCAGTAAATCAGTAAAAGAAAGCATCTCATATAGGAAAAGGTTTCCCCAAAAACTAAGTACTCTGAGGGACACAGATGGAATAATTTCCATTTTCCTTTCTTTTCTTGGCCACTAACCAACATGACCAGTTTTGCTCTGCAGCTGTGCACTGTTGCAGGTTGGGCTAGATTCTGAAGCTGCTTCTTATTTGTCTCACGTCAGTGGGAAAGCGTAAAACTGGAAGAAACCATCTCCAGTATCGCAATCTACAAAGAGCCAAACCTTGTTCTTACTTTGAACTTCCTTTATCTAAGAAGGGATCTTCTACCAGGATCTCAAACTTTACAGGTTCCAATGCGCTTTGCAAGAGAACTTCTCATATGAAATACATATAACTGATGCATAATGGTATTTGTTCTGTTATAAATGCAGGCAAATGAGCCAAATCTTCAAGGGAATCTGTGTGTTCTAGATGTAGAGGGATGAAAATAAGTGAGGAAGGAGCTGAACTAGTGCTTATGTGCCAGCTAAGCAGATCATATGAGATCAGTCACTAGCAGGAAAGCCACGAGTAGTAGTGGAGCAAAAAGGACTCTCTACCTGCAGCAGTGCATGTGTGTCTAGATCCTTACTTTTTGGCAAGCTGATATGAATATGAGAGATCTTGAGAAGGATAATGGGTATTTGAATTGCTTTTTCGCTTTTGTTTGTTTTAATAAAGTCCTGAGATGTGCTTGGGAGCCCCAGTCAGTCCCTTTGTAGTGATGATGTCTGGAAAGTTGACAGGTCTGCTCAGGTGATGTACAGGTAGTTAACACAAATATAATAAAACTAACTTGCCATTACCATGTCTTTCCTCATCTTGGTCTGGGGTCTGTAGGTAAGGGAGAGGAATGTGGCCACTACTTCATATCAGGCTGTAGACCACATTAAAGAATTGAGAGCTGCAAATCACTCTTTTGCTTTCCCCATTTTATCTGAAGCTGTGTTCAGCATTTCCTGCAGCTGTGCATCTGGGCAACTCTTACTCAGCAATAATGCCAGTTCATCAATACCAGCTGTGGTTACTTGAAACAAAGTGGTGAAGGCTGCTTTGTTCAGAGATGTGCCACAATGCCGTTTTGTTTTGTCAGCTCAGTGACCGATTATAGACCTAAGGAGGAGAGATATTGCAGGCAACACTTGAACAGCCTGAAGTAGTGTAAATTGTATTATAAACTGTCTAATTTCTAGTATTCAACATACATCAAGCTCATTTCCAGGCTGAATGCATAGTCCATTGCATCAGTTGTGGCCACGGTGAGCCATGTGGGTGTGCAGAATGGCACTATGAAGAAACCCATAGCACAATCTGGCAAGTTCACACACGCACTCTTATATTAAAGCAAATGTAATCTCTACAGTGCTGGTTGAGTAATACTTTAAATTAAACAATACTTTAAATTAAGGGCCACTTTGATATCAAAAGGCCTCTGCAATTTTCTATGAAAATTCATAGAAGTCTTTTCTGAAACCTTTAAATTAAAAAAGAAAAATCATCATTAAAGCATTCATTCCTTATTGAGAGGAATTCAACTTGTCCTTCTTTAGTTTGAAATAATTAACAAGTCTGTTTTCCGCTTTTCAAATATGGTGTGCCGTAATAACATATAGCAGCTTGACAGTGAGTAAGGACTGTTTATCCCTTTGTAGAGTCTCAAGCTACTGTATTGAACTTTTGCTCTTCTCAACTGTATAAAGCACAGTTATACCCTGAGAAGTGACATTGTGAAAACCCCACAGCAAGTATCTTTATTTCATGTCCTTAGTCATTTTACAACATACTTTGCCCAGTTCAAAAGGGTAAAGATGTTATTTTTTAAGAGCTGTTGTTGCTACCGCGCTTGGACATCTGCATCTGGAGTTCTCTCCTGTTTGCGTGTCATTAACGACCACTTTGGTCTGGCTGGGGCATGTCGCATGTATACTTGGTGTGGACATTAAATGGGTCAGGTAGATTATATATTTTAAATACATGAGTTTATATACACTGAAATCAACTAACGTATTATAGGACTGTAACATATATTGCAAATATTTTCAGTCTGTGTTTTCATAAAGACATGCTGGCCTTTTTCTGTGCAGCACCTATCTTTGAGTGAGTTCTGCATCTCCACACAGGTTGGGATAGATCAGTACTTTGTATCTAGAGCCGTATATTAAAGCCTGCTTCCTACTTGCTTTTGGGGATATTTAAGGATCTTTTTCTGTATTTAATTTTATTACTATTAAATTTATTACTACAGAAAACAGTTACCTAGAAAGAAACATATTTTCTGATATTTCTGAGATTTGGAATTAAATATCAGTTTTGGGAAAGCTTCCAGGTAGATGGAGGAGAATTAATTGGTGATGGAGAACACTTTTTATGTCTGGGCAAAATATTCCCCTGCCTCTTACCCAGATTCCTCCAGGTCACGCTTTGTACTTTTGCTCCTTTTGGCATCCAGAGGCTGTTCCACAGCTATAGCCATTTTATTTGTGCTTGTATACTATTGACTGCAGCACTGTTTGTCATTTCTGGCCTGCGTGCCACAGGTTCCCTATCAGCGACATGAGAATTTAGTTAATATATTGCATTTTATAGCTTCCTGAATGAAATAAAAATGTCCTGATCAAATGGACTGTAAGCCTGTAGGATATATGTAACCTGCGTTTATGCACTACCAAACACAAACATCTCCACAGCTGTTTAGACTAGTACCTTTGAGTACGTATTTAATTAACAGTAAGAAAACTAATTCCATCATATTCCAGTCACACTGAAAAGGTAGCTTGGAAATGCTTTTGGCATTGATCAGTTCTTCTGAACTGCCCCATAATGATAAAAATGGTTTTATGCACTGAACGATGTTAACTTGTCCTACTGCTGATTTTGGGCGCAAAAGATGTATCAGGTGACCGCATGTGCCTACATTTAACTGGGATCAATACCATCTTAGTTGACTAACTAGGATACATGTGCCAGATACACATATCTTTCTAGGTGAACTAGAACTACTTGCTGTGTGCACAGTGGACTATATATTGCTAAAGGCTAAGTGAAAAATATTCTGCATCTTGAGCATGAAAAGACATGTTCTATCCCTATATTTTGAAATTCCAGCTGGAGATAGTGTGGACTAGAGGAATTATCACAGAATCTCAAGAAACCACAGCTTTGTTGCAAGAATTTTTTTTTTATCTCTTCTGCTGTTTATCAAAGGACTGTCAAGAACTGGGAGCCTCTGATCTTGATTTCTCACTGAAATTAAGAGAAGTAGCTTTGTGTAGGTCTTGCTGAACACTTTCTGAAACACTCCAGCTGGCATGATAATTTGCGAGCTATACTCGTTCAGCTGCCAAATTGTTTGTGAACTGTATTCCTTCCATTGATTGTGTTCTAGTCTCCTAAATGAAACAGCTGTGGATGTATTTACAGCCTGAGAAAGCTGGACCAGTAATAGAAGCTTGCAGTTTTAGTCATTGCTCATCAGCTGACGTAAAGGCAAAACCAATTGGGAGCGTATGTTTACTTTCTCTTATAGCATCTAACTGTGCACTCTTGCCATTTAACTTGGATGAAACAAGACTTCCGATAATTAGGGTCTGTGAGGGCATATTAAGTTCCAAATATCTTAAGGACAGACCGGAAAAGACTTTGGAAAATACATCTATATATTCTTGGGAGTGGTGAAATATAAAATAGTTTTACAAAGTAAAGAATGAAATACAAAACCAAGGATCAAGTTATCTAGTGATGAGTCTGTAATTAAAAAAAAAAAAATCTAAAATCCGCTCTTTGTTTTCAAGTATCCTGAAATTCTGTTGCCTTAAGCAGGCCTCCCTATAAATCCTTGTACAAATGCACTTAAGTTGCTTCTGAAACTTGAGTGACTACAGAGAAAATGTTCCTGAATTTGTATTTATTTAGAGAATTCCCTTTATTACAACAAACCCATAAATGCCTTGAGGATACTTTATTCCTGTGTTTGGTTTAGAAAACAACCTCTAATTGATAGCAATTATCATAGAGTGTAACCAAAAGAGGGCAGCAGTCCAATATGTTTTTTCTACCAAGTAGACAAGAGAATGAGTTTATTTACTGTTTTATGAGATCTGCTGTGTTATTAGAAAGGAAAAATGCTATGGATATTATTTCCTATTGGAAATGAAGTTATTAAAACAATTTGAGAGATAAAAGATGCTTCACAGCTTTTGTGTAAAAACTGCAAACTTAGTTTTATTAAATTGTTATTAATTGGACACTGCCTCGAGGATGTGGCAAGCAGTGAATAAACCACATTGAGAGGAGGCACTTGTCAGAGCAAGTGAAGTATGTCCATTTAAACACTTTCATGCTGGACAATTCCTACATGGGACTTCACCCCATAGTGACAAAAAGAGCCAACCAAAGCCCCAGAAAAGAATCAGCTTCCAAAACCATGAAGAACTGCAGAAAGGACCAGAAAGACTGGCTGAGGCATTTTTCTTACCCTCGAAGAGTGAACCTGTCATTGTTTCTAGTGTGTGATCTTAATACCTGTGTGCTTCAACTTTCCAGGTGATGTTCACAAGGGAAATTACTGGGTTACTGAAATGGTCTTCACAGGACTTCCCAAAGCCCTGCGAGATCAGGGAAAAGGTTCCCAGTTACTTCGTTTGTTGCCAAATCAGCTGCAGTCTGGTGGCATCACAAAAGTGCCTGAAATTGTGTAATATACAAATGTGCACCTTAATGCTGGGTTTTATATTATCAGTGGAGTTAAAGACGCTGTAACAAAACAGAAGCTACCACTATTTGGGGGGGAAAAAAAAAAAAAGGAAATAACTGTTTATTTGGCTTATAGTGCAGAAAAATTCCCCAAAACAAAACCAAAATAACAAAGCCCTCAAATAAAAAAGCCTTTACTCCCACCCCCAAGCATTTTCAAGTTCAAACACCTCACAAATCAGAGCACGTAACATCTTCCAAAACATAGAAAATCCCTTAGGAAAAGGTTTCTCATAATCACAAATTTCCTTTCAGGAGATTGCTCAACAACTCTTAAGCAACATTTCCATTATGTCCAAAGCAAAACCAGAAGCTTGTAGCGTTCCAGCGTGCATTCACTTGCTGCTGTAAATGAGAGTCTCCTCTTAGTCTGCTTTATTCCCAGCACCTTTGCAAGGTGAATATGAATTAGGAACATAATCCTGGTAAATGATTTTCACAGTTGTGTTGTTATCACCTTGTTAATGCTTTTCATACATTTCAGCAGGACTAATGCCTGATATTCCACCAGTGTGGTACGCCACTGCACTTTGGCTAGTTGAAGGCTGTTCAGGGACCATTTATTCATTCATTTTAAATGCTGAAAATCCCACTAGCATTTTCCTCTGTCTTAGTTTATTTTTACTAGCTCAAGGTTCCAGGCTGAAGATGGACATGGGGAATAAATAAAAGAAAAAAATAAAATGTGCGATTCATATACTTTTGGCCTCAGGACAGAAGCAGTTTGTCCAAAAGAAGCAGGGTGAATAGGATTTGGTTTTTCCTACGTAAAGTTTTAAGAGAAAAGCTACTGGAGTAAAGGGCCACAAAGACACTGATAGGTGAAAAATGATGAAAAATTTGCCTGCCTTTTTAACAACTGCCACCTATTTTTGTGCCTCTTGACTTACTCTGTTATTGGATAATTCTCATTATACAACTTGGAATTGCTACTGAATTTTATTTCAGAAGGGAAAAATGAATTCATTCTTTGTACCAGCAAAAGAAGGCTTAACCTCCGGCAGAAATTCTCATTCTTTCCTTCGTCTCCCTGATGTTATTTTTTAGGCAACTGCTATCAGCAGATGTGAAGGAATTACCATGTTTTACTCACAGGCCTGCAGCCTCATAGTTCTTTTAATTAGTGCAGCACAGTTAGCATCAAGCCAAATTTACAAGCCAGGAGCATTTGACATCAGCGGGAATTGTCTCAGAAAGGAGTGTACAATGTGACTCCAAAAGAGGCACTTGAATTCCTCAGGCTCTTTGTTAAATAAACAAAATGTTGATGTTTGTGGTGAGTTAAACATCTGCATTTCACTTTGAGCATTAAGCGAACTTTGAAAATGCAATTTCCCCTGTTTTTATTAAATTCAACAGTTTAACAAAACTTGGCCGTCAGAAGTACTTCTAAAAGGAGTGACCAATAAAGAATAGTGTCTTTTATTGTATTGAAAAAACAGATGTACTATCCTTTTTCTTTTTTTGGTGGCTCACACATGTACACTTCTTGTGGTTGGTGGTTCCATTGCTGGTCTTACTGTGTTTACTTTTTGTCTATATGGTCATTAATTTATATGTTAAAATTTAAGGTTTTTCTTCTCAAGAAAAAGCTGTATAGGAAGAGCAAAAAAGAGGATCAGTCCTATAGTTATACTCAAAGATTGTTTTATTTTGTGAAAAGGAGGAGTTTCAACATGATCATCTACATTTTTTTCAAAAAAAGCAAAAGCACAAAATTATTTAGAAATCTAAATATCTCCTGAAAAACATTTGAGAAAACGTGGGCTATCACTACTTTACATTAAGCCCAAGAAGAATTAAAGATGTGTATGTTTTTTTGCTGTTGTTGGGGTTTTTTTGTTTTGTTTTTAATAGATTTGACTGACTTTGTTTTTTTGGTGAGCAATTTACTTTTCAAAATGTACTATTTCAGACAATACAGGATGAAGAAAAATATGTCCCAGGAAACCGTTACAATATTTACAAAACCCACTTGATATCTGAATTTGATTAACAAAGAGATTTGGATGCCATTCAGAAAACCAAATTCTGCTGAACGGGGTTTGGTCTCACAATGTCCTGGTCCACTGCCCTGGTCTACTTGTGGGATGAAGATGTGGGCTGAAATTTCTTCTTGGATTGAACAGGGCAGTACCAATGCTCAGGTAACTCATATTTTGGATGATTTTCCAAGAGAAAAAGGTGAAAATTGTTGTTGCTGCGAGCTGTATTCCTTATTTTACATGGTCAAGGACGAAACTGCTGCAAGTCAAAAGGTGAGGAGAGGAAACTCTGAAAGAAGTTCACAGGCAGGAGCTGACAACAGTTCCCTGAGGCTGAACAAGCCACTTGTCACTGATCCAGGCAAGCAGTGTTGGCCACAGCTGGCTCCTTTCTTCTCCCGGAGAAGTGTTCAGAGGACGCAGCCAGCATATTCCCGCAAAAGCCAGCCCTGCTCCCTCACGTACCCGTGCCTGGCACCAGAGCCATCCTTGGACCGCCCGCAATCTGCCACCCAGGAGCAACAGGATCGCCGCCTTCGGTTCACAGGGGCAGGGACATGTAGTTGTCTTTTTTTTTTTTTTTTTTTTAAATTGATCGAATTCTGTCTCTGTCCTGCTGGCATTATTAAGTATGTCTGATTCGTTTCTGCTTGAATGAAATTACTTGTTTAATCTCAAATGATCTATCTTAATTGGCTGAGTATGTGGAAACATTTCGGTTTGGGATTGATCCAAAACAATAACCACAAACTTTTTTTTCCTGTTGGTTACCAAACCAAAAAAATCAATTAGTTACATGGTTTCTGTTTTAACATCAGCTGCAGAGGAACTTGGTAGTATTATCCCTTTGGACCTGAAAACTGACATGGAATGTGAAGTCATGTATTAAAATCAAAGCAGGTTCAGAGAAGCAATGAGGATAGAGAATAGAGGGTAGTTCACTGTTTTAGATGTATTTCTTTCTTTCTGATACACTTGAATTCAATCTGAATTGATACTGGCATCTCTTAGAAGTTGATATTATTTGGAATCAGGGTTTCCTTTGACTGTGTGTAGAAATAGAGCTGGAAGGTCAGTTCTGGATATGGAACCTAGTCTCTTTTTAGGTAATGTACACATTCGGGTTCAGGATAGTATTCACTTGTCATTAAATAATGAGAGCAGCAGATTTAAATCAGAACATTATGACAGGTTTAAAACTTGTTAAATGTCAGCAATTTTTTGAACAAGGGCTTCATATTTTAAATCAGCATCGGATTTACAACTTCCAGGCAGTGTGAGCTTCAGTGTCTTCAACTGGGATTTCTAGATCAGGTACATCTCTGGTAAAGGGAAAATATAATGTGAAGGAAGAAACAGGATGAAAAAGAGAAAAACAATTTTTCACGCTTGTCTTACTATAATGTAGTAGAGAATAGCAATGGAAATAGTGCTTTTAGAAACTATCCAACGCAAATATGATTTAGGGAGGTGACTGAGAGCTTTGGCTGCATCTTGTTGCAGAAACGAGTCAGTTGTGTGATGGAAAAACTCATGTCACCTCTCCCTTAGAGCCGAGCAGAGGCTGTGGTTTCTTCTTCCCCTTACGGTACATCTACTTCTGAAGTGGTTGATTCTCAGATGGAAAATAGGAATTAAAAAATGCATTCTCCTTTGTCCAAGCACAAATTAAATAACTATAATTTGGTTTATTGACTGTGGCAACGGAGAGATGGAAATAGCTTGCCCAGGTTCTGGTTATGGATGCACTCACCCCTCCTTCTTTCTCTTCTTCTTCAAGCCCTCCACTATCTCAAGCTGTCACTTGGCATGTTGGCAATCGAATGAAATGTGTGCAAACAGTTATTTCACATTGTAATCACAGGAACAATGTTAAAGTAGTTACCTGGAAAATTGAGCTTGGATTAAGTTGAACACAACTGCCAAGACTATCTCATACGAAGAATGCAGTAAAAAATATGAAGTAAAGTTAGAAGATGATGTTTTGGGTAGGCTAGATACGTCATTAGAGTCAGCCCAGGGGTCTGTTTTGATAAATCATCAATATTATTATTTTTGTAGATTTTGTTTGGTTGGTTGGTTGGTGTTTGTTTGTTTGTTGTTTTTTGGTGTTTTTTTTAGTACACAGGATTTACAGCCAAAAGTCATAACCGGATGCTGCAAATATTTGAAAAGGCTACACTGAAAACTTTAACAGTCCAAATCACACTTTTGAATCACTGCAAGATGTAATACAGATTTCCCGTCAGATCTACTCATGTCCGTCTCCAAGTCCAGAGTGTCAGATCATATTCAGGTTTTCTTAACAGCAAGGAGGGCTTGGAATGTAATTAAAAGAAAACAAAACCTGATGCACAAGTTCTGTGGAAAACAATGAGTGAGTCAGTAGCCAGGATTTCTGGGAAACCTGAAAAAAGGAGAAATTAGTCAGCTAAGAGAATCTTGTACTGTAGCAAAAAATTTTTCACTGTGCCCTTGGAGCCAAGAAGGCCAATGGCATCCTGGGGTGTATTAGAAGGGGGGTGGTTAGTAGGTCGAGAGAGGTTCTCCTTCCCCTCTACTCTGCCCTGGTGAGACCTCATCTGGAATATTGTGTCCAGTTCTGGGCCCCTCAGTTCAAGAAGGACAGGGAACTGCTGGAGAGAGTCCAGCGCAGGGCCACGAAGATGATGAAGGGAGTGGAGCATCTCCCTTATGAGGAAAGGCTGAGGGAGCTGGGTCTCTTTAGTTTGGAGAAGAGGAGACTGAGGGGTGACCTCATTAATGTTTATAAATATATAAAGGGTGAGTGTCACGAGGATGGAGCCAGGCTCTTCTCAGTGACAACCAACAGTAAGACAAGGGGTAATGGGTTCAAGCTGGAACACAAGAGGTTCCACTTAAATTTGAGAAGAAACTTCTCAGTGAGAGTGACAGACACTGGAACAGGCTGCCCAGGGGGGTTGTGGAGTCTCCTTCTCCGGAGACATTCAAAACCCGCCTGGACGCCTTCCTGTGTAACCTCATGTCAGTGTTCCTGCTCCGGCAGGGGGATTGGACTAGATGATGTTTTGAGGTCCCTTCCAATCCCTAACATTCTGTGATTCTGTGAAATTCCTCTAAACAAGTAGGTCTTTGTGGTGCTGATTTGATGACCATAACGAAATATTTGAAGGTACTGCTAGTGGCCAATATTTTCTCCCTGTGCTGAAGTATGTCCTAATAACCTGCACTGGCTGTGATGATGAGTTTGCTGATCTGGATACTGAGCTGAAACCCTTTTGCAAGCCTTGGTTTCACAGCATTAACTTCAGCTTTGTATATACTTCTTAGGCTGTAAGGTCCTGACATAGCATTATCCACTTCCCATCTGCCTTCCCATTCCCATATTTTTGCTAAAAAGTAATATATGGAAGCACAGGGAGAGGAAGCCACAACTCTTCTTTTACTCTGAAACTGCCTGCAAACTAATCTCCACTTAAGTTTTATACTGGAAAATATTTATTACACAGAAAAACTGTCTTAAGAGCTTGAGTTGATATTTTTTCTCAAGTTTTTCTGTTAGTGTCTCCTGTGAAAACAGTTTTATAAAAAGATGGAAGAAAGAAAGGCTAGCTCACCAAGTGCCCCATGCCTCACTCTACATGTGCTAGATCGATTACTTTCTCTGTTTCTTGGTAAATAACATATCACTATATCCAGAGAATCAAAGAAAAGAAATGGTTGGGAAAAAGTTGGGTCAGTACTTTGTGAAGTTGTGGAGTTTTTGCCCTTCTGTCAACAGTTAAACTGATTTTACAATGATAATGCCAAAATCAGTTGGGATATGAGTGCAACGTAATAGCCTCCATTTGATCATTGCGCTCTGGTTTGCAGCTGCCAATAATCTTCACTAGCATTAGCTGTCCCTAACACCTTAGTTGTTATTTTTACAAAAAATAGCAAGGATTGGACCAAGCTCCCTTCTCTAGAGGTGATCAGATCAGGATTAGGATTGCAGAGGCAATGCAGTAATACCAACTCATCACCTTTTACTTGGTTATCATCGACTCAGTCCCAAATCCCAAACTTTCTGCCATCAGAGTAAATTACATGATTAGTTTATCTCTTTTTTTTTTTCTTTCCTTCCCCCTCCCCCATGTTTCTGTAATTCACGTGAAGTCTATCAGCCTCTGCTTTGTTTCCTATTTTTACTGTTAAACAAAAGTGAGATCATGACTAAGAGGTCAAACATCATGCACTGGGAATAAATATACGGGATTTTTTTTCAACGTACTTGAAATATCTTTTCTTTAAGTGCTCTAATATTATTTTTCACAAAACATCAAGAGAATCATTTGACTATTCTATCATAACTTTTCCATCTTGTGAGTGGAATTTATTCTTAGTGCATAGAACAGAAAACACAATAAATTTCTAGATTTCATAGTTTGTCTAATTATGTGTTGTATAAAACATGTAACATCTTAAAAGGCAAGCAATATAAATAATTGCCTAATGTTTGAATTTGGAGTTTCCTTTAAAAACTTTGCCTCCTGAAGCAAATGTTTAATTCTATCCCAAAGTAGAAGCTGAAAATAAATATTGCTTTGAGTAGAATAATGTGGAACCAAATATGAACCTCCTGCTTATCTAGTGAGCTGTGCAAAATATGCACAGTGGGATTTTGGTCAGGAAAATGTCAGATTAATAATTGAATTGATGTCTTTCTGCAGAGGGAATAATCAGAGATTTTTTGTGTGTGTGTTTAATCTCTCCAGATAAGGCAATTTATATAATAATCAATAATTGATATGAAATGGAATCAATATGAAATAACCAACATTTCATATTGATTCCATGAAACATCTTGATTTAGGATCTTTGGCTTTTTTGTGGATGGCATTGCATACTGAATCACACTTACCAAAAAGGAGTGAGTGATGAGTCCAATAGATTAGCATCTATGACTTCAAAATAGAAATGCAGAATTATTAAATACGCAACTCTTATGGAAAGTTTAACATGAAAACTCAGTGTGCCATTACATACAATTCAGGCAAAAAAGAACAGCAATACCATGACAGACTCTTGGTAAGCTTTGTTTATTTATATTCACACCTCTAAATGTAACTATTGAAACTCTGGGAGGCATAATCCATAAGATTTCTCTGGATTTTTCTCATCAAGAATATGTTATGAAAATAATTTGATCATCCTGAGACAAAGAATTGGAATATATGAATCTAATATGATATGATTTTTAGAAATATTAATCATGGGTCTGACTCATCACTTTCCGCTATAACTCTGAACTCCATTGGCAGTAACCACATGTACAGCCTTTGGTACATACTTGGCTAACGGATCTAACAGATACAGCAGCTTTGAAACTGGGATCAGAAATGTAAAAACACCTCAAAAACTAGTCATACATGGATGCAGATCAAAGTCTAGAATGGAACAAAATATGTGCTTCTTGAGTCTGGATTTCTATTTATTTTTTACAAAGTAGGTGTTTGAGAACATGTATTTTATTTCCATAGTAATCTCAGAATGAAAGTAGCCAGTTTTATAAAGAATAGCCTTACATTTGGTTACAATGTACATATTAATTGCTAGTATAATAATTATTTTAAAATCAACTGTCTTTTTCAGTAGTTTGAATTATCAAAGCTCCTTTGATTTCTCTCAAAGAATACTTTTGAAAGTGCTAATCACTCTAGACATTTTTTCCATCTTCTCTCAGTAGTAACACTTTATAAGAATTCTTTTTACATTGTATCATGATAAGTCCTGTATTTATTAATAGCCCATATACTGTTAGTAGTGTTTAAAAGAAATCACTGTCAAGTGCAAAAGTTCTGTGGTTTATGTTTTACCATGGCACATTGCAAGCTGCAGATTTCTCAGCATTCGGTCCTGGGCTGTCTTTGAAAGAACCTCCTGGTCCTACCATCCAGGATGAAATGTGCATTGGGTTAGGCAGAATTCCTGAGAGAGGTTTAAACGATTTAATTTTGTCTTATGTAAGCTATAGTTCCCAGAAGCTCATGAAGAACAAAATGAATCATTTGCCTTGATTAGATTATAAAATTATCTGGTTTCATACCTGAAAAGAGTTGTCAATGATGGGTGCTGGTTCAGGGATGAAAGAAGACATGCAACAGGTAGGGATAAGGCAGTCAAGGATGTATAGAGAATAGAAGACAGGAAAAGATCACTGGGGTGAAAAAAGGACAGGAAAGGCATTTGCCATTTGTACAAGAAAACTGCAGATAGAGATGAGGTGGCAGGATGAGCAAATCCGCAATCTGAATGAGAGCAGCTCAACTGGGCTGACAGACATTGAGCTCCTTTCAGCTTTATTTCGTTTTCCTTTATCTGTTAACCAAGAAACAGGTATTATTTCATGTTCCACATGGGGGTCAGAGGCAGGGAGAGATTTATTTATGGTCGTCCAGGAAGTCTACAGCAGAACAGGGAACTAAACTAGGAATTTTTGAGTTCCAGACCAGTACGCTAACCATGGGACAGCTCATTTCCGCTTCGTGGGAGTTTCTCCTGCCAAATTGCATTAGATGAGAACGAGTCCCTCTTGTTTACATTCCTTTAAAACAAACCTTCATTAGGAATGGATTCAATACATCACAAATACACTATCAAGATTACAAAGAAATGTTTAATAAATCTCTAAATCCTAATGATAGGATTGGCTGGTGATGTAAATGAAAATAACATCACAAGATTCAGGAAAAAAGTAAGTAAGAGTTATCTGAGGAGAAAAGTAAGGTCAATTTCTGATGCAAGAAAAAAAAAATTGAAAAGACTGAGAACTTTTTCTGAATTGGGAAAAACTTGTTTGTGTTATTGAATATGCCAGAATAATTTAAAATCTCATTTACTATGAAATAAAATCTGCTTGTTTGAATACCATGTCTCAACAAAACCCCTGGGGCTGTTTACATAAAAGAAAACAATCTGCCAGTGTTAAAAATTTTACTTACGTCCCTCATTTCCCAGTTCTTTCTTAAGAAAAAGAAAACAAAAAAAAGAAGAAAAAAAAGGAAAATGAAGAAAACTTTTGGGCAGTGCTCTTAAATCTACAGAGATCAGACTGTTGCAGGAGCCAACTGTTGCCTAGCTGCTGTCCTCCACAAAGGATGTTGCTCAAGTCATTAATGGAAAAAAACTGCTTTAGAAACAAGGAAAACTGTTTATGCTGAGCATCATGGATCCTTACTAGATTATGAGTATCGCTTAACACCTTGAATATGCTGTAGTGATGCTCTTTATTTTTTAGGGAGACAGTGCATTCCACACCACAGTTCCAGGACAAACACCTCTGAGTTTATGTGTCTGTTACTGTTCTGGACATAAGTCAGGTTATGGTTTACGTATGGTAACTGTACAGAGACACCCAATCTGTCTTTTATCTTTTTTTAATTTTTTTTTTCCCCTAGGTACTTACATACTCCAGAGGTCATCATATCCCTTTCCAAATGTTTTCTCCTTTTTTTTTTTTTTTTCTCCTCTAATGAAGATTTTTCTAGCTGCACTAAGCTTAGGTCTCCATATTGCCAGTATTATTCCTTCCATGGCTTTTTCTCTAACCAGCCATGCAGTCTGGTCTGTATTTTGACTGCGAGTGAACAGCCATTCACTCCTTTGGTGAGTGCAGTCCTGGTCCTGCTGAAGTCGATGGGGGTTCTGTCTTTGACTTCCATGAGGTTTGACTTTCAGCCTGTGCCTTAAATGAGTGTCAGAAAGCTCACAGTGACAGCAGCTAGAGATTTGACTGAATAGATCTACAAAGCTGGCATTGCTGGTAATACAGTAAGATCTGCTTATGAGAAGAGACAGGTGAATATGTCTTGTGGATGTGCAATGGTAGTTGCATATACATGTCTCCAGATGCAGGATTTGTTCATAAACTGATGACAATCACAGAATCACAGAATCACAGAATGTTAGGGATTGAATGGAAAGCAATGCTCTCTATGTAAATATTTTTCTTTTTTTTTTGTCCTTTTTTTTTTTTTTTTTGGTATTTAGGGCTAATATTAAGCAGTCAAAATCTAGGTATAGGAAAATGGGTGAAAGTACTTAATATTGGCCCTTTCTACTGTCTTATAGTTTTGAACACTTACGTCTTTTCAAAAATAAATATCTGAGTTTCTCTTGCTACCCAAAAGAACATGATTGTTTGTTTAATGTCTATCAGAAAAATACAGATATAAAACTTCTTTTACACATACACATGTTCCTTTCTACCCAACACTGGAGACTTATCTTGTCATCCTAAGTCTATACTAGGAAGGGGAGATACGGTGCTTGCAAGAATCTTTAGGGCTACATTCCCTTTCCTCAACTTTTTCCCTCACAGCATATGGTGTATCGACTGTGCTGTTTGGTTACTGCCTTTACGTTCCTCTTTACAAAGGAGGACAAAGGTTACAAAGGTTTTTTTTTGTGGTGTTGTGTGGTAGGTTTTGTTTGTTTGTTTTTGTTTGGTTGGTTTTTGTTTGTTCTTGTTTTTTGTTTTTTTTTTGTTTGTTTGTTTGTTTGTTTTTTGGTGTGTTTTTTGTGTTTTTGTGTGTGTATTTTTTTTTCCTTCACTGATTCACTGCTTAATCTAAATTATCTGGTGTTAGAAAGCTGTTGTTGATGTCCTAGATTGTTAAACCAAATTATTTCTGTAGGTTTCATTTTATTGCCTGTATCCAGACCTGAAATTTAGCAGCATGGCTTCCTTGCTAGTGTTTCAGTGAAGCAAACTCTAAGTACAGTTTCCTCTTTTACCTTCCGCAGCAGCAAAACACTTATGCAAAGTTTGTCCCCAGAAACATTCTGGAGAAATGTACCATGATATTCTTCTACTTCAGTGAGGGCTGAGCTGTGTAATGGTAAATAATCTAATTGCTCAGTCAGCAAAATCTAAAGCAATGGTGATGCCGTTGCATGGTTGTATTCCATGTTTCAAGCTGTAACTCATTTTCCCTCTGAATGAAAAAGCCACTAATTCTAAGGAAACAGATTATTTAACAGATTTGAACATTTTCAATACTTTTCTCATTTTTTTCCTATTAGCCTGTTCAAAACTGTTGTGGTTAACCTGAAGACCCATGTCAGCAGTGCCACAGGTTGTGTACAAGAGACTTGTGCCAGGCACAAACCAGCTTGTTGCTATTTGGTCTTCCAACGGCCTCGGTACAGGTACTGTGTCCAGTTGTGGGCACTGTTTATAGAAAGTGCAGGCTAATTTGCTGTTTGCTCAACATGATGAAGCAATCACATGAACATTATGTTTTAGGTTATTAGTTTTTTCTTGAGTTTAACTTTTTACTATCTAAATTTTTAAAAAAGAAGGTTGTTTCATAACCTGTTACTGTTTCCACCCCCCATTGCTGCCGAGTTTCTTTTTTTTTCTTTTTTTCTTTGCTTTTTTTTTTTAAATGTTGGCTCAGAAAAACTTTCCTCTCTTTTTGGATTCAGCTACAGTTTATATGTTCCCTCCAAAAGATAACATACATCTTACAGAGATATTAACAGCTCATGGATATTGATGCAGCCCATCTACAGCTAACCCTTAATATAGCTAAACTGCTGTATAGCCAAATAGGTTCTCAGTGATTTATCTCCAATTTATTATTCTGTTGTCAATATACTTCAGCAAATATAAGGACATACAACTTAAAACATTTAATATTACTTGCTGTACACAGCAGATGACAAATATCAGATTGCGCTGAATTTCGTCAAAGAGTAGATTCTGGCAAAGAAAAGATACTGTGGTCAGTACTCTTACAAAACTCCGAGTCACTCTGACCTAATCTTTTTTAATACTGTATATTGCTTATGATATGTGCTCCTCTGCCTGTGACATTTACTGCAGTTATTGGGGTTGCTGGGATTTGCTGTTTTCACATTCACATTATGAAAAAAGTGTTTTCAAAGTGAAACATGGAAACGTGAGATCTGAAAACAGTAATGTTTCTTGGCTTTCTGACTCCGAAGGTGTCACGAAACAGACAGTGATTTCATACCACCACGATTTCCTCATTTTTATTTTTTCATTCAGGTATGGAATTTTTAAAAGTCATTATTGAACATTGATCAGCTGTCGTGGTTTGTTTGAGGGGTGACAATAAAACCGTGGCAGGTGTATTGTTATCCTCCTCTCCCCCGCCTTCCCCCTTCAACCCCTGCCTCTCCTCACTTCCCGCTAAGGACAGGTGATTGGGAGGGAAAGAAGGACAGAGAGAAGAGAGTTGGAAAAAAATAAAAATGTTTTACTAATGCTACTAATAAAAATAGAGAAAATAATACAAAATATACAGAACCAATCTTGAAAGTCCCGGCAGCTGCTCCGGCAGATGTAGGGCCGGCACCCGAAGGCCTGGACTGGACTCTGCAGCCAACCAGAACTGGATTCAGTCTGTCACTAGGCCTCAGTTCGCAGGGACAACTCACAAGGTCCTCTCCCAATGTCGGCCATAAGGAAAAGGGGCGAGATCCTCGTGATCCCCCACTTCTATATGAAGGATCACGTCAATGGGATGGAATACTTTAGTTGGTCAATTTTCAGTTCACCTCCTGCTTGCACATCTCACGAGATGCATCATTATCAATGACCTTGCATTCCATTGCTGTGTCTACCAAAACATGTACCTAACTTTCAGGAAAACTGCAGTTAGTAAGAGGACTTTAGCTGACAGGGAAATTCACTAAAAGAGAAACTTGTTTTTAACAAAACCAGGAGATCAGCATAGAGTGTGATGTTGTCATGGGATGTACAGTCCCAGACTAACTCAGGATGCATGTAATAGTGCAGTAAAAAAAAAAAAAGAAAATTAATTCTGATCCATTAATACATCTGAAAAGTATAGCTGCTAAGGAAAAATATTACACATAATGTATTTAATAAACAATAAATAGGCAATTTAAAATTTATGTCCTCAGAAAATGTACAAGTTTTCTAATCAATCTAAAAGGGTAGTATCATTATTGGTGATTTATGTATTCCTAACTGAGCTCTATTTATGCCTGCGCACTCTGTATTTTACATTTACAATGTAGCTGTTGCTATTTAAGATGTATATGTTTAAAAATGAATAGTGTTCATTATTAGAAAGTGGGAAATGCTAAGTAAAAAATTGAATTGCCTTTTCTTTTTCAAGCATGGAAATTTCTTGACTTATTTTTCATAGTTTGCCAGTATTTTTTCAAAAAATACAGTGGCCTGTGGTATTGCCACGAACCACACTGTCTTTCTACAAACACTACCATTCAATTCTCTTATGAAAGAAATCTACTTATGCAAATCTTGCCTGCAATGATTTGCTATCTTTTTTTCTAGCCTTTAATATGAAAATATTCCTATGATAACAAAACAAAACAAGCCTCTTAAAATGTAAAATAATAAAAATTATAGTAATAATAGTAGTGGTAGTAATAATTAGAATAATAGCAATAATAATAATAATAATCTACTGAATAAAATTTATATGGTTGACTCTGTCAGGTTTGGCTCTCCTGTTCTGGGTTGCACCAGCGCCCTTACTAGAACACTTCACAACCACCCTCCTCTCACCTTTAGTACATTCTTCTGATATTTTCCATTGCCTAGTCTAGTTCGATTAGTGCTAGTTATGTCACCCTGGGCTTCACCCTAAACAGTTTCTTTTCCTCTTTTTTGTTTTTAGTATTTACACTCGTGTAGAAGATAATCACATCTCCTGTTTCATTTCTGTTAAGCCAGCCTGCGTTGATTTATTTACAGTATTTTCTCAAAACTCATATTCGTCATTCTGAGCTTTTAATCCTTCCACTTATTTAATTCATCCAAAGTCTTGGTCATCTATGGTAGAAAGGTACAACAATCTAAATTTTTCTAGCCATGAGGAAACAGTAACATATTTTCCTAGATAATTCCTCTGCCAGTCAGCTTTTATCAGACGTCATGAAAGAGCTTCAGAAGGCCTTAGAAGAGAGTGGATAATTAGTTATGACAGCTAAGAAAAAATAGTAGGAAAGAATGATCCTCGTGAAAAATAAATCAAAGGGCTAGGAGCTATTCGAATGGAAACATGGAAATTCATTGGCAGTTTTTACTCCCTAAGTACAGCACAAGTGCACTAGGACCTGAAGTGATAAGAGCTCAATATTTTCCCTTCAGCTTAAAGGCTAAGTAATTATTAGAAGGGAATAAATCTGAGATCATACTGGCCAATTGCTTGATGTTAAAAAATGAAAGTGAAGGAATGAAAGCTGTTACTCAGGATGAGATGAAATGTCCTCTTGTAGATGTGTCAATATTTGATCAGTTAGTAAAATTGCAACAGACGCGGTACTTCTCCATTGGCTTTACAGACTGTTTAGCACTTTTCTAACCTAAATTGAGCTACTCAAATGCTGCCTTGTTTTTACTGCAGTGCTACACAGTGCTAGTATTATGGATTAACTTTGTACCTTTTTTTTCCCATTTCCTTTATTTATCATCTGTTTTACTTCTACTAAGTAAACTCGTCTGTGCCTACTCCAGTTTCTCAAGCTAGAAAGTTGAAGTTTCATACATCAGTTCTGGGTTTGCTATTAACTAGCTATGACCTCAGGCAATCAGAATGTTAAAATGCGATTAACTGTTTTGTTACTAATTAATGAAAGAATTAAAAAAAATCCTTATCATGTTTTAATATATGTACGTTTCACATTTTGGAGCAGATTCAACTTTTTTTTTCTCTAGCTGTATGCCAGATGTTTTCTTATTTATATGCTATTTTTAATTCAGTTCAGCCCGTTTGACAGTCAATTGCTGTTCCTTATGCATAGAAATTCTTTTCAGAATTACTCTAACCTGAGGTAAAACCTGGAAAAATCAAATCCTAAGCAGTGACAAGGTGAGGCTGCAGTTTTGTTTTACAACTTGTACCATTACTAACGGAGTCACAAGTTGCTGACAAAAGCCCGGAGTTCTTAAGTCTTTAAACATCAGAAGTCAGACTCACTCCTTCTGTGCTTGCACTTATATATATAATCTGCTGTATCTAATATCTATATACAAATGCATGTGGCTGGCCTCTGAGAACCTTTATAACATTTCTGAACATGTTTCTGTTTTGAATATGTAAAGTTAACTTTCTCATCAAGCATTGGTAACTGGAGAATGTGGTTGCAAAACTACAATTCACAGATATTTTGTCTCTGCTGCTGTATCTTCAGATGCATACGGGCCCATCTGATTACTGAATCTTTGTGTCTGAGATTTGTTTGGTCCATCTGGTCATGTGGAGGTCTGTTACCAAACTTGAACAATTCCTTTGTCTTAGAAACCCAACCCTCTACTCTTCAGAAAACAAAGTCAAAGAAAATCAGTGTATTGACCTGTACTAGATGTGAATTCCTCTTTGCTCTCTTCCTTCATTAGGTGCTCGCAGGCTGTGCTGGTCTAGTTCCTCTCCGAACAACATCTTTTTCTTTTCTCTCCACTGAAACTCCATCAATAATATTCCTGGAAATATCATTATCTTTCATTAGCCCACTGTTTATCAAATCCTATTGTTTATCAAGTGCAACTAGTTTATTGAGATTTCAGAGGTAATTTTTTTTGCTTAGCTTAAGGCTATGATTCTACAGACTGTGTTAATTTAGTAAGAGCCAAATGGTTACATGTCTGCTTATCACACTGCAAATAAAATTTCGTCTAATTAAGGATGTAAACTTGTTTACCACCTTTCTTTAGCACAGATATTACTTGAGGTAAACCAATACTGACAGAAATACTAAAATTAGATAATTCTTATAAAGCATCTCCAAAGAGACCTTGCCACATCATAAATGAGTGCTTTTTCTTTTCATTTAGATGAATAGAATTCTCCACCAAAAATTATCTTCTGCCAGGAAACCCAATCACTTTCACTTAGTTGGAAGCCTTGAGTTCCTGCTTCTGGTTGTGGTTTGTTGTTGAGTCTAAAGTTTAGAGATCACATTTTGCTTTAAGATACTAGATACTAGGAAAAAAAGTGTTGTGAAAACATGAGGCTTATTCTAAAATTAAATTTGCTTGCTTAAGCTGTTGCCTTATTCTAATTTCATGTAGTTTATTTTGGTGTATAGTAAACAAAAATTATTTATCCTCATTTTTAGATTATATAATATGCAGATAATGTTTTATCATTTATATGCAGCAATCACATATTTCTTCAAATCTTTCGATCTTTAGCCATGTTGGCATGGCTCAGGGAGAGAACTGTATCTCTGAAGTGCAATAGCCGGCTATTCTGGGGTTGTTTTTTCTGCTGATCAGCTGGCATTTATATTGTTTGTAACTCAAAGCTGATGTTAATTGAAATCTTCCTATTGCTTTTTAATGGACTTTGGATTTGTATTTTATGGTATACTTAAAAATAACTCTGACATATTTTTACTTCAAGATACAAAACATGATGAGAATTAGAGGAGAAAACCCCAGCAAATCAAAATGGAGCTGCCCACATTGGAACAGGCTGCCCAGGAAAGCGGTTGTGTGACCTGGAGGTATTTAAAAAATGTGTAGACGTGGCGCTTAGGGACAAGGCTTGGTGGTTGACCTGGCAGTGCTACGTAACGATTGGACTCCAATGATCTTAAAGGTCTTTTCCAACTAAAATGATTCTATGAGTCTGTACTTCCTAGTATATATTCTTGTTTGGGGAAATTTCATTAGATAATTATAAGCTGCTTTGAAGTATTTTGTCATTTGTAGTGAAATGTATTCTTCACTGTTAAAACAGAGCCACTACATGGCTACTTTTAAATAACAGCACCCTGACTTCGCTGAGTTTATTTTATAATTGAATGGGTTGCATTAACCTCTTTGAAAAAAATCTGCAAAAATACTACTGCATAGTTCAATGAAAATTGTCTTAGTGAGAACTTATATCAGTTAGGAAGTCACATTTTTGGGTTGTTAACACCTTTCTATTTTCTTAAGGAAAGTAAAATTGTCAGTCTCTCGACTAAAGCTTGCAGAAACTACAGTTTTGCCAGGATTGTGCTGCCAGAAAGCTCAGTGTTGTGCACTGTAAAACAGATGGGTAATAATTACTGTAATAAGACCTTTTTTTCCCTATTATTAAAATATAAATAACTCCTCAACCATTCCAAATAGTTGTTAAATTTGAATTTTGGAAGAAAGAGGATAAAATAATTTAGCTAATGGCGTAAAAATGTAAAGGCTATAATGTCGATTGATTCCAAATTAATCTCTTCCATCATTTTCACTGACTTCTATAGGAATTTTCCAGTTATCTCCACAATTTGATTTTCTCTATCTGGAAAGTGACTTTAAAACTGGATGACCATTTTCAGAAATGCTTGTTTTACACTGATTTATTTTAACCCATTATATTACCACCCCCACCCCCACCCCCCCAATTGAAAAGCACATTTTTTTGGCAATGTTAGATTTGCAACTGTCAGCTTTCCAAATGTCTCACAAATGAAAACCTATTAATTCATGGATTCATGACTACAAGTATTCTTTAATTCTCTTCCACATTTGGTGTATTAAACAGAATTTCCATTGAAAGTTTGACTTCTCTTTGATGTGGAAGAAATGGTAACGTATTTCTAGAGCATAAATTCAAATGTAAAGCCTTTGCATACAAGACATGGGTTTCCCAGGGTCATAGACAGCAGATGTAAAAGTTGAAAAATCTTCACAGACCACAAAATGTACGATTAGAAAACTGTTATAATAAGTGATGAAATTATTGACCCACAGAAGTTCACCATTTTATTCCCTTTCACATTTGCAAATACAGAAGATTCTATGTTAAAAAGATACTTCTGGTTTTGTTCTTAAAGGCAGCTGTGCTCTGTTTCCTGATACTTTTGATAATCAGGAGCAACTAATATTAATCTAACTGTGATTTTGTAACAGAACCGGAGACTGGAAAAACACACACATTTTGCAAACAGCAGCATTAATTACAGCTTCTTAAACAGAAAGAAAGAATTTCACTCGGTCACAGCTTTGACTGTCCTATCATTATTTGCTCACAAGAAACAACTAATCGCATTTTTCATTTTGTTGGTGAGTTATCAGTTTCAAATGTCTTTTTATTCTTGTATGAATTGGAATATATGCAACTGAAACTGAAAGCGTGATATTTCATCATAATTACCTGAACAAAACATGTGTCAGGGCCCAGCACGGCATATTGGAAGATGACACTCAACAGTGAGTCAAGTGCAATGATTGATGTTACGTTTCTGGGGAGAAGATCACTTTGGCCTCTTCTGTCTATGTATTTGATTGTAAACCCTTCAGGAGAAGGGCCAGTCCTGTTACTGTTCATACCATCCTGACTATGACCTGGATGTAAAATAAAACCATGGCAAAGCTGACAAGCTTTCTCCTGTTACCTGCATCCCTCCACCATCTCCTCCTCCAAACCCTTCAGCTTCTCTCCAGTACCAATCACTAATGAACTGTAGATGGAGGATGACATCGGCTGCAGTATGTGAAGTACTTCACGTGCAGGTAGGTGTGGGGCATGATCATAGCTCTCGTGTGGTCACACAGGCCTTTCACGACCTCCAGCCGTGCCTTCTGCAGGCTGGGGCTGCTAAACCCTCCACGAAAGTGCTGCAGACGACAGAACCTTCCCAGCAGTAGATCATTAGATTTTCCTTTCATCTTTCTGCCAAAGTCAGTGGGCCACAAAAATGGTTTAGAATCTCCCCTTTTAAAGAAAAATAAATAGAATTATATAATAACATTTTAAATGTGATTTACCTCTCTTGTTAATTAACTTCTTAATTAGAAGTCTCCTAACTTGAGGAACTGCCTTTATCAATAATGTCACCCTTTACCATATTCCTTAAATGAAAAATCATTCCCTTTAACAGAATTTCACCCTTATTTTGAGCCATGGTTAAAGCAACACATAGACCACATATCCCAAACAAAGACATTCAGAATCATGTGACTAAAAAGAGAAACGAAGCATGTCTTTTTAAAACTGCCGATCATAAGTTGTGCATTTATTTTTTGGTGTTTTATTCAAAGGCAATATATTGACATTTTGAGAAAATATGAATTTTTTGTTTGTGAAACTGATGAAGTCTGAAGAGAGAGTTCTCTGCCTGTCAGCTAGATCAGTGGCAAGGTAATATGGCATGGCTCTTAGAACTCGTAATGAACTCAGTGAATTGTGGGTCATTGATTTCAAGTAAATTATTTCTTTGGAGTCACTGAGGAAATTCTGTTTGCAACCAAAATATCCTTTAGAAATGTTTAATCTATCAAAACTTCCCATATTAAATGTGTACATAAGCAAAGAAACCAAATAAATAATACCACATAACTTGAAGGTATACAGCAAGCATACCCTTAATGAGATTTATTTGTGTAGTGGACTTGGTTTGCCTGTTATGTCACATGGCATAAATATAATAGGTTACGACAATTTGAAGGAAATGATTTCTTTATTTAATTTGACCTCAGCAGAATGATTGAAAAAAGTACTTGATGAAAGATTTCTTCTAACTTAGTTTTGCAGTGTCTCCATTATGGAGAATGGAAGAAGAGAAAAGGACTTAATTTGACCCAGCATCTACTATCACTTTGTAGATTGTCTGTTCTTATGTGTCAGAATATTAAAGAGGTGAGTCATAAGAGAGAACATTTTGTCCCACATATTTAAATGAACAAAAGAAAATTATACTGTTATTGCTATGGCTAGAATAGTACTTCCAGTTAAGCCCACTCACTGCAAATTACCCCAGCCTGAACAGGCAAGATTCATGTCAGTAATGGTGTTATGTGTCTCCTCTGGCCTTTTAAAGATTTATGTCTGTGGTACCACAAAAATGGACACTTATATAATCGTGAAGGAGGCAACCCTTGATTCTGAAATGTCACATTGAACTTTAAAAAATATGTTTCTGACTGTTAAATCTACTATTGATTAAAGCCAGCCAAATGGGTACAGAATTACAATTTGAAGTTTCCTAGAAATTCTTGAAGGGAGTGCTTGCAAACTGGTGGATTCATAGAAATAACATCCTCAGATTATTTTGTAGTTGATATTGAAAAAGTAGTTAAAAGATGTTCCAGTGACATATCTGCTATGTATTAAGCTTGCTATTATTCTATTCCTCTTCCCTCATTTCTAAAGGGAATACTTGTTCAAAGTAACACATAAAACTACATATCAGAAATAAGCGAACTAATCACAGAAGGTTCCTAACCATTTCTCGTGTGTGCCTTGTAGTGATATGATAGGAAAAGAAGGTATCGAGAAAGTACCATATACACAAGGTTTGCAAATGAAGAAGAAAGAAGTGGAATTACTGTCCTCCAGTTCTTTCTCTTATAACCAAGTTAGGCACTGTAGCAATCAAATCATTTTAGAGTGACAGTATGTGATTAATATGAATCATAGAATCATTTTGGTTGGAAGAGACCCTTAAGATCATCGAATTCAGCCTTAACCTAAATCTAGCACTAAACCATGTCCTTAAGAGCCTCATCTATATGTCTTTTAAACAGTTCCAGGGATGGTGACTCCCTGGGCAGCCTGTTACAATGCCTGACAACCCATTCTGTGAAGAAATGCTTCCTAATATCCAATCTGAATGAAAGTCTATATCTAAGTAGGAGGAAATACAAATCAATAAACTGATATAATGAAAGGTTTCAGTAACCACTTCTAATATTTAGCATTGGTTGGCATGATCTGTTAGTGAATTATTTGACCAATCAGAAGGATCTTCTTTCTTATGGTTATGCAAACATCGCTAAGAACAAATATGAATAATGCAGTAAAGAATCATTTTTTTATTACTGTATTGCATATCCTGGCCTATTGCAAACATTCTGGCTTAGACTGGAAACTTCTGGGTTTAGTAATTTTTTTCCACTTCAAGTTTTGTATGTGTGTTTGATAGCTGGATGATGGATGCTTGAGCGCTCTCCTCCTCTGCTAAAATGGTTTGGTAATGACGACTAAGTCAAATTCAGCAGTTTCAGAAGTCTAGCTGATGGGTTTTGTCTGTTCATTGAGGAATTGCTTTGCAGGTCTGCTGGTATCTCAGAAACAATATGTTTATTTGCTACCAATAGGCTCATCAGCCATTTGATGGCCAAATTCCTTGGCTAAATGAATGACTCTGAATGGACTTCTTGGACTCCTCTTGTGACAGGATCAAGACCTACATTAAACCAGAAAATCTGTCTTTACTCTTCCTAGTGGGAAGAGCTCCAGTGCAAATACGAATGTCAGAAATTATAGCAAACTTCTGTGCCTCCTCTGTCGCTGCCCTCCCCCTTCAAACTTCACCAGGGAGACTGTGAATATTTCCCCTTTTCTTCTGCCTACAGCAGCGCTTACCTCATTTGTCAGGAGGCATGTCTCGTTATCAAGAAGCAAAGAATTGAACTTCCTTGCTGATAGGGATGTTTAGAAAATAAAACACTATTATCCACAGCTGTACTTCCAGTAAGAGCAAACAGTCCCCTTTTTTTAGATATCAGCAGGTCGAAATCTCAGCAGAAGGATGCATGTTTGTCGTTATGATTCCTGACGACCTTTCTTGTTTTTATTCCACTCTGATACTGAATACCTACCAGCATGTTGAGGTTTTTAACCTCCTGAACTGATCTGGGGTTTGTTACAAAACACCATTAATTTATATTTAACCACCCAGGAATTTCCTCGTGTGAGTGCATTGGCCAGTGTCCCAGTTCAGGCAGTACTTATGCCAGAATTTGTGACTGTTTTATGAACTACTTCATGGTGAGGCATGAAGGTCAGAGCGGCAGTTATCTGAATGACAAAGCTATGGATGAGCTGTTCAGTGCATTCTGCTGAACCATACTTTTTTAAATCTGAGAAGTGTTTTAACATATTTTAAAATGACTAGTTTGAATATGCCAGGATACTGGGAGTGTGTATTTTATCCACCCTCCTCAAGAATCAAGCAAATCTAGGATTCTGAGACCAGATTTTGAGGATACATATTGCAACTTCCATTACTCGCTTCAGGTACCTACACTGTCTAACTGCACACCAATATGATAGTGCACTTGTTATTTTAAAACATCTATTTTCTAGTTTGGGCAGAAAGTTACAGTTTTGTCTTAACACTGTCAAGCCAGGACCTAAATCAGAAATTATACATGATTTTGAAAGGGGACATAGCAATTACATAATGCTTTTAAGGGAGCCTTATTAGTGAAATTTATATGAGCCTTAAAATCCTTAAGAATAGGTGACATCCTTTATTGCACACTTATTGTCATTTTACCATGTACATCATCATCTTCCATATCACTGACCTCATTTTCTGCCTACGTTTTCCAGACATGAGGTTTAATTGATATCCAAAGCAAAATCAGCCCTGATCAGTCTTAACTGTTTCATTAAATGATACTGCAAATTGTCCTTCACTTAGATGTGATTTAAAATCACAATCTCTTTGAAAATCTGTTGTAAAACCAAGTTATCGACCTCCAGACATGCAAATTATTTCTCATTTTCTAATAATGAGAATACTAAATAATGCCACTAGAATACAAGAAGGATTAGTAATGTTGGTGTTGTTAAGGAGTGAATCAGACTTTCAAGACTGTAATTTTTCACCCCCATGTTTCTGCTGTCTGCCTGTGGCTAGCTTCAGAATAGAGCAAGACTCTTGAGCAAGCCCAGCTCCATACTGGTTGGTTGGCAAACTTTGTTGAGAGAAGAGCTACTGCCCTGATGAAGGCAACATTAATCCTTCCTCTCCCTTCTCACGGTTCTGGCTCAGGGCTACAACCTGTGAAGGGACCGCTCCTCCTGAGAAAGCAGTGGCTGCCCAGCCAGGAGCCTCAGCAGAGGCTGTGATGGGACAATTTTTGTCTCTCCCTCTGTTTTGATTAGTACTAGGAAATGAAGAAAGCTGATCGTCAGTCAGTATGAAAAGCTTAGTTCTGCCTGTGTCATTGCCAGTTTTCACTCCTCACACCACCTTCTGAAGTCACCCATCCTACTTAGCCATAACACTACAAAATCACCTCATTCCACAGAAGCCACTTTTTCAGTTATTTTCACATCAGAAGCACACAAACGCATACAGGGTTGAGCTGCAGACATATCTGTTCTGCTTATGCCCATGCTTAACATCCCTGCTGCAAAGCAGCAGCCTAACAGTACAAAACCATGAGGTGCAACATTGGGCTTTGCAAGCTGTGCAGGTGCAGAAACAAGCTTCTGTGCCTGTTGTCTCAGATGAAAGACGGAAGTTTATATAATTACTTTCCTAATACTATTTCTTGCTCTCATATCCCCATCTCTGCCACAACTGAAATGTTACTCTCCCTCCTTTTGGCAGATCAGTGCTTTCTCAGGATGTACTCTACAAGCCTGTGTTTGCCTTCGTTACTCTGACCACATTTTTACAAGTACACTGAAACATCTGTCTTGAGGTTTTTCTGTTCTTCTCTTTGGCTTGACCTACCCGATAATGGTGTTTTAACTCCTACTTCCCAGACTACGGGGTCTTGAAGTACCAACTTCATTGCTTCCTTTCAAACAGACTTGCCTCCCATCTCAGGAGAGATGCATGAAGAAATCTGACTAGGAAAGAAGGACACAGTGCAAGCTGTTTGTAGTTGGAGATCTCCATCTCCGTTTATTTCTGGGCAGGGAAACATAAACCAATTTCTTTTCCTCTGAACTTTAATGTGCAATAATGTATTTTGAGATGTTTTTATCTTTTATTTTTGTCTTAAAAAAAAGAATTTCTGGGAAGTTTCAGGTTTCAATCAGACCAATTTGACCATTTTTGGCTCACTGTATGATAAGAAGCCAAAATCTGACAAGCATTTTCAGGAATAAGGCAATAGCATGGTGCTATTAACTGTTTAAGTACGTGACTTGAGATACTATTTGAAAGAATGGATTTAGCTGGCCTCTGTTACCTCACTGGTGGATTAGGGAGAGGCAAATTGCATCCACAGCATTGAAGACATGAAGGTAAGCAAAAACTGTAACATGCCTGAGAATTTTAATTTTTAAATAATGGCCTTGTGGAGCTAGGAGTAGCACAACTCAACACTGTGTCTCAGTGGAAACAAATACAAGTTCTCCATCATTCTTGGCCACGACAAATTCTGTGATATTTTACAGTTTGAGTTTATATTTTCAGCTTGATTTTTTATTTTGGCTTGTTTCTGTACTAACAATCTTCAATGTAACTTTCCATTCAGGCCTGTTTGGTAGTCCTGGACATTGATGGATGAGAGAACTTAAAAGTTCTAGATAACTTCAAGTTGTAACAGCCTGAGTACGTGATGGGAAAAGAAGAAACTTTGGATCTCCCGCCTTATCCATGGTAACATTAAATCCTTGTTGATTGTGTTCTCCTCACATTGCTCTAACAGAGAAATGGTCCAGGGAGCACCATTAGCTTGACATGATCTGGTAGGTGAGAGGGGCATGTGCCTAGTGGTGTGTACAGCTGCATCCCCTGGCAGGATTCCTGCGTGCTGCCCCTTCCTGAGCTCCCTATGTGCTGGTGGTTGGACAAAGAGCATGGAAAGTGAAGGGACGAGGCTGTGGCTGAGGACAGATGTGGCCTCTTGGTTGCCCCATTAGCTACTCCTGCCGTGGCTGCAGCACTGTGGGCAAGAACTCATCCAGCCTGGCTCGGGTGGCCTTGTCACCTGGCGCTGTGATGTGACAAGGGAGCCTAGCCCTTCTTGCCAGACAGAGACTCCTCTGCACCCTGGCACAGCAAGGCAGGAGGTTCCGCGCTGGTGTTTGAGGTATGAGGAAAGGTCTGAGCTCAGGGTCTTCATCTCCTTGGGACAGAGCCGGGCGCCCCCGGGGCTGCCCGAATTGCCCCGCATCCTCCTTCAGAAGGGCCGGGTAAGGGGCCCCTGGGGCTCGGGGGGTAGGGAGCGGCTCGGTGCCGCGTCCCCGGGCGCACTGGGAGCCCCCCGGTCGCCCCGCACAGCGCGGGGGGAAGCAGCGACGGCATCGCCCTCGCGGGGAAGCAGGACCGGGTAGCGCGCCCGTCCCGAGGCCGGAGGGTGGCGGGGCGCCGGGCGAGGAGTGAGGACAGGAGGCCGGGAGGGAAGGCGGAGGGAGGGCGGGAGGCGGGCGGTGCCGGTCGGACGGGGGGGCGGCGGCAGTGCCGGCGGGCCGGGCGGCGGCGGCCGGCGGGGCAGCGCGCTGCGCCGCCGCACCTCTCCCCGGCGCCGCGGAGCGAAGCGGAGGTGAGCGGCGGCGGACCGGGGCCGGGAAGGAGCGGTGCCCAGCGGCGGGGCTGCGCGGTGGGAGCCCTGCGGGGTGCAGACGCGCGGGGACACGGAGCCGGGCGGGTGGGGGCCGGTACCGGCAGCAGCCGGTGGCACTTGTGCCCGGCGTGGCAGGTCACCCCGCCCCCGGCAGCGTCGCGCTCTTAAGGCGCTGCTGGCGGCGAAGGGGCGCGGGGCGGCAGCGGCGCTGCCTCGGGTGCGCTCCGGGCCCCGGCGCCGCACACGCGCTGGCGCGGCCGCCGAGGTTGGGTCCGGCGCGGCTGCCGCGCTCCGGGGAGGTGCGGACGGAAGATGCTCCTCGGAGGAGTTTGCAGTCTGAGCTTCCACTTATCAGTCCCGAATGCTGGAAACACCGCTGGTTTACCCGGCGTCTCATCTAGCTCGGCGTTTGAGAGGCTTCACTGCCTCTCTGTACTGTGCGCTGTTGTAGCCGGCGCTTTTCTCTGCGTGGGAAGTTTTTGCTGGCGGGAATGTCCTGAGAGTAGAGATGGGAGATAAAGTGTAAAGGACCTTGCAGAATTGGCTTCTGAATAAGCGAACGTCTAAAATACAAGTTTGTACTTCAGTGAGGGAACTGCGGAGTTGGAGACAGTGCTGGTTATGTGAAAGCTTTAAAACATTGAATTGTGAGAGGAGAATTACTTGGAAGATATCAGGACATTGTTTTGAAAATAAATGCTTAACAGTGAGAAGAAAAATGGAGTGTGATTATCATCTTAAAACATTCCAGTTTGACTATTCCACTTTTGACTGTGGTTGGGCTGATAAATGCTTTCATTCTAGGAGCATGTTACAAAAACATTTGTTTGTATACGTTGTTTAACCACCAGAATGTTTTGTATGGTTTCTCTGATTATATGTATATGAGCATTATATATTTTATACATTATTTTCCATGTCTTATATGTGCAGAGACTATAAAGATACCATACACTACATCTGCATTGTATAACGTATGCAGATAATTGTTTTATCCTGTGACTGATGCACTTAAAATATGATGCCATATCGTATCACTCAGAAAACCAGAAAATTAGATTTGTACCACAGACTAATATTATGGAATTTCATTTGAACAGTGCTATGCCTTTACAGTGTGTGTATCTTTGTTTTTAATATTGCAGATGCCTTTTGATTGCAAGACTGCTGAAATGTTTTGAGGGCTACCTCTCCCTTCCTAACCATGAACAGTTCAAAATCACCAGGGCTGGCTGGATTTGGAATCTTGAAAAACACAACCTGCCACACGGAGAAGAAGATTTCAGTTTTCTTTTCAATAATCTTCATGACGGTGGGAATTTTGTCCAACAGTCTCGCTATAGCAATTCTATTGAAGGCATATCAGCGATTTAGGCAGAAATCAAAAGCCTCTTTTTTGCTTCTTGCTAGTGGTTTGGTCGTCACAGATCTCTTTGGCCACCTCATCAACGGAGCCATTGCAGTGTTTGTATATGCATCGGATAAAGACTGGATTCGATTTAATCAGTCCAACATTCTTTGCAGTGTTTTTGGCATCTGCATGGTTTTCTTTGGTTTGTGCCCGCTCTTCCTGGGCAGTGTGATGGCTGTTGAACGGTGCATTGGAGTCACTAAGCCAATATTTCACTCTACAAAAATGACTTCTAAACATGTGAAAATGATGTTGACTATGGTATGTCTATTTGCTGTTCTTATAGCTTTGCTGCCTATTCTCAGGTTTAGAGCCTATCAAATTCAAGCATCGAGGACCTGGTGCTTCTATAAAACAGAACATGTTGAGGACTGGGAAGACAGATTTTATCTCTTACTTTTTTCTTGCCTTGGGTTACTGGCCCTTGCTATTTCATTCTTGTGCAATGCTGTCACAGGAATTACCCTCTTAAGAGTCAAATTTAAAAGTCAACAAAGACAAGGCAGATCTCATCATTTTGAAATGATCATTCAGCTCTTGGCTATAATGTGTGTTTCTTGCATTTGCTGGAGTCCATTCCTGGTAAGAGCCTAATGTGTTTGCCGATTTTTAATGTGCATCACTGTATAAAAGTTATACCTTTTTATTTCCAGGTTTTAAGGTGCTTTAGCTGCAATGACAGCTCCCTTCATTTTTCAATGTATTAATTTTACGGCATATTGCTAATGATGTATGTACCTATGCATATATAACAAAAATGGTAATTATTCTCCACTTCTGAAGATAAGCAAAATAGATTGAGTAAGCAAAGCATATAGGGACTGTGAGGGCTTTATTTCCAGTGCTGTGAAACAGACAGTGGTGCAGAGTGGTGACTAGAATATATTGAACAAATATTGAGCTTGTGCAAAAATTCAGTGAAATCTTGGAAGGGCAAGTCTGTTTAGTCTGTACTGTGGTTCATATAATTTTTTATTTATGGTAGTCTGTTCATTGTTGTTATTACAGTTTACTGCTACTTGCAAACTGTGTTATGGAAGATAACAGTTAAGAACTTAAAAATCCTCTACTCCATTAGCAGGGTATTAAGGGCTTTACTTTAGAGTCATGTTAAAAAACAGTGGTTGCCAGTGGGTTAAAATAAAGATTTGGTTTAGACCTGATCAAGCTGGGTTTGTAATCTGGACAGATGACTAGCAAAGCTGCTCTGTGCAGCTGGTGCTTGCTCAGTGGTGCCAGCCGTAACTCAGGAGTGTTTGCTGCTAAGTGCTGTGACTCTTCCCAAGTGGTAAGTGTTGCTCATGTTGGCGTGTGCTCTGTCAGTGAGCAGGGTCAAAGGAAACGGGATTATGATATGGGAAAGAATTTGACGGCTCCTCTTTTATGATGGCATTAAAAAGCTGATATTAACTGTGATTCTTTTTAATGTGGTAAACCTGACCGAAGAAAATCTATATTTTTTTACTAGAGCGAGAGAGGTTAAGTCACAAGTGATATGCAATCTTAATTTATTTCCTAGAAACAAGGTCACATAGTTTTGCACTGATGTGAAGAGCAGCGATTGCTGTTTGAATTTACAAATATAGAAATTTACATCTGAGATCTGAATCAGATGTAGCTGTATCTCATCTGCTCACTGCCTATGGTGTAGTATGGAGTTACCCGAACTAGTTCTAAATTCGATACTGATATTAGCTGCGCTGCAGCAGTTGGGTATATCTGGCAAGTAGCGTTTAGTTAATCCAGTATCGCAGACTTCAAGGAGAGAGTCTGAGTATAAATCTCTGCATCACTGAAATGTACAAAACCTCTTTCACTTTTGTTCAACACACCCAGAATTTTCTGCCACTTTTCTATTGATTTCTCTAGATTTGCTCTGCAGCACAGTTTAAATTCACGTTGGCTTTTGACAGTGTCCTGGCTGTAGTGTACAGGGTGTAAACAAAGTTGTCAGAACAGTATAGCAAGCTTTTGTAGTGTACTTACTTCCAGTTACTTCCAGAAACGCAGTCACCTCCTGAAATTTGTCTGAGGCAAGCCACAGAACGGCTTTCAAGAAAAGGAACTCCAGTAATGGTTTTATTTTTCATGAAAAAATAGTATATTATCCTCTGGTGACATTTATTTTCAGATAAAATAACTGCCCTTAAATGCTGGAATTAATTTGATTTTTAAAAAGCCCTTAGGTGTCAAAAAAGCTATAGACTTCTTTTAATTCAAGAGAGATACTTAATCTATTCAACATATGAAAGAACACTAAATTGCAACTACTGTGGTTGTTTTTTCAGTGTTGCTAATTTCGTTATGCCTTTCCATTTTTGTTAACTATAAAAACATAATTTTTAAAATCTCAAATGAAATTGCAACACTACTTTTGTTAAATATTTAACTTCATCAAAGTTGTAGCTAACAATGAGTTAATATTCCATCTGGTAAATCTTTTTTCAGAGCCTTTTCAGAGCTTGGCATTTTCATTGTGAGGAATACAGACCAGTGAATGACTTGCCTAATTTTGTACTTAGTAGTCTGGGACTGTGGTGCAGAGGGACATGATACACAAGGAATTCTCGTTCATTGGGTGGCAAATCTACAGGTGCTCATAACACTTTGCTCCTGGATCTCTTTTGAAATGAGATGAGCCAAACTGCCACCAAAATTAGCCTGGTAGTATGGGAAATAGTTCTGCAATAATGTACAAATTTATGTTAGAAATGAGAAGTTAAAAAAAAAAAAAAAGTTTGCATAAGGTAGGATTTAGTTCTTGAAACAAAGTTTCAAGGAAGTGAACAGTGTTTTAGCCAGAGAGTTCGGGAAATGCAATGAGACGGGGTTCTTGGTAGGTGCTACCCTCTTGGCTGTTAGGATCGTAGAGTTGTCATCAAAGTCAATTCTCTGAATTTCCAACTCTTTGTTTTGATAGCATTGCATTCACTGCATACAAACAGAATTATAAGTGAAGTGTTAATTTACCAAGCTTTATTGGACTGCAGTGGAACATACAGATTTGGTGGAAGAAAGCTCTGCCATGAACATACTGCTACTCATCCTATTATGTGAAACCACTCCAGGCTTTTAATTTGTGAAGTGAATTGTTTAGATTCTATAATCAGCATATACCAAAATAATTATTTCTTGAAATAAATATGAGCAGGTGGTCATAGGTGAAATTATTTGGTAAAGTAGCTAAATACATGCTTGATTTACATTAATTTGCTTTTGAAATTTTTTCTCAAAGCAAAATCTAGAAGTCAGTGTCAATCTTTGAACTGTGAATTTTACCCATGTTCTCGATCCCAAAGAACATACGGAACAAACGTTATGTGAGAATGAATTGACTCAGTATAAATCAAAGTGATTAGAAACCAAACAAACCTTTGGAAGAGAAAGCAGAGGAAGGCAATGCAGTTTATGGCACATGCAGTGTGCAGATGCAAGAGTTTGGATTTATTTGGTGTGATTCTCTGTCTGATGGGGGGTTTGCTTTGTTTATTTTTCTTCTGTTTTTAATCCAGCCTGGTGTTACATCAATTGTTGTATGTTGCATGGCCACCAAAATCGAGTCTATCCAATACTGTAATCCAACTGCAGATTTACTTCACTATTTTAACGATTTTCATTTTTAAGTGGAATTATATATTCAGTCACTGTGCAGTGCTGAAATCACCTTTACATGACATTAGATGTGCAAGACCCTGGATCGTGCTTTATAGTGTCTGGTGTGGAACTGAACGTGCTTCTGCATCTGCTCAGTGGTAATGAACTTGTTTTGGTGCCTTTATGTATCAGTATATAGGTATATCTTTAGCATATAAATTATATATATTAATATTTAATATTATAATCAATCACCATCTCTATTTTAAATCTCCTGGAGATCTGGAGCATTTGTGAGAAGCAGAGCCCATGGTGTGGCTCAGTTGGAGCCCTGCTTGGGGCTGTTGGACAGGGAAGGGACTTCCTTCTGATTTCTTTTCTTCCTTCTGATTTCTTTTCTTCCTTCTGATTTCTTTCTTGAAGCTCCATCTCACTTGTTCCTCAAAAATGAATACCTTTTTCAAGGTTTCCGCCACTGTGTGGGAATCTTTCCTTGATGGAGTACCAAAATGAGGGATGCTCCCTTTTTCTTCCCTTATGGGTGAACTTTTATCTCCTTTTTGAGGAGTTGAGAGCTGGAGGGAATTCACAAAAATGAAAAAAAAAAGGAAATTAATGAGTTTTTCTAATTTCTGTAGTTAATGATTTTCAAAGATACATTTGTTCAGGCAGTCTGAATAATTTTAGAATAATTTTCCTGAATTCCAGGAAAATACGTTTTGGAGATAGTGAACATCAACTTCTCTGTGTAGTAAGTAATCCTTTTTCATTCTTTCTAGAGTCTTAGCCTTTTGCTATGGATGCATTGATTTTACTGGGTGAATTTGGTCCCTGGGCATTGGATTCTTGGGAATAGTTGGGCTGAAGTATTTTGTAACAAGCATCTCTGATGAAATAGATTGTTATATAAAGCTGGTTTTTGGCTGTGACTTGACATCTGGCCTGTCATGAAACAGCTTGTTTTTGGAGCTCTGTTTGTATGAGCAAATTCTGACTTCACTACGTCAAATTCTGTGGGGCTCAAGAGATAAACGTATTTCAAATTTTGCTTTTGGAGTAGCAAAGTGAACTTACTGTACTTAAGGACAGGAGGGGTTTATTTCAGAATGAATTTATCTGCGGGAACAAATTATGATATGGAGAAATGTCTAATCTTTTTCATGTGTGGAATACAGTCTTAGCCTGAGAAAAATACTTTTCCATTCAAATTATTCTTGTTAAGATCTTTTTCCATGCAGTTATCTGATTACTTGTATTCCAGTTTTGCCTCCCCTGTACTGCAGAAAATAGCCCCTCCTTCTGGTTTCTTCTGCCTTTTTTTTTTTTTAATCTCAGCTATTTATTTCATATGGTTGAATTGGCTGTTATTCATTTGCTTTTTATACTGCCTAGATTAATTTCTAGCAGTCTCTTCTCATGTCATCTCTTCTCTTTCCAATTTGTTATGCTAATTTTGTCTCTCTGAACTTGCTCTGACTTCTTGTCCTCAGATTATCATGTATAGCGAGGCTTGACGGTTGTTTTTTTGTGCACCTAGGGCTGCATTTAGCTCACAGTTTGCTGAATCACTCCAGCCTTGAGGCTGCTGGAGCTGCCCTGAGTGGTCCTTCAGTGAAGATGCTGCCAGAGCTGCCCTAGTGGGGATGCTCTCGGTGGAACGCCCTTACCCCGGCCCAGCACACCCTGGTTGCTCCACCAGATATTTCAGGTGCTGAGACAGGCTCTTGTATGATACGTGCTGAAGGAGGTCAGTGGGTTGCAGGTTTTACCCAAAGAAAATTCTAGGCCATATAGTTGCATATATGATAAGGTACTTTGTTGTACCTTATTCTTATACGTGCAATGTTCGTCATTTATATGAGCCCATTGCTTTATTAATGCTGCTTGTATGTCTTCAAATATTGCTGGTTGTATTGTTTCTACAGCAAAACAGTTACTTAAAAACTTGCCAGTTCTCACAAGATGTCCCAAGATGCAGGTCCACGCTTCACCAGTGAGGCTCTTGTCCCTGCGGACAGTACAGCCACCCCAGATCTCATGGGTGGCCACTCTGTAGAAGTATATGTGCTTACAGAGCCACTGGCAAAACACATCCTTGGTCAAAACTGCAGCCTCCTTGAATTCATGCCTGCATAGGCACTGTCAACAAGAACAGGGATCATTTCTTTTGAAAAAGAATAAATTAGGCTTTCAATTTCCAGTCATCCCGTTCTGAAGACTGAAGGAGATACTCTTAAACATGTTTAGCTAAGCTTGCAGCTTTGAATGCCATTGTAAAAGTTACTTTCTCAGGGTAAAAACATAGTTTGTCTTTTTCAAGATTCAGATTTTTATGAAGATAATCAATGATAATTACTATGTTTGTGCTGCCTTTTGTCATTGAATTCTTGTCCTGTTTTACTAGAATTGTTGACTGTTGGCAGCGTACAAAGACGGGATATGTTGTCAGAGTCAAGAAGCTGTGGTTGGAGTTGAGTCTGGGCCACGCTTCATGCCCTGCCTGCGGCAGGCTGAGGGACACAGGAGAGGTGACCTGCTGCAGGACTTCCATGGGAATACCCCTTGGACCTTGTCATGGCTTCTCCTGTACCAGGTGCAAGCCCATCTCAGGAGCCCACTTCTGCCACAATGTTTTTAATAAACGAACCAGTTTCTTCGGGAAAGGAAAAAAAGCTTTTAGTTAGCAGGCAGCCTGCTGGATACGCCTCCTTATCTCTAGTCAGAGCATCAATACAGTAGTAGTTATTGTTGACTGCAGGTTGTTATTTCTCTTCCAGGCCTTACTGCATCAGAAGAGGTCAGATCAGGTGTGGCTGTTTGACTGAATAAAATGCTCCCTGAGTTCCTCTGGAAAGAAAGAAAATCAATCTCGTATGAGTTTGCTTTTTTCAAGCTACACTAGAAAAAGGGCTGTCACTCTCCCATATATCTTGGCCTTTTAATTGCTTGCTGAGTGTCTCAGTACATCCATTAACACTGTGCAAATTCAATTGCTATTCTTGCTTGAGTTCCTTTGAATGTTCTTCTGATACTCCAAGTTAAATCGCTAAAATTTTAGTGTCGTTCCTGATATTATGGCCCAAAAGATATTTTGGAATAGATGGCTGATTTGAAGGGATAAGAGGGTAGAGAACACTCATTTTGATTGCAGTTTTTGTTAGTCTCAAGACAGAAGTGTCTTTTTAGCTTAGTTTCCTATTGGAATAGGGTCTAAGCAGCAACTCAGACAATTCAAACGTGCTTTAGTATCTCACTATGAAAACAGTCCGTTGAAAGAAATTGCAGGTGTTTGCAGAGAGAGAATAATGAAGTTTAATACAATGCATATAAAAATTCAATCCACCTATTCAGATGTGTTTCTATGATACTAGAAACCCTTGGATAGGGTTCATGCCTTTTTTTTTTTTTTTTAGTATTGGTTGTGGAGATCTTTCTTTTATTTTGGATTCTTAAGAGGCGCAGCTGAAAAAATTATACCAGGTTAGATGAGAAATGGAATGATATACTTGTTTTAGAGTGTACCCACCTACAATGATACTGAATTTCAAAGGTACTGTTTGAGTGTTCAGGGTTGGTCTGTTCCTATTTTTATCTTTTGCAGTTTACCGAGATCTTACGGGCCTTAGCCTTTTTGAGAAATATGAATCATTAAAAAAAAATGTTTTAAGTGCGGGCCAGGGCATAGTTCATCATAGAGTGCTTAGAAACTCTATATTAATTGTGGCTATATTTGTAATTGAAGTGTTTACCTCCTTCTCGCACAAGTCAGGAAGTTGAGCAGCTGAGATACTGTCTCAACAGGAAAGTTCTGGAGAACAACTGGACAGTGGTCAGCATGTTGTCCTTCAGTAATGATGTGATCCAGGGAAGGAAGAAGAGCCGAGACTGACAGATTGTCCTTTACCAGAGGCTTTTGGGGAAGCATAAACGAAGTTTTTGTTTTCTGTTTACTTATGCTGTTTGGAAAAACTCACGTAAAGCCTTTTTCTGAAAATGCAGTGCCATCAGAATGCAGTGAGGTTGGTTTGTTTCAGAGAGAAAAATTAGGGAAGGCAGTTTCCAGTCATGTGAGAACGTTGCATTTTCAAAACAATGTGGTCCTGTTTTTCTTTCAAAATTGCTTGCCGCTTGATTTTTCAATTTATATTATCTATATGGAATTAAACCACAAAAGTTTATAAACAGAAACACAGTATTTTGTTTCAAATAGGTGTCAATGACTTTCACAGAAAATTTTGATTTTTTTTCAATTTTGAAGTTGGTGTCTCAAAAAACCAAATTCTGAAAACTTTAGCCAAATAAATTTGCCATTCATAACCTCCCCTAATATATTCAGTTGGTAAAGTTTTCGGATTCTGCGCTTGATATTAAAAAGTAAGTCAATTTGACGTACTTTCCAATTTTGTTTGATACAAGAGAATTCTTCCTATTTCCTAGATATTACACTTATTCAAGCCTTTCTTGCCTGAAAATATCATGCACTGCATAACCATTTTTGGAAAACGTCATACATGGCATAACCATTTTTGGATAGTTATTTTAGGAAAGCTCTCTTTCCTGACTATCTAAAGCCTTTAAATGGTAAACTTGTTGCTGAAAAGTCTCTGGGACAAATACACTGACATGGAACAACTCCAGAAAGTCCTTCATCCTCACCAGGTTTAACATGACACACCTCGGGGTGTGATATGCATTCATATATTCTCTGAGATATTCATTATGGTGTTAATTTACAACCTTGAGTTTTGTATGGTGATTACAAATGCTTTCTAGCAGAAGTTATTTGTCTCAATAGCAGTATAGAACCAGCTCATGTCTGAGACAGCGCATTATTTGAATCCTTTTCTGGGAAATATGCTGTTTAGATTTAAAACAGAGCAACAATTCTTATTTCATGTGTTTTTAAGAGTTAAATTTTACATTAAAATATTCAGGAATTGCTGAATTGCGATTTGGGTTACAAGCTCCCCAAGGAAGGAAGGCGCCTGTGCACAGTGCCCAGCAGAACAGGAGCGCGATCCCGTCGTGGGTTCTGTGTATGTGCTTTTAGAAATAGTCATGGTCAGGTGGCGGAACATTGCAGGAAGGGTTTACACCAGGAGTTACAGTAAAGTTTTAGTAATTTCAACTCATTCTTTCTTATTCATTCTCGTATTGGATGAGGCCAAATAGCCGAGCAGCTCAATGAACCTGAGCCGCCCTGTAAATAATAGAGTGTCTCTTGCTGAAGGATTGCTCTTGTCTGCTCCAGACAGGGCAAGGAGAGGAGTGCAGCTCCCAAGCTCGCTCTCAGCTCCTCTTTTTAATGAGCCATGTGAAAACCTCATTCAGAGACACATGCCAAAGCGTGGGTTTGAATGGCATTGGAGTTGTGTTTCTCATGATTTCCTGAAGAAGGCTGAAAACGATGCTTTGTGTAAAGGGCATCCTCAGCTGAGGTTTTTAAGACAATGAGGCCTCCACACTAAATGCACAGAAACCGAAGATTACTTTGTCATTGGGGAAATGGAAGTTAATGACTGATCTCCAGCTGGTGCCCTCCTTGCTGTCCCAGACCTGCGTGCTGCCGGCTGCCTCAGGGGGCTTGAACCATCCCTGGCGGTGCTGGGCTCTGCCTGGGCTGTTGGAAATAGAATTTAATCCACTTTTTTACCAGGGGCATGTGTTTGCAGAAGCAGTGAGAGATCAGTCGCTCCTAAATGGAGATTTGATTTTTCTCTTTCTCCTTCCAAAGTGGTCCAGCTGCACAGCAGTCTCTTGAAATTTATTTGCCAACGTTAAAGAAAAAAAAATTGCAAATTATATATTCCAACTTGGTAAATATATTGTTACTTCATTAGCCTCAATATTTCCATTCATAGCTACTTATTGGAAATATTGAGGCTAATGAAGTAACAATATATTTACCAAGTTGGTAAATAAAAATGTGATTGTTTTCCAAATGAGTGGGAAAACCTGGAAAAGCAAAGCAATAGAAGAGAAGTAGTAGGCCTTTTTCAGGGTTTGAAGCTTTGCCCGGCTGACCCTAATGGAAGAATAAATGCATCCTGAATACATATAATCCTTACATCCCTGAATACTTATTTGTTTTGTTTGTGTTTCTCAGGATGGTCCTTATTATGCAGTATTCAAAATACGCTATTGTTTTCTGGTCCCAAGAGGTCTAACAGTTGTCCTGTAAAATTTCTCTCAGGATTACTGGGTAAAGAATATTTTAATTTTATCTGTAAAATGAATTTTTTTGTACATGAGATTTTTGTTATAGGCCTTGTGGTTAGGCAGGAATACATTCCTTGCTCTGTGTAAGCAAGCTTTCTCGTAACTTTAAAACACGTAGCTCAGGAAACAGGTTGTTTGTTTGAGTCTGGTATGGACACTGTGTCTTTTCATTACGAACTGAGTCATCTACTGTTTTCAATGCTAAAATCTTCTCTGTCCATATTGATTCTTCTTTCAAATAAGTTAATCAATTAATCTGTGAGAGTAATTACACTGTCAGCTAGGTAAACTAAAGCATTTCTGATTTTGAGGGGAGGGAAGGAAAAAAGGAAAAAGGACTGTCAATCCAAGACAGAACTATCTGGATTGTTTCAGAGAAACAAAGAGAGGTGAGCTGGAATGCTTCATTCAACCCCACCCTGAATTTATGTTACTGAAAACCAGATGCAAACAGGTAGTGTTTAAGGGGAAAGTTAACAGAAAGTAAAAGCTTCACATTCAGTTAATGTTTGTGAGTTTATGCACGCAAAAAATCCTTTTGTTTATGAAGCTTACTGCATAATTGCTTTCCTGCCTTATATAAAACACGACAATGCCAAAGGCAGTTAATAATATATAAATAGTGAGCATAACATTGTGGCACTTCACCTGTTTTTTCCAGTGATTTTGTCAAATTCTTGTATACACAAAAATCTCATTTCAAAAGGCATTTCCAAATGTTTGTTCCGAAAGCCTATTGCTATCTATAAATATTTTGCACAAAGCTGTAAAAACACAGATGGTGAAAAGTATCACACTTGACTCTAATGGCACAGTAATGGATTACAATAGTCCATGAGTCCTCTGCAGGCCTGAGCCTGCATGAGGAGAGCAGAAATGTCAGCAGAACGGAGCGAGGTGCATCACACGGTGAGGTCAGACGGAGCCGAGCTGCTGGGCGGCAAACACCCACCAAGCCTTAATTTAATGTCGTGGCTGCAGTGCTATCTATGTGCTGCTACACTGCTGTCCTTTCTTTGGTGTTCAGTTGATGTGAGTTCTGCCCTACCAATTCAGAGGGGTGCTTGGACATACCCTTTCAAGGCTTTGATCTTGCCAACATGAGAAAACGCAGGTGTATCCTGAATGGTACCATGTTTGTGAAGCGGCATCATTGGCCGGTGACAAATTGCCTAGTCACAGAATCAGCTGTCCCCGAGAAAGGAATATTATTAATTATTTTCATTTGCTTAATGGAAAACGTTGTGTTTTCCTTTTTGCTTTATCCTTTTTTTTTTTTTTTAGTTTTATCACAGCAGTAGTGCTTTGGGAACAGCTCTGAGTGCTGAGTGCCTTTAGCTTTACAGTACCTCCAAAAGGTTCATGCAGCTCCGTTTTAAGTGGGATAAATATGGAGCACATGGAGGCTGAATAAACTTCTACAAAATGTTTTTGCAAGCTCAGTTACCTCTGGTCCAAATTTTCTGTCTGTTTCTCATTTGGGTTCTGTGTTTCTCAAGAGAGACTGTGACCCTGACTGGGGCAAGATCTTTCTCAGACTAGCTGCCTTTAACAGGATAATAAGTAAACTTGCATGTTTAAGGATGCATATCATGGCAGGTAGTAGTTACCATCCTTGATTTACCTGTTTGGGACTAGAGCTTGATTTCAGGAGGTAGACAGATTTTTTTTTTTCCCGTCTGAATAGTGAGCCAGTGGATCCATTGCTGATTTCTAGTGTCATTATTTTTTTTGCATAAGTGTACATCAGAGAAAAGGGGACTCCCTTATTTTGCTGCTACTTGTCAAGAGCAGATCCTGCAAAACTTTACACATGGAAGTATTATGTATCCCCTTAAAAGTGCCTGCTGGACTTTAAGGTGGAGGAAAACTTACTGTCGCATTTTGTCTTCTACAATTCCCTTTTAAAAACATATTTTTAATAAAATCACTATGCTTGGTTGAAATTTACTTGCTAGGCCAAATGATCATCTGGTTGAAGGTATGGTTCGTGTTTTTCTTTTAAAAAGGGAAAGGAAAACATTAGGGGAAAAACATGCTGCAGATCTATAACATAAAAAGCATTATGTGGCATAAGTAGTACAGTGCGTGTACTAACATTTTGATGGCAGAAGTGGTGCACTACATATTTTTCTTGGAAACCCTTGCCTTTAAACTGACTTATACAGAATCACATAAAAAATAAAATGAAGCATACTCACCTTTGTTGCAACAAACACTTGGTTTGTAAACTGCAACATCTATATTTGCTGGCTGTTTCTTTTCAAATTGCTGTTCTTATGAGGTATAAAAAGTATATAAAATGTGAAGATAGATACATTTTGATTTCTCTCTCCTCTTTTACAATTTTTTTTTCTTAAAGTTTGTGTTTACAGGGTACAACGAAGTACCATCTTCTATCACCTCTTGCCTGTAGCAGACTACAGCTTCTTTATAGCACATATGAATAATGGTAGTTCCAAAAACTGCAGGAAATGCAAAATGATGATATATTTTTTGTTTCCGTGGAATGGGACATAGTCAGTAGAATACCGCCTTGAGTTCTATGTAGTTTAGGAGAAGGGGATATGGACCTCCAGATTCGACATGGGCATCAGCGATGAAATATAAGTACTCTGGAAATACTGAAAAAAACATGGACTTTCTTCCATTAATAGAAATTCTCAGAAGTGCTTATAATGAAATCCAAAGGAAGAGGAAGAGGTTTGGGAGAGTCTGCAAGGTTCCTGCGGGGAAGTGGAGCCTGAAGGCTGAGCTACAGAGGAAGAGAATTTCTGATGTTTGTTTGCATGTAACAAACCCGGCCTGTCTGCTCTGCTTTCTGTGGCGATCTCCCATTGACTGGTTTTTATCCAGTTTCCTGAAGTCAAGGATAGAACCTCTATTTAGAGCCTATGTGCTGAATTGTATCAAAGCAGCATTACAGTTTGTCTTATTTCCTAACTAGCTGTAAAGTCTGCTGCTTGTTTTGACTGACTGTCCTTGAGTACTAACAGGAATGTGACTAAGCAGCACTGCCATTTAGCTTATTAGTTGTTCTCATATAATTGAGATCCAATTGGAAGGGAAATTAAAGACATGCTGTTTAGATTTGGGGAGTGGCGTGAAGCTTTGGAGCATTTTATTTTAGTTTGTTGCACTGAGCTTTGTCCCTAAGGGAAACAACAGTTCTCTGATGCTATCTGCTAGATGCAAAATTGTAGAAGTCAACAATTTAAAAATGTTTTAAAACTTTTCCGTCAGACTTTCTGGATCTTGCAAAGTGAACTTTGGTTTTAATGAAGCCTAAAATTGGACAAAAAGGTTGGAGAAGTTTAATGTGTTGTGCTAAGTCCTTGCTTGACACAAATTTGATTTCTCTATTTATTTTTAGGGACAGGGAGTTCTCAGGTCTTTCCTTAAACCATCAAGGACTAGTATGAGTCAGAGTAGCTTCATACCTTACAAGCAGGCAGCCTTGGTTTAAAAAGCCACTTTTACAGTATGCTTACCTAAAGGAAGTTTGAATTGTATTGGTTACATCATGTGATACTTTCATTTTTTTTTTTTCAAAGGGAGACAGCTGTGTTCATATAAACATTGTATAACTCAGCAAAATGCTACTCGGACTTTTAAATTTCTAAATAGGTTAGAAAATGTCATGCGTTGTGTTTATTATTTATCAGCTAGGGATTAATTTTTTGAGTCATTTTTGAGTCATACTGCTGAATCTGCATAAATATTTGATTCAGTTGTGGAGATCAAAAGCAACTACATATGATGCAATTGCGTTGCCTCTTCCCACTTGCCCGCTTGTGTACTGTTGGCTACAGAGGACAGAATTCTTTTACCATACCAGTCTACAGGGAAGAAGAAAAAAAGTTAGTCTTTGAATCGGTTTATTGACTTCGAACTAATTATTGAACAGTATTAGTGAAACAAGAAGAAAAGAAGTGACCTTTCTGTGCCCGCGGAGGAGGTCCTGCTCTCAGAAGGCAGCTTAGCACTGCAGCAAGCTCTGGTTGCAGTTTCTGAGCTGGCAAGTTGTGCCAGTTCAGTGACTTGACTTTCTCACACTCAGGGAGAAAATACAGACTGTCTGCTTGTTTTGCTTCAATTAAATCCTTTAGTAAACACCTAGTAATGTATCAGGCCTTTTAATATAATAATTAGTGATTTCAAACTGACTTTGGAATAGTATTTTAAGCATTTGAATTTAAATGAAAAATGAATATGAAAATGTGACAGAAATAATAATTTATATTGGTCTCACTCCATTCTACCTGTCTTCAGCTGGAGTTTAGAGTCTTCTTCTAGAAATCATCAGATGACTTTAGAAAGGCTCCAGTAGCCAGGACATGGTCTCCTCTTTGCCATATCTTTGCATGCAGTTGGTTTCAGTTGCCTCCAGTTTTCTTACATGTTTTCTCAGAAGACATGGAGGAGCTGCATTTGGCATTTATTAGCTTTGCAGAATGCAAGAGAAGAGCACCTAGCAAATTTTTGAAGTACATCAAGAGGCAGATTAGGAAGCCATATGTCTCTATCAAGTCAAACCCGCAGTGTATCGGTTAAGTTTGTTGGTTCATGAGCTCTATTGAGCTGCCATTTGCAGCCCTGTCCTACTTGCATGAATAAGGACTATTCCATCTGAGTTTGGTTTGTGGTATTGGACCTCTAATAAATAAAACGTAGGACAGTCCTGAGAAAACATCTCGTGCAGAAGCCAAAGGAGTTGTCCAAGTTTGGGTGGGCTGCTGATGTCAGAGGAATGTGCCCAAGAGTTGTGGGGTGAAAACCAGATTCAGGGAACTGATTTGTAAGTGTTTGCGTTGGCTCGGTGCTCAGACATTCCTCCTCCTCCTCACACCGGTTCCCAGCTGTGCTTCTGCCAGTCCTACCAGCTTCCCTAGGAATGTTCCTAGGGGCTCTTTTTGCTGCTCCCATAGATGTCCGTAGACAAACGCTTGATCAAATGCTTAATCAAGCAAGTACAGCCTCCTTTTATGCATTCACTCTGTTCCACTCAAGTTTATACTCAGATGTGGTGACCTTCGATATAGGTAGGGCCTAGGAATACAGAGAAGCATTTAAAAAGGAGCAGAATAGGTTTGCTGGAATCTTAAGTTGTAGTTTTATCTCTCTCTTTTTTTTTTTTTTGTTTTTTACTATGTATCTTTGTGAAAATATGACCCTCGGCACTCGGACAGACTGACCCCACCTCTCATCGCCCAATAAATCAGTGTATTCACAGCATCAGTTGTAAAATATCCCATTTCTTAGTTAAATAACTGTATCGCTTTAAAGGCTTTGGAACCGAAAGCCTTACAGTGTTTCATCTTTCTACCAAAAAAGTCTTCTTGTGCTTTGAACATTAGTAATGGAGATAATTTACTGTCCTCTGGCAGATTCCTGACTTTGCAGAGCCAGGCTTTCTTCACACAGGAACTCAGGTTACAAAACCTCAGTGGCAGAATGCCTGCAAAGGAGGGCTCTGCAAGGCAGGAGCCCCAGCGGCGCCTGTTTCACTGGGGCTGGTGTTTCAAAGCCTGGGCTGCAGCTCTGCAAAGCGAGGAGGCCAGCCACAATTTACTGGGCTGGTGTAGCCCTTGAGTATCCTCTACCAGAAGTGGTCCTGCTGGGCTATGCTGGAAGAATAACACTTCCACCCATGTGAAACTATTGGCTCCAGCAGTGTTGTTGCTAGTGGAGGTCTGTCCGTGTGCGGCACCTCCACAGGTGAACGAAACCCTCTGTGCCTCCGTTGGCAAGAGGAGGGATATTGGTGGCCTTTGTCGCCATAGCTAAAATTTTCCTAGAAACCTCTAAACCCTTCAGTATCAATAAATTGTGTTCTGTTGAATCTTAAAATGTGTGAATTTTCTTGGTGATATCAAGGTGCTGTATTCCTTAAGCAGACTTTAATTTGGAAAATGTGAAAAAATGAATACCTTTCGTAAAAATGTTCTGATCTACCAGTGGCCTCCATTCTTGAAAAAATCCATGGCTGGAGTAGTCCTGGTATGCTTTGCTAGCTCAAATTCTGGAGAAGTTTTTATTCCTTGCTCAAATCATTCCCTAGTCTTGGAGGGTATTCTCTGGCTGGTTGCTATCCTCTGCTCAAGGTTCAGCAGAGACACATGTATATCCTGTGTAAAACATCAGAGGATTTCTTGGATGATAAACATTATATGCCTTAAAGTATTTCCTTTGCAATTGGAATGCATTGATGCTGTGAAGGTGTGAAGATTAGAGATAATGTTGAAATTATTTCATTTATTTACATTCTCTCTTGGTGTATTTTTTTGATCTATAACTTTAAAATGTTCCATTTTCAGGTGACAATGGCCAGCATTGGGATAAATGACAGTCATTCAAAGGAGACCTGTGAAACAATACTTTTTGCTCTCCGAATGGCAACATGGAATCAGATTTTAGATCCCTGGGTGTACATTCTTCTCCGGAAAGCTGTACTTAAAAACCTGTACAAGATCACAAGGGGATGTTGTGGTGTGCACATCGTAAACTTACACATGTGGGAACTCAGCTCCATCAAGAATTCTTTGAAGGTTGCAGCAATATCTGAGTCACCAGTAAGTTCCAAACAAATCAACCTACAGCCATTCAGCTCTACAGGGCAATGAAGTTAAACACGGTGTATGAAGAGATGATGGAGGCAATGCTCATACATGGGCAATACCTTAAAATGAATTCCAAGGTTCAATGGTTTGGAATTTGTTTTAAATTTTGAGTGGTTTGCTGATATTGCTACTCCAGAAGATGCACTTGAATGTTTTAATTCCATTTAGAATACATCCCTTCCAAAACTGGTAGTAGAATGGTAAACCATCCCGTATTTCTCCCTTCCAGGTACTGAAGTGAACAGGGTTCCTTATAATACTCCCCACCAAATCCTTTACCTTAGCAGACTTAAGAACTATGCGAGTGTGAAAGTGAACTCCAAGATGATTTTTAAAAGGGGTAGATTTTATCTACCAGTGATACCCCCAAATCCTTTGCAGAGTCCTGCTTCCCAAGGTAAAGTTCGCCATCCTTTCCTTTGCTTCTGGGCATTGAATTTTCCAGTTGGATATATGAAAGACATTTTGGTTGTGCCCAGCTTATTAAATGATCCAGTTTGCTTGGTTCATTGACTTGACCTCTTAATTATTTACCGTTCCATAAATTTTTGAGGGAGCTGCATCAGTGTAAGCATTCCTTTCAAATCACTGACAAAACATGAGGTTCCCTGTGGGAACGCAGAAGCAGCTCAGCTCAGCTCGCTTACAGTTACATGTTCAGATCTATCAGTGAGTTTTTAGTCCTTTCAATAAATTTTGTTGATACTAATAGGCATAAAGCTGTGGTTATTCTGTAAAAAGAACAGTGTGGGATTTTTTTTCCCCCAAACTGAGGAAAGTTTCTTGAAGTGTTCCCTCAATGCATATACTGAAATGCTTGAGAGTTACCTCTGCTTCATTTGTAAAAAGTTACATGTGTCTCATGAAAAATGTGTGTGATCAAATGAGCATCTCTGCAGGGAAGTGCACTGGGAGCACGGTTTTGTTTGTGAAAGCAAATGGCAGTCTCAGTTTCTGCAGAGTCTGTGTCTGAGGGCATTCAGTATATTTGAAGGTACCAGCAAGTTTCCAGGACTTGACACAGAAGGCCTTTCACCTTTAATGCTGCTAAAAGAAACTTTGGTTTTTTGTGACTGAATTCTGTTCAGAACCAAAGTGAGAGTATCAGAGACTTTGTAGCAGAGGGATTGTTTTAAGATAGAAATGTCTATGTTATTTTTACCTACTTAACTTCAAATAACCACATAAGTAAATTGTTGGTATATTTGGACAAAGTAGTTAAAAACTGATTCCCAAGAAGACAGTCCGAAGGACCAAAACTATTCCTGAACTACAAGTTCATGTTGTATGTGAGAATAGTTTATGTTGGAAAATAAAAACCCAAAAGGTTTAAATATTTCAATTTCTTGTTTTAAAAGCTATTTCCTTTTTGTTTTAAAAAGGTTGAAAAATAAGTGGGTTAAATAACCCTGTAATGAATTGAAATGGCTTCATTTACCCTAAAGAATTTCTATATGTGATTTATTTTCTCAGTCACAGAGCTGATAAACCGTGGACATATTTGATGCTGGTATAAGCTCCGCACTGTTGCTTCATGTGAGTTCTGCTGAAATCTAGAAGCATTCAGTCAGTGCTCTGTTGGGCTTTCTCATTTCATAGAATGTGATGCCAGTGTATCTGTTGACATAAATTATTTGTTCTTTATGGAAGGTTGTTGTTTTAGCAGCTGCAAAAATATGTTGGTCCATAAATTGTTGAGATATTTGATTGGTGAATGAAGCTCATCAATGTTCAATTTTGTTATGTGAATAAATGTAGCTTGTGTAGTTCATACTGGTTGACCTGTAAAACAAACAAAAGTTTATATGTATATGTGATTTCTTATATTTTGTGTACTAATACATATTGAATGTAAATTGCAAAGCCTCATTAAAATTATCAAACTGTATCTTGAGAGTTATGATATCTTTGCATAAAAAAGAGATCTGAAGTTGTTAAAAATAACCTTATAACACAAAAACCTTACACGGGATTCAAGGCATCCACTGCCATTCACACGTGCGATATCAGTTGTGAAGGCAGAGAGGACAGTGAGAATTCAACTAGGAGGTGCCAGTGTTCGTACGCTTTGCTGTCACGTGAGCAGCCCGGTGCAGTTGGTGGTCTGCAGCAGACAAGGTCAAATTTTGATGATCCATGCTTAGAAAATGCAAATAAAAGTGGAGCTGAGGGTGTCTGGTGTTTGGAATGAAAGTGTTTTTATCCAAATAGCTGCCAAGATGTTACACAGACTCTGATTAGTTTCACATACACTATGAATCCTGAAAAAAATGTGAGTTTTGCTGTTAGAATTTTGTCTTGTCCAGTGACGTGATGGCTTGCAGAGGCAGCTCAGGATACGGCTGCCCAAGGATCTGTTACCACTGAAAATGATTTGATTATCATTGTGTTTCATCTCACAGCAGAGCGAGCAACGTGTTGTGTTGTATGATTAGCAAATTATATATTTTATGGAGTATGAGATTGTAAAAAAAATCAACGATACAGCTTCACACTAGGATCTGAGTATTGTCTGGGCAGGGAGAAAAGGGCAGTCTGCTTAGCAATGTGCTGATGATCTCTTTAGAGGTTGGCTGACGATGCGAGCGGTCATGAGCTGCCTATTCACTGCTAGGCGGTAATTAGAGTCTCCAGAGCAGGCAGGGGCTGTAAGTGTTCTGGTGGGAAGAAAGTGAATCTCATTTCTGACTAATGACCAAGGAAATCCTCAGGGTGGGAGAATATTTTAATCTAATTGGGATCTTAAGCAATGACAGGCTGTATAAAGAAGCACATTATCCTAAACTAAGGTCCTAGCCTAGGCTGAATCACCCTGCTGAAGCAAAGAAAGCGTCAGTAAGTTGCTCATCACAGCGATTAGGCAAATATCTGTAGCTTGTTACCTAGATGCAAAGATATGGAGAGCAAGGATCAAGGTCTTTTTGATCTGATTCTTGAGGCAAAGTGTTCACCTTGTATGTTTATTTTTGGATATTTGTATATATTACTAGTCTGATGTGTTAGTAATGTTTTCAGGAACAGCAATATGTACCACCTCTGTAGCCATGGTGATCCTTTAGGACAAGATGTCGGGACCTTTCAGATGCACCTTGTCTTCTGATACACTCCTCCAGGATGTTAACGGTAACACAGCACATCACTGATTAACTGCATAGATCGGCATGAGATTTAATTCTCAACACTTGGGTCTGGGGAAAAGTGCTCATATCCCAATTACAACACCTATCGTGACTTTCGATGCTTCCTAAAATAAACCCAGACACTTTTCAATTTAAACTTCTGTGATCTGCCACCATTAAAAATAGTAAAACTAGTCTTTGATTTCAGCAAACATTTTCAATTCAGTCTTGCTGCATTATATTGAGGAAAGTATTTACTCCTTGAACAGACAATGTTTTCCTGCTGAATGTGAATTACTTGTAATATTTACTAGGGAATCTTAAATACTAACAGTGTAATGCTGTTCCAAAGATAAGATAAAAGAGGGGCTATTTAATATGAGTAGTTGCATTTAATGTTCTTGAGATAACGCTGAGGAGTTTACTGCTTTGTGATGAGGAATAGCTGCAAGGAAAAAAAACAATTCCGTTCCAGTGCCCATTGGCCATCAGATAGTATTGAGTATGTCAGACAGAAAATATTGCATATTAGTGCTATGTTGACTGGTTCAGTAGCAATATGCTTTTTATTCTCATATAAATGACTTTTCAAAGGTGGGTTGTTCCTTAGCAGTAGATGCAGAGATGTGGGGAGTGGTGGTGACAGGTATTGTGCATCTCACAGCTTCTTGTCTCAGACACTGGAGTGGGATAAACAAGGGGGGAAAAAAAAAAATCACATTTTATTTTCTACATGGAAAAAACCACTATCACAGCTCACTTTCCTGTGACCATTAGGACATCCAGTTGGATGGTTTAGATGGAGGCCTTTTTCTGTTGTAAATATACCAATTCAGATTGTCAATTAAACTATCCCCTCCACACCAAACAGCTGTAACATCAGCTGTTACATCAGCTTCTCAGGGTGCTTTTGGAGCGAGCTGGCTGAACCATGGCTGGGAGGACAAGGTGTCTGGCCACATGCTCTCGCTGCTGTCTTTTCACCAGTTTTGGGATTTGAACGCACTTTGAGACGACAGAACTTGCAAAAATGCCACAAATAAATGAGTGCAGCAAAAGAGGGAGTAGCTGTTTACAGGCATAATGAGTCAAGTTGGTCTATGTTGCAGGGCCAGAAATTTTGCAGGGGCAAAGCAAAGGGAGCATGTAAGGGAAATGCATCAGCAAATGGAAAGGCAGTGAGACCTCCCTTGCTGAAGAGCTGTTAATTTTACTCAGCTGCTTTGTGAATCTGTACCCTTGGTGGGAGGAGATGCGGCTGGTGAGGAGGACCTACACTTGCTTATCATTACGGGATTCTTCAATATAACTCACAGATGCATTAACTCATACTTTCTTCAGGTTTTTCCAAGCTTTCCTGGTTACTTAAACTAATTAGGTCAAAATTAACAGCAATGTTTGTTGCAGGCTTTTCTCTGCCATCTGTTATTTGTTCTTCTCTGGTAAGTAAAATAGTAATCCATACGTTTTCTTGCTTCTACTTCACCTTGATAGTGTCTGGCAAATCAAAGCAGATTTGCAGTCTGACCCTGATTAAGCTGGTGCTCTGCTTTTATGCGTATAGATAAAATATACATCTGTGATCCACAGTTTCTGGCTCAAGTATCTTAAATACTATGACTGTCTGCAAATTTTTATTAGCAGGCTTACCTTTCTGAGACAGGGGGCATGGAGAAAGGATCCAGCTCTGGTAGGAAAGCAGAACATAGGTGTGAGTATTCCCAGCTCTGTTCTCCATACTCCTTCCAGTATCAAAATAAAGGTATTTTTCCTCTTTCCACTTTTTTTTTTTTTTTTTTTTCCCATTAGGAGAGAAATACCATAGGGAAAAGTCCTGTCCAGCTCTGGAGAAATGTAGTAGTCTGGTGACTCTTAAAAGGTGATTTACATTTAGAAGGACTAGGCAGTACAATCGAGGAATATATCTGTTGCTGGAAACCTAGAGATTGGATCAAAGAGCCTGAGAGTTGTGCAAAGCCTAAACTATTAGGTCTTATTTAGTACAATTTATTAATGAGAAACAAGAAAACAAAAAACCATAATATTTGCAGCAAGTTACAGAAGTATTAATAATGCAACAATACCAAATGTCTTGTCAATCACAACTGTTTGCTATAATAGATCTGACCCTCCTCATGCAGAGAAAAAAGCTTCCTCTGAACCCTTCAGCACCCCCAAATGATGATACTTTAAGAACAAATCTATTTACCACATTTGTCTCTTTTTTTTCCTACTGCCTCATGTAAACAAGATGACATCTGAAGTGGTTGGTCAATGGTTAAATATTAAAAATACATATTTTCAAATGCAATTTAAAAAAAATTGTTTATAATTAGGATAAGTTAAAGAGTGACATAGACATACTAAGGACTTTGTTTCTTAGCAACACATTCATGGAGTCTTTAAAAAAGAGTCCTGTGGTTGCAAGAATGTAAACATGTATCTATCTAGCTGTTTAATTTCAGCACCATGGTTGCGAAATAAATACTTGCTACAGAAGTTTGCAAAGATAAATCCATTTCACTTTTTTTTTTTTTAATCTACTACCAGTAGTAGGTTGACAAGTTAAAATACTTGAGGGAAAAAAATTGTTATCAGTAAAACATCGCTACCAAGTAGCTACCATTCCCAGCAAAAGTTTGTGTGCGTATGTATTTACTTCCATCTGAAGCTAGCAGAAGAAAAACACTTTAAATTCCATTATCAGTTATAAATTCAGACATTTGTAATCTGAAACAATTTCTTCATTGGATTATATTTCAGTCCTGTTTTTGCTTCAGACACTCCAAAGGCAGAGCTGTGTGGATGTGAGGGCTCCAGCAGAACTCACAATAGTCCCTGCCAAAGCAGCCTGGTAGCCTACAGTGAAACTTTTGCAATGACACTTGAACAAGTGATAAAGTCTAAATTCCATTTCAGGATTCAGGTTTTTTTTGTTTTATAATCCATGATAAACAGTGGCTTCTAGTAATTTCTAGTGTGCCTTAAATTTCATCCACTAAGCACCTCAGATGCCTGAAACATCACATGCTGTCTGCTGCTCCTTCTGGTCTATGTAACACAGTCACAAGAGGAAAATGAAGAAGGCAGAACTTTAATCCATGATTTCCTGATGCAATTCAACCCTCACTTCCTAAAACAGTAATTCGACAACCATTCCCTCCGTTGGTTTGCAAAACCCAGTGTCACTGACACCCAGCGGGGAAGGACCACGACTCTGCGGTGTGCGTTTGGAGTGCTCACCTCTCAACAGGGAACCGTGCTGAGCCCCGGGGTCCAATTATTGCTTAACCCATGACAGCCAAGTCCCTCTGTGAGTATGAGACCTTGAACTGGATGCATTAATCTGGTATGGGGGTGATGAGACCTCCTCTGTTGTTTTCCCTTTTCTTTCTCTGGTATTTTTCTGCTGCAGCGACGACAATATCTGAGGCCCTTGGCTGTTACCAGCCCCTTTGTTGTGGGCAAGACTTCTCTCTCCATGATGACAAACTCCAGGAAGCTGTACCGTTAAGTTTCAAAAGCACAAGATGATACCCACCTTCAAAGCTTGCCTTGCTCCGAACAAGGGTTTGGACATGACGACCTCCAGGATCACTTCCAACCTAAATTATTTCATGTTTCTTGCACAAATTCTCAGCCACATGTCCCAAGTCAGGCTTGTCATCAGCACAGATTATTCTCTCATCTGTATTTGTGGGTGATGAAACAGGATTTCTGTTTGCTGTGCTTACTGTGTCAACAGATTTGTGTTTTCTGACAAAATCTTTCATGCATTCTATACTTCTGATATCTGTCATTCAGGCCCATGTTGCCTGCTGCTGTGGGAAATCAGCAGTGATCTCCTTTAATTTCAGTTTTAAGCAACCCAAACCAGATACTCTCTTTGATTGCACATCCTGGCTCTTAAAATTTATCAGAGAACATTAAAATTTCTCATTTATAGTTTTATATCATCTCCCAGAAAGGGTGATTTTCAAGAGAATGTCACTGCAGTATAAAATTTCATATGATGTAAAATACAATCTTCCTCAGGTTTGTCTCCTCCAAATGCACCCATGTGTAATGATTCTCTGCAAATATTTTTAACTGGGAAACAGTTTTTACTGCTGTACTACAGTTCATAGAATCAGAAATTCGCAGACTAATAGCAGATGGAAGAGAAATGGTGAAAGCTTTTTTTTTGAAAAAGCTGGAGTTGAAAAAGTACGTTCTCTTCTTACTGAGATCTTTAGAAAATAGCCATAAAAATTTCCTCTGCCACTTTAGTTAATAAGTCTGAGGTGTCTGAATCTGACAAGATGTAAATAGCATCTTACTACACAGTGATCCTCTGCCTCCTGCTTTTACACAACCATCGTGCAAGGCCTCAAGTTGCCCAAATAGCAAGGATTCTTGGGAAACGTATAAAAATCCCTAAGAAATAAATGCAATCACCTTTAAAGTAAAATTATTTAATTAAAGAAATAATTCTAAAATAAACTGCATAAGAGAAATCACAATGCATCATTCTCTACTGCTTTCTGAAGACTGACAAATCAAAGCCTCCTGAGCTGCAGCTCAGGGATGTGCTTTGTACGTCGTACCAACATCTCCTCTGCACGTCCTCTTTGGGTGAACCATCGTCGTGCATGAGTAGGAGCTAAAGAAGGGTAGTGGTTTGGATGGTTTAGTCTTCAAAGATGAATATTTATTCTCATTTATGTAAGAAGTGTTTATATTTTTATACAGAAATGTCAGTCTTTGTATACACCTTTTCAGTAATCTTGTCTTCCAAGAAATCATTAATCCTCTTTAGTGAGACACTATAATTCTTGCTGTGGTGTTTTATTGGTTCAGTACAACAGAACCACTAAAATGATTTTTAGAGTGTTTGCAATGTTTAATATTACATTTTATTTGGTATGCTTACTGCAGGCCCGTTCCTCTTGAATCCAATGGCAGAGTTCACATTGACTTTGATGGAACACTTCTCAGTTTTAGAAGATTTGACAGAGCTATAATAAATCATTTAGTGCTTGAAGATGTACTGATACATTTTTAAATTACTTCCTTCTACCAAATGTCCTGTAACTTGATACAAGTTAATCCTACAAAATATCACTTACTGATGGATTTCACTGCTGAATAAATGTTCACATTTCACCATCTTTCACTGGTGTATTTCTGCTCACATGAGTGTCTTCTTGGGAAATAGTTTATTTTCAAAGAAATGGTTTGTATGCTTTCAGTGATCTGAAAGGAGTACACCAGATGATTTGCAAATATATATATGAGAACCAGGTTTCTCCCCTGAACTTCTGGGAACTATTTCAAATATATCTGTTTTCAAACAAAGGAAAAGCATCTCTCAAGTGAAAGTTATCATCATACATATATAAAAAGTTACTTTCCTTTTTAAAACACTTCAGGTCATCAAGCAGGACTTACACTTTTTGTTGTAATCAAGCAGGGATGATTCTACCAACTCGCATACCTCTTCTTTATTAAGAATTATCCAACTCACTGAAACTAATTGAAGAGGATGTTATTCTGAAAAAGGGGGGAAAAGGGCCCAAATGAATGATTGTAATACCGATATCCTAAAAATGGAATATCACCTACTACGTCAATGAACCATACACTAATTTTTTGTCAGCCATTCGTGCTGTGTATAGTCCTGCTAGTGCTAAAATGTCATTAGTTCATGAAAATGAACTGAGTTTAGGATGGTACTGTATAGAAAAATAACATTCTGAGTCAAAGCCTTGTTAAGGTTGTATGCTAGTGCTGGTGGCTCCTGCCAGTGTAGTAATTAGTATTTACGGTCATGCATACTGCCACATTTTGCTTAGTTCATTTTGCCTTCTCAGCTACAAAAATTAGAAATGCCACTTGAATTTCAGAGCTGTGGAGTAAATAACAGGGGACTCAACCCAGGGTGTATGTGTCTGTGCACCACATATGTTCCATAGAAATACAGGATTACAATCATTTTGCAGTGTAAAAGTTCGGCAGTGAAATACAACAAAGCAGTAATTTTAAATAGATTATTAGGAGATGCTGATGATATTTGCAGTTGTTATTTGCATACATTTTTTTATTTTCTTCCACAGAAAAGGCTTGGGAGATGTAACTAAAGTAAAATCAAATCAAGAATGATCTGAGACTATGGTAAGTATGTGTCTGAGTCTGATCTCAGTGCTAGTGTGAGGCTTGGATCCTGGATATGTTAATTAGAAGTGAGATCACGAAACATCTGGAAAAATCCTGGATGACAGAACCAAGCCAGTATAACTTCATAAGAGGTAAAAATCTCAAGTGTGATGTTGTCTGGTATACTTATTTTCAGGGAAATTATGCAAAGAACAGATGGAGAAAGTTACAGATGTAGCCTTTTTGGATTTCACAATAGCTTTTGACAGAATCCAGTGCCGTGGCCTGAATGGATGAGCTTAGTCCATATCTCCATATCTTAACCCATATCTCCAAACAAGGAAAAAGTTTGGCTGGAGACAAAGAAAAGCGTATAAAGTGGGTTAAATGATAGTGTCAGACACACGCCAGCAGAATCCCAGCCAGAAGAGTCACTCTTAGCGATCGTGCTCTTGCCAGGAGACAAGACGATGCCGCAATGTTTCCCCATCTGTTTTGTACTGCAGGTTGCTCCAGAAAGACCCCAGATAAATCCCACTTATTCTGGGTGACGTTCCTGTGGTCGGGATGTGATGCTTCGGCAGTGCCAGTGACCAGCCCAAGGAGGCCCTTTGGAGGTGGGGACGTGTCTGAGCCCCGTTGCCGATCCCAGCTGCCGTGGTGTGCCGGCATCCCCAGGAGGCCGGGTGGAGCTGCTGAAGGCCCTGCCAGCCTCCAGCGTCAGCAGTTCCACCACATAATTTCCGAGGTAGGTGAAATCTCTTATTTATACCCGAGCCAGCACAAGAAAGGCTGGACTGAAGCTGGGATGTTGAGGTGAATATGGATTCTTTTCAGTGTGAAAAAGGAGAAAAAAACCTAGTCCTATAGTACACTAATTTTTTAATAATAAAATATTTCACCTGAAACACGGTTCTGTGATAACATGCTACCCAGAGGGCAGCTCCAGTAAGGCACTCTTCTCAGGTCACTTATTGGTCAGTGAGATTGAGCTCACCTGAGAGCAATCACTAATTATAGATTTTCCTACCTGCCTCAGGTCTCACTCACTACGTGCAGTCAGACCAAGGAAATCCTCAAACAAGCCTGCATGGAAGGTAGGTACAGCTCTCAGGAGCAGAACTAGAATTTCTCATTTGCTTGAGACACTTGGGTTTCCTGTCCTGGGTGGCTTAATAGCATCAACCTGCAATGTGGTCAGTAATTCTATGTCAAGGGATTCACCTAGTGTGTGGTAGTCTCAGAGAGAAGTGAGGACACAGGAGTAAAACGTGTAAATAAATTCAGGGGATGTTAGCGTTTTCTGTGGAAAGCAGCATTGCTACTCTTGTGAATCGGAAGAGAAACCAAAGTAGGGCTGGGTGATTTTTGCTGGTATTTCTGATGTTATGTTCAGCTACCCAATATGGGAGAAACTTTGGTTTTCATTTCATTTGGTATGAAAGCTAGACTTATTCCTGAGGAGACCCCAGGTTTTTCTATAAATCCCAATGTAGTAACAGTGCCCTCTCAAATTCAGATTTACAGAATTCAACTGGTGCCCACATTGAGACTGAATCTATTACTTTTACCCACATGAAAAAACAGCTTAATCTGTAATGCTAGCCTACTACAGAAGAAGCTCTTAGGAAAACAAACCAGTAGAGAGGGGAGAAACTACCTCTTGAGCTTTAATCAACACTCTTATTGCTGAACTCTCTCATGATTTCTATTTTTCATCTTTCCTCTAGTTTTTTCGTCCTCATTCTTCCGCTTTCTAATGGCTTTGTATTTTCCGTGGTGGTGGGGATTTATGGTAGAAGTAATGAGGTGTTACACTGTTACGATTCTGGTAGTCTGTCTATCACAGTGCCTTCCCCCGGCTGCCTGTCTCTGCTGCTTATCTTCAGGCTACAAATGCTCATCTCCTCCACTGTTTTGTTCTTAAGTAATCAGCAGCAAAATCAATGTATAACGTCTTTCAGAATAGTAAGTGATGTGAAAATACTGCGTTCCAACAGAATAAACAGACAACCACTAACAGTCAAATGCACATGGCAGAGGACTGAATATAATGCGGTACCTTGTGTTCTTAGCACTGCAAATTCACTGTTGCCACCCTCCCAGACTGCCTGCTGTGCAAATAAATCAAGCAGCATAAGGGTAGGTGTTGTAACTGTCACCTTTCTGAGAAAATTTCTGATTGGAGGGCACATGCTGAACAGAATTAACTCTCTGCTGGGGGAACAAGAACAGCACCTGCAGCCCTCATCCTCTCACCATGAGGGTCTGCTTGGCCAAGGGAATCAGATCAGCTCTGCTGCATCTTACCTGCTTCCTCCACAAGGAACAACAGTGAGGACATGAGGGGAACCTAGGACAGTGCTACTGATTTCAGGACTTTTGTGTGCAGTGCTTGCCTTTTTTTTTCCTGCCCCCCTCCTTCCCCAATATTAGCAAACATTTCTTACTGCTTGTGAAGAAAATGAGAAATTATGGTTGTCACTCTCTAAAAGTTGATTATCCAATGTCTTTTTAAATTACCGTAAACTCTGCTACCAGTTTGGAGTGGCTTGTTCTGATTTGGAGATGAGCTATTCTCACTATGAGCTGCAGTGAATGTTTCCACTGCTGCCAACCAGTGATGATTCACGTTGCACTTTTTCATGAGTGCAATGTGTCTTCTAGTCCTGCTCTACTGCCTCAAGTAAACGTGACAGTTCATCACCACACGGCCTTCCTGAGATAAAAATAGATGTGTGCAGGGTTAAACCATGATGCTCGGTAATGTCACTTGTGCTGAAGACAGTATGTTCAAGTTCTGCCATCAAGAGGAAAGGAGGGGCTGGGTGACTTCAACTTGCATGAGAGGGACTCATCTGTACTAGCTGGGACACCATTCCAGCTATGGCTATGAGGAAAGTTAATACTAATCTAGGTAGGATGAATAAGTAGATTCCTCCTCCACCCTGCCCCGGATATATTAATTATGCAAAATTTGTTCACTGTTAGCTAATAATTCTCTATGTGTTGGGCAATATGTGTGAGGCAACACACCACTATTTACCAAACTATTTACCAAAACAATGTGGGGGTTGCAGGAAAAAATGTTGTCATACTGCACAGGCTCCATGCCTTTCTGCTGTTTCTTTGTGTGCAATTAAAAATGTACATTTGCAGTTTGAAGCTCTTCCACTTTGTTTGACTCTACCCAGTTTATTTGACTGGATAGAACTCAATTTATTTATAGTTAACATAATTTTTATATTTTAAAAAATCCCTATAGCCACAAAGATCTGACAAATATTTACCGAAATCTTTGCACTTACTCTAAATTTATCAATATGTAAACAGAATATCTGATGCACTAATGGATTAACCTGACAAATGGCTTCTTGAGATATCATGACAAAACATAAAAATAGCTACGTGGTTCTTTAAAAATATCCCAGGGCTATAAAATAGCACATCAGAAGGCTTTATTGTCTTTCACTCAACAAAGAAACATAAATGCCTTCTTCAGTGTCAAAACTAGATGTTGTTATGCCAACATCCAAAGCTTCCAGCCAGCTTAATTTCTCCAGACTGCATATCTTTCTGATTTATTTGGAACTCTTTGCATGATAAACATAACTAACTTTAATCATTCTAGTTAAAAGTGTTATGGTGCTCTAAACAGAAGGGAAAAGCTGGGATTGTGGAGTGGTTAGAACAAGCAAGACAGAATGAAGATTTCTTTTTTTTATAGGCAGCCTTAAGACAAATTAAAAAATAACGAACATGAATATTTTTGTTGAAAACCAAACTGTTTATTTAAAAAATATTAGTAATGGGCATAAATTGTTATTCAGTCACAAATGAGTAGTACATAATAAATTTCTGTGTTCACTAGAAGCTGAAAAAAATTAATTTGTTACTGTTTTTAATGGTCATATAACCTCTTCATTGCATCACTGTAGCACTCGGGGTAAACTGCCGATTGCAGTACATTCTTTAACTATCTATGGTCTCAGTAGATGTAGAATGAGACACAGGGTTCAGAAGACACTAGTGAGAATTTCTTTGAACTATTTCATTTTACTAACACTTAGTTCTCATTTATTTGTATTATATTTTATAAGAAAAAATTTTCCTGAAATAATCTGAAAGGTGTGATAAAGATTTATGTGAAGTCAAAAAAACTTCCAGTTGCACTTCAAAGGTCAAAGATGGCTGAAATACCATTTATTTTATTCTTCCGCTTATCTGGTTTGAAAATTCAAGTGCTGTCATCTGTGTTGATGCTATGCCTTTAATTTTTTTTATTTATGTATGTATTTCTTTTGCTTTATTTAATGTACAAAGAAGTGGGACTTCTGATTCTCTTGAATGTTCAGGAATATATTGGGGCACTGAATGCATGGGGATATTTTTTAGTCATGATCACCTCAGCTTAATGTCAGTATCCTTGTTGAGAAGATAAAGGTATTTTCTTTCAGTTATATGTCAGTAAACCCACTCATGACAATCTACAGATGTCTGATGGTACAGCAGTAAAAATAGACAAAGAGGCACACATGGTTTTCATTTTTTAGATATGAGTCAAACTCGGCCGCAAAAAGCCCTACGAGCTTTTACGGCTGAAATGCAAAAGCCCTCAACGAATGGAAGACTGTATTTTTAAGGCTCTGAAGGCCAGATAACTCCTTTGACATCCAGCTTCCACCCAAGTAAGCTACCATCCTTGTTACCCTCACACGCTGTGGCAATTGCGGGCTACACGGGATGTTGGTGAATAGAGCAATATTTGTTTCTCATGCCTTAGAGGCAGAACTCTTGAATATATATCAGACCTGTATCTCCATTGCTTAAGTTGTGGTTTCATGGAAGGGACAGACCAGTTTGTGTAATAGCAGTTTATAAAAGTTCAGAGTCCAAATTGTGAAAACCGTAGGGAGCAAGATGAGTATCCCTTATCTGGATGTTATTAGCAAAAAGCTGTCTGACTGCTGCCAGCAGCAGACATACACCTCAGCCACAGCTGTGCTTTCTAAAGCATTGACTTATACTTTTTTATTGCCTTTGAAATAATTTGTTGAAGGCAAGAAATTACTTAATTTGACTTGGTACAATAAAGATAGGTATGTAGACAGGTATTAATATGCTTTTAAATTGCAATTAAAACATGAGAAGTATGATTAAACATTCAGAAAGATTCAATTTTGGATTTGATTCTGTTCTCACAGTGAGGGAAACAAAAAGCACTTAATGGAAAAAAGAAAACCACCTCAAATAATTTAAGGATATGCCAACACTTCACGCTTTAGTGCGTAGTGGAGTGATACCTTACCGAACTTCAAATAATGTGCCAGGAGTATCAGAAACAGTTTCAGTGCAGTGGGAAGCTTTGCCAGGCAGGCATGTGTGTTGTAATGGAATTCAAGAGATCACCTTGCATTCATTCAGGAAATTGGCTCATAATAAATGCACGTGGTTCAAATGAACATAAAAGAAACAGGTACACGGTGAAATTGGCCAATTTGCTTCTATATTCTAGTGGAATTAAAATGCTAGAGTTATATGTAATCGCACATCAAAGTCATATCATACAAATGATACACAATCATATTACTTAGTAGTAGATTTAATAATTGCGAAAGAGATAAGATTCGCTTGCAAGTCCTTTTTATGTAATCTAATACAGACCTCTTGTTAAGCTGTATTACATGGGGCAGGTATTTAAATAATGTTCCTAGCTCAAATGGCTGAAGAAACATGCCTCTCTTCGGTTATTACTTTGCTACGAATATGAAACGGTAGTGAAATGTTGCATGCTCGACCTGCAAGGAAAGAAATACATATTATGACACAGCAGCAGCCAGGCTTGCTGAGCAGATGCCTGGATGGTATCTTGACATCAGTCAGGAAAGAGGACACAGTGGGACAGATCAGACCAGCTGAATGGGGATCCATGACATTTGAGGCAGATCTCGAAATGGGCAGGTAGAGTAAGAGTCATTCCAGGTGGTGTCATGAGCAGCCGTGTGGTTCAGGTTCATGCAATGCGATCTCAGTCCTCAAGTAACTTTGTGGCCCAGTTACATTTGCTGAAGTTTGAAACATTAACCTTTTGCTTGAAAAAGTCATGTTGGATGGCGTCCTGAAGGGAGTCTTTTTGGGAAAAATTCAACTGAAGCAGTTCAGCTGTCTGTGGAGATGGGACTGGGGAATGATATGTTATTTGGCTCACAGCCGGTGGGAAAAATAGCTAAGGTTTGTTCTGTGATGCATATGTACATGCAGTGTAACCTTTGGCTGCAAAGGGAACACTAATTTAGGCATTATCAAACTTCCAAGTGCTTAACTTTGAAACCTTCATATCTTTAATTAAGATTTTTATTAGTTATATATGCGATAAAGAAACTTGCCTTCATAAAAACCTTGATTAATACAAAATCCCATCAGAAATAAATTGGGAAGCTGTTCACCAGCCAGAAAGTAGATCGTTTTTTTGAGGGGGGCTGTATCCATTCTGGAGTTCTATGGAATTGCAACATATTCATGCCTTTGCTGAAGGGAATGGTATATGAAGATTTTAGTATTTTCTAATTTGATAAATTCCTAGCTAACTCTAATTAGATGGCACTGGTTTGCCATTAAGGTTATGAGAGGTGGCTTCAGACAATAGGACCAACTAGCAGGGCACATATGTGCTCAGCTCTCTGCTGCGGGATCCTGAAGGACCTTGAAGGGAGTTCACCTGCCAAGATCAGAGCTTGTACTCAGCCTATCCCTCCTTTAAGCACAGGTGATTTCCACAGCAGGAAGAAGAGAAAACGGACTTCTCTTCTGTCAAGCCACTCTTTAGAAAATTGATTCTCCCATCTTTATCCAGACTTTTGAGCAGAGTTACTCTTCTAAAATGCCGAGAAAAGATGGAGATGCCTTCAATCTAGGAAGTATTTAGTATATTAGACTGTAACTGTTAAATTGTTGAGAAATTTATTTCAGATATAGAGGACGTAGAATTCATTCTGTGTTTTGTTTGAGAGGCTCCCAGCTTCATTCTTCCATCTTCCTGTGTCTACTCAGGCAGAGAAGCGAATGAAGGTGTGTTTTCCTCACCTTAGGTGAAGGCTGGAGTATGGAGGAGTTTCTGTAATGGAATATGGGCTAAGTGAAAAAGACGCTCTTCCTTCAGGTTGTATCAAGAGAGCTGAAGCAGCCACTGATAGTTGCACGGTGTTTGATCCTGTACCTCTCTATTGAGCATAGTGAATTGGTCAGATGGACATGGGTAGAAAAACTCCTGATCTTTGAAACTTGATCAGCTTCATCCATCAGCTGGAGGCCAAAGAGATCTTTCTGCTAAAGCTGAGATGGTTCTGGGTGTCCTTGGAGTGATGAGGTGCTTGTGAAGGGTTTTTCAGGATTGCGACACCAGATTTGTATGACTGAAATCCATTTTTGAATCGCTGTGTGGTCTTTCAGGAGATTCCTGAAAGACTTTGCCCATCCGTAAGGGCAAATATGACAATTTCAAAGAGCAGACAGGCACAATTCTTGGCCAGGATTTCACCCCACCTAGCTAAAGAAAGCAAAGGTGTATAAAACTGCTGGCAAATACCACTCTCTTTCCTATCTGCACCATGAAGTTCATGGCCCATACTGATGCTACACAGGCCAATATTCAGTCTCTGCCCAAGAAATAGAGTAAAATGCTTCTCAAAATTATGCAAGTATTCTGCAGAGAGCCTGTGTGGTGGGTTTCCTTCCTGTCCTGCCACGGTGAAATGGTCCCTGCTCCCATACTAGTTACTCTGTGGAGAAGAGCTTTAAACCGAAGCTGCTGCACTTTTTTCCCTTTGAATGTACTTTGTGGGGCTTGGTGTGTAATCAAGATCACCAGACAGGACACTTTGCATCAGGCACTTTTGCTTATATGATGGGCTATGTAGATGTTGTTAGCGTTACAGTGAAAAATGTATTACAAAGTACGTTCCTGAAATGTACTTCATGTTGTGACCGATATTGGTTTATACTCATAAGGGTATACAATTATTGATGATTTTCGGTAGCACTTTTATTAGAGTTTCTAAAATTATAAGACTCCATCAGTTATTTGAGGGATTTAGTCAGATTTATGAACACATTTTAAAGTTCTTCTGGCCGAGAGAGAAAGTGGTGGCGGAATTCCTGTGAGCTAGACATTAACTGTGCTGTCTGAGTAATGGACTTGTCATACTAATAATTACTTGTCTTTCATCAATGTCAGAACTTTGTTTATGAAATCTAAAGGATCCTGTCTAAAGATGTGAGGAAGCACAGAGAAGAATTAGTGTGTATGTTTGAGAGATCTTTTTCTTGATCTATTTCACTTACCACATATTTGTTATAGCTTTCATCTACTGATGGCTTACACTATTATCCCTTTCAAATTCAACATCACAAGACTATTATAAGTGGATTGTCTCCTTAAATGATTGCCATCTAGGACAAATAAATCTACTATGTCTGTTTGCTTCGGGTTTTTGTCTTTTTTTTTTTTTCCGCCCTCCCCGCCCCGTATTTTAGCTTCTAGGAGATTGTACAGATGAAACCAGCAACAGCAACAATAAAAAACCAACCAAAAAACCCCCAAACCAAAACCCAAACCAATCAAATGTAATTTTCTTCCCCATCTGCATTTACAAGCCCAGCAGAAAGAAGTTCATAGCTGAACAGATGGAGTCAGTAAAAACGAATCACTACATCTGTTAGATTTTGAAATTATGACAGGATGCTTAAAGCCTAGCACTGTGCAAGGAAGACACAGAGGCTTATGAAGCCAGATCCTGATAGATAACTGTAGAGAGGGGGTGGAAAATTGTTACCCATGAAGAAAGATGGAATCGTGAATCGATGGTCTTGAGGGTTCATCAGTTCATCTTGTTTGTTTTGCTTCAGTGGTAAAAAATTTCTCACGCAGAGAGATGCAGCTGAAGTCTGCCCGAGTGGTACCAGGAAGAGCCAGAGATGTGCTCTGTGTCTCAGACATTTAGAAAGAGAAAATCAGCTGCTTTTGAAAAAGTCCTGAAAGGGTCTAGAGCAGAACAAGAAAAGAAACTGTTCGTCAAACATTCCATCTGATCTACATATTTAATGTGTAAAACAGGAAAATCTCTCTTTGTGAAATTATCCTCAAGTGTGGCTTCCTCACATCGTATAATTCTTGGGATTACTGAAAAGTTCTGAATTAAATAAAACCAACCAACCACATGTTTATGTAAAACAAAACAGAAAAAAATATTTAGACCTGGTTAATGATCCAGAATATTTTACTGGACACTGTGTCAACAAATCAAATGAAGGGAGGTTTGGAAACTTGACATAATACGTAAACACTGCTGTACCAGGGCAGCTGTAGGAAATACTTTCTTCATTTTTGAAACAGAGTAGAAAAGTCCAACATGAAATTGCTTTGACTTAATTTTATTTTGGAATTCTTTTGCATAGTTTGGAAACTATGTATCCCATATAATGTTGTCTTTGCTTAGTATCTGTGTAATAATGTTCCTGACAAATATATAGTAGGTAGGGTGTGGGGAGTCATGTAACACCTAAAACTTTGCTGACTGTGTACCTCTTCAATTTTGGCATTTTAGAAGGTAATTTCAGTCACAAATATTATTGAGCGAATATGACTTGCAAATGTCACATGCCTTTTCTTATTTTTGTCTGTCTCTAACTCCTAGAATGTGCAAGTTCAGGTGTGTTGGCCCAAAAGCCAGGCATTTGGAAATGCTCTGCAGCTGAATTTCCATGTAATCTCTATAATAATTCATGCAATATAGTATAAAAGGTTCTCCTCTGAAACATAGTTGCATATATAATTGCACATGCAACAACACATGGAAATTTTGTCATCTGGGAGATACCTGCTTGATTTTGTTCACGAACTAGGTAATTTACATTTTTAAGCATGAGTTTAAAGGTCAAGGAATATATTAGTGGCTGTATTAGAAAATAATGGGCCAATATATCCATTATATTGATTTGTCAGCGTATGTATAAGGCTGTACAAATAGCTTTAAATTTCTTAACTTATTATGTGTCTATAAATGAGCAACTTTAATTGCCGATGTTTTTAAAAGCAACAGTTTTATCATGGATTTTTAACATAAGATTGTAAGGGAGGAGAAGAGGCAGAATAAATTTGAATTTTTTTTTCTTTTAAAATTTTTTCACTAGCAAAAAAATGACAACAAAAAATTAAAATTACTTTCTACCTTAAACCCAATACCTTCTAATGATCGAGTTTCACATATAGTAGCTTTAATCCACTTAAGGACAATGAAGAACCAGAATGAAAAGTAAATATGAAACAAAGCAAAGAATTATGATCTCCATGGATTCCTGTATAATTCATGCGGTATGGGGTCTGACATTTCTGTGTACTGCCAGTAGGCATATGGTGTTACCCATTTCCAATACTTTTTCCTCCTTTAAGGATAATAAGGTCTGTAAGTAGGTAGGATATACGATATGTGCTTGTAAAGCCAATGGTTCACCACAAGAAAGACATCAAATTTTCTAGTTTGAAGAATATGAAATGTATGCCAAAATACTTCACTTGGAACTCCCGAATGTACCTTCTAAACCACTTGTGAATTTAAAGAAGCTCCATTGCATTAGAAGGAATACTCTCAGATTTCTGTTTCTTTTTTTCAAGTGGTATTTATTTTCCTTGAAGATGTTTTGAGTAAAAATTCTTTGTAGAAGTGTTTTAAAAACTTAGTTTATTCTCCTCTGTTGTACCTTTTCTGATGAGCAGTGCTGGTGGATGGTGCTCAGCAGTAACTCAGGAACAGGATGCACTTGTGCTGTGTTAGTGCTGTTTCTCCTGTGTGTGTTTTCTCCCACCAGAGCCAGCTCCACGGCTCCCCGCCAGCCCTTCTTTAAAGGAGTGATTCCTCACAGCTTTGTTTTCTAGATAGGCATAATGCTAGCAACAGTTAAAGGCACATTTTCAAATTCTTGCAAGTGCTCCATTACCTAAATAACTAGTTAATGTATTGTTACGGTCTATGATGCCTTGCCTCGTGGGAGGAACCGTGATGTTCCTGAAACCGGCTCAGAGCTGTCAGGAGAAGATAAATCCATTAGTTCTTCTGCTCAGTTGTTCAAGTATGCTGTATGTTTGTTCTCATTTGAGATCACCACCCCTCCAAATCAGTATCCATTCCTTCCTTCTTTCTCAGTTCTGGGAATAAAACTATTTTTGAGCTGCTTGTGTCTATCTGGACCTCATGCTACCATCTGCATTGACAGTGTTTGTTATTGTATATCCAATACAGTGTTATTAGCTTAAAGTGTGGACGCCCATCATGGAGATTGTATTTTCGCGTACCTTTTCCTCTGTATTTGCATTTTCTCAGCAATGTGACTGGACTTATCAAACAGTGCATTCCTTCTTTAGGTTTTCAGTTAAGTAAGACTTTAACCAAAGACATTGTTTGCTTTAGGACAAAGCTTTGTAGCTTTTGCGGTTTATACTTTAGCACGTTAATAAAGATGGTTCAAAAAATTCTGTCAGAGAACTGGATTAATATGTCTCAAACCATACTTTGCTGAAAACTGCCGAAATTCTTGTCACTACATGATGGTGTGCTGTCAGATCTGGCAAGTACTGCATTGTAGTGTCTTCTAGGTTTGAATCCAGTTTTAACTGAGGCTTTGAAGTGGTTTTAAAAAAAATTTGCTAGAATGCATCAGTGGACAACTTAATTGTTTATATTTAATGTGCAGGAACAATATTATGAATTCCAGATAAGGAGAGGTGGTAGAAATGTGCAAAGGTCAGCTATGATATGGAAACTTTTTGGCACTTTGTAAGATTCCTTTGGCTTGGGCAATTGAGTCCACTTAATGTGAAGCCAAGAATGTATGCCTTTAAATTTAGATGTTGTACTGCCTTTCAGATGTAGTCCATTTATCTTCTGCTGTAATATTATTCATCAGTTCTCTGAAAAATTCCTTGGACTTACTGTTACTCTTGTTATCCTTTCTGTTTATGCTGTGAAAACTCTGTTGATATTCCAAAATTCTTGCAAAGTGATAGAATCCTTTTGAAGTTTTTGCATCTTACCCCAAACATAGGGGTTTGTTTTAGTTATATTTTACCCTTTTGTTTTGTTTTACAGTCTTGAAGATTGAAGTTCACATTTCTGTCTTCATCTCCCACACTATTTTGAGTTTTTTCTTGTCCTTGTACCACCCAGCCTTCAAACTTGACTAACTTTTGCTTGCCAACAAGTAATTCTTAAGTTTTCTAGTCCCTCTGAATGTCCTATTGTAGACCCAAACTGTAGTACAGTCTGAAAGAGCTCAGCTCCACAGACTAGCTCTTTACTTTTAAAACAGTCACAGACTCTACATCCCTTTTATACTTTGTCCAAAATTTTCTTGTAATTTTGTGTGTGGTAGATATCATATGTGAGTATAAAGTCCTGTAGTTACTTGTCAGTCTAACCTGACTGAGGCATACTGAAAACTCTTTCAGAACTAGCAGTATACAGAAATAAAACTACCTTCTGCTTTTCTGCTTGTCTTTCCTCTCGCTCACTCTCATGGCTTGCTGATACAATCTCTGCCTTTGCTGTGCCCATATTTCCTGGTATAATACGTTAATTCTGCTGGGACTTTTCTTTAAAAAAAGTTTTATCTTGCTTTTGCCTCCTGTGATATGTTTTTTCCCTAGTTTCACACAGGTCTGATAAAGGTTTGCTTCAAAGGGTCTTTAAGTTCCTGTACCACTTGAGCAGCAGTCGTCTTCATAACTGGTCCCATCTGCCTCATGGCACTCTCACTTATCAATCTTTATTTGGAAAGTTCTCTGATCAGGGAAGCTGAACATCCGGCTTATCCCTTGAGCAAGATGACATACGCCTTTCTCAAATCTACTGAATGATCCCTGATCATCCCTGACTGTAGAGACAGTCTTCTGATTATACTAATTTGCCAATATTTATATAAATAAATTATAATTGTCATTCTGCAGGAAAAGCTAGCTCTCGATTTTCCTCCTCACAGAAGCTTTATGTAAAATAATTAAATATTGCATTCTAGTTGCAGTCTGATAACCAATGCATACTGTATGGTAATTTGATCAGATGGATCACAAGTTATTTCTTGTTATGAATAAGTAGTTTACACTGCAAGAAAATAGCTAATACTCTTTTGCCATGTTTGCTCAGGTCGCGACAAGATGAGATTCAATTGCTTGGTGGTCTCGCAGGGACAGAAAATGGAGTTTAGTCCTATCTCTGTTTCCAGATTACTGTCCTGTCTAAGAAGTTAACTTACAACTTCGCTTTCACTTCATTGAACTTCTGCTGCTTCATGAATGACGACACTTTATTATTGCTGTCTCAGTCTTCTGCTGTTTTCTTCTTCCGTTTTGTTTTCCGCCTGTGATTTTGTTTTTGTTCAGAGTGCAGAGGAGATGTGGTGGCATGGGTTGACAGGTGGCAGAGAGAACTTGACCTTTAAGACATGAATTCACACCAACCTCAACATCTGTGAGTGTTCCATGCAAAAAGGAGCAAATGTTCACTCCAAGCAAGCCATCCTCAGCACAGGTCATCTGCTGTTGAGAAAAGGCATATAACGGAACTAGAGGAGGTCATCAGATGCATCTGCAAAAGTGTTTACGTGACAAAATAATTTAGTAAAACCATAACAAGGCAAGCCCAACAGGAAATTACAGTGTCTCTATTTACTTCTTGCCTCATCCTGAGGTTAGAGGAGAAAGGTGACCTCTAACAGCGATGGCAAAGGCACAAAACTCAAATTACAAATTTTTGCCATGTTTTCTAATGCATGAATATATTAATAACACTTTAACACATTTGAGTGTGTAGGTTTTACTGCTTAGTGAAAGGCTGTCATGGAGATCATCAGGTTTCTAACCAAATTGAAACACAAGGGTGTGATCAGCAAACTGATGAGCAGAGTGCACGTGTTTGAAACAATTGCCCTTTGCTTGCTTTGTTATGGTGACAGGATTTATATTTTGTGCTAGTTCTTTCTCTCTTGAGAGCTTTTCTGTGCCAGTAGTTCCACTGTGTGCCTTTTCTCAATAGCAAATTTCATGCGTTTGGTGTGGCTGGTTCAGTAAACATGTTTGCTCCTCTTTGTAACCTAAAACTGGCTAATGCATCTACCAATCAGCTGTAAACATGCTGTCCTCCGTCTCCCTCTCTGCAGTTAGTATCTCTCTCATTTATGCTAGGGATCAGAATGAAATGGAACTGCAGTGATAAACATCAAGACAAACTATTTTTTTCCTCTTGGTTTAACTTTATCTCTTCTCTCACTCTGTCCTTTCTCCTCTTTCATACTGCTCTCTATCACCTCTTCCCGGCCTCATTTTCATTTCCCCTTCTTCCTAGGTGTTACAGTAGAAGGTATGAAGGTATTGTCCTTCAGGACCAAAGGAGAGCCACAGAAGACGGAGAAAAAAGATACCATAACTCTTTATATATATATATATATAAATTCAGTTTTTCACTTTTTTTATTCTCTTCCTCAGGAACAAGAAGAAAAAAAGTACTATATATTACATAGATACAGAAGATAGGGTAGACTTTCAGTAGTTTGATAGCACATGTTTTTTTCTTTAGTGGCATGTGGCTTTCATTTCTTCATGATATTTGGGCATAATTCCTGTGTGTTGTGTCTTATGATTAATAGTATATTGACTACGGTTAATTACTAATGTATTCATTATTTCTAATACACATAATGGAGAGTTACAATGCTAACGGTAATGCTGTAATAGATAATATGGGGCAATATGATGCTGTGTTGAAATAATGACATAAAACAATGCAAACCCCTGCTTTCTTCTGATTATGAATAAAGCACAAGTTATTTTATTTTTTAATCTTTTATTTCAATGCTTTGGCTGAGAAGTGATTCAATATGTTGTAGTAGACACTTCTAAAATGAGTGAAGATTTTTTTCAAAACTCCTCCAAGAACATGAAGTGATCTTTTCTCTTTGCTATTAATGAAGAAGGGTTGGGAGAAATTCAAGATTACATAGAAAAAAAAAAATTGTTAGCAGAAAATTTCAAGGACTGCTAGCAGTTTACTTGAGCTGCCAGCAAGGTAAGTAGGGAGCAAACAAAAAACAGTCTAGGGTATTCTGGTGTCTAACTGTTGTAGTAATGAAAAATAGAATAAAATACGAGAAGAGGAGAAACTTATTAATTGATGAGAATTGGAGGGCACCAAAGGACCCAGGATAAATATAATTGTGTGCTTTCACCTTGCCAGCTAGTTTTGTCCTTAACAATTATGAGTTGAGGCAGAGTGAAGGACTAGGCAAGAGAAGTCCATGTCAAGGCTGCAGTGAGAGGGCAAGGATGGAGAGAGCTCCGGTGCTCTGGCTTCTGCAGTGACCATGTGCTGGCTGATGTGGGGTGGACAAAGCAACAGTGTTAGAAGAAAACACAACATTTATTTGGAGTTGAAAAATGACTCTTCTTGGCCCTGGCTACTGGACCATCATTTGAATCTCTTTTGCTTACTTAGAACTGAAAGAGCACCCTATTTCTCCTACAAAAATCCCTGTACGTATAATCTCAAGATGAACAGACATTAAATTGTCTCTCTTCTTGCTTCAAGTCTCTCTGAAACAGTCTATCTTAACACCATGAGTCATATATGATGCCCACTTAAAAACAGTGAATCCTTTCAGAAAGGACATTCAGCTGGAGGATACCATGTTACACTTTTTGTATTCTCTTCCTCAGGATCAGAGCAGGAGTTAGTAGTTTTAAATAATTTTGGAAAAAACGGTGCTGTTATTTTAATAGTAAAATTACAATTCCTGTAGCTGACAGGCTTTTTCTTTTACATATTGGGAAGTAAATTCTTATATTTGCATAACATTGATTTAAGATAATTTATGCAGAAGGAAAATTTTAAAACAGTTTCAAGAAAATTCAAAGAGCTCAGAGTAAAGAAACTTGTCTCATTTACTGAATTCTATGCTTTATTACTGGCTTGAGAAATGGAAGATAGGATTTATTATGGCTGAAGGCACCTGCACTCTGTCAATGCATTGAGATAACGAGGATCACACATCTCATTTCTGAAAGAACTAACTGGATGCAGATTAAATTAGACTTTATGGTACTTATTCATTACTATAGGCTATATTCATTAAGGCTGTGTTATACAGCCTTACACAAGTGCTTTAAATAGCTATAAGAAACATTTATCTGTATTATTCATTGACTGGACATTCATCTCATGGAAGTGGTCTGTTCAATAAAGCCATTAAGATAAACCAATGTAACACATCAAAACCTAATGAGCAATAAGACCAAACTAATTATTCTGTCATTCATTAGTAAGGATTAGACTAGGAGGTGATACAGTCCTTTTCACTTCCTTATCACACACCCCTTTGCAAGTCGACATCACTGGTCCGAGAGAGAGACTGATGTGCTGGTCAGCAGCAGTAAATGGGAAACTGGACACGGTTCTACTGGGGCCCAGTCTTGTGCCCTGGGCAGAAATAGCCCTATCACACTGAGACAACTGACCTTTTCTGGAAACATTATTGAAACTAATGTCATGTATTGCTGCTGAAAAACATTTTGACTCAATAAAAAAATCCATTTTGAATTATTTTTTTTACAATCGATAACATTTTGTTTCCAATTACTGTAAAATTACTCTTCAGCCTTGGTAAGAATATTCAGCAGTAGAAAAATGATCCTGCATTTATTTCAGAATAGTTTCAAGATGTCATGGGTTGACATAGGAAACCCAGATGTTTTTAATTCTGAGAACTGAGAAATAGATTTTGAACAGGAAAGCTATCTTGTTTGATGTGCATCCTCAGGAAGGAGGATTACAGAATATTCCCCAGTTCTCTGCTGTGCTGTCATTTATATAAAAAGATGGAGCGGAAACCGTTTCTGGGCATCTGTGCAGAGCCTTAGGAAGATCTCGAAGGCATCAAAAGAAAACCAATAAACTCCACAACCCCTTCATCTTCATCAGCTATTAAATCCTCTGTCAAACATCTCAGAGTAAATCTGATCATTTGTATTTTTCTTATCCTTTCTTAAATACACATAAGGGGAACTGCAAACACAGCTGATCAAAATGTGATCTCAAATATTAACACAGTAGAGTCAGGAAATGCCAACTTTAATTTCTGCAAAGATGTATTTTTAAAAAAATAATTAATTTATTTATTTTTACCCGACTACGTGTGCTGTGACAACCTTGCATGTCATGCTCAGCAAGCATCAAAGTAGGATTTCCAGACAAGTGTGGAGGAGAGCGCTAAACCTTCAGGTTTGGTGTTAGTTAGCGTAGTGGTCCATACAGGAACTGAAGCAGAAAACCTCCTTGGAGCACAGGCTGTGGTTTACGTGTCAGTTCTGCTGAAGTCAGCATGAGCCACTCTGGACCGTGGGACACAGGGAGAGCTCTCCCCTGATCTGATGTGACTGTTCCTCCAAAAACCCACCTGTTTACAAAGGAATTTCTGCTGTTCATCAATATGGTTAAATGCATGTGCAATTTTTAAGGAAAGACTGTTAAAATAACCTCACAATAGGGGCAGACACAGATCACTTCTCTCCTGCTCTCTTGGTGACTTCCTTATATCCTCTGCTCAGTAACTGGGCCCAGTGGCTAACTGGATACTTTTCAGTGAGGTGACTCTTCGCACTTTACATGGGGCAGCAGTCTATAAATATAGATTCAGCTGTAGGTAAGGCCAAAGACTGTGCCTACAGATTCCATCTATCTCTTATTTACAATGAGCTTTATACATATATATATATATATATATATATATATATATATATATATATATATATATATATTTTGTGATGGGCAGTATTATTTGGTTGTACTACTTTGGCACCACACTATTAAGAATGGATTGTTCCAGAATAGTAATCTTTCAAATGGGGTCATCTGTTGTATTTTTCCAACTTCCTAGTTCCTTGTTAAATGGTTTATTTTGTGTTTCGGTGTTCATTCTCCTCCAAATGGCTTTTTATCTAGAAGTGCCAGTCGAACAATGATTCTGTGACTGTTCTTAGTCTCAGGCTGGTACTTCAGAAATGTAGTACAGCACAGAAAAACAATGCGAAGTGGTCACGAAACATTCATATTTAGTGTCTTTCAGTGGCTGTAGTTTACATCTAAAACAAGTTGGACTTTTTTCTTGGCCTGTCCTTCAATGTGAGTTCTTAAAATCCATGTATTCTCTTTTTCATCTTTCTCAAACATTGGTGCTCTGTGTCTAATGGATGGCAAGGTTTGGTCTTGCAAGTGTGTGCTGGTTTGACTGAAATAAAGTTAATTTTCTTAATGCAGTTAGAAACACTTCTTTTCTTGTAGCTAGCATAGTTGTTGTTTGGATTTAATTTGAGAGTAAGAAGATAGCACCCTGGGATATAACTGGTGTTTAAGTAAATTTCCAGTGGTTTTGAGTCGGAATGAAGATAATGTGAGAATGTACTGTTACCTTGATCTCCCAGACAACAGCTAAGATATTTCTGGTCTTTCTATCTGCAGGTCCAAGGTGGCCAGGAAGGGGGGCATAGATGGGACAGACCTTGACTGACATTTGAAAATATTTCTCGACAGTAAACACATATCATGGTGTTCAGGAAACTGCATATAGCTGCAAATGAAATAAAATTTTCATACATGTCAAGTGTTTTAGCCTTTGCTTCCCTTGCCTTGGTAATTGGATTCTGCATCAGGATCAGTGTCTGAACGTCAAATCTCAGTGACACAGAATGGAGCATGAACAAATCAACAGGTTAAACCTTCTAATCAGCCAGGAAACTACTTTGCAAAAAAAGAGCAAAAGTAGCTTGCCAAAAAGAAAGATGAAAGTAAAGTTCTTCTCTCTTTCATCTTATCTTCTCAGTTCAAGCTTTTTTGTTCCGGAAGAGCTGGGATTTCTGTAGAAAAATCCAATTTTCAGCCTGTGTCTGTAATCAGAACTTCCACGATACAATTTAATTTCCCAATTACTACTAATTGTTTTCTTTCAGTTTACATCTAAGTCTTCAACAGGTATTTTTTTTTATAAACAAAAATTCTCACTGACAATTCTTGAAAAAAATGTTAGTCTTACATTACTAGGTAAATTTATCCTTAACTGCGTGCTTTAGAGCTCAATATTTCATGCGGGTAATATTTTCAATATTTTCTGCTTTGAGGCTCACAGGTGTTGCCCTGTGCAGTACATTTTATGTTATTTCAGTTTGTCGTACTTGCCAGTGAAAGAACCCTTCAAATATTTTGTTGTTTGATTAAGACAAAAAAAGTGCAAAATAAGTTAACTCGGGTAAGCTGAGCAGTCCTTTCTCATATATCGGTGGAAAGGGAAAAGGTAGAACATTCAAACAACTGTTTTAAAATGCTGGAGAAGGGGGAGATTTATGTCTATAAAGTCCGTACTATCACGTTCCTTGAAAGGCTGACTTGGTCATTTTAAGTAACTCTTCAGTAACTCTTCAACAAAATATTTTTCAGCTGTTATTTCTGTCTCTTCACTTCAAAATCTTGTTTCTAGCAATATTATTTAACAATTCTGTTGCAGTCACTGTGAAAACCTCTCATGTTCTGTTTCTTCAGTTTTTTATTTACCTACTGATTTTTTTTTTTTTCTAGGAAATCACAGAGTAATTGAGGTAGGAAGAGACCTCAGGAGGTCATTTGATCCAAACCACCAGTCTACGTAGGTCTAACTTCAGATCAGATTGCTCAGGGCCTTGCACAAATTCTGATTAGCCTCAAGGATGGAAATTTTAATGTCACTGGCAAAATGCTGTTTGATTTCTGTGATGCAGGACTTGAGCCTAATGTATTTAAGCCTAGACACTGAGTACTCAACATTGAGGTGGTCACCAAAGTTGAGGTTTCTGTGATGAATCTGTGGCTTGGGACAGCCCTCAGGAATGAGTCGGATTTTCATAGCTGTGTAGCCTCAAATGACATGATGAGGAAGTAGTACTTGGGACTCAAAGAAAAGATATTTTCCTGTAAAAGAACAATCATTATTGAATCAGTTCATCACTAATAAATGATTCACCAGTATTGCTGCTGTGTAGTCCACTACTACCAGATTATTGTGACAAACCAGTTTTGAAGTACTTATCAGTACAACCATATGTTCTATTACATGTTTGGACTTTGGTGTTTTCAGTTTCAATGGCATCTTGTCATAACTTTGATTCATTGAAGAGCATCCTAATACGTCTGTCTTTTTCACTGACAGAAATTAACCTCATAAATAAGGTTAAATGGAATGAATAGTAGGACACTGCCATATAATATTTTAAGAATAAAACCGGTTAGTATGACTCCTTTTTTGTCCTTTTTTTTTTCTTTTTTTCCTTCCGTGTGTAATGTACACTGGTAGTGCACATCTGTAAAGATTTCAGTGCAGTTATTTTACTTCCTGAAAAAAAGTTTTCAGCCCAGAGTTTATTTCTCTTATACAAGTAAGGTAAATGATTACACCTTAGAAAAGTTGACTCACTGTTTCTGTGTTGCCATAAAGGAAAAGATGGCAGAACTTCAGAAAGAGGACTTAATTAAAAAAAAATTAATAGATATAGCACAAGAAAAATATTATTCCAAAATCACAGGATTTATCTGAGAAAAAAGAAAAAAAGTGGGTTTCAAAGGTAAAAACCATATAGTTTATTTTCTCATGTCTGTTTTGGAGTTTGTTGTTTTAAAATGCTCTTTTTGGCAGTGAGCAGGGTTCTGTGGAAACAATCTTCTTTCTCCACATTTTTCCTCCTGGGAGGGTTTTACATCATCAGGGTGCACTGAGGAATGGGACTAAGCATCTTATATCAGAAACTCATTCCATTCTATTGTGACCTGTATTGTGGGAAATGTGTAGTCTTTTTGCTCTCCTAATTTCTCTTTCATGCTGGCTCACTCCCAAACAAGATTTAGGAAGAGCAGATTCATCCGGAAATGTACTTTTTCTTGTTGTTCTTGTTTTTGCCAAATTTTCAATTAAAAGTGTTCAGCAAGCCAAGAAACCTGCCTCTCCTCTCCATTCCCTCTCCCCTGCCGTCATTTTTTTATGAAGTTATTGCTATTTGGAATACTTTTGTACTTATATAACCTTAGTTTGGGTGCACACATATAAATATTTAAGAATATTTTCCATGGAAAGGCTTAATAGGAATAATCCATAATTTTTAGAGAGCAGAGAGAGATTTCAAAGTTCCTCTAATGGGGACAGCTATATAGTTTATGAAAGAATGAGACTTCCGTCCTAAAGAGCAGAGCAGGCCCTTAAATGTGGATCTCTTCTGCTCGGTATGAACAAATTACCATGTGGATTATATAAATCTGTTTTATAAGGAAAATATATCTCTCTTTTAGGAGAAGGGACTTGACATCAATAAATGTCAAAAACCTAAAACCCATAGTGAATGGCAGTCTCACGACTGGCCAGCTGTACATTTGGTTTTTTTTCTTTTCTTTTCTCCTTTCCCCCCATATTTTGACCCTTCCTGGGAAAGTAGGAAAGTTTTTTTGAGTTAGTTCCGTCTCAAAGTATTAAGAGCACTGCTCTCAACATAAAGCATGTAATAACAGCCTCAGTAACAACCTGGGACTGGTGACTTTCCCTGTTAAATGAACAAAGGAAAATTGGATTTTTCACACACAAAAGGAAGCTGCATAAGTTAGACCCTGTCTGGTAAAAGACTCAGTTTGATCACTGAAAAGCTATTCACTGTTCTGTGATCATTTACTTGTTAGTTTTAGAGGCAGAATTAAGTCATACGAGGCATTGTGCTTCCTGTAGGAACCAAAAATGTTTCCAAAGAAAAAGACCTTAATGCGAATGTGACCTATGGCCCTTCTTAAAATGTTTAAATGAGAAAAAAGAAAAAAGAAACCATACACTCCCCTGTCATCTTGAAACTGTTTGGGACTGAGATGAGCACTTCCTCGCTGCACCTTGAGGAGGAAGCGTGAATGGGCTCTTTGTAGTATCTCTGAGTGAGAAACTAATAAAAGTTAATATGGTGCTAAAATGTATACTGAGCAGGGAGGAGGGATGACTTCCCCCTGCGTGTGATGGGCGACACGTTGCTTGACATCAGGGAACTCACCACAAAAAAGTACAACTAGGAAAAAGAAAGTAAAGAGGAAAAACAGCTTGCTGGGACTGGTATTGGAACACTCACTGGTCAGTGCACAAAGGAAAAGTAGTGACTACAACACCCCATGCAAGTGAAGAATTGCTGCTCTACTTGAATAGTCTTCCAAAAGAGAGCTTACATGAGGGCTTAGGGCAAAGGCAAGTGGCTTCATCAAAATTTCAGCTTACTGTTTTATGTAGAAATCATTCCAAAAGGGAATAAAATTAAAACTGTCCACCCAGAATCAGCCAAAGTTTCATTTTAAGCTCTGAGATTTTATGCTATAAATTAAACTGTAGAATTGCCCACATGGCCAGAAAACAGATAGCTACTGCAAAAGAGGTTACACAATTCCAGTGCCAGGTGGTAAAAGCAACATTGGCACTGGAAGCAAGATGCCACCTAGATTGCTCTGGTATCCACCATTGCTCTGTGTAAATGTTTAGGTCAGAGAGTTTCACTTAAAGGCTTAAGACTTCGGCATTTAGATAGGTCTATACAATTGTCTCTTGTTCTAGGTAACAGGTGGTTGAATGAGTCTCTTATCCAAAGTTCCTCCGAGTTTTCAGTGGGGAAACGCCTTAAAAACTCTGCTTCTGTTCTGAAGACATCTATTTGCTGTCACTAGAAAATCCACAAATCCTTGAGGACCTGAGGGGAAACTGGGTTCAAGGCTGCAGTCTAGCTAGACTTCCCTTTATAAAAAGGTTTGCTACTAGGTAGTTTGGGAAGTTCAGAAAGGAATCTATGGAATTAGCATATAGTGATACAAATGCAAGTACTGAGAAGAGATCTTGAGAACGTATGGAATGAAGAATTTCAGAACTTTATAAGGTACCTGGCAAGCACGTGTTTCTGAAAGCAGTGATTAAATAGATGTAATGATGATCCTTGGGCAGCTGTTGAGCCATGAGGAATGGTACAGCATATGCTTGAAAAGTGAACCGGGAGCAGAGACATGAGCTTCTCCAAATATTGACTCCAAAACATTTCTCTTTAAAACTCTGGTCTCTAACTACAAAGAAGTCAGAACTGGAAATAGCAGCTGCATGTTTCAAGCTATTGGATCTTCAAAGTGCTTTTTGTTTTTCTGATGTATTTAAGTCATATTTCTGAACAAGCAAGAAACTTCCTTTCTAAAGAGGAATCGTACAGTAAAGTGCCATGCATTTTGCTATGAATATTGGATCCCAGCAGAGTAAAACATGGCAGTGCTGGGGTTTCCACTAAGCTTTCCTAATACAATTACTAATATTATATCCCTTTTATTGATTTTCAGTATGCTGAGACTCTGATATCTTCTTCAAGTTCAGTTTCATTCATTCTTCTTGACTATGGAGTTATTGGACAGAATAAAAGTCAGTCTGAAACTAAACATTGTGTTTAGCAAGGGGAATAATTTTTCTGTTAATCTTTCCCTGATTCATGTCAATTATTCTCTGCCTTCACTCTTCGGATCAAATAGTGCTCTTTTGTATGGATAGGTCTCAGGGACCTCACACAACCACATCAAACAGATGTAAAGAAATGAGTTTCATGGCTGCAGCCTCACTCTTTTAGCTGCATCAATTCAGAGTGTCCAAGAATCCACCCTGAGCACACCTTTGGCATGCTTACCTCACTGCAGAAATTGGTCTGGTTCATCTTCTCACTTCTCAATACTGATAATCAAAATTGCATGGTGATACGCAGGGGTACTTTGATTCCCTCAATTGCAATGAAGAAATGCTTAGCGTGCCCTAGGAAGATCTGCTGTGATGGAGTAGAATGTCTTCTCCTTGGACACTGAGCTCTACAGGGGTTTATTCTCACCTTTCCCAAAGTGCTTGGCAAATGAGATTGCTCAAGAAGTCTGTTGAATCAAACATTCACAAAAAAAAGGTGCCTTTTGTCTGGTCACTGTCTGAGGGGAGGCTAAATACGTTAATGCAAGAACCCTGAGGGTTGGTCTGGAGAGTAAGGACATTTATTGCAATTTAAGAAGGATATCTTGGAAATATTGAAACCGGAGTGTTCCCTGCCTCCCATATTTGATCTGCATTAAAGACTAATTTCAATCTCAAATATGGTTTGGGTGTCTATTCAAATTGTGTGCCAGAAACTAAGGACAAACATCTTCAGTATAAAAATGATTTTTTTTTTTTTCCTGTAACTACCAGCCTAGCAAATACATTTTTTGCCCCTGGAAGTCAAATCATGTTCTTTACTTCTATTTCATTACCAGTAATAAGTGGTCAGCTGGTCAAATTCTGCTCCTAGAAAAGTGCATGATCTGTTTTGGTGGCCTGGTAGCATCAAAGCAAGAGCAGAATGGCTCTGACATCAGACAGCATCTCTGCTAGCACTGCAGAATAATAAATGGGGAGCAGCAAAAGGCTGATGCTCAGTCAAGGAGAAAATGGTGTTAGGGCTAGAGTGGAGTTGTATGGGTAGGTTTCTAAGGCACAGATTAGGCAAATAGCTGATAAGTATACATGCTGCAGGAATATTGAAAAAGAAGCTGTTTTTTTGTGGAGAGATGCAGATATTGCCAAGGTTTTAATTTTGAATCTTCACATGCCATAAGTTCACACTTTTTCACACCATCATTGTTAACATGGAATAGTCAAGGGCTCCTGACTGGCAGCTCTGAGGGATGGCTGTCTCAAAGGACGTTTCTGCTGGAGAGTTCTCTGGACCCATCCCTTTCCACCATGGCATGGGTCTCTCTGGCCTTCCCTGAACACGACCTTTTTTGTGGGGCTTAGTGGAGCAAAATGTTTCAACAAGCACCCAAATCCACCCTTGATTTTGTTTGCAACCCTCACATCTGGATCTAAGGTACCCCAGCAGTGCCTAAGCTTTTCTTGCTTGCGCTACAGGTGCTGAGGAGGCTCTTATGGCCCCTGTACAGGGAGAATGTAAATTGTGTAACTGCTGCTGTCAGCTGCTGCCCACACCTGTGCCAAGTGCAGGGGCAGGGTAACCGAGAGCTGCCGCTGCTTTATTTGTTTGCAGCATCAAGATGGATGGTGCAGGAATGGATGCAACTGCTCATTTCCATGGACACAAGCCGCAAAGGACCATGATAGAAAGCCACAGTATGAGGATGTGTATATAAATATATACACGCATGCATGTGAGTATACGTTTTATATATATTGCTAACCTTTCCCCAGCGAAGTGAATATGGGAACAACAGTGCAAATAATTTTCAAGGAGAATTCCCTGGATAATTAGCCATTTTACAAGACCTGTCCTTAGGCATGTTCAGAAAGACGTATCGTTTCAAACTGGCCAATTAGACAAGTAAAATTATGAAGATGGGGATTTTTAAAAGGCAGACAGATTTTAACAGAAATCAGGGTTTATGAAAACTGGTGATATTTTTCTCAGGAAAACGCAATGATCATAGCAGAACAAGGCAATAGTAATTGATGTTATATGATATTTTTACGGGCTCAACTTCAGTGAACATTTGGTCAAATTACTCTGTTTTCACTCTGATTTTCACCAACTTTACTAGTTTTTGTTTATGCACTTTTATTAATTCAATGGCATTACTCTCGATTTATGCTATGATAACAGTAAGGAGAGAGAGTGTGTTAAGAATAATGGATTAGTTGAAAAGTGTTTTCATTTAACATTGATCAAGGATGAGAGGGTATTTATGCTATGCCCCATTTTCTCCCTGCAGGCCATACATTCAGGACATTTTCCAGCCTCTTTCCTTGCTGACTTCCCCTTGTATTGTGATCCTCTGTTGTTATAAAGAGATTCTGTGTTGATACATGTTGTTCTGTCAATAAAAGACCTGTGATAAAAACATCAGCATTAAGAGAAACAATCTGCAAAAGATGCTGAAAGACACTAGCAATGACAAAGGCTGTACTAAAGATTTCTGTTTTTTCTTGTTTTTGTTGAGAATGGAATTTAATTTATGGTTGAAAGTCATGTCTTAAGCAGGTCTAAAATAATTTAATAGGTTCCCTAAACAAGTTGTTCTTTAAGGTTATCTTGCTTTCGCTTTGAAAACTGAATATCACCTTAAACTAAAGTCTGAAAATATCTTTTCCTTTTTAAGAAAAAATAATGCATTTTAAAGAACAGGTGTTTATTTCCTGTTACTGGTATCTTTATGCATGCTAGTCTCAAAAAAGGCCAAAGTGATTTAATGCCATTTTTTCTTTGTAACGCAATGTAAATGTTATTTGGCACCAATTTTTATTTTTACCCAATGTTACACTTTTCTGTGGCCTTCTTTTGTTTATTGTCCAGTTTGAGATAATCAGACAGACTCATGCTTATGTTAATTTTGGTTAAGTACTTTTCTATAAAATTATCTTCCCACCCTTAATTGCTTAATTTTACCTGCAGAGACTGAGCCCATTTATTTTGCCTCTTAGCAGATGGCTGGGAAATAATGAAGAGCGGTTAAAGCCAAAGTTCTGTCTTTAATGCACCTGCCTCTGCAGCCAGGCAGCAAAGGCAGCACAGTGACATAGATCGGTCTGGATATATTTCACAGTGACTTATTGTACATGAGAGCAGCAGGGAAGTGTGCAGCGGGCAGAAGTATTTTTCAGTGACATCCAGGCTCCTCTTCTGCATTGTGGAGACTGCAGTGTTGCTCCATTGACATCAAAAGAAAAAAACCAAATCACCTGATTTCTGGATCCCGTGTATCAATGGTTTGAAGAGTGGAAGTTTCTTCCCATGAAGACTTTCATGCTTTTCATTTGTCTTGTCCCATTCTGGGTAGAACATATACAATCTGATATAAGGATATTTTTTTTTCCTTTTAATTGAAGAGCTGTCAGCCAAATTTTTCAGCATGATGTATGGTTCCCTGGAATAGCTTCTTAAGTATTTGTTTCAGTCAGAAGAAAGAAAAACCGATGTGAGTCTTAAAGCTGCTGGACACCCTTTCCCCTCTTTCTCCTTCTGTCCCACCTGGGCTGCCAGAAGCAGTAGGGCCACTCCTGAGCAGCTGCTTCACAGGCTGTTGGCTCGTCTATACGTTACTGTGCAAGGGCTCTTCTTGCTGTTCATACCTAAAGCTTTTACTCCTGTGATACCTGTTTTCAAGCTTACATGAAGTCTAACACGAAAAAGTTTGCTTAGCAGTTAGTTCTAGAGAAATCACATAGAAAGCAATGATAAAAATGTTATTTTATATATCCATAACTGCAAATTACATAAAGACCATAGAGCTTCAGAGTAAAGAATACTTCATCCTGCTTAGGAGATTCCACCTTCAAGAGGGTGGAGAAAGACTAAGGGAGGAGCCAATTTTAGAGAAAAATTCATTTAGAGAGGAGGAACAGAACGGTGTGTCTGATGTAGAAAATAAAGGATTGCAGCGAGCAGTGAGAAAGTGTCATCAGTAAATGTTCTTTGCAATAGTGAATAATCCCAGTTCAGATCTAGATCCAGACATATTCTGCTGACCCTGGAATGAACCAATAAAGCACAGCTTCTGTAGGGAGTTGCTGATTTGGTTTTTTCCTTTGAATTTTTCCCCCTCTGTGGTTTGAATTCAGATGGATGAAAAGCTCAAACTCAGACTGCCAGACTGAAGACATGAACTCAGGTTACTGATTGTAAGCACATGAGGATGCTGCAGTTCAGTGTACTCTGAGTTCATGTGAACACTCACACAGCTTGACTCAGTGTGACTTACAAATCCATGCAAAAGCTTCATGAACGTTAAAAACATACAAACAAACAAGCAACCCCCCCCAACCAGAACCCCAAAATACAACAAAACAAAACAATGAAAAAGTAAGAAAGCCTGAGGCTGATTTTTGCATTTGTCATGAAATCAAGGAAAATTTCTTCTAGATGCAGATTTTCTGGGAGATTTTGTACTTTATAAATCAATGGGCATTCTCTGCTTGGGGCTGTGGAAGCCTGCTACTGGTGTGTGTGTTAATTAACTATGCTAAATACACAGCCTTTGGTTTTGAATTCAATACTGAAAGAGTTCAGTAGTTCCAGTAGCAGCAGTAAGTAGTGCTGGGAGAGGACTACAGGAGAGGAGGCTTCTATCCTTCTTCTACCGTTTGCTGGCTACTCACTAACTCAGGGGAGAACATGGAGCTAAACCGACTTGATCTGATATATATGGATGCTGTTTCATTCTTGTGCTCCTTTTGGTATTCCAAACTCTTCTTATAGGTCAGAAATTTAAGAGCTGAGATGCCATAAAAATATCATGGATTGGTTCCTTAAAGTCCTACAAATATTTTTTTTTTTTCCTTAGGGAAGCGGGGAATTAGATTTCATTCTTTATGGACAATCTTATTTTGCATTACTGGCATCAGTCAACAACTTCAGCAGTTTAAACGGGGTATAAAAGTACACCGATTGCATTCAATGATAACTATGCTATTTAGCTATAACTGGTTTTGGCAGGTTATCAAGCTACAAATAATTATTTCTGTTTTTACAGAACCAAGATTTTATTGCTCTTTAAAGGAATACAGTGCTTTTCTTTTGTATTCAAATTATGTGTTGGGGTGATAATCAAGAAATAATTGTTTCAGTGTGTCTTCAATGCTTTTGCTAAGTTTTCTGGAACTGCTCAAGGGTGTGTCTTTCATCCTTTAAAGAACAGCCTTATTATTGGGCCTTTTCTAATACCTCATATAAGCTTTTCATTTTATATGATCAGTAATCAGCTACATAGATGTTGCTAACAAATATATTGCTTAAGATCAGCATTGCTGGCTGAATTATCTGCATTTCAGCTTGCGAGCACAGATCAGAGGTGCATGACAGATGGAAGCTGGAGAGGGTGAAGCTGGCAAGTTTGGCATCCCCAAAATCTCAGTGCTCAAGTTTATTTCCCCTATTAAGCCCTGCACGTCTAGAAAGGGTGGAAAGACCTTGAGTTTCTTTTCTTGCCATGAGAAACAGAGAAGTCTCAATTTTTGCCCCCATAGCGTGGAATTAGAAACAACAAAACATTCTCAACATAAATTTGTAATGTGGTGGTGTGGAGTTTTTTTGTTTGTTTTTTGTTTGTTTGTTTTATTTTGTTTTTTGTAGGTTTTGTTTGGTTTTTTATTGTGCTCATTGTCACCATTTTGGAGCACTGGAAGTCAGTGGGAAATAGACACACATGACTAATATTTGAGAGCGTAAATTATTGCTGCTTTTTTATTCAGAAGACACATTTGAAGTAAGTACACCATCCTGTTCTGGGGTAGCTCTGTGCTTTACCAAATCAGCATCACATCATCATGGAACAATCCCGTGTTTTCATTATTTTAGAAAGTCCCTCAGCTGTGCTGAGGTGAGATTGTCCTTCCTCCCACTGGCACTCCTTGTTGTAGCATTTCCACTTTAAAATTCTGAACATGTTCAGGCAGGAAACTCGAAGATTTCCAGGCAGGAGACTATATAGGTCTTTAATTCCTTGGTCTGCTTTGAATCACCTTGGTTAAGCTTTAAGAAAGTTCTCTTACAAAATTCCCCAATTCTAGACTGCCATCAGCCTTAAAAGAGAGACACCCGAGCCCTGTCACGACAGCTAAAGGCTGCAGAGGGTCCGGCGTAAGCCAGAGACTGAAAGAAACAATTTAGTTTCCTTGCTTAATGTCACTGTGCCTAATTGGATGGCTGCTGGGGAGAAAACACAGGAAATGAAACAAAGCCAGGTCGAACATGCCTGCAGAAGGAATATCAAGAATCCTTGAGAAAACAATGACAAGCAGGAGATGCAAAACGTGCCCTGTGGCTGTGCTGGGACCAGTGTGAGGGGTCCTGTGTCCCAGGACAACACAGCCACAAACTTAAACTGGGGCAACGTGACTCCTCCAGGGCCTGTGAATTAATCTGATAGATTCAGGATTTTTGCTTTGTCTTCTGCTAACAAAAGGTAACAGAGAAGAAATAGGCTTTATATTTATATTAAAAAAATATAAATAAAATGAAGCCAGAATTTCACAACCTGTGCATCATCATAAAACAGCAGGGATGTTGCATACCATAGCACAGACAATATACTATGAGGGCCATCTTGTGGTCAGACAAAGTTTGTTCTCTGTGAGCGTAGGAAAAAAAATATTCCTAGAAATTTATTCTGTACCCGAAGACACTGTCAGCTCAATTGTAATTGTTAGAAATTGGTTCTGATCTATTGTACAGAATGGAGATGCTCTGCTGCAGGTCATTAATCCGGTCATTAATCCTCATGTGATTGACAGCAGGTTTAGCTGTGATGTTGTGCTATTTGCTTTGGAAATTTCTTTCATCGTCTATATTGTAGAAAAGCCCTTTGAAATCCATAGGTTAAATACCATCACAGTGCTAGAGTTAAGAACACTATTAGCTAATGTCAAATAATGATTCAAAGCAAGAATCAACATCCTTTTCATGGTTATCATCTAACAAACTCACTGAGATAGTTTTCTCAGCTGCACGGCTCTTTAGCTCTATATGCCTGTGTTCTGGGTCAAAGACAAAAAATATTGAATTAAAAGTGAAGTCTGCTCATTTAAATGAAATGTATTCTCCATCACAGATGTGGAAAGTTGAATATGATCTTTTCCGTATCATCTGATCCACCATCAGAATTACTCCATTTCCCTTTTCTTTGTGTTCTTCCCAGTGAATCCAGATGCCTCCTGATGAACCCAGGAACTTTAATGCTTCCCTAAATGGGACTGTCAGCCAACAGTGCTGGGCAGGCACAGCTTTGCTTAGTTTATAGGACCATGATCCATGGTCAATTAACCAGGCTTTTTTGTTTTTAGAAGAGGTGTGTTTACAAAAAATAGCCCCACCATCTGGTACCATTGGCTGTAGGTCTGCTGTAGATCAGTCACAGTGAGTAAATATTTTTCTCATTTGTCAGCCAGCCTTAGTCCACACAAAACTGACTTTTCCAATAACATTAAGTGTTCCTTATTGTGCCATTTCACTGCTACTTATGGATTATTTAATTCTTTTAGTGGCTCTGCAATAGTTTATTTGCTTTCTTAAATTATTCTTTAAAGCATTTGTGCAGAGAGAGAAATACAGGATTGATTCCTTCTGCAAGGGGCTGTTGATAGATTCAGAGGTGTTGGCTGCTGAGCACTGCTGTAAATATTCACCATCTTAGCTCTGCAGGCTTTGTCTCTTTGTAGGGTGTTTGGGAATATCTGATAGTGCAGAACATAAAAGCAGAGCAGGGGGGAGCTGCCTTCAGATTCCAAATGAAAATGACATTATAAAATCCATATTTTAATGGCATTGTCTCTCCTGGAGGCCTTTTGAAAGTTAAGCCAGCAAAGTTCCAAGCAGACTTTATGGACAAGGCACATCCATCAGTTGCCTGTAGTACAGGCATGCATCATTTGTGTACCAATTCCCAAACTCCCGGTTTTGCAGCTCTTCATCCACCTTCTCAGCAGTGTTACCAGCTGCAGGGTCTGGAGAGATGGGCTGCCTACGCTAGTTATGAACCAGCCCACGAGATTTCCCTTAGAGGGAGATCTTATCGACAGCGGCTATTCATTAAAGACTTGGTTAGCCTTGTTGTTAGGAGCACAGTGTGATAAACCAGGCTGCCTCCTGTTTGCCTGCTCAGAGGGGGAACCACTGTCACCTTTCCACTTCTCCCTTTCCAGCTGTTTTTGTGCAGGACTGTAGCAAATAGTGCTTTGACAGTGCCCTCTGCTGCGGGCTCATTATTTAAATCACAGCAGAGCTCTGTTGGGAAAGTAGGTATTTCTCATTAGGTCAGTCTTCAATGCTGAAGTATGTCTGTGGGCAAAGAAATCCTTGATGCAGTAAAGGGGTTGTGAGCTGAGTGGGTTATGGCGTTAAACTGTATTTAAGAATTTGTATTTAAAAAAAAAAAAAATCTGTCAGACTATACAAGTGTTAGAATCCTTGTTAGAAATACTGGTGAGTTTTCTTGCAACACTGAAAAAATCTGAGGCACTCTGTTAGAGGTGGAACATATAGTCTGGCAGAAAGCATACCAGATATATACGTATATAATTAAAGTACACAGCACACTTTCTTACATTCTTGAATGGTCTGCTAAGAAATAAAAATTAAAAAAACCCCAAACCTTAAGAAATTCAGATTAGAATTCATTCAAATAAATAAGATTTTTTCCAAATGAAAGCACACACATATATACATGTTTGCATATATGCAAAATGCTATTAATTCCTTGCTTTCCACCTGGAACAATCAAGGTCCTTGAACTGAAAAACACTTGTGTCTAAACTCACTTGGGATTCTGGCAGTGTAGGTGCATGTGAGAACTTGAGGGAGCATTTTGACATAATTTTCTAGCTTTCAGAGAGGTGAAGTTGTGCAAGCCCAAGGTCAATTTGCGGGACTTGGCTTCATGCTCACTTCTGTCTATCAGTTGGGAATTTTCTCCTGCAGGTGGAAGAAACTTGATTCCAGTTTCCTCAGGGAACCTGTGCAGAGGAATGGAGGAATCAGTGGCCTGCTGAGAGGGAGCAGCCACCTCTGAAACCCTTTGGGTAAGGAGGGACTGTGACAGGAGTGGGCTGCGATGTCGAGTTTCTGTCTTGAGTAGGAGAAACGTAAGAGGCTGAGTCCCCTTTCTGACGACACCAACAGGATTGTTTACTCCCTTCTGCTTTTTTGTATCGCTGGAAGGATAGCAGGATTTAAGTATTTCTTCCACTTGTTCTTTTCCCTTTCTGACAGCATTTGTAGTAAGTGGTGAACACACAAAATTATAGCTCTTTAGTAGGTGAGAAAGCTGCTTGCTGCAATTGAAACAAGACAATTAGACACTTGACAACAGACTTCAGTGCCTGCACAGAAGAACAGAATAAATGAGACACATCAGGAATGAATCTGATGCAATACACAAAGCTTCGAGCACACCTTGCCCAGATCTCAGGCCAGATGTTTAACCCTTCTGCCGCCTTATCACATTGCCACTTGTTAATAAAATGCTACCACTTAAAGAAAAAACAAGATTTTTACATCTATGACTGTGCTAAATGCTGTGTCTTGTTCTAAGACACTTCAGAAGGTTTAGTCTGTTCTTCAGAGGGATCACAGCTGAGTTGCCTTCCTCCTTGTAGGAAATAATCTCCCCTTTGCAAAAAAATACAGTTAACCATCCATCTACTACTCTCTCTAACTAAAGCATCAGCATATTTTCATATTAATAACAAAGAACATTGAGTATTGATATGTTCCTTAGTACTAAAATGTTAGCAAAGTCAGGAAAAATTAACACTTTTCAATTAATGTACCAGGCCTCATCAAAGTAATTGTTAAAATTTGGTTAATACTAGTTCATGTTTTGGACTGTGTCACAGCTGGCTCATATTCTATATAAGCACGTGATCACATACAGTTCAGAAATGGTTAATACAATTGATTAATTATTAATAGTTGTTTTGATAAAAGCAGAACATCATATTATTTATTAGAAATAACACGCAGACCAGCAAATTGGTATCAATGGCATACATTTGTATATAGTGTTTTCTATATATTTAACTCTCTGGAAAATAAGATTATTCATGTGTAAAGCATGCTCTTAACATTTTAATTAATTAGTTTTTCTAAAGCAGTAATATAAAGAAATATAAAATGAGACCCTGTGGCACTGGTGCCGTCTGGTTTATTATCATCCAGTTACCTTTTTGGCAAACAATGCACAAATTTTGCTCTGTAAGAACTCCCCTTGGATTTGCTAAGGAGCAGGAGAAAGGGAATGGAGAAAGGATGTAGAATAAGAATGCTATGTTTGCAACTTGCGCTCACTTTTTGTCCCCTGTGACAATATAGATTTGATGTAATATTTAAATACAAGCAAAGCAAAGTCATCGATACAATTTCTTTCTTGTGCCATGATCCATTTAGTCTGAATTCCGTTGACAGCTGAATAACACTGTTACCTGCCAGTATGATTACAGCACCGTCCGCCTTCATTTTCAAATCCAATTTGCATTTAATAAAATGAAAGATGAAAGCAACCTGGCTGAAAGTGCATCATCAGCACTGGCTTGCTGAATAATGGATTTGAAAGGCTGGGAAGAAGTCACCAAACTAGTTACAACGTTGGAGGGAATCTAGGGCAGGGAAACTTCAGCATGACTTATTGCAAGCTGATGACATAAATCATCCAGGAGAGGCCAGTGAAGACCAGTTACTGAGCTTATTTATTGTAGAAGAGACTGGCATTAATGAGCTAGAGGAGCAGAATGCATTCTTCTGGGATCAAAATACTGTGTCCTTCAAAGTAACAGTGACTGTCCAGAAAATGCTATAGCCAATGTATTCAGGAAGACCTCCTGCTCCAAAAGCCAGCAGTGCTTCCTGCTGACTGCAATGTCACACCAACATATGATATTGTCCCACTGTGCAGCCCCAGGAAAGGCAAGAGTTGGACGTGGTCCCGCTGTGACAGCACAGGCTGATCCACAATGCTGGCGGGGTCAACAGGCCTGGTTGGGGGGCATGAATGCTCTGGCTGCTGCTGCTTTTACAGATTGGCTTTCCTGGGTTCAGCTGACGTTACCTGTTTTATCCTGACTCTGGCTGCATCTCCATGGTGCTGCTGCAGGCATGGGGGCTGCGGGGGAAGTTTGCAGCAGTATTACTTACAGATAATAGTAACCCTAAAGTCAATCCCTAGTGAATCATGCTGGATATCTCTCACTGTGATTCTTCTTTTTGGGCACAGGCAGAGAAAATATTTCATCTTTGGTTCGTGTGGGTTGAATTATTGCTGCTTGATGCGTTTGAGCAGAGAGGATTGAAAGTTTGTGGTTCTGGGACTAGTCTTGATTAAGGCCTTTTTTCTCCTCTAGGGGATTAATATTCAGTACTCAGTTGGACTGGGGTGTTTTCCAGTGCAGTTCTGTTTTAGGCTGTAATTTCTGTTTAGCTTCCGTTTCTAAATCAAAAACCTTCACAATGATGATTCGGGATGCAAAATTGGAAGTAGTTTGGTTGGATTGTGGGGGCTGGATGTAAGGTGCCTTCCCTGATGGCATACATATGTGATTTTCTTTATCTGCTGTACTTGTAAGGTCTGTTACTTAACTGTCATTTTCCTAGCTGGATTTCCTGGTTTTTGTTCTTGTCCCGGGTTATTTATTTCTCTTCTGTCTGCACCTGGTGCTCTTAAGTGTCTTAAATTTTTTTTCTTGACATGCTCCTGTGATGCTTTATTTTATAAAAGAGGACGCCCCGTAGGGAAGCCTTGTTTAGCCCATCGGTTCTCAGGAGAGTTTATTGAGTCTAAGAACTTTCTGGTATTTCTGAATGCGTAAATGAGTTTGGCTGCATCTAACATTCAGAGTTGTAAGTTATTTTAGTTGTCGTCTTTTGCAGGAAATGATAATTACACAACAGCCATTTCTTTCAAATTTTAGTATCATATGGATTACAAGGCATTGGGGAAACTCTTTGGTTTCAAAAATCTGTGTATCTTAAAAGGGATATGACTTCGTTTGGGTGTTAATGCCGGTATGGTCCCTACAGTGCTTGTCATTTTAACAAGCTGAAGTAAATATCTAAAAGTTAAGCTATATAAAATGTGCTTCTGAAGCAAGGAAAGAACACTTGAATATAGCTAACCAGTAAAGGTGAGCAGAAAAGCTGTATGAATCTTATTCTGGGAGCTGATGTAACCGGAAACAGGTTGTCAAAACTTTCAAGGCCCTGAAAGCTATCGGCAGGACCTTAAGTGAGGGAAAGCTTTTGTTCCATGGAGCTGATGAACAGCTCGCTGATGTTAATTGGATATTTTCCATGTACTTCGAATTTTTGGACTTTGAATCAGTTCTAATGTTCTCCCTGAATGTGTGATATTGCACTCCCTCTGTTGTCGTAAGAATGACACCTTCTTCAGAGGAGATTATTTTCTTTTAGAAAGGGAGGGACCCATGAAGGAAATAATTGATAGTCTTAAATCCTGTACTTTGGAAATTCAAGTTCTTTTTTATAATCTTCACAGAATAGGGAAAATGACTAGCAACTTCACAATACTTAAAGCACACCTGATAATGGAGTAATTATTTTACACAAGAGCACATTCTTTATTGCAAAGATGAGCGTTTAGTTCCATCTATACACAGCTTTGTAATAAAGGTAATAATTTCCACCAGAACATGTATGATTAACTGAGCAACTCAGTATAGAGTTGTCAATCCTGAATGTTCTGGCAGCAAGGAAAGAACAAGGACACCTTGTCTCTGATTATTGTTATTGGGGTGGGCGGAAAGATCTTATGAATAGTATCCCAACTCACCTTAGGTGTATCCTTTATTTCCACGAAATACTGAATATAACCAAGAATGGGGAGTAAGGGGAATAAAGAAGCTAAAATGCCTGCCTGCCTGCTGCTGAACAAAGCTGTCCCTAGGAAAAATCAAACTTGAGGTAGAAGGAAAAGATGGGGGAAATGCATGATCCATACCTGAGAAAAAAAGATATGGGAGTAGAGAGAAAAAATTAGCACAATCCAAAGTTTAGGGGAATAGCATTATCTAAACTAAAATTACAGTGCATTGAAGACAATAAAGAAACTTTAAATCACAAGTTTTCCAGTTATCTGTTGGGGGTTTTTTTCTTTAAAGGAGGAAGAATCAGAAAAGTGAAGTTCTAAGTCATTTTATTGAAAGATGAAGGAAGCAATGTTATTCTTTGTAATGGTATGTGTGAGTGGATTAATGTAACTTTAAAAATACATTGATTCTATTTTTTGCTGCTGCTTAAATGGATAGTTTCATTACTGGCTTATAATCAATTAATGACAATGTTACTTTCATGTATTTTGGGTAAAAGGCACGCTCCAAAAAAATAAAGCATGAGAGATGTGCAGTATAATCTTCAATGTGCTGGGAAAATACTTGAATGGGACATAGTGGAAACGAAAGCAAATTTTTAGGAACAGATATTTGTAATGTACAATTTATGTCAATTCTGTGTCCTTGGAGAGTGTTGTATCACAGCAGCAGGAACTACTGTGCCTATTCAAAGTACTAACCTGGTAGCACCTTTGGAAGGCAACCACTGCAGCGCACTTTGGGTAAGCAGCTTTCTTGAGCCGAGTGCTGCACCTGTCACTGCAGTACAGAAAATAAAAAAAGGTTATTTTTCTCATCCTTGAGGTTTTACTTTGCATGACACGAATTCTGATTAGCTTTTGCTTGCACATTGTGCAAGCAGTGAAACTATCTGGCAGTATTTCAGTGGTTGATGTACTGTGGCATTGAATTCTAGACTGCATTTGCGTAAAGTGGGTATTTTCTCATTTCTTTGATTTTTTTCCTTTTTTTTTTTTTCCTTATTTCTGACTCTCCTGTTATTTCTCACTTTGAACATTAGTTTGGGAAGACAAAAGAGTGTGATCCCTGTTCCCTGAGCTCTGTTGCAACAAGGGAAGTTGTTTTACAGGAACAAAGCACAGGCGGAGGACAAGGACAAGGATGTATTTGTTGGTGAACACACAACTGTAGCAAAACGTCAAGAGCTGTGAGTAGCTGGAATGCCATATCAATATTAAATTTGCTGATTTGCAGTTGTCCAGGTTCTGTCCCCTTGGCTGGGAGAGATGGGACCTGAATGGATGGCGCTTCTCTCTCCATTCTCCTTAGGGCCTCTTGACTTCTGAGGTGTTAGTACTTTGCAACCTATGCTTACAAAGGTGCTTATGTGGTAATTAGCACCTCACAAGTAAAGGAAATATATACATTATATACATATTGAATAGTATTGCTAAGAAGAAACTAGATGTTTCTTAGTACCAGGTGTTCCTAGCATGTAACTTAATGATTACTTATCCAACCTCAGAAGAATTGCTATGGCACGTTTTATTATAAGAAGAGAGGACCAATAATATTTATCTCTATTTAGAGGACCCAAGCTATGTCATAGCACTGTGCCAGTAAAAGAATCAGTACAACCATTCAGTCACCTCCTCATTAGGTTTGAGCTGCTCAAAGATGTTGCCCTCTGTAACATTTATCATGTTACCCATCTGGACTGGGCTGGATGTAAACAAACACATTATCACTACCAGACTGTCAAACCAGGTTAATGCATGTTTGTTCTTTCTTTGCAACTGGCAGTTGTGAAAGCCACCTCATTTTGGGAATCTGTTATTAATTCTCTTATTTTCTGTCCCTTCTAGCTGCTGGTGGTTTCATTTCTCTATTGGAAGGAAACGTACAGATCATCAGGAAGTCCGTGCCAGACCCCAGCACTCACAAACTTGCTTCTGCTCATTCAAAGGTACAGGTAAGTGCTATAAAGCTGTGGATGTGGAGTTTAAAGAAATCTAAGCCCCACAGTGGAAAAACTACCCTGTGGCACAAATACAAAACCCTGATTGCTTCACAGTCCAAAGCTGCAAACCAGTCTGGGATATAACATACTGAAGGAAACTTCCTTAGATATGTACCTTTTTTTGACACAGAGATGGAAGAAATCAAGTGGTGCCCAGATAAATGCCAAACTCTTTCTAAAGAGGATATACTAAATGAAATAGGTACTGTAAGTTATGTGTCAGAGGAAAGCTAAAGAGCCTCCCAGCAAACCTGATGTCCCTAAAACCAGAAAGGATTTGCCATAGCTGTATAGATGCTATGTAGATGTGCAAAGGGCTGGGTTTGAATTTCATACTTGTTAAATCCTGTTATAAATGCATAAGAATGGGCTCTGAACCCTTGAGTTTGTTGGTTCAAAATCTACTTAGATGTTTCGATGTGTATATATGCATAGAATTGGTGACTGAATCTTTAACATTGCTGCTGGACCCTTTCAGCCATCTCAGGGAGAGTTTTTCAACATCCCATTCTCTGATTAGTTAAAGTCTTACTGAAATCCTGTAATTTCTTCAGTGATAATTTTAAGAAGGGATGGGACATAATGAAGCTGATTTTTTTAATCTCCCAGTTTGCTCAGAGTGGAAAAATACACTTCTGTAAATGCAACTTTGCATGAAGAAGCATGATTTTCCAAATAAATACCCCTTAAAAGAAATATTTTTCAAGAAACACTGAGTGAGATCTGTCATCGTATAGTTGAACCCAATGTTTGTTTTTATGAAATCATGTTTGTAGAGGTATTTACAGCACCTATGATGAGCCCGATATATTTTATTCTGAGCAGAGTTACTGCCTTTTTCTTAATTCAAAGTATTTCTGTTTCTATAGCATTGTTGCAGTACTACCAAATGCATAAGTCTACAGAAAGCTGCTCATTGTCCGCTGCAGCTGGTTATGAGAATCTATTATTTTGTTTTCTGTGATTTTGTTTTCCTTGTGTTTTTTGATTCTGCTGATCAGTTGATCCTCTACAGTGAGATAGCTAAAACTTTGTATAAATCAGTTTAGTGAGAAGGACTGAATGACAGACATGCATAAAGAACTTTGAAAATAATTGATTTGGCTTTTCAGGGAACGATTTATAATTTCCTCATTTCAGATAGCGCCGTGTCCAAAGGAACTTGTGGGTCCCTCTTGTTGAGCACAGGGCAGGACTGTACCCGTGATCATGGTCTGGTGGTTGTGTCAAAGCATCCCTAAGATATTAATATTTTCATTTCTTTGGTTAAAATCTCAGCAAGGTGGGAAAATGTTATAAAATTGCTCAGGGAGTTACTCAAGCTAAGGCAATCAGACTCTGAATACATCACTAACTGAGCATTTTAGTGTCATGCCAGAGGCACTGAGGAGTGGTTAGTGGCAACAAGACTAAGGGGCTGAGTGAAGATGCAGTCATCTTGCTGTTTGCAGGATTATTTTCTGCTCCCAGAGGAACTTGTGTTAACTTCAGCAGGAGCCTATGTCCTCAGTTCATAGCAAGGCTTTCAATTTTTTTTTTTTTTTTAGTGTAACATAAAGAAAACTTCAACAAGCAGGGCATGTTATTTATCTATTGGATTTCCCTGTAAATTCATTGAGTTCATTTTTTTCTCTTTCTTACAGAATAATCATTCTATATAAAAGTGCTCTTGAGATAAGAATACATATGCCAATACTTATAGCTTACTATCTTTCTTCCTACATTTTTTCACTTAATTGTTTGGAAAAATATCATTTGAAGGTTTACTGTATAAATCCTTTCTAATTCTGTGCCAAAAATCTCTTTTCTTTCTTCAGATGATAGCTTTGTTGGGTCAATATTTGTGTTCAAAATTATAAGCGATCAGAAAATGGAAAGTAAAATCAGGTTCTCTTTTTAACATGCATGTCTCAGCCACCTGCCTCAGGCTTAGAAATGACAGAAGTGTCAGAGATACTGAGCAGACTTTCAGTGCTGTAAAAACAGTGAGGTGAAATCAGCCACTAACCAGCAGAAAATAACTTTTCTGAATTTCTTCATTCCATGGCAGCAATACTCAGAGTTTCCTATCAGGTGAGAAGTTCCTGGTCTGACGCTCTTCTAGTCTGTATATACGGAAATTCAAAAACGTTTTCCCAAGTTACAACTATATGGCTGAGAGTAGAATGTTCCTTTGGAAATGCTTGTTTGGTTCTGCACATGCCAAGCTAGGAGCCCCCATCCCGCTTTGTCTGTGAGAACTTGGTGCTGAGCTTCAGATAAAGTTCATGCACATAACTGTGGGGAACTCCGTCGAGATGTTAACCACAGCCCTCTCTCTCCATCTGCAGGCTAGGTGCTGAACTTTCGAGTGGCTGTAATGCAAGAAATTAAAACATGCCCTCAACTGCAGAGAAATACAATAAATCAGTCTTTTTTGCGGGTGAAAGCGCACACTCGCTCATCACTGCAACAGAAGTGATTTCAAAACAACAAGTGTTAGGGAGCACTCCATGGCCTACGGTGAACTACAGGTTTATTAGCTTTATATATTTTGTATCATTTTTAATGTGTCTGGATTCAGATTACCCAGGAAATCTTGGAAAGAATATTTTAAATCATCTGGGACTGAGATAATATTGTACATATTTGAGGTAAAGTAGATGCATGGTGCCAGATGAATATTTATTTTTTAGAATCATTATCAAAATTTTGGCTTACTTACAGGTAGGTGACCTAATGATTCAAAGATACCTTTTGGGAATAAGATTAAGAAGTGTGAAAACAGCCTGAGACACTAGTCAGGACTTTGCAGTCTGGGCTAGGCATACCTAACCAAAAAAGGACAGTAACCTTGTTTGCAGGCTCCTTTCACATCTGGCTGAACAGCAAAGATTTATTCTGGCAAAGCTGTCAGTATGGAGAAAGGCAAAGGGCATAGTCAGGGTGCAACAGAAAAATAATTCAAACAAGAAAACCAACAGCTTGTTTGAGTTGGGTCAATCCAAATACCAGTTTATGACACCCATGCAAAAAGAGGAGAAGGCAAGATGGCTAGGAAAATACACAGATAAAATTGCTGTGCTCTTTAAGGGTTGCAATTTGGTGGAATTCCAGAACTTGAGAGGTTTTTCTGACCATAAAAATGTCACCAAAACTGTCTGCTGTATGATCAGTCTTTATGCAAAGTGCTATTTAAAATATGTCTATAACAATTTTATAGGTAATGCAAAAGATAAGTGAGGACATGGATATAGTTTTGTTTCTGCAGGACCGACTAGTCCAATGTTTTTTGATGGCCTTTACCATCCTTGATACAGATAAACAGTCACTCCAAACATGGCGAAGTCCATGAGTCTGTACTGATTTATACCAGTTAAAGATTTGTCTTCCTGTGCTTCTTTCCCTTTATCTGAAAAATGCAGACAAAAACCATTTTCTTCTACGCTTGTTTGTCTTGTGTGTTCCCACTATGGGCCTTGAAGACAAGGACCCACATTTCTGTTTAGGCAGCTCTGTTACCTCAGTAGCCCTGACCTCAGGCTGGTGGTTCCAAGCACCACAGTTAAAGCTGTATCAGTACTAATGTTACCAGTAATAGGCATGGCATCTGACAAGGGAATATATCTGTAAATATTTTTTTTTTCACTTTCCCTTTCAAGAAAAAATAAATATCTCCAAATTACTGGGGTGTAATTTTTTATCTCTTCTTTATAAGAGCAGTGTCCATGGTTATCTTGCTGCTGCCAGTCACACCAACTGTTATTATCAGGGTCTGACTGTTGCAGTCATACATGATAGAAGTGATTGTGTTTATTGAGGTTTTATTAGTCAAAATTATATTTCAGCTGAAAGGTTTACTAAAGATGAAATGGAATTTCACTTTGCATTAAACAGGAAAGAGCACAGAGGAAAAAATCCTATTGCAATAAGAGACAATGCACTGTGTGCAGGTTTATAAATTTGACCCTAATTTTGGAAATGGATCTCTAATCTTGCTGTGCAAGCAACACATGCTGCACAATAATAGCACAGCCATAACATCAGATTTTTAAAACTGCACATTCAATGTGGCAGACTTCCTTAGAAATGTTCTAACTTCCATGGACTGAGAGTCAAAGGCAGGTTAATGTCAAAAAGAGATGTGTTTATTGGGGAAACTGTGGTGACCTACTTTTAGTGTTGCACCACTGTATCTCCTGGTTACTTGCAAGTGTCTGACATTTCTACTGAAACAAATTGCACCGTAGTTAACCCTTGCAACAACTACTCATGACTATTTTTGGGCAATGGGCTTCTCTTGAGAGCTAGCTAAACTAGACTCATGTTCTCCTAGGAGGTCACCTGATTGTCTTTGATACTTGAATCTTAGGTACTTCTCCATCTCCATGGAATCCAAGTGCCTTACAGGTTTAAATGCACCTACGCTCAAACTACTTCAGTTAGACAGGAAATTGCATAGAGTAAAACTGAGGGCTAATTCTCTAAGGAGATACAAGATATTTTATGCTTGGAGTCGAGGTATCTAACTCTTGGGTGCTCTGATAGCCCACAGGATCAAGCAGGGCTCAGGGATGGGATTCATGAAAGCTGCTACGCTCAGAGTCACTTCAACAGACCAGGGGGAAATCCATCGATAGACACTTGACTCTGGCTATAGGCAGAAAGCTTTGTACACGAAAGCCTCCATCCAGGGAGGAGGAATGAGGCAGTGCCTTTTGCATGCTCCCTGGTCTTAGGGTGCTGACCTGCAAATGCAGATGTCCAGCAAATATCATCCCCATTGTAGTGAGGGTGAGATGTGTTAATAAAGACAAGGAGAGATGAATTATAATATCTTACTATTCTTTGTCAAATAATCTTTACTCTGAAATTCTCAAGGATATTTGTTCTAAAATCTTTTGGGGTATTAATTTCTGGGTAGGGGATTCCCAATTTTACTTTCCTTTTTCTTCAATCTGATTAAATATTACTTGAAAAGGGGGGATGATGCCCCAAGTAAATGGATGACTGCTGTAATCATGGAACGTATTTGAAATTAAATGGGAAGAATTCCTGCTCCAGGTGCAGGCAGTCTCATGGATACCGAGGATACATACAGTCTCAATTTAGAAATGCATAATAATAGTGAAGCAGTTGTAGTTATATTAATGTTACTGGCTATTATGTGTAGTGTCTCTCTGACTCAGGGAATGGTAAGGTAGTTTGTACCAAACTGCTTCAATAAAAGATAAGACAGTATGTTTGCGCTGTGCCATGGAGGAGCAGCACAGAGACATACACCTCGGGGCATTCAAGCTCCTGCAGAGCTGAAATAATATAGTCGCATCAGCACGTTGCAAATAAGGTCTGCCAAGAGAACTGGCATCATTATCTAATCTAGTGATTATGGAGCTTGGCCAAGAGTGATGTATTCTTGGTCCCAGTCTCTATGTCCTTGATTATTTCTGGCTTGTATTTGTTTTCCAGTCCAGATGCCATCTAATGTTTGAATGCTTGAACATCCCAGGGAGCAGAAGCTGGGTCCCACATCTCTTCCACTCGGATCCATGTTTGTGCTTCTTTGTAGGCTCTGCCTGGCCCAGTCCCTCCTGCATTTTCCTGCAGGAGGTGGAAGCCATAGTTTCAGCCGTCCTCAGCAGGGAAAAGCCTGGAATCCAGGTCTACCCTTTTCTAAGCAAATACTCTACTGGGGTATTATGCAAAATGCCATGGCTGTGAATAAAAACTTGGCATGCATTAAGACTGCTCAAAGCATACCAAATAAATCAGACTCTTCAGGAGGGACAGCTAGTTTGTAAATCCCAAACAGCCTTTGTTGACAGAGAAGTGCTTATATTGTCAGCTCAGCTTGGATTTTTCAGAAATCTAGTGCAAAATCCCTTTGTGTCTTTGGTTTTCATTACACCCTGAGCTATAAGGCAGAGTATTTGTGTTTGGCATTCAGGATGAGGTGCGTTTCAGCTCTTTGCAAGTCCTGTGCACCTACAGCACCTGTGCACCTGGAACACCTTGACTGTAAGAGGTTTTGTGCCCAGGAAGCAGGAGCAGAGTGAGAGCAGGAGCCGTGCAAGGGCTGTTTGAGGACACAAGCCCGGCAGCGTGCAGGACCCAGTGAATCGGGATTCAGCACAGGAGTCTGGTGAATGTTTCAAGAGGGAAAGCACAAACAGATTCCCCGTCTGCCTGCATGTTCAAAAGCTGCTTCTGAAATAAAAGCAGAAAAAAGGTTGTAGATAAAACAAAGAAGTTAATTTTCAGATAATCGTATGAGCACAAATGGGTGGTTTGAGTTCAGCTCTGAAAGGAAACAGCCTTTTAATACATACTTGAGCAGTTAACGTCTGAACCTTACTGGTTTCTTGAAAAGTGATGCTTATTGCTTGCAAACTGAGTGCTCAGAGTGACTATCCAGAGGCTTTGAATCATACCTAAGCAGTCAGATAACTTAATAACAAGCAATAGCAATTTCTTTTGTGCAGCTATGCTGCACTTGGGTAACCACTCAAGTTGTCCTGGAAAATGATGTCTAGTGTCAACAGCACAGGTGAGACATTTGTGTCTTGGTTCTTGTTTCAGAAATGTGAAATTAGAAAGCTTGACATCACTGTCTTGGGTCACCTCATACGACTCAGAAACTTCTTACTACACTGGCATATCTTTTCCTGGACAGTATTAATTCTCCAGTTATGCTACACAATGGCTTATGTATGCTAAATCTATGTATTCACAGTATAAATCTTGCCAGGCCTTATTTGCGTTTGTGGTTTGTAAAACCTGAACGTGATTTCCTGAATGCATGATGGCGCCATATATTGTCTCCTGATATACTCTGAAAACCAACCTCCTAATGACTTTTAGCTTATTCCTAAGGCGGCTTACAATATTGTAATGTTGTTGAGTTACCTCTAACAGAGCCAGCAGCTCACTACGGAGATTTTATTCCCTTGTGAGATGGCAAAGCAACTCTTTTCCTCAGCTGCGTTAGTTGTCTCACAGCAGATAACTCGGCCCAGATTTGCATAGGTGTTGAATGTCACAGCTGCACATCCCAGTTGCTGCAAAAAGCACTGGGGAGTGCTCAGTGCTTTCTGAAAAGTGAGACTATTCAGATTTCAAATTTACCACTGCAAATTAGAAGAGTGGAAAGTATGAGGCAATGAAGGATGGGATTTCTTTACATTCTCCTGATTCCAGTATGCTGGTGTGACTACTAAATATATTTTGAGATCTCCTGAGTCTTTGAGAGCATGTAATATTTTTGTCTTAACAAGGAAATGAAGAAAATGATGGATGAAATCGGATCATACAAATTTTATTTAAACACCCTGTCATTGATTTGCATTTTATTTCTTGGTCCAACTGGAACTGGTTTTTCAGCTCTGCAAGTTCTATGATTACATGGGAACCCCCTAAAGAGCTGATAAAACAAGTGTGACAACTCAAGATAAATAATTGCTTCTGGCTAATTGTTTCCAAACTACAGATGCAGTCATAGAGTCAAAAATCATCATGGACAGTTCATGGAACAGCTGTTTTGTATAGAAATGCTGTGATTCATTTTGTATTCCTGTCCATTATGTGCTCTTGGTGAATTTAGTGCAATTACATGTAGAAAAAGGTTATTGCTTTTTTGAGGAAGGCATTGGAAGCTGCCATTTTTCAACAGTGTATTTCTGTGCTGTGTTATTCCCCCCGACAAAAAGCAGACAGAAAGGTATATCAGAAAGACAGATTATCTCCAAAAAACCATGAAAGGTGGCAGTCTGGTTTCAACGCTGTTCTGTGTAATTTGTAATTGTTTTCTGTCATGTTAACTATTAACTGTCCTATCTGGTAAAGATGCATGTTGATAGGAAAAAATCCAAATAAGAAGTGACAGGATATTCTGAAGAAAATCGCTAGAGAGAAATTTTGCTGGGCTGTTCCATCTATAGCAATGAATAAACAAACTACGACACAAATAGAAGAGATTCTGCCCAAATTTGGCTCTTCACTCACGGGAAGAGATGTAGAACTGAAGCCACAGTGATCCTGGCTGTTAATTTTCCTGGATGTTTGCTCTGTTATCTCACTTTCCTCCCTGCAAATTGGGATATTAATCCTTCCTTCTTTCAGAGAATTAGTTAGGTTTTGTACAGTCCTTTGGCACTATTAATGAAGGATTTCTTCTGCAATTTAACTCGCCTCTCCCCCTTTGCACAGATAATCCCGACTACACCAGGAACCTTTCTCTGCAGAGTCAGGTTTGCTGTTTTGCATTAGGAGCTGATGAATGTAAAGCCGAGATTTTCCCCAAGAATCTGGAAGAGAAGCTGAAATCGCTTCAGTGAAAAGTGAGCCAGCATGGTGAGTTTTATATCCCTAAATTAGCACTGAAAAGAAGGGGGAAACTTAAGAAGCAATTTCACAGTAAAGCCTCAGTGTGCTGGTGAGTAGGAAAGTAAAGTATTCTTCATCCATGAATCATGCTCGCTCCCGGGGAGGAGAGATGGATACTTATTGCTCTTGCCATTTACCCTCTAGCCAGCTATCTGAAGAAGAGTCATGCACCTATAGCCACATGTTGAAAATATCTTCTCTGCTCTCTTGAGTTGTTATAATGGTTAGAACAGAGAGGAATTGTGAAGGACTTCATTATTCTCACCATTTAATTTTGCAGGATGCCCTTTAGTGCTTCTGCTCTGTGGTAGAGCAGAGTTATCCTGATTGATGTTTACATCTGGTTTACACCAAAATAAGGCTACTGCTACTAAGAAATACCGACTTTTATGTCATGAATTAAAAGAAAAGAAAAAAAAAGTACGAAGACCATTTGGAAATACAAAGTAGCAATGCCTATTTATTTAGCAGCTGTAGCACAGAAGGAGAACACCAAAAAGCAAATAAAAACCCCTTAAAGTATGGGAGTCTAGTGTTAGCGAGCCCCAGTTCAGTCTTATCTCCTATGGATACAGTTGGACACAGCAGCAGGAGTGTTATTTTCTCCCTGCATGATACGAGTCACTTCCACAGGAGACAATATGCAATCCTAAGAGCTAAGCACTAGGTGTTTCATATTTGCTGCATCTCTTGCTTTGAGTCATTGATTTCTTCACATCGAATCTCATCTCTGGCCCAGTTAGTGAGCCATTAAGTGAGGAGTCTACTGTGTTGATGAAATAATAATTCTGTTTACAGAGTGCCTTCTCACCAAGTCACTGTAGGTGCAGCACAGTATCCACTTAATTCGTACTCTTTTAATAATTAAAGCTTTTCTACCTAATGCCTCTGTGAAAAACTGAATTCTCATGCTGTCTTCAACCAGAAGCAATTGCAGAGATGCTGTTTGGGGAGTAGTTCCTAGAAGGCTGCCATTTGTTTGGCACTGGATCATCCTTTCCTCTAGAATGAAGAAAACATTTCCTTCTTTTTAGGACAGTGCTCATGCCATGTACACAGACACATCAACTGAGAAGCAGAATGTGGTGGTACTCCATTTCTGTCATGCTTTTGTCCCATTAGGGATGGCCGTGTTCTGAAAACATAATTCGTGTGACACTTCAAAGTCTTTTTTCTCCTTCTAAAAATTTAAGATGTGCTGAAATTAGACATATCCCTTAAAGAATAAATTGGCTGATGATAGTAGAGAAAGATACCAGAAACTTAGGAAAAGTAAGGACTAGGATGACGTGTTGCTTCCAGCCCAATCCAGAATGGCAGCAGTTCACCCACTCAGCTCAGAATACCCTAGAGGGGAGAAGATCTTGTTTGTACAGTTTCAGACGATCACCTTCTATAGCTGTCACTCTTTTAAAAAATCTTATTTATTAATTTATTTATCAATTTATTTATTAATTTATTTATTAATTTATTTATTTGTTTATTTAGGTATTTATTTATTTTCTCTTGTCTAAGTAGAGGAAGGAAGGAACTGAGGTGTACTGGCTAAGCAGCCAGTGTGCTGTCTCATTCCCTAATGCTTGCACTTTTCTGGCTTAACTGTGAACAGTTCCTCAGTGCTTCACTTAGGAATCCATAGGGGCACTTGCAAAACCTGTCCAGAGATTTGCTTCCCTGGCCCGCGAAAGCACATTTTTTATGCTCAGTGAATCCAACTCAGGAGAGAATAAAGGTTAGTTACAAAGGCAGAAAAAATGCCTTTAACCATAAAGGCTTGGTTCTCCTTTTTTTTTTTTTCACCTGTGAACATTCACAAAGTTTTTGTAAAAAGACATGTTAGGGCTCTTTACATACCTTGTGTAGGTATAAAAATGACACAAAAAAGAAAGATGTAGAGGATCAGCTGTCATAATCCTAAAGTGCCATCACTAGTGATTTGCATCTGTAGACCTCTAACACATAACAATAATTTGGTTATATTGGCTGGATACATCTCTGAAGTGGTGGTCTGCAACATGATGTGAAAATGAAACTGAGAAACCAGTTATGAAATGTGGTGACTCCCGCACCTGCATGACATGGCTTCCCTTTGCCTGTGGGAGGGGATCCTGGAAGCTTGAACTCTTGTAGCAGAGTTTAGGCTTTAGGTCACATCACTGCTTGTGTTTGAAGCACGCTTTGAGCAGGAAGAAAGACTAGCAGGGAAAAGATCACAATCCTTGTTGGCAGGAATGAATTAATTTGCTTCTTGTACCCGTGTGAACATTGGCTTCAGGAAGCAATGTCCGTTCCCACTGCCATGGCATGTCCCTTGGTGGCTGTGCCAGCATACTTGGTACTTTACACTGGTTAAGCTGAAACATCTTGAAAGTGTCCAGCTTTCTCTTAATGTGCTTGTATTTCTGTGCCCTCCCTTCTTAAGTTTGAAGGGTGTCTGCCTAAGGAACTATGTGGAGATAGACACAGTCTTTTTCAATAGGCAGCCATTTCAACTCACTTTGCATAATCCCAGACACTTTTTCTGAAGGTAATAGGCTGTAGTAGAAGACCAACAGTTCTGGTGGTGTTGGCCTGCTTCTGAGTAGTCTCTTTCCTGAAAGCTGTTGTGTGCCGTGGTGTCTGGGTGCTGACAGAGGGCTGGGGCTCATGAGGAAGTGTCACCAGACCCCCAGGAGAGGTGGTGACTGAGAGCAACCTGCCACCGGCCAAACTGCATCCCAGTGGTCCTATTGCTGGTATGAAGGCATGGGAACAACTAAAACCTACCATCTTTCAAACAATGCCTTTGAAAATATTTTCCTGAGATTTTTACTTCTCTTCTGTCACAAAAAGCAAGACTAGAAAATAGTTTGAGAGCTTTTTAAGATAAATCCTTTTGTGCTTTCCTACAGATGCAGGTAATTGCAGAGAGATTTGGGATCTGTCTAAGTCAGATCCTGCCCATTAAAAATATATATCTTGGGGCTGGATTTGACATGCAGTGTTGACATCCTTCTTTCTATGGTAAGGCAGATGATATGTTTAGCAGACAGCTACTTTGACAACTTCCCTTCTGAGGAACTGAAGGAAAATGCTGAAAATTTCCTGTAGCTTTCGATATTTTGTGTGCTTGCTGGGCTAATCTTTATAAAATCCTGATGTGTGGGGGGTGGAGGGGGTCACACTTACTGCTACCAGAGACAGATACAGATACTCGCCAGCTTCTCCTCGTAGTTCAAATTACATCTTGAGTTATTCTCTACTCATTGTGTGTTCTTTACTTTCTTCCTTTCACCATTTTACACTAGGAACTACCTTCTATATCCTAGTGTTGAATAGCTAAATGCCCATATTACGTGATAATGACTAACTCCAGAAACAGACCCTGAAGCCATTATAAAGAGCTGTTGAACGAGACTTGAACTTCCAACGTGCTCCTTCAGAATGAGATGAAAGCCAGGCAAGTGCCTCCTAGACGGAGTCAGTCTAGGTGTTTCATTGTATCACCCCCTCCTGTAATAGGAGGTTCCCAGAGCAGCTTCTCAACAGTTTTCTGGAAACTTTCCAACTGTTACTGTGAATCTAATTTTTTTCAAAATAATTATTTTCCACAAGGTGTAATGTATCTAGTTTGTTTTCACTTGTATTAGTTTGAATCATATTGGAATGTATACCAGATTTTTACTTGGTTATTTGAGAAGAGTGTTTGACTTCAGCATTTATAAAAATTTAGGGCCACGTGCAATGAAGTGGCAATGTGTTTTGGCACAGTTGTAACTGTGAATACTTTTAGAGTGTGTGGTAAAAGATACCATTACTGTACATTTTCTGAAGGTCCAGTTAGAAAAAGAGGCTTCTTCTCACACAATAAGCCATAATTTAAATTGATTAGATATTAAGGGAGAGAGATTTCTTTTGTTACATGACTTGCGCACGTTTTCCCTCTGGTGGCAGTGACTTTGCAAACAAGGGATCCCCAGGAGCCTGGCAAGAAGGGCCCTCTACAGAGAACGTAGTTCTTAATGGATTTTACCTAACCCCTGTTTTTCATTTATGGTTCCATCTATTTATCAGCTTCTACTGTGAGCATACAGGGAAGGCTTCTTCTCAGCTGGAGGTCAGGGTGGAGAGTCAGTAAGCCTGCTTTCCCACTGCTCCGTTCCCTCACCAGCACGGCCACAGAGGAGATCACCAAGTCTCTTACCCAGAAGAAAGCGCAGCAGGAGCAGAGGGGACTACAGTTGGGTTTCCTGGGGTTTTTCTGTAGGAAATTGTTCAGCTTGTTGAGACACACTCGATTATGTAGTGCTTTCATTGCAACCCTGCTTTCTGCCTCTAAGCTCTAAGCTCTACAGATAGTAATGAAGAATTCAGGTAAAGAGAAGAACCTGAAATAGGAAAGGTCTTTTCTTATGAAGGAAATCTTTTGGGGAGGGAAGTGGGTAATGAAACCCAGTAGCTGTGAAATTGCTGTGTGATAACCAAGTAAGCAACCTCTCAGTCTCTCATTCAGAAAAATTATCGCAGTTTTCAGGCTTGAGTCATTGGAATAGTATGGCAGACTATATCACGTGTTTTATTTCTCATACACTGTTTTAAAAGATGTACCAACATTTTTGCAGCAGAAGAAACTTTTTTTTTTTCCCCTAGAGTTCACGTTGATGTGGAGGAAAACGGTGAGGTTCAATTATTTCAGTGCTGTTAGCACAACTATTGAGGAAATGATTGAAATTCAAGGATGATGTAATGTGGAAATTATCAGGTATCTTCCTGAGAGGGCTGACCCTGGGTGATCCCACTTCATCTGTATTCCTAACACCCACTAACTCGAGGTTGTTGGTTTTAGAAAAGTACTATTTTTTACCATATTGATTGCCTTAGGTTGAAATGCTTGTAGAACAGTGGAAGTGTAACAAGAGCCTTATTGGATGAAGGACCTCTCAAGCTAAAATATGAGTTTTGGCAGCTTGGCCAAACAAATATATTACAGCTAGCAGTGGTGAAAATCTCACATTGTCTGCAGCACAGAGGTTATCGGAGATTATGCAAATGTAAACTGTTGTGGCAGTGCAATGCTTATCTCTTGTGCTCAGTATGGAGCTGCAGTTAAAAGGGGACTTGATGACTGGAACAATGGTGAATGGGTGGGCACAATTACAGAACAGATTTCTATTGCCATTTTAAATAGGGCAGTTCAGGCATACAGTGCTGATCACCTAATCTCAAACCAGATCAGTTGCATATATGAATTGTTGAAAAAAAACCCAAGCAACTTTAAATTGACATTTTTAAGGAAGAAGTGTTGTCCAAAAGGATGTTGATGGTAGGGCAATAGTTCAAGAGGAGCAAGACCTTAGAAATTTCAACCACTCTTCAGTGCCATGCCTAAAATGTGCAGGAGGTAAGTGAAGGTGACATTCAAATGTTTGTACCATAAAGGATTTAGCTTTAGAATTGGTGATAGAAGCTTTGAAAGAAATGGTAAATCCTTCTTAATGATATTTATATTTCTATTGATAGGATATAAATCAATATTGTAGTCTGAGCTAGGACTCTGCCTTGGTGTTTGTTCATGTAAAGCTGCAGATTTGGTAGGACTGAATAGCACATACAGCACAGGAATTTTCCTGTGCCAGTAACCTGAACCCTGACCTTTAATTCAGCTGATCTGTGCCTACCCACCGAGAGAAAGCTGGAATGGGATTCTGAATGATGTACAGAAATTTAGTGTTTTGGTCTTCAGATTCTTTGAAAAATACAAACGAACTAGCCCCATCACACCACACCTGAAAGGCTCCTCCATCCACTGTGTGAGTAAAGAAAGTGAGGCAGAGAGCAGTCCATACTCGCTGCAAAAGGGAACTGTGTCCCAGGGGGGTTTTGGGCTTTCATGTTGTGTCTCACTCTGCACAGGAGGGAGATGCCGGCATCCCAGCATTTCTCATGAGTGGAGCAATCCATTTTGTCGATCCACCAGCTGGCCAAAAGGTGGGGGGGATGCCAGGTTCCCTGTCTGCCTGGTGCTAACCAGCTGGCCCTGGGCACGCTCAGGAGCCCGCCGAGCCAAGCTGAAGGCAGGAGGCAGCGCAGGGGAGCTGGCTGGTTGCTGGATGCGGAGCTGGCAACCTTACCCAGCCCAGGAAGCTGTGTAATCCGTAGGGCTGCAGCTGGGGAGCTGAGGACTTGGCAAATGGGGCAAACCGCCTGCCAGATTTATTTTGGTCTGTCAGGCAAGGTCACCAATTAATTCTTCCAGAGTATTTCAGTTTGGTTGCATCAGGATTTTTCCAAAGTGACGCCGTAGAATTGTAGAGGCTGATGCCCAGCTTCACAAAGGAAAGTAAAAGACAGATGCAGTGTAGGTGCTTATACTCAAGACTGAAATCCTTAATGCCCCCTTCTATAAATGTAAATAGCAAATTCTATAGGTGCCTAATTTTTACACTCTGTGCAGCTCTTCAGCATCCTGAAGAGCAGCCTTGCCTCTACTCAGAATTGATGGAAAAGCCCTGGAGCTCAGCCCCTTCTCCCACCTCAGACAGATGAAAAACCCCACAAAAGATGTTTTTCCCTCTGCACCCCTTAATTTCTATCAGTGAGCCCCACAAGAGCACAGTGTCTGTGGTTATGCTCATTCAATGATACTACTGTGATTCCCACTTATTTTCGTACAATGATTTGATGTGCTGAACAATCACCTGAGATATGAGAATTACCCTGGCCCCTCACCCCATTGTGTTTCAGAAGGGGCAAGGTAGCTGCCAGAACATAAAAGATGATTTCAAGTGTGGAAATTCATTCCCAGGGAGCCTGGGGCCCTGGGAAATGGAACGTCTATGATGACCTTTTCAGTGTTTCCTGTTGATTAGTCTAGGGAACTATTAGGCTGGAGAGGGAAGATCCTTCAGATCCCACCTAAGGTACATAACTTTCCTTAATATATGGAAATTAGTACATCATTCCAGGGAGAAGATTGTACTCTGGCTTCAGACATGAAAGTCAAGTCTTGTCATACAGCGAATCATAACATCAGGGACAACTGGGTGACTCATGGTGCGGAGATGTGCAAGTTAGTATCAAATGGAAGTGATAGAACCGCATTTCACAAAGGTGAAACACCATTCACATACCAGCATATCTGCGTTGAGTCTGAAGAAATGTAGACAGGTTAGTGTCACAGTGAGATAAACATTTGACTGTCAGTTCTAGCCCCAGCCTAAGCCTGCATCAGTCTCTTATGCCCATAGTGAATCTAATCTGTACATCATTTGCCAAGTCTCATGCTTGTGAACAGATCTTGAATATTAGTAGTTTTGTTTTGACCACATAAGCAGGAATAGAAGTAGAATTCTTGCATGTTAGCTTATTCAGCACAAATTCTTGGCTCAATTTCTTTGGATATAATTATCTTTTTATCAGCTGGCAAGGAAACGGCATCAAAGCAGCTCTAGTAAGAGTAAATTCTCAACCGCATGAGACACAGATATGACCGTTATTAAATAAGGCACTTAAATATTGTTTCATATAATGTCTATAATGAATGTTGAGTTACTTCTACTTGCAAAGGTTAAGAAGGTACAGGGAGGAAATAATGTAAAAAAATAACGGAGATAGGTTTGAGGCAAGCTAGTCACAACATTTCATGCATTTGTCACCACTTAGTATGTTTTGAAATTCATTTCATTACCAAGAAGAAGATTTTAAGAATCATGAAAGTGCCCTGAAGCCTCAGAACAAAAAGAGACTATAATTGATTTCCCCAGTGAGACAAAACAAAGATGTGGCAAAAGCCTGAGGACTGTAATTTCAGCACCCTAGTTTAGCACTATATTTGTTATAGTGACCCTTGCAGAATTTGTGCAAGGGTTTGTGGGGTTTGATGGTGCAAGTCTTCAACTAGTATTCTTTCTCCAAAGCATTCACTTTTTACATGAAAGCAAAATGCATAGAAGACGATGGAGAAAGTGGGTGTCCAATAACAGGACCCAAGTTTACTTGGACTAACATTATGCAGTTAGCTGCTGCTGTAAAGATTTTGATTTGATTTTGCCTCCATTCCGCAGATGAGAATTGGAGTACTCCAGGATAATCTGTACTGGTCTTGGATGTCCAGACTCCTTCTGGGCCCTGAACTCCAACCTTGCCTACTATAATGTTTGTAATCATAGATGGGTGAAAGATACTGCAGAAGGAAAGCAGAGAGCAAGTTCATAAAGCTCCAAAAGCTTCAGCAGGCTGATGGTTTAACGTGGGGTGCAATGTGAATTTTGAAGCTGCCCGAATAGCTTTTAGATGGGGCCAGCTGTAGGGTAGCCTGCTCCCCCAGAAGGTGGGTGAAGGTGTGCTGAGGTGCCCACGTTTGTCCTGCTGAGAGCTGCTGAACAGGCCAGTGGACACATAAATAGGGAAGAGGAGTGAGGAAGGCGGGAAGAAAGAAGGTACAGATAATGAAGGGAAGTACTGTGATCAGATCTACCTCTGCATGTATATAACTCCTGCTTACCAAACCCCATCTGAAAGTAAACTTAATAATGTTAGGACATGTAAGGGTTTACTGTGCATTACAGTTAAGTGAACTGGAACAGGCTGCCCAGGGAGGTTGTGGAGTCTCCTTCTCTGGGGACATTCAAAACCCGCCTGGGCACATTCCGTGTAGCCTCATCTGGGTGTTTCTGCTCTGGAAGGGGGATTGGACTGGATGATCTTTTGAGGTCCCTTCCAATGCCTAACATTCTGTGATTCTGTGAACTGCAAGGGAAAAGTGGAAGAAAAATAGGTATTTTTTTGTACATTAAAGCATTTTCAGATACCAAAATAACAACCTTTTCACGCCAATTGAGGAAGAACCGTAAGTACTATTTTCAAACAGCTTTGGATTTTCTTAGTAAACTGTTCTCTCAGCCCTGCTTGTGATGTAATTACTGCCTATCCAGCAGTAACAGAAATGAGAATGTCTTAGGCAATGTCTTTTTCCTCTGGAGACAATGTGAAATGGTGTTCAGAAGGCTACAGAATTGTAATGTACTTACAGGAAAAAACCCCACATAGTAATCAAGTGTGGAGGTTAGAGGGGAAAAAATCCACCCCAAACACTGATTAGAATTTTTAGAAAACTGCCTGGAATTTTTCAGACCTATAAATAAACCTGAAGGAAAAAGATTTAAACTATTGTTAGTAAACAAAAAGCCAGTAGATGGCACGAGAGACCTTGAGATTCAACATAAATCTCATATGGCCACTAACAGCTATTCTGTTTTGCAACCTTCTGTGCTGTCTCTGGTTTTAGCCCTAACTACTGTATTTGATAGATTCCCGAGGTTTCTTATTCATCAGCTGCACTTAGATCCACACAGTACATTTATTTTTAGGGACAACTAAAGTTCGTTTAATAACTCGTTCAAACATGCTGAGTAAAAGCCTAGCTCTGAGTTTAACCATTGACTTCAGTGGGGTTAGAATAGAACAAATTTTTTTTTTTTTAATGTTCATGCTGCGGAGCAGGCATTTCATCTCTGGGAGGGGTCTGATATTAATGGTTTTGTCCTTTCCTATCACATTGCAGATCCTTTCTCTGGAGCAGAATGACCATGCTTTCCTGAAAGTCACTGTGTCATTTAAAATTAGTGAATCAAAAGAGCCAGGTCTGATGGACAAAAGGTTTGTTGTCTTTGTCTGGGATACAAAAGACTGTGTCTCCAACAGCCTTTTGCCTATCCCACTATAATAGCAGGATCCAATTCTAGGTTTTTATGAATAATCCACTAAGGCTTAGCCAGAGCTGACCGTGAACAAATTAAGTACATTGTTTTGATTTTTTCCAAATGTGTAGTTATTTTACAGTTGGACGAATCTGAAAATGAAAACCTTCAACTTAGCAATAAAATATACTCATGTGGTTAGGAGATCTAGCGGAAAAATTTACTTTTCATCTCTAGAATCACTGAAGAACTCGCGAAAGACATATGGGACTATAAATTCATAAGCATTTCTGACTCCATCAAGTAGGTAAGTAGTCATATCCTTCTGATGCAGAAAATGAGACACAAAAATCCCCAGCCTCATGCGAAACCACATTACCAAGCTGCAAAGGCAGGATTAGGACTCAAGCCTGGCATATGTTTAGGCCTGCATCTTTTTTTCTGACAGTCATTTTTTTAAACAATACTGGAGTGCTACAACTGCAAGGTCATATTCCTTGATTACTTCAGTGAAGTCCAGAGTTCATTAATTCATATCATTGAGAAGCGCTAGGAATGAAAAGTAGAGTGCATAAAAGCACAGACTGTGAAGTACACATTTTAATACTCGGTAGGCTATATAACTTTGTTTTGCTTTATAAGATAGGACAGGCATGATTTCTAAATGAGGTTTAAATCTGGACTGCAGATATCCTCCCAGATGGGTTGGAAATGTCTATGTTGTGCATTAGAAACTCCAGAAGGGCTTTTTCACACTTGTACTGCTAATGCTCTTAATTCCTTTGGCAAAATGAGCTGGTTCTAAGTGTTTTGCTTTGCCATGCCCACTGCCAACCTCAGGCTTTACTAACTTTCATTATATTTGGATTTTTCAGCTGCAACATCAGTGGAGCCTTTCAGTCAGTCGAAGGCATTCAGCTGTCTCAGCAAGAGGGCACTAATGACCAGGAACTGTACAGAAATGAAAGCTGCCCCTTCGAAATGGCAATAACAGGAGCTGTGTCTCACCCATGCCCTGCACAGACCAGTGAAAGGACCGCGCCTGGGTTCTGCTTTCCCCTCTGGCTGAGCCTGCACCCAAGTCTGGGCTGTGCTGCTGGCCAGGTGATGGTGAGTGGATTCCCTGGCCATGGGGTATTTATTTTTGCTTTTCTTTCCTTGGGTCCAGGAGAGTGCATGAGCTAGGAATTTCCTTAGGACTTTTGGGTTCAAGCTGTTGCATGCAGCATCTTGCTGTTGGGAGATTTATTGCCCGTGAACACCACAGCCAGTGGAAAGTGCTATCAAGGAAGCTTCTGCTAGGGGAAAGGCACGCGTGTGTGGTTTTAGCATGGGCAGGACACCTTCTTCCAGGCATGACAATTTAGCAGAAGGAGACACGTAGCTGTTTTGGTGGCTCCCTTTAACTGGGGCACTGCAGATGACTTCTCGTTGGTGCAGGATCCAAAGTGGGGCTTCAGCAGGGATAGGCCTGACCTGGCACATTGTTTTTTTAATGCTCCACAGTACGTATTATTTTTATATATTGTCGTTGTAGAATAAATTAATTTAGGATTGCTGATCAGTCTCTCCCTTGAAGTTTTTTCCAATGACTTTAACAATCTGTAAATTGTTTCTGGGAGAAGGCATTTGCCTTTATGAGCTGCTTGTATTTTTTTGTACTGTACATCCCAGCTTGATCATTGTTAATTAGTGTCTTGCATCTGTGTAGATGACTGTGTTTTACTGCAAGCAGAATTACTTCACTTCCTAATGGCTCTTGCTGTTGCTAAATTCCTGTTCTAGTAGTTGAGCATGAAAGTTCATTTTTCGTTTGCTACTACATCTCTTCACTACCTTTGTCTTATCTGAAGTGGTTGACTAGCAAAAGTTTCTCTTTTGTAAACAAGCAGATTAAAAAGAAAGGTGTTGGATTAAAGATGACAGTCTGATCCTATGAAAATCAATGGCAGATCTCTCATAAGCCACAGTGAAAACAATACTGTGAAGAAAAGGGCTCTCCAGGTGTAATATTAGTGTGATTTTAAGGGAAAGAGGAATGCAATATTCTTCATTACCCCTCTTGTTTGAGGCTACCCTTTTTTGCAGTGCAGCACTTCTGATGGGTTAGCAAAACACAGCTTTTGTACAGGTGTTAGTTTGAACTAAAAAAGCTATTAAAAAAAAAGCTATTAAATAGAGCACTGGCACATGAAGTTTCTCAAATACAACATACAGACTAAATTCAAGCTGGGGGAAGGGAAAGAGGCAGGTAACCTAAAGGCTGACATTTCAATCTCTAAAAAACCCCTTTTTACCCTCTAGATTGTTCTCAGGTGAGAGGCTTGGGGGCAGAGGCAAACCTACTTACCACAGGGTATGCACCAGGCATCAGCTCACTGAGCCCTGGTTTGAACAAACTCATAAAGGCTTACATTCTTTTGGAGGTAATGAAGTAATTGCAGTACACCGAGGAAAAGCTGGGTCTTTTCAAGTTGGTTGCAAGCTGCAACTTGGAAGAGAGTGAGAGGAGTACTATACATTGCTCATGTTTCTGCTCTTGAAAGAAAAGCACTGAGAAATGTTATTCTGTAATCATTCAGCTATTTAGTCTTCAATAGTCTTTCTGATAGCTCAGTTTTTAGCTAGCATGAAAAGTATTTTCCTTAATGACAGTTTCCTGGCAGCATTTGGGTTCAGTAGTACCTTGCCCATGCTAAGGCTTTTCTTGGAAGAACATGCTGGCTGCTGCTGTTGCCCGTTATGGAAAATGCATCACAGCTCACTGCACAGCTGATTCGTGTACAAGGTGAAGAGATGTTGTGCTGTTGCTCAGGGTTTGAAGGTGCCACCTACTCCCCGTTCCCTGGAGTGGGAGGGAATTGCCTTTCTGCATAGGCCTAGGTGCAAGCTAGCAGATTGACACTTCACTGGTTAAATACAGTAGTCTAACTGTCCTGCTTGTACTTTATTTTAGCTTTATGATGCTATTGATCTTAGATATTTTTCTATATATTACTTTTTGGGGAGTATTTGGAAAGCTACCTAATGTATTATTGTTCCCTGAAGTTTTTGAAGGCATCATTTTCATAGATATACAATAGGAGACGGTAACGAAAAAAGTTCCCGTTCACACTTTTAGCTCATGAAGTAACAGCACATCCATTGAAATTTAAATGAAAATGGGGACTGTGTCACACACTATAGCTCTCTGGAAAGCTACAGTGGGAGTCTAGCAGCCCAATTCATTCCTTTGTAGAATGTACTAAGGCTAATGGTCTTGCTGGGAGTAAAATGTATTTTTTTGCAGAATGGTTCCAAGAACAGACTTTTCTCTTTACCGGAAAACATAAAAGAAAACAAATGCTTACTGTGTCTTTAGTATGCTAAATATGAAATTCTTTGCACAATGGAATGTTAGCAGTAGCCGTAATCGTGTTTTCCTTTCATCACCTAGTGAACATAATTTTCAGAGAGGACTGCTGTAATTATATTTCAGATAAAAGGAAGCAGAATTTCTGGATAATATTATAGTTGGTCTGATTGTTTTGTTGATAGGGAAAAATAAAGAGACAGACCACATGAATACTTATTTAATGAACAACCTATTTATTAAGCAGTGCAGGCTGTACATAATGCATTTGACTTCAGGTACAATGCAGTAGACTTATTTTCTTCAAGCACATTTCTTAATATTTTACTACAGCTATTACCTTCCCTCCTTATGTGTCCAGCTATTCAATTATTTGTATAGTATGTCTATAGCACAACGCTAAAGCGTTTAGCTTAACTACAGTTGCCAGTGCAGGTACAATCAATGTCAGCATCCACACTCTGAACAACATCCTCAGATGCAGATTTCTTATCGCTGCTTCTCTGCCATTCCAGCAGGCTTACAGCAGTATCTGTCAGAAAGGCAAAGCCATTGTTAACTAACATCAAGCAAATTAACACATTTCAAGGAAATACTGTTTTGATGGCTGCCAACTCTCTCATCAAGTAAAGAATGAAATCCTGCCCCTACAACTGACATCTAACTGACTCATTGACTTGGAGCAGGATTTTCATCCATGATGTAATTACTATAATACTTCCCTAAAAACAAAATGAATAACATTTCACGAAGCACAAAGACAACAAGCAGGAGCCTGTAAAAGTGCTGGAGGTAGTCACCTTCAAAGTAAGACCACCACATACCAGTACACATCAGCAATCTCTTTTTATGTTCGTGCTGCCTATCATTGCGTATTTCAGCTGACTATTTGTCGAAGTTCATTCTGAAGGATAAGGCCTTTGGAGAATTTTCAGAGGTTCATAAACTTCTAATTAAAGTTTCCCATATATTGTGAAATCTGGCAGAGCATTGTCAGTTGCAGTATTAACCTTACCACACTGCTTTATCAACAGCAGCTTGCATAAGCCGTATCCCTTAATGCTGAAATAATCTAAATGGAATAATGATATTCATCCTCCCAATAAATATTCTTAGCTAGTTGGAGGTTTATCATTGCATCAGGAAGAATATTAGGACATCCATTTAGATTAAGTTTGTATAATGAGAATGGGTAAAGATTTCATAATTTTACTTTCATTTGTTTTATCCCTCAGTTGGACAATATGTTTATAACATGCCATCTCTCATCACAGGGAAATCTAGAGACTGCTGTGTGGGTTCAGGTTGCATCAGTCACTTATCTCCCGAAATGGTAACACTCTCCCTGGCTAAATTACTGTCCAATTTGAAGCACAGGTTTTGCATAGTAAACTGGGTAATAAATATTTCCTAGAAAGGTGCTGGAGATGCTTTTTAAAAATATGTAATATTTTCAAGCTATGAAATGAGAAATAAAATGTGTGGGTTCTGTTTTTTATATACATTAATTCTTGTTATACCTCTTACTCTTGAGCATGCTGTGGGTCTGATCACATCTGTATGCATATAGGAAACAGTTCCCTTGACAAACTGGATCATGGCTGAGTAACTATGATCCGTATGGGTAGGGTTCGTGGCATGTTTGAGATGTAAACCGATATGTGGACTTAAACTTGGAGCGATGTGTGCCTCAGTCAAGTTCCTAAGACTACAGGCTCACCGATTTGAGGATAACAGGGGAAATTCTGCATCCTTGTACTTCATTTATCTTTGCGCCACTGGTGACAGTGATGGAGTCCCTCTCTTTTGAAATGGCAGACTATCATATTTAAGCTCTTGAATAAAGAGCTGAGAAAAGCTACTTTGTCCAGTGTATGCAAATACATGTTCTCAGCTTGAGAAAGATTGGGATTTTGTTTATGCTGCTTCTCCAAGTCATCAAACAAAGAAAGAAAAAGAACAGTTTTTAATGGCTGGACTTGTATTCCTATTGATCCTTAGCCTGAGGAAAACTAATCATCTTGCTAAAAAAACACAAATGGCATCTTTTCCCTTTGCCCTCCTCTTCCTCTTCCCCCCACACCCCCGCCCCTTCTCTCCTCAGGATAAATAAATAAAAAACCCCCTTCATTAGGAGTGCTGCTAGCAGACTTCCCAGTCTCTGGTTCAGTAAGTGAACCAGAGAAGCCTGCAACTGCTGTAAAAGCATCACTCCCTGCGACAACTAACATATCTTTTTTTTCTGATTTTCCTCTCGTCTCACACATTTTTGTGAGAGAATGAGACAGCTTTATTATAGCCTAATATTCTGAGGCAGTGAGTGGCCCTAGGTGATGACATTTCAGAGATACAGACTTGGACACACAAAAGAAATCTGTGAAACATGGATATGACAAGATTTTGGAAGGGTTTTTTTTTGTTGAGGGTGGGTTTTTCTTTTCATAAAAGGATGCATCTATCCACATCTCAGAGAGTCGTCAGAAAACTATTAGCACTCTCACTGTGAGACTTGTTGAATAGGCTGTTGTAGATGGTTGACTATTATAGAAAGATGCCCATAGCTTTTATGGGCTGATTCAGCACATTAATAACATGGGCAAACTACAAAGTTCTACACAGATGTTGTTTAAAATCAGACATAAAATACTCTTGTTTCTCTCCAGTATTAATCAACACAGGGATCCATTCGCTTCAGTGAAACTACACTGGATTATCCCAGTTTACAATGGATTTGGCCAACAATGGTTAACACAGAGAACAGACCACTTTAAGTAGATACTCTCTAATGGTAGGGTTCCCTCTAAGGTATGTATGTACTGTATAATTCACTGAAAGATTTAGGAAAGACTGCACCAGAAATATCTGTAGTTTCCAGGCTGGTTTCTCCTCTCATGCTTATATAAATTTAGTGTGAACCTGTGTTAGACAATGCATTGGGTCTGTGACAAATTGGTATAAGTGAAAGGAGAAAAAGGCCCTGTATTTTTAAAAATCTGGGACACGAGGGTATGCATATAAAATACCTTCAAATACAAACTATTTTTTGGAACAATCTAGAGAACATTTCAGCAATGTGTTTTTTGCTGATGTATTGCACAGTGGCACAGCATGGCAGCCTAATCACAGCAGTCATGTCATACTATTTGACTGACTTTCAATTGCCTTGCTTACCCTGGTCTACACAAAATTGCAGGCTGTAATGTGCATAAAAGGACTCATTGTTGCTTATCTCAACTTCATGGAGATCCTGAAAATGTGGAAAAAAAATTATCGATCGCTGCTGCCCCTTTTACCACCTCAAATGTTTTTCTCAGATGATGCTACCTGCCATCATCCAAACTAGCTTTTAGCTGGCCAGTACTGTCAGTGGTTATAGCAAATACTACTGGGATTAAAAGCAGCAGCTCAGAGAGGAGCCAGAGCAATACAAGTCTGTGCGTGGCTGTGCTGTGTTTTGTTCTTTTGAGTGCTCTGACAGAGCTCCTGCAGTACATGACATGGAGAGAGAAAAATATCATACCTTTTGGGAAACAGTGGAAGCCAACCTTAACTGAAGTTTTTTCTATTGGAGTACAGTCTTTCATACATTTCAGTACCGGGTCAACAGAGTAGCATGTAGATTCCTCTCCATCAATAGTAGGATTTCGATTCAGCCTCACATAACTGCGCTGCAACTTGCACCCTAAGAGGAAAGGGAAAGGTAGTTAAAATTGTAGAAATAAATCCCAATTGATCCCTGCAATAATAAAGGTCCATATTTCCTCTACAGCTTTTATTAAAACACAGGTGCCTGACAAACCATTTTCACAGTAGCGAGGTTATCGAGATAGAATGATAATAAGTTGGGTGATAGAGGAAAGAGTCTGAAAAGGGACCTATTTTTAAGATCTAATTGCACAATATAACCCAAATGGAATCATGTATACCCAGTTTTTTTAGAACTACATAATACACAGAAAATAACCTCTCGTGTCTGAAAGCTATTAAGAATAGATACTGCAAGCACAATGGCTACTTCATTGCATTAGGAAAAATGTCAACTGTAGTGAATGGATTTTAAAAAAAGGCAGCATTTATATAATAACATCAAGGATAATTTTTGTATTGGATGATTTTTATAATGCTCCAATTATCTCACTAGAAAGGTATAATGTAACTTAACAGGATCCCAGCTATGACTCTGTTTCCTGACACACAGATAAGTACAATTCTGCTGCCACTGAAGTCAAGGAGAAAACAACCATTAACTTCAATAAAGTTATCTCAGGTCCAAGGTAAATGGAGACCTACAGAACAAAACTGTATTGATGTTATGGGAGACCATCATTATTTCTCCAGCTACATGAGAGAGGAAGCTCTCTTACTTTAGGAATATTTGTAAATATTTCCCTGAGATTGCACCCTCAGATGGTGCAGAACAAAAATGAAATTTTGTGCACTCTGAAAATGTACATAAACTTAAGATCTGACACAGAATTTGTAGCCTGCAACTTGTTTAATTAAATTAAGTCTGCAGATAACAGCTGAAACTGCTTTGATTCAGTAGTAAAAATCACACTTACTTTGGTGGGAGGAAGATTAGGCCTGATTTCCCTCTCCAAGAAAAAAGCTACTCGATGTAAGAAATTATAGTAGAATCAACTACTTAGCACTGAACTGCACATGAGATAAAGACTTTTCTCTAGCATATATTCTCTGTATTCACAGGCAATGTTTTAAACAGTGGTTAATGAAATTAAAATGGATCTATATTGCTATTGTCTTTTCTAAGTAAAAGATTTCTGCTACTTATAAAAAAATATTTTCTAGCTACTGGCAGAGGAAAAGTGAAATTGTATTCTCCCCAAGCATAAATTGTTTTCAGATCTACTCACCACCAGAACAGGTTTCTTCTAGCAATACCCATGAATGAACAAAAGCAGAACAGCTGTGTGCCAGTTTATGATTTGGCATTAGGAGTTCATTGTGTGTTTCTCTGTCATTATTTCCACAAACTCCACAGGTCTTTCCTCTCATCCATGAAGCAACGGTAACCTATAAAATAGCACATCTTTGTAGTGAATGCTCAAGTGTTGGTCTGTTACATTGCCAAGGCACTAAACAGAAAAATTAGTAACCTTGAAAGTAAGCCCAATACCTTAAGGATCACACCATCGAAAGTCACATTCTTCAGACCATGCATTGGAGCTTCTACAATAACTGTTGTTCCATTTTTAAAAATTTTAACATTGTCTGTAAAAAGACAGTGAATCGTAAGGCGATCTGCTTAATTTCAAATTAATGGAGAAACTAAGTAGCACAAAATAAACCATAATGCATTATTTCTTCACGAGGATCATTTTGCTGCTACAATTGGATTTTTTTTTTTGTTTTGTTTTGTGGAGAGAGAAAGCAGAACCAGAATAAATTACCTGTTTGTAAAAATATTCTACTGCTGTTCCATATAGTTGGAACTGACTTTTGTATCCAGTCTTCTAAGTCTTGAAATAATAATGTCATTGATGGTGCTTCAGTTAAATACCTGACCCAAAGCATGTAATTGTGACTTCAAGAAGCACTTTTTTCCTAAACAATCACCAGCCGGACATAACATACATATACATACATACATATATATATATATGAAAGGGCTTTATTTACCTGTCAGTTATGATGGGGGAAAGTAAGAGTGTATATACTATAGAAAACACAAGAATGTAAGTCAATCCAAACATTAAGAAAATAAACTCTCTATTTTTAATTTGAATTCATCTTGCTTGTGTTCTCTTTACATTGAAAAGTTTCTGAGAAATTTATAAAAACAGAGTCTTGAAGATATTTAATTTTCAGGTCAGTCCTGGAAAAGTGGGTGTCACATCTTACCTTTTTCATACTCAGAAACTCCACTGTGTGATAATAGTGGTTCTTCATTGCATGCTACAAGGAGAGATGAATTTGCCACAGGATGGATTGTGATGTTCCTTCAGGGAAAAATAAACAAATAAACAAAAAAATGGAAGAAGAAACTAGTGGTTAATTAAAAATATGAAAAGCAGAGATACTTGTGATCAAAGCCAGCAGAGAGCCAATTTGAACATCTGGATTTTGAATGAATGAATGAGCTGTTTTCTTTCCAAAATGCAAAATTAATTGGGACTTCAGACTTTGAGATTAAATCTTTAAAGAAAAAACAGGGTGGGGATTTACTGAGCAGGTTATCAGATAGTGGTGGCTGTGAAATGGAAGACAAGAGCAGCTAAACCAATGAGTCTCAGATGAGGATTGCATCTGAAACCCTGTCTTTCCCCAAATATCTGATTGCAAACTAGTTTCACCTAGGAGCTAGACATCTGCCCTTCCCAGACTAACTCCCAGAAATGTTATACCTAATTCCTGAGCCCTCAGGATAAACCACACTTACGCTGAGGTTGTGTTTATGTGAACCTCTCTTGAGAAAGACTGAGGATCAACCTTTCTTGTAGTAATGATGAATTTTGGGTGTTCAGTACAGTCTTGGGCCACTATCAGGTTGCAGCTTTTATTGAAAAAATATGTACAGCTCACATGATCGAATGTTTTGAAATCTCCCTCACTGACTTCACATGTGGCTGCAAAACAAAACCAGAAAGGAAATGGCAGATGTGACAATGGCATGCAAGCTCCTGCGAAGTATAGAAGGCCACCTCTGTAAAATTGAACTACCCAGCAAACAGGAAAGAAACTTCAACATTTCCTTTGCAGATGCTTTCAATGCTGTCAGTCTCTAAGGGCAGGATAGCACCACAGAATGACTGCCACTTATAGACTACACTAGTGTTGATTTTGATTACATGCTAAACACAAAACCCGAGGTAACAAGGACTAAAATGTACCAAATTCTTGAGAAATCAAAAATAATAACCATTATAAAAATTAGTTCCCATATCCCACAGAAGTGCTATGCACCAACCAGCTAACACTCACAACTCCTTTTTGAAGAAAATAAACAGGGCAGAAAATACACGATCTATCTTGTACCCATCACCTCATGCCTCTCAATGCAGAGAAGGCACATTCTTAGATGAAGCAAAAGACAACCTCTACTCTTTGCAGTCAGGAGTGATTCCTGAATTCTGAATATTTACATCAGTTTGAAGTATCTTCATTCACCTGTCAACAAACATTCTTTTAAGTGAAGGCGTGAACTGCTGAGAAGGCAGGGTTAGAGACGCTATGCTTCCCTAGAAGACAACTACAAGGAAAGAAAAGGCCCAGTCATGGCAGTGGATGGATCTACAAACATTGCTTATTCATGAGTCAGGCATATAAGTAATATTTACATTGATCTTCTTGTGCTATTTGTGAAGCTATTTGAGGAAATAAATTCCAGGCAGTGATATCTTGAGTCTCGTAAGGTGGAGTTGGGCCTAAAGGCAGAGTGAAAGGCATTCGGAGTGCCTGACAGTAAAGTGTTACCTGAAAAAGCAAAAATTAAAATGCATCAAGATAAACTGAACAATATATGACTACAAACAAAAAAAAGACTCTAGTGAGAAAAAAATCTTGAAGATGTATATATACTACTATATATATACACTACTGCAGTTGTGTTAGTCTCCCCAGGATGCATTCAAACTTCATCTATGTCAGTTACTTTCCAATGTCCTCAACAATTTCTCAAGAAGTCAAGAAATGTGACTATAAAACAATGATTCCTCACAAAAGCTTAAGGTTTAAGTGTTAAGTAACTTCTTAAAAAATAAGGTAACAAGTTAAGTAAATGAGTAAATTGATGAATATGTCTGGAAAAGTGAACAGCATACATTACAGGCTGAAAGCTGGCATGATGAGCTTTGGGGTAAGATCCCTCAATATAGCTAAAATTATACTTACCAAGAGAATCAAATTAATGTCTAGCTTGCCTACTTTTTCAGATATATTAAAGATACTGCAATACTGAAGCGCTATGGAAGGTTAAAGACACACTAGTTTAACTGTGTATGAGTAGCTAGCTGTTATTAATTTGCCAGAGATCTATAGGGGAAGTTTTTCAAAGCCGTGCATAGGAGTTTGGTGTACAAGAACTAATTAATCAGTAGGATTCTGTAGATCCAGCCTGTGTGATCTACTCTGAGAATGTAACTGCCTGTCTTGGTTTGGTTAAGGCCAGCTGTATTTGTGGCTGTCATAACTTGCTTGGACCTGACTCATCAAGTGTGGTTGCTGCAGATGTGGTACTTGAGTGCCAACAGAGACAGATGCCATACGTGCTTGCAATGGACTGCAAGGTCTTCTCAAGGCCTCCATTATCTGCTCTGAGACCCCTATACATCCCACAGAACTAGTCACACTAGGTAAAATGAATAAAGGTGTGAGTGTAGAGCAGTCATACTCGAGGCAATTTTGGCTTAAGAGCTGTCCTCAGTATGGAAATAAGGTATTTGACTAGAGAGTCTGATTTTCAGCTTATCGTTACACTGCATCAAAGCAGCACAAAATCAAGAACACTCTTGTATGTGTTTCAAGACCCATGTGATATACTCACGTATATAGCAGCTTCTCTAAAACAGAATGTTTTTCTTTTTTTTTCTTTAAGTATCAAAATGTTATTAGTTGAAAATCCATTCAAGGTAAGGAAAATAAAAAATTGACACGTACCCCAGGAGCTTTAATTACTATATCAATTGTTCGTGGAGATGTTGCAGCTGCCCTTACTATAAATTCATGAGATGGATTTCTCTGATGTGCTTCTGAGAAGCCCAACACGAGTGCTGCACCAGGAACGTATTGCATGAATCTAGAGATAAACAAGATGTGACAAAATCAGGTACATGAGCAAAAGCAGACATAGCAGGAGAAGGAGGAAGACTACTGGAAGTTCTGAAAAATCAGAGTAACAACAGAAAAACTGAAAAGTCAAGGAAATAATACTTTGTGTCAAATTAAATGGTTGATTTTATCCAGGGGAAATGCATTGGTTTTATTTTGCTCATTTTACCTGGATATTTTTTTTAAGACTGAATAGAAGAACATTAAAAAAATTAAAAAAGCATTTTGAACTGAAATATCAAATAATTTAATATGGAAAATAAAATTAAACTTGTCAAGTTTTTAAACATTTGGGGGATATCTTTTAACATGAAACATGTAAAGGAAGTGGTATGCATTTACAAAATACTTTTGTGCCATTTAACTTGTGTTTTCTATAAAAAAAATAAATCGCAGACATGTTTGGGTTGAAAACTTTCATTCTGTTCTTTCAGTGTTTTTATAAAGCAAACTAGTGTAAGCAATGCAACATAACAACTTAGGAAAGGGCAAGTTACATACTCTGTGCTTGTCTTTTTTATCCAGGATGGAAGGTTTCCCCACTGGACCTTCAGCTGCATGGCTGGCTTCTTTGCCAGTTGGCCTGTGGTAGCCATGGCTGCTATCCTGTAGTCCTGGCACTCCTTGCCCCATCTCAGTCTGGCCTTTAACAACAGAAACAGTCACCCCAGTAACAGAAAAGAACCACAGAACCCCCTCAACCCTTTCAAAATGTGAGTTTTTCCTCTTTCCTGCAACTTCACGTTGATTCTTTACGTTCGCAGGTCTTGGGGTTCATAATCAATTCTTTTTCTATAAAGAATAGTGAAATATCAGGCTGAATTTGTTAATTGCAGCAGCAAAAAGCAGAGGTCTATAAATTCTTATGCAAAGATCTCTTGCATTAAAAGGCACATGAGAAGCGCAGCAGCAGGAGACGCAAAAAAAGATAAGTAAAGACCTGTTCCTTTGTTTATGATGCTCTGTCAGGCATCAACCCATTACCCAACTTTACTTTTTTGCAGTTTTTCATATAAATCCTAAGAAATACAACATTTCAAATGCATTTGAGTTATAAGTCTTCTGAAATGAATTATACAGAGAAAAACAGCTAGATTGCCAGGCAAGAAAACTCATAGCGGAGCGAATAATAAAAAGCTAGTAATGAAGCAGTCAATTTTTCAAATATTTATTCTATTTCTACTGGTCATATTTTGATGCATCTTGAAAGTCAATATCTCTTTTTGCCAGATTTTGACATGGCTGATTTTTTTTTTTTTTTTAAATTCAAAAGAACGGTGAAAGATGCGAGCACCTACAGAAATTTCTCAAACTTTATGAAACATGTCAAAATATGTATGCTTTTCTTGTTTGGTTCTCCTAATAAGCAGGTGCTCTGTGCTTATTTAAAAAACTGGGCTTTTTAGATGTCTCTCTTGGCAATGCTGCCTGTGTGCTTACCTGTGCTTTCAGAGGCAGTATTACAGCATCAGCACACGCTTTCCAATTGGTTTCAGCCAGCTGAACCACAACTAGTTGCACATCAACTTTGGCAGCATTAGAACGAACATATGCTGTAGCTTGATAACCTTGATTTCTGTTGTCACTTCTTACTGCCTGTGCCACAATCGTAATGCCAGGTGGAATTACGTCTCCCAGGAAGTTGCGCTGAAAAACAACCCCCAACCATCTGTGCTTAAGTATTTCTGTGTATTCACTGGAGACCCTACAGTCCAGTTTATATACACTGATAGCAGGAAGCAGCCCTCATCCTTCGTCAGTTTAGTTTGTGATACATATTTCTGTATGCCAAATATCTGAGGATAAGTTTGGTTGGAATCTTGGTTATTTCATTACCACCAGGAATTTTCAAAGATGTGATTGTTTTGACATGGGATCCAAGACTCTTTCAAACTATCTTTATGCACTTAGTAAGATTTTGTGTGTTATTTTAATATTTCAAATAGCCCCCTACAATATGTACTAGATAACTTCACAGCAGTGTACACATTGACAATATATTTTAGTATACTGCAGCTCTTTCAAGCCAATTGATTATTTTGAAATCCTTCTCAGTATCAGAGTTCCCATAGACATTGTGTGCATTTGCAGATCTCTTTGTTCTCTTATTACGTAGATACCTTTACTTAGTACAATTACAGAATACTGAGTGTGTAATAAAGATGAAAACAATCTGTGCTTAATGGGACTTTACATTTAGCAATCAGTAATGACCATAGAGACTATGATTTTAGTTATACTCGGCATGCACTTCTGACCTCCGTCCACATCTAAAAATAATTATGCGGACTTAAGTTAAAAAAATCTTTGAAGAAAACTTATTTATTTCCTCCCCATTTTTACTTTAATGCAATTTATTTTGCATTTTGGATTTCATAGGAAAAAGAAAATTCTTTCCCCTTCAATTTACAACCCATTCCCTTCAATTTTTAAAATTTCCAAATCCAGGCTTTCATAAACTGCAAACACTTTTAGAAATAAGGAAACTATACCCAAGAAACCAGCAAACAAAACCCCGAAGCCAAGGGAATTTGGAAAAAGACCTTTTCATGGGGCAAAATATCTCAACGGATTTTGACTTTCCATTTACAAACTTGACTTGAAGGGTCCTTCCTGAGCCTAATCCCACCCCTCAGCTGGTGAGATGCCCCCACAGCCACAGTCCCGGCCCCGCAGCTAGCAGAGCTCGGCTTGTGTGTCCCACACAGTCAGTACCTCGCGGGCCAGGCTGGAGCCGTGGCTGTGGTGGATGCCGACTCCTCTGCCCATGTGGCTTCTCCTTGAGTTGTGGCCAGCGTTTTCTCTGTGGCGGTGGCTGCTGCTCCTACTGCTGCTGCTGCTGCTGTTGCTGTGGCTGCTTTGCGACTCTGAGGAAGATGACGATGAACTGCTTGATATCTTCCGATCTGGATGCTGTGAAACAAAAACAGTTTACAAAGCTAGGTCATGGCCTCTAGTTTTACAGCGTGGACATCAAAATCAGAGCTATCAGCCTCTCTCTAGAGGTAACAGGCTTAGACATATCTAGAGTGTTATTTTTATTATCATAATGCAGGCATTAAATATGTTGGGTAGGAATGTGCCTCGGATGCAGCTGGACCTCTCCGCTGATAGGAAGGCTGTGTAGACAGTGATTGTAAATTGCAACATCACATTGTCCAGCTCTAATGTTACGGAAAATAAAAACTGACAATAAATGGTCAAACATATCCATATTGTTTAGAAATGAAAAAAGAGATTACAACTTAATTAAAAACACTGAAAATCATCTTCCTCTGTCATAAGCAGGATACATAACAACTTTACAGGTAACGCCTACAAAAGCCACCGCATTATCATCCTTCTAACATTCACTTAAAATACCTCTGTGCCATAATGCATACTGAACTGGTTTCTGATACAATCCACATACATGATGATTTTACCATGGCCCAAAAGCTGTGGACACAGCTATTCCTATATATATATATATATATATATTTATAATTCCCCCATGGTCTTTGTTATCTTAGCTTTGGCTGCATTGTACAGCCTCTAGCCCAAAGGTGTCTTGACTAAAATTTGAGGATTGCAAGTGCTGCAACAACAGAAGGATGTAGCACATTAGTTGGTATTTTAGTAATAAATATGCTTATTTTGGCCATCATCAATGCTGATATTGGACATTATGGAAAGCTCAAGTGAAATAAACCAAACAGAGCCCTTCAGTAATATGTTTGATCATATCAACTGTAGCCACCACAGGAATGTGCAATGAATTAGGGACCTACCCAATGGACATGAGCAGACCTGAAATGGAGCCGGTATACTTTTGGAAGGTGATATTCCTGCAAAATTCCAAAAGAAGTTATTACATATAGCTCAGTAAGGATCACCTCCTAGCAGAAGACAAAGCATTGGAAAAATTTACCCATTCTGTAGAAACGTCATTACTACTTCGATTGTTAAATTGGGACTTGACATGTTTCTGCTCAGCTTTTCTCTCATATTTGCTGTGGTGACGCGAAACACCAATGCTTCCGCTGCTGCTGCTGCTACTCTGTGTTTTATGCTTCTGCTCACGGACGCTTCTCTCTCCTTCAGCAGCTCTGGCATGTGGCAATGATGTGGTCTTGGACTGCTTCTTAGCCTTATGCTTTAGACCAGATGCTTTGCTACTGCTGCTGATACTCTTGCTTTTGCTGCTGCTACTACTGCTGCTGCCCTTGCTGCTGCTGCTACTGCTGCTGCTACTACTACTGCTTTTGCTGCTGCTGCTGCTACTGCTTTTTCTGCTACTGCTACTACTGCTTTTGCTGCTGCTGCTACTACTGCTTTTGCTGCTGCTGCTACTACTGCTTTTGCTGCTACTGCTACTACTGCTTTTGCTGCTACTGCTACTACTGCTTTTGCTGCTACTGCTACTACTGCTGCTTTTGCTGCTACTGCTACTACTGCTGCTTTTGCTGCTGCTACTATCAGTACTACTGCTGCTACTATCACTACTACTGCTGCTACTACTACTGCTTTTGCTGCTGCTACTATCACTACTACTGCTGCTACTACTACCACTACTACTACTGCTACTACTGCTGTCCCCAAAGGGGTAGAATTTCTTTTCTTTGGCTTTGGACTGTCTAGTTTTCAGATTTATCTGAGTTCCTCCCTGTGATGCCCTGTTGTTGGAGTCACTGCTGGAGGGGCTGCTCGTTGTACTCTCGGCACTTCTACTGGTGCTGATGGCACTGGACGATGAGCTTCTGGATTTCCTGGTCCCCTAGTTAATGGTGTCATTGGAAAAACAAAATTATTTTTCTGTATTCCTACAAATGGCTTTAAGTAAAATCAGCTACAGAGAGCTATGAATCTCTCTGCTGCCTTAGAAGACAAAATGTATGCCTGATAGCACTCTTGCAATACATTACAACAAGGCAAATTCATAATAATGTATTAAAAGCACACATAAGTAGAACAATACCCCAAATCTTTTTGTCATAATGAAAATGTATAGAAATTGTTGATCATACAATTACACATAACTAATGTTGGTAATGACAGTTCTGCAGCTGTGACTCAGAGCAAGTTGTGTAGGGAGGTGTCGGATATTTTCGCTACAGTTGCAGCAGCTGGAAAGAACAGATTACGTTTCGGGCACACAACACTTATTTTATGTCTTACAAGAGATTTACAGAAAAACTTAAAAAACCAACTTGCTTTTCCTAACATCCTTCACTTGCAAAAGAGATGAATGCGAATACAAGACCTGCAGAAAGACCTATGTACCCAAAAGCCTGTCCGTATTTTCCAGTTTTTACATACTATCTAATCAAAGGAGGTTACTTAGTAAAAGAAATATAAATAACTAGACTTAATGTAATATCTCCTGCAAATCTAGAAGTAGATTTTTACAGAAGTACCTGATTATCAGTATCATCAAGGATTTTCTTCACTCTTTTAATCATTTCTTTGGTGGAAGATACTTGTGCTGCTGGATCTTCAAATGTTACTAAACGTACCATTTTAGTAGGAGCTCGGTCTCCTGCTTGAAGTGTGACTTGTATTTTTTCAATTGGTGCCTCTGTGTAAACTGAAATTGCGTGACAATTAGTATGAATGTTAGTATTAGCAACTGAATAATAGAATAAGCCGATTTTTTGCTACAGTTTATTTATGCATTCTTCTCCAAATGAAAGTCTAAATGTTCATTGATAATTTTTTGTATTGAGCAACTTTGTGAAAAAATTTCTCTAATAACTAAAGCACATACTAACAATAATGAAATTTTAAAATATTAGCATGATACTAGATTATTTTCAAGTCAATAAACAGAATGATCAGCAGGTTTAAGTCAAGTGAATGGGATTGCTTAACTAGATAACACAATGGGAATTAGAGAATTAGGCATCAGAGAGTAATTGAGGCTCAATGTTTGAATTGTAAAGAATGGCCCAATGGTTAGGCCATTAGTCTGATACTTAGGAGACCTAGATTCAATAGCCTGCTGTGCTTTTACTTCTTATGATCATGGATTAAGACATTAAGGACTAGATCCTGGCAGGGTTAATCCATAATTCCCTTTAAGAGTCTGGGTTTTTAGAGTGTAGCTACAGGACACTGCATCAGATCTGTTGCCCATGTCCAATTGCTCTGTGCTTGCATCCCAAATCCAATGATTCAGGATGCATCAGACACGCTCCGCAGGCACAGATCAGCTCTGCTTGATGCTGGCCATGCTGAGTGGCATCGCTGGGAGAGCTGGGAAACCCCTGCTCAGATGAGTGGGGGAGAAATGGATTCCTGCCACAGATGTAGTCTGTTGACAATACTGGCAGGGCTGGGAGGTCTAATGGTAGTTTTAGTAGTAGTTAAGATACAAAAGATATATATGCACATATACAAATATGTAGTTATATATATGCACACTCCTACCCACTCATTACTTTCTTTTTTATGCACAGTTGTATTTACCTGGCTTGAAGCTCATTCTGAGGGCGTGCTCTCCAACTAGGTAATATAAAGGCACATTTTTGATAAATGCTGCATGTACGCTTTTCCTCTCAATGCACACTTGAACCCCAAATGTACTTGCATTGGAGCACATGGACTGAACAAATGGCTCTTTTCGGGAAGAAGAGTGTCCGAAGGGAAAGTAGTTTTCTGAGGAAACATCTTCTGCAGACTGTCTGTCCTATTAGATAATACAAATGTAAAGTTAAACTAGACAACAGTAAGAGGAATATTTGCATGTTATGAATCCTGTTTCAGTAATAGTTACATGTGTTCTGCAGGAGGAATTAACTCGTTCATTTGAGATAGCAAGGACCTGACATAGGACAACTTGGTTTTCAGTTTGACAAAATTAACAACTGAATGGCTTGATCAGACTATCTAGTATAAAAAGAGCTTCAGGCTATAAGAATGGAAAATTATATCACAAATTAATTATATATATATATTTTTTTCCTGGCGTATTAGACGTGTTAACAGGTTCTTGATAAATCTGAGTGTGCTCTAGACTGACTGGAGTTCTTTTCTTTGGTTTACGATTGGGTCAAACAACAGAACCTTATCTACATCCATGAAAACTCTGTCTCAGTTGAGGTCTGACATGAATGAGAGACTTCATCAACTAGGTGGTCAAAGCATATCAGATGTTAGAAATTTCCACTCAAAACTATGTAATTTACATGTGCTAAGCAATGCTTGCAGAAGAACAAATTAAAATTAATTAAAATTAGAATAAAAGCCATGAAATGAAAACAATGATTTCCCGGGGCAAGAAAGCAAATAGCTAAAGACACATAATCATAAGCTTTCATTTCACCTGTAATACAAGTTTGAAATTATTTTTTTACTCAGTTTACAAACTTGTACGAACCCCACTGAAAAACTGGAATTTTAGTGCTATTATTTTATTTCCAAAGGAAATTCTAATGATACTGGGAAATTCTCCAGTTAGTGACATTTTTCAGTTGCTGTTCATTTAAGACTAACTAAAGGGTAATGAGTTTTTAAGAAGGGCAGTGCAGAGGCACAAGCAGAACAACTTTGCTTCTTCTAGGATATTAGAAACTGTTCTCGCTGACAGTACATTTGCCTATTGAGTTCTCCACAGGGAAGTACAGTACTCACCCTCTGTTCGCCTCTAATCTGAAAACCTGTCAGAGTCGCAGGACAACAATGAAACCAGATCAGAATAGTGTGTTCCTCACCTCCGTCAGTCTTTCACTGAATGAATTGTCACAGTGATGCATTCACAACTCTGCCCATCACAGAAAGCCCCTACTGGCTTTTACGGAAAACTGTAGCTCAGGAAGTCATTTGACTTGACGCGCAAACTGCCATCCAACTTTGAATCAGGATGTTTATAGGCATTAAATTTGGCTCTACAAGTTGAGCGATGGAGTGTCTCATGGAACATTTGTGGCTGCCCCAGGAACGTGATGCTTGCATAATGGTTGCAAAGTATTTTAAAGATTGCGGGCCTATCCTGTAGATGGCACTGTAAAATTAATTACTAAAGAAAATGCTTTTGCTTTTGAAAGTGTTGCAAGTCTGATGAATTACACTCCAGATTTTAAAATAATATTACTATAGGGCTATTTGTGTTATTAGATTGAACCTGACTTATTTTGAGTGAAGCAGCATGGGTCAGAGATGAATTGTTCATTTTTCTAAAGAGAAAATAAATGGTCTCCCACTGACTAAAAGCCCAAAAAAGAAGAGTCAGACACTACATCATTTACCCTGATATTATCAGTCTCTCCTGATGCAGAATCTGAATCGAAGGACATCTTCATTATGTCAGGAACTGCTTCAGGTAGAAGAACTGGAATCATCTTACTAGAAGCCAAATCTCCAATATTTCGTGTAACAGCAAATGTCTTAGACCTGCAGAATAAACATTAGAGTAAACCTGTATCAATAAAGCACTGCTGAAGAAAATACCTGAATAATGCCTTGTAGCACGTACTCAGCAACAAGTATCATACCTTGCAAATTGCTTTATATATATTTACAGCACCTTCCCTCTTGTATTTTCAAGGATTGCTAAGAGGGAATAAAGACATGGACCAGTATCAGGGGCAGATAGCTCAGTTGGGCTTTTAGAATCACGTGTAAAGGTTAAAAGCATTGCAGCTGATGATGTCTCTGTATGCCTAATAACTTGAAGAACAGCCCACTTACTTAGAGACCTGGCTGTGGATTATATTATTAATTTTGTGAGTCTCCTATTTTGATCTTCTGAACTTTTAAATTTTTAAACTCATCTTCTGTGTCTTTACTGCTAAACTTAATTCTCATTTCCTTTGACATTATATTTGGGAAAATACTGCCATAACTTCAAAAGCCTAAGCTGGGGACTGGTGGCTACTGCATGCTGCTTATTGTGCAATGTTTGTTAAAGTAGAATTAAAGAACGGAGCCTGAAATCACCAAAGTGCGTCCAGCTTGATCTAAATTGACTGGTACTCATGGCTTGGCAAGACATCACAGAGAGATGTGTGGGAAGCTTAAGAGCCTATTTACATAAATGTTTTCAGTAAATTGTTTCCAGCATTGTGGACTCTAAGAGTATTAGTTAGGATCCAGGATGAGTGATATAGGGTGCAGCACACGACTGAGATTCTCGCGGCTAAATGTCCTGATCCCCTGGCTCTGCACCCCACCTTCTTCATAGAAGTTGTTACAGTGCTGTGATAACTTTGAGTTTTGTCTCGGGTCAGAGAAACATCTTGAATACTGAATACTTTTGAGAGATGAAAATCTATTTCCCTCAGCTATTAGCATTGTGCTATCTCTACCTTTTTAGCCATTTATCAGCACTAACATCCAGCTCAAAATTCCCCATGTGCTGTTTCTCAAGTATGAAGCTGATCTGCTTGCCCTGGGGCTTTTGTGGTCTGCCAGTGGAGGTGGCCTTTGTGACAGTGAAAGGAAAGATCATCTGAAAAATGGTCTCTGTTCTAATATGGTCCACACTGTACTAGCCTGGGCAATTCCAATCTATTTGAAAGAAGAATTTGTATTCATTTGATAGTCCTCTCTTCCTCTTGAAGGCTCCTACTGCGCTGTATGCACTGTAAAGCACACAATTGCACTTCATGTGGAACACCTCAATAAAACGTGTGTCACCTGTGGGCTTTGTTTTCTTTTCCATCTCTCTCTCTCTCTCTCTTTTTTTTTTTTTTTTTTTTTTTTTTTTTTAGATAAGGACATGACAGCAACGCTCCATGCTGGGTGATAGGAGAACCTCGAAGAAAGAAATCTGAAATAAAATATTCTCCCTAACAAGCTGAAGAGATAAAAGAAAATACAAATCAACTTGCATTTCAGATGGCTCATCTGGGTAAAGGGACAAAAAGGGAAATAGTTTTTATTTTAATCCTATTCAATAATTCAAATGACCACTGAACTGCAGGCTGAGTCTCCAAGCAGAAAGCCCTAGGGTTTCTTTTCCAAATTTTTTAGTATTTTTTATGCCAATAGTCTACTCCTGCCACCTAATGAAAGCGGAGGATCGATTTCTTCCTGTTGAGCACAGAGCGCCGACAAATGTAACTGCATCACAGGTGACACATGTCAATGTCTGCAGAATCACACGACACAGTAAAAATAGGCTACAAGAGCCAGCTCTGGTGCTTTAACAAGAAAAACAGTCACAAAGAAGGCCTAAAGCTATGGTATGAAAGAATCTGTTCTCTCTGATCCCACACAAGGGAGAAAAAATAAAAGGGAGATTTTCCAATATGTATTAGTGTATTTTTTGGATGAGAGAAGAAGCTGTGCTATAGTATAAGCCAAATTCTCTGCAGGGGTAAGGGACAAGCAATTCAGCTGTGTTGGGTCCACTGATATTTCAGTGAGTGTGGCCTTACATACATCCCTAACATGAGGACAGAAGAGCTCAATGTCTGTTTAAAACAAAGAAAATCAACGAAAAACTATTTTCCCAGGTTTCAAAGCACAGCATGACATCGTATCTAAATAAATGAGAAGCAAGAGACAATCCTCAAACCAGATCTTACCTCTCTTTCCACTGTGGTGAAATGAAAAATTTTGCCTTTCTTATGTATCATCCTTCTGACCTTGGTGCAAAGGTGTTATAAAAACAGACTTGGAGTGCCGGTCATGTCCCTTCTCTGTTCCCAAACACCCCGCGCTGCCTCGCGAGCTCACAGTATACACTGGCTCTTCTGCATTTTCTGCTACACTTACTGTATACATATTGTATACAGTGTCATAATTTTGTAATTCATCTTATAAATAAGATGCCCATGTCAAGCAATTTCTGCTTATCCTACAGTTAAAACAAGCAAAAAAGCCCTATGACAGAAGCTCTATTCAAGATTATGTATATACTTCAGTAGGCTGTCATTATGAATATATGATATATCTGCAAAGTGCATTCTCTGGCAGCTCTCCATATTTATACTTTAATCACAGGGCTCTAATTTTTCTCTGAAATTTATTTGACTTTTACTCCTTCCTTTACATTTGGTTTAAAAGTATGTTTAAGTAGCCATCTGTAGTATAGCAAATAATTATGTTAAAAGAGCTTTAAAAATAACTATTATTTTTAATTAAATTTAACTTTGATTGGACTGAATTGAGACACATGCTATATATTCTCTCTGTGGTGTGGTTAATTATTTTGCTCTGATTTTTGCTATAAAGAAAGTCAAGTCTGTACTGTACTGATTTGTCTTGGGAATGCATTCTTTCTATCCAGAAAGTTTTCATTATTTTTTTCTTTAGAGTCTGTAATTGCTCACCTGAGTTTCTTTTTGGCTCCTGAAAATTTATATAAATCCCACAGCTGTGACAGGTTATAACCTGTATAGTGTGTAGGATATAACTGAACTTAATGCTATTGAAGACTGTTTGCTTCCTGAGTCTGGGTGTGAAAGATGAAGGGGAAAATAATATCACATCCTGACTAGCTTTAATGACAGGTACTATAGAAAGTAACCCACTGACCATCACAACAAAGTGCCTAATACTAAAATGTTTTGAACAGAGCTCACAAACAAGTGAAAGAGCAAAGCTTTCTAGAACCATTTCTTTAAATGGGCAATTTAAAGCTAACAAGGGAAGGTGTCAGAATTTCTCTAAAATATTGAATTCAATTGGTTCTTTATTCTTTGGTGGATCTATGCAAAAGTAAGGGATAATCTATTTTAAACTAAAATTTTTGACTCATTCTATATAGAATATATGTATTCTTTCTCTATCGTGCCTGCTTGTTTCTCTTTGTACCTTTAAGATTTTACTTTGCTTGGTCTTTGACCTCCTCAGTGATATGGTTCAATGTCACATTCTCTAGTTATTGCTTTGCCTTCACTTGTACTCATTGCTTTTTCATTGCTCTTTGTGGTTTCCACTAACCATTTGTTTTGTAACAGTGAATGGGAATGCTTTTTGGAGAAAAATTGATGGTGCTAAAAGTTAGCTAGTGAGTATTAGCTTTCTCATACACTTGGCATTATAGAGCTATTTCCGACTGACTACTTCATTTTATAAATGATAATGCTGCAGGGTCTAGAGCAGGGCTTGGACTGGAACTCATGGACTCCTCTGCTATAATCCCCTGCCTCTGATACCGACTTGCTTTATGCTTTCTGGCAATGCATTTAACCCTTTTCGTGTTTGGTTTTATTTCCCTCTAAGTCAAAGGAGGAAAATATTTTTTATTTTGCTTTGCAGGGAGGACCCTTCTGCTAACATTTCCAGCTCTGCCTGAGACTCTGAACTCCGTATCTGTGTCCCATACTCTCATTTCAGTTCATCATCCTTATTGTATTCATTAACATCTGCCTCACCCTCTTCAACTGTGAGAGCTTGTGCCTACTGACCTTGATGACCTTGGGAGCAGATTGCCCTGCTCTTCACAAGAAACTGAATAAAACCTTTGGGCTGTGGTGCCCCAGCAACTCACATACAGCTCACCGATGCTCTGTGAACTGCCAAAACCTTCCTTCTGCATGGAGAACCTGGTTACAGTCACTTTTGATGGAGTGGAGGAATTGTCTTAGGGAGGAGGGTGTGATGTCAAATGCCTACTAGGATGGTCTGTGACCACTGAAGGGCAAGGTAGAATAATGATTAGCCTAACTGGTGGCTAAACTGAGGAGACCTGCAGTGCTTCTCTGGGCCAGCAGCCATGAATGCTAATTGCAACCGGATCAAGCAACTAAGCTCTTTTGTTATGGCTGTATTCCTAGACCAGAAACTTGTTAACATTTCCGTGCATTGTATAATAGCTGATTTCTGTTGTCAGTGATGCTTTTTCCTTTGTGACGAATTTTCAGCTTGTCTTTCTCAGTATTTTTTCATGTGTGTGTATGAATGTTTTCTAAGCTTTGGTCTACTGCTTTGATTCCTTGGACATACTCTTTCTATTTCTTCCATCTTTTTGTACTTGTATTTCCATCTGTTTTCTTTTGTTTGGCATCTGGCGACAACAGTTTTCCATAGTGTATTGTAATTGCATGCATTGATAATAAATCAAGTAGATCTAAGAGGCAAGAAAACCAAATGGCAGCCACAGGGAAACAAGGTAAAAATACAAGAAACACCAAATCCTCTATGCTTCAAGGCATCAAATGCAAATATATGTGAGTTATCTGTTATAACTGATAGGATTCAGGGGCTTATACCTTAGCTAGTGTCTCCAGTCAAAATGTATGTATTGAGATTGAAATTTTATGCCATTTGTGTTTCAGATAGCTTACGGGTCTCAACAAGTGAGAAGTGGTCCTAAAGAGGATTTTCAGGTGAAGGCCACAGAAAGTAACACATATTTTCAAGCAAAGCTTTGGTACATGTCACTTAATTTAAAATAAATAAACTGCACCAATCATTGCCAGTTACCCAGGCTGTCAGTGAAAGACAAGATCCCTAAGCAAACACTCTGTTTTATGTGGGAAGACTCTGCATTGCTACATAGGAAGATGGTAAGTGCTATGTCTTACCTTACACTAAATATGTTAATCTCATCTTTACATGGTGGAATTTCAATTTTGATATTTTTTTCCTTCATATGGACAGTGGCAACAACATTCACAGGTACATGAGCATTCATTTTGGTGTGTGCTTCCAGTCCTGCCTGGACCATCTGTGTGTTGATCCCCATTACAAAGGTCATCTCCTTAGCCATGCTGAAAACATAGAAAGAGGGTAAAAATACGTTCAGACAGCAAAGAGCTGGTCAATTTTGATGGCCTCTATCACTTGGAAATATAATTTTTTTATTTGATACTAAATATTTACCTTAGACTCATTTTGGATCGCAACCTAATGTTGGCATTTAGCAACTCAGTCAATCTGAAATCAGACTTTGGAGAAGGTGTAATCTGTGCTTGAACTATTACAAAGAAAGCAAAAAAAGAGTTAAAAATCCCTCCCAATCCTGACAAGCATGTTTATGTTGCTCAAGTCTTGAAATACGTTACCGTTTCCTGCCACTTTTGTGACAGAAGAATAATAGAAGCTGGTCTCTGTTGGGAACCCAGTGCAGGTGGGCACGATATGACGGATCTCAGAGGATAGTAAAGCCTTGGTCCATTGCCTCCCTACACCACTCTGAAGGTTACTGATTATTCTCCTTATCGAAGGGATTTTTTCATCAGGTCCGTACCATGCCTGCAATTACAGAGTTCAACTTGTCTAAATAAGCAGAACTTGAATATCATGATCTGTGCCTCAGGGGAAAGTTTGCCAGCAATTATTACAGCTGATCAAAGCTTGACCTTATTTGCCTTGGTTAATACTAAAGACAAAAACTCTCTTGAATTAATGAGTTAAAAAAGGGGAGAGAATGTGCGAAAAAACCAGTACTATAAAGCTTTTGAAGCTTGGGTGGTTGTGTTTTGAAATGATACCTGCAATGTATTTTGGATGGCATTTTTGTCCAGTCCACCAAAGAACAACTCTTGGCCAAACATCTTCAAGTAAGCTGATGCAAAAGGTTTGTCACTGGAGAATGCCTTCCAGTCAGAGAGCTGCATGAGAAGATGAAGAAAGCCTGATTCTTCGTAACATTTGGGGAAGAAGTACCTTAGAGATTTTCCTTCCCCAAGAATTTACCATTTTCAGGACTCCCTTGAAGTTGTAGCCAGCCTCCCAGTCTTTGTCAGGAGAGTAACCTTTAGCAAACATCTCCTGCAGTCCTTCAACTGTTATTCCCACCTATGGGAAGCAGCGAACTGTAAATGCCAGTTGGATGATGGTTGTAAGAAGGGACGAGAGGGCAAACTGCAGGTAGACCCAATTACCTCCAAGGGATCAGCCACTCTTCCGAGGAAATGTGTCCGCAGCTGGGACATTGCCATTGCTGGAATTAAGCTGCCTGCATTATTCAATACCAAATATTTAGCTGCCAGTCCGCTCATAAGGAACTCTGAAGAGAAACAGGCAGTAAAACACAGGTAGTTTTTTAAAGCCACAGTGTGCAGATTGTATCAATTTACTAATTGCATAATTCAACTGATAAAGCATGATATGAGAAAGGCCAGAAAATCCAGCTATAAAACTGATGTTATAAAGCAGTGATAAAAAGAATATTCTGCATTTTTGAACTATTAATGGGCAAAATTACAAGCTCCCGCTCATTGCATGGTGGTTATGCAATTTTTCCAATTGCTTATGCTGTATCATTTACATCTAGTCACATGCTGCAACATCAGCTTCTCAAATGCTTTTATGAGACATCATTGAGGGCAACTTGAAAACAGATCTGCCATTCTTTACTAATTGTTTAGGGGAAGTTATATAGATGTCCTATAAGGACAGATGGTGAGGTGTAGATTTGTCTCAAATGACTCAGATGCAATTTAGTACATTTGGTTCCAAATGCTCTAACTCCTAACATGAAATGCACTGATCGTTAAGTACTTGTTAACTACTGAGTGAACTTTAAGCAAGCAGAATTTGTGTCTATTTATTTTCTCTACTTTAGATATATCATCTATAATGTTCTTAGATACAGATAATCAGTGCAGAGCACAGTTATGTATTCCTCCCGATCTTGGCGCAGGTCTATACAGTCCTGTTTTCTGAGTTAAAGTAATCCCACAGCTTTTTTAAGTTTCCTCAGGTTTCAAGAGGAACAAGGCTGACATGATATGTAGACATCATGGTACTTACTGATACTTAATAAGAAATGTTGCTCATAAATGATTAAATCATTATATAGAATTCACTGACTTGAAGAGAGCAGAGATATTTTCCATACCTCAGGCATTACATAGTGCTAATGCTCTACAAAAATATTTACCAATGAAAAATCCTACTGACAGTCAGATGAGGCATAGCAGCCACTTCATTGTGAGAGTGTGAGGGCTCCTGCATGTATCTAAATGTCTTGCCCCAAGGAAGAGGGAAAGAAAAATCAGTGGTCAAAGAAAGTAATCTTCGGTACTTATGAACATTAGTACAAATAATTATACGAATCTGTGCATATTGAAAGTCAGATTCTCTCAGTCTTCACATTGAGCAGAACTGAGGTTGTCCTTCTGATTTCAGTAGCAGTGTGTAGAGCATGAAGCACTATGTGTGGTGGCCATGTGTGACAGATTCCAGATTAGAGATAGATTCAGCTGACATTATTGCCTGTCATTAAAAATTCAGCATCTAGCACCACAAGGATCTGTAATGCTGAGGGCACATTTTTGTTTTTAGGAAGGAAATAGGTACTGCATTACAGCCGTCACTATGGTAACTCTTACCGAATGGGCTCGCTGAAACACATTTCACCTGTGGCTAGTGGTGACAAATCAGCTCAGAAAGCTGGGAGATGGAACCTTCTCCCACACCAGTGTAATAGGGGATTGACTTCATTTAACTAGCCAAGTTATTCAAGTCTAAGATTAGCATGTGTGAGAAAGGATCTTGTTCCTTATTTTTCAGGATGAGAAGTTTAAATATTACATATGCACGGTAACTAAATTTCTGACACTGGTCTTCACCAAGAAGTAACAGCAACTCACTGATGTGCTGCATCTCCAGGCTACAGCCAGAACAAAGTAATCCATTTCACGTAACTCTCTGTCAGCTGCCCTCATACATACTGAACCCTGTGTTCTCACTGTGCAAAAATTCAGATAGCTTCATTTTGAAACCAAAAATAAGAAGAGAAAATGAGTACCTAAAACTCAAAACACAAATCTGCGTATTACTGGAAAATGTCTCTCTCCTTGAATGCATTTTGAATGGTACAAAAGTTCACACAGTGCATATGAGCGACTGTATTTCTTTGGGCACTCTCCCTCTCTAAGGCAGCAAGCATGTGTATCATATATTGCTGTGGTTGTTGTGGTATGTATTATATTTACTTTTATTATAGAACAGATTAAATAGTCATGTAAAAATCATGGAATGGGCAGGGCAACAATAAGGTCTTTCAAATCACTCCCTCCCTCCAAAAACAAGGCAAAAGTATAGTACACTTAGCACTGTGGATTTCAGATGTTTCAGAGTCTCTTTTTCTATTGATTACTTTGAAAATAATTGTTGCATGTACCAGTGAATAATAGAAGTGCTAAGAACATCCAAGTCCTCCTAGATAAACAACATGTGTGAGGAGACTGTGTTTGTGGATATAATCTCATAGTCTGCCAGCTACATATGCCAAATCGCTGAGGCTGTCATGGTTATTTACATAGGGGAGTTGCTTAAAAAAGTCTCTACTGAGAAAAATACATACATGGAAAATGGAAATAGCTAGAATTTGGTCCAGCAAGAGCTGTCTTCTAATCTGGTCCTCCCCACTCTGACTACATTTTCATGTGCAACAACCACTGAAGTAACTGGTCAGCCTCCAGCAGTAAAGAATCCTGATAGGAAGGTGCAAGAAAAATCTTTAGACCTTAAGCCTGAGGTAGCTGTTCATGGGTGCAAAGAATTGTCACGTTCAAATGTTTTCAGGGTTTACTGTCTCACTGGGCACTACTGTTGGGGTGAAGAGTATTTAACATCACATTGGAATTCAGAAAGAGTTGCAGGTGTTCAGCACCAGCAGAAATTAATCCACTTCAGCAGTAATTTAGGTCCCTTCTGTTTGTTTGGTGTTGAACAATGGTATGAAATTGTTAAGCACCACTGAGACTACAGCATTTGATACAGGAGCATGTGCCTCACCGGATAATGAAAATGGAGGGTTAGAGCCCCACAAGCCCTCTGGTAATTTCATGCTGGCAATGTACAATGCAAAACACACAGGGACCTACACACTCTCCAAATGGTGAGACTGAGATTTTTTTTTTTTCACTGAACATACGAGAATATGGAGGAACAACATGCAGCTAACCAGCTGGCTAGGAGAATTGGGTTCTTATACCGCACCATTTTTTTCAGACATCGACCTGTATATATTTCTTTACAAAGTCTTCTGAATCTTACCTTTAAACATACTGAAGCGGAAAACCTTGCTGAACTGATATCCAGATCTGTCAAACTTGGGACTTAATGCTCTGACAGCCATTCTGCAGGCAGAAGCCCTGAAAAAAATTCAGTGGGCACATTAACACCTCAATTAGTTTGCAACAAGTTTTTAATCTAAGGAAGGGATCTGGATTTTCCTTACATCACTTGAAGATCCGGAGCCATACTCCTACCCAGGGCCCTCAGGTGAGAGTAGATGAAACTTGCCACTTGCATGCTAGGTTCCTTCAGCACAGCATCAACTAATGTCATAAGTATTGGAAGACCTGGCTTGGTTTCAAGCAAAACCATGGCAGCTAACATTCGGACCCGAGGATGAATTTTGTGATTCAAGAAAATCTCAAGGGTGATAGCCTGGACCTGCAAATAATTGATACATTCAAATTTATAGTATGTTTGAACGTTTTGGTAATAACCATTCATCACTGGTGAATGATCTCTTCACCACTAGTGCAGTAAAAAATGGTATTATCTAATGGCAGGGGGGTTGGACTAGATGATCTTTTGAGGTCCCTTCCAATCCCTAACATTCTGTGATTCTGTAATTATTATGGCAACAATGTAGTCTGGCTTCCCACACAGTCAAAGTCAAGGAACTTTGTTGGATAACTTCTACATCAAATATATTATCTCTTTTTGAGCTATAGCAAAAATATATCTGTAGCATAACCACTCTAGGTAAAAGAGATCTCATGGATCCATCACATACCTGAGAAGTGGTTCCAGTGATCACTCATCCCTACCCATAAAGGCATGCCTTATTTCTAATCGCTTGATCTCCTGGAGCTCTTTCTGTTAGAATAAAAACTAGTTTTCTACCAGAAATCTCTGTGTCATGTAGGCAGTTTAAAACTGAAAGTTTATGCAACAAGTGTAATTTCCATGTTACTACTTGTGACCAATGTGTTTGACCCCAGCAATATTCAGTATCCAGACTAATTTTATACTGGAACCTTCCCAGTTTCCATGAGCTGCACTGAAGCCTTTGTCTCGAACTTAAAAATGGAAATGGATGGTGGAACACTGTTCTGGCAGCCCCCGCTGCGCAGCCCTGTCCTGCCTGGTACAGCACGTGTTCTCACTTGCTAAGTAAAAGTCTCATCCAGAAAACTTCAATGAACTTTGGAAGCATGCTGATTGGTTTTATATGTTTATATGTTTTTTGTATATTGGTTTTGCATATCTTGGTTATCAAATACCAAGGTAAAAGTGGTGACAAGGATGCAGTAGCCACTTTGTAAATGTAACTACCTTTTCAAACTAAACAATAAAAAAGACAGACCATGTATTAAGTCTGTTTAATACAAATATGGGTGTGTAGCTAGCTGCAAACCAGGCATGAAACTGGTTTTTGAACAATGAAAAATATGGCCAAAATAATTAACTTGGTCCAGATTTTCTCCAAAAGAAATGCATACAAAATGGGTGGTCTTGGTTCCCATATGGAAAGCCAGGCCAAAGGGCAAGCAGAGACACAGCATTGTTGTCAAATACCAAATTGGCTTTTTTCTTCCGCAGAAAATACCCTAACTCCTTGCCATTCTCTCCTCCCACTCTGCTTTTCCCCATCTAGCTCCTGCACTCTAGTAAATTGTTTCTTTATTCTTTTGCTTAAAAGCCTACCCTGGCACACTGTTGTCTGTGGATGAATACGTGCACTCTAACTGGGACTCATGCAAAAAATGAGTGTAATGGAAAAACTGATACAGATTAGTAGGAAAACAGTTAATGAAAGCTTTTATTTTACTTTTTATATTAAGTCTTATATAAAACAAACAAACAAAAATACATCAGGAAAAAAATCTTGCAAATGCAAGGTTTCCTTTTAGAGCAGATTGCTTTAAGGTGAAAATGATTGTAAAGTGATATCTGTGGTGGATGAGAATATGCCTGTGTAACCAATGTGCGTGATATTTAATAATTATCTTGTTCAGGGACAAAAGTCACATTTAGTAAATGTTCTGTTTATGACTTAAACTCACACAATGTCTGTGAATTTGTAATTAGGATGCAAACCTCTAGTATCTTTTTACAATAAGATCTGGTCCTGAATTACGATTAGATACGACACTCAGTATTAAATGTCAATTCTCTGAAAACCTTGTTTTCTGGTTCTCTCACATACCAAACCTGAAGTAGGACTAAACACATTTTGGTCAATAATTTAGCTTTCTGTCTAATGCCCTTGGAAAATAAATGTTTGCAAAGGAAATACTGATTTGTCTTCAACAAAAGGGTGATGAATGCATCCTTTTAATGGGATTTTTGTTGCAGCTGGAAATACTAGAGGTTAATGTCAAAAGGAATAAGACATACCAACTAAGGAATGGTTAAGTGTTTTAAAACCAAACCAAACCAAAGCATATTACAGCTATATTTGAAAAAAAGAGGTATGCTTCCCCCTCATCACGCATCATCGATTAGCAGCCTTGGGTTGGGTTATCATAAGTGCAAAGGAGGCAGCTTTGTTTCCTTACCATTTTGGGGTCTTTCATGCCAATGTTTTTCAGGGCCATCACAGCAGTCGCATGGACATTGAGTGGCAGATCTGAGGCACTGGCTGCATATCCTGGCAAACATTTCTTGATGTGCTTGATGCTGGCTGGATGTCCTACATTCCCAAGGGCTTTCAAAGCCAGGCAAATTTCTTCTGTGTTAGACTTGCTCAATGCCTCTCCTGCAAAGCCATGAAGTAGCTGAAAATAGAAAACAAATCTTCTGTTGAGTTCAATTCCAGCTCTTATCTCTATGCCATCCCCCAGCCTATTCTGAGGTTTGACTTTGGTAATTTCAGTTTGTTCAAATCACTTATTTTAAATATTTTCAAATTATTTTTGACCTCATGAATAGGACATTTTATTCATAGAACAAGCACAGACAAGAAAGCTGCAATGAACAGCTTCTTCAGCGCTATGCCTTAAAGTTATCAAGTAAGATTTTTAAAGGAAAAAGTAATGACTAGGAGCTAGTTTCCATTGCCTTTCAGGGTGAGTTGGGAACCCTGCAATAATGCTATTTGACTATCTCTGTCTAATATTTGAAGACAGGCGTGAAAATGCAGATACTGCTAAATTCTTCAGACCCTTAAATGAGATTCCTTAAGATATGACTGTAATGTTCCTGCGCAGTGCAGGGGGATTGGACTAGATGACCTTTGAAGGTCCCTTCCAACCCAAACTATTCTATGATTCTACAATTCTATGACTAGTGCTGGTGCCCTTAACTTCAGCTGTGTCAGCCTCCTTTTAGTGTGGATTAACAGCTGGCAATGCAATCATCAGGTCATTTTACAGCCTTCATCGTAATCAACTGGATCACACTTACATTTACGTAGCAAGATTAGAAATAGTGGTCTGAAGGCTGACTATGAGAAAAGAACTAAATCCTGACAGAAAAATGTTTTCAATGCTAAAAAATGGCTCTGAAAAAGAAACCCTGAGATGTTATAGCATAATTTCAATACAGTTCCAATGCTTTAAAATATCACATTTGAGATCCATTGATGATGTAGAAACAGTCCATTTGATATTACTAATTGAATGAATGGATATTTGAACTGTATTGAATAAGCCAATACAATCCTTTGCTTTGGGAAAGAATTCCCATTCCCTGGCACTGGGCTTCTCAGATTTAATTAGCTTAAGCGCATTGGTGGTGATTGTAATACAGGAGACACAATGTAGGAATGTTGGCCATGCCCATGTACTACAGGAAAACAACTAAAACAGGTACACAATGTATTGGGAACATCCTGCTTTTACTGGGGATGGTGGACTGAGCAGTGTCAAAGACCGAAAACATCTATTGCTCTTTCCCTCTCTATTACTGGCTGAGTGGCCAACCTCTGTAAATCATGACATGCACCTGTAGAATGGGGAAATGTTATTTACCGCCTATTTAGTTTTCATGCCTGCTGATTAAAAGCAGTGCAAAACAGGGAGGATATTACCATTATTAAAAGCTAATAGTATATGTGGATGACTGGGCTCTGCTTCTAGCTGAGAAATGGCTGGACTACATGACTTTGGGCAAAAACCTGGGCTTTTGTGTTGCTTAGTTTATTTATAACTGTGTATAAGTATCTATATTTGAAGTGTTTCAGAGCAGTGCCATGCAGCTTCATTAATAATTGGCAATAAAACACTCAGAGATACTCAGATAGAAAGTGCTATGAATTATATTCTTCTTCCTCTCATTCTCTTTTGTGCATTAATCTAAAGAGAAAAATGCTGTATTTAACCAACTGGGGTTCCTTTCCCCAAAGGAAACACTGTAGTGAAGTGAAATACACGTTTCTGAATAATGAAGAAAGAACTCAAGGCTTAATTTTTCTTTTAAACAATAAATAACAATGTGGTTACCTGGAGACATTCAGAGCAGGAGTCTGATGAAGAGCACTGTTTGTGGCACAGTGACGCGTAGCTGAGATGGCAAACCTTCCCAAGTACAGTACTTGAACGTGGGCAATGTTTTTTCACGATGAGCTGGGAAGAAAGCAGTTATTCGTTACCACCATTAATGAAGAGCAACAATATTAAAAAATGTGTTTCTGCCAAATGCAAGGCAAAACCAGGCTTTTGATGTTTTTGTATCGATGGATTTATAGTTAATCAGTGGATATTACTGTATTTGACAATGCAACCTTAAAGTAATTCCAAGTAACATCTGGAAGGCAGATCTGTTGCTTTTATAGTGTTTCAGATTTAAATTTGGCATCGTCTATAATCCGAAGGGAGGAAATCACCCAGTTATGGAATGGAAAAACACACTTTATTCAAGAAACATTCATCATTGTTTTATAATTGCCTCACCTATAGGTTCAAAAAACTTGGGATACATTGTGAAAGGACCGTAGTACTTTGGGCAGAGAGGAATATTTCGTATAAATGTAGGAGCTGAGAGGAGGCACCAGCCCACTGTTTCCTTGAGTGGGAAGCAGAGCATTGCTGAACAGTAACAGCTGTGCTGTCATGGCTCTTAGAAAGGGCAAAACTCTAGTCTGACATCTGCGGTCTCAACCTAGGGTAGGCAGTTCCTGCATCTGAGGCTTGAATTAGATCCTGCAGAAGAGGAAAAAACTGTGAAAATCAGTAGATCTTCTCCTATGCGGGCTCCGCATCGACATAATTCCCTTGATTTTGATAGATTTGCTCTGATTTATATCCATCCTGCTAGGTCACAAATACAGGATATAACAAATATGTATTTCTTACTCCCTAGTCTTTGCAGACACTCAGAGATCTAATCTGATGTAACCATAAAGTACATTTAGACAAAGGTAGACTAGAAACCACTGTTTGCAGCAATAACCTCTGTCACTGAGAGGTAGTTTAGTCTTTCTTTCCTGTTTCTTTCTGGATTCATTTTTGCCCTTTTGATTTGCATTCTCCTTTCCTTAAGACACTCAGGAAATAAACTCTTTTTCAAGCTCACTAGGGGATAGAAAACCTTTACATTTTCAAAGCCTTTGCAATCTTGTCAAAGGAATAAATATGACAGATGTTAAAATTAGTAAAGAGCAATTCAAGAGTGTTTACGGAATCCTACCGTTGCTTCCTCCATCACGTCCTGAGTTGGTGTGCTTGAGTGCAGAGCCACCAGCATCGTCTGAGCCGCTTCCCAGTTGGTGATTTCTTGTCTTTCCATTTTATGCCTCAAGAACCTGAGTGCACGGTGACTGGCAACTGCAGGAATTATATCCAAAATGTAGCGCCTGTAATGGGAAAGGCAAGGACCATTTTCCAAATATGCATTTGAACATAGTCATTCCAGATGGTCTCCAACAGAGTTTATCAGCAGAAGAATCACCACTTGTATTGCTTGTACCTGTACACTGGCCGACTGGAGAACTGCTTCCACACTGACTCATAATTCTCCTCATTTGCTGCACGGAAGAGGTGCATAAGCTTGAGGACTTTTGCTGGTGCATCACTGGGAAGCTGTTCAGTTGTGGTCTCTACTAGGTCTTGCAGGCTTTCCTCTATCTACAGGAAGATTAAAATGCACAAAGCTCACACACATTGTTTTCCACATGCATGAATTCCAGCCTCCAACAAAGAGTCTGTCCAGTGGCTGAAGTTTACCTGGCTTTCCACATTTTTTATTCTGAATAAGTGGACAGGAAGCTGAAGCAATTCACTGCCAAACTGGTACTGAAGTGACCCACGATTCTGGAATTTTTTTGGTGGGACCTCTGCCATGTCCTTTTGCACATCAGTCAAAGCAAGTTTCTGCCTGGAATGGAGGAACCCAGGAAGATAACATCACAAGATGCAGGGTACAAACTGAACAAAGAACCGTGTTTCTGCCTCTCTTCATCACAACGTGACTACAATTGTTTCCAAAGGGTTTTGTTATTGAGGGGCAAAGGTATTTACGAACAGATACATTTGGACATGATGCTCAGAACTGTACTCTGAGAAGATGTGTGCTTACACAGCAAGGCTCAGATCAGAGCCAGCCTTTGCCTCCCTTTGGGAATAGCATGGCTTGAGAATTGAGGGAAGAAGTGGGAGGTGAGAGGCTGTGGCCCGAAGATCACAGGAATTGTGTGTTGTGTCTTAAGGAGTAATTTAAGGATTAGAGAAAAATAACTAATGGGAAACTTTTTTTAGAATTTATCACTTAATTTAAAATTTTTAAGAAGTTCATTAAAGCTCTTATGTGTCTATGCCTCCTGGAAGCTTCAAAAGGAATTGAAAGTTGTTAGATACAATAGGAAATGCTACAATCTTTTTACTTGCACTATTACAATTCTCTCCCCATTTTGCCTGGCAAGATGAATGTCCTGGGTAGTGCAGAGATAAAAGATTCTCATGAAGTTTCAAATTGTATTTCCCAAACAAAAAGGGCCAGATAAATTCAGGATTAGTCTTTGGAAAAGTACTCAAGTTTTTCGAAACTTTTCAAGGAGTAACAAACCTTCATCCTTGTTATTAAGAATAATTCCAAAGAGACACTCTCTTTGTAAATATTTTCTATCTTTGCTACATTTTCAGCTATAGAGATGCATCCTGTTCCATCAATTATGTTTACAACAGGTCCATTTAGGACACCATAATAAAGCTAGGCATTTGTACTGAACAACTAAAAACATTACAAAAGCAATATTGTTGCACTGCACAGTGTCTCAAAATCTCTGTAGAAAACTGATGTGTTTATTTTGGAATCTCTATGATGATCTTCTGTATCATTTCTATCCACTCCTTCCATGTGGATTGCAGAGAACTGCTGTGGAAAATAGCATGTAACTGCTTTTCAGACAAGTCACTGGAAGCTGAATAGAAATCGCTACAGAATCGGCAGAGATTTTTTTTATCTCTTGAAATTTTATACAATATTATTGAAAGGGCATTTGGGTCGGAAAGTGTAACATCAGGTACACGTGGATGGATTTAACTCCCCCTTCCAGAACATGATGTATCTATTATGTCTTCATCTCCATCATTCTGGGAAGAGATATATCTGCCTAGAATAGATGGGAAAATGTTATACTCTGAAGAGAAAAGCAAATGAATACTAAAGATGGGATTAAAATGGCGAAACAATAGTAAAACCTCTCTTGGATTTGAAAGGTGCTGCAAGAGGCTTATGCTGAACAGATCTGAAAACTCAGCTCCAAATATTTTAGATCCTTGATGTTAATTTTTTCCCCCCTTTTTTCTCACAGAAAGTGCATTGTAGAAATAACTTCAGAAGACTTGGGTGACATATTGACATCTTATCAGCTGTCTTATATTTGACCCCGTCTGCTGGGCAATGCAAGAGAAAATGGGGAAAAGTAAAGGCACTGGGAGCACAATACCTGAGAGAGAACAGTAAGGAAGACAGCGTATGCATGCTTGCAGGAAGAGAGATTAAATCAGCAAAATTCCATTGGCTTCAGACTAACGGTCACTCGCAACACCTTGGTTGCATGAGATAGTAAAGCCACTTTCACCTTTACTAATTTTTTTTTAATCCAGACTGAACATGTTCATCATATTAATGAAGTTAATCAGTGATTTATTGACATGAACTTTCTGATGTTGCAGTTTCCAAAACTGTATATTATACCATTAGATTCTTGCAGAAGCTAATGGAGCAATGCAAGATTAGAGCAGCTGGAGTGGGACTGAGGTATATCTTCTGTACAATGACATTTCTGCAAAAAGCCTCCCTCTTCAGTAGGGCACTGCTGTCTACAGGGTCCATCACTAAAGCAGCTAACTAAATATTTGTCAACAGGTGATTCTGAAGCAGATAAAAAATTTCAGACACTGAATGTTTGGGGGCTTGAGCTAAAAATATGCAGGGGTTTCATTTCTTACACAACCATATTCTCATTTTGCCCCAAACTTGTTTAAGAAATACACAAAATTTTCTGTGGAAAAGCAAATACATTTTATATGCTTTGAGCTCAATCTTTTTGCAATAAAACCCAATTTCCTATCAAGAAACTGTTTGGATGAGAGATGTGCAAGCAGCCCACTGTACTTAGGAAGTGTATCAGAATCCAAAGTCCTATCTAGGTTTCTTGTGAACTAGTCTCCAGGGTTTCTTACTGCATTATTATTTTCCAGGGAACTCTCTTTCAGTGAGTAACTGTCTTTCAAAGTATTGTACTGCAGATATATTAGTTTACATTTTTTCAGATGCAATTACATTTGTTTTGGCTTTTATAACATAAATCAAATATCCCTGAGAAATATAATAGTCAAACCCTGCCAAGTCGAGCTAACAAAATTTGGATAGTGATGTGCATGTTTCAGATTTACAACTAACAGTGAAGGTTGTTTTTATGAACTGTTTGGGATTTTGTGTAATTAAATACTGGCAAACAATAGGCTGTGGAAGTAAAGGATTTCTTTCAGTTATGAAGTTTGACCAGATTACTGAGATGCTGAGTTAGTTGCTGAATTAAAGGCATATGTACAGTACCTTGCTTCTACGATTGCATTTCCTCCTGTTATCTCGTTGAAGGGTGCAAACTGGTGGATTTCCTCAACATCAGCTTGTGTAATTACAGCTTCATCACGTGTATATTTAATTTTGTAATTGTAAGTAGCAGTCGCCTGGGAATTCTTATTTCTCTGTATAATACAGAAAAGCAAAGCAAGAAAGAAAACAGAAAGTCATTGAACTTCTAAAATCTGGACTAGAAACTATTACATCACCGACTTCAACCCACTTATTTTCCAGTGCTGTTTTGTTCATTGTCCATATGAGCACTTTATGTGAATTCTGCGTGCACACTTCCACAGGAGAGGTCATGCACGCTGCCTGGCTCTGTTACTTTTGCTGCTAAGAAGTGTTAGCTGTTTTTTCCCTTTCCCCAATATAAGTAATTGGTTATTCCCTTGAGAAGGAGGTATATTTTTCTGAGGAGAGCAGCAGTATAAGCCACACGATTTCTTATTTCAAAGACAGGATTATAATAAGATGCAGCAGTACCTACCTCAAACTGCAGTAACTGGACATTGTGACTATCTTTTTCCTCAACAGAGTAGGTAAATTAACTCATGTTGATAATTAATGGTTTCCAAGCCAGCTAGTTTAAGCTAGTTGAAGTGTGTCTGCAGCACATGACAGTCTGCAGCACAGACCTCTACGGCTCTGTGGATCTGATTTTCATACAGAAAGAAAATGCTGATAACTAGATACAGAAGATCCAACTTTTCTTTCATTTAAAATGTAACAAAGCAATAGGTAACGTGGATGCCAAATGACTCCCTGTATATGAGTATAAAATATGTATACATAATATCACTCCAATTTACCTGCTGGCAGGTGTGGCATGGTTGAGTATATGCTGAACCTGTTACCATTTGAACTTTCTCTTCACAACTGTTCAAGTCCTTGGATTTGGTCACATAGACTAAGTTTGCCCTCTTGTTTTCCTGGATTGCATATGTTGTGTTGCAAATACCTCCGATCCCAGCCTGTCAAAAATGAGAACGTGATCAGAGAAGTTCACTCTTACACAAAGTTTCACCAGTTCCCCACAAGGGCTTTCCTCTTTAATTCTGTATTTTCAAAATTCCTGATAGAAATTATTTTTAATTTATGGTAATCTCCAGAAAAAAAATTGGGATGACTCTTACTTTCATCTTTTTTTTAAATGTACAGGTTTTCAGTAAGGCAAATTGGAGTTTCACTGAGAGAACTAAAATTCTCAAGAGTTTCACTGAGATAATATTTGGAGCCTCAGAAAAGGTGAGTAACAATTCCCAGTTAGAGCTGTCAATTATGAAATATGATTTAAAGAATAGTAATAAAAAGTGCCAAAATAATTTGATCAGGCAGAATAAAATCTCAACAGTGAAGTATTTTAAGGTAGGAGGTGACATTCTGCCCTTAAAATTTGCTTTTATAGACAGCTTATAAATGCCTACGGAACAGGCCTCACAGTATCAGATGATCTGTCACAATGTGAATAGCAATAATTAAAAAGAATATCAGGATAGCAGAGTTTTGATTGTGGGTTTTCTTGAGTTTGCAGTTTTAGCTCAGATCTTCAATAATATTTCAAGCATATATATTTATAAGAGCTCTTAAATCTCCTCAGTCAGTGAGGAGATTTTTGGAGAGGAAAATATTTGATTGCATTTTAGGAGGAAGGGTTATTTTCATGATTTTATTATTGTTATTGATAGCATAGCCACTCCAGAGAGCAGCTCTGGGCTATGTCAGAACAGCAAAATGGTCATGTGGTGGTTGGGAGGCAAGACATACCCACTTCATCTTTAGCTTAACAGTGTTCCTGAAGACACTGTGGCTTTGGTAATGGCTGGAAAAAAGAATTGCTCAAGCTTTCTGAAAGACTTGTACTCTGCAAATACAGGTGTGGGGCTCCTCTGCAGACTGCAGGGTGTGGTGGAGGCATCTAGACTTTCAATGGGAATGTCCAGCCCACTGGGCTCGGTGGGATGAAGTAGCCTCCTGCCTAGCTGGACTTCCCAGCTGTGTGCAGTCCATGGCTGGGTCAGATACCCTTACCCGACACCCTGCATCAGGTGATGTAGGCTTTCCCAGGTTAGTCCTTTAAACCTCCCTGCAGCTCAGATTTTGGGACTAGTAACATTTATCTTCCTTTACAGAGTGACTTGAGATTGTCATTAATCAGTTGTTGACTGAGAAAAGCAAAGAAAACTTGAAAATTATTCTAGGAGGTGAAGTCACGTATATTGCTCAGCAGCGAGAGTAGGACATATTGCTAACTGAATTAGAAAGAAGATGCAAAACAAAATATGAGAAAATAGCGCTGCAGAATATGCGACACCACCACCCAGGTTTTTATGTGCAACAAACAGTGTGAAAATATTAAATCATGTAATTCCTTTCCCAGAAACAGCTCTACTTACATAAAACCAAATTTTTTAAAAAGTTAAAGTTACTCCGGTCTGCATTTTCAATAAAAATAATATGAAAGTATAATAATTTCAAAGTTTTTGCCAGTCTCTGAATCAAATGCAGTCTAATCAATGTAAATATGGTTTTGCAAAAACTAAACACATCGCAATTTCTGTGGTGAATAGTAATATCAGATGATTTACCTTGACTAAGATATTAAAACCTGAAAAACAGCGGAAATTCCAATAGAGCATCAACTGCATCTGTCAAAGCTATTACAGTAATGTCATGGCATATATACAGTTTTCCTCCTAAAAGAGGAGTTAGAAGAGATTGAAGTATAAATGATTGGTAAAAAAGTCAAATTACTGTTATTTTATCTTTAATCTTGTGCTTTATGTTTAAGCTTTTTTAATAGAGTATTCAAATTTTATGTAGACTCCAGCTTTCACAGGAGTTTACTTTCTCTAGAATCACAAGCCAGATTTTCTAAGGGTCTAATCCTGTAAATGCATTTTCTGAAATATTTTGATCAGCCAAATTAAAATCCTGCTGTTCTGTTGTCCTGTTTAGCTACAGCTCCATCAAATGTTGTCCCATGAGAACAACTTAATCATGATTTCCCAAGCTTAGGTGTTTCTTTTTAGTGAAGTCTATGTCAAGAATGAATTCAGAAAATGCAGTAGAAGAATCTGAAGAGAAGGCTTATTTATTTATAAAGTGACCATGATGGCCAAAACAAAAAGCTCACCTCCTGTAAGCTGTATGAATGCTGCATCTTCTTTATACTTAGCTCCAGCACATTCAGAATCCCTCTGTAGATGTTCAGACTGTCATCCGAGACAGAGTCAGGAGCCATAAGGTTTCCAACATGGCCATTGCTGTACTCAAACTTGATGGGATTACTCAGTTGCCCAGTTAGCACCTGAGTCAGTTTGAGTGATCGAGAGAATGAGCTTGTAGGCCAAACGCCGTTATACTCTGCTGCTTCGATAGAGTGAATCTAGAACAAAGGAATATAATTCCTCTTTTATTTTTTCAGGTAACTTTTTTTTCAATGCACCTAAGCATCTAGAGCAGGGGTGTCAAACTCATTTTCACCGCAGGCCACATCAGCCTCGTAGTTGCCTTCAAAGGGCCAAATGTAACTACCCCTACATTTATATAGTCCTAAAATGACATTCGGCCCTTTGAAGGCTACCACGAGGCTGATGTGGTCCCTGGTGAAAATGAGTTTGATCTAGAGCTTTACTCATATCAAAAATACATTTTTAAATAATGAAAAGCCTCTACAAAGGGAAAACTTTAAAGTTGTCATTTAACACAGCTAGTGTTGATAAACGTATTTCCATATAGAAAAGGAAAGAGAGTAATGCAAATGACGCTGATATTTCCACAGTAACTGCCCTTTGTTCTGTTTTGCAAATAGTCCATATTGCCAAAGGTTGACTTGTATGGAGAAATGAGGCAGAGAAGAGACGCATGAAGCAGGTTGCTACACAAACGTAGTATGGAAGATCTGCAGGAAATTGCAGGAGAAAGTTAATGTTGCATAAAGCATCATTAGCTCCTGTCGTGAACTCTGTTGTCTCCCTCGCTGGGGCCACAGAGCACAGACAGCAGTCAGAAGCTAACAACAACATGGCTGCTGGGCCAGCCAGACAGTCATAATTAGTCTGAGCAGTGGAGAGCAGATTACAAAAATTGTCCTTCCCTCCACGTTTTGCTGCGGAGCTGAAGGCTCGGGCACTGCCCCCAGTCCCACTCTGCGCTTCGCACTCCAGCTTCAACCTGGGCCACATCCAAGCAAGTATAAAGTTGTGCTAAACTCTGCATAACTCGAATGATTTCTACCCCATGGGAATGGGGCATGTTTAGCTTAGTTTCTCAGAGGACCCTTCCCTTCTATATGTTTTGACAATTTAAAGAGACTTTTCTCCGACACCTCAGGCTGGTGATGTGATGCAAGATGCGGATTAATGTCTCAGAAAGCCACACAAACTAAAACCTCATACGGCAAATCGCTGGAGACTGCACTTTCATATTTATTTGTGTTGATGGAGATCACTGCCAACCCCAGTAACTGAAGCTTACAGAGGAGGCTGTTAACAGAGCAAATCCCTCATGCTGCCTCTTGGACATGCTTCTGGCATATCGCATATGGGCAGGTTTGGGACTGCTCTGCAGGGTCAGGACGACATAGTTTTCCCCAGCCCTCAGGGCCCAGGCAGGACTTTGGCTGTGTGCTGGGTTTTGAACACAGCTGGCAATTCTTACTTGTGGGTTTGCGATGAAAAAATTGTCAGCTGGAAACCGCCCAGGGAACACAGCTATTTGCTTGGGCTGAATGTGAACTAGTAGGCTACAGATGAAAGATTAATTCCCTGAACAAACCCTCCGAACTGCCTAATTTAAATATAACAGCAGCAAAATAAACTTTACCCAGAGCAGAAGGGAATAAATGTATCGTTACCTTTTGCTTCGAACTTGCCCCAAAATATTATGATTTATTTCTTTTAATTTTCCCTCATTTTTCTTGCGTGAATTTCTTTCTGTACTTAATTTTGAAAATGAAACTTTTCCTCAAATGCATGAGGGCAGGTGAAATGGTGTTGGAAGGTTTTAGGGAACAGTAGTCAATTTTAGATGAAGACGCACCCTGGCACATCGAGAGCTCTTTAAGCAGGAATGGGGTAGGTTGTGGGGTGAAGACAAGACTGCTACTGCCTCCTCTCTGCCAGGGAAGCCTTCTACTCACCAGTGCAGATGTGTGGGTCTTATTTCCTTGGTTTTTGCAAAAAGAATCCAGCCATTTGCAAAGGTCATGGAAAAGCAGTATTTCCTGTCTGGATCTATTATAATTTGAACTTAGAAAAATACCTAGTAACAGAAGGCTCATTCAGGCTGGAAGGCTACAGTATTTACAAGCATTTATCAGACAGTCACCAGTGTTTTTAATCTGCAGTTTGCAATTTGTGAAAGAAAAGCTTTTAAAAAGATCATTATTCTTCCATATATACAGAAGAATAAGTGGAGTTTGTGTAAAGCAATTGAGGGCTGCGTTTCAATACATTCATTAGAAGCATGTATAAGCTTCTGTTAAAGCCGAAAGTGTTTTCCACGTAATCAGAACTCTTAGTAATTACTCAGCATGCAGTAAAAATATACAATTGAAGATGACAAAGAATGTCATTTGGGACTCTGCAGAAAAAGAAGCCACCAGATGACATTAATTATGCTAAATATTGAATCACATCCAGCTACTGTTGCATGTTTTATTGCCTTTCATTTGCTGGTTACGAAATCAGTTGATTAAATAATCCTAGGTTGTACAGTTTGGAACAATTGGATTGATCCAGTAAATAAATTATCGTGCATTTCAAATTACATTCCATTGTCTCCCTGACCACAAAGCAGAAGAAATCCTTCAAGCCCAAGGTTGGCTTGAGCTGAGAATTACCTGGCAAAGTGCAAATAGAATTTAGGGTACTGCATAAAAAATAATAGTGTTAGTTACATTCTCCCTGAGTAAGCACAACACATGATGAAACTTAATGACTTCCCAAAAGCTTAAAAAAGAAGTTAAGTATGAAGAGAATTTTACCTTTCAAACTGAATACATTTTCTTACCCTAATAAGACAAAGTTTTGGCCCAATGCCACTAATTTCCACTTTACTTTTTATTCTCATTCCAGCTCTTGCAAGTCCTTTCTCTGGAAGTCCACTGAGAAGTGTGCTTTCATAATTAAATGTATAAACCTTGTTTTCACTGAAATCAGGTTCTGCAAAGAAATGGTTCCCATAAAACATTGTACGGACTGTACAGAACATATTAAAGTACATGTATTAGAATGTGTGGAACAAAAAAGATGGATTTGTTAATTTTTGTATTGCACCTGAACGAAATTAGCTGTTGTAAAATTATATTAAACATTGATATACTTTTCAGATTCTATTTTGAATTTCACTCATTATAATTATATTAGCTGATAGGAAAATTACTTACGGTAATTAAGATGCTGGCTCCCTGAAAGAGAAGGAAAAAAAAGAGTAATGAAATGACAAAGAAAAAAACCCAAAAAACAACCAACCAAATATTAATGTATTTTAGTATGAAAAGCTATATCTCATCTTGTACATATGGCATAACTCTTTCTAATTAACTTTACTTCTAGTTCAGTACATAGCCAAAAGCCCTTTTCCCCTAAACAACAAAAAAAATTGTCATTAAATAATTTTTTCTATAAAATGTTGAAGTTTATGTTTGTAAGTGAACTATATTTAGATTCTGAAACCTTTTCCTGAATGTATTATTTTAAATTTGTCAAAGCAGATGAGTTACTTACCCACCAAGGTTAAAACCAGGGCTAATATCAAACCCCTCATGATGGGGATAAAGTAAAGGTGAACATGCTAGGATCTCTTTTATAAAGGCATGTGCTATCACATGTTTCTTTTGGAATGTCGGTTTGACAAACAGACATATTTTAGAATGCGTATTGATCAATCAAAAAATAAACATTTCTGAGGTCATGAATGTTGACAACTTCAAATCACCTCATGATTTCAACTGACTTCCTATGAGAAACAGAGATTTCATTTTCAAAATATCTTGCTTGCTGCTTTTCTGCTGTTTTTCCACATTGTAGTTATATAGTAAAAGAATAATTAAAATTTAACATGAAATGAAAATAGTTCCTCAATCATAACTGAAATAATTATTCTCCAATCATGTCTTCGGTCTCCTGATTATTTGCTCTTGCTAACAGTCACAGCTTTGGAGACATACCTTGCTCTGTCACGTTGAAACTCTACTTTTAGAGAAGAATTTGTGACTGATTTCACACAATTAAGACAGAGATACCTTAGAGCTCATAGACATGCAACGATAAACTGTCTTTCTGTAGTATCTACCATGGTTGTCTTTCCAAGTGTATCCTGTTACCCACATCTGGGAAGACGAAGCTTGGCAGTCTGACCTTCACATTAGCTTCGGGCTAATGGTCAGTGTTTCTATTACGAAAACAGGAGGGAAATTAATACGTGAGCTGGGAGCATCAAGTCCTTCACAGTGGGTTCTCATGGGGCTTTGGCTGCTGCCCCTCTTGGGAAAATAGATTCAGAGTTTCCCACTTGTAGTAATAACATTTAGAACAATCCTCAGCAAAACTAAGGCAAGAGTGAGTTTGTTCCATAACCTCAGTTATGTATACTTTGTTTGCAAGCGTTTAACATTTACTTTGAATTTAAGCTTGTCTTTCGGTCAAATGGTAAATTAAATATCATGAAAAAAACACCTGGGTACAAGGATTACTGAAGGGGCAGGAAGGAAAGCTCAGGAATGTATATCTAGTATTTCCTTGGGGCTACGAAAGGTACAACATACTTGCAAATAATGCACATAGGCAGGCAGCTAGACTTTGTCCTTCAGGAGGAGAACAAGGTTTTCTTGGCTGTTGCTATTCATCAGAGAGAAGAAGGGTGAAACCTGAGCTTGGGTCCTGAGGCCTCTGCCATTGGGCCTGAGAATATATTTACTGTAGGTCCCTTTACACCATTACTTCATTTACTTGGAGTGATGCCACCTGACTGAGGAATAGTGAAGTTTATTATTGCAGTGCCAGTACACCTGAGCTGGAGGCAGGGATGCAGCTGAGTGGTCCCTCTGCTCTGCCCCAGTTCCTTGCAGCTGTGCTGGATGGACAAGCAGGGGAAAAGCAAAAGTCAAATGAGGGCTGTTTGGGCACCTTCACTACCCATTCCTCCAGAAATCTTGACAATTTTAATATTGCAGCTTTCTTTCATAAAGGGAAATATACGCAATTGGCTGAGCAGTCAGATCTTCCTTGAAATGAAGTGTGTGTCTAGTAAAATATTTTAAAATATTGATAGACAGGTGAACCGTTACAAGAGATTCATAATTGAGGTGTTGGTTCGCTGTGTGTTCAGATGGTGAAATATTAAGTGCTGTTTTCTTCTAGGGTACTAACTGGTGTGAGATACGATGAGACACACCATGCTTGAGGGCCCTGTGAAATTCAGTGCCATCCCTTGTCTGGTATATAAGCACTGTCAAATGTAGTTAGAAATGCTTTACAAACAGTCACATTTTTTGCAGCCAGAATGGAAGTAAACACGCAGCAGCAGTGTGGTACTGTAAGCAATACCACGCCAAACTCTCCTACTTGGGTCACCCAGCTGTTATAGCATCGCTTGTCAGTGTCGTAGCTTGACCTCTGCAGCAATATTGTGCTGTCGTGCTCAGCTAGCCACATTTCCACAGGACAGAACATACAAGAATGTTTATATCTAATTTACAGGACTACATAAGCTAGACTATGAATTTAAGCATCGTTATTAAGAGTATGCTAAAATAATGTCTAAGGGACACATACATATCAAATCGGAGCTGTAACATTTTTCGAATTTCATAAAAGGCTTTATAATTGAAGTGTAACATGAATAGATTTGTGCTAACTTGGTAGCGAAAATACTTAATTTCTTTTTTTAATGGGGAACACTGATTCTAAGCTCACAACCAGCATGTAGACAGGTGGTTGCTAGATAGTCAGCTAAAATAACCACACAATAAATTGCACAGGCTGCCATGTTCTCTTCACCTGTAGCATGTCCTCTCTTTTTTTAATAACTCCTCTCTACCCAGACTTATTTTCTTGGGAGTGAGGAGAAAGTGATCTCAGAATTGTTGTGCCCATTATTACTTTAAAGGGACAACCTAATAAATTCAGTAAGTGGAGAGAAGACACAGCTAGAGTTTGAGGGTCACAGCCCTGGGCTCTAATCCTTTCTCCAAAGCAGACGTCCTTCCAGCTAGCTCTGAGGGAATAAACAGGCAATCTATCACTTTAAGGAAACAGTTAAAAGGAGGAAAGTTGAAAGCCACACTTTTTATAGCCAATATTATTTTTCTTAAACATTCAACATGTTGTGTTAGTGAGCAAGAAAATACACGAAAAATAAATAAAATGCAATTAAACAGGCCCTCCACAAGCAACATAAAAGTGCCTAATTCGTTTGCAGAGGAAGGAACTTTAATATGTGCTTTGCTTGGGCTTTATACACCACCAGTATCATCTTTTTTTTTTTTTTTTTTAAGCCATAGACAATGAAGAAAAGGAATTCTTAAAAAGAGATGAGGAATACCTTGGGATTTTTTTTATTTTAAGGAAGAAAATATATGATGTTGAGTGTTACAGGGAGCATGACGGCTGTACAAGGAGTACAGTAAGATGAGATAGACTGCTTTGAATTTACAGGGCACTTGCACCATAAATGAAACATGAATACAGCCTAATTAACCTGATTAGAGCTATTGCTTCTACACTGCAATTGTCTTTACACAACACATTCTGCTTGAGTAACAGAGTCTTATTATCTGCTGTTGTACTGCTGCCGATAGCTCTGCACTCTCCTTGTTCTGTATTCATATTGTTGAATTATGGTGCAGTGATGCCATTTCCATCCTGCTAATATATAGCCTAATGACAAAGAAGGGATTAGCAAAACAGCTCCCAAGCAATCATAGCAGGTTAAAATAGATATAATCAGTTGGCTAAGCGAAGTGATTTTTAGCCTTCAGTTTTCCTCATTTATAAAGATGAAGAAATCTTACTTAATAATATATATATATGAAAAAAAAAAAAATCACACCTATTTCATATTTAACATTCAATCCCGGAATTTTTTTTTCCTCAAAATACTCAGCATTTGCTCTTGTAGCATAGCCACCAAGATAATGTTTGATATTCTCTTCAGAGACTCTGGACATTGTCTAATGAATAAGAATGTGTTCTGGGTTGGGCTAAATTGCCATATGCTCATTCTCATACATTCACAAAGGGATTTTGTTACATTAGCTTGCTTTAAAAGGTGTTTTTTGGACTTCCTTTTACTAGAAAGAAAATAACAGGCCAAATTCCCTGCTGTTATGCCAGTTTGATGCTGGCACACCACCAATGTGGTGATAACTGTGGGAATTGAATTCCAGGTTTGCAAAATGAAAGATGTAGAAATGCTATTTATATTTCGTCTAGCTTTCGGAGTATGCATAGTTTGAAAGATGCTGTTGGTCTAGACTTATGATATAGCTGTAGAGTTTTGTTTCAATAAATTTGTTTTTTGTTAATATATACTGTTAAGCCAAAGCCACCTTTGTGCATTTCAGTGAAGTAGTCAGTTGGACTGTTCCTAATGCCTGGCATGGATTTGCCTGTCATTTCCAGAGAAAAGAATGAATTTAAGAAAAAGAGAGGAAGTGTGTGGAATCCATCTCTGACATTCTCAATCTGAAAACAGATTGTTTTGATACATCTTAGCTTTACTAAGATGTTCAAAGGGTTTTATTTTCATTCAAATATGGAAAACACATTCTGAAGCCTGACAGTCCACCGTCATCATTATCATCATTGGTTCACCAGCCAGCATACTGATTAAGTAGCTTCAGGATTTTAACCCCCTTTCAGTATATATTATTTCCCAAGTCATTTAGCAGGGTTAAATGTTAGACAGCCTGCCATCTGGGATTTGAGTCACGTCATATTTGAGGACTGGTGTTTGCTATGTAATTCTATTGCACTAGAAGATAATTTCTCCAAGTTCATCATAACCCTAACTTAGACTTCCTGGTCACAGAGTGATTAGCTGCTGTGGCATTGGTACCAACAGGAAATCAGGTAGCCCTGATATTTAGCCTTGTCATGTCTCCACCTCAGTCATTTCAGGGATGAAATGGTGACTGAACATATAGGACACCCAAGAGCTCTTGTGCTGCATTAAGTGTTGTTCTACAGCTGAGCTACTCCTTCTAATTGCATGCTTGGTTAGAACTATCATGGCTATTAACTTATCCAGGGGGAAAAAGTACTTGTGTAGTTTTAAGACAAGAGGAAATGGCCTCAGGTTGCTCCAGGGAAGGCTCAGACTGGATATTAGGAAAAAACTCTCCAGGGAAACAGTTGCAAAGCATGGGAACAGGGTGCCCAGGGAAGCGGTGGAGTTGCCATCCCTGGAGGTGTTTAAAAGACCTATAGATGAGGTTCTAAGGGACATGGTTTAGTGCCAGAATTAGGTTATGGTTGGACTCAATGATCTTAACAGTCTCTTCCAAGCAAAATGATTCTCCGATTCCATGATTTTATAACGTTTATTCCGATGTAGTCCAACTGCATGAAATATGGGTAATGCTGCAGGGAGGGAAGATGATCGCAGGCCATCCCATGTGCCTTAGGATAGACTGTAGGAAGAAGGAGCACACCTGATTTAGCAGACTTGGCATCAACAGCCCTTTTGCAGGAGGCACTGTGAGCACATTAAAAAGTTGCCACTTCAGAAAGAGACCCATGATCGTCTGTAATCCTGCACAAAGATACTTATCTGTTCTCGGAGGAACAAGGTCTAAGTCATTGGTGTGAGAATCTTAGAAATAAGAAAATTCTCAAGTTGTTGGTTTTGTTTTGTTTGTTTGTTTGTTTTTGGTTTGTTTGGGGTTTTTTTTTGTTTGTTTTTTTCCTTCTTTACATCAGGCCAAGTCTATTAGGGCTGCAGAACTTCAGACTCTCCAAAGAAAAGAATTGGACTTATTATATATAAAGTGTGGACTTGTACAAGTATATAACATATTCTCAAAATTGTTACTTATTTTGTGGTTCCACCCAAAATGTGCAAGATTCTTTATGAATGACGGGGGAAGCACTAACTTTTTTCCCCAGAAGCCAATATTATCAGGTAAAAGGATGATTATTTTACTACTCCGTAGACTTTCATCTTGGTGACTTCTTCCCTTGTAGTACAGAACCACTGCAAGTACATGATGGCTCCAGATCATCACTTTCTAGTGTCAGAGTATAAGATAAGTTCATGGTATCGGATAAGTTTATGGTATCAGGAGGAAGCTCAGCATGAACTTACTCTCGGTACAGAATATACGAGGTGTGTGATACCTTAGTTTCACAGCACTGGGTCACTGTGACATTAGGTCATGGGTTAGATAAGATAAGCAGTGTATTATTCCCAAGGAAGGAATAGATAATACTCTGCCAGTTCAAACAAGAGACATCGACTTTACTCAAAGCAAAAAACCAAAACAAAACAAAAACAAAAACAGAAAAAAAAAAATAACCCCACAAAATCACCTACCAGTATTTAATCAATGACTGTGACTTCCAAAGATTAAAAGACCTAATCATATAAAAATAAGAACACATTTTTGGTTTTAATACTGTTTTTTAAGTTACTGTGAAAGTTAGTTCAGTAATAAATCGAGCACTGTATGTTTCATGACTTTGAAAGAAAGTTGCTACATGATTATTCCCACTACAGCATGTATTAATCATAATCCCATTTTCTTTACGAGACAATTACATTTTAAAATACTAAATGGACCACTGAAGTTCATATCTGCTTATCAAGGAAGTGCAGACCCACTACAGTGTTATGATTTGACATTTGCCCATAGACATCAGAGGACAAACTAACTCTTGAACACACCTTTGGTTAAGACTATGAAGAATTAATTTCTTCCCCCTAACATAAAGGATGAATGTTGATCAAAACCCTCTATTCAGGAGATGTGGGATCTGGATGAAGATCCAGGCCTGCAATTTTCAGCTGACTTGTGTCTTACACTCTTACACAACTGCATTTTCTCCCATCTTGCAGAAAATTTCTTATCCATTTAACTGAGAACAATTCTAACAGTATTATGAGAGAGATTGCCTTTTGCTGTAGGAAGAATTTAATATGGCCAGAACACTACAAATGCCATTCTCCAGTGTGGTATGTGCAGCCTTAATGTTTAACTGCTCAAATTCTATTTCGAAGGCTTTTTAGTATGAATATAGGCAAAAGTTAAAGGCAGACTCTGGCTCACTGCACTCACTACCCTGCACTGAAGTTAATGGTATCTGTTCATGGAGTTTAACTGGAGCTATATCTAGTATATACTGACACTAATTCGCTCTTTGAGTAATCACTGTAACTTCAGTGCAAACACTCAAGAAATAAAATAGTTCTAAATATGAATAGGGCTTGAAAATCTGCTCTATCATGGGTACCTCTCGGAACATTTTTAAAAGTTCTTGTTCCTCTGAGAATAGATAAGTATCTTTGTGCAGGATTACAGACAATCATGGGTCTTTTACTGAAATGGCAACTTTTTTATGTGCTATCAGTGCCTCCTGCAAAAGGGCTGTTGATGCCAAATTTGTATATAACCTATATATATTTGTTTTATTTTAATTCCACACTAGTTATAAAAACATCCTATACCACCTGCATTCTTGGTCTCACCACCACAGGCATCTACTCTTCAGCACAGGTGCCTGTGGCTGCCATCTCACACAGAGTTAAAGTAGAACTGCCTATTAGCACAGCCAAGACTCTTAACACAAGATTTGTGTGTTTATAAAGCTCAAACTTCTTTCTCAGTGTAACTATTACTCATAAGCATTAAGGATTTTTTTTTTTTTTAAAAACTGCCCATGTTTAGGCTCTCCAGACAGCTCCTGGGCTTTGTGTAGCAGCAGTGTGCTCAAGCCGTTGTTCTAACACATGATGGCAGTGCCACAGTTGAACCTGGAGTCAAAAGATGCTATCATTCTAGGTAGAAGTGTTGATACTAAATAATTCAGTATCTTTCTGGAAGGTAGCAGCCCTATAACCTTTCAGTTCTCCTCACCAACCCATCTACAAAGAAATGTTGCTAGGAGAAGCTATGGAGGAGTATGGGAACAGCTCATCTTCCAGGCATAAAAGTAACTGCTGGTAACAACAAAGGGAAATTAAAATATGAGACATACTGCTGTAAAAGAAAATATGCTCTACATGAAAGCACATCAGCAGCTCCATCCATAAATTTCCAATCACCCAACATGCTGGGAAATGTATAGAAAAAGATAAAAGGGAGTGACAGTAGCACATGTACCAAGACTTAGGCAATGTCTGAAGAGAGGGTAACAAGTGCTCTGTCTTAATGAAGCGTGGAAAAGAAACCGGTTGCACAGTACAGTTTGAAAATCCAGGCCAGTCACCTGGGAAACAAGAAAAAAGGAAGAACAAGCAAACAGGCTATCAGCTCAAGCCTCACAAAGCATTCACAAAATAAAACTACCATAGACTTTAAGTTAGTGAGTGGTTAATAGGCTCTAAAATTATAGAACTGTCTACACTACATATGGAACCACATATATGTGAGCCAACCTTAGCACTGAGGAAGAAAATTACTGAAGGAGCAGGTCAAAGTTTATTGAAATTAAGACCATTAAAGGTATTTCTAGAGACATTGATTCCAAGGACCAGTTTAGTGATGGGCTTGAAACAGCCTATCTTTTCGTCCTGAAGTTGCAGCACTTGGGATTTTGTTGCCATTTAATGGGTAAATTGCCTCTTACCCACAAGAAGGGTGAGTTCTGTGGACACACCCTAAAAATGGACCTGGACTGAGCTCACGGACATCTGGTTGTGAGAAATAAGGTGCCAAGAACCGCAACCAGAGGCAAAAGAGGGCATTGTGCTTCTTCAGAAACAGGGGGAAGAACAGGCACAGCAGCTGACCTGAGCTGCCAGAGCAAGGTGGTACAAGGGGTGAGGAGAAGACTTTCAGGAACTGGAAAGGGCAGGTTCAGGGAAGCAGCCAGGTTTTTAGGAGGGTACTCTCTGACCCCGAGAGACAAGGGGTTGGTACTGTGCTAGAGAGCGTGAGGCTTGCAAGGAGCTGACAACAGCTTCAGATTGATCTGGAGTGAGGGAAGAGACACCAGACTTCCCAGGGAGGGAGACATTCGATTTCTCATCATAGCACTTTGCCCTCACTGTCACTCATTTTGCTCTGGAGCCTTGTAAGATCTTCGACCCAAAACAGGTGTTTTTGTGCCACTAACGATACTTAATTGGAAACCTATTGTTTTTACGGAGAGACTCTCAGGTCTCCTCAATGGGCAGATTGAAATAACATGAGGAAAAAAGGAATTTCAACTGAATCACACGGGTGATGTTTTGTCCATTTCGTTACCCCAGCATTAAGTAGTTTATTTTTGGCTCTCTGCGTTGGGGAAAAATTATTTGGATTTGCCCTTGTAAACAAAAGAAGAGAGAGGTTTTAAACAATTTCAATAAATACATAGCAAAAACTAGTCTGGAAACAAATGAGAATAATTTGAGGCTACACAATAAAAAAGATAGATAGGTAGATAGATAGATAGGTAGATAGATAGGTAGATAGATAGGTAGATAGATAGGTAGATAGATAGGTAGATATAGAATTCTAATTTTCCATTTTGAAGCCCATTTAAAATTCTTCAGATGAGAAGGCTGGAAAAAGGTGTCTACTTCAGTCTCTTATCTGAAGCCAGGAGCAAGTGTACAATGCAGGAAAAAAGGAACCAAAAATAAACTTTTTTCTCTCTTTGATCCCTCCCTGATCCTTCAGAACAGTATAAGAGAGCTTCAGGTATTTTATTTTTCTTAGTCTTGCACTTCTGGAAGACTCCTGAGTTTAATATATTCTGTTTTTCCCAGCTGGCTTTTCTTTCTCATCTAGAGAAGTTATTCTAACATCTCTCACCATTTTCAGGCTGTGTCTTGCTTTGTGGCACTATAGACATGGTGACTCTGTCCCAAACTCGAAGCTGAATGAGAAGCATAGTACAATACCCCTCAGATGGTTCCTTGATCTCTTGAACAGCCCATGCTACAGTTCTCTAAACCTCTCACTAATTTACATGGCTCCACAGGGACTTAAACTGTTCTAACTACGAAGAAGATTGAATAAAACTGGAGAGAGATAAGTACTCCTCTTAGCTGTCCAGAGAGTGGGAGGGGAGCTCCATTTAAGCCATCCTTTAGGTGCTGCTGCCTCCTCCTCTGGTGCCCTGAGTATGCCACTGCAACACCAAGTTTGACATTGACCTTGGCCCTTCCCTTCCTGCCTTTATGCACTCACGCAAAGGTGCGGGAGGCTTCGTCTTCCCAAGCTGCGCACGAAACTGGTCGTGTGTTTACCATAGGTATTGCTAATAAACAAATGAGCAAAAAGAGCCCCACAATAAACAACCGAACAACCCCCCCAAAACAAAGCAGAGTTATTTGTATAAAATGTTCTCTGTCTTCCTTGTGCGTGTGCTGTGCTGATTACCATGTGTGTTAATAGCTGCCATAGAGATGCTAAAAGGGAAACAGAAGACCGGCTTCACCTCAGCATTACAGCACAAGGGATAAAGAGAAAGGGAGAAAGAGCAAACATGTAAGAAGACAGTCCGAGGACCTGATTCACTTCCAGCAACTACTTTGCACCAGTAATTCAAGTGCTGTGGTGGAACAATGGTGCTCCAGGCAGGGAGGTAAGACGAGAGAAAATAATGCTGACTTATGAGCTCCACTCGTACAAATAAACGTTATTGTTTGCTTGTGAAGTACAAGAGACAACAACACTTAGGGTATAGCTGCTTGAAGGAGGTTAACATGGAAGCCATTTCTCTCCACATTTCTGCTTCTTACTCTATTTCATTAGGTAAGAACTCTCCAGCAACCGTTTATCTTAACCTCATTAATGATCTCTGACAACTGCTTTCTCTCCAGCTTTGTTTCCCCCAAATTCTCATGATCGAGACAAAAGAGAGAAAAATGTGAACTGTGTCTTTTTTTTTTTTTTTTTTTTATGAAAGCCTGCTATATGTAACGAATGATTGCTGCCAGGAGCACACTGCAAAGTGCCTCTGTGACGATGATGTGAGAGGTTCATAGTCTTTCACGTTCCACAGTATAGAAGTGAGCCTTTGGGGTACCTCAGAAAGTTTTAAAACACTTGATTTCATTCAGGGAAGAATCAAAGAGTTTCACTAGAAGAAATTGTCTTTACACACATAAAAAATGAAGGTTTCTAAAGGGATCTTTTAGTTAGATGACAGAAAACCTGCATTTTGTAATACTGCAGGGGTTCTTTTAATAAGTCACTGAAAAGTTCCATTTGACAAGTTAAACCTTGAATTTTTTTTCATACTTATTATAGCCAAGGAGGTGCTAACCTAGTACAATGGGCAAAGGAATGTTATCACAATACAATAGACCAGACGGAGTTAGTACAATACTGGGCAATAAGGGATGTCACTATAATGAGTGAGAGAAGCAGTGTCTGCAACATAAGAAGCATGCTTCAGAAAAGAGAAATGTTTTTGGTTTTTTACTGGTCATTTTATAGCTGCAATTGTAACCCAGTGCAATGACCTTATGATGCTTAAGAGTCTTCTTTAAAAAGTGGAATGATCATTTCGAAGATTCACAGGCCAAAAGAGACCATTATGGTACCTAAACTGGGGGCCTCTGTAACACAGGCTATAGATTTTTGCACAATGTTGCCTCTGCCTAACCTGATAACATGCAGTTACATCAGTGGTGTCAGGCTGGGGTTTAGTTTGGCCCTGTATATTGCTCATACCAATGCCCTGTGAGGACTATGGAAGTATTCAGAAAATGACATGACAGAGTTACTCCTGACTTCCATTTAACTATGTTTGTCAAAGAGATGCATAAATTAAGTCTGAAATCACATATTTTTCTGTCCTTTTTTTGGTATCTGTTTCCATGATCTTTATTATGTTCTTGGCCCTCAAGTCATTGTCTTCCATTTATACTCACTTCCCTGCACGTGCTCAAATTTCAAGCAGCACTAGCTCCAGCATCAGAACAGTCCTGTAGAAAGTATGAAGGGTGTTTTGCTAGAAGAACATTTGCATCTGCAACATCATTCTAAAGCAAAACGTGGGCAAAGGATCCTCAGAAGAAACCTATACAATATGTAAATCTCCACAGGTATTCAGCAAACTACACTCTGTAAATTTATGTGACCTACTTTTTCAGATTGTTTAGCACCTAATAGTATCCTTGCTGCCAATCAAACAGCAACTGCAAATATAATATATGCCCTTGATCTGGGAAGAATAGAAGGATCTATGGATAACTTGAATAAAACTTGGGCAAGGTGTAGGAGAAAATGATGTGAGTAAGAGTTTGAATTTACAGCACAGCTGTATGAATGCCAGGCTGCGGGAAAAAGTGCTGCTCATTCACTTGATAAGTGGCCAGAATGAGATACATGGGGTAGAATGGTGACATTAAGCATAACTGTAATACACAGAGATACAAATTGGATCACTTAGATACGCATATGACAAGCATCTGAAAGTCCAAGTAGCACCTTTCCTGATTACCGAGAAGCTCTAGTACAAAGCTTCATAGAAAACAGTGACATGCTTGAAAATATCTGTCAGCAATTGTAACATGTGATGCACTAACTCTTGTAGTGCAGGCACAAAAAGGAGGTAAGGAAAGTATGTTGGAGTTACTTGGTGCAGTACAGTTTAAAGAGGAGTGCACTTACTTCTGGACCTGATTTTTTAAACATTTTGAATAGCTTGGTACTGAGGAAAAAGGGCATTCTTATCTAGCACAGGGAAGCTGTAGTGGTATATAAGCTTGAATTCAAACATGACAAAACACAGCAAAGTTACAAACATCACTAGAATGAAACAACCCTTTCGGCTTCAGTAAGACCCAATTTACAGGTACTAAGAAAAAGACACTGTGAAATATTTCTGAGTTCCAACTGCTAAATAGCCTGCAGGAGTCAGAAAACTCAGTTTTGTGGTTGAGGCAGTGGATATAGCCTAAGAAGAACTGGTTTCAATTTATGGTTCCATGTTGCTCTTGGAGCAAATCACTCTTAATACAAGATGTGGATAGTATGTCATGCCTATTGGACTATAAAAGTTTTGAGGCAGGGAAAATCTCTCACTAGGTAAAGACTCTGCATCTACCTCAAAGAAATATCTATCTTGACTGAGAGGCTGAGGTATGCCTATATTAGAAATACTGATCAATAACAAAAACAAATATCGCTGTCTCTTCCCAGCCTCTCCTGGTTGCTGGAGCTTATCTCAGATGTGAGATTGGGTCCACAGATTTTCTTCTACACTTAGCTTTGTTGTGATGCTTGGGGCAGACAGCCCTTCCTTGCTGACGATCAGAAAGGCTGGCAAAGAAGAAAAAGAACCAGAGAGGGGAGGGAAAACAGAAACAAAGAAGACTGATGGAAGAAAATGAGCTGGTAAAGATATTCTGGTGGGCAGATGGTGAAGAGCAGTTGCAAGTGATGGTTGATCTAATGCTACTGAAAGACAAGTTAGGGTGCTGGTAAAATAGAGGCAAAAGCTCCTGTGAATCACACATGCTGTATGAAAGACATTTCCTTGTCCACTTTTACAAGACAGTGACAAGGGTTTCCCAGGTCTTTTTTGCTTAGTGTCAGCAAGGATCAGTGCTTATGCGAAGCCGTTTCCACTTCATAGTCTGGCACTAGCTCAAACAGAAGGTTCTCAGGGAATTAGAAAACGGGTTTTTTTCACCTTGAAAATAACCCAAATATAGGTGTAGTAATTAAGGGGAAAAAAAACTTGATTATGTAGTCAAGTATCCACAGTTCAGAAAGCAGGTACAAAGCATAAGAAACAGCAAGGACAAGAGCTCTATGGTTGTTTTTTTTTTTTTTTTTTTTTTTTTTTTTCCCTAGCCAGCACTCAGTGCAAAAACTAACCCTTGCTCTGAATTCTCTTCTGCTTGTTCCTGTGTTTGATGTTCCATGCAGTCCTCAGCATCCTACTTCTCCCATCCTTTCACAAATTCCTGCATCTGCGATACTACTGCGCCTTGCTTTAGGACATAACTTGGCACACGGGATGGATAGGGCATCAGTTAGAAAATAAACTGCCTCCTCTCTATCAGCCTTATGGTCTTCCTTCTTTAAGGGACATTTGGGTTATAATGTGGTGGGAAGACACGTTACAGATGGAAAAAGCATGGTGAGAAGTTGGTTTTATCTGCCTCAAATTAGACATGGAGATAGAAAGGACAGCAGTTTCTGGACATTAAGAGGAAGGTTTGTTTGGCAGGGCTTTTGAAACTTGTTCACATATTTTTTGTTTAACAGCTTACAAGATAGTGTATTATAAGATTGAGTGAGTGTTTATGGTCTGTGTTGGAAAAGGACTATGGGATGAAAGCTGCTGGTGAAAGCGGTTTCAGCTTGTGTGTGAAACAGCTGGCAAGGATGAAGAAGGCACTGTTTAGCTTGATCTTTAACCCTGGATGACTGGACACTGACCACCCTACATTTGCTCTGTGGCTCCCCCTGGGACAGAACAACAGTTGCTACCATTTCACTGGAATTCAGCACACACTAATTACTTCACTCCTGTGCTTTCTGAGTAGGACAGCAACTTCCTTCAGTTTATACAGGCATATGCATTTATTACTAAGGGAATCTAGCTTCCCATTAAGTGCCTCTCAACTCAAATGGCTCCGATTGTTCTGTCCTAAAGACGTGAGACGTGGGTTTTTTGTGAAAGCATGTAGAAAAAGACCTATACTACCAAACCCAACCTTTCTTCTTATCCTTTAAAGGCTTTGCAAAATGTTCCTATTTAATAACAGTTATCTTTATGTAGTAGCTGAATCTTTTCATAAGCTAATAGTTGTAAAGCACTGTCTACTTTGCTTAATGATACTATTTTCCCCAATATAAAACAGGGCTAATGGGTGTCAAATGTGAAAGTAATATCCCTGCAATTTATCATTTAAGCCTTCTTTCACTCTTTTGGGGTGAATTGTTGTATTTTTAAAGGGAAATTGATTGCCTTGAGTGAATTCTTTTATTCTTCTGCATTAACAATTCATGAATGAAGCCAATAGCTGCAACACAATCTTCAGTTCCTTGTCCCACCAATAACCTCAGCTGTGTCCTGGAGGGTAAACTCACACTGCATCAATCAACAGTCTTCGTGGTCGGCAGCATAGCCATGTGAACTGTGGCTTACACTATGTTCTTGTTTGCTCCCTTGACTTCTGGCAGTTGAGAACTGCACAAAAATGAATTAACTGTTACAAAGTTTCCTGGCATGCTGTACTTTACATGATTGGAAAGCTACATTACTAGAAAGAACAAAGTATATAGACATTTCCTCTGAGGTTCGGAACCAAATGCCAATGGTCAAATGATCTTTGTGCATCTTTCTTCTGTGCTCTTTCCCTCTCCCTGACATGGTTAAGCGTTGGGCAAGTCCAGTTAAAAAGATTCTGCGAGAGCAAAGAGGTCTCAGTTAAGAGACATTTCGAACTACTTATTTTAAAGGAAAAACAAAAACCACACAGAAAAAACAACTCTGAAACAGCACTATAATACTGAACTGGGAAAGGCAAAGAAGCCAGCAGTTTAAGAATACATTAAGATTGCACCTGCAAATGAGTTCATTCACTTCTTTCCATGAGCAAACCCAGTGCTTCCATTCCCAAATGAGAAATAAACATACAACGTTGGGCAGGCAGACATCCAAATACCCAGACTTAGTGTAACTGTGTGCCTACAAAACTCATACACAGAAAATGGAAGCTGCAAATGTGGGCTTCAGTCTAACTAGTGAAGCCAGAGCTGTTGTGGAGGTAAACTAATCAAAGTGTGGTGTACTGCCTGGCTTTGAGTCACTGGTGAAACTTATCTCTGGCTTGTCCTTCTAGCTGCTGCTGCCTCTTTTGAAAGCCACCTGTCCTTAAGCACATTTGCTGCTTTTACCAGCTTCTTTTTTGGCTCAGTCTCCACATAAGCACACGTATGCATGAGCCTTTTGCCATTGTGGCTCCTCTCCAGCCAAATTTCTTGTGTCTGGATGCTGCCGCCTGTACCCACACACCCACAAAACACTTCTGCCCTGGGATGTTGCTGCTCTGCGCACCCCGCGCTGTACTGGAGCAGGCTTCACGCAGGAGTAGCCCTGTGACTTGTTGAACACCTGAGCGCATTTACGTACTCAGCGAAGCATCACAAGTGTCATCACATAAGAGGTCGATTCTAAAAGGAGGGGCTAATTTTCAGCTCTTTTCTACCAGTTATGTATTATTTTAAGCCTGTGGTGTAGTGCCTCTTAAAAAAGAGACACATATATACACTCACAAGTTGTCTCTTTATGATTTTTCAAAATAGTTTTCACTCTTTTTCTCTATTTCCCTGTGTATGCTGCTAACTCTTTTCATCAGAAACTAATTTCTAGCTCTGTTTCATGGCACTTGTTATGGCTGGTTATATCACTCCATACAGAAAAACAAAAAAAAGAAATACTGCTTATTACAAAAAAAATAAAGATAAAAATCAGAATGTCTTTCATTAGAAAAAACATTTTAGTGTTACTAAAACCCAATAAACCTTAATGAACTGTTACTTTATTTTCTCAGGAAAATAACAAACAAAGATGCAACTGAGTAGCCCACCCTTATCATTAAAACCGTATGTAGGAGAAGGTGCTGTGGCTTCAGTTCTGAAGCGTTTGACCTTATTGGGATAGAGATACAAAATACTTTTATTTGTTTGCAGATTTTAAGATAAAAAGCAGTACATCTGAAAATACAAACCTAAAATTCCTCTTCTTACAAATGATCTTGGGAGATTAGGTATAAGAAAAAAATGAAAGAGGCAGAGAAATGAATGACAGATATGCAGGTTCTGTGAATAAAGAGCTAAGAAAAGACCTATGGAAATAATTGATTTTTCTGATTCACGACTGACATTTCTTAAAAATCTCCAAGTAATTTGTTGTCTACCTGAACCTCTCCCCGCCCCCCCCATTATCCACGAATGAAACAAAAATTGCTTAGGATTAAATAAAAGTGTTCAAATTTTTGTAATTTTTTAAAGTGTGATTCCAGGTATTTTCTGAGACTTCAAAAAAATAAAATAAGAACTTGCAAACAAAGGTTTTGATTCACAGGGACTTAAGCAGCACTGTTAAAACTGAAGAAAGAAGAAGTAGTAATGGCGGTGCCTTATACAAAATGGAGCAGGAACAAGCTCTGGGTTGTGGAAAACCCAGGTTCAGATTTCACCTCTACCAAAGCTGCAGTACAGACATTAATCTAGCTCTCCTTTCTTATCCTTAAGTAATTTATTCAGACAGACATTCAATAAGATTTTGATTACATGTTAATTATTGAACTTGTTACAAAATGATGTCTATAGGCTCCAGCTGAGATCAGGGTCCCATGTACACCAGACAGCGTTAAAGAGATGACCTTACTCCACATAATGGAAAGTGAAGATCTGCATCCTGTTCTTAAGCTGTGGCAATGCACAGAAAGGCTAAACCTTTCTTGTTTATTCGAAGCAATCCCTGGAAACTGAGGTCAGAAATCCCAAGTCCTGGTTCAGTGGCTTTTCTGAAAAATATTCCACGATACACGCTATGAAGACTCTCTCTGATGTCCCTCCACCCATTTGCTCCATGAACCGCTAGTGCTGAGACTCCAGGAAAGCTCTGACCAGATAACCTTGATTGACAAAACATCTTACGTGCACAAGGGCAAGGTAAACTTCCCCGGACCAGTCTGCGGTGCCATAAATGTTTGCAGGATTGACTGTTCCCTCCAGAGGCTGCCCCATGCTTCACCGTCCTTGCTGCATACAAATGAAGTCACTCCACAGCACAATGGAGTGCATATGCTGTGGTGTGACCTCCTGTTTGGTGACATCCATCAGTGAAATGTTCTGTGGTAGCGGCTGTCTGAAAATCATCTGGTACATGAATTTCTACTCTGATTTCACTGAAGTCCAGTCAATAAGGGCACATAGCTTTAGTGTTCTCAATACCTGTTCCGTGAATAAAGTAAATGAAGTATTTACACAGAATTTTGTGATTCTTTTTGAAGGGTCTGACCAGAAATTGGAACATGTCAGGAGCTAGAAGGAGGGGAATACTGACAGGCAGCATTGCATGCACATAAGCTGCAAAGTCCTCCCTTCTGGGTAGAGGAAAAGGAAAATCAACCCAAATATGAATGAACTCTTAGAAAATATCTTGAAAGATTCATTTGACATAAGTTAGTATTGATGCTGGACCCTAGTGAGCATGTAATTCTGGTTAAATTAAAGGAGCATTGCAGAAAGGTGTTCAAATATAAGTATATATCATAGCTGTAACTGTATTTGCATAGGAACATGTGAAAAAAGTTCTCTGGGTAAAATACTTTTAAGTATATTATGGAGGAATTTTATTTTTCCTATAAATTAAAACCATAAACCAGCCCAATTACTTTTTAATTATGGAAAGATTAGGTAGCAAGTGGAAACAATTGCTTATTTCATATTATAATAAGAAAACTGGGGCAAATCAAATTAAAGTGCAAGTAAGAGATTCAAAACAAAAGGAGATTCCTCTTTACTGAATGTGTCGTTAAGTGTCCTGGCTATTGAAAAATTTACATGACTAATTGGAAAGTTTCTGAAACAAATAGCCATTAAAGCTAATACAGAGCTATCACACTGGGATCAAAACAGACCCAATGCTCCCGGTGGTAATACTGAGAAAATATCGTATATGCTTGTTATTTTCTGCAGCTCATTCTTAGGTATTGTCTTTTAGTTACTCTCACAGACAGGACGTGTGGCTTTGTAAGAACAGCAGTGCCTACGTGAGGCTGTAGGGTTATTACTCCTAAATGTTGTGTTATTTTTCTTAAAGCATGCTTCTGCTAAAAAACAATGCAACAAGATAAAAACAATAGTAGCACACTCAGAAGAAAAAAAAAACAGTGGCTTTAAAAAAACCTCACAAACCTCTGGGAAATGGAAAGAAGATTTTGTCAAAGACCTCTTGTTCATTTTAAAAATCAGGAAGGGTGTTATGTTTTGCTTCACAAGGTTTTACATAGGACTGAACAGACAAAATGGCTAAGAGCAGAGACCAGATCATTTTAAACGAGCTATTCACATGCTTACTAAATAGATACATGTCCTACATCAGGGACAAATGATAGTAACCCTTCCCCTTCTCCAAGTTTTTTATTCTGATAAAAGTGTGAGTAAAAGATAACCATATCTGCTCATGCTTATTACTGTTGTAGTGAGAAACAGACATTAAAACAGTAATTTACTTTCCAGCTACAGAAGTTATATGGTAGTGTTCAGTGTTCAATAAGAGATTGTTATTGGAGATCAAACATTAAAACTGGTCGGTGCCCTGTCTTAAAATCCTTCATCTTCTCTCCAGTTCTCTTAATTTTTGAGCCTATCTTCTTTCCTAACTCCTCTTTTCCAGCTGTCCACAATTATAAAAGTAAACGATTCCAATATGACGCAAAAGAGTAAACAAACCCTTACCCTGCAATTGTTCTAGGCACTGTGAAAGAACAAATAATCGTTTTGACAGGTAGACAGGAGACAGGTCAAAGTGATCTGCTGAAAGTCCAACTTTAAGAAAGGTCAGCAATGTAAAGCTGCTTCCTCCTTTATTTTCTTCTACCTCTTTGTTTTCCTTGCTTTCCCTTCCTCCTCTAAATTTCAGGGTGACCCAACAGCACTCACAGATACTGAGCTAAAATAATCAGTGACTTTGTTCATAGAAAACCACTTCATTTCTAAGGCAGGTGCAGCAGAAATATACGATCTTTATTTTTTTAAATAGTAGTATGAGATGCCCTTGATTTTGCATAATGGTATAAAAAGCCATTGCCATTGTATTAAAAAGTTACGATAAAATACACCCTGAACAGTAACTTCTTAGAGAGATAGTAGCAAGTAACTTTCCTCTAAGATGAAAAGTTTAGACACTGGAATGAGAGAACTCCAGTTCACCAACCTTTTCTTTCTGCTTCTCACTATTGCAAGAAGAGCTCCCATGCTGTTAATGGAAGGTACATGCTTTGAAATAATGATTCAGAGCCCTAAAATAGGCAGAGTAGCTTTAAAAAAATCATGCAAATACTGCAAAATATTTATAGAGACATCTAAATTTGTTACATGTATACCTTTATGTGTCTATATGTATAAACATATTAATTTATATCTAAATGTGGTTTTTAAGCTCATGTGTATGCAGATACATGTATACACTATTTTTTTATAAAACAAGTATATATTTATGTATGTTTATACACAAATACAGATATATACAAATAATATGTGTTTTATTCTTCTAAAGTACCTCTTGTCTCTTGTTCTGAAAATTCATTCACATTCTTAATTTTTTGCCCTTCTCCAGGTTATGAATCTTAGAGTTTTCTCCATTCTAATGGCAAGTGGCACCATGCTGAAACCCTTGCTTTCCAGCAGCCGGCCTTTTTTAGCTGATATTTGGATAACCTTATCCTGATCTGGGGACAAGGGGCAGCTGGGACACTTTTTCTGGCACTCAAGGCCTGGTGTGATCCATGGGGGACTGCAGCAGGAGCTGGGGCAGGGAAAAGGCAGTTCCTGGCCACAGCGTCCTGGGAGCAGGGTGGTGGCTGGATGTCCTGTTGCCCTCAGACCAGGGCTGCCACGTGGGAAACGAAGGTGTCAGGGTGCACTGAAGGCCTGGTGCCGGGCACAAACATGACATGGACTTGGTGTGTTCCTGCCTGTGTATGGAGATGGGTTCCAGGAGGCACCACCAACACACATTAGAGACTTTTGTATTTTGGAAGCTCTCAACTATACATTTGCTTGTGCTATTATTTCTCATGCTGGCTGGCTTAAACTACCAAGGGTAATTCTAGGACAAGCTACAATTACAATTTCTTTATGCTGTGTAGACATGACCTTTGACTATTTGATTGCAACTGGCTCTGGATCAGGGCCCACAGCCAAAGCTGTGTCGCTAGCATAACATGCAACACTCTCTGCAGAGCCTCCAAGCATGAGCCATCACCTCTCTGATCTAAAATACACATAATTGCAATGAGCTGGGAGATCCTCCAGCATTTCACAGCATATAGAAGAGATTTATTAACAAAGATTTTTCTGTTTGCAGATACAGAAACTCACAGAAGGCCCAATTCTTAGCTTGCATAAAGCAGTGAAGCTTAATGTATGAAGAAGGGATGAAACTGTGGTGTGCATGTGCGTGCATTGGAGACACACTGTTTCCATGTACCACTTGACAGTTCTATTAGGATAGATCCGTGAAGGAGCTGGGAAAAACTAACAAAAAAATTGTGACTTTATAGTCCAGTATAGGCTAAAATACAGCTATTAAAAAAGTTGATTTGGGCATTCCACATTCTGTTGTTAGATAAATGTGCGTCCTGCCTTGTACATACAGCATGATGGGAAATTCCTGTTAGTTACTCATACATACACCAGAACTACAATTCTGAATTTGTGGAATAATTGTAGCTAAGACTAGTTCAGCAACCAGAGAAATACAGGGGCTTTGTCAGCATCTCAGCTTTAGGCACAACATAGGGCTGTCTGGATCAGCGAGACTGTGCGTTCAGCTCTTCTACACTGTGCAAGCTGGTGACCAGCCTACTCTGACTCTAACAACATAGTCAGCCTGTCAGAGGAGCACTGCAGCTACCAGTACATTGAATATCATCGAAGCTATCAGCGTCAAAGTACTAAACCCCAAAATTTCTCTCAAAAGCAACTTCCCTGTCCAAATCTACGTAATCTTATTTATCTGTCACACATGCTTTTTAAAAACATCAACCCATTAATTTCAACAGGGTCAGCTTCACACTCACTAAAAGGGAACGGGACACAATGAATAGGTTTGGGTCAGGCACAGTAAAATATTTATGACCTTTTTTCCCTGTTGCTGTTACACTCCAAATGCATGTTATGTGAGTAGATCTCGTTAGACAAGCAGGCATTTGCAAAACATTGCAAATGCAACAGAGTATAATAAGTACACTTCCAGAGAGGATATTCTAGTACCCTCCAGGCCTTGATTGGGCAGCTCATTTAAACATCAGGTTAAATCCTGCTTAAGTGAAGTGCCTTATAGAAGTTTTTCAGCAGTGCTCTTAATGGCTGCAAAAAAAAAAAAAAAAAAGAAAAAAAAAAAAGAAAAGAGACAGGAAACCGAATGAAGTCAGTTCTTATTTTCTTTCCCTTTTTCAGCTAACCACCCTAAGAAACCTTGTCCTCATCCCCCCCACCCGACACATGAATTCTGCATGGACTTAAAGGGAAATACTTATTTCCTTCTCCCTCTCCTGCCAAATGTCACATCCTCTGATGTGACCACCACTACCGTTTACTTGTACGGTTTTTTGTGCCTCTGGCTCCATCGAGTCCAAACCTTACGCCCTTTCTGCCTCTCCATTCAGCTCGGGCTGAGATTTTCCGGCGGGAGCCGCTGTGGCCAGCTGTGGCCAGCTGTGCCAGCCGCTGCCCCTGCGGAGCGAGTGCCCGGCAGGTGGCACTCGGGCTCCGCCGCCGGTCCCGCCGCTGCGGCCCGGCCGGCAGCAGGGAAAGGACGACTGCAAACACGGATTTTATCGCTGGGGTAGAGGCAAAGAGGCCCTTTCTGTGCTTAAATTATTAGCAGCATCTGTCGTGAGCGCGTTCGTGTCGTTCAGGGGACGACAGCTCAGGGACAGCCCGAGGGGGCTGTGCAGCCGCAGGGCTGCAAGGTGCACCCCTCCTGGAAGGAGTCAGGGCTTATGTCTAAGCATATGTAATATCACAGCAAACCGTCATGGAAGGGGAATTTAAAACGTAGTTATTATCCTCAGGAGGAAATCTCTGCATCAAGAGGGGAATATATGTGCATACTGTAACTCCTATTAGTGTTAATGGGAATTATGTGTGTAAATCCCCAAATCCCAGCATACAAAGATGAGAGTGTCCCCATAAGGGTCTGAAATACACATATGAATTAAGCCTGACTGTTGGGAAACTCATAATGCTGTGGCTGTTATTATAAATTTATACTTACTAGGACTAAGTTTCACCTGAAACAACACAGCCTGAAGTGTTATTTGTTCCAGCAAATTATTTTGTTAGAAGTGATAATCAGTTCACAGCAGGACTGCGAGAGGCTACTCAGATTGTTGACGATTCTGGGTCCCATCCAGCTTCAAGCAGCCTCTGAAGCAGCTCCAAAAGCCACAGAGGGGACTCCCAAACCCAGCTCTTCAGGGAAACGCAGCCAGGGCAAAGCTGACTGTTCACGGCCACTTCCCAGGACAACCCTTTCCCAGGGGCAGAGTTACCTGTTCTGCCAACTGCACCCCCACCCCCAAGTACAAACAATAGGCGAGACGCAGCAGAGGTGCTGCTGTTCCCAGCCATGGAGTATTTTGCCAGGTGGATGAGATTTTTTTCTTATGAGCTAAGTGCCTAAGACACAGTCTGCAGTGGAGGAGGAGCTGCAAATCAGTTCTTCTTGACTTACTGGGCCACTCTGTAGTTTATTTCAGGAATTGTGTGACCTAAGGGTATGCCTTCCATTAGCATCACCTTTGAATTAGGAAGATGCCTTTCACAGGAGCTTTAGTCCCACGTTTATCATCTCAACCTCAGATCAAATTTAATCCCTGGGTATGCCTCCTCTCAAGGCTGCACATGTTCCCTGTGTGCTGGGAGAAAGGAAATCCCGCCCTGACCCTCAAGTATCAGCAGCTCTTGGGTGAGTAGTCATAGCACTACAGAAGTGATGCCATGGGGTTGGGGGGCTCCTAATGGGGAAATATGACTAAAGCAGCCACAGCCACGGCTTCAGCCTGCCCTGTGTCACCATCATCTTACTATATGGCTCAACACCTTAAACGACATGAAAGTAGAGAACTGGTGTGGAGGGCCTGAGCCAGCAGTGCACGCATTGCAAGGAGGTGTCCCCTTGCCAGGGGTGTCCATCTTACACACCTCATGGATGCAATGATGCTGGGTGCCAGCATGAGCCTCAGGGTCACTGTGTATAGGGACTGCCACAACCATGGTGGGAAACACCTGCCCAACAGCCCCTGATCCCCTCCCACTCTGTCATATTTTCTCCTCCTTCCTGTCTCTTTTCACATCAGTGCCCAGACTCTTCATTCCCCTTGATTAGCCCACTTGAGAGTAGCCAAGTATGCTCTTTAATCCTGTGCAGCTCCAAGGTTAGGCTAAAGCAGACCTACATGTAAAACCACCCTTGATTTAAATACCACTCATAGAGACAGGGAGTTGCTTTATTTTGAATGGTTCCTTAATCTATTGAGTTATTTGGAATAGCACAGTTAATTATTTTTAAACCCCACTCTCCTACTTTAAGCCTGGGTGTGACTCCAATAAATTCACTTTTGCATCTTGTAATGGAATAGAAGTATTGCCAGTCCTCATTAAAAACACCACAAAAGCCACAGCAGCAGCACTGTGTTCCTTGTAATGATTTGTTTCACTGTTAGATCAAATGGTCTGTTGACAATGGTTGACTGCAACCGACAGCCTCCTCTAATAAGATAAAGAAGTCGTACATTTTATTGATTATAAAGCAAATTGGGTTTTTGTCCCTTTAAATTTTTTATTGGCTACAAAATGGAGGACTTATGCCTTTGAAATTGCAGCTTGCCATGACATTACAATGAATTATAATCCTAACCTATTCATGCTTCGTCAAAGGCCTAATCCATTTGCCTGCCTTGCAAGCATGTTGTAAAATTCCCTGCATTTACATACATATTTTCAGGAGCTTTTTATTCAAGAACTGCAGCAGACTCGAGAAAGGGAAAGGGGCTGAATGGGCAAGAATTCTTGAGATCCTGGAATTTTAAGAGTCTTGCAATATCTCATCACAAGCTACAAGCTTGAGGTAGACATTTTCAGATAAGGTTCTTAGTTTTTCATTACACAGGAGGTGAAGCTTTTAATTCCTTCTGGCTTTGAAGATCTATGTTGCTGAACATCCTGGGAATGGAGCTCATATTGCCAAAATAAATCTAACACTTTCTAGATCAATATTTAGGGTCAGGTCTTATAGAAGTTCAAGGCACAGCAATGAGCTCTTTAAAGCAACCATCAAAAACAGCACCCCCAAATCTGCTCTCAGCCTCTCTTGCAACTCCAGATGTCTCCCTGCCTGGTGCCAAGCTGTGCAGGCACCTCCAGCTCTGCCTGTGCCTTTGCACAGAGTGGAGCAGGTTACATGGGGATCTGCAGCACCACAGTGCCCGAGTGGTACCCAAGCCCTCTGCGTGTCATCGTTCAAAGGGGGAGGCCAGTGAACACCTATGACCACCAGGGCAGAGTACCTCACAACCACCACAGTGTTAACTTTACTCTCCTAACATAATGAGAGAGGGAGAGATTTGCTTTGTGCTTCCCTGACACATCTTTGCAGATAGGAAAGCTGGAGCACTTGACTGGCAGTAAAGCTGCTCAGCTGGGACAGTGGCAGGGAGGGTCCTGACTTCTGGTCTCTGTTGTCTCGCTCTTCCTGCTCTTTTCCTGCTCAGCCCTGACAGCTGGACAATATAAATGGGGAGGAGTAAGGGGAAGAGGAAAAAAATTCTTGGAAGGAGCTGTCAGAGCACAGACTTCCACCTCCTGGCTCAGTGCACTTCCAAAGGGAGAGGCATTCAGGCCCTTCTTGGCACTATGACTTTTTGCTTGCAGTAGCTGAGATTTGTCAGGAACAAAAAAGCCCCTACTCTGTTGAGTCCCAGCTCATGGGCGGGTGCCTGGCAAATGCTCCCAACAAGTAAAAGATGCAGATCTGAACCTTTACAGAAGCTGCAGCATGCTGTACCCAGATCCACTGTTCCCAGCTACTAGGCACTTAGGTGTGAGTGGATCAGTGTCACCATTGCTGTTGGCTATGAATTAAGAGGGGCAAAACCAGTCCTTGCTCTGTTATTAAGCAACTGAATGCAGGTTACATCTCCTAGAAATGCTGGATTCAGCACACATGACGGCAGTTGCCTTCCTAGCAATCATCTCTGCGCTGAGAGGACAGACTATCCCCATGCTCCTCCTTTTTCAACCTTGTTATATATGAGAAAACAGTATAAAGTGTCAGATACCACACTATCCTAAAAAACACCAGTCTGGACTGAGTATTTTATCTAGATGACCCTTTTCATGTTCTCCTCTTCAGCCTCTTTCAGTAACGAGAAAACCAAACACACACACTCAGACACACAGAGTCCACAGCAGGTGACAGGTCTGCATTGGAATCTCAGCTTCCAGCTGCATTAGGGTGGGCAGTTCATGAGCTGCTGCCTGCAAAGCGATGAGGCACCACAAACAGCTGCTACGGGCCTGCAGCGGTCATAGGGCTTTCACCTCCCAGGGACCTCTGTCCCCATGTGGAGACCAGCTCCCAGATCAGCATGTCTAGTCTATTGGTCTGGAAATGGGACAGCTGAAACACAGCTCCTCCACGTAGCCACATTTCTACAAGTGGTGACCAACTGATTAAGCCCATTGTTTGGCACTTAAATACCTTACTCTACTTTAAAATTAGTGTCTGAAGTGGTTTTGTAACTCCAGTATTGATTTCAGTGACAGTGTTTGAGCTTAGGAGGCAGGTTTGAAGATTTTGGCCCAAATACATGTATTATTACCAGGTAACAGCCTTTCACTCAAAGAGGATCAGTTAAAATAAGCTCTCAGTACAACAGCTCGTACTGTCTCTGTCCTACAGGGCTTGAAAGTCCTTTGGTTTCCTGTTTGTTGATCGAGTTCTTTCACCAGTGCTCAATTCAATCAAAGGGAGGAAAAAAAAAAATTAACAGAGCTTCATAGAAATATTGCATTCTTTCCTAGAGTGGAGGCAAAACAAACAGAAGTTTAAAGTAAACAGTCTCTACTAGCAGATCTTTCCCCCTTTTATTGCATGAATTACAATGCCCTTCAGCCAGCAGAAGGCAAAGAAAGCTCTGCCAGGAAAGAGAGTTATTTGAAAAAGTTTACTTTAGACTTCTGTTTGCTTTGTTGTGCACACACACACACACAAAAAAAAAAAAGAAAAAGAAAAGAGAGGCTTTCTTCTTCCATTTTAGTGCTAGGTAGAAAGAAAGTGCATTTCTCTTTATCGACTTGTATACGGCTGGCAGAAGTAAAACCAAGTTTCCTCATGGTCATGCCTCTGTGCTTAACCATGATCTGGAAGAACACTAAGAGATAAAGCAGGACTGTCCTGTTCACCTAGGACATGCAGACCAGTGGAAAAAACAAATGCGAGCATCTCTGATAGTTCCACTGATATAAATAAGCACAAAGCTACCAAAGACAAACAGCATCATTTTATTGTAATAAAACTGTTCAATGAACCTTTTTCTTCTAAATCTCTGTCCCTTTTGTAATGAAAACAAAGGTTGCAGTCTGTTTTCATTCACACTCCTGTAAATTTAGAGTAACTGAAAGAGAGCTAAAAAAGCTCTGTAGTTGGTTAGGACGCAAATTCTGACTAAAAAGTAAAGTGGTCTCAAAACAACCACCATCACCTTTTGTGAAAAATGTTTCAATTTCTGATCAGTTCTAATGTTTCTGTTTGAAACAGACTCCTTGATCAGAAGTTAATAAAAGCATGTCATGAGAAATACGCAGATCACTTTATGAAACACATAAGAAAAAATACGGTTGCGTCCTGAAGACTTCATAACAGGCGGAATAAAAAAAAAAGAGACAAAGGAAGACAAAAAGAGATCTCTAGCAATGTATAAGCAAAGCAGGATAAAGCTGAATACAGTTGGATTAGTGCAGCGTGAGTTTGTTTTTAAAGTACATCCCTTCTCTGCACTTCTACCCTCTCCCGTCTGCCCCACGGCCCTGACCTTGTTCCTCCCCATTTCAAAAGAGCCGTCCATCCTTATTTCCCTTCTGACCTGCATTCCTCACTGCTGGCTGTAATGTGGCGATAAAGGCACCAGTAAACCCAGCCAGCTTGCCTAAGATGAGAAGATACGGAGTGTGATGTTAGCAAATTAACTGATTGGGATAAAACAAAAGGGAAAAAAACCGTTGTGAGGAAGCTGAGAACTTTTGAACCCATTTAAACAAATAAGTGGCAGAGGAGCAGGTTTGTCTTTCACAGGAATCTCGTCTGCAAGAGCCAAGCCAGAGCTTGGAAGCTACAATCAGATGCAGCCTCTGAGAGAAGCCCCTGGTAGAGGAACAGGGATGTTTAAGAAAGAGGAGTTCCTGCCTTTCAAAAGGCAGGACAGGACGGGACGCTCCCCACTGCCGTTTGCACTGCTGCAGACCTGTGCTTGGTACCCTCAGGTTGCTTCAAGTCTGAAACACGTGCAGAGAGACAATGAAGTCTCTTTGTGTGCTGCCCTTTTGATTATGCTTTCCAGGGCCCTGGGCTAGTGAAGAAAGTGTGCTGTGCTGAAAATTGCAGTAAGGCTTTCGGATACACACAGACTCATTTATTTAGTAATATTAACTGACTTTCCTGCTTTTCCGTCGGCACTAAGAGGGTTAATACCTTCCTCCTGGGCTGGCCTCCAGAGATTTTGCTCTCTGTGGCTCCAGATGGCTTTCAGAAATCTCTAAAGTTTTGCTGCCCTCATTAGTGACAGATGTGGGAATTATAATTTGAAATTTAGGTTCACTAAAGTAAAGCATTGTGAAATCCCAGGAACTCGCAGAAGCACTCTTAAATGCGCCAGTGGTACAGATCACAGAAAACACGCTCTCACATGATGCTGAACAAGAGACTTTATTACCGACAACATCTCTTTCCTTTTTCCCCTCCAGTTGCTCTCAGGCTTCCAGCGCAGCCTTCCCTGGGAGCCTCCTGCTTGGCTCCTTGTGCTGCCCTGCAGCAGCCGCCCGCAGGGCACGCAGCTCACAGCAGTGGCCACGCCAGTAACAGGCCTGGCGCACTTTCTCCTGGGCTGAGTCTTGCATGCCTCCGCCACCCCTGCCTCAGATGCTCGCTTGCCCGTATGGCCGGAGCCACACACTAATTCTATACTGGTATCAGCCCTGCTATTTCAGTACATTTATTTCAACTGGCACCTAAAGTAACGCGAACCAGAACCCACCTCAAACACTGCTTTTGTCATAACAGCAGACAGGTTTTTTCATTACCTCCATGCAGCATGCTTGAGAACCACCTCAAGAGCATGCTTTAGTTACAAATTCCCTTCCTTTCTTCCTGCTACGGAAAGGAGAGATCCAAAGTGTGGCTGCACTCCTGGAAAGGGTGTTTGCTTTGGCAACCAGCCTGCAACACTCATCTGCAGAACCCAACAGGTAAAGCCTCTGAGGTCAGCCTGCATTGGCACTGTACAAGGCCAAATACATACAGCCCTTCACCAGCAGCTCTTGTACACAGAACAGACACTGTACAGCTGACACTTGTAACATCCTCCATTAGTATTGCTTGAATTTTGATCTGGAGAAGGAGGCCTAAAATAGCCATGCAACACGCGGTCATTTCTGAATGGGCTTGAAGTAGAAAGTACATAGTAGGGAGAATCTAGCTTTTTGGTCCTTCAAGTAGTTAAGATAACATCGACTACTTGGAAGGACAGCTTACTTTAAAAAAATAGGTTTACATAACTATTGTACACTATATATAAGTATAGGGTATGTTTCTGTTCATCCTTCTCAACACAGACATACAACACGTGCAGAGAAGAATATCTCCGAGATAGATGCACCCTAAGGTTGTCAGATCCAGAAGGATGCTACTTATTTGTATCTTAGAGCATACATATTCCATACACACATCTTTCTGAAGAAAGAAGTAGTTTTAAAGGAGAAAAACCAACCAAACAAGACCATTCGAGTCATGTGACAGTATAAACAGATCTCATAGACTTACACGGTTTCATGGAAGCTGAGCAGAACCACAGGATCTTTACCTTTTCCTCTCTTATTGTTAAGCTTTTTCCTGCTGTTTCTGGAGGATTATGCTGTCTGATTCACTAGCCTGTAATATTTTTAGCCTAGAAATATTGTATACATTCATTAAAAAGGTAGCATATAGGATATCATCGGGAGTTGCTTTAAGATTCAGTTGACTTTTTTTTTCCCCCACTTTTGTTTAGTTTCAGGAGAGACATCCTTTAAAACTGTTACCATTTGATGCTTCTCCCATTTTCCCAATAACCCATAAACCCGGTTGTGTTTCCCCCTGCATCACCTGTAAATGGTACCACCTCCTCTTTCCCATTACTATCCCCCTTCTCTTTTGTCAAGTTCACTTAATCAGACAGAGAAGCATGTGGTTCTCTAGATGATAGCTCTCAACTATACATTTTGCCCCAGAATTTATTCTTTTTTTTTTTTTTTCCTCCCATCTCTTTGAAAACTTTACATATTTGGGTTGAGAGACACTCATGCCTTTGTTTTGTTACCTACCAAGTATCACCATTTTTACCTTTGTATCCCAGTTCTTTCTCTTTTTACCTCCCTGTTGCAGCACTGAGATCCCCCACTCACTGCAAAGCCAGATGTTGCACTCCAGCCTCCTCAGCTGTATGGTTAGACTCGAAGTTCGAAGGCAACTGCAGGTAGGCTGCAGATGCTGGGTACATTGCAGAAGGGAAGATCCCTGGATAGGTACGTCCTCTTTAGTACCTGCCTGAGCAGGGTGGATACATGGCTGTGCCCCATCTCTTTAGAGAGGGGCTGTATGCACCACTGCTTCTGAGAACAAGGAGTCAAACCCTGAAGCCTTTAGGACTTATATTGTGGGCACTAAGTGCTGACTGTAACAAAGACAAACCAAAGCTGAATATGAGAAGGTAGATTACCCTTCACTAGGACATGCACTATGATTTCAGTGAGGCTATGTTTTGCTTTTCTTGCCTTCCATTTGACTCACCTGCTGAGGAGGTGTAGGAGCTGCCTCTCCCTTAGCTGGCATCTATACTAAATGGGTTACGGCTGCTACTAATTTCATTTAGGGCTTAACTCCTTGATGATGGAAGCCATGAATTGTGCACAAGAGTTTGATGAGTCCTAGCTGGTATTTGCACATGGTATTTCTGTAGCTCTCTTATGCAGCAAGGAACATATTTTTAGCTTAAGAAGTGTGACCCGATCTTTCATCACCAACATAAATGAGCTGATACTAACATGGTTAAGGTGGGCATTTATAAGTGTGTCAACAAGAGGGAAAACCTCACATACATTAAGGAAGACAGAGACAAAGTCACCACTGGCTCAGGAGTGGCAAGAAAAGCAACTTTAAGTTCACATTAAAAAAAAGAAAAAGGCTCATAACATCAGTGAATGGAAAAGAGCTAAATGAACTATTGATAATGAGAAGAAAACCCAGTGCTTGGGATCATGAGTTTATGCAAATCTGTTATTACTGCAAATTGGCATCCTAAGACCCCGATCATACAACACTTGCACATATGCTTAACTTATGTACATGAGCAGTCTCATTAATGCCAAAGACTCAGTCGTGCATAAAACTGAGCAAATCCATGAGCGTTTGTAAGACTGGGATTTAAACACGAGGGATAGAAAACAAATTTACTGTATCATCAACAATTATTTCTGAAACCCATCAGAAGCTAAGGTGGTGCCAGAAGTCTGTTTAGTGTAGAAACATTCAAAGAGAGAGAGGAGTGGGATTTTGGAGACTGCTGCCTTTAACTCAATCTATTAGGCCCAATAATAGTGGGTCAAACACAGGAGGAAAACATCCCTGCCCAGATTAAAATATAACTGATTATGGGTATTGGAGACATAGTATTTCCCATCACAATTTACAAGATAAACTGGATTGCCTCTTAAAAACACAGATTTCAAACTTACTTATTCTAAAGAACTGCTTATAATCAACTTGGATTTGACTAAATTATTCAGCAGTATATCACAAAGTCTTACAAAATTAATTTTAATGGTGTTAGGTTTATGTGGACTCAGAGCTGACTGCAGCATTTATATAAATAGTTACAATAAATACAAAGGCTTACATTGGAGGAAGGTGCCTATTGTGCTGCAGTGAAGACTGATGGCTAGTCTTAGAGCTAGTTTTAATTAGAATATTCAGCAATGCTTCAGAAAAGAGAAGAGCTCCCTTATGTTATGAAATCTGATGAAAATATGCTATTTCCTTGGGAATCCGAAAGAGTAAATACAATAAAATTTGAGCACTTACCAGCAAGACAAGGAAAACCAAAGAGCTGTAAAACAATGTCTGTAGAAGTGAAGCCTCTGCCAAATTTAAAGGGATAGCTCTCGAGAAGAATTCTGTGAAAAGTACAACTCTGCGTTGGGAAGATGTAAAAATAAGTCCTCTACAAAAAGTAACATCTTGTTATCACAAATAGAATAAGTAAAAAGTAATATTTATGTTTCATGATAATTTCTGTATGCTTTTAAAGGTGTGCATGTGTCTTGTTTTGTTTTTGGTTTTCTCCCAGTTTGAAAAAAAGTAGTACATTCCCAGCAGTCAGTTTTACTGCTACTTTTTGTTGTGTGGGTTGTTTTGTTTTCATACTTTCTGTTCTTTTCACCCAGTAGGATTGCTGCTGTCAATTTTTCTGTGTAACAGTAAAGTTGATTGAATTATGTTACCTTCCGTCGGTCACGTCTCACAGCTTGTTTTGAAGCAGCAGTTCCAGGGCCTCTGGTCTGTATGTGTGGCCATGTATTTGACTCCTGGTGAAGTGGTTGCAAGGGCTCTTGGTTCTCCATAGGGTTTGTTTGGGAGGGTTGTAATGGAAATACAGGGTCTGAAAAAGGCAGTAGGGTCTTTGAGGCACTGCAGTCTATCTGGACAGCCTGCTCAAAGCAATGGGCATGAGAGGTGAGCTGGCAGGACACCAAGCAACTTGTGAAAATGCTTTAGAACATTTGCACTTGACATTTTGATTGCAGTTAAATGGAGTATTGGTGCATTGATGACCAGCTGTTTTCAAATCTGCATCCATCTTAAAGGCTTAATTTTCTATAAAAATAGCTTTGGTGAGGTAGCATCTTCGCTTCCGTGAACTCACAGCACAGAAATGCTGCATGTCTGGAATGTATGAGAACAAAGTGAAAAGTGTAGCACAGGCTGGAGCAGGTTGTGGGCCAGGAGCCCTCCTCCCACTGGCTCTTTTCCCAAAGGAAAGTTTTAACTTTCTTCATGGGTTAAATTTTGTCTTATTTATCTCATCCATACAGCTTTTAAAGCAGGAGGTAGGACTTTTCCTGCGACTGGCATCTGGCAAGAGTGTGATTCTGAACTGGGCTTTAAGGGAACATCATGACAAAGATATAAAAAGTGGTATTACTGGTGAGAAAAGTGATGCTGGAGATGTAGCAGCCAGAGGAATCAGCCCTGCAGATATTTCTTCATTCTGCCTAATGTCACCATGTGCAACATTGCTTCATATGGCTGGTCAATAAGATGCACAGTTTGCAAATTCCTGGCTTTGGGGTACCACCATGTTCTGAGCTGAAGCACTGTGACAACTGGAGAGTGGAGGAAAGCCTGAAACAAATTTGAAAAGTGTTTTATGGTGTTTTCTGCTTCATTCCAGTAGGTAAAGAGCACAGACGATCTGTTCATCAGCACAGCTCTGGCAGACTGAACCTCCCAAAGGCTGTGATGATAATTAACTCCTAAGTGTTGTGGTTTCTTTGAAACACATTTCCAATTCTTTGAGGAAATAATTATTTCAGAATAAACCAGTTTTTCTTAATCCAGACCTTATTTATTATATTCTGAAGCACACCTTGAAATGCAACACTGAACACAAATTTCTCTTTGATTGGTTTAATGGAAACAATTTCTCCCTTCAGCAAGCACTTGCTTTCAGAGAGAAACCTTAACATTTTACTTTTTATCTGTCTTGTCAATCATTGATTTTTTCTTTTTCCTGTTGGCCCCACCTGCAGATGTCATATACCTCTCAAAAGCATGTAATCTGAAAAGTTGCCGAACAACGTTTTTATTTTCCAAACCAGTTGACTAGTTACCAGTTGCTCTGACAACTATGTCACAAAAATTTATTTTTGGAAAACCAGTTTGTTCAGCTGATGCACAGCACTTGAGTGCAAATTTGCTTAACAAAATAATAACTAATGCCCAACTGTTATTTTTCTGATTTCATATCATAAAGTCATAGAACAATTCAGGCTGGAAGGGACCTCAGAGGATCAACTCATCCACCTTCCTGTTCAAAGCAGGGTCAGGTATGAGATCAAGTTGCTGGGGGCTTTAGAAATCTCCAAAGATTTTAACACAACTGCACAACCTCTCTGGGCAACCTTTTCCAACACCTGACTATACTCATGGTGAAAAGTTTTTTCCTCCTATCTTTCTGAAATCTTTTTTTTTTCAGTTTATGTCCATTGTCTCTCCTCCTCTCTCTCTGCTGGGTTGGGGCTCATGTTACTAAGGGCTGTGAAAAATAAACCCTTTTTATTTCTCATCAGTATTTTTGTATGCATTAGGGATGACAATTATAATATCCTTTAGGTTCTAAGGCAATGAATCTAAACAAAATTTTTCTGCTTCTTATGTGCCGTATCAAAACATGAAAACTCATCCTTGCATGTAAGGAAAACAGAGTTTCAACGAAGATCTGACCCAGAGACTAGAGAGCATGGTTTTCCTATAAAAGATGTGCTTTCATTAAGAAGACTGTTGTAACCTAAACAGTTTATGATATCTTTTCTTTCCAAGGAACTTTTTCAATCTCGCTGAGCATGCTGAAGTCATTATATAGTTACTAGAGATGCTCCTTTGTACAGACAGACTTACTATATGTTACATTTCTGCAGGAGATTAAAAATGATGTATTAGTAGATATCCTTCTAAAAATACTCTTTTAAGTAATATGGATCTGCACCTTCCCAAACAAAGAAGAATATATACAACAGCAAAGGAAATACAGAAAACAATTCAGAGCAAATAATACAAAACCATGAGAACTTTTACCACTGTATTTATTTAAATGAAGGGAAATGTCAAAATGTGAAAGCTAAGCACTTCAGTTTATTCACATATTGTACATTCAAAGGACCGAGAAATATTTTTTTCAGAAAAAAGAGACTCATTTTGTGGTTTCAAAAATTTTGACGAAGACACGGAATGTACTTAATGAAGCATGTCACTGCAGTGCATACAATGAAAGGCTTGTGTATACAAAAAAAAACCCCAAAAAACCAACTAAACAGATTTGACCATTAAAAAAAAGTTTCCTTTAATATAAATAAAATTCAGAGTAGTGCTTTATTTTAATGGACATTACAACAGTAGGATTTATTAACAACAACATATTTACAGTGCCTCACTGGTAAAAATAGTGGACTTCATCTGAGATCTTAGACACTTCCTGAGAAGGCAATGTGGACTGAGGATTGCTCAGCACTTCACATAAGCTAGGGGCTAAAAGGGTGAAATTAAAGCATAATTTTAAAATAAGCAACATGGCAAAGGTGGAACTGCTGATGCATCATGTTTATGTCCTGATCCAGCAAAACTTGCACTTCAAGTACTCCCCTTGATTTCAGTAGATCTATGTATGCTCCTACGGTTAAATGCAGGGTGTTTCAAAATCTGGAGCCTCAGAGGAAGACAACTGCTTGACTCAAAGATGCTATGAGAAAACTGCCGTAATTACCATTTTATGTGGTATGGAGGCATACGACCTTGAATTTAAATTTGTATTCTTCTGTATGGGTAATTTCTAGCACTTTATTTTCATTTGGTCCTACAAGTTCTGGATTCCAAATATCTCTATCAAGTGACAAACTTGTGAAAGCATCTCCTTCCCAGAGCCTCCAAAATCATAGTGCCAGTTTAGCAGATCTCAGTCTTTTTGTCAATTAAATAAAACAAGAACTAGATCTTTTTCAAAGTATTCACAAAATAATGTTTCACTTATAAAATGGCTGTCCCAGCATTCTTGTATCAGATCTGACCTCAGCTCTTTAGATCTAAACAGTTCTCTAAAAGTTATAAAAATAAAGAATTGATTAATATACAAATATATATTTCAGTGATAAGAGAATAATATTAAACAAATTCCTTTTTTAATCTAGTTTAAATTAAAATAAATGTTTTCAAAAGTCTGGGCTGAAGCAGATCTTTATCTATTGACTCTTTAATGGAACCCATTCCCTACAGATGGCCACATACAACTTAATGTAAGAAGCTCATTACTACAAAAAGACAGTGAACATGTTTCCACTAGCAAAGCTATTCATAAAATCTGCTGTGCCAGTTGGTTTTTGGTATCTTGCTTTCAAGAAGTTCAGATATTTCTAATATTAGAAGCAAACCCTAAGTAATGAAAAGTCTTGAGCTTCTTTAGAAATTTACTTCTTTCCCTGGTCTTCGTTAATATTTGGTTTGCAATAATCCAGTTTGGTTTGTATACTGTTTGTATACAGCATAATATAAATGCTCCGAATGAATGCACACATATGTATAAAACAGTCAGTGATTGAGTTAAAAGACATGGCTGCTCACTGGGTCATTTCGTACTTTCACAATACCACATTTTTCTGCAATATCCATGACAACATCATCTAGGTTGTTCCCTTCTTCCACTGAGATGCTCATGCATGTTTTCCTTCCATTTATCGCAAGCAGCCGAAACAGCAAGGAACATTTTTGAACAACCTGTAATACTCTTCCTGAATCTGAAATAAAAATATTGAATTCAAATATTAAATAGATTTATTAATAGGTCTATAAGTCTTTAAGCTCATTTTGTATTGTTCCTGTCACTAGGTGTTTTAAGATGGGGCTGCTTTTGACTTTAGGAGAGAATACTGAAGAATGTACCATGTCAGGATAGTGTGAGTGAACCCTGCTGCCAGCTGGAAAGACTGGAATTAAGTTTAGTTGTACACATTGCTTTATTTCATCAGGTTAATGGCACTATAACTAGTTTTAAAATTTTAAAAAACATTTTTCCACGTTTCATACATTGGTTTTAAACCTGGCAGGAAATACGTGAGAAGGTAAAAATTGGTTAGAGATTCTGTCTCCACTGAAGGCAATAGCAAAATTTTCCCTCTTCCCTTCTCTCCCCCAGCAATGGCACAAGAATTTCCTCCCTTGCTCTGATGAAACACTTGCACCACAACTCCACTCCAGGGCTGGGCACCTGCCTGTGTAGGTACATGAGACTGCCCAAGTCAGATTCCCACAAGGAATGGGGCACTTACCTTCCTAGACAACACGCAAAGAAATATGAAGATGAACATCCCCTGGAATGCGTTGAAGATTGTAAAAAGATATGCAGTAACCACAGATCCCTGGATGACATGGAGGACCCCAAAGATCCAGGTAGCTCCAAGGAGGAACAGGAGAGCAAGAGCACCTCGGGCACAGGATCTAGAGGGAACATAGTGAACAACATGCGGACATGTACCATTTTCCTTCCTTCACTGTCCTGGCTGGTGAATGCTGCCCAGGCAATTTTTGCACAGCTGCAAGGGCCTGGGAAGCGCAAATGCATGGGCTGCTCTTTAGGGTGTGCTGTAGCACTGCGTCACAAGTCAGCTCACATAATCACTGCAGAAGAGCAAAGGAGTAAAACTGGAGGGCCTGAAAACACTGGCTTCTTTAATCTTCAGATATGTTTTCTCTGGTGTACTGCAGCACCATATGATTTGATTTAAATCTACTGTTAGTGTAATTCCCCAAGGAAAAACATATGTCTGTTATGAAGCATTCCCCCACTTTTCCTCCTCCCCCTTATCTTCCTCAAAAAAATAACCCAGAAAAATGTACAGTATGCTCTTAGGTCAGTACATGTACATGACATCAAAGGGTTCCCAGGCTGCCTCTCAGGTTCTCTGCAGAAGACGGTGCCAGTTGTAAAACTAGACTTTCTTTCTTTCATTCTTTCTCTTAAAAAAAAAAAAAAAAAAAAATCTTGTTTTTAGAACACAAATGCTCTAAAATAGTTCCTGGGTCAGCATATAGATGCTTTAAAATTATAGAAACTGATTGGCTATGATTTTTTTTTCCAAGATGCTGTAGAGTCCTGCTCACAGGCTTGAGCAAATTACAGCATGTTGTCTTGAAAACGAAGCCACTGATTACTTTCTTATTCATTCTCAGCCCAGTCGTTGCAGGACTTCCTTTGAACAACAGACATTTTTAGCACTTTTCTTCTGAAAATGAATAATTTTCAACTTCATTAAAACTAGCTCACCACATGAAGCTATGAAGGGTGAGGAATAAGAGAAAGTAATCAATCAAACAATTGCTAAATCCTAACTATAAATCTAGTGCAATGCATTGAAACTGCAGGAGTGTTCCTAAGCAACACAAACAGTAAGTTGTTTTCAATGTTCCCTGTAGTACACTTCAGCTTTTCCTGCACAAACGGTTTTCAAGGTCCCTATAAATCAGTTTTAAAGAGAGTGAGTTGATGGAAAAATCATAGCAGCATGCAAAGTAAAAATCCTGGAGAGAATCTCCCCACCCCCCCAATGCCACAGAAGCACAATATCCTACTGTAGACTTTTTACAAGTAACATGAATGGCTTGATTCTCTTATCACCAAATTCCTTGTTACTTCATGGCAAATATTTTGGTTCCAATTCAGGCATAAGTTTTGAAATCTGGTTTGGCTTGCATAGAGGCTGTGGAAAGTACTTAAGAAAAAAGGACAATTACTTTTTTAACCTTGCCATCAGCCTTTACTCTCTGGTTGATACAGGCCACTGGAATTCATCATACACCTCTCACACAACCCCAGTGACACTGTATAAGGTATTGTTCGATGGGAATAAAGATTGCAAAATCTACCTCCAAATCTATATGAGGGGATAACAGGGGGAAAAAAGAAAAAAAGAAAAAAACCACAGTTTATTTTTCTACAAATCTTCCAAAAATTAAACTGTTCTTTTTGAATACTCCCTTTCATCTGTGGCTGTATTTAAACTTACAGAATGTAGAATTTGAATTAGATGGCAAACTTACCTTATATTTTCATAACAACTAACTTCTGGCTTTAACATTGCAGTGTGTCGAAATACTTTATAAATAATCACTCCAAAAGCCAACAAATTGACCTGGGGGGAGTGAAGAAAGGCACTTTTAGTTCAAACCAGGATGCTTCTGAATTTCTGTAACTGTTACACATTCAAATGAAACAAGTCAGATAAAGTTTCTGTGTATATGAAACTTACAGAATTCAGTGCCGGGAGGGGAAAAAACCTATCCTTTTCTGATCCGCTTCTATTAAAAAAATATAAGCCCTGTAATAAACATCGATCACACAGGGCTGTAACTCTACCTTATCTCAACAGTATCACTACCGAAAGTCTGCAAATGTTTATTGATTTTATTGGTAAATCTCTTTGATTTCCTGCTGAGATTTTTTTTTCCCTCTAAGTAGAGATGTTAAAGAAAAAGGAAAGGGACAGGGAAAGGGAAAGGGGAAGGGAAAGGGAAAGGGGAAGGGAAGGGAAAGAGAAAGGGAAAGGGAAAGGGAAAGGGAAAGGAAAAGGAAAAGGAAAAGGAAAAGGAAAAGGGAAAGGGAAAGGAAAAGGGCCCCTCGTCCCCGTGTATTTTTTTTATTGTACTATATCACGTGGATCTTGACAAAATGTATGTCTTTTATTGCTGAATAACATTAATAAGATCATATGTTCTAAGATCTTAGGGGTATGAAAACTTTAAAATAGCACAAAAAAACTTTGAGGTTTACACAAAGAATTTTTAAGAAACTAACTTTGGTTGAAAGGCTCCATGCTGGGTATTCTCTCTAATATTTTGTGTTTGTTTCATAGGTGAATAATTTCAGTATGTTTTTTCCTGACTTTGTTATAATGGCATCGCTTTGAGTTTGAAACAGAAAAAAGCAACTAAAAGAAGCACTTTTGCAAATGATGCTCAATTGGGGTTCTGAACCTCTGTCTGCTCAGCTAGGCTTCACTGATCTTTCATTTAAATTTATACAGCATTCCTCTAACAACGTGGATGGGTTTGCTTTCTCACGTTTCAAAAAAATTCTTATCTTGCTTTGAAGCATTTAACATCAGAATCTATCAAAAATGTTAGTAAATGGACAAAATTTTAGCTGGATGTCATCCAGATACTATTTGTAGATCTTCACTATAATCCCTTGGTTGGTTCCTGTGGGCTTCCAGCTGTAGACCGAATAGAATTAATGTCTTCCCCAACTTGTTTCTGCAGAACGACTGTGTGGTTTTCCTCCCTCCTTCTTTTTCTTTAAAAAAAATTCTCAGAAATGAAAACAAAAGGCTGCTGTAGGAACACAGCATCAATTTAAAAAGAATCACTTGCAAAAGAATCACTTGCATTTGTTAACACTTGTTATGTATGTCCTTAGAACATTTCTGTTATGTAAAGGGGGGAGTATCTGATATTAAATGCAGGCTCAGCTTTAATTAGCTGCATGCTCATACTTTAATACAGCATAATGTATTTACAATTTGATAAGACAGGAGATAGAGCTGATTAGCAGTTTAGGGAATTAATCCTTCACTGAATACCTTGTACTTGCGCTGTTTGTGAGAGCTATTCTGAAGCTCCTTATATTTAAAATTGTAATCTATAATATCTCCTAAACCAGCAATTTTTCAAAGTTAATTATAAGTCAGTCAGCAGTTGTGGGTAATTACATGCAGACTTACTTTTTATCTTATATTTGTTGGTGAATAATATATCAAATAACTTGGTGCACGCACTGTAATCTGCGTAACCCACCTAATGTATTTATTAATCTGAAAAAAGGTATGGTGAAAAGTGATCAAAGTTCCATGATCATGGAGAACACACACCACTACTTCTTCAGAAACCGCTATCAATATCGCAGCAGAAACCACATGACAAACCTTCCTCTCTGCTGGCCCGTCACCAAGATCCCTAATGTCAATGAGAGCCTTCCTATTGCCATTAGTATGTCCTGTAAGAAGCTCTTGGGCCAAACCCCCTTATCCTTTGGCCATATAAACCAGCTGCAGACCGGTAGAGGTTTTGCTGAGCAAGGATGGGGCTGATGTGGGGTCTCGTGGCAGCAGACTTCATTTCTGTCTGTCCCAGTGGGGCTCCTTTACACAAATACTATTTACAATGTCTGTTGCACAGGATAATAGGATTTGGCCCTCTGCATTAAAGTAATACCCATTAACTATGATCTTTTCATTCATCAATTCATTCCAATGGGAGTAATCTGTACGTATCGGGGGAACGGGAGAGGTTAACACCGGCTTCTTGGAGTCAGCTGCCAGAACACAATTATTGTACAATACGTCTCAGGTAGCCTTGCAGGAGGTAGTGTTACAGGGTAATGAGGGGGAGCTTAACTTCTGAAATACCCAGTCGTTTACAAGATTTATTAAAGTCTTAAGTTGTTTTTTGTCTCATTTTGAAACACTTCATTAATAAAAAATATCTATAGCAAAGTGCATAGACTGCCTTTACACAATGCTCAGTGTCTCAAAATAGTAGCTTTTGCACAGCATAGTTTTTTGGGGTTTTTTCCTTCATTTCTTCCTTAGTTAGAGGCCTCTGGAACTGCATTTTGTCCTTTGGGCGACAAAATGGGCAACAACAAAGTAGTTGTAACTGTCCCGTGACACAGAAATGCAACAAAACTTGAGGAAAAACAATAACATGGACTCACGGGTAAATCCAGGAGAAAACACTAGTTAATGTTAATAACGTGTCATGTGTGACCTTTAGAGAAAACTGGTAATGTAACAGGTATCCTAAACTTTATATATTCTACTTCAAACTGATGCTCTGCATGTTCTTTGCTATGAACATACCAGTAGCCTCAGCTATTTCTAGGAAATGTAAAGTAAAAAGTTCATGTTGGACAGTTGGACTGAGTAGGAATACTGAGAAGATGGACTCGGTAAGGACTGAAAGGGAAATTGCCTTTATATAACTGATAACCCGCAAAGAGCCATACATATTTCAACAAATGGGATGGGAAGCCATATCACCAAAAATACCCTGTCAAAGATACAACCATTTAACACATTTGAATTTGTATCCAACCCCAAACTTCTAATGAGCACAAATGGAGGTAGTAGGCTGTAAAAGTCATCCAGAACATAGACAGGCAAAGGAATTCTGGACCCCCAAATCTTCCAGCTGAGATAAACTGAGAAACATCCGCATGAGACACTGAAACATCTAAAAATGCTTCAGCTGCTACTTATAGCCAAATACTGTGTTTTATGCTTACTTCAGTTGTAATCGCATGTTTTCACTTTTGTAATTAAAGCACAATCTTCAGATCTTGTTGAATAAACCTCCGATGACATTATAATTAATGCTGCCTTAAGGTGACAGGCAAGGTGAATGAGAATGAAACGGCAAACATAAGGCACGCTGTCTCCGGAGAGGCAGCACGCTGGAGCAGAGCAAGATGTGCAGGCAGCTGTGACAACACGCTCAGGCCAGGCTTTGCACAGGCCTGGGAAGGACCAGCCTGGGGACAGCTGCTGCCACTCGCAGGCTTTGGGGAGAAGTTACCTGTATAATGAGCAGAGCTACTCCGCGGCTTTGGGCAAACCCAGAGCGTGAAATGTTGTGGCATGGCCACAGTTCTGTCAAGTGAATAACGACATACAGTGTGACACGGTAAGTTCTTTTGCCTTTGTTTTCAGTGTTATTACACGGCTGAGCAGTCAGAGAAACTGCTGCATGTCCTGAGAGGGGCTTCTCGGCAAGTCTAACAGGCTAAGGGGAAATTGCATTGATTCCAAGCCCAGACCTGAAGTTTTTTTGTGTTTAACAAACTGCCCCAAACTGCTATTGGGCAAACAGGGCACGCAGTGCTTACTGTTTCGCAAAGGAAACCTCTGACTTTCCCCCTGTAACCCCAGTTCTGTGACGTGCAGAGCATCCTCAGCCCCACTCCCCAAGTGCAAATCAGCTTTCACTCAGGATGCTCAGATGAACTACAGGATTAATAAGCTTTTTTTTTAAGTGGTCATTCAAAGACAAGAGCTGCTATAGGAACAGCCTCTACTCATAGCATCTTCAGGGAATCATTTCTCAAAGATATTTGTAGAAGTATTTTTAACTTTCTTAAGTGCTAGAAATGTTGTGTTACATTTATGATGAAATGGTAGGAAACTTAAAATATGTTTATGTGAAACAGCCATTAAATAAGGGGAGTTATAAGGATCCCATGAAATCAGGGTCTTGTAGATATGGGCAACTACATTTATGTATCTGTATGACTCAGGATAACAGCCAAGGAGCCACAAATCTGGATGAGCTAGGATTGATTGTACACCTCTGACTGAGTTTAAAGGGAGGATGGTAAATGTTTGGTACATCTCTCTTGGGAGATCACCTGAGTGAAGGGTCATGAGGATTTAGGACTTTGGAGTGACTTCTAGCTCCACTAAACCAACAGCAGAACTCTGTTAAACACCATGTTCACAACTGTGACATTGGCGGGTAAGATAAAGCAAGCACGCAAGGAAGAGTTCAGAGCCATCTGAGTGGTACAAGTCCTCGGATCAGATCTGACCCACAGCCACAGCATCAGTCAGGAAAATTTCCTCTTGCAAAGAAATTCACAGGAGAGAAAAAGTAATTGAAAATTCAAAGAAATTTCCTGGTGCTTTCCTAATCACCTTGTCAACAATAAGGAGGTTTTGCCAAAGGAATTAGCCTGGGGAGTTCTGTTCAATCAATCACATGTATTTTAGGATAGGATGGGAAAAGTCGTGTGTGGTGTTAACCTACCCGCACCTAGAGCTAGGATGGCTACGTAAATCTGTTTGCAGATGTGTCCCTCCCTCTGTCTCAATACTACCATGGCTAACTGAATGGAGTTCTTCTGCACAGGCTTCTGTAATGAAGGAAAATTGCCCAACAGTGGGCACGAGTAGCGCAAGATACTGCTGCTTTGGCTTCTACTAGCAGTTCTGGACCACCAGAGCAGAATTTCACCCATCCACAGTTTGTAGAAAAAAATAATAGAGTTGTATACATATCAAGACATAATATTTTAATATTTTTTTTTTCTTTTTTTCTAAAATGAGGATCCAGAAGAACACAGAAAAACAATCTCATCTATTATCTAAACAAATTACAAACTTCCCTGTTGATTACTAGCTGTATTTTGCAAACTAAATAATAATATAAAAATGAGCACATAGGTCCTAAAATGCTAAATGTTCCAAGCTGTTGAAGTTCTGCTAATAGCACATTGCTTAGCAACTGCTGTATTTAAAATAGGTCCTTAATTCCACTTTTAAATGTACGTATTTTACATACTGGAAGACTAACACAATGTTCTATCCTCAAGTAAATATGATGTTAGTGCTTTGCACTGCATGAAACACTCTCTGTGTAGGTACAGAATGATAGCTATTTTTAGTTGAGCACTGAATGGTATGAAATACACTAAATTTAATAAAGCATGCAAAACATCTGCCTGCAAATAAAAATATTTGCACTCATGTTGAAGAGTTGTAGTTTCTTTCATAATTAACTACAATTAAATTATAAGATACTGAGTGAAGTGATATCTCATCATTTTGCCCCATCAAGGTAGCTGACAGCTGTCAAATTTGGCAACTAAGAAATCTTCTTTTCCTTCCTCCTCCCCTCCCCTTTCTTAAGCAACACAAAAGAGCACTTGAAAGCTCAGAGGGAAATGGTCCATCTTGCATGGTGGTAGCTCAGTTAGCACCTGGATATCTGGTAAAATGAAATAGATTGGGACGAAAAGCATTCAAGAAAATGTGGTCCAACTTTTTTTGTTGAAAAATGTCAGTTCATTAGCACTAAAAGACATTTACTGTTTTAGACTATACTTTCACCAGGCAGGGCTTCCTGATCAGGATAGCTTTTCTGATTAAAACCAGAAAGGACACTCCTGAACAATGAAAATCCCTGTGGACGGGGCATTTATCCAGGATGTTGAAGACAAAGGCACAATTTTCTGTTGTACTTAATATTCAGACTAGGCTATGACCCTTAGTTTCTGCAGCCTCTGTACCAAATATTCACTGCTATTGCTCCATCAGCCCTGCTGGATCTATTCCATGCCATATAAATAATTAAATATTCACTGGAGGGAGCAGGGAGACCTGGATCTCCCTCATCCCCCTGTTCCCCATTCAAGACAACCTGAAGACAGTTCTTTTTTTAACAGTGGAGTAATTGCTTAACATGAGGCTGAGTTTTTGAAGCTATTTCCTATACACATGTATTTATAGAATGAAAAAGGAATTAGTAATTTCATATATGATATCTTGGTGTGAAAGATACACTGCAGCCTTTCAAAAGTTATTAAAACAATTTAAATACCAGCCTTTTAAGGCTCTCTAGTGTCACAAAGAAGAGAAGGCATAAGAAAGAGGCAGCTAATTCTAAAGATTCAGACACACTAGTTCTGATTCAGTCTGAGGACTTTACATTCAGACTTCAAAAATGAACCCCCCAAATAATTCCCTTTTCCTTTCTTAGTCTCTGTCTCAATAATTGATGAAACCATCTATATGCTGATGTCAGATCTCACAAAAAAAGAATGAGAAAATTTCTCCTGCTGCTCTCTTAAGCATATACTTGAATTTTTTACATATATCATATTGAATTTGGCTTTTTCAAAGAATGTCTGAAGTTCAGAGCAGCTGTATCTGTATCAGTCTTTACAATGACCCTCATTATGAGTGTTTGAATTAATGAGCTTGTGATGGTCTGAATTCTGCCACAGAGAGCCATACATTTCTGTCTCTCTGGCTGTACGGCTAATGGCTGGGTAGAATGACAACATTCAGTGGGTCATCGTTATTTCAGTCAGAGAAGAACGGAACCAAGCTATTAACGATACAACAGTTTAAGCTTCAAAATGAAAAGGTATGCCATATTAATTGCATAAAATTGGACACAAGCTGGCAGTCAAACAGTCTGGGTTTGTCTCCTGACTGATTTATCTCATGATTGTGTCCCCAGTGAATATACCTTCTCAAATGCTTTAGGTATACAACAGCAGTCTTATCCGGGAGTAGAAAATGTAACAAAAACATTTGGAAAAGCCCTTTAGGCCCTATTTTGGGGAAATACTTTCAATAATGCACTAATAGAATTTTATGATTCTAAGATTTTAATATTTTCACTTGTTTTAAAAGGTAAAATGAGTTTATTTCAAACCCTATCTCAGGAAATACATAATTTTCACATAGGGTTGCTCTTTATATACGGATGCTTCAAAGTTGATTTTTTACATACCTCAAGCTGAAGATTTGGACTCAATTAAATGTTTCCTTTATATTTTTAGAACACTTACACCAAGCTGCAAATACATAAATAAATGGACGGGGTTTTTCCATTTCTCATCAGCGTAAACAGTTTCGCAGACTTCTGGATGCAATGTTGTTTCTTATTGAGTTGCAAATCTAAACACATACTAACCTAGACATTTTTATTTCACCTCAGTTCTGCAGCCAAGGTCAGGGGGGATGAACCAATAGAGCTCTACCTGACCTCAGCCATAAACACCAGCCCAGCTAGATCTGGTGATGGGAATGGGGTCTGTCTTGGTTGCTGTAAAATTAATTACTAGATTTACTCACCTCTTTTTCCAAGAAGCTTTTGAGAAGGCATATTTACTTGGGAGTTGCTAATGACATAAATCAGGTGGTTTAATGAACTGATTCCAACTGCATCCAAGACTTGAGACTACATGTTACACCTCTCCTACGCTTTCTTTACACAAATGCAAACCTGTCATAGGCTGGAGCATTATGTAGGAGCCCTGCAGAATTATTTTTACCTGGCAGAGAGCAGCAAAATAGTTGTATATTACCTTTTAGCATAACTAGCTTCAATGAATGGATGAGCTACCAGGAGGGAGGCAGCATCAGGAGCACGACTGAGATGTCGAGTCTGACAACAGGCTATATTTGACACTTTGGAGGTGTGAATAGTTGGCAGAAAGCTGTCTGTGCCTTCCACAGTTTGCCAGATCCTCTAAAGAATTTGGGCCTTTGCTTCTATAAATATTCACAGTTCTGCTGCAGATGTGGTCACAAAATCCTATGCTGTGGCTTACTCAAAGCCACAAAAAGTTCTTTCAATGACCCAGTGAAATTTCCAAACAGAGTATTCACATGCAATTACTACTGTAAATTTAAATTTGCCTCTCTAAAGGCCTGCAAGTGATTAATCAAAGGATCAGTAGAATAGTGTAAGAAAATGTGATTTTAGTGAGAAAATATGTAGTGTGGATGTAGTCATTATGGAATTACTAAATCCAAAATATATCATCAGTCTGTGTTTACTATCCAAAGCAAACCTACAGTGTCCTTTCAACGAACAATTTAGGGTAAGCATATGTGTTTATAGTAATTAAGCTTATAGCAAAGCAATGTAAAGAATCACAAGAACATGTAAAACAAATATATATATATAAAAACCTGATTCAGATAGGTGTGTGGCTTTCTTGACAAAAAAATCCACTGAGGCTTAATATACATGGTTCTATTAAAATGGTGGGCACAATTTACCTTGCTAGAAAAGGATGAACATTGGGACATTGGGACATTGACCTGCACCGAGCTGTGGGACGTCTCAGGAAATCTGCAGAGCCAGCTGGCACCTGCGGGTGCTCTTCCCCCTCCCCTGGGCATCCACCTGTACTCCCTCACCTGCTGTTTCTGCTTGCTTCACTCTGGATGACAGAGAACACACTTGACTTTCCAAGTCTAACGTCCTTTCAGTGGATCTGAGGGAGAAATTCTTTCTTCTAACACTACTAGCTAAGGGTTTGGTGTGTGGTTGTTGTTGTTGTTGTTGGGGTTTTTTTAAACAAACAAACAACTTTTATATGGAACATCCTTCAAGGATCTTTGAGCCTTATGTGATTAGTTTGTTCCTATGCAACAACATAAGAGCAAATAATTTCCATTTTTTAGACTAATGGCCACAGCCTCTTTTTCCAAGTATTTCCAGGGGCTTTAGAACAGGGACTTTTATGACAGAGGCCAGGAAGGAAAAACCTTAATTTCACATGAAAGCCCTGGTCTTGCTGAGAAAATGCATCCATTGGGTATGGCAGTATGGAAGCTGTGGCTTGGAGATTAAAGCAGGTCCTGTCCACTGAACAGGGCAAGTACTTTCGGACTCAGTGATTATTTAGCACAGCGGGTATTGTTGTTGCTGAACAACATTGTGGTTTGAACTAATCTGTTCCCACCAAAGCTGCAGACTCAGTCTTTAACGCCACTATGTAATTAATTATCTCCACTTTAGTCACAATGGCATAAGAAATGCAATGGAGACACCCTTAACTGAAGCCACAGAGGGGCTAATGAAAAGGGGACTATTATTCTTTCATAAAGAATAATAAAGCCATTGCTAGTCCTTGTAGGAAATTTATTTCCACTAAAAAGGCAGACTGAGGAATAAGATTAGATATAAAAAATGTTTAAACCAGCTATTTTCTGAAAAAATGTACAGTAAATGGTACACAGTATATTCTTCTCATCTATCTAAGAAACATAACTAGGCATTTATCACAAATAACCCTTTGGGGAAAAAAAGGAAAAAAAAAACCACCACACAAAAAACCCAAACCCACACACAGTATTTTCCAAAGCATAAATATTCACTAAAAAATGTAAGATGGTGATATGGTTTGTTTTGATGGAGATCAGAGGTAAAAAATATTTTTCTATAGTACCCCTTCAAATATCAAGAAATACCAAGAATAACGAACATGATCCACTTCACTGAAGAACAGGAATAATAATGTGAAGAAGCCTGAAGAGGTAGTATACCTGATTACACCACTGTGGTGTGATTGACCTCAAAGGGTGTTGTGCTTTTCCTTTTTTTTTTTTTTGTTTTTCAAATGCGAGCAATGGGCTGTCAGATCATGCTTGATATTGAAGTTGGGGAAAACGTATAACTTTAAACTTTTTTAATATTTACTTTTCTACAAGAAAGATGTGCAGTTTGAATTGCCTAGATTAGAGTATTAAGTACATGGAATTTGTGAGTATATGAGAAAACACCAGAGCAACGGATTTGCCAGGAAATTTTTCTGCATTGATTGCAGCAGTAATACTAATCCTGAATCAACCCAAATGCACATAACTGAATAAGTATTAGAGCTGTCCGATAAGATATGATGAATGCACTATTCCATTAATTTTACCTTTTTTGTTGAATAAATTATTTGACAAATAATGGTAAAATTCATCAAATAAATTATCTGATGAATATATTTTTAAGTAATCGACTAGCTCTAATGAATATGCAGGCAGTTCCTTAATGAAAAGAATTACTCTACTGTTAGCCTGCTTTCATCACTCATATGTCACTTTTTTGTATTTTGCAAGTGCAATCTGTATATTTTATTCATTTACTCATTCACTTATACATGGGAAGTTCAAAACAGTATGGTTAATCAATCACTGCAATTCTTAGAATATTTTTGCTTTATGGTTGATTATTCATCACATTTGCTACATGCACGAATACTTAATAAAAATAACTTGGCTTTTCTGAGGATACCTCTCCCAAGAAGCATTCTTGGCTTGTATGTTCCAACTCGAGTTTACAAGAATGCTCTGAAAATTGCGGGGTCCATTTATAAGACATTTTTGTAGTGGCAAACACTACAATTACCAATTATTTGGAGAAATCAGAGCTTGCAGCCAAGCCAGACACCTTCAAGGTCTCTGATAACACACATTAGAGAAGTAAAACAAGAAAGAGCATAGAGGAGCCACCTCCTCACTGCACAGCGCTAGGATGTTTGGATAAAAGCCACAGAGGGGATTATTTGGATGATGTTCAATTTTGGAAATGTTCCAATCTCAAAAAGCATGTCTGCATTTTGTTATTACAGACGTGATCTCAAAAAATGATAATGATAGATTGATACTGTTAAACCGCAATTGCACCTGTTAATGTTACAACATGTCACACTACTGAGTCCTGGTTCCTCACAGATGTATGCCCGTTTATTGTGTCAGTGACAGTGGGTACAAGAGTCAAGCCTGCAGGACTCCATCAATACTGCAAAGGTGCATGGTATCATGGGTGACTTTGAACTTCCCGCATGAAGCTCAACCGAACAGATTTAATAGCAGAAGGTTGTGGGAGACAGGTATGTTATTATAGAAGGGCCGCCTATAGCTGCACTTGGAGTAGCAGCGATTCTCTTCCAAATTTTCCATTTAATGTCTGTTAGACTTTCATAAGTATAGCATTAATAGTCTTTGTCCAACCCTTTCAAATATAATTTCTTCTGCTGGTTCGACAACTACCCTATATCTGTCCCTCACAGTAGGTACAAGTGGAGGGACTTATCCTGCATCCCCAGAGCTTAAAAATGAAGTTTCCAGCAACGTGGGTGATGCAGAATAAAGTTCTTAGACAGGTCTGCTCCCACTCAACACAGAGCGAGCTGTCGTGCCAGAGGCGGGGGAAGCCACGTAGAAGTCCTCCACAATGGGAAGGAGTTTGTGCCTGGCTGACATTATATGCTTATCAAAACTGCAGCTGCGTTACCCTGCAGACAAATGGTTATTTCCATTCTATGCACTTCTTATTACAGGGAGATTATTATTGTAGGAGTGTATTACAAAAGAAAAGAAAATGTTCTAGGGATTTTTTTTTCATTTTCATACCTTTTATCTCTGGAGCTTATATTTGTATTTGCCTCAATCAGGCATGGGTTGTGGTGTGTGTGAATGTTTGTCCCTTAAAGCTTGTGATAAACTCACTTTTCTATTAAAAAGTTTAAATACTTGTTATAAATAATTTCTCCGTAGTTGTATGCTTTGATCTAATCTACTGCATAGTTTTAGCTAAAATGGTTGTGGTTCTAAAGATTACAAATATTAGGAGGAAGAAATAAGTTGTAGAAATTATCTTCAGCTTGCAGCTTGCTTTACAAAGGTTTAAAATGCCCTTTCTTTCGTAACTCCATCTAAAGAGCTTCTGACCCATTCCTTTTCATGTACAGTCACCAATCTAATAATATTAATAGTAATAATAACAATTTTTAGATGGGATCAATAAGGCCAGTGCTTTACACTTAAGAATTCTAACAGAACCTTAATATTAATAAGCAAACACCTTCAGAAGTAGTGTTACTGCTTAGGCATTCAGAGAACTTTTTTGTTCTCCAGATAAGCACTTGAGCTCCCTGTGCTTCAGTATTACTGCAGATTTAAAGCCCAAGGATGTGTTTGAAATAATGCGCAGAAAATCCATTGATACAGAACCGGTTCTGTTCTTCATCATTTACACGTTGTCTCAAAGGCATAGTACAATATAATCCAAACCACAAGTCTCCTGAGCTCCCATTCACAGAAACTGAAAACACCATTTGGGTACCTGGGCATTTGTGCTGACTATGAGTTTAATGTTTTTGTGCCAGAATCAGATTTGTGGTGAGTGGCTCTCCAGAGGTTTGGTATCCAAAGTCTCCAGGCTATCCTGGAAAACCTGCAAACTAAATGCTATTAGTAGATGAAGCTCAGGATTAAAACTAAGCTTGAAGCTACAGATTTTGCAGCTTTCTATATGAGGGTTGTGGTGCTCGAACTGGTTACCCCAGTACAAAAATAACATATTATTTCCATAGTCCTTAATCAGATTTTTAAAAATTTCTTTCTTTGCCTTTTTTTTTTCCTTTTTTTTTTTTTTTAATAACTGTGGGCAGAATGGGAATCTCAGAAAGAGATGGGCTTTAGTAATTAAAAGGACTTCCTGAGGGCCACTACTTTGGAAAGAGTTTAATCTTTATTATGGTGGTGCCCAGGCAGCATGCTGAACAGGAAGACTGGACAATGGAAACAGAATTAGCACCACCAACGTGCCTTCCACAGAGCAGACATCTAACACCAACTTCATTTTCTGGAATCAGTACCTATTTTCATAAAGTTTTTCATATTTTCCTTAGACAATAACCTAGATTGGGTGTGAGCAAATTAGCTCACTCCCTGCCCTCTTTGAAAACATCCATTTTACAGTTCAGCCTTCAATTTGCTGTCACCCCATCAAAATAAGCTGTCTAAATGCTCAAAAAAATCACACAGCAGATGAAGCAGCTTGCTGAAAAGGAGTTGCCTTTCTTCCCAGGTCTAGTAGTGCACGATTGTGAAGAGACAATAATAAAGGTATGCAAATACAAGCTATGACAAAATACTTCCATAACACAAACTAAAACAGTAAAACAACCACAGGTCTATTTGCTGTCCAGCTATAGCTCCATGTGTGGCTTCATTTAATCAAGAGAGTGGGGGCAAAAAAAAAAAAAAAAATTATCTAGCTGTTCTCCTCATCCATAGGAGAACTGCATTGGTGCACAGGGCCTGTATCAACTTCTACCACTTCCCTTTTTTCTTTTAATTTGCAGGGATTGCTGGAAGATCGTGAGTGCTCCAATGCACTTCAGAGCTCGGCTTGCAGGATGTGCCCCTGTGGCCAGCTAGACTGACACCAAAGCCGCTGCAGACCTGCTCTGCCTCTGTGCTGTGTGCCTAAGAGCCCTCACCAGGCACAGCTCAGCTGGGGCTGAAAACGAGGTTACAGATGCATTCATTTTGGGCATTTTGTGTATTTTGATAGTGCAGTTTTCTTGTACTGTCAGTGCAGTGATACATCGCTGCCCATAAATCTTCACCTGAAGGCAGGTGAAGAACAGAAATGAGAGCAACAACAAAACGATCCCAACCTTGCTGCCTTCATGGAAGAGACTAGGTCCAAAGAGAAAACAGCAAATCGCCAACTTAAACCTAGGAATTGTAAGAATTTCCTAGTAAAGGACAGTATCTCCCCATGATTCTGTTTTACCGTGGTAACCTGTTGGCTGCCAGGGCCATCTGACTCCAGAAGCACTGAGCCAAGGAAGGTTCTGGTGCCTCGCCTCTCTGAAAGTCTGCTGTGCTCACCAGGAGGGTGAGGCAGGGAGGCATCATCCTGCAGTTGCATCTGGCAGGTTGCTTCCAGTCTATACCCAATCCACAGTAGGAATTGAGGGTGGAAATTGACCAAAATTATACCTGATATTTTATTGAGCTTTGAAATGGCTAATGCATTGAAACAAAAGTGTTTTACTATCATCTTGTATGTATTAGGCACTGCCACTTCTTCCTTTTTACAAATCTTCGCGTTTATCACCAAATAGCTTAAAAAGCAACAAAGGGTTAGAACTGACTTGACCATAGATGTCACAGGGCTTCACCATTGTACCTTCTCCTCGTGCTAGCTCCAACTATTGCCAGATCACTGTCAACCCAGTCATACACAATAATGCCCCATTACAGTTGGAATGGTTTGTTAAACTTCACAGCACTTAGAAATGCTCCCGAGGCACCAAAAATGTTTCGATTCAGAACTGAACACATAATACCTGCAAAATTTGCAGGTTTGAAACCACTTCCAATAAGAATTAAAAAGGCCTTCTTCACGGCTGAAATAGGGCTATCAATACTTGACTTGTCTGCCCATGTGAAATAGCGGGTTCTTTTCTCTGACGTCGCAATTTAGTTTAAAATAGCTTTGATGATGACAGGGTACACACGAGTAATAAAACCGTAAAGATGACAGTCTAATCTTACAAAGATGACCGATCACTGATAAGAGATTAAGTCGCACAACGTTTGAAAAAACAGAGTATCTGCCTGATAGGATAGTGTCTGTGTACACCTCCTGCTGAGCCATGCCGAGATGCCAACAACATACAAAGATGCTACTTCTTAAAAACCAGAAATGCTTCACAGAATTTCTCAAACCATTGGGTTAAAAGTAAGAGAGTAAAAAAAAGCTCCGATCTTATACTGATCTTTTTTTTAAACATTCATTTTTTCAGGCTAGTGAAGTATTTAGATGTATAGCACATAAATAATTTAGAGACACTATAAAAAGGTCTAAATTAGCCAATTCTGCCCTATAATTAGCACTCACAGCTATGCTGGCAATGGGTGGGTGATTATTAAACACCTTTTATTATCAGTTTTATGTACTACAATAAAAAATGAAAATTATACTTACAAGAATTATTAGACATGCTGGTCCTATAAAACTCCATATAAAGTTATTCTTTGTGCTGAGCCAACATCTGAAAAGTAAACAGCAGAAAATGCTTTGAAATGTGCTGTTGTGACTACTGAGTCCTTACGTATGTTGATTTGGACACAGAAACAGTGACTTACACTTCTGTGGTGCCATAGTACTTGTATCCCAGAGCGGCGGAGATTCCAACAACAACAGCTGGACTGACGTAGCCAAAGACATAGAAATTCTTGTGCAAGAAACCCTTGTTGTAGATGACTCCCACAACTATAAGGTAGAGGTGAATACCTTCAATGCACATCCACGCAAAAGCAGCTAGAAGGAAATAATGGAGTAATCCAGCGGTAATTGAACAGAAGAGCTAGAAATTCAATCAGAGAAAGCAAGAGTCATAATTCTATTAATATGTCTCTGTTAGTATAACAGCATATGCACAGCAACCTAGCAACTCTAAAGTGGTGGTTCAGCAACCCAGATGTAGTGCTGATTGACAAGAACTTGGCCTATGCCCACAAGCACACTTGTTCACTAGTGTTTTCTGTAGCAGCTGCTAAAATAAAGGGTCTACATTCAACTTTTCAAATTGGGGAACACCTTCCCAGAAAAACTGCATAAATAAATTGATAAGGTTGATCCCACAGTTACAGTTCAATAGTCCATTCGCTTTCCTTATCTAGACAAAGTTTATTTTTATGATTCTGAAAGAAATGTAATGAGGCATCACAAGCAATTTTTTCTGAAATAACTTTTTTTACTACATAGTGTTTCTACAACGATATTTCTTTATCAATCAATACTGGAATGATACCTCAGGGATCATAGCTCATATTTAAAAAAAAATTAAATCCTATGCAGCTATTTATAGTAGGGGTTTTTTGATAATTCATGCATAGTTTAATTTCCTAAAATGAATCCAAGATGCAAGAATCAACAGCCCAACTTGTATGAAAAACAACAGGTCAAGACCTCACAAGCAGGAGGGAAAGGGGTCCTCCAGCCAACAACACGATATCTTAAACTCCAGCTTGGGACTGCAGCTCTGGCCCAGCTTTCAGGGAAAATGGTCACACAGAGCGCCACCCATGGGGCTTTGCACAGCATCCAACTGGATGTGAAAAGTGAAAATGCTGAACACATTGAGACCACAGACTTGGTTATGGTGACAAAGTTTAAATGAAACCCAAGGAGCACAGTCAATATACAGCAGCTCAGGTGAAGGCCTTGCCTCTTTAAATTATCATTTTATATTCCCTGTTACTAGACTGGGAAGTCAGTGTCACTAGAACATTCATGCCGATACTGGGAAATACTGCAAGTAGATGGAAGATCATATCTTATACTGTATATTTAATTTACAACAGAAAATCAAGATACAAGTGAAAACTACCCACCTTATTATTGTTCATATTAATTCCAATCAGAAAAATAAGTTCCGCCAGGAAAAGGCTGCAGCAGAGGTTTTTGTGAATTGTCGTTCTAGTGCTTTGAATTTCACTGAAGAACCAGAATGTAAAAATGCACATGGAGAGGCAAATCAACGAAATAATTATTCCTAGCTGAGTGATTCTTGTAAGAATGTTATAATTTGTAACACCCTAGGGGAAAATTATAATATAATATTTAGAAGAATGGCTTTGTACCTTCCCAAGAAAGACCTCATTCTATAATACAGCTCTTTTCTTCTTTTCTACAAAATATTAATCAAAGCTGTTTGTAGAGTTTCACTGCAAATGTACACTTTGGATAATCTAAAAAGTATTGTTTTATTGTGAGACAGATATAATTCTAGGGGAAATTAGTAATGAACTGCACACATTCTTGCTCTTGCATTTTCTGATATTTCTTAATAAAACTTTTTATTAACATCAGTATCTCCTAATATGATTTTAAAAATCAGATCATTTTAGTGAATGACAAATTCACTGGCAGTAGGACATATATTAATATGACATGAACATTTTCTAATATAAAAGGACTTATCACAGCAGTGACTTAGATAAGCAAAATTGAATAACCGTCTTACTGAATTTGCAACATGATCAAAACAAGACTCTGAAATAACAATCACTTCAAACAAATGCTATTCCAGATTTGTACATGAACATTCTCCAAAGAAACACAGGCTATTTTAATATTGGATGTGAATATTTTCTCTACAGGAAAACAGTTACATTTTCTGCTTGGTATTTGCACAAAGAATCTCTGAAATACATGATTGCGCATCAGCATAGGGAGAGTATTCAGCTGACCATAAAATGTATCCAAGTATTTTTTTTCTAAATAAAGGACCAGAGATTATTCTCCTCCCAGCCTTTCTTTTCAAAATAACGATATAAGTACCTGCAAAGGTTTTAAATCTGAACTGAAGACTTAGGATGCTATTTAGCAACCAGGAAACAGCCTCTATCAGCATGAAATTCACAGTGTGAGGGAACTGTCTCAATGCAGTATATTCATGCTAATATTCTGCTTGCTGTCAGTCCTGATACCTCATAAAGCTGTCTCCTGAGGCAGGACCTGAGCTCCTTCAGATCCCCACACAGACCCTGGAAATCTATATGGCACCTTAATACAAGAAGGACATAAATTGAGTGGTCATTCTCATTATTTTGTGCTGGTCATGGGTGTCCATGTTTAACAGTCATAAACTTCAAACTGATTATGCTATTGCAAACTCTCAGGAGAGAATTTAAAGCAGAGTTTTAGATGCCAAGGTTAGATAAATGGGTGGCAAAGTTTTGTGAGAGACAAATTCTGGGCCATATGGTTACTGACCACCAATGAATGCCAGTTAAATCCCACAGCAGTCTTAAAGTTGGGATTTAAAATTTAAAGCAATGCACCGAAAATAAGCACAACAGACTGTGTCTTTGGAACAAGATACTTTGCTGCATCACTGCTCTGTAATACTGCAGTGAGGACATAAGGAAATTCAAACACATACGGGAGGAATTTTGTTTGCTCTGTGCACAATAAATTGTGTGTTTGCTGAACAAAAACAAGAGACAACCTAAAGGGGGAAAAGTACATAAGTTGCACTGAAATAGAAACATGAGGAATGAAGACAGGAGAAAGTATCAGGTAAAACACTGAATTAAAATAGCACTTACAACAGAGCCACCTGAGGACATCAAAACAGCAAAATGCGTCAGATGATTACATTTGCATGAGATATGAGTGGAGTTGGAATGTGTCAGCTCGCAGCCTTCTGTAGCCCAGTTGCCATTCATTGTGTCTGCTGAGTAGTTCCAAAATGCACATTTAATATCTTTATCTGCAGTCTGGAACAGAAACAAGATGTTTTACTGATGGCAAAAGGCAGGATATGTCCTATCTAGAGACTTTTCTTACGTTAGCCAGAGCAATTCATTAAAAATTGCTTGTTACCATTGGAAGGCTGGGAAATAAAAACATTCTGCAAGGCCTATTCCAAGCAATTAAAACAAGTCTGGGGATGGAAGCATTTTATCCTCACAGCTAACACCCCACCAAACATGCAGGCTAATTGGATTACTGAACCCTTCTGGCTCTTGCAAAGGTGTTGGAATTTTTACCTACTGAAAACATTGTTATATTTACTCCTGCACCTGCTAAACATGGACTAAACCCCAAGGTTACAGACACATTGCTTGTCCTGCTCATAGTTCCTTCCAAACAAGCAGTTCAAAAACTGAGACCTATTTTGTGCATTTTACTAAGTAATCTGGGAGAAAGGCAGGGTCACATCACACCTGATATATCAGTTGTGAAAACAGCAATGAATAAGACCATTAGTATTATTTATTATGGCTAGTGCTTACTAACACTAGTCAAAGTCCCCACTGTGCTAGATGTTGTATAAACATATGCAAATTTATATAAAGGTGATATCTAGCTCAAATATTAGAAGAAAAGCAACAAATTTAAAAGGTGCATAACCAAGATTAACACCTTGCCCCACTGCCCACCCTCCCTACAGAGCTTCAATTTCTTGTTATGCTTCTGCTAATTCTTGGTGCTATTTAGATGATTCTTCATATACAATTGAAGTCAGTAACTCTCAGTCTTAAATCAATGCATTCAGATTTCAGAAATAATAAAGATTCAGTACTATAGGTTCTCTGTTAACTCTTAGCTGCAGGTTAACTTCGTGCATTATTTTGAAGCATTTATTCTTTTGTTTGTTTATTTGTTTAGTATGCTTTTTTAACCACCTGAGAAGCTTTCAATAATCAGGGTCCTGTACTATTCTCTGATTCAGGCATCTACATTTTATTCACATTGCAACCCACCAAAGATGGCATCGTTGCCCTTGCTTTAGTCCCATAGCACTTTTCAGCTGTATCATATTTAGTATATTGCACTTAGGATGTCACATTTGAGATTATAATTTATTTCTCTAATAAGATTAAACTCACATCAGCAAACAACAGCATTATGTCTTCAATATATTATACAGTGCAGGTACGGTTACATTACACAAAATAATTACCTATTGTTTGGTTTTATTTGAAGTTGATAATAAAAAAAAACCACCTTACCTTGGCATACTTCAAGGTAAATGTTATTTTCTCAAGCTCATAGAGTGAAGGTGGATTTGAGCTAATTGCAACAGCTATAACTGATGAGCTTACTGTCTGTCTCTGCTCTGAAGTATCTTTCAAGGAGTGGTTTTTAGGCGATGAAAGCAAAGAACCAATATTGTTATACCGCAGAAAGACAACTGCAACGGTGCCTATCAATCAAACAGACCATGTTTAGTAGTTTGTGGGTTTTTTATAGAAGAACAAAATTGGAGACATTAAGGAAACAATAAACAATCGACATTATTACTGCTATTGCATAAAATATGCAAAACAGATGGAATCTTTGTGGAATACTTATAAAAATGTTTTAGCGACAATGAAATATAGCTTTATTTAAAACCATGTAACTGCCATTAGAAATAAAAATGTGTGTTCGCATTGGAAATTCTAATTAGATAGATGCATATATATTTTTTCTAGAGTAATTTATGTTTGCTGCTCTTCTGCAATTGGCTGCACATGTAGTGTCAGGTCTCATAAACTAAAATGGCTCAGACCTGAGGGAGATACTAGGCCTCTCTGAAGTACTTGGCTTGCCTTGGCTTCCATTACGGTGGAGCCAGGATGCAAGACACATAGGGAAAAAGAAAGCAAAAGGTATTTTAGGATGCAGTGTTGATCTGAAAAAATGTCATGCTTTTTCTCTCTGGTACCAAGATAGACCTTAGTTTTAGATACTGGTGAGATTCAAATTAGCTAGAAGACTAAGACTTCAAAAAATCTTCTCTGTGTTTATTTGTTTAGGTGGTTTAATTCCAGAGCTGTTTAAACACATTTATTTTCATTTATGACAGTAGTCATAAGCCATTTCTGTAGCACTCTGAGGTCCAAATCAAGACCTGGGCCCTGCTGGTTTTGGTACTGAAGAATGCACGGTCTTGCCCCAGTGAGATATACTCTAAAAAGAGAAGATGCACCAATTTTTGAAGAAGAACTGACACAGAGCGTTGAAGGGGCTAGTCCAAAGTCACACCGTAGATATATGGCTGAGAAAACGATAAAACTCAGGTTTCTGAGTTTTAAAACTCACTGGATGCTTACTATGCCACTGGAAATGTTAGAAATATCAGTCTTGAGACAATATGGGGTAGGTGACAGAGATAAAAATACCTTGACTCCTCTGTAGTTAGCAGAGCTGAAGCTCGGTCTTGGTAAACTGCAAATTCGGTTACTTACTAGTGGGCCAAACTCTATCCAAGGTGTTTACTAATCCACCTACTCTCTAATCTTTTTGTTTTTTCTTACCATTAGGATGAGATTCCTCTCTCTTCTTTGGAGAGATCTTTATGTAATCTCCCCCCGTGTATAAATGAGGGTGAATGTGTTTCATGTGGTGTGAATCAAAAGCAAAAACCTTGAGTGCTGCAAAAGAAGAAAAATACTATACAAATCACAGCTCCATTATGGTCTACCATAATTTACAGTTGGGTTAATAAATGTGTTATTGGATTGCATAATTACTGTGAATTTTAAGAATATATGATTATGCCAAATATTTCAAGAAAAATGCTATTAATATAACATGTTTGCTTAAACCTCTATATTTTGTTATTTTCCTGCATACATTTTGCTCTCATACTTTTTACTCCTTCCATGAAAAATATAGTCTTTTATTTACCTTGCATTAAATTAGGCATTGGAAAGAATAATGCAGGTTACTTTAGAAAGAGCTATTGCTTTATTAAAGATGCATTTCTGAAAGGGACCACAAATCACAATTATAAAAAGCAAAGCATAAAATTCTCTACTGAATAGCAACATTTGATAAAAGCCAATTTTTGAGAAGTATATATTTTATAGTTATCTATCCATGCTACCAAATGCACACTGCACCATGAAATAATGATGTGTCTTGTCAAAAAGCAAACAAACAAGTATCACCCCTCAGGACAAAAACTACATTAGGGGACATTGAGCTCTTTACTTGGTTCATTATAGTGCTGAGTTTCAATCACCCAGGATGGGAACAAAAAAAAAAAAAAGCCAATCAGGGCTTTTTTAAAGAAGAAGACAAAACAACAACAAACAAATCTAAAACTTGACTGATGGAGGAATATCACTAAGCTAGACCATCTGCATTGCTTATAGCACAGCACACAAAAATAATATGAGCTATTCAATAGACCAGCTGTCAGAAAATGTTTGTCAGGACGTAAGAAATAGTTTTCCATGGCTAGAGTTCTGAAAAGCTTGTAGCTCACGAGCTTGCACCATAACAAGCAGTGAGGAGAGAGCGGTAATGCTGTGGGTCTTGTCCCAGAATAGATGTGTGGGGTGTGTATAAGCCCTGTGGAAAATATATTCATGCTGAGAGTCAATAACAAAAGATGTTAGTCTTTGGGGCCAGTTTGGAAAAGAGATCATAGAATTTCCCATTTTGGAACAAAAGCAAGCCAAAAAATGATTGATCTTTCAACATGGAAATTCCTTCCCATTCTCTTTATCAGCTTTTTTTGTCGCCTCAGACTAAGTGGTGTCCACACTGCCACCAGAGGCTGCACCCGAATCGTCCCTCTGCTCGACCTTCATGGCCTCAGCCCTGTGGCCACGAGCACCTCAGCCCTCAGCTGGGGTGGTGGGAAGAGGCCCCTCAGCGCCAGCTCCTGGCACCGCTCCGGATCTGCCGCACGCCCAGAGGTGCTCTGCACCAGCGGGAACCCGCTTCTGCACAGTTTATGTCATGGACGAAATCCCTCCCTATTTTTTCATCAGTCTTGCTAATTTAGTTTCAGAAAGGTGAGGGAAGAACAGGAGGTTTGACCTGCCTCGGGACCAAAGGAGAAATTTTTCTCATCAAATCATCTTATAAAACAGGAAAAACCAGTAAGAGATACTGAAGGACTGTACTGAATCTACAATAAGAAATCAGGTCACATGCAGTTTGACTAGATTCAGGAAAAACAAAAACAAAAGAGTGGCCAGTGCCAAAGGAATCAGCAATGCTTTATGAGGATTTTCAAAAGCAGGTGGTATTACCCTTACTCTGCTTCCCTTGAAGGAATGGTAGAACTATTATTACCACAGGGAAATCAGCAGGATTTGGTGTGAAGACACCAGCACGCAGGGGCAGGGTAGGAGAGCAAAATGGTGCAGTTGAGGCTAACCAAGTCTTCTCTGAAATTCCTCTGAAAATGAGGAATTTCTCTGAAAATAAAGCCATGCAAGATTGGATTCACTGAGTACAATCCTTATTCCAAGTTCATTTACAATACCTTCACTGAACCAAAAAGGGTAAAAAATCTGTATAGAGCAAATACAATTTTGATTCCACCGGTGTTTTTATGCATATAAGGTGTATAAGATAATTTCGCGCATATAAGATGCATCCAGATTCACTGTGACAGTATGACTATAGCAAGAGATTGAAACACACTCTAAAAGGACAACTTCCCAAAGCCACTCAAGTTTTTTCTGGGTTCTGGGCTCTAATGTTCAATCTTTGAAAATTATGATACCTACACTGAAAGTGAGGTGTTAGTTATGAAACTCATACAAATTAACACCTGTGTGTTTCACATAACAGCATTTCTAATCTTCATAATTGTGCTGAAAAACTTCTTAGTGTAACCCACATCTAAAGTATACCTTAGATTTATTTTCTTTATCTTACCTATGTCACTTGAATTAGCATCTAGCTGTGTTGTCTTTTTTAAGTTTTGTGACATGAGAAGTGTCGCTTGTTCTGCAGTGTGCAACAGCTTAGTCAGGCTCCGTCTTTGGTTATCTACAGGAAGAGCTTCCCAGACTGTAATTTTGTCTTTTTGTAAAAAATTGTTCAGCGTGCTAACAAAAACCTGTAAATAAAATGATATTTTTAAGCTGAAGAGTCATACACTGTTTGTAAAATAAGACAAAATCACACAGCTTTCAGGCTTGATCCACTCACATTAACGGTTGTATTACGAAGTGCTTCATTGTCAGAAACCGAGTAATGCATGGTATTCAGTGATGAAAAAGATAGTGCTTCAACATATGAAATCACATCTACAGGTGAAAGTGGTCCCAAAGTATTCTTATTAATTTCTTGCAGCATCTCCAGAGGTGTTTTAAAATGACTAATCTGAAAAATATAAAAATTCACATCTTATTAAAACAGGTGAAGTCACATTTCTGCAAATGAAAGTAAACCCAATGCAAATGACTGATTTCCATGAATTAACATACTGTTTTTTGAGACTCTTATGCACTTGTGCATAAAAAGAAGCAGTAATTAAATCAACAGGTTGACTTATAAATCAATGGTGTTACACAAGTCTGGTATAACCCTAACAAGCAACTATGATTTTTTTTTTTTAAAGTCATCTGCTATCATTACACTTCTTTCTTTTTTTTTTCTTTTTTATTACTGTAGCTCAGTGTTATTTATCTTAATGCGTCAAAACAAACTAGTAAATGTTCTGCAAAAATAAATAAATATTTGTGATATGGCTACTCTGTTGAGTCTTTTCTGTTAAATTTTAGCTGAAGAGGTGGGAGCAGATGGGCAGTATTTCTGTATTTTGAGGTGGGGGTTTTTTGTTTGTTTGTGGGGGTTGTGTTTGCTTTTGTTTTTGTTTTGTTTTGTTTTTTTGAAATGCAGATTATAAAGTAGGTGGCTTAATGAAATTGTACTGCCTATTTCACCTTCGCTGCTTCAGTTTATGAACTGCTAAATGCACTTACATAAAACAATTAGTTTAAAAAGTAATAAACTAGAGAGGGTGAGATGAAGACTAAAATTGCAAGTTTCAGTCTCATGGGTGAAAAAGAAAAGAATTATTACTTCGTGATACTGAAATCTAATGAGATTTTATCCATCAAAAACCCCCCTCAACACCTGATTTTATAAGATTGGGAGTCTCTGCTGCTGAACAGCTTTCATGGGGCTTCCTTCATCTTTGACTTCAGCTGAATAGAACTAGAATGCAGGCTAAAAAATTGGCTAAAACTTGACACTGTTATTTATATGAAATTGAGGTATTTTGCCTTATTACTTTGATTTACATCTAGTTTGACTTCATATTCAGAAAAACCCCAAACCCAACAATCAACCAAACAAAAAACAAAAAAACCCACTCCAAACAAATAACAACCTTCAATCTAAGATCCTGCTGTGGCATTTACCATGTCTTTATGCACGAATGCAGTAAGTATGTATTATATTTAATATAATATTTTACACTGCTGGTTAACATAGAAAGTATGTTACTACAATGCATACCTTACACTAGGTAAATAAAAGCCTTTAAATTAATATATTTCTTAATCTTGTAACTTCAGCAAACTGCTTAGCGTAAAATGCAAACATGTACAATTGGTTTTAATTTATTTATGCTTATGTTTCATTTATCCTTTTAAATTAGACAATACTATAACTGTACACTAATGAACAGTGAATTCATTATATTTTTAAAATTTGCTTCAGGAATCTCTGCCTCCGGTGAAAAAGATCTTGAGCCCAGTGCCTTGGAGTCTATAAATTCTGTACCACATACTATGCTTTAGGAGTAAATATACTAGCATACCAGGATGTTATTGCTCCATTTTCTATTTTGTCATTTGTTGACATTACTTTTGTAAGCTATCTTGCTGCCTTTCAACTCTGAACAAGCAAATAATTGCACATCAGTAAATGCAGCAATGTGTAACTTCAGAAATTACAGAACCAGTTGAGTGATTACCACACTTCTGAATTTTTCATGCATCATGGCTCACTTTGCTGGAAACAGAACACACAGATTCCCAGCAAGTTGTTATCATGATTTCAACATACAACCCATTTCAAATAATTTGTAATTATTAGAGAGACCTCTGTAAACATGCTTAAGTTCAATTGTATGCTTAAAGCATTTGTTAAAAGCTCCTTAAGAACTATTATAACTGAAATAACAGTTTCAAACAGAAACAATTAAAGGATTTGGCAATTAATCTATAAATCAGTGCTACTTACTCCAGCTAAAGTTCTATTAATATGTTCAGTTATGCAGTCTTTGTATAACTCACACTTGGCCTTCGGATTTTCTGTAGAAATTAAAGAGAAAGTAATTATATATTGCAGTTTAAGCAATATTCAATATATACTCATTGTAAGAGCTCTTGTCTAAACCACCAGCATTGTGAATTTATGCACATAAGACACAGCACTGCATTATCAAACTTCAACTACTAAGACTTTTTCTTGGCCAAATTTACAGCACTGGATTGGACTCAGACTCTGAGCTTTTGCTTTACTCAGGTAGAGAGTTTGGCCTCTTTTCTTGGGACGTCCACAGGTGAAGTTAAGACACAGCTCAAATTTACAGAGAGAACAGGTCTGACAACTCAGAGGAGGTATCCATTATTTCAAATGGATTTCATCTCACTGGTTAGCAAAAATACATTTATGAAATGATTCTATTCTCAGGAAATGTAGATGCCACTGCCGAGCCTCTTTTTCTTGTCTCACTGATTAATCTAACTGAAGATAAAGAGGCACTGGTGGGTTTCTCAGAAGATGTAGCTCTATAATAACACATAAACCTTTATAATATTAGGTACCTTGGCAGGAAGTGCCATCATTTGGCTTAAACTGCAATTTTCCTGTGGATGGTTGATAACCTTCCTTACAGGAGCAGTTATACCCTCCATCCACGTTTTCACATTTTGCATGATCTCCACAGGCAACAGTTCCTTCAGTGCTGCACTCATCTACATCTGCAAATATTGTGAGAAATTGAATTTTTTATTAAGTATTTACAGACTAACACCTTGCTGCTTTGTTGGTAATAGCCCTGCACACTGCAAGCAGTGTCATAACAAAATTTCACGGAAAAAAAAGAAAGGCAAAAACTATAAAGGCAATCTTAAGGGCAAACCACCTCCCAATTATAATGCTTAGGGATTAGAAGGATAAATCATAATTGATCATCTTTTTATACCACCACTTTTATTACTATATAATACTGCATTGTTCGTGTTTTAAACCACCAGTTTAAACATTAATTCTATCATAACAAAATGCTCAGCATGATGCAAATCATCTGAAATCCATTTTCCAGAGATTAGACTAAATAGATTTTCTCAGCCTTACGATTCAGTTAGAAAAGAGAAAACTGCAGCCTTTTCTTTTAAGTCACGGCTTTAGAAAGATCCTACAAAAGATCACTCTATCCATCTCGTTAATCTAAGATTTAAGCTCTGTGCCCTTTAAAGTGCTTGGCATGTCTTTTTATTTTTTAATCCACGTTTAAATTACATTTGCCTATAATGGCTTTTGTGCTTGTAAATAATTTGCCATTAGGAAGACAGGTTCAGTAACTGGGTGGGGCACAGTCCAAGAGCTAAACTGATGAATTCTGGTAAGCGAATCCATGAATTGATCAATTTAGGAGAGCTGGGTCCTAACTCGCTGGCTGGAGTACAGATTATTTTGCATTATTTGGTTGGCTGAGGATAGAGATCAAATAACTCAACAGAGAAAGTAAACTGGGAACAATACCAAATAATTCTGAAGAATGAAGTAATGGACTGCGAAATGCTGTGCTGGAAAGGAGAAAAGGGTGAACAGCTTTGGGACAGGTATATCTGATGAAACGTGTTGAGAAATGAAGAACAGATTTAAAGGAACAGCACGAGAGGAGAAGAGGCTGAAAACTGAAGAGAAGGACAGTAAAGGCAGAGAGGGGGTGAATGGAGAGGAAGACAACCTAAGTTAAGAACTTGCATGACACTGAATTTGGGAAATTGGTGAAAAAGGAGAACAGATTAACCAATTAGTGGAGAAGAATAGTGATCTGAATTGATAGGGGCCCATTGTGCAGCCAGATGGGTTTTAAGAACAAACAGGCAGAAAGGAGTTACAGGGGGCTGGAAATGCACTGTTAGCATACAGGAACCATTTTTGTGTGTGTGCTTTTCTTTTGATAGAGCATTGTTGGTGGTTATCAAAAAGGAATGTAACAAAAATGAGCAATAATGTATGTGAAATAAGATTGCTAGAGAAATTGAGGAAGAACAGAAAAATGTACTGCATGTCTGTGGATATATCTAGGGAATACAGAAAGATGTCTGAAGGATACCTGGGGGCCATTTGCCTATTTGGACAGCATTTTTGTTAACTTTCTAGAATATTACTAATGGCAAGAGAGCCTTTCTGCATCCACACACTTTTTGCTGTTTTGTGCCTCATTCCCCAGTTCCTTCTGTTCACAAGCCGAGAGGTCTTCCTAGGGTTCAAGGAGATGGTTGAGGTCCCACCTCACTTTCACCCACCCCTACTTTCCTCACCAAGCAGTGACTCTGATTTGCACCTGAAATCCTGCTTTTTAAGCCCATGGTTCAGAACCTCCCATTGAAAAGCTGTTCAGACACCTGCATGCCAGCGGCAAGAAGGAGAGGTGGGTCTGGAAGCACATCTGCCCTCCCCAACACAACTACCTCTGCTCTTCAGAGGGGGCAACCAAGGGGGATGTGTGTCTGAATGGGCTGGGACAAACACTGAAGTTTAAAGTACGAGGTTAAATTACAATTATCTGCATTAGGGCAATAGTTTGTTTCCATATTTAATGCCCCAAACTGCAAATGTTTCTATTTAACGAGCGGAATTTTGCATTATCCATACTCGTGCAGCTTCAAAGTAATGGAGCTAACCATGCTATACAGCAATGAATCTGGCAAAAGTGAAGAAAAGAGGAGAAAGAAGCGTAATATACTGCTACACACAGGCTACCTCATAATTAAATGCTGTCATTTAAAGACATAAAGCTGATGTTCTTACTCTTGCCATTTAAATAACCTCTAACATCAGTAAATTATAAAGCTCTTTTTGAAACAAGTGGGTGCCTGTCAGTGCCCTGTTGTGTGACTCTGTGTAAGACAGAGAAACTTGGAATGAATTGAAGTGTCAAGGGTGAAAACCATGACAATACCAGTTTGTATAACAAGAACACACATCAGTCTTATACCAAAGATTTATTTGGCTTTGTCAGCTACATAGAGAAGGACATGTACATCTTCACAAGATATTCAGCATGTAACATAGTGCTAAAATAGCAGCAATTGAGAGCAAGCTTTGCTAAAACTTACAATGACTTATAAATAAATAAATATTTGAATACCTTCCAGAGTACTATTGCTAAGTATCAGGTTTCCATGTAATTTACTGATGCAAGTATTTCAAAACTATTATGATAATTTGCTTTTCATGAACGTAGTTTGATAAATCATTTATTTGTCATTATTGGGTATTCATACAAATTACCCTTCCTTTTGTAATTATGTCAGATATTAAGTGTAATGGAGATTTTAATGAGAAGTCAGGATTATCCAAAACAACAGCAGAAACTCAAGTACCAAGGCACATATCTGGTAACAGGTTGGCTATTTAAAGTCTGATAGAGACACCCTGTCGAGTATATGCAAATAGACTTTCTCCAGTTAAGTCGTCCATATGGAATGAGTCCATCTCACGCCTATCTAATTGACTGTTTCCTAGAGAAGAAAAATCTCCTAGATGACAAAATTAAAAGGCAATAGGCCTGATCTTGCAAGGTACTAATCAGCTTCGTATCCCTTTTAAATCAATGAGATTGTCAGGGGCTGCCAACAATTTGTGAGAGTTGCAAGAATGCTGCTTTTAAATTCCTGCTTTGAAATACTGTGTGCAGTAGCTGTAGGTTTTTGTTTCTTTACATTTTGTAGTTATGTCTTTTTAACCAAATATGCAATTGTTGGACCACACATGGACAACAGCTTTTCAGTGCTTTCTGCAATCCAATTTTACTGGAGCTTTGGGGTGAGGATCTCAAACCGTCCTCCTAGATCTACTATAGGAGCAGGACGGGGCTGCCAAGGCTTGTGTGAACAGTCTTCACAGACAACATTCCTGAGAAAAGGTTGAAGAACAGCAGCTTTTTAAACAGAAGAGCATTTGCCACAGCTCTGCAAAAAGGCCCTGGTCTTTTAATAAATATTCAAAACAACTCCTGGAGCTGAACTTTGAAGCTTTTATAATAGCTCCGATCAGAAAAATAATATCACCAACACCACTTAGGCTGGTGTGAAAATAGATTTATAACCTTTTATTTTATTTCTGTGCTTCGTCACTCCTCATTTACTGCAGCAGGCAAGCAAATTCCAATTAAATTAAAAGTACTGAGAACAGTTATTATGTTCAGTCTTGCCAATTACCGGATTGTACCTACATCTCTTTGATTCTTCACCAGTCAGTCAAGACAGCTTGATGTCTACATTATACCTTCTGCTTATTAGTAGCTTGCAAGTGATTGAAAAGTCCAGTTGCAAAGGACTAGACGTTCCCTCCCCATGTTTCCATACTGTGGAAGGCAGCAGCAGACACAAAGTAAAAATGAAAAAGCCTATGAATGGCACATGTAAAAGAAAAGTTAGCAATGTGGCACAATGCCATATCCCACCCACTGAACAACTCCCCTGGCACATAAAAGGATGTGATGGAGAACGGGTGTTTTCCCAGTACCCTCAGAAGAAGCTAGGAAAAACTTGAAGAAAACTAACAGCATGTTCCTGGAAAAGGCAGAATAGCACGGATGTCACTTTCATCTTAAAGAGGGCCATTTTCAAGTTTTTACCTATTGACCAGGGTGAATAAAGTAGGTTTGTATTTCACCTTTTTATCTGCAGTTGAACATTCAAGAAAATGTGAAGGCTTTTACACAGTAAATAGATTTGAATAGCTCACATTCAGAACAGGAGAAAAATATCATCTTCCTAATTATCATGTTTGCATCCCTCTTTTTTAATTCTCCATTTCCTTTCTCCTTCTCTTTTTTTCTCTCTCCCTACCATCCAGTTCCTCCTCTATCTGCATGTTTCATTGTCATCTCTTTGCTAATTCTGCCTAGTAACATGGATGAAGTACTGCTGACCCTCAACTCAAAACTTAACATTCTTGTCAGATTAAAGGTGTACTGGCATTTCCCAAAGCTGTTGGCCCAAGTTTTCTTTTGATCCACTACCTTGAGAGTTATAATCACTTTATATTTGGAAGTTTAATACGATATCCAAAGAGGGAAGGAATGCACATGTATGTGCCCATGGGCTTTGAAATGGACTCATACACACAGTGATGTACCACGTTTGAATCACTGGGAACCCCAGGTATGTTTGATGGCATCTGACTATAAACAAATAGGTTGCACAATAGCATACCCTCCAAAATTCAATCTATGTATTTTTGAAGTTACTGCCACATACATGATATATATACTAAGAAGAAAACGTAAGACTTTGCAGAATGTGAAAATATTTTGTGGCCCTACAAACTTGGGTAGGATGAGTACTTGGTAGCTCTGTCTTCTGATTTCTACTGGATAACTTGTACTGTATTTACGACAACTACAGTAATTGCCTCAGCTGTGTATAGTACACCCTGAATATACCGTTGTCAGCTGCTTCTGTGCAAGTCATACCTACTACCTGTAGCAGCAGGCCTATTTGGTACAAAATACATATTATGGTTTCCCTGGCAGATAAAGTAGAAAATTAATTGTGGATCAAAAGGTTGTCTTTAGGACTCGCTGCTTGGTAAAGTAATTGGTACACTTGTTTAATGAGAAAAGGTGCCCACAGGTAATTTTTTATATCAGTGTGAGTTTTTGAAGCTCTGAGCTCCTCCCATATGGATTTGCAAAAAGAAGAAGAAAAGTGGTAAACTAACCCCCAGTAGAGGATAAAAAAAGATCAGTCTGCCCAGGAAAGAAAAGAGGGGAAAAAAAAAAAAAAAGAAATTAGCAAGCTAATGGTAAAAACTAAAGTGACAAGAACAGTCAGAGAAATAACTTTGAAGACAAAACTTCTGAAGCTGAGGAAAAGTCATAATGTAAAAATCAAAGCCTGGACCAGAAACTGTGAGAAAATTTACAGCTCAATGTGCTAACCGTCTCGGTCCCAGCTAATTTAAGAACGATTCATAGCGGCTGGATAAAGCAGAGCTCTTTTAGATGGATGTGAGCAATGGGCAAGAAATGTTGATTAGATCACTTTCTGGCTTAATATGCAGCCATTCTGCTGATATTAAGAGCTGTAAGAAGAGAGGTTGTCAGCACTCACAAGCTCACAGGAGACATATCTAAAATGAGACACAGTCAGCATAAAGGTGTAAAGGGCAATAGATTTATTTCTCATTTTCCCATTCCCTGAGGACTGTTGCAACATACAGAGAAAATTACCAGGAGTTTGAAAAAAGAGGATAGTTACAGTTCTTCCATTCAAAGGAAATCCTAAAGGATTGCATAGTTGTTCAGAAATAACATTTTTCCAGAGAACTTTTCCTACCCTGTAATCTTGAATATGATCCATCCAGCTGCTACAGAAACAGAAGCTGGTGAATGGTACAGGAGGTAGGATAACTACCGATCTTGCTCATTGCTTTTGATCAGACTTGAAAAATTACCAAAATATCCCAACCAAAGCCCCCAAACAGAAGATATTTGGAGCATAGTAGGTCAAACCTAAAGGGAACTTTGTCGGTCCAAGGAAACCTGAATGCAGAATACTTTCTCACTCTGCTTTGTTTTAATAATATTATGACCTTGCTCACACATCAGTGAACCAGTGGCATAATTGGGTGGAATGGGGATTTCTGTGTTACCTTAACTATATATTCATAATCTAAAACTGTGACATGTGGATAAAAAATATTGTAAGCAGAGACAAGATTGGAATGTTTCTGAAAGCAACGGCAGCTGCTGTGTTACGAGTGAGAAGTGTGGGCCTGAACTGGAATATTAAGTCTGTACCAGTCCAAATTGTGGGAATTTTATATCCAGATACCAAATGTCACAATTCTGAAAGCATTTTGCTAGGTTTCTGTAATTAACAAAAGCAATAAGAGAAAAGTGACAACATAAAGCTAGCTGGCAGACATTAATGACTTACCCACACAGGAGGTTCCATCATTAGGTACAAAAGTTTGTTGACCATTGCTGGATTTGAAGCCAGGTGCACACATGCAGAAATAACTTCCCACTGTGTTTGTGCAATTGGCGTGCTCTCCACAAGGCTGAGTAGCATTTTCACATTCATTATCGTCTGTCAAGACATAAATAATGGAAAAATATATTTGCATTTGTCGACTGAAGAAAACAGTAAAGTAAAAGCTTAATTTGGCCTCTGGTATTTGATTTGAGTTTTGAATGCTGAGCTGACACTCTTGGTGTTTGTCTATATAGTTTTCTCATTGCCAAAGATGTAATCAGGTGTTCAGCAGCACTCTTCTGCCCTCATTCTGCATGAGTCAACAAATGAGAAAACCAGTGGGATATTGAAGTGAATGGTTTAATTGGATATTCACTTTGAATAAAGGATTGAGACAAGTACATGTTCTGTCATGGTTGTATTTGATAATGTTACTTGCTACCCAAAAATCTACAGGTAGAGAGTCACCCTGAAGATGCATCTGGGAATTAAGAACCATAGAAAACGGAGCTCTAAAACGTATCAAGAAATCACCCATTTCCTTCTCTAATACCAAAGCAGGATCAATAAGGCTAAACTAGACAGGTTTTTTCTGGCCTGTTTATGAAGACCTTCTGTGGTACTTCTCAGCAGTCCCAGACAACAAACTTATGAAGTTTACCTCTTTGCAGTTGCTGTGCAAGTCATCAATTTTGCACCTGCAAAATTACGAGCTCTCTTTTACAGTGCTAACCCCATGCCCCCAATGATACATGAAAAAGGAACTATATACACAGGTTTTAAGACTACTTCCTCTCTGCAGAGCCTCTACATGTGGTGTCATTGTGAGCACGAGGATCCAGCTAGCTTGATCAAAGGTCAAATGAAATAAAAAATGCATGCTTTGAACTGTATAGTTGATCCTCTGTAATGACTCGGTAAAACTATTTCATCTCCAGAATCTTTGAAGGTCCCTTTTGTCTATTAAATTTTCATATGAAACTCGAGAAAAATTTCAAAAGATTCCTTATTGTAGACTCTATTTACGAAACTGAGAGTAACACTCACAATACTGACAATTCTGTCTATCCAAATGGACCAAAACACCCCAAAACTCTGAAACAGACAAATCAGTGAAACCGTCCCAAAGAAGACAACACTCTGAGTAGAGTTCTCTAGGTTCTGCATTGTAAGAAAGGAAAAGAGTCAAAGGCTTCATGAAGACTAGTAGGATTTTGATCCTGTTCTCAAGGAAAAGGTACTCATAACATGATGAATGACAGCAAAGAATTCTAACAGGGAGAGAAATAACAATTTATTGCAGAAGAGGCACGATTAAGGAAGGTGACAGACAAAAGAAATATGATTTCAGAAAAGACACCCAGGGATGAGTTTTGGAAAAGTGCTTCTGCTTCCTGATGGTCAGTGTTCTCATAAGGCGTTTACAAAGACAGGTTACAGATAAGTAAAGTGTCATGTAAGCTAGGGAAGTGGCAAGTTTAGACTACACCAAGAGCTGTAAAGGATTGCAGGAATACATTTCTGCATTATAAATTAGTCACAACCCCTAGAGTAGCACTGGAAAAGGACATTTTTCAGAATTGAAGCCTGACGTGATTTTGTATGTTACTCAGTTGACTCAGAGATGCAAATATCAATTCAGAACTGCAGCTTTCCTCAGGGGAATTTGGGTCAACAGTATCAAATAGATTATGCTCATTATAACTAAAATTGAATGTAATTTAATGAGGAATCCAAGTATAAAAGCACTTTGCCAACACACGTAAACAATATTTATTCTACAGCTCTGGTATTCATGAGAATACAGCAGAGAAGGTGTATGACTTGGATATTACTTAAAGAATGCCAAAGTAAAACCAAGCCAGTTTAAGTAAATTATGATAGGGAGGAAAAAAATGTGGTGTTAATCCAAGTTCAAAAGCTAAGCATGAGAATACGAAAAATCCAGTTTGGCACTGGCATTGCAGAGACCAGGCCCCAGAACACTTTACAAATCATGGTAGCAAGGTCCAGTTGTTCAGGTGTCGTTTGTGTGTGTCTGTGTGTTTGGCTCTTCGGTAATCCCAGTTTGCTCCCGCATCCTGGCATTTCATGACAAAAACAAGTGGACTACTGTAAACTTAGCCTTGGGAAAATATTATAGATACTAGAAAACAATGTGTTGACCTTGGAAAGCTCGTGGGATGGTATTCATGGAAGATGAGAAGTAGAAGGACTGATCACTGCAGGATTTCATTCAAAGTAGAGGAATAACAGAGCTGACAAGAGAAAATATATAGGCTACACACAAGAACTTTCCTTTTGTATTTATTTTCTAGCAGCTCAACTGTAGTCCTCAAAATCCAGCACTAATACCTTTCTTCCAGTAGTCCAAAGAGTTTATAAACAACGTTAAAATGACTCATGCAGTGGTCATGAATAAATTCTTTACAATTAGGCCTAATTAACTCTATTGGGTTACTGGTGTTTTTCCTCAATATTTAGGATGTCTGCAAGGGGTTTAATGATGACTATATAGCCTTAGAAGGCTTGCCTATTGAGAGAACCTTTTCAATAATTTGAGAAACCTTTAGAACATCAAAGAAGAATAGAAGTAACTTACATTGCAAACACAAGAATGGCTATTTTAAAGAGTTAAATTCATAAGGAGATTTCTTTTCAATATTCCCATGGTCTAATGTAATACTGAGCAAACCATGCTGAGGGATAATTTACTGGACCACATCCTGCTTCCATTGAAATTAATGGCATAAAAATCAGTGATGTAAGTAGGCCCAGGGTGGTGCTCGCTATGGAAAACTACTGGGTTAATGAGAAAGGCAAGTGTGGAAGTTTTCAGGAAAAAAGGAGTTTAATATACAGTTTGACTAGATGTGTTTGAATAAGCTGTCCAATTTCACATAAAATGTTTTACAAGATCAACAATGATGGCAAAAATATCTTCTAGCTCTCTGTAAAAATAATTTGAATTTTTTCTTCAGACAGCAGTTCAACGTGAAGCCCAGAGGCTTGAAGTAATTTTCCAAATCTTAGATAATTTATAATATTATTGGATTTGTGATTTAAAGGACATCATGAAACAAAAAGTAGGATTTCTAGATGGAAAAAAGTTCTGGGGTGGGTTTTTTTGTTTGTTTGTTTGGTTGGGTTTTTTTTTTAGAAAATTTTCTGTCCATACTGAGAGAATACTTTTAAATGAGAGCAAGTGTATAGTCCACCAGCATTGTTGCTACCTAATTTAATGTGCATTCATTGCTGGCACAGATACTCCTTGAACACCACAGGCAGTATTGCAGGAATGCACATTCCTTTAAAGATTTTTTTCATTGTTAAGTGAAATATGCATGAATTTTGTCTAGCACTGCTATATTAGAATTTTTTTTGTATAAAGAACATTCAGTTCTTTCAGAAATTTTGAAATATGAAATAGAAAAAGGAAGAATGATTTGTGGATTTTAGGGCCATGATGCAGTTGAAAGGTAGAGGAATCTGATAAGATTTTAGGAAAAATTATAGAGGAAAGTTTTACCCTGTCTTTTATCCTGTTTTAATATTGGATCGTTTAAAAATTATAATCTACAATAAGAAAATGCTGGGGCAACTACAGCTACAAAATGACAGAATTTGTTATTATTGTGACAACCGTGAGAAAATACTTTGAATTATCAATTTTAGATATAAAATTTTTGTAATACTGTTTATGTATTTTACATAAAAAATGCCATAAGGGAAACTCTTACGGTGGCAGATTTATCGAAACAGCTTTGAAGGCATTCCATTGCACTGAACACATCTCCATGATAGACTTTTTGATGTTATGATGACTTTTGGATTGAAATTTGTCATATTGAATCACAATCACATAGAAGTTGTGGGTTTGGTTTTTTTGCTGTTTTTTGTTTGTCTGTTTTTTCTTTTTCTTTTTGTAAATTTTTAAGTAAGCTGTTTCTTCCTTCAAGTAACAAACACACAAGGTTGAAATCACTCAGGTTAAACAGAGTGATTTGTGCCTGTTCAGTCTTTGCCAACACATGCAAAATGAGATTTTTGTAGAAGTGTAACTTTGTATTATAGAATATATTCTGGGATCTCTGGCACTGAATTAAATTGATATCAGTAAGGCTGAGGACCTTTATTAATTGGTAAGCAGAAAGACTGGAAAACTAGCAATGTTGGACCAATGAGTTTGGTCACTCGTGGCAGCCAGCTGGAGGACTCCTGTGATGAGAAGGTCCACGGCTGAAGGAGCTTGCCAACCTGCAAGCCCACCACAGGGAAAGCCTGCCCTGCAGCTGCACAGCCTGTGAGCTCAGCCCTGGACTTTCATGCTCTTGGTCCCTGGACTTTCATGCTCTTGGTCCCTGGACTTTCGTGCTCTTGGTCCCTGGACTTTCATGCTCTTGGTCCCTGGACTTTCGTGCTCTTGGTCCCTGGACTTTCATGCTCTTGGTCCCTGGACTTTCGCGCTCTTGGTCCCTGGACTTTCATGCTCTTGGTCCCTGGACTTTCGTGCTCTTGGTCCCTGGACTTTCGTGCTCTTGGTCGCCTGCAGAAAAGCTGGAGTTCCCAAAGCCTTGTATAAAAATCTGACAGTTAGACCTACGTCTCTCAAGGCTGTCTACTGGGGCCTCGCTACAGATAAAGCACTCAAGGCTTTTGCTCCTCTGCTGCTTTGGCAGTGGCCACAGTCTTGCTCTCCACAGAGAGCAATCTGTGCCACGGCCAGGGTGCTTTGTGAGGTCTGACCTGGATGCCCAGCCAGGCTGCCCAGAAGGGCAACAGGCTTCCCAGGGCAGCAGAAAGCTGGCTGTTCCAGGGGAACTCTTTTGACACTTTGACATTCCAGGGAAGGATTTTAATGAACCAGGAACTCCTGACCAGGGCTTGAGTTTGAGAACCTGAATTTTCCCAAAGCCATCCTGAACAAGCATAGGCATGATGGTGTGATTTTCACAGGTTTAATGAAAGCCTAGTGTTCCTAAGGACCATAAGAGGCTCATACTGAGGCCATTACTGTATACTGCAATATATTCACATTCTATTTGATGCATTCCCCAGGTGACATAAAAAAAAAAAAAAAGCCGCAATTAAACCATCAACAATTACTTTTGCCCCGGTCCAGGCCTTTTGAAACCAAGGTTAGAGGCCTTTGGGGCATACCCATCCAATCAGAACAGCAGTGGCAGCACAGGGCTGGGGACCAGTGTCAGACGCAGTAGTCTGAAAAGTGGACAGCACTGGGTAAGAAGGGAAGGTGGCTGGAGCGGCTGGGGAATACATTGATTCATTGCATCCGGCTGTTCTCTTTCGACAGCAGCCTCTGCTGCCAAAACTGCTATGCAGCCCCTGGGGGAAACTAAAACTACCCTTCCCTACTGTAACCCTCATGGGAGAACAGTACTTGAAGTGCCTCACTTAACCCCTCAAAAGCAAGGAAATGAAAGACTTCCTGTAAAACAAATTCCAGTGCTACTCACCCCGCTGTGTTTAGCTTGTCTGGAGGTCTCAGAACAGTGGGTGATCTCACATACATTACTTCTGTGCTGCAGGACTGTGTGTCTACAGCCATCACAGCCTGAGTTAAGAACAGCGATACCATTAACAACCTTGCCTTTCCTTCCTTGTGATGTGTTTCCATTAATGGTAATTTAACACAATTTGTTTATGATTCTCCAAAGATTCAGCATTCGAGTTTGGTCTAAATCAGCATGAAAGAGCAGATGCTTAGAAAAACCTCTTGAGACTGCAGAACTGGGCTGGAAATCTCATTTAAATATGAATTGCTTTCATAATGGGCCCGATTCATCTTTGTCCTACACCAGGGCCAGGGACCATGCAGTTGCAGCACAGGAAATCTTGCCACTGCAAGCTCTGTCTAGCCAAATTTTGTAACTCTCTACCTCCTTGCACAAGCTTTTCACAACGCCTTCTCAGGATGTTGTTATAGCTTGCCAGGAGCGTTTAAATGGTTTGAACTTTGTGGCTTTGCAGATAGCTTGACTCCAAAAAGCCCTTGTTCAGCAAACAAATATTTTCTCTCACATCCTTCACAGGCTATGTGTATACACAAAGCTGATTTCGGATCAGCAGTTCTTTCGTGTCTAGCTGCACTGAAGTGCCTCACAACAAAAAATTCCCTTAGTCCCAGTTTAAGGAACAGGGCAGAACAATCTAAAAGAACATGTTCCTACATATTCAAAACACACTTAGGTTGAGTTTCAGAGAACGGACAAGGTTCAGAGAGGTTAATATATTATCTAAACTGCTTTCCTCATCTTGTGCTGGTATTTTCAGACATTACAAATTAAAGATGAAAAACATTTATTATTGGGTAAGTGCCAGTGATGAAACTGTTATTTGTTCAGCCACACAGAACAACTTGCCTTTTCAACACTTGTGAAGTATCAAAGAAAGAAAATCTATAATTTCTGATCACTCATATGTGAAGAATAAGGAGGGGAGGTGAGGAGGGGATGGAATCTTTAAAAGGCTAGTCCTTGGCTGGAAACAAACCATTTACCCAGACAAGTATCTGTAGGAATTTGAAAATGAAAAGGAGAACAGGGTGCTCAGATTACTGAAACAGAGGAAAAGGGGGGAAATAAAAAGCTGTTGAGTGGCCCTGTCTCATCTTTTCCCCAGCATTACCTTCTCTGGGGAGCAGGAGTCTAGGTTCACCACAGACAGTAGCAACATGCCCCAGAGGAGATCTTAAAGCTCCACTGACCTGTGGATACTCAGCAAAAAAGACTCAGAGCTGTACAGCTGCAAGTGGGGAGCTTCAGTTTGGGTTCCAAACCTCAAATAAGTTACTTATTGTCTGTCTGATACCCCTTCCCTGACCAGACCATAAAGGAAAGACCTGTAACTGCTGTGAAGATTCACCCTTTCTATTACAGGCAAAGCTCGGAGCTGGTCAAGCATCCCCCGCTGATGTGGTGAGCAGGGTCTCAGGGCACCTGTCACAGGTGCGGGTGAAGAGCACGACCCACATTGCAGCGCAGGCACAAGGGACCCGGAGCTGCCACTCACTCTGCAGGGAAGCAGACCGTGACCTCCCTGCACCTGGAGCACTGCAGGCTCCCCCTCTGCCTTCTTCACAGCAACCTGGCATTAATTCACCAGCTGAGCACCTGGCCTGATGAGCTGTTAAAATGCAAAGCTAAAAATGGAGAGAGACTGTAGCAGAGTAATGTCAGAGACAGGAAAATGGAAAAAATCCAGGATGAAGATGGTCTCCTGGAGTTCTCAGATTGGCTTGGGAGGTAAGGAGTAACAACTGGATGAATTCTCTGGAAAACTAGATTATAGACACTGAATAGGAGAGGGTAAAACAATTAGCCCATTTTCAGCACAAGTCACACACAGGTCCTGGCTAGCCACACCGTGAACTCAAACCACCCCAGGCTCCCATCTGAGGGGATGTGAATGAGTGAGACGTCACCATTCAAATCTAAACAGTTTGGTCCCAAGCAAGAGATAAGACAGAAGGAAAACAACTCAGCAAACAGTTTGATTAAGGGGGAAGAAAGCTTTCAGGGAACACCTTCCCAAATTTCTAAACAAAACTGAAAGACGTTTATTTAGAAAGTGCAGTCAGGAAACACATCTGCACTTTACAGCTTACATATGAAAACCACTGTGGTGCCATCATGGTATGAGTAAGCAAGATGTGAAAAAGGGCGTGAGAGACAACACAGCTTGAATGAGGCAGAGGAACATAAAGCGTTCTCTGATGAGCGTGATCGAATTTGCTACAAGCATGCAGCAAAGGCTCTGATAAGAAATAACGCTGTTCTCTGTCAGTATATGGACTTAATCACACAGGACTAAGTCCTGGGGTCTTGAATACCATGTGGAAACAACATCTCTAATTCTGAAGAAGGCTTTCCCTCACCTGTTCCACTCCATCACTCCTTCTTGTGGCAGGCTCTGAAACAGCAGGTTTGTTTTTGCATTTACTTCTGCGTGAACAGAACAACATTTTCATGTTTAGTTTAAGTGTATGAAAAATCTGTTTTCATAACAGAGCCCGACCTCAAACTCACTGAAGTCCAAAGAGTGGCTCCCATTAACCTGCATCTTTGCTTTTACAGAAGCAAAGGGGCAAAATCTGCCAAGAGCAGAAGTCAGGAATGAAGACGACATTACTCTTCCTTTCCTCACTCCACACAGATCTGATTACCAAGACCCAATCTCAACATCCTGGCAGGCATCTTATGTCAAGGTTACTACTTGAGGATTAGGCAGAATGTAATTGAGACACATTGTCAGTTTCTTGGTTTTCCTCCTTGAAAAACACAGAACTAAACCAAGGTGAAGTGCAGCTGAATGGGAATATGCTTTCGAACTGCCAGCAGTGTGTAGGTGTCAACATTTTTCCCAGTGCTACCAGCAGAAGGCTTTTAGAAACTTCCCTGTTATTGAATTACATCATTCCCAATCCAGCTTTCACTTTTTTCTGCTAACTTGCTTATTTTCACTAAAACTCATCTTTTAACTGAAAAGTAAAATGGCATATGGAGAATCAGAGAATATTTTTGCTTAAAGGAAAGCGAGCAACACAGCGGTCCCTTGCTGAGAGGGATTTGCCAGTGGATAACTATGCCCCCTGCAGAACTGAATGGGCAGCCCAAGTGGAAGTTCTGTTTCAGCACTGCTGATAGAACTGTATTTTATGTAAAAAAACAGAACAACAAGCAACCAACCAAAAAAAAAACCAAAAACAAACAAAAAACCCGCACCAAACAACAACACCCTCCCCCCCACCAAAAAAAAAAAGCAAACACCACAAAACCAAACCACCTGTAATGTCTTGCAGACTTCCCATTGCATTTTCCACTTACCATAATGCTTACATAGAATTGGCACCATGAAAGTAGATATATTGGAATGTGAGGCTGAAATTTTGATTACATTGTTTAACCCTTTCTTCAGTTTATATACATAAATGCCATGATTTATTTCTGCTGTGCTCACATATTCTCCCCAATACTCCAAAAGCCACCATATAATAGCATTCAGGAAAACAAGACTCAAAGTTGTTGTTCGATTCCTAATGCAACTGGTTCTTGTTATTTCCAACACTCATTTCTGAAAACTCTTTTTGCAGAATTCTCTGAAGCAAATTACATAAACTCAGTATGGCACATTCTGGTATTTGTCTAAATCCAAACTTTCTCTTGCATATTACAGCAGAAACTTTAAACTGCCGTGTCATAGAGGAAATAGTTCCCTAGCAGCTGCAAAGAGATTGCACTCTACCATGTACCAAATCTTGGGATCCATCTGAACTGCATCCAACAAATGTTAAATGCATCTAAAGAAAGGCAGTATACCATATCAGGATTACTTCATCCATATCTAATCCCCAACAACTACTAGATGGATGTCTGCTATGACCAGTCACACATGGGCCATCACTCAGAGGTCTTGATCTCCCTGGCTTCTTCAACAATGCCCCATCTAACAGCAAGTGAAACACAAGCCTGGAAGTCAGGATGAACATGAATTCTTACATCTCACATTTCCAGGCTACCTTCTTGGCCCTGGGGAGACGAATGGAAACTGACAGAGTTTATCACTTTAGCAGCACTTTTAGAAGGGAAAAGAAAAACTGAACTCTACCAAAAAGGGTTTTTTTTTGCTAAATCATGATGTTAATACGATTTAAGAGCTTTAGTAGGAAGTCTTCACTTGGATAATAAGGACAGATCCATATGTAGAAAGGACAGTCGGACTCATCAGTGTTTAACTAGAAATCTCTCTCATGCTTTTGAATCTGCTGCTTAAAAATAGGTGGTACATTACAAGGTGCAGGTATCACTGTACTACATTATCTTCAATAAATTTTGTCCTTTGAAAAATAATTTGCTGTACCATATCCAAAACAGTATTAAAAACATTTATTGCTTTTAGGTTTTAGATCTGTATTATGTTCCATTTTGGATTTGAAAAGCAGAATACAATAAAGATGTGGTAAAATTGCTGTGAGAGAAGTAATAGCTCAAATAACATGGACAGCCATAAAACAGTGACTACAGGAGAAACTATTTTTTTCCATTGTGGAACAGTATTCATTGATTTCTGAAACCACAGGCTAATTATGCTCTGAGTGGACAAAGTACTTTAAGGAGTCTAGTCTGGGCAGAGACATCGAGTTCACAATGTACTTTTATCAAACCCAAGTTACAGTACTCAAGACAAGAGTAGCTTGATGAAATTTGATTGCTAGTACTATTCAGTAGGTTAGATGAGGTGACCTGATGCTAGTCTATGAGATGCATGGACCTATATTACTCTAAGTTAATGTAAAGGTTAGGTCATTAGAAGGAGATAACACCAACAGCAAAGAATAGGTGTTTTGTTTTGGGGTTTTTTGTTTGTTTGTTTTTGTTGTTTGTTTGTTTGTTTTTGGTTTTTGTGGTTTTTTTGTGTTTTTTTTTTCTTTAAAGTTGATACTGTTTCATTCTTGTCAAAAATTACATGTGAACTAAGCATCTTGTAGAGTGGCCCACATAGCTTTCATGTGGCTTGGTGACAGTGTGTATTTTATATTAGCTCTATTTGTAAGTTATCCCATTGAAATGCTCTGGAATTCAATAGCTTCACTACTGGATAATAGACTAATTCAACAAAAGGAAATAATTTCAATCTATAACTGAGAAAAGCCATTAATTACTGGAAAACATCCAGTCTCTAAACCTGAAGATATTAAATATGGTCTGGCAAGGAGGAGACAATTAGACTGAGGAATTCTACCCAGAGGGAAAACATGCCAGCATTACTTCAGCTAGAGTAATGACTTGAACAATAACCACTGAAGTATTTCCAGCCACTGTCAATGCTGTAAGTATTTAACTCTGCGGTGAAAATGTCTTAACTATTGACAGAGATATTTTCAGAGACTGACTCCAGCTGTTAATTTCTGATAACAAAAGTCACTATAAAAACATATAGGGTTTGGTGTCCCCCCCTTTTCTTCTGACGTGAATTAAAGCTAAATATAATGATGCCAGTGGAATCAGAGGTTATAAAACTCAAGAGAAGTTAGGTCCATAGTGCTGCTCAGGCTCAGTTGAAGGATTGCAGATTTTTGGGTGATCACAGTAATTTTCCCATATAATAGCCGAATATAATCGTAGCAGAATTTACTTGAGAAGTATGTAGCCTTCTTTTCTGGAGCAACCTCATGCAAAAAACAGACTGCTATAAAGGCCAGATTTCCTCTTTCATCTCACTCTCCTGAACCCTACAGCTTTGGAGTGATGGAGCCTGTGATCTCCTCATGCCAAATGGTGTTCATAGAAAGAAAGGTCCAGAAAGAGCTAAGGCATACAACCTGGAAAACTTTAGCTCCATGTCAAATGGCAGAATAAGTTAATCCAGTCAGGTCGCTTAATGAATTTTGAATATGGAGGCAGTATATAGCATCCTAATTTAAAGTGGTTTTTCCCTTGCTGACTACACCAACGACTCTGCTCTACAACACTTATCACATACTAGGTTGAAATACTCTGTTTATTCATAATCACTGTCATCTACATAACTTTGTCATTTTCTAGTAAGGGTGTTTATTCTTAGATACAGGGCCTAAGGATTTTATTATTCCAAAGATATTAAACACACTTAGTAGGCAAAAACATAAAAGTTCCATTAAAAACATATCTACAGTTCAGACAGAAATCATACTTATAACAGGGAATAATGTTGAAACATGGCACAAGTCAGAACTGAAAACACTTTCAAGTTGGCCTACCCTAATACAACCTGCCACGTAAAGTGTTATTATATGCATTTTATGCTTGGGAGTGATGACAGGTGGGAGGGCATAGATGTGTTGTATAAACACTGCGTATTTTTCAGCAACCAGAGGTATGTCTGTTCACCATGCTGGAGGGCTGCGCAGAGCCCAGAGGCTGGTCCCACCGCAGGCAGAGGTGCTGTGTTAGTGCTGCTCTCTGGGCAGGCTAATTAGCCCTTTAAACACAGTCCCCATTAGCCTGGACATGGCGCCACAGTACACAGCCACACTGCTGGCAGCTGTTTGACTTGGTTTATCCAGTACTGCACTGTGTCAGCCCAGCAGACGCTTGGAGACCAAGTCCCAGTTAGAAAACACTGTTGCCGATGATTAAAGTGAATGGTATAATTTACATACTAAGAAGGTAGAAGCCACAAAAAAGGAGAATTGTCATAAGGTACTGAATAAAGGCATGTAAAACATGACAGATTTCCACAGAGTGCCGTGCTGGGGATCTGTCAGAGACGGAGGCACTGCAGAAACCTCCCACTAGTATTTTTCTAAGTATTACTCCTCTGCAAAGTCCTCAGTTAGAAATGCTAAAAACTTGTTTCCTGTGCAAATAACAACAACTACAACATGGCTTCCCTTCATTTATTGAAATAAACTTCTCAAAATAAATGCCTAAACCTAAGTTCAAGCAAACATAATCAAGATAAACATCTTGATTATAAACCAGACTGAACTTGCAGAAGCATTGAGTACATTTCTACAGCATGTTAAGTATCCCTGAAAATTGGGCCAGTTATTAGATATGCAGAGAAGCCCTGCAAACTTTTTTGGAAGTCTTGGACAAGAAACTGGTTTAGCAAAAAACCAGAACAAAACCCACAACAGTAAAGACTGTTTATTTTTAATCCAGGAAAACTGTTACATCATGTATCAAATGTTTTGTTCATTAAAAAAGTCATTGCCTTTTGTCCTCTGCACCCATCTCTGGATGTACCAGCACAGGCAGTTCTATAGGATATCCTCAGTTTTGCTCCAGAAGTCCCAGCTCAGTCAAGATACTGAAGATCCCAGAATAGTTTGTTGGGAAAGATTCTCTGTGCTCAGATTTGTTGCAAACTTTTTATTATAGCAAGCAATAAACATTTATTTTGTTTATTGAGTCAAGTGGAGTAGGTTTACATCCCAAATCTAAATACAGCCTATGTACAGAGAAAAGAAGTGTTTAAAAGACATTTATTTTCAAATGGTCAAGCTGTTAAATGTAAAAATACTGGGTTAGAGTTTAAATTCTTACTCCAGCTGCCTTGGCCCCAGATCAGGCTCCGTAAAGTCAATCTCAATGATCTCCTCCATAGACCTACTGAGAGATCTGGGATAGGTGACATCTAGAGCCAGGAAAAAGAGCATGTTGGGGATGAGACAGCAACACGCACTGTTGCAAAAAGGGTACTGCCACACTTTAGAAAGGCTGACATTTCACAGAGGGCTGACTATTGTTCAGAGGAGGGCTTTATAAGTCCTCAAATCCACTCAGGGATCTAAGCAAAGAAAGGGCATTGCTTTTCTCTTAACTGGTGACATCCATGTTACATCTGTTAGAGGCAATTGGCAGAGCCACTCTGTGAGTTAAAGCCAAGAAAGAGGGAAAAATTGTTTCCTAAGGAGGTCCAGTTTTAGGCTATTAAACTGCAAGATAACAACAGGTTTCTTGAGGAGCAACAAATTTCTTTAGAACTTCATTTGGTGCCTGTTTTAGCCAAAGGCTGCACTGTTGTGTTATTTTATGTTTAAACGTGCCCTACTCTGACAGGCCGCTGAAGTCTTTTAAGTCTTCTCATCTTTATTGCAGACAGTACTTTGATCTCAATGCCAGAAAAGGTCAATGCAAGAACTTCAGAATTAGACTTGTTTACATCCAGCATACAATACAAATACATGAATGTGGCAAGGATATTCCAGGCAGATTAAGTGAGGTCACGTTTTCCTAGTTCTGCTTAAGATGTTTTTGTTTTTGTCAACCATTATGCAAGCAATGCCATCATCAAATCCAACGAAATTCACTTACTGAAGCGCTTCCCCCCTCAAACTGTTTCATCAATCATAGTCCAGAAGGGCTCTGTCATAGGATAATTGCAACTTGGCATACCAACAAAGAGCACCCAAACGTCCTCAGCTTCCTTATCTATACAATGGGCAGGGATGACAGCCATTTTATTAGCTGAGATATTGCTACCCCCATCAGATAAAATAGTGTGTTTTGTTGCTTTGATGTTTTCTGTCACCACAGCAGAGCTGTCGTTTTCAACTGCATGTTTAAAGAATGGCTGTGGTGGCAGCTTATGTTCCTCCACAATAACACTGCCTACAAACAACTTGCAGAAAGAGGCAAGGGGTGTACTAATTGCACTTCATCAGAAAGAGATGGGAAGAGCAAATTCTGCCGCAGTTATATCTAGTCAAGGCATAATTATGGAGTCATCTGTCTTGTATAAATTTGTTTCCTTGATGAAGACAAGATCACTGAAGAGTGAATTGCCACTGAATGGACAGCCAATGGAGAAGTCACCCAAAAATTATTTCAGCTATCCTTGTTCTCCTGCCTCCACATAAAGTATTATCAGTCCACAGAATATTTAGTGGATTAAAATAACATTTGGGGTAACTGCTTATATTTAACACTTCTCCACAATAACTACAACTATTACAACACTCAAATATATATCTTACTTCCACATGCTTGGTTAGATCATGCAGACTTCGAAGGCTAACAAAAAAATCTGTCATGCAGAGCAATATGCAAACCCATTTATTTTCTATTTAAATCCTTGACAGAGTGGACTTTTCTTGAATTTGAAAACAGCAAGCCTGTTAACTAAACTCCAAAGGTGGGAAAGTCTTCTTGTCGACACCAGGCTTATCTCACTGTACTACCACTTGCGCAATAATTATATCAAGTGCTGTAGACACAATTTAATAATTCAACACTTGCCAGCTGCTCCTGAATACTTCCCATCTATACTAACCATGGGGAAGGGCTGTGGACTCTCCAGTGGACTGCATGACAAATTTGTCCCCATCTTTTATGTCAGCAGTGCTCTAGCACACCTATTTCTGTTGAGGGATGTTCGGATAATAATAAGAATAGCACAGTTAGAATTCATCAGCGCAGCAGGAAAGCTCATCTGTTGTGGCTACTCAACAAGAGGTTGCCCCAGATAAAAAAGAGCAAAGTAAACTGCTCTGGCAAATACAGGCATCTCTGTTGACCTTCATAGTTCTAGACACACAATATGCCTCAAGAGAGTCAAAAGGCATTTTGATTGGTGCCAAATCCAGCAACCCTGACATAATGACACCCTCTCCTCACTTCGCAGACACAAAAGATAAGTTCTACCACAATTTTCCAGCTCTGTGTTGCTCCTTCTTCTCCTGGAAGGCAGATCCTGCTCCTTCCTTTACACAGGAGTTTCCTTTCCTAGTTTTTGACCTCCACCCATGCTCCTTAGGCCACCTCCACACTGGAGATTATGAGCTGGATGCACCCTTGGAGAAGTGACCTTGGGAGACTTACAGGTTTCATTTTCATTTATTGACTTCGATATAGACTGTGGGTGGACATCTGGGGAATCACTTAACCTGCCTTTGTCTCAGATCCCTATCTACAAAATCCTTTCTTCTACCTTGTCTGTTTTGATTTAAGCAAAACAGATCCCAACTCCTAAAGGTCACATGTGCTTCAGGAGAAATATGAACTTGTTTGGCACCTTGGTCTTGTTAGGGTAAGCATAAACCAAATAATTAATCCTAAGAAATGAAACAAACTGAAGCTTCCTTTCAAGCACTGCTCTCCAGAATATTTTTACTTTGAGTGAAGGATAGCGCAAGAATAAGTTGCATAGTTAGAAATGTACCTTGTTTACCCACTAACAAGCAGAGCTAAAAAGTAAATTCTGTCACGGGATTCTAGTGATTTGGAGATTTAACCTTGAATACCCTTTTGATATTGCAGAGAAATTATGCAGTGCACATACTCGTTTCTAAGCTCTGTGCTGTTGTTCCCATTTCTGAGCACTGGAGATGGTCTGGAGACACAGAGGAGAGGTGCTCCAGCTGAATTGAATAATGCATCTCTCTGAAACAGACCAAGCCCTTCCCTAAATCAAGTTTTCTTCTCCTGTGGAAAAAATTGCCTAGCACAAATTCAAGATAAACATTGCGGCCAAAAAAGAGGGTTGTGATAGTCTATCTTGAGTAGAATCACTTGTTATTTTTAAGCATCAACGGGCATCTCAAGGCTACAGTGCTCAGTGCTTTAGAAACATCTTCGGTATGCAAAATGAATACTTTTAACAATATTTGGTATTTGTTTACTTAAAGCTTGAACTCCTGTAGTCACATTAACAACTTTAATACTCAAAGGTTATACAAGAGAGAACAAAACCCAAGTATCGAATTCCTAGCAACAGAAAACATCTATTTTAAATAAAAGAAAATCACATATTTTCACATTTCTAGGTTTGCAGGGTACATGCATACACGAGATCTGATTCACAAATACATAACTTGGCAACAAACTTCTGCAAACCCATCAGCCGTACCACTTCTCTCAAGAAATTATTTTGTTTTCCAATTTTGCGTACACACCCTGGGTATAGCACTTACTAGACCTCTTGTAAATTAATAAAATATTAAGTATTACATAATTATGCTACCTCATTTTGTTGATACCTTTTTAAAATTCTCCTCACAGGAATCTGACAGATAATAAACTAACAATGAGGAGAATAGAGACTAGCAAGTAGTTACTGGGAAAGTCAAGGGCAGAGAATTACATTATCTGTACACGTTCCTTCAAACAAAAGCTACTGCCATGCTTCAGACTTACCGCTCTAACACCTACTGACAGACTTAGCTCATGCCTGCCTGCCTACCTACCTACTTCTCAGAGAAAGTAACTATGTAGGAGTCCCACCTTGCTATCTGCATTTAAAAACATGGAAGTGCTTACCCTTGCCTGCTTTTTTTCCCTTCTGCTACACATTGCCATGATGTCTGCCTATATGGTGCAGCAGACTGCCAGCGGAAATCTCAGTGCTGTTTCCACTTCCTTCCCTTTTAATAGCTAGTTCAAGAAAGAGGTAGTAAATTGGCATCTGGAGTATTGGGGCCCAGGAAACTACTCAGCTGCAATTGAAATCTGGTGTGTGTCAGGTGTGACGAGTTCTGGGAAAAAAAATTCAGAAACTTCCACAAATGAACCGCAAATGCCAGAATCACAGCATGGTGATGAAAGAGGCTCTTCAATGAACAGAGTGCTCCGTGGTCACTTATAAAGGATTATTCAATTATCTAATAACTAAACCTTTAGATAATGAAATATTTTTTAAAAGGAGGAGGGAAAAAAAACCCCCAGCAACAAGGACTTTGCTTGAGCAGATGTAAAACTGACACATCTGCCTCCCTCGATACTAGCAAATTGGCTCTTTCAATATGCTTCATTTGTTCTCCTGCCAATTGCTGATCTCTTGTCAATTTACTCTCAAACTTGGAAGAAAATTAAATGGTTTGATGACATATTGGTTTCTGTATTTTATCTTTGAAATGCAAAATATATATTTCAATGATCTTAGAAATGTTTCACATCTTTGAAATCTTTGCAATTGTAAGATGTTGGGCTTGATCCCCATCTGGAACATAAGGGCATAACTCCATCTAACTAAATTAAGCTAGGCAGTTTATCACAGCTGGTGATCTTGTCCATAGTTTTTCCACACATTAACACAGAAAATGTCATATACTTATTTAGAAATATGCAGCATGAAAAGGGGTGACTCCCTGTATGCTTTAGGCATGCTTGAAATTACCTATACTAGATGATTGCCTAAAAGTGCTTCCTAATAGCCTTAAATACTCAAAATGAAACAACAGAACTGTCATCACAGCAAATCACACAAAGAAAGAAAAATGGCAGCAGCATTAACTGCACCAGCCACCTGCTCTATAAAGGTTATTAAAATGATAGAAACAGTATGTTGGCTATGCCATACATGCTGGCTAAAACCCCCAGCAGGTCCAATGCTATAAGTTGTAATTTATATGCCTATAATTTATACAACATCTATCAAAATGCCAGCTGGAAAAGACTGGCTACTGACTGGTGCATTACAATTCCTTGCTCTGTGGCTATTTACTTCTCTAGTCACAACTTGACAGGAGGATTTCGGCACCAAAAGCTGGACTTCAACAAATGCCTGGATTGTGCTCCTTGGTATGCTCGGGACTGCCTTGACCCTGCCAGCAATAAGCGGCCCAGTTTCTTTTTTTTTAGCAATGCCTCAATTTCCCTAGGAACACTTTGCCAAGCGATGGGATCCTATAAACATACTATGCCTAACACGCCTATGGGAACTTGCGCTGTGCTCAATGCAGTTGCAACCACTTTTATTCAAACACAAGGAGAGAAAAAGGAGAAAGAGAAGGAGATAGAGGCAATGTCCTCCTCATCAGCAGTGTTTTAGCATGCAGGAGTTTAAAGACAGTCCTAAACAAACCTGCTCTCCTCTGGTCCTGAAACGCACCCTAATCACCCAGCTGCAGGCAGTCAGTCCCTGAGCCGAAACGCGCCCCGTCTCTCCTACTGAAGCTGCTCCCGTTGGCAAAAGCCATTCAATCAGCCCGAGCCCATGAGCACATCTCTCCAGCTGGGCAGGTAGCCTCTTCATGCAGGAGTCTTGATTTCAGGTTCCTGCCCTAGGGATGCCTAATGCATTTTTTCCAAGAATTGTTTAAAGTAAAATAATCTGTCATATAAAGGAATGGAAAGAGGCTCATTTTCAGAGCCACTACCACTATAGATGGCCAATATAGATGAAAGTGCTTCCATTTAGGCATTCTTGACTGAAAACAATGGCTTCCCTCTCTTTATGCTAAGTTTACCCATCTGTGAAAGCAGACACATTACAGTTTACCTAACTCAGAGAAATGGGATAATACAACTTTGGCAAAAGAAAGGCTCCATCTCATTGCTTTACTAGACATAAAAAGGTAATATGAATATATGATTTTAGATCAACATTGAGATAGTGTAGACTCTGGGACATTTCTGATATTGCTTTGGCTGGATAATGTAATACATTTTATAACAGGTCTCTTGCCATGCTTGATATTCCACAGAGCCAGCCTATGTTACAAGATGTACATAGCTAATCTGCTGAGAAAAGAAATCATAAACAACACTTTAGCCTGCATTATTTTATTCATGAGAGCATTATTCTAATCGGTGCAATCTTGAAGTATAGGTTGGATCCTGGGATCATATAGCCATTATGACATACCTCAAGTTTGTCAGCTTTAAACATTCTTTAATTCCAGAAGAGGAAGGTGGTACAAAATCTTTAAAGCTGTCATATCTGTTTTAAACATTTTTTTTCTTTTTTTTTTTTCTTTTGTTTTTGCATAGTTGTATAAGGAAAGACCTCATTACATTATTACCCATACTTTCCTAAGTGAGTAGTTTGAGCAGGGTATGTACTGCACTGGCGGTTAGTTTCCAGGGTGGAAGTGGCAGTATCTGCCTCTGATTGTCCCCAGCACAGGAAGTCTGGCTTTCAGGAGCTGCCAGAGCAGGCACTCAGCACTGCAAGAAACAGGAATCTCTTGAGTGAGTTTAGGTTGCTTGTTTTTTTTGTTTTGTTTTTCCGGGACCTGAACTGAATTTTTTGTAGTATGTACACAGTGTCCACACATTCCTTACAAGTCAGCCATCACATAGTTTCAGTAGCATTGTTTTCACAAGGTAATCCTTAGCGATATACAAAATGAAACCTGTTATCTCTTTGATGAATGTGTTTTAAAGTCCAAGGATAAGCATGGGTAAGTGACACAAAGAAGACAGTGAAGATTTGCAGAGTGGTGACAAGAGCTGGCAGAAAGGAAAACTAGTTTGTTTAGCAGTGGCTTCTCAGGGGTTATCTCCCAATATAATTTAACTGTACAAAACCACACTTATGCAGTAGATATAAACTGGTACTAAAACTTCATTAGACACTATCCATAGAAATTATTTTAGAAGGGTAGATCTCAAGGTCATGCTGACATTGAACAGAAAATCTTGCTACATCAGGTGCTGAGAGCTGTCTCCCATGACAGTCCTGGTTACTAAGCCATTGTTAAATGTCTGTCTTGTCACAGATTTATTCTGTATGTGCTTGAAACTGAACCATGTCACATATTTGGCAGGAAATGTAATCCCTCCACAAAGAGGATTTGATCCTCGGTGTGATCCTGCCATTCTTACACAAGAATAGCTCTTGGTAAAGCCAGTATAAGGTCTGTCCGTGTATTTCCATTTTGAATCATAGAATCTTCTAGGTTGGAAGAAACCCTCAAGATCAATGAGTCCAGCCATAATCTAACTCTGGCACTAAACCATGTCCCTAAGAACCTCATCTATACATCTTTTAAACACCTCCAGGGATCGAGACTCAACCACTTCCTTGCACGGCCTGTTCCAATGCCCAGCAACCATTTCCATGAATAAATTTTTCCTAATATCCAATCTGAACCTTCCCTGGCGCAACTTCAGGTCATTTCCTCTCATCCTATCAATTGCTACTTAGGAGAAGAGACCAACACCGTCCATGCTACAATCTCCTTTCAGGTAGTTGTAGACAGCAATAATGTCTCCCCTCAGGCTCCTTTTCTCCAGGCTAAACAGCCCCAGTTCCCTCGGCCGCTTCTGGGCCCGATTGCTTGGTTGCCTTGTATGTGCCACGTGGTGGCACTCAGGATGATCTGCTCCATGACCTCTGAGTAGGTGACAAGGCCCAAACATGGGGATACAAGAGCAAAAGCTCCTGTCCCAAATAATCCACATGGCCCAAATGGCATGAAAAGAGATGGGCTACGAACTGCACGGTGCACAAGCAACATGTCCACATCTGAATTCATACAAAGAAACTGGATTACTTTTTAAAATTGTTTTCCAAAGACCCACGTGACATGTGATGCAAGGGAGAGCACAAGAATCGCTGCAAAAGAGAGCAAGGCATGGTTCCTGGTTTGAACAGCACCAGACAAAATCACTGAATGAATGACAGCTTAGGGATCCATCCCTAGGGCTGACAGTTCCAGAATCCCCCGTCTAATCGACTCCCAGTTTTGAGACTCTCTTTGACTTTCCCTGCTCCTTTCTTCAGTTCAGACCATTGTGGCAGTCCTCCCCCCCTTCTAACAGCCACGCCATGCCAGCTTTCTCTCCAACTGTATCGCCTAGATTATAGCTAGTCGCATCTCTCTGCCATTCCTGGTGCTCTGGTGGTACTCCTCACATGTGATGCCACATTGCTGAAAGGTGTGCATTTGGGATACACTGCCCCCTTTGCCTGAAAATGCTATGTGTGAATCAGCAATTGCTGAAAGTCCTCCAAGGAAAAGGGGAAGACAGGGAGATTGAACCTGAAGTTATCTTCTGGTATGATTGCTCTCAATCTCTTCTAAGATAATGGAATAAATATTATGAGCGTAAAAATCATCTGGAACAACAGGGGAACCATGACCAATACACAGTTTGTATTTTCAAAGAACAGATCATGCCAGACAAATGTAATTGCTTCTTCACGATTTTCTGGGTTAGTGTACGGAAGGAAGAGAGTGGCTGCAATACATCTGAGCTGTAGTATAGCATTTGATACAGTGGCTCACAAAATCTTATTAGAAAAATAATTTATAATGTCTTGGATAAGAGTGTCGTCATGTGGATTGAAAACTGGCTGAAGGAATGTAAACAAAGGATAATGAGTCACGACAAACAGCACTGCACTGAGCTGTGAAGAGGTATCCAGTTGGGTTGCTACAGGAGTTGGTGTTAAGCCCAGTTTTATTTTACATATTTATTAATGCTCTGGAAAAAGAGATGAACAGCCTGAGAATAAATTCACAGATGAGAGTAAATTACTAGATGTTGTTAACACCAATCAGGACAGAGATATTATACAGAAGGAAAGCAGAGAGGACAGGAATGGGAAGAGTCAGTGACCAGATTTACCTATACAAATATGTGAGGTTTTTATGTCCCAACTGATAATAATGGGAGCCCACTGACAGACCAGCCAAAAGCCATTTACATCTGGTCTGTCAAAGGTTGGAACAGAGAAATAACAACAAAACCAGCTAGGAGATAATTATTAATTATAACATTTCCCCAAAAGATCCCAGAAAAGCTTCACTCTCATTTTCTAGTCTCCCTAAGTTTCAACATTTGGGATTTTCTAAAATTTTGGCTGGTTGCATGTTATAGAGAAGCATACAGGAATGTAATACAGAGTTGTCTGTCTTCACATCACTATATTATGCCACTTTTTTGAGGAGAAATCAGTGGTAAAAATCTTGCCATTTTCTTTGTATACCTTGTTTATTTATACCATTATCATGAAGAGAACAGAAGCAGTAAAAACTGACACAGAGGTAATAAGATCTTTCAGGAATTTCACTCTCCACAAGCAACTCAACCCCCCCAGATTGAATCTGCTCAGAGGTGTTAAAGCACAAATAAATTCTCTAGCTATTTGCAGCAGCTGCCTAATAGATCCCACATTATAGAAGGAAAAAAATATTTTTTCAAGCACTATACTCTACATGCTATAGAAAAACCTGTGAAAGTATTCCATTGTCCTAATCTGTTTTAGTGAAACTATGTGCAGAGTGCTTAACTACAGTATGGTTTTATTTTTTTTTTAAATACATTTATATGGTTTATTTGTATGATGAATTTCATATGGATCTATATTTTGTGAATTAAGTTTTTGCACCATTTATATAGACCATAAGTCTAATGAGACTCTTCAGTTCAAATAAAATTTTGCCTCTTAAGATAACATTATGTTACTCAAAATGAAGCCAAGCAAAATAAGTAGGAACATCTCACATAAAAATGCTTCTGAATACTAGCAGCAAACAAAACACAAGATCTGCAACTGTTGAGCCCTAACTTCCTACTGTTTTATATCTTGAGTTTGCTTGACTTTGGTGGCTAGGGAAATGCAAGCTCAAGTTCAAATTGTTTTCATGGCTCAATCCAAAGTAAAATTTCCCTTCCATGTGGATTCTTCAGTATATGTGAGTTTACATTGTAAGTTCTCACATCAGGTTATTTATGTAAAAATTTCAACTTTAAAAAAATCTTCTCTATTTTTTCTCCTTTTTTTTTTTTTTTTTTTTTTTTTTTTTTTTTTTTTAAATTTAGTGGAAGACAACTTAGTTCAAAAGGTACTGAGGATGATGACACTTCAGTGTCACTCCCACAAAAAACCTGAACACACCAGCTAGAATATATCCATCCATTACAGATTTCATTATTCTCTACTTTCCTTCCTGGCTGGTAAAGATTAATATGGAAAACTGGAGAAAAATCAAACTGAGAGGGCATAAGTCACACACAGATGCTTTCAGGTAGCTTCAAGGTATGATGATGACTTCAGCAAAGAATTGAAAACCATGTCTGGCTCCAAGCATAGATCGTGAATGCTTGAGGATCTGATTTCAGACACGTAGCATGGTACAGAGCAGAGTTTCTCAATGACTGTCAGGAGATATCAAATGAATCAGCCTTTTGAAATATCACTGCCAGTGGTCACTATTTTTTCATATAGGTATCCCCAAAAAGTCTACTAAGGAAGCAAGGTTAAAAATTTCCAGGAGGAGTTTAGTTGTAGCAATATCCAAGTAAATATAAATTACAATGCTGTTACTTGCATGACATAAAACAGTAGTGTGTGGATGTTTTATTTTTTAAGGGAATGTTACATCTTACAAAATTCCTAGGACTGGTACAGGAAAAATCCTTGGGCCTGAATCTCATTTGATGAAAACCGGTGTAGTTGTTTGAATTTAGAGAATGCCTTTCAAAAATGATAAAAAGTAATTTCAGTGGGTTCTATTGTATTATAATTTTCTCTTTTGTCTCAAGAACTGAGTCTATTTCTGTGGAATATTTGCAGATAGTTTTCCTTCCACCAAAATTTGTACTGAAGTCAACCAAAATTTGCCTAGAAAACTTATGTTGAGCTTGTTTCTGGCAATAATCTGGCAGCATCTTTATATCTGCACAGCATTATGATTATCTCACAAATTCACAATACTTTAATTCTGAACCATACTATTTTCCATAGAGGCAATATCCTCAGTGCTGGTCTGAATGCTCTGAATGTTAAGTGTCTGGCTCTGGCTGGATTCTCTACATTTTCTGTCTGTGAACACGTAGCACATGGCTCTTGATTACTACTTTTAAATTGATCTGTGCCTGCTATGAAAATATATTGCTTCATAAAAGTCTTTCAGAGTATCAGCTTCCAAATTAATGATTTTTCTCTCAAGCTCTGACTTTGAGAGCTTACAGTACAGATTCGTGCAGTCCAGCTACTTGAATCAAATTGAAATCCATCCATCTGCAATTCAGATCCAAATTCTTTCAGTGCTGTTGGCTCATCTCTAGGTAAAGAGCAGCTGTTGTCCTGTTAAAGTGACTGTAAATAATTCTAACTTCAAGCTTCAAGAGTGAAATTCACTCTGCTTCACTGGGGACCACTTAATCCCCAGGATATGCTGGGGTTTAGTCTTCAGCTGGTGGGAGCTGCATAACTCCGCTGTCAGCAATGGAGCCGTGCTGCCTTGCACCGAGTGAAGACGTGGCCGCGGCAGCCGGTGCACAGAAGGGCAGTGCTGTATTCCAGCTCTGCAGCCAACAGGGCAGCTGGCACTTGCTGGGTACAGAGGGACGTGGGGTCATTACGCTGAGCCAGAAACCCTGACTCGTTACGCTAATTGCACAGGGCAATGTACTCCAGGTGAGGAGGTGAAAAAGGCCAGGGTTTCTTTCTCATGCTGTGACCATCTCTCATTTTTCATCCCCAATGAGCCTGTTACTGTGCTTTTTGGGGGCTTACATGCATTCTGGAACACAAACAGTACCACACCAGAGAAAGACTTGTTTACAGCAGAAATTCAATAAAGTGTCTAAAGGAAGAATTTTCCAATGAAAAGAGATGGGCCCTAACCAAGAAGGAAGGTACTTGTTTTTAAAGAAACTATATCAGAACAGCGGATGAATCATGATGTGATAGCACTATTTGAAAGGATGTTTTGAATGGAGCTGTCAGCAAGTATTTTAATAGCAAGTCTTCAATTTCTGCTTTATAGGGTTTTTAACCACCAGGAAGAAAACACAAGTAACAAGGAGGGATTTAGGAATTGTTTAGTGTTTGGCTGTTCAAAGAAAGAAAAAGAGCCCTCCACATGCATTGCAGCTAATGAAAATTGCCATTATGGGTTTTTTTTCCTCCATTTGCGGATGTTAAACACTGTAATAATGTGAAGTCCTTATGATTTTCTAAATCTTCTCAATAAGGAGGATATTATCTACTTATTTAACTACCGAATCTCCAACCGCAAGGAGCTGCTACCACCAGCAGCTCCAGCTCATTCACATAGTTCCCCTCCCTAATTAAAGGGTCTTTGCAGTTAAAAATAAAGTAATAAATCAATCAAAAGCCCAAACTTCCAACAGATGATAGGGGGGAAAAAAAGCAGCACTTCAGGGACAGATTTTCAATTGCTCAGCACCCACAGCTGGGATTATTCTTTTGAAACAGCTCAATCCTCCTTTAGGCACCTAGGATAGATCCATACAGTTCAAAATTGCTCAACAAATATTTCCTTGGAAAATCCACCCCCAACTGTGGCTTTGTGTCCTACAGCCATTGTGGCTTGCAAGAGTCAATCGCAAGTCACCTCCCTGTTGGAGGAAAGTCATCAGCATCACCTCTTCTGCAGGAAACTATAATAAAATACATTACTGTACTCATCTGTGCTCTTGCTATTCCTTACTGCAACGAGAATAGAGGCAGCAAGTATATCAAGAGACTATTTTTACCACACTGCCAGTGAAAGCAGAAATAGCCCTGAACTTGGATTTCTGTTGCAGCACTTAAAACCAGATGTCCATGTTGAAGCACAGACCCCTTACTAGTTTGAATATCAAGCTCAAGCTTGAATGCTGCTGTCTGCATGGCATTCCTTGAGAGTCATGTCCCATTGTCAAGTTTAAAGTTTTCCGAATGTTCATCAGTACAAGGCCAAACCTTGAATAATAATTCAAGAGCACTTCACAGCTAATAAAAACTGCAATAGCTTCCTCTGAGAAGAGAGAATACAGCCCAGAGGCCTCTTAGCACATCCTTTCCCTCCAACAAGAAGCATTTGGTGGTATTAGCATACTACCTGTTTATTCAAGAAGATGTACAAAAAGTTCAGTTAACAGTCCTTTCCTTTGCAGCCAACAGCTGTGTAAATATTATCCCAGTCTCTCCTTTGACATCTGTCTAAGCCTCAGACCTCATGTGCAAAATGATACAAATGGAGCTCAACACTTCTGTAGCCCACCCTGTGTCCTACACACCTAGGACTGAACACCCAGCTTCTCCTGCGAGAGCCGTGATGACGGATGATGCACCCCTGAAGTGACCTCATTTTCTACAAAATAGCTTTACTAAGAATTTCCCAGTTTTTAACCATAGAGCTGAGCAAGATGAAAGCTTTGCGGAATCAACGTACCAAGATTTGCAAGACAACCCTAAAAAAGCAGCCAAATGACAGCTCTGTATCGTTTACAACTGCTGCCTCGCATAGTTTCTATTTTGATTGAGCAAGATGAAAAGTTTTGTTAAGTTTTAGAAACCTCTCCTCATCTCTGCTTTCAAGTCAATACACTTTTGAAGGCTATTTGCCTTTCTCATTTTCCCTGTGGTAGTTAAGGAGATGAAATTCTTTCTGTATGCACCAGATATCACTTACACAATGGGACAGAAATATTGATATTTTTATATTGCACAGTGGGTCGCATTTATGAATTGGTGCATGCTTCATCATAGCTCTAAATAATGAAATATTTTGGATAGGCACAAAGGGCCCAAAGCTCTTTGCCTGAGTACCTCCAACTTCCACTGATCTCCCTTCTGAATTTCTTACAGTCTGATTTTGAAAAGGTAGAGGTTCCTCAGGATCAATGCTACCCACCAAAATGATTTATTCAAGACAAAAAGGCAAAGCCTCCACCATAACATGATTTTCCACCTACTCATTTCCCATCACCACAAAGAACAAATGCAAGTCTCAGAGCTCCTATTTAGGCCTGCAGAGCTTAGCGGAATTTCTTTTTCAGTTGATGACAACATCCTGAAGAGTTTCTCTGCCATTTTTTTAGGGCCTCTGATGTTTACGAGATCAGTGATGAAGACCTTCATGCGGTGCAGAGATCACTGCTGCAATAACTTTCTGCCCTTCATCATATTCCTGACGCAAGATGTGAGCCAGGGCTATGCTGCCCTCAGCCCGTTTGAACTTTGGGGATACCAAAACCCACTATAATTCTAGAAGAGCAGTGCGGATCACCAGGCTCTCTCCCAACCTGGGACCGAACATGAGAAGACAGAGCAATGGTCCTGGAGATGGACCTGCAGCTTCTCTGCATGAATAGGGCAGGACAGAAGCAGTGGTCTCCTGGTGTAGGATGAATTCACTTTTTCTCTTAGTCTTCCTTTGGTAAATTTCTGGGAATAAAAACTGCAATACTTCAGCCTAATTTCACATTCTTTAAAACTGAGATTCAGATGCTTTTCCACAAATAAATATTAAATATATAAACATGCAAGTCACCATCTATGCTTATGTTCTCCCTCACTGTAACTTATGTAGATTGCTGCCTATGTGCATAGCTCTCATTACAAATAAAACATAAAAGCCAAAGCATATTCTGAAGAGCTATTTTTCTTTATTGCAACACCATTACATGAAGCCTACTAACATAAACAAAGATTGGACTTGGCTGTTTTTGAACAAATAACCATTTATTGTCAAGACTTTTCAGGAGCTTTCATTTCCCTTTTTGAAAAACATGATCTTGTGCCAACCTAACAAATGCGTAACATTAGGTAATAAGCAAAATAATGGGACACCCTGCCACACTAGTTTATAGACAACTTTAGACTGCCACAGTTGTACAAATCTAAACTAAGACAGAAACCCAGTTAAATAAAGCAGACAAATCAAAACCCCACCAGTGGAGACCCTGGGGGCATAGCTGCTCTTCCTAACTGCTACAACTGGCCTTTCAAGCAGAAGGATGCACAGGAATAAAGGTCCAAGGGCAAGAGCTGCCCATGTGCTGCTCTCTCCGCCCTGCCGCTGGAATAGGATGTGGGGGAGCACAGCCAGAGAGCCTTTTCCCTGTGCTATCTCCTGGCACAGCGGCAGAGAGCACAGGACAGAGCTGTCTCAGCCCAAAATGAGCAGCCACGTGTGTGGGGGCAGATCAGAGGAGAAGCCCCCGCGCCTCTGCTCTGGCCGCTGCACCGCCGCAGGTGAAGCTCTGACCACTGGTGCTCGTTGAATGTTAATTCCACCAGAAGCCTCCATTTTGAAGTTATCGCGAATCTCTTAAACTTAGCCCAAAGTAATCACACAACAACCTATCCATTAGACAATGAACAGATATTATTCAACTTCCTTGTACCACGGCGGAACAGCCGCTTCCTTCCTGCCAGTGATTGTGCTGGTGATTAACTGCGCAGTTCAAGGTGAAAGAAGAATGCAGTTCCAGGCGTATATGGCTTCCTTTAACCTCAGCAAAATACAGTGCCAGATATTTCAATTAGTGTGTACCAAGGTCAAAAAATCAATTTCTTATCGCCGAAAAACACACATACTGTAAATTTCGTTTTCAAGCCATAATCTCTAAATTAAATCTGTGTACCTAAAAAATATACAGTGCAAAATTGCAGTCCTTCAGCCCCCTCCTCCTCCTGCAGCCGAGCAGCATTTTCACAAACATCACCTGGCTTTGTGCTCTATATTTAGAGCACAATGTTTGGTTAGATTCTAATCTTCTTGGAGAATGTCATTATCTCTCTCTTTGGCAAATAGAGGCCCAAAGTGTCAATTACCTTCTTAAACTCTTTCATATACACAGGCCTGAGTGGGGTTTGATATTCTGTCTGCCAACAGCTCAGTCGGCAATTTTTCACAGTCATACACAGAAAAATTGTTCACCATCATATCATCCTAGACAAATTACACATTTCAAATGAAGTTACAGACAACTTCACCACTCCTGGCTAGTTTATTCTGGAAGAGGAAAACAAACAAACAAACAAACCAACCCAAACAAAAATAATCCTAAAAGAACACTTTTTTTGTGCTATTGAATTCTATGAGTTATCGAACAGAGACAAAAATAAAATCAGTATAACAGATTGGAAATCAATGTAGCTGCACAGAAATTACACCATTGTCTCTTATGTGTGTAATTCCCTATGATACTTTCCTCATTACATGGGTAACACTAACATCATAGCCCCAAAGGTGGCTGCAAAATCCCACAGCTGTAGCAGGCTCTACAGTGTGCAAACCGAGGTACAGAAGATGTCTCAAGGAAGTAGAATTCATGGGAACAATTTATTTCCAATAAATCCCGGTCTTTTCTTAAGAAAAGCTAATTTCAACTATACAACAACAGAATGCATAAAACTGACAATTTTGAGTTTGCTTTAAATTTTTTCACAGAAAAGGTTGCTTTTTATTCACATACCTACTTATGCATAGGTCCCTGTGTCCACATTTGTGTACATTTAGTGTACATGTATGAGTATACATGTTCTGGAAATATCTTCCATCCTTTTACTTCAAACCAGCAAGTGAGAAGAATGTATTGTTACTGTTGGACCTTTTGGGACCACTTCAGATGCTAAAGATCCAGGAAGTGAATCATATCCCTGGCAGACACAAAGTAAGCAGACTCTGAGATAATAAGTTTAAAGCTCCTTAAATGAATTTTCCCACATCCTCTAAACATGTAACATATTGATTGATTCTTAGGACCATAAAGCAGGATGAAAAGAGTATTTTCTGAAGAAAGGAAATTAGCATTATTTGGCAAGGGTTAAAACACATTTTGAATTAAACAAATAAGAAACCATCCATGTGCAGCTGATCAGCTTGAGAGTTTGGGTACATTTTTGAGAGAGACAACTAACTCCTTCTACCACATAATCTACACACATTTTTAAAACTTCTTAGATGCAAACAGGACTAATTTAAAAGAGAGACTGGATATGATTAAAGATGTAACAAGAAGTAGTTTTGTTTCTTCCTGACCCATTCAAAAAATGCATTACTGTATTTCAATCATGCTCAAAGTACTGTTTCAAGAAAATGTAAACAAAAAACATGGGAAAAAAGATAGAGCTGCTTTTTTTTTTTTTTTCTTGGCTCAAATTTTGAATGTTATGAGTCTATCATGGGTTTGGTCCAAGGCTTATTAAGATCAGGGTCAATCTTACACATTATTATAGTGGGCTGTATCTCTGGCCCAGGCAAACTGTGTTTTCTGGCAGTAGGAACCCTCTGAAACTGGTAGGGAATTTTTCATATGAGTGGGAAAACTGGATTTGGCACTTTGCATAAAATGCTTCGAGTCAAAATTTTATGGACTCAGCCATTTATAGGAGTAAGACAATTGGAATAAGACAGCCTCCACTGTGTCTTATTCAGCAGGATCATATTGTTACTTCAAAAATATTGCACTGCTTTCCATCTGACTAATGTTCTCATGCATCACCAGGCACTGTTGTAACACACTCTCCCCTTTCAAATTTCCATTTACCCTTAAAAGCTTCAACTAAAATATACTTTCAATAGTAGTTAGTTACAATAAGCAATTTCACTTGTAAAAAGTAAAGTCAACTCTGCAAAACCACTGTTTTGACTAACAATGTTAGCCAAGGGTATGGCTATTTTCAGGAACATAAACATAGCTCCATCCTTTGCGACTGGAAGGCAATCATGCAACAGCTGGTTAGTCCCCAGCAGTCTACACACATCACAGCCATCAAACCCCTCCCAAATTCACAGAAAAGTGTAACATCTTGCACATGAAAAGGTAAAAGCTATACACAAAGCCGTAGGTCCCCAAACGGCCAGGAACCTGCTGCATTAGCCTCTACATTAACACCCAGTGTTTTCCAGGCAAGGGGACTGTCATGCACTATAATATCAAATCCTCCCAGATAATTTGTCCAGGCTTTTCAATTCCATGATCTACAGTTTTAATCTGGAATGTGGGATCAAGATACCTCAGCTGGGTAACATTGCACAGTTCTGCAATCTCCGCACTTCAAGAAAAAGTGAAAAAACATTCAGCTACATTATGACTGATGAAGACATAGAAGGAAAGAAAAATTTCGTCCCCTGGAGAAGAACTCTGAAGGCATGGGCTTAATTAAATATAATACCTCCATATGTAACAAGCAGGTTGGTGCCTTCTGACACTTCTTGGGATCACCATAAACCAGACACGAAACCTGAAGTCGGAATTCTGAGTTCAAAGACTTCTGCCCTTCCACACAGCCCACGCTCTGGTTTTACCATGTTCCACCTTGAAACTGTGTAAAGGGTCCAGCAGAATTTGGAGGCAAAGCAGCAGAGACAGGGAGACACAGGAAGAAGGGCGAAAGGAGAAAGGGTGAGGAAGGGTGAGAGAAGAGCCCAGAGGCTATGAGGAGCGTGTCAAAAGGGCTGGGAATTGGTGGTCTGCTTTGACCTCCTGCTTAGCACATCCCAAATTTTCCAAGCTGTCACCCACTGTGTTGAGCCCTGTTATTTGTGTTTGGCTAAGGCATATCTTTCTCCTGCTGTGCTATGCTAGAGCAGCTGCAATTTGCCTTTTTCATAGCTTGTGGTAACTGATAGCAGTGAAATGAATTTAGGAAGTGTGTGGATTGGATCTTCCGTATCAGTGATTTCAGACTATTTGGTAAACACAGAAGTGGCATGCAGTGATGTATGCCTGCTGGTAACACAAAAAAACTTCTCTGGTGAACTAGCATTTGGATTAGATAGTTTTCTATTGAAGGATACTTCTGGAAAGAATTAAATACTATACACAATGGTTTTATAGGGTCATGTTAATTTTAAAGGTAAAAATTCCCTCAAAACTATACACTGATTGGGTGCTTCAGAGTGGCAATGGTGACACCAGTGAATCAAAACAAACTCAGTGACTGCAGTAAAAGTTGATGGTGGGACACAGCAATGTTACCTTAGAGCAAGGAGCTGATGTCTCACAGGAAAGCTCCTTTTTACAGCTGGCAAAAGCCAGAGAGTTAGTTGCATGACCTTCAGTAAAACAAGAAAATATGTTTGTGTTCAGATATTGAGTAGGCTTTCAATTTGATTCAGCTGAGTTTACACAAATTGCCCTGTGTTCTAACAGAGATTCTGTATTTTGATATAAAATACCACTTTGCACTGATGTATTTTTTGCCTCTGGCAAATGATAAATCCTCCTACACTTCACTTCAGAAAGAGAGTCAGTGCCTGATAGCCTAAGTCCCTGCTCACTATTTCTGGAAGAACTCTAACTATTTTACAAGTAAGACTGATTAATTTTGTGGTATAATTTTCAAGCGACATTTACAAGGGAATGTTGTGTGGGGATATCTGGGAGGGATATTGTGCTCAGGCTTTTCCTGCTTGCCTGCCTACCCTCCTGGAACAAACAGCACTGCTTCATTTTCCTTCCGTATTTTACAAAATTAAAGTAAACACCGCGATCACACTGTTTACTTTAATTTCCTACAGTATGCCAGCAAAACAGCAAATTGGCAGTCACCAGTCAAGAAGTAGCCAGTATTGAAACAGCAGAGCTGCTTAGGAAAGCATCAGTGATGCCAACTCATTCTTCCTTCTGTTTTAAAAATAAAGTATTGGCTTCTATGAAGTTTTACTTCCACCCCAATCTTCTCTAAAGAATCTGAAATTTTGTTTGTTTCCTTTAATTTGCTTTTGGAAGAAAGCTGGGTTTATGAGCAACACCTAATTTATATGGCCAACACTTTTTATATGAAGAAATGGATTTAAAATAGTGGCCAATATATGCTATTTATCTGTAAAAAATCCATGGCATTTTTGCACAAGAGGAAGTTGTCTATAAATCAGTCTTATCTTGATATATTTTTATTTTTATGCCAAGAGTTCTAGTTGTCCTATTTCAATTAGGTATATGATAATGTGAAGCTAAAGCCTCATGCATCACATTCAGAATACACATCTGTTCAAGCACAGAGTCCTAAAAGGCAAACAGTTATATTTTCAGAGGCCATTTTCTTTCATCTTATACTACATAAAGCAAGGAATATAAATACAAAATAAGTAAGAAGCATGGTATAGTATTTTGTACCTCAGAGGTATAAAGCTTGACAAGGTGACTCATTTATGGTTTTCTGGAAGATACTGTACAGAAGGAATTTATTGCTATGTAAGTTATAATTCCAATATATAAAAGAGGCCAGATCCTACAATCAGTTATTCTCCTGACTATGTGCATTCCTGCACATATTCTTACTGAAGACAATGAGATTATGAAGAGAATTAGCTTTTTGTTAGACTGGCCAAAGTATGCCTTTGGAAAGTCCAAAACATGACCTAATTTAAAGTGGTTGAAATCTTGTGGGAAAGATTGCAAGAGGATAATTATTTTAAAAGCCATGACTTTGACACCAGGAAATTAAATTCATATCTATATGTCTTTATCTATACACAGCAAATCCAATAATCTTGAGCTTTCTGCAGTCACTTAGCCAGCTGGCAAAGGGAGCAAAGTAAAAACTAACAAACCCTGTTCCTAAGGTATCCTGACATCAGTGATTCATGATTCATCAATAATGGTGCTAGGAAATAAATGTAACAGGGCATTATTGCCTTTTGCAGCACAGTAAACTCAAGGGAAAATGTCTAAGTGTATCACATTGAAAACACAGAGCTAGCAAAGAAATAACTTTTACAAGTATTTAAGAGGTGTTACAAGCAAGTGAAAGTAGAGAAACAAATGTAAACCTTTTAAATACAGTGAAAATGTACCTATAAATAAAAAGGGACAATTTCCAGCTACACAAGCTTAAGAGGACTAACCTGAAATCTAGCATTCTCTGTTGTTCAGCATTTTCACAAGGAGAAAGAAAGAATTGCTCGTTCCAGAACAAACTCTCAGAACAACCACTGTTCTGCTTTAATTGTCTATCAGGATAAGCACAATGAAGAAGCTGGTTCTACACTATGCAAAATTAATAATGTTGTTGACAGTAATTATGACTCTCACAATCTATCTAAATAACTAAAAGGGCAAATATGTAAACACAATGTACTCTTTAGAAAATGACTGTATTAGCACATAATTGATGATCTCCTTTGAAGGTGACTGGACTACCCATTGTAAAAGCCTAATATTATTAACTGAAGGAAAATGGGTAGCTATCTCCAGAACAGCAGATACACCTGCCGCTTTCATCACACAGAACAGCAACATCTAATACATCATTAAACAACTGAGGCTTTGCCTTATGTTTTGGTAGCTTTAAACTATTTATGATGGGGTTTAGCCTATATTTCTAATCCTTTTTAGAGCCTACGCAATTAAAATTCAAGTTACTTGTTTATGCTATTAGAGGACTACTGCACAATATTAATAATGCACCATGTAACATGCTGCCCTAGAGAAACGTCGTCTCTCTTTGAGGGGCAATAGCCACATTGTGCTGATACAAGCTTTGCTGCTCAGCTGGAGGGTAAGTGACTTTGGTGGTTGTTGAGGTATTTTACCAGAGAAAGTATTGGTACTCCTGACACGAGGCTTGCTTCAAAAGATTGTCACTTAACTGCAGAACACCACAAATACATGTAGTAGCTGGTTTGCCTGGACTGACATTGGAAATTTTATTTTTAAGACTGTGTTTCCAAACACTTAGTATAATTATTAATAAACAAGTAATTAATTCACAAGATTTGTGAATGTGTGTTTCACTGTATTGAATTTTCTTTAAATGATTGATAAATGTTTTTATGAATTTTGAATGTAGATTTTCCCTCCCAAAAAATACAGGAAAGAAAGAAAGAAGGAAAGGAAAGGAAAGGAAAGGGAAAGGAGAAAGAAAAGAAAAAAAGAAAAAAAAGAAAAAAAGAAAAAAGAAAAAAGAAAAGGAAAGGAAAGGAAAGGAAAGGAAAGGAAAGGAAAGGAAAGGAAAGGAAAAAAAAGAAAATAAAAATAAAATAAAATAAAATAAAATAAAATAAAATAAAATAAAAAAGAAAAGAAAAGAAAAGAAAAGAAAAGAAAAGAGAAAAGAAAAGAAAAGAAAAAAGAAAAGAAAAGAAAAGAAAAGAAAGGAAAAGAAAGGAAAAGAAAAGAAAAGAAAAGGAGATACTGTATGAGAAAAAAGAACATGGAAGGTAAGATAAATCCATCCTCAAACAAATGGATTTAATAACATCAGCAATGTCAGTGAAGAACAACAGGTATCTTTACTGTAAATTTAACTGATCATTCATAATCACAACTTTCTAGAAAAAAACAGACAATGTAGAGGACACCAGATCATGGCAGATAAGTAAATGCTGGTTTGATTTGTTCTGGGTAGTATTGCTAAACATTGACTTGTTTTTCTTCTTTCTCTGCATTATTCACAAGTGTAGGCCCTTGACTCTGCAAATATAATGTGCACTTAACTTTCAAATCAACCAGCTTACTCATGGTAGTAAAATTGAATTAGTGCAAACACAATACTAGTGTGGTGAAGGCCATTTCTTCTTATTTTCATTTGACCAGCTTGATAGACAAATAATGATGGACCTATATTTAGGGCAAGGTTAGCATTAAATTCAAGAAATATGTTTAGTGGCTACATGACACGTGATGCAAAGAAGAGGCTGAGGAGAACGGTGTTTGTTCAGGCCTAAGAAGAGAAGGCAAAGAGGAAATGACATTGCTGTCTACAGCTACCTAATGGGGATTCATGGGGGTTTGCAGAGGAGACCAAGCTAAACTATTCATAGAAATGCACAGTGGTAAGTGCACAGGAGAGGCAGAAGTTACAAGTTGCAACAAGAGAAACCGCAACTAGATATCAGAAAAAAGTTTTCAATATTATGGTAGTCAGACTCTGGAATAGAGGCCCAGAGAAGTGTGCAATCTTCATCCCTGGAGATATTCAGAACTCGGCTGGAAAAGGCCCTGAACAACCTTCTTAAAGTTGGACCTGCTATGAGTGGGGAGCTGGACCAAATGACCTCCAGAGGCCTCTTCCAAACTAAATCTACAATTTTTGTGGTTCTTTATTGTTTGTTATTTTAGCCAGCTATATTTCTCTCCAAGCATTCCCAGCTTACAAAAGGGTAGGCAGGAAAAAGCAAAATCCTCTTCACATTCTAAATTTTCCCAAAACAAGCACACTTCCAAGTACACCATGGCAAATGAGCTATAAAAATCCAGACTAAAGGTGGGCCGCTTACCTGTGCTCACAGCAAACCAAAGTGTCTCTGTTACTGATAAATTTCCCAAGATGCATGAAACACAAAACCTGACCAAACGGATGGTTAATATTCATAACTACTTCTCAGGACGCTGAAAACTGATGAGATTCATATGAATTTCGGCCTGCCTGCAGCTGGGCATAGCTATATCTAACAGTGGAAATAAGTACTTGAGCTATTCATAGTGGAGGACAACTCAAAAACGAAGGCATGGAAAACATCCTTTTCCTTGGATGGAGGATAAAGGCATCTAGAGGCAGACCTCTCTGAAATATGCCTTCTGGCATATTTCCCTTGCAAACAGCTGTAATGGGAAAATTAACATTGGCTTTGCAAGCAGACATGTCTCTGTGGCACACCACACACCTCCTCAGTCTTCTGGACTAGCCCAGGAGCTGTATTATTTGTCCATGATCAGCTGCTGGGAAGAGTGACCTATTGCTATTTGTGTGTGGATGAGATGTGAGGGCTGTAAAGTAGCAGTCGTGCCAACTCCGAGCTTCAGAAGTCCTGAGTCACGAGGGAAATTGCTGAAGCTAAATCAGAGAAGACACATCAGCATCTCTCATGGAAAAGGAAAGGACCAAAACTGAAGCTGGAAAACAGGTCATACCCGGCTGGGATGCATGGTGTGCTATACTAAAATACTGGGTTGAGGGAAAGTTGTAGAATTTCTTGGAAACTTCTAACGCTTTTGGCTTTGCAAACGTGTTAGTGCAAGAAGTGACATGAAGTTTAGTCCTTGAGCCAATGGGCTCTTGAGTAAGTTTTTCAAGCAAGCACATAACAGACATGCATATAGGTGAAATCTGTTTACCGTAACAGAACGTTATGCCATTTCCTGTATATCCTTGGGAGCAATAGCAGCCTGTTGTCCCACCCTGAACTTCACACCTGGCATCTTTGTGGCACGTCATGTTGCAGTTTGCAGAAGTACAGCCATAATCCAGCAGACTGGAAATCAGAACTGAAGCAAAGGAAAATGAGACTTATTTGTTTATCTAAAAACCTAATTCCAAGCTCTAAAAGCATATCTGGGCAAAAGGTGCCCATAAAATTGGTGTATTCCAGTAAACAACATCAAACTCAGCTGTATAACAGGACGGGACCAGGGCCACCAGCCACAGGGGCTTTGGTAAAACCACACAGGGGCTAGAAACAGCAGACACTGTGGGTTAAGAACTTATGTATGTGCTCAACCGGTATAAAACTGGTAAACAATGCAGAAGTTACTCAGTGATCCGGGAAAAACATTTGAAAGACTTTCAAAGCTCTCTAGTACTTTCCAGAAAAGCACAGCCATTTATTTGCACTTTGAATTATGTATTGTGTGTTATCCAAACCACCCTACACAGATCAAGTGAAAAACACCGATCAGATTTTTTGTTTTTCAAAAGCACTTCCATACTGTGTGGCTAACACATACGCAATGGTCTGAGAGATTAAATTGACATGTCACAGTATTTAGTGCATTATGGCACTAGAGTTTAAAAACTTGTCCAAATTATTTAATTTCTTAAAATACCATTTCCGTGTTTTGAAAGTACTGTCTTCTTTTCTCCATCCACTGAATGATTCCTAAACAGTATAACTCCTTTCCCATTGTATGACTGCATATGGTTTTCAGTACAAAGGAAAAAAGAATCTCCCCATTTGCAAAAACCAATAGCTCACTGAATAAATTATACACACTCTGTAACAGGTTAGAAATGAGGCAGTTAACTCAGAAGGGAAAGTAAGTTTTTTACTTTGCAATTTATAAATTGTTAGCAGGACATAACTAAAGTTGCAGAACACAAAGCCCCTTTTGGATGCTGTCTTGCCCTGTAGTTCTGCTTTACCCTACTCAAATGTTATTCTGGGTCTTTGCTAGCCTAGTGTTACAATTATAGGTTTCATTGCTTCAGGAAATCCCACTAAGGCATTGTTTTCTTGGACAAATTAAAATTTCATGAAAAATTAAAAAGACTAAAAATTATGCAGAATTTTTAAACAATTCTATATAATCTAAATCAATGTAGGGGTCATCCAATTTTGTATTTTCTTTCTGGTTTTGAGAGAGAAGACCACCTTCCAGAGATTAAAACAGGAACCTATGGGGTTCTCTTGTCATTTTACTATTTATGGCATATAAAATCTAAAAATCTCCCAAGCAGATGGAGAGCAAAAAAAACCAAACAGCCAACCAACCAACCGCCCCCCTCCCCCAAAACCCCCAACAACAACAACAAAACAAAAAGAAAATCCCCACAAACAAAAGAAACCAACACAAAACCAGAAACAAACACACAAAAGACAAACCCCCAGAAACACTCAGTCTTTCTGGTTTTTTACAGAACAAAAGCCACGGTGAGATAAAGACTGGCATTTGTGCGATTTGATTTTGGGGTGATCCTAACCATGCAATTACCAAATCCAGCAGCAGCACTAATCAAAACTATGGGCACTTTCAGTCCCACATACCCAGCAGCTTTCCACCATCCAAACACACTAATTCCTCTCCAACCCCAGCATCACTGCCCCCATAGGTGTCCCTGCCAGACCCCACTCCCTTCCCACCTGCCGCTTGCTCCCCAGGGAAGGAGATTTCACCCACCTAGGAACGGGAGCAGTTTCATTGGTGATGGTGTTGCTGCGCGGTGCCCGGTGCAGAGTCCCTGTGTCACAGAAAACACCTCCCTGCCTTACGATGTGTGACTATGTGCAAAACACGCACACATGCCTATCAGGAAAGCGACGTCCTGGTGCAGGCGCTGCCCTGACGCTGCTCTTTGTCCCGAGCTTCACGTTTCCAAAAGCTCCCAAGACTCACAGGCAGGACAGGGAGGGTCAGAATGCACTGAGGACCTGGTCTTCTGGTAAGTAGGGAATAAATGAGAAAGTACAAGAGAAGCAGAAGCCTGCGTCTTGCACGGGATATCGGAGAAGATTCAGGGGTGAAGGGGTTAGAGGAGAATGGGTTAAAAGAGCTGCTTGGGGGAGCACCTGGGGCAGGGAAGGATGAAGGTGTAAGGGGTGAGCTGCAGCCTGCTGGCAGAAGGAGTAAAGGAGCAGCAGAAGAATTGTGGAGCAGATCAGGGAGGGTAAGGAAGAGGTGGAGGAGATTAGTAACTAGCTCAGGATTTACAAGCTCGGAGGTAACTGTCTACAAGCTTCCTTCCACCTTTTCCTGGTGAGCTGCATGTATGTGAGTCCCAAGACCCGTGTTTTTGGAGACAATCTTGGCTGGCTACAATCGTTCTTCCGACTGCTTTCTTCAGTTTTGAGACAGATCCTTACTGCAGCCAAGCAATGTGGCTTTAAGGGTAATGGCCTGTGAGGAGGTACAGGAAATCCACTGAACTCTGCTTTGTAAGGAAAACAAAGATGTATACACAGGGAGGAAAGAGGCAGGAAAGCAATTGTATGGCTGGGGATCTCAGGAGCCAAAGAAGCTGAAGTTTCTATGGGTTTATGGGACTGAAACAGGGTGTTGTATAATAGGACATACACAATATAGTGAATTTGGTAAACTGTTTGTGTGTCTTTGTGTTAAATGTGAGAACAGTTCTATCCTCATAGCATCCTAATCGACGAGACTTCAACATGTACTTATATTATGCATGGACACGGAAATATTTTCTCTAATCTTGTTATGGATAATGTGCATACCATCACTTCCCAGCTTCCTGGAGATGATGACTCACATATTGAAGCACTATAAAACTGAAGCATTGATGTATGTCTGTCTTTATAGTTGGAATCAGAGGGACAGGCACAAACGAGCACACTGCTGGAAGAACGAAGAATATCTCTAAACTAAATAAAATGGACATGAGGCTGTGGAATGTTGTTGTGACAAAATATCTCATGTCTGACTAGAAAGTTTTGAAGTTGGAACTTTCATAGGGAACTGATGGGAAGACATCAGCCTGCTCTTAAGAATTACCTGTGGATGCGGACACATTTTTTCTAAACTTGTTAGGAACTATTTGCCCACCATCATTTCCCAGCTTCATGACTGCTGCTGGCTGGAGTTCAACAGGTTAAACTCTACTCAGGCTAAGGAGGTATGAGGCATGTAGAAACAGCACGTAGGTGTCTGGTTGGTGAAAGGTACTTCTGTAGTACCTTGGCAAAGAGAGAGGAAGCTCCAGCAACCGGATGTTAATTTTTGATGACCCACAGAATAATGAACAAAGGGTCCAGGTGTAGGAAGACTGTTTGATTTTGTGAGGCGGGGAGGACTTAAAGGGGAAGAGAGGAAGGACTAGGAGCTAGTTTGTTTTGTTAAGTTTTCCCGTAATCTAATACATGGAGACACAGAGGAACAGAAAGTCAGATGAACTGAGGGGAGCTTTGATCTATGTGTCCTGTCCTTCCTGTTGGCATGCGCTGAATTCCAACAGACTAATAACAGCTGGGTTTGGAAAGCCTATAATGCAAAAATTGTATCTTATTGCCCTATGTCTTTTTACTCACCAAAATCGAGCTAAGAGGTGTTTAATAGTAAGCAAGTGGAGAGAGCAAGAAGTAATAACCTAAAATTCAGGTCTTAAGAGTTAGAGACATATTTTTGAAAAGTCAGAGATGTGTGTTTCAATTTCATCTAGACATGAGCTTTCTGCCAGGAGTGTTTGGATAGACTGGTTGGAGAGCAACTTCATGAATCATAGTGATAGTAAATTGGTAGCAAAAACTTTACTTGCTTTTCTTATTCAAGGCTTAAGGACACAGGAGAAATAGAGGATGACTCAGAAAAAGACGTAATTTCGCTATAAGAAGACAAATGCCTTTTTGCTAGAAAAGCACAAGATAACTTGCTTTTTAGTAGTCTATGGCTCAAACTATCAAGGGGCTATGCCAATCACATCAGGATACCTTCCATCTGGAATAGTATTGCTGGACTACTTACCTCACTTACAGGTATAGCGGACAACATCAAAGCCAGTGCATAGGTCCAATTGGCAAGTGGTTTACATTTGTGACCGGCAACGGGTGAGGAGGGAGCACATAATGAAGAAAGATGTGGAAGAACAGAGCAAGGACAGAAAAAAAGAAGGTTAGGTCAAGAGGAACTCTGGGTGATAAAAGGAGCTTTGATCAGATTTAGAAGGCAATAGGGAGACAGTGAAGAAGAGGGATTTAGGAATATCTTAATGAGATCTCAATACTGGGAGCAGTGGATTACTTTTGCATTAGACTACTTTAAAAACTGGCTAATGTGAGTGTCAGTTAGAGGCTGAAGACAGCAAGGTCGCAGTAGGCATGGATGTGGAGAAGGATGGACCTGACAAAGACGGTATGCGGAGAATGAGAGGAAATGGGAGATTTCTGAGACATTTTGGAGATTAAACCAGGAGGATTTACTGATAATATCTATTGGCATATAGGGATGAGGAGTTAAACAAGTGGAGATGAGCAGCTATACACGAGAAAGTAGACTCTTTCAAATTTGTGCTGTCAAAATTTTCAAAAGATGCTGAGAAAATATATTGAGGTGTCATAAAACAGAACTATTTATGGGTTCCCGTCTTTACAAGCAGGGAGGAGAGATATGCATAAACATGCATATTCCTGGAAGACTGGAGAATATGTCTAAACTAATGTGGAATGTCGGCACTGCAGAATCCATCCCTGTTTACCTCAAAATAAAGCAGCATTAAAAAATAAATGGTTTATGGAAAATACAGCCTTTCCATTTTTATACATGGGAAGCAAAGCCCAAATTCTGTATTTAAAGTTGTTCATTTTACAAATGGGCTCATTTATCTTTGCAAGACTGAGTTAGGAGGGCATAAGTAAATGAATATACACAAGTTAACATGCTTGACTTCAAACCACACATTTTTGATTACTGATCACTGTGATTATAACATCTTATGTGTAACTGTAGAATTCTCAAGTTGGTTTGGTTTTTGTTTTTTTTTTTTTTTTTTGCTGTTGAACTGATAGGAAGACATCAGCCTGCTCTTAGAAATTACCGGATATTTTCCAAGCTTTGCATTGTGAAGAAATGTATTCATTCACAGTGGTTTTAAATGCAGTTGGGATGCTGATTGCGCAGACAATGCTATGAAACTAACACCCACAGCTGATGAGGGAGGGAAGTTAACACTTCCTAGAGCTCAGCCTTAGGTAGCTTTCAAAAGATAAGTATAGATAAATATAGAGCAACTGCTTTCATTCCAGAAACTGCCTACAGTACCAACAAAGGAGCAAAAACCGAACAGAGACAGTATTAGGCGTGTTTCCTTTAAATTAACATAAGCATGATCTACTGTATTAAAGATATTTATTCCTTTGGTGTGATCAAATTTGGACTGCTAACTGGATGTATACCAATGAGTCTTTAACGCCAATAATAAAAAAATGATCATGATCTTTCAGCCTTTTTTTTTTGACAAATGACTGTTCACTTGAATCACGAAGTTTGCTGCCAAAAGGAAAATGAGATGTAAACCAGACTGAGGATGCACAAATGCCTTAGATAAAGCTTTTTGTGTGATGCATACTGTTGTGTTTGTTTGTTTGGTTTTTTTTTTTAAGATCAAATTAATTTATTGTCTTCAAACCAAATTCATTTCAAGAATTTAGGTGGTCTTTATACTACTTCAGAAAAGTTTCATTTATCCTAGTCACTAGAGCAATTATAGGGTATTTTTTATTCTAGTCGCTAAAATCTGGATACAATTGAAAACGTACTTAAATGTCAGATCAAAATAATGAAATTCCATAGCTGGTTAAAATTATTTTCAAACAAAAAAACATTTTTCAAACACAGATTATTCTATCATAGAGCAGCCTACCTCAGAGGACTCTAGCCCAAAAGCAGTGCTAGCATCTGTTTTATAACTGCCTCATCTTCCTGTCTGAGTGCCTCATGAATCCTTATCATTTTATGTGTAAACATCATATTCCATCTGAACACAGAGGGCTGAATATATCTCTAGGGATGATGTAACTCTAGGCAATTCTGAAGCAATAAACACACAAACACACATAAACATATGCATGCACACATCCTACTAAATCTGTGTAGCTATGTCCATCTGAAAGAAATTGCACATTTCAGTGTTCAGAGCCAGTTTCTTTCTGCTCTTTGCTCTACCTAGGATGAAGTCATGAAATGAGGGAATTGAAAGTGAATGCAATGTTTCTGAAAGCCAGATTAAGTGCCCTGAAATTGGGCTCTGTTTCCGCATCTGTTATAATACGGGAGCAGTGTACAGACCAAGTATAAAGATCTTCACAGCTAAAAGGATAAAGTAATTCAGTTTACATGTCTGTTTATGTTCTCCAGGGACCGGTCATGCTATGGTAGTGCTAATGATAGTCACATCTCTGCAGGAGAAATACAGGGAACCCCATGAATAATTACACCAATGAAATGCCAGATTACCAGTTGCTTTTAATCCACACTCATTTTATACCAGAGCATTAGACATGAAGGGCTCTTACATTGCAATGCTAATACGCTAACCACCAGATAACCAGGCTAGCCCCTGGAAGACCACAGTTACCTCTTCTTTGTTTTACTTACATGGGAGAAGAGTTCTGACGCTTCTCATTCATCTATCATAGCCTTAGACTTGAACTAGTGGCAGTCACTGTCCTAACCTGTTCAGGTGTTTGCCCTCATAACACTCCAGTCAATATTCCAGTAGGCCAATATCCCACAAGACATCCTGAATTTTTTCTCCGCATTTAAAAGGCTGAAAAATGGTTGAATTATGACATAGGTTTGGGTCCTTATTGAAGTAACTTCTGTGCCTGTTGAGGAATGACTAGATCCTAAGTGAGGATCTTGCGATTTGGTCCTACACTTCCCAGGAACCTCCAGCTGTCATTGGGCTGTGTCTTGCAGAGATTGAGGCCCAAAGGGGACAGAGGACAAGGTGTGCCTAGCTAAATGTGGACACGGGGATGGAGAGCACTGTGATCAGATGAGGTATACACAATGCTAGAAGATGCTCTTTTCCATCCTCTCAATCCCTCACAGTTACAAAAGTCCTGTTTAACACCTCCTGAAACTGCTGTCTCTCTGCTGCTTTTGTGCACTGCCCCCCTTCTCACTGTCCAGCCATGGCCAGAGCACTCTGCCCCTAACCCCATCCGTGCTGCACCACCTCCCCCCAGCTGCATCCCCTCCTCCTTTCTCCCAGTGACTCCTCAGGAATTTGTGCATTTCCTATCTGAGAACTCTTGCAAAAAGAAAAATGCTTGAGGATCATGGCAGGGAATAAAATAACACTCAGAGGAGGAAAATATTGGATGATCATTTAGGACTTAGAGCGGAAAGTTCATCCTATGAACTGCCAAGAGTGCTATAAGTCAAAACAAAACACCTGCATTAAAAACAATTGTATCATCACTGACTTTTTGCATTATTCCTTCCAAGGCAGAAGGTTCTCTGCTGTATGGGCCAAGAAAATAATTATTCCATAATCTTTTTTCTATGATATCATCTCCTTCATCCAAGGTTTCACGAACATGGTAGTTGACAGGGAAGTTGTAAAGTTTGGAGAAAACTTGGCAGTAGCCCACAGAGCACAGGTGAAGTCCCTCCACTCAATGACAGCATGGACAATGCTTTGACAGAGAGAAGACCAGAAGGAATGGGAGGGACAGGTCCTCAGGTATCCCCACTACTATCTGATTGCTTTTCTAGCATCCCAGTCACTTGGCAAACCATGTGTTCATCTCGACTGACTCCAGAAAGAGCTTCCTCTGGACCCCAGTACTACACAGCAGAGAGTTTGTAGTAGCTACAGAAAAGCTCAGGCTTTGTTGCTGCCTGAGACACTGACTTCGAGCCACATTCTCACTCAATTCTTCATGCTAGAGGCTCATGTTCCTGTGGTGTTAGGGCACTGATGGCTGAGCTCTGGCAAGTCCCGTTGAAGCAGTTCAAAATTGAAGCCTGTGGTATGCTGGTTTGACCCTCTGCTAAAGACCACCGCTACAGCAATTTATCTCAGTTCCTTCAATTAAAAGCTTAGGATCTTAATTTAAACGAATTACTCATTGCTAAACCTTTGTATTTGTTCTTTAATGCTAGCTGCTGGATTGTGGCATGTCTTGAAAAAACTGAAAATAAGCCCATCGCAGAGATGTGCATTATTTTGTATGATGCTGATGCTCTTTTGACTCTAAAAGTAAACTGTTTTACTCGCAACCTTCAGACAACTTTTCACTTGTATCTGCCATATCCTCTGGAATTGTTTATTAATATCTTGACTATGGCCCTTCAGAGTTGTGTTTCATCTTAAATTGGTGTAATTCAATCCTTGATATGATAAATTAATTATAAATAAATAAATCTAGAAATTTTTTCCCCAGCTTGGACTCCTGCACAGAGGTCTAGAGGTCACTATTTCTTACATTAGCCCTGCTTTTGGCAGAAGTAGGACTGAAGAGATCCTTCTGGTCCAGGTTCACCCTTCCCCAGGAGTGGCTTGTAGCCTTCTTTCCTTCCTCGCTGCCGCTGGACAGTATGTCCATCATAACCCAAAGAGGTTAGAGCCAATTCACTCTCCATCAATAAGTACAAACAATTCAAATTATTTCTTTTAGTGTTCATTATCTTGTACTTGTGTGCACTGATCTTCGTCTGGTATCTTGTTATTCTGTCACTCAGGTTTTATTAGCACCTCCTGAAATTCCTTACTCCGCTTCTTGGTTTATATTAACTTCAATAATTGTGTATTGTCAGCAAATTTCAGAACCTTGTTATTCATCCCATTTCTCATATCATTAAATATGAGTGGTGAGCAAATAGTGGAGGAAATTATTCATGAATATTCATTTGAAGTTAAAGTAAATTCCACTTTGACAGCATTCGTGACTAGTCCTTGTTCACTTTCTGCAAACAGTTCAGTGCTAGAGATTTACTAGTGCAAATGCATTCAGGAAATTCACATTTTATTCTCATATACAAATAATCCCTCCAAACAAAATTTAACCTGGGTGTTTCTACGCAAATCTCACAGGGGATATCTCTAGAGACGGATAGAGTCCCAGAAGCTAAGAGTATGTTTTGGAAGATCCCTCCCCTTCTCATGCAGAGACAATCTGACACAAGTAAGGAGAGAACTGCATTTCTGATACATCCCATCCGCCATCTGTATCTGTGCCCACCCAATGCCAAGCGAAGCTTGCAGTCCTGACCAGCCCCCAGTCGCCATCTGCACTGGCTCCTGACCAAACCCACATTTCCAACTGTTTTGGCTTATGGATTGGCTGTTCCATGCATCCTGGCATTCTGGTTCGGTCCCATCTGTCAGGGGATTATGGGCTCCCGGCAGGTTTGCTTGTACAGGTGCTACCTGGTATTGGTCAACTGAGCCATTCACAGCTCCTGCTAACAGGCTGCTGGCCACAACATCGCTGGTCTCCTCTGCAGCCCCAGACGAAGCCCCAGGCAGGCAACGGGACTCTGAGGGACCTGGCCGATCTCAGCCATTTCAAGGAGTGACAGTGTCCCTCACCCATACAGCAGAGATTGCACTGCTTACATGAGACACAGCTTCTTTTTAAACATGACCCCGTGTATCTCTGAAACAATGTCATAAGATGTCATAAATCAAGATCATAAAAGAATGAGATATTTTATAAGAGCAGTTAAGACCCAGTCCAGTCTGTTACCACTTCTTTTATGTGTGGCACAGCAGCGCTAACCTAGATCAAGGTTATCTATTAAATTCACACAGATACTAGAAAGGTAAAACAGAGAAGCAAAGACTGTGAATAAGGCAGAGAATCTGCAATACTCTGACACAGTGCATAAGAAACGTTGCTACAGCAGAGAGATTAAATTGATTTGACTTCCATATGCCAAGAAGAGGTTGAATGGAGGTAGCTGGCGAGCAGTTTAATTTGATTCTCCCCATCCTTTATTCCTTATTATTTTTGAGTAGCACTGATACTGTGTTAAGTGCACATATAAGGACAAGAAGCCTCTTCAGTTTTTTTCAGTAAATTCAAATCTATGCTCCACATTAAGCTCTGTGTGAGCACAATGTCAAAGTTCTCACACACACTCACAGAGGACCACTTGCTGTTTTGGATGATTAACCCAAATTGTTTTAAGGTCTGTTCCGCACGTTAGTATAATGACAAAACCAGAACGGAACATAGTCTGCAATGCTCAAAAAGCAGCAAGAAATATGTATTTGCCTCTGTTATATATAGTTCACCATGTGAACACTCAGGTATGGCAGGCAGTTCCTGAATAAATTCCTACCTGCAAACTATAGCGGAAATTTTGCTTATGCATGGCTATAGGACTTGTTCTTTAAAAGAACTGAAATGCAGTGAGTCGGTTCATGTACTGCTTGAACTGGTACACTGAAGTCTTCACTTACTATTTCGGATTTTTCAGATTAACTATTTTAAGTACTTTCAAAATATACTGCTGCTATGTATATGTAGCATAGCCAGTACTGATTATACCATATGATACAGCTTTTTTCATAAGGTTACAGGAAAGGAGACGTGCAGATATTCATATGTAACTTCCTTCACAGAAATGCTTGTATTTAAAGCAAAAGGAAATCAAAATGAGATTCCATTGTTTAAATGAGAAAGTGCAAATGTTCATGACTAAATTAATGTAATTCTAATTTTGACCTTTAGACAAAGCATTTAAGAGCTTTCCAATAGTAACATCATATTTACTTGGTGCCTATGCCTTAGTTTACATTGTTTTAATTACTTAAAGAATAAAACAACTATAAATTCATAGTATATGAATGATATACTGTATATGTTATAACCCTAACATTCATCACAGTTGCTTTAATTCAAATTACGATATGCTGGACTTCTGCTCACAAATCCCTTTTCTATAGCCTTACAGCCATGATCCTAGAAGCACCTGGGCACACAAAGGGATGTGTGCAAGAAGTTTCTGTGTGCTTCAGGGAACTACAGAGACATGGAAGATGCACATGTACATTTGCTATTCCATATTTCACACTGTTTGCCAATCTCCATTCTTTAAAATTCTCCCCTAGGTATCTCGAATTATCTTTTATTTCACTATTTTCAAAGCCTCCCTAGCAAGAAGAGGGTTTCCTTGGAGATTTTGAGAAGATTTTGAGCTCACTGAAGTCAAGGGAACTATGCTGCTTTATGCAAGCTGAGGATCTAGTTTGATAGTTTCATCTTTGTGAATACAGAGCAGAATGAATTTATTCAAACTTATGTAAGCCACATGAATAACTTTGTTTGAACAATTCTGTTGTATCCCCTCTGCATTTACAGTATAATTTAGCAAACTGAAATTAATTTTTCTTCTCTGATTATGTTTTCTACAGACATTGGAAATGTTGATGAGTACAATATAGTTTTAAATGATATGTCTTGTTTACACTTTTTTTCTTTATGGTCCATTACTTTAGGATTTGAGTGGAACCATATGATTATAGTCTTAGGTTGTCATGCAAATGGACTAATTTTGTTCCATTTCCCATTTCCCTTACTGTCCTTGTCAATGTGATGGATAAATCTTGCTCTGTGTTCTGTTCCTCATAGACTTGCAAGGCTGTCATCAGAGTGGATTAATCTTCTGCCTGTGTTATCATGAAATTCTCTGTCCTAACAATGACTTATCACTGAATTTAAAGCCTGATACTCAATCTGTAGACTTAGTCTTGCAACAAAAATTGTAATGAGAGCTAAAAAGGGTACAAAACTAATCCATTGTTATCACAGTCTTTGAATTGTAATTTCATGGATTTCCTCAAATATGACACTTTACTGAACAATATCAAGAGAGAACATGGTAGAATAACCTACTTGAAATTTCAGTTTTAAATGTCACCTAAAGCAAACTTCCAAATTGTTTAATTACGTGACCATAACTGTATTAGAGGTTATTGCCGGTATAACTGCTGCACAAGCAGTTCCTTCGATAAAAGCCAGGATGTGGACAAACTATTACTCAACAGCAGTATGAAAACACTATTAAAAATAATGATAATGGTGGGACTTAAACATAGAATAATACAAATTTTAGAGTTATTGCTTCCACATATAATCCCTTAACTCTCCCTTTCATGCTTAGCTATTGCATGGTTTTTAAACTGACATGTGGTTGTTATGCATGCATGTAATTTATTATTTTCTCAGGGTTCTTACACTGGTCTATGTTATAAGAAAAAGATGTTTTAAGCATTTCTTTAAACTATATTTGTGTGTGCTCAAGATACTAGATAAAATAAGAAATGTTTAATATTTCTTGCTCTCTGATGTAATAGATAAATGGCCAAAAGAAGCCGATTTAAGCTATTCTGGATGAAAATAAAGTCTTCTAAACTTCAAGCTATCTTGATGTTTTATTAGCATATTAGGCTTGTCTGCATGGGGATTTTAACATGAGGAAAATAAGTCAGTACTAGAGTATGTTAAACAAGTAAAGGCTTCCACAGCACTTCCTAAAGCTGATTTACAGAAATTCCCATGTTAACCATTTCATTTACAGATTCTGTTTGTTTGACTTCATAGTTGGCAGTTTTGGCCAGGAACCCAGTGCAAACTTTTGCATGTCAGCTCTGTGATTTTTCTCACCGTGCTTTATGAGATGCCTCCTAGAACTGGCAGGAGGCCTGAGACTTGCTGTGCTAAACTGCCATGATGCTTCTCCCATAACTCAGCTGTGTTTTGCTAGCTCCATTTTTAAACTGCCATGAGAGCAGCCTGGAAGATGCACTGCTCACTTGCAGCAGTCTTTAATATAAACGGGATAATGTCTTGTATTGGCACTCACACAGTCAGATGGATTTGGCTTTGTAGCTTTGGAGGTGCAGCATTATGGATTCAGGGGAAGGAAATCTGGAGGGTGAAAAAGTAAAAAGCAGTGTGTGGTTTGCCTTTTTTTTTTTTTTTTTTTCCCTTGGAGGCATTTCTCTGCAAATGCTTTCACAAAGTGCAACATTGCTGCTTTACTTGGCGAGCTCTGAATGCCTGCTAGGATGCAATCCTGGGAGGAAAGGCATCGCTGGAGAATTTTATGCTGGAGAAGGTGATGATCCTGCTAAGCTGTTTGGCACTCATTTGAAGTGACAGTACATCCACGTGAAAACCCTTTTTCTCCTCCAGATTTAAAGCACTGGGAGACTCTTGTTGCCTACAATACTGAAGGAGGAAAAACTTCAAAGACAGCAGCAACAAGCAAAGAATGTACTGGGTAGTTTGGATGTTCTCTAGAGGCATTAAGCAAATTCAGATAGGACTGTAATATACAGTGCTGCCACTGGGTGAGAAATTACTTCCTCAGAAATGGAAGTAGACCTGGTTAGAAAGACAATTTCAAGGATGAAACCTGCCTTGAAATCAGCATGATTAAAAAAAAAAAAAACAACAACAAACCACACCAAAAAACCCCACATCAAAACAAAAAAAATCCCCACACAACAAAACTTGCTTTGCTACAAACCCTTTACGAAACCCACACCCACAGATCTCACCTTGCACCCACAATACAAAGTATATTTTGAAAATTACTAACATTTCCTAAGAAGTGTTCCTAATTCAAACATTAACCCATCAATGGCCACATTATGATTTGGGGATGCCATGCAGCGTTTATCCCCAGTGCTCTCCCTGCACTATAGCACTGACACAAAGCTCAGTCTTTGGACCCAGCGCCCATTCCTGGCTTTTCCAAGCTCCACAGTACAGACTCAGAAATGTCTGTACACAAAGAGCTCTCACTTGTCTGCCGGGTCACAGGATTTATGATCACTGTTAAAAGTCTCCTCCTGGTCAGACCTCAGCATGTGTGTTGAAAGGGTGGGGTTTTCCCTTTATGGTATCACAGAATCACAGAATCACAGAATCACAGAATGTTAGGGATTGGAAGGGACCTCGAAAGATCATCTAGTCCAATCCCCCTGCCAGAGCAGGAACACCTAGGTGAGGTTACACAGGAAGGCGTCCAGGCGGGTTTTGAATGTCTGCAGAGAAGGAGAATCCACAACCCCCCTGGGCAGCCTGTTCCAGTGTTCTGTCACCCTCACTGAGAAGAAGTTTCTTCTCAAATTTCAGTGGAACCTCTTGTGTTCCAGCTTGAACCCATTACCCCTTGTCTTACTGTTGGTTGTCACCGAGAAGAGCCTGGCTCCATCCTCGTGACACCCACCCTTTATATATTTATAAACATTGATGAGGTCACCCCTCAGTCTCCTCTTCTCCAAGCTAAAGAGCCCCAGCTCCCTCAGCCTTTCCTCATAAGGGAGATGCTCCACTCCCTTCATCACCTTTGTGGCCCTGCGCTGGACTCTCTCCAGCAGTCCCCTGTCCTTCTTGAACTGAGGGGCCCAGAACGGGACACAATATTCCAGATGAGGTCTCACCAGGGCGGAGTAGAGGGGAAGGAGAACCTCTCTGGACCTACTAACCACCCCCCTTCTAATACACCCCAGGATGCCATTGGCCTTCTTGGCCACGAGGGCACAGTGCTGGCTCATGGTCATCCTGCTGTCCACCAGGACCCCCAGGTCCCTTTCCCCTACACTGCTCTCTAATAGGTCATTCCCCAACCTGTACTGGAACCTGGGGTTGTTCCTGCCCAGATGCAAGACTCTACATTTCCCCTTGTTATATTTCATTAAATTTTTCCCCGCCCAACTCTCTAGCCTGTCCAGATCTCGCTGGATGGCAGCACAGCCCTCTGGCGTGTCAGCCACTCCTCCCAGCTTGGTGTCATCAGCAAACTTGCTGATAGTACACTCAATTCCCTCATCCAAGTCATTGATGAATATATTGAACAGTATTGGTCCCAGAACTGACCCTTGAGGCACTCCACTAGATACAGGCCTCCAACCAGACTCCGCCCCATTGATCACAACTCTCTGGCTTATCTTGGGAGCCTGTCCAGTTACAGCAATTTGTGAGAAACTTTCCAGTGTGTCGATAAACACACTGTACGTGTGCATTTGTAGAATGGCTTGCCAAGCTACTCTCCATTTCCCAAAAAACCAGGCAGGTGTTGGGAGCACTGACTGAGGCTTGATCCTGTCCTGTAGGAGCAGGAATTACCATTACAGTTTTAATTACTCCAACAACATCTTGTGGACGTTTACTTTTGTTACACTCTTCCAGATGGGACTGAGCATGCAGCTCTTTGAGTCCCAGAGCTCTACAGATGTCCAGATGGAAGACTAGGGAGCACAGCAATCAGTGTGTAATTGGGTAAGTGATAGACCTGCTGCAAAGCAGCATTACCTCAGCCTTAAGGAGGATTAATTACAAAAGACCTATGATGTCAATTAATTCTCTTTAAAAAGTTGTGTGTGGATTCAACATACTTTAAGTCAAAGAAGCTGTAGTTAATTCAACATAATGTGCCTACATAAATAAGCAAGTGTTGCAAGGTATTAAGCATTTTATATATCCCACAAATTGAAGTATCTAAGGCTTTTTTTGTAAACTTATTCTGTAAACAGTACGAAACTGATCTCCCCTGCCACCAGAGATCGTCTTCCTAAAGCAGACTGTAACTTCCAGTTTTGTTTCACATACAGCACCCAGTGCTGAATACTGAATGGGAAGTTTGATCCCAAAGTGCTGATAAAATACAGCTGATTTCTCAGCTTAGGCTGACAAGATTTGTTCATGCTTAAAAAAATAACATCTCAAGTGACAAGCCCTCAAGATTTCAAAGGAAGCCTAAGAGAGTTTTGTTCAATCAGAAGGTAACAGAGATGCTCTTCCTGACACATCACTGCGGTCTCAACGGAATAAGATAGACACCAAGGAGGGCGAAATACTACTGCTCAGGTTAACACGAAAACTCTCTTTGCGAACGCTAATTGGAATGCAAATCTTTGTACCATAAAAAACCTGAGCTATGAATAGAGCATTGGAGTTTAATTGATTAAATCTGTCAGTTTCTAAAAAAGCAGGAGATACATGCTCTGATCTATGTGACTCTCAACAGTTTTATTAATAGATATACGGTACTGCAGCTTCCTTAGAGATGCAGGTATAATACTCTGTATATTTTCACACTGAAGTGGATTTCCGGTGAAAGGCTCAGAAGAACGAGACTGATTCACCAGGTGAGCGGATGTGCCAGGCAATGGGGCACTGGCTCTGTCACGGCCAGCTGACCTGTTGAGGCAGCAGAGCTGTACAACAGCGAGAGGTGGGGCTGGCAGAGGCTGAATGTCACTGAAAACAGAGGTTTGCCATTGTTCTGTGAAAGAAATTACAGTAAAACATGTTCTACATAAGCTTGTGAAATACCAGGACATCAAAGAAAGAAAAAAAAAAGCACTACCTTAAGCTAATTGTTGTTTGAATTTCATTGGCAAATAAGTTTTAGCACTAATATGATACTTTTCCAAATCTTCTGCTGTAGAAAGCTAATAAATTTATGCACCTTGTACTGAGTAATGCCCTCATCTTTGGATGGGTATGACAGAGCGTATGGGTATATGTGTGCAAGGATAATGTTGGCCCATCTGCATAATGTTTATTGGTATGCAACGTGACAACTTCCCCCACCGCTGCTTTCTCATAATAACTCGGGTGGGTTAGATGCAAAAATCATATATCCAGCAAGTCACTCTACAGATGTTCACTTTCACCGTCCGAATCCTCTCCCTTATCTCCTCAAAGTAAATTATATTTTTCTTAAATCCTGGACCAACGTCTATCAGAGCATGAATCAAAAATTCTCAAAATTATCCAAGGGCAAGTATAAAATCCTGCAAAGAAGTGTCACTCAAAATTAGGGAATAAATTAAATCTGAATTAGAACGCACTTGTTAATCTTCCCTCCAAACCTCAACTTAAAAAAAACCCCAAAAACCAACAAAAAAACCCCAATAAAACCAAAAAGACTTTATGATCCTGTAATCCAGAATTAGAAAACTCAGGTATGTAGGAGGATGCATGGTATCATGCCATTTCATTAATGTGACTAGTATATGACTTGTGTTTTATTGCTGAAATACTATTTAATAGATTATGATGGCATTTTGTATTGCATACCTGGTCTCACATTATAGTTCAGAGATTTATTCTTTAAAGAGAATATGAAAAGAGGAAATAAAAAGGTGAATAAACAGGCTTATGTTTGTACTCTGTGTATAACCACATGAAGCTTTTCTGATTTTCCAGCAATTTCAAAAAGCCTGAAACAGTTCCAAAAAACCTGAGTCAAAATGAGAAAACATGAACTGCATGAAAACATATCATTTTAAAAATTAAAATAGTAAAGAAAAAAATATTCAAATAAAAAAATCCTTTCAATTTAAAATACTGAAATATCAAGATATTGAATCAGAGCAAAGCATCTTGACTTCTGTTTCAGTTTTTATTTAAATTTCCATCCATCTCTTCTTGACACAATCAATTCAGAGAAATTGAAATGGAACCAAGGAAAAGCTCATTGCCACCCAATCAGTGTTTTCCCACAAAATTTGACCTACCCCTAGCTTTCTCCTGATACTTAGCAAGGAGATTAATTTATTTATGAAATTTTCAAGTTTATTTTTTATATTTCTCTAGGGAGAAAAAACAAACACGACTGGGGAAGAAGTACCAGCATAAATGTACTTGATATCTCATGGAGAGAGAATTTCCTGCCATTAATCCTGCTGGCTAATAACAGCACAAATTTGCTCCTCCTTCTGAGGGTATGAACAGTTAGGTTTGGAAAGACTAAGTAAAAAGTGACTTGTAACCATGCATTGAGGCTTTGTGGGTGTGAGGAAGGTATGGGCAATGTCTTGGGGACCAAAGCCCAAAGGCGTGGTGGGTGATGGGGGGATGGCCACAGCCAGCATTTCACGGCCAAAGCAACTGCAGCAACACAAAATTTCTGAATGGCCATGCGCCCAACAGCCCATCACTGACCTCACCCAAACGAAGCCTTTGTGGTCAGGGAAGATGAGTCCCGCAGGGAGGTGGTGGGCAGCAAACCTGGCTGCCCACCTGTCCTCGCAGGGCAACATGTGCTCGGTGGGGACAGATGAACCAGAAACGTGAAATGTAAATCATTCCTTCCTGTTCAGGTGAATCTGGGCCTGAAACCTGTATAGTGTGACTTTGTTCAAAATGTCATAGCAGTCAGTTTCAGGGCTCAGAACATTTCAGTAGAGGAGCAGAGAGTGTAAATATTGCCATTTAATTAACATTATACGATATGTTTCCTATACAAGCTGACATAACTGTCTGTATTTCAAGTGGTAGGTTTATACCGTGATGGTTGGAAATGAGCAGATTTACTGCAAGTACTACCATAAATAAACTTTCCCAAACCAACATCGGTAACACAAACAAACTATTATGTCTGTTGTCTGAAATGCAGCAAAAAGCAAAGTTGTGGCAGGTGTGACACCTGATAGCTAAATTGAAATTTATAGAATGCATATGGCAGAATTTCATTTTTCTTTTTCATTTAGTGATCAAAAACTAGGTGACAGACAGTGTAAAATGAAAACAGATGAAATGAATTTCCACATGGATCCTGCCAAGTTTCATTTTCTCCACAAGTTCTTGGAAAGCCCAGAACCTATTCCCACGTGCATGGCCAGAATTTGCAGATCCTGCGCTTTACCTCTTCATCCTGCCATCTGACAGTTTGCCAAGTCCTGTGTGCTGCAGAGCGATTGCGAAGACAAGTCTGTTTATTACGGTACCAAGATCTTTCTGCCAGACTTGATAGCCTAATTTTTATAAGGAGTATAAATAAAATATAATAATATATAAATATATATACACACACACACATATTAGTTATAAAACTTTTCAAAGTCACAGTCATTATAATGCTTTTCCTGATGAAAGTAGAAAGACTGGATAATAAATGAAGTGTAATGGAAATTTGATAGGAGTTTTTAAATGTGTGCTGAGGTAAAAGGTGAACCTAGTTAACTAAGCAACAGATCCTTTTACTCGTCCGATATGAAACAAGATTCTCTGTGGAATAAGTTTGAGACAGGCATGGAGAATTTATTTTTAATCAGCTTTAAAATACAGTCTATAATAAGCATGCCCTTAGGCAGTTATACTGTGCATGCCATCATAAAAAGAAAAGAAAAAAAAGCTTACAATGAGGCTTAAGAAAAATGGTCAACTGGATGCTAATTTTTTAAATCTGTGGTTGTTTTTGCCCCTGCTGAGGATTCCTGTATCATCTTTTCATCAGGAGAGTTTGGCAAAGCCACTCAGCGGGTGCTGTATGTTGGGACCCACAAAAATCAATATAGGGGATATGAAGGCAATTTTTGAAAGGTAATGTGTGAAACATTAAAAATCCATGCAGTACAAACCATGTATAATCTTACCAACTCCACAGCTCAAACGGACCAAACATAGCAGAAATTGTGGTATATTGCACACTAAAGTGAAATAACCTTTAAGGCTGAGGATTGATTCTTTTGGGAAAGTTTTTACAATATGGTATATTAAGCACTTCAGATAAAAATAACATTTCTTCTCGTAACAGGTAAATACACTTTTGAAAGAAAACAACTGGGCAGTGATTTTATGGGCTAAATGAAGGGAATTAAGCTTCTGGGGAGAAGTTCAAATTTTATGCCTCTGGTACGAAGTGTAAGAAAATGATCAGATAGTTTTATTTTCATCGTATAATGTCATTCAATTCCAGCTCAGTAATTAGGATGTACTTGTTAGAAAACTGTGTAGTGTTTTCTTGAAGAAAACACTATATATATCACTATACCACACTATATATTTATATATCACTAAAATTATTTAGGTTAAAGCTTTATATACATCTTAAACAGCTGATGAGCTCTAGTGCTAGAAAAAAAATTGCCTTTGACAGAGTTTTCATGCACTGAAGTTATCCCACTAAAATCAAGGAGACCATTCTGCAGAAAAATCAAGCAAAACACATAAGCATGCTACAATCTAGTCCACAAAGATGAAAGAGGGAGTATTTCTGTCTTGGCTGGGTAGCTGGGAACCTGAGGAACAGAGGGATAAGGGGACATGCCAAGGTTACACAGGAAGTCTTTGTCGAGGCAGGATCTAAATATACATCTTGGGAGTCCTAGAGGGCACAATATCATCTCATTTTGAATCTATGCACTCCATCTAATTCAGTGCAATCTTTCAAAACAATTATAGCCTACAGCTTGTGCACAATATCCTTGAAAAAAATTAACATGTATTTTGTATACAATTCCTAGCACAATTATCCTCCTAGTACACTAGCATGAAATCAAAAATAAATAAAGAGGTAGGTAAAAGGAATCAGTAATATGTAAGAAACATTAAAAATGGAAAACCTTCACCAAACCCCAATCAGAGAATAAAAGCAGCTATTCCTGCAGTCAGCTCTACCAGCTTGTCCCTGTACTGGCCGACTGGGTTAATAAGGTAAAAGAATAAAAATAAAAGTCACCTTGGAAATTATCTCAGTTCTTGTACTGATACATACACAACACCTCAAAAGAGATGTATATTGTAAATTTGCCAAAGGAATAATATATTCCATGGTTCCTTTCTTAATTATTGAGACCTATCGAGGTCCCCTGTTAAAACTTTTGCTCTGATCTGAATTCACACTTTTCATTATTTAACATTTTAGAATTGTGGATTTTGTATTTGAAGAATTCCAGCTAAAACATTAAAACACCTCTCCTTTAGAACAGAAGTGTATTAAGTAGAGAACAGATTTGCATAAGACTTCTTTAGAGAGAGCGCGATTATAATACCCCTAATACACCCGAAATACATGCGAGCAGTCAAGAACTGAAGGAGGAAAATGAGATGTTTAAAAATATAATGAACTCCTGTGTGTTGTACCAATAAAGAAAAAGGAAAAGAAGAGAATATTTTAAAATGTCCAGGGGCAAGAAAAACAAAAGACTAAGTAAGATTTCTGAATAACAGAGAAGGAGAAACGATCACCAAGGACTTAGGCATGGTAAAATTCCTGTGTAAATACTTCTCTTCATCCTTTTTATAGGAAAGAATCACAAGCAGATACTTATTACGAACAAAATCCAGGACATCAAAGGGAAAATGTAAAACTAGTCTTCAGAAAAGAGAATGTAAACATATACTTAAGAAAAATGAACCACAGAAAACTTCAGGATCTTAAGGGCTTTGTTCCTTAGGGAGAAGGAACTAGCAGAGACATTGACAGGGGGCATCTGACAGATTTTGGAGACTAGGATCCACTGCCCAAATGTTGAACAGAATGTAGTTTAAACAGTAAGAAAAGGATGAGTGACCAGGACATGTAAACTTTTAACCTGGCTTTTGTTCCAGGTGAACAACTTGAAAGGATCACAGTGGAATTAATTTATGAGAACTGATGGAGTGGAAACTATCTCAGCAGAGTCAGCCTGGGTTTGCTGAACTCAGACTAACATTAGTGATCGACTTTTTCCACATACTAAATTGGGCAAAAAAGGATGAGGTAAAATTAATCCGAACTTCAGCAAGATGTTTTGATCTAGTTGCAATCAGAAGAGCCACTGAGATAATGGAGATGAATTGCTGGCTCAAGATGATGATGTGGGGGATGGCGATTTGCTTTCGGATAGAGTATTATTGGGTTGAGTCATGGTTCAGCTCAGCCAGCACTGTACTACATAATCTCTAATGATTTTAAGGCATGATTAATTTGGTGTCGATCAAATCTGTTGTTGGAATTGGGAGCAGCAATAAATAATTATTTTCTTAGAGTTAATGTTTTATAGTTTATTATATATGCATCTGAGGAGAGCTCTGGGTCTTGACTCAGCGGCAGTTATGAGCTCTTATGTCAAGGAAAGGAAAAGGTGGCGAGTCATGATTTATAAATCCATTTTTTAAGTGTTATTTAGAAAATTATTACAAAGATAGTAATGGGAGAAAAACAGTGGGTAAAGTAGAGGAAGAATACACATAAAAAGGCTATTGAAAAGCCAGTTTTCTCCTGGGATGAATAATGGGGACATAAATTATGCCTACTGCATAGTAATGGGTACCTGCACAGGCCGAGTACAAACACTACCAAGGTGCGGCTGCAGTTTCTCACCTCTGCCAGGAGCACGACAGACTGCTTGCGATACCGATCGGGAGAATCAGGTCAACAACATTCCTGATCGAGAGAAAAGCTTCAAAGCAATTCTGAATTGCCTCAATTAAATTTAGAATACCACAAACTACGTATTTTATGTCCAAGTGGATTTTTTTAGTAAATGACATGACAAAGGGAGAACTAGTTCATGAAATGGAAATTCAACGTGAAATGCAGATTTCCCTAGTCAAGGTGGAATTGAGCCTTCCTTCTCCACAGCAACTCTACAAAAGCTCTACTTTGCCTGCCAATAACACCATTACACACAGTGCCATCCATTATCTTCCATCACAATGCCCAGGCTGTGATTTAGAGAAGATCAAAGTGCATTACTGCTTGGACAGTCAAATAATTATTTAGCACTTGTATAGGGGGAAGATTCAACAGTGCCTCTTGCAATAATTTCACGTTGTTACTGCTGCGGTGGGTTCCAAACGCTTCTCCCTAGGCAGGGAACAGCCTTCTGGCCTGTTGGTCTTATCATTTCCCACACTGGTCACCTTTCTGGTGCACAGGGTACACCCAGAAGAGCAGATAACAGCTCATAGGAGACACCGATCACCGTATGAACATTCTGAACCAGCCCTGCTTTCTTACAACTGGATCGGTTTGATGGGGGGGGGAAACTTTCAAAACTGTAAACACCAACAGCAGCAAAGTTATGCTGATTTGTCTCAACATGGTCATTCAGAAATCAACCATTCTTATTCCAGTCCAGATCTGCTGCCCAATGTTGTCTTGATTTTTCCTTTGTATATACAAAATTTTTATTCCCATCCCTCTAACAGGATGTGTTTTCACTTTTTCCAGTCTCTTCTGCCTGGCAGGGAATCACATCAACTTCTCTGTATTTAGTGTAAAAAGAGATTAAAGAGTAAGACTGTGGCTTTGGCCAATATTTTTCCATAATGTATATTCTCAGAGGTTGCTACTCAACAGTAGGTACCATTTCCAGAATATTTCTCCCTGCTTTTTTAGTGTCTTTTCTCCAGGAAAATGAAGAACAACATGAACATTTTCTTTTGGAGTGTCTGCCATCCTGACAACAACAGAGAAAGAAACCAAGCTGGCTTTATTTTAGCAAATTGAACATACGCCTAACATCAGTGGGAGATGTGCCCTGTTGAGAGAAAAGAATAACCCCTGATTTTATGGAGATCTTTGCCAGGCTGTGGGCTTGGCTTCTGATCTGCACACAGAACTTTTATTGATGCTTACAGGTTTGTTGGAACCTTTCCTCTATGCTTCTGCTGATAAATGCCCAAGCATACGAGACAAAGAAGAAACACTGCTTTAGACTCACCTCTATAGAAGGAACATATTATATAATAATAATATTACAAGATTACGGTCCAAAACATGGTGGTGTTCCATGTTTCTTGATACAGTTGAAAGACAGAAACTTCTACTTTTCCCACCCCTTAGAACAGAAAATCCAAAGATTCTGACCCCAGAAACATTTGTGCACATGTTCAACTTCTAGTACTAACGGTAATCAATCCTTTCCACTGGTCTCATCACATATTTAAAGTTCAGTATAAGACCAAAGAATTCACAAGGCCAGAAATATGAGTCAGGGTTTACATGGAGAGAACTGAGGTCCAGATGGATTAAGTGAGTTGCCAGGAAGTGACTATATATCAGAAGTAAAATTGAATTCAGACCTCTGAGACCCAGTCATCCAACTAAATCACAACAGCACATTTCCTCTATTTAATCAGTAGAATAAAAAGTGAGATTGAAGAAAAACTTAACTTCAATATGTTTGGAAACATTTTTAGCTCTATTTTTGGGCCAGATTTCAAAAGTAGTTTCTTTTTTCTATACCTAGACCTATAAAATTCAGAAGAGTAAATGTCTGTGAAATGTGACAATGGACAACTGTGATTTTCTGCTTGCTTGCTGTTTTTTTTTTATTTTCCACTAAAGATAATTCCTAAAAGAATCTAAAATGTCAGTTGTTTATATCTCAAATAGACAATAGTTTGAAACACTCATACCTGTTTCTAGTGAGTTAGCATCACAATGTAACTATGATTTTATTACCATATCTTTTGTTCTCTGGGTTTCTATTTCAAGGGGTTTATCAAAATTAATATGGTCTCTCTACCCAATGGCATATATTTTGGTTATAAGATTAGAAATGTAAATTTGCAATAAAAGAAGAAAATAGGAAGCTGTTTTTAATGAATATTTTACACATGACTAATTAACAGAATCCCCTACAGGAATTTGGAAGTAATAAGGAATTGACTGAAAATAAATTAAAAATTAATAAAGGGGTCTCCAAACAACTTTGTTTATGAGCATTACCAGTTGCATTCTTAGTTATGAATATTTCAAGCTGCTTTGCTATTCACGATGTTTTATTCTTGGAGTGTTCATAATTTTAAAGGTGATTAGACAAAAAAGAACAACACAACACAAAATGTCTTGAAATGATAAAACCTACCTGGGGAAAACTTGCTAATGTACAAATAATGGCTTAATATCCATTGTTTTTGTCTAATAATACCTGCAGTATGATGTTCCTCTTAACCTTCAGCTTCTAAACAGAGTGAACAGAAATGCTCACTAATTCATTGAGAAAAATGAAAAACTTTTCCAAGATATTATGTTAAGACAAGAACTGCGACACTTAGCTGAGCATAGTCATTAATAATTGTTTGCTGAGCCTGGAGAGGGCTTTGGTGCATGTGGTGTATGTGTGGGCTGCTGCAGCAATCAGAGCTGGTCCAGCACCAGTCTGGAGCGGGGTGCAGCATCAGAGCTGCGATGTCAGGCAGCCATGGACAAAACCTGCACAAATATACTTAGCTAATAGCAGAAAGCATGGTTACAACTTAGCTATTCTGTTCCCATTGCCTCTGATGCAAAAACTGATACAAAAACTTCCTCAAAGAACTTAGGCTAAACCATCCAGCAGCTTTACCTTAAGAATGAAAAAGGAAATAAATGGTCACTTCAAAATAAATAAATAGATCCACTTCACTGTTAGATGATCCAAGATGATCCGATCAATTGAGGTATCCTAATACCAAAGACAACTTACAGCAAAACTGGAATAAAATAATAAGCATTGACTGAGGTGGGTTTGTTGCTGTTATTTTTTTTTCTTTAATTCAAACCCAAATGTAACTATGGCAGATTTTGCACAGTTGGTCAGCTCTTCCTCTGCATTTTAAGGACTGGAACCACTGGGAATGGAGTTCCAAGACAGTGACACACAGGATTTTATTTTTTTTAAAGCAATGGTGCTTCCTGAAGATATCAAATGTTCATAGAGAAAATACTTGGGGGTTTATCTTAAGAAGTGAAGAACCAACACATTTAGTATAATCTGTGAAGAATGCATGAAGTTCCTTTAATGAGAGGTTGAATATCACTGCCCAGAATAAAATGATCGGTGTAGTATTTTTGTGAACCTATCCCCACAGAGTGTTTGTAAAAAACGTCTTTGTCATCATCATAGTAGTAATAATAACAGTGATTATAATAATTAGATTTGGTCACATACAAAAAAAGAAAATATTCACACACCTTATCGTAGGGTATTTTAACTCTTCACATCAGTGGCACAGTTTCTCAGTCACACCAAGCTAAAAGATCTTTCCCAGCTAAGGCCCTGGGAAGTGTTTGGGCATGTTTCAGTCCCATCTTACTTCAGATTCCAGGCAACCACATCTGCCAGAGGATGCGTGTCACTAGTGTTTGGTGGTTCTCTTCAAAGGCTGTATTAGACAAGATGTCATCTCAGCTTTTTCCCCAGGTAGACAGATGATTAGCAAGAGGGCACTGCTGCCTCCCATGACAAAATTACATTGATAGAAGATTAAAAAAAAAAAAAAGCAATTCCACCTTCTTTCTATTCACTAATTGCTTTTATACTTTTGCTGCTGCCTAAGGTAGCTTAAATCATGAATTAGGATATAGGGCGTGAGTTCCTTCCTTGAAAAAAACCCTGCAGATTTCTTGAGAATAAAAAGGAATGGTGACTCCACCATAGTCAAATGCAAAACTTCCCTTAAAGTCGGTAGGAATCCATTACATTTCAGGCATGCCTGCTCTTACCATAAAATACAAGTTTCTCCTCCAACGCATGGAGACACTACAACTTCTCCATCACACAGAGGAAGACCATATATTTCTCTGATCAACAGTACAGACTAATTCACTTTGTTTAAGCTTACTAAAATAGAAGAACTTCCCTGTGTCTTTCAGGATGAAGCACACAGAAGTCATGGACATTTGCAAAAAGATTTGGTCTTAGGCACGCTTAGATGAAAACCAAGAAAGATCCTAAGCCTTTGAATTACTATCTGAGCATCACAATCTTCAGATGTCATGTGTTGGTAGTTTAAAATAACTCTATGTACTCTTGAAAAGCCAAGGAATTCTCTCCAAGTGTGAAGACACTGGTTAGTCTCTGATCTCTTTTTCCAGTCCCCTCAACTAACAAAGAACTAACTAAATAAAAGTTCAAACAGTTTTCACCAATCTGTAAATGTGATGTGTTTCTTAAAAATAAGTAAATGATTATGATGATTTAGTTATCACTAAAAGCTTTTAAATAAAACCTAAAATATGTCCTCATTGTAAAAAGAAATTACAATTTCTGAGGTTTATTGATAAGGCCATTTATTAAGGACTTCTGAGCTGATTTGCTCTTTTGAAGATAAGCTCCAAACAACATTTGTTGGATATTCATTATATTCTCCACAGTCTCTAATTCATTTTCACCATTTTTAATGGATTTTTTTTCCTTTTTTTTTTTTTTTTTAAGGTAGAAAATCACCTTGAGTGTTTCTGACTGGCTTGAAAAGACTAAACCAAAAAATGGTTGAAATTTAGATATCAGTAGGTGCCAGCAAACACAGGCAAGGACGCCAACTATTGGCAAGAACTTTTTATTGAAAGAAACAACACTCATCATCTTGTTGGGAATGAAGGCCTGTGGCTGCAGCAGGAGTGGAGCCGTGTGGTAGGAGCTCACTGGGAGCGCGGTGTAACCATCAGCATTAATCGGGCTGCGGTGCTGGAGGAGTCGGCAGGTAGTGAATGAACAGCTGGGGAACAGTTTGATTCACAGATGCTTCAATATTGCTAGAAGGGCCTGTGGTGAAATTCATGGATGTTTTACAAATAACAAACCCATAGCTATTCCAGCTGTGAATAGTCAAGTTGCAAATAATAGTTTGCGGGTCCAGGCCAATTTTCCCCAGAGCTGCATTTGTAGCGGATCACTCTGTGGCTGGGCAATACATTTTCCCCCAGGAGTGGCGGAAGGAGGGAGATGCAGCCTCCCCTCCCCTCCCTTTAGCACCCCAGACCATGCACAGTTCCCACCATGTGCCAGGGAAGAGCCAAATTCAGCCGCGTCTTTACACAATTAGCTCCGGACTGTAAAAATGTTGAACAAACCTTTCAAACCACTCTACCAAAGAACTAAACTTTTGCTTTATGTAAAGGAAAAGCCAAATGAAAAGATCAAATACTGTTCCTGATCAACACTCTGCCAGAGTCCTTTTTTTAAAAAATAAATGTTTTTATGTATAAATTCCTGAGAAAACTCTAGCAAAACTTTCTCACAAGACAAATGTAACAGGGAAGTAAACGACAAACCAGACTTCTCAGGTCATATTGTTTAGCGCAAGAAAACTGGAAACAAACAGAATAAACATTGAAAAGTAAATGAAATTTTTGAAGTCTCTTAGGTATAATTTCCTCAGGTTCTCCTCTTACAGTGAGTCTACACAGCAGATATTACAGGGATCAACTCTATAATTTGTGTTTATAAAACAGGAGCAAGTAGGTGATCAGTAGCGGTAGTAATAATTTGTACTAGCCATTGTGGAAATACTTACAAATTATAATTGCAATATTCTCTTATTATTCAATAAGACAAAGTATTAAATGCTGGAAAATTGCATGCAAAACAAGCTTATAAGAACATACATATATATAATACATATGTAACATATATACACTGAGTCATGCTCCATGGAAGCAATATAGTTACTTTTCTTAAAAAAGTAAAAATAAGCAGTAGTAATGATTTGAAAAGCAGAAGTCTGTCCATGTATAAAGAGCTAGAGATGATAAAAAAACAGATTGAAAAATGTGTTTAATTGACATTTCTAGCATCTGTTTTGTTTTCATCTTCAATTAGGAACCAAATCCAAAGAAAATAAGTGTTTTGGCTCTAAGTCAAGTTAGATTTTTCTGGCTTTAGTTCATTTTTATCAAGTGCAATTTTACTAACTTCTATTTATTTATTTAAATGGCCCAGTGTTTTTGTAGCACATTTTTATCTTGCATATGTGGGTGAATTTTATATTTATTAATATTTCCACTAAAAGCTTCAGAAATACCATGGAAGTCTGACATGCCTTCCTCACCTTTCCCCCCACACCCAAACCAGCAGTAATTTATGGCAATTATTTGGATCCATTGTCTCTCCAATGCATAAAGAGTCTTGAGCCCTGGAACAAGCAACGATCAGAAATAATTTAGTCTTTTATTTCGATCTCCCAGCAGAACTCTGCCCACAAAAAAATGAACATGATTGTCTTTCCTATCACAAATCCAACCCCTAGTATGTTTATCTCTCTGCAGACACTATCTACCGTATATTCTGTCCTTTCCCCAGACGTCCTACCTCCACGGTCAAGACCAAAAACTCAGACTATTTTTGACTTGATGGGTTCTTCACCTTCCTCTGGCTGTTTTTCTGAAGCTTAGTCCGCTCACAGCCACTCCTCTCAAAACTTCTAGGGATGCAGGTGGCGAAGCGCCACTGACCACAGAGATGGCTGTGGTGGATCGTGCATCCCATTAGAAACATTCCAAATTCTCTGGAGCTCTACAGATCAAAATTACACCCTAAATCAATTCAGAGGCCCGTAAGAACCCAGTACTTATCTGCTTACTATATGGAAGCCTTGGTAAATGGGCAGCCTCCTGCATACAAGAGTTTAAATATGATTTAGCTAAGATACAGCTGTGTCTTGGTCCCTTGCAGAAACAAAGGTTGGGATCAAAGAAACAGGATCCTTATTTGAAAAGAAAAGGTCATAAAATGTGAACAGGTGCCAAGCAATTTTTGTCTGTAATGACAACACAGTGACAAGGACGGAGCTTTTAAAAATAAAACTAAGTATTTGCTGTAGCAGTGAGTTCAAATAAAGTGTATTTTATTGCTTATTTTCCTTGTTGCATTACCCAAGGACTGTAATGTAATTTGCTAGTGCCACCTGCCCTATTCAAATACATTAAAATAAGGATTCTTCGCTGTTTTCCGAAGAACATAGCCACTTTGTCCTTTGATCTCAAACTTTTATTAAAAATCATGTTTGGATGTTTGATTTGTTTTTACAATGAGTAGGCAGCCAGTGTTTTGCAGTTGGTTTCCATAATCAGATATTCACTTCTATCATTCACTTTTAAATAAAGTATAAAGCATTGGCATGAAGGGAAAGTACAAAGCTGTTTTAAATTGAAGCACGCTGATTAAAAATGAATAAATATGTTCAAATAATGAATCTGACTATAGAAGAAGCCAAAATCTATATTCCAGTGCAGGCAATGTATGAGGAACACAAACGTTTACCTTAAGTTTCTACTTAACTCTACTGACAGCTATTCTCAGTAACACTGAAATAATGATACACTCCTTTCGTTCTCTTTCCCTTATATATGTGCATATATATAAATATGCATTATATGACAGATAGATAGTAGTACTCATGTTTCTTCTGAAAATTTAACTCTGATTCAAACCTCAAACCAGCAGCCTGGGAGACTGAATTACCTGATCTCAGTGTTTTCAATGAACGATATTTCTGTGCTCACAAGAGCTGAATCCCAGGAATTAAACTGAGAGTGAGGTTAAGTGCTTACACCTGTCTTGCCTGGGACCACCCCGCTTTGGTACCATATTTAGCTCCTTATAAGAGATAATTGAGTCCTAAAAGCCTTTTCATGGAATACCTTTGAGCATTCATGTACATTAAAACAGGGCTGGAATGTGTAGCTTGCTGATTAAGTCCCTTTCTCTCATAACATTAAAGTATTTCTTTTTTATTTCATGAACAGTCTTTGAAACTGCTCTTATATCCACTAAAAACTATAGCAGAGTCCATTAGACTGTCATATGAAATTGATTGAGCATTAAACTGAAAAACCTATTTTTAAAGTCTTGCCTTCATGCAAGCTGGATTTACACTTGGACTGACCTATAGCAAATAGTCAAGACCTAAGAAATGGTATGATGGGCCACTGTATAAATGGAAACTTGCTATCGATCAGAAGAGTTTGCACTTCATTGATCAGCTAAGATGAGAAAAAAGATCTGTAAGTGCAATTCTGAAAGTTGGGGGAATTCTTACACATCTTGTTTACCTGGAGCAGAAACTAAAATGCCTGGATTCCACAACACTGTGGAGCTGAATTTAAATATTCAGCAAACCATTGAAATATTGCCCTAAAACAATCTGTAGCCAAAACCTCAGACAACAGGAAGAGCTAAGCTTCTGACTGTCATGAGCATTTCTGAACTGATAACATGTTGTGGCAAAATCAGCTTGCATTTCACACAAAGAAATGAATTATTTTTTGCATAAATATTGGCAATTCTAAAGATACACAGTAGGAATAAATGCTACATACTTGCCAGCATGAATTATGGTATCAGACATATATAGCAGTTAAAAAGATATCTATCAGAAGAAATAGGATAAATTAATATAAAACCTATAAATAATATAAATTAATATAAAGACAGGACTGGATTTTGGCCGGTAGCATCTTTTACCCAGTGTCTTATCCACTAGGAAGCTCTCCTTCCTGGTGAAAGGTACACTGAGAGGAAGGATGGCAGGAAAACTGACCACTGGAAATACAGTGAATGGTTCCTTTTATAATGGCATGTTGCTAATGACTCCCAAGTTAAGATAGGATTGAGATTTGCATTTAAATCAAGGCTGAAATCCCCTTGTTTCATACTTTAATGGTTGAGTAGTCTCTAAATTTGGCACCGTAAACTTCAGAGGAGAATTTTACTTGTTATTTTCTTTAGTAAATATTTACTACATAGTTATTAAATATTTGCAAAGGACAGTTGCAAAGGAAACAGCTTGTCTCTTGTGTCTCATTTTCTTGGGTTCTAAAGTCCTCAGGCACAGCTAACTTCACAAATATATTAAGTGCATATATGTGTATGTACACACCCTTCATGTATCTTCTACCTGGTAACTTATTGTCAACACAGACCATTCTAGAAATTCTAAATTAAGCACAAAATGCTACTTTGCTAAACTAACTAAAATACTCGAGCTGTATGTAGAGAAGAGCCTTCATCCAGGTTCTTATTCTGATGAAGGTAAGTCCCTCGTGCCCTGGGTTCACTAGTCCTTTTTTCCTGCATGGAGCCAGGCAGCTCACCACATATATAATGTTATTATTTTTTAATTAAACTTTGCTGTTACAACCTTGGATTTTTATGATTGCATACTTTGATCCATAAAAATGGTGCAACCATAACAGTTTTGGCAAAATAACACACTGTTTTCTTATTGAGATGCGGATGACAGAATTGGAGAACTGGCCCACAGCTAATCACAAGGACTGGAAAAGTGGGTTGTGATATCGGATAGAATCTGAGTTAATTACGTAGTTCATTCATTCCTGCTGTGAAGCTTTTCTTTGCAGACCTGCTGTTAGCCTCCTGACTCCCTTTATTCCCCTTTTTTATTCCAATGGCCAAACTCCCCACTGTAGGACGGCCCCTACGCAAGGGGCTTCATTACTCTGATGTAAGTTGTTTCCTTTGTACTACACCAGAAGAGATTTGCCAGACTCAAGCCAGGCAAGAGGTGAAGATTTGAGTTAGACTAGGTTAACAAATCCAAGGTTTAAAGTGGGTAAGGTTAAGGATAAGGCCAAGGAGAGAAATAATAAATCAAATGCCAGCAGAATATTAGGTAACTTCAGAGCTTATTTGCCTTTCACAACAGCAATTACTGGTATGTATAATCTAATAAACCCATCCATGGAAAAGAAAACAAATAACAAACCTGTATGGACTTCATACAGTATAGCAAATATTTGGCTTAATGTATAAAATTACAATTGGATTATGAAGGAAGGGTGGAATTTCTCTTTGATTAAGTAGAACTGGATTAGTAAAAGAGTAGACTCAGATCAAACAGCTTGTGGAAAGACTTAACACAGTTCTTGAGAAGCACAGCAACCACCAAAAAATGAGAGGAGAACATTTAAAGAGCACAACAAATGATTCTCCACTTCAGAGGGAGAGGGATACAGCCAGTCTCCAAAGAGCAGTGAACCTGGGGTGCAAGTGAGAGGCTGCCGCATCCTGCCCCATGAGAAGCAGCACTGACAAGTCGTGTGCTGGAGGGATTTTCCCCTGTGTCCATCATGTTTCCTCCAGTTTCTCCACTGTTCTTCTGTGTGAAAGACCCCCTACTCCCTCCCCTCCCCCCTTTTTTTTTTCAATTACATAAAAGGACAAGAAGAGATAAAGGCTGGGTTCAGGAAGTTATGCTGCCCAGATAATGACCCTTTCTTTGTTAAAATTCCTAAATGTGAAATCCCAAAGAGAACAAATTCAGCCTCTCATCTTCTATTTCCCTTCCTTCTTTTGTTCATGTTGCTGTCAGTCTCTTTGACACATTCTTCTTCAAACACTCCCTATCAGCTCTAATATTTCCCATGAAGGAGACTCTTTTATGTTCTTCATCATCATGGAGACACCATACATTTCTTCAGGTCAATGAACAACTTTCTCTCTGACCATTCAACCTGACAAATAAATTACACTCAAACTTCAGACGAAAATAATACATCTATGACCAAGATCAAACAAAAAACATACTAACAGTGTATGATTCACCATAAGCCCTTTACTTAGGTCAGTGTTACTGGAAATACAGCTTATCAACATTAAATAACCTAAATATTTTTCTGATTTTAAAATCAAATACAAATTTTAAGATATCCGTTATCTCTAATCTAGAAAGTCTTTGATTTTTCGTTGTAGCTTCCACTGATATAACAGCATTTCAAGAGAAAAGCTGCCAGGCCAAGCATAGACCAAATGAGTAACACATGTAAATTATCCATCCGTGAGCCATAACTGGCTGCAAAAGAGACACCCCTAGTGCACTTTCTGTGAGCACAAGTGATGATGAAGTGCTGCAGGTCATGGAAAGGAAAGCACGCGACTACCAGAAAAGAGCCCAATGATATAGTAGGGGCAAAGTAGCAGAAGACTGAGGCAGTGAATATTTAGACCCAATACTCTAAACAAATATTTCCATATAGCTTAATTTAATTTTTTTTATGGAAACATTTGAAAAGTATTACAGCTGAAACAAAAATTGCCCTATAGGTTTGTCTTGAAGCCTTTATTTAGGGAAGGGCTCACAATTTAATTCCTGTCCTGCATCATGTACCAAAGAGACAGATAAAATGAATAAAAGCTGCATGACTGTCTTAATATTCAAAGGATTAGGGCATATACAAGCAGGTAAATAACATGAATTTAAGAGACTAAGGTGAGTTATACATGGGATTTTACAGCCTGAAGAACATCTCACTGAGATGTGTATAGCTTACTGAGCTATTGCATAGTATGTACAGCAAAGTAGTAGAAGAAGGAGGAGACAGGAAATTACCTATCAGAAAAAGGACAGTGTCTCTTCTAAAATACTTAAAAATGAAACAAGTTTTTAGAGCTCATTTTTCACAGACATATACAATATTACTGATAAATAGGCGCTTTTTTTTTTTTACAAGAACATCAGTTTTAACCTGTAACCTGAAAAACTTACTTTTAAATAATCAATATTATACAGTTCCTGAGCTGAACCAGAGAAAGTGTCAGTTAAATACAGGCATGTCACAGAGCTACAAACAGGTAAGTGGAACTCTGAAGACTAGAAAGGACTTAGCATCAGATGTTGCATCTTCCCTCAGTAAGAACAACAATAATAAATAATACCAGTGGTTCATAGTCATGCAGAGAGATGCTCAGCTGCTGAAACATGCTTTACTATTTTTTTTTGTTCCTTAAAGATATTGAAGATTTAAATCTTCATGAAACTTTTTAGCTCCCAGGGATTTTTGAGTAATTTGTACTTTAAGGAGATTTTTTTTTCTTTTTCTGATGCTTTCCAAATTCAGGAACTTCTGTTTTTCTTTTGTGCACAGAAACATTAGCATGCTATAGAATGGGTAGGGTAGAAATAATGTACAGAATCTACATAGCTTTTATGGGCAAATTTTGAACTTCTGAGAGATGGAAATTCAAACTTGTCAAAGAGTTGTCTGGCAGCGTATGTTAGATGGTTTCTGCTCATACTTTAAGAACGAAATCATTCTGTTAGCCTATCTCACCTATTGTTGTTTTCAGATCAAGCTTTCTACCTGATGATTGTGTATTTTTGCATTGTTAAATAAAATAATATTTTCTACACCAAAAAAGAAATGCACATGGAATCAAATCTGGAGTTGAAAAGGTGATGAATAATAAACTTGCTAAAAAACCAACCAACAAAAACGACTCTTCCTGAGTTGGAGGAGAGAACCTATTATAGCAAATTCAGACTGACTTATGCAAATAGTTTGAGCCAAAACATGCAACATTTCGTTTTGACATATTTTGAAACTGAAATGTTCCATTTTGGAAATGTCAAAAGCTTTCACTTTAACATTTTCTAAGTAAACCTTTCTGAATTTTTATTTTGAAATTAATTTTTCATTTAAAACAGACTCAAATGAAAATGGATTAAACAACCTGGAAGGAGGATAGAATATTTTGGTTGGGGTAAGAGAAAATTAATTTTTTTGCTTACCTTAGAGAAAATAAATAAAAGGAATATTTTCCAAATTTCATTATACCTGGGCCTATACTTTTCCTGTGATTTTTAGTTTGCTGTTACATCTATAGCACATTCAGTTATAGTGAGCACCTAAAATATATACTGTGGTCCATTCAGTTCCACTGGGCTCTGTCAATTTACTTCATCTGAAGCCCTGGAATGCGCTCTTTATCAAATGAGCAAAACTTAGGATCCTCTGTATTCCGTTTTAAAAGGTGAAGACCGCAGGGAGAGAAAGGGAATGCTGTCATCAGCAGTGTGACTGTGTCTGTGTGTCCCTGACTGTCCATCCATCCCTCCCTCATAGCTGATTCCCCGTTTTCCATCTGTTTAATTTGCTTAAACAGTTAATTAATTTATAGGCAGCTTCTGTCAATACGTTTAGTTAGCAAGTAGCTGTCACAGGAGTATTCTATCTTACTAAAGAAGCCAAGGCAGCCAGGGACTAGTGGGGTGATTATTTTTAGTTGTCAGATGAGATTAGAATTTAGTGATGTAAGTGTGGGTGTTTTGTCAGAAATTCACCTTCGCATCATGGGAATGGGCACAGGGTATTGTATGTTTTGCTTATAGTGAAATGACAGTCATGGCCCCATGGGAGCTGCCCACCAGAGGGGAAGGGCAATCTACTCCAGCATTGACAAGGCCTGCTCAAGGACGGCACACCTGAGCATTTTTTTTTCTGTTCATACTTTTTAGAGAAAAGTCCTAGAAACTGTCAATGTCCCTATGAACCATGAGTTGTTTTCTTTGTGTTTTTACAGCAAAAGAGAAATTCACTCCCTGATTCTCTTAAGACCTTTTCTCCCACTGAACCCGGGTCCCATTTGATATTCCGTAGTTTCCCATTTCATAGGTACTTTTGGTTCTCTCACTAGAGTGGGCCATTCGTGCATGGAGACGTTTATTGACAAATCAGGCTTGAAATGCCACTGCGCTTTTGCTTTTATTAACCGCCTCTATATGATCATCATCATCTTTTTCACTGTGACTCAGCGTTGAGCAGTGGCGATCTTTGTGCAGCAGATCACTGCAGCTGGTGAAAGATTTGGGCTTTTTCCTCCCCTCCCTGATAACTGAGGCTTCACTTAGATGGAGAGAAAATATTAACACCTGAAAACGAGGGAAAAACAAACAGCATTGTTGAGCTCCATTGTAACTAAAAGCTTTAGTAAAGGGAACATCAGTGCAATTAGGGTGTAATCCAAAGCCCATTAAAGTCATTGGGAATCAGTCCACTGACTTAAATAGGCTTTTGATCACGCCTGTATTGCATATCAGAAGGCAGTGCTATCTGAGGGAGATTGCATTTCGAGGTGTGAATAACACTGCTGCACACAGCTTTGCTGTTAGAAATTCCAGCTCTGTCACATTTTCTGTTGCTGGCATCCTCTTTTCATCAACATTTGTCTTGTAGCAGATTGTGGTTATTATTCTAAATCCAAAGTGCTTTTTTGCAAAAGCGTCGTCATCATCCGGGCAGATCTGTTGTACAGTTCTATAACATGGTGGGCACAGCCGCAGCTGACACCACGCGGTATTAAAAAGACACCCTGGAAACATGTCAGTTTAATGTCCTATCAGTTTTATAGACTTTTAAAATGTTTTCTAGTTCTGACCAAAACAGGCCTTGTAAGCAGGAAAAGAGGACGATTAGGGTCAGTTTTTCAGAATGCCTGAATGTTTTGTAAAAGCCCAGTGTCAAAAGGCCTTGAAATAACCATACATTTCTTCCCATGATGCTGCCAAGAGAGGGAAGGTGACAAAAAGTATTCTAATCAATAGTAACAACGTTGTCCCTAAATTCATTACTGGTATCGATTGCTGCCCCAGCTAATTATAGTGAGTCAGGACAGGACAGAATGTTGCACTTGCTGAATTTAGGATGAAAGCAAAGGGATGGTACTAAGGGAGCTGGTGGTAAACACACAATCCCTTCACCAGCTTCTAGAACACACCAGGGAGATAGTTTTCTTCTTTCTGTTTCCAGGTGGTTAAACTTTCTTGTAGGAATTATGCTCCCTATATGCCAGCTGCAGTTCTCAGCACCCAGGGGTAGGGAACCTCTGCAGAACTGTCACACCCAGGAGATGCTCAAGGCACCCCTGTCTCGTTGTGCTGGGGAACTTTGCTTTCTGCTATATACTTCTACGGTTAATCCTACTTTGAATATGGGAGTCAGCGTGAGAAAGAAAATACAAAGCTAAATGGACCAGGAGGAAGAGATTTTCTGAGGTTTTTTTATGTTCCCCCCTGAGTCACAGGACAGTTATTACCTTATTTCCCCTCACTAGATGCATTTCCAGGACACTTCCAAAAGCTGTGTTTGTAGGAAAGGTGACAGAAAGGTAAGGGAGTGATGCTTATGCCTAAAGGGGACAAATGAAAAAACATTTATGAAAGATGTAAAAAAAGCAAGTTATGTAGCTACTTAGCTTGACGTAGGATGGTAAGAATATATACTCTGTTCTATATTGCTCAGTCCAAGACACAAGCAAAGGTAGTAGCTCTATGGGGTTGAAGAAGGCAACTAGTGGAAGACTCTACCAGGCTAACCCAAAGGAAATTAGTGCAGCTCACAAGAAGAAAAAGTCATCTGATGGGAGAGGTTTTACAAAGCCTTGAACAAATTAAACTTGATATTTCAGGCCAAATGATGTGATAGTAATATCGCCAACTAATTTTCATTGTTGTCCTTTTTCATTAGTAGCTTTCAAAGAGATTTACACGGAGGTCTGTACCAATATCTGACATACAGAGAAAGCGAAGAGACAGTACATGAGCTACACTTGAAGAGCCCGGAAACTCTTTGAACAAGCCAGGAAGAACAGACAGAAAAAAAAGGGAATGGAAGATGCATTTCTTTTTCACCCACTTACAACACAATTCAAGATAACGATTAAATTAATCTATAAAAGCAGGAGAATATTCCTTTATCAAATTATGTGACTGGACTTTTAACTCTTGGATATGAGAGTTTTATAAAAAGAAAAAACCTCTTGAAATGCTGTTGCTGAGAGCATGAAGTTTTACTATTGGTAGCAAGTAGCAAAATATGGGAAGCCAGAATGTAGAGTTTGCTATTCATGTTATAAATATGCATCCTCCTTCACCCGGCAGAGAAGATAAATTTAAATTCTCAGTTCTTCAATCCAGCTGCATCATTTGGAATTAATTTCCCTGAAGAAAAGCAAGGGATCAAACAAGGTTGATCTCTGTTACAGTCACTGAATAAAATTGAACTTGATGCCAAATATTAATAATCCTTGGGCATAACCAATGGTAGCAACAGCAAATTTCTGACTCAAGGCAAAATGTGTCAGCTCTTATAAAAAGGCTTGGATTAAGTTTATGATCTGATTTGCAGATGAAGCACCTAACACAATTATATTCTGATGAACTCACATGTTCAGAAACAGACCATCTTTTCTTTTACCATATTGTTTTGTCATGACACCCAGTGTCCATCTTGGAAGAAGATAAATAAGAGTTTGCACTTCTGTACCTACTTTCTTTTGAAGACATAGAGTGACTTACAAACATTACTTCACTTATTCAAACAAATGAAGAATGGGTAATTACAAACTGAAATAAAACTGTCCCTGGTGTGAAACTCAGAAACAACCCACTAAAATGTAATCAGAAGGGAAGATTATTCTCCAGTGGAAACAGGAATAGCAGTTTGGAAGTACAGTCTGCACATACTTACTTTTATGCAAAGTGGTCAAGACCTCAATTTCACATTTTGCATTAACATTCACATTCAATAGCTTATTATCCTGAATACTTTCCTGTATCTTTAATTTAATGATAACCAAGTACTGAAATGATGCTCATTGAATAGCCAGTACCACTTTCTATAGCATAGTTCTTTGCCCATTTAGAAGGTCTGATAGGAGTACAGCATGAAGTGGCATAACAAAGCATTATTGTATTGTGAAGTCAAGGAAATGAAATAAAATTAACACCAATTTAATTTTGAATACGAATGTCCACAATAAATTCTTGAAGTGATTTAGCTCCACTATTTTAATGGCTATTTCAGATTAATTTTCTGGTAATCATGTAGATAAACTCTTATCCTATAGCAGTTGATTGATAGTCTTGTCACTTCTGCTAAAAGGTTTCAGTGACAATTTAGAAACAGGGAAAGGTGTTCATTATATGTGATGTGAAGAAAGTTTGGTTATATTTACGTTAAAGCTCTGGAATGAGCTGCTTTTTGTTATTTATAAAAATAAAAATCAGAAATTATTCTTTTATTGGCCAAACCCATATATTTATGAGCAAAAAAAAGTAAAATAGATCAGTAGAGAGTGAACAAAGCATTTTGTTTCTATTGAAATAGCATTTCTTATTCTGAATTTTCCTTTTTTTTTAAATAAACCTTTTTTTTTCCCTAGAGAAAACTGACATTTTATTTTAAAAGTCAAAGTGAAATGATACAGCTTTCTTAGAACACAGAAAATGAGTTTGCCGTGTATTTGGGTTGAATCTGCAACTTTAGAAGAAAAAAGTTTCAGCCAAAAGAAAAAAAATCTTGCAGTTCAACATCATGAAAGAAGTACCCATATGAATGTGCAAGGCTTGCATCGGTTACCTGTGCTATCTATTAACTGGATAATTTAACTGGATAAATTAACTAGGAAGCAGCAACAAATGATTACATCTAGATTACTTTAAACCAATACTAAGCTCCACAGTCATGGGCAATACAGAAGGAAGTGGGTAAATTATCACAAGCTTCTTGAACTTTGAATAAAAATAAAGGCAGGAACTAAATACATCAACATGCAAAGCTTTGAAGTGTGGTCGAGTCAGAGAGCAATCATTTTGCAATTTTGAACAATTTTGATTTCCATTAAGGGCAACATTTGTCTTCTATTTTATCCACTCAGAAACAAGCTGTTTGTATCACGGTGTCAGGCACTGTCCTTTTAGAAATGAAATTTTACCTGTCAGGTATTAGTGGAATATTAGTATGTACCCACACCACATACATACTAGCATTCTCAAAATGATTTTGTGAAGAAAATATTTTGAACCATGCTTAAGCAGAACAAATTAAATGAGTCTGTATCTATTCTGTGCGTATCAGAAATTGATTCTAATGTTACCTTGAGACACATACATCACTTCCGCATAGTGCTTCCTTTGGATTTTCTGCTAACTTCATCTCCTCTCTAGCAAAAACAACAAATACAGAATATAGCTACCCAAAACCACATGGATCATAAAACATTGTGTCTGATGGATGTAGGTATCATGTTTTGAATGGCTGAATTGGCATAGTTCCATAAGCTGGTTTGGGTAAATCCTTTTATTCACTGTGCTATTAGCATCTTTGAGTATCCTGTCCTCCCAGCATTTTGTTTTTAACAGTAAGAGATCCAAAGTAATTTACCTGCACTTATCTTCAAAAAGACATGTTAAAGAGACTAAGATGGAGGTGGAGGAAAAAACAAACCAGGCACTTTTCATTTGCTATTCACTGGCATTTCTATTTAAGAGGTCTTTGCTGTATTTCAAAAAGGCAGTTCTCTTGCAAGAATGTATATAAAAAGACAACTTCACCTTCCTGCTTTCTTACAATGTTTTCCCAAGGCAGCTGAAGTAAACCAGCAAAGATAGAAATATAATTGTTTTGATTCCAATAAAAGTAACCAATTTCACCTCTCAGGTCGGGTGTTATGGTGCGATAATGCCATTCAAATGCAGAGTCATTTGTAAAGCAACAAGCATTTTTATAGCCTAAGGAACAGTGGTCCAGCTCTTTAGCTAGCATAAATCAGCATAGTTTCACCGAAGCAAATGGAGCAACTCTGATTTACATAAGCTGAAGACATGGTCCTTTATTTCTCCGAACCACATTTCGGAATATCCCGAGGATACTTGTGAAATAAATAAATAGTTCAGTGCTGTGTTATTCACCTACCAAACTCTGCTTGCTTTGTCGAGCTAACACTCGAGCACACCCCTTATGGTACCAGGCGCTCTTAGCTCACAATTTCACACCAACATCAAAAAATCTTCAGTTTGATTCAAGAACATTATGGAAACCATTTCCCCACCCTGGATCTCTCTCATGGATGAAAATCAAATTGATACTTAACACGAGAGTTTCTTCTGAAGAAATTGGCCATTGGGTTGACATCTCATGCTTGCAGAGAGCATGAAACTCAAAATCCTACTGTAATTAGTGTTTGATGAAGATGGAACACGCAAAGCAGGGCAAAAGCAAAGGAAAATAGAAGAGCAGTGTTATAAATAAAACTAGTTCATGCTGGTTATCAAGTGCTATAATTCAACAATATGAGAATTTTCTATACTAAACATGAGGAAGTATGTGGGAGCCCTGGGTAATTCCCCTCAGGCCCACCTGTATCCCATACTTTAAATTAAGGAGAGAGAAAAACACATTGGTTTAAATTTTACAACAATTTTGGCCTGAAGCAAACCACACATTTTCCCCAACACAAATCAGCTGCATTTAATTCCCCAGACAGCTGGCATGAACACAGCCTCTCCACAGGACACCTGAATTACAAAATTAGCACATTCAGAACTCTAAATCACATTCCATTACATTAAGCCCTAAGGTCCAACATTACTGAGAACGAGAATAAATTGCAGAACTTCTCCTGAATTAACCCTCTTAGCACACTCTCAAAGTTAAACTGCCCTTTCCTCCCCTTTAAAGAGACATGGAAACTTAAACACTCCCTCTGCCCTTTCTCATCTATTTCTCTTCTTGCCAAGTGGCACAGTTTATGGGACATAAATTGAATGTCTTGTCAGAAACTCACACTTGTAAATTAGCCCATCACAAGCTGTTTTGACTCACTTAGGAAATTTGCAGGTTGATGTTTATGCCTGGTCCTTCAGACAACACCGACCCATCTACTTGTCTTCAGCAGCGCTTTCAAAAGCAAAGCCTCGCTACAACAAACATGTACCCATCGGTTTTTCTCGTGCGCAAGCTGCTGCCAACAAAGTAATTCCTGGGAGAAGTGACTCAGGTTTATGAGGCAGATTTGCTTACAGCTATACAGCATGGACTTGATCTTATTAATGTAAATTTGCCAGTTCTTGCTATGTTATGATTATGTTATTGTTCTCTTGCAATTAGTATGAATTTTGATGTTAGATATTGCACACTTAAAGACAAGTGTTTTACAAGCTAGGCTTTTAAGCCAATGGATGTAGATGATTAAAAAGATAATGTAACAGGCCTTCAAGGAGGAAGAACAAGATCAGAAAAAGTGACAGTTTTGTGCTTTTGAGCAAGCACAGTATTATATTTGAAAAAGAAGAGTTTCCAGATGTTAGACATCCTTCTTAACATTAATTACTGAATATTAATTCCATGTTAAGATATCTCAAACAGGTGTAAAAATGTGTATGTTTACTCTACATATGCATTTACAAAACGTTGCTGTGCGGAATTTGGTGCTCTCACCCGTACACCTCACAGCGGCTCTGGGCAGCCCGTGTGTCTGCCAAGCTGCCTCCAAGGACTTGGCACGTTCACAAGTTTGAGTGTGCCTGGAGCTGAAAGTATAATCAAGATTCACTAGTATTTGCAGGGAAGCTTTTTCATTTGTCCGTTCCCGGCTTCCAATGACCTCATTTTGCAGTGTGATACGAAAAGGACCGAGTTGAATAATTTCTGGCACACCCAGTACTTGCTTGAAATTACCTCACATCAAAACATTAGCAATATCTGCACGGAAATGCTGCTCTGCTCTTCAATCTGCTCTCTTCCATTTCTACTACACTGAATTTCCATTCATACTTTGTTGACTGTCACACAGAAGATAATTTTTTAATGGTGACATTCATTATTTATCTACCTAAGATGACTTGTGCTGTGCTAATCCCAGCCAGCCAATGCTGTCTCTGCTGCGAAGCAAGATGAAGCTATGCACTGCTCTTGCACTCTTTCAACTTTAGTCACTTAAACCAATTATTTCTGAGGAGTTTTTGACGATGTGCACACACAGTGCATCTTTTCCTCTTACTTCTTCTTACAAACATTAAATTATTATATGGGATGCCAGAAATCCATGACAGCTATGGCAATGGGTGCTGTACCTCATAGAAAGTTTCAGTGCTTGTAGAATGAGAAAAAGCAATGACCCGGTACTTGTCACCAAAGCCTTCCTTGATCCATCTTTGCAAAACGTATTTGATAAGCAAGTAACCTGTGCAGTTTAAATTCTGTTTTAAATAGTAGATGTAAAGCTCGTGATCAACAGACTGAAGCAAATCAGTTATGGTAAGAAAAACCCTAGCAGCTAAGCTGGGAATTTCAATCTTTTATAAGATCGGTAAGAGAGTTGCAATAGTTAGTGGAGCAATTTGTTTATAGATGTCTGATTTGAGGAACCAGCTCTTGTGTGAAGGCAGCCTGATGTGGAAAGGCTCCTGCGTAGGCTGTGATACATTTTTGTGATGCAGGGGGGCTGCCAGGGCTAGTTCAATACAGGACATCAAGCTCTAGAAATCCAGGTTTGCTGAGATGGAGACTTTAGCAGGTGGGCTGCAGCTGCACTAAGGCCCACTGTACTCCAAAAGCAGATGGAACAGGCTGTACAGACACAGCCATTTAGCTACCAGCACTCAGAAATTAGTCACCTCAGGGAAGAGGACAGCCACAAAGGTTTATGTATCTCACACACCTTGGAAAAAGTAGAAGATCCATGGCTGTTTCTACATTGTTTGTTGGCCATGCCAGGCAGGGGGTTCAGAAGGGATATCGCTTTACATGGGAGCCTTCTGTTGCATTTTGGAGTAGGGCGAATGGCTGAGCCCCACATCAGCATTTCTCTGCTACGCGAACCAGACGAATTTTTTCAGGCTCACGCGACACTGTAAGCAAGAGGTAGGTAATGAATATGTAACTTTGTATGGGGAGGTTAAAAAAAGAAGGCATCATCTCCGATATTAAGAAATCATATTGTAGCAGAGGAGAAGAAAGAAAAAATGATGGTGGAACAGTTGCATGAGGAAGGTAGGCAACTCCCTCCCCCACAGTGATATTTAAGGAAAATAGCTACAGGGTATTAGTTTTTAGCATATAGGAATTAAACCATGTTGTCATTCGGGCTGTGTTTTTTGCAGCAAAAACTAAAGGCATAGAATAACTAGTGAAAACAGACTTAGTTTAGATATGTGCATTACTGGGTATTTCAAGAAAGGATTCACAGAATTCAAAGAACTTAATGAAAAATAATAACAACCAAAGAGAATAATTTGCAGTAAGTGGAACAAATAGAAAATAATGAAAGCAAACTGGATTCAGTCTAATTTACTGAAACTAAACTCTTAGCTAAGTACATGATAATGGAAATAATTAAAATTACTGATTGTATGTGGGACAAGAAAATAGCAATGAAGACTACTGAGCTGAAGGATGGGAGAAACAGATGTTTTTGCAAATACTGTGTGTTAGGCTTAGTGAGAGTACAAAAGTAGCAGCATATTTAAATATAAATAAAATATCTATTGTAAGCAGTGCTTCCACTTTTTTTCCATGGCTTTTGCTGCCCTGTTAGTCAGTTTAGTGAGAAATTTATCCTTGGGCATACTTTTTGCCTTCTCTATCACAATGCATCAATTATACTTCAAACTGTACAGTGACACTGGCTTGCAACATTGTTTTATGCCCTATTCTGTTATTATTTATTTTAAAAAATCCTATAAAACATATTTTAGAGAAAAAAATCTTTAACACATTTAATCATGATTTGTCATTCATGGTGAATTTTAATGTCCTATATTAGTTACTGCTAAGGACAATGTTAGATTATAGAATTCCAGCATCTTTTACTTCCTCTCTGCACAGATTCGATCATTGTATCTTCAGAGTTCATGGTGTGTGTCAGCTCATGCTCAAGAACCCAACGGTGACAGAGGATTGAGATACGCTGCCTTTTTTTCGTTCTTTATCATACTTGCCTGGGAGAAAGAATACTCTTTAGTGCAGTCCAGTAGCTGTGAAAACACAATTGAGTATTCAGTAAGCATCTAACTAACATTATTTATGAAAAAATAATTCAAAGAATGCCTCCAAGAGGACAGTGTTTGGCAGGAAGGCTAAGGGTCAGAAAGCTTGGGTTGTGTAAGTGATTCTGCCATCTACTGTTCTACTCATACCTTCTCTTTCTCTGTTAGGTTCCTGACATCCAGATGAGTATGGGAGAAATTACTCTGAAGATATCGGTTGTGACAGATCATTATTGCCATCACCATATGACTTAGATAGGAATACTGCAAACCAGCTCCTTTGTCAGCTGAAGCATATTTTACCCCTGCAAGCTGACTGTGCGATCCATCTCTTATTCTTACACTGTTTGGAAGGAAAGTACTTTCTTACTACTAAATTACAATCAAGTAAAGCATTGGTAAAAGTATTACCTGATCTGTGCCTGTTTACTTCAGCAGAAGCATGGGTGAATTCATTTATCAGGAGTATAGATCATGGTTTTCTGAGAATAGCATTTATATGGAAATTTTTAGCAGAAAAAGCTTCCCCATTACAACGTAAAAATTCCATCCTGTACAACCTTAAAAGCGCCAGGAACGTCCCTTTCTCTCCAGAAAAAGATATAAACTTGCCTAGAATGTGATCTTAACTGGTCTCTAATTTGGTAACATGTAGATCTCTAACATTAATAAATATCATCAAAGAGCCACGAAGATGACTGATGGACTCCAGCATTTGCTATACGAAGAGACACTGAGAGCTGGGACTGTTCATCCTGGAGAAGAGATGGCTCAGGGAGATCAAACCCACGTGTGTAAATACACGATGGGAGGAAGTAAAGAATATGCAGCCAGACTCTTCTCTGTGATGCCCAATGACAGCACGAGAGGCAATGGGTGTGAACAGAAATACTGGAAATTCTATTCAAACTTAAGAGTCACCCCCCAGCCCCCTCCTTTTTTTTCTCCTGTTCAAGTGATCAAATGTAGGAACAGATTGTCCAGAGAGGGTTAGGAGTCTCCATCCTTGCAGATATTCAAAATCCAACTGACCATGTCCTGAGCAACCTGCTCTGGCTGACCCTGCTTTGGGCAGGTGTTCACCAGAGGTCCCTGTCCACCTCAACTATTCCATGATCCAGAGGCCAGAGCTCACCAGGCATTTTTTAAAACCTCACAGAAATTTCCTAGTTGAAAAAATTAGATTTATTACAGCCGTAAACTTTTCCAATGCTTGATGATCTTTACCCTGATCAGGTCCTCAAATTCATAATGAGAGACAAGGACAGCACCTTAATATCCTTTGCTTAGAGGTAATAGCACCTCCCAAAAAACCAGGTTTATCAAATACTATTTGTGGATACCAGCTGTGTTCAGTGAAAAGACACACAAAATCTGGATGAAGACTATGAATTTTGGTAATAATACATCAATAGATATATTGCCTTTTTAATACTAAGTGGGGAAAAAAATCCACATTAATTCCTTCTTCCTTTGCCAGAGAACTCAAGAGCTGTCTTGAGGGAACCACTCAGAGATCTGCTGTGATCTGCCCAGAGACATAAGATAGAAAGTTTCTTCTTCGTTCCCACAAGGCAAGAAAGGATGAGAGTTAGAGAGACTGAAAGACAAGGTGTCAAAAATCCCACAAAATTTGCTATCACAAGAACAGAAGATAACTGAACAGCCTGAAATCTGACACCCTAAAGTGTCAGCTTCTACGAGACGTGTTACAGACTCAGCTTGCAGAAAGCTGTGCATCCTATTATTTTAAAACACTGCAACACTAGCAGCAAGGCTGATTCATCACATTTACATAAGGCATCGAAAAAGAGCAACGGTGCTGGGAAAGTGATTATATTAGTCTAGAGTATTCAGAAAACAACTGGTTGTTGGTGCAGTGTCCATGCTGTGTGCAAGGCCATATAGATTTCCTGGCAAGAACAGTCTTAAGCGATCCCTTCTTTGGGAACTCAACCTTGTGCAGCACCTAGTTGCATCAAATGGAGTTAAGATCTGCAAATAAAAGAGTTTGTTTTGCTCTGCTTTTTCAAAATAATCTAAGGTCCTTGGGTAATGCTGCTGTACTGGCACAAACTAAGCATTAGTGTGAGAATATTCTTCAATGCAGCATTGAAGTTTGACCCTGGCTGTCTCCTTTGTACTGTGCCATCAGGCCAAGAGAATGAAGAGCTATTTTAACAGGACAGCTGGAGATTGCTTTGATGTAGACAGTGCTATGCTGCCCACAGTCACTGGGAACATTGCAGGGTGGGCCCAAAAGAAAAGCTTTGGGTAGGTGCAGAGTGAACTGTGCTGGTGCAGCACAGCAGGCTCGGGAGGATCTCTCCCATGCAGCATACTTTAAAAATCCCTTAACTTCCCAATGTGTTTCAGGGATCATCTTCATTTGAAACAAGGATCTCAGGGAAAGCCAGCATGAAGCCCATTTTTTCCATCTTTGACCTTGCACTTTACACATTACAACTAGATCTTTGCCATCCATTTACAAGGGCTGTCTATGCAGGTTCTGTACAAGATAACTAATGAAGAATACTAGTTCTGTTGTTAGAAAACCTGGAGTACCACAGATGTTTCAAGAGATCATATACATCATTTGGTAACATGTTCAGATGAAGTAATATTCTTTTCTTATTTTATTAAAGGCAAAACCAACAAATCCTTCGTGATCATTGTTTAACACAATGCATGATTGTACCTTAGCCACAAGAAACAGCTAGTGGTAAAATTGTCCACCTCCAAGCTTTTATATTTCTGTTAAAGTTTAAGACAGGAGCGCTGCTCTTTCTTTTCCAACAAATGAGTCCCATAAGACTACTGGGTAAAGCAGTTCAAGCAAAGTGATGTAATACGCAGGATATTTGCCGGCGTAGGATCAATATGACTACATTGTTCCTTATTTATAAACATGTCACTTTTTACTGGAACAGTTTCACACATTTTTGATGATGAGAGCTGCTCTTTCCTTGGCCAAACAACACGTTTCATTACAGCAGGAGGAACCAAAACCACAAGATTTCAATGAATAGAACCATCTTTGCATGACTCAAAGCTCTTACTCAGAGATAGGGCAGATCAGAGAGACAAAGCAAGGAAAACCATTCCTGAAATACAGGAAACTGCAAAATACATGGATTTAGGAGGAAATGGGAAATGTATGTTTTCTGTGGTGTATCACCTTATTTTGGAAAGAGTCAGAATTCTCTTGTGGGTTTGTCTCTGATCCCTTCAAATTATTTTGATGTATACTTGTATGCTTAAAATTATTTCTCCTCCCTTTTATTGTGCTGTCACGTTAATGGATTCATGTGTCACTTTCTATTTTCATTACAATTTCTGTCAGGAACATGAAAAACCCAAATGTCTTAGTAATTTGTAAACTACCACAATGTACTCTCTTTGGCCTGACCTTGTCATTATTGTATAACTTAATTGGCCAACTATTCCACTTCTTTTCCTTTTCATAGCCTTATTACAGTGGAAAATGAGAAGAGACTTGTCATTGACCAGTCAGTCAAAAATACACATCATTTAGAAATGAAAATAACAACCTCTCAATTAATTTCATAGAATTAACACTCATTATGATAAAGGTCTCCTGAGATAAAGATTAAGATCAGAACTAATAAGCAGACATTTAGCCATTCCTCTGACAAAGCCTGTAATAAAATTAGGAAATGGAACAGTTTAATTCAATCACAAAATTGCAGTTCCATAGTTTCCCCCTCAGACTAGAAGATATTTAAGAGACCTTCCTTTTTCTCTGTACAAAGAGTCAGAGTATATCTCATTTTGCTAGCTCTGTTGGCTGAAGTGTAGATCTGGCTGTAATTTCAAAAAATGTCTTTCCCATGATACTTGATGACATTTTCACATTTTGGACTACCTCTCTGATGGGAAGCATAATCATTTCATGATTACGTTGTTATTTCTTGCAATGGTTTTAGTTTTCCTCATGTAGTTTCTGTCTATGGAGTAATTTTAAACTTGCCAAGGAAAAGACAGTCTTTTCTTAACCAGTGCCCATAGCGTTCCCAACAAGATACTCCATGCCCTATCACAACAGTAACAATAATACAAAAGAAAATAAGTAACAGACACGACAGAAACATGTGCTTCACAATTGGCCATAAATCAGTGAGATCTGGGGAAGAGGAAGCCACTTGGGAAGGTTGCTTTATTATGGGAAAATCAGACACTAGTCATTTAGTACCTGATTTAAGGTAACACAGGCTTCAAAATAAGAAACTGTTCAAGGCAGAAGCTTTTTATTTCTGTGGAAAGGAGCACTGTTATCACAGAATCTGTGGTTATCACAAAAAAGTACAGTCAGAAATAGTTAAGAATATTTGTTAGTCCAGTATCCTGGACAAATGGTTAAGATTAAAAATTCTGGCTCATCATATAAAGATTGTATCTCTAATTTAAAACTAATGGTTAAACTCGATTAAACGTTACTGCCATTCATTTAATATTTTCCCTAGTAACTTTAATTGAGACAGCTTTCTCTCCTGCCTAGTAAAAAGCTCCATCCAGAGATCCTTCCCGAGATATTCACCAACACTTCACCTTCCTTCCTCTGGTCTTCACAAGCTGCCTCTGCAGAAAGCCCCAAGCAAGGAAAACGGACACAGTTTTAAAAGAAGTCAGCTGAGCGTGCAGATTGCCTGATGGACACCGGATTAGAGGACCCACGATAGGGAAACAGTGATCAGGTAGAAATTACCTTACTTTCCCATTCTTTTTTATTTCAGGTCAAAGAGCACAGATTTGAAATGAGGCCGTGGTCTTTGGAAAATAAGCACCTAAACCTTTCTGTCATACACTACAGTTGTTCGAGATTATTAGGTTGCACATTATTCTCTTTCTCACTCCAACAAATCAATTTACTGCTTGACAAATAAGCACATAATGCAAAATGCCAACTTACAGATTGGTATCATTAAAGAGAGAGCATGGTTTTATTGGCGAGGGAATGTATGTTGCCTGCATTGCAGATCTTGGGGCAGAAAGCTTTGTTTATACAGGATATGTGACCCTTTACATCTCATACACTGTGAAGTATAAGTATTCAGATTGTCATGCAAACAAAACTGTTTCTTCACAGGCATGTCAGAATTGGGAATTGCTTTCTTACAATAGGTGCATAACAGAAAAATGGGAAAACATTTTACATAGAAAGGTTTTTTAGTCTCTTGAAAAGAAAAAGTGTCTAGTGTTCTGCATTTAAAGTTTTAAATAATTAGCCAATTTTCCAGGACAGATATGAAAATAGAAGTCTCATTGATTAAACTTACTAAGGTTGCATTCCAGAAATCTAACAATCATTTAATAGGAAGACAGGGAAAATCTGCCTTTAATATAGAAGTTCTATAGCTGTTTTGAAGATTGTAATCAAAGTCTGGGAGGAGGAGGATTAAGTTAAGCTGTGTCTTGAGTGTCATCTCTTCCGTTGTATTGGTATAGTATGGTTCTAATATAGAAAATGTGGTCTATGTTTAAATTATTAATCCTCTTTTTCATTAGAAAACCAAGAAGTCAATTTGAAAACTTGGTAAAATTTTTATGAAAGCCAGAGCCCTACAATAACTTTGACTCCAAATTCCAAGGTAACAACGTTTTCCTCATAGTTCCTTTTCTCAATAAGAACAAAATTTAAAATTTACATCTTTCAGGAGTGATGAGGCCCTGTAAACAAACATAAGTATGCATAGCACTGTTCCAGGTTGGACGTCTGTCATTTAAATCACTGTCATGCCGCAAGCTACCCTGATACAATCAGAAGGGAAAATAGAGTTAGTTAGATGGGTTTACAGGATGATGTCTGCATGAGTGACAGATGTTTGTGCTCTAGCAACATTATGTTTTATTATAGAACAATTGTTTCTAATAGCTTTTATGTTTATGTTCAATGTGTTGCAAATTCACCTCCATACTCTAAAAAACACAAAACCAAAAAAACAGAACACTGAAGTATTACGAATTGGTTCCTCCCCTCCTCCAAATAAAAACATTTTTTTCAATAGAAAGTAATTTGGGCAGCTGGTGAACTGTGGAGCTCACCAATCTATGAGTTCTCAAACACACACAAACTGTGTCTTCATGGTTCAAGGAAGAACCAACATTACGCCTGAAAGGATTATCAATCACCAACTGCACAATATCATCTGTTGTAAATTGGGAGCCTGATTAATAACAGTGATTCAAGCATGTTCCTTGAAAATTGTGATCTTTATTGACTAACTGGACTGGTGACTTTCTCTTTTCATGTTGTTTGCACTCAATTTGTGCTGCTTTCAGTTACTGATACTGTATATTACTATTTCTGTTATGATTGTTTTCCACATTATATAGAGTCAATAGTGAAGTGTCAGGTGAAGCAGGTAAATTTTTCATCAATTGTGTATAAGACTTGTTGCCCTACTTTTGATTTCCTTTCTCATTCATCAGTGATTGTACTGCACCCCTGTCGTCTTCTCTTGTCATTGTGGGAATATCTAGAAAATAAAGGGAATATCTAACCCTGCTGGTTAAAACAACCTTTGAAGTTGTTTACCTTTTTAGAATTCCATATTTGAATAAATATTTTTGGAGGAGTTTTGCTTGGGTTTTTTGTTTGTTTTTTGTGGTGTTTTTGTTTGTTTGGGTTTTGGAAAGTTTGGAAAGTTTGATTTCCATATTAGCATACACATATCAGTTATTTTTAACCTGACTGCAACTACATTGAGCTCTGTGTATTTTTCAAGTGATAAGGTCAACCTATGGCTGAAGAAAGTGACTGCGGTCTTCTATCCCTCGGCTACTCATTATATAATATTTTAGGAGCTCTTTGAAATGGAATAGGTCCAACTTAACCTGTTTGGGGGTTTTGTTGTTGTTACTGAGTTAAAACTCGGTAAGTTCTGTTTTTAACTCCTTCATCTCCCTCCTATCTCCTCAGTCTAGTCTTTCTCTCAGCTGGCACGGATGAACTAGAGCTTGTGTCCACAGAATTCCCAACAGCTGTCTTTCACAAAACTGGCAGAGCTTACCACTTGCTCCTGAGGTAATACTGTCAAACTCTTTAACCTGTGAAAGAAGCCACATACTCTGCAGAACCTCCTGTAGTTATGAAAAGTGCAAGCCCATTTGTTAGACAGTGAGCAACAATAAATCCATCTTGTAGGTACTTTGCTCTCCAGATCAGCTTCACAATGGCCACAGCTGTGGAAGCTTCATTTTTTTTATGTGCTTCCTATCTTAAAAAAGGGCTATCAGCTGAGACTGTTACATGACAGTATTCACCACTACATTTCTAGTAAACATATCAGCAAAACCTTGCAGTGCAAAAAATAAAACCAAACCCAAACCAACCACTCAACCAAAAATCAACCAACAAAACCAAAAAAAAACAACCCAAACTTCATCTGTTTTAACATCATAATAATTAAACTAATATTGACGCATTCAGGACATTTTGGCAACCAGACCTCATGAATGACAATTAGCACTGGTCCCTTGAAAACCTTAAAAATCAGGACCTTGGGGCAGGGTGTGTACTCCAAAAGAAATAAAGCAAATAGTGGAGCAGAAGCCAAAAGCCCATATAACTTTTTGCTGGATGGTTAACGATGAGTGTCCATGAATGACTTTTATGACCATAAAATTGATTTAGCATAGATCATCTCTGCTATGTTCAATTGCAAGATATTTTCTTACTTGTAAGAACTGAAAGTCTCAAACTTCATTACAATTATTTTCGAAAGAGATTTGCCTTTTTCTAGTTAGGTGAGTCATTTTATTGCTTAGGTGGTCTGCAAATGGATTTTGCTGGGAAGCAATGTTCTCACAATTGAGAGTACAATGTAATAGCCTCAGTTTTGCCAGTGTTTTTGCTTTCTGCATGGCCTGTGGTGCTACAGGGTGGTAGGAGCTGTGGTCTGTGCATGGCAGCAGCATCACCAAGCTACTCTGCCCCAGCTATCTGGCCAGATAGCCCCCAGCACACATCCTGAGGCTCTGTCCTGGCTGCTTCTTTCTGCTCTCCTCCAGCCTTGACAGAACACATCCCAAAAGCTCCAAAGCTGGTGAAGCTGGTGTTATGATGTGTTAACTTAGGTCACATATTCTTTTCTGTATTGAAATAGAAAACAAATACCTACATCTGTATGATGTCTCTATTGATGTCCTCCTCTAACCTAATCACAGCAAACTCATTAAACCAAAGTTTGAGAAACATGGTTTTAGACTAAAATCCCTGTCAGTTTTCAGATGATGTTTTATAGCTTAGTTTTAAACCTCTTCTAGACCCATGGTTAGAAAACAAACGTTGACACTCCACTAATTAAAGTGGAAAGAATTTCACAAGAAGCTCACTGCAAAAGCACACATGGTACAAGACTGCGTAAGAGAACCATGTATTATTTAAGAAATAGTGTTAAGGGATCTCTGCCCATTGGTGACTCAGTTGTGGACAGACTCTCCCAATATCTCTAGCCCCTCTGTGAAGCAGCAAAATAAAGACAAGAGAGTAAAAAAAAAATGCTGAGTGCATCACCGGTTTGTGCAATCTACTGGGAGGACAGAGAGGAGCCCCAGGGATGCCTGGAAATTCCAGTGACTCTTTTAAAAGGTCCAGAGAAGTTTGGTCTTTCAAAAATTCAGATCCATTCCCAGGAGACCAAAGGGAGGATCTCTTTCTTGGAATAGCACTTTCTTCAGCAGCAGGAAACCGCTTGCCCTGGCAAAACAGCAAAGTGAAATGGAGACCAAGACACACTATAAGGCAGAACATCCATCAGGCTGAAATTGTTAAGAACACCTTCTCAAGAGTGGAATTTAAAAGAAGAGGAGGTGAGGCTTACAAGCAGAAATGTTAAAAAAACAACTCACTAAGGGAGCAGGGACATTTCTAGGAAAATATAATTCGCTGAAACTCTTCCCAAACGTGCAGTATTTTGAGCAAAGGGCTCAACTCTGTGGTGAACCCTGTAGCATCAGTGATTTAGGATCTGATTCTGTGTCCCACTGAAGTCAGCAGGAGATTTCTGCTGCGTTCAACAGGCTTTGCTTTGCACCCTTGTGGAATAGAAAATTCAGAGTGTAATTTGTAGCCTAAGGTATGTAGTCAGGGGAAGAAAAGCACTGTGTGCAACAAATCAACCTGCAACCAGGCCAGCTGCCACAGAAGAAAGAAAAGATATAGCCAGAGTGACAGCAGGCAAAATATCAGGCATCTATGGACAGACAAGCAGGTGGGCAATATCCAGGCAGAGTTACTGCCAACGGCTGCCCAAGTAGCACCAGCCAACATCACAGACCTGCAGAAACAGAGCACCAGAGGCATGGATAAATGAACAAACTAACATACTTCAATGCAAGCAGCCACACACTAGCTAGCATGACAAATCAAGAGAGTTGGGATCTATTCTGGCAAGATAAAGGTTGAGGATGACTGGACCTGTCCTGCTCCAGGTTGCATCCTGGGTAGTACACTGAAGTGTACTTTAAGTCCATAGCAGAGTAGCCTAACAAAGCCATCTCTTCTACACCTTCTGAAACGTTAGTGGTTAGGCTGGAACTGCACAAAAGTTCCTGGTCTTGTATTGCCACTTGGGTGCTCACTTTTAACTCAAGGCAGCTGCTTGTATCTACTTCTCAAGAGAAAACGTACAGTCCCCATCGTGACCTGGGTAAGGACGTCTGGAGGCTGCAGGGCGGCTCAACCAGACCTGCCATGGCAGGAGCTCAGCACAGCTCTGCCACTCCCTAGTTTATCCAGGGATGTCTCTTCCTCCCTGTTGCTCCCTCAGGAAGCCCTGACCTCTCTGCTGGGCTCTCATCTCCTACCAGTCCCACACCACCAACCCCAGAGAGCACTAGTACTGGCTCTAGAGAAGAACAAAAAGCAGATGGAGCTGTATTTATCACAGAGAAAGAAATTCACTGCTGTGTAGACAATACCAGCAATATCATTAAAAAATACTGAAGGGGACATTTACATCTATCCGCAGGCCTCGCTCTCAGTGACAGGTTTAAATGGAACTGAACTGACACCCCACCTGAACGTGCAGAGCTTTACTGGAGCACAAAAGGGCAGCTTCCATTTCCATTGCTATTTGTGCCATGTTGGGAGCTATCATTGCCCATATTTTTGTGCAGGTCTAATTTATTTAGGATATGCAGTAGGAAATATTCAGCTTGGCAATTCTAATATGCAGTCCCCTACAGTCCATTCGATTCATTTTTTTCTAACTGGCTGGTGTTGCCCTCCTGCTGTATTAGCCTGATACTGCCCTCCTGCTGCTCTGTCCACCTGCTTCGAATTTATTTCCAAAATGCATCATTACTGCAGGATCTTCTCCCTGAAGGGGAACAAGTTAATAAGTTTACTCTTCTTCATGTACTCTTAGATTCCCTCTTCTCTAAAATGTGACTACTGACCATGCTTTTTTTTAATCTTCTATTTCTAAGCTGAAGATAAAAAACCCCTAGCCAAAGGAAGACACCTTAATGGAAGATACTTCAATACAAACCCTGAAACAGGCACATATGAACATGAGTCAGATGCTATTACAAGTTACATCGTAGTGCTTGTTTCTTTTCAAAACAAGAAACAATTGAAAAATATACCATGTAATTTTTTGAAGTGGATCCCAAAGTAGACTAACATTTAGAACACATAAAATAACTTCCCCTTCTGGAAAAAATCTGTAAATTTAACAAAGAATGAAAACCTCCTTATAAAATATTTAAACCATCCCACAGAATTTAAGAGAATAATACCCCTGTTACGGAATTCCATTGAATGGTTTAAGCAATTTGTAGACAGGAATTACATCTTCATTGAACCTTACACAGGAACTTCTATATGATTTTATTGGTTTCAGCCTTGTTAAATTATATGCTGCTCTTCAATATGAGACTCTAACAGCTCCAACTGCACATATATCTTTCACGTTACAGAAGTAAGTTTGTTGCTACCTTCTCTTCTTCTAACCTAAATTATTATATACTATTTTGTAAAGTCTTATGGATTTGCTGAGAAAACAATTCCTCACTGTGTTAAAAAAAAAGACCATTTTTCCTTGTAACACATATTTATGTGTACCCAGATGATGAAGGGAATGTTTCTTGTTTTCAAATGTAATTGAATAAGCTCTTACTGGAAAATTAAGGATTTCTGGAGAGAATTCGGCAGAACAGATGAACAGATGTATGCTTTCCCCAAATGAAAAACATGCATCTGTTTCCTAGAAATCTAAACAACAACAGCAAAGCAGTCACACAAACAAGCTTTTTTTTTTTTTTTTTTAAATCTCCACACAAATGGTTGTTTTTATACAAATGGGGAAAAAAAGCCACAGTGGAAGTCTCTATATGAAGCAATGAAGTGCATTCTTATCAATGAAATTTAAATGGTCTCCAGGATGAAATTTTGTTTTATACTAATCTGTCCAGCTGTACCTGAAAACCATACAAAAGCCTTCCTTATTAAAACGCTGCCTTTCAGCCTCCCTGCTTCCATTTAGTCACTGTCTGATCTCCCTATCAATTCATTTTTTCCATTTCTATTACCTGTAGATCATTTTGCCTTTCTCCTATAAAGTGGATTTAGAGTTTGCGGTCAGGAACTGATATCATCCAGAGCAAGCCCTTTTGATTAGATGTTCCTGTTCCGTGCTCAGATCTGACAGGAAGGATATGCCTTCTAGTGTCATGAACAGCACTACCCCCATCCCCATAGTCATGCTTTGCAGCCACTGAAGACCGAATTGATAGAAAAGAGTTGCCCAGAGTATCAAAAATCCCTCATCCAGAATGGTAAAATATCTTAATGTAATTAAGTATCAGGATTAATTTCTTAATCCTCGTATTTTTCAGTTGTCCATTTGAGAGATGGGTCTATAATTAAATTTCACTTTGGTCACCGTAATGAAAACAATATCATCTAGAAGTCCAGCCATAGCCAGCCTGTGTGGACAGCACTGATAAGGCTGGGTAATTGCAGGATTAATAACTGGCCTTTTATTGTGTCTGAAAGCAATGTAACAGTATACAGACTTTCCAAGTAACTTGAAAACATAGCCACATTGTACAATATTGCTACCCTGATCATTTTTTTTTTCCTGCAAGCATGGGAACAATTGGACTACAAAGGTATAACTGCTCCTAGGTCATATTCTCCTCTAGGGTTTCCAAAAAGCAAGCAATGCTGCTCAGGCAGCTCCAGTAGCTCTGTGACAAAGTAGAACAAGTTTCAATAACCACTGCTATTCCTCTTCATTTACAGTGCAGGCCACAGGGTAACTGTTTAATGTGGTAGCCAGTTCCCTGAACCTCTTGTACATTTGCTGAAACATGAAGCATTTTCCTAATGCTTTGAGCTTCTTGAATAAGTGTAGGATTTCAAAGTTTTTTAAAAATAAAAATCTAGGGACCAATGCTGTACTGAATAATCTAGCTCCGGAGACAGAGTGTCTGCACAGTAGCATCCTTCCTTTGTGGCTGGGACACTTCACCCTCAATTAGGGAGAGGTACCTTTTAATAGAGCTGTTCCCCTTTGTGGCTGGATAGTGGCGCTGAAAAAGAGGCAGGAACTAGGAGCCAGGCAACCAGTGTGCTCAGCTCAGGTGCCACGGATCTTAATTAACGTGCAGAACAGGGTGTAGGTTTGGACAGTTTATCCGTGCCATCTGGATACGGCATGGATGCAAGCGAAACTTGAACCTAATCTAATAGGTGTGTAAGTTGTATGAAAGGAGCTCAGAAAAATCCCCATGTAAAGCAATCTTGTGTTAAACACACAAGCTGGCAGAAACGGTTGCACGAGTTGCTCAAGCCACTGGGAAATCCCTTTGCGCCCCCATGGGACCTGCAGGGGATTCGGCCCTGTCTGCAGAACACTCCACCTCTCTCTGCAGTCTCGCTCCCCACCCCACCTCCTCCTGAGCACCTTTCCCAGAAAAGATTTGTTTTCACACCTTCTTCTGCAGAAAACATTGCTTTTATCCCTACCTTCCCCATGAAATCAGAACTCTTGTCCCTCTCCTGCAAGGGCATTTCAGTGGCTTTGCCACATACGTTGTCCAACCCAAAGAATAATTTTCATGATATATGCTCAAATACAAAGGGCCAAATGCAGTTCTATCTGTCCCATCCAGTGTAGTTCTGCATGGATTATGTCAGAATTTGGCTTAATTATCTTGATGAAAAAATATTTTTACCAAAGTACTGTCGTTTTGGTAGAAAAGACTCATTTGCATCAATGTAGCATATTTATTAATCCACAGGAAGAATTCTAAAAGAGTGCATCCTGCAAAATTATAAACGCACTTAAAAATTATTGTTCAGCTCTCTTTCGGATCATGTTTAGCTCATTCATCCTTCCACACCATCCTAATTTCCTTTTCCTTATCTCCCTGTACAACTATTCCCTACATTAGGAGAGTTTATAGATCCTTCTCACAGACCTTTTAAGGTCAGTCTGAGAGAAATTAACACCAATGCTTTTCATTTAACCCTCAAGCCATATTTTCACATTTATCCCTTTTTAAGAGCACTTTAGTGTATGTATTTCCAATGTGAACACATGTCTAACTCTGGCCCGATCAAGAAATTATGCCTCCCATTCAGTATCTCAGGTTCAACTGATTATAAAGTCTTAGATCTCTTGGGGACATGATTTCTGTGACCTTTCTGATTGACAAATGAATATTTCAAAATACTGGCCAACATAAAAGCTACCGTGCCTTTGTATATTATACCATTTTAGATATGGAGAAGCGCAGCCATTTCTTCCATATGCATTAGCTCTGTACACTTACTGTAGATTAAATTGAGTTCAAACAGACTGATATCTTTGTAGGTGGATGTTCGTTAAATCCTGAACAGATTTAATTTTAGCATTCGGATGCACAAACTGAGTCCTAGTATTGTGCCTCTTTAATGTGGCTTTTTATATATGTGTAATAGAAGCGAACCTCAAATATAAAACTCTGAAAGACATGCCATGAGGCATGGTATGAAGTACCGTTTAAAATATTTTTTTTCATTTTACAAATTTTGTATTTTCATGAAAAAAGATCAAAACCATATCTGAATTTTATCAAATAGTTCCCTCATTCAGAATATAAAGTCATAAATGTCAACTTGTTTGTTTTTGACAGTTCTAAGACATTAATGCTCTTTTGAACGAAAACAGAGATGCTGGAAGACTGTCAAAGTGACATCCAGTAATTTAGGAGTGAAGCGTTTTAATTGTAGAGTACATGACGGGTCGGCAAGTCTGAGAGACAGAAGTGCATATCTGTGGCTTATGTGTCTATAAATCCCCATACGTAAAACTGATAGAGAGAAAGAGGAGTCCTTTTTGTTCTCAAATAACACAAAACCCAAACACTTTAGTATGAGATATTACTTGGAACACACTGCTTATCCTGAAACCTCCTGGAAAAAAGATGGTGGTATTTCTCGACTACAGTGTGCATCCCAATAACTCAGAAAAGTGCAGCTGGGATTGCTTGTCATTGTGCCATAGAAATAACAGCAAAGGACTCTTCTTCCGCAGCATGGGAACAGTTACTTTGTGAGAACACTGAAAGTTTGACTAATTTCTACTGATAATCTCTGTCCTGACATCATACACGGCTGTTCCACCCCACACCCATCTGCAGTGAAATAAGAGAACAGAAAAGAATCAGAAAAGACATGTGAGCACCAAGGCCTGAAACTGTCACCTAGTTATTGAAGATTTTGCCACGCTTATTAATCTGTAAACCCTTACGCAACCTTTTTATTTCTCCTTTAAATACTCTGAAGTCAGTCAAGCTGCACAGCAGTAAGGTGGTGTGCTGGCAGAAAATACACATCTAAAATTCTTTTGTAATCCAAACACAAACACACGCTGCAGCACACTGCATTTTTGCAGTTTTATTTTTTAAGCTGAAGCTCACAAATACCATGTATGATGTGCATGGATTACCAAAAGTGCTGCAGCATCTCAGCTTCTCTATGCAGGGAGGGAAGCATCTTTTTGCCACTCCTGTGAGGGTGACAGGACAGCTTGCTTATGTTTCCTACCTTAGTGGTCCAGCTGTGAGATCCATACAGCAATCATTGAATCTCTCACCTCTTTTTCTTTAGGACTGTCACAACATGCAGCTTTCTTTGTGTTGCCCATATGCCAGCAGTCTTTTTAAAAGCCACTCTTAATCTGCTGCTGATCATCTTTGCAACAGACAGTAAGGTGATTTCAGGAGAACTGCTCTGCTTTCCACTGCTTGCAGTGAGAGCAGCAGCAGGTTCTCCCTCCTGTAAAACCTACTTGGCAGGAGCAACAAGTTTTTAAACTCCTCACAACAGTTCTTGGAACTAATATTAGTGCTGATCAAATTCTCCCAATTAAAAACTGACAGGGTGAAACAGTCTAACATTTTGCTGCAAAGCAATTTTGTAAAAAGGACAGAAGATGAGAAAGTGTTAAACAGTGAGTGCAGTATCTACCGCAAGTCTATCAGATTTGTGTCATGTGCTTTAGCTGTTGAAGGGTTTTTTCTTTTCCCTGTGCTCAGCACCATGCACAATAAAGGACATGAAGGCCTCAGATTCTTATTTTCTTTTCATAGCCACTATTCAGAGTGGGAGTTGCACACTTGTCCTTGACAAGACTTGAAATTTAGAATAGTTACATTCATTGCCAATAGTTTCTCAGGTTATTTCATGGACATTAATTCACACTCCAGCTACCTAAGTAACCCTGGTCCGTCCCACTGAAAGGAAGCCTGTCTCCAAAATAACCAGATGAACTGAATATCCTTGTTCATCCTGTTGGGCGTCATTGCGAAATGCCATAGAATACTATCCTCAGGACGAAATGTTCTTAAGTGTTCCTGTATCCTTGTCCCTCTCTCAGCCACCATGTTCAAAACCAGAATAATTCTGCAGTGTTTAAGTTCCTTTGAGCCCAAAGAGAGGAGGAGGAGGAGGAGGAAGATTTCAGGCTACGTCAATACCCTCACAAGGAAAACATTACATACTTGGACTCGTCCAGCCAGCCTCAGTCCAAAGGAGGAGCACTTAATGAACAGCAGTTGGTGGACCTACATGAACCAAGTAAGAGGGACTGAGACTGCTACACTTGAGTCAGACAGATCTGTTCACATCCAGATGCCTCCACGACAATGACCACAGCAAAAGTTCACTCTGGGCAAGGGCTGGGTTCTCACATCCAAAAGGCCTTTTTGGCTGCGATAACATGTAGCTGGCTGGAAGCATTATAGAGCGAAGACAAACACTGGGGGAAAGAAGAAAAGCTCAGTCACGACTATCCCAGATATTCACAGGTTAGTATGAATTTCCAAGGCTGCACGACAAGCGAGAGGGGAGGCTGTGACCAGCCTGTGTGACAAAGGCATTTGTGAGCAGGGGCAGGCAGAGAGCGCTGGTGCCTCAGCTGCTTGTGCCATTACGGAGGAAGTATGTGGGAGGGGGAGCATGGTGTCCGAAGGACAAGTACTGTCCTCTCTGCTTTCACCAGATCAGATAACAGCTCAGAAGGCAAAGCTCTTCACACCATGCCTCTTCTCAGACACGCATGAGGCTACAGCCCAGCTCAAAGAAGTGAATGCATTGCAGAAGTGAGTTTTGAAAAGTGGAAGACCCAGAGAGAATTAGTAATAAAGTACATCTCAGAGGAAAAACTTTGAGTTTCTCCTCCAACTTACACGCACCTATTTGAAGTCAGTAGGACTAGTCTGTTTATAGCTGTGAGCCAAAAGCAGCCCTGTGTGCCCGGGCATTATCAGTCCTTTATTCAGGAACACAATATCTGCTTGATAACACAGGCACTGTTTTGTCATTAGTTGTCAGTACACCTCCCAAAACAAGTTGTCCCTCTGTGGTTTTATAATCATGGGAATATTCTCAGCGGTCCTATCAGACGGGTTTTATTCTGGCTCCAGACGTCTCTGGAAAATAGCCTATTGAATCGCATCGGAAATCAGGGCAGAGTTGACTTCCTGGTGGACTCCAAACAATCCGCGGGCTTTGCGTGGAAAGCACAGCCTGTGCTCCGCTGTTTGTGCAACGCCGCGCTGCCCCGCAGCGGGGTAATCGGCTCCATCTCAGCGACTCCACCCCAACCAAAACGGGTAAGGAAACAGCAATCTATTGTCCCAGGAGTTTGTGCAAGAGCTTTTTCTCTTAAAAATAAAATTAGCCACTACTTTTAAAAGATTGCAGTGACCTGGTTGCTGAAATGCCTCTTTATTTCCCTCTTGACCTCCTGTTAGTTAGAACACCAAACCACTGCTGTGTTTACCTGGCAAGTGGAAAAAATGCCTATATAGGACAGTTACTACTGTGAGGTTTCTCCTTGATGTCAAATACTAAACAAAACCACAAAACACAAGCAAAAAACAGGAATCCCAACAACATCCCCCATTTTCTTATTACCATATGAAGAAGGAAAACATTTCCAACTCTGAGGCAGTGCCAAATGGTTCAGCAGATTTTAGAGACTTCGAGACACTGACAGACTGCAACTCCTGCTGTTTACCAGAGGGATTTAAGAGGTTCTTTCTCTTAAAATAGCTGTATTTTTGTCTTCCTGAGGGTCAAAACTTGCCACTTTCACACTGCTTTCAGCAGACATTTTAACTGTTCCATACTCTGCCATGTCAAGGGACTCTGAAGAGGCACTTGAGATTCTTCTGTCTGAGGCTAAACGGGAAGGATTGGATGCACTCCTGCAAACATTCCCACTAGAAACACTAAAATGCAAGGGGAAAACACTTCACATGGGGTATTTTACTGCACAGACAAAAAAACCCCTTCAGCATATTCTAATGGCAATGTATCAAACTGGATTACATGAGTCATATTTACCTTATGTGATGTGACATTATGACACATAGCAGAGTACCTAAAAAATGATTATGCCTCAAGAGCTTATAACCCAAATGGAATTTAAAGGCATATTAGTCAGCCATGCCCACCCCCACTCTGCTATTATCCACAACAGCAGGGGACTCGCTGTGATGAATCAGAGCTTAGAGATTCTTTCCATGTGCACAGGAAACACCGATTAATTGGAACACTGACAAAAAAAAAAAAGTCTCTTTACCTGGTAAACAGAATTCAGCAGTGGGATTTTATTTAATGAATAGTATACAGTTAAGTACTTCGATCTGTGAAGGTGAGAGGTGTAGAAAGCTGATTAGGTAGCTCACATACTATTGCTTTTTCATCTGCTGGAAGCTTGATATTTTTAGCAGTCTCCTCACACAGTAGTCACCACAACTGCCAAATTTTGTGTTACGCGGTAATGCAGAGAGAGACTTCCTCAAATTAAGAGAGAAGCAGGATAGGAATAGAGATCCTTGCTCCATCTGGTTTCCCCATAAATATTCCATTTCCTGACACTGGACACCTGCCACCTCTCAGTCCCTCGTCGCTTCCCCCTGTCCCACCCCAGCAGGCTCCTCACTCAGCCCCTCTCCCCGCGCCAGGAGATCCTCGTGGGTCTGGCACATCTGGCAGTAAATCAGCCAAGGCCCTGACTACTGTTGCATTAAGCATGTTCTGGGTCTTAGTACACAGTGCACTCTGGGGCACAGTTCCACTACAAAGCATACTGGATTTAAATTGTTTATCTAACTAAGCCTTAATTTATGATCTCTACAAATTCCTCTAAAATGAAAGAACCTTTTATTTGTACCATCTTTGTTTAAGAAATAGGGGAAAATTGTCAAGGGGACAAAATGCTTCTGGCATCGACCATTCCTGCTAAAAGCCAATGGGACTTGGACATATAAGTCTTGTTTATGCCTTTGAAAAATCTCTTCCATAATCTCATCCAGACTAACAAACTCTGAATTCAAATGCCATTACCTATGAAAAAAAAGGGTTTATAGGACATGTGGCAGCAGAAGGCTTGATATGACTGCGGAAGCAGCCAGCAGCCCCAGTAGGTACCGAATGGCCAGTTTGACCTCGTAAAGGTGTTTAAAAACAGAACAAAATTATTATCTAGTGATAGGCTTGCAAAAGAGAAAAGGGGATGAAAGAGACCCCAGGGAGGAGGGCTACCTCGGAGAACACTAGTGGGATTCAGAGAGAAAAATCTGTCATTAGAATTTACACCACACTTTAGAGAAACAAGGGCACTTCATGTTGTCCCAGGTGGTGATGCAGGAAGAAACTGCAGTCAGAGGCAGACCATTGCCCGAGGGCAGTAAAACAAGCAAGAGGTTCCTTGGCAAACTCTCTCTAACCTTTAAGGGTTAAGAATATCAAAATATAAGACTTATTCAGGAAAACATCCATAGGCAGCTGTGGAGAGGGACAACAAACATATGACTGTTTATGGGGAAGAGAACTGGTCAATTACTAAATAAAGCTAGAGCAACTTCCCTGGAATTTCATTCAGATTAAAGAAAAATAACATTTTCATAAAGTAATTGGTGTAATCAGATTTTTTTTTTTAAGAAAACAAACACAAGACAACTTTATCCTTATTTTTCAGAACTGAAATTCTCATTCTTTCTACAAGTGAACATTATGTGTGGATGACTATAACAATCCAGCCATCTGGCCTTCTCTCAGATAAACTCATGTTAATTGAAACTAGACAGAAAAAAAAAAAATATATATATATCTCCTGCCTCAGAGCATTTGTGAAAGTGTTATGGTCTGCATAACTGTCATGCACCGTCAGCAAACAGGAGACTTTAGAGCACCTTTAATGTTACACCACAGTGCTGTTGTAGTTGACAATTAAAATAGCTGATGTGCAAGCTGGCCTTTAAGTGTTACACTAATCAACATAATTAATTGCTTTTGTATGATGACCCTGTAGCTGCATCTTAGTGGTCACTGGACAAAGATTTTTTTAATAGCGTGCAGTTGTGGCACTTGTAATCCTGTGTTTCTATGGTGGTAATGAGGAAGGATGTGACTTACTACCAAGCTCGTTGAGGACTGGGCATATTGGTGATCTATGCAGATATTATCTGGGCAAGTGTGGCTCCCACAGTGTCATATTCAACCTCACCGTCTTCCAAACCCAGAGGCAGCATGAGGGATTCAGTCCTTTAGCATTTCTTCATTGCTCCCACAGGCACACAGTGTTTTCAAGCCCTGTTGCTATTAATATTTCTCAGCTATTTAGAGAAGCAGCCCTCCCCTGTGCCTACCTTTCTGTGGATTTATGGCACATAAGGAATGATAGGGCTGACCTGCGTGGCCAATTGTTCAAGGGCAAGCGGGAATTCATGTTTTCCTCCCCATTTGCCTGTGCTATGTGCTATATATTCGGCAGCACAAACAAATTCAGTGTATTCAGCTTTCTAAGAAAGATCAGCATCTAAGAATTGAAATCAGGGCAGGTTGTATTTCAAGCCATTTTCCCCTTCTCCTATTCTCCCTCATCCTCCTTTTATTTTTTGTGTGTGTGTGTGAGGGGGGTTGATTATTTGGGTTAGAAATAAAATGAAGCAGTTATATTATGCTATATCAAACTCATTACCATTAGGCAGAAAAAATATGGGAGGTAGCCTGCCAAAAGCCAAGCCTTTTCTTTCGCATTCATCCAGTAAAGTTCATTGAAACGGGAATTCATCCCTTTACTCTGGATTAGAATTAAACTCCTGGCACATTTAAAGAGCTTTTATAAGGGGTATTGGCTCAGAAGATGCTCCTAGAAAAGTACTATTCAATATTACTGCCTTTATTACAATTTTAGTTCTGCGACATAACGCAGAAAATGCCTCATTCCAGCTCAGAGAAGCCCCAGCCAGGAGCTTTGCCATGTGTATCAATGGCCAGGTAGGTGAGCTCCAGCTGACAGTGTCCAGCATTTTGGGTCTTAAACTTGATAAGAAATATCTTATTACCATTAAATACAACTGTGCTGGAAGTACAAAAGCATAGATTTGCTTGTTTCCAGTTCCCTTTCCATGACAAATCCCACAGCTTTCCTTGTCTGCATGCAGAGTTTTGTTTGAAAATAAGGCTCATCCCATTCTAAAGCCGAGCAAAGGAACCTTTTTCTTTAGACAGAAAGTACAATAGTCTTCCAAAGGTACTTTATTCATGCAAGTTTCTGTTTCAGGAGTTTAGGACTAATTTTTGCAGACTTAAAACAACTAGGCAGGAAGTGGCTCACAATTCCAGTATTAATTACAGGGATAAACACTTTCATAAAATATTAATACTTTTCTGGGAACAATTTTTGACCCTATGGACAACAATATAATCATTCCAGTTATTTCATTATATCAGTCTGTATTATCGCCACATATTATTTCCCTTCCAAAATGTTTATATAAAATTTATAACGTGATGAAAAGATCTTCCCCCTAATTTTTGTATGCAAATGTAAAATCTTGTCCATTTCCTCACAGTATTTGTTCTGCTTAATTGCATTTTAAATGAACATAAAGTAACTACCCCAAAGACATTAGCATGCTTCTGCCAGGGCTCTGCAGATCCTGCTGGCGTACATTGAGGAGTTGCTGTGTTTCAGACATAACCCGATCTTCAGAGATAGCCTGTCCCGTAGGTGGAGGCAGAGCAGTCCTGGAGAAGGGCTTCAGGGCTTCCCTCCCTCTTTTCTGATCTGTTTCCAACGTTAGAAAATTTAAAGCCCAGCAATGGCTTAGAGAAAAGAGAGGCTTTTTCTACAATCACTGGTTCTTCCTTCAGCCACAACAACTTCAAAACACACTGAAGACAGAGTTAGACAGGGCTGGTTGGTTTAAGTGGCTGTAGGCTCCAAGAGGTGGTAATAAAGAGAGCACTGGCAGCCATTCAGCTGAAATAAATCTCAGAAAGAAATAGAAGAAAATACAAGTCCGAATTGATTTTCAGAGGTGTTGTGTCTGCAGCAGTGCCAGGAGCCTTTGTCGCACAGAAACCACCTGTATTCATCCTGCCAGCGTTTGGCCAGGCTGTCCTTGGGGGAGCAGTGAGCGGTTGCCACAAGGGCAGGACATCCCACAGCCTCTTCCTTTGATGAGCATCATGAAAATCCTTACATTTGCCATTTGCAAGAGCTTTACATTGTGACAATTTCAGGAGAGGCTGAAGGTGAATTTCTTGGCTATATAACCCCTCCTGTTACAAACCTAAGTTCTCTATAATTCTGCAGAAGACTAACCATCAATTATTAGAGCCCTCCAGGTGTTATGAAGAAAGCTCTGTACTTTTGAAGTTAGTTTTCTATGTGAAATGTACCTAGTTCTATTTAAATAAAAGATAAATCTCCTTTAGTGAAAGAGAAGAATAAGAAAAGTATTGAGGAAAATTAGAAAAGTATCAAGGAGATTTTCCAGTGGCTTCTTATCTTGAAAGAGACATTTCTAGCTCTACTCAAGAAATTAATTTGATCTATAGAGCCTTTAAAACTAATTTTAATTCTTCAGAACTTGCAATATATTCAGTTATTTAAAATATTAATAAGTGCTCACTTTTAACAACATTTGAGATGGCTATCAGCTCCTCTTCTTCAAAATGCTTGGCTTTTTTTTGATTAGTAAAAAAGGGTTTCAGGCTAGACGTAGCAGTGAGGTTCGAGGTAGAGGGATAAGAAGGGTATTCTATAATGTATGCTTTATAGGGTACAGAGTCTAGGTGGCCTAAAGAAAGGCATATCACAATATTATCTCCTCCAGAGTAGTAGCTCTCTAAAGTTTTATTCAGTCCTTCACAGTTAAAATAGGTAGAAATGTCAAGTATCATCATTTATGCTGAAAGACCCCCCGACAACACACAACACTGAGCAAAAACAAGCCAACCAAAACCCTCAACTCACTTAATGCTGACTCCACTATGTAAAAGCAATGTCAACATTTATCCGCTGTATTATCTGGTAGGATGTGGAACTTGACTCATGCTGTTCAAAGACAAATAATAATAAAAATCTGAATTTCTGCCTCATGGGAAATTTCTGACTTTTCTCCCTGAATCAGGATGAAAAGTTGCTTTCTTTCTTAAAGCATATTTCTCTTTAGAAAGGAAAACAGAAATTCAGAAATAATATCTAGAACCCCCCGCAACATACAGAAAAAAACCACCACCACCAAAAACACCCACACAAAATGTGATATTCCAGCAGTGAAATTTTATTATGCAATTAAGCTAAGCAAAATGGGGTAATTTCAGTACAAATCTGTGTCACTAAAGTGCTATGCACATAATTAGCAAACTGCTTCTTTATTATTCCATTTTCCTTTCTCAGGATGATGCACCAAAAAACAAAATGCAAAAGTGGTAACATTGACACTATGGTGACTCAAACTGACAGCTGTCTCAAACTAATGAAAACCAGAAATGGGGATTTTTTCCTGATTTTTTACAAAATGGAATTATTAGTTTGAAACAATGAATCCGTTTTTCTAATGGTAAATCCAGAGTTTGGTAGAATCCCAGTTTTCTCAGAGAAACACAGTTTCCATGAATTACAAAGGAAAACAATTTGAATTAAAAGTCTCTGACCACTTAGCATTCACTACAATTCAGTCCTAATCCTGGCATGCTAGCACAAAATTTGGCCTTTTCTGCACCTGTTTCTGTGTGATACACAGGCAAAACTACTAAAATGGTACCTGCGCTAGTTTCATTTTTATATACTAGAAATACTCTAGATGTTTCTTCCTGTGTTTCTTTAAACATTTCGTTATATTCCTGCACCTCTTTCCTCATGAAGGTTTTTCAGCCTCCCACTGTTTGGGGACTCATCCACCTCCTACACCCGTCACAAGCCCCGGGAGCAAGTCCTGGTGTGACACGCACGCTGGTGGAATGTACTCGCTGCGGGAGCGGATTAGTTTTCAGGAGGGATTTGAGCTGGGCAGAAGCATCACAGGAGGTTTAGACAACCGTGTGATAAACCAGGGCTTGTGTATCTATTTCAACAGCTGAATCCATCACATCATTCTGATGGTATTTTTTCTTATGGTGGTGTTACAGACACTGATGTAACACCCTCAACGGAGCTCAGTTAACATGCGAAGGGAAGTGTCAGATTGCTCATGTTCAATGGACACATTTTCAGACTCTTTTCATAATGAAAAGCCTTCTCCTCTGCACAGAGGCTAATTTAAAATACCTACCTAGAAAAGTGAGTGATAAAGTCAGATGTGGAATGAATGTTGTCTGCCTCTTTGTTGTAAAAACATCCTCTGAATCTGAGCTCCCCAAATCTTTTGACCTAAATGGCAGCTGATGTGTCAGTGAAGTGTCTGATATTGTTTCCAGAGCTGATGGCATAGTTTCTGCTTGCTCATGTGGGACGCAAACATGAGGCAGCCAGGCAAAATATTTGCTGAATGAAGGACAGAAGTGCTAAGAAAGAAATTACATTTTCTAGGTGAAGATAAGCTTCGTAAATGCAAGAGAAAAAAAAAAAATTAACTCTATCACTCTGTTCTTCTCTTTGCTCTCATGGCTGGGTCCCTCTTTTCTCTTTCAGGTCCCTACTTGCTATATTCACAAACATATTACTTGCTGGCTTCCAGACTGTTTTTTGGCTCCGGAGCTGCCAAGTCGCTGTCTATTAGCAAATATTTCACTCTTAGTTTTACTCTAGACCATTTTATTTCACACACTTTTTTTTTTCCCCTTCTTGCTGACAGTTATAAAACCTGAATATGTCTAAAAGGAAAAAAAGTTTGAAAAAGAAGAAGCTAGAAGAGAAACTACAGTGGATAAGCTGGATGAGATGAGACTAACTTTTCTGCAGGGATAAGACTCTAGACTTGGCCCATATAAAGGATCTGAAATAATGTTTATGAACAGCTTTAAAGCCTACAAATAAGAGAGAGTTCTTCCATAGCAGTGTACTATAAATTAGTACACTTGCTAGATAGTATTTCCCTATAAATCACAGCCACCTATGTCTGAACTATTTATCTAGAGTCCATTACAGTCAAAGGACAGTAATTAGCATTTTAACAACTGTCTTAAGTTTATGACCTAAAATGCCCTCAAGAGAAGCTAATTTTTCTCTTAGAACTTAGAACTTATTCTAGTTTTAAGTGGAGTCTGATGAGCTAACTCAAACAGATATCAGCATGTCAGAACTGAAAATAAGGCAAGATGATCTCTTTTGGAGAAGACTGCTCAGGCTAGAGATACAGCAAAAATCCCCTAATTTGACAAGCTGTTTTTAAAAGGAGAGAAGGAGGGAGAACAGCTAGGACCATTCAGAGAGCACTCAAAATATATGCAAAGCAATATATCCAGGAGAGAGAGATCCAGTAGAGAGTCAGAAGGTAAAACTGTTGGAATGGTGGATTCATACTGACGTCTGCTTAGTATTTTATTAAGTATATGGTTCTGGCCATCTGTTTTTAAAATAGGATTTAGCTTCCTCTGTCCCCAGGCCAGCACATGTGGAGGGATAATACACTGTAAGCAGGCTGGAGGTGAGGATTAATGGCCATAGGCTGGTGTGGAAATGAAGAAATCAGAAATTATTTCTCTCTTCTCATGTGTTCATTTCACTAGATGTATGAGGTAAGCTGACAGAAATATTTGCCCCACAGATCATTCGGAGAATCTAGTGGTGCACTCAATCTCCAGGACAGGAGACACAATGGGAGCTTTCCTGGGTCTTCAAACACAAAGCACAGACTTTTATTAGAAGACATTATTGCATGAGTACACCCAAAAGAAACTGAATTAAAACCTACTGGATAACTCACCTTAAACAATTGGAAATATCAATAATTTCCTAGCTGCATTTCACACATATACTAGCTATTAATATCAAGTTATAGTGTTTTCTCTTATCAAAAAGTTTTCATTCTCTCAGATTTTATTATAGCTATTGTCAGAAGAACACTTTAAAAGAAATATTAAAAGTACTGATCTTATTTTTTCTACAGGGCATGGACTGTCTCTTCTTATGCACCTATAAAATATACTGTATACTGGGGACAGTCTTACTGATGTGGAGGGGTAAGTAGCACAGCTAACAACCCTGGCGTTTGGTTGTTCAGTACAGCCACTCATATCCACTCCTTTTCCTCTCCCCCCCACCCCTTTCCTGTAATAAGCCCTATAGCTGAACTGAGCAGGACAGTGAACCTGCACAATCAACACTGGCAGCTTATTAAGATTAAATATGATAATTCAAACCCAATTGGATGGCATCTGGGGAGGACAGAGTGATGCGAACATGTAGAATTAGCTGTGGTGGCCAAGAGTCCTTTAAGTCGTTGTACAATGACTTGCTCTACTGTCAATGAAACCTCAATGCCTGTTTTACAGCTCATCTCACTGAAGCATCAGCCAGGTCAGCATTTATGGAAGCACCAGTACCTGTATGTACAGTTGCCATGAATCCACACATAAGTAGTAGACCTCTGTTATAATCATTCTCTACTGAAAAGATAAGCTACATATTGCATTATTAACCATATTTTCCAGCTCAAGTGTACTAAGCTTACATGCTCCTTGTAAATTTATGATGGTTAGCAGTACATCAAGACTGGTATAAAATTGTTCAGTGTGAATATTAACAGACCAAATAGCAAATCATAAGATGTACACATAACAAGTGCTATATTTGTTTGAAAATCATGGAAGCAAATGTATATGTTTCTGTGAAGGCTGAAGACAACATTTTAACTTTCTCCTGCTTATTCAAACTTTTTCTTGCCTTTTAAGATGATCAGGAGCTCACACAGATTTAAAGAAACAATTGTTACTCTTGAGTTTAGTCAAATGAATAACCCAAGGTTGAAAAATTTATTTGAGAAAAATGTAATTTTCTCTTCAACTACATCCAGGCTCCTTATACCTGTGGACATCAGACAATTCTCATATGTAATACATGGCCTCTAGAAGGTGCTTCCCTGCAATTGCTGCCATTCACAAGACTTGGCCCGGGTGCTTGGTGTGGGACTGGTAGTTATCCTTCTGGTTGACTTTTCCACACTTGTCACTGCTTACAGTAACAGCCTTGAGGTTCTTGGTTCCTGTCTCACTGCTGGTGCTGTATCTTCACAGAACATGACACCCTGAACACATCGCCCCAGTCCCAGAGCATCTGCCATCTTTCCTCTTGATAAACAGCACTATTACATCGAAAATGGTCACAAACAACTGTCAAGTAATATATACTGAGTAGCTAAGCTCCCTCCATCCTACAGCACAGCTAGGAGGAAGCCCATGAGAAATCCACATTGTCTCTGCTTTCTTGCTGTACAGCCCATAGCCCAATGGCAGACTGATCTCTTCTTCATCTGGACTGTGTTTACTGGTAGGGATTTAATTTTTGCATCTTCAGCCCGCTCAGAGGCTGGTGAGACTTGATCTTGTATGACATGCTACCCACTGGTCTCATAGCTTTCCAGTTGCTCCCACTTCTTTAAGACAATGAAATGGTGCCTCAGGTTGCCTGTCCTTTTTGGTCTGCGGAAGGGTCCCTGGGCATCCTGGTTTTCCAGCTCAGCAGCTCCATGTTTGTGAGCCTGACATTTGAATTCTAAAGCATTTGGGCCTTGGAAGTGAGCTCCCTTGCTGGGAGGAAGCATCTGCTCTGTATGAGCATCTCCTACATCTAAAGAAGAGTCCCCAAGCATGGCTGTAGAGTCAGTTTCTCCCTTAATTTCTTCCCTAACAGCTGATTATCTACAGAAACTGAAATGGAACAAAGAAACAATTCTGAGGTATTGAGAATGAAATTAAAGGCCCTCTCCAGAATTATGCAGACCTAAGTCTAGAGCTTGTGATATCCACGTGACAGATACACTGTTTGATGGTGTTTTTCTCTGCTAGTCCAAGAAGAGTTTCTGATATTTGAACTTTTCCCCACTTCTGCCAGGTTTTTTCTTTTTTTTTTTCCTTTTTTCCCAGAAGGAAGAAGCCATTTCTAAAATAAATTATCATAATCAGTGGAATATTCACTTTTGTTGGAAAAAGGCCAGACAAATTGATGCATATTTAAAGAATTTCAGGAGGAGATACTTCAACAAAACTGCCACATTTAAAAAAGTACCCTTCCTCTACAGACATGCAGATGAATCAATTGAACAATTAATGAATAAAATCATTAATTGCTTTTTTCCCTAGTAAAAGAGTCCAAGAATCATTGTCTTGAGAAGGGTGGCACATGGGCACTTGACAGACAGCTAGGCAAAGGTCTATGAGTAACACTGTGATTAAACTATCAATTTTTATATAGGTTTGGCTCTATGAAGTCAGAACATCCTTAATAAACACTTAACATTTGTAAAAACTCCAGATGTTAGCCAGTAGTTAATAATGATTTATTTACCTGTCCAATTTAGTGGGGTTTTTTCCTACGTCCTGAGACAGTCAGTTTCCCTTGATTTATTCAAGACTTTTTTTCCCTTTCTACTCTCTAATAGCAAGATATTTACTTAAAACTATGATTATAGATTGAATCTCAACAGCACTGGTTAGCTGTGGTTGCTCAGTTGTGTCAGGGGAGTCTGTTTTGTTCAGTGAGGGAGTGAATGTATATTCTCCCTACAAGCACCTTCCCATGTAATTTATAAGCTTCCTTTGCATGAACATTTGGCCATAAAATTTGCCTTCCCATAAGATAAAACAAAGAAAGGGGTTAGCCCAAAGGAACTTCATGCACAATTGAAACAGATACCCATAGATTTATCTTTTTGGAGTATTCTCTTGTGTTTGGAAAGAGCGGTTCTTCTATTGACCAGATACACTGCAAAAGTAGAAGAATAAACTGCAAAAACCATAGGAGGTAGAAGCTTTCATCAAAAGAATATAAAATGGCAGGAGAGACACTCTTGCTGAGCTATTGGACTGCATAATTGTCCAGGGATTTTTCTACTGAAATTTGCAGAAGTTTTTCCAGTGGAACAGTTTTTCCACCAGAAAATGATGATTTCATAAAATTTAAACTTTTCACAGCTGCAAATTGATTTCTTCTAAATTTTTGATGGATCATTACTGAAACAACTTGTTGAGGTAGTATTTCAGCTTGTTTTAATGTAACAAGAGTTGATATCGAGCGTTTCAAGTTTTTATTTTTTTTTAGAGTTTTGTAATGAACCCAAACATTAAAATTTCAACATTCCTTTGTTCTTAGGGTGAAGGGAAGATTTTTCTAGTATCAGCAGCTTCTGCGAAGGGGCCATTCCACTCTGCCCTGAGGCGTCCTGCTGCTCCCGTAACCTGCTGGAGGCCAACAGAGTTTCCTCAGCAGCTCTCACCCCTTCTCCCGTGTTAACATCCATCCATTCCACACCAGATTGGGGGCACTGCATGTGTGCGGGTGCCCTAAGAAAGACTCTGATCCTTGGCTGTTACTTCATCCCGCCCAAGTTAGCAATGCATACTTGTGCTAGAGCTGTACTGTTCCTCTAACATACTTCTGAGTTTGTGAAAAATTCAAAACTTTGAGGCTTCAGAATGATACAAACAGGTAATTTCCTTTTAATCCCTCCACAAACACCAGAAGCGTCCAGCTCCCATAGTCTCTTAAGACAAAAACTATTATTGACCTTTCTGTAATCTCTAGATTCCTCCTTCCTCTCTTTTCTCTCACAGGTTTTCTGGCTTTCAGACTTGGCAAGTAGCTTACCAAAACAAACACTGCATGAATACTGAGAGAACAGCTTCTGATTAAATGATGGATGTTAATCGTAGCCGCATTTTATTTCTGTTTTCAAACAGTAGAACAGAATAAGCTCCATTAAAAGTTTGACCTTTGAAATCCACAATTCTTGACTTATCTTGAGAGAACGCTTCCTCTGTAGCAAGGCCCATTTGCCAGTGCACGGTGCTGTCTGCTCTAAGTGATGAAATAGGTTGTTCTGAGCATTTTAAGTACAATCCCAAGAAAAAGCATCTTAAACTCTACAACACTTAGTCACATTTTGAATTAGGTTGCTCAAATATTCTAAAGAACTTCAACCACTAAACTTTCCAGAATAATTTATGTAATTGAAAGTCTTAAATTGAGCTGGTAGATGCCAAATACTCTGTTAAAAAAGTAAGAGAAACAAGACCTACACTGCTGACCTTCATCGGGGAGCAACTTCGTTGTGATCCAGATTTAAAAAAAGAATTTTAAGTCCAAGATGAACAGTTTACAGTAAGGTACACCAAGAACCATGGGTTAAATCAGCACAAGGTTTGTTAAAATTCATTGTTCTTTGGCTTTGCAGTCTCTGCTTTCTTCCAAAATTGAAAGCTGAAATACTGAGAAACTGGCTGCATGCAGAATACCTTCACAGCCTGCTCTAAAAACTTACGCAAACATCCTTGCATGAAATTTCAGGCTTTTAATCTTACTCCACACACTTCTGAAGGTTTTGATACGGCCTGTGTGGTCCATAACTAATTTATAATCATTATACTTCTACTGTCAGTTTACTCGAGCAGTGGTAAGTAAAATAACATGCTGTATCACTGCAGAGATCTTGTCAATTAAATGCGGAGAGCACTTCAGTATCTGTATACAAAACTGTACCGTTGAGCTGAAAGTACACAGAAACTGTTAGGAATATGCCATACTGCCTGTATGTACCATTATACGTAAAATACTTCAATATTGCAGTAATATCTGCCAGCTGCAACTCACTGTGCTTCACATCAAATCAAATGGCGTAAGTGTGTGGAGCCAGGACCAGTGTCAGCTATTATGTGGCAGTTTTTCCTAAGGGGACATGCTGTCAGACAATCAAAACTTTTCTTTAATATTTCTTATTGTGTTTCTGCTGGTGAGACTACCTGTCATGTAGCAATCATTCTTTGCTTTTGACAGAGAAATAAAAACAGGAAACAGAAGAACTTGGATACCCATCTCAAATGTTCAGATTCAACAAAGTTGGCTCGTGTTTGGGTTAGGCTTTGAACAGCAGAATGCCATGGTCACGGGCTTAGGTTAGTCATTTGGGGGAATGTCAGATACTCTTAACTGAAAATCCAACATTCCCTTGCAAAAACCTGGCTCTTCATATACACAGTAACAATCCCAACACATCACACTGACTGCAGTGGAAGGATGTCACAGATGGAAATGTTCAGCCTGGATGGGCTGAGCGTGCAATTTCTGTATTTTATTTGAACTACCATTGCAGGGCAGTGAAATGTGATAACAAATACTTGTCATACCACATCGGTCAAAGTCTCAGTTTCTCTGTTATAACAGCAAAAGAAAAAGCAAACAAGCAAACAAAACTCCCAAGCTCAAGGGAATCCTAACCAAACTGTAAGTGTGGCTGTACCATGCTGTGGTACAGAGGACTCGGCCCTGCTACGTCAGCGTTACAGACTGGCTGCCTTTGTCCTGAGCACTGGATGGGGTAAACTTTGTATCATTAAACTGCTGAATTGTACTTTACGTAGACAATTGTGGTCACGGTGTAAATCAAGAACTTTGTAGTTTGAGAACTTCAGATCTATCCTCTAACAAAATATATTTTTCCCTGCACATTCTGCTATACAAGTCAATTGTTTTTACCACAACTGCTAACATTTATATTACTTTAAACCAAAGTATTTTCAAATCAAAACAACAAAGGTAATTGTGCAATATAGCCTATGTGTTACGCTAGATAATCAATCCCTTTCTAGTTCATACCGTAAAATCATCTATTCTTGGCCAGCGTTTCATTGCTTGCACCTCAAACATTTTTCCTCCCCATTCCCCTACACATCTCTCTATATATCCATTCTTTTCTATCTCTACTCTGCTCAGTATTTCCTCTTTCAGTTTTCCAACACTGTCCACTTTCTGCTTTTCTCAGCCAAAATTTTCCACCCAAAAAATGAGTCCTAGTGTTTGTTCCTTTCTATGCACCATAATCTTGATCAAGTGTAGCACCTTTCTTTACTCAGGAGTTGCCAGGGAGACAGCTGGGAAGACCAGATCCTTTGAAACCACCATACAAAAGACCAAAAGAAAGAAGGAAAATAGTACAGGTGGGAACAGAAATGGGGTGCTCACCCCAGTTTGGGAATGCAGGTGGGCAGATAATGCCTGCTGTGAGAAGCTCGAAACAATGAAACCGATGGACAGAAGGATTAGGCTGGATGAGTAGAAAGGAAGGGCAAAGCCTCAGATTTGTGGAGGGTGCTGCACAGAAACGGACAGAATCAAAAATACATCGAAGGGTTCAAGTAAGGAGTAAGACATTTTAGGATTAAGCTTCGCTGATCCAAACCTCTAAAATATTGGAAGTTCACCCATCACTAATCTTGTCATCCTTCATTTATGAGAAAACATGACCAAATATAATCAGTTACAGGATTCTGGGATACGGTTATATCAAATTATATCTCTTGTAACAAGATGCAGTGCAGTGGCAGGGCGTGCATTTCAGCTGTAGTAGCAGTCAGGTTTTTTTTCCCTTAGATGTCACATCTTACTGTAATTCACTATCTGGAAGACTTGTAATTAAAACCATATGCTTCACGTTTTTTTTGTGCACATAAGGGGTTCCACATTTCTATAAACTTTGCCAATTGTAAACTCATCTTTCTCTCTCTCCACTAACCTGTGGCCCAACTGCATGTAATAAGAGTAATTTGGAGAGCGATATTTGGTTACACTCTATTGCTGTAAATTGCTGCTTTCCTCTAATGGCCTGAAAAGCACAGAGCTAAAACAGTTAATCTGAAATAAGCTAAAACCAAAAGCTACATTTTAGGAACAGGCAATTATATTATTTTAATTAACCCGACATCACTTTGCAGTAACTTATTTGCTTTTTCTAACAGCAAGGGTACGTTTTAGGACAGATACTGATCTGTCTAGTGACGCAGAGTGGATGTAAACCTGTCACACCTGAGGAACACTGACACAGAGAAATCCCTAGTGGGAATAACGCTGACATACCTGGCTATGTGCCACCCTCCTGCCCACAGGTACGTCACACGCAGAACTGCTACTGGAATAGACCAAAGTTGCATCTGAAATATTACTGCGTTTTGGCTGTTGTCAGCTCCCCTCATCAGTCCCCATTCCTCTCCCAGTCCTGAGCAGCCGCAGGGACAGGTGGTGCAGAAGTGACGGGTACAGCTCTATCCCGCCCCGGCACTGGGACCAAAACCAGCTCTTCACAGCGTATCTCTGTAACAGGCACAGGGAGCTGCCAGACAGGGTGGTGCAGGACACGGATACTGCAGGAGTGAAGGCTAGACACCACGATTCAGTCCATTTTGATTCATTGCTGTGGCTGACTCCACCTCTCATCCTCAGACAGCTTCTTCCCAGATCTCTCAATAAAGACAAGGCCACATAACAGAGATTTTTGCCACGCTGTCTGTCTCAATCTCTCATCAATAGATACATGAGATGATAGCCCTGCAAATATCATAGCTAAACCTTCCAGTTATGGCACAAGGGTCAATTGTTAGTTAATGCAACCAAACTCCATTGAGTTCAGTTGAAAGACACTCATATATCAGTGGCAAATCTTTTCCCTTCAAGCTTTTTCCCTTCTCTCTGTCCAAAAAACCCTAAACCCACATACAAACAGGACAATTTTTCAACAGGATGCTGTTCACAAGTATATTTACTGGAAATATTCCTGTTTTGAAGAGATCCTAGACATCAACATTACTGCCCATCTATTCATATAATTACTGAACTTCTACTCACAAATGGAAGATGCTTTAGAAAAACACATTACTTCTCCCTTATTGTTTTACTTCACCACATCACCCACTCCTACTGTGCCTCACTCCTCCTTTGTCCCCTGAATACCAAGGGCATGTTAATGTGGCTTTAACCATTCACTAGTGGGAAAACATCACTGGGTTTTCTGCCCTCAAGTAATATTTTGGGTTTACTAGATATCTCAATTAAACTGTTTGATCTATAGAAATCAATCAACCAAGTATTTCTCATATGCATAATAAGAAAATTTTCTACCTTGAAATGCTAAGATTCACTTTATCTACAATTTATATTTTTAGTTTGGACATTCATTTTAAACAAGAAAAAATAAAACAAACAAACAACAAGAAAAACACCACAACTAAGCTGGAGAGACAAAACCATTATTCAAGTTCCATAAGGTACTTCAACAACAACAAAAAAATGCTGGAAGAAAAGTTAGAGAGTGTCAAATCACTGTGTTGTCAGATTATTTAAGAAATATGGATTTTTCACTTCCCAAAAGTCATTTTGATTGCTTAGAAAAGGGTTCCAAATTAAAACTTTAAAGGTAAAACACATGAGCATGTAACAAAATGCCCAACAGACAAAACATTCTTTTTGAGGGAAGGAAAGAATTTTCTCTCTTACTCCTGTCTTATAACATTTAAAAGAGAAAATCCAGTTTTGTTTTCACTACATTTCCCCTCCCTCTCCCGCAATATCATCTGATATGGCTGTATTTACTCAGCACTACTTTTAAAATACCTCTAAGTGTCATGGTTAATTCTGACATGAGGCATGTGCGAAACTGTGATGGCATTTATACGACAGTTGGATTTGCATCAGTGATGAACAAGGACAACTGGAATAAATACAACTACTGGTACAGAGAAAAATAATAATATGACCATGTAAAACTAAAATGAAAAGTGGTTTTACAGCCACTTTTTGAGTAAGGAAAGAGATTAAGTAAAGAGCGTTAAAAATTTTTGTCTTTCAAGGCGAGATGTGCTTAGTAGCAGTATCCTTCATAATTCTAAACAAAACTGTTTCTGTATGTCATTCCCGCTCATCCCACTTCGTCTTCAGCCTGACTGGGAGGAGCTGACTGCTCAAGGCCAGCGACCAGTCAGCAGGGCTTTTCTGTAGACAATACGAAACAGCATCTCTCTCTCTCTCTCTATATATATATATACACATATATAATGTGTATATACAAACAACTGGTGCATTATCATAGGCAACTGTACTTGATCCACGTTTAGTATCTGTGTGCGCAGATCCTGGTGATAGTAATCATCAATTTACGATAGAAATTCAGGTACTGCTCTGAAATTATAACCCACTACAAACATGTGTTTTGTCCTGAACAGAGTATGAATTCAGACAAAAATTACTGTGAAATACGGTGCTATATTGGGGAATACTCCCTACAGAAAACTTCCTGGATTGTGTGCGGTAAACGTTGATACAGAGCATTACTACTGATGGACATTGACTCTCATCAGCCATGCCAGCACCTGGAAACCTGTTATCCTCTTTGCTTCACTGAAAAGATAATATATCTTGATGTTTTTCAGAGAGCTTTGCTGATGTACTCTGCACTCCAATCTCACAAAAACCACTGCACTAACCTGCCTTGCACAACAGCAGATGGCCTTTGCCAGGAGAATGTCACCCTGAAACTGCTTCTAAGTGTGATGACAGCAGTTTGCCATTTTTAAGAGCACTGCATCTCGAGCCCATGATGGTAAGAGCTGGCTGTGAGGTTAGACTATCTTTCTGGATTTCTTTTTTCCTTCCTTTCAAATGAATCTGCACAAAATACCTTAAAATGAAGACATCACCCAGAAAAGGGAAGGCTAAGCAGCAGATTAAGAAAATAGGCTTCTATAAGTCTCCAGACATAAAGGTTTTCCCTTGCTCTATGCCTTTTTTAATCTCTCTTGTATAGCAATGGTTGTACTGTGTATTTGGATGCATTTTTAAATTATAACAAGAGAAGTCTAGGCTACAATTTCAGTGAACAAATCTGATGACAGGTCCCTCTTTTACCTTTTTTTTTTTTTCTCCTCGATATTCATTTTTACACTGGAATCCAGTTTCAGACCTGCATTCAGATGGGAACTGCAACATTTTCAAGTTATTGATTCAAAAGATGGCAAGGGAGAAATTCTGAGTTGTTATGCCGAAAGCACCTGAAATGAGAAACCTGTCACAAGGAAAAGGATTATCTTGTGCTTAAGAGGAACTGGAGCCTGAGAGAGTCACGCACCAGATGCACAAAATCTTTAGCCAGAGACATCGCCTACAACTATGCCATTAAAGGTGTCATTGCAGAATGAGGATCTGTCTTAATCCTGCAAGTTTTTGAGAAGTGGAAATACACAGACCCAGGTGTACAATCAAGAGTCTTTAGAGCAGCTGTTGACTAATTTGTGCGATTTAAATTGTCTTACATGTCACAATATGTACCCAGCCTTGTACTTCTCAGAGTGTGGCACTGAACACATCATGTGCTTGATGTTGTGTAGTGGGTCTTAAAATCACTTGGATAATACAAAGTCAAAACAGTCAGCTTGGTGAAGAAGCCTCAAGAAAGTAACTCTCAGCGGTACTGGGACTTAATTACATACTCTTACAGCATATCAGAGATATATAATGTGCTTCTTCAGGGGAGAGCAGATGGTGGGTTCCTTTCTTTTTTTGGAGTGGACATCTGCCACCCACACCTTCCTCTGGGCAATCTTACTCCTGGACTTGGCAATTATATTGCCTTTTACATCCCTCTGAGGATTGTGTTAGTATTTTTATTGCATTAGATGGTATTCATATTTGCAGAGAGAGGACAAAGACAACACAAGACCTAAGCCCCAATAAAGACATATAGCCACAATACTGCACTGCCATAGTTCAATGCACTAAGCTCTTAAAGAGGATGGCAAAGAGCTCATTAGAGAGCAGGACTCAGCTTTGTGCCTTGAAATACATCAAAAACCTATATGTTTATTAGTTTGGAATAAAATTTGCTTTAAATAGACAAACTATCAATGTCAGAAGATTACGTGTTCTATTTGAGCAGTGACTATTTCAAACAACATAAACCTTGTTACAAATATTAATCAGTGGCTATATGACAAGACTTGTCACTTTGTATCAAGTGCTATAAATTTTCACTTGCTATCAATAAACGTAATTTGTTATGAAACTACATTGTTATGAAACTGCGTTATCTTACCCTGCTTAAAGTAATTACATTAAAAATATCTAGAACAAGTATTTGTCATATTTGTCACTTTATGACAGGCTGACAGACCAGGAGTCATATTACATAAAGACACTGTGATTGTGTTGAACATGATATTTTCAGGCTTCTTAAAATCCCAAAGCATACAGGGGGCTAGAAAAGTGAAACCCAACCCCACCACCATAAGTGTCTGTCCTTCCCCTAGTAATTTCACAAACAGTATGGGTGAAAGGAGTTTAAAGGTGCTTAAAGTGCCTGGAAAGAGAAGATATGAGGAAGATATATAGAGATGTAATGAATGAGATTTGTAGTTGAAAGAGACGTGTAGTTGCTTGGGCAACTGGTAAGTAGCTGCTCAAGTGCCGACCTAGCATGACCTCAGTGCACAAGGCCCAACAGGATTGTTCTGCTGCCCAAGTGTCATTCAAGCTTCCCAAAGCATCTCTTGTGTCATCACCATCACTCTTCCATGATGGAGAAACACTAACTGCCCATTATAACAAAAGTCTATTTCTTCAGCTCCTGCTGTAGAAATTTTGGCACAGCAACATGTCAGGGTTCAGATCAGATGACACAGAAATCATACAGTGGGCATAAACTTCCCACAAATTGTTCGCACTAACACCATCTTAAACCCAGTGTTAAGATTTTCTACCCTCCTGAACATCAACTTTTATTCACACACTTCAGAATTAATCAGCAGCAAGTGCAGGAGATGGCACAAACATGTCCTTTGGTGTAGTTATGCAACGGAGACATTTCACGATTAATTATTCTAAAAATATAAACTTCCAGAAACTGCCTAGGGAAATCCAGCACCCAGAACAACATTTAAATACGGAATCTGGGAAAACACCCAGAAAGTGAAGTGCAGAAGAACATATAGATACAAGCCACATTAAAATAACCTGAGTTTGCAAACCATTGTCCTTACATTGCAATGGAAAGGTGCATCCATGCTATTTGGACCTGTTCTTCTGGTACTTGCCGGATAAAAAATTAAGTTATGAATGCCCACTTTTGGCACAGCAGGAGAAACAGTCACATAACGCTGGTTCGGGTAGCAATCATTATACTCAAGAAGTAGGTTAGGCTTCCAAAAGAGGAAAAATTTGGAGAGACTATTTTCATATCTAAAAGAGTGTCTTTTTAAGGGATCCAAGTTTCTGGAGATTGATGTTCTGTATTTTCATAAATCAGCTCTATTTAATAGTTAGGTAAATATTGCAAAAAGAAGCTACTTTTATATATAGCTATTGTAAATGAGAGAGGTTATACTAAGCACATGTCCGAGCACAAATTTACTGTATCTCATCTTAACAGATATAGTGGATTTTAGGCCATCATAAAAGCAAGAGCAACAGTTTGGCTTTCTCAGGTATCTTATCAGGCAAAACTTACCTATCCATCTGATTCATAATAGCACACTAGTAGATATACTAAATGCCAGGAAGGACTACTGAGTAAGCATTTACTATTAATGTTGCTGATAAAACATGGCTAAATTATTTTATAGCAGAAGAATACCTGAGGGCAGGGGGAGAAAACTGCTTTTTAAGTCTCCTGTGGCACATTAATTTGGCTTATTTAAGTCAAGTGAAGTGCCGAGTGGTGATAGAAAGGGAATTTTGATGAAGCACTCAAGATCTGTTTACTGTCCTCTCTTGCACTGGGGACAAGAGAATTACTCACAGAAAAGAAACTGTTAAAGCGTATGAGTTGCAGCAGTATAAGACCTGGAATATTTTGTAAATAAATAAAATAAATGTATCATCCAGCTTCTTAAGTATTAATTTTTTCTTTCTATACTTCCCATCTGTATTATCTCATTTTAAATCTGTCCTTTGGCATCTAGAGAGTCTGGATGCAAGTACCTTAATTCTTTTGTGCAGCAAGACTTTACTCACATTTAACAGTTAATGGTCCTTCTTAGGTCCCTTTGGGAAGTTCAGCACTGACACTGGAGTTTCCTTAATGGTAATCTTTAGTTCATACCTTATGCTCGCATATGTACATCACGTGCATAGACACCGCTTTATCACCAGTTCTGAACAAATTAGTTCAACCTGAATATATCCAATTTTCATTTAATACATTCCTCTCAAGAGGTGATAGGAGCCATATTCTCATTTTGGATAAAAAGTCAGTAAGTGAACTTACTTGATTTAAGTCCTATTCAGCATAAGTAAAGACATCATATTTAAAAAGTCTTTATGATTTAAAGCTACATTTTCTGCATGAAAAAGGTATTACTTTGAAAGACAGGGAAAAAAGTGTAAATAGGCCTATTTTGGCCAGAAAAAAAGCAGTCACAATAGTAATGCCCAAGTTATACCTGCACTCTGTTAGCTAAGGAACAGGAGTGGCTAGAGAAGGTTTAACAGGTCAAACAAAGCAAATGGGCTGGTGCAGCACCACTATGATAACACACTGGTATCTCGGGGAGTCCTGACAGAGGAGCAAAGGATGGAGAGGATACACCATGAGAGTGTCATTAAATTAAAGCCTTTCAACAGTTAGTGTAATGCCCTCAGAGGTGCGTAGAGAAATAGCTCTCATCTCCACCACACAAACTTGCATGAAAGTGTAGCCTGTACTACCTTTGTGCTGGCTGCTGCCAGCAATGAAGGGATCTGGTAGCCATTGACAAGTGTTCAAAACCTAGTAAGGCTCTCACAGGAAGACGGGTTTAATATTTACAAGACATTCAAAACAAAACAAAAAAAATCCAATGCATTTGCCTATCTTTCTCATATTGTTGGATCCCTTAAATATCATTATATCTGGTAGGTGTCCTTTCAAGAAACAATAACACTGACAGTTGGGAGATTACTTAGGGAATATATAAACTGATTTAATGGCTGATTTTAGGAAAAGAGCTAACACTATTAACATCAGCCTAAACCTTTGCTCACTGAAACCTAAAGACCTGTATGATATCAACTTTAGCCAATAAAAACTGCAAAAGTTTCAGAATTGATTGTCCAAAACTGAAAGCTGTAATTCTCTAGTATACAGTGACAGACAGTTTAGAAATTCTATAGAAAGCTTCATATAAGTCTATTCAATTACAGAAAGCTTTTTCCAAAGAGTGGAAAGCTTTTTCTCTGCAGAGTGGACTATTATCTACCGTACTTACCCTTCTCAGATTGTACCTTATCAATTTGTAATATACCTTACAGGTACAGAGAGATAGTGAGATTTTCATCGCCAAAAAAACCCAACAACAAAACCCTCTCATATATTTAAGAACCTAATTCTTGCAGTTTATAGCCTGAAAATTGCTATAAACATACAGTGAAATTAAGTGTTTTCTTCGTGAGAGCTGTTACACAGCTGTGAGATGAAGGCCTGATGTAGTTTACCACTCCATTACAAAATCTGTTGTCCTGTACTCAAAGTCCCCCAGGAACTTCTGTTTAGCCACAAGTCTACACAACAACGATGCCCTTAGCAAGAGCTGAGGAAGCATTACCTTGCTTGTCCCAGGTCCCTTCTTTGTGTACTTGTCACATGGCACAAAGAACTCAAGCCTGATCACTATTGCTATGCGCTGCTACTGCTCCATTAGAAAGCAGTATTTCTAGTGTGCTGGGCAGTCTACATCAAATAAATTCTGCTATCCTAAAGCATTAATAGAAGCTATCAAACTTCCCCTGGAATGGCACAGATTTGGTTACAGCTGTGCAACTGTTAAACCTCCCTCCTTCGGACTGCCTGGAGAAGCTTTTTGCTGCCTTCCTGCAGCCAGAAGGGAACATGTGAAGTTGCTGCCCAAAGCAATGGGCTGCGGGAGCAGCCGAGGTGGTCAGGGAGCTCCACACTGAAACAACGGTGGGGAGGGACACGGTGGCAGCCCAGACATAGCTGGAAAAGTGGGCAGCAAAGAGAGAAGCAGCTGAGCGAATAGTCCAGAGATCCAAAGCTCTCCATGCCCAGGGAGGACTGGCAACGTGTTTGTTTCTGTCGCATTCAAGGAAACAGACTTTGTGTACATTCCTTCCAACTTGAGACAGGACGCACTAATACATGCCACTGCCTATGTTCTCAACCCCCCTCCTAAACCAGGCAAACCTACAAGGCTACAAACAGTGACTAATTGTTTTGGCCAAAGGGGCACGGATATAAATGAGCTATTTCTCATTACACTGTTAGAAAATATTGATTACACAGACACAGCTGGCAAACACTAGTCACGCTGGTATTCTCAAATCTCTGTACTGAACCTACCTGGTATACATTCATTATTTTTACAAGTTCAAATTATGACTCTTTTCCCTGTTGACAAACATGGGTTAAAAACATAATAAACAGAGTGGATTTGTGTTGGTATTATTAATAAATTGGCAACAACTGTCTCTGTGCCATTCATCTCTCAACAGCTGTTTATATTTTATTTTAAATCTGTAAAAACATTGCTTTGTAATCCCTTGATCTGTACAATAATTTCCTTTTGTTCTAAGCTGTTAAATGTGTCTTTGAACTACGCAGGGGAAAGAAAAAAAAAATGAAAAAAAGACTACTCATCTGTTCCTTCAAGACAAGACCACTTTCATCATCATAAAAAATGAACACTGAAAACAAAGCAAAAAAACAAAGGTGGATGAACTACGTACTGCAATAGGATAAAAGTCAGGATGTCTGTGGAAAACTATCAGTCATTATTGCTTTAAATTGCTCTCGATTTTGTGCAAAGGAACAGACCAAGTCAGACGCGCCTAATCTTTCTTCAGAGTTATCTTGTGCATTTATTTGCTGCTCTCTGGCTCGCCAGGAATTCTGCTCACTGTTTGTCACAGCCAGGAACAAGACTGTTAAGCTCACCCCTTGTTGATAAGTAGGCGTTGTTACTTATGGATATCCTGTTGTGTTGGCCTCCTGGAGTCCTGAATTTTCTTATTGTTCAAGCCACAGTGATTTCAAGGCAGCGCTCTTTAAGAAATACAATGTCTAGTTGAAAATTTGTCAATACGGGTTCTAAAAATAGCTGAGGAATGAGCAAGTACAAATAACCTTCTCTCGATTTGCTTCTCTATAACAAATGTGTAACCGGAAAAGAGGGAAGAAAAAAAAAAAAAAAATCTTTAAAACCTGGAATGAGAAGGCAGTGCCTCAGCTTCTGATTTATTGTATTGCTGAAGAGATTAGAGACAATGCCCACTTTTGAAACAATGGGCATAGGCAAATGATGTATTCATTACCCCACTGAAAGTGCAAAATAAAACATGCCCAATGAGGAAAGTATTGTCGAGAATAACATCAGAGGATCTCTGGGCCAGCCAGTTCAAATCAGAATAGCTCAAATAAAGCAAAAGAAACAAACAAGATTTACATCAGCATTAGTCCATTTTCTAAAGTTACAAAATGTCACAAACTTATGTTCTGGGGTGAACATGTGGTCTTAGGGGAGCTGCATAAAGGTGATCACTGAAACATCTACTTAGACTGTAGTATACCAATGCATATGATTTGAACATACCTTTGGGGATTTACTGGCCACTTCTATTTACTTGCCCAAACAGGTGAGTAATATTGTGTAAGCCTCACATTATTTTGCACTCTGAGAATTCCATGAACAGCGAATTTACCAAATTTTGCCTTTTAAATAATAATAATACTAATACAAAAAAGCAACCAGACTCTTTTTATAGTTCGATATCCTCTTTATTACCCTGCTCTGTGAAGTATATGACATTCAAAAGAAGGCAGGAAAGACAGGTAGAGTAATCTAAAAGGGATAAAAGAAAACCAAGAAGCATTGTTGAGGGAAAAAGGAAAGAAATACGACAGGCTCTGATCTAAACAAAAACAGAAAAAAAGACTTGGAAAGAATTTCAGAAAAGAAGTATGTTTAATTGCCTACAGCCCCAGGAGAGGTAATTTATGTGCCAACAAGTTATGGAGGTTTTATGTGCCTATTAGTCTGCTATTCAATTAAAAAATGTGTACTTACCATGGCAACCTCTATGTCTCATGATACACATGCTAATTCTAAGATATCTCTATAGAGCACCTTCTTAAAGAAACATACACCACAACACCAGCCACAGTCTAGATTTCCACAGTCGCTAAGAGGCAGTAAAAGGAATAGCCACACAAGAATTAGGAATGACAGGCTTGGAAGCAGGATGGATAATCTCACTGTAGCATTAGCAGCTCTGCACGGGAACCCAGCAGCTCAACGCACGCACGCAGCGCATTGCTGCGCCCCAGGGCAGACACCATACCTGGGGACGTCCTCAACAGCATTTCCCGTGCATTTCCCTTCTTGCCCACTGAGATAACACTCCTACGCTTTGAAACAATGCCGCTTTTCCTGTGGGACGTGTTTTGGGCTGGCTCACTAATTCCTCAGGCCCCACCGCCACTGAAGCTGTGTAAGCTTTCAAGCGTCCTCTCCTTTATCTAGAGCCTGCCAGGACATGCACTTTCCCTTTGGTTCAGCCTTGGCTGCCTGGGAATTCCCTTTCTTACCAGCCCACGTCAGAGTCACTGCTGTCAGCAGGAATTGTCCTTCTCCCACTTCCTTATTTGAACTTCCCATAACAACAGCTTTTGGCAAGGCTGATTTTCCACTTACTTACTCCTTTTCAGATAAGGAATACCTGTTGCCAAACTTCTTGGTCAGCCACATGGAATTAATGGATCAAAGCATTTGTCAGATACACAATCTAAGGAATGAACCTCCTTCAAAAAATATACACCACTCCATCCACAATTTTTAAGTATCAAGGAGAATTTAAATACAATCTTCGTGAAAGTAAAGACAAGAAGTCACTGAAATGATAACCTTTGTTTCCAATGGCTTTCTTATCATCAATTGCTTCTCATTGTCATAATCCTTCCCTTCAATGACTACTGGAAGTATATCAGATGGATGTGGACGTGGAACAATGAAGTCCTCTTTGCTTGTCTGCAATTCATTTAGAACCAATGCTAAAGCATTCAGAATAAAAAAACCCCACAAAACAAAACAATCTCATGTAAAGTTCTGGATTTTATGAGGATTAAGCTTCAATTGCTTTTCACAGACACTTTGTTTCTTTCTTTGCTTTCTCTAATAAGAACAAAACTAGTCTTACATTAGTCACTATCCTTAAACACTCAATATTTACACTAAGTTGCTGGAGTTCCCATACTGTTTTCTGCTTGTAAGCACTTCAGAGGCACGTACTATGAGAAAATGGCTATCAAGTCACCAGATCAAATCATTTGTAGTCATAAAAAAGGTCACAGAGACTTTTTTTTCAAAAGATTCACAGCATGCCCAGTTCTATTCTTGACAGTAGGAAAATACTTGTCAGTTTTAGGGAAGCACAAACCAGCACTGACCTGCGAGGAGCAGCTATTTTAAATGCTATAACCAATGAACATGTGGGTACATTTGATACTTTCACCTGACACCAACAGAGCATGATGAAATGGCAGCCAACTACAATTTCAAATTTAGCCCATTCACCTAGACTTTGTTTTCTATAGCTGTGAAAAGGCGTGAAGTTTTACTCACATTTCTGAGGCAGAGAAGCGTCAGGCTGTAGTTCCTCACGACAGTAGCAACAAAAGCACAACCAACTCACATGGCTTATCTAAAGCTTGAGAGTGGGGCAACAATCCCACTTAAACCTTCTCTGTTCTGAAAGCTCCCAACACTTAAACAAACAGCAAGCTGTATTGCTTCTCTGGCAGGTAATGAGCCTTGCTGACCACCTGACATCTTAACACCAGCATATTAGCATCAGCCGTGATGTACTCAGCACTCACACTGAGGTGAAGATAAGCTCACCGGGTAGTAAAAAGTTTTCTCTGCTTGCTTTCTCTCTTTTTCTCTCCTTTTCCCTATGCCGTTTTCCCCTACATCAGATTAGACTGCATAAAATATGGAATGGAAATATGAAGTCTGGGTTGAATTCAAGACAAATGCTGTCAATAGCTTCCTACAAGATTTACCTCTCCTCGGTATTTGTACTGATGCTATAAGGGCATCTTCAGAGGAAAGAAAAACGTTTTCCTGAGAGATGAGAAATACACAATTCAGTAGATAATGCAAACTCTGCATTAGGAACTGTAATCTGTGTCAAACTAAGGAAAGTTTTGAAGATGTTTGGTATGAATGTGCTGTACTAAAGGTATATTGCAACTCTTCCCACTCAAGGGAGGAACAGATCTGAGCTGCTTTTTCACATGATGGATGTGAGTGATTTTCATGAGAAAGCTACATTGTCCTTTTTGTATTACATATCTATGATACTGGGAGGGGAAAGTAGCTAAAAGCATCAATTTTGATACAAATCCTTTATGTTCTTTAAATTGGGCACTGCCACTTTAATAAGCCACACCTGGTTAAGATTCGTGTTCTGCGGAATTCCTCCCACTGTAATGAGCCCTGAACATCAGGCTGAGGCTGTGATCAAGACAATACAATTAATCACCAGACCGTGCACAATTTCAGTAACGTGAAAATTGCACGCAGTTAGATTTTCTAAGTAAAACTAATATTTCATACAGTGGAAAGGGTGAAGTTTCAGTGCATAACAAAAAAGAATTTCAGAGGTTTAAAAAACCCTGGCAGTCAGCAGGGCCATGTGAAGGTGAATGCATAAATCAAATAACTATACCATCTGTTATAGAAAACTTAACGGGAATTAAGTGGCCCATGTTTTCTAAAAATATCTTTCTTCATAGTGTGCAGAAGCACTGAATATCTAAGGAGGAATACTGGAATTGGGCTTTAATTAGGAAAGTTTGAGTTTTGAATACAACATGAGCTTAGTCAAACTATCAGCAAGATAAGCTTATTAGGAGAGAAATAGGGATGAATATTTGCATGGCAAAAGAAAATACATCTTTTTGGTGGTAGGAAGAGGGGGGATTAAAAACATGTAGTGACCCCATTTTCAATGTTTTTTCAGCTGCAGCTTGAGGCCTCACAGACAGCCAGAAACAGTGGCAGGAAGGCCAAGGCCAGCTGCTGGGATACTTTTTTCTGGTGTGACCTAAAATACGGTGGTCACTTCAGTGGCTTGAAAATTCATAAGAAAAAAAAAAAAGGTTTCCTGCATATTTGAAAGTATATTTCCATGCAGCGCTTGTTTTTATGTTAATGCAGTATTCGACAGAAATCCCATTCAAAGTGAAGAGACAAAATGCAATTGTCACCTCTTTCTAGGCTTACCTCCAACACCAGCTGGTAGGAAGGCATAACTTCTGGAGAGCGCTGGTAGCTCCTTTCTTCCCTTTCCTCATTAAAAGCAAAGCATGGTAATTTGTTTTCTCCACCACTGCTTACGAAATCTTCAGGGATTTTTTTTTCTTTTTCCCCAAGAGTCTGCACATCTCTAATCAAGGAATCTAAAGTCCTGTCTGCACATAAACAGGAAACATAAAAACAGCAGACAAAACTGAAAACTTGATATAGGAGTGGACTAACAAAGACAGACTTCCTTACAGAGGAGGTATATATATATGGGTCCAAGAGTTGATATAAAACCTAAACAAAATAGATTAAATGAGATGGTATAACTGAATGTTTTAGGAAAATGATTTTCAGACTGGGAAACAGAGGATAGGGGAGGGAGAAAGGAAAAGAAGGTAAGGAGTGACACAGAAAAAGGCAAAGTGACACACAAAAAGAAAATAAACACAATGCACTTTTAAAAAGAAGCAAAAAGGCTTATTTTGAGGGAATAACAAATTGAGGTTTAAAAATAAAACAAAAATAAAATGAAAGTATCCTATTCTTAGTTCTGCCATCAACCTGCTCCAGCCTTCATTTTCTTCTGGTCACTCACCTCAATCTTATCTTCTCCACAGATATTCTAAACTCTCTCAGGAAAGATCTCCCGTTATATATATTTTTACAATGCCTAACAAAATAGAGCCTTGCTCTCAGCTTGTGCCTTTTAATATCACTGTAGCACAAACAGTAAAGAGCAGTAATGGTAATAGTTGGGACACCTTCTCAATAATTTTTCACCTTAAGATTTTTAACAGCAACTGACAGTTCTGTGACACTTGACACAGTTCAACTAGGCCAATGATATTCAATTTTTCTGTCACGAAAACTGGAAGAAACTATCGTGTTTCATCTCAGTTCACCCAAAATAAAAAATGCTTGCTACCTGAACTGATCCAAAACATTTCAGAAACTGCATTTTATAAACTGGAAATGGATTCATGGGAATTCATCTTTTAAATGGCATAATCCATTGGACACTCAGCAGCTGGGGCTTATTACACCTTAAGTCCAGCTAAAGAGTCTGTTACACACCAAAAGAGCAACTACTATAGGGCACGCAGCTTAGGATGACTTGAAACAAATAAAATTATATATTTAAGTGAAAATCCTGAGAAAAACCCATCTTTTGCAATGAAAGAAAATCCCAGCTTTTAAAAATCTATTTAAAAAAATAGTTCAACATTTAATCCTGCTTCAAAATAACACCCTGAAATGTGACTATTTGGGATTTTTCACAGAACAACGTATTTTTGCTAATTGCTCTTACTGATGAACAGTTACTAGATATTAGCAATAACCTCACTGTGTGTTTCCAAGACTGACAGTGACAGGGAGTGACCATCTATGATGGAAGGGAAGGAAAGAAGTAATTCTTCAGAAGTTAGAAAACAACACTGGAAAGTGCTAAAAACCAGGTTGCCATGGAAAGCAATAGATAAGTGAAGCTGTTTTGGATGCAGTTCAATGGTATAAAGAGTAATCAAAGGATATTTTAAATATGCATGCTTCTAGAAATGACTAAAAAGTGCTTTTTGTGTGTGTGTTTCTGGAAATGGGAAATAGCAGGAATAGAGATGTGCTCTAAATAAAATGGCTCCCATTACACACAACACGTGGGGCAGGGAAAAAGTGATTTCATTGTTTGTTTGGTGTGCATGGAGAAAGACTGTATTCTCTTGCAAAGTCTGATACAATGGACAGAAATATAAATTTAAAACATAATTAACACATAGAAGAGTATTCAGAAGAATAAACATTCATTTGTGTGGTTTATTTGGAAGTTCTGGGTTTTCTTGTAGCAACTGTTTGTGGTCTACTGCCTTATTCTGTGTTCGTTAAGGCACATTAAACACTCCAACATTATTAATTATTAATAAATAATTAGCCAGTTTTGATTAAAGCTGATTTGGGTCACAGGTTGCCAACGGCTGGAAGTTCAATGGAGATAAGACAGGCATTCTACATTTAACATGAGGGCACATCCATACTGAGGTGTGCACTGGTGTTCAGAGAAATGCAGGCTAGCCCTGAAGAAATAAGCTCAGGTTCAGGAGCTGCCTTAGTGCTCAGCATCTCGGTGAAATATGAGGACAAAGCAGGAAGCTGCTCACCTCACCTGAAATGCCTCCAGCTGTTCAGGGAGGATGAGAACGTGCCCCCTTAGCCCAGGGACCAGAAGCACCTTTAGCTTTCTCTGTTGGAGCCCCTGGTGGGATGGTAACCTGGGCTGGTGGGGTCACTCCAGCTGCCGCAGGATGGTGGGGCTGCTGCGAGGTGGCCGCTGCAGCCGGGACATCAGTGCTCCTCGCACACACCGGCTGGGTCCCTCAGCCATCCTCAGTGCAGACAGCGTGTCTGGCTCCTTGGAAGGGGGTGTTGCCAAGGGCTGCACTCAGGGAGTAAAACTAAATACACTCTCAAGCCTAAATCAGGAGCAGAATGTATTGGGGATATAGCAATACTCCTGGCTCTAAGGCGCGCACACACACGTGCGCACACACACAAACGGTTTATTTAAAGGTTTTATTGTTAGCATTATAATTAGGCCCCCAAATATACTGTGTATATATATCAAATTAAGCTCCAGTAACCAGGGATTTTCTAGCTATATATACTATGGTTGAACTCCTGTAATTCTCGTATTAAAATATTTTACCATAACAATCTGTATTTAAATGCATAGCCTGTTACATTGCTCATGCTGACTGTTATTACTACCTCTTTCCAAGAGAGAGCAGTAGTGAATTGTACTATCATTACACTAGATAGTTTTACTCAAACACACTTAATTTACATTTTCGACTCTATAACCTTTCAACCTATTGACCATGAAAAATGCTCCAACATAACGTGACACATATAAATGTTTAAAGTCCAAAGGGTAATTATCTATATTCATAGTTAAAACTGTGCCTTGATTTCACAATAGAAACCATATGTTCACTCCAAACACTTTCAATAGGCTAAATAACACCCAGATTAACCCTGAGTTAGTTTACTGGTTAAAATAATAGCAGCATCTTCTTCTAATTCAGTAGTTCATTTATCATTTTTGATCAAGGCACTTAATGTGAACTTTCAATATTTGAAAGCTTAACTTGAAAAATAATCTGCAGGCAAGAATGGTAGAAATTCTACCAATTCTTAACTTTTATCTTTAATGTAATGTGCCAGATAACAGCTCAAAATAATGCTATTTAGCTTGAAGTAGAATTCTGCGTTGCCTTGCATTTAATAGACTAATTCTCTCTCCCAGAAGAAAAGGGCGATGACTTTCTGAGTTTTTTTTGTCCACAGAACAGTGCTTAACAGACTTCCATTTTCTTTTATGAAAAATGTCTTTGGCCCAAATTACTCCCAGGAAATACGAAAAGTATAGAGCACAAGCACTGTAAGACTCATGTAAGGTCTCTGCAGCAGCAGTAAGAAAAGTATAGCAGTGAAAGGTATACCAAATGGGACCTCATTTAGGTTTTGCAATAAGCAAACTACTTAGATACACATTCCGTTATCTTATTTCCAGTAAGATAGAAAGAGATTATTTTGAACCGTTGGAATCACTGCAGCAGAAAATTACAAACAGAAGACAAAATTGTATATTACAGGAGTAATGACAAGTCAAAGGAAAGAGACATACTTAAAAAAATAGCAAACAGGCAAATTACTTTTCAGTGAGTGCCAACTCTCTGCACATTAAACTGGTTAAAAGCTCCTTCTCTCCCTGCTTGTCATGTCATTGTTCCCTGTCAAGCAGCCGAGAACACCTCCAGCTAGAACATGATATACAGGATGCTTCATCAAAATAAGGTAGTCTGTGTCTTTGAATTTGAATTGACGTTTTCCCTATGTATACTGTAAAAGCCCTGTGGAAATGGCAATGGACTATGGTGCAAAAGAAGCTGCGAATCTCACAGAAGGCTTGCTGGAATGCTGGTCTCATTTCAAAATGACATTATTACACGTGGAAATGACTGCCTTAAAAATCCACAGGTACAACTATGAAAACAAAAAAAATAAGTCGTTGTCTGGTCTTCAGCTGAGCTTCAGCTTTATACAAAAAAATCGAGCTCTTGTGCATACAAGGGGCTTTGTTCCACTGCTCCTGCCTTGGAACAGAAAAATGATTCTCCTGCGGGGAGAGGCTGAGGCCACGTGTTTGGTTTATCAGAATAAGAGTGTTGTCCCTCATAAATTTGGAATCTTCCCTTGAACTGCTGGCATTCTAAAATGTAATTTTACATCCATCATTGCATGATATGCCCTAAACAAGTCAGTGGAACCATTCACCCTTAGAAAAGCTGGCACTCAACCAATTTATTCACTCTGCAAGAGTCTTTATACAGTTCTCTTGTACACCTTTGCCATCATTTATGCATCATTTACCATAAAGATAGGAACTGCTAATAAATCCGTTATACTGAATGCTGTAAGTAAATCGGAAAGGTCTTTCATATTTAATATCTCAATGACTGTGTAGCCTTCATTTTGTCGTACTGTAGATTATTTCTGGAGAAGCTTTACTCAATTTCTAGTGTTATTTATCAGCAATTCTTCTGCACATCATAATATAAACCAAGGGACTGAGCATTTTTGTTTCTGTGAGAACTGTTTTGCAAGATTAATCCAAGTTAATATGGGTACAGTATGACTGTCCTGGCTACATGTAATTACAGTTTGGATTGGATGAACTTGGCTTGAAGACGACTAAGAATTTGTCGGAATTGCTTGCCGTGTTTGCAGACCGCAATATTTATAAAATTCAATTTGAAGGAGTGTTTCTTTTTGCTCCTTCTGCACTGAAATTGTAGCAGGCGTTCCCAAATGAAAGAGCTTGACTAGTGGTGCTACTGGAAGAGCCTGGGGCGGGGCAATGCAAGAGAGTAGGTGTCTCCATAATGCATACTAATAAATACCTGGGTACCTGTCTCTTCCCGTGTCACACAGTTATAGTCCTGTTACGGCCTCGGGAGGAGGATGAGCTGGGGACTGGAAGCACATCCCTTTCAGTGCCTGGGCTTTTCTCGAGGCTGTGAGATGCTGCCGTTTCATTTCAACGTCGCTCCTGTGACAGTAGCATTTGATCACGCTGAGCTGCGGAACCTCCTCATCTGTGAAAGCGGAAGAGCGTTTGTGTGCTTTTCATTACCTTTTAAACTGAGACAAAAGGTGGATAACAAAGCCAGGTGAGGAGTTTGTTACATGTCCCTCTCAGTAAGTCAACCAGTAAAGAAGAAGGGATACACTGTTAACGTTAATCAAGCTAAATCATGCTCCCCAGATTAACAGATTCCTGACTGTTAATACCTAAAGTGATAAGAAAAGAGGGGCTGCTAGAAAAAAAGACAACTGCAGTTCCCAGTTGTTAAAATGCTGGAACCAAATATATTTACAGACATAAAGACAGCAGAGAAAGCAGCTTTCCTCATCATCGTGTAAATGATGGAATTGTGGTTTCTTATTGAACTCTATTTAAAGGATTCTCTAGAAAGGTTCCATTTCTAGGATTTGGCTACTTTCCTTCCTGATTTTGCTCTTTTTTTCGGGGTGGCATTCTCCTGATCCTCTATTCGATCCTGAATTTAGTACAGTAAGATACTTAGCAATTCTAACTTACACTGAGTACTTGCAAGTTTTATTCCTTACACTCATTCTCTCAACTGTTCCTGCCTGGATAAGAGGTTTATTTATAATTTGTTCTATTTTTTTGGTAGGCTTGACTCTCAGAAGGATGTGTATGTGCCTCTGGACACCTAAACTGAGCTATGACTTCCAGGACAAAGACTTCAGTGATTAACCTAAGTAGAAGGTAATTGCTAGGCTTCCTGCAATTTTCTTGTAGACAAACTTCCTCCTTTCTTCCAGTAGCTTTTCAGCAAATATTTGTCAATGGTACAAAACATGTTTGTAGAATCTCTTAATATCAGAGGACAATAACATTAGGGAGGGCTGACTCAGCTGTGTTCAAATCTGTGAAACATGCTCTTATCTGCTCTTTTGTAAGAGTCAATTAATACAAACTCCTCTTTGTTAATTGTTCGCATTTATCTTTACTGTCTTCCATTCTTTTTCATTTTTATTATTGTTAAGGGCATATTTTTAAATAATAGTTCATCATCTTTATAATTCTGAATTGTTATTAATGTAATCTTCCTTTTCTATTGAAAGGACTTCCTTTCTTATTAGGATTTTTAGGAGCACTTTAAATCTTTTTTGTTCTCGCAGCCCCTAAACATTTCTTTCTTATTCTTTTCTTTTACAACTTTTATCCTACAGTGATAAGAAGGTGTTCTGTTGGCTATAAAGTAATTTAATTTGGTTATATTCTAATTTCAGTAGAAATTTGTATTTATTTTACTAAACTCCATGCTCTTTTCTTGTGAAGTAGCATTGGCTGCTTCTTTATTTAAGAGTAGTAGAAAAGAGGAAGATTTTAATATCCTTCCTCTGTCATCTTCCATGCATTTTTGTTAACCAGAAAAGCAATTCTGGACCTCCTGAAGTCAATGGCAACATTGATATTGACTTTGAAATGGCCAAGAACTTAGCTTAAATGTTTTAATGTAAGTTTGTTCATTTGTCTTTGTACTCTGCAATGGATCCATCATTTGCCATACTAAATTTAAACAGCTTATGGTCCTTGGCTCTGGGATATTCCTTTATTTTCATATCCTCAGGCAGCTCCATCCTCTCAGTATGAATTAGATCTAGGGCAGTTTTGCCTTTTTTTGCAAACGATGAAATTCTCTCTTTGACACAGCATGCTTGGATATATCTGTTTCCCAACAGATTTATGAGCAGCTAAAATCCCCCATGAAGAAAGTAACTTCTAGCCAAGAATTTTCTGTACCCTGCTGTCCTTATGTTTGAGTGGTTCGTAGCTGATACCTGCTATTTTTCAGTTTTGCTTTCTAATTCCCTGTATCACTGTTACTAATTACTTCGAGCAACCTTGCAGGAAAAGATGCATGTGCATCGATTACCCACGTTGCTATAAACAGAACCACCTTACTGGCTTTACCAGCTTTGCTCAACATACTGTCAAGTTTTTTAATGAATGTGCAGGAATTGGTTTTGAAGACTTGAGCTGTGCTACATTGCCCTGATTTACCATGCTGCCTTTGCGATCATTGCATATTACTGGCAATTTAGGGAATGAACTAGGGCACATAAATGATCAAAATAGCTGAATAAAATGAATAGGTAGAATGAATTTCCTGATAAGCACTTCTACAGATGCAGTAATAATGAGACATTGGCCCAGATTTGGATGGCTTCAATTCCACCTAAGTTCCTTAATCTCACGTTTCCCACTGGCCAGGTGCCCCTGAAGGCCCCCAAGCAGCCAGCAGGAAACACAGGGGCAGGAATCTAGGCTAGCTAAATTTGGACTGCTGTGCATGTCCGTGTGGCAGATCACAGCTCTGTTCACACAAATAGAGCAACGGAGATCTGTTCTTCCATAGATTCATCTCACAGTTAGACAGTGGGAATAGTCACCTAAACTAAAAGTTAAATATCTGTGCTTATGGACTTAAAACCTCAAATTTCCTTTTTACTACTGGTAAACAGTGCTGATTTGACATTTGTCATAGCTAAAAAATGCAATAGAAAGGGGAAAAGAAAAGATGCAGTTTTGCTAAAGGTCTGACTGGATAAATTTGGATTCCTTTATATCTCACATGTGTCCTTGCTTTAGTTTGTGGCTCTTTAGGAACGGTCACTATTATTACTGCAGACAAGTTCTTGAATAGTCCTTTTAAAATTTTGCTGGGTGTTCACAAATGGACTTGAATATAGCTTTTCTCAATTCTTTCTTCCTGAACCATACGAATAAAAACTTAGGTCTTTGCTCTTTTCTTCCAGGTGCTTCTTAAGTGCTTTTCCATGCATGTTGTTCCTCAGACAGTAGTCCATGAGACATTTACAGCAAATAATTAAATGAAAACTTGTGTCAAATTTCTACATAGCAAAAGTTAACAATAAATTTCCATCAACTAAATAGTTGAAAAAACATTTCCTTTCTCTAGACTTTTGAAGAAGAGACAAACATCTGACCTCATCTGTTCTTTTTAAAATAAGTTTATTATTTCAATTGAAACTTATCTTCATAAACAGTAGTGGATGGATGATGCTACAAAGAGTTGACAGTCTTGGACATTTAGTCTTTTTTTTTTTCAGGGTAATGACTGTGATTCTTAGAAATGACATTAATAATATGAATACAGGAAAATGAGGCATTTAATTGCTATTTATATTTCCTTATACAAAGTAAGTAGAAAGCAGAATTAAGCACTACATCTATGACTGTGCTGCTTCGCCACAACACTCTCTGCTGCTGCAGTGTCTATGGCGTTGGTGTTGTGGTTGTTGGCCTTGGAGCGAGGGGGAGAAAACCCACACGTGTGAGGGAGATTCAGAGCCAGAGAAATGCGCAGAGTCTGGGCTGGGCCCCTGCACAGCACCACGGCAGCCATAGCTCTGGGGGTCCATGGTTTCGGGCACTCTGGCCGGGGGCCTCCCCTTCCGTGCCATCCTTTCTGCCCTCCACACCTGACACGCTTACCAGAGTGTCGCTCTCCAGGCACTCATGTCTGCCTCGTTCCTCTGTCACCAACAGTTCTGGGTTTGGCACCCTTTGTTTTTAATCCTTTCCCAAGCACCAGGCAGTAGACGACAGGCTCCCTGGAGGAGTATTTTCCCTGTCTCTAGATGGTAGGAGGAACAACTGCAGAGAAAATTACAGTGAATCCTGCTCAGCCCAAGAATAGCGCTTGTTAAATGCAGAGGAATCCTTGGACAGTTTAGCTGCCAAGTTCCAGGAATTTTCACACAGTATATGCAAACTGAGAATTTTTTTTTCTTTCTTCTTTTTTTTTTTTTTTTAAAAACTTAAGGCATGTCTACAAAGATGGATGCAAACAGATCTCACAGAACGTTTTACCTCGAACACACTGTATGGTCATACAGTGCTGGACCAAATCTGGCACGTTCCCAGCTAGCTTAGAGCACAGGCTGACTAAGCGGGTTGCTGTCTGCACGTTTCCACATAGCCATATTCTTAGCTTCCTCAAATAAATTGTATTCCATAAAATAAATAAATATAATCTCCCTCACACAACCTTTTATATTTTCTTTTTTTATTGCAATTCTTTATTGTGTCTCCAAACTGTCACACAAATGAACTTCTCTGTTTACATGTATGCACAGTATGAAAAAATATAATGGCCTAAAAATTTGGATTTAATGCAAAACAGCTGACAAATTAAGGCATACTTTTCTATCCCAGCTTTCCTGTATAATAACATTTGATTGTTTCTGGAAGACTGCAGTGGGTTTTTTTTCTGTACATTTGTCTTGCAGAATATTTTTTAGTTAAGGAAAAAATTGCTTCCCCGTGTCTTAGAGTTCTTCTGTAACTTCAATTTACAGTATGTCCTCTTGCTGCAATATCTGTTTTAGGGGAAAAACAATAACCTGGATTGACTATGTCTGCAGCATATTAGATTTTATGTATTACAATTAAATTCCCCTCTGAGCCACCTGGTTTCCAGATTGTATAGATTTTAAAATTTCAGTTTGTCCTCCCAATTTACCTAGATTAGGACCACCTTTTCTAGTTTTACTCTTCAAACATTCCCTGTATTTTTACTTCCCAGTAAAAGTAATGGTCACTGGCATATGAGGTGGTTAATAATCCTGAAACGATAGCTTCAAACATTATCACATGGAAGATATTTGCCAGGCAAAGGGGCACAGAAGTGGCCATTCAAATCTTGATGATTTTCCTCCAGATAGAGGATAACTCACCTGTATTTACAATATTTCCTTGCTCTTGGCCATACTTAATATAGGTAACACTGTAAAAGTTGTTCTGTATTTAAGTAATTGTTTTGGGTCATACTTGTGCAAACTCCATTTTGAGTTTTCAGGGATTCTGGAGAGCAGACACTGGCTTTAGATCACACTGAAAGAAAGGATTCTCCCAGCAAAACCAAGATGTTGGGTATGAAAGTCCAAAATAGCAACACAAAAACTTGGGCAAAACGTCTGAGCAGCACTTGGACTCGCTAATGCTGTGCATTTTTCTTGCAAGTTCTCGTGCTGCCTGGAGGCCTGTCTGTGCAGAGGTGCAGATCCACCCTGATTTCGCGGTGAGGCACCCAGCTCCCACAGTCATCCTGATGCACGGCAGTGGGATCTGGAAGGCACGCTTTGCTGCAGTGCCCCGAGCAGGCACGTACATAGTAAATTTTAGGTATTTCTTAGATAGGGTGGTTTGGAGTACAGGCCGTGGGGGCTGTAATTTTAGATGAACTTAAATCCTGTTTAGTTCCTGGGTCAGTTGCTTGATCCTGCCACAACTTATTTCTTCTGAGAAATCTGAGACTAAACCATTGATAGCTTTGGACTGGGGACTGTGTAAATAGTTATTCCATACCCTAAAAGAAGGTTGTGCAAATTATGGCTCCTCTGAATTTTGTATGACAAGTTGTATTTTAGGAAAGCAGCCTAAGCAAAGGGTAATGTACATTTGGAAATGTGTTCCTTAACTCTCCAGGCAACTGTTAAGCTTTTCACGTTACTGTGCACATTTTCATTCTTTTTTTCAAGAGTAGAAATACACCATTAGAGCATGTACATGAATATTTTGAAATCCTCATAGAGAAGATAGCTGCTCAGCAGTGCAGAATAGCACTATCAAATAGTAGGAATACCCAGCAGTGGCGTCATTCCTGTAGCTGGAATTAGTGTAGAATTTTTGGAGATTGTGCTGTAAATGTGATTGTAATCTTCAGTTTTGTAATAACAGTAAGTACAATTTTGTGTGTTAAACTTCTTTGTGCACATATCACAAGAGTGTTTAACCTTCTCCAAATTATTTGGAATTTCATAAACTGTGATACCCCACTTACTGTTCAGAAAACCTGTCTTGTCAGATCAGTATGTTCAAGTTTGTTTCCTACTCATAGTAGCTATTTTAGTCCTCGCCTCATAGCTCTTCCCATAAAGAAAAGTTGATCTCGCACACCCTCCCTTATATAGTCTTAATTCATGGACTTGGACAGAAGAGAAAGTTCTAACAAAATTTTTATATAATCTCTAAGTTTTTGTCTCAAATCATCTTTGAATTGAAATAAAGCTCTCATTTGCCAGCCAATTGTTCTTGTAATCGTGGACAGAATTTCTTTCACATTGCATTTTTAGCTTAAATCTATTTACCAGTACCTATGGCCAGCCCCAAGAGGCATGTCATATGATATTCGACGAGAAGACCTTTTAAACATTTATTACCAAAGGAGATATTCTTTAAGAAGTTGATTTTCAAGGAAGATATACAATATATTTCATAATAATATACTCAACTTTTGTATTATACTAGTAACCTGTAATTGTTACCCTGATGAATCTTAGTTTCTTTGTTTACTCCCAGTCTGTTTCTAAATTAGAATTACATCTAACATGCCCAGTCATCATTCCATACAAGAAGTAATACATCAAACTGCCTTGGAATAAATTGAATACTGAAAAAAATATTAAGAGATCCTAGTACTCCCACTGTAACGATTTATGTGAGTCTTGATGAAAAGAAAATTCCCACAAACATCCTGTCCAATCTTACAGAGTGATTTTCTCAAAGATCCAGCTGAGAATTGTGAGTAGGATTAGTCCAAGTAAACAAAAAATTTTGCTTAATTGCAACCACAATGCTGAGGCATGGGGTGAACTGTATGGGAAAGAAGCCTCTTCGGCATCACAAGGCACAGAAAGTCTGCTGTGCCCAGAATATGCAAAAGACAGCTGACAGTGCCGTTAGCCACCACCGCACTCTCTGGTAAGTGCTTCTGTAGTATCACTTCATGATTATCAAGTAGAGTTCTGAAGGTTTCACAACATTACCAGGTCATAATCCTCAGCATAAGTTATATTGCAAGAGGCCTCTTCTGTTCACTAACTTTATTTCATAGTTTTCAGTATCAAGTGGCTGAGAGTAAAGTATACATCACATCAAGTGGCTGAGAGTAAAGTATACATCACTATATAAAAAAAAAAAAAAAAAAAAAAAAAAAGTGCAGGAAAACATTATAAAACCAACCTGGTTAAACTGAAGAGGAAAGGAATTTCTTCACAGCAGAATCTCTTAGAAATCAAAAGTGAAAGTAATGACCAGATGAAGAAAGTAATAAATAACACAAGCTAAATATTAACATGATTAAGATTAGTACAAAGAAAATTCTGTGGAACGCTTACCAGCCTTTATACATGACCGAGGTAAAAATGGAGGTCAAGGAAATGGGGCAATAAAGAAAGGAGAACAGTAAGGAGAGTTTGAGCCTCAGAGTGAAGCACCAGTAAAATTTTAAGAACAAACCATTTAAACAAATAGTAGCACATTTCCAGATGTTCCTCACAGTTTGATAGGGCAACAAATATGAAACTGCTGCTCAGTAAATGGTGGTGCCTACACCTGCTGCTTAAATCAATGGTGGTATTGCAGAAACTGAAAGTGTCAAACACTGTCAGTATTTAGGTTCCAGGTGTGACCTGTACAACTACAGATTTGTCAGCTTTATCTGATTTTTTGTGCCCAAGCAAATAACATACAGTTAGTAGATCTAGGAAGACCAATAGAGAAAGTCCTGCATTATGTTCCTAGGCAGAAGTATTTGAGAGGCAGTAAGAAAAAGAACGGCCTTCTCTTCACAATAGTCCTCTCACCAGAGCTTCCTAAAGAAAATCAGCTGTTATGGAACAGGAAGAAATGTTTTCATACACTGGTTCAAAGGGGAGAGATAAGGTGCAGGAACGCTTTTAATAATAGAGTTTCCTAAGAGGATCCTCTAGGGACTGATACTGGAACATAGGTATTCAACATATTTATACATGATCTGGGAAGGTGAGTGAATGGCGGTGTAAAAAAAGTTTTCTCGATAATATCATTCAGAAAATTTACTTTAAAAACTGAACTGCCAGCACAGCATGCAATTCATATAGGAATAAAACAGTCTGAAGTGGACAATGCTATGGATAATCCTCCAAAATTCCATAGCTGTGCTCATGAGCGATCTGAAAGACAAACATAATGTAAAGAATTATAGCGAGGTTAGTAATTATTGGAAGGCTACAAAACAGAAAATACGGTCATGCCATTTTACAGGTTTGTGCTACTCCTCCCAAATACTGTGTGCTGTTCTGGCCATGCTCTCTGCATAAAGAACACTGGTGAATGGCACAATGTTTTGTTAAACAAAAGAATTATTGAAGGGCTGAGTTGGTCTCTGTGTGAGGAGAAAATCAGAAGTTTTAGAATTCATTCTGTAAAATATGACTGACATGCCCATACAGCCACAGATGGAGCAAAAATGAGTAGGAAATGATATTGTACACTATTTCTTGTGAAATAAGAATTAAAGTTTTCTAATGAAATGATCAGATGATAGATTTTAAACAAACAAAAGAAACAAAAAAAAGAGTAGTTTTTCACATAGCTTGCCTTTGTGGATCTCACTAACACAGGCTGCTGTAGATAGCAAAAGTAAAATTAATTGAGAAAGAGATGTGAATTATTTCAAAAGAAATCCATACTGGTTGCTGTTAAACATGTTGGATGGGAGGTTCTGAGAGACTGAACCACTGAATCACAACCTAGAAAGCTCTGCTGTGGAGTGGTCCATTTGCCCTGTCCTTAGATGCCTTTGCTAAGAATCCACATCGGACGGCCAGTGGCTGGAAAAAAGCTGCTGGGTGATTTGGTCTCATCCTCCTACTCACTGTAGTAACTGGGATCTCTGTTACTATCCTTCGGTTTGTGATCAGCTGATATTTTTGGGAAATGCTAGCAAGACATGGCCAATTATTCACTGGCATTAAGCTCTTTTGTGTGTGCATATGTGTACAAATTAGTTTGATTTCTTCCAGTGTATTTGTTAATCAGGTTTAATTAGCTTGGGTGGACTCCTGCTACCATTTTTCATACAGCGTCAGAAAGTGGGCATACTGGATTTTGCTTTGCCATGAGTTAGAACCTCTTAAATAGTATAGATTTACCCTAAATAATTCTTCCTCTGTTTAAAAGCCCTGTTCTAAGATGGAAAGTGACTTAATATATTATTGTTGGATCTATTCCATGAATACCCATGACTTTCTTGGCCTCAGTATCATGAATATTTTATTGCATACGAGAACACTCTCTACATATTATAGAGAGCCCGTTTTTCTGGCTGAATCTGGCAGGTGACTGTGCTTTTGCTGTTTCATTACAGTTATTTTTACTAGTATTATGATAATGCTCAGAGCCCCCATGTGGATTAAAGCCCCATGATGTTAGGTGCTTTAGCAGAACTAGAAGACTTTTCTGTCTGAAAATGCTGATAGTCTGAACAGGTAAAATAGGCAAAAGTGAGAAACGAAAAAGCGTAGCAGAGCAATGAAGTGACTTGCTCCCCACTACAGAGCGTGTTGATGATAGAAATGGGGACAATAACCTTCATTTTCTAACTTCAGCAGCTCTTTTGTTCACTCATTTGATTGAAGATAACTGAAGAACACACCGTTCATCTTAGAAAACTGGGTTTACAGACGGTATTTATACTTACTTTTTACAATTTATTTTTGTATCAGGGAAAGTGGGTTTTGTTATCTCCCCTTTATAGCACACGAGTTGTGCTTACTTATAAAACACTCATGCATAAGACTCTTACACAGTACACTGCAGTCGTTTTCCTTTTTTAGAGAATTAGCATCAACAGGCTTGCAATATGTTTCTTACTGTAGCCAAAATATGTTGTGTTTTTCTCTTTTATGACTACAGATGATGGCAAATCTGTTCTGGTTCAGAAGTATTGCAAAGATTTTTTACACAGAGTGAAGGACTTTAAAAATATACATACACATATGTGTATCTATACTGTTCTGAGCTTACCAATTGTCGTTATATATGCAAAATATTAAAAAGCCTTTGCTGATTGTAATATAAAACAGTGACAAAGGGTAAAAGGTGTCAGTGTCTAGAATAATTTGTTCACAGCAAATGTGTCCCATAGCAGTGCTAAAAAAAAATCCCTAGAGGCCAAGTTAGTTTTTGAATCCCTGTGTGAGCCCTGGCATTGCGAACAAGGTACTATGAAAATTTCTACAGATGGCTGCTTAATGTGTAAATTAATCTGACTCAGTAAGGATCATGCTAGTCAGTGGCAGTTATAATTATAGATCAGTATAAGATCTTGCTCTACAAATTTGTACAACCACAAAACTACCATACAGACACACGTTTATTTAAATACTTTAATTATTTACTGTCAGGATTTGTGACACATGTATGCTTCAGCTTGCAAACATTAACTAGGAATGATACATTACAGTGTAGCTAGCATAAAAATAAACAAGGTAGTTTAAAAAACCCCAACGAAACCCCAACCTGCAGGATAAAGTACCAGAACACATAAAACAATGTCATCAGACATAACATATCTCATTGTGTGTTGCTGTCCTCAGGAAGACAAGAGAATAACTCAAGTGCAACATTTTAGAGAGAAAGAAAAAAATTAGGTAGCCTCAATTTGGATGTATATTTACAACTTGAATAGAAAGGTATGGAAAAACGTCAAGGAAACTGATGAAAGTTTATTTAAAGCAAATGTGTTTACAGTTAATGAGATTTGTGTGAATTTTCCACCTTTCTTTTTCCTGAAGAGTTAAGGGAAGCAACAACCTTGAAAAGCTCATCTGTTCTGGTTACTCATGTCGGAAAACAATCCCTGTTTCTCTCTATATCAACATGCACCACAGAACTCACCATGGCAAATGGGCAGCAATTGACAAATACACTCTTCTAATTTTTTTTTTTTTCAATTTTGTAAGAAAAACATCTCGCTTTAATCCTGGTTATAGTCAATTAAATGGAAACCTAATTTAAAGGAAGATAAAGAGAAACAGAAAGGCAGATGACAGCGACAGAAGAAAAAAACAATTTAAAAAATAAAAAAAGAAAAGAAAAATAGGTTAGAGGGAGAGAAAGAAAGATGAGAGGAAAAAAAGAAGGACACTAGGTAAGGTCCATTGCTGTTATACTTCAAAGTGATCATAATTTCCTCACCAGTGTATGCTTTCAGATAGCACTGCAGCAGCATTTCTGCAAGTTTAGGGAGTGAAGGGTACTGATTAAAGTCAGCTCTTGTGCCACTTGAGAGATGTTCAAACTGTACACCTAGTTTATAATATATATAATGTGAAAAATGGAACCTCAGCTCCATTGTGTTTGTCTGAAATGTTAGACAAATGGTAAAAAAGAAAAATTGTTTCAGTGATACACTTAAACTTCAAGTACAAGCATTTGGACATTTTCTGAAGGGTTCATGCTGTGGCTTGTCTAAGCTCCCCACAACCACTGAATTCTTAAATATGTTTACTTGGAAAGGTCAATAGCTGGTTATCCTGTAAACTTTTCTCTAGGCTAGATAATAACAAAGTATTAGGTTTTGCTCATCTTTAGTTGTCAGCCACTCACTAGGAGGTATCCAGTGTGCTCATTTTTTCTCAGATTGTAAATGAGAGGGATAAAAGTGGATCAGAGGCAAGCAGTTGACTGCCTTTTTTTTTTTTTTTCTTAAAGGTTCTGAAATAAAACTGTAAGAAAAAAGGAAGAGACATTTAATTAAGTCATAACCCTCTACAGCAGCAGCATAAAGTGCATGAAGGAGCAAGTGTATTCAGCACACAGACAACAAAGGAAAGAAAAGCTGTTTGTTAAATCAAACAATAATGCATCTTGGTAACGTGAGGTTTTTGTGAGGTTATCACTATTATACAACAAGCATACAAAAGCTATGTTTGTCGAAGGGTTCCTGTTTCCAACCATGTTGTTGTGAAAAAAGACTGTTCTAGAACTCCATAGCAGAAATCACATTTATCTGAACTGTAAGCACTACCAACAGGAAAAAAAAAATAATCCAGCCAAAAACAAAAGAACAAAAACATGGTGGAGTTTGACGGTTGTTGTGTTTGTTTGTTTTTCCCTAAAAAGGTTTAGCACATCTGTTTTCTGGAATGCTTGGTATTTTCTCAAAGGTTTCTAAAGGAAATAGTGTTGGCAAATTGGTCAATGGGTCCAACACTGCCATGTGTTTTAGTACAAGATGGAGAGTTATCCCCTAGACAAGACTGAAGCAATTGAGGTTGGCTGGAGGAAATGGCAAAAGCAACACTTGCTCCTTTAATTGCATAGGCATATTGATCACTGACTCGTCAAGATTGCCCTAAGGGGCGCAGTTGTTAGACTGGAAGATCAGAGATCTGCAACAAGCAACTCAGTATATATATTCTGTCACGTAGACAGAGGTCTGTGATTGCTCTCTCTGGCTCAGGATATCCTTGCTGCATCAGAAACAGCATTGCTGCAGCAATCTCTAGATAAAGGTTAAGCTTGGAGCCTTAAGAAAATAAAATTAATGCCATCAGTAACAAATGCTTGATGAGACCACAAACTCATTCTGGATGGGCTCTGAACTGGCCTGCAGCAATTTAAAGCAACATCACCTGAAGGAGGCTACCAGAAAGTGAGCTTCTTTTCCTAATCGCACTGCAGAACCTGAGTCAGGGGACAGCCCAAGCTAAGAGCGGCTTGTGTACATGGGAATGGGCCGCTCTGCCTCAGGTTTCCCTGGTTCTGAAGCTACTTTACCGTCTGTCTCTGTCAGCGAGGAGATGAGATCTCTTCCTCAGCCTGGTCCATCACTGCTAGATGCTTTTTTCTGTAACATGTCTTAAAGTGGCAAGCAGGTATGCAGTCATCTATGGAGTCTGCTATGTTCCTTCTAACAGATTGTGGCCTGCATGTTAAGGATGGTTGGGTACTATTTGCTATTGGTATATTGGTAACCATGCAAAGAATTTTGAGACTACGAATGAATGGTTTTTATTTGATCTTTATCTAAGTTCAAAGAAAGAAAGTCTATCCTTTTGGCAAAATTTAGCTTCTTAATAATCTACTGCAGCTAAGAAAAGAGGAATTTTATTTTTCAGTGACCATATATTTTTAATTTAATGGTTTTCTAAAATAAACTTACAACTTAGAAATTGAAATTTGAATCTAATTCAAGACCAGACTTTTACCTTTTTAAAAAAATCAGTTATTTGGTCTGATTACATGTATAAGTTAACAGGAATTGATTGTGGTTCCCTTAGTGGATGGGTTTCTGATGAGAATGTTTAAATACTTCAGCATTTGTTTTTCCTGAGCATTCTATAATAATATGATTATTAGAAATGTTGACAGTATTCTACTGATAAAAAATGCCAGATCTGGTCCATAGTTACCATGTCTTGGCTACAGAAGAAAGAATAGATGTTTAAAAATAAAGACACAGACAGTTGGAAGAGAAGTCATAATAGAGTATGATACTGATTTCCCTCTTCTCCTAAGCATTTATGGATTCCTACAGAGGATTCTTCCCCAATTTTCTGCTGCAAGGCAGTGTCTAGCATACCATGTATAGTTAATTAGGTGAGCTAAATAGTATGCAAAGATTAGCATAAAGAACATTTAACCATGTCTGCCATATGTTCAATTGTGCTTTATTGTAAACATGGAGGAATAATTACATAGTATCTGGCATACTCCACTATTTCTATAATTTACATAGTAGTACTGCAATAAAATGATGTTAATAACCTGAGACAAACCCTCTAAAGTAACGAAAGTCACAGGTCAGGACTGAAATTTTAATCCTAGTAGCAACAGGGATCAAGCCAATACTATGGAACAGTTACTTATTTAAATACCACATTCGATCCTTACCTGAGAGTTTCCTAGTCTATACAAGTAATTTCATACTTCTGTGGTAGTATGGAGGGTGTTTTTTTTCAGCTTATGAATTTATCTTGGATTGCATCATTTCTTTGTGGAATACTTTTTTTTTTGGAGTTACTTAATGGACTTTTCTAAAATGACGTTAAGAGACAATTCCACTGCTAGTGCATGGTCTATGGTCTGATTACCACAGGGTCTGAAACCTCACTGATTCAATCTCAGATGTCACAGATTTGTTAATTAGGCTCCAAATAATTAGGCTCCCTTAGGCCTTCTGGTTTTGGCTGGAGTAGTGATAGGCACTGGTGCAATGTAGTTAGGCAGGCGGGACCAGAAGGCACAATCAATGAGTTATACCCACAATGTTTTCTGCAATAATTACAAGGAATTATTTTTGTTGGATGAAGTTTTATACATTGCATACATGTAAAATTGTTTCCAAGAGGGACCCAGAAACATACCACCAGGGAGCCAAAATACCCCCACCATTACCCCCAACCTAGAAAAGCTACAGAAAAAGCAAAGCGAGGTCACAACTGTAAAAGCCATCACAAATGTTGTTGTCACAGTATATAAAGTGGAAAGCTTTGAAATCTTCAGGGTGAAAGTTAGAATAACTTTTGATGCTCTAGACACCCTCTTTGAATTTATTTCCCTCAAGCTAAATTGTTCTGTTGCACCTCAGCTAATACGTTCAGATATTTCTTAATATGGCTCTTCCTTAAAAGGCTGGGAAAAATTAGAATGTGCATTTATAAAAGAGATTTTTAACACTGTAACAGTGAAAGGCCAAATCTATCTGGTCAAAACAGAAGTAGATATGTGAAATTCAAGAAATTCAGACTCATTTTTAACCTTTGGTTAAACTGTCTCCAAATACATTTTTGTCTTTATGGAGAAACTAATTAATATGGTACTAACACCTCCCTTCAGTGCCAGCACTGTACCTCTGGTACTTTATACCTTGTAGAAGTTCATTAAAAGCTTTTTGCCCATAACCTGCTGCAGCTTCTGGGGCATGCTGCCACTGCTTATGGAATCATGTTCTTATGGAATCATGTTCTTGGTATTGTGATCTTGCTCCTCAAGCAAAATGAAGCTAGAATAATTATTTTTATCAGTTTAACTAAAACCTGAGTACCACTAGAAATATCTTCAGTTTCTTTAATTTTGTGTACTCTTCTGGGTGGATAACATCTGTTGTATGCACAGTTACATTTTTTTCATGTACTAGGGAAAGAGAGAAAGAAGACAAACCACAGCTGGTGAGATACAGGATGCTTTTGTTTGCTCTTTTGCTGGCTCTTAAACTAAAAATAAAATCACTTATGCAAGCTTTCCTGCATTGTTCCTGAGCTGTACTTTGTTTTAAGCATCTCTGAATTTTCAATACTGAACAGACCACTCTGCATAAGTAGAAATCGAAAAACTTACTTTTAAAGATACCAGAGTTCACATGACTCCATTCTCTCTCCCTGTCCTGCATTGCGTTATGACAAAACCAAAATTCCCGTAGAAAACTGTAAGGATAGCAACTGGGAGGAAAGACCTTCCATGGAAAAGCCAGCACCACGACCTTGACTTTCTCCTTTCCTGCACCACACTGAGAGGTCAGTGCTGAGCCAGGTACAAGGCAGCTCAAAGCAGAGAAGAGTTAACAGAAGACCACAGGATCACATTGCTCTGTCCTAGTCTGCTTCTTGAACTGACCAAGTGCAAAGTACAAAACAGGACTGAACAAAACACACCAGTTTAATGTAATACATTGCTGATCTTCTTCTGCTCAATCAGAAAATTCACATTGTCATGGGTAGAAATGCAGACCACTGAACGGGACAATAGTATAGATGTTAGGTTGGCGATACTTCTTTAATATGGCTCAGACCAGAAGAGATTTTTGGTTTACTAGCAAATAGATGTGCAACTGTTTTCACTGAGGCAATTATGAACAATACTGAGCATATAAAAGTACTAAAAATATTTTTAGAAGTGACTGTATGTGCTCTGCTAGGACTGCAGAATTATAATTTACTACGTACCAAAAAAGAACACAGCAAACATTGCCTCACATACTCAGCTTCTCAAGTTTATACCCTGCATTTAAATATTCTGCATTTTATTGGAGCTATTGGTACCAAAACTTACACATTATAAACCAGAAATGAACTTAGGCTTTTTCCTTTCTGCTGTTATATCTGTGCTATTCTCTAGCCTGTGTATGGCCCCTTACTTCAACTATTTATGGTTTTAAAGACTTTTCTAGGTTTCTAGTAATGCTGAGTAGCTGCTTATAAAATTTCAGTTTTTCCAGGGTCTTTTTTTTTTTAATTAGTTCTTCACGACATTGTTCGTTGATGGTCCCATCCACTTCTAGTATGTAATGCGTGGTAAAATAAACCACCATTTTTTCCTCATTTTTCTTATTACAAATGTATTCAATTTATTTTCAAAAATTTCCTTTCATTATTTGGCACAATCCACTTTCCTCATTACACCTGAGTTTTACTTTAACCCACTTTTACATTTTTTCTTTTGATAAGACACAACATATTTTCCCTATTTGCCACAAATCTGATTTGGCATTTTCAGAGGGAGAAGGACCATGCAGAAGAGTTTTCCAATAGAAGTGGGAATTAAATTCTTTAAATCCTTTACTTATTCTTCCCAGAATGTTGATTGCCAAAAATAGTTCAGAACTATTATAATGCCTCCTCTTATTTATTACCTAGTTGCATGTCTAAACCCTCACTGACACTTGCATAACTTTTATTCCCATGGGAGCTCAGACCCATGCAGCATTATGAAACAGATGCTGAATTCTCCAGAATCTTCCAAGAAAGTTTAGAACTATTGTTTGATTAAATAATATGATCCATTAAATCTCGTTGTCTCTTCTTTCTCCAGATTTTGCCTTTCCTTCATATCCTTTTATTCTCTTCCATTTAAATTCTGTCTCCTGTCTTTTCTTGTCTTCCATCAACCCTTCACTTTCTATTTTCAATTCTAATTTTTCGCTGCCATATTTCCCAATTCCGCACCACTCTTCTGTTTAGCTTAAAATATCTCCTGAGATTTTTTTAACCTTTAATTTTAGTTTCCTTTCATTGTCCCAGATCAACTAAAACTCAGGATGCCAGTCCTTCTGTATAAGAAAAAAGAAAAGACATTTTCCTTCATTTCATCAGCCACTCCCGTGAGAGAGAAGAGTGAAGGCTGAAATTAAGAAAAGGGAAAGGCAGAAAGAATGAAACCTTTATTACATTTACATTTAGTAGTTAGAGGAAAACACTGAGGGAAAAGTGCCACTAGACTGATACAGATTTTAAGGAAATTAGTCTGTGGAATCTTGTACCTTTCACAGACTAAAGATGCACCACTTCTTTCCCCCATCAATGCAATGCAAGGGAAGTGTAAAAGATTTAATCCTTGACATGGCTCTGATTAGAATTTACTGTAAAAGTGATTCCAGAGCTTTCAAGCAGTTTGGCAGATGACTCAAGGAAAACTGTATATGAAACCAGTGAGAAACAGCAACAGGAAATCTACATTAAGTCAGATAACATGACTCAGGGTTTTAATGAAAAGAGTTTGGCTGGATTCCTTTTTTCTTCACTAGGCAGATGACTCTTGCATTAATAGTTTGAATTAGGATGGAAATGTTAAAATATAGTGCATTACTTGCCTGTTTCCTGGCCCTAATTTATGACAGCATCAATATATTTCAAAACTATTTCTCCTCTGACATTAAAATAAAAATTCTTTCTGTTTTATAAAACAAAATTCATACTTGTACTGTACTTAACCAAATTCTGCTCAACTTAGTTCCAGGTGCTATTAGAACTCAGAGTTATACTTTGCAGATATCACTATACTTTTTTATAATTAGGAATGGCTTTGATGTTTTCAAAGTTGCTTGGGGAATTAGGATGACAAATTCACATTCATTTTTATGGGAGCTGGACAACTATTTAACTTGTTTTTACATAGCCGAATGTTTCATCCTTCCAGTTCACCAAGAAAGAGAAAATAATTAAAAAGCTTCTGTGTGTCCATTTATCTATTACTCCTAAGAACTGGCTTCTAATACAGTTTCAAGCCACACACATAGCATCTAAGTTTCTATTGCACTTATTTTTTCATACACCCCTGGATACATGTGGCTCAGTTACAATTGTAGTTATTGAGACATCTTTCTAGGAGTCACTAAAATAACTTTGACTTGATCACAGAGGTTTTCTATCACTGTTGATAGTTCAGTTTTTATACTTAAAAGATGGATTTTTATGGAGCATCTAATGGGTATCTTTTGTCTAGAGTCATTGAAGGGTACTTCCTAAGTCCATTGAGGAGTTACATCCAAAACAAATAACTGGACTTACGCAAACATAGTTTTCACTAATGGAAAAAAGGAAGGGGCAGAATTATTCAATGAGGAGTAAGACCAATCATGTCTGTTTTCTTACAGACATCTTGCATCCCAAAAACTATTTTGCAATGACTCTGTATTCTACCTATTCAGAGCACCTCCCTTCAAAATCCTCTTATCTGTCAGTATCACGAAATCCCTCATTACTGGTTGGACTAGAGGCAGTTTACATTTTGCTTCATTTCAACCTGAACATGTGCATATCAGGGTAGCACTGATTTAGCCAGAAAGGCAACTAGAGCAACTTGTCCCACAGAGGAATAATGTGGGTCTTGCTTAACAGTATATTTTACTTGTAGGAACTTTCAAAGATAAACTTTGCCTTTTTGCTAAACACTGAAATTGGCCACCAAGTTCTGTAACCATTGGGAAACCTAAAGGAGAGCTGGCAAAAACACAAGAGAAGTGCACAAGACTAATTTTTCAGTGAGCAGAACTGAAAAATCTCACTGTTATCAGCATTACAGCAGTATTTGTGAGGTCTTTGTTTGCAACTCCAAAAGAATCTTCTAATATTATCAAAAAATATATTTGCATACTAAATCTGGTGATGCTTTAGCATTTATAAACATTTCATCGTAGTGTTTTTAAGTTAAAAGTTAATTTCTACTCCAAATAATTCAAATATACATTTTACAATAAAGAAGGAGAAAATAAAACCCCTTGCTGGCAAATTAAATTCAAAGCGTTTTCAAGAAATGGCCATCACCCAGTTTCAATTCTATATGAAAAGATGCTCAAAGAACTCACAGTTCACTATCATGAACATTAATGGCAATGCCGATTAGGAGTTTCCTTCCGTCTACATTAGAGTAAGCTGTGATGATCCACAGTCAATTTCAGGACTAAGAATTCCCAAATGGTCTCAGAAAAGATAGGAAGGACATAAGTTTAAATCATTTGCCTATACTGAGCACAATCCTACTGACTTTAATAAAACAGATCAGTCACGCTTGCCACAAGTAGAGATAGACCAAAAGAAAATAAAGCTAAAAATACCAAGGGGAAAAATGAAAGAAGAAAAAAAGTTGTTAAATCTTTTAAAATATTCCATCCAGTTTCCTTGGATTTTTTTTTTCTTTGAAGTCTTGCCTTAGTGACAAGGCAAATATTTGTTTATAATATATGATAAATTGGGAGAATCTATAAATGTGATCATACACAAAGTATGATGGAATTAGCTGTTCGGGCACTGCCTATCTTGGATAGGCAGAAGATTGTCCACTTCAACACAGAACAGTTACATTTTCTCAGCTGGGAGCAGAGCATTATATGTAATGCTACATTCTTTGGAAGTCCATTTCCTAAGTTTAGGCACTGTGGATCTCATCAGTTCTCTGTGAAGCAGATACAATAAGGTATAACATGGTCATGACCATCCCAGTCCCCACTTTTTATCAGTAACGTTAACTAACTGAATGCCATAAACTTCAAATAAAGCAGCAATGACAGCAACAGTCATTCTCTACTGGATAAAGTTGATATTTCTACTCTTTCGGTACATTAGCTTCTATTGAAATGCCACAGAACATGCACAGAACTGGTGAAATTTCACAAAAATTACTTATGCAAGAACCAACATAAAAAAAAGACAGGGAAGGTGACAGTTGGCAGTTAAAAGATATATAAAAAGGTTTGCTCTGAGACAAGTAGAAACAAATACCTATAGAATTTATATGGTTGTACATAAGTCAGACCAATTCTATTCAAGAAGCAAAACAAGGAATATCTTCGTGGGTGGCCAAGACACATAGACCTGTCCTTCACTCCAATAGATGGCCAAGAATCCTAAACAGGAAAGCATAGAAGAAAATAAACAACTTGTGAAAGTGAGCAGTAGCAGCTGGAATCAGGCTGTTCCTAGCCCTTTAATAAATCCAAGATGTAAATAGCTCAGAAGAATAAATCTCTAAGGCAGGGGTGTCAAACTCATTTTCACCGGGGGCCACATGAGCCTCGCGGTTGCCTTCAAAGGGCCAAATGAAATTTTAGGACTGTATCAATGTAGGAGTAGTTACATTACCTAAAATTACATTCGGCCCTTTGAAGGCATCCACAAGGCTCATGTGGCCCCCGGTGAAAATGAGTTTGACACTCCTGGTGTAAAGCAAGAGTGACAGGTACATGGTTAATACTTGAGTCGCCAAAGTGAATGTGTAACAACTTAAAGCACAGCGTGCCAGCACAGGCAATTCAGGGCACTGAGAACAGCGGGAATTTGCTTTTGTTGGGAAGAGAGAGATTACTAAGATTAGCATTACATAAACTATTAATCATGCTTTTAAAGGATGGAGGAACTTTATATTTTAAAATATTAAAATAAATATTTTAAAATATTGATAGTGAGTAATTTTGATCAAAATGTGATAAAATACTGAACTGCAAATATAATATTTTCAGTAATTCCCTTTTCTGGTTAGGTTAGAAAGCCATAGTCAAGAGGAGCTGAGGGCTTAATTCACTTGAGGTAATCTAATCTAAAAGACCACCTTTGATCTCAAGATGTTGATATTTGTACTTTGGTCCTGGCCAGAAGTAGGAAATGAAGTGTGACAGTGAAAAACAAGTCAATGTAGTACAAAGCTATTTTGAAATTTGTGGGGGAATTAAGAAAAAAAGGTTTACTGTAAGCTTTTGGCGACAATTCAGATTCTGCTCTTATTTGAGCTAAAGCTGTTCACCCATCTGATATTGGAAAGTGATATTTTCAGGATGAATAGCAGAATGTACCTGCAAGGAACATTTCCGACATTTTTGTAATATTAAGAAACATTTTATAAGTGATTAGGGTTCAGTTAGTAACTATTCAACCTAGGCTTTTTGGTTGACTAGAGCAGACTGACTATTTGAACTTCTAAGAAATACAGATGGACAAGGTCAGTACATCTCTGTTTTTCATCCAGGCAGTCAGGTGGAAAATTAGCCAAGTGAACTCCATCTGTCTTTTTTTTTTTTAATTCTTCTTCCTCTTTTTTTTTTTCCCCCCCCTTTTTTTAAAATTCCACCCCCCCCCAATTAGGTTTGTGATAAAGCTTTCGGCTTACTTTTACTGTTCTTTCACTCTCAGCCTTTCTCTGTAGGCTGGTATTGTCCTATCATGGCATTCCACCAAGTTCTTTCTATACTTTTTGTGCCACTGGCTACAGACTTTAAATTGGAGTCATTAAGAAGTTGTTGTGTAGTTTTTAGACATATGACCACCAATGTAAATGTCAGGTTACCCATCTCTAAGATAAACTGCTGACTTATACTTTGTTGAGGATAAGCCTGCATAGACCTTGCTTGGAATTCTTCAGTAGAAAACACCCCTACATTGACACAAGTTGTTCATGCAAGTGTGAAGCTGGATGAATTTAAATCTTTCAGCCATAAATGGAAGAAAGGCTTTCTTCTTTTTCTGGCCCTACACTTGGACCAGAATATATGATATACAGCAGTGAGGTGGCTCATGTGAGACTGAGAAAATGAAGTACCAATTCCTTATTTAAACAGAAAAAGACGTTGAATCATTATGTCCCACAGGCATTTTCAAATTATTTTGAGTAACTGCCATTTTATGGTTCATGATCATTCTCTGTGCTCCTCCCCACTTTCTCCTGCTTTTTCTTTATTTCATTGTAATGCAGAATTGATTTTTTTTTAATGTCATATTTAGTATGGAAACCTTGCTCCTAAGAATGCTAGTATCTCCACCTACAGATATTCTATCAGACATCACATTTAAGAAATTCTTAATTTAAGTACAAATTCCACTGAAAAGGGCTACATATTTTCAAAGCTAACGTACAGATAATATTTTCCAACTTCAGGTTGTGGTGTCATAGAATCCTTCAGAAATAAAATCTATGTTAGTTATTACTATTTTTTAGGAATCTGCACTTAGGTAGCCTCACCTATATTTCTAGGAACATTCTCCATTTGGAGTATTTTTTTCTTCTTTAAATGACTATAGAACTATTTCTCTTCATAGACAAATATACAAAAAGAATACCCATAAAAGACAATAATGAAATACCACATAAACACCATCCATTTTTGAGCTCTACTTTAGAAAAATAACATTGAGCAGAGTATAACTATTAAAAACAGACAACAGAACTGTATTGATCAAATTACTAACTTCACAATTTATCATAAGGATAGCGCTGATACACAAGCTATCATTTTTCTGGTAGATTATAATATGGAGTGTTTTAGTGACAAAAATTTTAATTGGTGTATACCTGTTGTGAAGAGTAGAAATTAACATCATAATTAATGAGTGCAATAAAAATCTAGACGACATATTGACAATGTTTCGCATACAGTTTCTCACTAGCTTTTTACAGGGAAGGAACTTGCTACTTTAATTTGAATTTTGACATATTTTTAAAGTTCCTGGCTCCTAATATCAGAGTTGTAATTGTTCTACTTTTATGCAGAGCAAATAAATAGTTACAAAAAAAAGATACTCAAGTGTCACTCTAAGTGTGATCTAGAATAACTTCTGTGTATCAAAAATGTCAATTTTCAAAGTGCAATATCCCCAGTGAAAGCCTGGTAAGGAACCTTTTCCAGAGGTGCAAAGATGCCATTTTAAACCTGCAGGGTTTTAAGATCAAGAGACTTCAGACTATCCCACAGCATAACCTGCTTCTGGCCTTGAACACGTACACATTTAGTGAAGTGATTTCAAATTTCTCGAAAAGGGGGAGAAACACATTGACTGAACTGCTTTAAAAAGTAACTTCAAATTTCTAAGAGGTTGCAAGCTTGCATTAGGTTCCAGACGAATGTGCTTACATACAGGATTAGGAGGCTAAGGTGAATCAAAAATAATTTGCAACATTTTATGTCATGCTCTAAAATTTCTTACACGATTATTTTCACCACTGTGTTTTGTGATTGTTATTGCCCTTTACACTCATCTACACACAACACCATAGGTCCTCTTCTCACATATCGAAAGAAAAAGATGTCCCAGTCTCAGGATGAAAGTCAGCAATATTTCTTAATTAGACGCAATCAATACAGTTTTGATCCACCAGAAACACCCGTGCTTCTATGGTTCTCTGTTGTGCAACTTCAGAAACAAACAGCCAAACTCTTCTGCCTCAGGATTTAAAGAATCATATCAGTTCAACAGAGACAATCTAGAAAGCGTGTTTGTGTTTCTAGCCAAGAATGTTGCCTTATTACCTTGCTAATATAAATCAAAATTCAGGGAGGCAAACGGAATCTAAGCACAATAGGTATCTTGCCTTATAGGAGAAGAAGTTTTAAACTTAGAGAAAGTTATGTTCTTCATTGTATGCTTAAACTTTTGTTGCTCTATACATTAAAATATGCACGAATCTGTGCCAATTTGTGCCATAGCTTACGGGAAAGAACTAAAGCAAAGGTTTCTGCTTGCCTCTGCAATGCATGCAGGTGACCCCCATGCATTTGTTTAACAAAAAATACAAAAACATGTCAAAGGCACTGCTCCAGACTAACCAATGAACAGATGTTTAGGTTTCAGTTCTTATAAAAAGACATGTTTAGAGAACGTGATTGGGACAGCAGCTATATATGATACTGTCTTGGGATGAATCCAGACAGAGCAGGAACAGAAATGGTAACTAATGCCTCTCCTTTTCCTGATTTAATTAAAGAATAAGTTTGGAGATATGCGAGTTGAGAATATTTTTAAGGGCACAATTTAAGGACAGTATCATTAAAGCCATCAGGGTACCAGATGGACATTTTGCCTCACTATGGATGGAGTAACAAAGATGCTTTTCTTTCCTTGTTGACTGCTAGTGTAACTCTGGGATTCTGCTATCAGAAACTGTGTCTTCAGGAGCTGCCTTGCAGAAGCTCATTATTTAAAAATATCAGGTTGCACTCAAAAAGACATGGGAAAAGCACAGATATTGTTAATATTTTTACAAACGCATTCATCACAAAGTATGTGTCTCAATCTACTGAGTATTCCTCAAGCTGAACCTTCAGCACTATCTGCCTCATTCTGTTGAAATGTAGTCATCTCTGATAGCACCAGTGAAAAAGGACTTTTGACAATTTATTACAAGATTAGAAACAAATTACTTAAGCCTATCAGCATACCTCTATGATGGTTTTGTCCAGTCTGCATTTTTTAAAGATCAAACTTTTTGCTCTCTTTATACATGTATAAGTAAATTTACTTAGGGAAAAAAATGAAGAGGTTTTATTTCTGTTTTAAGTTTAAGAAATAGCTCAGTCAATTTTTTAAAATTTAAATATGTTGCATAAAAATAAAAAGAGAAAATTAAAGATATTGAAGGTGAACTGAAATTATCAAACTATCTAAAGTATTTTGACTGAGGTAATTTAAATTGTTTTTTAAATGTTTGATTTACAGAAAATTCAGACCCACCTTTTGTTCTAACAAGACAGGAAAACCTGAGGCCTCAAAAATCCTTATGGGACTGGAAAATACCTTCCTATCCAGATGCAATTTTAAATGAAAAAGGCAAGAAATAAGCACCAAATTATATTTTTAATGGCAAAAACTACTACTTTCACCTGGAATTATGAAATCTAGGGGGAAACTTCCCACTGGATTAGCAGTTAAAAATATCAGGCTCCTTAGCAAACTTGCAGTACAATAATCTCACCTTCAGCTTTAATCAGAAAAAGCACATACTTTATTCCATCTCTATTCAGAAAAAAATATCACTTCTATAAAAGCAGTGTAAAGTATTTGTCCAATTTATATGAAGTTCAAATGGATTCTGAAGCTACTGAAATGCCTATTACTATCTGTGTCGTCTGAACTTTGCATTAATACAAAAAAAGTGGAATTGACCTTTTTTCCATACATGGGACATAACAGTTTTTTCATTTGTGTTTTGACAGTGAAACATTCTTCTTTGAGTATATTATTTTGGAGGACATAAGCAATCTTTGATTATAATACAGATGAAGAATCACATTAAAATGTGCCCTTTTAAAAGTCTCAATGTATTTATAAGGAACCACCAGCTATTATCAGAAGCCTCTGAACTCCTGCAAAACAGTCTAATACATGAAAGTCAACATTTAATGTGCTATAGTCTCATGTTTCTGTGCAGTAGCTCCAAGGAAATCAATTTTTCAGCTCGAGGGTGTTTCGATTTGGTGCAGTTCTGTAACACTCGTAAATGTTATCCAGAATGCCTTCAAAAATAACACAATTTAATAATCACAGATGTTCCCACTCTGTCTTCATAGCACTGTTATAATATCATGACAATGAGATTTATCAGATTTCATGGTACCTACAATATGCACAGAGCTATTTTTGGCAAGGTTTTAATATGACTAAAAGTGAATAAACTCAATTGAAAAGTTTTAGAAGATTTTGCATAAAAGTTTTGTGATATTTCAAAAAGAAATGCTAACCCATTCACATAGCTAAGATAGGATCAAATTACAACCATGTGATAAATGTTGCGTTTGTGCTCCAGGATATTGAAATTTTAAAATGTTCTGAATCTGTCTGGAGGACAAAATGCTTTAGAGTACGAAGCATGCAGGGCTGTTTCAAATGGTATTGACTGCAATTGCTCTACAAAGACTTTTGCAGTTAACATGCTATGGTGTTTTCTCCCACACTTCTCATCATACTTGACATAGATAGGTAGATCTTAAACTTTGGCCTCCTAAGTTGTCAATTTGCCACCGTGAGCCTCTAAAAGAAGTGAGTAGATGGAGATGTTACCAAGTGCTGATGCCTCATTCTTCACATCAGAATGGATCTTTGGAGGCATCCATATCTCCTTACTGACTGCAAGGAGGGTAATGACATTGCAGACAGGCTCAGTTCAGAGGCTAAACACAGCTCTGATGGGTCTGTGCCCTACGATTTAATAGGGAGAGCTTTCCTTGTTTATTCTGCTAAAGCAGTGTTGCAGGCAGGAGAAGGGTTGAGAATCTGTCCCCAAAAGTCTTAACAATCAATAAATAAGAGGAAGCTTTGTGTTAAAGTATGAATCAAGATCTGTACAAGAAAGTATATATGTCATGTTTTAAGCTGTGTTTTGTGAGATAGTGAAGTCGATGATGGTCAAAGATTCTGGGACATCATGATTCTCCCTTATGTGCCTGGAGGCAGAAGGCGCCTTGAATCAGAGAATAGAAAAGTAATGACTGACAGCAAAAAAACAATGCCAGAAAGAGGCATTTACCATAAGACACTCTAGTTCTTTGTCTACAGGTCTGTGCTTTAACTACATACTGAATAAGCAAGGTCAGTCTACATTATCTGTACCCTCCACTTGTTCTTGTTACACAAATAGATCCCTCTAACCTTCACTCCACTTAAATAAAAGCCTTCTACATTCTTTTTATTTTGTAAGGTTTAAAGAGCCACAGCTCTGTGCTTGTATAAACCGCACTTAGAAACCTGGAACCCAGATGATAAAAGCAAAAAGCCATGCATAATATAACATTAATTGCCATTAAAACAATACATCTGTAAGCCTTTCAACTAAATTTCAGGGAAAGCATTTCAGAGAGTATAGCACGGTGCATTGAATTGGCTGTAAACACAAAATTACTAAGAGAATGAAATAACATGAGGTAAACTGTACATAATTTTTGGTTAACTCATCTTTTTTGTTCAACATTTTGAAAATGTTATCAACTGTATAAAATTATTGTTGTTCCAAAGCTCACAGGTTGGCATTTTCAACCAGTCTACTGAACATCTTGCCTTTGATAAGGAATGGAACATTTACCATATCGCGTATTTGTCATATACTTAGAGCTCAATTACCTGTAGAGAATTAACTTTTCTGAGTAGCATGGGAAAACAAAACATACCTTAAGTGTAGTATTCAGTCAATTTTGTCACTCATGGATTATATAAAAGCTATGAATATACAAAAACAATTTTAAGCATGGCTAAGTGTTTGATTCACTCGTTCTATACAGCAGTGCAGGAGCTCATAAGCTCCTGGGTCCAGACATACAGCCCCAGCAGGGTTTTAACTGCAAAGGGGTGTGAAACATAGGCCATTCACCACCTACCACACCATGGTTTTTGTCAGCAGGGAATGCAGACGTACAGACTAGCAAACAGTCATGGTGCTCTCCAGCAAGTCTACTTGTTTGCACTATTGGGATACTGGGATTGGGATTCACTAGAAAGCACCTGACTTGCAGTATATAGGCACAGCCAAACAATCCAGAACTCCTGAAAGAAGAGCACGGTACTTCCACACCCCCTTCCCTGCCAAGTAATTTTCAAAGCAGCATTAACAATATTTTTTACAATATTTTAAAAATGAAACTTATTTTCTGTAACTCTCATTTGCACTTTTGTCTTACCGTAAAATACTGTGGGGCTTTTTTTTCTACAATGTTAAAAAATGTGGAATTTAGTACCTTTCCATCAAATCCACTGGCTGCTTTGCCTGAATAAACTGGCCCAAAGGCCTTTCTCTGGAGAACATTTGCAAAAGATTTATATTTACAAACACTTGTTTTGCTTGTACTGTTTCTACCTGTGAAATTTAGTAAACCTACCACTTGGACAGGCGCTCTGGTAAATAACAATTTCACCTTCAAAATTGTATCAACTCTCCGAAGCGTAACTAAAGATGAAATCCTTTGGGCACTTTTATTTCTTTGAAGCTGCAATTTTGATAGTCTTCTAGAAGCAGGTTAGGTATATTGTGTATCCTTGTGTATATCTCGATGTGTCTCTCTTAAATACCTGTAGCACAATTCCTAATACAGAGAGCTTTATTTGAGCATTTAGGTGGGAACTGAGCCTTTGTCGCTGTTAATGCCAAAGTAACAATTGCTCCTGAGTTGAGCATTCAGCTTGGTTACTTTCTGGCATTTCTGTGATGAAGCCTTGGATTAAGAGGCTCCAGTCTGAAAAGAGTGTCCCAACAGCCACTTACCAGGGTGTGAGGGTTCTACATCATATATGCAACTAGTATAGACTCCTTTATTTTTTTATCCAGTGATCCTGCAAGCTGGTGAAACCATTGATACAGAAAGGTAAGTAGACTGCACACTTTTTGAGAAGAGGTCTTACAGTCAGACTGATTCCCCACAGACAGCAACTATTAGACACCAGGTGAGTGCTGTTATATTTTGATGGCATAGTGAGACTTCAGTGGCACTGGGTCAAAAGTGTCTTCTCTGGCATGTGTGAAAGGCTGATTAGATGTCATATTTGGTTAATGGAGCAGAACACTTTGTTAAAGTGAGGAAAGTAAACTATCGTCTCTCTGTAGCAACCCGAGATAGGGAGACATGACATATTGTCAGCTATTCAACAAAATTCTCCCTCAGTGCAGCTGCTAGAGGATTTTCTACAGAGGTAAATCCAATCAGTACTGCTAACATCACCATCACTGAGACACATAAAATGCCTCTGCTTGTAAGGCTGGATTCAAGGAATGCTGAAAAAATGGAAAGCCTTGCTCAGAAGTCCCAGGAAAGAGTTTATAAAATATCAAAATCCACAGCACAGATGCTTTGTCTTTTGTTTGCACCAGAGGAGCACTAAGCAGACGAGAGTGTGGTCTTCACAAACTCCTTGAGGAGGAAAGCAGGGAAAGTGGTTGCTACTGTACTCTGTGACAGAGTTAGGCCTTCCATGGAACTGGTATTTGACCTTGTAAATACAGAAAAAAAATACATATCTAAGGTGCAGAGGTCACATTAAATCCCAACACAAACTGCTCAATTTCAGTTATGATCATCAAGGTCCTTTGCACTTGGTCATTTCACTGTTCTGCAATACCTTTTATTCAACCTAATCTTATACAATATTGTGCGCTACACACTGCATGCACTTCATCTCACTTTCTAATACAGTGAAACAAAGCAGCTGTTATCAGCTGCACAACAGTTTACAAAAAGGAAACTAAAACAAGAAAATGAAAAGTAACAAGATGCTGATTACCAGTGTTGCAATTTCATCAGAAGAAAGAGGCAAATGCTCTTCGTTCTCTAGATAGATGGCAGAGGTTTAATGATCAAATAAGTGAATACCTTTACTAACCATTATAAAAAGACCTCAAACCAACTTGTCTCTTTTTTTTTTTTTTCTGTTGGAGCATCAATTCAGTTTTGTCAGAGTGAGTGTCTCAGTGTAATACAATATCTTCTTAAATGTATAGTGTCTTATTGACTGTGCCCACTCTGTATGCCTTCTGTTGCAATTTCTAGATGTTGTTTCTATCATTAAAGCAGTTCTGGGTATCTGTCAGTTATCAACACCGTAATGGCGCTGCCCCCCATCCTGCTCACACCAGCATGCCTGTTAAAACACCAGTGATTTGCCTTCCTCTTAGTTCCTTCAGTGATATTCTCTTCTCCAGCTGTGCTAATTCCTTTGCCATTCTCACTGCCTGCAGCGCTGGGGTGTTTTAGGAGAGGAATGTAGCAACCTGTAAGCTCAATCCATGTTCAACCATATTTAGCTTCCAAATAAACAGTGCTGAATGGCTCTTCTGCAAAGAGGTTTCATCTATTCTGTTTGGCTCAGACACGGAGAGTTGCTTTGGCACTACCAATGAAAGTAATAATTTGACAAAAGGAAGTTTGATTTACCTGGCTCTCATTTTATTTATAGAGACTGACAGTTCTTCTACATTACACAAATGCTTTCTTTATGTTAAAAGTCAGTGACCAAGACCGTGAGTGAGCACAGAAAAATGATCAATCTATTGTTGATAGCATCACCACCTTGGAGAGGATCCAGAGTGACAAGGTTCATTCTATAGAGTGTTATATTAAAAAATGGTGGACCGCTCTGCTCTTATTCACAGATGCTAGCATAGCCTCACTATCTGTACAAGAAAAGAGCAGCAATTTTCATTTTGCTTATCTCTACTTTAAATACAACATATTGCATGGGACCCATTATTTCCAGTCATTTCAGCTTTTTTTTCCCAGTCTTCTCTGTTTCTCATTCTACACCAGACATCCACTTGAACGATATAAGCCATCTGTAGTTTATAAAACACCTTTAAGCTATTGTTTTAAAGTTTTATACCTTTTAATGTTTTCCTATTTATTTCCTGCTGATATCAACACATATGGTGCCAAAAGCAATATTTAGTGGATACTAATGTATTCATATTGAACATTTGATCCAGAACTTTTGCAGATAATAAGCAGAGGGAACATCTGTGAGAAGCAGATAATTTTTAATATTTATGGATATCTCATTTCCATGTTGTAATCCTTAAGATGGGATCTGGTTTGTAAGGCTCTGTACAATGCAAGTAATTTTTCTATATTCCCATCATGGTTAGGTAATGAAGGGAGCAGTACTTCTGAAGAGGTAACACCAAGGAGTTTCTTAATTAACATCAGAGAAAAGAGCCTCACCATTTCTTGAATGAAATACAGAATAACTGTACAAAAAGGATGATCTTACACATTTTAAAACTCTCAGGATGCTCTTTCAAACAGGACAATGTAATCTGGAAGCAGAACTGTACTTAAGAACTAAAGTACAAAGTGAGAATTAACTGGTTTTTGAACTTCCAGATAGACACAGTTTTTATTATATAAACTCTGAGGAGCAGCAATATATTCAAAGCATTATCTCAGCATTATTAACAATTTACAAATCTTGTTTCTTCCTTGGCAATTAAGTCCATCGGTTAAGCCCTTCCTCTGCCAATGGTGTGAAATTCCATACTATTATTTCACTTGGTATGGAAAGCTCATTCACCTGAAGTAAAAACACTTTTGTATTGGAATTTTCTCCTAAAGCTGTAAATGTGAAACTGAAGATTCAGAAATCTGGAGATATTGAAATCTATAGATACTGAATATGTCTAAAAGTGGAACTAGATTGCTACTCATTAATTTATTGTCACATTAGGTCTTCATGGATTTGCAAAAATACATGAGCTGCAAATCATAAATGCCTTGTCTATTTTTTCATTGCCACTTTCAACAACCAAAAGCACACCTGTTGTAAACCTCTTCCTTTTCACTTATAGGCACTGATGACAATTGTTCTACCTTTGCTACCTACTTAATTATGTTTCACTAACAAGAGTAACACTTTGACTAGCACATTATCTTTTAACAATTTTAAAGAATGAATCATGAATCAAAAACCAAGATGACAATCCTATTTTGTGGCAGCTCCCTGTAGGCCCGTATGTTAATCAAACATATTTAATTTAAGCTTTCTGATAAAATTTAGTTTTCTGATTAAAAAAAGTGAGATCAGATTCTCTTATTTGTTTGTTGACTTCAGCAATTCAGGATGGATTTTTGCACTCAGGACATGTCTGTGATCTTTTGCCGGAACAGACCTAAAATTAGTATTCAAAGCCAAAATGGGCCTGTTTTAGCATAGATGAAACAATTCACACTCGGAGCTTGAACTTAGATTACTTTTCATCTTTGCCTACCAATTGGGACAGAGAGGTGGCCAATTTTTTACACTAAACAGCTTCCTAACAAATTTTTCAGTGAAATCAACACATCTGTGAATGAAATAATGTATGGGTAAAATTCTTATAGATGATAGTGAAACCAGCTGTCTCTTCTGCACCAGTGCAATCTCCATTTAACAACAGTGAAAATGACTTGGCAAACTCAGGGCATCTCATTGCCCTTTACTGTGCCCAAGTCTGATATCTTCTTTAAAATAGTACTATTTCAAATAGTTGTCAGCCTGAAAATTGTAATGAAACATACGGATATTAACAAACCATAAAAACCCCCAAAAACCAACATCAGTAAGTTATTCAATGAAGCAACCATGCTACATGGTACAAACTTCATATACCTGTGTGGATAACTGTGAAAGCTTGATGATCCTTGCTGAACCATCCTGTGGTGAAATATATATATTGCCTTACAGACAGATACAGACTTTTCTGAAAATCAAATGGGTGGAGGTGAATCTTCCCTATTTCAAGAAATGTTTCAGTACTTGTGAAACAGAAGAGGCTGCAGTACAAAAAGGGAAGAATTCCAATTTGTACAAACAGGCTCATTGACCCAAAATCTCCTTTAAGTCACATTTGCAAAGGCCTGCAACTTGGAAACACTAAAACCACAACTAGAACACAGTGGTGAGGATCCAAACTCGAGCAAACAAAGGCTGAGATGCAGTAGAAAGTTTCTAAGTTTGCTTCTCACACTCTTAACAGCTGCCCTGTCACTCACATGAAGCCTGAGTGGATTAGAAGGATTATCAAAGGCAGTATGCCTCCTATTCTGCTTCAAAGCTAATCAAAATTGGGTATACATGCAGTTATCCAATGCCAGCATCAATCAGAGTGTGACTGACACCCCCTGAACCAACTCCAGGACATTGCCCTATTGAGCACTATGCATCACAAAAATCCCCACTCCCATGAGACTCACCTGGACATAAAAGTCTCTAGCAACTCAAATTCAGATCAGGTTTTTAAAATATATATGACCGAAGCCAGGTTCAATTTTCAGCAAGAATGACACATACTGAAATATGCCGCTCTCGACGAACAGCTGAGATTTCCCAGGGATACCATCTTTTCAAACACCAACCTAACTGGATATTGCTTATCTTAGGAGATCAAATGAGTTTCTGCTCCTGGTGGCATACCTCCAAGTAAACATGTGATACACAAAGGAAAAACAACCACCACCACCACCAAAAAAGGACAAAAAAACCCCAAACACAAGCAAAAAAACAAACACAAGCAAAAAACCAAACAAAGAAACAAAAAAACCCACAAAGGCACCAGACCTTAGACTACTGCAGAACACTCAGTGCCTGGTACGTGCATATGAATGTGTTTAGAATGCGTTTCAGCCTTGGCTTCATTTCAGGTTTATTCAGAATTTCTTCCAAAGTTTCAATTCAGTGTCAGTATCAGCAGCTCCTCTCCACATCTCCCTTTCACAAAGATCTCAAAAGACAGACCAAATCTTTAGAAATGTATTCTGACCCTAACCATTACCAGGAAACAGAAAGGAATGCATCCATTTAAACAGTTACAATGAAACATGCAATTAACATTAAAGGAAAGAGGCAACAAAACAGCTTACATTAAAGGACAAAATCCTTATGACATCTGCAGAAAGCCCACAGTAAAAGTTAAACACCCACACATTCACGAAAATAACAAAGCCTATAAAATCCTGTTTATAATTCTGAATAATATCAGGAAAATAAAATACATAAGAAATATTATTACCAAATATTGAAGTCAATCAACATGTGGCTGACATCAAAGATTGAGGCAGTTAGAAAAGCAAGCTGAAATGAAAATTGCAATGCAAAACCAAGGAACATTAACAACTACCAGAATAGATCAAACAAGAAATCTACTGAGAAATGTAGAGCTAAAATGCATTGAACCAAGCAGGTTTCTAAAGCGTCCACAAATGTCAACCACTTAGTGTTGCTGCATTGTCACTAGTTCAGTTGTCTTGTCAAGGGAGAGGATTATGTTTCTTTCCTTCATTAGAGAATTCATTGGAGAAGTTTCCCTCGATAAATGCTTACCCCAGTTTGTGTTTTCAATATATATTTAGGGATCATCACAGATAATGATCCCATTTATGCAGTGCTGTCACATAAAGAGCAAATGTGATCCAAGAAGACATGCAGAGGAGAAGATAGGGCAAAAAGAGAGTTTTATTTCCTTTGTATGCAACTTTGTTAAATAAAGTACTTGAACTGGCTGTAGTAAGATCACAGTAAAAATCTAGTTTACAAGGCAGGTGGAAATCCTAGAAAGAATATTAAAATGAGTCAGCAAAATGCTGTGTAAGACTAAGAAGTTTGATGAATTCAGTTGGTGAAAAAAAAAAAAAAGTTAAGGCAGTGTGATCACTGTTTACAGGTACTTATAGAAGGAAAAGATTTCCAGTAATGGAAAGCTTTCTATCTTTGATGATAAAGATATAACAAAATCCAGGGATTAGAAGTTGAAGCTAGACCTTTATTTTTTTGTTTTGCCTTCTTGAGCACCATAAGTGAGATTATTTTCTAGGATCATCCAGGCATATTTCATCTAATTAATTTCCTACCATTGCAAGGGCATTAGGGATTAGTTCCAGTCTTCGCCTATAGCATAGTTAAACCTCATGAGGTCTAAAATTCTTTGGTCTAATGAACACCTTTAAGTTTAGAATAAAGCCTTGGTAAAACTTAATGACATGATATACATGATCTGAGGGTCCCTTCTGGCTTCAAACTCCAGGAAACTTTGTAATCATTTCAAACATCATATTTATTAACCTATGCTGTGCTTGATATATAAGCCACCTAGCACAGCTGATCAAAGAGAGGTGTCCCCCTTGAGCCAGGAGCATACTTGAGAGGAGAGAACAAGCAATAAGTGGCAGTTAACTGAAAGAACTTCCCTAAATCCCCGTATCATGAAGCACGCCATTAAAATGTTACTTTGAATCCCTAACAAGCCTTGATCAAGGCAAACTGGATTCTTAGCCCCCAGTACTGTAAGCACGTAATCCTACAAGAGTAGCACATGGGTGCTCATCTGTCTTTGGCCTGAAGTGGGAAAGTTCTCATTATTAGTACTGGGGCTACCAGGAGAGAAACCAAGTCTGTTCTCAGGTCTGAAACATCACGGCTTGAGAGCCGAGCGAACGCGCTCCCTCATACAGTAGTCAGTTGTCTTCTTCAGCAAGGACGTCATGAGCTTTTCTTTATTAGTGTCTGTAAATGAAGGCTGAGTGTTCTAAAAGAGGAAAGGAACTATGTTTTCCAGAAAATAAGAATTGATAGCTGAGTCTTAGAGAAGAGATGGCATGAGAAAGGATGTGATCTCAGAAAATGGACCTGAAAAAATTCTGGGGTCTGCTACTCTCAGAACACCACCAATGAAATACAAGAGAGATAGTATGGGGGATGATATCAGAAAGTTGTGAAAGATTCACTAATTCACTGTTATTTAATAGCCTTTACCAAATACTGCCTACAGTTCTGAGACTTGCAGAACCGGTATAAAACAGATATAACTTTCAAAAAAGAAAATTAAAAATAATAATCTAAAATATGAGTCAAAGTAAACAAATCCTTCATCATAAATGACACTGCATGAAATGAAATTAAATAATAAAATTAAATTAAATGAAAGCAATTATTAAAATGCAAGTAGAAGACTGAGTAATTATCACAGGGCTTCAGGAAAAGCTGGTCTGATCTGATGGTGTGTTTTAGAGTGGAGTATCAGTCCACAAATATTGTTTGTGGTAGGCAACTAAATTTCATTTTTTGTAGAATGTCCATCTTCTCTCCATTTCTGGTCTGGTACTCTACTAGCTACTAGAAAAGTAAATTCAGGACAAAAATATACTAATTTCTGTTATACTGCACCTTCAATATGTCTACATAGCTGCATAAAAACAAGAGAGTCTTCTGTGTTCCCTCCTTCATACTAGTTTTAATTCATTTGGCAAGCTTTCTTTACCAGCAAGCTTTCTTTTGCAATACAATCAGAATAGTGTCTTCTCATGCTCTAAACTGCCTTAAGGGAAAGCAGGCAGAGGGAAGAAAAATGCTGTCATCACATTATTTCATACCTGAAACTATAAATGTAATGAAAAAGGCTACAGAATGAGGCAACAATGGAAAGATGTATATGCATTAAAAATATTTATATACTAATTTTTAATTATGAGAAAGCTAAATTCTATATGAAGCATGGTTTTGGTATGTACTATAGCTAATCTGGATTGACACATACAGAACTCTCGGTTTACAGATTTTTTAGAAATCCTAGATTTCTAATCTAATCCATTTGATAAGATTAATGTTCAGTGAAACATAGGTTTTAATAGGGTAAAGAACAATTATAACATTTAACATTTTATTGCACTCTGCATATACAACAAAAATGAGTGAACATGGCTCTTCAGAAAGACACATAAAGTGAATTTCTCAGTTTAACTATGGTACATTACCAATTTTCATCTTGAACAAACTTTCCCCAAGTGAATTCTGACTTCAACTAAAACCTGACAAAGTGAGAAAATACCCACAGTTCATTCAATAAGGATGAGAACGAGGTCCAGGTACAGCTGTCCACCAATGAAAATGTTTAATACTGCTCCAAACTGTGGCTGCCCTCACAGAACAAATTCAGCATCAGGAATACAGTAAGGACAGCCAGATCTTTATTAGGAAAACTGCTCACAGGAATTCAAACTAGATTTAAAGTCATATGCACAATGACTTTACTTTCTGCATTTTTAATCTAACCTTTTCTAAATCTGCCCAATGTTCCTTTCTTTCAGTTCTAGAGTGGAGTTTGCTCCATTCTGCTAGATAATAGATTGATTCTTTCCTAATACCTCAGTATCTGAAATCTGCAGATTTAAAGATTCTCATCATTTTGCACCATTTGCACCTAACTTCCTACTCTTGCGAGTATTTAAGAAAATCACATTCTTGAAAGCCATTGCTGAACTTCTATGTAACACTAGATGTTGATAAATTCAAGCAACCCCTCTGACTTATACATTTTCTAGATTCCATATAGTTGTGCCTTTGTAAGTGCCTAGTAGTGCCTTTTTTTTTTTTTACAAGGATTGAATAGGTTACATATAATGCTAAGCCCTTTTGAGCCCATAAGTGTCCTCCTGTTCCAGTTCTCTCATCATTGGGTTTCAGTTGCTGAAACACAGTACATTATATAGATTCATAGAATGCCAGGATTCTAACACAAAGCAATGCATGAGCATTATGTTTTAACCACAAAGTTTTAAATTACAAATGAAGGTGTTCAGACAGTTACATGAGATATATATTGACATATTTACTCTCCATAGCATTTATGCTTGCGTGAGGTTTATGCAAACTCTATATTTGCATACCTCTAATTTTATTAAATTAAACACATCTAAAATCACCAGTGTTTTTCTGGTGTGAATTTGAGAATTCTCAAGATGAAGATAAGTAGTTATTTGCAATATTGATTTCTCCCCTATATTAACACAGACGTTTCTAACTTTATAAGAAAACTCTAGTAATTCTTTACACTGAACACAGAGTCTGAAAGAAGGATTTAATTTTTTAACCAAGACAGCACTCGTATGTCGAACACTAAACGCTCATGATTAACAATATTTAAATAAACTACTTACTGGTGATAAGTGGCTATATAACAGATACCTAGCAATGTGATGGTTTCAAAATATCAGGGTATTCAGTTGGTATTTAACCTACATTGTACCATGTGACTGTTTTAAATATCTGTTTTAATGCTTTTGAGCTGTGGAAAAGCATATAAAATGTAAGGATTGTGTGTTAAATACATAAACCCCAAGGTGTTACTGTATGTATTTACTTAAAGTTAAAAATCTATGTAATAAATACCTACTTTGCCCTTCACAGGTGTTAAATAGGTACAATTTTATTATCTGCCATGCAATCAGTAGAGATTAAATATCTTAATAAGACTCAATTAAAATAATCAGATATTTATGATACTCATTGTAAAGTTTCATACAAAATAACCTGCCACTATTTATAGATCTCCCCAGACTACAATGTTTCTGAAACAGACTGAACTGCCACTGTCACTAGCAACAACTCGAGAACAGGATTATTTAATTTACTGGAAAGTAGAGTACAATAGGGAAGTCTAATAGATGGTCAATTAATCAATTAGTAGATAGGCAACTGTGTGAGCAGAGCATGTGGAAAGCAAAACACTGCGATCTTCCTCCAGCAACAGAAATTTCCCCCCTAATACATGCTAACCTGGCTTTTTGTCAGTTATCCAAACGAACATGCACGTGAAACGACCTCTCTTCATGAAATCAACTTTATTCTAACACTACACAGGGGCATTTACAGAAAACAATTTTTGGCTTTTGTCTTTGTAGTATTGATTAAATGAAGATGATAGCCTCTTAGTACGAAGCCTGCCTGTGCTTTTCAGTCCCCATTTCAAAGACCTGTATTGTATAAATTATAATAGGGAGATAACTGAGAACCATGCCTTCCTATTAAACTGTCAGTTCCGAGAGAAATTTGAACTTCAGAAATTCGTCTCTTCTGTGTTTATTGTATATGTGGATCAAAAAAAGAAGTCTGGGAATAAGCAGTCTTTGAATAAGTCAGCATGAATTCTCTCTTACGCAGAAGCCACATACCCTACATTAGAAACCTATGAAAAGATTAGTAGATAGATATTAGACCTTTATATCCTGCAGTTTTTCTATAGAGGATCTAAGTTTTAGAAGTAGATATTGAGATAAATATGCTAAGAAGAGAAAATATCATGTGTGAGAAATGTTTGTGCAATTCAGGAAAGTATCTTTTTTTCTGTTTTATTTATTTCATATAGTTACCATTTCACAATATCCACAGTAACAATAACTGCTTAGCAACAGATTGAAGAGGATTTGCATTAGATGATGTATGCATGAGCACCACCAACTAAACAATTAGCATAAACAAAGCAATCTCACCATCACAAACATATTATCACAACTGCACAGAAAACGGATGTTACTGCTTAATTATCACCAACAAAAATGTTTTATTTATTTATTCTTTTAAGACTGAAGAACAGCTGTTCTGAGAGCAGAGAGTGCGGTAGCGTATGCAATGCATGCCTACGGCCTGTATGCCACTGGCAAGACATGGTGCTGTTGCTACGACTTGTTGACACTAAATGAGAGATAATGGAATTTTATGGTGGCATGAATGGACATCTCATTGTTGATACTTCAAAACTTTCATTAACAAATTTCTGTTTTGAGGGTTCAGAAATGGAGAAAGTATCTCTTCAGGAAAGGTACGGCCTTGTTTAACAGAAATTCATAGCTGTTCACTCAGTTTAAAAAGTTCCCTTTCAGTGACTATTTCTCATACCCTTTGTGGATTTGTGTGCATACAATAACTTAAGAAAAGGACAGAGGCAAGGAATCAAGGTCATTATGAGAAGTAATGCGGTCAAGAGTAATCTGTAATTCTCTCCTTGTCACTGCTCTGCCGCAGAATGGCAGAATATAGCTGCAGGCATATTTAGCTAGATTTTGTTTTCACTCAAAGAGGGAGTGGCAGACTGCTGAGATCACAGAAGGGTGTTTTTTTTTAAACACAGCATTTTCTGAATAACTTCTCAGATACAGTCACCTCACCTTTACAATCTGCAAATGTCCTTGCTTCCCAGCTGATCTTGGATGAGCACAGAGCAGTGTGCCTTTTATTTCATGACATCTAGCCAACGAATTTGCAACATTTCTTTCAGAGATGAATTCTGCTTCTATGACTTACACCTTAGTACTGTGATTGAAAAGTGATAAAGGGCACTCTCCATTTAGATAAACCTGAACTGAGGTGGCAAATTAAATTCATGCAGAACACACCACGCTGTCAAGTCAGCAGCTGACAGCAGACGATCCCGGGTACACCACAAAGCTGGGCTGGAGCTGCTGTGTTTACACAGGGCCTGGAACAACACTGTGATATCCCTCTTCCTCCATGAAATCTCAATGCAGAATGAAAATTGCTCGGGTCAATTGGCAACAAAAAGATGCTGTTAGGACTTTCTCCTCCCAAACGATGCCCAGAAACTGAGAATCTCTTCTACCCAGCATGAAATGAAAAAACAGAAGCAAAATAGTCACAATTTTTAACCTGTGGCATCAGACCATAGATTAGGGCTTGATTTTAGGAAGCTCTTTCGAAGGAAAAAGTGTGTGATGAGCACTTTGACAAAGTATTTCTACTGTGATACTACCACATTTATAACTTGCAGCCAAAGGCTTCTGCATAAATAATATCTTTACATGTCTGTTCTCCTTCAGTTTAGAGAGTACAAATAATCTACAGATGGTAGGGCAAAACATTTTTGGTTGGCCTAAGAAACTATAGGATACAGCTATTCCTACTTTGAAATTCAATGAAACAAAATAACTAATTTAGGTTTTGATGTTGACATTTCTTAAATGTCCTCTATTCTCCTCTTGCAGGAGAAAAATAGCCTTTTACATGTGTGAGGAACATCAAACCTAGTCAAACGTGCATCAGACCTATTGGGTGACCATATTTCAAATTCTGTTTTGATATCCTGTTCCCTCATTCCATTTTCCATTTGCAGTTCATGACAACTTTCTTTTGCTATTGCAGTTTTTCAATGACTTAATGTTCTGCTGTTCTTTCCTGGAAAGCATAAAATGTAAAAGATATAAGAACAGGCTTTTTTTTAATTGGTTCTACCATTTTCCTCAAGAAAGGAGGGATGAAGTCTGGCATTTTTCATTCGGACACAGTGCACTTTTATTGAAAGTGAAAGATAATGGCTGTGGCAGTCCCTTTTTAATCCAATCTACTGCTTAGTGTCCCCAAAAAGAAAATTAGGGAACACGGCCACAGTTGGCATTTTATGCTAGAGTCCATTTTTCTTCTATTGAGGATGCAGACACTGGCTGGCATTTCTCAATTAAGTCCTCTTTTTTGCCATTGATAATGAATTCTTTTATGTGGCTTTCACTTTAAACTGCTCTATAACATGGACCGCTGAATACAGTAAGTCCAATAATTAACTAAGATGATAATGTGAATAGCTATTTTTTATAATTTCATAGTATTTCCTGTTATTGCAAATGACGCTATCCTTTGTTCTAATACATACATTTGGGAAATTGGGATTTATTTGAAAAAACACTCAATAAAAATCATTCTTTCACTCTAACACAGACAATTACAATAAATGACTATTTTTTTCCTGCTGTTTAGCAACTAATTTTACAGACAATTAAATTACACTAACAAATATATTAATCAGCTTCAATGTGAATCAATATACTTGTTTTCACTATGCTTTATTTTGCAGCAAAATATGTCAACTTCAGATATACATATAGTAAAATATTGACTAGCCATTTGTATCAATGGATATTATTCAATTAACCCATTTTTCATGGATAATCAATGCATCTTAATTTGGATAGGGTGTTCATTAACCAGATTCGGCATGTGCACATGCACAAATCAATTGTCTTTTAAATAGGAAAGTTAGGGGAAGCACATAAAACTGCTATACTGATTGTGCCTAACCTTTCAGTAGAAATAGGAGGAATAAAAGAAGTTACTGCTATGCTGCAATTTTAAAAAAAATCAAACTTTTTTTATTTCCTCCAACATCTGTTAGTTGTATTTATGCAACTGTCTTAATACATATGTTAAACTTGTTCTTACTCTGTGAAAAATTTTGATCTAATGGTATGTTAAAACTGGAAGAATAACAAAAAAACACCAAACAAACTTGGAAGGAAGTTTGTTCTGAGGTCTATTTTTGTAAACCTTAAAAGTGTGAACTTCCTTTTGGATTTCACTTTAAAGCCTAGAAAGTTCTTATTTCACCCAGCAAGAAGTATCAGGGGTTTTTTTGGCACATTCAATGACTCAAAAAGTTTTCAAATAACTAAAATCATCTTAATGGGGCCAGACAACAAAATTATTTGCCTTATAAAACAACGTTATAGTCTTTGGCTCAAGGATCTATCACACAGATAAATTAGAAAGGCCCAGAAGTATTTAGACAATGCTGTGCTTCAGAGTCAGAACAATTTGAGCATCCAGCCCCAGTAACGCACCACTGCAGCTGCACATTCATCTGCCTTTCCTCATGGCTGTTACCTTCACCAGAAGACTGGGGCAGGCTTAAGACCTAGTGGTGTCCTTGCTCGTTCCTTCACGTGGCAAAACAAGTGAACTACTTCCCAATTGACCACACAACTGAGGAAAACTAAGATGGCTTTTAACAATCTTATACATCTGATGATCAGATTTAAACATAACATTTCCATCTTTAGCAGGAAAACTTTCTGGCTTGGAGTGGCCAGTAGCCAATATTAACTCATATTTGAACTATAATCTAAAGTTGCTATTAAAGGTTTACTTGTAACATATCATATCTATCAAAACAGCCTCAGTGAATTCTCTGACCAACATGAGATTTAGTCTAAGCAAGGACTATGCAAACTAGAATAAAGTCCAGGCTTAAGCAAAAAAATTTTGAATTAGAAATCCAATCCTCCAATAAATGATTAGCAAAAAAAAGTAAACAATAAATGCAGTTCATAAAAAAAAATCAGGATAAAGCTAGTTAACTTACAAGCAGAAGGTATTTTCAATGTTATGTGCACTCTGCAGTGTGAACACATTTTGGAGTAGCATCTGAACAACACTTTTTCAGAAGACAAGGTTGAAGGATAACCCTCAAGGGCAGAGTTGCAAGCTCTTTTAAGACAAAGTAGAAATGCCAATCAAAGTGCAGATGGTTTTTCTCCTGAGATGTGATTATTTTTTCATAGATCCTTTCTTAGAAGGATGGCTTAAATACATCAACTAAACTTCATAGTAGCATTGTAGTAGTAGAAACTAAAAGGAAATATATCTCAGGTATAAGCTCTTCTCAGGCACTTTAAAAAGACATTGTCTTTCCTGTATCACCCCCCTCCCAAAAAAAACCCAAAAGACAAAACAAAAAACCAACAACAATAAAACCACAAACAAACCCAAACCTGCAATATTTTCCCTTCCCTGTGCACTTGTACAAAATACCTTTAGATGCCTGATGAACCTTAACTGGTTATTTGCCTACTAGGTTTAAAAATTCTGCTGTTTAAAGTATGGTTTTTAAGAAAAACATTAGTAAAAATCACACTGAAAGGACTCCTGTTCAGCAGTTTACATCACTATCAAACTTCTTGGTTCATCACAGTGTAACTAATTGGACTTTAGTAAACAACTTTGTTTACGATTAAGACTAGACTCCACATGTTATAGATTTGTTGAACTAGAAAAATTAAAATAGCAGGGTCTATTTTTCTCACTAGAGAAAGTTAGAATTTTGAATACAAATAAATATTGCTTTAATAATCACTCAGAATTCTAAAAGGAGGAAAACCAAAACAAACCAGCAAACCCCCACCATGCTACAAACCACAAAACACAAGGAAACTCAAAAGTCTGTGTTATGTATCGGACAGGTTAGACAAGTTCAAGCCCTCCTTAGGGTTGAAAGTTCCTGTTAAACTAAGTATGTCCATTCCTGCAAAATACCATGCAGATATGAAACTGTGGATGATATTGCTACAGAGTCACTCTGATGAATCAGAATTTTGTTCTGGTAGCGATTGTTTACAATATCTTAAATTTCATGGTCATAAGATTAGTGGTAATCTACGTAGATGGAAGCACTCTGGATCTCCATACAGAGATATCCTTAAAAAAATGCTTTAAGTTTGAATATGTGTAATACATAGAAAGTTTCAGAAAATAGATATGTTTATATTTTTAAAAATAGTCTTTATTGTTGTAGAAATGCTATATTATGACAGGTGGTCAACCTAGAATTATAATTGCCCACCACCATGACATTTACAGGCACACCTGCTGCTTCCCTTCCAAAGTAAGCCTACCACTCACAACCCACTCATTTAATATAGCAATAATTTATAAAGCCACCAAAGAGCATCTCCATAGACAGAATCTATACAAATCACAATATAGCTGGAAAAAAGTTTGTTTAGAGAAAGCCCATGCTGAAGCAATATGCCTCAAGAAAAAGTTCTTGACAAAATTGCCCCCAGCAGCTACCTCTCTCAAATAAAACTTCAGCTACCACTGCCTCTATACTTCAGGGAAGCTTGTATAATCACAAGAAGAAAACAAGATAGCCCACAGCTTATCTAGCCTCTTCTATTAATTCAGAAAGATCCCTGCAGATCTTGCAGACTCATATTTGGGCCAGATCTTTAAAGATAAAGAGGTACTGAATACTCTGAGGAACTTCACATAGAAGTATCCATGCTTTATGTCATTTTCCTGATAATCAGACCCACAGGCAGGCTCAAAAAAATACATGGAGAAGATATCTACAAACAGATTTTAGAAACTAGTGAGCCAAACTGATCTCAAAATCTATAAGACACTTGACTCTCCTCAGAAGCATTTAGCTTTTCTGAAGCTGGATGTTTAAATCATTCTACTCCCCATCTCCAAGGGAAAAGCCCCTCTATCAGTTCAGATCTTGGACATCTGACTTGAAATGTTGACACCTGCCTTTCAGATTCTCAATCTGTGTGATTTGGACAGACAGAAATCCAAGTCTCCCACCTCCCAGGAAATCATTTGAGATTAGGTATGCAGCTGATAACTAAAGCTATTCCAGTTAGTATAAATCAATATCCATTGGAGCAGGGTCTCTCATCCCACGTGACTACTTTGCTACTTGACCTTATGGAAGAGATGGGAGCTCGCTTCTACTGTCTGCTTGGTTTGGATTTTATATTAACTATCCATCTAATGGAAGATAAGTAGTCCACTGAACCAGAAACAAAGCCTTGGTCTTTTTCTAGCTGAATAGCTTAACTGCTAGATTATAGAATTCAGTTTATATTGCTTCCCTAGGTGGCATAACCTTCCATGCTCAGTTAGAGAGTGCCTTAGTTTTAAGAAAGGGACTTGGAGTGTCTTCACTCATAGTTGATCTATTGATGGCTAGCAATTATGCTTCTCCTCTAAAAGTGAAAGACATGGGCTTGAATTGCTCAGACTCCACAGAATCTAGAACTTAAGTTTTCTAAGACCTGCAACTACTCATATCATCCAGTAAGTGGTCCTAGTAGTTCTTACCATTCGTGATGAAGATCACCAGAATATGATCTGAGGAATCGCTCCTTCTTCTGGACTCTTTAAGGTTGCTTGCTGTTTGTAAAATAAGTTTAAATCAATGTCCTTCAAAAAACTAGGAACTTGTGTATTCCTGCTGCTTGGTTTTGCATTGTTAACTGGTTGTGTTTGGTGAGAATTTCAACTGAAGGCAAGAGGCATGTCAAAAAAAGAGATTAAAAAAACACGAACAAACAAAAAACCCAAACCACAAATGTAATAGTAAGTCTACAGGAAGGCTGAATAGTTCTTATGTCCAAGTATCTCAGCCTCACAGTGCAAAAGTAACAACTTAGAAAACAAAACAGAAAGATCACATTAAGAGTATTCTATGACATCGAAGGCTGAAGAAATTGATTAAGAATCTTACAACCATGTTAGTTTTCAGCAGGAACTACTTACGAAAGCTGAAATGACAAAAACTTTAGCAAAAGTCCTCTAATAAAGCAGAGCAATGAACGGCTACTGAAATGAGGAAACAGCTGATTTTACAAGATCAGTGGCAGCATGAATTGCACCTTGCCACCCAGCAGGAAAGGTGACAGGACCTCAAGGCTTGACAATCTCATGCTGTGAGTAAGATGCTGCTGCAGAAGGTGCATAAGCAACCAGGTGGGCCAGGAGCTGCTCAGCTAACTTCACCAAAGTGGACTGTAAAATGCAATTGTGTTTTTAACTTATCCCTGTTGATCTACCTTTTTGGATTATTTTTCTCTTTTAATTAAAAAAAAAAAATCTATTGTAGCAATTAATTCAGGTTTTGAGTGGGGAAAATTACCCTGCTGTGCACTAGAAATTCTCAGGTTTTGAGGTCGAGGCTCTCAATGGTGTTTATAAACTGTTTCTTTAAATTTGAACGTGGTCCTTTTTGCTGTTTGTTACTCATAGTTGTTAAAAGGTATCAGGAACATTCAGGAGCAGACTAGAAACGCTAAATGAATCTACATAATTAGGAATAAGGAATTCTGAAGTTATGAAAGATAACTTGCATAAAACATGGCACATAAATTTAGACAGTTGCAATATTTCTCCCCTTAAGACAACTTTTAAGCCTCATTCTATTAGTTGTCAGTTTCCTTTACAACTTCTGAAGCCATTCTAATTTATCCTTCTTTTCAAGATGATGACATTCCCATTCTTCCTTACTCATTAAAATTGAGAAAATATTAGAGCAAGCAAATTGACAGATTTTCAAAGTAGGGGCAACAGAGTACCCAGTTACTATTCGAAGGTCATAGGAGTTGGGCCCTTGACTTTCTCTGCATCATTTCATCCCCTCTTCCCATAACTTTTAACTCCATTTCCTTTGGTCAATCTTTTTCCTTAGTACAGAAATAGAAAAACATTTGAAGCAATGGGAATTAAAAAAAAGATACTCTTTCTAGTTTTCTGAAACCAACAAAAATAGCCCACATCTGCACTAGCTTACTTTATATGACCTTTTCACACCGCTTTCGCTCAAACCAGAGGAAACAGCGAAGCAAGTAAATATACTGCTGTTGATCTGGAACACCAGTGATGTCAATGTTTGTGGTTATCAAGAACACAATGAATGCTCTTGACACCAAGGGCTATAAGAAATGAGGTTTTTGAGTGATTTTAGTTCCTTGCTTCATTCTTTACCAGAATCACAGAATCACAGAATCACAGAATGTTAGGGATTGGAAGGGACCTCAAAAGATCATCTAGTCCAATCCCCCTGCCAGAGCAGGAAAACTTAGGTGAGGTTACACAGGAAGGCGTCCAGGCGGGTTTTGAATGTCTCCAGAGAAGGAGAATCCACAACCCCCCTGGGCAGCCTGTTCCAGTGTTCTGTCACCCTCACTGAGAAGAAGTTTCTTCTCACATTTAAGTGGAACCTCTTGTGTTCCAGCTTGAACCCATTACCCCTTGTCTTACTGTTGGTTGTCACTGAGAAGAGCCTAGCTCCATCCTCGTGACACCCACCCTTTATATATTTATAAACATTAATGAGGTCACCCCTCAGTCTCCTCTTCTGCAAGCTAAAGAGACCCAGCTCCCTCAGCCTTTCCTCATAAGGGAGATGCTCCACTCCCTTAATCATCTTTGTGGCCCTGCGCTGGACTCTCTCCAGCAGTTCCCTGTCCTTCTTGAACTGAGGGGCCCAGAACTGGACACAATATTCCAGATGAGGTCTCACCAGGGCAGAGTAGAGGGGAAGGAGAACCTCTCTGGACCTACTAACCACCCCCCTTCTAATACACCCCAGGATGCCATTGGCCTTCTTGGCCACAAGGGCACAGTGCTGGCTCATGGTCATCCTGCTGTCCACCAGGACCCCCAGGTCTCTTTCCCCTACACTGCTCTCTAATAGGTCATTCCCCAACCTGTACTGGAACCTGGGGTTGTTCCTGCCCAGATGCAAGACTCTACATTTCCCCTTGTTATATTTCATTAAATTTTTCCCCGCCCAACTCTCTAGCCTGTCCAGATCTCGCTGGATGGCAGCACAGCCTTCTGGCGTGTCAGCCACTCCTCCCAGCTTGGTGTCATCAGCAAACTTGCTGATAGTACACTCAATTCCCTCATCCAAGTCATTGATGAATATATTGAACAGTATTGGTCCCAGAACTGACCCTTGAGGCACTCCACTAGATACAGGCCTCCAACCAGACTCCGCCCCATTGATCACAACTCTCTGGCTTCTCTCCTTCAGCCAGTTTGCAGTCCACCTCACTACCCGATCATCCAGTCCACACTTCCTCAGTTTTGCCGTGAGGATGCTGTGGGAGACGGTGTCAAATGCTTTGCTGAAGTCAAGGTAGACCACATCCACTGCTCTGCCATCGTCAATCCACCTTGTTATGTCTTCATAAAAGGCTATGAGGTTGGTCAAACACGACTTCCCCTTGGTGAAGCCATGTTGACTGTCCCTGATGACCCTCTTATCCTTGATATGTCTTAAGATGGCACCAAGGATAAGGTGTTCCATCACTTTCCCAGGGATGGAGGTGAGGCTGACCGGTCTATAGTTGCCCGGGTCCTCCTTCTTGCCCTTTTTGAAGACCGGAGTGACATTTGCTTTCCTCCAGTCCTCAGGCACCTCTCCCGTTTCCCAAGACTTGGCAAAGATGATGGAGAGCGGTCCAGCAATGACTTCAGCCAGCTCCCTCAGCACCCGCGGGTGCATCCCATCTGGACCCATGGATTTATGGATGTCCAGATTGCTTAATTGCTCCCTAACCCAGTCCTCATCAACTGAGGCAGACTCCTCCATTGCCCTGCCTTCCTCTGGGGCCTCAGGGGTACGGGGCTCCTCAGGACAGCCTCCGGCAGAGTAGACAGAGACAAAGAAGGCATTCAGTAATTCTGCCTTCTCTGTATCTTCTGTCACCAGGGCACCCACCCCGTTCATCAGTGGGCCTACATTGCCTCTGGTGTTAGTTTTATCTGCCATGTATTTGAAGAACCTCTTCCTGTTGTCCTTGACCCCTCTCGCCAGGTTTAACTCTAAGGAGGCCTTAGCTTTCCTAGTTGCCTCCCTACATCCTCTGACAACAGCCTTATATTCTTCCCAAGTGGCCAGCCCCTCCTTCCATGATTTGTAAACCCTCCTCTTCCACTTGAGTTTGCCCAGCAGTTCCCTGTTTAACCACGCAGGTCTCCTGGCTCCCTTCCTTGACTTCCTGCGCGTCGGGATGCACTGATCTTGAGCTTGGTAGAAGCAGTCCCTGAAAGTTAACCAACTATCTTGGGCGCCTTTACCTTCAAGCAGCCTTGCCCACGGGATTCCCTCCAGCAACTGTTTGAAAAGGCCAAAGTCGGCCCTGCTGAAGTCCAGGGTTGCAATTCTGCTCGGTATTCTGCTCCCACCACAGGAGATTCTGAACTCCACCATCTCATGGTCACTGCAACCAAGGCAGCCCCCCACCTTTACTGCTTCGACCAGACCCTCCTTGTTAGCGAGGACGAGATCCAGCAGCGCACCTCTTCTAGTCGGCTCCTCCACCATTTGCATGAGAAAGTTATCGTCAATGCACTGGAGGAACCTCCTAGACTGAGGCTGGCTGGCTGAGTAGTCCTTCCAGCAAACATCAGGGTAGTTAAAATCCCCCATAACAACCAGAGCCTGTGACTGTGAGGCCACGCTCAGCTGCCCATAGAAGGCCTCATCAACTTCCTCACCCTGATCTGGTGGCCTGTAATAGACTCCCACAACAGTGTCACCCCTGCCAGCCTGCCCCTTAATTCTCACCCACAGACTCTCAACTCGCTCCTCAACCACACCTGGACAGTACTCTATACAATGCAGTTGCTCTCTCACATAAAGAGCAACTCCACCACCTCGCCTGGCTGGCCTGTCTTTCCTGAAAAGGGCATAGCCATCCATGACCACATTCCAGTCATGTGAGCTGTCCCACCATGTCTCTGTAATTGCCACCAGATCATAATCTCCTGACCGAGGCATTAATGCCCTGACCAGGGCATTATTAAAACTGAAAGCTTCACAATTTTCTCATTCAAAGACCTTTTCAATAGTTAAGAATATGCTTTCAAGCCGTAACTGTATCAGTATGTGTGGTTGTGCCTTTTGTTTGTGATGCTGTCTAAAATCTTGACAGCTAAAGAATTCATCTTTGGAAGCATAGATTCATTTCTGCTGTTAGTTGCAAGTGAGTAAAAGCCTCTCTTTTATAGGTCGGATCCAGTGCCACATTGATTATGCAAATAGCCTTTGTGAATGCCTCAGGCATACATTGCTGAAATTGGAAGGCAAGTATCTCAGAAGGCAGGCCTGAATTTTGAAGCCAAGGACTTGCTCTTATATTCCTACATTAGTAAATTATAAGCTACTGAGAAATCAGATCCTTTTCTCTGTCTACAAGGTGCAACTGGTTCAAGATGTCTTAAGTATAGTTTTGCTTCACAGCACGGGTATATTAGTAGCATGTGAGCTGGCACTTTTTATTTGAAAACTCTTTTTCCCCAAGGAAAAGAAGTTTTTTAACTTAAAAAAAAAAAAAGATGATTAAAACCAATAAAACAGTTGTCCTGAATACCTCTCCTTCTTCCCACAACCCTATGACTACCCCAATTTTCCATTTTGAAAAAGAAAGGAAGGTCAGGGAACTTGGAGGAAAAAAAAAGGGGAAAATTTTTTAAATTAAAAAAAAAAAAATCCCACAACACCACAAAACCAAAGAAACCCCCTCCCCCTGCCCCTGCTTCTGGTTGGCTGTGATGATGATGGTATCTAACCTATTGCTTCTGTTATGAAACTCATCTTGCTTTACTACTGGTCTTCTGGAAATGTCAGGCTCAGTAGTTAGTTTCTTTTGGAGATCAAATGAAGGCTATGCCAACAAAACTGAGAAACATCTTAGGGACAAAAGATTAATTAAATATAAATTTTGCTATAGGGAAAGCAGGTTGTATCTTTACAAACTTAAAGGCAGGGCATCACTGAGTGGAGTTCAGAAAATAAACAAGCAGACTTTAAATGGGAATAACTGATCAAATTAATAAATTGATAAAAGAATCCACAGAACCCTGACACAATGGACTTTCAGACACCGAAAATCCACTTTATCAGGATCAGACTTAAAACAACATACCGTACATGAGAAAAAAGGAGCTGTTTGCCAAGACAATGTTCTCTCTGCTTCCCTCCTCTGCACATTAAAGAGTAATATTTTTTTTTTTTTTTAAAGAGTTTGCAAGGAGAGTTCCTGAACAGCAGATAAGGACTGCTTGTGCCTGAAATCAATATTTTCAGTGTCTATCTTGATAAAAATGCTAATGTACTTTCATATGCCTCAATCAAGGAAAACCTAAGAAACATATTTTAGATTTATTTTTTATGTACAAAAAAATCAGGAGACTGAATCTCCCTAAGTGGAGCCAGGGATCTATACCCCTGTTAACCATTGTGATCAATCCAGTGCCAGATCTGACAAAGATGCAAGACCAAACGTTGTGTGCTACAAGAGAGGACCAGACTCCTTTCAGTGGTGCCCAATGATAGGTTGAGGGGCAACAGGCACAGACTGAAGCACAGGAGGTTCCATCTGAACATGAAGAGAAACTTCTTTATTTTGAAGGTGCCAGAGCACTAAACGGGCTGCCCAGAGAGGTTGTGGAGTCTCCTCTGGAGACATTCAAAACCTGCCTGGACACATTCCTGTGTGATCTGCTGTGGTGAACCTGCTTTAGCAGGTTGGTTGGACTAGATGATCTCCAGAGGTCCCTTCCAACCCCAACCATTCTGTGAAAGATTCTTGAAGAAATGACATGACTCCAGCATACATGCTTATTAAACCTTCTTCAATGTGGTTTTTGGAAATATGTCCTAGAAAAATGCTTGTGACATTTGACCATTTTATATCAGGGAGCTGGAAGAATTCAAGAGTATATTGGTCTGTATAGTACTGCCTTCCCCAACAAGAGTTTTCATTACATTTAAAATACAGGGGCTTTTTGAAGAAAAAGAGAACGCAAGTAGTAATTTGGACATTAGCATAAAGGCACAGTAACATAAAAGTGGCTTTGGTTTTCTTCTATTTCCTCTTGTTGTTTTCTCTTATAATCCCTCCTGCAACCAGATTATCTTTCTCTTCTTTCTCTCCTCATCCTCCCTGTTTATCTTCCCAATGAAAATAACATTCTGTATCTGTCTGCATCCTAGAATACCAAAATGCAAGTATAAACACATCAGCATCTACTCTCCACTTCTCACTCCTTACTCAGCTCAAAGATCTGGTTGCTAGTATGCTATTAGTAGGGTAAGAGAACTATATTAAAAGTACAGAATCTTCTTTCCTTATATCGCTTACCCTCCCCACTTCCCTTTGTGTAAGTTTCTTCAAGGAAATATGGGGCAGCAAATAACATCTGTTAATTATTTATCTGTTTTAAAAATATCTTTTAACATGTTATTATCTAAACTGTGAGTTTACAGCCATGTACCTCTTGGGACATTAGTGTGTTTAATGTCTCCATTAAATGTTATAAATTATTATGTAATTATGAAAAAGGCAAAGGTTGACATAGTATTTTTATGCAGACTGATTCTGCAGAAGATTGGTCTTAAATTCAAATGGGATGGGGGTGAGAACAGTTCCACTCTGCTAGCATGCCTTAAAATTGAGAAGGCATCTGATATTGCACAGAAAGTGAATAGTAGGTACTATTTCACTTTGTTCAGTGTGTTCTACTTATGGTTGTAGTAGACAAGACTGGAATGACCTAAAGAAGTCTGTATGAATATTATAATCTTGCAACATTTCACTGAAGTCTGTAATCTTCCAGCAAAATTGCAAATTATGATTTTGGTGAAGTTCTACTGATGATAACAATTTCAGGGCTGCGGAAAGAATACATTAATAATGAAAAAGTGCATAAAAAGTGAATGCTATACTTTTGTTATATCACATTTAAGAGCATTCAATAAATTTCTCTTTTATATTATTATAATCATACCGTTGCATTGAAGAATTCCAGAAGTGCTTAGCAGCTTCTGTAACCACTTTATATTGCATGTAACAGTAATCCAAATAAGTTTTGGAATCGTTCTTAGAATCAGTATTTCACCATGTGCTAGGCAAGGGAGTGTCATTCATACTGGGAAGATGTAAGAAATAAATGCTGTCTGTGATATAAAACATTTCCTTTCATTAAAGATTGATAAAGGTCCTTGGAATGTAAGTTTCAACTGGTTCTTAATTTAGTAGAGTATCAAACTAGTCAACTATTCAGTGAGAAATTAGTGTCCTACAAGCCACATCACACACTAACTGTAAGCCAGCTAGGTCAAGAACATACCAGAATCTTTAATGAAGCCAACTGAAGCAAGCAGGAAATATTCTATGAAAATCTGGCTATTCTTCATTACACTGGGATTAAATCAGAACCTTTTAAAATATTTTGCAAAATAAATGACAAATTCCTAAACCACTAATCACTTCAGATGTGGAAACTCCAGGTGAATTTCCAGCTATACTTCATAATGTAGTAGGTTACAAGGTATTGTGAGATGAATATTTCTCAGCATTTCCAGCTGGAACCGTTCCACTTCGTATCAATAATTAAATGTTTATTGGAGCAAAGACTTGAACTACCGACTTCATCTTTCCAAGTGAGTGCCTTGAATATTGGCTGTTGAATACTGCTGCTGTCTTTGGCCAAGTGAGTAAGTTACCAAAAATGGAATAGTACCAGGAAGAGTTGTTAAGAAAATCTCACACTGTCTCTCTCCAATGCTCTGGTAAAGTGAAGACTGCACATTTGACCTTGCATGAATAGTCTGCTAAGTACCAGTGAAAGTTCAAAATTGTTTTAAATCTCAGAAATAAAACATGAGTTGTGATTTGAAATTCTGAAAGGTTGGGATTTTCATATTGGAAACTCAGATCTTTTTAAGATATTTTACAAAGAATAAACATGCTACTTTATTAAGAAGGAGAAGTCTATCAATGGGAAATTCTTTTCTGAACTTAACATAAAAGCCCCTAAAAGGCCACTTTCCATTGCAGGGAATTGATTTGTATTCTATTTTAACAAATATTTGCTAGAAAAAGACTTAGAGACTGAACCAGATCTCTTTCTTTCATTCTCAGATCAACCTGGCTATAAAGAAGCTCTCTGAATTCAGCCCTGAATTTGGTCCAGAAATTGAATGTATTGAATGCCTAGGAGAAGAGGATGGTCTATAGAAGCAACACTTAGAAGAAGATAAACAGCAGGAGACTTTTAACAGCAAATATGAGAAGTGGAAAAAATAAACCCAGAAACAACTGCTTGAGAAAGTTAAACAGTAGGAGACTTTTAACAGAAATCACAAATAGCAGTGAGACAAAAATCAGCCAGAAAAGCAACTGCTAGAAAAGCTAAGCAGCAGGAAACATAACAACAAAACAGAAGTAAAACAAGAATAAGGCAGGGAAGCAGGAACTGAAAGAAGTTAACCAGTAAAAGATTTCAGACAATGAGAAGTAGCAGTTATACCAAAGTAAGCCAGAAAAAACTACAGCTAGGAGAAGATAAGGAAGATCATGCTGAAATTAAAGAAAAAAGCCTTTTCTAGAAGGAAAAAACTTCAGTTCCTTTGGCACAGAATAGAGGTATGTATTCTGTCAGCCTCCGATAGTGACAGAGAATAAAATACTGTACACAACTGCTTGCGTAAAGTGTCACTTTTAAAAGATAATGCTTTGCAACCGTTTCCAAGGTTACGAATGGAAAAAAGACGACATATGCATAACGTTTGTTTTATGTCTTCAGAAGACCCCCAGTCTACATGTGGCTGGACTTATAAGTAAAACCAGCTTCCTCATAATCTACAAAGTTTTCACACAAGACCAGTATGCACTGGGAGAGCTCATTAACTTCCACTGTACACATCACAGAAGCATTGCCATGAGAAAAATCAGCATGGTTCCAAACAAGGAGATAGCAGGCCAGAAGAACAGGCAGTAGAAACACAGACATAGCATCAAAACCAGAAAAATGAAAGAATCAGAAGATTATGGCTTAGGAGTAAAAAGGGAAGGTATCAGTTTGTTTCCTTGCTTATTTTAGAAAAAAAAAAAAAAATCACTATACCAAAACTACAATTTGAAGAAGGTAGGACTGGAGTGTAGTAGGATGGCCGAGTCAAAGCTACTGAAAGAATAATAAAAATATATTTACATGAAGATGGTTTCTGTCAGGATTCATCCAAGTTTTGCATAAGTTACTTAAAATATTTATGTAGGCCCAGGAAACTTGCAGAAACATACTAAAACTTCCCTTCCTGGAAAGGAGGGTATGTGGGTTGTATATGTAAACAGGTATGGATGCTGATGTGCAGCCAGCATGTCAACAGGGTGACAAGCTGCAAGGATGTGCATAGGAAATACCACATACAGCTCATCTACCTTGCTGTGTAGACAGAGCACTTCCAGCTCTGGAACTGGGAGATGCCACCTTGCATGGATGGAAACTGCCACACTAAATCTGCTCGGATGTATCTCGTGAGGAAGATTCTTCATTGACACCAGATTAATATTTTTGATATTATCTTAAAGACAAACAGCCATGTGGAAAAAATCTGGAAAAATGAATAAAACAGCAGAAGTAAAAAATACTCTTAATTAATAATTTTGGTTCAGAGAAGTTCACTTACCCAAACCATTTTCCTGTCTCATTACATGTACTTTCATAAATTGATGTGACATTATCTTCGATTACAAAAATCTGGTTTTGATTACATGAGAATGGGAGTATTTTTTGTGTAGGGGGACTCAGAAGACAGCAGGTAAAGTTTTCAACACAGTGCTCAAGATTAGGCAGCATTGGAATAATCCCCATATGTGTGTTGATTTGACTTTTCAGTTGAAATAGTAATTTTAGCATTTTCTAATTATTTTTATTTGAAATATTTGATTTTTTAATATCTTATTTGAATTTAAAGAACTGTAGAAGCACTCATGATCAAAGAAGAAAACTTTATCAATGTGTCTTCATTTCTCACTGTTAAGCAGAGTGACTTCTCATTTGGTGTGAAGGGCCCAGCAAAGCTGAATAGGCAGTTTTGCTCAGCTGCATGAACCTAAAAGTAAATAGGACAGAGAGTAAAGATTTGTTGCAGTGTTATTTTTCTACAGTTTGCCAACAGATAGAAGAAAGTTTACTCTCCATCTCAACTATTAACTGAAAACCTACTAGCACCCACACAGATATCAGCTGGATAAATACAGATCTAATTCTGCATTACTAAAATGAAATACAACTTGGTTAATTCAGTGGGAGCAACAGCATCTCTCCTTGTCTGAAACTTTTTTTAGCTGATTTTTGTAAAACATTGAAAGTGCAACTTATCTAATCAAGAGTAAAAAGCATATGTATTTGGTAATCCCTTCTCTTTCAGCTGAATTACGACCGCCACACAACAAAAAACTCAGCCACCTCCTATTTATTAAGGCATCAAAAACAAGACAGTTTCAAAATACTTGAGAAAAGATAGTTAAATCCACGGGTGGACAGACTTTACTGCTGTTTGGGGGTTTGAAACCTCAGGGGGAAAAAAAGAAAAAAAAAATCAATATTATAGGAACAGAAGAAATAGAACAATTTACTATTTCCTTTATGGAGAGCAAACATTAAATATTCAATTTTAAAGAGTTTCGGGTTTAGATAAATGTGTTGAAAGCCTTACATAAAAGCATATTTTGTACATTCTGAAGGAAATCTCCAATTGATTTCTGTGGTTTAGGTCATTGCGCAACTAGTTATAACAAGCTTTAGAGAACAATAGCTATTTCTGTGGTACCTAGTACAGACAGACTATGCCTCTGGCTGCTCATTAATTCTGCCTCTGAATAATGATGAAACTTACAGTCATTATTTGTAGCAATCAAGATAGAAATGATTTGGCAGAACTGATAGAATGAATTTACGTCACATCGCAATTTCACCCTTGAGTTACTAATTGGTCAGCGCTGTGTTCATTTCTATTATTTTTATTATTTTTTTCTGCCTTACTAGTATGTACTGACAGAAGAGAAGAGTGACTTCCCCAAATGGTTGAAAGGCCAGTTCAGAGTAGGGAGCATGACTGCTGAGTGACATTCACAGGCTTTCTCTATAGAAATACTGTAAGACTGCCTTCTGCATGCCTAGTCTCTTCCCAAGAATGACAGCAAATTTGGGTATAAATCCTCATCTCATTGTTGGTTCCTTAAAGTTTTCCATTCTATTTGCTGCTGCACAAAACTATCACAGAGATTCCTTTTGATCTGTTTTTGGAAATGTTCAAGAGCATCTAAAGTAACACAAAACAGTGAATAAATGGCAATAAGTGAAATTTCCATAGTATCTGACATTATTAAATTGTATTAAAATGAAACTCCTTAGTGAAATTAGGGCATTTTATTTAATATTTTGTTTTCAAATAAGACTCCAAATCATGACTGTGTTGAAACATCGCTTTGACACTTACCTATTAGAACTATTTAAAAAAAAAAAAAAATTCAAAGGTCATTTCAATTTCTTAAGTCTGCATATCTTTGTATATGATAATGCAACCCCCCAGATCTACATACAAATATTTGCCTATATTTTTAAGCAAACTTAATTTTAACTTTTCCTCTCCCTTTAGACATGGACATTTTAAAATTCTTTGCAAACAGAACTTTCATTTTAAGCACAGATACACTGATAATCACAGATTGTATTATATATTATTACACTGGTTTAAAAAAGAAATTAAACCCACCTTAACCAAGGAATACTAGCTGCATGCACTGGATTTTAGTTCCACAGATTTTCATTTTCTACTATGCTTTTACAAATGGTGTGGAAAATGGGCCCTAATATTTCTCAGTTTGAGCATCATCCTATTACTCTCCTATTTTCCAATAAGTCTTCTCTTATTCCCCTCCACTTTGTAAAGTGCAACATATTATTAAAATGAATCTTTTTTTTTTTTTTTCACCTCAGAACATAGGGAGTGTTTTTCTTTCTTTGAGTGTATGCTCTGGGAAAATACACATATTGAAGTAATCTTTAAAAAGATATAGAAAATGCAGAAATGCTAAAACCCATTTGGGTAAAAATTATAAATTCAAACTTAATATGATCAATAACAGATAATATTTAATTACATAAAGATGTAAAGAAAAACACGCATTTCCTGAATTTAATCCATTTCCTGACCCTCTTTCGTCGGGGCACCCAGAGAAAGCTTCTCCCATCTCTTTTCTGTCTCTTTCTCCCTCCCCTAGGCCCTATCTTGCAAGCCCAAAACAGAAATCAACTCTTTTGATATGTCTGTCTTCTTATACTTCCCCAAAGTGTCTTTCCTGTGGTTCCAGCTTATATAATAATATGAAACAACTCCTTCATTCCATAGATCCATACCTAGTTTTAGTGACTTTTTTTCTTCTCCACTTCAAGACATGATGTGAAGAAAAAGCGTTAGTAATTCTTATTAAACATTCAATATTTAATCAAGGAAATAGTTCCAGTTCAGATGTAGGAAAATAATTTGCAGACTCATAAAACAACCACAAAATATTATTACATATTCAGTATCACTAGTGACCTGTATTAGCTGGTCATATTCAAAATATTTGCTCATATTCATCCACTTTCCACGTCTACTTTTTTAAAAAGCAGGCACAGGGTAAAGCTGATACTTATTTAAAGGCAAAGAATAGTGACACAATGCAACTGACTCACAAGCACACCTGTGCAAATTTGGGCATGTCACTTCTCAGTGTCTTAGTTCCTCTTCTGTGGATTGGACATGTCTCTTTCACCACCTTAAGTACAATACTAAGAGCAATTTTTTGTTTGCATTAGGTATAGCTGTTACAGCAAAAAAGGATGGATAAATTCCAAGTTAGGTAGGCAGTATTTGGAAAGTCAACAAAAGCTAGACATTGATTTCTAAGGAATACTTAGATTTCACACAAGTGCTTTTCACTCATGAATGTCAATGTTTTATATAGAAACAATTTCTAATTAAAAGACAGACAAATCTGTGATGTAGACCAACGAAGCTCTTTTGTTCAAAATAATCTGTGATGAGCAATACTTAAATCTACTACATTTCAACCAGCACTCAGTCTCAGCCATGGTGCAAGAGCCACAACCCTTTTTTTTCCTCTAGTGAACTGGAGCTGTCCAGCTCAAGAGCTCATTAATAGAGTCTGGAAGAGGTTTGGGTGGTTCGACTTGTTTTGCTGGCCTGATCTCCTGAGTGCTTAGCACATACACACCTTAGCAAATTTTGGGAGATCTCAACTTTGAACATCTTAAAAGCTATGGCTTCTTTGACTCCCTCCGAGCAAACCAAATACATTTGGCTCAATAGGACATAGTTTCAAAGTTTCTCCTACCCAGATGTCCTATGTTAACTGTGTTGGAGACATGCAGGTTCAAAGGGGAAAGCAAGACTGGGGACAACTTTAACCCTATTTTCTTTTTGCTTCTGTTTAGACAGGATACTGATTGATTCAGGTGTCACAATATAATTGAATTGTTTGACTTCAGGATACAGATGAGTTGAATGTGGACAGATTAAATATCTATCTCAAACATTTACCAAAAGGAAAAGTTATGACAAATTAAGCTGAAACGTGTTGCTGCTATTGAAGAGTAATTTTTTTGTCTTATATATTCAAAGTAATACTTAGTTTTTCTCTGTGGTAGTTCACTTCACTTAACATTGCTATTTAAAAAGTGAGTATGTTACATAAACAGAGCATTAACACATAACTACAAGGAATATTTTTGCATTATGCCATATTTCACTCAACATCCAACATATCAACTGTGAAGGACTCCAAATTTATACTTTTTTGCATTTATAAAACAGGAACATCCAGAACACTGAGACCCGAAATCTCAATGCTTTGCCAATAACATGTGCCTTAGTAGCATGTTACTGTGTAATCCCTGCACCCCAGAAGACAGACTGTTCAGCAAAACACAAAGTTTTGCGGGGGATGGGAAAAATCAAGTAAAGGGTGTTTCAAATCCAAGTGCTTTCCTAGTAAAGGCTAATTTCTGTAGTCAGTTAATTCTCTAAGAGAATCTGACAAAATTTAACTTCCTTACAACCCACTCTTCAAAAATCAAGACCCTAAATGTAGCTCCCTTCTTTCCTGATTTTCAGTTTTTATTCTGAAGCTGCAAACACAACTAAGAAAAGCAGTTAATAAACTATTCTGCACAAATTATGTGAATTTTTCATTAATTTACTTTGGATGAGTAGGGGGCACTGGTTTTGAATAAAACATATGATCTGGTGATTAATCAAATCCCTTTTCTGATGGAAGCAATAATCTGCCTGGAACCTCAAGGGTATACAAGGACAAAAGTGAATGCAGAGAAGAAAGCACTATTGCCTGTCTGAAAGCTTATTCAGGGAGTTTTGTTTTTTTTTTTTAGAAAGAAAAAGGATTCATAAGTCAAGGTTATCTTTGGAATAGATAACATTAGTTAGGGTGACGGAACACTGGAACAGGCTGCCCAGGGGGGTTGTGGATTCTCCTTCTCTGGAGACATTCAAAACCCGCCTGGACGCCTTCCTGTGTAACCTCACCTAGGTGTTCCTGCTCTGGCAGGGGGATTGGACTAGATGATCTTTCGAGGTCCCTTCCAATCCCTAACATTCTGTGATTCTGTGATATGTGACCACTATAGTAATTTAGAGTACGTAATTCTCTGTCATTTCAGTGGATCATCTGAAAAAGTAAATAATCTGAAACAGTAAAACTCTTTCTACTAAGCACAATATACCTTACTTAATTTTAGTTCATACCCTGATATGCTGTGATTGGCTTTTTTCATTGTGTATCAGTGTTAATTAGGTATGACTATATTTGAATCAAAGGGTTATGGCACTGCAAAGCTTGTGCAATTTCACAATCAGAAAAATTTCTATAAATTCTGTAGAACTGTACAAAGACATTATGGCAGTTTTAGTCAGCTGCTATGGTGATTCTCAAAGAATGCCATAAATGATGGGCAACTCCCAGAAGTGAAAATGATACAAATGTGTGTGTACACATGTATGTGTCAGCATGCACATGAATTTAAGTACATGACAAAGAGGCAGTTCATGGAGTGTTATACATTAGTATTTCTTTTTAAATATCATGGTCCTCATTTTACAGTTACCCTACTAACAGTCTGTAAAAGATTAAAAGGTAATGAAATTTGCTTCCACTTGGTCAATAAAATTGCCCTGTGTACACAAGTCAGAAAACTCCACTGTGTTTAATAGCAGTATAATTCTGTTGGGGCATCTGAACACAGGCTGAGATATCACAGTTTTACTCCTCTCTCTCTGGCTGAGAGTTTGTCTTTATTCATGGCTTGGAATGAAGTCATATGTAACAGAAAAGCCTGAGTGTAAAACGCCATGATCATAAAATTCACAATATGAGTAAACTGAAATTTAAACTTGATGTAGCTATGACACAAAAAGCTTTCATCATTTACAGGGCTATGTATTCCATGCATACTACCTTTTCAGGTGCACACAATTCAAAAGATGTTAAAGAGAATTGGTGTTATTTAGTGTAACAAAACGCAGAAAGTTCTCATGAGTCACGGCTTTTAATCGCATGCTTTTATGTAATTTGTAGCTTGTATTATTTATATGTCTACTAATTAATCCTCTATACATCATATATTAAACCTTTATAAACTAGAAATGAAATCTTTAGTATTGTAGTATAGGCCAACTATAACCTTCATTTTACCATCTGCCTTGTTCAACATTGTTTTTCACTTATCTAAGAAAATTACCAGTTTGAACAAAGATACCAACAGGAAACCAGATTTTACAAGAGAAAGAAAAATGGAACTACTACATTAAATCCATAATTTATAGAAAACAGGAAATAAATCACAATGAATTAGATCTGCTATTGCCACATAATTAATAAATATGAATTTCTATAAGGATTGGAGGAGACAGTATGTTTCCAAGACACTTCAACTTCCCTCAAAGTTTTGATTCCATAGGAGATGGTCAACTAAATAAGCCAGTTGAAGATGGCATATTAATTTGTGAAATCAATACACTGTAGGTATCAATACAACTGTAAATGTAGTTGAAGTTATTCACGAGCCTGTCTTGATAGATTCAAAATATTAAACCATATGTATTTTATAGAGAGCTTTTACAAAAAGAACTCTCTTATTCTATCCCTCTATTATCCAGATCAGTCCTCTCAAATAATTTTAGACATGCTGTTATGATGTATTATATTTCTGGCCCAACCGATTTTGATTTGTACTGCTGGAGTCCTTACAGCAAACTGGCAAGTAGCAATCCAATTGCTAAGCTTGCTTAATCTCTTTTAAAGCTGCAGTGAAAATACTGATTTCTGGTTAACATTTGCCAGTGAAAATTCAGATTGTCTCAACAGTGGTCCAAGCAGCTTTTTTTTTTTTTCTTTTTCTCCTGATATAGTTGTAAATCGCTATGTTAGAGCCATTATATTAACTTTATCTGACACTCTTTAAGAAGAAGAAAGTTTATTACTGGACATCTTGTGGATAATAATTAACCCATAGGCAACCTGCAGAGCATTAGTAATTTCTTAGTTTTTTCATATTGGAGTAATGACTGGCAGATCTACAACATATTTGCTAATGCAAATACAATGAGCAATGTCCATGAAGACAAAAATATCAGCTCACTGTGAACTTCACAATAGATCTGCCTCAGAAAGGGCGACTTAAATGAGTTTCCATTATAGCCTATCATAATGTTGTCAGCTAATTACTAGGTTTGCTACCATAAACTCTTTAACAGAAAAAACATTTCTCTCCATCCTTTTGCAGTGAACTTCAATGCTTCATATAGCATTAGTGATATAACACCAGGTCAAACCCTAAATAAACAATTTAAAGCAGATAAAGTACAATTATTAACATTTTAAATATTAGACATGAAAACTGTTCAGTGAAATTACACATAGTAGTACAACACAGGACAAAGTATTCAGAACTACAGTACGTTAGTCTAGGAAAAATGTTATTTTTCACAATCCATCATTTTTCTCACGCATAAATCTTTGGGTCTTCTAAAGTGAAAAATAGGTATTAACACCTGGAATAGCATTTTCTCCAATTTCTTCTCTTCATAGACATAAAATAACTAGACTTCCCATTGAACACAGTCTGTTAAAAAAAACTGTGAATGCAATATAGATACATGGTCTGGACCCTAAAAAATAAAATGCAGTTGTGATAAAGAATTAATAAATCTGTTGCATTAAAATAATCACAAAATCAATAACCACATCTTAAAAGTAGCACCAAGAATATCTTGATCTCTCTCTTCCCTTCAGCTTTTTAAAGAAGTGGCAGTCCCAAATGCAAAAGTCAATCTGTGCTCTCCCTTGTCCTGCTCCTACGCTTCAGTTCCCCAGGTACCCACATGAGCTCGGCTGAGAGCTTGCAGATACATCTGACATCACCTGTCTTTGTTCTACAGAGCCATGTAGCTGCTCTCAGCTTTTTCCAGGATGCAGTATATATACAATCTTTAACGTCAGGCAAAGATTCATGATCTCTGCTAGCACTGAAACAGATGGATTTTAAATATTAATTCAGTGGAAGTTAGTGGTCATCAGGTCAACCATGAATTAACTACAGATAACTTAAAACATGATGTAAAATTTAATAAAAAATTAAGGTGAAAGATGCTTCAAGCAACGTTCTAAAAGATCAAACATTGAAATCTAGGTTTACTATGTAAATTGCCTCTCCTACAACACTGTAGAATTTTTAAAGCTAGTGCCTTTCCCAAATTCTCAAGACTCAAAAGTAGGAACTCTGAAAAGACAGGTACATCCTTCTTCAGGCTGTCATTAACATGGTGCAGGCTGCTCAAAGATAATTATGTACTATTGTGAAGAAACATGCTTCTCATAGTTAACCAGCCTCAACAGCATTAATCATAAATACATATCCTTGTCAAATATTAACATTTACAGAAGGAGCAGAAGATGAAAGTCAGTTTTGTAAATGCCATTTGTTACAAACATTAAAGTACTTATGAAAGGTCCACTACAGATGTTTTCTAGTTAAAGTCACCCCAATACAGGAACAGTGCCATAAATGCTAATGTCTAACCAAATATATTCTGTGTTTTTAATATCAAATATAAATATAAATTTTAAGGAAGACAAATATATCCAAAACCTGTAGTGGTTTTCAATATTCTAGTGGTTACTAGTTTTTTTCAGGTTATTTTAGGCTAAGTGACAATAGGACGTTCTATATAATTCATATACACTAAAGAATATTTTAAGAACTCTTATTTCACCTTAGGGTTTCTATCAACTAACCTTCTCAAGTTTAGTTCTACAATTATGACATTATAGAGGCCCTAGGAAAGAAATAAATAGCAGCTTTACAGTACCCCCTGACATTTACTTTTGTTCTTTGTTATTCAGTTGCATTAGCTTGTTTAGCTATGGTGACATTTAATACAAGCAATATATCTTTTACATCTAGTTAAAAGGTCTACCACATACTTAAGGGGATGATGACTAGATACTGTTAGTCTATATTTTAGAATCTTCTTATTCACACCTCCAAAAAGCTATCTAATAGTTCAGATTATAAAAGCATCTGTTGGATTGGTGAAAAGTACCTTGCCTAGCTGATGCTATAATGGCTTTGGTATAATATGTGGTGGGTTTTTTTTTTCCCCTGCCCTTCCTTTCATGCATTTTCCAAACACCTGCATAATGTTTTTCAGTTTTCTAGTGAGCACTGAAATTTCCTGATGTAGGGCAAAAGGAAGGAAATGGCTAAATTGTTACTATCGCTATGATATGAAAAGAAAATCCTTTCACATTATAAAGCCTATCACTTCAAGGCAGAATTCTTATGACCAAACTGCTTGAGTTGGCTTCTATAACATACGACTTTACATGTGCTCTGGAAGGCATTACAATTCTAAAATATACATTAAGATTTAATATTATTCCTTCTGTTATCTGTGTTTATGTCTAAAATTATGTTCTGTGATGGGCACTTGATGGAAGAGGAGGTTGAGTGGTTGCCTCTTGAGTGCTTACAGCAATTTCAAGGAAAACTACATGTTCACAAAAATGTCTTTATATAAACAAGGTAAGCTAAGCATTTGCAAACTCTACAAATCTAGGATTTATCTTAGAAATGGGTGCTGCACCAGAAAAATCACAAATTTTTCTCTTGGAACAAATTCATAGTTTTCTTAGGGAAAAGTTAAATCTGACTGTTTCTTGATTATTCTCAGTATTTGTAGCAGGAACCAATTTGCTTGTCATTTTCAAATGTGTTGTGATATTTCCAAAATATCATCTTGTTAGGGTCTAAGAAACAAACCTTACTTATTAAAGAGATCAGTGCCAAAATCACAACTTTCTCAAAAGCAAATAATGGAAGCTATTTTACATGAGTCCAGCATTTTCTAATGATTACACACACACACAAAATAAAAATCCACCAGACTTTATGGATTCTGTATAGATTGTAGAAATATTAATAATTAGCTACAAACGGGTGTGACTAACATTCCAAGACAGAGAACTAGCACTGATTGAAATATATTAGGAAAATGATGTTGAATAACACACCTATTTGTGCAAAGGCCAGCAATATAATGCCACCGAACTCTGCATTTAGTAATATTACCATGTTTGCTACGAAAAGGTCAATTCAAAAAATTTTAAATAAAAATGAAGCATGCTGTTTCTCTCAGATTTCAGGCACACAATCCCTGACCCTTGCTCTGTGAGTTATGTCACTTATGTATGTAATATTCTGGAATTGTGGTGTTCTTTTGTGAGAGGGTGACACACTTCAGTGGTAACCAGATGAAGTTTTCTCAAATTTTCAGTATTCTTTTTAGTACTTCAGTTCAAGAATCACTTCAAACAGTTACATTTTATGGGTGGGTATTGGAGAAAGTGTGACTTAATTGACTTAATTCCTGAATGACCACCATAATATTTCTAAGCATTCTTATCATGAAGCCTGATCATTATTTCTTCAGTATGACATTAACATAAGCAGAAAACACATCACCACTTGCTGGGCAGAGACTGGTGCTCCAAATACATTAAAATAACACAGCCTTTACAGACAAAGAAAAGAGGGGGAAATCTCCAATTTAAGCAAATTTTGGTTATTTTTGCAAGCATGACCTTCATTCAGCATTGCAGAATATCTGTATTCTTATCTGTAATCTCAGAAAGAATGGAACGGCTTTTTTACTCCAGGGAACAACTGGCCAGTATTCAATCTGCGGGTGACAGATACTCTGACACAGACACATTAATGTTTTTCTATTAACTTTTTTCATGTAATATTTTTGATGTCTACAAGTCGACCCACCTCATTAGTTTATATAATGCTAAAACCATGTTTCAACATGCCTGCTGTTATCATGGTGAAATTAATGAAGGAGAGGCAGTCTGGAACTGAAGAGCCTTCTTCAAGCACCATGCTCTCCTGTTATGTGGTGCTGTTACAACTATGCACATTTTTCCCTATCTTCACTGGGCTGTACCTGCCCTCCCATAAATAAACAAACACTTTCAATCCATCTATACCTCTCTCTGTCCCTCAAGTTCACTTTTCCCCACTAGCTCTCTTTTCAATTATAACAACACAATGCTGCCTGTCACTAGAAGATCTAGGCTACATTTCCTGCATAACATTAAAGTATGGCCTTTACTTTCAGTTTAAATAGGCAATACTCCCATTCAGATGTTAAACATTTTTCATCTCCATTACAGCAATATCCTTCTCCCTGGCCTCTTGAAAAATACAACCTTGTCCCACTCGTGTACCACAGAGGTCATTTTAATGCTTTGCAACTTTGACCATTTCAGCTCTTTGCATCCTTTTACTAACTCCCTTTCTCTGCTTAGCTTGCCGAGTCTGTCGTCACTTGATATTGACGTACTGACTTCATCCCTTCATCATAACACATACTTGCCTCTACTCCCACTTAAGTTTTTAAATGACCACTTTCGGGCTTTCTACACTGCTGCCTTTCTACTTTGCTGTCCATCATTTTGAGTAAAAAAAACCCCAAACAAATTTTAAAAAGCTCTTATTTTCTATAAGACTGTGTCATCAGTTTCTGATTAACTAGAACACTCCTATCCTAGTGCTGAAGAACTAGAGCAATCTTCCATTAAACATGTCTTTCTGTCTGTATCCAAGGAGATATTAACTTCTATATAGACTGTTATCCTTCTTTGCTGATGTTTATAGCAACTCGCACAGCACCCTTCTCATGACTGTGGCTTACAGGTGTTAGAATGCCTAGAAGAAAGGTCTCTGTGGGTAAAGCACTTAAAGCTTGTGGTTGCCTCAGAGATTTGTTGATCACTGTCATGTCTAGTTTCAGTGAAGAGTGAACTGTATGCATTATTCCATTTAAATGTTTGTCTCAAGTACATTTGTTAATGTAACAGTTGATATAAAAATCTAAAGCTTGAGTGAGACACTTCACCATGAGTCGTTAGGGGGTGCAGGGAGGTTACTGCTGCTCCTTGAGGCAAGTGATAAATGATCAGTCAGATGAGATGACAACTTGTCTAGCAAAATGATGTTTGCACCACCCAAGCAGTAAAAAGAGTGCTTATTTTAGTTGAGATGAGTTTCCAGACTATTACCTGAATAATAGAGAAATAAATAACTTTGGAGGAAAAAATTAAATCCAGACTTCCTGGAGGAGTCCCAAGAGATTATTAGCTACAACAGCCAAAGTGTCCCTCCAGGAGGTGCCTTTTTCTAATGAATGGAGCCTAGGTGGACAAAAAGACAATATGTGATCAAGTATCAGGATTCTGCAGAATAGTCAGTTTGATGAAGCGAGTAAGGAGACATAGAGATATAACTTAAGTAAATAAGTGGTAAAAGTAAGGTTGTTTTCTTTTTTTATTTCTTCAATTGTATTTCATTTTTTTTCCTTATTATATGGTTTATTTCACAGATAAATAAACACATTATTTCCATTAAATGATTTGATTACAGGCTGGCTAACAACCTGACATTACTAATCAAGCATGTGGTGAACCTGTATTTGGGTGACAGAGATGCTCAGTTCCTTCAACACATGTACCAGGAGGTAACAGGGTATGTTCCCACACAGGCTTCATTGCCTGTTTGGTAGCTAATATCACAGAGACTAGTGGCAAAAAAAGAGTACTCTGGCACACAGCATAGAAAAATGTGTAATATAGTATGGCATATAATGGAGGAATATTCAAAGGATTTGTTATGATGTGGTCATGCAAATCATGATGAAAGAAGATACTTTCAAGCACAAATAGGGACTAAACTAAGTCACATGATACTGAGAAAAATTAATGAATCAGTTGCATTAATCACATAACATTCGTTTTCCCACTGAAATTTTACTGCAAGACAGCTTTCTGCTAGGACTACTCTGCTAAACCTGTTGCATATTTGTCACCTAAGTTGAAGATAAGGTCCAATCCAAACGAGATTTTTTTTTTCCTCCCCTCACTGCTGCCAGGATATATAAAAGATGACTGTGTTAAGAATTTGGTTGTATTTGGCAGATCTCTTAGTTCCTACCTAGTGGTTCAAAAATCTGTGCAGAAGCACTAAGACCCAGAAAAGTTGCAATGACATGCAAAAGAACCTTCAATCCCAAGGAGATGCTATATTATGTCACTCCATGTCATTACAGAGATAGCTCTAATTTTAGCTAGTGCTGCTGTGATACCACTGTCTCAAAGATATTTAGAGGAAGGATAGTTCAGCACCAGCTATATACAGTGCCAGTCAGCTGTAACTGAATTATTTTTTTGGAAATGTCTCTTCTAGCTGAAGAGAAAGCAGAGGAAAACAAAGTGCCAACAGAAAATTTATTGAATACCATTTCAATATTTTTCTGTCCAAAGTAGCCAGACATTTGTTTCAGTCAGTATATCAGAGACTTAAGATGACTAGTCAGCCATTTTGATTTTATGCAACTCATTTCTTACACTTCAAGTAATCTTCATGTACCTGTTTACAAATTAAATTGGAAAGTACATGTACATACTATTTTTGCATTGTGGGCAACACCACTTTATCTCTAATAGAATACACAGGCAGTAATTCAGTCTCTGTGTATTGTTGTTTTGTTGTTCATAAACCAACAAGCGCTTGCAGTTTATGTCATCAGCAGAAAACCAAGACTGAATCATAGCTTTGCATTCAACCTCTGTTGTGCACAGAAATTGCCAGTTTTTCAGAAAGTGCAATTTAGAGAGACGGGATCTAGAGATCTATAAAGTCTATTTCTTCCTGTCACTGCCAAAAGTCAAAGTCATGAGTATTCAAAAGCAAAACAAGATATAAACACATTTCAAAGTATATCTAGAGTTCTGCAGATTGCAGAATGCTTTCATTATTTTTCCGAGAACTCTACAAAGCCAACATTCCACATGATCCCTCCAGAGACAGCGGAGAAACTAATCAGATACTGGGTCACATCAAAGAATGAGATCTAGAGTAGAAGAAATAAAGATGAGGAGAGGAGGACTTCTCACAATCCACATGTTAATGATCAGCAGAAAGATGAGTAGCAAACACCTGACATATAAACTGTGTGTTCTTATACATGGTGGAACAATTCACTTTATGAACTCACAGAGAAAAGTATTCTTCCAGTAAGGTTTCATTTCAAACTACATTCAAGAATACTGTCCAAAAGTTGTAGTAGAGGGCTGGAATCACAGATTACCTCATATTATTTCTGTCTCTCCTGCTGATTACTTGACAAATTAGAAGTTATTTGATCACAACCAAGTACCTGAAATGTCTCCAGGCTGGGAATATGCTTATGTTCATGTGTTCTCAAGCTGCTACAATATCTGGCTCTTTTCCAAAACTAATTATCCTGGAACAATTACAGGGAACAGGTGGATAACATTTTGAATTAATGCTACACATATGAAAGTATTGTACAGCATATAAGACTGAAGAGAAAAAAAAACACTTTTGATCTTGTAACATGCATTTGGACAAACCATCTTGTGAGAAAACTTGTTTTGGCCTGTTTCTTGGTAGACATTTCTTTCAGGTGTTCAAATTAGGTTGGCAGCAACAGAAAAAAATACACTTAGACGATGTATCAGTTCCTGGACTATGGAAATAAAGTACCTGTTTGAATTCAATAATGTAATGTAAAGAAACTGACATTTCAGATTTAATTCAGATAGAATCCAGTGAAGAGCAAGAAGATCCCAGACCCAAATATTACTGTTGGACTGAATAATCCCACAAAGGACAGGCAAATAGCCTACAAGGGTGTAATTACCCAAGGACTTCTATGGTCAGTTCAGCACCTCTTCAAAGGCACTCAGCTCAAGCTGACCCTGCTGCTGTAATACTCCACTGAATTATTTATTTCTATGAACTTTGATGCTTGAAACTTTGCTTCAGGAAACCTAAAATTCCATTCTTGTTGCCAAAGAACTTCAATGCCGATGAGTTTGCTTTGAGAGACCTGGGATCCGCACTTTGGAGCAACCTGGCACCAGACCTCTAGAGGGGAGGTAAGCAGGCTGAGATGCAGAATGAAGCTTTGAAGTCTTAGTCAAGTGATATAAAGAATCAGGTATGCTCATATAATCCCTTGGCCATAAAAACATAATTTATTACCTGTTTTCGCTTACCTCCTGTGTCTCTTAGAGACAAACTGTTGACCAATTCATGGTCTAAGTTTGGATCCAGCCACACCAAGACTCCTCTCTGAAAAGGAGTTTAGAAAGCAAGGGGGTCATTCTGAACCTTGTGACTCAACGGGAGGGACTCCCTCTACTGTTTTGCATCTCCTGTTCCCATATAAATCATTCTAAAATGACTCATCTGATTCTCTTTGGTGTATATTTCCTCCATGCAGTAAGCAATAGAGTGAATCTTGCCATCAAACACTGCCAAGTGACACCTTTATTCAAGTGATCTAAACACAGCTCTGCAGGAATCAGGCCCTAAATCACTTATCTGTGATAGATGTATAGTAACCTGTGTATTCTGCTGGGTACCATACTCTGTTATGTATAAGACACAGAACAATTACTTACAGTTTAAATTTCATGTGAAAGAAGTTTTATTATGTGGCAAATAGTGTGCTTGATGGTGTAAAGAATCAGAGACGGTGAGGGGTGCTTATTCACTCTTGAAAGATAGTCCTTGCAAGGATTCTCAGGGCTTGAAAGGCACAAATCCATGTATAAAGTGTTCAGCAGCTCTAGTGGCTTTGGGTTGATTTAGTATTTAAGAGGTTGTTAAAAATGCAGTTGCATTTAAAGTGCAACTGCACTTGAATTGCAGTTGCAGTTCAAACTGTAGTTTAAGAATGGCATAAAGTATTTCTGTGGCTCAAAGTCTGGATTTATGGAAAAAAAACAAAAACAAACAAACAGAACACAAAACAATAACATTCCATACTCTTCAGTGTTAAGAAGCTGAATTTCCCTAACTGTGTACTCCCCTTGTATGGCTGTGTTTAATTACAAATTGCAGAGAAAAAGTCTATGCTTTTACCTACTTCTTAACCCATGGACAGCAAAAATCAAGAGTGAGATTAATCTGCAAATACAACTGTAAAGTACAGTAACTGCAATTGTGTTGAGATGCTACATAGGGTCACCACATGACTTAGTCACCAGACACCTAAGCTTATTTGCATAAACCATTTACAGAGATACGGATATACAGAAATACATGAAGGAAGATATACAAGGTCTATGAAATGCATGAAGGACAATTACCTCTTCTAGTGTGGCTTCCCCCCCACCCCAAACAGAATATATTTTCCTCAATCACACTTCTGTTCTTGTGCAGGAGAAAAATATTCCCCAAATCATAGGCTTTTTCAAACCCTAACTACTGGCTGCTGTAGTTCTGTATCTCCTTTGCTCTCTGTTCCACAGTTTGGTCATCATCTTTTTGTAAATTCTAGACCTCAGTGAAACTGGGAAGTTCCAGAGTGTGCTGAGCACTGGAACCAACAAAAAAAGGAGGCGGCAAGACAAACAGCTGGGGCTGGGATGAAAGATAGGACCTCCAAATTTTTAAATGTATGTGAGGACTCCAGATGTTTCCAATCAAGCATTGAAAAGTTCACATTTTGAGAAGTCTTTGTATGTTGAAAAGCATAAAAGATGCTTTATGGTATTTCAAAAGTCACAGAGGTTCAGCCTCCTAGATTTCAAAGGTATCAGAAACTGCAATGTTAAGAGGATACAGGAGCAGTATATTCAAACTTCAACAAATAAGGTTTCAAAACAGAAAAGTAATATTTTATATTTTTATAAATACAGACCAATTCAGAATTTTAACTCACTCAACTTTCTGAAGTATAAGATTGAATTTGCCTTCCAGTGGAGTTTTAAAAGAAGGCTATATTTTGCAAGTACACAAGAATGTGCAACTGCATGCAAAATAAATGGCAATATTTACATTAAAGGAATTTAAGTACTTGTTGAAATCGGGAATTAGAAATATAACATTTATACATACAAGCACATTGCACATTCTTACAAGCAAACAATACCTTCTGAAAAGATAAAGGAAATTGCCAACCTTCAGAGGTGGTTTTTTAATTGATATGGAGAGAAAAATGTTAAGTGGCATGTATTATTAACCACTTGCCTTTTCACCAAAATTATTTTAAAATAAAACTATGAGAAGGTATCTCAACATGAAACATACATCAGAACAGTACAGGTTCAAATATGACCTGTACTTCAAGTAGGAGAGAATAAAACCTTAAATATTCATACAGGTTTTTCTGTTTGAAAACCAGTTTATACAAAATGCTGACTGTCCTGCTTTTTATGTTCAAAATAACCAAATGCCTGCATTGTGCAGATTAAATCACATCACTAACATGTCCCATTTTAAGTTTTAGCAAACCAATGAGCTGCACAAATAATTGCAGCTTGAGCTTTGCACAATTTAATTTGTATGAACTGTGTTCATTTAAAACATGTTTTCAAACTCTAAGGCTTGAATAACCCATAAGAATTCCAGGAATGGTCACTGCAAAGACTGAACTAGAAGGTTTCAAATCAAAATTGGTTATCTTGAATATTTAAGATATAGCAGCAAATCCAAGCTGTTCAAGAAACTTGAAGTCCAAGTTTAAAGCACAAAAGGTAGATTTTAATTTATTATTCTTTTAAGACAGGCTCAAGTACCATTATGGGAAAGTTCTTATAGCTTTCAAGAGCAACTGCCATCAGTTTTCTGAGGCTTAGCTTTTTACTGGCAATTTTAGTAATGAAACAGCTCCTTATGCTTCAAAACGTGACCTTACAGGAAGTTTACAATGGAGAGAGTTTAACAGTTGAAAGTTTAACAAGGTTTTCAGAGAAAGTTCCAGCCTGTTCAGCCTGGTCTTTTTCTTCACAACTGTTATTAAGCAGCTTGATAAATCTGGCATCCATACAACATTAACACAGTCATGTATTTGTATTACAATTTACAAGCTGATGAGATGCTAGGTAGGTACCAGGGCAAGAGTAAGAATTCTCCTCGTGTCAGTAAGATTCCAAAAGATTAAGTAATATTACATAGTAATGATCTAAGAAAAGACATTCTCCAGCCCTGTATACTCTACTAACTTAAAAGACTCCTGAGAACAAGAATTTACTGACATGGATGACCATAAAAACATTGCATTGATGAAAGACTAGTCTACAGATACCCAGGTCAAGGTTTTATGCCAGATGATCATTATCTGAGATATTTTTTAGATACATTATGTTTGCAAAGAATTGAACTACGAAATTGCCATTTCTGTTCCAATTCACACACTGTTTAGGGCTGCCTCTGAGGCTATATATTACTGTACAATCTGTCCTTCCACTGTAGTTTTACATACAGAAACCTACTCCAAAAACATTAAGTTTTCTCCATAGTTTCCCGAGAATGATCTAAATTCCTTTGCAAAGCAAATCACAGGCAGTGGCTCTCATGTTATTTGCTTCCATTTATGTATGTCAGAGAAATGCAAAATACAGAATGACTGGGAAATCAGAATAGGGAACAGTGGGGTTGCTGCTACCTCATGTATCTCTTCCAGACAAGGTCCAAATACATGGTACCTTTAAAAAGAGTATGCCTGTGTGTAAGTTGTGGCAGGGACAAACTCAGACCCAGACATTCAACAGAGCTTCACAGTCAAGATAAATATGCAAGGCTTCTAGAAGCTAAACTGAGGCATTTATAGTCTCTAATCAATATCTTTTGAGAACAACTTCATGGTTCACCCTATTGTTTAGACACTCAGATGTACAGCTCTGACTGTGTTTGTCAGATTAAAGGACAAGAGTTTGATTCGCTCCTACCTCCCCCTAAAAACAGACTCTAGAAAACATACTACCAGAAAGGAAGATTCATTTATCATTCCAAGTCTGCTGAGAGACTAAAACATAGTCTGAGCCAAGACATTTTGAGCTGTACCCTCAGCTACTACAACTTTCTGAAAATTGACGGAATTCTGGTGGCTTAAAACTGTTTACCAGCTGACCTTTTGATTCAAGAGTGTCAAATGTAGAATCTCAGCAGTTCAGAAGAAAAAATGAATACATCTCAGGTTGAATTCTAAGATGCTTATATTCAATAAAAAAATTCTAAATGGCTTTACCATAAAGAGGGACTTCAGTGCTATGCATCATTTGTACATCAGGAATTGCATATTAAACATTTGTTAAATTGGAAACCTACTTGGTTTACAATATTAGAGTATAATCAGTACCTATTCTCTTTCTACAATACTGTCTTAATTTTATAAGCATATAGGACATGTTTTCCCCTTTAATGTCACCTTCTCTCTGCTTCATTATTTCTTAGATGTCACTTAGATAACGTACTGGCACAGAAAAGATGCTTCACTGCAGTGCCATGTAAGTGCCAGCTGTATCCCATACCACCGTAAGCCCCCTGAGACTGTCTCAATTTGCAAAGAGCTGTTTCTCCTTGACTCAATTTTAAAAGAAAAGCAAAATGGTTTGAAATAACATCAGCAATCTGACAGTTTTCGATTTGCATTCTGGGAATTTGCATATATCCTATTAAAGCTTACTTGGGACAGGTTTAGAATGTATGCATTGACAGTTAATTTACAGGGTTAACACTAATTTTATAAATGCAAGCTTTCTTATAATTATTCCTCCCAAACTGACATGTGATATTCCTGATAGGCAAAGACAAGCAGTTGCTTCAAGAAAACATCAATAGATATCATTTTGTAGGCTAATGTACTCCAGAAGGGACTGGTCTATTTATGGACCATTAACAGCCTGTCCAGGTTTCAAATGCTGAATTTGATTAGAGTGGAGTTTACTAAGTGTTCTAAATGAGATATCTCACACAGGCAGTGAGCTCATAAAATGAACTGAGAAAAGTTTTGCAATTTTACAGGAGGCACAATTGATTACTTTGCTATTTAGAAGCCACAGTGGTCAAGACAGAATTAAATTTGAGTAACACTGATAAAATGAACAGAAACTTGAATTTTACAGGTTTTTAGCATTAGAATGAATAGGAAACAAATCAAGACTATTTGGTGAATAAAGGTATAATGTATATTTCCCTAGAATGTAGTCTATCATATTAAAATATCAATTTCAGCCTGCATCCAATTTCTTACAGTGAAGTCTCTTCTCTGTTAAAAGGCTGAAAGACATTTTGGTATCATTGAAAACTTACAGACTCTACAGATTATTAAAGATGCTGCTACATTGGTAAATTTGTATTCTGTTTAGGTTTCATTTGGAATCTGTAGGGTTTATATTACAGAATTCCAAGTGACAGGTGCTATGCAAGCAACCATATTAGTATTTTCTGTAAACCTCCTCTTCAGCATACTAATAAGGAACATATACCAGGAATGAAGGGCAGAATGCTGTGGCAAAATAGTGATAATAAATTAACCAGAAGCAAAATCATCGAACAATTATTTTTTCTTTTAAAAGAATGGAAGTGAAAGAAAACAGCACCAGTGCTACTACAATTTTTTAATGTAATTAAAATACTTGCAGATATGTTTAAAGGTATTGGTTTGCCTAAATTGTTTAGCATCAATGCTTTTTCTTCTAAAATTACAGTTCTATTACTGTATTTCATACTCACACCATGTTTTTCAGGTTTCAGGAATCATTGATAAGCAAAGAAGGCAAAAAGCAAGCTGTCGAACAAGTAGGAACCTCTTTGATGATGTTTACAGAAACACAATTATTTTAAATGAGGCAGATTATAGGGTTGTAACACTGTTTACCTCTTTCTATATCTGTTGGTGAGACATTGTAATCCTAGCAGAAAAAGAAAAGCCCTTTTTCTTGGGAGTGTAGGGGTTCACCTGTATGTTTTTTGTGAGAGTTCATGTAAAAGGTCTGGGAGCTTGATCCTACACAGACCTCTCAACAGCACACAACGAAAAAGATTTTCCTTTTTCAAAAGTGACCCTTGGCAGTGATTTAAAGTCTCCCGGGTTTCTAAAACCTATTTTATACAACTCTTGAAACTAATTTTTTTCATACCATAGGCTTGAAAAAAGCATCCTACAAATATATTTATTGCACTGTAAAATATTTTACCAAGAGCCTTTCAGAACAGGACACTCTTGGTCCTGGATAATTTTTCACCTTTCCTATGTTCACTACTCTGCTCATTGACCAGATGTCAAATGCTTCCAGTCATCCCTTGCCTGGGCCAGTTTCTGTTGGAGTCACAAGCCAGGGCTATAGACTGGCTATCGGCACTCCTAGTAATATCATAATAAGTGGCCTAAGTAGTTTGGGTCTCTCTATCTCATGACACTGCTTTTGCTCAAGTCTGTTTGTTCTCCTCAGTTTCACACTCAAGAGGAATTTTAATTTATAGTTTAACCTTTCATGATAATCAGGTACATATGGCACAAGTCTTTGCTGAAGAATTCCTTTACAAATTCAGTTTTCAGTCAGGAACTCATATCTTGCTGTTGCAGTTGCCTTATGTGTTACTAGGGCAAACAACATCATTAAAAAGACAGAAAGATCCTTTTGCTGTGGTTTTCATTCTTCCAAGTTCAGATGATGTATGCAAAAATGACATCTATAATATTTCTCATAGAGCTGAGGGTGACAGTGGAGCTTGAGAGGGTCATTTAATAGACAGAGAAATAATTTCTCACATATTCAAATGCTTGGCAGAGAGATTTAGGGGATCAGAAGATCTACGAGCTTCAGCAGCCATCAGAATTCTTTATTCAGGAAAGAAATGCAGTCTCTCATAGAAAATGCTTCCAGAACTGAACCCATCCCACTTTCACCTTGATGGACAACATACATATCAGGTCTCTTACAGTTTCAAATCTTTCCATGGTGCTTTAGTATTTCATACACATATTGTTCCTCATGGATATTTTTATTTTAATAACTGATCATGGCTTACCTAAATGAGACAATATTCCTAGTTGTTGCGAGTAACTCACAGCAAAGCAGATACCCCAGGAAGCATTAAACGTTTGCTGAAAAACACCCATTACAGCAGTGGGTTCAGTGCTAACAGTATTACCAGCTTTTCCCTGATAATGGATGCTAAAACCAGCACCAACTTCATGGAATTTGATGGATTTAGACTTTACTCCTGATGGGAATAAAGAAGCTGCTAGGAGACTGTAATGAGAAAAGTAAGCTTAAAAAAAAATTGAGAATGGGAATATAAGCAATCAGCTGCATCCCAGCTTTGCCTCAGGGGACTAAGACCTGTCTTTTCTAGGTATACAGACAAAAAGAGCATCAGTATTATCCACATGCAAGCCTAGGAGAATTAAAGATTACTGTTTGAGATTTGATAGAGAGTAAAGGAAAAGAACTTGATACAGATTTTTTTTTTTTTAAAGTTTGACTTGTTCACATCTTTCCACTCTTTTCATATAATAACAGATGTATAATTAAGGTGTAATACTTGTATCAGATGAAAGTGATAACAAGCAGGAAGTAAAAAAATGTCGTCATTCTTTAAAATTCAAAGCAGATCCATGTGCTCTGCAAATATACAGAATATTTGTAATATTTAAGTATTTACAATCTCATTTAAAACACTTTCATGTGGCCCAAGGAAAAAGAAATCAGAATTAAATAGTTTCACAGAAAGCATTTGTATCTGTTTCATAATTCAACCATCCAAAGGTGAAAAAAAAAAAAAAAAACAGAGCAGCATTAAAGGTAAAGAAGTTCAGGCTTTGAAGTGCCAGGACAGAGTAGAAGTTGATAAATCAAGGAATTTTATTAAAAAATCCTGGTTCCAAATAATCTCCAGTTTGCAATCAAAACACTAGAAAAAGCAGTCTCTCAAATTTCAGAGGAAAAAAAAACCTAACCAGGGATTTCTGAGCTAGGCAGTCTTGATCAATAGTCCACTAATGTGTTTTATTCAAGTGTTTATTTGCCTGAACCTACCTAAAGTGCAATTCAGGACCAAGAGCAAAATACTGACTGTGGTACCAGTTGCACAGATATCACCACCTTGGAGGCTGAGGCACTAGGCAGGGATGCTCAGCTGGGCAAACCATGACTTGAGGTAAGTGGGCTTATTGCTGCTCTGTTAAGAGAGACAAGCATTGGGAAATTGAATTGATGCTAGTAACACAGGACACCAAATGCCACTTAATGACCTTGTAAATCATTCAGTACCTACATAGGCTTCCAGTGAATTTAAAGTACAGCACTGGATGGATGGTAGTACTCTAACATAATATACAAAGAATTAAAAAAACCAAAAAAGATGTTGCTGTTCCAATTTCTATATCTAGGGAGCAAAAAAAAAAGAGACTGATAATTTCTAGGAAAGCACAAATGAAAAAGGTAAACCTTGGCCTTATCTGCTACCTGGACATCCTCAAGAAACCAGAGATCTAACAAGAATCCTGTTAAGCTCGTTTGGAACAGAGAAACAGAAATATGCTGCAAAGTGTCTGTTAAAAAAAAAAAAAAAAAAGATGGTGCCAAGGGGTGCCATAACCAGAAAGCTGAATCCATTATTCATTATCTAATGTTGAGCACAAGACCATTTCAGACCTGACTCTCTGAAAGGGATTTTTCTGATCTTTCTCTTTCTCCCCATTTGGTCCTTCTTAGACTATAAAATAGAGAGCTAGGCAGCATATGAAACCAATTAATAGATTAAAATAAAGGAAAAACAAGTATACCGCTTTGGTATCTATCCTAAACATGTATCTTCTTTTAACCATACTATCATTTTGTGCTGCAGCAGCAGCACACTACTGGTACCCATGTGAAAAAGATTTATTTTTGTAGTTTAGAATGCAGCTTGTAAAGCAATTTTCTATTTCTTCTATCTGCTAAGTTTTTTTCCTATCCAGTGCCTGTTACAGAATTCTGACATTATCTCTGGTAGTTACTATGATGAGCAGCCAATCTTCAAAATACAGAAGTGGGCTACTGCCTGGAGGTATATTATCCTCAAGTTTTTGAACTTCATATTATTGCTTGCCTCCATTAAGCATTTTGTTGATTTCTTTCTTTGCATCTTTGAGATAAAAATCCATTTTTGATCAATGTTGTCATCATTAAGTTTGTTACCTTTTTTCCCTTTTACGGTATAAATCTGCTTTGTATGTGACATTTTGAACTAACAGAATACAACACTGGGAAAACAGATCACATTGGAAATACTCCCTCAGAGAAGAAAGAATGCTTCGCATGGCCTTCACACGCCTTTTACTTCAGAAATAATGAATCTCTAACAGCATCCGCTTCTGCCTCCCCCCCCAACCCAGCCAGGTAACTGTAATTTACAAGCAATGGATTGATTTTAGCAAGAAAGTTTCAAGTGACACAGGACACATGCACAGTGTGTCTGCAAAGCCAGTGAGAATTCTGGGTATAAACTGGGTAAGAGCTGATGCAAATATCCAGCTGGGGATTTAGCAGATGGTTTCTGGGCACACTTCATATATATCATTCCCTAACATTATATTTACCTAATAGTAAGCATATGAAATGTTTACTCACATTTAAGTGTTTTGACCCAAAATAATTACACAGTCCTGAAATAAGATGGCTGTTTTTCAAGACTGTTCAAAATGTTTAGTCATTAATTATGTTCTTGGTACATGTTTTTAAGATAACTTTATAGCAACAGTGACCTTTCTAGCAAACTCCAAAGGATGCATTATCAGTTCTGTTAAACCAGACAGTTCTGCTCCTCATGGAATTTGCCAACAATATGCACCTTCCATATCCTTGAATACTATTTTATTGTGAGCTTTTAAAATAAAACCATACCATGTTTTTCTATGACAAGGCAACAAGCTGAAATAAATGGACATCATTCAGGCTTCCTTTATCACCATTATGAGCCACTGAACACTGTAAAGGATAAACACAGATGTCAATTTTACCTAACAAAAAAAAAAATCAGACTTCTAGAATTCACTGACAAACTTATTCATCACGAGGCCCAGATGGTCTTAGAATAGTAGTGAAGTCTCCACTCACATTTAATTTTACACATCTAAATGTTCAAAGGAATTAAAGCAAAATACAGTTATTTAATGAGTGGCAATGCAAACAACCCCGCAAAGCAATCTTGTTTGCTAAGAATAAACACTTGGCTAGCAGGACACTTTCCATTGATTCACTTCTCAAGACAGCCCTTTGATAGCTGATTCTTCACTTCCTTAAGGTACTAGCACAACTATTGAGTTCTATGTAGTTAACAAAGCTTTCACTGTTCGGTATCCAGTTCATCCCAGGTGAGTTCTGTGACAGATCTGGAGGCTAAAAAAGCAACTTCTGAACACACCACTCTGTTCCTTTTTAGTTTAAAAGCCCTTTCAGTCTGCATGACTGTTCTGATCATTATGCTATGGGGAGAGAACACCAGACCAGGGAGATTCCGACACAATAGAAGAATCTATACCTATAAAACAGTACGATGTTTCTCTAAACACTTGTTTGCTAATTCCCATCTGTGCTGCTCCTAAAATACATTCAAACTCCTTCTCTTGATGTATTTAGACTGATAAAAATGATATATCACTCAGGCATACATACACACACTATTCCAGCATCAGCTGCACTGTTTGAGATAAGAAACAAAAAGATTTTTTTTATCATAAAACTCTCCCAAGTTGCACTGATCAAATAATTATGAAAATTGCATGACAATCCTACAAACCTGGCTTCTTAAATGTAGATGGTGAAGTCTGAGATGTACAAACATGCATACAACATATGCATGAGCAAATAAAAACAGGGTACAGCTTCTTTAAATCTGAAGCCATAAAGTAACTTAAATGAAATGTAGGTTCCTAACTTGTATTTCTTCAGACAGATCTTGACAAACATTTCTGAACTGTCACAGGCAAAAAAAAAAGAAAATGGTACAGAAGACTAAGTAGTAAGACAGCAAAAACATTATTTTAAGAATCCTTGAGAGCAAATATGCCTGACAAAGGTAGATTACAGGGATAATCTCAAAGCTTTGTAAACCCTTTACTGCTTTCAGTGTAGGACAGCTCAAACATGTTTATCAGTAAAGTTTACAAATTTTCGTGAAATAGGTTATTACAATACAGGAAAATATTCCCTCTTATGGTGTAACACACAGTAGGAATTCCAATGATACTTCAAGAAACACCAACCATTCAGCTGGACATTGGTTAGTTAGTTTTACTTATCTGCTTCCCATGCAGCATAGTTAGCATGAAAAAGAGATGCTTTCTCATGGCTATTGTGACATGGCCTGTTTGTGAATGGCTTCTACAGAACTGAACTTGAGCAGAGACTCCAGGCTCTAGCATCTACTTTATCAATACTCACTACAGCATTTGGGTAATAGTATTTGTGGATATAAACTGGTGCAAAGCTAATTAATTCCAGATAGAGAACAGAGCTTGAGGACTCGTATCAGTGTGGTAAAAACTGTATTTAAAATCTTCTCTTACTGTGCAGGCTTGGATCTACTTAAACCTATAAACTTTTTATTCCTTAAAAAAACCCTCACACTTTTTGATTTTCAAAATTCTTTACCAATTTTACCAATCATTCTTTCCCTAGAGCTATCAAAAGCCTGCTGCCCAAGAACTCTGCAAGGATCCCAAGACCTCTGACAACAATAAAAATAAGAGCAACTCAGGAGTGGTTCTTCCAAGACAACTGCAAAATCCTGCCAGGTTGCCCACCTGTTAAGATTTTTTCTAAAAGCAAAGTTAAATTTTGATCTCATGAAATAAGAAGGTAAAAATGCAAAATTTATGTCCCTATTTCAAGTTTAGTTTTGCAGTGAAAGAGCACTGAATAATCAAGTCATGAGTCTCATTAAACTTCATGCCTGTTGTACAAAAGTTATGCAGAATCACTTTCTCAATGAGTAAACATTAGGTTCATTGTCTAAACAGAGTTTTATTTACTGTTTTAACATTTTGTATCAAAGTAACAATTTAGTTTGCCTAAAACTATTCTGTTTTGAATTTGTTGTTTTGCTGTTTTACTGGCATTACCTTTCTTTTTTTTCTAGAACGGAAAAACCAGCTTGGTGCCCACTTTACCTTCTGTAAATCATTTATTGCTCCAGAGCTCTCTACATGTCTTGTATTTATCACTAGAGCTACACCAAAAAAGCGCCTAGTATTTTCCATGTTGTTCTCTTCTTTTTCAATGTTAGGAATGTCTGAAAACTAAATGTTTTTATGGGCTTGTGTGCAGTTGCTTCTGACATGCAACAAACATTGGCATTCTTCTCAGAACTCCTATAAATTTTAGCAGTAGAATAGTGTAACTCACCCAGTATTTGTTATGAGAGGATAAGCACATGCCATTATGCTGTAGAGATTGTAAATAATAAATAATACACTTTGTGAAAAGTACAATCTGTAACGCTTTCACGAGCATGTGTGTATAATGACATGCAAGAGAAGAAAGAATAGACCTCCCAAATACTGGGTAGGGAAGAGGAGGAATGTGCAAAGGGCTGTAAAATACACAAAAATGTACTATAAAACCAGCAAAACATATTCTTTCAAAGAGCAGGAAAAGATATACAGGAAAAAGCCTCAAATCATCAACAAAAACTCAGTTGTAACTTTCGTTTTAAAACCATAAATTCTAAGTTCTCATCATCGTATGCATTCATGCACCCTAGAAGGAACAAACTGTAATCTGGGAATATGAAACTTCTGAAAGTCATCAGCTCAGGTTGCAGATATTTTTATGTAATGATAAAAATGAAAATAAAAGATAAATCTATTTCTTAATTCTTGCTAAAACATTTGTGTTCTTTTTATATGAATATCAAAAAATTGGATGCTGGAAAGGTATAGGTAGATGTCCATGTAGCTACTTCTGCATCCAGTGATAAAACTTTAACCAATCTGATCTGTAATTCAGCTAAAGACACAAGCAACACATAGAAAAGCTGTTGTTCCAATGTCATTTTTTGGTGAGAAACAAAATTATTATTAAGTTAAATTAAATTTATTAATAAATTAATAAATTAATAAATTTATTAATTAAAATCATTAAGTTAAATTAAAAATTATTCAAGCATGTCAGCATTTTCAGTGGATTTTATTTTATGAAATAGACAAATGCATTCTGCTACTTTCATTATTTCCTCTCCTCAGCCATGTTTGTGTAAGTTCATGTAGCAAAAAACCCTTTTCATTTAGACATGCTAGTACAAATTTTAAAAGTGCTTTGACATAACAAAGAAATTGTAAGGTAACTAAAATAATGTCAGACAGAAGGTTGTTCCATTATCACCAACAGTTTAGCACTCTGCATTTCATCTACGTTATCCGTAATAGCACACAACTACATGCTTTACAGTTTAGAATTTATGACCTTTTCCTATAATATCTACAAAGTACATCTACAAACTAAGGGCTCAGATTTTCTGGATGGTAACTATTCCACATTAGGCACTGAAAACACTTAACTTTGCATGCTTCCAGAAACAGGCCCCATGCTGAAGAACACATCTACTCAAATAGACACTCAACACTGAAGCCATGGGATTTCAGAGCTTTTCAGTGCTTTTCCAATGAAGAATTGCACAGCAGGGTACTGCAAGTAAACTCTTTTTTGTTGTTCACTTTTTTTTTTATTCTGTGCCCCTTGTTACAGAACCTACTGTTGCCGTTCTATGAACTTCATCTCAAAAAGGAGGCAGGTAAGGTTAGGACTATTTTTTATCAATTGTGTGATTTTTCAACCTTTGTGCATTTTTAATTCCTAAATGCCATCATCAACTGAAAGAAAGAAACTTTCTTGAGGAAACAGTTCTGAGCAGTAAAGGGTGATGTTTAGAAAATGAATCAATCTTAAAACACAAGATGTCTTTCCACTTAGTTTCTGGCTTTGGTGTGCAGACTCTCAAGTGCAAAGTACACAACTTTTGAAACTGAAGGAATTCCATTTAGCTGGTCCTGCATAAGAACACCTTGACACTGGGACTCCTGCATGGTAAATTCTTCCCATCAGTTAAGCATTTTTATGCTCATAACACTTTCATATGCATAGCTCAAGATCTGTCACATTGCTGAAACATTAGTTTTTTCAAACTATTCTTTCACATTTAAATTGAAATAATTTTGATTAGTTAAAGTAATTTTCTGGCAACTCATTTTTTGGGTCTATAATGTTTAATCTTCTTACTATTTATGGCAAACAACTGCCAATCGTAATGAGACAATCCATATAAGATAGTATGAAATTTATTTTACAAATATATAATAAAGTGAACATTTTGAAATTGGCATGGATAGCCTAAGATGCAAAAGCAGATGTTGATCAGCTACTTCCGAATCTCCTCTAGGATTTTGTACCATGGACATGCCTCAGAAAGCAAACCTGAGTGGAAATCTGAGTATACAAGTGGAAATACATTGCTTCATGCTTTCCATGAAATAACATGCACTGTTTTAATTTAAGTACCCTGCCTCCCTTGGGAACAACAGTAATTACATGCTAATTCATTTTAATGTTTCCGCATTATAATCTGATAATCACACAATTAACTGAAGTCACCACCAAGGAGTGTGAAGGGGTCAGAGAATCAGAACATACTCTGGCAAGTAACAAGATCTTTAAATCAATCGGATGTTTTAACAAGAGAGATTGAAGGGGTGGTGGAATAATGATAGAGACCAACATCAAAATTAGACTGTAAATGGACATAAAGCACTGCAGGAATAATGCAGATAAACTAAGGTAGCTAAATTGAAATAAAGGGAAAAAAGCAAACAAAAAAAACCACACCCCAAAACCAAAACCCCCTGAAATACACCAGTACCTTAACACTTCAGTTCATCAGATGAAACACAATATGTTTGAAAAGATGACTGGAAAGTGCAAGGATCCAAATCATGGAGAACTGACAGAAAACCTTTTGGGAGAAAGATTTTCCTCGTCTCATACTTACGTTCATCAGGATAAATTCTTTATGAGGAATTGTTAACAAGAAAAGTGTTAGAAAAATTGTTCATGTGATATTAATTAGTTAAAAAACCCACTAGAAACCTGGTATTATATCTGTCTGTGTTGCTCACAAGAGCTGAGTAAATACTGTGATGAATATAACTTTTTGTAACTTGTGTTTGATTCACATAGAGATTCTTTGAATATGCACAAAAGAAGAATTATGTGTGGTGTTTGCTTATTGCAAACATTTGACATTTGAAATTCAGGCTGTATTGGTTAGCTTTGATTAGATACATGAATTACACAGGATGTTTGCTCTCTGATTGGAATCCTTAAAGTTTTTCAGTATGAATATTTACATTTATAAGCTCAGAATTTGATCATAAGCATCTTCCAGCGGTCCATGAAAATTGCTCATTTTCTAAAACATTTCTGCCATAAAATTCTTGTGCCTAATATAGGCAAGTGAGGGAAGATCAAAAAAAAAAAAAGTTCTGTGAAACTAAATCAGTGAAGATATTTAAAGTATTTGTGGTGGCCGATACAACAAGATTCTGACTTCATAAGAAATATGCTTTTCCAATTCAAGTAGCAAAAGCACTTAAGAGAAAACAATAGCAACACATGATCTGAAAACAAATAAGCTCTCTAAAACTACTTCATTTTAAATTCTATTTTTTGTCTTTCTTCTTATGTGCTTTTCCTCACAGAATCTCTTTTCTTTTCCAGGTAAACTTCAGTTGTCCACTTTTCCAAAGTTCAGACTTGCATTTCTGGAAATGACAATTAGCTTGACCTTCTTGATCATTCTGATCATGAAAAAATATTGGAAGTTACTATTATAGAAAGAAATAGCCAAAATGCAAGATTTTAAGAATTTGAGTTTAGGAAGTATTATACAGATAAAGACTAGGAGGTATTCAGAAAAAAAAAAGTAAAGTGAATGGCATAGTCAAAGACAAAGACCTGATCAGATATAAACATGAACAGAAACATTTGAGAGAAATGATAGCTAGGAATCAAATCAGGTTTAAAGCTGCATGACAGAGGATCAGAAAAGACTGATCAAGAAGGATCACTTAACTGATAGCATCAAATGTCACTGAAAGACCCAGCTAGACTAAAAGCTATATCAAGCCAGAATTAGTCAAAGCAGGTTTGTACAAAACTCAAAAATTAAATATAAATTTTGATGTATGACACTATTTGAAACCTAACATTTTTCATAGAATGGCTTTTGTGTTGGACCTTTCATATTATCCTGAATACTAAACAGGAGCTTTCAGTTTCATAGCAGTTATAAATGAAATTAACAATGAAGTTAACAAATGGTATCTTGAAGTATCATCTTTTTATGGAAAAATGTTGCAATTACTATAAAGACTAGTCAAGCTTACAAACATGGTCCCTAAATATTTTGGAGCTATAACTTCCTTCCTATGCATAAAACTGACTTGACGGTTCACAAAGCAATTTTATTTAAAACTTTTTATATGTATACAGCCACAAAAAGGTCACCATTTGAGTATCTAAAATTTTTCAAAAAATTTATTAAATATGTCCAGATATTGTAATGTTAACTTTTTTCTTCTTTTAATGAAATGCTATGTCTCTAATCAGGCAAACTCAGGAAATATTTTTCTGAATTAGTACCCAACATTCTGGAATCTTAATTACAGTTGTTATTATTAGGTACCCATCTACAGCACATGAGATATGAGTAAAATATTCATTAACATTAATGTAATTAAGACGACATAATGAATACATAGCTTTTCTGGCAGTGTGTTCTGTAAATGTAAAGAATCAACATCTCAACAGTGATACCTTCATAGTAACAAGAGATTAGGTTAGACATTTGCTGTACACTTACCTGAAGATAAATTTCCAGGTTCTTTTAGAAAATGTATACATCTTTATTAATAATGTCCAACTCCTAAAGCAAAAACTGTTTTACTTTTGCATGGAAGTATTGTTCTACTCTTCATTATTTCTATTGTTCTATATGCATGCATACTGGGTAAGACTTTCACACAATGTCTTGTCAAAACAATTAATCTTCAGTTACAGCAGAAATCCAATTGAAGTTCTTGCAACATTTGCATTAATACCAAATGAGTTCATGGTGATTAATGCTGTTTAAAAGATATCAAAGGAACTAGTATTGATTGGGCAATTATTTTGATGCGTTAAAGTTTACTGTAATTTATATCAACTTCAGTTTTTTAACAATTTCAGTGCACAAGTCTCAACATCGTCTAATCTAGGAGTCATGACTGGGATACAAAAATGTACCTTCTATGACAGTATAGGATCGCTTATTCCCAACTCAGAAGTCTGCTAAACAACTGTTTTCACAGTAGTTATTTTTCCTTGAGAATGGTTTCAGAAAAAAACAACAACAAAAAAAACCAAAACCAAAAAACCCCACAACAGTATCCTCACAAGTTCTTCCCCAAAGCAAGTACATCTAGCTTGTTCTCAAGGGGGATTAGTATGAAATCCAAAGACTATTTGTGTTAATAAAGAGAGAAACTGGCTCTTAGCCAGCATGCCACATGGTTGACCATCTATGCCTCCTGTATTGATTATTCTGCTGGAGTCTACTGTAACATCTCCCAGTTGATTAGTTAAAATAAGCAAAAGCAGATGGTGGAATATGTTTGCCACAAAATTTTCAAATGGGATTAAAAAAAGAAAAAAAACCCCAAATCCCTAAGTGCATAGATACAATTTGACTTTCCCTTCATAATGAAATAAATAAATCTAAGGTTAACACAACAGTAGGGAGTGCAGGCTACCTAGATTATTGCTGTGTACCCTATTGGCTCAGGATACGAGATGGAACTTGCAAGAATGTAGGCATTATAAAATAACCAGTCTCCTAATCAGTCTGTGGTTTCTGTCAATGTGTGTGCACTAGGAGGAAGACTAGGGAACTTGTCTTCTCTGCTATTCCTTTTACTTTCAGAAGACAAAGGATCCTAATGTCTTTGAGACCTCTGCCTCACTGGTAAATATTGTTGAAGTCAAGTGTATCGAAACAAACAACTGACAAACACACACATGCAAAACCCCACAAACCGCAAAATTACATCAACTTATGATTTCATTGCAAATACCTTTGGACTGAAATATTAAAAAAACCCACTTCTCTCAGAGAGAAGTAAAAGTAGTAAAGAAATGTTTGTGCACTTAGATACTAAGTTATGACTATATTTACTATATTTTTTTCTCCTGACTGGTCTCTGTTTGCAAGGAATCCAATTGCTACCCAACACCTTCTGGCAATGCCCTTGGGGTACGCTTTGCCCTGACTTGTGAGCAGCACCAGCTGTGCTTTGCTTGCAGAGCTGGGGGCTGTGCCCCATGAGGCAGGCACAGTCCCACAGTTCACCTTCTCTTTTGGACCAGACCCAGTCTTGCCACTCACTGACACCTTCCTTTGCTATCAATCTGAAATTCTATAGCAGGGGTAGAAAGGCAACCATATTCTGTTGCCTTCCTATAAAGCTCAGATAATACAATGTCCTTTAAATATTGCCTTTAAATGTCAAACCAAAGCAAAATAATAACTGGGAATATCACTACTACAATAGTGTAGGGAATATAGAAGGCACCTGTGGCATCACAGTTACAATAGAATTATCAGCAAATGCTTAATCTTTTTTCAGGCTGCCATGCAAATCAGATATATAATCCCCTTGATCTGATCAACTGTAAGTAAATTGACTAATATTTAAAGAAGATATAGATAATAAGTTTAAGAAGCCAAACAAAAAAAAAAACCCACCTCATTCCTCAGAGGGTGCTTTCAAGAACACAGAACTTTAAATTATAACATGCAAATAAAACAAACTTGAAGAAATCAACCTATGATCTCCAAATTCACAAATATTCACTACAGTGATAGTCCCAGAAAATTCTCTTCCCAGAAGTTATCAAGCATTACAAAGCATACAAAGAAGAACATAAACAATGTTATGACTGTGTTGGATATTAACTGAACTGCCTGGAGTGATGAAAGATGCCTGGAGGAACATTAACCTGATCCTCTGACTTGTGATAGGGCAGATCATGAAAAGACACAGTCTGGTAGCCATAAAAACATATTTTTATAGCAATAAATTCAACTGTCTTAAGAAATGAAATAAAGAATTTATACAGGCTTTGATCTATTTAAAATAAATACAAATGGTGCTTTCATGTAGGGGTACAAAGTTTAGCTTCCTTAAGAGTAACGCAGGCAGAATAAAGGACTAAAGTAATGCTACTTAAAGCATTGCCTCATGATAGTCCAAACCCACATTTAGATAGAGAGGCCCACTGCTCACTTTTCATAAGAACTGAAGTCACTTAAGTCACTCAAGGGAAATTACTCTTCGCGCAAAACCCCTGAGCTCAGAGATGAGTGACTCAAAGGGAGCTCTCAAAGCATTGTCACAACCACCAAGTGCCTGCCCTGGACTGTTGGGATAAAGCTGCTGAGCACAGCAGGGGCTCCGCAGCAACAGCGTTTCCAGCACCGCAGGCACCTGCTGAGAGCCGGGGGGTTGATAGGAGCGGGTGCAAGACCCCAGCTCCGGCAATTATCCCTGGCCAACCCAGCCTGCGTACATCTGGGTTGAGCATGATCTCATCCACCATCAGTGGGTGGGAAGAGAAGGGGGAGGAACCCAAACCAGGGACTCAACCAGCATCTGCATGAGATCTGAGGATAACGGTAGCTTTTGCGTATTCTGATTTCAAGCCTTGATGTTAGAAATATTCACAGATGAAGGAAGCAACTTTCTTAAGAGAAATCTCTCTCCTTCACTACATTGAGGATAAAACTGCAGTTCTCAAGGTACTAGCACCCTGAAGATATTGCTGCATAGAGACCTATCCTGCATATCCAGCATGACTAAGATAATACATTCTGGGGAAAAACAAAACAAAACAAACAAAAACCCCCTGTCCTAGAAGAGAATCTCTTTCCTCTAAGCTTTGTATCTCATTTAAGTCTCCACACATTTCAAGTTTAAAGGCTAAGCTGCAGCAGAGCTCCAAGCTTATCTGTCTCTGCTATTCAAACTATTCTGAGTCCCAGAACGTGGCAAATTACACTGTTGTTCCTAAAACAGTAAACATAACTCACTTTTGTTGCAGTCTGATAGGAACCCAACATTGTAGACTAAAATGGCTCAGAAAAACCAAAGGACTTACAGTCGTTGATATATTCAGTGTTGATGAGTGATACAACTTCCCCATTCCACAGGAAAAGCCGGGCACATCAGCATCACAGCTCCTCAGGTGACTTCTCTGTCCTGTGGAGAGGGCAAGGGCTGGGATCTGGTTTGGGGTAACCCCACCACCAGCCCTCAAGTGCAGTAGAAAGCCCCCCCAATGCTTCCTCCCAGCAGCCCATTTATAGGGTCAGGCACAGAATACCTGGTTCTGACGAGCTCCCAGTCCCACCTGGTCAGTGCCGTTCTGGGGGCGGCAGGTCTGGAAGGTTCTTCGTGGTGCCCTCAGGGCTGCGGGCCCAGGGGCCCCTCTGCCCCATCAGTGCCTGACTCAGGCTGCAGCTGCTCACTTGGCTGGTGAGAAAAAATGTCAAACAAAACAAAGTAATCGTGAAATTTTTGCATTTCAGGCGCCGTTCAAGAAAATATGTAGTAGTACCTCATGCTGAAAGGCAGCAGTCATTAAGAAGGGAATTTTTAATCCAAATAATATGCTGTTTTTCTATTGGATTGAACAGGATTTAATACTAGTTTTGGAAATTATATCCAGAATACTGGAGATTGGGTTTTCCAAAGTAGCCTAAGTTTGATGTTTTAAATCTGTTTCACGTAGCCTTAAGCTGCAAGTAGTGACACACAGGAGTAATTGAACAGCTTATATTTTAAGGAACAAACAGAGAAACAGGCTCCCTCAGGCTCCAGCACAATTTTTGGAAAATTTGGCAGGTGAAGGAACTGAGGTTACACTTGACTTCTCGCTGCCTGGCATAGTTTGTAATTTCATGGGACTTTTGTTCACAGTTTCAGCTGCTCCCTGCTTTCCTCTTAATACTTTGGTGTGATCCACAGAAGTAACTTTTCATAAATGGGTTAATTCAAGTGGGGAAAAAAACCCAATCCTAAGTATACTGCATCTAAATATATACATATATTTTGTGAATCCACAGGCCTTTTTCATTTAAAACAGTAGCACAGTTCACTATCAATTTGAAGTATCATTAGCAGCAGTAAAGAACAACTGGAGATACTAATAACATTTATTTCAGGGCAGACAGGTAAGTTTTACGGCAGCAATTAATATTTTATCAGCTAATCATTTTATAAATTGTATAAATGTTATAAACACTAGGACCTTATGAATTCTTTAGTCAGTTGTATTTCAAGGATGAGCAGAGATCATCTTCAGTTAAATCTAGGGTGGTTTTTTTCATTCAAAATTTACACATTCGCCCAGATGTGATGAGATGTATGTAAAGTCTGTTTGTTGTTACTGACTTCTCTTCGTTAGCATCAATGGAAGCATATAATTGAGTCTTGATTACGGTTACACTAAAATCACTTTTTTTCTTTAAAATAAACCCCTTCTCTTTTTTATTCATCAGATCAAGCAAACATTATCCACACTTGTCAATTATCAGACTTTGTAACACCAAAACTTGTCGTTCCACCCGGACGTAGTCACATTAAAATTCAGAGAGTGGGAAATAATACCCAATGCTGCCAGTCAAGTAGGAATGCTTTCCTCTGTTCAGCAGGAGCTTCTAGGTCTTAAAGTATAAGATGTCTGTGGAATACTCTGGTATCTTTTTATGTATGAAGGAACGTAAAGGCAAGATAGAACTATTGCTGGAAGACAATGAGGAGAAAATATTAATCTTAGCCCAAAACAAAGCTAGCAGACTTTGTTTGGAAGGCATATTTGGATATAGAGCACACTGAAGCTTATGATAAGGAAAAAATTATTATTATTCAAATGTTTCAATATGAATATAGCACAAAAATATTTTTAGTGATTTACCCAGAGTCACTGAAACCACCAAGGCTACTCTTAACCTGGGGCAAGTTAAAGATATTTTTATTTCATTTCATTTATAATTGATAGAAACCTGTCATACTGGAAAGTGATAGTGCACTAGAATTACAAACCCTTTCAAAACGTTGTCTGGCCCAGCAGTTGTACATACCTGCCAAACAATAGCAATAGCATAACAGAAGAGTGGCAACCTCTACACTTTGCTGTCAATTGCTATTTCTTGCTATCATGCTGTCACAGTTAGAGGCTGGCTGGGTGACTGAGGGGTAAGAGATGCTCTCTATTAACCCCAACAACCTCCAAAGAGAAAAGGAGAGAGACTTACAGGTTGGAAAATGAAAACAGCTTTACTAATAATACTAATATTAAGAGAAATAATGCAGAATACACAAACCCAATATTAAATGTCTGAGACGATAATGGAAGTGCATGCCACCTTAGCTGGAGCAGGGCAGATACCAGGAGGTTCTGGACTGGAATCAGCAGTAAGAACTGGATTTAGGAATGCATGAACTGGCATCAGGATCAGGATCACAGGCGGGACAACAGGCAGGGTCCTCTTCAGATATCAGTCATGGAAGAAGAGAGCAAGACACTTATGATCCCTCAGCTTTAAACTAAGTATGACCTGTACAGCATGGAATACTTCAAATGGTCAATTTTTGGTCACTTGTCTGCCCCTCCTTGCAAATACAACCCAAGTACACCTCTCACTGTGCAATGTAAGAGATTTATCAATGACCTCGACTACTACAGTCATAAGTACAAACATGTGCCTTTTCTGCATTCCGTTCTTACCATTAGCTCAGTAAAACTATAAACATCAGATGTTATCAGTCTTGGAAGCAGACACTGTCTAAAAAACATGCAGCCAACTTGAGAAAAGTGCACTTAGAAGAAACTTAACTGAAAGAAAAATTCACTAAAAGAGAATTGGTCCTGTTTTAGTCAAAACCAGGACACATCCACAATATTCATTTTCAAACGAGTGATTAGTTCATGCAGTTCTACCTGGGAATAAGTACTGAGCTCTGGAACTTGACAAAATGACACTTTGCTCATTGGGTGTTTTTCAGTAATGGATATGAAGCTTTCATGCTCATCTACACATGCCTGAAATGTGTAATTTATTGCAATAGTACGGACTTACACTGTGAACCTAAAATTGAAAGAAGGAAATAGTCAAAGTCACAGATGATAAACTGGGCCATAAAACATGTTCATTCTTCTGCTGTCTTCATGAAATGATGTGATCCTGAATGGACATAACTCTCTTTCTTTTTCTCTGTAGAATATAGATTAATTAAAATAAATGAGAGGCTTTTGTTCTCTATACTGGGAGCACGAAAGGCATCTTAGGAACTTTATGTCGATCACTAGGAAATAAATTCTCTTAGATGTATTAACAAAATACATTGAAGTATGAAGCATCTCTGGTACCTTCTAGCCTCTGACCTGGTCAGTCAATTGAATCTTCCCAAAGAGGGAAGTGAAATATGATTTATTCATGACCAACAGCAAATAAGAGATCTCTCATCTTATTGTAACATCAGACTCACTTTGTCTCTAGAGAAGAATCCTCAACTATTTGTAAAGAGCAACCTACAGCTGATATGGTATCATTGCTGATTCTGTGTTCAGAAAATTTAGGTGTTTTATAGGTACCTATTTGCCTCTGTAGTTATCTGGATCTTTCGTTTCTAATCACCAATATTTTTAATGGTTTGCTGCCTTTGTCCAGTCCGTTGGGTGACTATGTCTTTGGCAGTGGCAATTCTAAATGAGAGATCCTCATTCCTCACATTTGGGAAGTCCCTGGTTACAAAACTGTGCTACCCTCATCAACCAGCAGCTCAAAAATCTGATTCAACTACTGTCTTGGGGATGCAAAAGCAAGATATTGCACAGGCTGCGAGACATCAGAGCCCGGCCTGGCAGATTTAAAAATATCCACAAATAATTTCACATGAGAAGTGGATGCCCAGCACTTTGAAAACAGAATCAAAAGCCAAGGCATAGGTCTCTGTTTTATTTAACCAGGAAATTACCTTTAAAATGGAAACTGATCGTATAAGTTGTTTGTCAAAATTATTCCCCTAAAGTAATGGAGGACAAATCAGGATCACCAAAATTTCTCTTGTAATGCCCATGATTACAAATCATTAAAATAATGCAAGAATCTTAGCCTGATGGCTTTTGATTGAGTTATATTGATTTTTTTTTTCTTTAGAAAAAGTGACGATCAATCTGACTTGTTTAAGGATGTGCAGAAAATCAGGGAGACAGCTGGGAATAGAAGTCCAGTAGTCCACTTCCTTACTGAAAGGCCATTTTTCTGTCTTTAAACTGTAGTGGGTTTTTATAATTTTCTGCTGGTGCTTGACATAAATCAAAGTCTTAACATCAGCTTAAAGCTTTGTGTCTGGAAATTCTATAGCATCCAGTAAAAAATACCAGATAAAATATATCATGAGATCATAAGACTTTGCCATTCACTGAGTTCTGAATTTTTTAAATTTCAAGAGTATTGATAATTCTATTGCAAATAACCTCTCATAGTTCAGGTCACTAGTGTAGACACAAGGTTTGGGGAAATTGAATAAGAAAAGCTAATAGAAGAAGAACGCAGCTTTATCCTTTCTAGCTATGAAATCATTAACAATGAGATGTCTTTCCTTATAAAATCTCTCATTTGTTTCCTAACAAAAACATTGTTACAATTTTAAGTCTAAAATGTAATTTCCTATTTTTATTAAAAATAACTGTAGGTAGCAGAATAATAAACATTAGAATTTTAAATACAATTAAGATTTCTAAATAATTTATAATTAAATAAATGCTTGTGAGATTAAATTTATTGTAATGTTGAGCACATGCTAATACCTGAAAGACTGAAGCATCTTTGGGCTACTTTATCATAATTAAACAGTGATAAACCCTCACATATTTTACTACTTTTCAGACCATTAACTGTAAACTAAGTGAAATATTGTAGTTATATGTGGAAGAGAGGAAAAAATTCTTACTCTGTCAAGAGGAGGGCAGGTTTTTCGTGTTTTGTTTTTTTCTTTAACCTCAAGATTGTAGTGCAATATTTTAATTGGCCCTAATTACGTTTCTTGGAATTGAATATTTCACACCATGCAGTTACCTAGCATCAAGAAATCAAAGATTTTTTTTTAAATGTCCAGAAAAGAGTGCTCTGGAATTTGTCAGGAAGTATGGAAAAAAGACACTTTAAGATTTATTCTGACTAGATCATAATATACAAGATGGCTCCTATGACAAACAATTCTATTAATAACAAAAAAATTACTTCATTTTCAGTTTTGATTAAACTTTCAAATATATCAGACCTGCAATCCTGGAGACACTGCCATTGATTTCATTTAATGGTCCTTTTTCCATCCATGCATCCATCCATCCATCCATCCATCCATCTATCCATCCACCCTCCCTCCTTCCCTCCCTTTTTTTTGTTTCAAAAGGGCTGCAATGTAATATGTCATCTGATTAAGATCCATAAGAATGTGTCAGACAGTGATTTACTGCATACACAATAGTACATAACATTATTCCCCTGATTTTAGAAAGAGAAATCTTAGCAGATTTTTGCAAAGACATTGGGATTCCCTAAAATGGTTGTAAATAGTCAATTTGCTGGACTTTTCATCTCAGTTTAGTGTTTTGAGACTTCACTGTGATATGATAATTAACGTATGCATATTTGAGAACAAATAAGGACCTAAGTGGAGTAAATTGATTGGCTTTGAGGGAGTAATTAGCTAAGTAACTATTTCTTAATATAGCCCTTTAAGTTCATGTAGACATTTATTTTTTGAACAAAATAAGTGGCAAATTCTCTGTGGTAGAGGAATACGACAAGTAGTTTAAACCAAAAATTTCCAAAGAAACAAAGAGAAATTCTACTGACACTTGACTTTATGGAAATTATGAACTAGTGATAATCTACATTGAACTACAATTTAGATCAATTACATCCAGATGAATAATCTCAGGTCCATGGTGATTAAATCTGGCAGCATGAATCACAGTTGAGATAAACAAAGAGTTGGCTCTTGGAAATAAATGTTTAGTGTCTGTTCTACACTAAAATAAATAAAATGGTGATCCTCTCATGAGGTTTTTTAAAATCTCCCACTTCTTTGGTATCCTTCTATGTTGATGTGCACATCCAAGTTTACTTGATGAATCATTGCTTATTGAAGTCATTAAATCCAACTAGAAAGGCTGTCTTCATGCTTGTTTTTATCTCATATGGTCTAATCCAGGGGTATCAAACTACTCCTACATTTTACAGTCCTAAAATTACATTCAGGCCTTTGAAGGACAATGTGAGGCTGATGTGGCCCCTGGTGAAAATGAGTTTGACACCCCTGGTCTAATCCACAGACAAGACTGATTAACAATACATTTTTGAAGAGAGCTATTGTTTTGTGTTAAGATAAAATTGTCTTTTCATTTCATAATTAGTATTGGTAATCACCTGCCGTATTTAGCTCTCCTGTGAGAGGATTTGATTCAGGCTATTCTCAATAATCTTAGTACTTTCAAGAGCCAATAACTTCTATCAGGGAGCTTTGCTCTTCACAGTAGTCTTCACACAGCATCCTGCTCTTCATTAATGTTTGTTACCAGGGTATCCCACCCTGCTATAATTTCTGATACTCAATACTAGTTACAATAATTAGTTTGTTCAACAAAAGAAGATTACAGAGAGGGGTTTAGCTTTGGTGGATTGCCAAGAAATCACAGTGAACTATAGCAATGAACTTCCCCATTTGGCTGGGGAACTGGATGTAGTATTATTGGAGAAGACTTATTAAGTTGGGAGGAATGTGTCAGCTTTTTCAATTTCACTTTGAAGGCAGGTGAGGACACCTGAGGTCAGAACAAATGTAACAACTAAACTCCATAAAAGTAATATAAAAAGAAGTTTTCCTAACATTTCTGTTCAACAATTATGGATTAATAGTTCCTAATGACATTGTGTAACCTTTATCTTAAAGAAAGCATGACATTAATTAAAGTAAACCTTATCCTTCTTTCCTGCTTAATATCAGGTCATTCTGACCATCTCTTCTGCTCTAATTCTCTTCCACCAGTATGACTATTTAATAGGTTTAAAAATTATTTTTCTTATTTTCTGGAAGCTTAGACTCTCTTATGTCCCTTACTAACCCTGCTCTAAAAAAACTTCACCTAACACGCCTTTAATCCTGTTTTATAAAACAGGATTCCCATGACCCTGAGAGCCTCTGCTGATGACTCCTTTGAAGATATACGACGTCATAGTAAAAAAAGAGCTTGTACTGCTATCCACACACCTCTTCTTTATCTACTTTTCCTAATTGCCTGTTTTCATGGCACAGGCAATTTTCTTATCTGATTTTCAGTGAGGACAACATGTCATAATTTTGGCATTTCTCCATGGCGAGGTTTTTTTTACTGTTTGTAGTGTAACTGGAAAAAAAAATCATTAAATACTGTTAATTTTTAATTAAACTGTTAGAATATTATGAATTGCTTTGCAGTGAATATAAGGTCTGATTAATTTAGAATGAATATCAGAAATATTACATACAATCCTAAAGAACCTATTTACAATGATTTTTCACATTAATTACAAAAATAAACTAGTTCCATAAAAATATTTTAGTCTTTGCCAGAGACACTTGTCTTTAGGTCTTTTTCTTGATTGGAAATTTCGTCTTGGGTTTTGCTCAAACAACCTACTTGTAGGTTTCATAGAATAACTTCCTTCTCAGCAAACTAGATTCAAGATGTTAAGTATCATTACATCCCTCACCGCCAAAAGAATTTAAAAAATGGTAAACCGGTTCTTGGAAAGCTTGTGCAAACATCCATCTGCCATTTCGAACCAGCAGAATTCTGCTGGATAGACCAGAAACAGGGACCCAGAGAAACAATTTAATTCATACTGCAGAAAGTTGTTATGCCTTTATGTCCCTGTATGCTTTAATCTTTTTGTCTATGTCATTCATTCACTTAAAGAATTTTCTTGAACTCCTTATAGTACTTACTAGATAATCATATATTAATTGAAAAATTAATTCTGGAAAGAAATACATGCTTGGTGACTATGAACATAATATAAACCTTGACTTTTTTTTTAGGAAGAAAAAAGTCTTAATAAAACGAGGAACACAAGGGATTTTTTTCTTGTTTGTTTTGGTTGTAATGTTTATGGTTTAAGTTAGCAGTTTAAGGAAAAAAAAATAAAACATAACAAACCATGGCAAACCAAGGAACTCGTCATAACCCTCCAACTGCTGGGTGTTCGGGAGGCTGCTGCTATTCTGCAGTTCCAGCACACCATATCCTGCACTTGGTACGTTTGATTGGTATTCAGTAGGCTGCATCCTCTCTGGTACAGTCTGATATATAGTCTTTTTGGGATTTTTTGCACCCTCAAGAAGGTAGAACCTCATTCGGCAGCTGCCCATTATCTTCAACATCACAAATGACTCTGACCTGAGGCTTTTTTTTATTTCCCTCCTCTAAAAACACCCAGCACAGAAATCAGAGATACTCTTCAAGAATTCCAGCACTACTTAGTTCTTATCACAAGAAGTATAAATGTTGGAAAAACACTTAAAGCACTTGCAGATTTTTACTGCCAACTTTCCTTGCCACATCCCATCTTTTGTGGTAAATATGTAGCTTCTTTCTTTCCTATTTCCACAATTGGTGTTCTTCTTTTTTGTCAAAACTTCATAACTCCTTTTCCTGTTCCTGTGATTTGGGAGTTAAAATTAGTATCAACATTAGTTATGGATATGCGTATTTCTTCAAATCTCATCCTCACTGAAAAAAAGGTGTCATACATTTTTTGTGGGGTTTTTTTGTGAGAGAGGTACATTTTCTATTTTTGTCGTCTTCGTTCCTCTGCCTCCTGCTCTCTTGTTGCCTCAGATGTGCAGCATTGTCATTCAAACATCCATCAGTACCAAATAGGACTCAAACTTATTTATTTTGCTAATAACCTACTTTTGATTATAAAGTTTCCAGCAAATTCAAATCATATCCTTATCATGAGCAATGGCAATTAAAGAAGAGAGTATCTGCCATTATCATGACTATTCTTGTTTCAAAAGTAAGCCATCCCATCAAGCTTATTGGGACGTAAAAACCATGGGATACTACAGTTCTCAGGAGATGTCACTTTTGGATCCAAAAATAATTACTTTCCTCCCTGATAACAGAAGGATGTACTCCTGAACTGAGGCATGGGATCACATATCCAGGAACCCTTGAACACATGCTGTGGTATGTGGACATTCTCTGTAACCATGTAAACATTAAAAGCTTACCTTTCCTCATGTTTTGTCCATAGCCAGTATCTGGAAAACTACTATCATGGATTCATCTTAACTTCTGATGAATTACCACCTTAAACAATGGCCTGAAATTACGAACTCTAGCACCTCAACTAGTAGATGGCCAACTTCTGGCAATAATAAGGTATGAAAGACTTGCTGTAGATTTCAACATACTTTTCTAAGCCATCACCAAACTAAAACATTGTAATTCAGAACCACAAAGGAGCAGTTACATAGGATGGCACACACAGATAAACAGAACTAGACTACACCCTCTGCATTCCTATGAAGAATCATGTATTCTTGCTTCCATTGGCACATCAAGAGGACAAACAGCACTTTGTGCAAGACTGAAAAAGCAATTTACACTCCATGGAAACATTCTTACCTCTATTTACTTTTTTTCCTATTCTGTATCTCATGCAGCAGAAAGTGGTCAATACTGTGCCATCTTCTCTCATTTTTAATCCTGCAGAGGTGTTTTCTCACCATGAGCCAGGAAATGAAAGAAGACATGCTTAACTATAAATTTTTAGGACCTCAATTCATTTACCATATATGATATAGATAATATATATTTGCCATTGCATAGCATCCTTATCTTCAGAACTTCATTTTTAATATTTTTGATCACTGAAAAGCGGAGCATAATAGCTTGAATTTGTAGTTATAGGCAGCTAAGTTATGGATAGCTCACAATTCTTTATGATCTGAAATCACCTATTAAGAGTTAATAAGGGCCAGACAGATAAAATTTTATAATTATTTTTCCATGATTGATCTCACACAGCAAGTCTTTGAGTTACAGAAATAGAGGGCATAGTCTGACAAAAACTGTGACCTGTAAATGTTTTCCTCCTTCATATGCTATCCTTTGTTTCCTAAGCATCATCAAAATGTACTTTTTTTTATGTTGTGGAAAACCTAATTCAATATGATCCAACTTTTTGTATTATATTAAGTTATATTTTTAAAGTTATCATAACCTTTCACAATTATATTCTTGGTGCTGTGAATCAATGAGAAGGTTTTACTTTGGGGTGAAAAATTGAAATGAGGATTAAAAATAAAAATATTTTTTCTTGGTTTACTTTGAGTTTGTAATTTTTATGTACACTAAACTGAATGTATATCTACAGGAGAGCAATAAGATCCACCCTATATTTAGAAATATAAAATCAGTTTACTTCAGAATAGTTTTTCATTGCTGGTAAATCTCTTTTCATCTTATTTTTGAGTGTAACATTTTTCAATGAAGAATATGCCAGAAAGTTTATTATTCTTTAACTGCATAGTGCTTAAACAGTCATTTTCCTGTTTAAATACCAAATAGTCAGATGTTTATAATTAAACTACTAGGGATATTATGTACTAGTATGACAACCATTATATACTCATTGGGTTATATATGCATGTCCTAATACTTTTGTAGTTCTAAATGCATAATTTAAAAAACTAGCTGGCATTGCCTTGAACCTGGGTCATTTTCACTTGTCAACAAATTAGATTAAAAGCATATAGAGTATTGAATTTATGGAGCTGTGAACAGAAAAATGAAGGTTTGATAGAATAATAAGTGAACAGAGAGGTTTCACATTACCGAAAGTGGAAATGGAGTATTGACTCCACACAGCTTTCCTGTGTTTTCAATGTGATAAACCTGTCTAGTTGTCTATATACAGGAGTTGAAAACTCTAGTGATCTAAACTGAAGCTCTCCCAGTGACTCTTTCCGATGATTTAGCAAATAAGTAACAGCCAATTTTACAAGATGTAAAAGCAGTGTTATTGATGAGATGAACGCATAAAAACAAAAGCACATACTGTCAAACTTGCCAATATTTTTGTGACCTAAGAAAAATACATGCTTAAAGATGCCCTTCCTGTTTCTATTACCACATGAATGCCTCAAGTTCAGGTATGTTTTGCTCCTTGAATCTTTCAAGTATTATTCTCAATTCTTGTTAATGCAAAGATTATTACACTTTGGAGGATCTCTAATTAAATGATTTTAATATAGTTTTTCTTAGAAATAAAGCCAAGGTTGTTTGAGAAGGCAGTGGCTTATCGGAACTTGGTTCCACTCCTCTCATGGCATGAATGAATTAATCACTGATTCAACCTGCCTGCTGTCTTGGAGGTATGATCTGCCTTTGAAGTCCACTTGAGGGCAAACTTGTTCCTTGTGCTACTTTGCACGTTACAAAAAATATATTACAAATTTGATTTAGTTCATACTGAAAGTGATACATCATCTTCTGTAATGAATTAATCTCTCACTAAAAAGACCAATCACCTTCAGCTGCAAATACAGTGCATCCTCTTATTAAATCAGATGCATTATTCACTGCATCAAATATAGCACTTGTTAATTAAGACTCTACATTTGTATCAAAGCTTTGAATCAAATACATCATCCATTAAATCTTATCAATATTGAATAAAATAAATTGCATGTTAAGTGGAAGCATCATCCAATCGTAAGATGAAGCCTAATAGTGCCATAAAGTTTTGCAGTCCTTTCCATTCTCAGGAATATCCTGACTTCTGTTTAGTATTTTGACAGCTTGAGATCTCAGAGAAAATCTCAGCATGCGAGTAACAAGTCTTGATGTCTTTTTCCTTAAGGGTAACATAAATCATTCTTAGATTGTTTGAATGGTCCCATAAAGCTGCGAGGGGTGCTGTTCCTCTCAGGAGAGGATCAATAAAGTTAGATAAGAATAAGAAAAATAATGACCCTCGCGAGCGTTACCGAAGTATTCTGCAAGATGCTTCATCAATGACATGAAATCAGTTAGTGACACCTGTGATTAACAGCAACCATCGTGAATGGAGGGGACGGGCTTTCTAAGAGCAAATATACATGGCCAGTAAAATTGTATCTAGTATGAAACTTCATGTTTTTCTCCTGTATGTCTGCTGAAATTTTAAGTTAATTTTAAGTAAATTCGCCCCCCATAGTTTTCCCAGAAATGCCATTTAATTCTTTGCACTCTTTCTGAGCCCTAACCACCCATACCTACTTTAACTCATATGTTTTTCCCCCGTGTTTATATTTTTATGGTTTCCCTGTCTCTTTCTTCCTTTTGTTAGGCATCTTGCCCAGGTTCTGTCTCACACCACAACTCATACTTTTTAGGCCAGTGGATCCTTTCTCTTCTAAAATGTCTCCAACTCTGTTCTTTTTGCTCTTTCTCCATTTTTTTTTTCTATGAACTTCATTTACTCTATTTTACTTACACTAGCACTACCAAATGCAAACATTAAAGAGCCATGAACCATTCCAGTTACAAGATTATTTTAACATTAATGACATTTTAAAACAAATCTATCTGGGATTTAATTTGTTGGGTTAAGAGGTTTTTTTCTGGTTTATTTATTGATATTTATTTTTATTTAGAGTCAAGAAATGTGCAAAGACAAAAACTCAGTAAGAGGAGACTGAGTTTAAAGAAGAGCATCGTATTTCAGAAGTAAGGCAGCAAAACCAGTAATTTGTCAAATCTGGTCCCTACTACCTCATCTTTAAGTCCTAGTCTTGGTCCCTTATCTTTACTGACACTTTCTATCAAGGGAATCACATTTCTTGTATCCAGTTTATGGATTGTGGTAGACTTTCAGAGTTTATTACTATTATGTAGAAAACACCCCTATCCTCTTAAATAGATTTTATGTAGGTACTCTTACATCTTCCCCTGACTCACCATAATTTGGTCATCTGATTCTTATATGGAACTAATCGTTCCTTGTCAGTGTGGGAATTTTTCAGTCAAGTATCTTTGATGCAGAAGCAATTAGTACACGGAAATATTTGTCCATAGCAAAGAAAAAAAAAAGTAAAAATCCAAGTGATTGAATGCAGTTAGAAAACTCAAAATATAAACAGAAATACTGAAACATTTATAGACATGTCTTTATCAAAGTAAGAGTTATACTTAACCTGTATAAACCTGTTCCCTTCAAAAAACAAATCAGCTGAAGTTACACAATCTTAACACAATCCATTCATGTCAATCAAAGGTTTCCAAAAGTAGTAGTTTTGATGAAGACAAGACATTGTGGAGATTTTTCCCTATACTTCAAATATAGGTAAAAAGCTATAAAGAAATATTGCCTCATGTCCTTAGCACTTCACTAGCAGACGTAATTAACGTAGCCATCCAACCTCCAAACATACCTACATTTAGAGATACCCCATATTTTTAAGACTGATTCTGTTCAACTACAGAGCAAGATCCATTAAACTTAATTAAAATTAAAAACTTATTTCTGTTACACAAATAATATTCTCATGTAACCTAATTTAAAATAATTGCCTACATTGCTTTTGTTCAGAAGGGAAAACAGAAACTAAAAGAAGTGCTGACTTATTGAAAAAGGCTTTAATTATCTTATTATGTTTTGCTTAGAGCTTTTCTGGTACATTTTAAATGAGAAACCTGAGGAAAACACAGTATATCCACCAGTACTAGAGAAAGACCTGTATACAACCTAATTTACAACTCAGAGTTCTAGGTTGAGTAGATATTAATTCACAGAAAGATCACCAAGGGTTCTTACTTTTATGAAAATAAAGCCATGTAGACAAATTTTATTTCAAAAGAGAGAAGACAAAGCATTGAATGAAATGGTCATTCTATCTTAAAATTGCAACGAAAAAATGTTTTCACCATGATACTTCAGTGTCACTGAAAGACCTGAAATTAAAAGAAAAAGAGTTCTGACATAAAAGAATTATCACTTCCATGCTGAATCATGGAAGAACAGAAGTGGATAAAGTTATGAGATTATCTGAGACAGCAAATATGAAATGAATGGGCTGTCACAACTAATCTCTTACTGAGGCCATTCTATTCTGTCAGAAGTAATACAATAATGTTAACCAAATCTGTTTGCTTGATGTCCATCAAGTCTTCGTTCAAATTTCTTCTTGAGAAAACAAATGAACACATTGAATTACATGATATTTCTTTATTCAACATTCCTCAGTGCAAAGCATTCATGTTAATAAAGCTATTTGAAGGTCTAGTTCTGGGAAACAGTTTTAGAATCTTTCTTCAATTTATATTTTCATGATAGTAACAATAATGATAGCAAGAAGGTCCTTATATTATCAAAGATATATGGTAAACACTGAAACAGGCTTTGCGAAGTAGTATCATAAGTTCAATAATAAAATAGTCTTTCTAATGGTCAGATACTTTGAAATGAGTGATATTGCACAGAAAAAATGTGTGGATGCCAAGGAAGAAGTGACGATTTGATGGATACTGTGTGAAGAGATCAAGATATTCAGGTTACATCCTTTCTAAAAAACATTCTTTTAACTTCCCACCAAAAGTCACCTGAGATGAAAGATCAATCCCCAAAATTCATGTTACTTCTTCAAGGTTTTGTCCCTGCCTGCTCCCTGACAGTCTCCTAGAAACCCTTTTCAAAAGTTTTCATCTAAACTTTTCTATTAGTATTGCTTCATCTGCCTTTCATCCATATTTCCCTGAAACCTACCACAGGATTTTTCTCATCGTTTTTTTAATATACTTTGTCAGATTATTGTTCAGGTAATTAGCATACTTGTTAAACTGAGATGTTAATACATGGACTGGAAATCAAATGGATATTAAAGTCTTTTTAATGTTGTCATCTTTATTTTGCTCTGTAATTTATTTTCTATGTCCATTCTCATACTCCTTTCCTAAAAGTAAACTGAACAAGCCCTTGCCAATCCCTTGGTCAACCAAATACTACTTAAATGAAGGGGATGGGGACAATTTTCTGTTCAGTGCAATTATCTGATGAGTATTATATAGATTTATTGAACTGATCATTTTCAGATGTTTTATCTATGGTGGCCAAACTAAAAGAATATATTCAGGAATGCCACTCTCCTCAGGAAGCATGAATGCCAGCTGATTGATGAATAAAAAAACAGTTTTCAGAACTGGATATGTTTTGGTTGCTGTTGCTTTTATAGCTAAATGATCTAAAATGATCTAAACGATCAGACTTTGCATCCAAATTAACTTTGAATTTATTTAGATTTAAATAATTTTAGACTCAGCTCCTCTACTGATTTACTAGACAGGTACAGAATGAGCAACAGGCATTTCTTCAGCTTTCTTTTCAATGTGCTTCAAATCTAAACAGGCGAGTTGTTTGTTCATTGTGTTTTAGGGGCTTTTTAATTAATTTTTAATTTCTGTGTACATACTGACACTTTTATTTCTTGAATGATCCTAATAGGTATTAATTAGCTCATAGTGCCTCATAAGAAACAAACTGCAACCAGTAAAACTGTTTTCTATGGGAAATTGAACCTTGCTTGGGTAGTAATGCCTTTTAGTCACTCACTACTGGATTTACGTAACTTCGTAAGGTCTTGAGATAGTACAAATAAATGTGAGTCAGTACTAGGAAAAACAAACAAACAAACACAAAAATCCACGAACAATTATCAAATTGCAGTTGATATTATAACTAAGTAGTGGTAACTGTATTCTATAATTCACTAAAGAAATGAGCAAATCAAACCCACAGATAAAGGGAAGATTTTTACTTTAAAGTAACATCTAAAAAAGAAGGCGTTCCTCAGAAGTAAAATGGGAGAGATGTTTTTAAACTTAACATTGGCGAAAACATTGTACATAGCCTAATTAATACTGTTTGGCCTATGATAAAATACTTGTCATCAATAGTTCCATTAAAAACACTGCACACGAAACAGAAGACCTACAAAAAATCTAGACATCATGTAAGTCCATATAAGTAAGTCCTTTGATTTAGCTAAAGATAAAAGACAACACAGTAGGTCCTCAGTTCGTAGTAAGAACACACCCTGGTTTTGTGTTTGCCTTTGTATTCTGCTTCAGTAATTATATACACTCAAATAAGTAGCAAAAAGAAGTATGTAATTTTTGAAAGCTGTTTGGTTCTGGATGGAAGAAGTAGAGATGTGATTGGGCTTGATAAAACAACCCAGCATCTCTTGCACAAAGACGTGTCCTGACAGCACCCTTGAACAAGCATTCCCGGCAGCACAAGGTGAATAAATATGACTGGGATAAAATACTAGTTCTACTACCACCCTGATGACCTAGTCACACAGACAAGAAAGGGAAGTCAAAGAGTAGTGCAGAGTAATATCTAGAAAAGAAATCAGACACAGATGACCCTCCAGTTCCCCCTTCCTCTACAGGAGGAAGCAACACCAAGGCAAAGTGTGGAGAAGCTATTTCATTAACTTGCCTATTGCAACAAACTGCAGTAACCTGATTCAAGTACACCAGTCTATGGAAATGTTGCCTGTTCCTTCAAAATAAAGAACAACAATTTATTCTGTATGAGAGTACTCCAGAGACATCCCTTACCATGCTATTTACATTTCAATAGCTAGGAATAAAATACAGCTCCAGGTAAAGCCCAAAGACCTGCAGGCTCATTGCATGACAAACACTTCTAAGATGCTCTCCAGTAAATAGATGGAACAGTATAATGCCATTATGTAACCTCAATGCAATGGATCAATTCACCTTTTTGTTTAAATTCTCATGATCATCATTACTCCAAGTACTTTGTCTGAAGACAACAGAACTCTGCAAACTGTTTTCTACACATCAAGCTACAGGCAAGACAATCCAAATAAAATTAAAAAGCTCCGAAAAAATCAAAACTATTTGAAGTTACTTTGTCTATATTGCTAGTGATTTTTAACTTTCTTGTTCTTGTCTCAGTGAATAAGATTTCCCAACAATGTTTTCAACTGGATCTTACAGTGCATTTGGCTTAGAACACTATGCAAGCCGCATATTTACAGGGAACCGTCTCAAATTTGTATAACTTATGCCTATGTCACTAGAAAATCTGTAATAAATAATTACAAAATAAATCTATAGATAGACTGGATAGACAGATAAAGTGCATTACTACCAGAGACAAATATTGTATTGCAGCTACAGAGAACAGTTAACCAACTGACGAAAGTATCTGTATTGCATTTACCTATTAATCTGTCACCTTGAAAGGGGGCTGAATAGATTATAGTCTAAAATATTCCTTAATATTCAAATTCTTGCTAGTGATACCTTTAAATATTTTAAGTGAGAGTATACTAGTAAAAGTTAGTGGTTTTGTTTGCTCAGAACTGTGTTCTTCAGAGTCTAACGCTCTTAAGCATTTCAGCATTCTCACTAAATTTGAGTAAACTTTTACACTTTTTTTTTTTTGTAAGAAATAAGCTGTTTTCATGAAGCTAGCAAATTACATCTTTTCTTGAGTTTGTATTGTGTCAGATGTTCTCCAGATACATAAAAGGAGAGCTCTAGTGGAGATATATCATGTATCTAGTAATGTTGAAATGAATTCAAAGTTACCTACAGTGCAGACAGTCCGGATGATATTTCTACACTTCCTTGTGTATTTTTTGTATGCTGTTTCAAAATCCCTGCTGAATTCTCTGAGGCATTTAAAATTGAGATGCTTATAACAAGCACAGTCATCACAACTTTTATATATAATCATGCTGGAGAACGTTACATGCTTGTAATACTTTAGAAGCAATGAAAGATTTTAACATGCATTTCAGTGGACATATATGGAAGCTTACAGTAAATATTTCAAGTAATGTGATTAAAGTTGGTTTTTTATTTTAATTAAAGTTGGTAGGAGTTCTATAGCTTTGCCACGGTTTGTTCCCCTATTTTAACATGGTAGACTTCCGTTGGCACCTAACTATGAATAATCAGTGACTAGACCGATCTTAGAGAGCTGCAATTTAGATGATACTCTGTAACAAGAGATCTTAGGCATGGAGCAGAAGGGATGAAACCAAGCAAAACTTTCCTGAAAGCATCAGAAAGTTTAGTAAAAGGCCAGGACTGAAATTGGTGTCGTTTTCCTATACTTTTCGCCACAGGATATGCCATTCCTAGAAGGAATTAAATTTTTCTACATTATACAACAAGGCATCAAGTGATAGCATGGAGATGATATGGGATTAGAAGATCTTTGATTTTAAATTGTTACTGAACAGCTAGAAACCAAGAAATATTGCTGTTTATTGTAGCCTCAACTCAGAGATGCCACGGTCCTGCATGTCTCTATTACAGAATTCATATCACAGTGAAGCAGACTTGCCTTGCTGCAGTGAAGGTGCCGCTTCTGACTCAGAGTTAAGGTAAAATTGCTAAACTGCATGGATATATTTGAATTCCTCTACCTATAAGCCTGGATTCATAAAGCTATATGTTACCTACTTGAAATGCATTTAAGAACCTTAAAGTCACAACGATCTATTTTACAAAAATAAGGAATATCAATCTTTAGATCTGTCAAGCACTGCCTTTCACAACCATTATTCCACTTTTCTGAAAAGCAGAATTTTTTCCCTTTTTTCCATGACTACAAATCTTGGTTCAGGACACAGACACGAGCAAAAAGTAGCGGAAAAGTTTTTCTTTTGGTCTAGCTACAATTAGGAGATACTCTTAACAACAGGATAGACTTTTGTTAGGAAATTTGCAGTCTAATTTCAAGCCCAAAGAGATACAGATGTTTTGGAATGACCTTAATAGCTGCAGGCTCAGCTGACAGTTGAGGTAAACCCTTTTCTAGATATGTACTACAGTTATGTTTACTATATTTCAAAGCAAATTATATAATCTATCTCTTTATAATGCTGACAGCAGTTTAGGAATGCCCTTTTTCCTGGGTGTCATGTTTACTGTTGGCAATGGCTAGTAAAATACCAGTGAGATAAATTAGCTGATTACAGAAAAAGAAAAGCGGTGATTCAGTAATACATTTCCAAAGGTCAACGAAAATCCTCACTTTTCAAAATCCCTTCAGTCCTTATTGACACTATTTGGTGTTGCCGTATTATACGACCTGCTTAAACTGTCTGTCTTTAGAAATATATCTAGTGTACTAATATCTCAGTGAAAATTTAACATACAAGGTTTGGTAGTGTAATCCCACATCTCCCTTGATATGCCTAACTTGCGCAAATATAGTACAAACTCATTAAGAGAAATTAAAATAAAGACATTAACAGCAGTACTGGTCTTAATAAACAGTTCGGATACTGCTTTCTAATCTGTCAAGAGAAAAAATAGGAGATCGGAGTACCTGTTATGAACTCATATAGATTTTGAGTTTTCATCATTTCAGTAATTTTGTCTCATAGAGAAGTTTTGCCTTCAGATACACACTTGTTGATGTTATACTTGTTGATATAAATGGAGTTGCACATATTCCCTAAAGCTCCCCCTTCTATTGTGTAAATGATTATGAGGTTAGAATAATTCCCTTAATCCTTAAATTGGTCTCCCTGGTATATAAAATCCATGGAGATTCTTCTAAAAGCTTCTTCTTTTAGTCAGTTTCAGTAATAACTTTTTTTTTTCTTTTTAACCACCATTTTAATCTAAAAATGTAGGCAGTTGAAAAATAACTATACAACAACCCTGATTTTTGAAGCCTTTAACATCTTGTTGTCAGGCTGAGAGACTTCATTTCTACATGCAACAGGCTATGAAGATGGGAATACTTAAGCTGTTAGTTAAGTTCTAGTTTCTATAATTTAAACAAAAGAGAGGTCTTGTTAGTAAAGTCTCTTGACTAAAGTTTACTTACACAACTGCTTCAAAAAAATTTATATTTGTTAATCTTCCAGGGGTACTATAAAGCTGATCTTATATCTGACATTCGGAGAGGACACAGAAGGATAGGGTGAATAATTTTTAATGAGATTTCCTTGTGGGATGCATTTATTATTCTGGTATTTATTAGTGGGCATTTATTTGAATATGAAAAGCAACCCATTTTAAGACTGAGGTGACTGAATACATCTCCTTTGCTCCACATGTTGTCATTCAAAGTTGTTGTCAGTTATGTAGAAGTTGAGGGGTTCTTTGTGTTTGGTTGTGGTTTTTTGCTTGTTCTGTTTTTTTTTTTTTTTTTTTTTTTGTTCCTGGTAGAAGAAGGAAGGAAGGTTAACAAGTCAGGAATAAAGAAATATCTAAGAGATACACTATTTTGGGGGTTTTTTAGAACATATATGTGTGCAAGACACCACTGAATAGCTGTGATGTTCAGCATTTTTCCCCTATTGTTTTTAGTATTTGCATTACTTTTTCAGTTATTTGAGTTTATATTTACTAATCTTTGTCTTTTCTTAAGAAAATCCAAGTAGCAGGAGGGAAGGAAACATTGTATCATTTCGAAAAGTAGTATTTTCAGAATAGACAAAAAAGGAAACACTTCAACAGCACTTGAAATACATAGTGCTGTAAGAGGTGTTGACTGTTCCAAATTCTCATTAGTCTTATGTTTGCTGCCTAGCTAATGTCTAACTGACCTAGCTAATTTTATTGTAATAGGTATCGAATCAGTGAACTGACTGGTTTTACTCCAATGTATCTCAGATTCACCGCAAATATCATGTACAAGCACAGTGATCTGCACTTTTTCAATGCCCTGCCCAGGTTTTGATTTATTTTCACTTTTTAAAGATGATGGCAGTTTTTAACAGAATTCCAACATGCCCATCTCTCTCATGATTAACCTATATATTTCTAAACAATGAAGGCTCATATAGATTAGTTTACAATTAGATTACACATATAATTAGAGTATATGTAATCAAGTATATCCAAACAAAGTAATACCTTACATTTTAAAAGGAACCAGAACCTAATCGTGCTAGGCGAAGAGACTGTAGAGGGCAGTATTATACCCTCACCAAAAAAGTCTTTCAGTCCAGATGTTTGGCAATCTGATTATCAAGTCCCTTACACCAACAGAATGACTCTATTGAAGTCAAGGAAATTACATCAGTGTATAGGCCCAGTATTTCCAAATCACTGCATAAACTTGACAGATAGAAAATCAATAGCACACAATTCAATCATATCATTAAGCTGCTTGACAGAACGTATATATGAACAATTGATGAACCAAGTATTAAATGAAAGGGTTTGGCACTATATGACTAAGTGTATAATTGATAATTATTGATTGCCATATGAAAACATCAAAAAGCATTCAATACTCTGGAGAGAATGTTTCAAGAGGTGACACAGAGCATAAATGAAGGAGAAAGGAAGGCTCTATATATTATCAGAAGAATGTATTTAAAATAAGTTGTCTGTAAGTCCTTTGCATATCCGCTTTTATTGTGTGTGCATTTTTAGCTTATTTTTATGCTACTTCCAGAAATGAGAAAAAAAAATCCTGCTAGTGCAAATAGATTTAGAAAAGTAAATAGAAAAAAAAAAATACCTTTCTTGTCAGATTTGATTGATAAGTCCTCAATTTGAATGGAGTAAACTATGCATAATATCGGTGCAAAGTAAAATGATGACTTCCATTTTGTTAAAAAAAAATAAGATAACATTTTTATAAGCACTTACTTTAATTACAGAACAAGTGATTTCACTAAAAGAAAGAGCAAAAAACTCTGTCCATTAAAACAAGATTATCTAACGACAAAGGTACCGTGTATGGTGGATCAACAGGGGTCTTCAGGCTTTGACAGACAGTTAATTCATTTGACTCACAAACCATCCATATCCATGAGAGGAAAAGGTGATTTGATCCACTAGCCTTTAAAAGTAGACGTTACTAACTAGTTTCAAGGAGCAGAAAACCCTGCTGCAAGTAGCTGGGAAGCACAGGAGGAGGTTTATATTCCACAATAAGGAGTTTATCCACTTCCTCTCTCTGCTGCATTGTGGGAATGAATTCTACAAAGTAAGATTTAACAATTATTTCTGACTTCTAATAAACTCCTTTCTAGTATGATATTTATCAAATTGTTTGCTAACCAGAGGAAAGAAATTATGTTTTCACTCTCACAAGGAGCCGTATCAGCCTGGGAAGCTGTTGCCCTGCCTGGTAAATTCTGCCCGCATCTTGTTCCCATTCTGCATCTGTGTGAGCAAAGGTCAGCGGCTGCACAGCAAACTACACCAGAGGAGTGAGGGCTGAAGACAAAAAGGAAACAGTAGAGGGATACAAGAGAAGACTTTTTTTAATCCATGCCATTTCCTAATTCTGCATTTCCATGTGGTGTGTGCACAGCTATGCTGACATAGTGGAAAAGGCCACATGGGAGCAGGAGGAAAGCCATGGGCAGGAGCTGATTAAGTGTCTGTGGCACCGAGTGTGAAATCATGTGCTTTTGGAGCCTAATGTTCTGTGTCTGTGCACAGACAGAATTTCACTGCTTTTCATAAGGCTTGACTCCTAAAGGCCAAGACCATGTCTGAACTCCGAACAGCACTAAATAACCTTTCCTTATGTTTCTGGCATGGGAGCTGAGAGAATTGACTTGGTCTGTGCCAGTCCAGATCACTCGATTTTCTCCAACAGCCTACTGTGAGATTCAAGCCTCTCCTTTTTTCCCAAATAGGGAAGCATGTAGGTAGCATACTAGCATGTGAAAGCTCCGCATTGGTGCCCTCAAAACTACTCACCTCCCATATTTCACAAAAAATATTTTCCCATGTCATTGTGGCACTACATTCAAGGATGCATGGCCACGCATCCTTTGCAAGGGCTGACTAGCTCCGGGGCAGGATTGTGGTGCTGCAAGGCCCACGTCCAGACTAGGGCAGCCTCTGCTACTTCAGAAATACCAGCATCTCCCTCCTCTTGTGCAGTACAGACCGGCATTGAGCACTTCTGTGCAGAGAGCTATGGGCTGTGTAGATGGACACAAGCAGACATGGGTGAAGTCTTGGCTCCTGGAGGCACTTCCCACATAAAGACAGCAATGATGTTTGATTTCCAGGACAAATGTTGTGTCAGGAGGCTAATAAAATTAAGCTTCAATAATGAATGATTAAGGCTAATAAGATTGTTAGTGAGTATGGTTATGTAGTTCCTCAAATATTAATATTTCTCCAGTTTTCAAAACACACCAAAGATAAAAATTGTCATTCAAGGTGAATGGAGTGTTTTTAAATCTGTAGAGTCAAAATTTTATTACAAGAAAAACTATTTTCCTGTAGCCATCAATTGAAAAATCAGTACTTATCATTAATAAAATGTTTCATTTGTGTTTCAATCGATACCAACATTTTCATGAAAAACATGACTAACAAATCATTTCTTCTTTAGACATACTTTGTAACAGTGAACAAAAGCAATTATGTTTTGCTCATCCATTGTAATGCTTCAGTACCTATGCAATGAGAAAGAAACAAATGTATTTATAAATTAAACTTCATTTTGTACCTTATTCACAAAATGAACTTTGTAAGGTGGTACTATAAAAATATTTTCCTTTTGTGAAGGTAAAAGAAGATATAAACATCTATTATATGTTTTCTGCACTACTTACTATTATTGCAGAACATAAAAGCTATTCTGTACATGCCAGCTGATGGAAATTGTTCTGCTTTTGCCATTTACAACAAAAATGGAGATGACCGTATATGTTCCTTTTCCCCAGGATGCTGAAATGTGTCTCTCATTATTGCTGCTGGGCCATTCCTTATCCTGGCTGCAAATTCACTCAAATGTTGAAAGTGTGCCCTCTAACCATTTAAGATGCAGTCCCAACTGCAACTCTACTATGCTTATCAGAAGGAAATCCAGAGAACATTTAATATGAAAAATTTTTTCCAACTTTCTGAGCATATCTAATTTTAAATTTTAGGCATGAAATAAGAATTAAAGGATGTCATAGCACAAGTCACAGTACAACACTAAAATAATCTAGGAGAGGATGCTCCGTTTGCTAAACAAGCTGTTTCTCATTGATAAACTTTGAGAAAGTCAGTTCCACTTTGGCACACACAAGAAGAATACACATACAACTTTTAAATTACAATAAAAGTGTCATGTAAAAAGTTATGCAGCTCAGCAAGAACCAAATATAGGATTTCTGCTTTACGCATAGTTGCGGGTGGTTACTTGGCTTAATTGGTAACTGAATATGAACAGCAACGGGACTTCCTAAGCTTAATGAAAACAAGATCTGAATAAATCACCCCACAGTCTGGCCTGTATCTTGAAGACTTCCATCTGCAGTTACCACTGCAGAACTGTACTGAACATTAAAATCAGTGATACCCAATATGGTCACAGGGGCCACCTGTACAGAGCACTTCTGAGGTTAAGGGTTAAGTTACCTTTAAGGTGATTGTTTAACCCCTATGAGCCGATTAGGTAGAGTTTCAGTCTTCCTTATGACACCTCAGATAAACGAGGAAGTACCTTTTTCCTACTTTACAGATAGCCTTACTCGATCCCCTAATCAGCCCTTTGCCATCATCACTACACCAATTGATTTGCTTGCGTATTTTGCTCATTATTCATAAAAAGCAACAGGTGACATTTTCTGTAATGACTGCTGCCTATTTTCCAGTATAGTCTGAAATAGCCTGAACCTACTGACCGTAATATTTGTGGAACTTAGACTGAAAAATAAAGAATATTTTAGAAGAAACTCAGCATTAAATGTACATTTATCCAAATATTTCTGAGGAATTAATTTAGCATGCTGAACTATTTTCTTTACCTTCTCTGGAGCTTTAGTATTAGAGTCCTTTACAAGTAAAAGTGTTATTTAGTTTATCTGAGATAGAGAGAAAAAGGACAAGTCTATATTTCATTTTATCATTTTTCATCCTGAGTTTGCCTTTTAATTTCAGGCTTATATTAGTTAAAGAAAAAGTAACTCTAATTGTTAAGTTTTATTTGACAGTACACCAAAACATGTTTATGGAGATTTTTGACTACACTATGAAACACTCAGGTTTGTGTAAAGCTATTCGCAGGGTCCTTTAAAGACCTTGAAAACATTTTGATGAATGTAGTCTGAACCACAAGTTTGTAATTAAAATTATACCCCATGTTTAAAGCTTCAGAATTTACGGTGTGTTTAATAGTTCAAACCTGTAGAAACTTCTTCCTGTTCCATGCAGTGTCAGAGGATAGTTTCTTATGGAGAATCACATAAGTGATTTTTTAGGTATTTGTTATCATTTTCTCATAAGGTTACAATATGAATGGTGATGTTACGATTTAGATTTTTTTCTGAAGTGTCATAAATAAATGCACTACCTTCAGAACAGACATGATTGCAAGGGAACTACTGACCATTTATTTTTCAGAAATAATACAAGTTCTTGTTATTAGAACAATTTTGTGTTTATAAATAGTATAGTTTTCCACCCTGACTTGAAAGAGGAGTACAAAAATCTGTTTTAGCAAAAGTTGTCACCTTTTCTTCAAGAGACTGAAAAGACAATCAAAGAAACTCTTTGACTTTACAGAACATCCTCCATAATAGTCTTTCTCTAATTTGCAATTTTCAACTGAAATATAATCAAAATTTTAATATAATCTGTGCTTTCCTTTAAAATCCTCTTCCCATTTCTTTGTTTCAAGAATATATTAGGCTAAATGTCTTCTTGTTTCTGTTTGGAATATTCTTATTAAACTTACCAGAAAGGAAAATATCCCTGTCTAATAACCACCTTTTCTACAACTCTTACTAAAAATATGAATGAGAAAGCGATGGTTAGGTTGTCTATTGGGGGATTGTTTACTTATTATTATTGATATTAAGATCATATATCAAAATATTAAGCTATAACTAATCAGCTGTTATCCTTACTGCTTCCTCTTTGAGTTATTGAGTTATTATATATAGGAAATTCAGTTCCACATTTTTAAACTAACTAAGACTCTTATTATGTGTGGGTTTCTGCTGCTTCCAGCTCAAGTCTATCTCATGTACTGGTTTTGCCTTTTAGAACAGAATCTTCTTGATTTGGCCTAGATCCCTTCATAACAGCTAGAAAGACGTTCACAATAGGTTGACCTTTCTTAGCTGTCTTTTGTTGATCCTTTAATCTACCGGCACGCCAAAACCCAATGAAAGCTACTAATCAAAGTTATTGACTTCTGAGCATTTCACAGCCATTCAAGGTGTTATCCTCCAACAAGCAGTTGAGTATAGAAGGCACTATTATTAATATATTGCTTCAGAAATGGGACAGTGGGTCACTGTAAATGCATGCATGCTGCTAAATTTGTTCGTTGTACATTTTGCACCAGGATCCTAATCTTATCATGTGTGTGTCTTTGTTGACATATATGCTAGCATTACAGCTCCAGTCTAGCTTGGATCAAGCAGTCCACTGAGCGTGGTTGCCAGGCATGGTTCCGAGGTCAGTCTGCCAGATGGTCTAGCCAGTATACAGTGTAGGTAAGAGCTGTGCCATTTTTGGCACTCAGAAGGAGCTTCATTCCTTAAACAATGTCTTCACAGGCTTTGCTCTCATGCCATCTGAGTCACAGAGGAGTGTATAGAGAAGGACCTGTATTGCCACGCAAAGGATAATGAGATGGTTATAACAGCAGGACAAATTCCTGCAGATGTGCGGTAAAGACACAGTCAACCTTAAACATTTTTTTTGTAGGGCATGAAAACTTGAGTAGCATGGATAGGAGTCAGGCCACCTCATGGCCAAGGGATCAGTAGGGTGAGTATATCTAGGAACAGATGTAGCCAGAGAGACTAATAGTAAAGTCCAAACAAGGAGTTTGGTACTATATTTAACTCGAAAGAGTAACAATAAATTAGACATCCAAGACCAAAATTAAAGATATCATCCACCTGAGCGCACCTTCCCCAGACGCAGAATTACACTCTTTTTTTCTGTCCTGATGAAAGTGCTATTGGATTCAACAGCCAAGTCATCTTTGCAGTGGTTGCTGTTTCCTAAGTTCCAAATTTTGTACACACTTCTAGCTTTACTCATTAATGCATGCATTTACTCATAACGGGATCTGTGTTCCCTTATACTATCCTGCAATAGCATTAACCTGGGAAAAGAACATACAGTAGCAGATTTTTGCTATTAGTAAAAGTAGTGCGTAGAGGCTGCTCAAATTTTGGGATTTAGGGAAACAGAGACCAGAAAGACCACTTGGTCATGGAGTCCAATATCTGCTGCAGAAGTACAGAAACACTGTGGTAGCTACAAAATTCAAGCAAAATTCTTTCTGACTCCCCTCATGATTTAGAAATGCAGCTTTGTTCTTCTCTCCTCTCTCTTCTCCCTTCTTTATTTTCTAAGTCATATCTGCCTATAATCAACTATTCATTATAATGAGCAGATAAGCACAACAGTGTAATGGATAGATGTCCCAGCTAACTCTCATATGGGGCAGTTGAGTCTTCAAGTACTAGAAATATTCATTGTTTTTCCTTCACATTGGTTATCTCGGCTTTCCATTGCTACATTATTGAAGTGTTAATTTAAAGAAATTTTGCACTTCCAAGTTTGCTTTCCAGCCACCCATCATAAAGTAGCTTTCCGAAGACAGATTGAGAAACTGAGTCCAGGCAAGTCATTTATTCAAAATTATTATGCAGTGAGGGATAGAACCCAGGTTTCCTGACTCACAGTTCATTGCTCAAAGCACTATGTAATGCTAAGTTACTTTAGGAGTAGTTACATTTATACAGTCCTAAAATTACACTCATCCCTTTGAATGCAACCATGAGGCTGATGTGGCCCCCAGTGAAAATGAGTTTGACATGCCTGATCTAGAGGATACCTTTAGATGGCAGAAAGGAACCAGAGTAGAATAGCGTCTCCTTCTACTATTCATGTGTAATGCGTGCAGTAAGCTTCTCCATTTTCTCATTCCTCAGGGGGTCCATCATCTCTCACCTCTTGTTTGCCAGACACTACGCTAAGTAATGCTGCACAGGGTTAAGAGAAAAGAGAGAAAGAACTCAAGAGAACGGCTGGCAGCTGCGCTGCACAAGGAGACTATGGCAGTCTTCTTTAGTCTACAAAGTGTTTAGCATTCACACTTTACATTTTAGAAGAAACTTTTATCACATCTATCATAGAGACACCACAGGCAGGGAAACCAAGGGAAAATAATAATTAAAAATGCTTACTCCTCAGGACATGGCTGAGTTTGTTTTTCATTCTAATGTACTTTGGCAATTCACTTTTCTGCAAATATTCTTTTATTATTTATAACGTATATGTTCAATCTATGAAGCCTCTTCCCTAAATTCAGCCTCACACCTTGAATCAAGTCACTCATATCCAACATTTACAATTTGCCAGTTAGCAGCTGTATGAATAAAGGCAATGATTGTTGGAAAAGAAATTCCTTTTGGGAGGAATGTTGAAAGGATAGTTTTCTAACAGGAAACAAGGGAAAGATGTAAATGCAGGTCCTAACTCTATTCACTACCTCCTATTACAGACATTCTGAGCAATTCTAAAGGTGTTTTTTATGCCTTTATGTTCTAACATATCACTCAAAGGCAGAGCAGACAAAGAGGCTGCAAACAGAAATTTGATGGCAGATTTTTAACAGGAGTAGCTTAGAGAGATTATACTGTAAATCCACATTCTACCTGACATCATAAACATCTTCGTATATATAAGCATTAAATAGTACAGCTTCACATATATAGGAAGGCTGCACTCTACCTGTCATGTTAGGTTGCTCTATAGACTACATTTTAGATCTTAAGAGAACTTTTTCCTTTTCTCTTCTATTTCTTTTTTGGTAGCTGTGACAGAGTTCACTCAACAAATCGCTCCAAATAATAATTTCTGTGGGTTGACAAGGGCTGTCCATAAGGAACAGAAAGTGGTATTATTGAATCAAGCTTGGATTAAATGCATAGATAAACACAGACCAGAGAGAAATTATTTTCCTATTACATTTTCATTAGTTTGTGGTTGTCTCCAGTTTGTAATTTACATTTTAAGAGAGTCTGGATTTCTCTCTGGGAGCCTCCTTGACAACATTTGTCTCAGCATTGTCAGTGGAGTACTGAGGTCCCAGACAAAGAATGATTTTGCTTGTGATTAGTGAAATCATTAAGATGGGATACAAATTTGGAGGAATTGGAAATGAGGAAGAAAGTCATGCTGGAATCTTTGAAGACACTAATATTGGTACAGGAAGCACCTAAAGGTGATCAGTTTTATATGAGTGAATTTGCTACACACCCTTTTTGCATAAAGCGTATAGTGTTAGTTTACTCCCCCTGCTTCACAGAAATATTTCCTTTTATGAAATGAAAATTAAAATTCTATTACATACACCTGAGAATATCTCATCCACATAATTTAACAATTATCAGTCAGAAAGAAGCTAACTACTGATATAATTCCTATAGTGGATGTTGCGCTTTTCTTCTGGACATGACTGGAAAACCACAACAAAAAAAACCCCACCACACTTTTTTCATGACCTGTTTTCAATGATATCCTAAAGTCTTTCTATTGCAAATGCAAAAGTTGTTCCATCTCTCAAAGTAATTTAATATTTTTTAATAATATTTAACGAGCTTTTAAACTTGTTAAGCCAGAGAGCTAGAAAGAAAAACATATTGTTTCTAGATTTATGGTATTTATTTATTTTTTATTTACAGCTTACTAGAGTAGGAATTTGAACCTATTCTCCCTTCTTTGTTTGAGTGTTCCCCTCTCCTCTGAGTGTCTTCTCATCCTCCTGCTGGCTACCTTTCTGACTGGATGGAAAATGAACCAATTCCTCAAATGAGAACTCACTCAACAGCAGGCACTGAAACCCTCCCACACGTAATCTCCCTGCTCAAGAACACAGCTCAGATACCCCCAGACAGAACTGAACTTCGTTTTCTCACATTAAGTAGCTAGCTTTATCACAAGTTTGCCATAAGAATTATGTCTACCGCAGCATTAAAATGTGACTAGATTTAATACAGCTATAAATAGGCAAGTGTCTGCAATGACATGATACACATGCACTACAATAATTTTTGGCTCATGCATGCCTGATTTGCAAAAACATAATAGAAAAACATACATATATACACACACTGTCCTTTGGAAAAACCTCAGTCTGACCCTTCCCCTTAGAGATTCTTTCCCTGATCCATGGAATTGTGATAGAAAACAACAGCTCACAATAAATAATGATGAATATGTATTATCATTTTATGAACAACAGTTCACAAGTTTTCAATAGATTCCTACTTTAAAACAAAAAAAAGGGAAACAAACCACAATAATTAGACTTGAGATAACAATAAGCTATTCTTGACCTAGGTGGAGCCAAAGAAATGTTAGATGAAAGATAAAATTTTAAATCAGGGAAATAATTGAATGACCTCTGCCTGAAAAACTGTGCCATAAATTATCTTTGCACTCTGTGGAAAATTCTCCTTTGCCTTTAGAGTAAATCAGACAATTTTCAGGCCAAACCAATTTTCTAAATCATAATTAGACAAGAGGCTAAAATAGGTCTTTGTAATGGAAGTGGGTTATAAATTTAACATGATATCCATAATTCATCCCTGAAGAAAGGTCCTTTGCATTCTGAAAGCTTGGATAATATAACTTAAAGAGCTGGCCTGCTAAATGGTGTAACAGTCTATCTTGCTTAGTTTACTTTAGAACTTTGATTCATACTGTGCTCAGTTCTTTTCCCAGTGGGAAAGCAGGATTCTTAAACCTCCTTCTCACACTTATTAAAATAATTCCCTCCTCACCAGGACATCAGCCTTGGGCATGCCCAGTACTTTTGCTAATAATTTTGTCTTTTTCAGTCCTTAGACAAGTTCTGAATTATAATTGACTAGTAAAAAGCTTAATTTTTATATATACACACAAATGCTGAAAATACTATGCTAACAGAGGAAGAAAACATCCACTACCATTCAATAACACATTAGGCATTTAGCATACAAAGAAGACTGGGAAAGAGCGGTTTGAATACCTATGACATACGTGTCAATAGTCAAGTTTATGCTTGAAAAAAGCTTTACCTTTAAATAACGTGAGTTGCAACATATGTATTCTACATAGCAAAACTAGAAATTCTTATATTTCACCAAGTAGCGAATTGAATTTTCAAGTTTCCTTTGATACCATGTCAACCTCCTGCCAATTAACCTTAAAACTAATTCATTTACAGCAGATTTTTTTCATTGCAGTTTCACTAGTTTTTCAAGTAAGCCAGAGAAGAAAGGAATGTTCTCCATAAACAGTTATCATGAGTATTCTCCAAGAACTTTGAGAAAGAATGTTGGCTCCAATTCAGTCACAATTTCTATCACAGTACAGAAAAATCTATAATCTTTTTATTTTCACAACATTGCTTCCATTGCTTCAGGTACTGGTCAGAAGTTCCTACAGTGGAGATCACAGAGAGTTATCATGAAATAAATCTGACAAGCATTGTTCAAGGCCAGTATAGCTGCAATTGCAAAACTACGTAGGTACCAATGTCAGAAAGCTAGAGTCTCTTTTAGAGTAAATTCTAAATCTGTCATTTAGCCAAATGACACGGTATTCCTCAACAGAGGAAATAATTATGCTCTCTAACTCCACTGTACCAGCAAGCAATGTGCTGACTGGATCCTTGATGATGTATCATGTTAGAAACATTTGGCCAAAACCACTGACCACTTGCTTTGCTCTCGCAACAAATTTGCCAAGTCCATTCCCTTTTTGACCTCATTTTTAGAAACAGCGTTTCATCACTCTGGCCTGACTCTTGGCCACAAGCAAGTGTGGCCGCACGCCAACATTGTTTGTCTCACTCAGGGCTGGTTTGAGAATGTTGAATCAACATCTAATTGAGCAGACAAGCTGTCTCTATTTGCCCCTATGTATCCATTTGTGGTTTTTCATCCCCTTGTGGAAAGACTTTCACATAATAAGGCTTGATTAGATTGCAAGCTCTTTACATCAGGTATTGTCTTTCTACTAACTGTGTGTACAGATCAACTTTAATAAGGCCTTGAAACTTGTTTGGCCTTTGGTCAATACTGTGATAGTAACAGATGATAAGTTTATCCATCTCCCGACTTTCAATACTCCTCTGTTTTCGCTCTACAACACACAGAATGCTGCCACTGCTGCAGCTTTTCTTTCTTTCTGCTGTAATTGCCTTCCCTTGCTTATAACGTAGTGAATAATATATGTTCACATTAGAGTGTTTGTCCCTATGGGAGGACCTTGCAGTCACCTCAGTATTTTTTCAAACATGCTACTGTATGTGACACTATGAGATAAAGAAAGTAAACAACCAGACTGCAGCTTGAACGGGTGCCACCGCTCACATCTACAAATGCCCAAACAGAGTAAAAGATCCTTTCTGGTCAGCACCGTATATCTGATAATTGGAGCAGTATCTTGCACTTACTTTGAATCTTTTGATTTAAGGAATTTCCAGAACAATAAAATGAGGAATATTAATGTTCTCTGGGCATTTTACATATGAAGAAAGTGAGGTCCTCTGAGGTACAATGACTCATACAAGGTCACACAAGAAAACACTAGTACAATAAGAAATATAACTTAGTTTGTATTTCTATCTAGAATTAACCCTATACATAATAGATGAAATTCCAGTGAAGTCAACGGCACCAAGATTTTACTGAGTATCATGGTTGCAGGGCAGGTCACAAAACATTTGCAATTTTCTCAAGGTGTAAAGCCTCTTACAAAAATCAGGTAATGTGATTGCACACACCTACAATGGCAGGAAAGTGTGCTTAAACCTAGAAATACGAAGGCTTATGGTTACTAATATCAGAACATGATGTAGGGAATGTGACACTTAGGTGAGTAACCTTTCCTTTATGTCACACACCATATTTGCCCCATCCTTGGAGGCAGTAAACCCAAGGACAAAGAGAGCATGGAGTAAGCCACTTGGTAATCTTATCATGTAGCTTCTGCAAAATATTCCCTGCAGTGTAGGATTGTTCGAAGTTGCACATGCTGTGTGTTGCTTGCTGAGCGAGAAAACTAGCTGCCGTGCACTGAGCTATATTGAAAAGAGAAAGAAACTCCACGACCTGTTAATAGCCATGCTGTGTGTGGTCTCTCCTGGCTACGAGTCCATATATTAGTGATCAGCTGTATCCTTTTCAAACTGGATGCTGTTTAAATTTTACTGATTGGTGCAATGGCTCTTGAGTCTGGGAAAGGGGCATTTAAAAAATGTTTTTTCAACATCAAGTGACTCCTTTACATCTCAACAGGAAAAATTTTCTTCCTGTTGTATTCCCTCTTTCCATTCTTCACATTGAACATAGTTTAACAGTTAATTAAATCAAATGCAACACTCCAGCAAAGCTGGCTTTTAACTTCAATGTTATGAGCAATAAAACTAAAACACATACTTAACAAGACCGTTTTAAAAAGTTGGTATCTAATGTGCAATACTTCAGTATCTCTTTAGGAGCCTTGATTTTTGATAACGCTGAGAAAGTAAAATTTTCCACTAAAATCAGGTTGGACACAGTAGGGCTAGGTTTTTTCAGCATCTTCAAAAACTAGAAAATCATGAACATCTGAAAAAAAGAAAATGGGCCTAGTGTTTTATTTGGACATCCACCCTGAGATCATCCAAGAGAATTTCAAAGGATCACAAGAAATATCTGTCTGTAGATCTGTTATTAGGACCTCAACGTTCTAGTGGCTGGTTTTTTTACTAGTCTGAAAAGCTATCAAGGAGCACAATGATGTGTGTAAAGTGCTGTTGGCTTCACGACAGGAATATCTTCTGAGTAATATCTAGAGAAAATACTTTATTGGCACAAAGAGATTTTTTTCTGGTAATTTTTCCTTCAGTTTGCATGGTGGTTTAGAACTAACAATATAAAAACAGTAATATCATAAAAAATAACTGGATAACTGGGGTTTTGTAGACTGAAATAAATATGGGTTTTTTTAAGAAATGGATTTCATATTACTGCATTTTTAAATCCTTTGAATGTATGGTTCAGGGAACACAGAGAAAACAATTAATTAAAGGATACATTTAAAACAAAAGGATATATCACTGCCTACTGCTGGTATACAAATAAGTCACACAGAATACATGGTAATATGTCATGGAGGTGGCAGCTACAATTGTAGAAAAAGGACCAAGAAAACCATAAATGAAAAGGATAAACAGCCTTTCGACATATGACATCAGTACAAAAACCTATTTACAGCCATTTATCTTTCCTCACCAAATTACAAGGATCTTATACTTTAAATACTCCTAATTTTTTACATGGATGAAGTAATTCCTGGTTGCTTGGGGAAGACAGCACAGCACAGTGTGAAAAATAACATCCTGTGACATGCTAATGGAGAGTAAATTTAGCATTAATACCTTTTTTTAATGAGCCATAGTTGTTTCCTGTTTTGCTCATTTCAATGTTGCATCATAGAATGTTTTATGAATGTTTTTCATAAAATAATGTGGGGCATTTTTATATTTTTAATAATAGTGTGCTGAATTTGGGTAGTTTCATTTGCAATTTAAGTAATGCTTTGTTCTGATGAGATCTCTGGAGGTGGTTTTGACATTTAAAAGTGATGTGAAGAGATTCAAAGTGATTAAAGCTGTCAAATGTTACCCTAATTGTGTGACTGCAATCTTTTCAGCCTCTTTCAATGAATATATACATTATACACGCTGCACAGCACTTCTGTTTAGATTGAGGTTTTTTATTAATGCCATCCTGATTGACAGAAATTATTGCAAGATCACAAGTGGAACTAAATTAGTTTGCCACTGCATCCAAGCAACATGCATAGCCATGAACTTTTAAGATGCAGTTATCTACTTAACATGTTTAGTCCTTCCTCCTCCCAGCCAAAAACCCCAAATGTTATGGTATTGACAGATGATATCTCTCACATTTGTACAGTCATACTAGTTTGTAGGAATAAGAAACTTTTTGCCCATATTATAATTATTTTAACCTTCACTTTTGTATTCAAAATGCTGCTTGACAGGTGATTTATTTTATATATGGTTCTTAGCTACAAAAAGTATCAAATGTACTCTAATTAATTATGAACAAATAATATTTTCATGATGAATATTTTATTAATATTTTGGTATTTATTCATGGAAGCTGTGATACTTACTGATACCTTCTTGACTATTTAAAATAAGAAAGCTTTTAAACCACTTCGATATCTTACAGATATTCATGTCTTAGCTATCCGGACAAGCAAAAAAAAGAGTAGTAGTACTCCAATTACTTGAGAATTGTTTAGTGCTGGATATATAGTGGGTGCTTTTAAGATAATAAAGTCCAAATGCAGTACAGCCTTCATAGATTTGTCTCACTACACTAATAGGAATAAAGGGTAAAAATATCCCCTCAGATGAAGGATTTCATTAGGTTTTTTTATCTTACAGAATACTTACTGATGTTCCTGTTGTGGTTTAAAAACCTCTGTCACGATTGCTCCAGCAACCAGAATAAAATGCTCTGTGCTTGTATAAACCAAAAAGGCTGGTAACATGCAGCAAAAGTTAGATGGCTGTAACCATAATTGGAAGTATTCTTGTTAACTGCAATGACAATTATGTTTCTGAGGATTCTTTAGACAATGAATGAAGCATCTGCTGGCCTCCAGATGTTAAATGACCACATAAATACTGGAAACCTTGAAACTCAGATCTCAAATACCCTGATTAGTCATGCTCCTAGAAGAGCTAATCAAACATGTAGACTCCAAAAGAAATCAAAATGAACCTTAATATTGATTATGGCAGCAGCAATTACTATGACAAGTAATGACTGGAAATACAGTAGTGATGGCATCACACCATATTTCATTCACGCCTTTCTTGTAGGTAGGATGACCACAGTGAACAGATGTAGGGGCTATCACCTCTTTAATTTTCTGCATTATTTTTCTTTTCATATAAAAAGACCCAGAGAGACGTTTATGTCGCGTGATTCTCAGTAGCACTAAGCTATGAGGTAAATAAAGCTTTAAAAATTGCCCAACAACTGCTACAAAGAGATAGGAGGTAAATTCTCCAAAGGAACCATTTTTCCCTTGTGTTGCCCAGTTAGATTTGCTTGCAGCTTTCTCAAGCTCAGTGAATCATTTTTATCTGGGTTGCAGAGAATAGAAGAATTAACATTTGAAATGTTAATTGTTTTAGGAGCAACTTATTATATTGCTTACTCATTGATGATGATTTATTTTCAGCCTATTTTAATGCCATGTTTTGCATTGAGGGAATTATTTGTGCCGTTGATTCCTTTGGAATGTTGTACACTTTTCAGTCATGTTGCAGTCTCTTGACAACAGTGTTAAGAATTAATTATAATTCATAATTATAATGGTTAACAATAAAGCTCAAGTTTCGATGGCTTTAATGCCTGATGAGGGTAAGTAATAGAGTTGGGTGAATAATTCATAGTGAATAATTTATTCAGTGAATTTGCCAAATAATGTCTGCAAATAATACTTTAGCTTGTTTGCAAGCAGTTCATTGTGAGTATTCCCACATTTGAAACTTCAGCTCACCAGAATGGACACATGGGCTTTATGGTGTTTTTCCCTCTCTGGTAGTAATTCTGTAACAGAGTATTTTCATTTACAGACCTGATCATTTGCTTTTTACAAACAATTTTCCAGTATTTGCTTTAAATTGATCAATAAGGCAAATGGCTAAAATGCCTTTACTTTAAAGACTGAATTAGAGGCATTTAGATGAATATTTTCAAAATTAGTTATTTTTTTAACTCTTGTTACATTATTAGGGAATTATTGTGGTTTTTAACGCACAACTCTTTCTCATAGTGAGCGTTACTTTACAGGAGAAGCTGCAGCTGGTATTGGCTGCCTGTAACTTTGATCGGGGTAGGGAGGCATCTGAAAAACTGCAAAATTCTGCTGTTAGATTTGATTTTATTGTGAGGCAGAAAACACATGGGATCAGTAAGCTGATGTGGTTCAGCTAAGCTCAACCAAACTGTGTCCTTCATCAATATTTTAATTGCCTCCTCACTCAGCTGCTTGTCATGGTGGCCATCTTTCACTTTATTTCACATTAATGGGGTAAATAACTTGTGTTATCACTGCATATGTTGATTTATCGCTGTCACTCAGGCTGCAGTGTTGCCATTACATTACTCACTCCAGGCTGACTCTTGGAAGCAGCGAGCGTGCAGCTGCTGGATGCTGCGCTGAAATGAGGCTGCACACAACTCTGCCGAGGAAGAAGCTGCCTCACTGTTTCATAGCAGGAGCTTACGTTCTGAAAAGACAGCGAGCGAAAGAGAAAGATCTCTCCTCAAATTTTCCCCCCAGTTCTCTTTTAAATGAACATAAATCCACAGTGGAGTTTCATGTAACTCCACAGTGACAGAGCTTGCTGTTACCGAGCACATAAAAATGTAAGAAGAACCACACTGTGTTGGACCAAAGGTCCACCTTGCTGAATATTCTGTCCTAAGCAGCAACCAAGAGCAGATGTTCAGGGAGGAATATAGAAAATTGATGAGTACGGATGGCTTAATCCCTTCTCTGTTAGATCTCCCAGCTTCCTGAGCTGGAAGTCCATTGAAAACTGCCACTGGTAATTTTCCTAAATAATTGCCCAGGCTGACAACTCACAAGTTTATGCTGCAAGAATTAATCAGTTTTCAATGAATTTACACCATCGGCACTCTCAGAAGTTTACAAATCCCTCAAAACTATTACATACATTTCTCACATATCTGAGTAATTTCTATTATGCTTATTTAAAGAATTGAGCAGATCTAACTATCAAACAGCATGGTTCGCATGCAAATGCATCATGATATAATTATAATAACAAAGATCAATGTGAAGTCAATAAAGCTTTTTAATCTTAATTGTCATTCACTCCTCACCTGTAGACAGATTTCTTGAAAGCAAGCAGATCGTTTACTCAATCTGAGGGAAACTCACTTCAAAGATCTTTGCATTCCAAGACTGCTTCTGTATTAGCAGCTACTCAGAGTTTGAACGGGAAACAAATTTAAGATATAAAAATCTAAAAAACCTTTCCTTGCTAAACATATTGTTTATGCTCTAATGTAAAATCAAAATTCCTCTCACAGGGATGTGAAACGGCGCTATTTTATTTTAGAAGTATATTAGATAATAACTAATCACATAATCTTCTGACAAACTGCTTAGTTTGCACCCTGTATGTAAATATGGGGGATAAAGATTCTCTTTTATGAAGTATATGATGCTGTCCTTTAGCTGGAGTGATAGAATTCATATTTTATCCCAGCAACATCTACTAAGTTTTGGAGCCGGCAGGATAAGACTACGGTGGTGATTATGAAGTCCTGCCTGAGGCTGCACATATTATAAGGAAAAACAATCCTAAAAGAAGAAAGAATTGTCCAGTTGCAACTAATGAACTTTTTCTAGGTATGTACTTCATGTCTGCTTCCTATACTTCTGTAGATGTGTGTAAATATTTACTTGGATGTGAAGACACTGAACATGGAACAAATGTAGGAGATTTGCCTGAAATAGCATCAGTATGCTTAGTCTTTGGCGATGATACATTTGAAAGGTCAATACACCTGAACGCTTTTACCAGACCTGTTCTCTGAGGGCCTCACTCACCAAAACTGCCATTCTGAGATAAAAGTCTGACAAAAAAGATCATCCTTCAAGTGAGAGTTTTGCAGATCTTAGCGTTGTCCATCACACAGGAGTATAACAGTCCTGATATCCTGCATTTCCTAAGGCACAGAAGATCCATCAAATAAAATGCTAGTTTGGGCTGAATTTGAAGCCTAACTTAGGGAAAAGAAAAAAAAAAAAAAGGACGAAAGAAAAAATCCCCAATTCTGTATAGTTTAGAACACAATGCTTTAGAGAAATGAGGAAGGAGAATTTGGACAATGATTAAATCCTTTTAATCTATCCTCAATTATATAGGAAATTTGATTTTTTTCTAATACAGAACTAACACAGACTCTGTGTCACTCACAGTGCAGATGGCTGTGAGAACGTGAAGTCTATTCATTTGAAGCAAAAACACATCTTCATAACCACAATGCAGAAGAAGGCAAAAGAAGCATTTGCTACATATTAAACTGCACTTTCCCAGAAATGTTTTGTTTAGCCGTTAAAAATACCCAGTTAAGCATGTACATTTCAGATTAGCAGAATGTTCTGTTTGGGGTGTTTTATTTGAAAAGGATGTAGAACAGTGGACCTTTAAAATTAGATAGTTGATACTTCTGCTATTAGATAGACAGTACATTGATACTTGACAATTTTTAAATTTTAGCCTGTTTTAAAATGAAAAATATACTGTCTGGAGGGATGGTATTTTGGAGGGTCTCTTAAAAGTGTTCTCATGGCTCTTATCTTTTTGCAATGAACCACTTCTTTCCAAAACCTTTGAGGACAAGGCTTCTTATATTTTAAGTTAGAATATGACCTTTGGGAACAGTCAACTGCTCCCAAATTTACTTCGATGTTTATGGTAGATTTTTAACACGAGACATCCCCTGTAACTCTGAACTGCCAACGTGTGATTTAAACCAATACTCTTTTACCTCAACACTTGAATTCGCTGGCTGGAGGCTACAGGAGGCCTCAGCCTCTCTGCACTACCTGCTTTGCAAGGTGCCCTTTGTCACCCGTGCCCTCGCTCAGCTCTGCGCTGCAGGTTGCTCTCAGCTGCCGTGGCCCACTCCTTCCAGCACTTTACAGAATTACGCTCTCCTGTATGGTCTGGGAAGTGGCTGAGGATGCTCTTCTCAGTCTCTCAGTTCTCTTTAGTTTCCGGTCACAAAAGAAGGACCTGAACAGGAAAATGGGGACGATGGGTATGAGCAGGAAGACACTGAGTGTGTCAGAATCTCTTTTAAAACAGGGATTTCAACCTACTCTTGCTGATGGAGAAGAGGTGGAGATGTTAGGCTTTCTCTTTTCAAGGGAAGGGATTGTAGACTCTCTTTATCATCGAAGGAGAGAGGATGAACACTAAAAAGCAAAAATTATCCATGTGTGCCCTAGGGCACCAGTTAGTCTGAGGAAGGTTCCAAACTGAATGTAGTTTTTGTCTTACTTATTCAGTAGCAGAAATGCAGTCCGTCAGCATGGGATGCACGTAAATACAAAGCCAGGCACTTAGGTAGTCATGAGCCAATGCTTCAGCATGAAGTAGGTTAGCTGCTGCCTCAAATATTGTTTAGAGTAATTTTAGGACAGTGGGAAGGAAAACTTTGCAAAGGAACAGATTACTCAGGCTTCTCTACAGCAAATGACTGTAAAAAGTTTTTCAGACAAACATTTCACAGAACAGACCTTGCCTTCTGAAAGCAAGCCTACTCTGCAGACTGGAATCCTGATGTGCTGTTTACTTATGCTGGAAATATACACTCCAAAGTATATAGTAATGCTATTAGAGAACGGGAAAAGAGTAGGCTGAAAGGCTTGAGGGGGAGAATGAGTCTGTGAAAAGACAATATTTAACACTTATGGGTAGCATTTCCTTTTCATTGCACTTCACAAACATTGACTGATTAATAATCTCACAGCAATACACTGAGTAAGGTAGTACATTTCCTTCCTATTATTATCCCCAGTTGGTGGTGGTGGAGAATGTATAGAACAAGATGGGGATGGTGGGGACACATCAAGAGCTGTCTGAGTTCTCAGTAGTATCCTAGAGAATTCTTCCTTATTATTTTGATTTAAGCAAATTTCAGCTTTTGAAATCAGAGCCCATAGAGTGCCTCATTAAGAACATTTTGCTGGCAGTGCTTCCATTTTTTCATTTCCAATTACAAGGCAACAAGTGAGTTCTTCTTTGTGTACAACAGCAATGCCAGTCATTCGTGTTTGCAATATATGTGTTGCTGTTTCTGTTGGTGGGGACAGGGAGAGAAAAGAGGCAGGGAGAACAGGCAGTGAGTGGTATGCTCTCAGCAGCTGTCACTGCTGTCAATTACTTGGTTTTCATTTATAAAAGGCAATATGGGATCTTTAGCTTTTATAGTACCCAAGGAAGTCTGGTTGGTGATTATTGATTTTATTTAGTCCAGGGGAGCTGCTCACATACAGACTACAGTGAGTTGTGTGCTTCCTGCTGCTAGCTCTCCTGCCACTTATTGTTTTCAATTATTTATAAAATCCAAGGCACATCACAGAACAGTTCAGCATGGTCTCTGAGACAGGCTGCTATTACAGTGCTTCGTCCCTGTGCCTACCACTTTTGTAACAGGAATTGACATGAGCAAATTGCTCTAATGAGGTCTGATGCATTTTGAAGGCCCAGACAGTCAAAAACTATACAAAATCTGGTATAACCATCATAAGCTGCAAATGCCATGGTCATCACTTTCCCAAGTAACCACCACTATGTCACTGACTATCAGCAATTTAATGGTCTCTTTTGTGAATGACTCCATCCATTTTCTGGTTGTCCTGGCTTCTCTAAGTGCCTTGTGTGGATAATGATATAAAAAGACCTGTTTTCTTCAGTGAGAAAAACTACTTTGAGTCTCTCTCCTAAAAATGGTTCAGAAAAGTAAAAGCTTAATTGCTGGCAGATATTGAGGTGGGAGGGAAGAAAAAAAAAAAAGAGAGAGCGAAAAAAAATTATAGAGAGCTTTGTAGGGAAAGAGAACCTGGTCATACTTGTTTCTCACGTTTTTCCTTGGAGCTGGAAGTTATGAAAAAATGAGGAGCTGAGCTCCTTAACATTTCCACCTTCAGTTCTAGAGGCTAAGAGGGGACATTACAGCTGCAGTCAAAGCAGGACAAAAGATCAACAGACCTTGGAGAAGTGCCTGTGATCCTAGAGAAGATCCCAGAATGTTGGCTGAAATTCAGATTTTGTGGGAACTGTTATTACTCTGGAAGGATAGATTTGGACTTTTAACTAACTTTTTGCTTTCCTTTTGTCTTAGTATGCCCCTGGCAGAAGCAATGCAAATTTAACTACATTTCCATGACAATTACTAGAAACATACCTCTAAAATTTACTTTCAAAGTATATTTACAATTTTTGTGTATTTTTAAAGGAGTTCTTTAGCTCATTAACTCTTACACTAAAGTTTGCATGTGAAGCAACCATAAAGAACAGTGTACAAGAATGAAAATATATTTATGGAAAATTTTCTGAAGTGGTCTGTCGGCTGCAGTCTCAAGTGCTTTCAGAGGCTTCTTTGTCTAAAGGGAACACATTTTTCAAATACAGCTTTCTTAGAGAGTCAGCCATTGATTATGTAGTTCATACCATCTTCCCAGGACACTTGTACTGCAGGTAAAGAGCCACGTTCTCCTTCCTAGCCTCTGACACATGAAATTAGGTGGCATAAGGAGCCCAAACATATGAAGGAATGTGTCCCATATATTCTAGGTCTATGTATACTGTAGGAAAAGAAACTAAGACACTTCCGCTGGTCACATCAGTGGAACTTAACAATCAGCCTATATTTATAAAAAAAAAAAAAAAAAAAAAGGCAAAAGTCACAACAACGACAACAAACACACATACACAAAACCAAACCAAACACAATAATCTTCTGCTTGAATGTAATAAATGTTTCAAATTTCTTGTTAGCACTTGTTCATCCAACAACGTATTAAGTCAAATAGGAAATGCACTGTAAAAAGCATCATGCAAGGAGAGAGCCAGAGAAGTGGCAGTATGTAAATGTCACAGTAAAGAATGAAGACAGAAGTTTAGACTTAATTCCAAAAGAAGTGGTTTTTGTGAATGACCTCTGTGACTCGTGTGATGATTCGCTCTGAGTACGCAGGGTCAAACTCAGACCAGGAGGTATGACCACAAACATCACCTTTCAGGGTCAAGGCTGCTTGTAACACAGTCTTCTGTTTTGTACAGGTACATCTTATGTTCACTCTTTGCCTGAATCTTCATGGTCTGAATAAATTTAAGCAACCAGTTTCATGACAGATGTAATGTTTTTCCTAAATACTTGAAAACATACCAAGAGTACAAACTGTAAATGTGTTAGAGTTGTAAGAGAATGCTTGTAAGAGAGAACACTCAGATGGTCAGGAAACATTATACACTTCTAGCTGTGATTTTTTTTGAACCGTATTTTGGTTATTGTATTTAAGATAATAATCTTAGAGGACAGAGGGGAGTACTTTGATCCCTTTTGTAGCATTTGTTGCAAGTGAGTCAGTCAAAATATTAGATAGGAAAGATCTGGTTTGTGTTACAGTTTATAAATAGCTTATGTTTCTAAAGCCAGATAAGTGATTCATACAGTAAATCTTTTCTTTCCCAAAATATACCAGAAAGCTTAAAAATGGTAAAATAAAATTATTGTTTCCTCCAAAGAAAGACGTTTTGAGCACCGGGATATATAATACTGTGAACTTTCGGAAGCTGGAAAAAATGGAATAAAACATATATAAAGACATTTTAGAATAATTATTAAAAGCAGCTTCAGTAACCAGGCCATTGATTCACTACAACATCTATATATTCTCATTAACACAAATACAGAAATTCGGACCCCTGCAGAGAGGCAGGGCATCTTCCTCTGTGAATTCACCTGTAGAATCACAGTCTAGGAAATAAACGATGCATTTAGGGCCGCAAGTTATATACATTCACTTGCACAGAATGAACAAAAGTCCTAAAGAACAATGCAAAAGGAAAATTGAGTATTTTCTGATAATAAAGACATTTTAACCTTAGTTAATATAGAATTAAATAAAAATTATATTCCTATGAGCACCGCTCCAATGAATTGGCGAATTTTGTATTTCTAGAAATCTAGTTTTCCTGGAATTCAATAGCAATAGTAATAGTAATAGCAATAACAACAACATTAATCATGGGAACATTTCTATACATTTGTTTTTTACAAAACCAAATTTTCTGTCTAAAGTTCACTTGTACATCTTCTAGTCATGAAGGAAATATTTCACTCAATATTGAAATATGCTCATTTACTCTCAAAATATAAATGGGGAATGAAGTGGAATTTTCTGTATATCACATAGCAAAATTTGTGTAGAAAGCTCATGTAGTCTTGTAGACAAAGTGCACTTGGATGTCAGCCAAGTATTTTTAATAATGTTGTAGAGGTAGTTTTGGAAATATCTAGCTAGACATCTATGATATTAGGCATCGTAAGGTAAGTCATCCTTCATGAGCAAAAAGCTCCTATTATCTGGTTTTAGAGTAAGCTGAGTACATTAAAGATTAAATTCTTGTCCTGTCAAAGTCAATGGGGAAGTCAGTGGGCAAAGATTTCATCCTAATAGTTGAATCTGGATCACGTTAATATATTATGTGAAAAATTCTTTTAGATAAGGTTTTCACTAAGACAACAGGATGGACCATTCAGATATTTTAGTCCCTTGGAAACTGTCCTTTCTTTATTGTGCAGGTAAACATTTCATTTCAAAACTCCCTTTTTCTCCAGAATTCAATCATTCCGTCATTTCCAAAGATTTTGAATTTGATTACTATTTGACCATAAACTTGACCACACTTGCTTGCTTGGGTCCTTAATCAAATAATACTAACAGAACCTATATTTAATTCAGTATGCACTGTTTCTTACTGAAATTAATGATTTATAGAGTTTGAAAAGCTGTTGCTTCAATAGCCAGCTGTGGACAAAGAATTAAAAAGAAACAGTTATCATTGAGAGTATTCATTCCAAAGAAACAATCATCAGCTTTGGTAAACAGACAAAGCCTGATAAAAGTTTGATTCCCATAACCTCTCCACTTTCCGACTGCAAATTTGTAATATCTACAAAATGAAGCTTTGTAATAAGTAGAATAATGAAATTCTGTCAAGAGCTCTGGAGTTTTCATAATGATTAAACACACAGCTAAACAGGAAAGCTTCTGTTTCATGTGCTATACTATAATCAAACTTCCAGTAAATCATGTAATTACTGAAAGGTAAAACAGATATACCCATGGAAAACCTGAAAAACTAACTTTTGATTTAATTTTCCTGAGAAAATTCTTAAGACATAACCCTCCCCTTTTTTTTTTGTTTGCCAATGAATAAAGAAATAGTGATTTAGGTGAGACAACTTAAATACGCAAACCTTAAAAAAAAAATTCATGGACTGAAAGTTAAAATTTAGGTTATTATTTAAAATCCTATCAAAAATTAGAAAACCTCAGGACCAGCTTCTCAACTCTCATAAACTATTGAAACTCTACTGAAGTCAGTGTCAATGTGTGTTGAGGAAAATCTGGTTGCTAGTACATGTCTAGTTAAGGGATTTTTTTCAGTCAGTTGACATTCTTATTAAGGAAATGAAGCAGGAAACACTTCATTAACAGTGAAAGAGAATAAACTTAGTAAAAAACAAACAAGGCACTGTTGCATGATCGGACATTAAGTGGGTGAAAATTGGCATAGCTCCATTAAAAATAATGTCACTTTACACCAGCTGAGGATCTGGACCTTACTTCTTTAATTAAAGTTGATTCCAAGATATTAAACAAGGACTGTTATCAGGCTTTCTGGATTATTGCGTAGCTCTTACCTACACTATTTTAATCAACTGAGTTCAAATTGGTCTTATTAAAAATAGATTAGCATTCATCAATATATGGAGAGAGCTTAATGTAAGACAAACATACCCTTGAAGCATAAAACTATTATCATTTCACTACATGCAGAGGAAATGTTCAACAAAATTGAGTGTCCTATTTGTGTGACTATGGAAGTTCAGATTAGAAAAATCTCTTTTATTAAGGCTATTGTAAAATCCAGCAACTAGGAAGAAGAATCATAGAATTTATCTTAAACTGATGTAGTTATCTTGGGACTTCCACTTTTTCTTTTCTTTTTAAAAAAAAAATCACCCTTTTACCTTTGCTATTTTGTGAAACACTTAACAGCGAAGTCACTAAGACAATAAAGCTAAGCTACATGTTGATGGAATGATGACCCAGCTGTTTCGTGTGTTTGGAAATGGATAATGGCCAAACTTTGCACAAGCAGAACTCTGCCATAAGGCACTTCAGCACGATGGATCTACGTGCTGAAGCCTGACACAGAAAAGGTCTCAACTGAGAGATGTCAGTGTGATCTCCGTAGCCTGATCTGGGCATGCTGGTTTGGATATTACAGCTTCTCCCCTGACCCCCGATTGCTCCTCACCACCCAGCAGCTGGATATTGACACAAGTCGTTGACAAAGTTGTTTTTGTGAACACTCCCACCTATGTTTACCGTAAAATCAGTCCCGTTAACTCATATCATCTACTTGAACTGTTTAAACAGCACAGCTGGTTTTGCAACGTACTCCACCATGCAACAGTGAGAGCAGTGAGCTTCCTCAGGAGGACAAGGATCAATAGCTATTGGCAGTAACATCAGAAACCACAACAGCCGCTTGCAGAACGAAACATCTGTCTATGGCCAGCATTCCACGGCCTCCTGCTTTCCTCTGCTCTGTGGCTGTAATGGACCTGAGGCCTGTGGGCTGTCTGAACAATTTAATAGACTGGACTAATCTTTTTAGAATGGATGAAGAGACATAAAGCCAATTTGGTTCTGAGTTGGTCAGGTTAGATGTCTACAAATGTAAAGTGTGCACTATGCATATTGAGGTGATTGCACTGTAAATACTGAGAGTACGATCTGGCCTCCTGGTTTTGTATCTCATTAAAGTGCATGTAATTAGAACCAGCCTGTTCATATGTTTTTATAAAACAATGGATAGACTTTTCTAATCTAGGAAAAATCTGGATAGTGTATATAACGACTGCTCTGTTCCTGGATTCACATGACCAGGAAAGCTCAAGTCAGCTTTTACTAGGGAAAATTGGGGTTTACCAGGGAACAAAAGTCAGGTCAGGGCCTAGCCTAAATGCTGTGGACTTCTTTCAGAATCTATTCAGAAGAATTAGTTCTGCAATTTATTGCTTCATTTATTTTACTTGTCCACTGCTCTGCCTGATACACAAAGATACAGAGGAATCTGGCTTTATATTTAAGTCTGTAGGAACTCCTGCTTTTTAATAGGGGAACACTGGTTTGGCTTAACTTTTAGGGGCCCTCAGTTTGAACAGTATGGCAACACCATTTTTATCCTTGACAAGACCTGGCCAGCATATCTTCTCTATTATTGCTCCATATCACAGTGAATAATTTATTCATTCAATTCAGAGAGCTATTTTAATGCAATGACTTTGGGAGGAGGAAGTTCTTTTTACCAAAGTAAAAAGTTAGGTAAACTCCTAAAATGATAAAGAAAAAAATGAAACTATCTCTTAACCTCTGCTGAACAAGAAGATTTTCATCCCAATGGATGTCTTCTCATACATTTCATGTAGCACATACCATCAGTGCTCCCAATAAGGCAGCTATTTTTCAGCTAGAAAAATACTTGTCACAATTTATATGGTTCAAATAGGAGGTAGGCTGCGATAGCACATCGCAATCCAATTTTAGCCACAGGTAGCTGTAACTCTAGAAATGTATGTTTTTTCATTAAAAGACCTTGAGGGTCAAAGTCATGACTGAACAGCTCAAGATGTGCTAAGACACAACCTGAGATAACAATAGAAACATTCTTTGGTGTACCATGATCTCTGATGCTAATAGGACATAGATCACACACAAAAGAAAAAAACCTGAAGAATTAATACATGGACATGAGCTGATAAGCTGGAAAAAATAATTTTTTTCTGTATCCAATATTCCCATTTAAAAAGATCATAAATAGATTTCAGTCATTCTTTTCACTTCATGTTTACTAAGTAATTAAATAAACGGAATTATGACAAGTCTTAAAATATACTTAATTTGTGTGGTTAAACCACCTTTCATTAAAGACAAGAAAATCCATTCCCAGGAATAAGACTATATTTTATGTCTACTTAGATATCAGATATTACAGTCACAAATGTAGAATACATTTCTGCAGGTCTCAATTTGAAAGTACGTTAATAAATCTGAGGAAAAATATAGTTTCTCTTCCTATAGAGTAGCTTATTAACTTACACTGTAGAATCTGAAATGTGATTTAAATAATAAATTGCAGAGCATGATATCTGGTCATCATAAAAACATAAAAGATATGCATTCTCTCTCTTTTTACTAGTATACAGCAAGGTAATGAGGCCACAAAGAACAGCAAGAATTCTCCTGTACAGTCACTCACTACCCTTTTCCTTACATAAACATCACTGAGATGTATACATGTATTCAATTCCTATACTTAATTTCAAAATTCAAAATCATTAGGGGAAAATATCACAATACCTCAGGAAAAAAACATCAGAACATGAAAACAAGTGCTAATCTTGGGTTCAAGGTGGCTTTAAGAACTGAAATCTAAAAGTTTTTTCAATCAGGGAACTGCTGAAAATCAGCTTTTTATACTAGTTAGGATTTTTAACTCATGTACTTTATATTATTATTGAGTCTAACAGCATTTCTAAGACATTACGATTTTTCATCCAAAGCGGGGAGCATATTAACTTTGCTGTGCTAAAATAAGTAAGGAACCATAAAGCCTTTCACATAGGCTTTGCTACATGCTTTTCTTCAAAAACTGGCCTTTCATTGACCAGCCTGACACTTGTCTGTTACCTTGGATAAGATACCAAACCACAGGTCATCCAAATAAAAAATAAACCAGTATTTCAAGAACAGTTTTCAGGGACTATCAAGAGGTTGCAATAAAATATCTGTCATGATCTGCAATCGCAGAAAGGTTTATTACATTTAATAACATAGCATAGACGTTACTATTATGTTTGTTAATAACAATAAAGTCTTAAATTACTGTTAATCATTTGACCTATAAAGAAGATAAAAGCTTATAGCTACAGAAAACACCTTGGTATTTAAGATGAAGTTTAAGATGAAACACATGTTTAATGTTTTCTTTTGAAGCAAGTGAATAATCATTTTATGTTGAGTGAAGCTATGCCAGGTCACAAAATAAAAGTCAAAATACAAAAGGCTTGTGGTGCTATATAGTTAGCTTTGTTCCAGCACAGGTATGGAAACATTTTCAGCCGAATTACACCCTAATTTTAATGAAATTGCAAAGGAATAACTTAACTGAAAATTTTCATCGCTCTGAAATATGGATATTCTTAAATTGCTTCTGGTTCTAATCTGTTTCAGAAGTGTATGTTTGTATTTTCTAAACAGATTCCCTGCTGTGTCTCCCCCAAATGACTATATTTTAGAGACAGTTTATGTGCATGCATGAATTAGTGTGCATATATGAATTACTCACTATCAAACATTTGCTAGTTCAGAACTGTCCAAATTTAGGCTTTGAATCAAATCTGACACTCATTGGCACCTGGACAAGCATATTAAAGCACATGTTCTGTGTTAACACCCAATTTGGCTTTAACTTTGCATATGTCTCCTTCTATAAATTTCCTCCTATGGATCAGCTTCCATGAACACCGAATAAAACAGCACAGCAATGGTATTTCTTTGTTTCCAAAATACAGCAATGTGCCTGTAGATTATTAAAACAAAATGCAGTATAGATAATTTGCTTAGCTTTAGTTGCTAATGTACAATATATTTTCCAATCTCCTCCCATTTAGTGAAATTACTCCAGAAGAAAAATATCTCTTTTTATTGAAGTATACTGGATTAAAGTGAATTATTAAAATGCATACAACAAGACAGTAATGTATAATGTGGTTTGTGACAAAATGTACTGTAACCTTAACTGTAATTATATCAAAAATATTGATTTAAATTTCATAATCAAATTGTGCAGGTAACGATCCATATCTTTGGTAATTGAGTTGTGTGTGCAAATGTAATTATAGTAATGGTATAAAAATTTGATGATGCCATCTAGATTAGATTGAACTTTGGGTGTACTTTAAAGAATATGCAGGGATTCATAAAAAATCAGTTTATATGGAACTATATCATAACACAGGACTGATGTTTTCCTGAGAATGGAGCTTAATCCCTGTTTAAATACGTGGCAGAAAAAGTTCCAACCAGGAAAGCATCTTCAAGTTTTAAGCTCCTGTTAAATGATAAGACACAGTTGACGCAAACTTTTGTAGAATACAGCAACTCTGTTTTGTATAGAAGCAATATTAAGTTTTTCCTGAATGGGCTTTTTATGGCTTGCAGCAGTTTCTATAGATGCTAATAGCTTTGGTGCTCAAAAGTATCCTGAACTTTTAAAACAATGAATGGTACATTTTGCAGTGTAGAAGGGAGAGGTATTTCATAGTTCTGCTCAATGCCCAAATTATTAAAAAACAGAAAAGAAAAAGAAAAAGAAAAAGAAAAAGAAAAAGAAAAAGAAAAAGAAAAAGAAGAAGAAAAAGAAGGAGAAAAAGAAGAAGAAAAAGAAGGAGAAAAAGAAGAAGAAAAAGAAGGAGAAAAAGAAAAAGAAAAAGAAAAAGAAAAAGAAAAAGAAAAAGAAAAAGAAAAAGAAAAAGAAAAAGAAAGAGAAAGAGAAAAAGGAAAAAAAAAAAAAAAAGTCAGCCCTTTACACAGTACCAAAAGGTCAGTTATCCAGAATTATATACATAGCCTGGCTATGTTATCAAATTCTTTCTTGTGATGTATATAGTAATGGTAAGCAGTGTCTATAGATTTGCTATGGTCATACATCTTTGTTTCAGAGTGAAATACAGAAGCCCTAAACAAAATTTTGAAGATGTGCAGAAAAAAAAAAGATTCTTTTTTTTTTAATTTAACTATCTTCCCATTTCTAGAGAAAAAAATTTCCCTTTGTTATGTTTTAAGCTCACGCAGATATTACTAATGTCAATATTCTCTATATATTTTTTTTTTTTTAAAGAGCAGATTTTGGCTCAAAAATTAAATTAAATTTTTATCAACGGATGTGACTTTTCACTTAATGAGAATTGTTTGGGGGTATAAAACCACAAATGTTTTCCAGAATAAATTATCTCAGCCAAAAATCTGCTGTGATAGAATTGTCCTTACTGAAACACACGTGTTCAATTTGTAAGTAAATTCAAAAACATATGAAAATGGTACATGTATGTCATACTTTTCTAAATCTGCATTATTCTTATACCAAAACCTATAGCACAGTTATTGTTGGTAAAAACAGGTATCTAGCAGAATTTTAACAGCAGTACTGCAAATGCAAGTAAGACTAGTGTGTCTCAATTCTTGAGGATGTAGATTTCAAAAAAATATCAGCTATACAGAGTTTCAGATTAATCAAATGTGTTTCTAGAGGATTTGAGATTCAAAGGATGTAGTCAAAATTTGAATACGTATGGACAGCAGTATGTGGTTATTAAATATTCAGTCAATTAGTTTTCTTGTATCAAGCACAAGAAGAAATATGTTTCTGTCACATCTGATCATGCATACCTTTAAACAGCAAGGGGAACTATTCTTTAGAATTAAGAAAAAAACATGGAACAAGTCTCCATTTTCCAAGACAAAAGGTGGCTATATACTAATGGGGTTATTTTATTATTTATTTACTCTGTTTTTCTGTCTTTATTGAGAGAAGATATAGTGCGTATAGGAGGTTTAGAAGTATGACTGCTTCATATTTCCTTATCTTCCCTGGATCATATCCGAACAACAATAACAAAAAAAGGTAAATAAAGAAGTTCAATAGAAAAGTCACTGTTCTACAAGGACAAACTGTTACTTTTATGAAAAAGTTTAACAATGAAAAAAGCAATAATGACCTTTGAACAGTGGAGAAGGAGAGAAGGTGACGGGGAACCACATCTCTCGTTATTAGTTTGCTCAGAACTACAACTGTGGTTTATAGTGGCTTTTAAGTAATTTTTTTAAAGTTTCTATTCATGTCACACAACATACCACTAACACTGATTTCTGCTAGTACACACAGATGTTTTCCATATAAATTAAAGTCAGTGACACATTGTTTGGCATGATATGGCAGCATATTTACTCAATTACAAATATGCTTTACACAAATCCACCTGTAAAAGGAAGTAACGGCCAGTCTCTTTCATGTCATGGGCCCAAAAATACCCCTGAGTAAGTCAGAAGACAGATGCTGGGCATAGAATATATGTCAGACATATGCAAACCATGCAGTAGTATTCATACTGTATTTTTTCTTAATAAAAAAATGTTAAAAGCCAATTAGTCCAACATATGATAATACTTTTCACTTCAACTTCAAACTGTGCTTCAACTTCAACTATGCAAAGGTTCCCAGCTATACTCCACCCAAACGTTGATCCAGAAAATCTAAGCTCATGTCACATTTTTTGGATAAGAGAAAAGGTATATCCAAGTCATGGGTTGCTTGAGTCTTATCACAGCTATGATTCTCCTGAACACAGCACCTACAGAGAGACTGATTCACCTGCTAATCCCTCCTGTTTATATCAATATGTATTCAAAATTTGTAACTGTTACGTAGATGTCAAAAGATTAAGCATGGCACTTGATAAATACCATAAAACAGAACAAAGAAATATGTATTTATTAAACTCAAGGTCAATGGAATTGTACAACGACATTACTAAACAGGAGAAACTAATTAAAAATAATTTGTTTTATTTGCTTCTGAACAAAATAGATTTTTACCTTTGATATTTCTTAAATGCTATGCCTATCTATATTCTAAGAAACTAAACAGGTACCTCATGGATTTTTGTGAATAAATCCCTTTATTTAAAAAAATTAGCTTAATCTTCAGAGTAAATAAAATCATCAATTAGGATCATAGGACAAATATTAGAAATTCAATAGGAAGTATAACATTCAGATCATCTTATTCTGATTAGTAAAATAGTCTTGTTGCTAAATTGATTTTTCAGTGAAACGAGTGGATTTGACCAGAGTTTTCTTTTAACTTACTACCAGTTCATTTCATCTTTTCCGCCTCCGTAAGTCAGCAGTTGTCAGAAGCATAATGTGTTTTTCTTGTGACATAATGCATTTGAATTTATTCATTTCTCTTTATTGTTCTACTTATGAGCCTTAATAATGTAGAATTATCAGAATTTCTTTGAGAAGTAATAAGTAGGGTGTTTTTTGTAGAAAGGCATTTATTTTGTGAGCCAGATGCACAAACTCTAAGAATATCACTAATTGAGACTTAAAGGTATCAGAGAAAAGTATTATGAAAGGAAGAAAACTGGCCTTTAGATGTTCAGAGGGAAAAAAGGAAACTTAAAAGTGAAAATTTCTATGCAAAATATTGATCTCCTTTTTATTAAATACATTTTGTGTGCAACACAATTGTGTAAGTCAAAATAAAGTTTTCTGTAGCTTATCCCCGAAAGAAAATCTTTCTTTTAGGAATAAAATTATAGCCCTCAATTTCTTCATTCAAAAGCTTTCTGAATGAAATTCAAGATTAGCTTTTTTTCTGCTGAAGTAGTTAAATGATTTATCTGTTCATGGTGCAGTTGTCTCCTAATTATACTTTAGATAAAAGAATATTTTAATGGTCTTGCATACTACAAGCAAATAAAAACAGACAAACTTATCTCAAAGTTCTTGCTGATCATTCAGTTTCATGAGCATTTTTACAGCAAGCTAAAATAGAAGTTATGAATACTATCCTTTCATTTCTGAGAAATGTTTAACTTCCTTAGTATAAAGCTTTTATTGCCCATTCAGTAGAAATAATATGCTGCTTCACACACCTTATAGGCATAAAGCTGTTGAAGAAGCTATTCTTCAGAATACTGTAATCAGCTACAAAACCTGGTTTCTAAAATCCACAGATGTCTCTCTCAGGCATAAATCCTGCTTTTTGAAAGATTAATCTAAATTATTTAAGCAATTCACTAGATATGTGCATTTACCCATATTCAGTGGTACTAATTTATTTCTAACTTTGGTTTCTGCAGTCCCAGTTCAATAAAATATATAATCACATAAGTGGTCATCAACTTCGTGAGCTAACAAGAAAAAAAAACCCTAGAGATGGTGCATAAGCACCTGAAGCGTATGGGCATGAAGGCACTTTCATAATGGGAGGTACTCCCGATTTAAACTTTTGGGGGCTGAATCAAGCGTCTGGAAGGTAAAAGAAAAATTCGTCCACATTGGATGTTTTGTGTTTAGAGCTGTCCTGGTTTCAGCTGGGATAGAGTTAATTTTCTTCCTAAGTAGCTGGTACAGTGCTGTGTTTTCAATTTAGAATAAAGTTGATAACACACTGATGTTTTAGCTGTTGTTGAGCAGTCAAGGACTTTTCAGCCTCTCACGCTGTGCCAGGTGCACAAGGAGCTGGGAGGGGGGACAGCCAAGACAGCTGACCCCAACTGGATATTTGATATCCAGGGGGATATTCGATACCACATGATGTCATGCTCAGCATACAAAGCTGCGAAAAGATAAAGGAGGTGGGGATGTTTGGAGTCATGGAGTCTGTCTTCCCAAGTAACCGTTACGTGTGATGGAGCCCGGCTTTGCTGGAGATGGCTGAACACCTGCCTGCCCATGGGAAGCGGTGAACGAATCCCTTGTTTTGCTTTGATTGTGTGCACAGCTCTTGCTTTACCTATTAAACTGTCTTTATCTCAACTCAGAGTTGTCTCCTTTCTACTCTTCTGATTCTCTCCCCCATCCCACTCGAGGGGAGTGAGTGGTTGTGTGGTGTTTAGTTGCCAGCTGGGGTTACAATCATGACAAGGGCCATCAGTATAAAGACTCAACTCAAATGTGAAACGTTCTGTTGCTCCATACACACTTGTAAAAATTTTTACAGCTCACAGAGTGTGATTGCGTATGGAATATTAACACCCTAAGAGAGTCTGAAAACAACTGAGGGTTGTTACAATGCTGGCAACAAATATTATGTAATGCACTTCCTGGAAATAGTGAGAGGAGATAAACTTGGAATATCGTTAATTGTTCAGGGCCGTGTACATGCTTACAAAGTCCTGAGAAAATAAGCAAAGGGTAATAGACACTTACAAAACCATTGTCTTAACAATAGATACATATGCTCAGATGCAAAATGTTATTTTTCAGGAAGTTAACAGCAACATATGCTTACTGCACAGTGATTTACAATCGCTGTTTACAAGAATTTGGGGGTTTGCTCTCATTTATACACTTTCACCTACCAGTAAAAAAGAATCCAGTTTGTTTTACTTTTAGTCAGAAACGAATTGGGTTTTAATTGCTACCACTGGAGTCACTCTGATATCTGAATGCATGACTAGTGGGAGTTCCTGGATAATAAGAAGTGATAGCTACCATAAAAGTGTTGAAATTACAAGAGAAACAGAAGCCTGGCTTTTAAATATTGTTCCTAAATGCATATATTCCAATTTTGTTTTTTTTTTTTTGTCTCACAATTCAGGAAATTCTTTATAGTACTAATCTGAATTCTCACATGCTCAGTCCAACTCCTGCATGATATTGCGTGTCCACAGTTCATAGTAAACAGAGTAAATTCATGATACATAAAGGCATCCAACTGCTATCATTCTCAGTCTTAAAGGATTAAGAGTTTATGTTTACTTTGGTGTTTTTCTAAGAGGTAGTTTTGTGATTACAACACACAGGTAAAGATAAATTAAGCAGTTGTGAGATAATTTTGCTACCTAACTACTATTACCAGAGCAAAAAAAAAGCAAATATTATGATAAAGAAGACACATTAGAAGAGATAGGAAAGTGGTCATATGATCAAAAGAAATTACCAAATTCACCTATTTAAAAATTTAGCCTAAAAAGTTTAATAACAATGTACATAAAGGTAATCTTTTCTTCTTGCACCCTAGAATGGGTGGCCTGTTCAGACTGGTCCTGGATTCTTCTTGCACCAAGTTAATTTTACCACTTGTTTTGTCTCCCAAGACACAACTAAGAATAATTTCCTGCAATGAATCCATACAAGTTCATCAGGATATAATTGTTTCCAGAAGATACTAATCCAAATGGAAAACAGAAGACTTCTGTTACACTTCCATAGCAGGCAACTATTCTATCTCTTCCAAGATGTTTAAGAAGAAAAACAAAATACATGTTTACAAAGTTCAGATTTCAAATATCTTCAGCAGTCCATTATTGTTTGAGTTTTCTGTTTTGATTAGATAATTTTTATAAAACTGAGCTGAAAATGCAGCTGAGAATTTAGGTGGATGGAATCTTCCCATGTATTTCAGAGAGGAGTACATGCTTTTCTGCTGCTTCTTCAATGCTTTCTCAGGGTTGAAGGTATAAATACTGTATTTATTTATTTATGCAATGTTTGTCATTAAGGGATTCTATGAATGGAAGCTGTACAGCACGAGCAACTAAGAAATTGGCTCTTCTACTGAGAAGCATGCTATGTTGAAGTACAAATCTGACCTTCTCATTACACAGTAAATCACTGATATTTTTTAATTGTAAGGCTCTACACTTTTAAACTGACATGTCGAATTTTTAGCTTGTGCTTAGGGCCAAAATAAAGAAAAAATAAAAGCCAAATAGGATTACAGTTTTATTCCAAAGAAATGAAAGTGATTATTTTTTGTTTTGGCATTGCCGAGAAATAAAAATTACACATTTTAACTTTGTAATTGTCTTTTAAAATATGCTAGGTTTTAAAAAATAGAAGGTCTTTTGGATAAAAATATAAATTGACAAAATGAATATTCTCCAATACCATCTTTGAAATAGCTGGATAAGTAAAGCATAATTTTTCTATGGAAATGGGAATTACTGCTGTAGCAACACTATCGTTGCAGCAAAAACCTACCAATAAGTTACCACAGAGTGTGATTCACTGCTAAGTATTTTGAAGCTTTCCTAGAAAGAAAGGCTGAGACAGCTGTAAAAATTGAGTCTCCACCAGTCTCGCTGATTCAGCAAGGAATTAGCCATGCTCAGGAAGTCCTTTAAAAGATACTCTATTCTGAGGCATCAAACCATGAAAATATGGGGAGCTACTGTAATTGAGCAGTGCAGAACACATGTCCACATATTAAATACTGTGGGTTCAACAGTAACACAAAATCTCTGCCTCACACTGGAGACTTTATGGACAGAGTTGATATTCGCTGTTAATGTTTCTGTCTTCATAGACTAGTAGGGAGAAAGGATAAGTCCATGATTTTAAATCTTTATGTTCAATCTTTCATAACTATGTTCACTTTTTTTTTTGTAACACACCGAAAGGGCCCTTTCTGGCCCTCCAACAGTTCAAAGAGTGGGATGACCCTTCTCCAGGGTGCTTGTAGAGAAATTGCCGGTCTCGCATTCCTTCTTCTCCTCTTGAAGTGCTTAACCTTCTCTTCGCAGTTTGGCTCCAACATATAATTATATACAATTATCAGCACTTTGATTGTAGTGTCCTCAATTATATTAAGAAAAAAATTCTAACCTTCATCTTTGTAGGGAATAAAAGTGGAAAACGTGAATGCTGAATGAAAAACTGATGAAAAGAAATTAAATAGTATTAAATTCATTATTGATTATGCAACTTCAGGAATTATATAGGTATCACTCATGCTTTTTAATGCTTAGGAAGGTGATAGCTAATAGACCTTCAGTCAAGTCATTCCTGTTAATGCTACATTACTGTGCTGCACAATATAGCAGCAGAAAGCAACTTTAAAGCCCCTAGGGCACTGTCCTGGAGTACAGAAATTCTAGGCTCCATTCTCCATATGATAAATTTAGGGGGTGGAGTTATATTACGCTGATCAGCTCTAGTGCAGTCTTCTTACTTTTGGAATTGATAGTATGTTTTAACATCTGTGCAAAACGCAGTACACATGCAATCCAATTTTAACACACATTATTTCATCACTGTGTTAGTCTTTATAATTCAGTTATCCCCTCAGTGCAGATCCTGTGTTAGCAAAGTTCTAGCCTGCATGTTTATAGGTAAAAAAATTATGCATTCAGCAATACAGCGGCACAACCTGCACTCTCATTTTTATGAACTGAAGGCTACTGAGACTTTTGCATCATAGGTCCATAAAAGACAGTGTGCTTTATGGACTCCTCCAGTAGATTTCCACATAGGCATGAACTTCCCCTGAAGAAGTACTTTTTTCCTAAATGGACTGTATATAAAGATGCCAACAATCATTAGAGTACATTAGGTAAACGTTGCTGCAATTTGGTTTAAAGGGTGGGGAAATGTGCCATCATGGTAAGGACATGTGGAAAGTAATTTGCTAAGAAGTGGCCTTGATTTGGGGAGTCATTGGTAGCATAAGCATGTGTTCTGTTCTGATCATAGTGTCTCAATTGTCTGGGTGGTCTGAGCCAAGTTGAAAGTATCTCTGAAGAGAAAGCATTTTCTGTGCTTTGCAGGAATTATGTGTCCTGCAAATTGCCTTTAAAATGGCCTTTTACAGGAATTTTCCAATAAGTATTGGAGGGTTTAGAAGGCCATTTTTTCCTAGTATATCTGATCCTCTGGAATTTATAGACATTAGTATTTAAACTTCACATATATAATTGTACTCACTGGTTTTCACTGAAACATTTTTAAAGAGGCATTTCAATCTGTATGTTTCTGGAATGTATTCGGGGGCCATCTAGCTCTCCCAAACATAAGCTATACCCTGCTCATATGTGAAGAAAACAACAGACCCAAACGTATTCCCATTTCAGACTGGCCGGACACCAGACAGCTTCAGCTAAAAGCTGCATAGCCTTTCTGGTATTACTCTGGACTAAAAAACTTTCTTTAAGGCAAATGAAAAGATGGAAGTATACAAAGATTTTTTTTTTTAAATTTCTATTAGATTTATACTGCCAATTTATGGGCATCTATGAATTCAAAAGTATTCTCAGAAACAAAAGCAAATTTCTCTTTATATTCTTGGGCCTCTTTAATTTGCTTCCACCCATGTACTAAATAACAGTAAAAAAATACTCTGTTTTCCTTTCTTCCAAAATGTTTGCAGTGTGGGTGAGTGGATAGCTACTTTGAATTTTCTGTGAATTGTTTCCTTTAGTAAATTATGTCAAATCTCCATTAGGTGATATCACAATCACAGCTGGAGATGTCCAAGGTCAAGCTACTGCTCAACTAGGCCATTCTTCAGCATTTTCTTCTTATTTTGATGTATATAATGGTTAGCAAGCCTGTCTCATTTTACCTTATATGGTTCAATACCATCTGAAATACCTGACCTGAATCTCTTAGAATACTGATTATTCTTAGGAAGTACAGTAACCCATTTTTTTTCATCAGAACTTTTATATCTCCTAGGCTTGCTTCTTAATTCACTATGGCTTTGAGTCATAAAGTTGAAGATTATCTTATTTCTCCTTGGATGTTTACTTACATTTCCTATTCTAGATCATTGTTGATGACGACTTTTTTTTTCAGTTTTTATTTCCCTACTTTGGAATGGATGTACGCTATTGAAGCTATATTCTTTTTGATCTCTTATTTTGTTAAGAAAAAAAAAAATCTATAGTAGGCTTAGCTGGAATAAGATTAGACCGGAAAGTGAATTTTCTTGTTCCTATTTTTCCATCTTCATCTCTCCATTTTCACCTTCTATAAGAAATGGTAAAGAAGAGCTACACAAAAAGAACATAGAGCATGAGTACTGCCAAGAAACCTTTGGATATTCCCTCAGGCTCTTTCGTGTATCTGGTTACTCTTCTTCAGTCATATTTGCCTCAGATAGAGCTTTCGTTTTACACTCCTACAGCTTTCCTGGGTGTTTTACTTAGACCAAAATTAAATCAGGAATATGCTTCATTTATGGATTTTTAATACATAATCATATTGCTAACAAAACTTGTTTAAATACAAGATATAGTAAATAGTCGTTTTCTCAAATCATTCAGCTTGGCTGAAGGTTGAGTCAGAACCCTTCCAATTCAATATTTAATTCAGTGCGAATCATTTTAGTATACAATAATGCTTAAATTATCAATATTATATCATAATGTTTGGTCATTTTACAAGTTTTACATGTACATACAAATTGCCTACTTAAAAGTTTATCCTTTTTAATAGCTGTATTATTTGACCTAATGAAAGATATTACCTTTCCCCTGTGAACCTTGTGTCACGTTTCCTTAGACCTTCAAGAAAACAGCAGTGGTGCTACTACTAGTATGTTCTCAGTAGTTCAAATGAAAAATAGAGATTGGAATGAGCTCCATTGACAAAGCATATTTGGCATATAGATAATTAAAGCAATGAACTACAATAGACTGAACTTGGATTTGCACATATACACACAAGTTAGCTAGAGGAACAATAAAACTTCATTCCATCTTGATGTTCGTATACAGGTGTACATGGCACTGTCATTCTATGTGTTTTTCTGTAGCTTGTTAAAACACACTATTTAAACTACACAAAGTAATAAGCAAAAAAGGTATTTTTCCAGCAGTTTAAATAGTAGGCATGAAACAGTCTAAGATATCAGTGCCTTTTGATTCTTTTCTTTGAGATACCACCTTTACAGTAAACCTGGGTCTACTAAATTCACATGAATTATTTTCAATTTACAGAACGTGAGGGAAGAATAAGGCCCTTAGTTGCAGATTTCCCATTATTAGTCTGTATTAGTCTCTCATATTCACATGCATATGTACACACATAGACATTGATATGAGAATGTAGAGTCCATTTTACTTTTTCCAGGTTCTGATTATACAGATGTTAATTTGCATATTTGGGAAAGGTAGCTTTCTTCCTGGAGAAGCAAGGAGAAAAATCATAAAACACATATCATTTCATAAATCATAAAGAATTTATTCTACATGTTTTTGTCCTACAGCTGAAATAAGAGTGAAAAAAATCCCTTTTTCATCTGTCTCTGACCTCAGTCACAGAACTGTTCACAAAATAAATGTTATTCCTGCACGTTAGCAGGCTGTGAAAGTAAGGCTTGAAATGGCTGCCTGATTACAACCTTAGCACCAACACCTCCTTAATCAACACTCCTTAACTCCCTCCAAATAAGCTCTCTATGATGTTATGATTTATTATATTGACTATGGCTTTTTTCCATTTTGCTTTTTAGGATCTCTTACAAAGTTGTAATTTAGTTCCTCCCCACCCCCTGCTTTCCCTTAGTGAAGTGGCTGCCTTTGATTAGATTTGCTAGGATTTAGTTCAGAGAATTTATTTTTATTCAACTCCAGAAAATAGAAATAAAAACGGGAAAAAAAAAAAGTGTGAGTATAAGAGAATAGGCATTAATAGGTCCACAGCCAAAATAAACCAAACCAAAGTCCACAGTATTAGATCTTTGATGCCATTTCCTTTAATATTTTGCTTATTACATAAAAGATAGGAACAGAATTTTCTTCTTTCCTAGTCTCTCAATTTACTTTTTGAGGAAAACCTTGAATCAAAAAGATAAGACTTCGTAGATTTTTGAAGCAGAAGAGGCAATTTATTCACTAAAGTACCTTTCAGAATGAACAACTATTTCTGAAGAGTTTTTGACCAATTATAAAATGAAACATGTCTTCTTATTTTGAACAATATATTCTCCCTATGTGGAACAGATTACTTATACTAAAGGCCATGTTTCTATTAATACCTAGTAGAGCCTAAGATGAGCTGCAGTACATCAAAATACTGTCTTAGAAATAAGAACATAATCAGAAAATATTCCAGACAATTACAGTCCTCTGCAATACATTATTAGCTGTAACCTTGATCTCTAGCCCTGTCATATAAAAAGTTTACCTGGTGGGCATATTATCATCTATCATTTTACAATGTGATTTTTTTTTCCTCTCAGATTCTATTGCATATATTGTTTTGATGCTTTTGAAACAGATACACAGTCAGACAAACCAATTATCTTACTCCTTGCCTGCTAAGGATAAAAAATATGTTATGAATCTTAGCCTATAGGTGACTTACATAGCTATCTAAGGATGGGGAAAAGGGTTTAATACCTTTTTTTATTCCATGCTATTTTTGTGACTGTCAGCATGATGAAAATGTTATTTGTTATTTGCTGAAAGAGCTCTGGTTCCGGATTGTAGTTATAACTGGTACTTTGCTTGAGAAATCAGCTTTACCTCAATCTATTAACATTTGGAGTAAGTGTAACAAATACAGTTACGGAAACAATTACTGTGATATGTACGATGTGATTTAAATATGCAGTTCTATCAGAACAATATTTACTTGTAGATGGCATTATGATGTAAAAAAAGTATCCTTTGAAAAAAATTCCAAAAAATACTACAACTTCGCACATTTTCTTAAGTGTTTGATTATGTGTGTTCAGGGAAAGACAAAAGTGAAAATTTCAACGTGATACACAACCCCTGATGGAATGCAGTCATTCAACAAATTCCTTGAATTTAATTTAGAATTAACATTTTGGAATGACTATGATAAGGTACAGTTTATAAGAAGGCAGTCTTATAAGAGAGATATACAAATTAATATATATAGTACCTCCACCATGTTGTTATAGATGCCAAAAAGAAATTCTGTTCTAAATGAGTTCTAAGTCTTCATAAACTACTTCCAGTAATGCTGGCACAGAATGGGCTAGAACTCAGGGCTGGGGTGTTGATCAGTCATCAGGTGGGCCTGAAGTTTGTCCACTAGAAATTCAGCCACTTTCATCACATTTTTTATTCTTTGAGTAGTCTAGTCTGTAAGAAAATAACCTTTGCCTTTTAAATTGACAACAAGTTCTCTCTCATGGAAAAAACTGTGGGCCAGTGATGAACCAGCCAGTTCCCATTGCTTTCAGGATTGCTTTAAATTATTTGCTTTGGTAATTATTGCATCTATGAGGCCATCCCTGAAGCCTTTTGGCTTCAAAGGCATATTTGAACAGGACAAAGACTTAGAAAGAGATTTACTTCCCTGTGGGTCTCTGTGTTGACCTGGCTAACTACACTGGCAACCCTCAAAAGTCCTTCTGAACAACGGGTCTTCTACAGCAACTTCTCTTAAAAAACCTACATTTTCTTGCTTGAGAATATCAGTTCAAATCTATAAGGAGAAAAACCAAACCAAACCACTCTTATTTTTATAAAAGTTTCTTCTTGGCAGAAAGTGATAGAAGATCTAGATCAAATAGGCAATTGTTTCTTCTCACGACAGTTTGCAGTTAGTCAGTTCCTCCCAACGGAAACAGAAATCTCACCTCATTCAACTCCCTTATTTTAGCCGTTTATCAAAGAGTAGTTACACCCCTACCTGCAGATGTTTTTCCTATGTGAATATTTGTATTCATTATCTTATCTGCAATTACCAACACTTCTTCTAGCATCTGTATGAAACACATGTACTTTCTGCCTGTTTTCATTCATATAGTTAAATATAGGTGCATTAGAGAGCACTTTTGATACTGTACCATTGGGAAAGTCAATGAGGAGAACAGGAAAATAACATAATCAGGAGTACTTCCTTAGCATTTAGAATTAGCTAAAGGTATATCTTAATTTTCCTTCAAGGCTTAAAAAGCATGCAAACTCTGGGGATAAGGGAGTATCCCGAAAGAGAGAACTATAGATACTTTAGGTTTGATCCCATATGTATAAAGTTGCCCTCACATTGTCCCGATATTTGAATCTTTCGATAAGTTTATAACATTTTCAATGACACATCATATTTGGATGCATAATGCCAGCTAATCCTTCTTCAACCCCTTTTACATAGTATTTAAACATGCTACATTTGATGCTTTTTGCTCAACCCTCCATGGAATTTGTGCACCCTTCAGGGACATATCTGCGAAGGGAAATGTTTAATGAATTGCAAATCAGAAATATTTATAATGCAGAAAGAAAGGCACTTCAAGTTTTCCTGAGTAAATTACATGGAAATGGGTCAATTACATAATAAGAACAACAATAATAACAAAATGGAAAAACCTTCACTCCCAGGTTGCAATACAAAGTGTCAAAGTGACAAAAGCTAGAAAATTCAAAGATGCAGCACAGGCGAGATACAGCAAAGATACAGATATTAGAGTCTTAGGATTAAATTCCAATTATCAGTCTTCTTTTGCAAAATGACTCTCAGAATTCTTAGTCATCTACTTCTGTCAACTCCCTGTTATTGCAGTAACATCAAACCATTGTAAGGAGAGCTGTTTCTCCTTCATGACAATTACATTTTTAACCTGCTAACAGGCTGTTGTGTGGTGCCGTTGCATTTCTTTGCCAAATCTGTAAATTGGAGTCCAAGATCTAAGCTTTGATTACAAACAAAATAAAAATTACAAAATAAAAATGTTCACTTAAAATGTTGTACAAGTAAAAAAGAAATACAACAATATCTTGAGTAGGACAATCCTCAGAATATTTCTCACCATGTAAATAGAAATGAGAGCAGCCTTTGAAGATTCTGACACCATACAGGTGTCCTTCAAAACCTTTATTTTTCTGAATAAGAGACATTAGATGAGAGATTGCTTTTCAAGAGAAAAGGTTGAATATTATTAAAAGGATGCTATATTAAAGGGATACATGAAGATCATCCTTTCTGCTTAAACAAACCGACAACTTTTCCTTCCTTATGCCAAAGAAAGCGAATCTCTCTACTTCTTCCACTCCTCCCATCTGACAGCAGATTGAGTAACAGGAAGAGCCAGAGGAAACACCAGCAGGTCTTTGGGGCACTGGTTGAGTGGTGAGAGCTGACAACCATTGTCCTAGCTTGAAGAGGAACAGTTTTGTTTCAAGAAATAGATAATACACATAATCATCTTCTTCACTCAAATACATTAACTGCTTCTAATATTATAGACTCGTAGATCAGAATCTCAGAAAGAGAAAAAGCTTATTTGCAATTTGGCACAGAGAGAATGAACTCAGGAAAAGGAAGAAAGAGGGAAATACAACTGCAAGAGAATAAAGGAAAACCAGCAAACATGCCTAGAAAAGAAAATAAAACAATAAAAAAACTAAACCAGAAAAGATACTGATGTAAAAGCACAAGAGAATGATGGAATTACTCTCAAAGATCAAGAGCAAGCGGGGGTAATGTGCCTGGGAACATCAGTCTTGCAGGAGATGAATCTACTCACTTAAAGGAGTCAGAGAAGGGAAGAGAGTCATAGGCAACGGTGGATCCTGAGACTAACCTTTTCGGTGGAAGGTTCTGTTTCTTTTTTCCTCTTTGCAATCAGAAAGAAAGAGAAAGGGGAAAGAAAATGGCAGACAACCCAAATGGGTTACCCAAGGATATATAAATGAATGTGAAGTTAATGAACTTGCCTTAAAACAGCAAATACAATATGCCTTCATATTTCCTCTGCATGTGACTTACCATATGTATGAATTAGGTAATATTTGCACTGACCTGTTAATCATTTTAAATATGTAGATGAGGAAAGATGGTAGCTGATTTAGAAATTTCTATACTAATATTATATATTAATTGGGAGCAAAATGTAAAGTTTAGACTATCTTTCACCAGTATAGCAAATGAGTGATTTCTATGTGCTCACCATTATCAATAGGATTTCAAAGCCACGTAGTAATTAATGCTATGTCAGACAAGTTAAAGACCAACATATACTTTTTGAGAAGAATGTGATATTTTACTCATCATTCATTCACCTAGTAAAACAAATTGCAGTGCTGAAGGCTGTACATGCGACCTATTACTGCATATGTAATGGCTATCATTTCTGTTCTGTACAGATGATGAATCAACCTTTAAATCAATTTTTTGCAAAGCTGAGTTGAAAGCAGGCATAAGATAAAAATCTGTCCATCAGTATCAGATGATACACACACAAATGATGTTGGCTGGATTGGCAAGAACACCTTTAATGTTTACAGTACCATGCCTGGGACACCATTTTAACTACTACAACTATTTCAAATGGTCCCCAGAAGTTATCTGCATATGACTTCTCTTCAGGATGCAAACTGAGAATATGCCAGAAGCTGAGCCAGCAGCTTATGATGATCATGCCAGAACTGGCACATCACCATATTTTCAACAGCGTATTGCTGCTCTCCTGACAGTGGTACCCTGTGGTTTTGCCTTCTTAGCCCCACACATCAGCCCCAGAGAGCCACCCACAGACTGTGGCACTGCTGAAGAAAAAGAGCCTGGGCAGTGGTTAAAGCTCATCTCTGAAAACACACCTAACACATGCCTCCAATGCAAGTAGTTTTTGGCACCTGACATGAAGTTGTTGCCCATGATTGGACTAGATGGAAGATGATCTATTTTTTCTATATCATTGGTGTTCTTGCAGACCTTTAGGGGTTTACTCAGATGATGCATTGGTGAAGTATTTTATAGATTTCCATAGTTTGTAGATATACAGAAAAATGAGGACTCTGCAGTACCAATTAAGAGAAAATTAGAAAACAGACACAAAACTAGTTGCCACAAGATACATTAAGGTATGAGTTTACTTAGTGCATAAGCTACTTAAGATGTAACTCTATGCATACTTTTAGTTTTAGACTAAGGCCTTTGGTTTTATCATTTGTATATTAATTTCAGCCATCACAGTTCTCCTTTTTGACAAGGCTTGAATAGATTTGATGATTGACTTCTAAAAATTTGGAAATGTAACAGCTGAAAAAATTTGATGGTGCAGAATGAGTTTATCAATAATGCTGTAAATGCTCTGGACACTACATGAAGATTGTAAATTCAGCACCTTTCACAGAAAACAGATTTGTTCAATGGTAAATACATTAGTCAAAGCTTAAAATGGTTAAACTTATTTAAAAAAAAATACCTGAAACCTTGTGCACTCAGATTTAGCCTGAAGAAAATTTTTATAGCTAAGTAATAAACAACTCAAAATAGGTTACATAATAAAAGTGCTGACACCATCTTAACTACATCCTAGATTTGCAAAGAGCAATGCTATAATGAGTCAGACTCATTGTGTCAGACTTGTTGTGCCTTTCACAGACATAGTGTCATTTTTAGAAGTACTATATCGCTGATGGTCCGCATTTGCATTACATAAACTTTCGTGATGAAATATCTTACCATTTCATCGGAAAAGAATGGAACAGAGATCATTTCTGTTTAATTAGTTCTGAGTTTGCCTAAAGGCTTTAGGATCTAGAAATTTTGCAAGCTTTTTTTTTTTTACAAATTAGCTGTGAAGTAGAATCTGTCTTTTCTGTTTCTCCATCAAGGTAATGTGCTTCGCTCACGTTCATCTTTTTTTTTTCCTAATGAGCTGTTTCTGATAGTCAGCTGCTTTTTCTGCTCTATAGTTCACGAGGGCACCATGTTATCTGCATTATTCATTACTGGAACTGTGGCATACCTTGGTTAGAATATAAACACAAAACAGTTTCTGGGCATAACTCTATGCCTTCTATAAAAATCATGAATTATGTAATGCACAAATCTTTCCACAATAACATCACTTCTTTTTCTGGCGAGTTGGCTATTTTTATTAAATATTGCTCATCTGCCATATGGACTCCAGTATTCAAGCTAATTATGAAACTGAAATATGGCAATACCCTCTGAATCTGTAAAACAATTTTCCAATTAAAACTATCTTAGAACACCACATACAAAAACCAAAAAATATGATTTTGCATATTAAGAACAAGAGATTTTTTTTAGTCACCAAAACACTACACAAATACCCACATTTGTAGTCACTCTTCATAGAATTAAACACGCCTCAGTGAATAAATTCTATCATTGTTTGAGAAAGCCACAGTAGCTGCAGCAACTGCAAAACAAATGTCAATAAAGAAACAACTACAAAGCTCTTTATTCCTAATTGCTAGTTCACGTTACATATATATGCTGTATGTGGTTGAAATGGATAGTATATGGAATCATTTTCTAAACTTTTCTTTTAGACTCGTTCCATGATTAACATCGCTGAAATTAAGGAAGAAATAGATTTTTTTTTTCATATGAACAGGGTGATTTGACTCCAGGAGGAAAATATTTATACGGTTAGACAGGTATTTGGTATGATGAATTAGAGACATCCTTCATGATGGCACCTAGCACACTTCATGCTGAAGCATAAAAGCATGATATGCAGCACACTGAAAATCAGCATAAGCAATAGTTGGTAAATAGCTACAGAGTGCTTGCTGTTTTGAACATTCTTTCACTGAATCCTGTATAGGATGCTCTGTATTTTAATAGTGGTCCTTAATAATAAATAAGTAGGGTTGCCTTTAGAAACTTCCTCCAAAGGGCACTGATCCTATCGTGTGTAAATTGTACTCCACAGTTATCAGCTGCATTTCATCTATGTTGCTAATTCAATGTGACCAAAGAAGTCTTATTGAAACGAGGTTTTGCAACATCCTGGTCACAAAAGATCAAGTGCTAAGCAAGCATGAACCTGTCCTAGTTTTGCTGTGCCCATACAAAATCCTGCATAGAGATCAAGTCCCCACTTTTCAAAAAAAACCTCCCGATTGTGGGAGAATACACAGTGATAATCAAAATACTAGTCTAATAAAGTTTGATAGCTCATTAGAAACTGAGCTGAGCTTTTTCCCATGTTGTCTTCACTTGATTGCTTTTTCATAATAACACAATGAAGGTGTAAAATGTGAAGAGAGGATCACATGGAAAGGGATTGTAGTTCTAGTATCTTCCAATGCCAAAAATGCTTAATCACTGTGTGCTTTCTCCATGTTGGGAAAGTTACTGACTGGATGTATCTGTAAACTGAATAATTTTATTCTCCTAAAATAATTGATAACTTCCTTTTCCTGTCTTGGGAAGCCAATGAATAATATAACTGGAAAGCAGCTTCTAAGAGACACTTGTGTGAGTTGAGAAAGGCAGAAGGCTCTGATGAAATGAGAAATTTTTGAAATAGAGAAGTACTGCTGATGTAATGCAGGTGGTCATTTATAAGCCTTGGTCTTGTCATCTGTTTAAGAGGTACTGAATAAACACATTTAAACATGTCTGTAAGACTGCAAGCATCATGAAATACTTCTAGCAAGATCCTTAGCACTGTTATTAAAACGATCAACGAAATAGAAAAAAAATATACAAAAAACCTCTGCAAATTATCCAAAGGCTGAGCAAAATTTTAAATAATGAAAAAGGTCACTGGTACTGCATGATCCTATTTGCTTTGGAAACTGAGTATAAATAGATAATACACATTTTAATAATGTCATGTATTAACGAAGAGGCATATTTTATAGAAAAAGTAACCATCCAAGAAGTAGTAAGAATAAAGAAGGATTGGCATTATGAGAGATAAGCAGCTATACTTGATTTCACACAGCAAAAGGCAAATGCAGTATATATGTAAAGGAGATCCTTGGGTCAGCATGTGCCGTTATTTCACACTAGCCTTTAGCCCTTCAGAAACACTTTTTTATTGTCAGTATCCTCAGTTAAAGAAGGATTGTACAGTTCACAAATAATGCAGATAAAACACATGTAAATGCTGTTTTACTGAGGTAAATAGATAAGGTAGATACTGTTCCATGTCTTTATTAAAGATGAGACAAAATGCACGCTCAGCAAGTACACAGACTTGTCAAACCGTGAAGAGCAGACAGTACACTGGAGGGCAGGGCTGCCATCAAGAGGGACCTCAACAGATGGAAGAAATGGGCTGCCACAAGCCTCATAAAGTCTGCACCAGGAACAGAATAAGCTATGCAACAGTATAGGCTGGATGTTAAATGGACAGAAAGCAGCCTTGGAAGAAGGAACATGGAAGGTCCCATAGACAACCAAGATGTATATGAATCTGTAGTGTGGTTTTGTGGCAAAGAAATGCAACCACATACTGTGACAGATCAGCAACAGCATTGCCAGCAGGTGATGGGAAGTGAACAGTGCCTCCTTCTCAGCACTTTGAAGACTGCATCTGGAGTATCATGTCCAATTTTGAACTCCACTAGAGTGCCACAAAGACAGTTAAGGTACTGGAGCACAGGTTATGTGGAGGAGAGGTTGACAGACCACAGTCCAACCGTGACAGTTAAGGGATGACCTTATTACAGTCTTCAGCTGCATAGCAGAAGGCCATAGAAAAGATGAAGCCAGATTCTTCTCAGAAGTGCACGATGTCAAGGATGGACACAAATTACAATATGGAAAATTTTGAGAATATATTAGGGAAAAAAAAATCAGAAGGAGGCTGTCAAAATCTGAAACAGGGGTGCAGAGTTGTTGTGGAATCTCCATCCATGCAGATCTTCAAAACTCAGCTCAGGCAACCTGATATAGATTGCCTCTACTTTTGAGCTGAGAGATACAGCCAAGTGGCTCCTATAGGTCAATTCCAACTTCAATTATGCTATGAAATTATTCCACGACTGGGAAACAGACATTACAATTTCTCAAAGAACTGACTCTATTAGGCCCTGTATCTCAGAATTACCACAATACATAAATACACAAGAAACCAAATCATGACAATTGAAAACACGTCATCTGAGGAAAGATCCAGTTTCTGGAAGTTGGAGCTAGATATTCAGTCTAGATACAACATGCACATTTTTAACAGCACAAATGACTAACTACTATAACAAAAGATGTGGTAGAAAACCCCGTTATTGCAAATCTTTAAATAAAGATTAGATTTTTAGGTAAAGATATCCTGTTGTTCAAGTGGGAATTAATTCAGGGAAATCCTATGGTTTCCCTTAAACAAAGGTCAGATTAGGTGATCGCAGGGGTTCCTTCTGGCATTACAGAAAATGAATCTGTGACCCCTAAGTCCGTCTTTTACATCATAATGTATATGACACACGTTCCAATTGAGCTATCACTTTTTCAAAGTGCTCCCCTATGGACTCTCTCAGGACAAAGATAAAGGCAAAGAAAGCTTTTGAGCATGTGTGAATTGGAACTGTCTCCTCTGTCTTTTAATATAAAGGGAAATAATTTATGAAATGGGTAGATCTGAGGTCAGAGACTTTCTAGAAACTAACAATATAGATATTCTCCCTAACTCTCAGCCACTGGCATAGTCAGCTATAATTAGGAGCAAGGTTATTATGCATGCACAATGACAAGCCTGTATTTCTATCAACGAATACTTAAGCTTTAGGGGTATCCTAAATTATCTTTTTTTTTTCCTTCCTTCCTTGAGATCTTGAGAAGCTGAAAATACTAACAAATCAAACATCCAGCCCAAAAAAATGTAACAGGAGCAGTGAACACATTTCTGTGGGAAAACAGAGCGTAACATAACTATTATGAAAATCTAAATATCACTCTGGACCAATTTCTGTTGAGCATTTGAGTTTAGATATTTGAACTGAAGGCCCACAATATTTGGATGCTTAGCAGGCATACTCCAGCTTTTTAAATAAGTTTAAGAATTTTCTTAGAAAATATAGAATTCAATATACAGAATGATATGCTAGAATTCTTATTGATGTACTGTCTTTACTGACCATTATCTCTCTGTAATACAGAGTGTGAATTCATCAGATATACACCTTTCACCTTTCACAATCTCACATGATTTTGTATAGATATTACCCATACACAGTAATGTATTTTAAGTACTAAGCCATTAACCTCTTACGGTAGAGTGTTATCCAGAACTCCATGCTATCAAGAGTAGTGCTATTGTAATAACTTACCTCAGTATGTTTGACTTATACAGAAAAGTTATTTAATAGACTGGATTTTTATTAGGATATTTCTTTCTAGCAGATTGCACATACAATGATAAAGCCTATGTAACCTGAATTATTTGACAAGGGACCGATATGGAAATAGGTGTTGAGGGCCTCTTTCATCTCTTGAAAATCTCAAAAGATACAGAAATGAAAAAGGGAAATAATTCAACTAAGAAAAAGATGGTTGATAACAACAACATATATACCTGATTACAAGCAAATGGTCAAAAACTTAATTTAACAGTTTATTATTGTCTAAATTTGATTTAAAAAAATAATAGTTTTGATTAGGATTTTCTTTTTTTTCTACAGGAAAACAGAAATTGTGTACAACTGATGTAATGTGATGGCAAATAAATAAGACTGCAGGTCCTCCAAGCTGGAACTCCCATTGTTAATCTTAGGCATTCCAAAGCGGGCTGCATTGTCAGGCCTTTATATTCGGAGCTAATAGAAGCATAATACTAGAGCAAAGCAACAGTGGAAGAATATAGAGTCCCCTGTGGCTGCAATTGAAGCTCTAAAAGCCTGTTTTTCATTTCTAAACTGTTCCTCTGGGCATAGGTAATGTTCAAAGAAGCATTTTAAAGAGAAAATGAAACTTTAAAAGCTTCAAAATGCAGTTGTAGGAAATCCAAGATGTCGTCTGTGACATCTCCTGTCTTACTGATAGTCTTATGGGAAACAGCGACATTCAGGGCTTCTCTTGCTACATCACAACACTTCAGAAGAGGGTGGCCATGTTTTTTTAGAGGATCACTGCAACTTTGCAAAATCAAAGTCCTTACCATGAAAAAAAAAAAAAAAAGACTGCTTTGCTTGACAGAAGTTCATTCCAACTGAAAGACTAATGCTTAAAGAAAAAACCAAAAAAAATAATTGTGGTAGTATCAAACATATAAAGCAAGTGACAACAGGAAGAACTATGTGTTCCGACTTGTAATGTGATATTCTTACAATGAGTGACTATATAGTATATATAGCAAGTATATATAGCAAGTATATATATATATATATATATATATATATATATAGCAAGGCATATAGTCAGAGCTTGGTGAAGAGCTAGCAACAAGGGCTGCACAATGGCACACAGATGCCTGGGCAAATATGGACTAGAAGTGGGCAGGGATGCAGATAAATCCTTTCAGATCTTACACATGTCTGGTTTCTGCACAGACCTAGCCAAATACTTCTGAATTTTCATTGACAATGTTTATCTTAAAATATACTTGTGATTAACTGAAGGAAAAGGAACCTTGCAAATTTTGGAAGAATTGTCTCGGGAGTAATTCTTGAAATGCATGAAAAACCTCAGAAATTAGAAACTTTCACCATTTCTCAACTGATCAGGTTCTGAGACCATCCAGATTCTGCTGGGAACTTTCACAGCATGACAGCATTCTCTTACTCCTTTGGTACAGTTCATTATTCTTCAAAATCAACTTAAAGCAGCAATGTCAGTTTTCTAATTTTTTTCATCTTTGTAAAGACTTACTTTAAGAAGTAAAAAGATGACCAATCCAAAAAAATTCACTGCCAGAGGAAATGAGAGAAAGACGTATTAACAGCATGATCACAGATGCCACATTTCTTTGCGAAAAAATGGTGACTGGTACAACCTGATTTCTTTCACTAAAACAAAACTGAAAAAAGCAACTTTGAGGCAAACTCTGTTTCAAAACCCTTTAAAATTCTTTTATGAACTGATCTTTAAAGTCTTTTTCTTCCTAAATAAATCCTAATCTGTACACTAATACCTGTACAGCTGTAGGTATGTAAATGAAAGAAGTTAGGCGTATATGTTTGAAATGGAAAAGTGCCAGTAAAACTGTAAGACTAGCCACAAAGAACTAAAAAGTTGAGAGTCAAAAGCATTCACTGCAAGGACACACCATTAAGGGATAAGAATTTCAAACTGAGATAGAGGGGTAAAATCCTCTGAAATACGTTTATCAGTGAATGACCCTGATCAGCTGTGTTCCATCTGAGGAAGATCATTACTGTAGACGTCAGGGTAGTGCAGGAGACAGGTTAAAATGGGTTTGAGATTATTGACACTTACTTTTTTATTAAAGTTTATTTACAGCTGGGGATAAGAGAACGTAGGCCCAGAAATATGGAACTTTTTAAAACTCCAGAGATCATATCTTTGAAAACCTTTGCAAAACTCATGAAGTTTGTATTTCTTGCATTAATCCTATCTGAATGGATGTCTTTCAGATGCAATGCTGTAATTCTTTCAAATTTTTATATTTCAACATATTTCGTTTGATATGTTTTCCGTTGAATTTCTGTCAAAGCCTGAGCCTTTCTTGAGCAAAGCACATGTATATAAAGCTTTGCTAAATAGGGAGAGGATTAAATAAGTGTAACAATTTAACTTCTCTGCCTGGTCAGGATTTAAAGGCCCTTTCTAGCATATAGCTGCCTGCCCAAAGGACGGACTCGATTGGAATTACACTTTTAAACTCAAGAGCTCACCTGCAGCTCTTTCCTCTTCCTTTATAAATGTGAGATTTTCACAGAACAGACGCTGATGTTTGATGCCTAAAGATGTGCATACAATTAAGATGCACCCTTGTATTCCTGAAGGGATATATTCTCCTCTAATCAATTGGAAAAGATAAAAGACATCTGTGAAGATTCAACTCCTTAAACGTGAAGATTGCTTTAGGAGAGAAAGTGGAGCATATTTATGCATAGACTGAGCTCTAAGAAATGGAAAAGAACATTGGTGATGGTTGGCTACTTGCAATAGTAAATTAAAAGGAAAGTTCTAACCACTGATTTCTAATGGATGTTCTCTGCCAGCTGCAGCTAAGAATTGTGTCCCAAACTTTTTTTTTCATTAATAAAAATTCAAAAGAAGAAACGTCCAGATGCAGATACATCTCTGTTCTGAAGAGCTGATGTAAGAATATACCTATATTTTTAATAGTTTCTGAAGGCTATTTAGAGTTAATGGTGGAAATAAAAGATCATTCAAAATCAGATGTAGTAATTCAATACTGCTAATCATAGTAATTCATTTCCATCACTGCCCTCAGCCTGAGCTGTTCTGTTGAGCCTCCATTTAAAATAGATAATGCTGTTTTATAACTTGCATACACTTTTGTCTAAAGATACAAAAGTATGAAGTAAGCAAACAAGTTGTGGTCCACTGGGGCTTGGAATACTGAAGGGAACAACTTTTGGAAAAAAATTTCAATCGGTTACAAATGTAGAAAGACACTATCGAGTCTGTCAAAAACGCTGTAATACAGACAGGCATGAAGATGCAGAGTATGTTTGGATATGGACCGTATTTCAGTTCTGAGTTTTTGGAGCCCCGTTCATATCTAGGGTTCCTAGACAAGACAGAAAACTTTACATTTCTATGTCATTTTCACCATGAGTGTAAATTCTCCATTCAAAGTACACATCTAATTGCAAGAACTGACAAGGACATTTGCAAATACTGAAAGAATAACTAACTAACTCCATAACTATTAAGACAACTAATTACTGAGTTCTAGCTAGTTCTGTGCTGCTTCTTTTGGAAGCCAGTTCCAGAAACACATTATTGTAGTAGTTTAAAACTGTCTCATTTCCAGCTAAATACATTTACAGTCATCACCATTTTTTCCTAGTGACAGCATTGTCCTTTAGCTTACAATATCACTGCTCAATACTCCTGCAATGTGTTTTTTAGACAGCAATCATATGTGCTCACAGACGTCAGTTGTTGTGCTCAGCTAAACAATTCAGACTCTAAATATTTTCTTGCAAAACAGGCTTTTCAGGCCCTTGATCGTCCTAGCAGCCTTGCTCTTGACTTTTTCACTTTTAAGGTGACTTTTCTTGGACCTTGGTACTGCTACAGAGCCCAGTGTTCACATTATGTCTCCCCAGGTTCCAATGCTGCAGCAACGGTATCTCAATAGCTGTGGAAATCCTGAGCTCAACCAATTAGAGTTCCCTGAAGCTTGTTCATGTCAGACCAACAGCGGAGATATTACAGAGGGGAGAGAACTAGAAGGCAGAGAAAGAAAAGTTCTAATATATCTATAGTGTTAAAGAGATTTTTTTATCGTTAGCTTTACATACAAGAAGCCTCAATAAGGATAATTCAGCAGCATTACTTACATCATACCTGAGTGGGGCTTATCATTTTACTTTTAGAATTTGAAGAAACACAGTCCAAAATGTTTTGTTTCAAAGTATGTGGCAGGGCCTATATGCTATTTTTCATTCTTGTCCCAACTCAGTGGGACCTACTTATTGTTGGGCCTGAGACTGCAGTCTAATATATATATTTTGACAATTCAAAAATTCAGATTTGATTTCAGATCAACTTTGTAGTCTTCTGTTATAGTTGAAGAAATGTTCAAGCTGGGAATTTAAAAGGAGAATCCATGTGGAAAGGAAAGGAAAGGAAAGGAAAGGAAAGGAAGGAAAGGAAAGGAAAGGAAAGGAAAGGAAAGGAAAGGAAAGGAAAGGAAAGGAAAGGAAAGGAAAGGAAAGGAAAGGAAAGGAAAGGAAAGGAAAGGAAAGGAAAGGAAAGGAAAGGAAAGGAAAGGAAAGGAAAGGAAGAAGGAAGGGAGGGAGGAAGGGAGGAGGAAAGGAAAAGAGGAGGTAAGGAAGGAAGGAAGGAAGGAAGGAAGGAAGGAAGGAAGGAAGGAAGGAAGGAAGGAACAAAAAATTCTGACACTCATTTCAGTGGATTTACTTTCTCAGGAAGCAATTATTTTTGTTGTGTGATGGACAGAAAGACGCAGTAGTAGTGTAGATCAGGCCCAAATGCAGTGATCCAGCATCTGATAAAACACATCTACTTGTAGCAGATAAGTATTTTTAAAGAAATACAGTGCACGACATATGGCATGATAGGTGAACTTATTACCTTTTGATACTGAATCTGTGATTAAATCCATGGTTAAAGAAGGAAATATTGCAGCTTTTGGATCACAGCAATATTAATAGCTTCTTTTTCTTAAAAAATACAATAATCTGTTCGCAAATGCTGTAATACACTGGCACATTATCTAATGATCTGTCTTTTAAGACAAGCCTCTGTCAATGCAATACATTAAATGATACAGTTGAGACCAGGGCATTTTTTGCATGGAACTGAAGGGAATACTCTTGATCCATTTCAAGCATTACTTGACACATTTCAGATTCACAGAAGAGCCAGTTGAGTTCTGAACTTTCTCAGCTCATGCCTCCTATTACATGAGAAGAGAGAACTATATTTTTCTTTCTTGCATATTTTTTGTAACCCTCCAACTGTCTAGATTATCTGGTAGGACACACAAATCAATATTTTTCATGATGATAACATATCCACTATGTTCTGTGGATATTATCTTTTTGCTCTTTTTAAAAATAAAACCTAAAATTTCAGCATGTTTTTGCCCTAAGCAGACTCCTTTTATTAATTTCATTGATTTTTATGTGTTTTTTTTTAAGGCTCTTCAATTGCAGAATCTCTGTCAGAGAGCACTGTTTATTTACTTGGCGAACTGGGGGATGAGCATAGATACTGTGGCAATAAGAGCCAGGAACACTTTGCTAGTGTACTGGTTCAACGGTGCACAGAAACTACATCTGAGCTGCTGAGGGGCAGATCTTCAGCTTGCATAAATTGTCATGGCTCCATTGATATCAGTGTTACAATGACAACTGATAACATCTGAGGTTTTGCCCCTTAAGACTGAGATTAATTCAATGATGCCATCTTCTGAAATTACTATCATTATTATATTTAAAAATTGTTTTTCTCAATTGTCCTACTGACTGAAATGTATTGATCATTTTTTATCTACATCATGCCATGCATCTAGCATTATTTCCTACACTATAGCTGTTCCTTGTCTTCTTACCGCTCCCAGTGTTTCAGCCTGCTTAACAGTACGGACAGAACCAAGACCATTACATACCTATATTTCAACTATTTTGCATCATTTCTGACTCTTTTTATTTATTTTTAGTTTTACTTGGCTGCTAATTACAAAGTTAGGTGTCTTGTGGATCCTGAAGTTACATGTTACTAAATAATAGGGCCAGGACAGGATGAAGGAAGAACAAAGGAATTCTTTCGGATCTGACAAAGCCATTAAGGCATTTTTTGTGATGGATCCTTCTGTTGCTGAGTGTGTTTCTCTTCCACAGCTATCATTCAGTCTTGTGAATCATGCAGATGCCCATGACCAGAAGATATGGGACTCTGACATCTAACACATTTCACTGAACAGCCTGGAGGACTTCTTTGTTATTCAAACCAGGAGGTGAAAGACCAGCAGCCAGCCACCTGCCCACCAGTCACAGACACCTTCAAGTGACAATGGGCTGGAGTCAAAGGCTGCAGATGCTGAATGGCCCATGTGCTTTCACGAGTTTATCAATAACTGCCCAAATCAAGTCCTCTGAAAGCTACATGCCATTTCAAGGATTTCTGAAAGATATTCCATTTTGGACACTTAAAATGGATTTCAGATATTAAAAACAGATTTGCAGCTTACCAGAATGGATTGCATTGAACCAAACAAATTGTCATTAAAAATGCAAACAGCTTTCTCTGTATTTTCTCACTAGAGTTTCAAAAATAACAACATATTTGAACAGATTCTTTTGGAAGAATAGTGATAATGGAAAGGGTAAGTATTTTTAATTAATAGTGTTCTTAATTGTTGTTTTGCCTGCCTCTGAGGGGTAGCAAATTATTCTCACATCAATGAATACAGACTGAATCAAGTATTCAGAGTATAATTCAATCAATAGTAATAAATTACTCAAAGACTTAGCAGTGTTTTAAAAGTGATCAATTGGTTTTTTAGCATATTCTTGTAAGCACCAAATCACTACACATGAAAATATATTTCTATGAGTACTAGAAATAAGTGCCTGATCCTGAAAATAAGTAGGCATGCAAATTACTAACCATACGTATGTGAACTCAGGTTAGTAGTCACAAGTATGGTTATTCTGGTACATATATGGGGAAGCCACTGGGTGGTGGCTGAAACATTGCATGATTCAGGGGAAAAAAATCTATTGCTTTGTCTAACTATGTGATCAGACATGCTTATAATTTCCCACTGAAAAACATCAGTGATGTGGATTCAAGTGTTTATTGGCACTGTGTGCACTAATACTGAACAGATGCAGCCGTAAAAGCACTCATTTCTTTTAGAAACATCAACCCAAACACCAGAGCCCGCTGTATTAGTACGATTCTTCATTAAGAATTGACAACAGATTGATTAAAGCAAACTTAAATTGTTGCAATTTGCTGTGAATGCTCCCAAAATTATTGGATTATAAGAATATCTTCAAAGACTGTATATTTCTCACAAAGATAAAGAATTTATAATTCCATCTATAACAATGACATCGGCACTGAAATATATACAGCAATTGTAATAATAGCTTCAGATTAATGCAATATGTGGAGGTTAGCTACCAACAAAGATAATGGAGGTTGGCATATATCAGGTCAGCAGTTCTTCCACTTTCATCAGGGAAAAATGCCCACTTGCCTTGATCATTACCTTATAATTATATTTTAAATTTAGAGAATTTGCCATGGCTAATTGTAGTGTTTAATCATCAAACCCCTCTGTTTTAATATTTAAGAAGCCAAAAATAAAATATTTACCAGAAAAACTAGTTTAAAAATCAAAAACAAAGACGAGGTTTTGCTTTCATTAACTGAAATCAACTAAGCTCTTTTATCCCTTTCTTCCCACTGCAATAAAAGATGACCTGAGCCCCTGTTGAAACCAGCACAGTGTGATCTGAAGAATGAAAAAATGTTGATTGACTGGCACTGCATGCAATAATTTGAAATGAGCATAATCCTTTCAGGTAAAAATGGAACAGTGCACTGTTGATATATGTAGGAGCGTGGTCCCTCCCCACTGCCTAGGGCAGGCAGCAGAGTGGAGATGGTCTGTAACGATGGCCTGGCAAATATGACAGAATCATTTTTTTCACACGGGTTTCAGCTAATCTGTAACGTCAGCCTCACACCACTATGTTTTGTGCAGCTCTGCTAGACCTGCCGCTGCTCCTGCAGGTGTGGGGCTTGTCCCCAGCGCTCTGCTCCTGCAGGGCGGGGGATGCAGGTCTCACAGCATCACCCTGGGGTGTCCTGGGCTCCAGCCCCGGCCACCAGCCAGTCCTGACGGTGCCTACAGCAGAGTGTGTGTTGTAGGAAAAGCTGAGAGATGGTGCTGCAGCTGCTGTATTTTGGTAGCAGTACAAATTTTAGATTTAACAGTCCTGGCCACTTTCACGTTTCCTCCTGTTTCGATATTACAGAAGAGCAGTGTGAAGGCCAGGGCCGGCACAGGCAGCATCCCGCGCGGATCGCACGGCTGTGCCTGTGGCTCCAGCAGCTGCAGCAGCCCGTGGCCCAGCTTTTGTGCGGATCTTAACACCCAGAGAGGGGGCTGCAGATTTCGCTTTTTCTGTGCTTCAGCAGCGCTGTGTTTCTAGGTCTCCTCCTTGGTAGCTTAAAAAAAATAGAGAAGACTTCAGGAGTCTTGCATTTTGGAAAGGTGACAATGGTCATTTTTTCTATTTGAAATCCCTTTGCCATAGGTCATTCCCTCAAAATCCCAGATCTAAAAACCCATCTTTACCCACAGGGACAAACAAAAATAGAGCTGAGGAACAGGAATGGCTGTTCTATTTACCCATTCAATCACTGAAATTATTGCATGTGACATAATCCTCTAGGTCTATGGAACATAAGACTTTCCTTTCACAGAGGTTCACTATTGTGCTGTAGAAACAATACAGTTTTCTGTGCTACAAAAAATATTGCTTGCCTTGAACCAAAATATATATTCTTTCTGATTTTCAGTGAAGTAAGTTTAAAAAATGCTTGAATAAATAAGTCTTTTAACACAATCTTTCATTTGAAAATAAACATAAAAATAGACACAATGAAAGTACTTTTTCAATAATGCTTTGAATTTGAAAAATGGAACATCTCATGTAGAAAATATAAAAAATACTTTGCTCATTCTTGCACTTTTAAATTATTTTCATAGTGGAAAGGTTTTAAAATCAACTTGGATTTGCAAAACCTTTCCTTAACTCAAAAGTTTCAGATCGAATTTTTTGCTCAGCTCAGTCAATTTTTCCTTGTAATAGTAGAAAATTGACCGGCACAGCCCAAAGCATATTGTTTTCATTCTCTTCTTGCCAATTAAATTAAAGCAGTTTCTAAACACCTTATTGTCTTGCTACTTACATTCTTTCACATTGTACTTTGTCCTCTTTCCATTTTCCCACTTCTCTGTTAGGCATGTGTGCTGCTTCTATTCTGTTTAGCTGTTCTAAGTTCTGTGTTGGTATAGTTGATTTATTATAGTGTAACTATAAAAAACTGGTGTTTGAAAATATGGATATAGAGAGATATATCTTAGACGGGAGAAACACAACAGGATAGTTTGAGAGATGTTAGAAAGAGGCACAATACAAAAGTATTATGCTGAAGTAAGGAACTGCTATTTTCAGCAGCAACTGACTCTGTCACTCAGGTATGAACAAGTAGCCAAACCAGAGATAACATTTCTTGCAAGAAAAACACTGTTTCATAACATAGAAAATGTTTGTTCTGCTAAATTCTGTAAAGCTCATTATACGACAGGGAAATTGCGTTTCACCAGTCTCAATCAATGCTATTCTCTTTAAGGGCCTCCGGTCTTACCCCTGGCAAAGATTTCATTGCAATTAATGTATTTAAACAGAGCCATTGATAGTTTTCTTTGTCATAGGACTTCAGGAATAAGCCTTAAGGCAGCTTTCTGAGAGCCAAAGGATAATAATTTCACTATACAGCAGCATATTTCAATTGCAGTACAATTAAGCAAAATTTTGAAGGCATATCTGAGAACTGGTGTGGTGGAAAGCTGAATCAGAAAGTCTTCAAACATTTCAACTGATAGTTAGGGAAGAATTTCGGGCTCAAGTCTGCGCTACAATAAGTAAAGCTGTGTTGGGTGCTGATTGAAACCGTACGTGGAGCAACTGCCTGAAGAGATCGCTGCATTACTTTTGTGAAACAGGGTGATCAACAAATCCCATCCAACTCCTAATGATTTCTCGAAGCAGCAAATGAGCAACACACCACTAACAAATGTAGAACCTATGAGCTACCAAGTCTCATCTTCCTGCAGCAGAGCCGGCTAACAGACATGAAGAGAATGGAAATAAACTCAAAGATCCACCAGTGCCATTTTTAACACAGTGTTGGCAAAGTTTGCATGGTCAGAGCTCTTGCGTATTGTCAACTGCCTGAACAAGAATACTGCTACATTTTATGACTGAAATATAATTAAATGTCAAGCTATCAAAATGGCCTTAAATATATACCAACTTAGCTAACTTTTTAAATAATACAGTCATATTCTGATTTTCTTCACTTACATTTATTAACATAATGTTGATGACCTATCTAAATGATTACATCTGACATAAAGATACAGTTCTTATAATTATTCAGAAATCCAAAACAAAACCAAAACTCTTTAAATAGAGTTCAATTAATATATTAGCATTATTGAATATTTCATTAATTTACAGACATATTTAATGGACTTAAAATCAATGAACTTCTAATAGTGAGTAGAAATAAATTATTGCATCCTTACTGTCAAAGCAATTTCAGGTTTTGTATTCATCCCTTGTTAAGCCTTTTAGCTTATTTCAGTTTTTAAATCACACACAGTAGAGCTTTAGGGGCCTGCATCTCTGTGATTTATAATACAAAGGAACAATTATTTCTGCAGGTGAAATTGTGCTTTTTGAAAAAGGTAAGATAAACAGATGTGCCTAAAGCATCCTTAGAAAATCATGGAGAAATGGCTAAATGTATTACAAATAGCAATAATAATAAAAAAATACAGCCATCAACTGTCTAAAATACTTTGTGTACGTTTGTATGTCTACCTATACGATTCAAGTGGCTATAAAAAACCTGAGAAAAGAAAGCAAAAACCTTTTGGATAATCCCTTAAGCCCCCAAACAATAAACAGGAACAAGTTCTGACATGTAATTTATCAAGCTGTGAAGTTTCTATTCTTATGAACAAAAAACTCGTAAAACAAAAATAAATGAATAATGTGAGTGCAGTCTTGGGAAAAGTTAGATTTCTAAAGAGAAAAAAACAAACAAACAAAAAAAAGAGCTTTAGCATCCTTTCTTCAAGTCCAAAAATCAAGGCAGTTGCATTAGAGCAATAGACAAAATATGTTTTAAATGTACATAGATGAACATAGAAAAAACCCATTAGTTACATTCCTTGAATTTCCAAGAACTTGTGGGAAAAGAAAAGTTTTCTTGATTGACCTGACATTTCCTTTGGCAAAGGTTTAACAAGCATTAATTAATATCTACTCGTTTATATGCATCAGAAAAATGCCTATAGCATTCCAGAGTGTGAACACTGTATTAACTATATTTGAAACACCCTGAAATACCACAGGATTGGAAATAAACAGGTTGCTAACGCTTTCGAGAAGATTATTTTTCTACAGTCTGGGGGAGTCTTCACCATGCTCAGTATCACCTTGATGGTATTTATGCTATTCCTTGCTAAAAACAAAACAACAAACCAACAACAACAAACCACCACCAACAAAAAAAACCCTACACAACAACCACAGGAACATCTTTCCTATGTTATTAACTGTTATCTACTCAGAATGAAACACAGTATAGATCAGCTTCCAAGTTCTTTTTTACAAAAGCTTTCAGGGACCATTCTCCCCACCCAAATAAATACACTTCATACTTCACAAGAATTTGGGTCTCATACAGAATTCTCAATATCTTTCTTATAGTGTGTGTGTGTGTGTGTGTGGAGTTGTTTATTTATTTGCTTGTTGTGTGCATCAAGACCCTGAAAGTCACGTGAAGAATGCAATATTTGCATCTGTGCTTCAGATTTAGAGTGGTTTCTCCTCCCATTTCTAATTCTCACCCTAAAACTACTCAAGGCAGTTTCCGTGTAAGAAAAATACGCAATGTGGTTTTCTCTCAAAGTGCTCTAATAACTCCTGGTTCATTCAAAAGAACACCTAAGGTGTGCAATTTTAATGATTGTTAATACTTCAGACGTAATCACTTTCCTATTGCTTTTGCATATGTTCTAAATTACATTCAACTTTTTGACTCACAATGGAAAGGAAGAGGCCTTGTCTAATAGCTCTAAAGGAAGGATTGCTTTTACATTCTTAGGTGTCAGTGGCATATTATGAAATATTTTACTGATGCAGCTGCCTTTCATAGAATTTTTTTATCTGATTATCATTATGTGACATGCCACCCCTCTGAGCTAATTTTCAAGGGATGTTTTTCGGTCTTTTGCTGATTTTGTCCCAGTGGTGCTGAAAGTTGCTTTCTTGGATTTTCTCTTTATGAAAAGTGGGTTTGTCCTGATTGTGACCTTCGAGTTAAGGCCATATTTATATAAGTCTTCCTCCCACAACCCCATCTGAAAGTCAGACTTGTTGTGGTCACACGATCTTCCAGCTAGAGCCAAAGGACTCCTCTCTCAGTCTGAAACGACGTCTTCTGAGAATTATGCATTTCTCTGCACAATTAGAGCTTAAAATAGTTTGTGTCACATCAAGCCAAGGCCCGTGACAGCTGTCATTCAGGAATATGCTTTCTGACAAAGAAAGATGTGTAACCTCACTGATCATGCAGACTTTATTATTTGTATTTAATTATCCTCTAATGGGAAATAATAACTGCAGTTTTCCTTATGCTTTGTTTTGGTGCAAGGTTGAAGCTTTTCATCACATGTACATTTCCAGCTTCCTTGAAACTGTTTCATTTTTTTTCTTGCTTGTTCTCAATTTTTGCATCCTCAGGGTAAACTCTGTACACTTCCATTATTAATTTAGACAGTTACAATTTCCTAGCAAAATAATTAGTCAACATGTGGCAAACTTTTGCAATAATCTAGATATAAAATGAATAATTAAGGTTCTTGTTAAATCGATAACATTGATCTAGACTTCTTTTGAAATCAAATTGTAAGAGCAATGTCTTCTGACTTCTGAATTCTGCATTTGAGAATGGAAGACTGACGTTTGATTTTTATTTGCCAGATACTACACTTCAAATTGTTGTATTCTCTGCCATTTCCATTTTCTGGAAACTTGAACAATGACACAAATCTACACATTTAATTCTCTGTATTTTTTGGTGAAGACATAAAAAGCAAAGCCGAGGCAGAGTTGAGAAGGAGCAGATTTTGTGGATGCACTGCCAGAAAACAGCTTCCAGTTCTCTAATCTTGGCTTCAGATCACTGACACACCCAACCTCATGTCTTTTTCACCTTTTTAGACCTGAAGTTCTCAGGGCTGTGTTTAAGACAACAAATTAAGACACTGAAATATAACCTGCTGTTTTCCAGTTGCAGTTGCAGCTGCTGACACGTTCTTGGCACCATTGCTGCTCTCTTGTTGAAGAATTGTTCCCAAGAGGAAATGGCATTTAATTGTAGGTTAGGGTTACCTGAGGCTTGTTTGATACATTTGATCTGCCTGCTAACCGAATACATTCTTTTATTACTTTTTGAAGGATTTAATGACAACAGGAGTTTGTTCATTAGCGTGAAAATTACCGTTTTGTCTTTGCAAAATCAAGGCATTCTTTGACATTCACTAATTTCAGTCTGACTCCTAGCAGAACAAGTTCATACACCTGTAAGAGTTCCTCTCAAGGACGTTATTTTTTCATGCCAGATCAAAGGTAACTGATCAAAGAGTATACCTAAAATAAACTAAAAGTTACATGACTCTTGCAGCAAATAGAAACCTGCCTTCTATAGTCAGTGGAAGTTGTCAGGCATCCACTGCAAGGTCACAGATGCTGGCACCTCACTAGGGACCTTGATGAAAGAAATACAATTATAAACATGAAAACCTGCCATTAAATCTTTATTATATTTTTAAATAAGTAGACTGAGATGGAAAGTATCTCTAGAATACACTCTTTTAATAAGTGAAAAGAAAACCTTTCAGACAGTATGTGGTATATGTAATATAACTCTTAATCATTTTGTGTACTAGACACAGAATGCCTTTTCAAGGCTGCTTTGTCTTCTGGTGTCAATGCCAAGTGTCACTAATGCCTGCAGTTACCAGTGGAAGCAGCACCCAGAGCATACAGACTTACTAAAGGGGCAAACGCCAGCATAATTCTCCAGCCACCTGCTTGCCTGGTGGCCAAACCTGCACTATGCCCTGAGATTACTGGATACTTTAATGGCTGTTTGGCACAATTAGTAGCCAGGGTAATTTAGAAAAGCATTCAGACCTCTCTATCTGATGCCATGAATCTGGCCCAGCACGTATCTGGAGCAGGACTGGAAGTGTGAAGGTGACACACAGCTGACTTGGCAGCCTACGGTCACGTTGTGCTGTGTGCGTGTCAGCAGCTGATAACCAGACCCTGTATCAACCTTATAGACTTAACACAGAAACAAATACTCCTCTTGTGCAGATGGTTATGGTTGGAAGGAAATCAATCCTATTCAAAGACTTAATTACTTAAATACTATATTCCTCATTTTATCTGGAAAGGTTAGCAATCTTCTGTGCCATACATTCAGAGAAATCAATCTGAATAGCAAAACTAATCTCAGAGCATATATACTACAGTATCGCTTTGAATGTTGAGGTCTGGTCACAGAAGTAATGCACCATTATAAAATAAGAATTCATAGTAAATGTTTTAAGAAACAATTGGAAACGATCTCTTTTTTTTTTTTTTTTTTTTGGACAGTATATAATTTTATTTACGAAGATGTGAGAAATCTTTCTACCCTAAAAACAATGGCAACACCGTCTTTGTGAATTGAGTGGCCAGCTACCATCAATTTTCTTCCCCAACTGCATAGCTCTGGTTACACCACCTTTGTTCCACTGCTGCCTGGAGTACCGACCTTCTCCCTCATTCACAATCTGTAAATTTAATATTCATGTTCTAACAGGAGCAGCTCTACCTCCAACACTGTAACGCCCTGGAATGAAGACATACACTTCAGCATTTCACTTGTATTCGCATCACAGAATGTAGTGCCTGAATGGGAACTTTTCTCGAAAGCTGAGTAAAAATAATGTTCTTAACGCATTCCAGCCTCAGCAGATGATGGACACCATTCAACTCTGTGTTAGCAGTAAAAGTCATGTCAATAGTTTCCTGATTTGGAATCTTAGCTAGTAACAGTATTCATTTTTAATTGGCATGAAAACCAGTTGGCTGGTTCTCTGAAAGAAATTACTGAAGAAAAATGCAAGACTTTTCCCCTAACAAGACCCTAACTGGAAGCAACATTTCTACCTTTTCATATACAAATTGGTAGGATTCACTACCCAAGAATTTAAAACCTGAATAACACCACTCTGTTTCTGCAACCAGACTGGGCTTTTAATGTATTAGTGTAAATGCTTATTTAAGAATATGATGCTTAGCACTGCGGTATTCTTACAAATAAAATGTTTTATGAGTTGTAAGTTATATAGTACTTTCCCTAATTAGCTATATACTATTTCCCTAGTTTGCTGTTATTATCTTATACACATGTATGTTTTGTGCATGAGAATAAGAATTGAAAATCACCACTGCCAGGGGGTGGGGGTGTATCTACACATATGTATATATCTGTAGATATATTTATCTATACATATATAGATATTGATACATTTTGAAAACTGCCTAAGTAATACACAGAATTCAGTGGCAATATTATAGCAATTCTCAGTGGAATATGTCTCCAGTAGCAATCAATTTGACAGGTTACAGGGTCAGTACAAATCAAAGAAATGGAGGTTAAGAACAGGAAATAGGACTGAACAGTTGTTCAAAGAGCATCTTAAGGAGATGGAATGGGTTTACATGGTAGCGTACAACAATATTAATGGTGCCATTATGTTGTCCTATTAAAGGCATAAAAGCACAGTAGCCACTGTAAAGCAGAATAATATCATCTGGCTTTTTACTCAAAGGATTTACTCAACATTTACAACAAAATATACTTGAAAAAGATATCTCTGTCCTGTGCATGCAATAAAAAATTTAGATACTTTACTCATCCAGCAGCATCCTTACGAACATCTCAAACTCTTGGCAACATAAACTATTTTAAGCATCCCCATTTCCTTGACAGTAGGAAATTTCTTTATTTTACAGAAGAGGAAACTAAAGTATGAGTGAAGGCAGATGTCTTCAAGTTTGATGATTTAAAATGAAGCACTTAGTCTGGTAATCAAGCACCTGCTTCATTTTCATACTTTTTTAATGCACTGACCATCAGTTTTTCTGACAAAATTTGTAATGTAAAGATGTATAAAAAATAATATTTTCATTCCTTATAATTTTCAAGAATAGACAACCAGTGAATATATATTTGCATATAAAAGATAGATATAGATAGGTATAAATATACTTTTTTTAAAAGCACCTTGTAATTGCTTGTGAATCAGGTATTACTCTGGGGTTGACAGTTCACTGAGATTTAAAAAAGGTATTAAGTACTAATTCAAATAATGAAATATTATATCAGATAATGAAGCAGATGTGTAACATAGCACTCACTTTCTAGGACATTAGAATAACTGCATGAGATTAGGGACAGTTTCCCTCTTGTGCTGTGGTATTTCATTATGCAGTTTTGTTCACCTTTTTCTAAAAGGGAAGATTACATATTTATTTACAAGTGCAAAGATAACTGAGGGGGAGAATTGTATGAGGATACTTCGTTTAAAGCATTATTTCAATATTATAATTCGAAACCAAATAGTGGCATTCCTTCATTATGATACTTCACGTTGCCTGTGTCTCTAAGGTATCTGCATTCCAAGACTGTGTTTCCCAAAAATATCCTTAGAACAGACACACTTCGCCAATTTCTGAAGAAAAACGTTTTTTCAGTTTCAAAATATCATAATGTAGGTGTGCTTTTCAGATAATATATGTGGCTAGCAGGATGATAGGTCCATATGAGAATAATTAAATTAAAGCTGTGAAATTTGTATTGAGAGCTTCATTTTCTCAAACAGCATTTTATCTAGATTTGGAAGCATGGTAACACATATATACAAAGGGAGTTAGGCAGAGTTGGAAATAAAATTTTTATCACTTTCAGTGGTAGCATCTTCATATACGTAGCACAAAAGCAAAAACAAGTGTATCGATCTCATTCAAAATTCAAGCCTTGAATACAGTACAAAGATCAGGATGCAAATTTACCTCTCATAATACATAGTGAACTAGCAAATGCATCAGCAGAAGAATAGATGAACATTGAGTAGAAAGCATTCTTCACATATTAGTACACCATTGTTTATTATTTGCTCAATGGTTCATAACCATATTCATGACTTGAGTGTCTCTCTTGAAAGAAGATATGAGGGAAGGAAGAAGAAGGCATAAGGAGTGGCTTGTTTCTCTTTCCGTTTTTTGTCTTTCTGAGTCTCCTCTTGTTTACTTTGATTCACTTCCCTACCACAACCCATTTCTCAGCCACTTCATAATATGAGTTCATAACCCAGTAGATAATTCACTACATTGCTAAAATGGTTTTTTTTCTATCCTTTTACAAGAAAATTCACCCAGTCTGTCACCATTTAATGTTTCACTGCTGCAATAACTTTATTTCCAGTGTTAATGAACGTAACCACGACCATTCATCAGCAACCAGAAGACTTACTTTATTTACTCAACCATTTACTTATTTTCTTTGCTCCTTTTTTCCATTCTCCCACCCATGAACTAGTTCACTTTCCCAGCTGTTACTGTCCCTCTGCATTGTATCTGTTCTCATGTGGCGATTTACTCTGTGATTGAAAGGCCACATTTTCAGATTAGATTTCTTGACACTGGAATACTATAATCTCCCTCTGATCAGACCAGATACCACCTATTTACAAACAAGAACTTTTATTCCTTTTCCCATGCAACCATTTATATGTAGATATAATTAATTTGAAATATTTGCAATACTGATGCATAATGTTCCCTCATTTTTTTTGTGTTGTTGCTTACTGAAAATGTTACCCCTGTTCATAAGAAATATTACAATAATAATTGCAGTAATCACACAGAGATACTTAGTATGTTAATATAATGATCTGCCACAGATCAAAATTACTACCTGCCACAGCATCTCTGCCAGAGAAGACCACTGTTCACTACACCAGGACTGCTGCCAATGACCTTTCTTCTTCCTTTTGCTGTGAGGAGAGCAAATGACTCAATTTTGTGACATTTGGCTAAACATCTGAATAATGAAGTAGCATGAGGTGAAAAACTTCATTCACTTTAAAACTGAAACAATGCTTGTGCAGCATGGCTAGTTTGGATACTTGGGGTCTAAGGAGAATCAAATATGTACAATTGATATGGTCCTCAGTTGTGGCAGGTGGAAATTTCTCACAACACTATTTGCACTGTTAGCTTCAGATTTGAAACTTGTAGAAAAATTAGTCCAGACTTTACACACCCGATAAAATGGGAATATAGACTTAATAGAAACCTAGCTCTTTAGCTAGCCATGCTTTCAAGACAAGAGAAAAACTCAGGGGATGGCAAACACCAGAGAAGAACAGGAGATCTGTTCAGATGTTTGAAATGCGTGCTGCTGTGTCTGCTTTCCAGTGAACATTTCAGCTCAGCCCACTACAGAGCAGCTGTTACGCACAACAGTCCCACATTGTGATCCTATTTGCACCTTCGCCCTCAGTCCCTCTGGCTGGTACCAGGCCACACACCACTCCTGGGAAGGATGCTGGAGGATGTGGTGACTGCTGGGGCAGCCAGGGACCAGGGCACGTTGCAGAGATCCACCTTCCTACGGTCAGGGCACGATGAGTGCGTCTGCACTGGAACCAGCACTTTGGGTCCCAGCACACAACACCGCTGCCCCACAAGGTGCACGTAGCTCTCAGTCGCTCAGACTGTTGGTGACACGAAATCTCTATACCAAAGACATTAATTTACATCATTTTCCCTGAGTGAATCATTTCAACTTGGAGCCAGATAGTACTGATGTTTGCAAGATGGCCTTATTAGATTCTATTTATTTCTGCATTGGAGGGAACAATGCGGTTTGAAGTCACAAAAATAATTACAAAACCTAATTTATGGATTGCTCCAACTGGAATCCACATTTCTTCCAGGCAGAGGGGCTTTTTCGTTCTTGTTATTAGCTTAATGAGGAGCACAGTCTCATTTCATCTCCTTTGGAACTCACTCTTTACAGCTTGGTCAGTTTGTTTTCATAATGCTGGGTTTCATCCAGCTGGATTTGGGCCCATTCAGGCATCATATTGCTCAACTAGTTTTATGGCAGTTTATGCGTCTTATAGTTAAAAGTGCCACCCCTTATTTAAACATTATAATTTATTATATTTAACTTGTTAAGGTGGCTTCTATATGTGCCATTGTTCATCCTCTTAAAAATACCGCAATCCAAAACACCACCAATGTATATGTAACCACATGCACACTCACATTTTCAGTATTCATATTTTGACTAGTATGTTTTGCAGTATTTTGAAGGTTTATTCAGCTGCATGAAGCAGGGTAGAGGGTATCCTTTATAAAATTTTCCTTTCTTTTATTGATGCAAGAATCCTCCTCGACTCTTTCTTGCTACCAGATGCTTATCATTAGGAAAAAAGAAATCTCTCAGCTGTGTGATACAAAACTTAACTGAAGGTGTAACTTGATGCAAAATTTGGTCCTCTGTGCTTAATTCTCTTTCTTGGCTCTGAATACCTAGTTGCTCCCAGGTCTCTCATCCGATTCCCAATTATTTCTCTTTCACACACATTTTCTCTCTTCCTCCAGGGCTTTCTCTTTTCTAGGCCGTCTCCTCTAAATACTGTTTTCTAATTCTTGACTCTTGTCCCCATCATCATGACTTGTCTCCACCAGACTTGACTGAACAGCATTCTGCACCACCGTGATTTAAGAGAACGAAGCACCAGGGACTGTAATTACTGGTATTCTCAGCATGTTGAGACATGTACTGGCAGCCCCTAAAACAGTTAACCCACTACATACATACTGTACAATTTAAGCAAGTCAGATCACAGACAGAGTCTGTCAAACAACTAATTTGCATAATTAATTTGAATAACCAAGATATTTGATTAAATAGGAAATGTACACGAAGTATTTTCTTTTCAATAAAATTAAAGATTAAGACATTCTCTAAAATGTCAAGGAGAGTTTCACATCAGGGACAGAAATACATCAGCAAACTGCAGAGACATTTACAAAGAAGCAGTTACACTAAAGCTATAAGATCATGCCTGAAGTAAAACTGTATGCAATATAAATGACATGTATGAGGACAAATGAAAGAAACTTTTTAAGTAGTGCATAGGTGTGAGCATACAACACTTAAAGATTGTGGGGAAAACCTGTACTGATATGCTGGTTTTGCTTGAATTGTTTAACTTAAATTGTACACCATCTGGATCAGAGCAAGTAGTAGTGATAATTTTAAAAGAATATATTTTATTAAAATGACATCTAAAGGACATAAGAAGACCATATCGGTAAAACAAAAATGTATGGAAATGATCATCATTACTCCGAACTTTTATTGCATAAATGGTGTCAAGATATGATCCATAGGTGAATGACAAGGATAGAATTAAGAAAGGGTTTTAAAAAATAGGGGGTAAGGCTGTAATTTACTAAGGTTAAGTATAAATTGATTGAGAAGGGTATTTTTGAGATTTCAGGTCTAGATTTTGATGTTAGAATACCCGTCCAAGATATACATCACCATCACCTCCATGTTCAGATTATGTTGGGAAGAAAAACCAGCAAACCAGGCCAGAAAGAAGCTGCAGTGGGAACCCGACTTGGACACCATCCTAGTCAATGGAGGAACCTGTTGGACACCCATCTCTCAATACAGATACAGCCCAAGTGAATGCAATTTTGTCTATACTATCCTGTTTCTGTTAATATTTTAAAATTCCTGTGGCATTATCCCATCAAAATTAACTGGAATGAATGCTTTTGAGCAAAACTCTCATAAGAGAAATTATTAAATATTCTAATAATATAGCGATGCAAAATATATTTACTGATCTTCTTTCAACTATTTAGCATGGATATTTTATTAAACATCAACCGTCTGCTTAGTGCTGGAAGCACATACCACTGTGAGATGATCCTCTACCGCAATCTTGAGATAACAGTGCCCCAGTATTTGCTCCTCTATGTACTATTAAAATCTAGGGATTGTCGAAACAGTGTCTCAATTACAGAGGAAAATACGTATATCACTTTGCAGCAGGGGGAATCTACAAAAAGTAATTCATTATCTTGGAATTTAAGTCATAAAATATACACAGAACAGATAAAGTTAACCTAACCTGCAGCAAGATTGTAATTCTTTATTTTGTTTGCCTCCTTTCCATCAGATCTTGATTGTTAGTAAAAGGATAACATTTAACAGCTGCTTCATTACCTGTTCATGAGAATGCCTGATCAGCTCCCTCCCCCAAATATGAGAAAATTAAGTTAATCTGCCTCAGCACTCCATGAACAATATGTCCCATGGGCAAGAAATAAATCAAACAAATAGATTAACCCAAGCAGTACTGTATTGTCACACCTATTTACAGCTAGCTGATCTATGTAGATGTCAGTCTATTTTAGGCTGCTGATAGAATGGAGCCCTGACTAGCTTCACAGGTCACCCAATTCTTTAAGCCCCCTTTGCTACTAGTTTCTTCCATATAAGACACTACTATCAGCTCCTTAATAACTTCAGTTCTGTAACAGGAAAACAATTATATACAGGATTTGCACACAGTTGTTGGAGAAGAAAGATTTTCCAAACAGTCTGTCCCCCCTGAATTTCTGAACCAGGAGATACTAAAAACCCAGCATGTCAGTGAATAGCTGAGCAAAATTATATGGCTAGAAAATTACAATATCTAATACTCTAAAAGCTCATATATTCTCACTTCATGTATGTATGACTTGCAGTAGAGTTAATATTTTTATTTTGAATTTCTTTAGTCCTGTAGATGCTTTCTGCTGGTTCCTCTAGAGGTGTGTTCTGTACTTACTCAAGGACACAGCTGCATCAATGACAATTTGGTTGAGAACTCTTTGTTGGAGTGAAGGTGTGTGTAACCAAGACAACTCTGAAAGAATATCTTTATTTACAGAAATGCATTGTTTGCCTGATCAGACTTTTTACAAACATTTGGAATAACCCTGACATGTTGTGTAAGCTCACTCTTAGGCATGCGTCAGAATATTTCTACAGCTCACATCCAGTGGGAAGTTCTTCTTTCATTTACTCTGTAATACACCCAAAACTCATATGGGATCATGCAGACATTACAATAGCCTTACATATTTGTACAGAAACGTCATTTTTGTGGTAGTGGCAACAGTTTGTTTGCGACTTTGTAATAATGAATTTTTAACTTTAAACTTGGGTGGCTACAAGCACTCCATTTGCAGAAAGAAAAAACTGAAAAAATGATGAAATATTCTCTTATTGTACACCCTCATTTTTTTTTTCCTTTAAAAGAACTGAGATTACTCTAAAGGACAACAGGAGCAGAGATTCAGTTACTGACCGTAATCCTATGGACTAGGTACCTACAGCACAATTTCAAAAAGGTGAAATGATTGTAGGCAAAGTTGAAGTGAAATAATACCTAATAAAACTGTTCTGGAAAACTAGTGAAATACTACTCAGGTGTTTATGCTTTTGCTCCTGACTTGGCATGTGCCATCTCACAGTTACAAAACGGAATAGTTGCCAGGATTTCTGGGAAGGCAGGAACAGAGAGGCCCTGAAGAAGGCTGGAGTAAACTTGTTACCTCTACCTGCCAAAGTCACAGGAGAAAGACTAATATTATGGAACAACACAAATTATGAGATTGGACCATGAAACTTAACAACTAGAACTGTTAGGCCAATGTTCCACCCTGAGCTTCTTGAACAAATACAGGAGACCTTCTTTCTGTTTTACCAAGCGGACCAAGAGGGATGAGTCTGTCAGCAACCAGATCTCAGACAACTGGGTGGCTCCTTCCTCCTCCCTGCATGTGCCATATGAGCACTGAACTGCCTTGTGCTTGGGTGTAATGAGATCACAGACTCGTTTGAAAAGGGGATCTATTAAACTGCCAGAATGAAACTGGAATATTACGTGCACCTATAAAGACTTTCAAATTTACTGTTGTATTGCCATACTGATTAATACAAAGTACTGGGATGCCACTTTTACATGCTATACCTTCAATGCATCCTGCACTACTCTGTTGATGCTTGAACAGTGGGATCCCAATAAATAATGATCAGATGGATATCAAGAAAATGGATTTTTCTTATATGTATTAGCATACTGAAACTAAATAGACTATAAATATTTTAATGAGGATATTTTATACAAGCGTGTCTTTCAATAAATTTTAGATTTTTTTATTTCTATTTTGCCTTTTATCGACACACAAAGAAATTCATTTGATTCTTGAACAATAAATTTATAAAACTTGGTGTTTATATGCATATTTCAGTGTTGGCTGAGATTGTCAGAAGTAACAGCTAATCTTCTTTATGTAGCAGCGTGCTGAGTAGGCTTAAAAGTCCTTTGCTTCCAGAATGCAATGTAATTATAAGACATGATTACAACTGATTATAATCAATCAGCATAGTCTTAAGTGTAATTTATATTGCTGCAGCTGTGGTTAGATTAAATCATCATATAAAATACAATTTCTCCAAGATATGTAAAATTATTCGAACAAACCCAAATACAGTAAACTCATAATGCCATAAATATAGAGTAAATGATGCCAATTACATAATAGTTTAGGGCTGTACCACAAAATAAGTTTTCCCTCACAGAGGATATTCCTGATTCAAGACACAAAATTGTCCCTTTGTGGTAGTGAGAGGACAATCTTTCTGACCTTCTGAACTCTTTCCTACACCATCTGTCACATATAACGTGTCACCAGCAGCACCAGAACTACCATAGGCAGTAAGAGCTCTTTTGAAACGGTAAGAAACTAGATATGGGGGTTTACAGAACAACTTGTTTTAGTCAGATAAGACCCACGCTAGCTGTCAAAAACCGCTGAGTTCTCATTGCAAATCGGCTAAACGGCTTTGTTCGGTTTCTTACCCTCCACCTGCACGTCCCCTGCAGCCGGGCAGCACAACCGCACACGGACACCAGCAGCTTTGGGGAGCCCAGGGCTCCCTGCAAGGGCAGCTCCCGGGTGGCCGGGCAGCTCGCCAGGGCCCTGCTTTCCTCCACACCCACGCACATTTCACTACCTGTATTTCACTTGTATTTCTGATCTTGAAGGGTTAGCTTCAATTTTGCAGTCTGCAAAGCGGCAGTAACAATACTTACTGCTTTGTTAGGAAGATGTGTTGAGGGCTAATGGAACGGTTGCTTGGATCTTTAATTTTTTCACACAATTTCAAGTCAAAAAAATCTCACCAAAGAATGTCTTGTTTAGCGATCTGAGATTAGAAAAACTACAGTAGGAAAAATACCATTTCTAAATTGATCAGAATACATATACACACAAAAAAAGAAACTCATTTAGTGTTCTTTTAAAAGACACCCCTTTAGCTTTTGGCTCTAATGTCAGGGGAAGGTAATCAACTGTTTCTTCCCAAAAATGATAGAGTATGAAATTTATAATACCTTAAATAACTGGTGATCAGAATACAGCTCTTTGCTATTAGCTCCCAAGATTCTGAAATCTTGCCTGGAAGCCCCTTTGCCCAGTTTACTGAGAATCTGAAATAAAAATGTTATGTTGTGCGTATAACATGAAACCTGATGCAGATGTGCCTAAACTAAAGTATAATTCTCCCAGAGCTTTCTCAATTAAAAGAAAAATGCATCTATTCCCATTAGGAAAAGAAAAAAAACAAAACCAAAACCAAATCAAAACAAAACAAAAAATAATAAAAAGAACACACAACAACAACAACAAAACATTCCTCCCCTGCAGCTTCTAGTAGCACAATATTTTATTGCTCCCTTTCGTCCAGAACTAATATGTCATGATATCAGTATAAAATTTAAGAGTAGCACTCCTACAGCAGCAGGTTAGTTAACACAGAATCTAACCAGTTTGTAGCATTCAGAATTTTAATATTTTACGTATGAATTTGCCTAGCAATTAACTTCTTTAAAAATAAATGAATATTCTTGAAATCATGATACATCATTAAAATTCTGTGCCCTAATTTTTCATGCTTAATGGAGGTACATTTAAAAGAGAATATGTTTAATAATCTGGAAACTGAGCCTATTTAACTCATATATTTCTTAACAGAAGAACAGAAGTACTGTGAACAGTAAGAATGTATAAAATAGTATAAAAATGTGTTATTTATAGATTGATAATTTAACCAGCGGCATAGCTCACTAGCTGATAACATGTTTCCTCTGTATTGCTATTGATGCTCTCTCTGTACCCATGAGCTGGTCATTGACATCCTTAGTTTATGGGCTTGATCCGTGCAATGAAATCCTGTGCCACTGAATAATTTCATTTTGAAGCTTAGTGAGGGTTCTAATTCTTTGCTATTTTGTTTTGTTTCATACATAATGCTTTTCGGAGCAGTATCTGAGAATATCCAGTAGTGTACCAAGGGGCATTAAAAATGCGTTTGACATATTTGTTGTTAAAATCAAAAATATTGGAGAAAAACATATATAAAATTAGAAGGTAGATCACTAACCTGTGACCACTTTCAAAAGAACAAAATTTTATCTAAACATATATAGTCCATCATAACGAATCAAAAGCCAAAGAACTGAGGATGTTAGCTGCCATTAAAATAATTCATCTGTGCGTTTAAATATGAATGGTTTGTTCCCAAATGGTATTTTTCATTCAGATGAAGTATTATTCTAAATTGCAAAAATTTCATGATCACCAGCCCCTGGTATGATTATATTTTAAAGTAGCTTTAATCTAAATATTTTTTAACCTGCCATTTTCAGACCAAACTACCTATGTTTATTTTTAATTTAACTACGCTATACCAAATATGGCATAAGTTCAACATTTAAATTTGAGTGTTCTTCAAATTTCCAGTTATAAAAGTTGTTTTTCTTGTTCAGTAATGAGTCTGCGTTTGAGCCAAGCAGCTGCATACAAAGGCTTCCAGAGTTGCTCTTCACACACTTTTCAGTTAGCTGACTTTAAATTCCTTTAGGTATGGAAAAATCTGTTTTACTGCTTTAAAAGGAGAGGTCAGTATAATGTCAGCCAATAGACAGAATCCTTATATACACAATTATTTTTGATGTTTTGCATTTTTAATATTCATGGGTTTAATATATTTAGTTTGATAAGAGCCTAAACATAGGGAAATTCAAAAATTTCTCTCATTTATTATGACAGCTATTGCTAATCTCTTTACCTGCCATTTTTAAACAAATTCTGATCAAATTAAAGAACTTTAAAATACATACAGTTCCCACATGACTTTCCTCCTAAAAATAACCTTATAGAACTCCAAATATACTGCGAGTTTTAAACCAGATGCTGTCTTTCAGCATGTTCTTTTCAGTAAGGGGACACAAGTGCCTGCCAAGGCCAAATTTTCACAGTTATGTAGGCAGTTAAAAACACCTTGAGGAGCAGATGGCAGGCTGCGTGCATAAGCAGACATGGGTCCACTACTGCTAGCAACGGTGACAATAGGAGTAAAGGACACATGGATATAGCCTGATTATTTCCTTTTGCCTATATGGATCTTCAGTGGCCTAAATACCTTCTAAATCCACTACCAAAGGATGTGTTGCTGAATTGGAACTGGACGTACCTCTTAACTATCAGTACTCAAATATTTACCAAAGATCAGTCAAAAAGCACCATTCACTAAATCTATTTGTAAATATACAACCAGGGATATATTTATTAAGTCTGTTCACTAAGCTGCTAATTTTGCTTAAAAAATAGCCCAAATTAATCTTTAAATGAGTTAACTAATCTAAAATATGGACTTGCCTGCTATAATGACAGTAATTACATATAATAGATTTTTTTCCTTTAATCATTAATATTCTGAGTGCATTTCTACGACACTCAAAAAGTGACTACAGTAGATGCTTGGTGAATTTTAAACTTAATAGACCTCACTAAGAAGAAATAAATGCCTAATGATAAAATTCACAGTGAATTATTTCAGAAGCTTCTCACCTAAATAAAAAAGATCAGAAAACAGATATTTCTGTTGTTTAAAACCGATAAATGATAAAACAATGAAATCAAGACAAGCGAGAAGAACAGTGTAATTGTAGAATTGTTGAAATACTCTTACCTAAAAATACATCTTCAGTTACCTTGAAAAAGTTCCTATTTATCCATAATAGGGTCAGAGCCTCCTACTTATTAATTATATTAAAAATTCCTTAATTATCTTTCACTCAATAATCCAAACAGTTTCAATGTCTAGCATGACATTTAGATAATGAACACAGCATTTTAATGGTATCAGTAATACCCATATGGATTTATTTAGCATGTGCTTAAATCTCTAATTTTCAGGGGGTCTTAGAACCTTAAAATCAGCAGGACCTATGTATTATCTATATCACTTAAATCAGAAGACAGTTTTCAAAGGGTAATAGCAGCTAAATTCTCATAACCAGTTTGTAAACCAGTAGATCTTATATTAAAATGTGAGGCGCCAGGTCCAAAGTCCATTTGCATTGACTCAAACTTGTGTTAAACATCATAAAATTTAGATCAGGCCGTTATACCCAATTATCTTCAGAAAACTGACCAAGCGTGGAAAGGATAAAAGCCCTAATTTCCTTAATGCATCATTCTTTTTTGTTCCCAAGAACTGCTTACCAGTAGTAATATTATGGGCACATTATACTTTGGTTAACCCATATGCAGTAAACTCTGTGATAATTAATATTTCAGATCGTAATTCTACATGTAAATCTGAAGTCATGCCCCATTGATTTAACTGTGACATTGAACACTTGCAAAGAGCTACCCTGGTGAAGAAGACTGCAAATCAGTGGGCTTGTTGATTTAAATAGTTTTGCATAGCATATGTCTAACAAATGTAGAATAAAAAAATAACCCTGGTAAAACTATTTTATTATTTTTCACATTTAAGTATAGAACAGTGTGATTTCTTTATCATTACTCTGTTTCATCCAGAATACCCGAGTACCTAATACATGAAAACCAGTAATTCTATTTTCTTCAAAGGACCTGTTTTGATATCACGGTGAGGACACAAAACAATGAAACTAGAAACATGACATTTCTCTCGTCAGCATAATGGTGAATTGTGGTCATTATCTTAGTTTTTAGCTTGATGAGAGTTATTTTATGCCAATAATCTGCTAAAGTTAAGAAAATCTATGCATGGTAAAAACATGATGCCTCTCACAGGTGTAATGCAGTCCCGATTTATAGATGAGGATCTGTAAATTTATAATATACATTTAAATTAGCATCTTATAGGCAAATATAACTCTAGCATCCCTTGTGCATCCTTTACATTTAACATTAATTTTAAAAATATTTCATATCAAGAAGTCCAATTGTATTTAAAACAATGTTGTAAAATATGGTGCTTTATAAAGTATAAAAATAACCCACAGTGTGATATTTTACAAGCAGTCAATACTTTTTCTGCAAGTTCCTTTGTTCCTCATTACAAAGGTCTTTTTCCAAACTGCATGAGTCATGGGACATAACCTAAATCTTTACTTCCATTTCTTGGGAATTAAAGCATTCTCTGCCATCGCCACCATGATGGACTGGTGATTGCTTTATTTACAGTGCAAACAGTCCTAAATCCTCAAACCATAAGATTGAATGAAAACATTTAAAATGTGGTTGGGGGAGATATTACTTATCGTGAGGAGGCAATGCCACTTCTAAACATATTAAAAACAGAGTAACTCCATGTTTTGTTTATCTGTCTTATATAATTAGTTGTATTAAGCAATTTTGCTTTCGTGAACATGAGTATGAAGGTGATGGGTGATGATAATTAAGGTCATAAAAGGCTTTCCATTTCCCTGCTGTCTTCTCATAGTTCAGACAAGTGTAACTGTCACACTTGCCACTCAAAGGTGTTTGACCAGTGATATTAATCTCTCTTGAGGAACAACAAGATTATTTATGATTATTTATTATTTGCTACACATCAACACTGGAATGCTACAAATATACCAGCTTTTCTGGTTTTGCCTGTACTCTTAATTACTGTGATGAGTTTTCTCTACAAATCAAATCCAAAGATGGGTGGCCTTCATTCCTGTCTTTTCCATGTTCTAGTATTTGTTGATAAGAAATGTAGACAAATGTTGGCTGGTATGGCATTTTGGTTGGAAGAGACTCTGGAAGACTGAGCAAGGCAACATTGAAGTCCCAGCGTGTCCCTAGATTTTGTATAAAAGCGGAAAGCTACATGAGGCTTCTTTATCTGCAAATTCAGGGGGCGTCAGATGAAAGCTTTTAAAAGCTGTACATTAAGACAAAAGGAATAAGAATGGAAAATAATATCACAGTAAGAACAAAAATAAAGTGTTAGCAAACTAGCTATTTCTACCCAAGATTCTTAGCAACTTCTCTATTCCCAACTGTTTTCTCTGTTGAGAAGCTCAGTTTTTCTCTAAAGCACAAACAACTTTTGAAGTGAAGTATCATCTTCATTTTACAGCTGCCAACTAGTATATTGATGCAAAAGTACAGGCCAGCTTGTTCCCCTGAGATAGAACCATTTTATAGACCAATATGCTGAATATTTATTACAGAGCTAAATTATTTTGTGGAAAGGCTTCACATTAACTCTTTATGTTAACACTTCATTTAGGAATAGCAGAAATCTACACCAGAGTGCAGATTCCAGCATGATAATTTATTTTAATCCCCATGCCAACTGTTTTAGGAAATTTTGTCTCAGCAGCTTTCTTGTCTGAAAATTAACATCACTGAGGTCAGTAATTGCTGGAGTAGCAGCAGGTTCCTGAATCTTAGGGTATCAAATGAAGGGTTTGCATGAAGGAGGAAATATATAATGAGAAAAATGAAATAAGATGGGTTTTTTTGTTTGCTTTTTGAGGAAAGCTTGTATCGTTTAAGCTAGTTTTGTCTATACAGTAATTCTGGAACATCAATTTGATGTCACAGAGCTCTCTGTTTAAAGACTGGCGCTGTGTGTTTGAAGATGTCTGAAGCTGTAGTCATTAATTTTAAGATTGCATTTGAAAAGATAAAGCTGGTGAAACTGAAGCTCTATTACTAGTTATGCAGAACACAGCCTGAGTCAGATGTGTACTCAAAACTTCATTTCAGCACTGTGGGTAGTGACAAATCTATGTGGGGGGTTTTTTGTTTGGTTTTTTTTTGATTGGTTGGTTGGATTTTTGTTTGTGTGTTTTTGCTGGTGGTGGTGGTGTGTGGGTTTGGTTTTTAACATATGTAACATTTCTACAGGATTCTCCTGCCTTTTTTTTTTTTTCTCGAGAAGACTGTTCTGACTCATCTCCTCCTCCTGCTCTGCTAGAGGTGGCCATCCCTCTGCCAGGCACTCACTGGAAAGCGACATAAAAAAAGGACAGATTTTTCAGCAGGACAGCTGTGAAAGGGGGTTGAAAAATCAAGTTTGCTAAGAAAGAAGCCTTTCTTTGCCCTCTGTCTTCTGTGGTACAAATCCGTTTACAGGAGGTATCAGCAAGAAACTGAAGGGATGGATAGACTGAGTTCCATTTCTGAGCTACTAATGGTGAAGAATTTTTTATTACCGTGCTTATACCCAGTTAAATATTTGAATCCCACTAATCCTCATTATTTCCATTAGAATGAAATTTGCTATTGCATGGTTTACCCTGTTGTTACTTATTCTTGTAAATTGAAACTAAATCACTTCATATTAAAAAAAAAACCCCAACCAAACAAAACACTAAGCAGAAGAGAAATGTTTCATTTATACAGGTCTGGAACAATGAAAATTCTGGTAAAAAATTAACTTTATACTGACTGTATCCATTTGTGCTATTATCTGTATTGCTATTCTTACTTTCATGACACTGCCAAGTCCTAAAATAAGACAGTAAAAAGCAATATGCTGGTTTATTGTCATTAGACTTTGAATTTCCAGAAGTGAAACCTCACTGTGTAGGGCATGTAATTCTTCGATTTTAACAGCAAGCTTGACTTTTATCTCAGGTAACTAAGTTCTAAAATGTCCAACCTTAAAGAAATCCTGTACTGGGTAATTAGCAAATCCAGCAAAACAAACAAACAAACAAAACACAACCAAACCAAACAAACAAATCACCACTGCAACAACAACAAAACCAGGAACTGAAACTCTCTCTTCTGGGTATCCATAGGAAAGGCACCACCGATACTCTACACTATGCACTAGGTAACAGTGTTGTTCCATGGTAGAATTATTTTAAAAAAACAGAGCTGTCAGGGAGAATTTGATTTAAAGGATACTGCTTAAATATTAAATATAAAATGTTTTAATCTGCTTCCGTAACAATAAATGGTTTTATTAGAGTGAACAGTAAACAGTAACAGTGAATGGTAAAGAGTGTCAACTGTGGAGACTAATTCAAGTACTAAGTCTTCTTATAATTTCTGAAAGGTGTGATTATATCACATTGGGATATATTCCATATCTTCTCTCTATATTTTATACATTTTACATAGAAAACATATATATAAAATATGTATTTTTGTGATTATATCCTAATGTTGGAATTTGAGATTCAGGCCTCATATTGTTCTTCACCCATGACCTAAAATAAATTCATTATTGTCCTGAAGAAGGCGGAGTTTGTAAAAATACACCATTCAATATTTCTCAGCTTTGTTGATTTCTAATCATTCGATGTTTTCTTTTAACTCTCAAGTATTACTTTTGAACTAAGCTACTTATATCTAGTTCACCATACTTTTTCCCTGACCAAGTGAATTTGAAGTAATCATACATATTTTACCACAGAAGATCCTATGAGAACATGAACTATTATTACATGAAGGAGGATAGTCAGTGCACTAAAAACACAACCATTTCTCAACGATGAATACTTCCAAAATGTAAACTTCTACCCTTTCTCACGAAAACCATCCCTGCAGCCTCTCCAGCCCAATACCAAACCCCTGCCACCTACACCCCATACAACACTGTACACACAAATCTCACTCGACAGTAAGAGGAATGCATGGCAGATGTTACTCTTATCATTTCATGTTCTGATGAAATGTTATTGAAAGTGATAGCAATTAGAGCATTGTAAAAAGTAAACTAGAAAATTAGCCAGTATAGATTTATCTTCTTGGTTAGACCCATGCACTAACCTAAGTTCTTATTAAATTTTCTGGGACTTCTTACATGTAACTGCAAGTGAGAAAAGAAAAATCAGGATGTTACTATATCCATACATATCATGTGAAAAAGGAGACAGATGAGTTGAAACAAGTTTTCACCTAGGTTATGCTGTTTGCTTCCTATATCTTTTGCCTATTTGTTGGGTTTTTAGCCTTTCTCATACTTTGGAACAGAGACCTTCTTCAGTGTTCATATGTTATCTGCTTTACAATGCACATGACTAAACTGCAAGCATGAAACTTAAGCTAAAATCTTAATGCCTTAGCCAAAAGGATACTAATGTTTAAGAAATCTGTATGTACAAAATGGGGCAAACCTATAGACATTGTGTTCATGATGCAGAGTGAAATAAGGAAACCAATAATTTTTTAATCTCTTTTTTTGTGTCTTCTATGATTAGATTGCTACAACTCATGGGGCCATCCTCTGCCTTCCAGGTTCAATATATAGTCCCAAAGAAAGTCAGAAAAAAACAATGGGCAACGATCAGCAAATACAAGCAGGCAGGCAATTCAATAAGAGCATACATAGTTTTTGTGAACTCACTTCAACACAAACTCAGAGCTTCGAGGTTCTTTGAGATGCCTGAAAAGAGAAGAACTGCAGCAGATTGATGCTGTAATCCACAGTCACCTGAGATGTGTCAGGCATTTAAGAAATGCAACCCCTGACCAAAAGAGGTAATCCTTATTTCCCAGATGTCATGGGAAAAAAAGCAATAAGGAAGAAAAAATTATGCTCTTATGAACTCAGGAAAAACAAATGAACAAGTAGGGTAATTTATTTTCTGTTGATTACTGAGTGTAACGTCCATGTTTTGATTTCTGACCCTCAAAGAGAGGCATAGAAAAGACTGGCACATCTTACAGTCTTAGTATAAAATGTAGCATATACCATTATGCACATATTTTTATAGATATATTTCCTTGTAAATAACTGTAGACTAATACTGGTGCTATCTTGCTCGGAAAATGAAAAATCTCACCGGGGCTGCAATTCAGACTCTTATTTAAGAGCAAGCCCTAGTGCCTGTCTGTGGTGTTCACAGGTGCATTTAGTGGCCAGCTTTGACCACTGATTTGAATGCAAACAGAACAGCACCATTCTTTACTAGCAGCCCCTGTGCTACGCTGGCAGTTAATTTTCCAGCAGACATACCTAAGTAAAATAAAAGGATCTGTATTGCCCCTGACACAGTTCAAATTATCAATTGGGTGGATTTTAGCCCCAAACAATTTTCTGCGAAGAGAAGAAACTATCCACAAGGCTTAAAACATTTCAAAAGTCATTGAGGCTGTATCTTACAAAATTTTCATGTGAAATGTGCCATCACACATTTTGTTTAGATTAACATTGGTATAAATTGCAAAATAGCAGAGACAGTAATGTATAATTTGTATTTATGCTTATTTAATTTATTTAAAAACACTGAAGTTTAGGGGATAGAACTAGTGTGGGTGGAAAAGCAAATTACCTGAGATGGAAAAAAAAATATTCAGCATTTAAAATGTTAAAGAAAAAAAGACAGAACACATTGGTGCTTATTATTTTGAGGTAAGATATGATTTCAAAGGAAACATCAAAATACCTCTATGGGCTAGTATGCTAAGGTAAGAAGACAGCTGCTCTTGATTTCTAATGCCTGAAGTCAGGTCAGGAATACCAGCTGTGATAAATTGTAAAGCAAGTATGTATAGTTTGACAAGCCAAGCAAGGATTTGCTTTCTGGAGTGTTTTAAATCTTTTGTTCTTTAGTTCTGTCCCTCAAAATCTCAAAGTTAGCTAAACAGAGCCCAAGATCAGGCATGAGGATTGTAGCAACACCAGAGCTTGTGCTGCACTTTGTGTGCACGTTATTCTCATCTTAAATCTTTTGCTGCTGAAGCTAAGCAGAAACTGTTGAACACCATAATCCTGATTAGGGAGGAGGAATATGAATGCAGCTCAGCAGTAACACTATATTACCAGTAACTAAAACATGCTTTCCTCTCAAAAATGTTTTTAGTATCTACAGATAGATTACAATAATTACAGTCTATTAGGATTCTTTTATTATTTAAATCTTGCACTATGATAAAAAAATAGAGTCATTAAATGTAATTATGAAGAATTTAGATAAAGAAATTATTTTGAAGATATGTGTTTCTGAGAACAAAACCAGTAGTTTATCTGGGTATTTTCCATATAAAAAGAAAGCATTTGTTTTATTACTATATTTACTCATGTAAATTTACCCTCAGTATTGCCAGTATAATTTTTAATTCTGTTCTGTAGTGTAATGGTATCGTTTCCTTTTGAAAGGATAATATATTAGGAAAGATGGCTTCTAAAAACTTTAAGGTTTTCAAAATACACATATGGTTGCACTTGAAAAAAAAATCTGATCTTCTTGTGGGAGATGTATAGAACTTTGAAAAGCATCAAATGTAGACAGAATTCCTAATTTTAGCAGCAGGGTTTTGTCGCTGAGCGTGGTCATCATTTTTTAAATAACCTCCGTAACCTCCTTTCTCATATACATGCTTTTGAAAATTTACTCATAGATCTACAGGAAAAGCAAAGTTCTCTGCAGTTAGTCAGCTTTTATGACACATTGGTGTTTTTACAACATAGGGTTTAAAAAAATCAATATCTTAAGGTGGTTTAGAACCGTAACACTTGGGCTAAACCCTGGACTTTTTAAGTCAGTGACAGATAACATATTGTTCATTTAATGGTACCAGAATTTGACTCAAGTTTGAGGAGATGTTCTAGGCCTCTATATTTTTAATCTCAAAATACGAGTAATAAAGCGTATCCAGATTGCTAGCCAAGAAATGAAGCAACTTTGGGAAGATGGAAATAAGTCATTCCCTTCTCTCACCTATTGCTTTGTCTTAAAGTGTTGAAGCCCTGTTCTGTGCAAAATAATTTTAAAAATGAATGCAGCTTCTGTTTGGTGTTCACTTCATTCACTTATGTATTTATCATTCTTTCTTGTGCAATGCAAACAACAGAATATTTTTAAAGGTCATTGTTTAATGACAGTGTGCATGCATAGCTCTGGTAAAACACTTAAAATATTTTATATATTATTATTGCAGTTGGAAAACCTTGAAAATCATACTGAAAAGGCTGTAAAGTACTGGAACCTGAAATACATTTGTGAAATACTGTTTCTTGTAGAGTCAGGTCTTCTTGTTTCTGTACCTTATTCACTCTCTAAGTACCTGTGAAGAGGACTATAGTAGACTGAGGAAAGCACTGAACAGTCCTGGCTACACAAACCTTCCCGTCTTACATATGCTGACTTTACTTTCCATTTAAAATAAAATCGATTATCCAGGAACATTTAGGTATTTACTTCTGGAAGGCTTCAGTGAACTTGCTTAGACATTAAAGAGATATAAAACTTTCCCTTGTGTGGTTAGGAAGAAATTCCTGGAGGCTGAGCTCAGTGTAAATCAGGACTAAAGGTGGTTTATTAGCGGGGCTGGTGTAAGTGAGGCATGTGGCCACTGATTTCAATAGCTGACATAGGGAAAAAAACTTTTGCCTTCCCTAGATGAGCACTTCTGCTTCAATCAGCAGAAATTATGTATGTGCTTATTATTACATTTAGATTTGTAGTGCTTAAATCCATGCATGTAAGCACATTTGGAAACTCCTTGTGGCAACACAACATTTTACCACCTTTCTCTTTCAATGCTGTTTCGGTTGTGTTACTTCGATTGCTTTATTAAAGATCAGTCATTCTTAATCAACTGTATTTATATGATTATTTAAATGATACCTAGTTATGCAATTAGTAAAAGTGTTTAGTCATCATCTGTTTTGAATATTGAATTACAATTTGAAAACTGAACTTGTTTATATTATAGATATTTAAACATCTTTCTCAAGTTCATGTCCCCCATTTTTTCTGGTTCTGCTAAACCATGGAAAAAATGACAAAAATGAACATACTTCTTGAGGAAGTTTGGATGAAAATATATCTACAAACATAGTAAACAAACAGAATAGGACTGGACCATGACACTTGGATATATATTGTACTTCCCACCTAGACACCATAATTCAAAATCATGATGCAGAAACTCCTGCCAAACTGATTTTGTTTCAGAACTGCATAGAAGGGCCCTTATAATGACTCAAAAATTAAAGTCTAAATATTTTGATGAGGATAGTTTCATTACATTAGGCACAGTTTAACTTATTCTACTCAGTGTAAATGAGACTAGGATAGGATAAGATGAACCCACTCTATTTCCACTGTTTATTACAGTCTTGATTCTGATAAAATACTTAGCATTGATCACTGGAGATGTTGAAAAGCACACAAAGGAATACAGGCAGTGGAAGCTAAATGATTAGGAGTTTTTCTGCAAATGTATTACATTTCAGAGGTTAAATGGGTAAGTGAAAAATATGTACTGAATATTCACCTTTGAGAGTAGATAGCAAATTTGGTTCTCGATGTAAGCATGTCCGAAAATCATTCTGTTTTCACAGCTGCATGCCACTGCACACCATTTTAACTTTGCATTTTGGCACTGGGAAGGAACAGAAGGTTAAAACGTGTGGAACAAAGAGATTCTCTCACCTCCTTGCCAATACTGGAATTGAAAGAGGCCTCACAGGGGCTGGACTGTGAATTTAATTAAACATCCTTTTAAAGGGGATCCTAAGAGGGAAGAATTTCCTTTCTATTCCTGTGACAACTTCTTAGAGTACAGTCATTAAATGCTGGCTGGGAGACAAAGGAAGTTGGGAATGAGTGGACACGTGTAGTTCCATTCTTACTGCTTGCTGACCACAACATCCAACCCAGAGAAGGAAAAGATGAAAAAAAAGTAATTCGGTGGTGGTATAACCCAGTTACAAATCACTATTTCCCAGAACTTGGAAGGAGATCGGAATAATTCATATTCAGAGCTCTTCTTGGGACTCCTTCTACAATGGTGCAGTCCAAGCTGCTGTGCTTTACAACTGGGATGAAAGTCTCAGTCTAGCCCTAATTTATCATTAATGAATTATTGACAATCTGACAGTAAAGAAGTCACTACTGTTTCTGAAATGGTCCTTATTCTATAGGAAGAATTGTCAAGGTCTTATAAAGATTAGCACACAAATGTAAGATAAAAATGACTTTGTCTTTTCTGCTGTTCAAAAGTCCAGCTGACAAAATAATTGCTTCTTTTCAACTTTATTTCCAGCAGTATTTTCTGACTCAACTTGACCATTCCCCTTCTTATATGGAAGTAATTCTGTAAAGGGAAGTCACTGAACCAGAAAACATATATTTCATCTCTCTGATTTCTAGTATTCACGACCAATTGAATGCTTATAGAAGTCAGTGAAAAATAATCCCATTTGATTCACTCCTCATTTTAAGTTATTTACAACACAGACTATGCTGACTAGCACTTTCTTGTGCTGTGTGAAAGTATTAGGTTTTGACTCACAAAGATAGCTGTGGTAAAAAAGCGGTAAATGTTACTGAAAATGTGTGCCTTTGCTCCCTTTCTGAAGAGGAATAAAGAATTTAGTTCACATCAGAAGCAATACAAAGAATATTATTCCAATCCATTTTTTATTTGATCATAAACTAAGATCTTGAAAGAAGAGTCTCATGTGTAAACTGCTCTCCCCACAAGACATTAAATTTTTGCAAAATCCACTGCAAAGAACACTATTTGAAATATTTGTTTTTCTATGCTTACTCTCATTTGTTCAGAATACTGACTTTCGAACTTTTTTCTGGGTCACATAGTATATCTTTTCAAAAGCAAATCTGATCTTCCTCTGTGTGCAAATCTAATGTACATGAAGTCAAATTCTGTGGCATCAGTAAGGGCCAGGCATCAGCTGGGAAAGGGAAATTAGCCCTAGATTCTGATGCTGATGTTCTGGCTTACATAGATTTCTCATTCAACTCGAAGAGTGATTGCAAACAGAGCAGAGTGGCTTAGAGAAGTACAACTATGAATAAAACCAAGATCTAAACATGACAGACATCTGAACAAATTAACTTCACAACATTGGCACAAAGATACAGGAATGTATGGAAATGTTTTCCAGGAACTCTTAAAAGGTAGAGACAGAAGGCAAAATCATCGCTGCATTAACTTCTATATTGTTGTAGGCAGCCTGCCTTAAGACAAGTTTTAGGATCAGAACATATTCATATTCATTCCAGAATACATTTTTAAAATTATCCTCTTCTATGTTATCCCTTCCATTTCTTCTTTCCCAGACATACCAAACCAGAAAGCCTGATTCTGACATTGTGCAAAGAAAGTTGTTTATGGTTTTGGTTGTTTGTTTGGAGTTTTTTTTGGTTGGTTGGGTTTTTTTGATTGTTTTGTTTATTTTTTTAAATTTGGAAAGAAGCATCCTGTGTTCAGTTAATACACAGAGGCTGTAAGAAATTATGAACCTAGCCCACAGCATCTTTTTAAAAAGCGATTTAAGTCAGGAGATCTTTGCTGTAATTTTCTGATATACAGTCACAGTTGGAGAGATTGAAGTTGCAGAGAAGCTCATGATGAATATTTTTTAATTCAATCATCTTCTTCTGTATATATTGATATATTTTCTTTGAAATTTATCATTCTGTATCTTTCCTCAGAACTATTTTGATGTTCTGCATGTTTTGTATGGGTAACTGCGTTTATCAGTCTTGTTCATTTTGTAATATGTTTTTCTAGAAATTGTAGAATTGAAACCTTTAACATACCCATAAGAAACCAAGATTTGGGAAAATATTTGTAAGGAGTTGGCAGTAATGATCACGGTAAACCACAAACCAAGATATTAAAGCAAATATGAATGAGAGTAATGAGAACATGGAAAACCTGCCCAAAAAGCCAATGTTTAACATTCAGAACTCATAAACTCAAGTAGGAGCTTAAATAGAATTCCACAGTATTTATTACTTTGTCTTGAATTGCATTTTTTATGTAGTTTTAAAACAGCAACAATAATGGGCCAATATGTTTCCTTTGCAACTGAAAGCCATTCGCTGAATGACATCAGTGTACATCAGATGAAGATCTGTCTGTTATCTTAAAGTAGTCTAAACAGTTAATCCTAGGCATTCTCAATGCAAAGACATTTACAGTTTTGGTTGTGGGTTGGTTTTTCTTCTTCCTGTGTTCTGCTTGGTTTTGTGTCTTTCAGATATGGATGGTCCAAACCAACCTACTTATAAGATTTTTATAAGATTTTAAGATCTGTTTATATTTGCATTGTGAAGCAGCATCCTTTTCATTTACCCTGTACACACACATTATTAAGAGTAGCATTAGTGATTTCAGCAAAGCTGATGTACATTTTCATGTAAAAATCTTCTAGTAGTGGCAAATAATACCTTTTTGTGGTCCCTGCCTGTCTGCATGCTGTTTTCACACAGGATGAAGTGGAAAATTATTCTTGTGAAATCCTTAATTTACTATGATTACCATTAAACTTCCAGAACTTGTCTTCTCACTGTTAGTGATACCTTATTCATCAACTGAAACTTGTTTCTAAGGGAACCTGTCAGGACTTTTTCTTTCATTGACTAGCACAATTAGATTTATTTGAACGAAGGACAGACGTAGTCATTTTGTTCCCCAAGCCACTATGTGATGACTATTTTTGAAAACATTAGTTGTTACAGCCTGTTGCCTGAAAGACACATTCTACGCTCTCTCATTTTTTTCTTATTGCTATCATTCCTAATCTAAAATAAAACCATTTTAGACTGAAAGTGTGTGGATGGGTTTTGTGCATGAAGAAACAAAAATCCAAGTATTTTTGCACCATGTGCAGAGCAATTGCCTGGTGATACTGGCTTCTAACTGAGACTTAGTCAAAACCCTTTTACTGCTTACCAATAGCAAAAAAATATATATGTTGAAAACAGCAAAAAAATTCAAAAACCTTTCAGATCAGGAATGCTTGGATTATTTTTTCTTTTGTACAAAATTATTTATCAGCAATTTTTTTTTAATTTAGTCAGAAGCATTAGGCAAAATATTTCAGATAATGGAAAAAGGAGTAAGAATTAAAGGCCAAAGCATAAGTTTTGCTTTCAATCTTTTTAACTTCTTTTTTTTTTGTTTTGAGGATAAATAATTGGCTATTCATACACATAAGGAAAAGAACCTGTGATAAGAACACTTAAAGAAAAAATATAGAAAATGTAGACACTTGGATTGGTTCAGTTTGTGACAGGTAAATTTTAGATGTGATTTTGTGCTAATGCTAACAGCATTTGAGAAGTTGTGCAAAAGCATAACTACACAGCCACAAATACTGACATACTGATAATTTTCTCTCACTTATACTCAATTATATGACACTGAGGAAAAAGATCACCTTAAATCTGAGATTATTCTTTTTGGAATAACTGTGACAGTTGTAATGCCAAAATAAGCCAGAGGTAGAGTTGCATAGAAATGCTCTTCACAGAGAGATAAAGCCTGTTCTTCAATTATTTTTTGATTTCTCTTTTTTCCAAGATTTACTACATAGAGAGCTATAATTGCTAACATCTTGGTTATGAAAGCAAAATAAATTATCTACAGCTGTGTAAATAACAGTGACTGAACCAAAAAATTAGGAGGAAAGTCCAGTTTGGGTCAAGCAGAAATGGAAATTTAAAAAATCTGGATTAATTTAAACAAGCCAAAAATATTTCCGTGAGCTTGATGGAAACACTATTTCGTTTAAAAAACAAAATGAAACAAAAAACAACTTCTTTATAAATTCCTATCTATGTTCAAATTTAACCAAAATTGTATAGGCATGGTCCTATTTGCCAAAAAAAAAATAAAAAAAAAACCCCTCTGTTGCAGAATTTTTTTTTCTGGCCATTTTGAATCATGCTTTAGCGAAAGCACATTTTTTGCACAAAAACTTATATTGTATTCCTTCACAAATAGGAATTTCTGTCTTCCTATGGAATAATGTAATTCCAAACATCATCTGCCTCCTGTCAGAATGAATTTCCCTCGACAATTAGACATTGCCACAATTACCCGTTATGTTGCCATTTCAGTTTCTTTTGAACTGTAGGATGCAGCCAGTTGCTACAACTGTTTCCAAATCATCAGATAGTTTTCTTGCTAAATGTGGTCCATGGAGGGCAGGAACCAATTACCCTGGTTCAGGGATCCTGCGTGTATCTGCATCACAGGACCGTCAGGTGTGGATTCATTGCGTTGCTCAGCATCACATGCAAAAGGCATACACAAATCAGGGAGCTGAAATGACAGGGCTAAAATGTAAATACCCTGGTTGCAATGGTGGTTATAAAAAAGAGAATTTACGGCCCATAGGAAGATATCCTTCAAGTTCCCTACAATGCGCCCTAGCCCACGTGAGACAGATGAACGGGATGGACACAGTGCAACCCCGGGCTGTGTCCACCCTGCCTCTAATGGTCTAAATAGAGAGAAAAGCCTTTGTGTGCTCAGCAATGGGTACTGCTAAGAGATCTCAGAGGGCATAAATCTAATATTAGTAAACTCAGAATGATGACCGAATAAAACCTTCTGGGGGATAAAAAAAATCTTGTGACGGTGGTCCTAAGGAGAGCAGAGAATATTAAAGTAACCTCAAAGTCTTGGGCTTAAAACCTAATGTATGGACTCTGCACAGGCTCAGGAGCTAAAAACCTTCTGCATCCAAGCACGTGGGACCTACTCATAGAAGGTGAATGAAGGTTCTCTGCAGGGGAAGCCACGATGAACCTGAGACACAGGAATTTTATGTTGTCTGTGATGGAATCAGAGTCCTAGTCCCTACCCTGTTGACTGAATCACATGACTTTGATCCTCTCCAAAACTGGTAGCTATTTTTATACAGAAAATAAAGTATCCATTTCCCTTCCAAATAACTCCACTATTAATTACTTAATTTTTTTTTTCTTACACACAATCTTTCCAATTTACTCTAAAAATCTGTCATTTATGCTTCTTCTCTATTTTTTGTAAAAATTGTAAACTAGCGCCTGATATCACAGAAGCACGAGGTATTTAAGGAAACAGAAGAGTTCTGATAGAAATGTCACCAAGTTTTGTTTAAGTCACTTTTGCTAAACTTTTACTACAATTTGTGTTTCTTTATCCAAGCCCCAGCACATACGAAAAGGATAATAAATCTAACCATAATACTAAATACAGGTGTTCCTTACAGGCACTCAGAATGTCAGTTAATTTTTGCAAATTGTACTTATTCATAGAATTTCCACAATACGCTGTTTTATCTGCAATTTTGCACCCAGGAGAAAAATAAACCTAATTTAACAAGCATGTTTGATCCTCTAGAGTACTTGTGCCATGGTAGGTTAATCACAAATATATTTGCATTCTCCTGTATAAGTTTATGATATTGTATCAGACTTTTCCTTTACAATTAATGAGCTAAATATTTCCAAGAGAAAACACGCAGAATTTTATCATATCATCTAATGATGTCTCTGTGGCCTACATATGATATCTTTGAATTAGTCAGTCTTTGTTCAATAAGATCAGTCTGATAAGAGTGGACAATACATTTGAGGCAAAGAATACACTGAGGGACAGTTCCTCAAAACTGCGGACTATATATATGAATAACTTTGAGTTTGTATTAGCCAATTATCCATGTAAGGGAAGTGTTTTATAACAACTAGATAAAATTGTCATTTTCAGTAGAATGAACATTTAATGACATTGAACAAAAGTGTTTGCCTTTTTAATAGATTTGTTCTTTAGATTATTCCTTATATATATGTATATATATAGAAATTATCGTGAAAAGCATGGCATCGCACTTAATAATCTCCTTCTAAATGCCTGCAATACTGCATTCACGTTCAGTCTTGGAAACACTTCTTTTATAACGACATTTCTTTGCCTTGTGTTGAAGTAAAAGACTAAAGGGCACATTTGGTCTGGTTTTTTGGAGTTATTAGATTATTTCATTCTTCTATCTTAAACTGTACTGAGGTGGTCACCAGGGTTTTATATACGGTAGTATGAACCTGCCTTTGTAATCAAGAACAGAATCGTATGCTGCATACTACATACCAGAAGCTGTCTTTGAAAACAAATATTATCAATATTAAGAGCTGATGGAATTCTACGTGGTATGAGGCAACGTGGGCAACTTAACACATCACAACATCAACAATGAAAACCACATATATCATATTGTAGATTTGATCTTTTCCCTTCTGGACATTTTGAGTCCTGGAGCAAGATTTATACATAAGCTACTAAAGTAGGTAAAATTCAAAATATCTGTGACTCATTTGGAATCAATGTTTCCTGTTGAAATTAACTGTACAAAATCCAGCTCATGTCCAATATTCTTACACAAAATTCTGGAATTAAGTTTTTATATTCACATTTCTGTTGACACCTATGTTTTTTATTTAATGGTTGTTATCATTCAGTTCCCCAGAAACAGTAACTAAATGACTGTCCCTCCTTCTCTCCCTTCAAGCTACCAAAAATTTCTCGTATTTAGTCTAGATTTTTGTTTTTATTTCCACGACAGGATATTTTTCAGTCTTTTAGCAGTCTGCAAAAATGGGATTTTTATTATAGAAAACAGTGCTTACTTTGAATAGTTTATTTTATAATAGAAATGCCTTTTACTTTAGCCCCAAAATTCCACCCCCTGATTTATGCCAAACAGCTTATCTACCTGTTGGAAAATGCTTTGTGGGGAGAGAGAGGTAACAGATCTCCTACTGCAGCTTTAGAGTTACGATTGTGTAGACGTCTATCCACAAATGATGCTTTTATAGCTGAGTCTTGATGGCTTGCTGTGCACTACAGAAAAGGCATGAATATTTCCACTTTTTTAAGCAGGTATGTGAAACAGGCAGTAGACAGACCAGGGAGGGCCAGGAAAACAAAGGACATAGGAAAACACATGGGACTTCAGGACACTGAGAAGCCTGGATGGCTAACCAGACTTCATTTGGGCTTTTAATTACATTTTCTGTGTCTGCTTGACATATTTTCAAAATTTGCTGCTGCATCCCTAAGGTCCTCTTTATGTTTTGTTGGACTGCCTTCTTGCCTTTATACAGAGAATACATGGGGTGGGTTTGTTGTTGTTGTTGGTTTTGTTTGTTTGGTTGTTTTTTTAAATGACGTTTTTAAAATCTATTATATAGTGTACATTATTTATCTAAAACATACAATAATCTGTTAAGCTATCCTTAAGGACTCAACATGTGTTTACTAAACCTAATGAATAATTTGAAACTTAGATATGATGTGACAAAACCAAAAAACAGCAGTAAATTGAAGAATGAAGTTGGGGTAACAGGATTTTAGCTGCTTATGTATAGAAGTAAATTCACATATTGAAAAAATAAGTGTTGTGCAACAGAGCACCAAGAAAAAGGCTTTTCACTGCATTGCAATTCTCTTTTTGTTATTGTTTTCCTCCTCTCACCTTCAAAGAGTTATAAGGGAAGCTGCCACACGTTTCTACCATATGTCTTGTTCTGTTCTGCCTTAATTCAGTGGATAACGCATCAGCTCATCTTCATTTTTACCGTGTTTGTACATCAACAACAATATATGGAAAGTAGGTTTATGAATGTTCTGACTTTCACAGTATTATTAATGCCACTGGCTTCACATTTCTGTAGCTAGTAGATGAGCCCTAAAATTGCTGAGAAATATGGGCACTGGTAGTTTCAACACACAGCAGTTTGTTATGGGAACACATTCTCTTCAGTGCTGTATCTAAATTCTTCAGATCAATATGTGATTTGTGGTTCTTCAAATACTCAATTATCTCAGGTTTTGAAGATCTTGCCTGAAGATAGCAGAAAGAGTATTGATTTGTCTTTAATATAATACTTTTTGAAAGTGGTGCTTGAAACAATTTCAACTTTAAATGTCATGTTTTCCTATAATTATTTTGATCAAATAAGTATAGCATTTGATCGTTATAGGCATGGGTAATTTTGCCAGATTTTACAGAAAATATTGCAGGATCTTTGAAGAAAATACTTGTTTAATCCTTTCTATTTTCTCCCTTGCTTACAATGTAAGACAAGTGATAGTTATAGTACAATGATCTAATGTAGCCCTAACACACTGATACATTTTGAACTTTTGTGTTGTATGTTTAACTCCAGCAAAGATTAGAGTGATGAAACACTACAGAGCACAGTCAATAGAGGACACTAAAAGCTGGGCATTAAATCACTGATACCAGTTAAATATATGGCAGGTTTTATTGTTTCCTTTTTGAGAAAGAGAAATACTACAAATGCTGCAGTAACTGGAAGCATACATGCTGTGATAAATAGCTATTTTTCAGTTCTGCTTACCCCATGACAAGTGCAGTCAAAAATACTCTGAAAGAGTTTCTTTAAAATTATTTGGGAGATGGGGGATCAGAAGATGAAATGGTATTTCATCACTCCTGTCTTCAAATACAGCAGGAGCAAACATGACTGTAATTACGATCTCTTTAAATAAAACTTAATTCACCTTACACTGGTTTGTGTGTAGAAGTCTGCTGCTATTTTTAAAGATCTCTTCCCTTAGATTTTTTACTTTTATTCCTAGTTGGAAAAATCAATGAAAGTTTTTAAAGAGCCAGGTCAGTGACACTTGGACTATGTTTTCTGCAGTGACCTGCTGCTCTCGAACTGGTCTGTGACACAGGAGTCTCATGGCCATGGTATATTATGTGAACTGTATATAGTCAGGTTTAGGGATCTTGCAAACGAAGTTTCGCAGAACAGCTTGTCCATTCTAGACAACAAAAACTTAATTAGCTCAAATAACCCAGTTTTTACAAATGGAAATAAATTTGTGTTGGACTAAAAGAGGCAATCCTTAGCAAAATACAACCTGTAACGGTATCCCACTCAATGCTATCATACTTCAACTAAAAGATCTTATCTGAAGAAAGTAAGATTCCTACCTCATTTGTTTTATTTATATAATACAGCATGCAAGTGAACGCTTGCCCCAATCATACTTTGTACTGAAGTAATAGCCACTTAAGTATGTGGATAAGACCACTAAAATTACGAAAGAGGATTAACATTATTTAACACTATAAACTATTTTCCTTGGAGGAAACTCTCTTCAGCCACTTTTTTGGATGGAGTTGTGTCTTCCTGCAGGTCTCAGAGAAAAACTGGAAATGACAGCATTTTGTTCCCGCTCAGCTGGAGATGAGCCAGCACAAGGTTGGAGATGTAGAAGGATCCTTCACTGCCTTGGAAAGTGCTGCCAGTAAAGATGCAGGCAAAACAGCAAAGCAGGAAAATGTTTCACCTATGACCTACTCAGTTTTGGCCTCTATTCAGGAAAACACTTAAGCACACATTTCCTGCTCCTTATTATGTTCCACTAGAACTTAAGCACGTGCTTAAGTGTCATCTGGTGCAGGAATGCTTTATTGAGCAAACCCGTCAGAGAAACAGACTTTCCTTCCACCACCCTGCTCCTTCCTGCCTGGTGCCCGTCAGCACAGCTGCAGGGACGGAGTTCAACTCAACACGCCAGCAATTACCTGCACCTGAGGATCACCGGATCAGACAACCCAAAAAACATGTTTCCCACAGTTTTGCTTAATGACTGTGCAACCTACTCAGGGCTTAATGAGGTAAAAGAGAAAAGCTGTTGGGAGCTTCTGCTTATTTTATACCAACAATTAACTTCCATGGTTCTTGGTCTATGGGAATGGGTTGAATCTTACGGATTTTAAGGTGTCCTCATTTGGCAGTAATGACAGAAATTTCATCCATGCTATTAGATTATTTTCATAGCAAACAGAGGTTATTTGCAAACATACTCCTTCCTGCTTCGCATCTTCTGTTCTTAAAATCTCAACTGAATGCATATTGAGCTAAACACCATATATTCCACATTACTACGCATTTCTGTCCTGTTTGTTTGTATGCAATGTTATGAAGCCAGGGAAGCTGCACCGCTACTCTTTGCTGGAGGGCTAGTTCCACTGGAGATGCTAAAATGATTTAACTACTATATATATAATTCATTGAAATATTTTAATGGTCAAAGAGAAATGGGAAAATGGGCTGTACAGCCTAGCTGCACTGAGTGTAAGGACGTTACTTTTTCTCTTTGTCCATTTTTGTCTCCATGTTTTTTTTCTATGCACACAAAGATTGTTGTAGGAAGAATCTGATTCCTTCTGTCCGTAATAAAATCTTTATTAAATAAGCACTGGGATAAGGCTAAATTAATCATGAGCAGCTAGCTCCACCAATGCACTTACGTGCCACAGCCCCGAAAACTGCTGCACATAACAGTTAGGCATCTGCTCCCTGTAGCTGCTCCATGCCCTGAGCAAGATGCCCAGGCTCCTTTTTTATGGAAGCAGTTGGACCTTTTGGAGTAAAGCTCATAACAGGTTGACTGCTGAGGGGGAACAGGCTAATGTTAGTGGTGAGAAATTGCTGGAGACAGAAAAATGAATCTTAACCCAGGTCCTTCTCCGAGATCAGGGAGAAACTGATGGAGTAATGGATAACAACTATGGCACGCAGGGTGGAACACATCTGTAAACCATCCATCACAGGAGGGATTTGCATGACATCTGCCTGAGAGTGTCTTGTACAAAGAGTGTGGTAGATAAATAAAAAAAAAAAACCCACAACCTTTCCTCACTGTCTGCTGCAGAGCCTGTGCACAGCCTCACTCATCTAGGATGCAGCAAAGGGAGGAAAAGCAGTTGTCCTGCAACTAGGTTGTAAGATGGGCTGACATAGTAACCTAAATTCTACATTTGCTCATGTAAAAAAATAAGAACAATGATTACATTTACCTCAGATGATAACTAAATGCAAATTATTGTTTTTCTAAGCATTGCACTCGTCATACCATAAAACAAAACCAAACCTGATTTTACCTTCCTGTCAGCTCTCTCCAATAAACACCTAGTTCTGCTCAACTATTCAACTTTCATACATTTTTGGGGCTTTGTCTTAATTGCAAATTAAATTGAAGTATTTCAATCATCAGTCCTTGAACAACACAGACAATAAAATGCATACCAAAATTCATATTCATATCACTTGGAATTAACAGACCAAGTATTAATTACCAATTTCTGTGTAGATGTATACTTGTATATATATACACCTATTTACCTACATACATTTCTATATATAGATGTGTATGTATCTATAGCATGACTACCTGGTCTTAACACACTTAACTGCAAACAGAAATTCACACTAAATCAATATTATCAAATTAAATCAAACACATTCATTAAATACGCTAATACAAAAGCAGTCACAGATCAACAAAAATGCATTTTGCTTTCATTTTAATATATAAAGTTTATTTTTACTTCAATATAAACTATGTATACAACTAGGATGAGAAAACAGAGCCATGGTTTTAAGCCAGTGATCCAGCTAAGACTATGGGTGAATTGAGTTTGTGGTGAGGTCCTGCAAAAAAAATTAAATTTAAGTGCTTAATTTTAAGCGCTTGCTAAAATAGTTTACAAAGTAGGAACTGAAATCATGCTTTCATCTGTCTTCTTTTTTAAAATTATTAGATTTTATTTAAATTCAACAAATTTATAATATTTAGAAATCAAGTAGTTGTGCAAACTTAAAGACATGACCTTACTGAAAATCAAATATTTCAGAAAGTTGGGGGTTTTTTTAGAAGGATTTCAGAGAGTCTGAATCATTTCTGTGCAAACAAGAAAATTTTCATGTTAGTAATCTTATTTTACTCAATGGAAATGTTTGTGTTAGAGTAATGTGGTAAGTATTTGTGGAATTACATCTACTATTGCAGTGTTCTGTATTTTTGGCACCATGGACATTGATGTAAAATATTAAACACTGAACATAATACCAGATGTGAAGAGTACTGAAAATAAGATCTAGATGTTTCATTAACCCTATGTATTTGAAAACTGAATCTGCTGTTTGACTCTAGATTGTTGGGGTTTTTTTTAAATCTCGTATTAAGAAAAATGGCAACGTTTGCTGCATGCAAGGTGTTAAATAATAATTTTTCATTTAAAAAATATCATTAAGAAGAGTACAATTCTCAAGGTAAGCTATTTTGTAAAAAGAAAAAAAAAAGCCATTATGAGACTGTTTCATCACCGAGCTATAAAAACAACCCAAAATATATATTTTTAATAGAAATGGAAGCCAATATAACTGACGAAGGATCTCAAAATGTAATCACAAACCCTATTACTGCTAGGAGTATTATACTACCAGGAAAAGAAAAACAAGATGCACACAAATATAGGCCTAAAATTTAGTGTCCTTAATCTAGTCACCAAGATAGGAGGTAAAGGTCATACTGCAAAGAAAACTTCATAATAACAGTTGTTGGTTGGTTTGTTGTTGTTAATAGGAAATAGGATGAAAAAATATTGTGTTTTATTTTACATTTATAAAAGTGACTAATGGGAATGCTGATGAAATTGTTCCAGGGAAAGAAAGCTTGAGCTTGCATGTGTTTGAAGATCGGTAGTTCGTGTGCAAGGAGATGCAGCTGCCGTTATCTAAACTAAAGGAGACACCACAGCAGGAGTTTTCCTGAACCAAAGAAACCCCTCTCAGCTCTTGCTGCTCCAAAATTTGGGCAGCTGTGGGCAGGACAGGGATAAAAGATGAACAGAAAGGGCAATTTTTTGACAGCGGGAGAAAACAAAGCACACTGTTCTTTTCTCTGGGCTGAGGCTTCGTGGGCCTAGAGCGGGACGGGGCGGCAGTGCCGGGCTGGGCAGCAGGCCCAGGTGGCTGCAGGTTTGTAAGGGCCCCTGGGCCGGGCTCAGGCTGTGGCTGGTGCTGCTACAGCTGACCTTCTGAGCAGAGGTACAAAAAACCCCTGCTACCCCACCCTGGGGCAACCACCGCTCAGGGCTCTGCTGGCCTCTGTCCTCATGCTGGTGATTGCTCCTTCCCAGAAAACAGCTGGTGGAGGTCTCAGTTAAATTCCTTGAAGTGGATGGAGGCAAACTGTAGACATGCAGAATGTTCAGCCTGCTATCAGGCAGTGTTTTTTCCTTATTCTACAATAAGTCGCAAAAAACCCCATGTTTTTCTGCACAAAACATCACCAGGAGTTCACAATTTGATCTTTTTGCCACAACAAAGGCAGTTTTCATATTTAATATTGCACTTCTAGTATCATAATCAGCACCTATATTACAGGACAGGAAAAACAGTAGAAAAAAAGTAAAAAAAACTTAATGGTAAATATAATCTGGGGTTTTTTTTCTATATTTAGATTGAACTTTTTTATTAAACTTCACCTTCCTCATTAGTACTCAGCTTACGCCATGTTTAAACATACGTTTTAAATAGCCTACATTCTAATGAAGAGTCACAAAGGTTTTCTCTGTAGCTCTTATTATAATATCTCACTCTGTAAACCATGTATCTGTTGATGGGTAAAAAAGGAAAGAGAATGGAGATAGTTCCTCAAATGAACAACAGAAAGAGCACCTATACTTTTTTTTTCTCATTAAGATTGATCTTTTCAGAGGCTTATGCAACATACTAAATTACGAAATGAGGTAGACATTAACCCATAGAAATATTGGAACTTTGCTTTTCACTTTCTTCCTCTGGTTTTACACTAAGTGAACTACAGTGAATTTGAAAGATCACAAAGTTAATAGGCACAGTGTAATAGTTTAAAGAGCCAGATCCATCATGCCTACAATATCACAATAACTTGCTATTGTCTACTGCTGACAATGCAAAAAGCAGCAGGAATAGTTTACACAGATTTTGTCTAACCTGTTCTAATTGCTTTTCAGAAGATGCAGAACTGTAAGCAGAGACTTAAAAGCAAGAGACTGGCTAGTCATTAAATTCTCCTAGGCGATTGTAAAGGTTAAAGCAAAAGAAAAGCTTGAAGGAATTATTCTAGATAAACTTCTCAAACACCAAGACTATACTGAATGAAATTTTTAAAAAGAGTTAAGTAATATTACTGGAATTTAATAAAGTTTGTCAGAAAAGGTAAAATTAAATAAGGCTCAATTAAAAGAGCATAAAGAGAGCTGGTGGCTGCTTCTCTTGAAAAACTCTTAACTACCGTTTTACAGGGATAAGTTGTTAGGATGTTATCAAAAGTAAACTAGTGTCTGAATCACATATTTTTGAAAAATGTTAACAAAAATATTCCTGTTTTTTCAGCTCATGATGGTGAAAAGTTTCAGGTTTGTTCTGTAGCTCAGGCTTGCAGATGTAGTTTTAATGATGAAGAATAGTGAGAACATAATCTTGGCAGAGTATTCCTTCAAGACATTGTTTCTCTGCATGGACCGCATTAGACTGAATGAGTCTGAGTACTGTAGACTCCCACACAGGCTGAGGGGAGATTGGGTGTTTCACCAGTGACATGTGGAAAAGCAATCAAACACTGGATTACATGGCTGTCACTGTCCATTTGCCTTCTTTAGCTCTACTCGTTCTAAGCTCTCGCAAGGCCTCACTGGTAATGACATTGCTGCAGAGAGCAAGACAAAAATGTGCAAGAAATAATGATTTGGGCATATTTGGACTTCATGTTTGCAATTTATTTGCAAAGCAGTTGTTTGGGTTTTTTTTCTTTTAATACCATTCTTCAATGATGTACTTGAAGATATGTTTGCTGAGTAAAAAGGTTACTCTTAAACCGATGGAAGGTTTTTGTAGTTCATTAATCACTCTTTTGTTGAAGATGACTGGTCACTTATAGGTATCCTATTACTTCATTTTCCAATCAATTGCCCCAGTGTTTGTACACAGTCTTTCTATTTATAAATACAGGGGACAGCTAAATAAATGTGAGGGATTGGGATGTTTAAAGAAGAAGTGGAATGCCTGCTGCTGACACAGAGTCCAGGTGTGAACTCGCCAATTCACCCACCTGCAGTCTACACCTTCATACTATGATTCACAGGACACTCGGATTAAAGCTATTGTCTGTATGTTCATCTGTGTTGCTTCAGCAGCAAAGCAGACATTTCCCAGACTGAGAAAGCAAATATCTGAAGAATTTTAGGTTAACCTACACAAAAAAACCCTACAAAACATTATTTTGGCTCTACTCCTAGACGTTACATAAATAACAATAGGATCTTGCCTTACTGAAGAACTAGGAAAACAAAGACTCTATACCCAGAACAGACCTTCGTCCCAGTCAAAATTGTATCATAAAATCATGCATTTTCTTAACTGTAGATGCAAAGCCTGCAGTTCAACTCGTTGAATAGCAGTGTTTTGGGGATAGAATTCTGCCATTATTTATCATTACTTCAAACCAGCAGTAGGTAGTGTCATCCTGGGAGAACACGAGGCGGGGATATGACTTTTTTTTTATTTTGCTTTGTTTTAGTGCAACCATGAACAATCATGAATAGGTTTAATTTTTGTTTAGAACAGGATAAAACTCTGTGTACCTCTACAATTAATTTAGATTCTGTGAACCATTTCACATTAATTTTAATAAAGATGTTATACACAGTGGATGGGCCTTCAGAGTAGCAACAAATTCAATAGAAGAAAAACTAAAATACTTATACAGATTCTATTGTGACTTGTTTTTTCTTACAGAGCTTGTGAAGTTTATAACTTTAACAATAGAATGCTCAGTAGAATGACTTTAGTGGTCATTAAACTGGCTATCTAAACACAGAAATAATTACACAAATATCTAGCTGTGTCTTTGAGCCTGTTGTATAGAAAATACCACAAGCCACAAACATAGCTTGGCAAATGCTACAGCTTAAGAGTCAAACAATTGACCTTTCTCAAAGCTTTTCCCATTGACAGCATAGCATTTGATGGAATAAGTCATAATGATTTTAGCTTTGTATTCATAAAGGAGTGAAAGATGATTACTTTCTGTGGAAATAAGCAGATAAGCACTCAGCGCCCTCGGCAGCTGATGAACAACCCCCAAAACTGTATAGCACTCTGGGGACTGTCAAAAAGACAGGATTATCTGTTTCAGCCTCTTTCCTCCTCCTTTTTTTCCTGACCCTTAACTAGTAAGAACCTCTGACTGCAATATAGGGAGCAGCTTAGTAATGTATCTTTCAGAGCCGAATCTGCTACTTTGATCTTTTCCATTTTTGCTTTGGAAGTTCAAAGCAACTGGTTCCCTTGAAAAAAAACGCCCAACAAACCTTCTGAGAAAGTTATTCAAAACAAGTAATGTCTGTTCAATCTAATGTTTGCCTGTCCTCAATTAAAACATGATACATTACTAACTTGACTATCAAAACAAGGAACAGTATTTGAAAGAAATGCTTTTTCTCAGAGTGCATTTGAAATGATGCCATGGAAAGTTCCTTACTGGAGAGATAATAAAGCTTCAATATGGATTTTTAGTATCTTGGATTGAGGAGGAGCAGAGAATAAAATATATCCTAAGCAATATTTCTGAAGACTTTGTATCTCGTATGCATGTGTCAAGACAAAAAAAAAAAAAAAAGTCCCAAAAGGACAGGACCTCTAAAACAGTTTGCTCATCAAATGAAGTTTCTTACAATATTTTTTCTAATGCTTTATTTAATCTCATTTTCAGTATCGTAACTTCGTGTGCTGCTTCATTTTTGCTGGGAGGATTCACACTGCAGTAAATCACACAGATAATTTATTTTTTTCCCCTCCTGATATTTATTCTATATTTCTCTTCATTTTACATTCACCATTTTGCTTAAACATACTTAGCAGGCCAAATCCAGCTCCCATTTTAATCAAAGTCTCCCACTGACTTTAGTGCAAATTGAATCAAACCTATATTACTAATGTCATGTCAAATTATTACTCCTTCCCCTTAAAATTTTCATCCTTCTAACACTTGAAAGACCACTGTTTACTTGTTCCTTGGCAAAACCTTTTTGTTCACACACATCTTCCTGTGAAAACACCTGCTGTCAGTCTAAACACAGTACTTAGCTCTTCATGTAGAATACATTGTGGCAACAAACTGAGAACCAAGAAAGTAGTTTTTGAGCTATGTGCATCTTTGGTCTCATCTAAGTTATTCATGCTGTAGTTTACATGATTAGAAAGCTTGTTAAAAAAAAGGAATTAGAATAATTGTCATCTATAATTACGCGGGAGAACACGCACTCACGAAAACTTCAAACTCACTTTGTGATACCAACATTGGCAACACAATGATGAAGAGGAACTCTTTCACAACCAGACATTACCCCATCAATCAGTTTGCAGTCAGGAGAAAAATTGACTTTGTCATGATATGGTTCTTAAAGCAAAAGTAATAAATTCTATACAAACGGCAAGCCTACAGCGTAGCTAATTTATTCATTATCCACCCCAGAAAAATAATTAAGTCATGCTTTCTTTCCTGGCTCTTCATTACAGTTTAGCCTCTTTCTGCAGCAGTCAGTGACTGAATGCTTATTAAAATAAATTAGCTGCAAAACTTTTAACTCTGTCTTAAAGAAAAACTAATCCACTTTTCTAGCGGAAGCAACATTGATTAAATAAACCTAGCTTCATGCCGAGCAGACTAATTCCTTTAGCCACAGTTTCCAATCTTAAATCATGTTGTATCTGTATTAGGTTGAGAAGTATATAATGAGCTGTGAGTTTAAAATTGGTATTGAACTCTTTCTGTATGCATTTCGGCTTTTTAGCCTGGGTGATTTTAGTGATGGAACAAAATCACTGTGCAACCTATAGGTATTATTGTACTAATGTATTTTTTTCCAGCATGTACACATACACTCATGCAGACATACTCTGTAATTCCTCTGATCCAGCTGTTCCAGACAGGCTGCTTTGACATGAAGCTGTATCAAACTGCTTTTCAGTAACTAAAAAGATCCCTTTAAGAAAAAAAAGCATTTACAAACTTGCTCATATCTCGTACCAGAAATGTGGAATGCTGAGCATTTAAAATAACATTTGAACCTGATCCACAAACAAGCTGAATTGATGGAAACAATTCTCTCAAACTCTGGCTTTTGCATAAGAACTACATTGTACAAGGCCAAATGCTGCAAAATGGGCAAATAAATCTGAAGGGCTTGTCACTATGTGACCTACATAGAATTGCCCACATCATTACTTTCTTAAATACAGGTTCATGTTTTTTAAAATAAAATGTTTCTTTAATGCCACCAGCAGTAGTCACCCAACAGCAGTTTGCTAAGTAATCTACTGATGTGTCAGTCAGATCACACACTCACCAGTTCCCACAACAAAAGACATAATAAGAACATGATGTGAGATAGTGATTAAAGTAATATAATAATTAAGCCAGGGACAAGTCCATTACCCCCTTCCCAAGACCAACCTTGTCACAGGGCACCAGAGGGGCCAGCTAATGCCGAAGCCCAGCTCAGTGGAAACAGCAGCCTGAGGGTGCCGACATCCTCTGCTCACAGATCGCTCCCCCGCGCACTGGTGCCCTTCCAGGGGCTCTGAATATTTATAAAACCCTCAACCTCATCTTCAGCACCCCATTCAGCTCCTCTGCACTAGGAACGGCATTTTTCTAAAGCAGCCATGTACTTCATGGATCTTAGTCCCTGTAGTCCCTCATTACCAGCTGCCAAAGCTTCTCAGGATGGCACAATAGAGTTGCACAGAGCAGCCAAACAACCTACTGTTTGGGGCTGGCTTTTGTCCCAGTGCACAAGAACCATTTTGATGAAACAGGGAAAAGAAAAGACAAAAATCTCCTCTGCCACATACGTTGATGGGGCCAACCACACTGGATGGGAGGCAAGAAAATCTGCAAGGTGTGACCCTTTCAGATCACAAGGAGTATTCATGAGCCAGGGCATGCTCTCAGCTGCAGTTAATTCACCAGCAAACAACGAGGTACCTGATGGGGCTGGTGGCTGCTCCATCTTCTGGGCTGCCTGAGTGCTCTGGGGTGTCAGGCAGGGAGCACAGGGATATGGGACCTGTCGCCCCATGTGGGCAGGAGGGTGCAGCGCTGCCCGGGATGGACCCTTTGCCTCCCAGAGTGGGCAGCCTTCAGCGTCCCTGGTGTAATCTGCAAGCCCACAACACCCAATCCCATGCAAAAACTCCTCAAACTTCCTATTTAAGAATCCACAGGTGCAGCGAGATGGCAGAACAGAGGGAGAAAACATTGTCTTTACTGTCAGCTCCCCCCCACTCCTCTTTCACGTGTTTCCCTTCCCTTTTTCTGTTCAGCTTGTTTTATCTTGGCCAGGCTGCCAGTGCGAGGGCAGGCAGGGAATACGTCTGGTCTGACAGAAATCTCCTCTTCTGTCAACAGGAGCCCACAGAGGGACTCCAGCTAAGAGAGTGTTCTACACCTTGTATTGATACCATCTTCGGTCTTTTCTTTACACTATGGCTATAGCTATATCACATACATTCTACCTATCCATATTTTTTTTTACTTAACTGCAATAATCAGAGCAGAAACCAAACACTAACCATTCATTGAAAATATTTTTTTTAAAAGCGATACCTACTAGTTGTAAACAGGTTATTTGTATGTAATTTTCTGACTAGGCGACACATGTATCCAGGAACTTAGCTTGTTTTGAGTTTTTTAGATATTTATTTGGCTATGCTACAAATTGTTACATTAGTCTATATTTAAGTCAGTGAATTATTCAGTGAAGGGAGCTTACTTATTTCAGTGGAAAAGAAGGGGCTATGACAGAACTGCTTCAAAATTTCTTGTTGCAGTAATATGTTTAGTTCTTCTAAGAGCTAATTAGAAGATAATATATTTGCTTCTTATATTGATAAAGTGGTGAAGAAATATACAGTTTTCTAGAATTAATTTGGTGTTAGTATTTTCTAGTGAAAAATCCCTGGTCTCAGTTATATGTGTATTTCCAAAGGAATATTTAAAGTTTGTTTGCGTACACTTTTATGCAGTGACAACTGGAGGCCTCTAATAAACTAAACAGAGGAAAAAATGTCCTCTCTTTAATAGTTCTACTAGAGATTCTCACATCAATGAAAACTAATTTAATTCTATATATGACACTGGCTTTCTGTTCCTTAATTGAATAATCATAAATCTTATAATTAATTAGGTTTCAAGGTAAAAATATTTTTATTATTACATGTATAACAAAACAATGCTGTTAAGCATAATCTTCAAAGCTTTCTTTTCAGCATAAAGTAAAAATTATTACTTTCTGGTAGACCTACATATTACTTTTTTTCTCAGCACAAGTTCTGCGTGGAAAAACATGTTATAGAGAAAGCAGTACAAGATAGTAGGGATTTTTTGTAATGCTTTAGTAAGAATTAGGTTTTGAAAGGGAACTGGTTCTAGGAACTTGGTTATTTACACTGGGATGAAAAGTGCATGCTAAGTGACCGTTTTGTTTTCAGCCTGGTTTACACACAAGTTACACTTAAAATATATGCAGAGTTTGCAGCACAGATTCCTCTGTCCTAGGAAAGAGGAGGTGCCTGAGGACTGAAGGAAAGCAAATGTCACTCCGATCTTCAAAAAGGGCAAGAAGGAGGACCCGGGCAACTACAGACCGGTCAGCCTCACCTCCATCCCTGGGAAAGTGATGGAACTTTATCGTTGGTGCCATCTTAAGATATATCAAGGATAAGAGGGTCATCAGGGGCAGTCAGCATGGCTTCACCAAGGGGAAGTCATGCTTGACCAACCTCATAGCCTTTTATGAAGACATAACAAGGTGGATTGATGAAGGCAGAGCAGTGGATGTGGTCTACCTTGACTTCAGTAAAGCATTTGACACCGTCTCCCACAGCATCCTCACAGCTAAACTGAGGAAGTGTGGACTGGATGATCGGGTAGTGAGGTGGACTGCAAACTGGCTGAAGGAGAGAAGCCAGAGAGTCGTGATCAATGGGGCAGAGTCTGGTTGGAGGCCTGTATCTAGTGGAGTGCCTCGAGGGTCAGTTCTGGGACCAATATTATTCAATATATTCATCAACGACTTGGATGAGGGAATTGAGTGTACTATCAGCAAGTTTGCTGATGACACCAAGCTGGGAGGAGTGGCTGACACGCCAGAGGGCTGTGCTGCCATCCAGCGAGATCTGGACAGGCTAGAGAGTTGGGCAGGGAAAAATTTAATGAAATATAATAAGGGCAAATGTAGAGTCTTACATCTGGGCAGGAACAACCCCAGGTTCCAGTATAGGTTGGGGAATGACCTATTAGAGAGCAGTGTAGGGGAAAGGGACCTGGGGGTCCTGGTGGACAGCAGGATGACCATGAGCCAGCACTGTGCCCTTGTGGCCAAGAAGGCCAATGGCATCCTGGGGTGTATTAGAAGGGGGGTGGTTAGTAGGTCCAGAGAGGTTCTCCTTCCCCTCTACTCTGCCCTGGTGAGACCTCATCTGGAATATTGTGTCCAGTTCTGGGCCCCTCAGTTCCAGAAGGACAGGGAACTGCTGGAGAGAGTCCAGCGCAGGGCCACAAAGATGATTAAGGGAGTGGAGCATCTCCCTTACGAGGAAAGGCTGAGGGAGCTGAGTCTCTTTAGCTTGGAGAAGAGGAGACTGAGGGGTGACCTCGTTAATGTTTATAAATATATAAAGGGTGGGTGTCACAAGGATGGAGCCAGGCTCTTCTCGGTCACAACCAACAGCAAGACAAGGGGTAATGGGTTCAAGCTGGAACACAAGAGGTTCCACTTGAATTTGAGAAGAAACTTCTTCTCAGTGAGAGTGACGGAACACTGGAACAGGCTGCCCAGGGAGGTTGTGGAGTCTTCTTCTCTGGAGACATTCAAAACCCGCCTGGACGCCTTCCTGTGTAACCTCACCTAGGTGTTCCTGCTCTGGCAGGGGGATTGGACTAGATGATCTTTTGAGGTCACTTCCAATCCCTAACTTTCTGTGATTCTGTGATTCTGTGAAATAGTTCAGCAAGGCTGGAGTTTTGGCAGCTGCTTTAAAAAGTGTGAACTGTGTTGGTGGACCAAGCCATCAGGAGAAGGAAAACAAACACCGTTATACACTCACTATTAATTGTTTCCTTGCTAAGATTTTCATTACTACACTAATTTGCTACATATGTGCACAGAATCTAATCTCAAAGTGGTTTAGCCAAGTCCAAGAAAATGAGTGCATAAGGAAATGCATGTGTGTGTACTTATGTACAGACACACACATAGTGTGTGAACATTTTACGCAGAACCATGAACAAGGAGGGACAGGCACTGGGCTGAGATTTAGGGCTCTGATAGGACTTTAGCAGCTGACTCTGTCTTCTTACACCAAAAAGTGTCCTCTGAGCCCACGGAAACAAAAGATTACATGATTGCTTTTGACATTTTATTGTTCTTAGGGCACAGAAATTGCCAGAGTACTTTATATTTATATTAGAACATAAGGTCCTCCCTTATAAAAGCTGTAAGAGGAAATAAAATATGGAAGGGGGAGGTACTGCAACAAGAGAGAGGATTACTGTATATCATTTATTCTAACTCTGGCAATTGTCACCAAAGAACATTTCTGGACAGTCCAACTTTGAGAAGAAGTTTTATTTCTGTCTCCTCTTTCAAGCATACATTACATTTCATTAACTTTTTCCTCCATATATATGCTATTATCCGCCGTTAATGAAACATTTAAAATGTTATTATTTCTATCCAGGACTTGGAAATTCATAATTGACTCTTTAAAAGGAAGATGAGGGAGAACATGTGGTATGTTTATCTTACTCTTGTGTAGCAAAAAATGTTTTTTAAACAATACATGAATTTTTAAGAAATACTAAATATCTGACAAATCTGACATATTAATTATAATTTGTTTTCACATGTCACATTGTCCCACGTGCATATCTATTCCTCAAAACTCTTTAGGAATGTTCAGGGGAATGAGATCTGACGTTCATGAAATTATGGACTTGAAATAGAAATTTTACTGTAATTCTTCTACAGCCAGTAGAAGGACATGGGCCACCCCGCAGACTCAGGTCTGGGGAGCCCAGAGCCTCCCTCTAGAGGTGACTCAGAGAGGAGCAGATGGAGACGGGCTTTCCCAATTAGACATTTCAGACACGGTGACTCACTCCCATTATGACTCAAATTTTGTGTGAACACATTTTCAGGAGTTTCAGTATTATGATTTCCAAATCATAATAGCAGTTGAATTTCACATAGAATCAAATCTTAGCTGTGTTTCTAGAAGGCTCCAGCAATTTACTGTCTTTGGGCTCCCAATCTTCAACGCCTGAAAAGCCTGAACTCCAGTACATGTCAGTCTAGGGTTTAAAGGAAAAAAAAATCTAGATTCTTCGTCTTCACTGGATCCTGCCTCTATATGCCAAGAAATCTATTAAAGTAAGTGCTCAAGAACACCTGTCCCAAAAGTAACTCAGCTGGTGCTGTGTATACTTCTCCTAAAATTAGGAGCTCTGATCTCGTTCAAGTGGATGCAAGTCCCTCAGCTTCCTAACTAGCTAGATCAAGTAATCCCAATATCTGGAAGAGCCTGTCCTTCACAATCTCATGCTAGCACTCATTAGTGTCATTATCTCCAAAATTGGAAAGGATTTTCTTTTTATTAATGTTATTAGAAACTAGGAATTAGCTGTTTTGATGCTGTAACTTAAAATTCTAAATACTTTCAAATTAAGAGACATGCTGTACATTTTCAATGAACTAATGTGCAATTTGTAACAAGTGAAATATATCACATGAAAACGATTTTGCAGTGATCTAAACCCAATTAACCTCAAAGAATGCTATATGAATATAGACTGTGAAAGATTTTAATTATAGCTGGAAATGCTATGCAATTATTGACCAAGTTTGGCAGAGACATTTTATGTTGCCTACTGTTACTATGTACTGTTAGCTTTTTAATGTGGAAGCAGAAAAAATTAATATCAAACCAGAATGGTAATTTGAAGAGTCATGGACTGAATACTTGTTGACCACTTGAAATAATAATTTAGGCAGTCTATCCAAAATAAAACTTCCTTTTAAAACAGGAAATAAACCATCACTATTATGCTACAGGTATGTGCTTGAAATAAAATTAAATGAAAATATATTGGTAAAGGACCAGATCAAGAAGTGTTAATTGCTGTTTCTAATTATGAAAATGTTTGCTACTAATCTCATGAGTCTACTTAAACATCTTCAGTCACACAGAGCTCTCTCTGGAACTACAGTTTCTGAAAAAAAACTATGATCTGAAGATTTGTGATATTCTTGTAGTAGCTGGATAAAGTTCAAAATTGTTCCAAACATTCTTCAATACATGGAGGCAAAACAGTGGAATGCAAAGACTTGCGTGTTTGTAAATACATCTGTGATGTCCTTATTCCATTTGGAGGTTCAAACAGCTAATATAAATAATCTTCATAAAAATACAGTGGCTACAATTGTAGCTATAATAAAACAATTTCAGAACAAAATTTGAAATATTTTTCCTTTTTTCAGAAGAAAAAGAAATCACTGCTCTGCATTCATTTGCTGTTTAAGCACTTGCAGTAGTACACTAATATTCTTATTTTACAGACAAAAATGAGGCAAAGAGATATTTAAGCACTCGAATAGAAGACCTGCTTAGGGATTCACTATAAGGTGATGTTCTTTCTATTAAGAAGCGTGAACACAGCTCGTATTTTGTGCTTTTGTGTTATACAAAGCTCCTCTTGGACTGCACAAGGTAACAGAATAATTTAAGTTGTAAGGGACCTCTGGAGATCATCTGGTCCAACTTCTCTCTCAAAGAAGAGCCAGCTTTGAAGTTAGAGCCAGCTTCGAAGTTAGACCAGGTTGCTCAAGGTCATACTCAGTTGAGTTTTGATTATCTGCAAGGAACAGAGGTTCCACAACCTCTCAGGGCTACCTATTCTAGTACTTGAGCACCGTTAGTTGGAGAAGAAAAAAAAAAAAAAATCTTATCTTGTGTTCTGTAGTTAGTCATATAATCTTACAGAAGAAAAGTCTCCAGTCTCATGAGGAAAAAAAAGAAACCCTTAATTTAATTCAGTTTGTTCAGGTCTTTTGTTTTTCCTCAAAACTAAGTGACATTGAGATCAGAAGGCAGAAGATACTATTAGATAGACAAGAGCTGCTATTAATTTGCAGTATGCTACTTTTGGAGGCCAGCTATGCTTGAAAGACACTGTTTCTAGCAATTGTGTAGAGTCTGTGATGCCATTATCTAAGTATGCTTGTGATTTTACAAGTTAATTAAATCCAGGAAACAGCATTCAGAAGAAACGAGTATGAAAATATATTCATAAGGATAGGTTTTCAGCCCTTACCCAGGAAATTTTTATGCTTGGAAGTTAAACAAGAATGGACTGCTAATGACCATAGAAAGCTAGCTGTCTGCAGGGCACAAGGTTTGATCAGTGTAAAATCATCAGCAGAGAAGAAGAAACAATGGAAGAGGATGTTAAGAACTTCTCTTAAAAAGAGGCAAGCATAATCAATAGGCAAACTGACTACCAGACTTGAATAAATTTATATCAGAGGGAAAGACCTGAGCCCGAGGGCTGAACAGAAGAGACCACAGGAAAAACGTAGGACCCCTGAAAGGACTGATCACAAACCAAAGCATTCTGTGGATGATGAAAAGGAAGGAAGTTGCTTGCAGGGTTGTGTTTTTCCCTCCTCTGATCTATCTCCCATGTTTTGGCTATGAGAAAAAAAGTAACTGGTTAAAAACATTCATGCAAATTTTTCATTTCATTTAGTTCACCTGACTCTAAAGAACAAGTCATTCCTCAGGGTGCAATGTTGCAAGGAACATACTTCTATTACAAGGATTATACATAGATGGAGTCTAGGTTGGCTAGAGAAACTTCTGGCATGAAATACTTTTCTAAACACCCAGATAGTATTTAGAAGAATATTCATCATACCGTGACATCCTCCTATAGTAAATACGAAATCAGCTAATTACAATTGTAAACAGATAGTTATTTAAATAATACCATAAGGCCCCATTGTGTAGGAAGTCAAAAGCTGTGGAAGAGCCACAGACTTTTGGTGTACCCAAGAATCAGAATTCTTTCTGACTTGCCTGAAGAGGGTCTCGGCGCTCTGCAGTACTTCAGTAAAAGGACAGCCTTAATCCTGTGCTGCCTCTTCTCTCCTGAGTCTCCTAATTTCAAGATGCCCATCACTACTTTTTTTAGGATGTTATATCCGCCTTAGAAGGCTGATTCTCTACATAAAGTTTTTGATTACTTCTGGACTTAGTTTTGGTATCCTGAGCTCTTCCTGAAAGGGATATGAAGTTAGCTACCACAGTTTTTTATTTGGGGTTTATTTTGCATTCTCTCTTTTCAATAGATTCTTGGGTAACTAATAACATTTTCAGCTGACATACTAGCTTCTTCCATTCCTGAAGCAGTTAAAGCGGCTTGCACCGTTTTATTTATATACCCCTTCAAGTCCGAGGTTTAGGACCTTAATTTGAGTTTGAAAGATCAGCTTAAATTTTACTTTGAAGGGAAAAAAAAAAGAAAAAAACCCCCACAACCCACGAACTGTATGAGCATTACAATAAAATAACCTTGAAGAGACAACTTAATTAGTATTTAAGTGATCCTGAACTACAATGAAATTCCTATGGAAATCTGAACACTCACCTGCCTATCAGATAAAGTCACAAGATCTTTGCCTTTACAGTAAATATAATTTCAGTTCATAACAACTGGATTTCTTAAAGAATATATCATCAAAAGATAATATATCATTTCAAAGATTTAACCACATAGGAATGCATATGTGATGCACTGGCTTGTAGGAAGGACTGGGAATAAGCAAGCCCAGAGTGCTAGTAGGAGCTGAGTTTGTACAGAATGACCTTGGAAAAGTCATTTTCACCTGTTTGTGCTTCAGCCAGCCCAGCTGGAATATTGCATAAAAAGCAAAAGCCAATAGATAAGCAGATGCTGCTTTTAAGCTGACCATTAAGTGACATACATGAATTTCTGATGGGGATAATTTCACACTGAAGGCAAAAAGGGCCTTTTGTTTTGATGTCTTTCTGCTCTGGGGTTTGTTGGTTGTGGGTTTTTTTTGTTTTGTTTTATTGTTGTTCTTCTTGTTTGGTTGTTTTTTGGGGGGGAGGATTGGGAGGGAGTGTTGTTTTGTTTTTAAATACATACTTGGATTAAAAATCGGATAAAAAAACATCGAGAGCTGTTATTCAAGTGTTCTGTTTCTACACTTTTCTTCATCTCCATAGCAAGATGCTTTGCTAACTATGGAGAAACAAAATTCTCTCAAAGTCAGGCTGAGCCTGGAAAGCATCCTGACATTAGCACAAGCACAATGTTTCACGCTGCTGATGAAGCCTTGCTGCCCAAGGGACTCTTGCTGTTTTCTCTTTTTTTCCTGAGATTCCTCAGCAACGAGAGTGCAATGAACTCCAAAGTGAAAGTTAGAGATAAGTGAACACTCAAGAAACAAAAAAACCCTTCCAAACCAGAAAAGCTGGTAGAGACACAAACCCAAACCCATTCTGCTCCAGGTGTTGCTGGGAGGTTCCACAGCTAAACAGAGGGTCTGCCTTCCTCCCACTCAGTCTGTGCATGCTGCTCTCCTCTGCTCACTTCACTGACGATACAGCAAAATGAATCCTATACTGTGTGGCTGAAAACTGAAATACAGAGAAAATAAAATATGTACTTATTTTAAATCATTTTGGTGAAATTTGTGCTATTGTAAGAAATCTTTTCCTTCCCTCCCCAGCCCACCTTGTGTAAGAAAAAAAAAAAAGGTACAGTGGAGACAAGTAAGCACATGATGGAGATCGTTCACCTGAAATTACAGAGTGGCTGAAAAGGACTTTCTAGAGTAGTGGCAAGTGGTTTGGGCTGAGACATTTGGAACAAAAGCAAAGAGGCTTTAGCAGGTTTATTCCAGGACAGAATGGATTTTGGTAAGGGTGAAATACATCAGTGATCTTCTGGGAATAGCAAAAAGAAAGAGTTGAGAAGAGGTAACGAGGCATATGGCTTTCCTGTCAGGCTGAGAAATGATCTTTTAATATGTGGAAAAGCAAATCTGATCCCAAAGAATGTGTGCTATAGGTTATTATGGAAAGATAATAACACAATCAAAGAGATGTGGTAGAAAGTCATTCCCCCTCCCCCCCAATCTCTCCACATTTTAGATTAAAACAATAAGGAATGCATAATTGGATCACTCAAAAAATAAAGTAAATGAAAAAAGAAAATTATGAGGGAGGAAAGAAGGCAATGATTGTCAGGTAGGAAAAGCAGCATACTGAGTTCAAACTACCATGACTAATTTAGCTATGGTAAGGTGTATTATTAATATGTATTTTAAATAAGAACTGAAACTTCTTGTGTTATTTTGGTAACAAAAATAAAACCAACAAAAATCCAGGTAATTTTAAATAATACATTGCCAAATCCAGGTAATTTTAAATAATACATTGCCAAAACTGTAGGTACCTGCCAGTACATATGATAACTGTATTTTTTCACATTTCCAGTTCCATACCTTTGGCCTCAGATGTAAAACATTTTCATTCCTAATAACGATTTTTGCAATTATCTCACAAGAACTGCAAGCAGCTCCTTGCTGCTGCTGTGATGTAAGAAAAACTAAAGTTACCTGCAATAGACATGACTCATTTAGTAACTGGAACAGTTTTGTGACTTGCCCCAATTATTCACTTAATGAATTGATGATGATGATGATGATGATGAATACGATGATGAAGCAGAGCAGCCCTGGTGTGTCTGACTCACATCAAGGTCCAATATTACTTTCAATTGCAATGGTTTAAATTAGGAAAACTCTGTTGATGTCAACGTAAAATGACAGCTACACTGCAGCACCAGGCTCTCTCTAGAGCTTTCTGAATCTGCTAAAACTTATTTTAGATGGGCTACAGGGCACAGTGCAAAGTGTTGTAACAAAACACTTAATCAAATGCTTAACTTTAAGCATATGTGTAATACCATCCCCATTCAGCAAAGCAGCAACTATGTGATTAATGTTAAATAAATGGGACAAAGTAAAACCAGGTGCTTAAAATTTAAGCTTAAATGCTTTCCTGAGAGTAGAGCATATAACTCATTTCCTTAAAAGAACTATATTCCAAGTTCTTGGCTGAACGGTGGTTGCTATATTTTGAACAATGTCACACATGGACCTCTGACATCACTAGAATAGGAAGTGTTATTTCTCAGCAGAATAAGAAAATGTCTTGTTTCCATATAGTTATATGACAAATAAATTCATGGAGAGATATTCTTTGTTGCTCCTAGTCTAACATTTTAGGAGACTCCTCATGTATTAAATTTGGCCATACCGAACGACACTCCAGAAAAACTGTTTCTCTCATAAAAGAGATTAAAGGGAGATGATGTAACAACGAGACTCCTTCATGGGGCCCAAAACCATTCATGACTAGTAACCACTGGTAGCCATGTTGTTTCCGTAATAAAAACTATAAATCTATCAGTATAATTAATTACCCTTCTCAAGGTTTGCAAAGCAAAGTACTGTGTAATAGGATCCAAACTTAAGCATTAGATATAATTCAGGAATCTACTTCCAGGAATGATTTTTCTTTTCCTTTGTAATGTCCACTCCTGGATAGGGAGGAGTTGGTTCATAATTTAGTGAGAATTGTTCTAACTAGGTTTAAGTTATTCTATAAATTGAATGATCATTTGGAAAATATTATAGTATGGCTACTTTTTGTTTATTTCTTAAGCTAAATTTTATTTGGTACAAATGCTCAGTTCTCCCTGAACCGGTGCTACATTTTTTCTAGCTTTACATATACTGGGATATGCATAAGAAAAGAGGCTGGGGAGGATGGAACATATATCTGCCACCACAATCACAAGATATTTAAAACATGTCTTGTCTTAAAAATTACTCTGTGCAGTAGTTCCAAAGAAAGGCCACTGAAAAATTTGGGTGCTTATGAGTGTTATTAGGTCCACTCAATTATCCTTTCATCTGAACTCTCCAGCACTTCTTCAGTGCCTCCATTGTGTTTTGAGACTCCAGCCTCTTTTGTGCTGGAGCTTAATTGTACTCCCAATACTGTGATTGCTCTCACATTTTATTATTATGCAAAATAAAAGAGGCAAAGTACAGCTAGTATTTTAAAAGAAACAAATAAATAACAAAAGATTGTGAAGTTCTTCCTTTCTGTTTTTTTGTGGTGTTGGTTTTTATTCCTCTTTCACTACATGGTGATCAAGCATTCTTAGAATGTATTTTGTAATTGTAAATTCTATTTGAAGTCTTCCTTATTTATTTATTTTTCAGTTCATTACAGTCCAAAACCACCTCACTTTGAAATATGGATGTGTTGTAAAATTAATACCGGAGGTGTTCTATGTGTGTAAATGTATACAGGTACATACACGTGTCCAAATTACAGTAAGTAACATCAGTAATTCCAAGAATTTCCATTTCAAATCTGAATAGTCTGAATAATAAACCTTATTTTCTTAGAGCAAGAACAGGAGTTCCTAGAAACCTATTTTATTCCATCCTTCCTTATTAAAACACAACCATGCCACAAAGAACTGCAGAATTCTGGAACATATTATGATTTAGAATAATACACCTCTACTGTCTGCAGCATTAAACTTTCATTCCCACCAGACAGAGAATTGTTTTTCAGAGATTACAAACACTGAGAGGTAACAGTTTTATTCTTATCCCGGAGAAGAAGATACATGTATTTTCTTTAAGACTGGAAAATCTTCACAGTCTGTCATTCCTTAACATGCTGAATGACCCCATTGTAGCTATACTTTAACAAAAAATATTATTCTTTACACAGTGGAGAGTGGAACAATATCAGATTGAAACATTGTCTATTCAGAATTTCCCTTTATTTTAGGGGTGGGAAAGATGCATTGTCCAAACCCTACATAATACTCTGAAGGACATGCCTCAGGGAACACAGTGGGCTGGGAGACGTGTGCAATTCTCTGGTCACTGGTGTATAACTAAGTAGTCCAGACCTATAGTTTGTGTCAGCCCTGCCTTACAAACAAACGGGAGGTCAGGAATTGGAGCACATCCGGTACCTTTTGGAATTTTTAAAGAAACACTTTTCCCATGTTTTAAGTAACAATGGCAGATAAAGACTGTCAACTTAATGTCATGGCGGCTGGGAGGTGTCTATTGTTCTGCTTTCAGACAGGCCTGGCTAGTCCAGCTGTGGAGCTGCTTAATCTCTGTATGATACAGCTTTGTTTTTCTCCGTGATATAAACACATTATCATGTACAGACCTTGGCATCTGTCAGCTATAATAGGAGCATCTCAGAGGCACCATTATGTTTAATTCAGACATTTCTTAAAGCTACATAACTGTGAAGGGACCAAGTTTTGTAGCCTCATGCTTTCTGTGATCTTCAAAAACTGTATTACAAATACTTGCAAAGATCATGGCTTACATGCTAAGAACATTGTTTATGGATTCTGGACAAGCATAAAGTAATAGCGAAGAAATAATATATTAATTTATTTTATTTCCAAAATTTAAAAATGGTTTGAAGTGTGATCAAGCAAACAGAACGTTCTGAGAAAAAAAAAAAATATTGATTCTTAGATCACTGGGATGATATGAAAAAAGAAAAAAAGAGTGAGCGTAAGGAAAGCTGCTGCAAAAACTGAGAGGAAAATAAAAATGTGAATATCAGCTGTGTTTTGTAGATATTCCAGTGAGTGCTGATGAATGTGTCTAATAAATTTGTGCGAGGTTACTTTCCAGTTATGTTACGAAAAATCATTGGGTGATATTATTTTTACATTGGCCCACAGGCTTAAACAGTGAATCAGTTAAAAAGAAAAGAAATTCTAAAAGAAAGTATTCTTGTCAAAGCCCTATAACTGAAACGGCCAAGATTTGCACAACTCTAATTGCAATCACTGCACGGCGGGTTGCTGATTATTTTAGACTGATTTGTATGAAACATAGAGAAATTCTGAATATATTGAGGACCGTGATTGATATAATAAATTGATTGATATAATAAAAGATTGCATCTGCTTCCATGAAGGAAATAGTATCCAGCTAGCTTCCGAAATTACTCAACATATTGCAAAAATATGCAAACTAAGATTAGGAAAGTTCTTGTAAACTAACAAATAATTATATCATCTTATTTGAAACATTAAAATTGAAATGGACCTTTTATTTGCTTGACAGTCTCCATAGGTATCTGTGGATGACAACAAACACCCTTACAAGTGTTTGCCTCTGTGCTTGGAAAAGATCTAAGAATAAAGTGAGAGCTTGAAGAGACTCAATTCTGTCTTATATTTTTTCAAATACAGACTTTTTTTTTTCCCTAACCTTTTAGGCCCAACTGTCTTTTCCTTAGTTTCAAAAGCCCCAAATATCATCTCCTCTTTTGTGTTTTGAAATTCCTCTTCCTTCATTCTCTTACTGTTGGAGTTGTGCTGAATGTGACAGGATGGAGTTTGGTTACCCCACATCCTGAACGAGTGTAGCTGCATTAGCACAATCATGCCAAGACAACTAAACATTTCTTCAGGCTTGACCAGCCTAAGTGAAGGATGTGGCAGGAGGGTGAAGCTACAGTGTTCTCCAGCTGCTTGTAGTTAATGGAAATGTACAAAACACTGTAAACCCTTCATTTTATTTAGATACATTCTTTGGCTCAGGAATCCATTCTCTTACTCTATATGAAATCGAGTAAGCTGTGTCTATACCACACCTTGGAGCTGGGCCAGAGGAAGGCTGCTAAAACCAAACTTGATCCTCAGCCCAGCTTTGATCATCACTGTCATAACATGGAGCTGTCACTTAATTACAAAGGGGAGTCAGACTTCAATTGTCTACAAGGTCTGTCTGCTTTTTTGGTACATGATAGAGGAAATCTCCCAAAAGATTCAGCTCATCTGTCTGGTGTGGCAAGGGTCTATGTGCAGCTGGGACAGTGGCAGGTAGAAAAAATGGCCCGAGACAAACCATATTCTATGTGTGTGCCTGGGGTTTCAGCTCCTGACCCTGTGGGACCATCCACTTACGTTAGGCCAATCATTTTGTCCAGCGTTTATACAAGATGAATTTGAAATTCACTGAATATCTGGGGTCAAAAAAGTCAGTATGAATACATCCACGGGCTTCTCATCTTTGACAAAGGAATTCAGGGCAGCTGTGGCCTTGCACCCTACCGAATTGGACACAAAGATCAAGTGCTTTGTTTCCATACAGACGTATCTTTTCTTAATAAGGGAAAAGCTAAGTTATGTACAGTTGTGTTTTTCCCCAAGTGAACAGGAAGAGAAAAGGCTTCCTATTTCAGGCCTTAAAGAGCTAATAATGTACATTTTCCATGAGTAACTCAGTGTTCCCTGGAAGTTCTCTGCCAACACTTACATCTGCTTGTCAATTTTTCACCAAATGCCAGAACTCTCTGTTCCAATACACATGACTAAGCCAGAAAGGTTTCTGCTGATAAAAGAGGAAATCTTCAGTGGGAACCAACAAGACTCGTAATCTTCCAGTACGGGAACCAGAATATCAGACTTCCATCCCTGAAGACTTGACGTAATGACTTTTCTAACCTCTTTATAAAGTACAGATCCTTCAAAATTTATATTATTTCTTATCTTTTGAAAAGATGCCAATAGAGCATTTAGAGACAGACTCAAGCACAGATGTGTTTCTCAAATGCATCAGGAATTTTGTCCTCCACACAGAAGCCGCCTCCCTGCAGGACGGTGAGCCATGCTCCTGCCTCCTGCCTGTGCCCCCCGGGGACCACAACGCAGCAGCCGCACCAGAGCGCAGCCGGGGTGGACACGAGGACATCCCAAATGCCCTCTTAGGAGGTGGCACATCCCGCCCAGCCGTGCGCTCCTCCTCGGCCCTGGCAGGAATCCTCAGTCACTGTGACTACAGAGAATTTCGCTGTCTGCAAGCCCTTCAATAGCCCCTCACTCAAACATGATTTTTTCCATTTTGTAGCAAACAAGGTACTTTTTGTTTATTTCCGTTGAGAAGACAACAGAAAAAGAAAACTTTAAGAATACCATGAATCTTTTAATAGCACTGAAACTAGCAGTTATTTCCCCTGAATTGATTCAATTGGATCATTAAATTTCTTTTGTTGGGTTTAATAGAGAATGATTGAAAAATCAATGTATACATGCTTGAGATCATGGAAATGATGATATGTCAAAATGTCACAGGGGCTGAAGGGGTAATGATAGAGTGTGGAAGAAAAGTCTCCCTTTGACTGCTGTACTTGAGAGCTGAAAGGCTGAAAGTTTCTCACTAAACACTGTCTTTTACTTTTTGAAGCATTTGACATTCATTGTGACTCAATACACTTTTTTAAAAAGAAAGCATTCCCCAAAGAAATCACAGAAATTATTCTTCCAAGAAATCACAGAACTTATTCTTCCACGCCTAAATGAAAGTGACAATAACTTGGTAACTCTTCCAAGCATATTTCAACTACATATGAAGTCACATATGATAGCTAATAAATTCAGTGATGAGAAAAAAAAAATTGTGGAGTTTGCATAGTGGTTGTTGTCAATGGCAGGTACTTCTACAATTTTAAGATAAGCAAGTGTATTTTGCACTGTAGATTTATAAAAAGATATGTAAATGTCAAAGCTCTAACAGAGTTACCTTGATATCGTTCCCTTTTAACCCACAGAGTGAGTTTAAGATTTTCTTTAAGCCTTCTCTGGGAAACCTGAAAAACCATCTAAATACACGCATCATGAACTAATTTGCTCATTTGCAGAATACTTTAGACCCTTTTTCTTTCGATTCTGGCTGGTTCTTTTTGTTTTGTGGTATGTTTCAATAAAATACTTAAAAATACTAGCAAAACATTTTCAGAAATTGTGTTTCTAATTCGCCTGAGCTTGGACAATTTTTTGAAAACTTTTGAGACCTCTTTTGTGACACTATCATGGTTTTTACTTTAAGGTGTTGATGCCGGCCATCACCATTACGGTTAACCCATGCTATGAAGTATCTTTGGGTGCCCTCTTAAAGTAGTTTACATTTCCTTTACTCTATGCAAAAGGAAGAAATCAGTGAAGGTCTGCCCATTTAAAATTATTTCCCTGAGTTCCATATGTTGACATGCCATGGTTAACTTCAAACACCCTATTAAAACAACAACAATAACTCTGTGTACATACAAATGTGCACATAGGAAAATATTTTTGAAGATACAAACTTTGGATGCCCAGCTGCCTCATATTGATTTGTAAATTGCCAACTGTCTCCTACAGCCCATTGTCTAAATTATAGTTTGGAATATTATTTCCGTTCTACTTCTACAGTAAAGAAGTACAAAGATAAAGGGATTGGCCTTTTTGTGTCAGTCTCAGCATGTGGCCCTTACAAAGCTTTGTGTAATGAGTGTTCTTTAATAATTTCCCTCATCATGATCATGCAACTCACATATCTACAATTACAAAATATATTTCTTCCCATTTGAAAACAGAAACTGTCATCTTGTCTATCTTCTTATAGTTTGTATTATGATAACATTTAGGAGTTTCAATACTAAGCTCACACTCCACTACGATGTGAGGTAATGGAAGAATAAAAAAACTGGTTTTACTTACGAGAGACAACAGGTTGATAACAGACTGAAGGGATGAAGTTGGCAAAGTAAAAGAAGATCCATTCCAGTGATATTTCAAGCAGATGTGTGATTAAAAAGTGTGCATTTGAGTAACTGAGATATAGGATGATGAAAATACAAATGAGATTTTAGTTTATCTATGGGGTAGATCTAAAGACTATGTAAAAGAGATGGTATACATGAAAACTGCAGATTTGAGTATTATCTGCATATGAAGATTGAGAGAGAGATAATATGGAAGTGAGTAGTATTCAAGTGAAGATATAGGAGCCTTTTGAAATAAAGAAAGGTGGAAAAGTTAGTTTCCACACTGGAGGACTGTGTTGGATTAACTCTGTAGCTTCAGATCCTATTTATTTTACTACAATAGTTCCAGGATTTTTTTGGGAAGTATGGCATCTGACTTCACTGATACAACACTTTCACAAACAGTTTGATTCCTTATGTAGACTTTCACTCTGCTTCAGAGCATACAAAAAATTCAAACACCTTTCGGTCTCAAATAACTGCATTCTGTCAATATCAAAGTAAGGCCCAGTTCTACACCTAATCTGGATTCATATCTGCATGTGAACATCTCTGTCCACTGCTAATTACAATTCAGTTCTCTGAAGGAGAACAACTCCCCCACCCCTAGTCCATGCGAATAGTTAGAAACCCCCATTTATCTCTGACTACGCAGACATGCCTCTTACGCTGAAGCTGTTGCAACTCAGACTATTTTGGTTCAGGAGGTGGCTGGGTCAGTACCTGTTGTGACAACCATGGGTGCTAAAAACATATTCTCTGGTTCATGACAGATCTCATATGAAGGCATGATTAACTTTCTCAACAGTTTTTGTTTGTCTGTAATGCATAATTACCCCTTATTTTAGTCTCCTGATGGATTTTTACTACAGTGATTTTATCAGGTGCCTACCTCTCATAAATTTCTGGTGTGGCTTCCTAGTACTGCTTTTCTTTTCCCTCAGAAACATGACATTACCCTCACCTGCTGCTTCGATGATCAGGGGTACCCTTGCATCTGTACTGTGGCCCAGGAAGATTTTCTATAGTGCTCAAGTCATACCAGTCTCTTGGATAGCCATTATTTGATCATCTTAAATCGTATCACATAAAAATAACTCCAGCCCTGAAAGCATCTCTTTTAAAGACATGTTACTGACGAATTCATAATACATGATCCTGCTTTTTTCATGTCCTTGGCAATTTCATCATTGATCAGAACTTGAGGACTTGCGCCTTGTTCCTGGTCATTCAGGCATAAATTAAAATTTGATGGTAATTTTGGTGACATACCAATTTTAACTTCCTTTATGTAAAACAGTTTAGACTGCCTTAAAAGTACAATAAAATGTCATCCAAATAAAGAGAATGAATAATGAAACCTTTTGAAACTAGGCATGATCAAAGGGTAAAACTGTACTTGGTCCCTTTTAACCTCAGTGAATCTTTTTTATTTGGAAGTAGAGAACTTTGTGATCCTTATGCTGCTGTCAGTTATGGTAGAGCTAAATTTGGCTATTTCAGTATAAATCATGAATTTAAAAAAGCATAAAATATTAACTGAGCTGTCTAAATAGGCTTTTCCATCTCTCCCTCAAGTACTAAAAGAATCTTCTAATTTGGTGATTTCCTCACTAAGAAATGGCTCAAAACATTCTTAAAAGGTCCTTTGGGCTGCTGTCCAAAAAACCCTTTAAAAACACCTTCTATTTATCCTTTTTTTAGTAATCAATCAGACTTGTGAGTTGTCATCATGTCTAAATATTTGCAACTTATCTCACATTTTGCACTCAGCAGTAAGTCTTCATAAAAGACTCAAGAGCAAAAATCTTGGACAAGCGTAATTGAAAGCTACAGTCCTGATTTGATTACAGTTGGTGACAAAAACTGAAGAAAAAAAGAAAGGTTAGCTTTTAATGTGCACTACGTTAAGCAGGAGTTCAGATTGGAATAATTGAATGCTAGCGTGATTCATTTACCAGGGGTTGTAATGGCACCAGATTTTTAAGAAATCTTTTTTTTTAAGATAGATTTTATTGAGCTTAAAAGCAAGACTGTCTAATGTGAATTTGTTTGACTATGAGCTTCCTTTTGGGCAACAAGCTATGCAAGCCGTAAGTTGCCCAAAAAAACAAAGCTCATAGCTACCCACATCTAATTCATCCTGCTGTATGCAGCCCTAAGGTGACAATTATTTTTGAATTCCATAACAAATAGGGGCCTGATATGATGGCTAACACAGAATAGCTATTTTTTTCCTCCTTACAGCCTGGAGAAGACCTCATGGCTGATAACAATATGTCACCTCTAATCTTATTTCCTATTCCCAGACTATATTTTCAGCATTTTTTTATGTTCTTCTGCATTCTACAATCTGATACAGCACTAGCTTTTTCTATTTTTTTTTTTTTTTTAAAAAAAGAAAAAAAGATATAAAAGATATAAAAGAAAGTGAATGACAGTATCAGGAGCTAAAATGATTGTATCGATTATATTTCCTTTCTACAAGAATGCTTAATTTTATTACCAATATTACAGGGGATGGGGTGGTAATTGTTTTACTTAAATGTCAACACATTTTCTTAGGGGAAAATGAATTTAAGGGAGACTTTGTAATACTTTTTTGAATTCAATAGTAAGACCATACCAAATAAACGGAATGTATAGTTCTATTTTGAAAGACAGAGCTGCATATTGTGTTTTAATAACATAATTTTCAAAGTTATGTGGAAAACAAAACATACTTTATTAATAGCACTTTCATGTTTAGTAATACTATCAGTGAAAAAGTGTCTAACTATTGGACAAGTTTAAGGGCCAAAAAAAGGGCAATATCAGTACTCCATTATGAAGGCAATTATAAGTGAATATTACAAGTGAAAATTACAAGTGAATATTTTATTGTCATCAAATATTCGCTGCCTGAATTGTATCAGAGTTCAGACAGTCTTAGAGCTTCTATGGAAATTCACTTTTATATATGTGTTGTTCACAAGCCAACTTGGACTTTTAACAGTCTGAGCAGCAGTCTAAAACAGACACTTGACCTGTATCTTGTAGCCTCCAGGTCAATCCTGAATATCTGGCAGATCTAATCAAACATGTAGTGCTCCATTTTTTGCTTGAAATTCCATTATGGTACTGCTGCATACCTTGGCATAACATGATTCTTTAAAAAAGCACTAGAAGAGCATGAACTTTCATTCATTCTCATGAGCAGAAGCAAAGACAACAGTAAAGCCCTTAAACATCCAGTTTCTCCTTGATAGCTCAATTTTTAACATCAATAAAGTGTTCAACTTTGTACAAGGTATAATAAGAAAATAATCCTGGTCCTAAGTTCCTTAAAAGATAAAACAGAAAAGATAAGGAAGCTTAGAAATAGAATTACTTCTTGAAATTTTGTGTCACGGTATTTGCAAACATTGCAGAAGTGTCTCATCATGAAAAAGCAGTTGCAGAACTTCTAAATTCATTACTGCTAACAGAAGCCATTTATAAATTGGTAAATAGTATGGCTGTATAGATTTTTGTAGAGCCTCTAAACCTATCAATGACCACATCCTCCGTTAGAATAAATAGTCACAGCACTGCAGGTTTGATGCCCACTCACCAGAAACAGCTTGAAAAATAAACAATTAAAAGAAAAAAAGGTGTCAGCGGTTTGCACTGTCACAGTTCAGAAAAATCTGAGCCAGCACTGTTACTTCAGAAAATTTGCAGAGTCTAACTTATGACTTTCAAAAATGGACCTTTAAATTTCTGTTCTCTTAGGACTGACTAAAATTGAGTTGAATTTCTTGAATGCTCATGCAAGCTTTTTTTTAATCCATGCATAGAAATAATCATATCAAACACCTTCTATAGTCACACAAGTTCTATATTTGTGCCTGTTTGCATGCTTATGCACAGCTGAATTGTGACCGGAACTTTATGTCTCCAAGAGGTACAAGAAATGAGTAATACCTTAAGAGTACAAGTGGAAATTTGAATCTTCCCACTGTACTAGTTAGTACAACTAGCACAGGTCAACACCGTATGAGTACGTCTTCCCTGACTCACAAAATCAGAAGTCAATGGTGCTCCAAAGAAATACCTCTAGTGGGGAAAGCAAGTACTCCAATGTTCGGCACCAGTTTTTTGGGGGGGGATTCTGTGTAGAAGTACATAATCTAATACTTTGAACAACGACACTCGCCAAACCAGTCACTGTTTTATAACAGGTAATGGTTAAAGCAATTAACCAGTCATTACCAGTTTCTATCAATCCACAGAATTAAAGAATTTATAAAAAGCATAACAAGCCAACTATAAATAAAGAATTCCATTTGGGAAGTACCAATCTCCTTATAGATCTGCTGGCTTAGAAAATGATGTGTGCTGGGTATCCAGTGCATTAGTAATTACGAAAGACTCACCTAGAAACTTCTGAGTCAGTTTACCTACCAGTGAGGATTTTTGTCTAGATGCATTACAAGTGGAAATTGATGCAATGATGCACAGTCTATATATATACACATATAAATATACAGTCTACATACATACAGGTCTGACTTGTTTTACTGAGTGACAACTGATCTTACTGTCTCCTCCTAGATCACGTCCCTGAGCGTGTCAATGCCGCTGTGCAGCCCCTGCAGAAGGGAGCTCTGGAAAGCCTCAGGTTTTGGTTTGGTCCAACACTGCTTTGTTAGTGATTTGTACCTCCCTGGGCAGAGATTTCCAAAGGCAGCTGAATTGAGCAATACCCTGGGCTGTATACCAGCCAGCATTCATTGTGTATGAAGGGAATTCGCGATAACCCTCTATAGCAAGCAGGCATTATATACTGCTAAATTTCAACGGAATTCCTGTGGTATCACATATTATGTTCACATTAAAATCAAATGAGCTCATCATGATTAATGTTACTACAATGAATGCTGAAGGAATTAAAAACGATTATCCACTCATTGTAAAGGGTTGCTGATAATTAGGGCTATTACACAAAAAGGTACATTTTAAGCAATCACCACAGTTAATTCATTCAGGATTATATTATGCAGTGCTGATAACAATGAGTTCTCTTGGCACTCCTGTGGTTCCCACATGTGTGTCCATCAATAACCCATTGTACCGTACCTTCACTGGTTGAGCATCAAGTCACAAACACTTCAATAATGTGCTACCTGTTGGGAGCATTTATCATGCTTTTTAAAAGATATTTTCTAACCATTAGAGAAACACAGCTATAGAAACCATTTTCAGTGCTTGGATCATGCTGTAAAGATAACTTTAATAAGTATTTTGTTTAAAAAAAAGTACAATACATGCTCAAATATGTATGGGCACTTGTGTGTATAAATAAGCACATATAAAGCCAGAAGAAGTTAAACCGGCCAAACCACTGCTTAGCCCTTTCATCTTCTTTATGTGTTCCTTCCCATAATTGTTCCCACCCTTTGTTGCCTTTTTTCCTGATATTTTGACTGTAGGCAAGACAGAACTTGTGTTTGGTAGTGGCTGTGAACAGATAATTCGGAAATATCAATACTAATATCAAGAGCTCCAGTGTGATAACGATGTTTGTTTAAATTTCAAATAATGCTTGCTTGACATGGCATAGATATTTGATTTTAGTCTTTCCAGTATCTCTCAGTTGTGTCTGATCACCTGAGCCAAATTCAAAGCCTGAGGATAGCTGCTGTGTAAGCTACTGGCTTACATATTCTCATATTATTTTAACAAACAGCAAGCCATTTATTTGGTAGCAACCATCCCACAGTAACCCACAAACAGACTACAGAAGGCAGAGCCTTTGGTGGGTCTGGCACTCGGCTGCTGTCAACCTTCAGTTGGTTAGTTGCTGTTTATTGTTGGTAGCAGTGAGCTTATTTTACTGAATCTTTCCTGAAAATAAACATGTATCAAAACCCCACCAATAACGTAAAAGATGATACTTTCATCTAAGTCTGCATTTAATATAGTATTTAAAGATATGTGCTACTTAATCGCAAGTTCTCCCAAGGAAGACAGAGGCTACTATTATGTTTAAATTTAGGCATGTGCTTAATCACTTTGGTGAATCAGGGCTTTAAGAGGATCACAAAATTTGTAATACATTCTAAAAGCCTTTCTTTTCCTAAGAACTGCAGGACTTGCCCTTTAGGTAGGACTTCTTTGTTATTTAGTGGAAGTATAAATCACTTTTACAAATGTCCTTTCACTTGCATAACTGTCATATATTTCTTACTTCCTTTGTATTTTTGACAGTTTTAACTTGCATAAAGCATCTAGAAATCATGTTTTTTAACAAATGTATTCACCTGTGGATGATAAAATGAAAGAGGTGGAGGCTAATAGTACTGAATTATAGGGTGGCAATGCAAAGCTATAAAAAGAAAGTCTTCAGGTCTGCTGAGTGCCATACCCATTAAAATGTCTATTTTCAATAACTGATAAGAAGTGGAATGTCAGCACTCTGTTTGCTCTTGTCCTCGGTGATGCTGACAAAGATAGATTTTGTTGGTATTAAGCATAGAACACCTATTTTTACAGACTAGTTTATATACTGGGAATGATAATTCCCTGTGAAAGAACATAATGTTATGGGTTTCAACATAACATTAAGGACTTCCCATATTTTTTTCAACAATAAACATTGCATTCCTAACAATATTTATTACTCATGGAAATGCTCGATTTATTGTCATTGTAAATGATGTAGCTGTTTTCTCTAGATGAAAGAAAATATAATTACAATTCTTAAAATATTTTTTCTCTTATTACTGTAAAGAAAAATAGTAATAAATCTGGAATCAGTGATATGAAGTGGATCCTTTGGTGATGTAGTTTAGCATTTCTCAGATACATTTATCTATGCAGTCTGCATACTATTTAATCAGAGATAATACATGAGGCTTTTTGTCTATCAACTCCAGATTTCAGTTAAATTCTCAGTTTAAAAAACAACATAGATTACTCTCTAGTTTTTCTAATTTAGTCAAAGACTCCACTGAAGCCAGGGACAAAAGGTATCTTACAACAGCAAGAGCAGGTATTAAGTTTGCTATTTGTCAGAAAGAGCTGCCCATTTTTTGGTCTTCTGTGTAAACCAACATTGAAAGCTGAATCCTAAAGCACTCCACCGTTTCCCACACTGCTGTCCCAGTAAGCTTTCTGAAGACATCACAAGGCAGCAGGCTGTCTCTTGTTCTGTACTGTCAGTGCTACTATAGACATCACCTCAGAGTTTATTTGCATTTTTCTTCAGTCTTAACGTCTCATCCAATGTTTGTTGAAATCAATGGATGCAACGGCTTACACGGGATGTCGTTTTATGAGCCCCAGAGCTTGTTAAAATGCAGTGTTGAAGCTAGGAGGGAGTGAAAGTTGTTTGCTTGGTGGGCTTTTGTTTTCACTTTGTTAGTGGTGATCTGTAAGGACTAAGGGAGACCAGCGGCTGCTTTAGCTTGAGCTGCTCATGTGCTGCATGATGCCCAGGACCCCCAGGCCCTCCTTAAATCAGATAAAGATCCTTTACAACTATTGCAGTTAGGTTGGAGCAAATTAAAGGAATCTGCTTAGTGCAAATGAGAGTTGCATAGTTTGCAGTAAATACTTTTCTAGACTTCTTAATTAAATAGGAACACCACTCTTGTATAGCAAAATTTAAAGGCAGGCTATTTATAAATATGTACTTGCAGCAAACCCAATTTGTGGAAATACTACAATTTCCTCACTAACGATGCTTTGTCACTGTGTGCTTAAATGCTCAGATCTTTATTTTTCTCTTAGTACATTGTTTTCAAGCTGAATTCATCCCAGCCTTGTAGATTTCAAGTGAAGACATTTTTGAGGCATATGAGTGCAAATTAACTGTCTGCAAAATGACAGCAAATGAGAACACTACTTCATCCTGCTTCAATAAATTTATAAGTGAGTGAATACAAATTTTGCCAACATTTACATATACATACCCATGCAAGCACACACAATCGCCTTCACAGTAAGAATATGTATGAGCAATTTCAACGGTAAGAATAGTTTATTCTGGAAAATAACAAATTCTTGAAATGAAAGGCTCTGAACAAAAACATTTCACATCCAAATAGAGGGGCCTTCTGTGTTGACCACTTATTCAGCACCAATCATTTGTGCAAGTCAAATTTCTGCCTGGACTGTGGATTTCCAGCAATGGATATTGAAACAATGCCACCCATTACTACAGAGCTGTAACGTTCCCCTATGCTTTGTAAAGTGGCTCTTGCCTCACAGAAAACTTTGAAAAATAACCTTTAGAAACAAATCCCTTTGCATATGATGTTTTCCTTCTTCTTCATAACTAAATACATTTGCATGAGAACAAGGTCTTTGTTTTAGAAAAATCCAGCTACTTCCACTGTTCATTCACCACTTGAAGTCATAATCCCTACTTTGTAACATCATGGCTGGTTACAGTGAAAATGGCTATTATTGAGGGAACAGAGGGATTAACCGCAGTCCTGCTAACTCTGGAGTGCGGGGGGAAAGGAGATGTAACCCTGCATAGGTATGCTTTTTCACTTGCTAGCATCTCTGCACGGCTTTTGCTTTGACATTGTCTCCTACCACATTATATTCAGCCTCCTTTAAATGAAAAAGCTTTTGTAAGTGTAGGTGGGAAGAGACCAAGGTAAATTATGTATAAGGAAAGCCAGGTGTTCACAACTCTCTCCTCATTGTTTATTAAAATAAATAAATATATAGACAAAATTTGCTCATTTTTCATCCAAGACAAAATGAGACAGAAAGAGACAGACAAAGAGAAAACAGATGAAGTATTGAATATAGTGATGAATTTTGCTCTATCTCTAGATGTCACCCAAGTATTGATGAGGGATTCTCTAAACTAGGGTTGAACAACACTTTTATGGCAGTTAATTTAACTGATTAGGGTTTTTCTTTTAACTCGTCTTCATTTAGATTTTTCAAGCTTACAAATGTTTCAGATTGGTTGCAACATTTTGTAAATATGTTCTTGCCCATCTTTTCTCACCACAACAGGTGACAAAAAGTGAAACTCCTTCCTTATAAACCAACATTTTTGCTTATTTGGGTACACAGGTATCTGTTCAGCATGTTCATATTACTCAAAACACATTCATGGGACTACAGTTGGTAAGAAAAGGCTAGAATACACTGTACATTTTGGCCTATTTTGAGAGTTTAACAAGGCAAATGTTATGTTTCTGCCTATAGCTGACTTCTACTAATACCACATACAATATGGTCAGTAAAGGACTTAAAAAAGATGCCCCAGATCATCCTAAGTAGCTTGTCATTTCAGACATTAATGTGATTTAACCCCTTTGAAATACAGAAACTTGTCCTTTACTATTCCTAGTAGAAAACAGATCCTAAATGACAAGGCTATAAACCTCCTTATTTCTCTGTTGTTTATGTCATTTAGTGACAAATTGGAACCAGTGTGGCCACACAGGGCTCTGCACAGGTTACTGAACCCTTTTCACAGGCAGGCTACCTAGCTCAGATGAAATACCACATTATATTACTTTTTAACATCTAAGTTATTACCCTTAGATGGAACTGCATCATATTGTGTAAAAGTATCAGCCTGGCTAGAGGTAGACAGAGACTGTCTCCATTGCACTTCATTTTGCTGGATAGACATGCCATCAATCTCCTCTCATGGGTTCTCTTTCTCCCCAGGCAACTATTAGTTCTTCTTTATGCCTGTTTTAGTTTAAATTCATGTTTCTTCCCTGGTATTATGAATACTTTCAGAATACTATGAATGAGTGCTTTGTGCAGAGGCATGTACTTGTTTGGTAGAAATCGTTTTTCTCAATGTATCCTGGAATTTTACCTGTGTTTTTCACAGCCATTCCACAGTTATCTTAACTGATCTGCTCAGAACTGTCTCCTTATAACCATGATCAAGTATGCAAAAATCAAATTAATGTCGTTAAACATTGATTTTTTTTTTTTTAATTTTTATTTTATTTTAAGGCAAGACCAGTCATCAATGAAGGCACAATTTTGGCAAATCTAATAAAGGACACCTCAAAAAAGAGAGAAAGATTGAATTGCAAAAATAGTTGGTACCTGACACGTTTATAAAATTAGTTTGAAAAAGCACTGTGAAGTGCCCTGAGACGCAGGAACAGAATCATACGGTTCCTGCATGCAATAAGTGATGATCCTCATTATGAAAAGTAAGGAGTAGGGACCTTGAAAAGAGAATCAACATTCCTGGCACAGTTGACAGGAAATCCCTGTATTTTACCTGCTCCATTGTTGCTTACTGAATTCATTAGCTATGGGTGCTTTTCCAGGGAGGTCTGTGGTTCTTGTCAGTCTCACATCATTAATCAGTGACAAATTTTTCACAAATCCTTAATCCAGATCTCCCATGTTAATTCTAATAATTTTGCAAGGAGCTGCCAAAAATTACTTATTGTTCTGTTAATCGTTACTAATAGGAACAGAGGACTGCCTTGAATTTCTTCATGAAAATCATACTAATTAGAAATGTCTGAATACATACAAGTCCTCAGAGATTAATTTATTCATCATAATCAGTTAATCACTTTTCCTTTACATAATTAGACAGCTCCTGGTGGAGAGGAAGACCCCTTAGTTTTCTTGGAAAGAAGATGACTACTGTAAGCTGACATTAGCAGAATTATCGTTATGTTTTCCTTCGAGTGCATACAGATTAGTGCAGGTGGGTTTTTTTGTCCATTCACCATGAATGAAATCTCAAACCAGAAACCCTTTTAAAAAGTGTGTTTCCTAAAGCTGCATCGGAAGAAGTTTTCTACAGTCTTGCCCTTCAGCTGTCCACTGGGACTAGGCTCAAAGATTGCTGAAGAAACTGGTGAAGTTTCAGCATTGATGTGCCCAAACAGAAAACTGCTCACCTTGCACGTAGAGTAATACGGAGACAGTCCAAATATTTAACCCTCTTGCATATTTCACAAGCTGAGCTTTTCTTATCCCCACAAGAGATTTTTATATGACCTTCAAAATGATAGTAAAAGTGTCACCATCATTTACCTGAGTGGATCACTTTTTAGGTCCCTTGATAATCCACTCCTGTGTATCGAAGTATGGATTTACTGAGAAGGAGAGCTAACAAGGAAGCTGACCCATTAACATTCTCGTTTAAAGATTGAATTCTCTACTTTTTCTTGTGGAAAAATCCCAAGAATTAAATTACCCAAGGACCCTGTGAGTTGGGTGGCAAATGTTGTGGGTTTTAATGTCTTGTATTGCACATTGACCTATCTAATTATACTGACCTGTTACAAGCCACTGAGAGAGTAAAAACACATAAATGCTCTAGAAATGAGTACATCTGTGCTCTTTCTGCTAACTGCCCAGCTAGGCTGTAGAATAGAGAAACATCTCTCCCCTCTCTCTCTCTGTAAAGCAAAGCACACAATTTTCTCTGGTATTAATATTTTAAAAGATAACTACTACAGTATGTCTCAGTTCTGTCAACTGCTGAAATAAACTGCAAGAAAGAGAAGTTGCAACATAATAGTGACAGATATGTACTGTAGATACTTGTTTAAATCTGGATTTTATCACAAAATGGTGTGTTATTTCCAGCAACTGCGATACCATCTAATGCCTTCTAAATTATTCCGCATTAATTATAACCTCAAAGACTTGCTTTAGAGTATAACATCTTGCCTATTAGGCAAGCCCGAGACTGGCATATCAAGGGCACTGTTTGTGGCCAGATGAAACCCATTTCGCACCATCTTATCTTATTTTTTTCTTGACAGAAGGCCCAGGTAGAGGTGAGGAAGGGAGTTCTGGTGGAAAATGTCACACATTGCTTCTGGGATTTTGCAAATGGCATTAGTTAATGATCACTTTTTTCTAAACGTTTCTAAGATGTGAGGTTATGGAATAAAAAAAAAGGTGGTGCATACATATACATATCAGGTCAAATAACAAGTCTTTCTAAAACTATATAAGCAAAGATGACAGAATTTTGTACTTATTGACTGCTGAAGAATGAAAAGTATTTAAGTTTGATGTTTGAAATTTGAAGAGCACCAAAACAAATGTTTAGGAAACTGCCAGGTGTTTCAATGATTTATGTCAATAGTATTAAGACTTTTAAAGGTGAAAATACGGAATAAGACCTCATGACCAAAAAGAAAAAAAAAAATTTAAAAATTTCTTTATGTATTTTAAAATGTGTTTATCTGGTAATAATAAAACTAGATATTTTTATGCAATTTCTAGCTTTAACTACAGCTTTTGTGGAGTTATATCAAAGCAATAGAGCCAGTAAAAGTCAACTAGTCTCCATTTTTCAAAGATATCTGCTTGTGTTAAGTCATGTTTATGGTATTTGGTGACTACAGAGCTCTCAAGGTCTATTTAGCAGAAAATGCAAAGGAAGAATAAAGGATCTTCCTAATCGTTAAAATATCCATGTTCAGAAAGCTTCTGTGGATATTTGAGAACAGTGTATCTTTGTAAAATATCTGTTTTGTAAAGCAATGGGAAACAATTCAGATCAAATAGTTGTCATTTTTGAAATGATAGCAAGTATGCAGTTATAGAAAATAGCTTCGGCAGCTTTGCTGTTCACTGTGTTTTACTTAAAACATGTTACATTACATCAACTTTCATTTTGGGCAGTAAATGCGGTAAGAAAGTGCAGAAACACATACAGGTGCAAAGAAGATAAGTATTAGGCAGCAGCTAAACTGATGCACATATAAATCATTAAAAATCTGGGAAAGTATGATGAACTTATAAATCTATAATGAAATAATTCAAACTTGTCTTCTTTTCTTTTATAATATTTTTCAGTAAACATCTTAAGATTTTAGTAAAATCATTTAGCAAAGTAGGTAAATAACTCAGATTAACAGAAGAGCAAATGAGAATGCTTGTCCTAGACCCACATCGATCCCATTAAAAAAACCCAAATGAACAAAATTGGGCTATTTCTCTTTTTTGTCTTTATTTTAATTTCATGCATTTCCTGGTTCTCATGTGAATGAATGCCCTGAGTGGCTTGTCCTTGTAATTTGATATTTCCATTTGTAAACATCAGAGTTTATGATCATTCAGATAAGATTAGGTATGTACCCATGTAATTGTACGGTATTCAAGCCCAACAAAAGTCAAAGCATTTGGAGTTTTGTGATATTGAGAATGACCTAAAAATGAAAGCATTGTGTATCTATGGTTAATAAAGGTCTTTTAACTTGACAGACTTCAGGTTTGTTTGAGCCTTTTTAATCGTGTGAGTCAGTTTATGCAATATTTGACTGCATTTTTACTTCCTTTCTGGATAAGAAACTACAGTGCAAAGGTACAGGGTTACCATAATATTCCTGACAAAAGAATGAACAGTTGCCTGAACAATACAAACATCTCTTATTCCCCACTCTGTTGATATTTTTAGCGATTTGTTTTATATTAAAATACTTTATTCACCTTCACTCTCTTGTATTCTTATCAAGAATGCTAAAACCAATATGCAACTATTTTCTATGCTTGGTTGGAGAAAAGTATCTAACTGAATACTCATTTTTAGCCTACCATACATTGCCTGTATCTTGCTCTTGCTTACATTTTTTATAAATAAGGGCTTTATAGTTCTTCATAATACTATTTTCCTAACACAAAATTCTTGATAAGGAGAACAGGATTAAGAAAATCAAAGTCAGTGGAAAAAAACTTCTGAAAATTGGCTCTTGAACTTAAATGGTTTTTAGCATATTTGAATCTAGTCTATGGATTTCCTCTTTGCAACAGTCCACAAAACACTTTGAGCACATAAACTTCAGGAGATAACTGTATGTTGTTCTGAACCTATATTAGAAGAGCTTTCGGAGAAATAAGCCTTCAGAATGACCAATGACTGGCACATACAAAATAGTTCTCATGACCCTCAGTGTGGGGAAAGAGAGATCTGAGCTTTCTTTCACATCAACGATAGTGTTGTTACCCAGCCAATGTGCAAATGGATAAGAAACCATTCATTTGAAGCACATGGTTTTTTGCATCATTTGAGGAAGTGCTTGAACTTTTCACCTTTGTTTGAAGTGGGATATACTCTGTCTCTGCCACTGCTTTGAGAATTTGTTTATTTTTCTGCACCTCTGCTATCATAAGCACCATCTTTCTGATTACACGCTAGGCTTTTTTCCAGTCTCTTTTTAAAGCTAACTCGCGTAAACTGGGGGATGAGTCATAGCATAAAGAGTAAGACAGCATTTTATTTGTCTTTAATATAAGAACACCCACAGAAGAAGCGATAACAGAAAAAAAATCTTGTGCCAGTTGAATCATCAATGGGTTGGTGTTTGGGAGGTCAAGACAGACCTCCAATTATGAGAAAATAAACCTCCACAGAGATGCATTGAGAGGATGCGATTTACAAAGAGGAGTTTCCGCATGGGAAAACAGAGATTATCCTAATGTTTTCATGAGCATACTACATTTTGATGATGCTTTCTTTGGCTCAAGGATGGAATTTATAGTTAAAATACCATAGAAAGACAATATTCAGTAAACTGTATGGGGCAATTACATTCCAGATTTTGCTCTGCCTGATTTAGAACAGGGACTTAAGTCTGACAAAAAAAGCACTCTTGATCTCTCTTTCAGCACTTGTTTTACTCACAATGAGTAGTTGTTCTCTCAGACAAAGGCCACAGTCTACTAGTTAAGGTGGGTAGCCAGCTTCAGACCAGGTATTTACCTGATACTTCTCATCCTTTAATTATGCATAATTTTCTTAGGCACTCTCAAAGTTTTCTGGTAACTTCAGTGTACTTTTTGAATATTTTGCATTGGTTTTGTATCTCTCTAAAGCCCTTAAACTTTTGAGTGAATCAAAATTTCTAATCTTCAGCCAGCCTATCTTGTGCACAGCTGCTGCTTCCACGCTCACTTCTATCTATGAATGCTATCTCTACTGGTAGACGTGCTAGAGAGCATATGGAAAAACACATTAATCAGAAAGGAATTGTCGCTGTGAAGGGCAGGATTCCATATATTGTGGACAGGCAGTATGTTAACTCTGGAATTTCTCCACTTCCCATTTTTGATCCCCTTAGACAAATAATTTCCTACCTCTGTTACCTCTTTTTCCTTCTGACCCCTGTGTTTACTGTGCGCCTCTCAGGGTAAGGACTGTCTCTTATTATTTGTACGATTCCTGACTAGCACTCCTGGTTAGGGCTTTCCAGTGCTAACATAACACAAATAATGATCACTGCAAAGCAATAGAAACAACATGCCAGTGATTCCAGTTATTACTGCTGCTTTCACCTAGTTCAAATTATACTTTTAAATACACCAATTCTATTATTGTATTGTGCAAATCAATGTCTTTTCAAAGAATATGACTTCTGAAACAGCAGAAATGTATGCATGCAATAAAAATAGTGTATATTTACTATATAATACTGTTACAATTATTATTATATGTCTTTATGCACTTTTGAACATTTGATGCAGCTGCATGGATATGTATTCGTATATATACATGCTTAAGAAGTCAGATAGCTAACCTGATGCCTGAATTTTGTGATAACATCCATCATCATGAGTTAAAAAAAAGGGACTAGCATGAAGCAACAAGTGTACTGTTCTTTTTCTCCTTGCAGAAACAGGAGAATATGCAATAGAGTTAAATTTTAAAGAAAAAAATGGATTGGTGTTTCAGGAACAGGAAATGAGTGGTGCAATAGAACAGATCTGACTCATGCTTTTATTCCCTAGCCTACATATTATAGTGTAGCAAAACCACTGGTATAAAATAATCCGATATAATCTGCAAAACTAAATATTATGCTCACTCTTTTCGTCTTTATTTTGTCTGTAACAAAGAAAACTTCTTTAATATTTGGAAAATATTTTAATAAGAAACCTACCATTTGCTGTGATTGCTTTGCACTATGGAATTTCTGGGCAGCATTATAAACTCTATTAATACAAAAGTTTTGCAAGGCAACACCAAAATTGAGGTGTTGATATTAAAAACAGTAGTATACATGCTTTATAAACATCCCACTTAGGTAATTCAGTATAATATTAGTAATCTTAAATCTCTCTTAAGATGAAAATGCCAATGAAGTTCAGAAACTGGTAATCTATATGGCAGTTTTTTTCTCAGTGGACCAATCTGACTGCAAACAAAGTTTTACCTCAGATTTCATTTGACTGGAGTCTAAGTCTCTGTGGGAAAGCTCAGCATTAAAAGATCTTAAGATGGTCAGCTATTTTTGAGATAATTGCATTTAAAGTACAGTTTCTGGCTCCCGTTTAAAATATTAGATGCTGTATTGCTTAAATGAGATATATATATATATTTATATACTAAAAAAACTCTCATTAGCTTTAATGAGAAATGACCACAAAGTCTTTTAATGTGAATTAGAGCAGTGTCTTTGAAATGCTGTTTATATTAAACTGCTATGTGACAAACTGCTGGTCAAAAATACAGAGATCTAATGTTCAGCATTTTGTGGAAGACTCTGGGTTAGTTCGAAAACTTTTTTTCAGATTCCACTGAGCTCAGCCTGGTGTCAACAGAAGTTAATACTAGTCTTAAACTTATGTAACTAATAGTTTACTCTATCCTCATTCAGAAATAAACCTTCCAGTCCTGAGCTTGTCCCTGGTGAACATCAATGTTAATTGCCAGAGGCAGGAAGCAGGCTCTTGACATAAAAAACACATGGTGCAAAGTTTCTACAAAATTTAAGTGCTAAGTGAAATACCAGCTAAGAAATTACAGCACACAAGATAATTTATATTTTAGCATATAAAATGATGTACTCAAAAACTGAAATCCAGACTACTGCTTCCTGGATAAATGCCATTCATCACTGGTCCACAGAGTCATACATACTTTTCTTCTATCTTTCTGGTCCAACTCATTTCGAAGTCCTTTCTCAAGACTGGCCAATTTAAACAAGAGGAACAGCTGCTAAACTCAACATGGGTTTTTTTGAAGAGCTAAAAAGAGGGAGAACAGATACAGCAAGTGTCATGGTTTAACCCCAGCCAGCAACTAAGCACCACACAGCTGCTCACTCATCCTCCCTCAGCAGGACGACAGAAGAGAATCAGAAGAGTAAAAGTGAGAAAACTCAGCTGGTGAGATTAAAACAGTTTGATAATTGGACTATAATAATAGTGAAAATAAAAGAGAAAAGGGAAACAAAACCCAAGAAAGACAAGTAATGCAAATAAAAGCAATTGCTGACCACCAACCAACCGATGGCTGCGCAGCAGCACCCCTGCCAACCTCCCCCTTAGTTTTATTGCTGAGCATAACATCCGTATGGTGTGGAATATCCCTTTGGTCAGTTGGGGTCAGCTGTCCCAGCTCTGACCCCTCCCAAGTTCTTCTGCATCCCCAGCCCCCTCGCTGGTGGGGCGGTGTGAGGAGCAGAAAAGGCCTTGACTCTGTGTAAGCTCTGCTCAGCTGTAACTAAAACATCCCTGTTTTATCAATACTGTTTCCAGCACAATTCCAAAGCATAGCTCCATACCAACTACTATGAAGAAAATTAACTCTACCCCAGCCAAAACCAGAAGGACAAGCTGGTGAGCCTCAGGCTGTGGAAAGCACTGAAACAGGACACTTTTCTTGATCATTTGGCTACTATGCATGTGGCAAACATTACCACCATCACCACCATCCTACATTCTTCTAGCAGTCCTTTAACTTTAAAATAATGGAGCTAAGCAATGGCAGAAATCAAGCAATCAGGAGGGAGTTCTGGCCACCTAGATTTGAAATAACCAAAGAGGAGGCAGGAGTAATGATTTACTCTGTGTTCAGTAGCTCCTCTCTGTCAGCTGCTCTCAGCTACATCCTTCTCTGTGGGCTACCGGCTTTGGCTCTCTCCTCACCTGATGTCCTTGTCTCTCTGCATGTTACTGATGTGTCTGTCTGAAAAGGGTTTTCTTTTATTCTGATTTACGGTCAGGTACCTACTTTCTCAGCATCCAAGTTTTTCTTTGGATCTAGGCTTCAGTTGTTTAATAAAGTTCAAATGTCAAACCAGTGGTTGCAGAACCAGAAATAGCTTGGGATTTCTGGACAACAGCGACCCATTCTGATTTTTACACTATGCCTCCAGAGATACATGCATTATAATTATCTGTTTCAACAGCAAAGACATTGTAGATTTTTCTTCTTCAGTCCTGTTCTCAATGTTCATTACAGAAATACCAACTGAACAAGTGTGTTTTCCTTTTTTCCTCTTGGAAATAATAATTATACGCTGTCACTTTCGCTTCTTGCACATTATGCTAGATCTAGCCTTTATACTTTGACACTATGTCTTAAATTTCTCTCACTCTGTTAAAGCCTAGGGTTCCTATTGCTGGTTTAGATTTCAATTAACATTCTTAAACAGAACTAAAAATAGTAGCTGTCATGCTATATTCTTTTCCACCAGGAACCAAATGTCCTCTACTGTCTCTAAACCATAGTTCATAGGACAATAATCACATACTTTATTTCTCACTGAAAGAACGGGCGCAGTGCTTTGCTCTTTCCTCCATTCCCTAATTGGCATTGGTGTTTATTTGCAGGTTTTTTTATACTAGATTGTGTGACTGATATGATAATAATATACTTCTACAGATCTGAAAGTTTATAGTTCTACCTAGGATCTCCAAGCACTTAACCCGAGGTAGTTATGAGCTGCTGCCTCTGTGAAAATCTAACAGAAATTAAGCTCCCAGGAACAGATTTCTTCTTAGGTATAATTATGTTTCATTTCCATAAGAGCAAAGGAATCTAAGATCATGACAACAGGGTTGTTATTGTCCATTCAGGCTCAGTGACAAATCTTTTATGTGTAGATAAAACAAGTGCTTTTTAACATTTTGTCACACTGCTGATCTTGTCTCATAGAAGAAAATAGGCTCAGCAGTCTTTTATTGTACCAGGAGAATGAAAGGATGCAGTAGAAAAAGAACAGTTTGGTTGGTTTGTTAGTGGGGGTTTTTTTGTGGTTTTTTTGTTGTTGTTGTTGTTGTTCTTGTTGTTGGATTTCTGTTTGGTTTTTGTTTATTTGTTTTTCTTTTAAAAACTACCGTACTTGGTTCACTGAATAATCTGAGTCACACTCTCTGTTAATTTATGCCATGAGTTCATTTCTTTCAGAGGTTGTAAAAGTTAACCCTGACGCTTTACACGAAGCACACCAAAAAAACCCCAAAACCAAACAAACATGACTTTTTTTCGTCCCATTTTGATTTTGAACAACAGATTTAACTAAAACATTTTACTTGAAAATAACAACAAAAAACTTTCTATTTGATAGCTTTCAGGAGATTTGGATGATTCATTTATATCCAACCTCTCTTAACTTTTATGAGAACTTAATGGATTATTTGAAGATTGTTTTACTTAGTACTTTTTCTTTCCGTATAAGTATTGGGTAAAAAAAGCCTAAACCACAGTATCATCTTTGTGATGTTCCTTTGGAGAGATGGGAATGTAGAATGATGATACTTTGTCTAATTTTATTATCACTCCCTGAAAGGTGATAGCAGGTCAAAGATTTATTGTAACGACATGTTTGAGTTGGCTTAGAAACACCTAAATCCAGACTGATGACTTAAAAGGGCTTTAAACAGCATTATGAATTTGAAAGACCTCTGGCTTTGAAGAACAGTTCTATGCATTTTTTAATGACTACAAAAAGGAAGGATATCTTAAACTATGAACTTATAATCACTGAGATTGTGACTAGACTGACAGCTCTGAAAAGTGAAATCCTTTGTCCATCAAACAGGTGCAGCAGTGCCAGCATCCTCCAGTTTACAGGGGACCAGTGTCTCAGAGCAAAGTGACACTCACTCTGGCTCTGGCTCATAGAGGCTGAGGAAAGCTGGAAATTTTAAGGGCAGAAACCAGGAGAGGACTGAGAGTAGAAATCTGAAGGTTGTTCCGAAGTTTTTCTATACTGAACTCTGCACATTTTTAATCTTAAAATCACACTCAAAAGTACATCTCTTGGACAATAAAGCCTTTCATTTTATAAATTCACATACTCAGTTTGCAGTAGTTAATTCATTGCCACTGCATAGCTCCTCATTAAATAATACAGTACCTACTGACATTAGAGATGACTTTTCTACTGCAGCTATTTTGTCAGTAAATCTGGTACATGTGATGCTAATCAAAGTCCACTGAATTCAGCTGAAAGGCTCCCACTGACTTCACCATGTTTTGGATCATGCCCTTGAGCAGTTACACATACCTACACACACACGTTGATTAAGGTATAGTTTACGAGTTGTGAGGATAACTTCTGCAAAAAATACACAGGACATTTTTCACCCCCTAACTCTACTCCTGGGCAGGCGAAACGATCTAGGTTTACTGGCATTTTTGCAGTTCAGAAAAATACTGAAGATTCTTCAAATGGCTTTCTTCAGGGAACATCTGTACACTCAATCAGGCCAGGAAACACCAAGGTTTAGAACAGCGTAATGCCTATATCTAGCAGTAATCAAAGAAGTCTATTGAAAAAGGGGGGCGGGGGGGGGGGCGGGGATTTGGGATGGAGAGGAGAGAGAGAGGCATAGGAGGAGGAGAGGGGGAAATAAATGTGCCTACTGTGGCTTAAAGCACAATAATTTAATTGTCACTATGCAATCAATAAAAATGTAACAGTGTGAAGGGAGCACGACAAACATAGATTTGCTTTGTCTTAAATGGTATGTACTAAATGAATGTTCCCCAAACTGAACAAGATTGACTAGTAAATTAGAAGAAAAATTGGTGTTATTTTATATTTTCTGCTTACCTACAGAAAAGACACTCATTTGCAAGAAGAAAACTGGAAAATTGCTTCTTTTTCTCTGGCAGTCTTTCTTCTAGGTCACCCCAAACAGAGGCCATAGGCATATTCTAAAGTAATAGTAGTACAATTCAGAAGGCATCCTGACTTAGGCAATCAAATCAGTGCGGTCATCACACTGATGTGAATGGATTTCACAGGATCAGGCCTTACCATTTAATGTTCACTTAGAAACACAGAGAAAGATAAGAAACATAGAGCAGTATATATCCTAACACTGCACCGATGGAGTCTTACATCCTCACATAAATGCACTAAAGTTAACAGGGAACCATGAGAAAATTGAGTTCCACCCTTGCAGACACTGAAAACTCAGCCAAAGTATGTAATTGCTTGTGACGATGCAGGCAACCTGTAGTATGTTGGTTTCTGTATGAATTTTAAACAAAAATGATCAAATGGTGCAGAAAGTGCCATGAGACAACAGTACATTCTCATTACTATTCCAGCCTCTTTATGGGCTTGTATATTTACAATATTGTTTTTTCAGTTCAGGCCAATTCCCTTCTTCTGAACATGACAGATGAGGACTTTTAATGAAAGAACATTTACACTCCAAACAATTTGCGATGCTAGTTATGTATTCTTTCGTCATCAGGAAACCATTGTTGAAGAGGTAAAGTGAAAAAGTTTTACAGACTACCCTACCTTTTCCCTTTAAAAAAACTGAACAAACAAGACCTTCTTTGCATTCCATTTGGCTTTGCCAAGAATATATTAGCAAACAGATATAATCTAGACAGAAGAGACTTAATCCTAGAGAAGCTTATTTATTAACACAGAATAAACAAACATCTTAACCTGCTTGTGTTTATCTTCACTTTTGCTTGGCCAAGCTCCAAATTCAGAAAGAAATTCTAATTCTTTCAATCTCTGGATATCTTTTCTGTCTCCATGGTACTTGACTTTTTTCTGGTGGACTCTTTAAGTCAGCAGCCTCAAAGAAATAACAGGTTTTTTCTAGAATTAATTCAGTGGCAGGAATCTGAGCAACTATCCTTCAAACCTTATACCCCAGAATACCAGTAGAGCATCTGAACTCTTAGTTTCAATTAAAAAAGCAAGAGTCACGTGTAGGAGAAGAAACAAAAATTCAAACCACACTTTAAAAACATAACACAACATAACAACCAACCACAAAAGTAACGCGACTGATACACTGGCTCATACAATTGTTTTTAAAACAATTGAGGGAAGATGATAGAATTATGTTTCCTTAGAAAATATTGGGATGCCTCCTTTCTCTCATGCCAGCCTAAAATGCAATGGAAGTGAGTTTTCTCTGGAAATGCTTTCACATATGACAATAAGATTTACTGAACATTTCTTGTTAATATGCAGCTTCTAATTGTGTTGTTCACAGAAAAAAAATATAATGTATGTGAATTGTGCTGAAAGGCAAGAAATTCCAGTATGACGAAAACTGCTGGAAAAAGTACAGGATGATTGAAGGATTTATCAACCTGTTTTGGCACATCCACTCATAATTTAACTTAATATTTTGAAAGTACTTTCATGTGAATTTTTTTTTTAATAAACTTTGCACAGAGTGGACTATATTTTGCATTCTTACAGTTCAAAGTCCTGCTTCCAGAATAAAACTGCAAGTAATTACTGAAGTCAATGGGAATTCAAAAGTGCAAAATAGTAGATTATGGAATAATTGGATGATAATACGCTTACAGACTTGTTTCTTATTCTTGAGGTGGATTCTTTGCATGAGGGAGAATCTATGCTACATACATTTTGTGAATTCCATTTTCCCCGCAGGAACAGTAAAATGAGCTTTGACCAGAACTATAGCCATTGTTTAGAAATTCTGAAACAGTGTCAGCTTTTAGAGATAGTTGAAAGACTTCTCAGTGTAAATTTGTTTATAGGACCTAGTTCACAAAACTCAAGGCTTCATACAGAGATTTCGCATTACACCTGTAAATAAATAATGTCCAGAATGTATTTTTAGGAAAATATGTATGTAGATCTTCGGTGGTGAAAAAGTCTTTTCTGTATTCCCATAAACAGTTTGCATAAATCTCCACAACTAGAGAATTTTAAAATCTCCCCAAAAATGCTAACTTATTCACTTGCATGTCAAGTTTCTGCAGAGAATCTGAAATGAAATAAATAGGGTCTCTACCACAAAATGAAAACACATGTATTTTCAAGTAATATATATAATTCAACTTCTTTTGTAACAGTTCCAGCACATATACATTGAGAAGAATGCTTATACTTTTTCTGTAGTACATTGATTTCTGACTAGTGACAGGTTGATTATACTTATCCAGTATACATCTACATACATCTAAATGTAGAGAATGGCTATATTATTTTCCATAGAAAATAACACAAATCTTGATTTGGTAGTACTCTGAATTTATGGTGATAAAGGAGGCTGTAAGCAGGAATGAATCACTGACAGGGATAATGTAACTCCAGGAACAATACCCAAGGTCCTCAGGACTGTGAACTAGGCCCTCAGAATTCCCAAGCTACCTGTCGCTAGCCCACTGAACAGGCCTTTTTTTCCAAGGTCAGTAAGAAATATCAAAAGTATACAACAATGTTAGAAGTCACAATTTGCAGGGAAAAAGGTGCTCAAAAGATGCTGAAAGACAAACACAGTATGTTTATTCTCTCTATTGGGGTCATCCTCAAGATTCAATTAGCCTTCAATTTGCACAGAAGCTATGCAAGTGTGGACTAAAATATTGTCGTCTTTTGCCTGTGAGACCCAGTCCATCTCAAATGCACAAGAATTATCTTACAAGAGGTTTCTGAGATGTTACGAAAACATACCCAAGCATGATCTTGTGGCCCTGCACAAAGTTTCGTGCTCATCCTGTGTTGTGCCTCCAGGACTCCTCAGAACAGGTCAGGGTCAGCTAGTGATCCTACACAGGACTTCTCTAGAGATGCCCAAAAATTCTTTCATATCTATTCTGAATACTACCACCTAATAAAAATATAGAAGGGAGCTTATCAACTTCTGTTTGAGTATATGAAGCATCATGTCTCCTTTGGGCTTTACTCAAAGAACATAAGAAATCATCTTGGAATGTGGATGAAAGAGAGAGCCATGGCGAATGGTGGAAGTATAACTCTTGGTTAAATTGATGGAAAATGTGTAAAATAGTGCAAGTAATCCCTGACCAGAAAATGCCCTTGCTAAGCACTTTAGCCACGGAGGCAAAAGCACATCACAGATGTCTTATGAGCAGCTGACACTCAAGAACACTTAGCCAGACAGATGTTCAGGAGAAGCAGAGAGCAATAACAGTAGCATCTCCAGGTCTTCAAGCTACTGTATCTGCTGGGGTTCCTGTTTCCCTGATCCACTCAAGAGAAAGAAGACATTTAAGTCCTCACAAATTTGGCTCTATGGTCCTCTGTCCTTCAGATAGCAGGCATGTCTCTACCTTTCTGAATGCACAGAAATGCGAGGACGAGCTTTCTGCAGATCTTTGATAAGTATCCAAATAACTTAGGTTATCAAGCATTACTGGAATAAAATTGGAATATCTCAGAAGTTCCTCTGGGAAAGACTAGGTCAGTGCTAAGCTTTGTGAACTACTGCTCCTCCAGGCCAACCACATTCCTCTGATGCTGCCATTCTTACCAGTGGCTGCCCAAGGCCTTGAGAGGGAGAGGCAAGGAACAACATAAATCATTGACAGCTTCTGGGTCTTCATTTTATTAAGATCTGTGTCAGACTGCACTATGACTAACAGTAGAATCTATCTAGTAGGAGCTTCCATCCCTGAGGATCCAGACAGAAGTGCTCCAGGCCAGATTCACAGCTGAAGTCTCTGCCAGCAGCAGTAGAAATAGATAATAAAACTGCTCCCATCAACATGTGAAGTAGCTCTGGTTTGCATTACTTTAGCCTTCTACATAAGGAAAATCCCAGGGGGAAGATGAGGGAGAGTAGGCAGCTGCAGCTTTTCCTTTTCATTTTGGCAATCCCCCATCCCTACATGAGCTCCTACAAAGCTGTGACTGCCAGGACAAATTAGAAGAGGCAAGAGGTGACCTTAGAGGTGATGTTGGGTCTGTCTGAACTCTACCCATCCAGCTTTCAAAAAGTATGTCGACAAGCAGCATTCCCAAGTATCTGGAACCAGATTGAACAAAAGTGTGGAAAATGTATTATGGGGAACAATTATGTGCTATTAGAGGATTGGATTAGATGACCTAATGGGACTTTTCCATTTATGATTTCTGTGATTCTTTGATTTACATTTCCAAATGCTTTAGTCCCTGAGGAAGAACAGTGAAAAGGAGTTGACACGATCAAATAGTTAGTAACACTGCTTTTTTAACTTTTAGCAGAATATTTTTCAGTAACTGTTTGCCAGATACGTAAAAAATGCCACAGAACTATGTATATTACATTGTGAAATATTAATGCTGGCTGGAAGTGCAATGCTGATGTTGGAACTAAGGAAAAAACTGTGCACTTGACTGTGCCAGTGAAAGGCAAGATGACAGGTTTTATTTTAATTTAATAAAATCTGAAGGTAGTACTGCAGAAATCTGGCCAAGGCTGCCTGGCAGACTGCCTTGAAGGGAGTCATTGATAGTCCTCTTTCCTTTTACTTTATTAGGTTTGCCATTTTCCCTCATTTAACATTAAAAAAGTAATTTCCCAAATAGCAGGATTCCTCAGTTGTTTTATCCTGCTCATCTAACATCCACATTTTATAAAGCATTTCATTGAAATTAGGGTCCCTAAAACTCGCAGCATGAAAAAAATCTGCATTTTACTAAGAGATTTCTTTTCTAAATTGAATATAGTATTGAGAGTCAGAGGCACCATTTGATTACATGCCACTATGGAGAGGTGAATGGAGAGTAGTAAATACTCTTGAGACCTTGAGGGGACACTTATAAAAATGGGGGGATTAAGATTTGTTTTTTTCTTTGCCTTCTGTAAGGTTGCAGGGATGAGAGAATATCTATCAAACTGAAGGGTAGATTAAGAACCATTTGCTGTAAACCAGTCTTCTAATAGACTATTCAATAAATAGTGTTTCATAACCATTTTAGCTACAAAATCAGCAGTATAAATTAGCAGGAATAGTAATACAGAATAACGAGGGCCATGCAAAATAGATTTTAGAGATTATTCATGTCTTACCTGACCCTCTTTGTTTTATTCCACCTAACAAAAGACTTATAGCATCTTCCCACCCAGTGACGTTGATACTACTCATAATCTTGTCACAGAGATTTACAGCTTCCTGTAATCATCAGCTGTATTGCAGATTTCTTTTCTGTAAGTCAGCAGTTTCTAGTCTACCTCATGCCCAAAACATTCACCCCAATATCTGCTGTTTCCCATCCTAGAATCCACATGGTCCTTCTGAGCTTCCAGTCAGGAACATTGTTTCCTTTAAGTAAGGAAGCTCATATGAATGTGCTTAGGAAAGTCCTCCTCCCTTTTCAGATACTTTATCTTAGAAAGTCTCGGGAACCATATAAGATGGTGAAATATTTCGACAAGACTTATTCTCAATTCTGTCTCACAGATCTTTACATCATCATATCACGCTTTTTCTTTAACGTCCTTTGGCAAATCCATTCTCACAAGCCAGTGTTCAAATGCCTTATACTTATCTAACCCTCGAGAAACTGATAATTACGGCCCTCATTCAAGCAGGGTTTTTGGTTGGAAAGTGTATTCCACAAAACATTTTTTTAAAAAAGGAAGAACAACAGTATTTTCAAAGTCTGTGGGACGAGCCCTAGTAGGAGATGAGGAGGAAGCAAATCTACACTTTACAGGCTGGAGTATTGCTCCAGTCACTTGTTTGGCAGCTGTAGTAAATTGAGTAACTGGAATGGCTGAATCAATTTGTTTGTACTGTGAATTCATTAAGCCCCAGGAGACAGCCTGTGGGCAAGGTCCTCAGTCCTGTGAGGTTTGATACGTTTATTCATACTGATGGGTTCACCAATGGTGAACAATTTTACTACCCACTGCAATTGTTCTTTGTAATAAAAAATAACGTGCTTCCTCAGATCTTTCGCTTTGTTTCAGTTAGCCAGAATGCTGGATTTAATAACCATTTACAACATTGATTCCAATCTGGATGAAAATCCTTACAACCAAAATTGAGCCGTTGCATGGCGTTATCTCCCCAACATCATGATACATGCTGTATTGAACCTTGCAATGCTTCATAGCCACCGTAATGGGATGACACAACTGAAATTGAATAAGGAACAGACCTCTTGTAATTAAATTGCAGCTATCAGTGTGAATACCATCTATCTAACGCACAGCACACAAAGTGAATGGAAACATGCAAACGTGTTTGTAATGTTTACAGCAAACCGATTAAGACTTCAGGTTCCCTATTAGCAGCAATATCACTCATCTGTTCCAGCCATCAGCAACTTCCTTTGGTGTTCTGTATTCTGAAATGTTCTGTATTCACACAAGAGAACTCTATCTGGTTTTGCCCCTATCAGCTAGCAGCAAATTATTCCAAAGATAATTTAATTCCTTCATATCTAAATTTTCGTTATTGTACTTCACTTTCCAGTAATTTTAAGAAAAAAGACTCTTAGTCATTATAAATTGTCATATATTTGCTGATGTCAGTAACAATTCCTAGTATCTAAGAAGTGGCCCAAGGCCACAACTTTTAAATTACAAGTTTTAGACAAATGCAACCAGAGTTTAAGAACAGATAAGAAAAATGCAAAACTTAATAAGGTAAAAAACAACACATTCCACGTGTTTTATGCCTTGGACATGATAAAGCTCAGCAGTAGCAGCAAAACGATATTAGACCCTCTATGACTATGGTCCGAATCCAGCCTATATAAAAAGCAAGATATTTTCCACTACGGCCATGAGATCATTTACAATAATTGCCTCCTCCTGTTCTCCCCGCACAAATGTATAAAAACAATTGCTGTCCCAGGGAAGAAGCCAAATTAATTTAGATTGCTATCTTCAATGACATGGAAGGGTTAAAAGAGATCAGGCTGACATAGAAAAACAAAGATATACAATGCTTGGGCTACTTGATCTGATCAAGAGTACCCAGGCTGAAAGGATGACTTTTATTACTTGTATTTGTGAGAAGTCAAGGTAGCTTGGGACTCAGGTATTTTGCACACCCTGACTGTGAAAGACAATCCATAGTGAGGTGTAACAGACTGATGTGATACAGTTAGTGTGAGAAAGTATCAGGTTTCTTGTAATAACCATCTAGAATCTTTCATGACTAATAATTTCACCTTGAAATTTAAAAAAAAATTATTGAATTCTGGTACTTAAGAAAATGTTTTAAACAACTGACCAATAGGATGCAGAAATTAGACCATCCTCACTTTTAAACAACACTGAAATGTACTAAAAACCATTTTTATGCAAGAATCTCAAAAGAATTTCTGCATACTTGGGGGAAAAAGTCCTGGATTCAGCTTTTAATTTACATCATATAACTAAATAAAAATATATATTGCAGCTAATCAGTTCAAATAATCCACTAATTTAGCTGTTAACCTGGATGAAGAGAACGCACAACTTAATTATTTTTATTTTCCTTTTGAAATTTAATCTTATTTCTGATGATCCCTTAATACAAAGAATGATCTTTCAGCACCGATTATCTCCAAATTATCTGTGATCAATTTACTTTGAAATATGAAAATGATAAAAAAATATAACTTAGTAATTATACTACAGAAACCATTTTCTTTAAAAAAACTTTGTAGGTTTGACTGTAATATTATAATTAGTACATTTTTCCAGATATGTTACATGATTATGGAAATGGATCCGACAAGCCATTTTGTTGCTTTATCCTGCAGTGTAAAATTTTCTGGTTTATCCTTTGCTAAATTAAAAATTCATTCTTGCATGAGCATACTGTACTGGTAGATACTTAGAGGATGACAGCTGAAGAGGGAGACCCTCTAAAACTGTAACTCATATGGCAGATGCAAGGCAGTTTATTTTACACAAATCATACATGACCATGGATTTAAACTAGCCAGTCCAGAAAACTTTAAGTTCCAAAACGCATCAAGAAATAACTGGCTTTTAGTCTACAGAAGTTTTTGAACTGATGTATTCACAGATAAACCCGGTCATATCAGAGTTTTCAAAAGGTTTTCTTGAGAATGGTTAATTTGAAAATAACAGAAAAATGAAGACATTATATCCATCACATCTGCTGTTCTACTTTATTTTTCCCTGTATCTAGACATAATTTTATTTATTTCTCTATATGCCCAAGAAGGAGACTGTTAATTTCTCCTATCCTTATTCCACTACACCATATATCATCAAAGCCAATATGACTCTTTAAGTACAAGTCTGGGAACATTCATGATGAAAAAATGAGAGCATCCACAAAGATTCTTTAAAGGTTTTGATTTTTTTTTTTTACATTGTATATATGCAATGAGTTCCACATTAATCACAAACTTTCATCTTTAATAAACATGATGTTTTAATAAAGTAATAAGAATGTTTAAGTTATATATAGAACACAAATAATGCAGCATGCATTTAATGACTATTGTTGTAGCCTGTTCCAAAATGTTTTCTGCAAAATGTAAGAACCATGTTGTAAACTCTTTTGCCCAAGAAGCCTTATTAAACTCAAATGATTCAAAAGCATGTATATGATGTGTCTGGGTTGGATACTTCAGACAATATGGCAATAGGACCATCAATGATATCCTGAAGTGGGCATTCACATTAATGTGAGGTCTTCAGCTGCAATAGCTTAGAGATGTCCTGCTAGTCAGGAATCTATTCTTGAACAGAGAGATAGAGGAGCCTTTTTGTAGCCCAGACTAAGAAAAGCTCCATCAGACTTGCCTGCCATTCCTAACTGTCCTCACTATGAGCTTGATTTTACTTAAAACCTATGTAAATTTACTGTTATCCATATGGAACAAGCATCACTGAGGAAAATGGGCAATTCTACACTAGTGTTATCTTTGGATATGCTAAGCCAGTTTCCCAGCTGGTGCAAGTTATGGCAGTTATATTAAACGATGCCAATATACACTAATTTAGAATGAGTTCTTCATCATTAACATGGATATTTTAGGAAACCAATTTAGAACCATACATTATGTAGATTCTCTTCTCTACTCATCATCTCCCATCTGATATTCGATTAGGATACCAATGTCCTCTTATTAAAACAAACAAAAAACCACAACAACCAACCCACTCACCTCCTTTTACCCTCTCTGCATCCTACAGCTGCAGAATTCCTCCTGGATTAGCAAATTGATTTATTGATAATAAACACATTGATCTTCTTTGCCCTTCTCCAAGCTGCATAGCTCAAATTTCTCTATTCCCAGATTTTTTTCTCCACAGAAATTTTTAATATTAGCTCCTCTCTACTACTAGCCCCCTTCTTGTAAATACACTCTTCAAAGATTCGTCTAATGTTTTTTCAGTGTTAAATTTTCCCAAATAGATTTCCAGCATGGAACAAGACATAAGTGCTCATGTTGATGTCAGCAGAAGTCTCCCTGCTTGCCAGAGTGCTAAGATAAACAGGTCAATGCAAAAGTAGATGTGATCCATCAGTAGACTTTGAGACACTTCTGAAAGGGCAGGATTGGCCTAAAATAAGATCTCTGGGACATAGCTCATGGCAGCTCTATTGATAAATTGCTCTGTAGGAAGGCTTACTTAGTTGCAAGAGATGTTACAGAGCCAGCCAGGTGTTACTAACTGTTAATGACGACAACATCAGAAGAAATTACTGGAAATTTACTTTATTGCAAAAAACAAAACAAAACACCAAAAACAAACAAACAAACCAACAAACCCCACACAACCCTGTTAAATCAAGGTCCAAGACAAAGAGTGAAATTTAAACACTCCATTAGAAAGACAGTCTGTATACAAAACACCTAATATTTCAAACATGTTTTCAGTGCTGATCATCATGATTAAACATTCATATCTCTGTGGCACCTAGAGATCAGCTGAGTTACAATTCTAGTTGTGGTACAAACTAAGTGACAGTCCCTTGACAAAGACCTAACTTCAGAGCTGTTTCATAGCAATTTCTGAGATTTCATACTTTGCTTTACATGGGAATGAAGTGAGATCAAGAGAATGGCACTACAACCAAATGTTCATGGAATATGTGTGGAGTTACTGTAGGGGATGTGGAGATCCTAGATCTGGTGGTGTTACTGCAATACACCTTCTCACCATCGCAGTGATCCTCTCACCCTTTTTTTGCTATTGCCTTCTTTTGGATATGCCAGTGATATTCCATCCACCCCTCTCCACTTTCTATAGATTTTCACTAGAAGTGACTTATCTAAAGGAAACATTTCAACATTAATACCACGCTTTTCTAAAATTTAAGCATAGCAGTCCAATTTATTGAAGAGGTAGATGAGGGGGAGAGAGGGATGAAACACACACACAAAAGAAACCCCACAACACAACAAAACCACACAAAATAACCAGATGTCAGCAAAATGGTCTGGCATATAAAAATGACTTGACACAAAGAACCTTTAGAGTTAAGTTACATGAGATGGAAAATACCTTACAGCCCCTGAAAGGGAAAAGCCTTGTTCCCCTTCCCTGGCTCTCACTGTCCTTGCACTTGGAGCTGCCATGCTTTATGATGGTTCTGATGCTCAGCAGACCCTTCAGAAGGAGCTCACTGTCCAGCTCGATGCAATGCACATCACTACTCAGCAGAAACCTGCTTGTTTGTCCTTTACTGAGCTGCCAAGTAGCAGAACGGAGTCACTGCAGGGAGGGTCAGACAAATGCCACCAAGGAGAGTGGAAGAGGAACACACAGTGGACAGCACACCCCTGCTTCAATGGAAGAGAGGGATAAGGCACATCTTGCACAGCTTGACCTAACATGCTGTGATTCTGTGATATGTGAGGTCACTATGGTTCCCACAGGCAGATGCCGATGCAGCCATGAGTGAAATACACTGATCTCTTATACAAGGCATTTTTACATTGTTTTGAAATCACCTGTTACATTAACTGTGAGCATGCTTTCCTTGACTTGGTAAGACTCAAGATGATAAAACTCATCTATTTAAGGAACTCAGGATCTGGATCCGAATTTTATTACTTGGAAACGTTACCAGGGAAAACTATAAGATGAATCGAAGGCCAGAGAGTCAGCCAGTGTAACTTAATGCAGTATTGCTTCCTGACCCAGAACATATGAAATAAAGCAAAATAGGAGACAGAAGTTCAGCAAAATGAATAGAACTATGACACTTGAATCTCAAAACATTTTCAGGGAAGTATTTTCATGAGAAACTAATGTACAGGGTCATTAACTTCTGGAAGTGAATGGAAGTCAGATGAATGTGTTCCCCACCATTCTTCAGAACAATTTTAAACATCATTGTGTAAGTTCACAAAGGATGTATCCTATGAGCATATAAGGGGTGGCTTGGATTTGATTTCCTTTTATAAAAGTCTCTTGCATGGTTTCAGCAAAACAAAGGCATGGCAAGAGAAGAGACTTTAGAGAAGACCAGGAAGGCAAGGACATAAGATACAGTTGGATTGGCATTGAATGTTAGCCAGAAGTCCAATATCCCTCGGGCAATCTTAACAACAAAAGGAAAAGTTACATTGTTGGAACACCCATCACTTTTACCATTACAAATAATGAATAATGTTACATATATATATATCATTCCATTTTATAAAGTAAATTAGGGGATAGTCTGGACACCCATTGCCTAAAAAAAATGTTGAAAAGTCCGTGACAATTGGTCACAGTGTGTAAAAATGGGAAACACTTTTTTCTTTTGGCATGAAATGCTAAAGTGGATATTACAGCCACTTCATGAATATTTTTTTCCACAGTTTCATGTTAAAGGGGATGATAATAATATAGCCAAGTGTGCTCTGTAAGAGTCTTATCAAAACCTGTGGATCACAAGGAAAAACAACTCCCTTCCTTTGGATCAACCAACAGGTTATAATAAGCTTGGAGTCAAGCAGTGAGATCTGCTGAGAGTGGGTACCAACAAATGAGGTGTTTTATTTGTGACTAGAGAACTTTCCACCTTTATGGATCTTCCAGTATTTCTCATCATCCAGCTGCAGGGGAACAGTGACAAAACTGCTACAGTTTTCAGCATAAGCAGAAGACAATAGCTGGAGAAGTCTCTCCAGAGCACAGCTTTCTTCATATTCATTGTTGTACAAAGATATGTAAGAGAATCAAATTTCATTTTTTTCAGGTGCAATTCCAGACTAGTCCATTAATTTTATCTGTGTTAAAATGCTAAACTCAAAACAGTTCATTTTTTTTATAAAAAGGTAGTTATATACTTCCTATGTACAAAATTACATAATTCAGTATTATGACTTTGTGAAATGTAGAAACTCACTTCTCAGAAATATTTTGCTGTGCTGAAGCTAAACTTTTCAGTAGTAAAACATATGAAGCTAAATTTAAACTGCTGTAAGTATGGAGAAAAAAAATACACCACAACACACACACCAGGAGAGAGGGGTTTATGTTTATCCTCTCTCAAGCCTTACTTCAGGAAACATCTAAAATTTGATAAGATATTTCTAATTTGTTTAAATCCCACTGAAGTCAATGGAAGTCTGCAGCATATAGTGCTTTTGTCAACATTTTCCCAATGCATTTTCTTAACTAAGGACAGTAAATCTGGCAGAGTCACTATGTCATATTATTTGATTTGAATAGAAAGTTTACTGTCTTTGTTATAAAAGGCTATATTCTTTGGCAATATGACATGACAATGTGAACTAAGTAGGAACTTAACAGCAGTTACTCCTGAGTGAGAGTCCGTATGATTTCTAGTTTGTGTCTGCCTAATCGACAAGTAGACTTCACTACTTCTAAAGTATGAGAATCCAACATGGATTGCAGATTTGGACTTCAGTTCTGAATAACATCATTATATTCTATGGGCTCTGTCATAGTTACATGCTGATGTAAACACTCAATATAATTTTCTATTCATTGTCAATATAGTCCTTCATGTTTTCTAATAATGTTTCTAGCATTTAATACTGTCTGCACTATTCCAAAAATTAACCCCATAACTGGCCCTTCAACTTGTGATTTCACTTAGGAAATTATGGAAACATGACTGTGTTACCACTTACAGATGCGCACACAAGGATTGTAAAAAAATATATATATTTTGTGTGAGTGCATGAGAGTCATATGGATGCTTTTAGCAGAAAGTAAACCTCTCTGCAATGCAGAGCTCTTATTCTGGTCTTGTTATAAAAATCATAGGTTGTTCAGCTGGTAACAGAAATGTCAGAAATTTAAAAGATCCTGGAACTTTTAATCAAACAAAAATTTACCTTCAAAAATTGCAACTGAGTATGGCGTGTCTGTTCAACCTCGAATGCTTCCTTTTCTAGTGCCTCCAAGCCCAGTGCTTTTGCTCGTGGTCTTAGGACTCTTTATCTTTCCTAGATCCAAACCTCTTGTTATGTATTGATCTACAAGATAGTATTTATTAACATGCTTGCATCTACTTCAATGTGTCAGCAGAAATATCTCTGTCACTAGAGGGCAGCCACCATCTTCTCGAGAGCCAAGACAGCTTGTCATGGAAATCAAGTTCTGACTGCACTCGGCAGCAGACACGATTTTGGATCAGTGGGCTATGTCTCAGCTGTAGTAATTTTCAAGAGAAGTAATTAGCAGCATTCCCGGTTTTTATCTAGGGATCAAATTACGGCTGGCTGTTTCAAAGGCAGAAAGCGAAGACTTGTCAGTGTGGAATGACCAACGACATTACAAACCAAAATTTGGAGTATACTGATGCTATAGAGCCAAAAAACTCTCCTACCTTCTCCAGTGAAGGAAATTTCAGAGCAGGCTGATGAAATGGGAGCATTAAATGTGGCCACAATGCTACTGTAAACCCAATCCCATCTTTTGTTTCCTGCACAATGGACAGAGAAGCGTGCGTGTTTGCTCTGTTTGCTGCTAAGTGCTTTTTGCTGACCATGAGTGGGTATAAGTTGGTGGGTGAGGCAGGGAAGTGATAAAATTTAGCCCTGAATCCCCCACAACCCCTCTGGCATCAGAAGAGAGGTTCATCTTGCCCCTCACTGAAGAATTGCTGAGGAGTTGAACAAAGCTCTGTAACCAAGCAAACACGCAGCTTTCCCCCTACCTAAAGCTTCAATGCTGGCCGCGGCCAGCTTCTGAGGTTTGACTGATACAAAAGCCCTGTACAGCTGGCATGGCTCTCATGGCCCGCTCGCCTCTTTTCAAACTGTACACTTCCCTCAGTATATCTGTGACAAAACAATCCTCAGTTTTCATGTACCTGATGTGAATAAATAAATAGGATAAAAAAGCTGTATTATTTCAAACCTATCCTTATAGCTCTTTTGCTTTGCACTACTGACTTTTTTATGTTCGAATCATTTTGCAAGCTATTAAACAGTTTTACTGCTATCTGCTGTGCCAGGCTGCTCGCACTCCATCCCAGAAGCACAAGTATGTGCATGAACAACAGAGAACACGACAAGACAAATAGTGATACATGCCGGTACATCACAGACCAAAATTAAGTCAGATCAGAATGGAACTCTGCTAATCTGAAAATCTGCTTCAAACTCTCACTAAGATAAACTTCTGAAACTCTAATATATACATCACTTTTTATACCTAGTAATAAAAAAGGCTTCAAGTCTTCAGATCTTGTGAAATAAGGACAAAGGCTATTTAAAAAAAAAAAAAAAAAAAAATCAGTAAACTAACAGGCTGAAGCAAAAGGAGAAAATGAGTATATCAGATACACCAACACATATGCAAAAGAAAAATCCTCTCAAAGAGAATGATCCCATGTGTTGTTTTTCTTTTTCATTCAGACAAAAAAACCTAGTGGAGTACATCGTACTGAAAACAAATGCTAAAATCATTGGACTAGGAAAGGGTGGGAGGTAACAGTTGCAAAGGAAGACATAGTATTTGTTTTTGTGTTCTTGCCAGTGATATTAATCAGCAAGTAATCAGCATTTCATATGGGTGGAAATGGGGAGGGAGAGGCGATTTTGCACCCTGCTCACATTCTGCTTTTCCTGTCCTTGATATGCAGTCTACTCTGAGACACAGCCATCACCAGCATTCAGACACCTCTGTAATTCTACACAGTAGAAGCATAAAGGTCTCCACATCAGAAATAATAACAACTTTCCCTGTGTAGGAAAGTATAAACTTATCAGAGCCCTGACTCCTCCATTTGAGTTTCCAGCCTCCCCCCACAAAGCAGCCCTGGCTCCAAAGGAAAGCCTTTGCTGGTCAGCTATAGTGGCACATCCTCCAGAGCATCTGCCACATCTGCAAGAGCAGGTTTGTCCTGGGAGCAACGTGGCCAGGGAGATGTCCCATTTCAACAGCAGCACACAGCCACACATGCTCTTGCGCTCCTTTTAGGAGGCACAGAGCCCTTCCCTCCCACCCAGGTGGAGCTCCTCTGTGCCAACACCTGACATTAATTCCTGACACACTTCAAAGTCCTGGAGAGAACAGCAGAGAAATACCTCAATGCCAATAACCAGTAATTCAAAGGAAGAGTTATTTCAAGGGCTTAGCAAATACTGCAGGAGTGAATGGTGAAGTCCTACTATCTTAAAAGCACAAAGAAAGCATGATAACTTGATAAATAATTTAACTGACAAGAATGTGAAAGAAATTTCTGTATATTTGTCTCTAGTGTTATGAAGTAGGTTCCAGCCTTGAAAGGTTCCTTCCTGATTATAAAAAAAAATACTTAATCAAAAATACAAAGAAACAAAAACGTGTTTCTTTGGGAGCAAGGGGAAAAAGTTTCACATTAATTTTTCCCATTGCAGGAAAATAAGCACTTTTAGGTTCTATAACAATATGATGTACATTCTTTTATTTTTTTCATTGATATATTATTTAAGGATTTTTTATTATTCTAGAGTTCCACACGTGTCTTCTCATAGAGTGAAAGCTCAACACTTAATACATAATATAAAAGCATGAAAAGTATTCTTGAGGTTTTTATTTTTTAATGTGAATCAATTCTCACACACAATGACAAAAAGTAGGGTTATGAAGTTATTGCTTTTTCTATCTGTCACTTTAAAAATAATTGAGTGCTATATTGTATCTATAATAAGGAAAGGTGAGTAATTAATAACTTATGTATGAAATCTTTTATTTTTTTTTTCTTTTTACTTCAGTGTTGCTTATATTAAAAGAAAAATAATCAGACAAAAATTTTAAATAGTTATTGTTATGTCCAGATGCATAATGACATTTCTTTCTGGCTTCTAGCAGAAGAATGTGCTTAAAAAGCAGATTTTTAATGTGAAGGAACAACCAATGTGTGTTTTATTACATCATCATAATGACTTTTTAGTATATCTTTAATCCTTCCGCTCAACCAATAAAGCAAGTCAAACAAAGAAAAAACCCTTCACTATGAGCCTCTATTGGTTTCAAAACCATGTGACACACTAGACTGGCACCAAAATATGAACTAGAGGCTTATGATAAATTCAGAAGATCAATGAAGTACATTTAAAATGCATTTCATGAAATTTACACATATATTAGAAATGGGCAAAAGCTTTCCATAAACCCTTTGGCTGGCACAAAACTGCAATACATTCCTACTTATCTGTTATGTAAATTAACCTTCCTATACATTTTTACTTGTTCTAGATTAGATGCAGCTGTCTGTGCTATTTGTATCTTTTTCCACTCCCACAGACATTATCAAGTTGTTAGTAAATGTCTCTTTATAGAAAGAATGATAATATTGTAAGTTACATGAACATTTCTGCTAAATATTTGTAAGCTGATTCATTGTGGGACTTCATGTGCAACAACTGCTGTCCTTGAAGATATCCACCTTATCTTAAGGTGACAAGCTTTAGTGATTGACATTTGACTGTAAGTTGAAGAATGTATAGAGATTGCTTCAAGATCTTCAGTGTTTTGTTTTGTTCCAAATGGCCAAATGTGGGGTTTTGGGGCTTTTTGTTGTTGTTTTTGTTTGTTGGTTTGTTTTTTTTTTCCCTCTCTCTCTCTTTTAATACAACCAGCAATCGAAGTGCACTTTGTTTTGAAATAATTTTGTTTGTGGTGCTGTTTTGTTTTTTACTATAATAATTTTCAATTACACTTATACATAAATATGTTTAGGGGCACTATCGGTGCAACTACAATTGGAATGCAAACTCTTGAGGCAGAATAAACATACAATTTCACATAAAGGACAAAGACAGCATGATGCTGACTTAGCTCAGTAGGTTTTTGACAGCATCCTGATGTAATGCCTGAGTTTAGGTCAGTTATAACGAAAAATCTTATGAGTATATGCGTGATAAAAACTAATAATGCTTTCGACAGTCAAAGAATCGAAAGTTCTTAGTTTAAGAACTCTTCAAAATTTAAGTCTATCATGTCAACCTCATTCTCATATCACATTATTTTAAAAGAAATTTTAGAGATATGATCTTTGTCAAGTGGGATGTTGCACTTACTCTCACATACTACAAATGGCTATGCAGCCAAATAAGCATCACATTGCATTATCATATAGATTTCTTCGGGGTTTTTTTAAGTGGTCAGCATTTTTGTGGTAACATTAATAGTCATTACAGATTTAAATGGGCACTCTGTGTCTGTAACTGATTGACAAGATCAATGATTTTAAGATCAAATACTAACAGCAGTCTGTTTTTTTCTTTAATCACTGTCTTTTTGTTTTATACCCATGCCTACAGCAAGATCCTGTTTTCTGTATGTAGACAGAGCTTCCTGCTGCGTGCTGTCGAAAGAATGAGAAGACAAGATGGAGAATCAATTTAAGAAAAAAGCTTTAGTTGACAAAGCTTTGCTGTAGATCAATGGAGTCTAGCTAGTTAAAATATCCTTCATAGCAGAAATTTTTACAATCACGAGTTTGGACATAATCAGTTTGGTTTTCCCTATTCCATTCATACAGTATTTTGCCAGATGAAAAAAATTGTATGCAAATACCTTTATTGTTTTGACAGCTGAATGTCTTTTGGCTTTGTTGTGAAACAATAAAAGTAGCTTTAAAATATATTTCCTTGATATACAGAAAATCTAGGCCTTTATTAGATCTGTTCCTTTAAAAGAGACAGTATTTACTTAAGAGGGAGCTTGTCCCTTACAGCAGAGCAGGGAACACATTTACCCATGGAGAGATCTAATAGCACACAATTCACAGCTTGGCACTGAGGGGATTTTTTTCATTGACTCATTTAGTCTTTTATCACTTATTTGTTTAAACAGGTTTCACAGCAAACACAGGATCTGTGCAAACTGATATAAAGCACGTCTTCACTAGCAGATTTATCCATATATCTGATATTTATTTAATTGGGTTTCACTAAATTTGCATTCCAGCAGTAATTAGTTGTTTCAAAATTCCTAATAGCACAGAGTGAAAAAAAAAAAAAAAAAATCACAGAATCACAGAATGTTAGGGGTTGGAAGGGACCTCAAAAGATCATCTAGTCCAATACCCTGCCAGAGCAGGAACACCTAGGTGAGGTTACACAGGAAGGAGTCCAGGCGGGTTTTGAACATCTCCAGAGAAGACTCCACAACCTCCCTGGGCAGCCTGTTCCAGCGTTCTGTTACCCTCACTGAGAAGAAGTTTCATCTCATATTTGAGTGGAACCTCCTGTGTTCCAGTTTGAATCCATTACCCCTTGTCTTACTGTTGGTTGTCACTAAGAAGAGCCTGGCTCCATCTTTGTGACGCTCACTCTTTACATAATTATAAACATTAATGAGGTCACCCCTCAGTCTCTTCTTCTCCAAGCTAAAGAGACCCAGCTCCCTCAGCCTTTCCTCATAAGGGAGATGCTCCACTCCCTTCATCATCTTCGTTGCCCTGAGCTGGACTCTCTCCAGCAGTTCCCTGTCCTTCTTGAACTGAGGGGCCCAGAACTGGACACAATATTCCAGATGAGGTCTCACCAGGGCAGAGTAGAGGGGAAAGAGAACCTCTCTTGACCATTCTTCTACACTCTTCTCCAACAGGTCATTCCCCAACTTATACTGGTATCTGGGGTTTTTCCTACCCAGATGCAAGACTCTAATTGCCCTTGTTATATTTCATTAAATCTTTCCCCACCCAACTCCTCAGCCTGTCCAGGTCTTGTTGGATGGCAGCACAGCCTTCTGGCATGTCAGCCACTCCTCCCAGCTTGGTGTCATCGAAAATGGAAGGAAAGGACCTTAATTTGCTGTTAGGGCCTTGCTGAGTGTGGCGGATGCTCTCAACCCCTCCGCCCCAGCCAAACCAGCAGCAGTTTGGCTGCAGAGGAGGTAAAGACCTGAGCCACAGCCAGGCCAAGAACTCCTTCCAGGAGACCCACAGGGAAGCAGAACAGCACACCGAATGCCGGTAACTTGTGGGCGCTGGGAGTCCCGTGTACACTTTTCCTGCGGTATGCAATTTGACTATGAGTCATCCACTTCATTCTATAAATATGACAGCCTGGATGAGCCCACTTTGAGCTCTCCCTGCTAAATAAGTGAGCTGTATGGCAATGGTTTTACTACTCAGAGGTCAGTGGATGAGCCCAATTCAAGTTCAATATTAATCATTTAGCTTAAGTAGATGCATACCAAATGTGGTGGATTATTTAGAGATAAGGTTGTATGATTTTTAATGTACTCTTTGATTCACGTTACTTGGTAGACTAGATTTGCTAAAATTATAAGCTATAAAGTCCTGCTCATATTTACCAAGGGCAACTGCAGACTACACTAAATGCTTGCAAGATAAAGTCTAGCTTGCATTTTGCGGGGAAGGATGGAACTGACTGGGAAAACAACAATCCAAGGCTAACATAGAGACATTACAGACATCTGCAAATCAGGACCTATTTTGCACTTCGCTGAGAAGAAGGGATTTATCCAGACAAAATGTCACCTGCAAGGATATGGACCAAAACCAATGTCTAAAACTGAACAAAACAAAGGCCCACATGGAGTCAGAGAAAAAAGGTCCAATGGGGAGCAAAGGACCTGGTGACGAAGTTTTGCAATTGGACTGAATCATAGTGTGAATGGTTTGTAAAGATCTAAAAGTTTGTAGTTTTCTATGCTTGGGTGGACCTCTGCGCAGGTACCCAGCTTGAGCCTGCCCTACTCTTATTCTACTCTACTAAATTTTTTATTTTCTGAGAATTTTGTTTCCTGAAAGTCTGCTTTGCATACAGTTACAGGCCTCCCCTGAAAGTTTGCCTTCGGAGCTCTAAATACAGACTCCAGAGCGAACGGTTATCAGGGAGAGAACAATCCTGAAAGTTTGCACCGTGACGGATACAGACCTCGCCTAAGAGTTTGCCTCTGGAGCTCCAAGACACAGCCCCTGCAGCAAACCATTATCAGGAAGGGAAGACGCCCGAAGGTTTGCTTTGTGAATGGATACACGCGCCTGGAAAGAAGGCAAGCAGGATTTGGCTTGATCTATCTCCCCCATGCAGTAAATAAGAGTTCGGTGGCAGGTTTACTCTATTGAGTCGCACTTCTCTTTAAGAAATCTAAACGTTGTTCTGCAGCAAGCAGAACCTTAAATAACTCCCCACCGCGACACTGAGAAGACAGAACCCAGCTACTGCAGTGAATCACTCCCCATCGCCTCTAGTCTTGGTCTAGCTGGTCTCACTCCCTGGGCCCAGCCTTGCTCCATCTTCTCTTTCCATGCTGCCCTCCCAGGTACCTGGACTGAGAAGCGGGTGTGCAAAGGTTAGGTTTTACATGCTAAGTTATAGCAATAGGGGGAAGCAGGGTGGGGGGGTGGGGGGGTGGGGGGGTGAATTTTTTTCTAAAGAAAATGTATTTTTTTTAATTTATTTTTTAGTAAAAAAAAAAAAAATATTATGATTTTTCTTAAATACACATTTAGGATTATTTAGAAACAATCTAACAACTTTAATGCATGCTATTAAGCCATTCCTGGTTCCAAGAGAGTCACAAAACATTTCAGCTCTATCATCTAAACAAGGGATGTATACTTAAATTACTTAGAAACAGATCAAGCCTGCAGCTGGTTTGGAAAATGAGTAGTCTGATATAGTGCTTACTGAACCTTCACATAAATGTATTGTAGACATCAAGCCCTTCACATTGACAATGTCTTCCTTACATGCTTAGAAATTATGTCTGGATTAAAATATTGCCTATCGATTTTACCTGTTCAACAGCATGGAGATGTTTGTGATTCAAAGTATAACAGATACAAAAAGGGAGCAAGTAGATTTTTAAGAAATCAGAAAATAAAATACATATTGTATGGATAATGGCATTGCTAAATTCTGGACAAGATTTCCAGAAGTAACTGGTAATTTTAAGTGCAGTCATTACAAGGTACTAAAGCCAAGATAATTTAAAGGGGTCCAATTTGCAGGAAGATGAGACTGTTCTTCTTCTGAAGATCAGTCTCTTATCAGATATTTTTTCAAAGTTGGATCTCTAAAAATCACTAACCCCTTCCAAAACCTTGGCTAGCAATTAGCATTAATTACTGCAGGCTGTATCCCATTGGCCTCCAAGTCTGTTACAGAATTTACTGCATCTATGGGAATTTTCTCTTTTGAATGAAAAAGGATGCTGTGGGCTCTTAAATACTGGATTTATGGCATACTGCATTACTTAGAACAAGTTCTGTTTCTGTAAATATGAGGCAATGATATTTAAAAGGTCTCTCCATTTAAAGTGAACATCTATAATTCCACTGAAAAAGCAATTAAAATTATCGAAGGGCGTCAAAACATGGGAAGTATAAATATTTATATATAAAATGTTTGCACTATTTCAGCTAGTTATTTCAAGTCAATAATGATAACATGTAAAACCATCCTCACTGTGACTGAATAGGCCAGAATATTCCTATATGTATGTGCACACATCTATATTTAGCTGTAATAAGACAATTACAGGTTATTCTTTTTACACCCTTATCTTAGGGTCCATCGTGACTCACCCGGAGTTCTCTGTACCTACTTTATCCCAAACCTATATGGCTTCAAGCAAACAAAAACAGATGCAGTGACCTGTCATGCAAACACATTATGTTGGCACCCAGGAGCACCTGCAACTATATTGTTTGATAAATACTGGTAAATTATCAAATAATTCTCTGCCTTCATCAGCTTAACTTGGATCATGGTACCACCCTCCTTGGAAAAACTCATGTAAGGTCCACTGAAGGAAAATCATTTATCCGTGTACGATACTTTTTTATTTTAATGCAAGAGATAGAGGTAAAGGAATCAAGCTCACTTGCACTAGATTATTAAAAGTACAACTGTGATTCTGCCTCTAGGTAGGCTTTAGATCTTTACTCATTTTAATACTGAATACAACTACGGCCATGAGGGAAACATCTGTTTTTCCTCCTTATATGGGAAGGACTTAGGTCTCACTGAGTGCACTTTTACTGGACTGCACCTGTATAAAACAGGTATTTTGAGTAATATTTCTTTTATGCCATGAAACCTAACAGTGGAAATGAGTTGGTACAAAAAGATCATGAATCCCTTGATGTTTTGGTCTTTACACTGGCAAAAGGTTTTCTGTAGAACCAGTGTTTCATTAAAAACAGTCACTAGTCATTTATTCTACAAAGAGACTTCCCTATATAAATTAATGATGCACTCTTGTGCTCTTTAAGCCTGCCCTCCAGAAACAGTCCAAGGTGCCTGCAAGCCACACAGCATAGAAGCAACAGTAAAGGTGCAAACTATATCCCCTATTTATCTTAATGAGGTGTTAACTTCTAATCCTAGTTGGGACTATTAAAATACTACCTTCGTTAAGTGAAGCAGTTGAAGAACTACCTTAACTCTTTCATTGCATTTGCCTTGGCATCAGATCTTTTAATGTGCTTGCTCATTAGATAACATACATTATTATCATTATTGTTATTATTATATAATACACATGACTAAAGCCTTGAATGAAAAAGTGAGCTATGAGTTAAATTGTCTCCTCCAAGACAGTAGTTTCAATAAACTGTGGAATAACTTTCAGTAATAAAAGAATAGTGTTCTGATAACACAGTGAAGTGAGAATTTGAGATACTAGTTGGTGGATATAAACCTCTGCATGTGACCTCGGGAAGGTCACCTGCTCCCTTCTTGCCTTCTTTTGAAACTGTGTTCATAACGAGAAGAATCAGAATAATAAATATCTAAACTTACAAGTGTGCTGTTTGGGGAAAATGAGCCTCCAACTAGTTGAAGAATGTTGCAAAGCATTTCAATGTTTAAGTAATTTTAAGGTGCAATTGGCAAAAGAATACAAATTGTATTTTAAAAGCAGAGAGGTGAAATAATCTGAATTAAATAAATTGATTCTGTATATTTTGGGGTTAAACATGCAATCTTTCCTTATGCATAATAGTCCCCTGGCTCAAGGCCATAAGGATCTACAGGAACATGAGGTAAATTCTTCAGTACCATTGATGAGAAGCTATCAGATATTGACCTCTTGTCATGCCCTTAAGCCAAGAACATCCATTAAGTCTTTAACAGTACCATGAAATGAAAATTCAAAGCAAATTTTGGATAAATCCAATCAGAAAATATCATTAATATTTAGATTTACTTTAAAAATAATTGATGTTGTCCCCCACTCACAACCTGCTTAGGCCCCTAGTTTAAATGAAAATCCATTTAAACATTGTGAGATGAGATTGTTAGTTCCAAGTTTAGGAATACACCCCTTCAAACTAGGGTCCTGAAAGTGCACAAAGTACACTCCACATGGATTATATATACCCAAACTAAGAATGAGGACATGGTGGGGTAGTGGCAATAGGTAACAGAGTGAATGGGGAAACATAGGGGTAAATGCTTGAGAATCTTGCATGTGAGAGGAAAAGGAAAGGAAAGTAAAAAGGGGGTTATAGTTTTGATGCCTTAGATAGTCATTGTGGCTCAAATATCTAGCTCCCAAAGACTGTTTACCAACACAGATCTCAAAGGAAGGAGGTATGCACTGGTTCATCATCCAGAAGCAATAACATCAGCTACTTCTAATGTCTAAACCTCTTCCTCCATTACCAAAATTTTTTTTTGCTTTAACTGACTTTACTACTTTGAGTGGCTTAGACAATTGATTTAGCTACCTCCTTTCTATTACCTCTTTAAGGGCTCAGTTCCTGCCAGGCATGTTGTAACTGAGGTTTGACACGTAGCTCAGGTGTGAAATCCCACTAGAGAACAATCCCTATACAAATTTTGGTCTGGATATGTATGCAAGTATGAACAATTGAATTATTGCTCACTCTGGTAAACAGAATCAACACAAGGTAATGGGACTCTCCTTCTAAGTTCCCATCTTAAGTTAGAAAAAAACCCATAGGATTTATTCTTTGAATCTGTACCTTCCTTGCCTTGTCTGGTGGGCTACACAGAAATTATTTCTAACAAGCATTACTTAGTGTGTGTCCCTTTGTTTTTTCTTTGAACTTACTATGTCCTTCTGCATAAAAGTAAAGTTTTCCATTTATCTTTAAGATATCTAGCCAGGATGTGGGATGAGATCCTAAAAAAAATATTTTTAGGCTGCACAGTTGAAGGAAGCTTCCTTTGCTGCACATATTGATTATGGCTTTATTATTTGAGGGATGTACTGAAATCCTCTGTGTTGGGGCTACCCTGTTCACAGCCTGCCTTATTTATCCTCATCTTGTAGGTAATAGACAATCTCAGGCTGGCCCCTATTTATGTCAGACAGGACTAATTCCACCAAGTCAAAAAAGTTGGGCATTATATTACTGATATAAATAAAACTGGGATCAGTTCCTCAAGCACACAATTTATTGAGCAGCTTAGTATTTCCCACAAAACTGTTGTGATTTTGAGAGGGTACAAAGGTCATCTTTGTCATCTGGAAGATTTTGAATCAAATCTTATTCACCTGAACAAGCCCACTCACACATGTTCTGAAAGCTGATGAGTCTCTCCTTCCAACTACTGACATCTTGGCAGGGGATGAATACTAAATTACATTGGCAGAGTACATTTCAACTGATATATTTCTTCTTTTTAACATTCTCCTGTTTGATATATTCTTTAATATGTTCCTTTTTCTTGGACTCACTGAAAAATAGCATTTTCATTATTGTTAACTAATCATGGTTGAGTATTCTATCACACTTCAACAAGTAGGTGTAAGTCTGAAGCACTACTTAAAACTGTCATATCTACCCACCAACTTGCAGTGGGGAAAGGGAAAAATAATGAAATTACTAACCTTTTTGCTCATTCTGAAGCATTTTTGACTGGTGTACAACCAGCATGAAAGCTTCCAGGGTAAGCAACAATTCTTACTTGCTGTATTCAATTCCATGACCATTTCCAAACCACACTTCAGAGGCAACATGCATTGTTGAGGGTTAGTATTATATATCTTGGGATGCTGTCAAGGAAGAGAAACTCTGTGGAAGGCAAGAAGTGCCACCTGGTCTCTCGCTGCATTGCTGAATCCTTGTGGATGTATGTAAACACTGTTTCAGTAAGATTTTGGTTAAGGGAAAAAGGGAGAAGTTACTGTTTGGATTTACTCTCCCCTCAGTATGAAGACAATGCTCAGCTCCCATTGAATTATTTTTGTGACAGTATTTAGGCTGTGATGTTAATATAGGAATTTTAACACAAATATTTTAACCCTTTCTGATGAGAAGCTAGTTTTTATGCTTAAGCACAAATACCAAAGCAAAAATCACTTCCAAGACAACCTATCACCAAAAGTAAAAAGTCCTGAACTAGAAGCGATTTCTCCAATTTTAATGCAGTTTAAGCTCTTTTCTGTTTTATATCAAGTGATTGTGCTCCAGGAAAATGCTTATGAGATAATGTTAAATAAATTTAACTACAAACTAATTAACTGTACAAGAATTATATAAACAAAAGATTAAATAATCTCAAAGCTTGAAAGTAGTTCTCAAATTGTGTTCTTTAATCTAAAAAACTAGAAATTTAAGAAAAAATACTCCACTTGTTCTCATATGACTTTTCCCTGATTATGATCTCAAACCTATCTTTTTCACTAACATAACACCATTTAATTCAGAGTTACACTGTGTGCAAGTGGGAGTAGAATTGAGCCTCCAAGCGGTCTCGCTTTCTGGAATATTACCTCTCAGGGTTTTTAAAACTGCTTTTCTCAAAAACCTTTTAACAGTATCTTTCAGTAAATAAAAGCTCATGTGCCCTTGCCTTCCAGTTATTGCTTCAGGTGTCTAGACAACTCCTTGGAGACTTTTGCTGTTCTGTCTAGTACAACTCAGTTCAAATCAAGAGAGTAATCACAGCAAACATACTATGAAAATAGATCACATAATCATGGCATGATCAGGTTAACATATATCCGAGTGTGCCCTTGCTCAGTGGGAATGGTCCCATGAGGAATATCCCTTCAGTGTGAATGAAGGTGACTTGAGGTGAGCATGGTGTAGCAAGTATCCATTGGTTAATAAATGTGTGCAATATTTGTAAAACATGCCATGCAGTAGACTTGTCATTCCGTCAGTATCCACCAAAGTTATTTTCATTTAATGAACTGTTATTATTAGTACTATAGTTTCTTTCAAAAAACTGTCATGAATGTTTTTTTACTGAAAGCCTCTTTAACACTGATTTAATATTGTCAACTATTAATTTTCATAAACATTTATGAAAAAAGACAATTTATAGATGATAAAAAGATATCACCTAGTTCTGATGAGCTTTACAATATATGCACAGGCAGAAGAAAGTTCACATGTGAATGTTCACACTTCAAGAAAAACAGTTTCTAAGCAAGCACAAAATGGCAGACATCATATATATATTTTTGTTTCAGTAAAACGTTGTGGGGGAAAAAAACCAAAAGGGAATTTCAGGCTGTTCTTCAATTTGAATGTGGCAACAGGTACGTCCCTAGTGAGCATTTCTGAAAGACCCACCCAGGATATTTACTCTTCCCAGGGACAGGCTATTTCCCACTGTAAACAGCATGAATCCTTCAACCGACTTCAATGGGAAGAGACAAAGGTTTTTACTCACGGCAAGAGATAAACTTTTCAAGGTCTTAAAACCAGAAAGGTCTGCTTTTCTGCACCCTTACAGACCACCAGGCTAACTGAGAATGTTTCCTAAGATGTAGCTTCTGCTGTTTGATTTCACTTCCTGAGACTGGTATCACCTCATTACCACTGGCTGTTTGATTTAAAAATAAGCAGGACTGACAGGTTCTGGCTAGTGACAACTTTGTCAGACTTGAATTTACTTCCCTTTTCTCTTAGAACACAGGAGCCACTTTTCTTTTTGATGGCTGCCTATAGATATTTACCAGATTGATTTCATTTTCTTTTGCTGCAAAGGAAAAAATGAGTCTGACCTTCCAGTAGACAAAGGTGAAGCTTCTGGGATTTTTTTAATTTCTTCTTTCATTTTATACAGAGATACTACTGCTTTGGAAGAAATTCCCTATATGTATATAAAATGGAAAATAATTCTGAAGTGAGTAGGAAACGTCAAAAGGGAAATAACTGTTACACTCAACTACTGTAGTAGCTTTCCGGAATACAGAGAGTTAGTTATTTACTGGTAGAACTCCTCAGCTGTAACCAGTCATCTAATGCTGTGAATCAATACTTTAAAGAGGTACCTCAGGAAAAGAAAGATTTCTAGAAAGTGATTCTTTCTACTTGCAAACTCTAGGTGTGCTCTGTCTCTTTTTTAATCATTTTTGTTCAGGTTTTCTGACTTTTTTTTTCTTAAGAGCTAGCTCTCTTGTTTCAGAACAGCTACTTAAAACAAAGCTTTTATTACATTTCTAAGAGGAATTAATCCTTAACCCATATTCCGTTTCTCTGAAGCACATTATAAGGTGAACTTCAGATGATATTTCAGAAATTAACAGTTCTTCATACACATTTTCCAAACAAAATCTGATGCTGCAAATTGCCCTCTGGAAACTAGCCAGGGATTAAAAATAATTAAGTATACACCTGTAAACTGCAAGAGAAACTGTAAAAATATAAAATAATTATATTTCAATAAAACTGAGATGAGATGCCATGCAAAAAAATGTAAGTATATAGCCCTTTCCAGGAGCTGTCACATCATGGGAATGATGTCAGTGAGTTTTTTGTTTAATTTTTTTATATCATAGTGCTTCAGTTACAGTTTTGAAGTTGGAAGCTGTTCCTTGCGAAACTAACAGGTTAATATTTGATTATTTTCCACATCCCAGGCACAGCATAACACCAAGCTTTAGGATTTTTGATAACACATACCCTGTAGCTGAAGGTTATGAATGACTGAAGGAAAGCCACAACAAAAAAAAGATATTAATGTATTTGGAAACAAGTTAAGCACTAGAGATACTGCAGTGGGGTGACAAACTTTACAATGAAAAAAATTGCAGGTACAAACTGAAACTAAAGGTTTCTCCTGGAGTTGTGAAACTGTACGACTGCATACTGCTTTGCTTTTAAAATATATTTTTGCTCTTCCTATATATAACTTTTGTTCCACAGATAACATTCTTATTGAAAAATTGGCTTAGGAATGCACTTAACCACTATTCTAACAGAAAAAAGGAATTAAAGAAATTCTAATCCTTCTTGATTGCCAAGAAACTTAGATAAATGTTAATGAGAAGATTATGAAAAAAATACAAAACCTTAATGGTTTGGGATTAAAACATTCAGATTTCTATTTGCCCGAAGTTCCCCTCTCCTCTTCAAATAATAAACTTTACTTCCAAAAAGTATTTTTTCTTCACTACCATACCAGCCATAACATTTACGCAAAATATTTAATTTCTAAGTAATAGATTTTGGTCACTGATCAGGACAAGATCAATTAAATTTATACCAAACTGACTGCTTTCAAGGTACCCACACCAAGTCGAGAGAGATAAAAGAAATTATGTAGTTAATTATCAGTAATTTCTTTCTTTCTTTATATTGGCTGGGGATATGTTCAGGTTTCAGTCCTGGTTTGTAAAAAAACCAAACCAAACAAAAGAAAACAATGCATGCTGGGTCTGTTATGGCCTGATTTCACTGACATTTCCACTTGGAAGGCATGGTGCCGGCATCCTTCCAAACCTGAGTCACTAACCTTACGTTCAAGTAACTCCCCCAGTACTAGAAACACTTCTATAAACTTTGCTCACTGTGAGCATCTTTGAGGTGAGTTAGTAAGCATATTAAACCAAAACAAAGAAGGTGTCAACTAGACACCTTCACATTATTTTTCCTTGTTTTCAGTTTGGACAGGACCCAGACCATGCTGGTCTCACTTGCTCCAGAGGCTGTTCAGAGATTGCCTTTGAATTTTCAAGAGAAATTTTATAGAGAAAAAGGTTTTTCACACCTAAAATTTGATGACAAAGTCATAGCTCAGATAAGCTCATGTTAAACATGCTAACACAGCCCCCTCATTTTAAGACTGCAGGTGGCTCACATATGTTAAATCGGAAGGAGAATGGAGAGCCATATCTGAAGCCACCTTTGGAAAGAGCCCTGCCCATGATGGTGAACCAAAGCGAAGCATCTGCAGTAATCTGCAAATTTAACAGGACATCAGCCTTCACAGTAAATTCATTACCTTGCACCTCATGAGGGCACAGGCAAGTCTGACTTGCTGATGGCTACCTAGGTTTTCAACTGATGATGAAGCTGGGAACGTAGCAAGAGAGCTCAGGGTTGAAACTCAGTATTTGGGGCAACGCATTTCAAAGTTAGAAGTAACTAGCAAGATCACAAATTTCACATTTTGTACACCACATTCTGGCTCCTTTAAAACCAGTTGTATGTTGCTAAATCTTATCTTCAGAAAAACTTTCTTATTTGAAGATGTCAGAAACTAGAAAATAAACACCTTTCTTTGTTATTTCCAGTGGATAATTGCCAACACAGTAAAAAAAAAAACCCCACAACACAAACATGTTTAGCTCTGGGAAGTACATGCATGCAGCAATCGAATCAGCTTTCAAACTTCTTTTTGATAAACTAAACAGGCATTTACTCAAATACTTGAATAATTTGTGTGGCTTTTGTTTTCCCCTTCATGTTCTCCAATTTTAAAACATCCTGTTGTGCACTTAAAACTTGCATACCTTCCTGTGTGAGACTGGCTACGTGGATAAGAAACATATTCCTGTTTGCTTACTCCTGTTTAATCATGGGCAGTATCGACTGCTTTTGCCACAGCATTTCATTTGAATTTCAGGTTAAGTTCTTAGTGTTTCTGCTTTCCAGCACACACTCTGTTTTTCACACTTTGTTCTTGATGAATAACTTTTGCATAGCCTTAAAGTACAGTTTTTCTACATAGCTCGGGTCATCAAGCAATCCTGATCACTGTTTAACTGCTCTCTTAATTATTTACCACTCTGCTAAGCAGGCTGTCCTTTGTACGTTTGCTCAGTGGTGATTCAGAAATGACCTCTATGACCAGACGAATAAGCACGAATAACCTGCTTCCTGAGACACCAACCTGGTCTCAATTCATGTAATGTGTAGACTGTTGATATCACATACAGCTAATATTTGAGCAACAGTGTGACACGGTTGTGAGCGCAATCCCTTCAAAGTCCCAGCCACCTTTTACCACTACAGTAACTCAGCATCCCAGGGCGGGAGCAGAGCTGGCAGCTCCATAGGTGGCGCCTTCTCCCTGTGTACAGCTGCACTCACATCTGGGCACACAGCTGGCCAGGAACACTTCACTGGCACATTCTCATACCCTTTGAGTTGTTGTGGGGTTGGTTGGTTTGTTTCTTCCATGCGTGATTTTTTTTTCCAAAAAAAAATCCGTGATATGTATGAAATTTGATCACTTTCTCCAACTGTGTGAAAATGTCAGCCTATCGATTAGTCATGGACCGTTGATTGCAAGAATTCACTCAAAGGCTTGGTATTCATTGTTTGTTATTTGCGTGGTGTGGCAAGGCTTCTGAGTCAAATAACATTTTTACTTTTCCCTGATTGATTAATTGACCTTTTAAAAACTTCTTAAAGCTTCTTTCCAAAACAAAATTTTGCACATGAGGGACAGAGAGGTTTCTTTCTTATGTCTTGCCTGCTTAAGAGAGATTGTTGTGAAATAAACTGTCAGGCTACACTTTGGGGTAAATGGAACAGTTAACTGTAAGTAACAGCTCAGAAAGGAAAGAATGGCTAATGAGAGCATAAATCAGAATTTTGTAGAAAATAACTTGGTTTTGCAAGAAAATAGACAGTTATTCAGTATTTGTTATACCAGCTACTTTAAAAAAGACATTTTTGACAGAGCTGATTAAAATCGGGTCCCCAGACATTTAATTGTCCCTAAGGTCCCTTCTTTTGTTCTTTTTCTCCTTTCTTACATGATGTTTCAACTTACCTGCAAAAGATGGTAGAAATCTTATGGAATTTATTCACAGAGACGTTGTGTAGTGTATCAGAAACGTTTTTTTCTTTTAAACACTTCTACCTAGGCATGAGCTAGCAATGAAGAGCCGCCCTCTAAACAGTGTCTCACACATGGGAGATGCATGTACATATAGGCTTACTGAGAAAACACTTTGTTTTGCTGTCACACTTGATTAGGTCACTTGGTTAAAGACAATATATTATGAAGGAGAGTCAATTAATTGTTCAGAATGTACTAAAAGCATTTCTCATTTTTCTGCATGTTCCTTTCATATATCAAATATATTATCTTAAATGGATCTACAGGATTTGTTGTTCACTGGTCTTAGGCTAGAATTTAAGGTGTTAGCATCCTGAAAGTTCACCAGTATCCTGGGACCCTGCACCTGGTGTATTGCCTCTTACCTGCCCTGCTCTGCCTCAGTGATAGTCAGAAAAGTCACTCAAGATGAATTGCTCATAATAAAACAGACATCTGGCAAGTCTTGCCCTGTGCAGGGTAAGGTATCAAGCTCCTACAACAGACACCCTTCCTCAATTGAAAATAACTCCTTTGGGTCCCTGAGCACACACTGTTAGGCAGAGCTTATGGACAGTGTATGGAGAAATGCAAATCCCAGAGTGATGGTAGGATGTAAACGTAGAGAGAGGATTTTTAAGTGCAGGTTGGCTTAGTTCTTTCTTTGAAAACATATTTAATGCAGCTGATAAGAAGGCTTATGGATATATTTTATTATTTAAATCTACATAAATAGCAAAGCAATTTATAATAATGCATTACAAATCCCCAGAGTTCCCACCTACATTCCAGCTCTTACAGTTCTTCTCATTTTCTAACTGCCTGGGGAAAAGCGAGTCTTGTCATATCAGTAATCTGAGGACAGAAGAGGCACATCACTGTTTCTGACAACAGAAGCAGATTATCCTGTGACAAACCTGAATTATCATATTTTTTAAATGCCAGAGCAATTTTTCACCAACCTAATTCATTAGCTGGCGTAAATGCTTAGGAAGGTAACTTGATTGGACCTTTCCTATGTGTTGTTTACATCACAGTGTAAGCTCCTCCTCTGGAAAGCACTGTATGCATCGACAAGGAGATCCTGAGAAATTAACTCTGGATCCAGTATGCTATAAATTAAGTACTGATTTGTTGACATATCTGGAAATATTTTTCCTTACTGTACAAAAGCTTTCTTGTCATATTTCCATGATCATTTCCTTCTAAGTTCAGAGGACTAATTATAAATACGTAGATTGATTTGTATCTATTTATATGACCCTTTCAATGCTTCAAGAGCATTGTTAATCGCTTAGGTATGCTCAGTGGTAATGTTATACAAGTTACTACAGAAGGTCATTAGACGTATTCTAACTTAAAAGCAGTTGTAAATACCACACAAGTCAGGCCAGAGACAATTTATGGCACTAATGTTTATAGCTCATAGTGCTGCAGTGAATTCCTGGGACAATTATGTTAAAATTGTCAGTTTATATTTTGTTCTCTTATTTTTCAGAAATTTCTGGTCAAGAGGAACTGTCTATGTCTTTGAGAAATCTTTTTTAAAAGACTTTGCCCTGGCTCATAATTTCTCAGTGGAGCTAGCACAGGATTTTTTTTGTATATGAATACTGCAAACAATTATTTTTCAGTGTGTTCAAAATATTTTTAAACTGTTCGCTATTGACCATTACTAAAACCTTGCTATTAAACTTCTTCAGTGATACAAAGGGAGGTGGAAAGCCTGGTAATTCAATTTCTTAGAGATTCCTTATTACAGAAGGCATCTGCAGGACCCAGCTCTGATTTCCAGATGACTCAGTGGGAGCTTATGCAAATAGAAATTACTGAAGAGTTATGCAGTTGCTTAAATTGTGCTCTGGAGTTAAATTCGGTGCCATTAAGCCTCAGGACTAGACATTTTTCTCCCTGAAGATCAGATAGGAAGACTAACCATAGTATTCCTGTTCTACATTTTAAAAAGTTGAAATCCAGACCTTATTCCTGCATCATGTATCTTCATGGAAATGTGTTTTCAAGACCCACAGGTAAACTGTTGCTGCTGCTACTTGAGATATCTGCTGGAGGATGAATTCATCAAGATAAATGGATCGTTATGTTTCTAGAGGTGTTTAGTTCTGTGAACAAGACACCATCTGTTTTCTGATAAACGTTCACTCATTTGTGGGCATGTTATTTTATTTATGCTTTTAAGCTTGCTTCATTTTGTTTTTTCTAAATGCATTTAAATAAACATCATAGAAATGGAAAACTACTTAGGTAGCTTCTTTTATATTTGAAAATTTTCAGCTGCTTAGTTCTGCAGCTTTTTTTTCTTTTACCTCCCACATTTTTGGGTGAAAAAGGCAGTATTCTATGTCTTCCTGAAAGCAGTCCTTGAGCTCACTCCATCTGGTTATGTCTCCCTTTCAAGGGCTGTAACTTTGAAACTCCCATGAAGTTCTTGCTCACCAAAGTCTGTTAGAACTAGACACGAGGCGCAGGTTGCTGATGAGCATGGGACAGTCACAGTGCAGGGATGGCATGGAAATAAACACAGAGGAGAGAAGATCGCCCAGCTTCTCCTGATGGGATAAAAGACAGAGGAGTCTTGAAATCTTTTACCATCAGAACACAAGGGCTCCAGTTGAAAAAAGCTGCAAGTTACTGCTGTTTGCTACATGAATAAACCATATTTTGCACAAGGAGACTAAGAATAAAGTATTATGGCTACTGATCCTACATATTAAGGATTTCTTTTTATGAGCAACATAAGCACAAAAGAAAAAGAGACTGAATCATTAAATTAACTTCTCTCTAGTTAAGATGGCAACAGAAACATATACCCTGCAGAGGGAGGCCATGAGGAACTGTAGCACGCATGTAGTGAAATACTTACAATATCTATCACATACATCCATTAGTTGACAGGAATCACTACGTGAGTATTAAGAAAACACTTTGCTTGATCAGTTATATTCAAGCAGCTCATTGCTAACAAAATCTGGTATTTTTTCTTAGTTAATTATGATGGGGTAAAACATTACTTTTGTTTCTTAAGAAGATAAACATAATTCATAGGTTAAAATCTATCTTCTGGAATGGCTCTAATATTTATGAGTTCAAAATTTAGAATTTGAGAATGTCCTCTAATATCCTCTTTAAAACAAACATTTCAGCAAACATTCCTGTGAGAACAATAAATCAAAAGAACATTTGCAAAAAGTAAACACAAAATGAGTAAACACAGCCCAGTTCTCTGTGAGCATACTGTCAGTACTTATCAAATAAACTTACTTATTATCATTGACATTATTATTATGATAACAAACATTTATGTAAGTTTTCTGAGGTATTCTTCCAGGCCAGTTTCTGCAATTTATCCTGCCTAAATATGGGAAACTCCTGGAAAGAGGAAAAAAGAAAAAAAACCCACACAAAACAAAAACACACCACACACCAGGAACTTATGTTTCTTTTGCTTTGGAACCAAATTCTGCAAAAAATGTAAAACATTTCAATTTTTAGAAGACTTTTTCTTTTAAAACTCTTTTGAGAGGATTTCACATTCCCACTTTGAACTTCAGCATGGAGAAGTGCCTTGAAAATATAGTTTTATTTCTTCTGTAATGTTCCATTCAAAGATCAGTATCTGAAAGCTGGCATTTGTCTTGTCACCCAGACTTTTCAGAGAAACACTGGTAGTATCCAAAACAGTAACCAAATCTGAATGCCTAAACCCACGCTCACCAGGATTAAGGGTTGTATTGTAAAGCACATGCAAAAATAGGCAGTAGCTAAGAAAGCTACTGGAAAGCTGCCCAGCAGAAAAGGACCTGAGGTTGCTGAATATGAGTCAGCAGTGTAGCCAAGAAGGCCAACAGCATCCTGGCTTGGATCAGGAATAGTGTGGCCAGCAGGACCAGGGAAGTGAGGAGGAGGGGCAGGCACTGATGTATTCTCTCTGATGACCAACAATAGAACCCAAGAGAATGTCAGAAAGGTGTGCCAGGGGAGGTTTAGGCTGGACATTAGGAAAAGGTTCTTCACCCAGAGGGTGGTGGAGCACTGAAACAGGCTTCCCAGGGAGTTGTCACAGCCCCACACCTGACAGTGTTCAAGAAAAGACTGGACAATGTCCTCAGACACATGGTGTGAACTGTGGAGTTGTCATATGCAGGGACAGGAGTTGGACTTGATGATCCTTGTGGGTCCCAACTCAGGACATTCTATGATTCTGTGAACTGTTGGACTCCACGACCTAAGGGTCTTGTCCAACCAAAATGATCCTGTAATTCTAAGGGAAAGCTTTAACTTTGACTCTGAACTTCTAGATGCGCCATTCTGCAATCTACATCATATTTGAAAACTTGTTTCACTTGTTTTAGTGGAGAATGACCATGGATATATTTTCTGCAATGCATTCCTTTCTCCGGACTTAAAATCTTGATTTATCTAATACACCTGATGCGCTGGAATCACATGCACTGGAACCTCCTTCCTTTTACGTCCCAATTCCTATTTCACACAAAACCTTCTTACACTAGCATCCTCACAGCTAAACTGAGGAAGTGTGGTCTAGACGATTGAGTAGTGAGGTGGACTGTGAACTGGCTGAAAGAAAGAAGCCAGTGAGTTGTGATCAATGGGGCAGAGTCTGGTTGGAGGCCTGTATCTAGTGGAGTGCCTCAAGGGTCAGTTCTGGGACCAGTATTATTCAATATATTCATCGACGACTTGGATGAGGGAATTGAGTGTACTATCAGCAAGTTTGCTGATGACACCAAGCTGGGAGGAGTGGCTGACATGCCAGAAGGCTGTGCCGCCATCCAGCGAGACCTGGACAGTCTGGAGAGTTGGGCAGGGAAAAATTTAATGAAATATAACAAGAGAAAGTGTAGAGTCTTACATCTGGGCAGGAACAACCCCAGGTTCCAGTATAAGTTGGGGAATGACCTATTAGAGAGCAGTGTAGGGGAAAGGGACCTGGGGGTCCTGGTGGACAGCAGGATGACCATGAGCCAGCACTGTGCCCTTGTGGCCAGGAAGGCCAATGGCATCCTGGGGTGTATTAGAAGGGGGGTGGTTAGTAGGTCGAGAGAGGTTCTCCTTCCCCTCTACTCTGCCCTGGTGAGACCTCATCTGGAATATTGTGTCCAGTTCTGGGCCCCTCAGTTCCAGAAGGACAGGGAACTGCTGGAGAGAGTCCAGCACAGGGCAACGAAGGTGATTAAGGGAGTGGAGCATCTCCCTTATGAGGAAAGGCTGAGGGAGATGGGTCTCTTTAGTTTGGAGAAGAGGAGACTGAGACGAGACCTCACTAATGTTTATAAATATATAAAGGGTGAGTGTCACGAGGATGGAGCCAGGCTCTTCCCAGTGACAACCAATGACAGGACAAGGGGTAATGGGCTCAAACTGGAACACAGGAGGTTCCACTCAAACTTGAGAAGAAACTTCTCAGTCAGGGTGACAGAACACTGGAACAGGCTGCCCAGGGAGGTTGTGGAGTCTCCTTCTCTGGAGACATTCAAAACCCGACTGGACGCCTTCCTGTGTAACCTCACCTAGGTGTTCCTGCCCCGGCAGGAGGATTGGACTAGATGATCTTTTGAGGTCCCTTCCAATCCCTAACATTCTGTGATAGATCAAGCAGGCATAAATCAACCTACATTATGCAACCTACATGTAGACACATTCAATTTTATTTATTTTCTGCTGTATTTCAATAGAAATAATCTAGAAGATAGAGTGGTTATCAGTTATGAGTGCTCCACATGTTTTATGCTTGGCAATAATGATGAGTTTGCACTGGAGAAGTCCCTTTTCCTGAAGGGAGAAGTCCCTTTTCCTGAAGAAGACATTTAGTGTGGTATGCATGAGAGGTATATTGACAAAGTGATTTTGATAACATACTCTAATCTAAAGTCAGATATTCAACCAGGATGAAGTGTTGTATGTTCATGGGAATACAACAGAAAAATTCGACTTACTGTAGTGGCAGATTTACTGAGAGTACTAAGAAGGTGACGTACTTGGACTTTGCCCTCCACATTCTTCCATCTCCTAGCATTGTAGCAGTAGCACTCATTTGTGATATAAAATGTTTCCGCAAATCGAAGTATTATTTTCATTTGCAGCTTGAATTCTCATATTCTTAAAGCCCTTTCAAAATCTGCCTCCTGAAACATCATTACAATGCCATGGTAGTGGTATGAAAACAGTAGGTACGTGAGTCAATTGTGTGAGAGGCTGGGATTTGTGCTTAGGACACAGCAGCTTGAACCCAAAGTGTCCACAGACATCAGCACCACCAAGCAGATCAGAGCATTCCTCTACATAGCTGGCCCTTGCATCTAAATCATATGAAGTTAGTCCCCCCGCCAGGCTATTTTAGATAATTCTAATTTTAAACTCAGTGAAGCAATTGTATCTCTGGCCCTTACAGTTTGCTTTGCTTATAGTCCTGAACCTCCAAGAAAACTTTCAGAGACTGGTGATTGCTGTTCCTTGTAGGTCAACAAGACTCAAGAGTCTTCATTTTCAAGTACAAGTATTAAAGAGAAGTTTGTTCTAAACCCCAGGAGATTATTCAGTAGTACTAAACCTACCAAAAAGAACAAGAGAAATCGTACAGCATTTACAGTTTACTGAAGCTAAGACAAAAGCTGTCTGGAACAAAAGCAATCCTCCAAAGTAGTAGCCAGCCTCAATGGACTTAAGATGGCCAGATTACATTAAATATGTTCTTTTCATATCCTTAGGAGATTCCTTAATAATTCTGGATGACCATTCTTTCCATGGCACATATAGTACAGGTCTTCAGAAAACTGGCTTGTAAACCTGGATTTTCCCCTAGTCCACTACCCTTGAGAGCTCCTGATTTCCTTTAGTCTGAGGCTGAACAACACTGGGCTACTGGGACTCATTAGTTTGAGCGCTAATAAAGAATAGTCCAGTGTTTAAATTTAATCAACCATAAGTCAAACACATGGCACTCATTTTTTTTTGGATCATCACCTATGAAGAGCACCACACCTCAGACTGCAGTTTCACTCTCTTGCCTCAAAAAACCTCTACATTTTAGTAGCCTCAGGCATAGGCAAAACTGGTTCTTACCTCTTATTCCCATGACAGAGCAAGAATATTGCTTGCTCCTGTCAATGTGATTGCCCCAGCACAGAGCAGGGCACACTTTGGCAGGGTTTTATTTTCATGAAATCAAGATACAAGTAAGTGTTTGCCAAAAGCTTGCTAATTTGTCTTGTTCTCAAACCTGTTACTGCTCTTTACCAAGACTAGTTGCAGTCCATGCTTTTGTTTACAATTTCATAATCATTTAAAATCTTTTAATTTTGTTCTTAAAGGAATGCTTCATGAAACTTGAAATGTGCTGTATAGGCTCAGAGATACACAGTTCCTCAATTCAGTCATGAATTTAAAAAATTAATGACTTTTTTCAACTCAAAGCAAAGCACTTTAAAATGCCATTCTTAAATCACATTATGTAGATTAATTATTGGTATATACTGAAAACACCTTGTTTTATGAATAGAAACTCAAATGCATGGCATGTGACAATTAGGATGCATGGCCACTGAGCAAAATACAAACTAAATAATCGTTTATCACAAGAGCTAGCCAGAGAAAACATGGTCTTCTACACATAGGATATCATAAATATATAAGAAGTGAAGTATACAATCTCAGAATATGGAAAATGAGTGAACGAGAAAACCACAAGTAATTTTTCATATTTCACAAAGCCAGGTACTTCCTTTTAGTGAATTATAAGGTACTGAAAAGATTGAAGTTAGATTCCTTGGATAATTTCTGTGCTTATTAATGTAACACATTGCTTATATCTCAAAAAATATGGATTTCCTGAGTTCTAGTTATAAAAAAGGAAAACCAACTTTTAAAACTGTTTCATAAGACTAAGGGAAACTATTAGTTTTTTGTTATTCCTAAAAACTAATAGCTACTATTCTTTCATTATTAGAGAATACATCTTTTACTTCAAACAGAAGAAAACTGATTTCATTCATCCTTTTTTCCCCTTGTTTTCAAAAACATGTTCCACTATTTACTGAGATTTAACTACTCTAAATCAACTAGTTAGTATTAATAGAAACCGGGAATATTTCCTAGGAGAACTTATGTCCTTATTCTTGGCATAACTTTCACACAAAAAAAGTTTTAAATTTTTGTTTTGAAAGTACCTATGTTACATTTTCACAGATCCTTTAGGACTCTTGTTTAACAAATGTTTTCATAATGTAAAAGTAACAGCCTTACTATTTGTTCAGAGAAATCACTGTTATTGCTAAGCAGCTGGTTTAAGTACAGGATAGAACTACAAAATTGGCCTCGGGTATTCAACTACTGAGAAGGGAGTGCCAAAACAGATGTGCTGATCGAGAATGCAAAGGCAGCTGCACTGGATGAGGAGGTGCCTTTAAGATACAAAGATAGAAGTAATGTAAGGAGTTCAGTTGTGTAAATAGCTGAGGCGATGACTGAAAACTAGTCTGAGGAGCAACTCTCGTCCCAAACCTCCAGTTGAGATACTCCAAGGACACAAAACAACTCTAACCCTCAGAATATCAGGAAATCTGCCTCCTATGGAGCCAACAAGAGTTTTGCAATGAGGCAATTTAACAACTTGGTAGTCTTCCCAAATTTGCTGTTGGCTTGTAATATGATTAGATAACCCAGTAAGACATTTCAGTGAGCTGAACGATAATTAAGTTGTGACCTAAACTATTATTTCTTATGTGGCGAATGGGGAACTATAATCCTATGACTCTGAAACTTCAATATTAATAATTCTAATAGGGATGTAATATCTCTATCCTTCTTTATCCAAGCTGCAGAAGCAGAAAATTGAATGAACAGAAGCATGTTTGCTTTGGAAAGGTCTCATATGGGCATTTTTAAGTCTGTAATATCAGATTCAGTCTCTGTCCTTAGTTTAGCAAAGCTAAACGGAGTAGATTAGATCCAGGCAAATGAAAGGCTTAAAGTACAATTAATGCATTAAAATCACCCAAAATTAGTCATTGACATGCAAGTAAGTTTTATGATTTGATTTGTATATCCATATAAATTAAAGTACACATTTGTTCAGAATGTCTGTAAAAAAAGCTAGACACGGCTCACATTCCACTTCATCCTTAAAAAAAAAGACATGTATAGAATTAAATGACGAATATTTTTGTCCTGCTCTCTGTGCAGAGAGAACACACATACTTGTAACTAGTCACTTCCAGATCAGGAAAACAATACTCTGTGCAATGCTAAGACCATAGAGGCAACTAAATCTAATAAAACAGTAGTAATGGGGGACTTCAACTGTCAGCATATAAACTGGTCATATGTCATATTGGGATGAGGTTTAGGAAGCAATTTCTTGACATTTTAAGCAATTGTTTCTTGGAACAGCTCGTTCTAGAGCACACAAGGGGAGAGGTTATGGCCCTAAGTAACACACAGAGAGTTATTTCAAGAACTATAACTGAGCCACTAAATAATAGTGCCCAAAACACAATTACAGTCAGATCCTTGTGGGAGGGACTGTACAATAACCTGATATTAAACTACAGAAAGGAACAAGTATTAAGTATAAGGGAATCACTATAAAAAACCCTACCAAAACCAGAACCTGCACCCCTCTAAAGTAAAAGGCAAGATAGAAAGTTGCAACCCTGGAATCTGCAACATGGCAACTACATACCCACCTTGCCTTAAGAGTTTCTGAAGGCACATGGCCTTGAACAAAATTGGAGATGGGAAGGACTGGTAATATTACAAGTCATCTCTATTGCTGTGACACCAAAGACGATATTTCTTAAGTGTTGACATAGCTACACCCATTTTTAATTATGGCACCAGATTATTCACAGATCTTTGTACAAAATGTGAAACCACTACTCATTAGTCATTAATAATACATATAAACCTGCACAATTTCCAGAGCATATATTCTATTTTTCTCGTTAATAAGAAGTAGGATTTTTGACAGCCCTCATGACAGGTTAACTAAGTTTTCAGAGAAGCTGTGAAGTTTTGTTATTTATTTCAGTGGGAGCAGATTTAGGACAGTGCAGAAGACTATGTAAAACATTTTTGAGGGTTTTATTTGAATTCCAGTTCTTGAAACTAAAGAACACTCCAAATCAAATGCTTAAGATTTGTTTATGAAGGTTATCATTACAACTGGACATGTTTTTATCATTGACTAGGAAAATAATGGAAGGAAGATGTACAGATGATGTGATTTGGGAGTTATGATTTGTTACTTTTTGATGAAAATAAGTCTGCTTGTTTTATGATGACTAATGCATATCATGTGTTTTTAGTTTTTATCTCCATCACAATTCACTTGTGTTCTAAAAACAGAAGAGTTCTTAAACCTCTTTATGAGATAACAAAACATGAACAGAATAGTAACTACAATAAATCAACAGAACTTTTTTTTCCTTTGGGGATTTTTTTTTTCCTAATAATTCCCATGACCCACATTTTCTGTCTTACATTTGTGCTGTATTATTCACCAGTTCCTAATTGCTTACATCCTCCCCTTAGGAGCTTCTAGCTTGGTACCTTCATTTCACTTTCCACTTCAAGGTTTAATATCCAAATCCTGGTATGGGTAATTTTCTTTTTTATTTTCTTCTATTCTTTTTCTAACCTATGGCATTTCTAATAAATATACACTTGAATGATGAGGGGTTCTACAGCATAAAAGAAGTCACTTTCAAGGTAATGCTTTTATGGTTTTCTTGCTAAGAATTTCCTTTTGTGATCTCTTTTGTCAACTAAAGAAATCATTTTAACCACAAATGGTACCACTAAATTTCTGGGGGTAACTAACAGGTTACAGATCCCATCCACTTGATATGACAAATTATTAGCTACCTACTACCATCTGAGTACTGAAAAATATTTCTATCAGAAAAATTCTCCTCTTCACAGCTGCTCAAACAGAAAACAAAACAAACCTATAAAATGAGATAGCAAATAAACAGCAGAAAAGTCAGCTTATGACTCTGCTAATACTTATGAATGTTGTTCTCTGTATTTCATCATAATGTAGCTAATCTGTACCATACTACTTTGAAATGTCTACAATATATGACCTAAAAAGAAAGAAATATATAACATATCAAGAGGTAGAACAGAAGCAAAGAAAGCCATCCATCTATGTCTCAAGGTACAGAATCCTTGACCTCTTGAACATTTCATAACTAGTGGTAGGTGACGGTTATCTATTGGGAATACTGGAAAGTTGCTCTAGCTCCTGTATTAATATTCCCTCCACAGGCTGACAAGAGATCCAAACTCCAAACAAGAAAAGATTGCATCAAGTATTCACATTTAGTCCTAAATCAAAAGTCTTTTTGAGAAACATATTTTCAAACTAATTCATTTTCCTAGGTCAAAAAAGTGTAGACCACCTTCTTCTGTTTGGACATGAAAAGGTACAAGAATTATGACTCAGAGAAACAAATATATCCTTTATATATACATAAAGTCAAGAGTATGACTTTCACAATCATAAATACTGAACTAATGGCACCTCAGATTTACCTGTACATCATATGTTTACAACTATAAAACACCCTGAAATTGGCCTATTATTCATTTTTATTTGCTACATTTTCTTTAAACTACATACAAGGAAATTGGTTGCAATTCTGCTATTGAAAAACCAGTGTTTGACTACATATATTTTTTTCATATTACAGTCAGCACATACATTGTTTAATAAATCAAATGTATCTATTAGGCTAAGGGTTTAAATGCTTGTTTCATGAAGGACCATTAAATATACAAATCAGGTTTGCATATGCAGGTCTGGGATATATTAAGTATGATATATTAAAGAAATGAGTGATGGAAATACACAGAATACCTTATATAAATAAAACATTTTGATTCTAGGCAAGAAAAAAAATCATACAACACAACTGATTATTCCAAGGATGTGCTCTGAGAAGCAATGAGCAGTCAGGCAACTACTCTGAACAACTCAACTGAATTTTTAACATGTAGACTACACAGGTAACATTTTTCAGGATCATGACCTCAGATACACAAGAGCTGGACCCATTGAAGCTAATTGAAATTCCTTTCTTCTACCTACCTATACAGAAGCAATATGGTGTGTATTTAAGGTTAAATGAATGATCACTTGAAGTCAATAGCAGTTCACTCATGTAAAAATGATGTATATACTGAACTTTGTAAGCAGTGTACGGCACAAGTGAGCCTTACAGTGCTGCCTGCACACAAAGTGTTCATGTTTTTATTTCTTAAAACAACTGAACCTCAAATAAATATGTTTAAATGTTTTATATTAGGTAGCTTTATCAGGAAAATACAGCAGATGACCAGGAGGCCAGATAGGTGAGAGATCAGTGGCTGATGAAGGAGGACAGGGAGCATGGTCAGGCAAGGAGATTGTAGATTTAAGGAGGCAGAAAATACATGAGGAGTCCAAAGTGTAGAACGGTCTAGAAAAAGAGACTGTGGCTCGGTTGAAAATGTGGGATTATGTATCAGGGAAACTGGAAAAATCAAAGATAAGAGTTGATGCCATCAGTAGGCAGAACAGAGCTACAAAATGCATAAAAATTAAAGAGATTTAAGTCTGAACAGGGTTGGTAAAGGCTCTCTTACCTATACCTATTAGAATATGCTTTCTTGCCAAGTCACAATGGTAGTCTAGGATTGCTGTAGTCTGCTGTAATAAGTGTAGGTGAAACCTAAATAACCAAGCATGTATCTCATTCCACACTAATGATGATACACATACAGAATGACAATCTTGTATTGCTAGAAATAAAGCATTTTCTGCAAATGTTGTGAATCCAAAAGTTTTTGTTTTGCTGAGGAATTCTGCTTACCAAAATGGTATAATGGAGTTTGTTCGCTATTAAAAAAATCTAAATTCAGTAGCTCACCATGAGGAAGAGTACATATACACAAGTTGTTATAAAGAACAGTAAGACTGTGTTATTACCATTGAGAAGTTAGAAACTAGTCTGTCAAAGTTGCTAAATCTTAAACAATTTGTATTATAATTCTATTCTGAACATCTGTGGTGCTATATAATAGTGATTATACTGAAAAAACAGTGTCAGACTGAGCTCCCAACTGACTGTACAGATGTCAGAGCAACGCTGGGAGGGTAAGTTAATGTTAAAGTATCGCTCAAACACTGCACTGAAGACAGCCATATAAATCTTCCTAAAAATGCAGCAATTTTGTCTTCAGAGCAAGTCTGGACAGTGTGAAGTAATAAAATATGAAAATACTCACTGAACATTAAACAATATGTAAAATAATGTTTTTTTCCCTGAGTAGAGTTTATCCAACAGACTAATGAAAGAGAGGGCTGTAGAAATAAACCAATGTGTGACTGCGTAATTAAAGATTGTATCATAATACAAACATACTGGGAAAATAAATAAGAGTTAAACAGCTGGTCTTAATTCCGCTGCATAATCACTTAAGGATGAGATTTTGAACTCAACATGCTTTTAACATGTTGAAATGTATATACAAGAGTGATACAAACACATTACAGACTATATACAACTGTAATGACTAATAACATATGAAATTTTTAAAGCATAACATAGATCTCTTTCTGTGTCAAAGCAGGATCGATTCTATCTATGTCACTCCTGACAAGTATTTGTCTGTTTCTTGAATGCTTTCAATGATGGACATTCCTCCCCAGCCAATCTATCTTAACATTTCCCTCACTGTTCAAAAATTCTTCCTAATATATAACTTGAATCATCTTTAATACAATTTGGATTCCTTATTTCTTTTTCAATCTGTCACAAACATGGACAACAGCTTGTTCCCTGTCTCTTCGCAGCAGCTCTCAGTGTATCTGGAGACTGTTATCTTGTCACACAGTCTTCTCCTCCTTAGGTTAAGCAATCCAGTTCATTCACTGTGTTCTCTAAGGTCATGTTTTATAAACATCTGAGACTTCTTTTTACAATCCTCTGGCTAGCTCTGGTTGGTCCACATTTTTATGAAGTATAGTACATAAAGCTGGATCTAATATTCTAACAACAGACCACAAGCTGAAGAGTAGTGCTCTAGCCAGCAAGAACAAAGGGTTACTTCACATTAAGTAATTAAATAAAGTATGTCTGAAAGAAGTTAGCTACCATATACTAATTTTTAATCTGGTAGACAGGCTAGGGTTGGGGCGGGGGTTGGGGAGGGTGGTAAGTCCCAAAAGCTTAAAATTAAATAAAATGTTTTACTTCTGAAACTATGCTTGCTTAATTGCGATTACTGGAATAGCACATTGTTGTAGAGTGAAACACATCACCAGTAATACATGGTTCCTTCTAGCCCCTTCCTTTGGTTCATTCAAGAATGGCAGCTGCAGGGAACACATAGTTGTGCTAAAAAGCTTTTGGCTATTGAGCCACGTTAGCTGTCATCTCAAGTGAATCCCTTCAATCAACATAATAAAGTGTTATCAAAATCCTGTATGATTAATTCATTGTAATCTATCAAACCTGAAGGAAGTCCCAGCATGGAGAAGTAATGGATTCTTTCATCATTGTTACCAGAGTCACAGCTGTTACAAGAAGAATGAAGAAACAACAGGGCAGGTCACATGCTGAACTACAGAAATTTACACTGTTTGAGACTTTCTCCTTCAGGGTTAACTAAAAGTTCACTCAGGTAAGAAGGAATTCGACATCCAGAAAATAAATGGAGTTCTTACTTGTAAAAGCGTCACCGAGGCACCCCGGAATGACTGCAAGCAAGTAATATGCTTAAACCAACCTTAATTCAGAACCAAAAACCAAACAACAGACCAAAACCAAGTGACAGAGACCAACGCGAGCATGGAGGTAACCCAAAATTATTGAGCACTTTAGCAACATTTAATAAACCGCAGGTTCGAGGTACCAGCAGGCGATATTATCACTGTACAACCACACAAGAACAAGGCTCCACAGCCTGCACGCCCTCACCCACAGGAACACGAGGCCTCTTCCACTCACGGGTGAAATAACCGCCTGCTGGAGGCCAAGGGCTCGCTCAAGGATATATCCAGAAGAAAATTATCACTCACCAAGGAGAAAGTGAAGGCTCTCAGTCCCGGGAAGCCTCCTTAGATGCCGTCCCACTCTAAGGACAGGGCTCTGCTCACAGGTGTATTGCTACGAGCAAACCACTCCAAAGGCATGTTGGGCAGCTGCCCCGCTTTACAGCCCGGTCGCACCTGGCTGCGCTCATCACCAGCACGGCCCAGAAGCATCTCCGGGCATGGGCACCTGGTTGGCTGAGGACCCTGTCTATGGAGCGAGGGTCCCGTCCCTCCCAGGAAGTGCTCGTGAGGGGCAGGGCGGGACGTGACTGTTGTCACCGACCACCCATAGGCACAAAGGGGCGCAAGAGCTGCTAAAGAGCCATTAACTGCCCTATTGAAAGCTCTGGAACTCGACATGGGGAGGAGGAGGAGGTGCAACTGCCGCAAAAAGCAAATCTGCACACAGAATTCCAGGCAAATGAAGAGCATATAGTTTCTGAAGCAAAGGAGCTCTATATATGTTACAGTACATTAGATAGGACTAGCACTGTGTACTGAAGAATTACTCCAAGCTTTCAATAAATATTTACTCTACTGTTTAATAAAGACTGAATAACCCTTAGAAATTGACAGTCATGTGATTGAAATAACATTCCTGCAGAATTACATAGCCCCTTCTTGCAGAAAAAGACTCCGTATTTTAGTAAGCTTTTGCAATATCTTCTCTGCTTTTTTCTGGGTGGCTGGGGTGAGTATTAGAGATCACAGAGCTGCAGCATGGTTCAGAATTGCTGAACTAGGAAACGGCTATTAGCTTTCCTTACTTCTTCCAAATAACCGTCTGTGACACCAGAGTATCTGCATTTCCACATTATTTTTGTCCTGCCTATTCTTTCTCAGATTCTGAACTGAAGCATCTCCAGATTGGCTTATGTTGGCTGTACAACCCCTGGGGTCAGAGTGCAGCACATCATCAATGCTCGTTTTCGGTCACCTGTTTCAGCTGTTGCCTGTCTTGAGCGAGGGTGCCACATTTCCAATCATGCTGTTAGTTTGCTAAGCCAGAGCTTTTCCACAATTGTATCAGCTGGTGGCTGGGATACCTTCATGCAGGCTGGGTCTCACATCCACCATCCACTCCTGCTGTACCATCTGTAATTGCCAAACATCAGGGTCCTGCCATCCTGTGTCCCTGTTGGTGTGGACACTCTCCCTGGCAGCGTTGTGGTTACCCTCACCCCCCCTTGCAGAGCACTTCGCTCTTGCTGCTCCTTGGCAGACACAAGTTATCTGGGAGTGAGAGCCATGCACTCACTTCAGCCTCACACTTGCATTTCTCTGTGCCGAAATTTCTGCAGGCTACAGCAAATGTGGTTCTCACTACTCTGTCATAAAATGTTTCGCGCACACAACTGCTACAGGGGAAGAGGGACCGATAAGTCCCAGATGGCAAGCTTGCATGGGAGATAATGTGATTCGTAGTCAATAATGATGGAGATGGCTTCACTCCCTTTCCTGCAGCACTGCTGCACATGTACTGCACTGTATGTCCTTAGGAATTTTTTACACAGCTCAAGCATATGAAACTGAGGTACCTCAATAAATTCCTTGATAAATTAGTTATCTACTCTTGCATTCTTTGCACGTACCTGCAGTGAAGGGCTTTCACCCTCCCAAGAACACAATAAAGCTAAAGACAAGCACTGGATATCATCTGTAAGCTCCTTGTTTTTTAAAACTTTTTAGGAAGGAAACAAGTAACAGTCCAGAAATATTAACATGTGCTGAGCATGGCATGCTGGTTTACTATTATTCTACCAGTTTTTGTTTTATTCCTCAATGAAAAAGGTCTATCTTCACAGTCTCTAAAATGTGGTAAACGGGTGAATCTGCATTAATGTTTTGATTTAGATCAGAAGTGCAATTTTTCTAGGAAATACTTCCTTTGTTCCCATTTGCTGAGATTTGAGTCATATCACTGAGTGGTCTTGGAGCTTATAAACTGGATTCCTTTCAAATGAAAGATAAACCAGAAGCAAAGCTCCAGGAGCAAATCCAATGCACTCTGTCTGCTAATGGGCATACAGTTCACTGGAACTGCCAAGAATTAATATGATATATCTCCCCTTCCCCAAATGTAGACATCCGCACCAGCTGTTTTGTTCTATAGATTTGCTATCATGCTTGAGTATGTCTAACATAGACAGATCCGTTATGAATGATTCAGCCTATTAATAGAAATAAGAGAGTTGTCTTCTTAAGCTATATTGCACAGTTTATATTTGTGTTTATGGATTTCAGACAGGCTCCCTGTGGCAAGATTGTATAGAATTAGTAGGCTCTTCTTTAGCATATGACCAAGATACATGGACTAATAATTGGTTTAATTGTAACATCTATAGCGATTTTTAAAGAATTTAGTCATGATTATGTCTCCTTCACTCAGTAACTTTAAAATGAAATGACACAATGATACAACGCTAGGAAATGCATTAATAAAAATTATGGCTCTCAAATGAGTATCTGCTAAAGGTGCTTAAGCAGTCTATAGAAACACAGTCTATTTTAGCTTCAGTTTATGAAACATTTTCATTGGATGCGCATTAACCTAACTTCACTATTTTCTATGGTTCTTAAATTATGTTTCTTCATTGGCATCAGTGAGTTGTGAAAGATGCTATAAAATATGGTGGAAGGCATCTCGTGATTTATAATCCTGATGTCAGTTGCAAGACTGCTTACTATCATAACATAAAACGATTCCTTACTAGTTTCAGTCATACTCTTCATTGCAACACAAAATCATGAACTATTAATAGCCAAATAGACTAAAACTTCAAGGCAGAACCAAAATGCTGATGAGTTTAACAGATTCCTCTAACTCTCTGATAAATAAGGCCCTTGAAAATAAATCTCTCAGATGTGTTTACATAAGTAGCCTGTAAAACAAGTCATATTAGTGTTTGTGGGATCTGCCTGTTTGGGTTTAGGAGCATGATGAGTTTGTACACAAGAAATCCAGTTGAGTTAGTCACATGCTAAGACATTTGCAAAGACAGATTCTAGATGAAGAAAACTCTACAAGACCGGAAGCTTGAAAAAATTATCCTGGATCCGTTTCTGAGGGAAAGCATTTAGAAGCTGCAGAGTCAACCAAGCGAAATCACACTAAGAAGCAAGATAAATGTGTGCTGTTTTCCTTTTATTATAAGTTTTCACATTCTGATCATTTAAAAAGTTAAATCACAATTGCAATTTATCACAAATTGTAAAATGATTTTGTGATACCAGGTTAAACAAAGTATGGTCAGAGCCCTCTGAAGTAAAAACATTGTGATTCTTCATTAAAAAGAAATGCACGTTCCTGGGAAAAGTCAGCTAGGTGACTGTTCTGTGATCTTCAGCTGAACATGCAGAAATGTTAACACTGCCCTTTCTACTTCTGCAGACCTTCAAATACAAGAGCTTTGCCCCTTTTGACCCAAAAGGAGGAAGTGGTATGCAGAGTGCCAGAAGCTCAGTAAGGCACTTCACTGAGACCTGGTTAATTAAGGGCTTTAAATGTCAAAACCAATATTCTTAACCCAATCTACAAAACCAATCAGTGAAAAGAGTGGGCAAACTTACTAATGTCCAGTTGTGCAGAGTAAATAAGCTAAGGTTCTTTAAAGGAACCTTTCATTCTACTTTTTGATGTTAAAAAAAAAAAAAAAGCAGAGCCTGGGTAGTAAAAGTTCTACTGAAAACAAGGAACTCAGTGTGCACAGGCACACTTCATTTTAGAGCATAAATAGGATTTTTAAAAGGTTAATGTTACTGAACAACAAACAGGGTATTTTCAGGAACATTTTCCACTGAAGGAGAATCTCATCTGAAAATGCACTCATGACAATGTCAATTAAAGCAATTCACAGGGATTTTTCAACTGCTTTAAACTTTCTGTTACTCTCTTGCAAGCCTTCCTGTTCTCTGTGAGCCGTTTCTGGATAAATCCCAGCCTCACCAAGTCGGTGGCAAAACCCATCATTATTTCACCTTTCAGAGTTTGTTGCAAGCTATCACAAATGGAGAAGATGGGTAATCCTGTTCAGAGAAGGCAATGTAAAAGTCTCCACACACTGTATGAAAAATAGGATTAAATAATTACTCTTTTCCCTATTTTGGGCACATTTCGAGGGACTCATTTTTCTTGATTTCTTCTTCAGTACTCATGCAAACTCCCAGCCATGGTATGGTTTCCCTCTGACAGTGAGCTAGGGAAATGACATGCATAACATTCAGATCAGGACACCAAGTGACACAGCAAGTACTCTTACAGCTTTGACCTTCAACTCCTTTTCCACACTGACTCACACATTACATTACCCATCAGGCAGCAAAAAGCACTTTGCTGACAAAGGCTGCTTTTCACTTACGGTCAAAGTAGTGAAACTATCCTAGGTAAAAGGACTTTTTTTTTTTTTTTCTTTCCCTATGATGAATGCCAAAGAAAAATGAACAAAAAGGGGAACAATTTTGTAGGAAGTACCTAATTTTTGACACAGCTCTATTTTCTGCCTGATTTAATGGGAGGCAGGAAAGTGGCAAATTTAAGTGCAAACTTGAAAATAGTCATTACATCAGTTTGCTGACCAGTTAGTTTGGCAGTGAGTGACCTAATTTGCTCTCTAAAACTCTCTCCTGTTTGATATCACAAGAAAAGGCCTGTGTGTTAAAATGTGCATCTCATTACATTATGCAGTGCATGCCTCCATAATGTGATGAGATATGACATGAAGTTTAAAAAAAAAGTCTTTTGTGCTTCTCCTAAGAGCGTATGTTCCAATATTTTAAAAGTCTGTGAGCATAGGTGTCTCAGAAGTTGCACTGCTGTCTTAGAAAGGCATGAGTACTCCACTGACAGAAATTGTCCTCCTAATTCTGGCCTTATCTAACTCTTGGTTTTAGTTTTTGAAACATTCCTTGTTTAGGAATCAAAGGGAAACGAATCCCTCTTTCAAACACAGTTAATTGTCTTTCTCCCAAGAATGAAAGACTGTGTCAGTCCTACAATTGATTTAAAGTGGGTAGAGACCCACTGACTTCAGATTTACAAAAACTAGAGACATGGCCTCCTCTGTTTCATGGCCTCAACTTACAAAGTTCTTGTTCAGGGCCAGATCCTGATGCTGGCTGTTCTGCTATAAATTGAGGATAATTCAGCTGAAATAAACGTTGCTTACACTTGCATGGGTAAAGTTAAGGCTTACCCCACATCTACAGTTTTACTCAGAGGTTAAACTCCTACTGCCTCAGAGCTGCTGGGAGTTACCTAAAGACTAGCAAGGAAAACTGCACTAAGAAAGTCCGTATTTTATCTTCTGGGAAATTCGCCAAGGATCTCATGTGATTTTTTATTTGTTCCTCCATGAGGTGGATAAAGCAAGATTTAGGCTTGCAGCTCAGTGTACAACTACGTGTACATATATTTTTCTGTGTGTCTTTTCAGGACAAACATCACACTTTTATTTAATTGAACAGGGCAGGGATGGGTTTGAATAGACAGATGGAGGAAAGCTCGCAGATTTCTACAGAGAGTGGTGCGTGTGCACATGTGTGTGTGCGGGCTGAGGGGTAGCCGGGCGCCCAAGCTGACGGGACACTCTACTCTCTGCAAATATTTGATCAGCTGCCTCTCTGCGCCCCGCATCTGCCGGGTTTGACCGAGCCCAGCTGCCACGTGTACACCAGGGGATGTCTTCCCTGAGATGCTCTGCAAGGAGAAAGTCATGATCAGTGGGGGTGTGAATCCTGCCCCTCAAGCCCACCCCACTCCTTTCATCCCTTCCCATACCACAGGAGAGGGGGAGCTCTGCCATGAAAGGTCCCCTCCAAGCAGGGATTGAGAGGCAAAGAGTACTATCCCACCTGTTTTCTTTCATTCAAATTTATTTTAAAATCTGATGTATAAACAGAGCTGAATGCTAATCAGGCTGTTATTATAGATCCAGCTCAAAGGCTGGACTCAGTCTTTCCTCAGTCAGGGAACATTAACTGAGCGAAATGTGAGTAAAGGCCCCCAGTGTTTATATAAAAGCCAGTAATAAGCAAAAGCATCATTAGCAGGAGATGCACATTTGACCTTTCTCTTGCGCTTGTCCCCTGCTGCCACCCACGGTGCAGTGCCATCCCGGTGCCGAACCATAGGGAGTTCGGGGCAGAAACCAACCTGGGGCTCCTGGATAGGCACCAATGCTTTACACCTGCCATCTGTGCCACTGCCCGGCAAACCGTCCCCACACAAGCGAAGGGAGGCGGCTGGAGGAGCGGTTTGAAGCAATATTACGAGGAAAAAGGCAACTTCAGATTAAGAAAGCCCTGAAATATCTCGACCATAGTGATGGTCAGATTGCACAGTGCTAGGGTCTGGTGCTGCTTCAGGAGGAGCTCCAGAGTGGCGGAGGTGAAAGCAGGGCAGGAGGAGATCTTTATCTCACACTGTTATTTAGCACCAACACCCGCAACAGAATAATGGGCCAGGAGGGAATATTCTGTATCACAGTGATACACGTTTCATAAAACAAAGCAAGCTACTAACCCACCTTTGCCCTCTGAAGTCCCCATAATTAAAATGTGTTATCCTGGAATGAAGCGATCATCATGAGGGAGAGGAGGGCATCTGACAGACGCTGCTGTAAATTCCTCTAAGTTATGGCACGATCTGAATTCTGCATATAGGAGTTTCATTGAGGGAGTATTTTTGAATCATGATATTATTCTTTGTTTTGCCAATGAATGGTGGTGAGCATTTTCTAGCAGGCTGTCAAGTGACTTCAGGAAGCTGGAGAAAAAACAAATGAAAATGCAATCTAAGCAATCTCTCACTTTCCCCTGATATATACAGGAGTGGCTTTTCCTTCCAGTCAGTTATGTGTTTATCTTTTCTTCATTCACCTTCTTCTAAAAAAAACACTTCTCTGCTGCGATCCAAAAGCTCCGGCTTCACTCGGTTAATGTCTCATTATATACTGGAGAAAGCCTAGTGTCTGTAGTGTCTGCTATAGTCTGTGTGCTGTTTGTCTCTGGGAGTGAAAGATGAGACAGAGAGCCACAGATGAAATCCTGGACCCATTAAAGCCAAGAGGAGTTTTGCCATTGACTTGTATGAGGTCACAGTTTTGCCCTGAGTCTTTTATTTCCATCTTGTACAATGTCAGGCAGCCTGTCAGAGCTGGTTCATTAGGCTGACATGATCAGATACAAATTCACCCAATCTAAACTGTTGGGATCTGCACAGAGTTTAGACCAGAGAAAACAGCCAATTTTAACACAAAATATTCACACATTTATGAAAGTATGCAAGTCATTTCTAGTATGGATACACGTTGAGAATGCACCTAACAGTTTTAAAGACAATTCAGTTTTGCACTATGAGAAAGAGTAAGCTGAGGTTGTATATTGTGAACTATGAAACCTAATTGCTTTCATACCAATCCTTCACAATGCAGCCACCATGATTTGACTCTCATTACCTTGAATTTATACCAAACCAGTGTGGGGCTCTTAATCTTTTCTATGAGAAAACACTAAGCATGAACAAGTAATAAGAAAAGTAATATCTGCAAAGGTTTTGAAACAGTGAACATTATATCAGCGCATCTGTGCATCTTGTTTGGACATAGAAATTAACTACCTGGGATTAACTGACAAAGCAAGGGCAGTTTTCAGATCCTTCGTTCAGTGTAATATATTATACCATTGTAATGGCTATTCAAGTTCAACATGTTTTACAGTTTCCATATACTTTGAAGCTTTTACTGCAACATATCAAAAAAACCCCAAAACCACTGGGTGCAAAATTGTACTGTATGTTTTCTAAATACCAAAATAAAGCCTGAAGTAGAGTTCTTTGTTTTAGAATTACATAACTTCAGTGAGGATATCCTCACTTTAGTGAGTATTATCCTCTTCAGAGGATAAGAGATTTAACTGCTATAAGTGATATTTTAGCAATAACAACTCCATCCTGTAGAAATTATAAGACCAAAGGAATCTCTAAAACCTGAAGATATAAAGCAGCATTTTATTTTAGCATTTTAATCTACCTCCTGCTTTTCCACTCTGAACCAGTAAAATAAAACCAGACATTCCCTGTCACGATTGACAGAACAGCTCTGAAGAAAGGCTGAATTGCGCAGGATGTATCAGTACAGGACTTTTTAATAAAGCTGCAAACTTCAGTAAAGGTGAGATGAAACTTTTCACAACATTGTCAGCCTTCATACAGCCGCAGCACATAGTCTTATGTCAGGCAAAGCTACTGACTGAGGTGAGTGGGGGTTCAAACTGGAGAGGGTCTGCAGCGTTTCGGCATACTGCCAATAAATCCACAGAATGCTGAGAGGCTAAAAGCCTGAGTGTGTTCACATTTACTCTCATATTAAGTATGAGTAATTGCCTTCCAATGAGTGTAGTTGCATGAAAATAAAACTAATGCAACAGGGAAGAGTATGTCCATAGGATGGGGAAGACTGCTCATACAGAATAATAACCCCCCACTGATCATTCCCATATTTTTAGAACTGAACTTGGGCTGAACCTCTCTCAAGGTCACAAAACTTTCTGGTAACTTATGTGCAGGCCTCTGTATTTTTGGCTCCTGGCCTAGATAAGGACTGAAAGCACAAATAATTAGTCTAAGGGCTGTTCTTACAGTGCTTCCCACTTGAAGGAGAGAGGAAGCAGGGGGAATCTCACAGAGCTGCCTGTTTGCAGATGACTTCCAGCCCTGTTTCCAGACCTGTGGGGTCTGTCAAAAAACTCTGTGGTGTAGTGCAGCCCATTGCACTTCTCTGCATCTCCTGCATGGGCTGCTGCTTCTCCAGCAGCCTGTCCAAGGGTACCGGGTGGGGCAGAGACCTGCCTGGTGGTTCCCTCACTGTTCAGACCATGGGTCTGGTCTTGAAGAATGCCCCGTAGACATCCTGCATATCTGACATGACTTCAGTGAAATACCCTGCTTGGCGTGCATCACTGAGATCGCAATCTGAGTTTGTTCAGAGGAAATAAAAGAGTATACTTGTGCACTATTATAAACCAAATCCCAGCTACAAGGGCTTTTAATAGTTTTCCACAAACTTTTATATTGTCTGCTTTCTTTGTGCCAAGAGTTTTTAATTATTTCACCTATATGGCTTCTCTTCCAATCCCTTTCTCTCCCTGTTTGAAAATTGCGTCTTACATTTTTTTAAAATTTTTATTGTTTTTTGTTGGCGAGAGCAGAGTTTCAGGGAACAAGGGACACAAGTTCTTACAGAAAAGCAGGCATGGGTAGTGCAGAAAACCAAAACAATTCACTGGAACAGGCTGCCCAGGGAGGTTGTGGATTCTCCTTCTCTGGAGACATTCAAAACCCGCCTGGGCACCTTCCTGTGCAGCCTCATCTGGGTGTTCCTGCTCTGGCAGGGGGATTGGACTAGATTATCTTTTGAGGTCCCTTCCAATCCCTGACATTCTGTGATTCTGATTCTGTGAATCAGTGTCAGTTGGAAGTCCCGAATGTGTCTCATTGATCTCGGCCACAAAATCTTAAATTCTGGTCTGGGTCCCCTCTTCTGGTCCATCCAGAAGAGGAGGTTGTGGGAAGAAATCATTTTCACCAGGAGGCCTTAGGTGAGCAGGGACACCGCTCCTGCTTCTCCTCCCCACAGTTCCTGCATCAACCCCTCTCATCTCACCCTTGTTTTCTCAAGACTTTACCCCGCAAAAAATGTAGAAGATGCATATCATACATTGTGATCTTTTCTTCTGTCTTGTAATTTCCAAGGAATTTACAAACAAAACCAGTAGTTGCTCTTTAAGAGACAGAAAGATGCATCGTTTCACGGAAGTGGATATAGTTGTGCCCATCAATTAACTTTTGGGGCCTAAATCTGTCATTAAATTGCCATATATGGTAATGCAGTTAGAAAGATAGAATTGCCTAAGTTGACTCTAATGATTAAATTGAAAATACCTATGCCCAAGAACAACCATTTATTTGGTTATTTGTACAGGTTATACAGGTCTGCGCAACATGTTCGTGTATAATACTAAAAGCTGTTCAATACTTTGGCCGTGTAGCTTGTCTTGGGCAAGACCTGTTGGTTTTACACAGCCACTGATTAATGTTTATGCCACAACTTTAATTTTTCTTCTACCTGGCCTGCCTATATTTTCTTTTCAAGCCTGTTTTCTCATCACACTGCTGGCCTCAAGGTCTAGAATACCGCTAGAGGCTGAGGCCAATGCAATTATCACTGCATGCTATTTCAAGCATATGTTCATTATCACTGTTTTGCACAGAGCACACTTGATGAGAACCAATTGATTTTATAGCACCAACTAAGGCATGATACAAATGTCTCTCAATGGGAACAACTGCTGGGTGAATTCTTTTGCTGATTAATAAATTGGGTTTCAGGAGGGACACTATTCGTCATTCAACAACAAAAAGAGAAAGTACAAAAAGATCTTTTAAAAATCCCCCAAACTTCACTGCTTTTCCTTAAAAACAACAGCTTTGCTACAAGCTAACCCAAATTTTAAAAGAAAAGAAAATATTAAAGGCATTAAAACCAAAGCACTTATTTTCAGGAAAAAAATAAAATTCACCTAAAATGTGTAATGGACTTTCCTTCCTCCCCTCCACTTCACCATGTCGTGGAAATTCTGGTTTTAACTTTAGTCTGGAAATATATTTTCTTCATTACTTGGGTTTAAATTTGTGATTCAGCAGGGTTTGGATTTTTTTGTTTGAAGTTGCCCTAATATTGCATCCTTTTACTTGAATTTGTCCCACCAAAATACACCTACTAGTTTTAAATTGCTAAAATGTATTCAATGTTGTAATATCTTTACTTAAACATACCAGATGGTAAGTTAGACTCGCTGAAAATCTATACTGTTTTTATCACTGTGTAACTCCTTTCTTTTTGGTATAGTTCCTCTAGGTAGCATAAGTGTCAGGAATAACATAAGTGTCAGGAGTAACATCAGGTCTTCAAAAACCCTTTTCTTTGATGCCTGCCTCTAACTTCCTTTAAGAGCAGCACTTCACAAAACGATGTTGACTGCTTTTTTTAGAATAATTGCAATACCTGGGTGTAGCAGTGTTGTCCACAGTAGATATTCTGTGGCTGGCACTTCATTATTAGCATTTTGATTGCACCAAATTTATCTTGAGATGAAAAGTAAACATCATTATCCTCGCTGAAACGCAGGATACTTACTTTGCTCTGTAATTACAGGTCTGATCATTACCATTGCCTTTCTTCAATGACCCAGGAGTGGTAGAATATGGAGGTAGGATTAGAGTAATGTGTGATTGATGATGGCTGCTTTCACTACATTATGTGGTATAAGTGAGCACCTAACAGATGGATTTCATCACTATGTAACATATAAATTCCAGTATATGATAAATTTCTGTACCTCCAGTGTACTGCAATATTCTTTACAGAAATAATGTATTATTCTAGTCAGAACATTCATTAAATTACAGTTTATGCATTTCATTATACAGAAGAGTCTTTTCATCTCATAGTAAACATTTGTGTTTTTTTTTTTTTTAAACCCAACTATTATTATACTGTTGTGGGTTTTTTTTGGTTTTTTTGTTTGTTTGGGGTTTTTTTTTAATGTTACAAGATAACCTAACAAATAATTTTGGGTTAAAAATGCAAAGATAGAGAAGATATTGTTAGATGGTTCATGTTCTCATGGCTCAGAGATGACTGTCTGACCTGAGATATTTTCAAGAAGTTTTACTAGTATTTGTTACACACAAGTAGACATTTCTCTTTTGCCTAATTATAAAGGACACATCTTGACCTCTGCTCTGGGAAGACTAGGGCAGCTGAGGAATCTCCCAATGAAACAGCTTTTATAGCCCAAGGTTGCTCCTAAGCTCTGTTCTGGCATAAATATCTGTACTCAACTCTGTAAAGATGAGTCAAAGTTCTTTAGTAGAAGAAAAGCAGACCGTGTCCTCCAGTCTGTTTCCAGACCATGTGTACAGATTAAAAAATGCAATGAATACATATTAAAATTATTAAACCAGCGTATTTACTGATCTGCCAAAATCTGATCCCCAGCAGTGCTGTTTAAAGTTACTCTATTTTTTACTTTAAAAAGCTTTTAATGTGTACAGAGGATCATTCATGAACCGGCTTTTAAAGTGCCACTTAAAAAAAAAATCCAGTCAGCTATTTTTAAGATTTCCTGCATTAATGGCTCCGTACACATCATGATGTTTTTAAACAAGTGAATCCTTGCCCTTTTTAAAGGTACATAAGTTTGGTTTCCCTTGCCTCTCTCATGCAAGCCCAAAGTCTTACAAACTCTGTTCATTGTGTAACCCTCTGACAGCCTGTAATGACAGGATCAAAATATTAACTAGCCATAAGTGTAGGACTTTCAGTTCAAGCTGTAGAAATATGCACACTTACTGCTCCAGGATTTCCTTAGGTTTATCTGAGCCAATTAAGAACATTTTTTTAATATAAAGACCTTATTGTCCTTATTTTAGCAACCTCAAAGCAATCTTCAAAGTACCCCAATGAGAAACATCAGGCCAAAGTACCATTAAAACTGGAAAAACAATTGGATTTTGGTCCAGCAAATTTCTACACAGCAGAAGTCCCAATTCATTCCTCCATATAGACCAAGACAGGGGCTGTCAGACTTCAGCACAGCCAGAAAGGTTCTGCTAAATAATAACAAGGACTAATCTGGAATGACTGAGTAACTTGTTTGAAACACCTAAACTCACATCAGCTTGTTCATCTCTTCATTAGGCCCCATCAATCTTGAATAAAAACTAGGCAATCAGATCAATGCCTACTTTTGATCCTCACCTCATCAGGTATCTCTACTAGAAAAAAAAAAAAAAGAAAAAAGAAGAGTGAAAAAGAGCAGGGGACCACTGTCAGGGCAGAGCGCGGGTCGGTGTGCCATGCAGCACAATCCAGTCCCCAGAGGCTGGTTATCTTCCTGATGCTGAGACCTGTCCTGAGCAGCAACCTGAGCAGCAGGGGTACCTCTCAATTTAACACGAGGGCAGACACAGCCAGAGAACCAACGCTATGTTGCAGAAGCAGGAAAGAGTTCCCAAGTCTGAGACCATAGCCCTGCTTTTTATATTGAAAGGAGTCACTGATGTGGTAGGGTGCCACATATTTACGTTAGCTGGATTTTCATTATGTTTTTAAAAAACTAATATTTTATGAGTGTCTTTAAATGAATGAAAGTTCACACTGGAGTAATTTTTACTGCTATTAATATTTCTACATGCTTTAAAAAGTGTTGATATAATCCAGCATAGTGTCTGAGACCCTTCTGAGCTTCATCAGAAAAGACAACCTCAAGTGCTTATGTGTCTCCTTAATGTTGTTTCTTTTACAGCCCTTGCAAAGCTCTTATGACCATTAGAAATTCTACACAGAAGTCTTGCATAGATTAAAGCTACTTTTAATGTACTCAGAAAAAATACATGGGCATCTTTTATTCCTCCAGAAAATGAATCCATAAGTTGGTGCTGACTTTAGCTGACCTTCACGCAAGTGTTTCATGATCAGTATGGAATGCGGGATGTCTATGTCTGTAAAATGTTTTGTTTGAAAATATAGTCCAATAACATTGATTTATGGTGATGTCTACTCTCTAAACCCTTATGGATACTGTGTTTAGAATGAATGAAATAGTGACACAGTACATCACTCTGTGTGAGGTGAGCAGTCTTGAAGTATGAATCACACTTACACATGTCTAAGTGGAGTCATTTTAGAGACATTAAAGTTCAGAAATACAGTTTACATTTCAGAATTTCTTTGTAAACAAGTGGTTTATTTTTGGCTTCAACATTTGTATCTTCTGCTTGTGTATTCATTGGTGTAAAAATAGAGAATAATTTAAGAGAAGTTTCATGGTGAACAAATAGATTTTAAAATGGCAGTGAAAATTAAGGATTTTATTATTTGCAGTTATGCATGTTATTAATAAGACTGGCTAACTGCAATATCCTGATGTGCACTGTAAAAATATACAAGACATTAACACTGAAAACTGACAAATCTGAGAGTTAAAATTGAGATTTATGTCATGGCAGCTCATTATTTATTTCTCTGCAGATGTATGTCTCTGATGATTCTATTAGATTTTTTTTTCTTTTTAAAGAGAAACCGTAAGATACATTGCTCTGAGTTCCCCTGCCTTTCACAGCAGGCATCAACAGGGTGAAATCCTAATAACTGTTGAATAGCTCTCCACTATATGTCCCAAGAGGGGAACAAAAAAAATCCACTAGTGTTACACTGCTGTCTGAAGGCCATTTAAAAGCAGCTTGTTAGCTGAACTGAGCAATAGAAAAGCTTGCAGTTAAACTGTTTTGCTAGCAGGTGTTCCCACCGCAGTGGTAAACCCCTAAGTGGTTTAACCCGTAACAGAAACATAACAAAATGTGGTGATACAAAAGGATCAGTTTTTCAGGAGTTACCCATTAGATTGGAATTTTACAAATATACTGCCATATGTATAATAGCAGTGTTTTATTTGTGGTAGGTATGTTAGGATGAGATTAAAAATCTGATATGCAAACACACTGTAAATAAATTCAATCATGCAAAATCTTCACACATGGTTTATCTTGTTGAGAGTCCACATAATGAAGTCAATCAAAAAATATAAAGTTCAAGCATGTCTGTTCAATTTTCTAGTCCAAATTTGGAAGAAAAAAACCCGATTCATATTTGGTTCTACCAAGATATACACAACCTATCTAATTTGCAAGAATCTATCAAAATCTGCTTATAAATTGTCCTTCTAGGTGGCTGGATGAAAGAATCAGAAATGGGAAGAATCGACAAAGGCTTCCTGAGGCCGCTTTGTGTTCTGCACCATTGGAGAAGACAAACGCATGCTATGAATAAGCACTTGGTAGACTTTTTCTTGAATTTCTGTGATTTTCTATGTAGTCCATAGTCTATTTCAAACCTGTTCTATAAAAAAACACCAACAGGCAGCTACTGCAGACCAGACATGAATGCCCTGTGTATGACAGCGAATTATAGTTCCCCACTGCAATGTCATTTCAGTTTCATTCTTTGAAATACATTATAGGTGACTCTAGATTGATGTTGGATGGAATATCATTATATGATAAAATAAGGACTCTAAAGATATTATATGTCATTTAGTATGAAATTTTTACTCAATCTTCAAAAGAGCTACTTTTTTCAGACTCCAGGCTATGGTGCCAGTAGAATTTTTGATGGACTACTCAATGAAAATCCTAGTTGTATGATATAACATGGAAAGAGTACAGTGTGAGAAGTACACTACCAGTAACCAATACAAGAATTCTTAGCTTCTTCCTTTACTAAAAGTGGAGCATAAAGCACAGTAATTTCATTAACTCTGTCTTCACAATTAATTTTTAGCATGTTTTGAACCTGTGGACTGGGGTTGTTTTAACATTTTTTGTTTGGGAATTACTTTCTTGGCTAGAGGACCTAGAATGCAATACAAAAAATAGGCATAATTTATCTCAGAAACATTCTTTTCTTCCAAGCATGCTCTTCCCTTTCCTCTTCTTCAGATGGAATCTCTTAATGATTTGTTTAAGATCATTAAGTGAGTCCACAGAACACTCTCTCCTGTTTTCTGTGTTTATTTTTGACCTCATCACAGGTCATATAGTTAAAGCCAAAGTTGATATTCATTGCAAAAAGTGTCAAGAGGCTTGGTACATCCAGCCTGAAGGAAATCAATTTTAGATATAAATGGGAATGTAAAAGTTGTAAAATTTTATGCAGTTAAGCTGAATATGTTCTGTTTAAAGTCACTTTAAACATGCAACAGCAAGGCTTGCTGCAAGGGAAACTGGAAAGTTGTGTAATGAAAAGAGGAAGACAAGAGAACGCAAACTTGGAACATAAATGTCCTTATCTGAATGTACATTTCAGCTCCCCAGCTCCCAATTATTTTGAAAGTTTAGGGCTTAATATGAAAGAACAAGACAAAGAATGTAGTTGGTATTAAGTTTTGTTCTTAAAGTTTTCTCCTTGCTTAGGTCTTCAGTGAAAAAAATAAGAAAACCAAGTTCAGCCTGATGCCTGCTGGCTCATGGCAAGGGAAACGCTGAGTTTGCCATACCCTAGTAAACCAGTAATATTATGTTTCCCAACTTGATTCTCATTCCAAGGTCTAAATATTGTGTGTCTACTGACAAGAGAGATAATAAATGTGTAAGATATCTACTGTTTCTGGGCTCTGGTCAAGTGGACTACTGATTTAGGGACTTCTATCGAGACTCTCTGACTGTGGTTGTGATTACAGCTGGTGATCTTGAAAGAATGGGTCTTTTGAAAGATTGAGACTGTCAAAGGGTGAGAGCTCACACATGCGGAGGAAAAGAAAGAGGATCAATAAGCAACACACACAGGCCAGGAAGATATTGTCGTTTTAAATTATGTTAATTAATTTCCAGTAGAAAGATAAAATATGGAAATTTTACCCATTGAAAATCAGCACAAGAAAGAAGTGACATTTTAAATGGAAGACGGTTGTTAAAACAGCCAAAACAGAAAAGAACAATCACTAAGCAAAATTCAAAGTAAATGAGAAGTTTGTCAAAAACATTGGAAGTAAACTGCTTTCCGGATAAATCAGAGAATTTGTCAGACCACCAGAAACTGAAGGAACAGCACAGAAAACAGAGCGGTTTTCTTTACATCCTGTCTTAAACCTAGAATATGGTGTAAAGATACCATTCAGACATTGATCAGGTTTGCTTGGCATGATTTTGCACTCTGTTGAAAGGCAAAGTGGACTTTTGGCAACCTCTGGCTTCAGGAGTGAATCACTGTATCCCTAACGGATGAGCTTGACCAGTATCAGTGCTTCTCGAAGTCGTGCTGCAGCCACCTGCTCTGCTTGCAGAGCCAGGGTTGCTCTGGCCATTCCCATCCTCCTCCCCTCGATGCAGCTGTAGGACCATGATGCTGGGAATCCCAAAAAAACATCCACTGGTCAGGGCAAAAGTGCAGCCTGCTTGAAAAAATGTACATAGAACTATAATAGACTTTTATTTTCTCAACATTTGTGTAAGTATGTCAGCCAAACACTACTTATTTCAATATCAAAAACGTCTCCAGGTCTATATCCATAGAATGACATAACTTCATTGCACTAAAAGGAGTTAGCAGTAGCCAAACTGGCGGTAAGTAAATCTACCCAATTACTGACAAAGCTGTATGGTAGTTTCAAAACATTGAACCACTCTGTACAGGCATGCACTATGATTCACTAATCACCCTCCTTTATACTCTAATCAAAGCAAATATAGCCATCTCAGCTTGTTTTATCCAAACACTTAAAGATTTTCTTCCTGTTATAACCTCCTTACACAATAATTTAACACAATTATTTCTTACAAGTATCCCAGTCATCAGTTATTCCAGTGCATTAATAACCTGAATAGAGTTTTCTGTTAACATAGTAAGAGCCATAACCCAGCTTAATAAACCCTTTTGGGGGAGTGAGTTAGCTCAGAACACAGTTATTACTTCACCTATTTTCCTCTGAGTGTATCCATATATCTATCTCATTAACAGAACCATTTAGAGTTTGTTCATATCAATGTGAAAAAAAGTCAGTTTCATTAATGTCAGATGGATGTAACAGACAAGAAATAGTATTATTGTTGCTACATAAAAAACAAGCATTTGCCTGTATGGAGTGACTTTCATGACAGGATATTCACTTTACGAAGTCTAATGGATACCATCAGCTCTGCAGGGCAACACAGGCTGAACAATTCGTTGAGGGCTACACAGTAAGGAGATGACAGAACCACGCAGAGTTCCTAGGTATTGTAACTCACGTTTCTTTGCTTCACCCATTGGGCACTGTTTCCAATTTAATTTGCTATTCTTTCTAATACTGTCTGAAGTAATAATAAATTAGTGGATAAAACAGAACAATGGAAATCTGGTTATTTCTTATCTAGTAATTATGATTTTACTCCATGAACTAGTATATTAATCAGTTTTCTTTCCCCCAGCTACTTTTTCTTTCATAATTATGCTTGTTCTAGAAAATGGTTGGATTCTCAAATTACTTTAGAGTTTCCCTCCCTTGGGAAGATAGAGTTAGCTATTGATAGGCACTGAGTCTAGCACCACAGGTTTGAATGACTACCTCCATAAGGAGGTAGGGACAAGTAGGTAGGGACAAGTGTAAGGACAGAGAACAGAGTAAAACTATTCTGTCTCAAGTGCAAATCTGCAGTGAAACTATGAACTATTTTTTTAGCAGCTATCTACTGGAAATTTATGATAATTGCTGTTAATTTGAGATTTAAAATCAGATAAACTATTATTTGAGATTAAAAATCAGGTAAACTATTATTTGACATCATGAGAATGATAGCTCGATAATCTGAATCACAAGTCCCAAAAGGTTTCAGCTCGATATTATTTTGAGTCACCCGTCATGTCCTCCAACAACAGAGATTCCTAATCAGGAACTGACATGCATTTCAGTAGTAACAGTAGCTATTGGAGTGATTCATTCAAACACACTTTCTCAAATAAAATTTCATTTCATTGGTGTATCTAGTTTCATCAATTTAGATTGTTAACTGAGAGAGGCACAGAAGCCCTAAATAAATTTATCCTAAAATCCATAGAAAGTTGGAACATTAGTTATGACTGTCATTCTGTGGACTAGTGTTTTTAATAACTACTGTCCTCCAATAATTGTCTTTCAAGAAAGATAGTGCTAGTTTTTAAACTATGTTGTAAATAAAGCATGAATATTTATTCAAACAGTGTCTTAGGCTACAGAGCTTCATGCTGTGATCCTTTTGTAAGGTCAGAAGTTAAGAGTTGTTGAAGCTTTCACAGAAAATCTATGAGAGTACTGAACAGCAATCTAGGTAATCCAACACATCGTGCTACTGAATGTCTGGTTCGATAAACATGCAAATACAGTAACACTTATTGGACACTAACACCTTCCTGGTTTCTTCTGGTGTTTTAGATATGATGTGTAACGAGCACGTTATTATTTAAAGTTACTAAATAAGAAACAGCTCTAGTGTTTCAGACCTAAGGTCCTGGGTATAGTGAAGGTAGTTACTCTTTTGTGCTGAAGCCCAGATCTGTGGTACAAAATACAGACATTTACATCTACTGTCCTAAACTATTATGCTGCATACTTTAAAATAGTTACTGCAATTTCATTCATTCATTTTTGAGCCTTTAGATGACTTCACTACTGATACCTGAATAGGGAAAACAGTCTATTAATTTTAGGCAGCATCCTCAGTTCTCCAAAGGCCATAGTTAAAGGATGATTCATTGCAATCTTGATCATTTTAGGAATGTGTGAAGACCAGTAGTTTTCTGGAACAATGCATATTTTTATGGTAAGATGTGTTAATGGCTACCTCCAAACATAGCATTGATGTATGGATTAATAATGAAACTTGTTACTCTTAACAGATATGTTAGCCTCTTTTTTTTCTTACAATCTAACAAGGACCATCCATCTGATTATCTTTTATTTTAAAACAAGGTCATTAAAATTTCTGTGATCTGAAGCATGAAGTAAGTTTCAAATGGCTACAGTTTTATATATATATACACATACATATATGTACATGTATGTTTTTAATAAATATATAGACACACACAGGATGTATTCCTGGGAGAACTGATATGTTTTATTATCATGACAGTATCGGATTTTATTAGCATGTGTTCGTGACATGTTTTTTCAAAGGATACGAAGGAGAAGTGGAAAATACAGAAAAGTAAGTTGCTTCCCAATAAAAGAAAAGAAGAAGTTCAAATTTGTTAAATCAAGATTTAACTGATGCAAAATTAGATTTTTGAACAAATTTGTAAGTGGAATACATTTAGTTATTCCTGCATTCTGATTTCATAAAACTTCAGAATTATAATATTTCCTGGGTGGCCAAAGTATTTGACCAGCTCTAGCTGCAATATTCCATGGGATTTTCAGGCCAAAACAGAACTGAGTTTTACAGAAAATAAGAAATGTCAGACCATGTTTTTCAAAGCTGGTTGAATGTTCTATGACAGTACCCAGGTGGTCTACAAAATATCTAGAAACTAAAATATTAACTCTCATCAACCTTCAGATCTTCAGGGTCAATCCTACTCCATCTGTAACTCTAAGAGGAATGAAACTGAGTTTCTTTTGAGGTCCACTTATTTACAAGACGCATCTTCTGGGGACTTCCTAAATGCTTATACTGATGATACAGCCCTTTGGGAGGAGGAAAAGGGAAAAGAGGAATCTATGGTGCAACTCCAAGCCAGATTGTAGATATTTTCCCTTTTCAGTTTTGGAGGTTCCTGGAAGGATAATTACATTTGCTGAAGAACTTAGTTGTCAAACTCTAGATGACTTTAAATGTTTCCTTGTGAAATATCTGCCTTCCAACCAAATCAGAGCTTTTCCTGGTTTTAATGCCAGCTATGAAAAGAACAGTGCAACTCCTGTCCCATTTACTCAGGAAACATATTTTCCATTGCTGTGCCAGAAAACGGCTTCAGATAAGTAGTGTTTTATATAACTGCGTTTTTATTATGGATGACATTTATTAAGAACAGTCTTTTACACACATATCACGAATGTGGAGGATAGGAGCAATGGCAAGTGTGTCGAAACCAGGCATGTTTGAATTAAAAGAGGTGGGAAAGCATTAGGAGACAGAGAGGTGGTGACATCAGGAAAAAAAGAAGGAAGATCTGTGAGGAGTGAAAGAAAAGAGGCAGGCCTAAAGCACAAAGCAAAGCAGCAGGATGAGGTGAAAAAGTGAAAGGGAGGCTTGAGGTAAAAGGTGACAGAGGATCAGAAAGTGTAGTCTGGAAATCTATATAGGAAGCACAAAGCTACTCGTTCTGAAACAACAACAAAAAAAATGACCCTCATCCCCTCAATGGTTCCAAAGAAAAGGGAAACTATAGAAAGGAAGGAGCAACAGATTCGTCTAGGGGAGGGAGCATCAGATCATACAGACATATTTTAATACTTGGTGCTGGATTTTTACTGCTTTCAAAATTGCCTTTTCAGATAACACACATGAATGGAATTTATAGTGTTTCGTTCTTCAATACAAACCATGCTTTCTGCTTTTATCAGTTCCATCCTGCATTTGTTGCGATATTCAGCTCATTTCCCTCTCAACACATTCACTGCAAAGGCTTTTTGGACAGGAAGAGCACGGAACATTAGTGTTTGGTACAGCTCTGAAAATTGCAGAACACCATTCCAAATAACTTCTCCTTTTGCCGTGGCTTTTTGGGACAGAGTTAACTGCAGTGCACTCACTGGACAGAGCATTCCCATCAGTTTGCTCTTTGAGTGAGACAGCATCGGCAATATTAATAACCCATTAAAACCGAGACTTTGGCATAACCTTCCAGCCTTGTATAAAATAAGCTTTAACAAACCAGTGAAATTAAATCTTTCTTCCCAATAGAAGGTTTAAGTAGTAGGCAAAGGAGGGTGAGTATTACCTGCCCTTTCAAATTTTTCTTACACTGGGCATTCGAAGGCAGCTTCCACTCTTAAAGTTCAACAGAAAATGTCGATCTGCTATAGAATTACATTTACTCACACATGGGTACACACATACATTCATACACCTCTTTCAGTAGCAATCATAATTAGCATCTTTTCTGGCAGTTACCTATTTACTGCTCCCTAGTGATGCAGGAAATTCTCTCTCTTTGGTATAAAAGAAGCCTTAGGAGAATTAAATCTTCAGCTGTGTTAATCCAGGTACTTTGAAGTTGATATGGAATTCCCCAAGAAGCAAATGTTTATCTGGAAGTTCAGTGTTTTTCATCACATACCATACTGAGCACAGCGATGATTCTTTCAAAACTTTCCATTAAATATGTTTTTTTGTTCTCTTCTTACTCTGGTTTGAAGGCTGAGTTTCAATACAAAACAAATTTTCAAATAAAAGTCATTAAAAAAAACTTGCCAAACATTTCAGTTTGAAAGTGTCAAAACAAAATTTTCTGACCTTAACAGAATGTCTTTTTCTTCCTGAAATAAAATTGTTGAATTTGTCAGGTTTCCATAAAACATTTTGCTTGGACGCATTGGCATTTTATAATCTCTGATAAAATGTTCTGTCAAAATATTCCCATCTGGCCCTATAATAAGGCAATAGAGATTTCTGCCAGTTGAACACAGGTCCTTTTTTGTTCAGATACAGTCATCACAAGGAGAAATATGTACATACATAATCACAACTTTCTATGTAAACTCTTGGGTTTGTTACTCTTTCGTATATTTTTCTCTAATATTAAAAATGGAAGATGAAGATGGGAATGTTCTCCTTAAATTTGTAAGTAATCAATTTAAGTTACTCTGTAAAAACACACACACACACAAAATTAAAATCAATTTAAAAATAAATGCAACTGTATTAGAAGAAACATATTCAGCTGTTCAGGGCCAGCCTTTCTGGAGGAGGTCTTGGTTTTTTCATTCTCCACAGAAGAGTGGATGTTACGAAATCACGTGCCATAAACAATAGGAAAGTGCTGCAAATTAAATGCTCAGTGGATGTTACTGTTACGAGCACAGCAATCTACAAATTCAGTCAGGTTAGTGTAAATGAGAATCCTATGAAAAAATACCATTAGAATGAGCAATTTTTTTCCTGAATAAAAAATTTGCTTTGCTTTATTAAAATTTTTTTGGTATTCAAAAGTTTTGGCATGTAACTTTCATGCAAACAAACCCTTTAATGACTGCTCCACTAGTGCTACCCACGTGATGTCTTCCCTGCTCCAGGCTGGAAGGGACCACGAGGATCATCTGGCCCAAACTTTCTTGGCAGAAGCACGGTCTGGTCAAGATGGCCGAGCACCCTGTTCAGCTGAATCTGAAAAGTGTCCCATGTCAAGGAATCCACCACTTCCCTGGGAAAATGATTCCAATGGCTGATTGTTCTCATTGTGAAAAATTTCCCTCTTGTGTTCAATTGGAATCTCTCCAGGAGTAACTTGTACCCATTACCCCTCCTCTTTTCCACATGCCTCCTTATAAAAAGGGAGTCTCCATCTTCTTTGTAGCCGCCCTTTAAATACTGCGTCATTATGCTGAATTCCTAACTGGTTCTGATGTCAGAGGACTCCAGCATAGACTGGCATTTTCCTGGAGCAGTCTGTAAGGATTTTACTTTTGCTTCAAGGATTTTTAAACTGTGCAGTGGAATTGATGAGCAGACCACAAAGTCATGGAATCATAAGAGAGAAAATTGCCAAAAGATGGCAGAAGACAGCAGGGAAATGAGCAAACAGTACTGGGCCAAGGAATTAAAGCCGCTTTCCATAAAACTTTTTTTTTTTTTTCTGCTCTAAAAGTCTCAGTGTAATATTGATTCTAGTCGCCAATTTAGGCTTCAGCTTGGGTTAGATTTATTGAGAGAAAGAAGGGTAGAAAGGCTGGCATTTCTGAGGCAGTGTAGCAGAATGCAGAGCAGCTGCAGCATCCTTAGCTCTACAGCATCTTGCCTTGGCCAAATCATGGAAGGGCCAAGACATTTCTGCTGTTCAGACTCATCCTCAGTGAATCATGAGCCATTAATACAAGTCACCCAGCACTGATTTTGTAGCATGCACACTCTGAACAAATAAAAGTAATTAAAAGCATATTTTGGAAGCATGTTTGTGCAGATCTTATCAGTGAGAAATGAGGTTAGCAAGTGCCTATAGTAAGAATCTGCTAAATGAACTTGTTTAAAAACTCATAAACAGGCTTACTCATTTGTCTAAGAGATTGGAAGGGGCTGTTTGGGATTTCCAATTCAATTAATAATGTGCTATTTTGAATGTTTAGTTCTGATAGTAGTTTTATGATATGCTGTTCCCTGCTTTCAATATATACCGCTTTACATCACAGTCACTCAACATGATTTGCCTGTAACACCACTTTCCTGTCTAGTTTTCAGCTGATGCTTTTCAGTCCCTTTAGTGGGGCAGACTAGTGAGATGTTGCTGATGACCAGCCTAGGATAATTCCTATCTGGAGATGTCAATGCAACTCAAAGCGGCCAGATTGCAACTTTTTACCGCTTGGCAGAGTGATTTTCACCTTCCTCTCATCTGTTCCAGTAAGTTTATTATCAGTGAAATCAAAAGAGGTTAAAAGAAAATAAGATCTGAAAAGAGCTGGGGGGGTGTGTGGGGAGGGTGGGCACAGAAATGTAAGGGAGGTCCTTAGACTTATATTTGTAGGAGACATAGTTTACATACTTTTATCTGTTTATGCAAAGACACAAACCCCATTTTTGCTAGGAAGATATCTGCACTCTAAGCAACTATATGCATTCCTATAAAAATATAGAATTTTACATGAGTAGTAGTCCTTTCTATGAGTTTGAAAGTCTCAGGAATTACAGAATGAGGTTTCAAGATTTGTAGTAAAATGAAATTAGAAACACTGTCTCTACCAGGAGCAGCCAGCCTGAAGTAAATGCCAACATGACAATTCATCCCACTTGAGGCCGTTATCTCCCTAAATACAGCTAAATAAAACCCTAACAAGTTACTCTTTTTTTTTCCCTTCTTTCACCTCATATAATTATTTTTAAAACTCTGTGCTTTCAATGCAGTATTGTTCCAAATCTGAAGGAAATTTTCAAAATGACTAATTTCTTTTTTTCTTTAAGTAGAATTGTGATATGCAGTTAATTTCATAAACTTAGATGACATGGGAACAAAAGAATAGCTTAAAATAACTTCAAGCATTTCTATCACTGAGAGTGTGTGCTGAATATAACATATAATTTTCAAATTTAATCTCTTGAGCTCGCTTGTTTTATAATACTGAGTTTACTCATTGAAAATTAGATACTGTCTGGTGGAAAAAAATCTCCGCCCAGAACTTTATGAAATAGTAAACTGGAAATTTTCCCCACTTCTTAGTGAAACCTATTCTTAGAATTAAGTCATTTAAACATTTGAGGAATATTTTGGAGGCATAAAATGAGCAGAGTGACAAGTGCATTCAACTATGAAGCCTCAAGAACATGAAGACTGGGATATCAGTTCCATCTATATACTCCTTTGCCTAGAAATCCACACTGCCTTGGCTGTGAGATTCAGGTGATGAATCTGTGATGGCTGCAGTTAATAAGAGCCTGTTTTTCTAGTCCAGTGGACAGCAGTTTATTCCTTTATTACCTGTTGTCCGGTATATTCAACTTCAGATATCATATCTTTTTACCATTTTACAGAGGATTGACTTCAAACAGAGAGCAAAGCAACCACTCCAGACTTTTTTTTTTTCCTTTTAAAAGGAAGAGGGGTTTTTTGCCCCCTTTTTTTTTAAAAAAAAAAAATTCTATCTCTTAATTCAAAAATTCTACAGAATTGTGTATGATTACTTTCAAAGTTCTTATGTAGCCAGTCCCTTACTGGCATCTATAGATTGATGTTTAATAATTTACTACTTCTATGGAATCAAGTGTGGACCAGCATCCAAGTTCCTATTTATTGATACCTTATTTGAGAGGTGCTAACTGAAAGTGCCAGCATGTACCACACAGACACAATATTAGACAAAAACCACTTATCTGGAAACAGAAAAAAAACAAACTCAAGAGAAGTTAGTATTTGTTCAGAGTGTATTTTAGCATATAAACTTCTTGTTTCTACATGGTGCATGCATTTTAAATTTTACCTTATGACAGCTTCAACTGAAACACCTAGTAAACCAAATTACAGCTGCAGATAGTTATTGTCTCTTGTCTACCTTCTTTATTATGTAATCTGCTGGATTTTTCTTCCCAGACAGTGCAAATACCCTCAGTACTGTACTGTACTTTCCTTATTATACAGACATCTTAATTCTAAGAACTAGCCCTATTTGTCATGATAGGAAGCAGCATTATGGCATAATGAATACTCTCATTTCTTCTAATTTTTAATAAAAAGTTTAAGCAGTTAAACTGTTCAATCCATTGGTGTTCATTAATGACACTGCATATTTTAGTGGTGTATTTATTATGCAGCCATGCAGATAGAGCAGAAAAGATGTTCTGAGGATATTTCTTATTCTCTAGTTTCAAATGCTGCACCCATTAATTGTGAATCATATTTATTCCGATTATTTTTTCTAGGTTGAAAATGACTCCTGTACCAGGCCCTGTTGTTTAGGATTATCTGCCAAGTAGCCTAAGAGATAAAATCTCTGGCCCTGCTTTTGTGACAAGTAGTCCACTCAAGCATTTGCCCCTCCTGACAATAACCCATTGCATGTGATTTTGCACATTCCGTCAGTCAGGATGATTAATCAGAAGGAAAGCCAGACCAGAAACAAACATTTAAAACCAGACACATAGGAAACAGTGAAAACATTTAATGCACATGTTGACATTTTAGACCATAATTATTTTTGTTGGAAAAGGTTTTCTTTAGGTATAAGGCTTTCCAAATTCTGGGAAATGATATGCCACAAGTAACAACAACTGAACTTGCTGTTTCTGTTCATGCAAATTGTCACAATTCATCTGCATTTTTATTCATCCAGCTGGAAAGTACACTATGATAGTGACGTTTGCTACGAAGACATTTGCCTGTAAGGAGAGCCTGATCCTTTCCCACTGACACTGTAGGTTGCAGCTTTCAGAGTGGTAATGACTTTCAGTCACTTCCAATCTGGATAATAAAACTCAACCCAATAATTTAGATGTGAAAGACTATCATGTCATTATTACAAAATTCCTGAGCTCCTGCTGCCTCCTGGGACTACTCAGAAATAGGTGTATTTTTGGTACCACAGAATGATAAATTGCAGAATATTTCTAGAGTTTAAATATTTCTGAGAGAGCAATTCTTCACTCCCTGCTGTTTACAAGGGAAATACTGTCTACAAATAATACATTACATTAGCTGTCCTCTTTATCATAAAGCCATGTTGAATACTTGCAACATTTATAAAAAGACACCAACTGATTGCAAGATGAGCGTTACCCTTGAGCAAATTATGAACACATTTATTTCAGTCCTATGCGTTTGAAACTAATTTTCTGGTAATATCAAAAGTGTTCATAGAATTAATTTCCTGTCAGTTCAGCAGTATTCAAGTGAATATTTTATGATTTTGCATTAGCTGTATTTGTCTAGAGTTGTGACATGATCGAGTCATTCTCTGAGGGAAACACATTAATAATTAAACTCTGTCCAATGTGGAGTGCTAAAGATGACAGCATAATTGTACATTTCAGAGACCGTTTCACAAGGCAGAGAATGAGAATTGCCCTGCCACCATTTAAATGTCAATTTAGAATTTCTTTCTAAAATTAAGACAGTGTTGTGGAAAACAAAAAGAAAAAGAGAGAGGATAGAAAGACTGTGTCAGATTTGGAACCTTGTCCCCTTTTTGCTCTTCCTTTCTTTTAAAATGTGAGCTAAATGTAAATGGCATTACAAGAAGAAAAGGAGAAGGGAGAAGGCAGATAAATGATAATATCTAAGATTTCTCTCCCCTTCCCCCGCTTCTTATGGCAATATAATATCATCACCAATTGTAGTACTAGAGCTGTTTAGATGATAAATGCAACATGCATAGATTAGCTCCAGAGAGAAAATACTGCTGCCTGACACCGAAATCTTTGATTGCTTTCAGTCCTTACATTTGACTCTTTTTTGCCTAGATAACTTCAGCAGTATTTTAAGATTTTAATCTACTTTCTAGTCAAATAGCCACAGATAGTTCACTATATTATTTATTATTTATGTTTCTCTTTCAGCTTCTGAAAGTAAAACATTATTGGGCTTTAGCTAAGAAACCTCCAAAATTTCTGAGGCATATGTTTGGCAACCACTTAAGCTTCCCCAATGAAAAGTGCTGGTACTATTCTGGAAAGACAGCTGAGCCACATTTACAGGTTGCGTATGCAGACCACTTGATGAACACGCATCCTTAAAAAATGCATACATTAGAGACATATCGATATTTCCATAGGACTCTCCTTTTCCCCCATCACCTGTGGCTGACACTGTGCCAAAGAATGCCCCTTTTGACTAGAACCCAGGTGATGCTTCCCTCGTTCACTGCATCTTCTACCACTTTCTCCCTACAGCTTTAGACAAAAGCCCAAATGAGAAAAAGTAGCTGGATGGATTCAAGCAAATAGGAATAACTGTAAGAAGTCTCCTTACAGTCCCTTTGCTTCAGATCCTGCCCATGCTGCCTCTGTCTTCCATTTTCCCTACTGCTACCTCATTCTTACAGATCCTACTCACTTTTCTTGCATGTTCTTTTCAGTTAATCCCCTCCTGATAAATCCTAAATTTCTTTTCCTATAAAAACATTTAGCAAATTGTATCCACTTCCTACCATCTCTGTGTTCATTTGCTTGTGCTAAATCTTTTCCCTCACCCGTATTTTTTTTCCATCTCATCCATTTAGATTATAAGCAGCTTAGGAAAAGCATTTGGTCCTCTGTCTCTGTACCTCATCTACCACAATAGTTGCTGCTTGGCCACTACCATATGAAACATGATTTATCATAATAATTCATTTCATTTCACTCAACCCACTTATTTCTCTGTGGTATAATTCAAGAACTATTTAGGGCAAACAGGAGCTTTTAATGATACAATTCTTCTGTATAAGGGGCATGTTTCAGATTTTTTGGCACACGAATGTAAAAGAGGAGTATTTTATCGCAATGGTGTGCCGATTTCAACATTTAGTTCTATTTTATGAGCCAGTTGAATGAACAGAAAGTGAGCATAAGAGAAATTGCTACAATGCTAAAAGTGATTGATACCCCTTATCAATGTTTGTATATGTTCATAGTTGGGATCTCACTAGAAATACAGTTCTTGAGTACTACTTAATTTTGCATTTGCTAAGGATGACTTTCACAGCAAACTTGGAATTTTAACATTATTTTAACATATTTAAGGAACAGTATAAAAGAGCATCTGACTATGAAATACACATAAAGATGTTAGTAATTTTTGCACTTCAATTTTTACCTGTATGTACAGAGAAAAGTACCTGTATGTTACTAAAGACAGCAAATGCTGATGGCATATTTACACATGAAATGAAAGAGATGATGTTAAAAATATGAAAATAAGGCTATTTATAACTCTGTACCGTGTGAAACCATAGCTGGATTAGGCCAACATATAGCATAGTGAAATAACATATTTCTTCATGTTGGATAACTAAAATGTATTTGTTTTAAATGAGTGTGTCTGTCTGATCATACAAGGTGGCAGTTAAAGAACATGTGGTTCATTTTTTCTTGACATCCGATTATATTACTTGCTTGTTTCAATACAGCTGTCTATGCTATGTAAATTCATGCAGCCATCAAGCCACTTTTAAATTCTATGAAACTAGCTAAAGCAATAGATGCTGCTTCTACAGAGTGATTATACCTCACATTAAAAAAAATCAGTTCTCACTTTGCTGTGAACTTATTTCAGTACAGACCCCCTTACTCTAGCAAAATATTTGACCACAGAACAAAGCACAACGGGTCGGTGTTCAGTACCCCTTTCGTTATTTCTGAGCACACTTTCATCATGTTCTTTATTCTCTACACTTTCAAAAATTGAAGTCTCTCTACTATTCAGGTATAAGTGCTTCAGAACACTCAATTGCTTGTATTTTTTTGGTTTTTGCCCCCAAATACTTAATTTTATATAACATGCTAGTATAGAAGAAAGTCTTTTTCACCTGTCATTCTTTGCAAAGTTTGTAAATAAGATCACACAACATACTTAGTGATTCATACTGTTAGGAGGCTGATAAATTGTTCCATTTTAAATTTCAAGAGCAGATAATATTGAGGAAGCTGATAGGATTTATCAGATATGATTCTTTTCCTTGGAAAGAATTTTAAACTACTCCTCCAGAACATTCTTTTTGAGGTAATTTGTCTTTGATTCCAATGCACTTATCCAGAAGAGTGTGAAGGGATGACCTGTGGGCATGTAACATGGAGCACTTAAAATTCTGTACTTTTTGAACAAAGGACAGTATTCACACCTGGGAAACACTTGTTCAGTAGGTCCCTTTGGTCAAGCCGTGGCCCAGGGGGAACACAGAACACTGAAAACAAGTGAACCGAGTTTAATAAATATTTATAGATCATAAGTATTCATCAATAATTAAAATGTTAATGCTAGTGCTTTAACAAATTCAAATGTTATGCATGCACATCCTGGGTTTAATGCACTACAAACCCTTTCTCTGCAGTAGAAAGGACAGCAGGTTGATTCTTGGTGTCTAATTAAGTTCGGTGGTTTTTTACCTAGACCACACACAAGTCAACGGCAAACTCCAAAGAGAACTTTGTGAGACTGCTGTATGTTTGTAGCAACAAATATTTGTAGGTTTTGTGTTTCTGTGAATTCTCAGATTGGAAATAAAACCTTTAGGCAAACAATGCAGTCCTTCGAGAGGAATGAGAATTGGTCATGTTCTAAGTCAAAGTCAGCTCTGAATATAAAAACCACCCTCTACTTAAAATAAGCACAAAGCAGGGCCATGCCAGAAAAAGCCAAACTCGAATGGAGGGTTGCTTTGTAGCACTTGCAATGTAGTGCAGAGATAGCTGAGCCAGTAGCAGCAGCATGAATCTCAGCATGGGTTTCTCTTTTCCAGTCAGTTTCTTCCCTAGTAACTGCTGTTTGTTTTGTCTGTGTTTTAAGGACTTGCAATCCAGCAGTCTAGGGGAGAATACTTTACTTAATTCACACAGAAGAGCCTATTTGCTTGTTCACCATACTTTTAAACTTAGTAACACAGATGTTTTGTGATTAGAAGTAAATCTTCAGAGACTTTTTGTTCCTTACTCTTCCACCTTTTGTGCAACTGAAACCTCAATTAAGATGTCATTTTTCCCATCTAATGTCAATGTTGTAGATTTTTCAGCTTTATTGACATCTTCCTTTTGTTTTGTCTTACTATACCCTAGAATTTAGTATGCTGAGCCTTATTCTTGCATTACAATCTGTGTATGTTGTTGATACAGTTTTACCCATAAAATTTGTCCTTGCATGCATAGCTACAACTTCATTAATGCAAAGGGAGGCACTTACTTCTGCTATTATTAGTAACATCTAACAGAATGAAGATCTCTTCATAGCCGAAGGAGACAGAATGGTTTCCCTAGACAGTGATTCAAGGCACTCAGGATCCTACTTTTCTACACTCATTACGTAAGTAACTGAAAGTTCAGTGTCAACAAATTAATGTTCCTTTCCCTAAAATTACCATTTTATTATACAAAACTGTTATTATACTAATGCCAGTTTATACTCAGTCTTTTTGCATGGAGAAATGATGACCTTCTGATAAAAATACCTATTTTAATTTAAAAAAACAATGACAATCACCTCCCTCCCCCTCAAAAACCCTCAACCACCTCCTTCCCCAGAAGATTCATTTTACTTCCTCTAAATGCATGAGGAAGCCTTACAAAAACAACAGACTGCCCATCCAAAACACTGGCTATTTAGAACAAATGAGTCCTGTAGGAATGAGTTCTGGATCTTATGTTTCTGCTAATGACGATGATTATGATGAATAACTGGTTGTTGCTGTTGCTTTTTCTGCTGATTCCTCAGTTCTTGATAGACATATTGTTGCTACAGTTATTGCTGCTGGTCCAAGTAGAGAGTGTGAGGAGAATCCACAGAGATACAAACAAGATTTAGTAGCCAAGTGAATAAACTTGTAATTTTACAAACAGGAAGTCAAATTGCCAGTGATCAGTAATACACAGGAGGTATAAACCATAGCAGGCCACTGGGAGAAAATCCCAGACAAGACCTGGGAGCGGCTCTGTGTCATCATGCTTTAAAGAAACTCGAGGCCCTAGGTGGTTTTTTGTTTGTTTTTTTCCAGTTAACTGAAATAGCCATATATTTAAAAAACAACACCAAGCCAAAACAAAGAAACCCCAACCAAAAACAACAACAAAAAAATCAAAGCAAAACAAACCAACCAACACAAACCCAAACCACAACTGAGTCAGGATCTTTGCTTTTTCGATGTCACTAATTCAGATGCAGTTGAGGTTAGCAGCACAAATGGTCACTATCAGAGTCAAACTGCGTCATGACTCTTGCTATTATTTCCAGACATATTTATATTATAAGCTTTTTGTAAATACTCCAGCTTTTTTGCAATGTTTTATAGCACTTAACATTGTATGGCTCTGTTTAATGAATGGGGCTACCCTAAAACACCCTGAGAACAAAGTAAATGCAAGATAGATAAACGTATTTTAAAAAGGACAGCAAACGTAAGGAAATATTTTTGATATATGTCCAGTAGCTAAAAATCTTCCTAGCTACAGATACTCTTTCTGATCAGCTTAGGAACCTAAAAAATACCAACAATTTAAACTAGGACATAGAGTATCTCATTTATAGGCAGCCTAATATCATAAAGATCTAATGACTAGCAAGATACTACATGATACTGTGTTCTATTCATTTCTTAATAGACTTGTCCTGCAGCACAAAAAGCCCCTGTCAGTGCAGTTGATATTTGTTGTAATTTAGGGAACTTAATAGAATTAATGAACTAATGACACAGAATTAGAACATTACAGTATTTCTGTAATTATGTGCAACTAGGTATTTGACCTTACAGGCAAGGCTCCTAGAAACTCTCATAGATCTGAGCACAGATCTGCTACTAAATCTTAGTAGATGTTTATAGAATGAAACAGCTTTGGACAAAAGGTATCCTCCTCAGGAGAGCTAATTTTCTCATGCCTGTCTGCAAGAGGTTGGCGTTTTTTCACACTCCAGTTTCCAAAGACAGAAAACAACACCCCTGGAAGTTTCCATAAGGAAACAACTCTGAAAACTATGAGAAAAAGACTTGTGGCAGGATTTAGAATTTTGGGACTATAGAGGGAAATTATGATTTTGCTTTCACAGCAGGACAGAGGGACATTGTTTAGATATGAAAGAGGGTCAGAAATTAAAACCTGCAAGGTTCAAAAATGCAGGCCAAGATGCACAAAAAGTTCTTATGTCCATGAAGTTCCAAAAAATATCCTTGAGTAGTCAGAAAATGGCTGATTTGTTTTCTCTTTTGAGCCTTACATCCAGATACATGGTGAGGGCAAATTATTTTCTCAGAAACTCTATGCAAAGACCAATTAACGTGAAAGTTTAAGCGGCAAAGCAGAGGGCTCATACCATCAGAGGTGGGCAAAGAAGATGTTTGGAGATGCACTAGTGTGACACCAGGAATTTTTGTCAGATGTTAAAGACAGCAAGCAGATTCAGCCTGTTGCAGCAGTCTGGTAAGTATCTAATGTGAAAGCTTAACAGAAGTCATATAATTAACAGTCATAATTGATGACATTTTAAAAGTCTCCAGGGATTCCAAATAACTTTAGTATTTAAATACTGAAGGATTGTAGCTTGTATAAATCATTAATTCAATTAAATCATAGAAAGAAAAAAATTCTTTAGATAGTAAGACGAAGAGAAATTTAAAAATGGACTATGCCATTTCAGTGTGGTTTTAGGTGTAATTTATCCTAAAATGGCTCCATACTTCCTGTGTTTAAATATCATGGCATGCACTGGTAGACTGCCTTGAAATAAAGTCCTCATCACTGAGGACACTGATTTTTGTAACAGCAACTGAAGTCAATGGCAATATTCCCATCCTGCTCTGTGGCTTCAACATAAAGCCAAACTGAGAAATTAATCCTGAGATCAAACATGCTGTTTGCAGCCAGGATGTGACATGACTAAAAACCTTATTTGTAGAGTGTTGTTTATTTCAGCACTTTTATTTTATTTTATTTTATTTTATTTTGTTTTATTTTATTTTATTTTATTTTTATTTTATTCTGTTTTTAAGCTCTACATTGGGTACAGGACAAGCACTTGAGAGGTGCAAGCTTCTCTTATTAAAATGACGTCTTTGTACAGGCAGAATGAAATTTAGCAACACCAAAAGCATGAAAGGATCCTAATGTGTGACAAACAGGCTGCCTGGTCCCCTCCCCTGACCCATCATGCTCTGACTCTCTGTAAAAGAACTGTTTGCACTGGAGCCCTCCCATGGGCTGGCATGTAAATCTTAAAAATATCTTCGAAGCCCATCTGCTGTAGTACTTCATTTTTAATGAAAATGGAAGATGCCAACCGTAAGTAGTTTTGATACGCCAAGTCTTTCCCATAATGCCAGCCTGTTACATCTCAGAGGAGTCAATTTAAACAGACACATATTTCTAGGACTTGTTTGTAAGTTTATGATTAAATGTCCTTAGAGATGAAATAAAAAAAAAACAACCCAAAACCTACAGACAAGAAAGACCCAATAATACGTCATTTTGACAATTAAGCTGTCAATGTAAGATTGTTAGCTTCAATATATTCTCATGAGTTTGGTTTATTTGGTTTTCAGTACATATTTTGTATGAGATTTTTACTCAGAAATAACCATCTTTCCAAAGAAAAATTGTCATTCCTCTTTCCAGCTGGCACATAGCTGTTTTCCTAACCAAGTCAAACCTGATAAGGGTGCTAGATATTAATGTTGGAGAGATTTATTTTCTTGTAGACATGTAGTAAAGAAGCCAGAATAAAAGTAACTAGGTATTAGCCTAGAAGACTTCTAATTCTGTATCAGACTTGGTTGTCCATGCAAGTTAATGTTTACTATTCATTTCAGTAAAACTTTTAAAAAAAATCTGAAAGCTTTTTCAGTGAGGGTTTTACCCAGTCATGGGAAGTAAAATAAAAATATCCAGATACCTGCAAGATTTGTCACCATTAATTCAGAGAGTGTGACAAAAATAATGTTAAGAAAACAAACTTCAGAAAATATTTGGAATAGTATTTCAAAAATGTGGGGTTTACTTTCCCCACATTCTAGAGCCTGCATTTCTGGGAGTTTGTGTAACCCTTGCCTCAGAGAAGCATAGAAACAATGATTAAATCTCAAATATTTAAATAAAGTTTTAAAATCCCAGAAGTAAAGTATATCCAGGTATTATTGACACATTAGAAGGGTCATAGGACTTACAATTCATTGGAAATAGAGAGGCACTAAAGAACTCCGAAACTTGGATTATTTCTTTAATACTGCCACAGGAGCACTATGTATTTACCACACTATCCAAAGTATGATTATTCTACAACCATTTCTATTTCTCCTATCAATCTGAGAACTTTCCTTGTGAGTAGGTTCACATTATGTGTGGTCAAAGTCATATCACAGACATACTTAGAAAAAAATTTCAAGGGTTATAATTACATTCACATGTTGGCTAATTGGGCCCTCAGGGGCCTAGTTCCTAATTATAAGAGCATAAGCAGGAAAATACCAGTAAAAAAAGTATGTATAGAATGAGTCTGAGATTAAGTGGGCTATGCTGGCTGTATAAAAGCCATAAAACTTGATAAGAAAGGAATGCGGTTGCTTGCCAAGTATCTCTAAACCATAAATGTTTTTTTGATGCCATTATCACAAGGAGATGGGAGGAGGCTGTGTTGTTTTAAAGGAAGTCTGCGAACATCTATTTTAGCCTCAAGTGGAATCTCTTCATAATTGTAAAGAAATCAAGTAATGATTGAGTCAGATGAGAAAGAAGGGGGAAAAAAAGAGTAACTTTTTACAACAACTTTGAGAGCCAAAGAAGGTGAAAATAACCTAAAGGAAAAGAGGAAGAGGAAAGTTGCATGGTCATATGTATGTCAATGAGACCTAATAACCAGGAAAGAAATGGTCTAAAAGCTTTAGATATTCATTAGTTAAAATTGCATAAGCTTTAATGACACTATTTATTAGTATAGCTAAAGGCAGCATTTTTATCTCCCGTAATTGAAAATCCTAGTTTATTACCGTGATTATACACTAGGTAAAATATACAGGCTTTACTTTTTGCTCCATGTCTCTCAAAGGGAAATGCGTATAAGAGTAAATTATAGAACTTTTACAAGGTTGTAATTTATTTTATTTCACATCAAATGGTATCCTTTTGACATATCTATAAAAGTCTCACTGTTTATAGTAGATGTGTATGTAATATTACATTACACCTCGTAAGAGAGAAACTGGCAGGAACCCTGAAGCTGAATAAGAACAAGATTGTCTTTATCTCTTAAACCTGTCATTTTAATTTTCTGCTCTAGACAGTGCTGTATAAGTAGCCTGACTTCAGTTCGTAGTGGCTGCTAGACCACATTCTTGTAATATTTTGAATTTAGTACCTAATCAAATTGCTTTGCTTTCAGTATTCTCATCTTGATTTATATGAATGGGCATATGGTACCTTTCTAAGTATACCTAAAGGAATACAGTATTTTACAGCATTCTAAATGCAAATCCTGTTTTCTTATTTATGCTGTTGCCAGCATAACCACACCATTTAAAGGAATTTAAAATGAAATGCAGAAAAATTAAAACGACAATTTTAGCATTCAAAAGTCTTGAATCAACCAACTTGATGCTCCACGAGTTATGATAACATGAAAACACTGTGAATGAAACAGAGTCCCCGTGCCAAGCCTGGTCTTTGTGAAGTTGAAATTAAATGCCCACCAAAAAAAAAAAAAAAAAAAAAAAAAAAAAATTAAAATTGTCTGTCACTACTAGACTTGTAACCATATGATACTGTAGTTCAAAACAATTGTAACACTACTTTGTAAAACAAAAGATGGATCTCACTTTCAAATCTGAAATGTACATTTAAGTGTCTAGATTTGCTGCTCATTTTACCTTTGATCTCATCACACAGTATGGGCCAAATTTTTGGATGACCGCAGACATCCGTGTGCTCAAGATACAGAGGGAATAAAAGGTATAATTGATGTAGGAGTTAAATAGTCCAGCTGGCTGAGCTAGCCATGGCAATGTGGGGTAGGTGGGGAGGGCAGGGGAAAAATGATGATTGATACCTTAGCAAGAAAGCATTTCATTATTCACATTCCTGCCATGGTACACTAGCAAGTTTGCATACAAGGACATGAATATTGACAGGATGTCTGTGGCGACACAGAAGCCTACATAAAAGCATCCTCTAACACAACTGTAAGATTGAAGCTGTCAGCCAGGGATTTTGGGACAAGGAGCAGTCTTTCTCATTTAATCAGATCCATACTAAGGCAGACTGTTCTGCAGGGGGAGTGATCTTGATAGTGTTAACAGTTTTGCTGTCTTTAGAATTCTGACCTAACCTGAGATGACTGGAAGAACTAAAATCTGAAAGTCATTATTTTAGGCCATTTTTACACTTGGGAAACCAACACTGCATCATCATCCAGTTCTTCTGACTTAACATTTTCGTCATATCCATAACAGACAGAGTCATTGTACAGTCACAAGGTTGTAAGCAATAATTAAAAGCTAAAAGGACAAGACCACTACCTGATCATAAACTAGGGGGAATCAATGCTGATGTGAAATTCCCTGTCAAAAACATGGGGAGATAAAGGTTGCCATGATGCATAAAGGAGCAGTCATGAATATTGTTGAGGCTAGGACTGTTTTCCTCTCAAGAGGAAAAGAAGTGTTTCAGTAGGATTCTTGATATATGTTCCAAACACAAATGTGAGTGAAAACAGAAAACTTGTTCCCTCCTTGAAAAAAAACAAGAGGGTGAGAACTCAAAACTGAAGTAGATAACTATGACAAACCATGGGAAATAATGTGGGAAAAGACCACAAGTTAATGGGAAGGTTTAAGAAACAAGGGTGGTAAGACTCCAAGTAATAAGTAATGATCAAGGCAGAAAATATGATGACAAAGTTGTTCAGAGACTTTTTTTTTAGTATAGATACAGTTTATTGTAAAAGGATTCTGTAGACCATTGCTAAGAAAAGTTATAAATGTTGATTAAGAAAAGACATTAAAAGAATCAGAATAGAATCAAATTTACATATGCATTATGAAACAATATATACCTCTTCATTTTTAGCCATAGTACCTTAAGCACAAAATTTTGATTTTGTAAGTTTAATACATGGATAACTACCCTGCCAGAAACATTTAAAAAAAGGGCTGAAGGAATCTTCGGAAATCACTGAGGTAACATCAAGAAGGGAAACAGCTATTATACTAGTCAGTATTCATACTGAAGAAAGTTAAATAAACATACTGTGATAGAAAAAGGTATCTAGAGAGAAAATAATTTATAATACAGGAAAAAAAAGAAATTAGGAATTCTGTGCAAAACAAGACATTCAAGAGACAAATAGACCAAAAAAGTTACACTCAAGTTCGGTAGTTACTTGATGAGACAGTTCAGAACTACCTCTCCAAGATACGGAGTAATGAGGTAAGAACCCATATACTAAGTAATTCACTACAATATAAAAAAAAAAAAATCCTGCATCAAGACACAGGCCATTTTTAGCAAGTTATTTTGCAAATCAAGAAGAATTACCACTAGGTGACAGGATGTCAGTCATGGTTTCTGTTTGTTTTGTTCTTCACAGGGCCCTGGAGATCAAAATTCACTTACTGAAGGCTAACTAGCTAGCAGAAGTGGTGAAGCTAGCAGAAAACAGACACTCAGAGGCAAGAAGTGTCCTGTCCAATTTCCACAGCAAATGAATGGGGTCACTGAGGGAGATAGCCAAGGAAGAGTGTAATCTTTTCAGATCAGGTGTACAAGTGATAAGAGCTGTATTTTTCTGTTTTCTACCTGTGCAGTTGGCATAAGAATGTTTTCTCTCTCACATAGTTTCCTTCTTTTTGTTCACATTCTAAGATTTTTCACAACAGTTTCTTACTACATGGCAGTACAACTTCTAATATTTATGGTGTAAAAATGATAAATGATGGATTTTGTGATAACTCATTGTAATCAGCCAAATAGCTATCTTGTTTAAACAGCACCACCTACAACACTGAGAATAAAGCAAGGCACTTGCATGGTCAAGCCCTCTACCTCCAAAGCATCTTCTTTCCTCTGGTGGCCAGAAGAATCAATATAGGATTCAAAAGGAAATTATTCTGATAGCAGTGTAGATAACTTTCACAGGGTTATATTAGCCAAACGTTATTTTAATGTATTAGGTTCTTCGTACCTTTCCATAAAGAAATCAACAATAGATAACTAGTTATGAAAGAGTAAGGTACCTTAATCAGCACTGCTATTTCTGCAGATGATAATGTCATTCTGAATGTTTTGTTCACAGAGAAAAATAAAAAGCCAGGAATGTAGGGTCATTTGGTCAAGGCTGTTCAGGGTAGCTCTGGTTTGAGGGATGGTTAAGATCATATAGATACAGAGAAGAGTAGTCCACTACCAGAAGCAGACCAACACACCATTAATAGTCAAGATGACTACTTTTCAGAAGATCCTGCCTGGATTATCCAGATTTTCTTGAACTACTTCATGAAATATTTGGACACCTTTCCTTAACAAATATACTCTTACCTATGAGGACAAGAAAAAAACCCCAGGATTTTGATAAAAGAAAACAAATAGGCGCATTTCAAGCAAATTGTTTATTTGAAAAATAAAGCAATATGACATGATAGCAATCCACACTAACCCGAAAGGTATAGAAATTTTTGTTAATTAGCTAAACCAGGTATGAAGTTTTAACTATTACAAATGAAAATTGGAAACTGTCACTGCCTTGGGATGTTTTGCAATACAGACATGAGATACAAAGCTTCCAGTTACGTTTGTCTGACTCCTTTTGTCACCGCAAACCTACCCAAATACAGTAAACCGGAGTCAGTCTGAACTGATCAGATAAAAATATATTGTCTCTTCAATAATATCAGTAATGTGCATATTGAAGTTCTCTGAATATTGATATTATGTACATAGTGCTCTGTTGGGTAAAGATATACATTCAACTTAATTTCCAGTCGTCTGGAGTGATAAAGCAAGGCAATTAAGAGCTGGGTCTGCTGCACAGCTAGGTCAATTATGATTTCCCCATTCACTCCTGCTTGTTAGGGTTTTTTTGTTCACAATTTTCTGAAGACCTTGTTTCAACTTCACTAATTGAAAAGCAAAGTATGTATCTCCCTATTATCAATGCTCCTCAGGGACAGGAGCCTTGTGAAGGTATTACAGAATTTGTTCCACTGCACAGTCTGCGATCCACTGCGGGCCTTGATGAGAGAGGAAATTCACAATCTTAAATTAATACTTACGTATCAAGAAGCAGATTTATATCCTTTACTGTGAAATAATACATTTCTTCCCTTAAAAGACTTTTTCACTAGATATGCTGATGTAACCTGAATGCAGTCTGAGTGTCACCACTATTATATACCTGAATATGCAGTTCTATGAAACAAAACCACATCAGCAAATGTTCAGTAAATAACAGGGCTGAAGTATCACAAACCTGCATTATATTCATAAGCAATTTCAACTCTATTTTGTTGGTTCTTCAGAATATCTTGGTACAATACAATATATTGAACAGTTAAGCCATAGCAAGCTTTAGAACACAAAACTTTTTCCCTTCTGTCTCTGGATTGCAAAATACATGGATAACTCCATTCTTCTGTTCTCAAAGTCCAACTGACTAAGACCAACTCTATTAATTCAGGTTTAAAGCTGTTCTGACGTGGTCTACAGGGTGGCATTAGTTTATACAGTGTTTATAATTCAGCCAAGACTTGTATTCAGGGGAGGGAGACTTACAGCATTATTTACTATTCTATTTGCCACAAAGGTATCTCATGCTAGATATCAGTTAGTTGTCAGGTCTATGAAAAGATGAATAATGAGAAGCCCACTGAAACATTGAGGCTTCAGAAAGACAGGCTCATTTTCAGTTAAACTTTTTTTCTAGAGGAACAGCAAAACAGGTACTCACAAAATCCATAAAATCTTAGTTTTTGTAACAGTGAAGTTTTTTAAGAAAAGGGGGACAAAGAAAAATCTTTGAAGGAACTTCCAATGGATCTTACCGGATCTCTTTTTTTTTCATAGATTTTATATAATCTGGTTCTAAGCTACCCATCCTATGACCAAAAATATTAAGTCAGACTTTAAGAAGAGAAAAGTGTTTATTTATACCCAGAAAAGACCAAAAGACCGACCTAGAGACCTGAGCCTTTTAAAAACAGTTCTTTTCCTCACAAGGAAACATCAAAGTCTAATATGATCAGCAAGAGAGGAGAACTTTCACCTCATAAGCCTCATGAGGAAAATAGAAAAATTAGTCATTTTTAACTCATGATAGAGAAGAACAGAAGGAATATGAGTACCTGTTTATGGCAGGCAGTAATTTATGTATTCTGTAGCTACAACTGCAATACAAGTTTTCATTTCCAGCAGAAAGCAGACTACAGGCAGAGAAACCCTAGAATTCCCTAAAATTATCATACAATTGTAAACATTTGAATAAATAATACAAAGAAAATAAACAACAAAAAATATCTCCTAAAAGGCAGGTATAAAGAACAGAGCAGCCTACCAAATCCCAACCCTCTCCTTCCCCTAAGTACCTTGAATAAGATTTTTTGTACTCTTGATATACACAACTCACAGCTGACCTGAGCCCTTTTATTACTCCACCTTCAATTAGTCTCAACAGGATACTTTATAAAACGGGGCTCAGCAATGCGCAGTATTTTTGGTTTAAAAGGGGTTATGAGGTCATTCAGCATTTTGCTCTTTCAGCCTTAATGCTACTTGTTAAGTAGAAAGGAATATTTCAGTGTCTTTCTCTACTGAAGCTTCTCATTTGTGCGATTATTCTCCTCAGATGCGGCACATGATATGTAACCAACAATTGTAGCTTAAGTTTCAGTAGAATATTATGTAGTTTGAATTAATACTCGGTATTTGGGGATTGTCACCTATAACTCAAGACTTTTAATCCTGTTTATTTCTAGATAAAAATTGAAATAGAACATTAAGTTTATAAAGGTGTTGTCCAGGATCTGTTAGACTTTTTTTTTTTCTGTGTACAAAACAATTTTCTATAGTGCCCACATGTTATTTAAGGCTATTCTTGCTGTATGTTTCACTGAGTGATAGGATATATTTTTTTAATATTTGCATTAAAATATTCATAATTGAAAACTCATTTTCAGTCTATAAATTTTTTTAAAAGGTGCCTAAATTGTATGTTGCTGGTGAGATATGTGTAAAATACCTGAGAATATCAGGTTGGGGTGGATCAAATTATTAACTGACTGTCCGTAGAATAATAGAAATAATTAGAAGTAGTTATTTTTTCACCATGCATTCAAGGTCTTTGGAGTATGCCGCATAATTTATCTTGCACAAGGAAAAAATCAGGTCACAGAGCATGTAATGTCTCACACCTACTTCTTAAACCTCTAAATACCCGGTAGCACAGTGAACACTAATGGTATGACTTTCTGCAGTATCTCACACACTTGTACTCTGAGCTGTACCCTTCTAAGTACTGGAGTAGCTTTTCCCACAAATGGTCTATGTTCAGATTTCTCCTTTCCTGGAGTCCTGACATGAGAGCTGCCCTTGAGGAAGATGTACGGGGTCTCTTGGGTTAATGAAGGCCAGGGGGTGGCGGGCGGCGGGGGGGCATACATTGAGCATCTTGTTTTTAAATCACAGTACACAGAGGTGTTTTTGACTCTACAGTATTGACAGTTCAAATCTAATTTTAAAAGTAATAAAATTGGTCCCAAAAGTTTAGAGATTCAAGCTGCTCTAAATTCAGCCTTAAAACCTATTAGTACAGGTGATCCTATCAGTTCATTAAAATGCAAAAGTCAGATACAGAGTGACACAAGCGACTCAGTTCCTCTTAGCAGAAATATTCAAAATGTGAAGGTAGCTAGATACGGAGAAAGTCTGTTCTGCCCTTGGGGGGCTTGGCACAGTGACCCTCCTGCCCAAAGAGATCTGATGTTGTGAAGTCCTGATTCCTGCCCTTATCAGGAGCAGTGGGGAAGCAAACCAGTGTGTTCAGGGAGCGCGAGCTTGTGCTTGCTACCCCACAGTGCGCTCAGCGACTGCAGCAGCCACGGCAGAGCTGGTATAATTAACATACTTCCCCTCTGAGGTGTGATGCTGGAACAGGAGCAAAAAGGCAAGAGGTATGGTACGATTAATGAACAAAACAGGCTGCAGAATTAGTCAACTTGGCCCTTTACAGGCTTACATTATTGAATCTGTACGTGTGCGTAAATTCATGTTTTATACCTATAACATAATTCTAGTTCTTATAGTTTCATACTGTATTTAACCTCCAAGGTTTTTTTTTAAATTTTATTTTATTTAGCTTACTTCTTATGCAGGTGTCATTGCTTTCTAACTAGTAGGAAACCAACCATCTGACATTTCAATTTAAATCAGGCCTGCCATTCATTTTTAATAACATTTATGGATCTCTGAGGTAGAAGAAATCTATACACATTTTTAGAAAAACAAAATCAGCAAGAAATAGAAAATCCTTAGCAATGCTTTGAACTTCTTTCTAAAAAAAAAAAAAAAAAAAAAAAAAAGCACTGACAGTTTTTTCTATTTACTTAAATGCTCATGAACATTTCAGATTTAGGCAGTCTTCTAAGAAAGAAACATCTCTCTAAAACCCTTAGGCTTTCAAAATGATTTGCGACTTGTGATCCTGGCATTTCTCCACTTCGCTATATCTGTCTGTCCATCTTTCAGCTCAACTGGAGGAATGAATTGTGTAGGTTATATAAAAATAATTCAGTTCCTTATCCTTTCTGAGGTGACTCAGAAACAGGTTAATTGGAATCCATTATTTACAGGTGATAAGTTGAAATAAGTGGGCTCAAGATTTTGAAGTCTTATGCATTTCCTTTCTTGCTTAGCTTTTACTCAGGTGCCTTAAAGAGATTTCAAAGTATTACAGGATCTAGCCAGGTACAACTTAGTCAGATTTTCTGTTACCTTCCAAAGAGAATAATAACCTTGTTCTCTTGCAATATAATAAATAATTTTATTTTTATTAATTTAAAAATATTTTCAACTATTTTTAATTTATTCTCAAAACATTCTTATTCTTATCATTATTATGCTTCCCAAAAGCCAGTTGTTCTCCAGTTCTGCTTGAGAAGAATCTCTACTGCAGTTGACAGTAGTGCTGTTCTCTCACTGTCAAGTGATTGACTCCTTTTAGGAAACAGCATTCTTAAAATGGCTACTCTTGCGAATATTCACTACTGATAAGAATATTAACACCTTCACGATACCTATTTGCCAAACCGCCATCATCTATTAATTCAAGTAGTTCTTAAAAACTTATTCAGTAGTGTAGAAAAGTGGGTTAATATCAATTAAGAGTGGATTATAGCGGATGTATCAAACCCTGCCTAATTCATTATATAATCCTTTCTGTGTAAGCCTTGACCCTACTTGAACTAATGATGTGGTAATGGACTAGAAATGTTGGCTTTCAAGAAATTTCCACATATCAGTGTTTTACTTGTGTGTAATTATCTTTTCTCTTTTACATGGTCACTAAATACAGTATCTTTTTAGTCAGAACAAAGTTTCCTTATTCCGTCATGTTAAGAATGCAGAAATATATTTTTATTAAGCAGGGCAAAGTCAGTTCTTCAAATATGGTATGTGAGAAAAGCCTTTCATTCTTCATACCATCTTCACTTCTGCAATATTTTTATCTGCCTAATCCAAGTCTTTGGAGCTAGAACCGTTCTCAAAATATGCTTTCCTCATCTGAAATTACTGATGGGACATTTAGGTACTATAACCACAGTAAGTGTAATCCCATGGTAAGGACTGTGGTCAAACTACAGCACTAATGGAAATCTTGTTAACACCGAAAATGATCAAATATACCTTATGGAGTTTAGCTATAATGACTATTTCTGATATGCTTTCCGATAACTAAATGTTAAGATGCTGTGTGTAATCTTTTCAAAATTCAGCACTGGACCTAAATCAGGAAGAAATTGAAAGCTTAGGAGCTATTCACCCTCTTTTTTGGATGGCCTTGAAATCCTCAGCTGTTCTAGGAGCAGACATGCAAGATTCAGCCAGTTTGCTCTAGTCAAACAGCATGCTTTTCCTAGGTGTCTTGTTAGCAGATAACATATAAGAATTACTTGAATTGTATATCAAATGTGTACCGCATTTCCAATGATTTTCCTCTGAAATAAACACTACAGAACTTGAGATTGAATTTGATGGATGTAAGCATTCTTGGACACAATATCTCAATAACTTCGCCTTAAATTTAATCAACGATCTGCAAATAAGCACTTTTGGGCTACCAGAAAACTATGAGAAATCTCGGAATTTTCTGTGACTTGTTATTTCCTTTATGGTACCAGTAAATCCAGTAGATATCTGTAGAAACACTAGGTAAACGTATAAAGATTAACAAGCCTTTCGCAGAGATCTTACAGTTTCATTGGATGAGACATATATAGAGGGGTGAGAGAAAGAGGAAACATCTCTATCCTGCCCTTTTACACAGCAAACAGGCACGCTACTATAAAATGCTGACTTACTCCAGTAACTGCAATTTTTTGAATAGAAAGTAAGAAATACATAAATAATATATAAACAACATTCTGCTATTACATACAAAAGAAAATCTGTTTTATTTTATACGTGATTTACGAAATTGTGTGGTCTGCTTTTCTGAACAAAGCTTTTTTGTTTGTTTATTTATTTTTATGAAACTTACAAAAGAGCCATGCAATTTCATAAAGAATGCATTTGTTCTTTGGATGTGGAAAGGAAGGAACAGATCTGACAAATGTCTGATATGTAAGAGGTAAAACTGGGTCTTATCACCATGCTGTTCTTCCCTTCCCTAAAAATTTGTATACCTATTTTTTTAACACTGGGGAAAAAAAAGAAAATAGTATTAAATACTATAAACAGGTTTGGAGTGATATGTGTTGTTTCTTGTGCTTTAGGGTGAAGTTTCGCTGGGTAGATTTAAGCTATTGATTTTTTTTTTTTTGTCTGCGCAAATGTGTGGCAGAAAAGTGCACTGCAAAGCATGTACTGGAATAAGGGTTATAAACACCTAGCCTGTGGGCCACCTTTGCCAGATAACTTTTGCAGCATTGAGTTACTTCCTGCTTCAGCACGATTTCTACATCAAAAGCCTATCATTCTCCTTTAGTCTTTAAAATTTCAAAAGAGGAACAGGTACAGTGGACAATAGATGTAACAGATCTAGACTAAAAGATGTATTCAAGCAAAGCATTTACATCTCTAGCGTTCTGCATTTGCCAGCTTCACACTGATAGTGGAAATTTAGCAAAGACCACCAAAGCGATTTCTCAATAGCTGCAGTGATAACGTCTTCAGCTATGACTCTCTGATCTTGCTGTTCAGTCATAACCATTGTGGTTAAACAGAACAAATTAAGTAGATATATAAGACCACCTAACAGTAAGAGCAGTATATCCTACTTATAGAGGCAGAAATATGTGTGCATCTGATACTACATGCAATATTAACTGAAAAGTCTAAACAAGGAGACTTAACTTTCAGAGCAAAATTACATTATTTCCCTTGTTCAAAGAATTAAGAAGTGGAGAAAACAATCATAAATGTACTTTACAACAATTCTTCAAAGAAACTCATTTCTATTTTCCGTGAAAAAAATCTTGCACTATAATCATATTACACAACATAATTATTTTTCAAAGTTGTCTGCCCATTTGTGCAAGCATATATATTTATATATATCTCCTTATAAGGGCTTAACTTGCAGAGGGGTGGTTGGATGCTAAGAGAAATGCTATTTTAAAGTCTGGCTACACAATTTTGAAAAATACTGGTTTTAATTCTTGCCCACCATGGCTGAAAAACATTTGTGAAACAGATTGAGAAGCTAAGTGAGATTTATCTATCTAAATCTGTTAATGATGTTTCTGTTAGGTGGACTGTGTGGTTCAGCCAAAACGCTGGGCTTGTGCTCTCGTTACACAGCTGTCTCACTCTGTCTTGTCCCTCACCACAGATGTGCAGAGGATGCTCTCACTGAGAGGCAGAAAAACAGTCAGAAGACAAGATATGATCTGACCAGCTATCAGTATATTGAATAACCTGGGAAACAATACAGGTTGGCTCAGTAGTTTGCTGTTCTGCAGTCCAGAAAACTGAAATAATTCTTTTACAACCTTCTCAATTGTATGAGTTATTAGTTTTGGATTTTTGTGCATATTCGGTTTGTCCATGGCCTGGATTTGCCCTTCTCGCTGACAGTCAACAACAGTTCATGAACCACAGTGCCCAGTGTTTGCATACGGAGGAACAGAGGGCATTATAATATGCATATCTGGAATCAACAATAAATTAGCAATAAATATTTGGAATCCCGGCTCTCAGACCATACTGGAATGCGTGAGAGTATGGTAAAAATTAGGTACAGAAAATTAAGTGAAACTGAAAGGGAGTTTCTATGTCAGCATTACAGCAGATTTCTAATACCCTTTAAAATCTGATTAATTTATTTTTAAGGTCATACTCTGTCTGTACTACATTTACTACAAGATTTACTAGACACACCCGTTACCTCAGTGAAACACAAATCTCTCAGTATCTTGAAGTCTTGCAGTGCAACTTTAGATTGTGTTTCAAAGAAAATATAGGAAAAGAAACAGAAAGCAGATCCAAAATTGTAAAACAAAACAAAATGGACCATTTTTTCAGGTATTTCAAAGTTTTTCAGGGATTTGTGCAGATGGATAACAATCAGGTTTCGGTGTCTGGCAAGAGCCGTGCTGGGCTCTCAGGCCAGTGGAAAAATTCGAAGAAACTTGGAGCTACAAAATATTGCATAGTCTCTCTTAACTAGACATGCAGAAAAAAGTCTAACATCTGGGCTGAGCCAAAGCGTTCAGGGAAACCGTCTGTTCTTCTCATCATTGAGACTGCATTAAACTGAGAGGCAGAATCACTGTGTTATCAGCAGAAACGTATCTATGTATGTAAGAGCTCTGTGCTTGCTAATAAAACTGACAGTATATTGCAGCGAACTTCATGTGATACCAGCACATTTGTCCGTTGCATATCACACTGTCACCTCCTGGCTCACCAATCACCTGCATGAAGATGTGGCTCAATTACAAGCCCTTATAAATAAATAACAAGTCAATCTGACAACTCACTAACTGATTGAGATAAAAAATATGTTGAGCTTTATGAATATTTAATCTGAAATATGAAGTACGACATGTTACAAGGATAAATATTGATAAAACATCTAAACTGCATTCAACATGATCTAATTTATATTTACAACATCTTTCAAATAAATCTGAATTGAACTAGTTATACTTACAGTATATGAAAAGAAACTGGAATTAAGTTAGCAGATCCAACTGCAACTGAGTTTTGTTGTTCCTGGCCATGGGGAATGTCTTCTGGGTTTCTGAGGTGGAAGAACAGCTTTCCTTAGGAGGATAGGAAGCCTCCAGCAAACATGTTGTGAGAAGAACTGGTTTGCACAACCCTGTTACGAGACTTCCAGCCTCATTTGTCCAGCGTTAGCCACAGACTCCGCCAGCAACCAGTGTGCAAACAGGTTTCCATCACCCCTGATAGCAGCTTTGCTCTGTATTTCCAACAGCAGTACTTGAGGAATGAAACTAAATCCTTTAAAAATGATGTTCTGGGAATTAAAGGGTTACATGGCTCCAGCCGATTCCAACTAAGCACACAGTATTTTTTTGACTCTGTGATTGTTATACATGTACTATATGTACTTAACTGTGTTCCTTGGAATTTGATAGTTTCTTTGTGTGGGAAGAATTAATTCACTTTGGCTCTAAGCTATCAAGGACTTAATATCACAAGAGAAAATACTTGAAATCTTCTAATCCCTAAGAGGAGATACAGCAGAAAGTATTGGATCAAATTCATTTCTAGAGGGTCAATACCACTTACAACAATGACAAGTTTTACAGTCTAATGAATGTTGGAAGCTCCTTACGTAATTAATGGTTTCAAATGCTGCCTTTTGTGTTTTTCTTGTTAGTTTTTATTAACTTTGCTAAAAAAATTTCCCTGTTTGGCATTTAAATGATATTTTTAATCAACATTTTCCTAACTATAATTTCTGTTTGAATGAATCTTTCTTCACAGCAGCACCCCATCTGTATTTTATAAACAGAAATCTGACCGTCCATTGCAAATGGAAAGTGCATTGAAGAACCTTTCTAAATCTAGGCTAAAAAAAAAAAAAATTGAAAATAAGGCTGGAAGGGACCTTGAGAGGTCACCTCATCCATTCCCTCTGCCCCAAGGCAGAATCAGCTATACCTAAACTGTTCCTGACAGATGTTTGTCTAACCAGTTTTTTAAAACCTTCTGTGACAGAGATCCCACTTCCTCCCCGAGAAATCTATCCTTATGCTTAACCTTCCTTTTAGTCGGAAAGTATTTTTTTTTGTTCTCTGACTTTGTTTTTTTTCCATATTAGCTAATTTAAATCATCATTGCTATAATTTCAGCTCATTATTTTCTGTTCTGTCCACCATGCTTATGGGGAAGCGATTATTCCCTTGCTCTTTGCAGCAGAGTTTTGCATACTTGAAAAGTGTTAAACAAGAGGAGGAGTTAGCAATTCTAAAAATAGCCTCCAGCACAGTAAGTGACCAGTAGGGGAAAAATGGATACAAATGTGGAATGCTTTGGAAGGGAGCCCAAACAGGCGAGCAAGCCATAATGATCTGATAATTTGACTAGACAGAAGGGAACTTGAATAAAAATCGCACATATGTGGCTCACATTGGATACTCACAAAAGATATGCATGATTTCTGGCATACTGCATCACAAGCTATTTAGTTTAGCAGTAATTAGTTGTAAACACTGGTGCAAAACTTTTAAGGATGAAATTTGGTCTGGAGTTTCTTTTGGAAAGTTGTTTCAGTGTTTAGAAGAATGTGAAGAAAAATAGTCCTCAATTTCTAAGAATTATAGAAAATAAAACCAAGTAAAGCTAAAAATGTATGAGCTTGAGGCAAAAGTGGAAATTAAAGTGTCTCTAAATTCTAAAGAAAGGTAGGTCAGTGAGCTGAAATTCAGTCAAATAATACCTTCAGAGAAATGGTATTAAAAATAAGCTAGTGTTCTGCAAAGGTTGATTTGATTGAATCCTAAGGACAAGAATAAATAAAAAAAATATTCAAGAAAATACCCACAAACCAATAACTTCTCCAATAACAGGAGAACAAATATGTAATAAAAACCCCCCAAAAGTACAATATATACAAAAGAATTTTAGACTTTTCAAAGTTTTACCCCAAACACCAGATTCAAGATGACATTTACCACACTGCAAACAGCTAGAAGCTGAGCTCAACTGGTCTTCAAGAAACTCAAGCTTTTGAGCAGAACCACAGCATGTAAATCTTGACAGATACTTTCAGAAAATGGGAATATAAAGATAACCATCTGTATAGAAAACAAGCTATGTTGTTTTGTGCTAGTGCAGATAAGTTATCAGGAAACTGTACAAATGAAAATCATCATGTCTTTAAAGCTGATTCAGTTAAATATTTTGATTATATTTTGGAGACATCAGTTTTTAACGCTGAAGCTCCCAGGCAAGGTTGTTTTATCACCTTAAAAAAGTCAACTCTTACACTAATTTTGCATACTACAGTAGTCATTCTGATTGGGGGAAAGCAAAAAAAAGAACCATGAATTCTTTGTAACAACACTTCCTTAATTACTTTCTTTACTGATAATTTTTTTTCTATTTATTATTAGCAATTAAAAACACTTGCTGTCTTCTTGCAAGGTGAATAAAATTTAAATACTCATTTAAATAATCTCCATGCTTATCTTCAATAATCCAAATCTAAAATACCATTAATGTGTTAATGTATTAAACATAAATAGCAAGGCTAGAGCTTTCAACTTGTGGAAGTCTCCGGCGTAAGTCATGGCACTGTCATCTGTTAATTCTTTTTTACAAACAGGATCTAAAGCTGTTGTGACTATATATATACACATGCAAAGTATAGGAGAAAAAAAGACCTTGAGCAGCTACCAAGTTTATATTTTCTTTTCTCTTCTTGGGTGTAAATTTAATTCAATAATGTTAAATTCATATCAGCAACCTTCCCTTGCCATAACCAAGTGGTGTTCGATGTTTTTAATCTTCACTGTATTCTCTTTTTTTCTCCACTAGTTCCATATGAGAGGATTTAGAAGAACAATTTGGATGGATCCAGCCTGCAGTATTCTGTGGTTCCCGTGTGCAGGATCCAGCTGAGTCTTCTGGAAAGGAAAAGAGGGCCTCGCTGCCTCCCTGTGCGTCTCTACAGAAGGCCATGCAGAGACCTTGATTATTTTGCCTTCCTGTAGATACGATGAATTTTCATTGAAAATGTGTCACTTTTCTGGTGCACATGGGGAAGAGTGTGCTTCAGTGTGTCATATTATCATCTTCCCTGTAATAGAGCTGGCTAGATACTGGGAAAATATATGTATAATGTATTTTGGTTTGCAGTAAAAAGAGCTTTCAGACAGGGCCCGGGGTACTTTTAAGTCAACTGATTTAACCAATAATGAGGGCTAAAGACCAAATGCAGAATCAGTCACTATGAGAAGTGAATATAACAAATAAAATATTAATTTGACTAATTCTAGTGTGTATTTTCATCTCCGATCTGTATGGTAATAGGATTTACAAATACATATCAAGGCAAGAACAAACATCAAAAGTATTGATTTATCCGATGCCATTGAGTACAAAAGCACTACAGAGTATCATGAGTATAAAACACAGACAGAGATAAAAGAGCTGTTCGAATAAGCAAACTGATAGCAAAGGATAAACACAAAAACACTGCTTTTCAGTCATGCCTTAATGGGATGATTGCATTCACTAGCTTTTCTAAATACTGATTTTCACTTACTGTAAGCTTTGGGGATATTCATCAAAAAGTGTTTCCAGTAATTAGAACTTTGTGAAGAATTAAAATATTGGCAGTACTGAGCAGCAATGAAAACAAAATTCTAAGGTTTATTCATGAGTGTTCACAAGCTGAAATATGAACTTGAGCAAGCAGTCAGCTCCTCAGTAATGTCTCAATGCATGTTACTTCCATAAATCATTGCATTTGAAAATGTAAAGGTATTTCTCTTAAGTGAGTGATCAAAAAGATTCCTGCTTAATTTATGGCTTGAGTATATTTTTTCATTCAAACATTCTATTTTCAGTATGTTTTTCTGGTAAAATTTGTGGATCCATATACATAAATACAGAGAGAAGAAAAAGAAAAGTGAGAGGATTTTGACTCTTTGCAAGTTTCACAGTATGAGTTGAACTCTACTGCCTGTATATAGCATGAAAATTCATTTAGTTGTACACAATCATATTTGTGAACAGCAGAGTAAAGCCAACAGTCCTCACCTGTTGCTGTATGACATGGGCTCTTTGAAAAGTGGGATTGACCGCTTTTTTCTTTTTCTTTTCTTTTTTTTTAACTTCTCACTGTTGAGTTTTTGGGATAAGAGCTATTGATTTGTTCTGACAGAAAGTTAAGCCCTTGCAAACAGCATGCATAAATGGACTTTCTGAATTCTAGATGTGCTAGGTAAAACATTCTTCTGGTAGAGAACATTTATTTACCTTTTGATAATTCGGTGATTTGTTTTTTTCTAATTCTAGCTGTGGTTTCACCTGCAATTGATAGAGAGGACTGAACTAAACATGAAACAACAACCAAATTGGGGAAAACACCACAAAACAAAACCCACTATATTCTTAAAATTCAGAAATAGAATAATTGTATATGGTGATTTGTGACTATACACAAGTGAAATTCAAATAAATTCTCACCGTCTACCCACCGTCCTTTCTTTTTCTATATCATCTGTGTAAAGGTGACTGGGGAAGGGAGAAAAAAATGTTTGCCTTGTTACCTGGGTCAAGCTATTACAAATTTTATTGTGTGAGTTTTAAGATCAATAACTGTTTTCCATCTCCTTTTACATCGATTGCCTCCTCTGATTTGCCTTGACCTGAATTGTTTTGTTTGCTTTTCTGAGGGCATCTGCAAGGTCGCGCTCCAAGTTGCTTCCTTCTGCAGAGCCCAGCGTAGAGCAACACGTACCACTCACGGCCCACAGCAACGTTCAACAAGTTCTGACAAGAATTAACTTACTAACAACAGAATATGGGACAACTGGTATGTTGCAGCATTTTCTAGCCATAGTAAGTTAGCTACCGTATAAATAGTTCCTAGGTTTTGTGTGCAATAATAATATAATAAAACCAGAACTTTTCTGTTCTTTGTGTCATTCTCAAAGTGTAGCTAAACTCCCCAGTAAACTCAGAGCAGAGAAGTGCTTGAGGTAGAAATGAGGTGAGGTGAGCAGGTGAAAGGGGAGAGCTGCTGTGTGTTCAGCCTTGCCCTTGCATGGCACAGGGGTCTTTGGGAGAACTATTCCTGGTTAGAGGGGGTATTAAATAGTTAGTCCCACACAAGCTGGTATTTTGTCCTTTCTAGCCCTTCCTGGCAAATCACCGGTGCTCTTGTTTGGACTTGGGTCCAGTGAGTTATTGGCTGTTCTGAATTTTAGGTGAGAGCCTGCTCAGACTGGCAATTGGCCTCCATCACCTTTGCTGTCCTATCTTGGGGCTGTATGTGAGAATATGTGGGATGTCTTCAGGCAGAACAGAAACCACTGATGCCTTAAGGGCTTGTACCGAAGGGTAGAAATGACTCTGGAAGGTGGGATGGATGGCAGGTCCCCAGCAGGGATCATAAGCAAGGGCCAGGCTGAGATTTGTGAGATGTTTTGGTGTCCCTTTGCATCAGATGCTTTCTGGCCCTCCTGATTTTTCTTGCATGTGAGGTGTTTGGGACACGGTGTCCAAGATGTTCAAGAGTGGAGTCACAGGTTGCAAGGAGGCCTTGAAAAGGCTGCAGAGCTGCCCACATCCAGCTTCGGACTGCAGCTTCCAGATGCTAGCAAACTGTGATGCACAGCCAGGAATAAGAACACAGAAATCTTTAAAGAGCAGCTTTTAGATGCCTCCAAGCCTGCACATTGATAAAGTGGCCTTATTATTTGGTAGCATATCTCCCTTAAAGGGCAAACACATGGTCTTTAACCTTTGCTGTATTATTTTGTATGGCACCTCTGCCTTTGCAGATGAGCAGAGAAAAAATATGCTGCATGTTGCTAAATCAATGACCAGGGAAGAAAGGAGAGCAGCTGGTGATGGCAGCTACTAGAAGCAGCAAGCTGCTAAGGCTGTCCCTGTCTCATTCACAAACATTCTAGATCAGGATTTCAGCAGCTTTGCTGAGCGGTTTGTGCTTCATGCCAGCTAGATGACATGGATTGTATGTTGCCTGCTCTTCACAAGATTAATGGGCTTTAAACTTCAGGTGAAATGTGTTCTAACAGAGTGCTTATACCAAAAAGTACGCTGTAACTTTTATTTTGAGCAGTATTAATCCCACAGGCTGTTACGTGTTCACTCCTTCATCCCTGTAATGAAGATAACCTGCCTCCCTTGTGGCACTTGGATTAGATCTTCCTGGTGTTTAAAAAAAGATAACAGAGGTCTCTTTAGGATCCTCTGGAAAGCTCCACAATGTTAACAATAGTCTCTTTTTTCATTTCAGTGCTTTTAGAAGCTTATGGTTTGTGGTCAGCTGAGGCAAACTGGCAAACCTTAACCAGTTCTCAGTTGGCATCACTTCTACCTTGGCAACATTTGTTAAAACAAAAGGCTCAAACAAAGAAACTCCTATATTTACTTAAATTGCTTTCACTTCTTCTTACTATGATTGAAAATGACTGACAGTCTGGAGGGACAAGCTGCCCTGACTTAAACATTCCTGTTTAATACAATGCTGCTAGAAATGTACTTGTTATGAATCTGTTCTCATAAATTGCACTTACTAATTTATGTGCTGATGTGTTTTGGAGCTTGGAAGTCATGACTGCTTCAGCACTATTGTGTGATGGACAGGAAATAAATGCTTTGCTTTATGCTGATGGATTCTGAGAGTTGGAGCCGGACAGATTTAAATCAATTTGTGATAAAGACATTGTATACCAACACATGATCTGGAGTACACATAAATATAGAAGAGAAACAATTAAGGACCAGCTGGGGATACAGACACAAAGAATTCTAAAGTAGTAGGCTTTTAAGCCATCAAAACTGCAGTATTAGTGGGTTAGGGATGAATATGAATCCTTGTGGGTTATATACAAACTCTTGGGAACTATTTCTATTCCAAATAGTTTACATCCTTTATAAAAATATATAAACTAATACTCTAAACTTCACACATGTGTGTACTGATGAGGGCACAAGGGAGCCTTCCTTCTTCAGGTAGAAGCTAGAGACAACCTGGGAAGGCTCTGAGCTGGTGCTTTCACACTGAACTTCAAAACAAAGCAGAAATGGGATTTAGAAAGGGACCAGCATCAAGTCTGGTCTCTGTGCTAATCCACAAACCAGCTAAGCAAACAGTAAGAGAGAACAACTGCACCCAAGGGAACATGCATTCCTTGTGCCTAGATGTTTCAGTGACTTTTTTTTTTTTGCTGTGAGGTTTCAGAAAGTTGCTAACTTTGTCATAGAAAATAAGTTTATAATATTAAAAAGAGAAAAAAAATATATATTGAATACTACTGGCCATTTTAAGGATCTTGTAAGTTCCTGGTTTGAGGTCCTATATATTGTCTGCCCTGCAGAATCAGGACCACATGGAGTAGAAATTTGTGTAACAGACACTTGGGTTTGTTGGGAAATGTGTCCTGTGATGCCTCCAGATAATATTCCAATATGCAGCAGATTTTCCTCTCCTGTATCATCTGTGCTTGTTCCTTCAGGGGGGCCATAAAACTAGTTAAGAACAATCTAATTCTACTGATAGAGATACTCAACCTGCCTGTGGAGGCCAGCATGTCCCTTGGGTGCAGTGGTAGGAAGGCATGAGTTTCTAGGGCCTCAGATGTGGCTGACCACATCAGATTTTTGGAGATATTGGTTGCAAGACAAAAAACACCAGGCCTGGATTGTGGGCTGCAGCACAATCATTGCTTTTCACACTCATTTGCCTATTCCACAGGGGTTATTTGTGGCATACCTGAAGCACACCTGAATACTCAAGGTGAATATACTGTTCCAGAGAAAAGACAGATTTTTTTTTTTTTTTTGCGATTTCTGGAGATGATGCTGATTCCTGCAGGGAGCCCATGGACATGGAAGTTGACATCAGTGTTGGGGTATAACTATGTCCTCTGTATGGCTGCTGTGCAAGAGGAAGGGAGAAATCCCATAATCCCACTCATAATGAGCTAATCCTTGGATCACAAAAAAAGCCAAATTATGTGACCTATCCTGGGAGTGTAACTGCAACCTGGGAAACAAGTTACAGTGTGCAAAAAGAAAGAAAACACACCATAATGAAAAATCTAAAACATACCCTGGGATCTTTCTGTAATCATTCACAGACTAAAGAGTCTGCACTGCAAGGGCAGTTCCTGCAGAAGGCTCAAGGGAGCACTGTGTCATCTGTGAGGGTCCACCGGTGCAAGCGGCCAAGGTCTGTGAAAGCAAGGGCTTTTTAGTAAAGTTATGACAGAAGAGCAAAAAGTCTACACAGAAGTCAGGAGCGGGGAAGAGACTTGAGGGCAATGATTGGCATGTGCCCATCATCTCCCAAGGACCCAGATACCTGCAGCACCTCCTTTTGTGCAAATGGAGAAACTGCTCTTGGTCCCCTGGTCAGACAAAACTCACCTATAGGCAGGATCCCTGTAGAAGTGGCATCCAGTCCGAATCAAGGCTGACATTGTCTAGCGCCCTTTTAGCCTTCCCTTTTCCCTGCTGTACCCACTCCAGGTTTCTTATTTTAATTTTAAGCTGTGAAATCTAGCTGTCCTTTTGTCACATGTCTAGTCATTACTGTGAGTGAAGGTTTATTACTGAGCGTAGACTGTTTCATATTCCAAGGCTTCTAGTTTTCCTACATAGAATCAGAAAATCTTCTTTCAACAACTTAAAACTCGGCTGCTGTATAACTAGCAACTAAATAAGGCCCAATTACTCTGGGCCAGAATCTGATCTCCAGTAGTCCTCTACAAACCTGGAGCAGGTTTGTGGATTACACTGAATCATTCTGTGTTTAAACAAAACACAGAATCTGACTCTTATGCTCCACCAAACAGATGCAATTACACTACATCTTTTCTACCTACTTACATATATTTACATTTAAGGATATCAGTGGAAAATATCAGCAGCAGATCTGGTTGATTCCTAAAAGCATGCAGTAATATAAAATATTTATTTTATAGAGTGAGATACTTAATTGTACTCAGACACCTCTGGAATCTACTCTCATTCATTTCTGTATGAAAAGCAAACAGACAAAAGTCTGGCTGACAGCTTGCCAACACACTAATTAACTATCAGCTGCAGCATTCTCAGTCAGACTTTGCTTACAACCTATACACCCTGCCAGGAAGCACAGCAACGAAGCACAACTTTAAAATATAGAACTAGACAGAATATAGAGGATGGCTTCACAGGAAATGAAAATGTTCTGTGTGTGGGCATGGGTTACACCTTTTTATTATTTATTTAGGGAAGACCCATGTGTAACTCGCTCATGGCTCGGTAACTCAAATTTTATTATTACTCCTTTTTAATTCAGGAAATTCAAAGATCTGTTCATTATCCACATACATAAGTCTCTTCTTTATTGTTTTGCTATTGCATCTCTTTCCAAATGTGTACTTTGTGCAGTGGAATACAGGATGGGTGGAAACCTTTGGTTACTAGTTTTTTTAGAGATGAAGCCTCATGGTTGAGAAACTCTTACAGACCCCTCCACTTTCTAGTACTTGCTCAAGTGACATTGATGTTATTTTGCTCCGTCTTTTGTGTTTTTCAGGCTATTCAAACTTTCCTCTAGTGAAGACACGAAAGGTATGTTTATGGGAAAAAGAAGATTCTAAATGTAAATTACAAATTTAATTCATATTTGTTCTCCTTTGTCTTTAACCAAAATTAGCCCCCTCCCACCCCCACATCTGCTCTGCTTCTGGTCTCTTCCCCCCTCCCATCTGCTCCTGCTCTCTCTTCCCTCCTCCCCCATCTGCTTGAACATCACTAACCCTCCAGGGATCCCTTTTCCTCTGTTTGACTCCCTGCCTATCTCCCAGCTGGGCTTTCCTCTGCTGTCTGAAAACAAAATGATAAAAACAAATGTTTATGGTGGCAAAAGCAACACACATAGTATTGTTACGGAACTACTGCAAATTCCTTTTCTTGTGCTTTTGAGAGAAATCAGACCACCTTTCCTTGACTTCTCAAGCACGAGAATATCATACAACATCTGAGTCTTCTCAGAAGACTCTGGCTTTTAATGGGTTCAGATGAGACATTGATTAGACAAGTGCCCCAAATGTTTCACTCAGAGTGGGATGCTTTATTCTTTTGTCTCATTATCATGTCCATCGTTAGCAGTGCCAAATATCAAAAGCAGCTCCTCAGTACTGGGTCAGACACTGTTTTCTCCATCGCTTGTGGGAACTGACAACACGGCTGAACTGGCTTTGATGGCTGCAGGTTCAGGCAATGATGAAACTGCACTTGACATCAAGTTGCAAAGGTCTTTGAAACGCTGTGTTTTCCACACTATCCATTTTACGTCCGTCTTTCGACTACCTCACAGTTACACTGGCATGAAAGAAGCACAACAGAGGATACTTCCCTGAGTATCAGAGAACTAATTTTCAGTTATTTCATTGTTTTAAAGTCTTTATACACAGTGTAATCACTGTGGACCACACCTCAAGTGTTTCGCACTTGCTAAGGCAAAATTGGCAAAGTATTGTGTTATTTTTCAAGTATTCTTCCATGGAGCATATTTCAGTAACAAAACCTTAGGAAACACTTTCTGGATTCATACTGCTTAGAGCAATATTTTATTTTGACCAGTCTTGCCATGGATGCATGAATATACTTTATGCCTTAGGAATCCTTGTTGAGGAGTTACAGTATGGTATTGCAGAAATCAGCCTTGAACTGCCTTGCCTGGAGACCTGTCAGTTTTATTTAACAGAAAAAAAAAAAAATTATTAGGAGAGCCTAGCTCCACAGCTACTGCCTTACCTCCCAACCCAAAGTTAGGTCAGTGGAAATATTTTTCAAAAGCATGCAGAATTGAACAAATTGCCACTGAACATACATAAAGCAAAAATTAAAGGACTTAGAAAGTTTACCATAATACTGTGGCACATTTTAGGGCAACTTTGTAGTTTGACTATTAAAAATATTTTTAAATCTCATTACTTTCCCTTTCTGTGTCACTTTATTGATAGTCTGATTGTTTGGATGGTAGATGAATTATACGTGATAAAGCTTGTGGTCATCAAATACCTTTGTGGCTAGTTTGGTTTTAAAAGCTAAACATGAAAAAAGAAGAAAAGTGTGTTTATTGCATACAGTTTCCTGTGTTTCACTGTCAAGATTTATGCAAGGAAAGGTCATGATGTATCTTGGTGGACAAACAAAATGAGAACCACTTTTCTGAGGAAAATTTAGCTCTACTAGATCCATGATGACTTTGGTAAAAGCAACTGTACAACTTCAGAGATTTTTACTTGTATAAAATTGAAATTTTTTTTCCTGAATTAAAAAAATAATATTTCCTTAGAAACCATTCTGTGAGTAATTATTCTTCAGCTTCTTGTTTCTCTAGCAAAGACAGGGAATATACAGTCCCTGCAAGCTTAAGAAGGTTTATGTATTTTTCTTGTATTAGAGAACAGGATTACAGAGAAGGCAGCACCAGCAATGTTTTCAACTTTCACCACAAATTCAACTACCTGTTTTGTCATGTGGATTTACAATCCCTCTATGAATAGCTGAAGGGACTTAGTATCCATAAAGTGATTGGGAAAGAGGAAAAAAACCCCAAACTGTGTTGCACATTAAATATTAAAATCACTTCTATGATATCTTGTATCTTAAGAGTCTTACTACAATTTAAAATATTTAATGAATGTTTATAATGTATCTGAGAGGTCACTGTTTATTTTCTTCATTTTATATGTAACAGTAAAATGATATGCTGATTGAGTCCTGCAGGAAGCGTTCCATAGCTCATTTAATCAGATTGGGCCTGAATGGATATAAGTGCCCAGAAAATCTGCAACTGCACAAGAAATGGGTCCCAGGTTACACAATTACTAGTCCTATATTTTTAAATAAGACTAGTCTCTTAACACAGGTCTCCACCTGAAACTGCAATGGCATTTATCCTGAAGTTAAATAATACAGCTAAGGTGAAATATCATAAGGTGAATTTTCAGAATAGAATTCAATCTGACCTCCAAAGACAATTAAACACTAATTTTAGGAATTAATCTACTTTTTTGGTTAGATAATGAGTCCAATAATGCTACACAATATATGTAATTTTAAAAAAGGTATAAAAAAGAAAAAGAAAGAAAAAGAAAAGGGTACTATATAAGGCCCTAATGAAGGCAATGTTCTGTATGGATTTTTTTGACTATTTAATTTTTATCATGTGTTTTGTTTGAATGAAGAAAACCACAGTATTTTCAAGGATAAAAAGACTAAAGACAATAATCTAAATACAATCCAGTGTGACTGTAAAGTTTTCTCTGCACGGCTTGTACTCTGGATGGTTCATAGTTTTTATTTCTACATCATTTAGAACATGCTGTTAGGATTCTAAAGCCTTAGTGAGGACTATAAAAACCTTATCTTTTGGGTTTCTATATCGAATAGAGCTCAGTATTTTAAACAGCTGAATGCTAGCATCCATTTTCTTATCACTAGGTAAAGGTAATAGCATACCCATTTGAAAATGTTCTCTACTTTCATGTGTATAAGTACGTATATTGATGCCACCTGACTTGCTGCTATTTTAATTTCATACTTCTCTAGCAAAACCGTTTCTATATAGTTTAATAAGTAGAAGCGGGGGGTGGGGAGGAAGACAGAGGTTGCCTTTAACCATAAGCAAATTTGGGCCTTACCTCTAGAATTTCAGCAATGAACGTTAAATGTCAATTCATAGCTCAATGTCTCTTCAAAGGATATCACTTTGACACATACAGAAAAGATCCATCCATTTTAATAAAGTGTTGCCTCTCTATAGAATTAAACAACCCACAAAATTTTCTGTAGGAGAAAGATATAATGATGCTCAAAAATTACTATTTTAGAACAATATTTAAATGCTATAAAACTCAGTTTGGTACCTCTTGGTGTAAAAAAGCCAAGATGTTAAACCTGCATATATTTGTCTGTGCGTCAGTTAAATGGGTGAGCAGAAGTCACTTACTTGCACAACTTGATATAGCTTTAGTCTATTTATCAACAGCAACATAATCACTGAGGCAGGCAGCTGAGTATAGGCTCAAAATCCAGCTGGGAACATAGGCAAGTCTTCTTGCTCCACAATGTTGAAGGTAGCTTGTAGATATTCATTCAAGGTGAAGCACTGCTTTTGACACCTGTCTAGATACATCTAAATGTAAGAAAACTTATTATATATTTAACCACATTGAAGAAATGAGATGCTTTTCATCTATAGCAGATATTGCTGGATTTAGCTGTAAGACTTTTTTTAAAAAAAAAAAAATTCAAACTTGGTCTTACTATAGATGCTATATAATCAAATAAGAAACTGAACATTGCACACTACCCAACTAACTGTGTATCATAACAAAACCGCTAGTCAAAACTTCATACCCATGAAATTATTAAAAGGAGGCGTTTACTTTAAAGAGCTGGAATACTACCTACTTTGTAAATGAGAGGACCACTGTGTTCCCTGCTCCTCCTCACAACACTTGCACAAAGGTGTTTAAATACAGTTGGACTAAAAGATCATTGCAGGTCCCTTCCAACTGAAACACTCTATTCTAAATAAGTACAAGAAAAACATAAATGCACTTTTTAAAGAAAGCAAATGGACACCTGCATGATGTGAGGTGAGGCAGGAGAACACCAAATTAAAACCTTGCACCAGTGAATCTTACTGTTTCCTTTTTCTTCAAGTTTGATGTGCTTGACTAAGGGCATCAGTGTCTGAAGAGGACACAACACATTTTTTTTCTAAAGCTCCTTACTTTTATATACTAGATGAGGGGTTCATTACCTCAGATATTTTCTTTAATTCTGCTTTTAATGACAGATGCTTCCCTATTTTCTTGATTTATTGGAGAATCAGAAAAAAAAATACACAGTTTACGCAATGAACTATAGTTTCACTGTATGACTTAGATTTTTTAAATTAGATACACTTAGTGAACTTTTGTTGTATACAGTTAAAAATAGTAAACGTTGAGTACTTCTGAATAAGAAAAATTCAAGGAATCTGTTCATTGACACTCCAGAACTTGAAATGAGGCTTGAGTAAATTATTCAGTGTGAATTATTTGTTCAGCTCTCTTCATTAGACCTTTGGTTTGCTTGATTACTACTAAACAGACTTTCCCAACATATGATATTTTCAAGGACTAAATCAGGAGTACAAATGTGACCTTTTCTTACAACATCAAATTTAGGAGGCTTTACATTACAAATTCTTAATCCTCTATTTGCAAAGATCAGATACTACTATTTTTTAGACCAAAAAAAAGTTTTGGTTCTTTTTTCTTTCTTGATATATCACAGATACGAATCAATGTCAGCGCTCAGCAATCACCAGCAACTGTAAAGTAACAAATCAATGAGCACAAGCAATAGTTAAAGAAAACATCTTTTAAAAAACAACCTTCGGTTTTAACTTTCAGCTAATAATTTATAAACCTTAACAGGGAAATAAAAACCTAATTTTATGAAACAAGAATCCTTTTTAATTCTTAATTTTCTGAGTGCAAGGTAAACATTTCTCTTAACATTTTCAAATACTAAGCATCAGCAGGTTTTCACATTTAGCTGAAAGTACATAGTAGATGGTTTTATGAAAATGAGGTAGAAGACAGTGTTTTGGAGGTTGTTATGGGATTTAGCTGCACAACACCATTATTTGTCATATTTTAAAAGAGAATTCTTTTTATGTAGAAAAATATCTTGTTGCTTCTATTTAATTAATTTGTTGTGAATTGTAAGAGAATTGGAGGTTTGAGGAGGGCATAAACGGCTTAAAAAGGAAAGCCTGCAGCAGCTAGTGCCAACCTCTTTTAAGCAGTTGCCTTTTAAACCTGAAATAGTCCAGCCCTGCTTGATGGACCTTTTGAGGCTGACAGGGATTGAGCTGAAACCAACCAACCAAACAAACAAAAAAAAAGAATGAACTGTTTTGTCTCTGTCCTAAAAGAGCCTTCCTGCGTGTATATAATACGAGAGAACACCAAGTTCACAAGGTGACTCTAAATAGGGATTAAAAAAACCCTGGTTTTTTAATGCCTTTCTTTTCAAAGATAGGTGTAGTTGAATCAATTTCTCAGTGTCACCCAGCAGAAATGGAACTGCTAGCATTTAGCAAGCCACTGAAATGTTGTCTTTTGCAGGTTATCTATGATATTTTATGAAACAGACAGACAGACACCAATCCTGAATTCTACATGCAATGCCAAACATCTCAGGACTGAGGAAGACTTAGATAACATAGCCACATCAAGAAAGAACAAGGGGAAAAAAAAAAAAGTTTTGTTCAAACTTCCAAGTCTTTACACCCATTACTTTTTATGTTTTTAAAAGAACATAATAGGATGCTGTCGTTTACATTAATGGCTTAATTTCTGCTTATAGATGGTCATATGTATTGTTTTTAAAAGAAATAGTAATAGACACTCAGTTAGCCATCGAGTAAATGTGTACATTAACTGTAGTTCCTGTTGATCCTATAACTGGTGATACAGGGGTATCAAACAGGACACTGCATCCATTTGCGAGCACCAGAGAAGGTGGTTTTCTGAGCCGCATCAGGTGCAGGATCAGACCGCATTTCCTAGATAATACAACCACCACCTGAAAAAGATAAATGGAAGGATTAGTAAAACAAGTGTGTTTGCTTAACTGCTTTAGCAGGTGCTGGTGATCAGCACTAACTTAGTCATAGATGTTTCTTAAGGACTGTTGAAGTTGATTTAATACTTTTGAAGTCTGAAACTGGCAAAAGTTGCTGTGTGTGGGCTGGCTGCTCCTCCCTTCTCCTCTGGGCAGCGCAGTTTGTGGCACTACCCCTGCCACTAATCCTCTGAAATATTGTGTCACTTCGGCTTCTTAGTCATCAAGAAAAGGTGTGCATGCATTTTGTGCCTCAGGTATGCACAGTACAAGTATGTGTGTTCATATTGTTTGCTGAGACTGCCTGAGTTATTAAAAAAAACCAAAAAACAAAAAACAAAAATCATCTTCTGCCTCTAGTTGTGTGGTTTCATTTATTTATTTTATTCCCAGATAAAGATTTTGTAGAAGTGTTAACAAAGCTGCTGTCAGCTACTGACTGATTCTGTGTTTTACATTCTGTTTCCAACTTGGCATAAATCCTAAAATTAATAAAATGATGTGGTTCTCCTCTTAGTAATTAAAGCAAGATGATTACTCTACAATAATAATCCTCTTAAATAGTGAGGCGTATAAACAATGGAAAGATAATTCTTTGCCTAGCAATGTAATATATTGGTAAACAAAAAAATAGATTACTTTTGAATTGATAAACAAGTAATCCTGTTTGCTTCAGTCAAAATAATGAATCTCCATTTGGGTAACAAATGAGCATTTGGTTTGTGACCCTGAAGATATAAAGTAGAATTCAGGTAGTCTATGTGTTCAGAAATAGCTGTTTTATCAACTTGCTGATTCTGAGCCTAAAGCATACATCATAGGTAACGATAACAATCTGTTTCATCCTTCTGACTTCATATATTCTGATAAATACTAAACAAATAAAGGTGTAAATGATATTTTATCTGTAAAATTTCTTTTTTTTTAAATACTAAAACTTAGGTCTAAGTTATCTCTGCCGTAAATATTACACAGATCATGGATTTTTTTTTTTTTTTTTTTTTTTTCAAATATATCTGTTTGATGCTTGGCTTTTATCTTAGAAGAGCAGAGCAGGTTCCTTAACACAAGCAAAATTACTTCTAGTGCAAAGGCAATCAGCCTCAGGCATGAATACTTCCCAAAGGTAACCAGCTGCCTGCTGGGGGAGGAGAGGGTGGGAGAAGGGGCTGGAGCAGCTGCTGTGGTGCACGGTAGGGGTACGGGCATTTTGCTACCCTGTGCTGACAAGTGGGGAGGGTGGCAGAGGGGGGACGAAAGGGCTTAGCAGTCTCATTCAGACAGCTGTGTCACACTGGAGCTCAGTAACAACAGTGATGTGGCATACTGAGGCCAGTCGTTGTAGGGGCATGGAGAAAATTCAAAACTATATCTAGAATGCAATGCAAATCAGCTGCGTGGTCCATGTGCAGCATGTCCAGCCCTTCCTAGGTAGCTGTGTGAGCAGAAAGCCAAGCGTATCCTATAAACCTATTTGACATGGGCACGACCCAGCACAGAGATCTCAGGACCTGTATTCCTTAGCTGTGGTTGGTGTTCAGATTTTGATTTTTAAATGTTTATGATAATAACTCTTATTATCCAGTATGTCTATAATACTCTGACAAAGTAAATAGAAATATAAGGGAATATGGTAATACATGATATAAATAAGCTTCATGTCATATCTCACATTGATATAAATCAGAGCAGAATTCTGCCCTTAAACCTTTGCTTCTTGTGTGAATAGGATCACACAAGGTAAAAAGAAAAATAAAACTGATGGGTGATGGCCAGTTGTGTGTTAGCTATGCTAGTGGTGGTGTAGTTGCCAACAATATTAAGAAATAGCTGAAAAATTGATCCACACTGAAACTAATGTAGCAGTGAGCTCCACTATGAAACCAAAGAGAATAAGCTTAGCCCTAGTCTAGCACTGTCTGTTTAGGCTTCAACATTTTTCCCCTTCAAAGTAAATAAGTATAAATCACTGCTACATTTCTTATAACCCTTTTCTGAAACGTGAAGAACAGTATAGCAGGAGGGAGCCGAAACAAGCTGTCACCTGGAAATCCCAAGTTACATATTTATCACTTCAGTGTAAAATTCTTTCTCCTTTGTTGCTATACCACAGATTACTGTTTTTGGAGCAAATAAATATGTTTGTCCTATCAATTCTTGGATGAAATCACAGGTTTTATTCATATCACTCTAGAATATGTTAGGGTTTCATGCTTACATTATTCAAAGAAGCATGCTCAGGTTTACACAAAGCCAGAAGAGTTCTGCTCTGGGAGAGCTCCTAAGTTGGGCTCCCATATGCTGAAAAGCATTATCATACCTTCTCATTGTCTGTTCCCACTCTTGGAATAAAGCTTTCTCTGATAATTTGTATGTATTTTGAATGTAGGAATGGACATGCTGTCTCTCAACAGGACTTATTTAATCCAATTTCTGATGCTGTTATCACTGACAGCTTTTAGGAGAGCAGCTGTAGTTTTGATTTATGTCCTCAAAGAATTTGTTCTGTCAAAGAACGTTTCCAAATATGTCGGGACACATAAACCCTTCTCAAAAAGGATCCCTTATGAAGTATAAAATGATAGGATCAAGGGATTTCAAGTGTTTGACACATTTCTGATTTAAAACAATGTATAACCCTTTGGGTTCTTAAATACATTTTTGTCTATTCCAATCATTCCTAAATCAAAATCCCTTGAAGACAATGCTAAGGGTGGTAAGTAAAGGCAATTTCTCAGGTGAACCTCTCAGGGAGCAATTAGATTGATCAATTTTATGCAAGTAATTCAGTTCCATATTTAGATCTTGGCAAAGCATATACAGGGCTTAAACTTTTCCATTAAAGTCTATGTTATATGAATTAAAGACTTAGCAGCTACTGCTTATATCTTTAACTATGTAAATTTAACAATGATATTCAATATTCTAGTGTACCAATGGCAACTTTTAAATAATAAAAATAGAATTGTCTTGATAGGCTGTATTACTTATAGCTCCCTCTAACCACTTTTCACACATCTCTTGAAACAGACTAATCACAAGCTTTATAAGGTATCCTAACTTATGCGTCAATGACGGGAGGCTTTGGAAATAAAGTATTTTCCTTGTGAAATTCCTTCTAACAATGTGTAACTATTATGGTGCAATAAATCAAAACTGAATTTATGTGAAGACCTACTCTAGAGATTTTTACTGTATAGAACTTACTGGTGACAGTACTTACAAAATACTTATTTTAAGGTCTCTAGGAATAGCAGCCTCCAAATAGGTTACCTTGTTCCAGTTTTTTCTTCCCTGATGAAAAAATACATAAACAATGCTAAGTGGCTCTGTGCAATTGATCCAGAATTGAATGGGAACAATTTACAAAATTATTTCATTACCTTCAAGTAAAGGATTGTTTAGAGACCTATTGGTCACACATCTGACCTCACTTAGATTAGCTTACAGCTGCAATCGATTGAGTTACTCTGGATTTATGGTAGTATAATGGGGAGTATATTCAGTAGATATGGGCATAGCTGCCTAGGTTCTGAAAACCAGCACCTAGTCTTTAACTGCCTGTTCCTGCAGCCTTGAAGAAAACATCTTCACTGTCTCAAGACTTATTTTTTTCTGTTTTGTTTTTCTTTCCTTTTCCTTCAAAATAAGGAAATAAGCATCTCAAATAAGTGAGTATTAAAACCTTATTTAATCAAAACATGAGGCTAGTGAAAGTAAACTGCATGACCCTGTACATTTTTTGGACATGCTCATGTTCTCATCTTATTCTGTGTCTGTATGTAAGTCCAAGATGGTGTGCAGAGCTGGGTGGGGTGGAATCTTGGACGTACTTCCCCATCAAACCCAGTCTTAACAGAGTGAGGTACTTGCTTCTAATCAACAGGAAGCTTACTCTAACCTTTCCCAAAGCACAATGCATTTTTTTCTTTGCTCAAGTCTTGTCATCTGTAACAAGGCTAAAAATGGATGAGATGGACTGTCTTCTGCATAATAAAGACTTCAGTTACCTGAGGAAATTTGAAATGCAGTTAACAGACGTGGGATAACAAGGCATTTCAGTATTTAGGGGATGGTATTTTACTTGGTAAGCTGTCATAGGACCCATAAGTCAAGGCAGCATTCCAAAGAGTAATTATGACTGTTTTAATTGAAATACTCTTTCCCTCTTAAGAATTTTCTCCTGGGTCAGTATGAAATGAATATCCAGTGTGTCCAAGATACATATTCTGACTTGCTGCAACTTGTTTATTTCTGACCGTTTTACGGTAAACAGGATTGCTGGATAGTGGTGTTTCATGTCCTATTTCATTCTTTGTAAAAATCTGGCAGATTGTTCATAGATTTAGTTGCATTATCAGATCACAGGCTGGAATGACAACCAAATATACATGCTCAAAATAAAAGGCGATTCTTTTTTTTTTTACTGGAAGAAATTATTTTTTTCTGGATGAATGCTTCAGCAGTCTTCCCAGTGGTGTCTCCTCAGGCTGCTATTGCCTGTTAGCACTACTGAACCTGTCAAGAGCTATTGGGAATTATCACAGATTTCTTTGTCTTCACCTTGTTCAAATCCCTAACAGGAGAAGACCCTTTTCTAGGCTCAGACAATTGTTTGGTATCAAATGTGTCTTAAGTTCAGTACTAAAAAAATCAAATTCTTGTGAATTACCTTGAAAACTCAGTAGCTAATGAAGATATGCGTGCTAACAGGTATGGCATGATTGTACCATGTATTCCTGTTCTCATGGAGATGGAAAGTCTGATCTAAGATATCAATGTAGAATGTGGAAAATCCTATTATGTAGCAGCCATGTTTAATGTTTTATGTTGTGGTACATCGTGAAATATTCAAGTCAACTTTTAGTTGTTTTATTTCATTTTGAGAGTTTGAAGGGGGGTGAGGGGGAAGGGCAGAATTAGTAGGTTTTGCTGGTCCTAGCTATTCACCAAATATTTATATGTGTGATAATTAGGTGCTTTGCTGGTATTTCTGATCGTGGGCACCTGATATGCTTACTGAAATCATATGCCATATAATAGATGGGGCTGTGTTGTGGGTGTGTGATGGGGTTTTTTTGTTTGTTTTTGTTTGGGGGTTTTTTGGTGTGTTTTTTGTTTGTTTGTTTTGTTGGGGTTTTTAATTTGTTTGTTTTGGGGTTTTTTTTGTGTTTGGGTTTTTTTTGTTGTTGTTTTTTGTTTGTTTGGTTTTTAATCACCAACACTGGAGTGCTGAATTTTAAATACTGGAATGATAGAAGAGAAAAACTGGCATATTGGCATCTACTCTGTGAGGTTAATTTTCCTTCATAAAATAACTCGGGTTTCCAGTCCAGGGGGTACTTTACTTCTAAGAGGTACTCATGCAGACTGTGCTTCCAGTGGACTGACATTAAAAAATTAGATGACTTCTGTCAAATACACTGGTATCATCGCTATTGTGACTATGAAATGAAGCAGTAATAAAATCAAGAGATAATGAATAAGGGATGGTATTTCCTGGGTAATAATTTACTCTGTAAATATCGGGGTGAATCCCTCATGTGTTAGGTTCAATTCAGCTGTCATGGATTTCTTTACATATGTGTTTCGTGCTGGCACACATGTGAAGGAGCGATAAAGGTGTCTATAAAAGCAAATACAAAAGATGTTTCCATTAGGAAATAACATGAACTGATAGGAGAAGATCTATAGAGCAAAACTGCTAATGTGGGCATTTACACTATATACACTTAGGTATCTTTACGTTGGACTACCTCTGTGGTTTTTGCACCTGCATTGAGGATGCTCCTGCAGTGTATCTTGTGGTGCTCTGAAATGCCTTCAGAAGAGGAAACCAAATTACAGGTAGCAGCAAAACCTGGAAAGACTGCTTCAGAAATTTACTGCCGATCCAGTTCAACATGATAATTAAGATGCACTTTTTGTGTTTGCAGAATGAATATTAGGATGGATACCATGCTGCCTGCATTGTCCAATGATTTACATTACTAGTATCTGATATATAGAATGTATAGCCCTCACAGTGACAGGTTCAGTGAAAATATCCTTTTTGACTGGTTTCAGTTCTTGGTGTTGTTTTATTCTATTAAATATTCTGTGAATCATATACTCGATGTGTTAAGCAATAATTCCATTTATCATAAGCATTTGTTTGAATGGAAAATTATTTCTTCCAGGTTTATGGAAACCAAGTCTGAACCAGAAGAATTGACACAGTTCCCGATTCACTCCTAGGGAAAATGAGAGATTTCTTGACATATTCAAGCAGCCCTAGTGTAGTTTATGGTACTACCTTTAGCAAGCAGAGTTGCTCAAAGCAGTTAATAGACTAAAGAAGGAAAGCTAGAATATCTGCTTAAATACATCTAGAATAATACTACAGATATGTTACCAAAATGTCTCAGAAGAGCAGCTGGGGGATGCTTGTGGGGAGCATATGTATGAGCTTGAAGAAGCATATGTATGAAGTGAATTTTATTACAGAACAGATGTCAAATATGTTGAACTGTGATACAATGTAGATCATTTTATTGGCTTCCTTGTAAAAGACAGTTTTAAAAGAATACCGACTAATCTCTTCTACTTTCTTGTACATCATCAAGGGAGAGAGATAAGTCAGTGACCAACTTCTTGAAGGAATCAAGAACTCCTTTGAGGTGAAGGAGGCCAAGAGAAAAAGGCCATTTTCCTTAAGGCAAGGTAACAAGAGGTTGGGGGGGCATCCAATGGTGAATTTTGGAGATTTTTTTTTTTTAAGCACTTGACAAAGGGACCCTTGACATTTCTTTCTTTCCTTTCTGAGGCCTTGGCTCCCAGAGGGGGAAGAAGAGGATGAAAAAGCTCATAGGAAATGTAAGTGATCTTTATTGACCTGTGACTTCTGTGTAACCATGGCCTCTGGCGTGTGACTCAATGTGCATTTCTTGTCAAAACAGGTAAGGGAATTGTGCGCTGCCCTGAAGGAATGTATAGTGTGTGTGTACAGTGCTGAAAGGCAAGAGATTGATGTGAGGGCTGAGGTGAGAAGAGGAGGATACAGTAAAGTGTGAGGGGGAAGAAACACTGTGAAGTGAATTACCTCTTGTTTCCTCAATGCTGATAAAGTATAGCCCGAGTTTTTGACCTTTTTTTTTTTTTTTTTGTTATGAACTCGGTGCTGTTCCTCTTTTTTCCCCCTCAATATTTCATATTTCTTTTTCTTCAAGAACCATACAGTTATATGCTTTTAATTTTCTAAATGTGATGAGATTCTTAGATTTTTCATGAATATTTCCATCCAATATTTCTGTAACTGTAAGCAGTAATTATGGTAAGTACATAACCTATCAGGAAAGATCTGATAGTCTGTGTAGGAATAATCAGCCTTACCTGTGAGGGTTGAAACAGTTCATACCATTGAAATAAACATAGGAAGTATTGTCCAGCAATCTAGTACTGTTCAGAAGGGCAAAACAGCTCCTGTATTCATTCAAAGACTAGGTCAGCAATTAAACCTGGGAGCTGAAGTCCCCATCGAACATTTCTGTGGAGAGGTGGAGCCTGAAAATGGACAGAAAAGCTCATTCTGAAAGCATCATAAGCACTTAACTTAGCACTAGATGTATTTCTGACTTACTACCAGGAACCCACTGACCACACTGTGCTGTGCCAGAAACACAGGGGTATCTAGGGAAACCACTGAAAATGTGCAGGGGCATCTCTGGATTCTGCCATCTCACCCACAGCTGAAAAGGGAGACAAAAATAAGGTGGTATTTAAGACATGAGGTACAAGAAAAGTGGCTTACAGATTTTTCATATGTTCCCAAAGCCCTCCATTTCACAGGGAAAACAAAGAGGTGAAACAGGGTTGTATAGAAAACATACAGCTGAATGAGGCAAATCTGTGAGAGATGCAGGCACCTTCCTCCAGATTTTGGGTCAATAGACATGTCAAGTGATGCACTTTTCTGCTTCACTGAAGGCCAAATTCCCTTCTTAAGAATGAGTTTTTAGACAGCAAAACCAAAATACACTGAGACATTTAGCACTTTGTAGAGAAGAAAATTTGGGCACTCTGTTCCCTAGATTACCAGAAAGCTTCTTTAAAACTGGAATGAACTGATTTAGGGGAGCATTCACAGGGTGTAGGGTCAAAAATATATGAGAATTTGAGGAAGACTGTGAAACTGGACTAAGGTCACATGTGGGGTTGAAACTAAGGCTTCCTAGGATGACTGGATGAGGATTCACTGCAGATCACGCATTCCTGTTAACTAATTGATGGCTAGACGAACTGAAGAAAAAGCCTCACAGTATATGTCCTTTTGTTTTCTTGTTTTCGTTCCACTTACTGCATTATATGTCTATTCACAGGGCCAGTAGTCCTTCCAAATTGTGTAAATTATACCATGCACTGTTTTCTTGTATTTTAAATACCTGAGTTATTGTGTACATTTTGGCTTGGGGAAAGAATGGGAAAAAAGAATATTCAAAGAAGGATTTAGGAAATAGCTTGAAGAAGACGAAGTATGTGAAAAATATTAACGCAAAAGAGTTGTGTGGACCTTTTGACCTTTTTGAATCAGTCTTCTGTGCACTGCTTTCTGAGATTAGTTGACATATTTACAGACCTTGTCAAAGAGAAAAAGAAAGCATGAAAGTGGTGGGAGGGGGAAGACAGCTCACTGGTCCCTACTGTAAGAAATTATCATCCAATCCCTGTGTGGTTACTTTTTCTGGTCTCACTTTGTAGAAATATTTCACAGAAAAAGACAATTTCTCCTTGTGCTTCAAGCTGACTCCTGATCCCTCACAACAGATTTACCTGTTTCATCCTGGGAGCAGTGAGATCAGACCTGAGAGCTTGTGTCAACGGCAGCAGTCTCTCTGCCAGCTGCGCCTAAGGGGCAAATAACAAAGTGTTTGCGAGCTTGCACCGGTTTGCTTTCCGCATCTCAAAAACATCCACTCCTGAAAAGCTGACAGTAGCAGCTCTACTAAAGTGTCCCACAGAACAATCAATCTGAATTGTAAATATCCCGTAGAACAGCTTTACTCTCACTGGTATTACCCTCTGTCCCAGAATTCAAACCTAATTTGAGGATCACTTTGAGAAATGAAAATTCAAAAGTGTTTTCAGTGCAAATGTATTGAAAACTGATTTATAAATTACAAACGGTTTTGGCTGCCCTGTGTCTGTGCCTCACAAGCATCACCTCACCTTGCAGAGTCAGGCACTCTGGCTTCAGTGTCTGCATGCTTTGTGAGCATGGGCTACATAAGGTATGCAGAAGGGAAATAGCTGGATGGAAAACCAGGGGAGATAAGCTAAAAATAGCCAAGATGCTCAGGTGTGAGCCCTCTGAGCCTACAGTCCCCTTTCCTTCAGCTAGGATTTGTAACTGATAGCTATCTCCTGCAGTTTGGTACCTAAGCCATGCTAATTTATCACAAAAATTTAATGAATATTTAGGAGTGATGCTTCATTTTGCAAAATTAGAAGGGGCTCTTGCCTACCCCACAAAGCAGGCTTGATTACCTGATTTGAAACTGAGAGTTGATAGTAATCTCCCATTTCTCAGGAAAGTGTCCCAAGTATTAGCTTACTGGGAATTCAGTCTCTCAGAATTTCTCTCATATTAAAACTGTTCCACTTTGTGTAAACAATTAAATATTAATTAAGCTGGGGGAAAAAGAAAGGAGGAGAGATTGACTCTATAGCCTAGTGGTTAGGTCAGTCATGTGGGAAAGTCAGATTCACGTCCTTCTTCATTTAATTATTTATACCAAATGGGATAGTGTCAGCTGGAGGGAGTGAAAGATTTACTTTGGACTGTGCTGTAGCCTAATGGTTACAGCAGGCTCTCAGGAGAGGGACAAACTGAGCTTAAATCTCTTTCTCAGACTGAGACAGGGAGGGTTATGAACTCAGGTCCACAGAAGGTACCTACTCTAACTTCTAGCTATTAAGGTACTGGTGGGGTGGGTGGAAGCTCTTCTACACTTTTTTAGTAATGCTTGATGTTTTGGGATTGTTATGGGGTTACTTTGGCAGATGTCCTTATAGCTAAGATAACCATAGCAATGCTTGGGTTTTGATGTGTGTGTGTGTGTGTTGGGTTTTGTTTGTTTGCTTTTAATGTAGTTGTGGTCTAGGAGGGCTTCTCACCATGATGGGTTTAGTGATTATATGGTAGTTTGACCACTATGTTTTGATCCAGGAATCATGTAAGTGTAGAGAAAAGAGTAAAAATACTTGAGGTTAGCTAATGACAGGCTGGCAAGCAGCAAGTTTGCAAAGCAATGCTTTCCACCCATTGTTGATTTTGTGCTTTACAGCAGAAGTGTAAACTCTAAGAAATGTAAGTTAGAAATTTGTGCAGTTATGGAACTTAAATATTTCCAGATGAGGAAGAGGCAAAAAAGGCCTATAAAGATATACATTTCAGTCTTGGCCACTGAAATTACAGTAATACATTAAACTGTTTGTGACTATAGAATATGAAAAGGTTTTAACTTCCTTCTTGTAATAGAGAGTATTCTAGGCAGCTGTGTCATGAGTCTGAAGTCTGCAGCACCAGGAAGATTTGAAAAAGTATCATCTGAAAGTGATGCTAGCTGAGGTACTTTTGGTAGTACTGGGGGGCAAATTTTCTTGCACTTATACCTAATCAGCTCTAACATTACTTTAAAATCAATTAAAGTTACTGCACTATAGGTCCTGCTTAGAAAGGAACTAGTCTGAATTTGAATTTGTGTAAGAGAAAAATGCTATATGATAATAAGTTGTGCTGACTTTTGACTTCCAAAGTAATCTCTTATCCAGAAAAAAAATTAGTGATTTTTAGTGATGAATGCTTCATTCCATTTCTCAGCACAAGAGATTATATTGTCAGGTCACCTAGCATTGTTGTAGTAATTCATAACCCCAAGAATTTGCGACCTTTACTCATATGACAACTGCTTGTCCTATCTATTTATTTATTTGGTTTTTTTTTTAAGAAAACTAGCATGAGAATTTTTATGCATCAAGTGTTCTGAGAAAAATAACTGTAAGCTGTACTGGCACTCAGGTCTTTTAGGAAGTGGGTGTCCTTGAGATAGCCAGATACTCCTCTGACTTCCAAAAACTTCTTCAAGCTGATTCAATCACTATCCATGACGCCACTCACAATATTTCATGTTTATGTAACCCTTACAACCTGTAAGGTAATCAATGGACAGTTAGACTTTTTTTAATTAAAAAAAAAAGGAAGGTGAGCCTATCAGGCCTACTTTGTATGCTCAAAATTGATGGTGTTGCTTGGGCCAGCACTGTCCACAATTTCCAGCTTTATCTGTCGTGTCTCATTCTGAAGATTAAAGTCATAAGGAGAACAATGAAGTGCACTATTAGCATAGCCAATATTATTATAACATCACTAAATATCACCATATAAATCTATTTTACTGATGTTTTAAAATCATGATCTTATATTTCATTTCAGATACCATGCTTTCACTCCACACCTGTTTGTAGCACACCTGGTTGTATACCATGGTAGAAACTCTTGGAAATAAAACACAACAGAATAGGCCAAGCTTAGTTTAAGAGGTTTAGATTTAAAATGGGTTCATTTAAAAAACAAAAAAATTAAAACAAAACAAGTGAACAAAAAACCCAACCAAAACCACTGAGTAAAACTGAGTTATAAAGAAGTAAATTAAGATGTTTTGCTGTGAGATTGGAGAGAAATGACTGCAGACTCTTTGTCAAGAATTTTGCATGCTGCAAACAGACCTGGACCAGGGAATGATATAGTTTAAAGGAGACCACAATGGCCAATGTGATATCCTTGGAGGAGCATACTGCAACTGAAATAGATTCAGGCAAGGTTTTTGGGAGTCCTCAGCATAGAAAAAGGAATTTCCAAGAGTAGAAAGAAATGGAAATGTTACCTGTCCTTCCTTGAAAATCAAAACACTGCTCTCTCGAAACTACTACTTGCAAGTTTTCTAGTGGCTCCTACTTCATTGGAAAGAATCTAGCCTAATCCTCAAGTTTGAGTAGATCAAATAGACTTAGACATTTTATTATTCTTCTGAATTTACAGATACGGTAAATTATATGTTCTTAGGGATGTGGTTTAGTGACAGTGTTAGGTTAGTGGTTGGACTTGATGATCTTGGGGATCTCTTCCAACCAAAATGATTGTATGATTCTGTATTGTATGTTGGAATTAAAAAAATTGCTAGACACAAGTTTTTTGATAAGTGGAAGACAAAAAGAAGAGCCAATGTTTTTAGATGATCTTTATGCTACCCTGGGAACATGTACTTTGTTATCTTCTTTAGAAGGATACTGGAGAAACTGTATTAGCCTAGCTTTTTAAAAGTAAAGGCTAAACTAGGGAAGAGAGATTTTTCTTTGACCAAAGAAGAAATGTATATTGAGTGTCAAACAACTGCATATCAAAAGTTCTCAGAACTTTGTCTTCACAGAGAAAAAATGAACTGCTGACATCAGGACTACAAGTGCACAAGCTCACAAATCCCACCTTGAGCAAACCCTAGTATGCTACTTTGTATTTCTATAGCATTTTCCTATGCAGGATTACAGAATGTTTTATAAAATTTAATAGTGGAAAAAAAACAGGAATGTATGTAAACTGAAATCAGATGTATTTCAGTTTATCTGTCTTCTCCAAATCCACTAGAAAATCAGTAGCAAAGAAACCAATGAACCATGAAACCAATGAAATCCATGAATGACAATTTCCTATGAACACAGGGAATGATGAATATCAGATATTGTTCACCCTGTGTTCCCCATTTTCTTATGTAGAGAGTAGTTATACTGGAGACAGACTAATGGCCTGATCCAAAGTGCATTCAAAGCAGTCAATCTCCAATTTGCTTGCATGCACTTTGCATCAGGTAGTGACAAGCGTACAGCTATTTTGCAGTAAATCATTCACTTTTTCAAAGCAAGTAGGAATTAATATTCTTTTATCATATCTATGATGTATTCCTTTTCCTATACGGGCATGCATTTCTCCCCAAAAATTTCAGTCTCAGACCCAAAGTTTGGGAAGCTGATAAAAGTGTATATAAAGCTTAGTGTATGCTCCCTGGGAAACATTTTTCAAGATAATGATATTTTATATATTTAATCTTCAGACAAATAAATAATCCTTATTGATAATTACTGACCTCTGCAGACAGTATATGAATGTGAAAAGAATTACTGTCTCCATGCTAGCAGCTGCTTATTTGGTAGAAAGGCTCTCTGGGGAATGAGAACATAACCATCACTTGAAGTAGCACACAGCAAATTGTACAGGTCTTGTAAAAGGATTGGATTCCTCCATTTGCCTGAACAGTCTCCCTCTTTTCCTTACATTTGTGAGGATGTCTATGGCAAAAAGCATAGGTTTTCTCCTAAGCTCACAGCTGCAGTCTTGCCAGATTAGATTTCATACAAGTAGAAGTGATTTGGTGTTCATTAATTGCCCTAGATTCCCAAAACTGTACATGTGTGTTAATACTAATAAAATGAGCTTTTTGCAACCAATCTTTGTTAAAGTGTCAGTAGTAATTAATACCTTTGGAACTGAAGGAGAGTTACAAAAACATATGATGTATACCTACTGGCTTGTAATAGGACATGTATTAAGGCTGTGGTGAAACATTTATCTACAGAAAAGTGAAAAATCAATTAAGTTATTTTAGAAGTAAAGATTTTTTCAAGGTTATTAAGATATATGTAAGCAATCTAACTATTGTTAATAATACATTCTAACAATACATAATGCTGTGTTTATGGTTCTAGCTAGTGAAATATAAACTGGTGTGCAAAAATTTGGCTGAATTGAGATACTGAGTTTCAAGAAGGAAAAAGCTTTTTCTTTTTTATTTTTTTTTTTTACTTTATTTTGAACAGCTACTGGTAGCTTACCAACCTCCCATGCCTTTCAGCTGGGGCATACTGAGGCAGACTGTAAATTCCTGGTTTATCTATATACATGCTTTTCTACAGCATATAAACTTCAGCTCTCTTGATCCACCTCCATTATATCTCTGACTGATCAAATACCCACAGCAGCAGAAAATAGTACACACAGCTTGTTTGCATGTGTATTTGGAGAGCAGTATAGCAAAAATATGTATCTTATGCACCTGAAAAAAGACCCGTGCCTTTCACGGGGGAGCACACGCAACACTGGATATGGTTTCAGAGCTCTAAAATATTGCCTGGTGTTTAATACCAGTCCCTGCTTAATTTGGTAAAGTCAAGGAAACCCTCTCTGAAGTCTCTTCTCTGAAACGATTTGTGTGGCCTTTCTCACGTGAGTAAAGGGACTCAAAACGAATGATATGGCCTTGTAAATATGTGTCTTCAGCTTCACTATAACAGATTCTTTTCTGTTCTCCACATAACAATTCTCTACATAAAGTTTATTTGTCATGGAGTATACCGACCTGGCCTTCTTATAAACATGCCTAATAATTCACAGTGTGTAGGGATTTCTCCTCTCTGCAATCATGAGAGAGAATATACTTGTCCATCCTAAGGATAACGTGGAAACTGTGGTTTTTGATAGCACAGTCAGTCAGGAAAACTAGGAAATCTTTTAATATTGATTGAAATCCTTTAATCTTTAAATATTAAAACAAAAATAATGAAAAAGATATTACTGTGTTTCTCCCTGTAGCTTTTCTGTAGAGTTGACTTTTGCTGTATCACTTTTGCCAGGTGACTTAAAAATGGCCTTGGATTTAGATCTGTGCCTGTCTTATTGAAATGAAGAACTTTAATTTATGTACCATCCAAAAAACCTACAATTTTTTTTAGATAATATAATATTGCTTTGTGTTTAATTTGTACTGTGGTGAATGTTATCCTTTTTAAAGAGACCATTTAGTAGTTCCAGCTCAATGTTTTTGTGGGTTGTGTTTATTGTTCTTTGTTTTTCTTATTACTCAATCATGTTATTTTCTGGTTTGGTCATAAACCAAATTATTTTCAGGTCGCTGAAGGTAATCAAGATGCTCTAAACCAAAAATAAAGTCTGCTAGACTTTTGCCCAATTAAGAGGCTTTTGACCTCAAAGGTGTATGGACTACTGTACACAAAATTACCTGCCAGGAGAGGAGAGTCACCAGCTTCCTCAGGTCCTCAGGACAACACGGTTAACATCTCACTGCTTGCTCTTGAGCCAAAACCTTGAAGGTCAAGGACGGTACTATTGACATGGAGGAAAAGTACAGTCATGGACATCATACAAAGAAAAAGGGTATGCACGTAGAAATAAATTTCAAATGTACAGATAACCTGCCAAGGATCTCTGAGAAAGTTAAGATAGGTATTATCACTTTCACCTGTAGCAGTCAGAATGAAATACTCTCCAACGTCATGAAAATATTGAGAAATAAAGTGATACGCATTAGGCTGAAGATTTTAGTCATCTGAGAGGGGTCAGAACTCCAGGTATTCTTGAGCTAACTAATTTCAGAGACTCTTAAAGCCAAATGCGGATAAAATACCATGTCTAAAATAATCAAATAAATATCTTCTGCTTTAAATCTGTAAACGAATTTATCATTTTTTTTTTCTTCCCCCCCATGTCTTGCTTAGTTAAATGTCAACTGGGGATAAGCCAACATAACTCTGTGCTCCTGTATTTTGGGCACTTAAAATCTGTAAAGAATTTGCTGGATGAGATCAATACAGAACCTAACATAGCAAAGATCAGCTTGACTTGGACATTGATTTGACATAAAACTTCACATTTGACATTCGTTTTTCATGATCTGTCCAGTTTTAAAATTCAGCACTTCGATCCTGTTTAAACTTTGGTTAGAAGTTTCTTTTAAAATCTGTTCCTATCTTTCTCTGTCCTATAATATTTAATGTATTACTTTATTTGGTTGCTTCTGCAATATTTGTGTATATTGTGTATATTAGCAGAATAATCTCACAGCTAGAGTAACTTAAGATTTGATTCTGCAAATACTTTATCTTCACTTTTTATAGCAATCTTAATTTGGTTTCACATTGAACATACATTGCTTTCTTATTAAAATAAGAAAAATTAATTAGCTTGATGCACAATGGGCAAAAACACTTAAAAATGAGAGTCATGGCCAAGCAGCAGAAATGTAGAACTAGGAACTCAGGGCAACTGGTGCCCAGCAGAGTAGACTCATTTTCTGCAGCTGTCTTGGAAAACAGTAGTCAAGAGCATGTCCTCAGCTGATGCTAGCAAGCCTTGTTTGTCTTCTACTAGTAAAATGTTTTTAATGAGCACAAAGCAGTGAATAGAACTTAAATGGCTGTGCAGTTACCTTCTACGTTTGGTTAGCAGTCTTGCATGCTGGATGGGAAGCTGTGGGAAGGAGACTTCATGCACGCAGAGGGCAGCATCACAAGCTGAGACAGTGTTTTGGCTGGTGCTGTAGTTGTGAATAGTAGTATGCTGAGTCGTGACCATCCTCTCTACTGTATCTCTATGACTTCTGTGGCTATTTCAAGAGGAGTGGCTGGGTAGAAACAGCTCTTTGGAGGGAAACATCCATAGTAGGTTTATTTATTTTTTTTTTTTTTCCCAAGAGGTTCACATTGGACTAGCTTTCTCTAATCTGCTCTTTGCACTGATCATCCATTGGCAGTTAAACTGCATTAGCTGAGCTCTCAGAGCACATCTTCCCATCTTGTCTCACCTAAACTGGATACAATTTATGTGCTTCCAGGCCACTCCACAGTGTGAACTGAGTATGGCAAGTTGAGACAGCTGGAAAATTTGTTTTGAGACTCGGAAAGAACAAGAAAATGGTCTTTTAGCAGAGATATCTACTCAGTATCTCTGCTAAATATAGGTATTCACTAGTGAGTACAATTTTTATCTATATTTATGCTATAATTCTGTAGTAACTTCACTGAATTCAGTTACTTCACCTGAAATAATACCAACATCACCACTTTGCTCAGTTTTCAAGTAGATAGATGGTGTAAATCTGTATCTAAGTACTACAAATGTTTTAGTGCAAAACATTTTAAAATTTGTTTTTATAATAAATTTGTATATACTTTAAAAATTATTAACAGGTGCAATAAATGATATTTCATTAATGTAATATTTTTAATATCTCAAAGTTGATTTTGGTCTGAAGGGAGAATTGACACTAAAATTATGGCTGTTGTTCTACCTAAAAATCTGAGATCAAATTTCTCTCACTAGCCTTATGCAGTGACAGATGTTTACATTTATTACTGAAGTACAGTGAAGGAAAAGTGACTTGGAAATTAAATAAGCTTTTAATGTTATTGCCAATACCTTAGGTTTTATTTCGGTTATAAATGAGAAACTGTCAGACAACGTGAGCAAAAACACTTTCACTATGTCTAGGAAAAACATTCACTTCTATTGCTATGCTATATCAGCTTTTTAAAAAGAAATACAGCAAAAAATAATTGATCACCATCATTAAGTGGTCCACCGAAGCACACTGTTTTAACTGATGCAATTAAAGTATTGAAATAAAGGAAAAAAATGTATTCAGATTGTTTCATACTTGGTTGAAAATTACATCATAGTCAAAATTCATGAATTCCATCCGTTTCTGGATTCCACCACAAATTTTCCCACTAGGAATAAGGTGTCCCCCAGAGGATAGATATATTTTTTACCTTTTGTCTGAAAATCTTCTGATATCTGCTGTAAACATTATGTGAAAGGTTTCTTCGAAAACAGCTTTTTTCACATTACAGCTCACTGTTGCAGTAGGCATGAATGTGATCAAATTCCAAACCTAAACATAAGTTTGGAAGCCATTGTAGAAACGGTCATCATAAAACTATTTTGAAGTGCACTGATTTCAAATTTAATATTTACCACTAGTAAAATTTGGAAATCGAGAGCAATATTTGTATGTGATGGTTTGCACCTCTTTGTGTGAGGTTACATCAGTTATTGATTTCTCTGTTATAGCACTCCTTTCTTTTATATACTTGCAAGATAAACAAAGTAAGAAAACATTTTCATTTTCTAAAATATCTAAGTAAACAAGAGCCATATAATTTTTAAAAACTGAACAAAACCAAAACCCATACAATCAAGTAATTTTCAAATGTATCAGAATACTACGTCTCTTCCTGTTAGCATGATGATGAGACAAAATGCTTAGCAAGAATAAAAGCTCAGTTAGACTGTAGTGGCTCTGTTTTTAACAAATACAATGGAAAAGACTTCTCTTGAATTTGGATGTCAGAAAACCAGTCAAGGAAATAGAAGCAGCTTTTTCTATCATGCAAAGCTTCCCAGCAAGCAAATTAACTCAAGTACCTAGTATACACAATTTTTTTCATAGACAGAAATTTGCACATTAAAAGCAAAAGTTTGCCAAATGTTTCCGTGAACAACTCGAAAACAATATTATCAATCATTTGTAACTTGCAGGAACACTTCAAACCTTGGGATTTTTGCCCTGCCAAAGAAATTTTTCACAAAGATGTATTCAGTGATTTAGGGAACTTGCAGTTCCATTAGCTGTTCTGCTGTTATGTTCCCAGGCTCGTCAGTCTGCCACCTTCCACAAATTGCATTTGTGAATTTAAAAACAAAAGCAATTCCTGTTCATTTCTTTTGCTGTCTGGGATACTATTATTAATTGATTATTTGCATTACAGTAGTCAAAACAATAATGAGGTATTTCCCTTCAAAGACTACATGTCATTCAAACCAAATTTAACCCTTATATTTTGAAGCATTTGCACAGACTTTTAACTATTGGAATTTCATGCCTGGGAATATTTGCAACAGTTACATTACAATGCAACTGCATAACCTGGAAATACCAATACAACCGAATAATCTGTTATCTGCTGAAAACAGCTTAATTTTAATATGCTGCAGTTGACTTAAAGGTTAAGCGACCTCTTAAAAGAATGTGAACTTGTGAATTAGGGAGTTCTTATACTCTCAGGTGGCGTTTTATTCACCACCAGAAGTAACTGCTAATGAGCTCCCTAGCTAGCAAAACCTAGATGTAAAATATGTAAAACTTGAAATGTCTAGTGTTTCTGAAAAAAATACTCCGTGAGCTTGGTTTATTAGGTAAATTATAATAGATCAAAGAAGGAAAGGGTAAAACCAGTTGTCAAAAGCTGAGAATGACCAGCCAATTTATTTTCTAATATTATTTCATGGTCTACTCTTACTAAAGTGTTTGGTTAATACAATTTGAAAATAAAAGACTACTTCATCTAAAAAGTGTGTTGGATTAACATAAAGACTACAGTATGATGGCTCAATATGCCAAAGAACAGGCTCATTATGTAGGAACCAATTTTTTTTTTTTTTTTTTTGCTGCTCAGATCAGGCTTAAGCAAAGTGAAGAGTCCTGACACAGAGTATTTAGGCTGAAAAAAAAATCTTATAGAGGCAAAGGGGTTTCTAATAAGAACCACAGAACATGCAGAAGAAAGGTAAATCAGTGGCCAGTGCAAGAGAAAACCTCAAAAGACAAACTGCTTGTACGAACTGTGAGGTCTCACCCCCTACGCAGAGTAAGCACTGCTATTCTGAACACTAAGGCAATAATTATTTTGAGTCTCTGATTTTGCAAAGCACTGGAGGAAGTATATAATTACAAACCTGTTCCATAAAGTGTCTAGGCATGTGCAGAGCTTCTATGGGCTTCAGTGGGACTCAAGCAGTTGGCAGTACAGCACTGAAGGAAAGTCTGTGCTTAAAAGCAGTTGGGTGTTTCAACCCTGTGAAAGGGACCCGTGACAGATTAATTCATGAAGACCTGCATCCTGTGGGAAGGACTCGTGCTGGAGCAGGAAGCAGTCCTCTCCCTGAGGAGGAAGGAGCAGCAGCAGAGACAACATGATGAACCAACCACAAACCCCATTCCCTGTCTCCCTGTGTCACTTGTTGGGATGAGGCAGAGAATCTGGGAGTAAAGTTGAGCCCAGGAAAAAGAGAAGAGTGGGGAAAAGCTGTCCTAAGGTTTGGTTTTATTTCTCATCCTGCTGTGATTTGTTTTGCAATGAATTAAATTAATTTTCCCCAAGTTGGCTCTGTTTTTCCTGTGATGGTAACTGGTGAATGATCTCTCCCTGTCCTTATCTCAACCCATGAGCCTTTTGTTATATTTTCTCTCCCTGTCCAGCTGAGGAGGGGAGTGCTCGGGTGGCATTGGTGGGCACCTGTTATCCAGCCAGGGTCAACCCACCACACTTGTTTAGTTCCTTTCTTACTGTGATGAAGGTTAAATTTTCCCTTGTCCTTTCTTGGGAACTGTGCCTTAATTGCACTGATTATACATTTCACATTGCAGCTCTGGGACCAGAACCCCTTCAGGTGAGTGACATAGTTCCTAAATTAGAATATGTCTCCCTGCCTGTGAAGTAGCAGATCTCAAATCTCTTGTGCAGAGTGATATAGGCAGATGCCAACTAAATCCAACTGCCTGTAATTCAGTGGTTCTGACACTCCTCAGAGAGACAGGGGCATGATTTTGAAACTCTTCAGGTAAAGGCAAGTATAGAAATAGGGTGTTTTGTGTATGAAGATCACTACGTCTACCTCAGACTAATGTTTTAATAGAGGAGAGCTTCAAATGTATTTTCTGAGGTGCTTGCTCCACCTGGAATGCCAGCCACCTCTGAACACCCACAAGTTTAACTTCTATGTTAGCAGTGAGATGCTTAAAAAATGCCTATTTGGGCTTGAGCAATTTTAGAAGTGTAGGAAAACTTCCTGGCAACAATTTTATGCTCCATCACAGTGGCTGAATTTCACCTACACTTGTGCCTCATTTCAGGGGAGAGAGGGATGGTGGTGTTATGGGGATTAGGATACTGCACTCTGGGCTTTGAGTTCCCATATTCTTCCTCAAAGAGCCCATGGATCTGACTCCTGCATCTGACAGATTGCTGGAAGAAACACAAAGCATTAATTTATGTTAACCAGCAGCTCTTACAGCAGTCATAAACGTTGGTTTAGATATAACATATTATGTTGATATATCACTGAGTTCTATAATACGCTCCTTTTATCTGGCACTAATTACAAACTTGTTCTTGCCTCTCAGTGCCAGAGAGATACATACATAGTTTGATGAAAATACAACTCATGGTAGATGGTATAACTTGATACAGAGGACTGGTTGGGAGGTACCAATTATACAGTTTACTTTTATAGATGTGTCAGCGAAGCAGTAGTACATCTTTATAAAATGGCAAGAGAGAATTTGCCAAAGAAATAAGTGAACAAAAAATATTTATTCTCATATGGTCTACCGACAAATAATTCTGATGGGTAGAAGACGGTGAGGAACATAGTTCTGTGTTTTTGTTCTGAATCCTACTGGGTTTTAAAAGATTGTGTTATTATATGAATATCCTAAGGTAGAATCATTTTTACATATGTCAATTTGTTATATATCTATTGAAGAGTATCAGAAAATTAAACAGAGTTTCCTATTAAAAAATTAGAACTAATTTTTGAAATCTTAAGTTGCAGGACTTTTCAGTTACTGCATAGCTTCCCAGTTCATAATCTGTTAGGTTTATATATTAGCAGTTTCTGTTTATTTTGGACAATATACTTCTGCATTCTGAATGTTACTACTGAATGTTTGAAGAATGATAATTGAGCAAAATTGATTAATAAAAGAACTGGGCTGCTTAAGGTATCATCTACCACCCAGTGCAACAATGTGGTGGTTTCATAGTGATATAATTTGGAAATACAAGACACAAAATAGCTTTTGATTGCTGTGAATTAAATGGAACAGTTCATGGGAAATTTTCTTATGCTTACTTTATCTGGCTTCCCAGAAAAGTAACTGTAGATCGCAAATAGTTGGAAACACTTTTAAATTTCCTTGGCTGCTAGTCCCTGACTGTCAATACAGACAAAGTGGCTTTAACTTATTGTTTGCGTAATACAAATGTGAATAAATTTTCGCCACATTTTGTCTCTAGCATTGGTATGGTCTACTTCTATTGCTATATAACTGAGTGGCTTGAATTACTTTATCTATGAATATTCTTCATTTTCCCAAATGTGTACTGATGAGCAATTTGGCTTTCAGGGTGCTCAGTAAACTGATATTATTTGCATATACATTACTCTCTAAGGTCTTCATCTAGGGAGAGCCATCACTTGCATTGAATGCCCACTACTTTAGACAGCACTTTGATTTTTAGTCCTTAATTACACAGCTACTATTTCAAAATGTTTCCACCATTAAAAAATGTTAATAGATAATTGCGAGTAAAAAAAATGCACAGTGACAGACAGTGTAAAGTTAGCGTATTTGTTGGTAAATCTCAGTTTTCAGTAAGTAACAGCTGCGGTTTAATTAAACTGAACTGTTTGCAGGTGTTCACAAGAGAATATTGTATATATATGTATGTACATATACAATTCAGCTAAAAATATTTACCTTTGTGAAAAAATCACAGGCTTCTAACACCGAAGTACCTTTCTCTGTATTCTTGTGATTAATGTTCAGGTTTCTTTCTGATATGTAAGGATGAGATACTATCAGAGAAAAATCCACAAGAAAGCACCATGAAGCAATAAGGGAGGAACACCAGCTGTGCTCATAAATTTAGACAGTTAGTATAGCTGAAATGCATTATCCATCCTAAGACTGGTATTATAGTTAGGTGAGTTTAGTGCATCAGACAATACGAAAGGATTTGATATGTATTAAAGAAGGAAAAGTAAATACAAAAAAAGACTTTTTAAAGATCAGAACAGCTTAAGATGTTGTGTGGATCAATAGTAGTCTTATCACAGGTAAAAGTTCACTAGATAGCATATTGAGCTGCAAGTTCAAAATGTCAATAAGGTGCGTAAAATTTAAAACCGTGACATGTTACAGGATAGTTGTGCTTAACTTTTGGTGCTTGTATTATAAATATTTCTGCTCAGCAGAGGTGTTTGTTGAAGTTGACAAGAAACCACCACCACTAAATCATCTAAGGTTCATTTATTGCGCACAGTCTAATGATCTAGCCCAAAGAGGAATTCTATAAATATACACGTAGCCACAGAGATATATAACTAGGTCAGAATGCTGCTTCAACATCTATTACTAATTAATTAGGTGCAAATAGCAAGAGTACCTCATGACAAAATCTATAATTTCAAAAATCCTGTATTACTGTGGCTGTATCATCAGCACTTGCAAGTGCTCAGTAAAGAATTAATTCTTACAGACTGTACAACACTCCATACAGTATGTGTTCATTTCTGATCCCTAAATGATGTTTCCAGTGTTTAACTGGAGTAAAGCATATGATTAATGCTTGTGGTCATTCTGCAGCAACTCTATTAGACTGCCACAGATTCAACAGAGTTACTCATGAAATATATTATTTTTAGTTTTAGTTTGAAAGGGAGGAGAATCATGTATGTTCATTTTTCTGATGCCTACTTTATTAACACATTTAATTATGTTAAAAGTCCAATGTATTTTTGTTGCTGAAATTAAGCTATGGAAGTGACAAGAACACCTTTTTTTATGCTTTTTATGACTGTTGTGATCTATAATTTCAGTCTGGTTGTTAGTAAACAGACACTTGGATAATAAAATCTTTATTACCCATACAAGAAATGTATTGCATCCTTTGGACCTGTAAATGGACAGTTTTAGGAAGCTGAGTTTTAACCAAGATTATTTTTGAGTGACCTGTCCGTTTTTATGACTGTCAAAATTTTAAAATCATGACCAATCAAACTTACTTTTAGGTGAGTAGCATAGGTCAGACCTATGTTTGATCATATAATAAATGAATATTTATCGAGTACAACACAGATGTTTCTAAACTCCGTTTAATAAGTTGAGACAGTAGAAATTTTTTTTTGTAGTTGTCAGAAACACCTACAGATAAGTATACATACATATATTATTTTTTAAGGAAATATAGATTTTCATATTACAGGCTTGTCCTCTAACCCTTAAATACTAGCAATACACTGTGTTTTAAAGGATTAGTGTATTTGTTGAGAGGCTTGATTTTTAGGTGTATAATTGACAGTAACTTAGTGGCTTCAGCTGGACTCACGGTTATTTTTGGGTCCCATATTTGGAGGCGTCCTTCGTAGATTTTCTGGAAAGTGTAAGAACAAGATGTGACAAACTTTCAAAGTTGTTGTTTTGAGTTCTTTTCCAAGTACTAAAATATGACCACAATATTCAGCAAATACTGCCCAGATGATTTGAATTTTGTTCCACCCATAATGGGCAGAAGAGGTTTTGTGTTTATTAGTAAGTTAATGTCAGCAGTTTTGAGTTTTTGATTGTCAATGAAAATGCGATGTAGGATAATTAAGCAATAATGTAGTGTGCAGAGCACTTTTTAACAGGATAAAGTCATGATGAAGATGAGCAGAGTCAAGGGATTTAATGCTAAAGCAGAAAGCATTTTTCACCTAATTTGCATTAAAAAGGAGTTTACTAAAATGCCAAAATAAATGATGTGAAAAAACAAATGAAAAGGCAACTTTTAAATAAAATTAGTTCATATAAAGTTTAACTACGGATACTATAAGTTTGTATGTATTCCTTATCGTTTGTTTTATTAACTTCTCAAATGCATCATTTCCATCCCCTTCAGTAGGGAATAGCACAGAGAAAGAGCAGGGAATACGCTCAGGGTACAGCCATGACTGTGTAGGAGATAACGTCTACCTTTTAATTCTGAATTAGCATAGAAAACATTTCACTTGGGTCTCTTTTATTTCTGCTTGGTAAAATTAAATCTTTTGAGGCCTCTAACTACCCTGAACTTCCTGGAAAACTGATGTTTCAATTTAAGCTAAGTAAAATGAATTCCATAATAGAAGGTCACATTTCCTAGTGCCATGGCAATGCTAAGAAAACATGTCTTCAGTAGGTGCCAGCTTGGCCAGAAATGCTGGTGTCAGTGGGGAAAGCATTGTGTCCCAGACTGGCTAGTTTTTTCTGTCCAGTCCAGGGTTGGAATTACCACTTTCCAGATATTTTGTACACATTTTCTGTAAAGACAGACGGAAACAAATCTATCTTGCATTAAATAAAGTGGAAACAAATGAGGAGAACAAAATATCAGTGGTCTTAAAATCATATATGTCAGGCCTCCTCAAACTGTGCTGTCAAGGAGTTAATTCAAGTGGCAGAGCCTGGTGTGACTGTGAAGTGTTGCTTGGGCGCTCAGGGCATGCTGCAGCTATGGCGTATGATACAGCAGTTCATCCCTTCCTACCTTGGGTCCAGTCCCTATCCAGATATACAGTTTCTCGGCCAGAACTAAAAGCGATTAATGTACTTGCAAAGTTCCAAAGATATGTAGTTGCATGTATAAGAACAACAAAATATATTTTGTCTTTTACAGGGTAAAATGATAAGAATCCAATCAAAATGTGAAAGTATCTTTAATACACTGAACTAAATAAAGCATGATTTTAGTTTTACAAATTGTTTTAACTATAGAAGCACAGGTCAATGCTTCAAGTTGTCAAAACAATATCATCCACAGCAGTCTGTATCTGATGGCTGAAGACAAGCTTTCTCAAGGTAAATGGAGGGAGGTTGTCTTATCCTGTGTTTTCAGTGCTGTCCCTCCTGATACCCAAAGACAGTGAGGACACTGCAGGAAAAAAGGCAGCAATTATTGCCCCTAAGGCTTACCTGGCAGGGGAATGATGAAATAAAGTGAAACTATAGATGAGTAGGTTTGGAGGAACAAGGAGCAGTAGGAAAGAGAGCTTGAAGGCAGAAATGTTTTTCACATGTAAGAGTAGTGGGATCCCTTCCTTGTGCATGGTCCATTCTGGTTCTTCATTGTTCCTCCTTTGGAAAGACATCCAGGTAGTGCATTAGTTCCCGTTTAGATCAGTCTTATCATTACAAACACACTGAAATGTGACAGATGATTCTGCTATTTGCAACTGCAATAGCTAGAGGCAGCTTAGATTAGTCCTTTTTTTAGTACACAGGGCTAGTCTAAAATGTATTATTTTGATAAAAAACACGATAGAACCAAGGCTGTTTTAGGAGACGAAATGACTTTGTATTGCATCCAGAAAGTTTTTTAAAAGATATAGAATGATCTGGGAAAGTTGCAAAATGATTTAACACCGGCAACATACTGACTTGTATTTGAGGTCTGTTTATCTAGCCAGCTTTCCAGATATCATTTCCTGCATAATTCATCGAACGATAATGAACAATTGTGTTTGTATTTTCAGAGCATTTAGAAAAACAGTTATTTGTAAAAGGTCTTCTACGCATTTGCGTTTATTCTGTCAATCTCTAATTCAAAAGTGTGGCTTTTGAACAAAATTGGGTTCCATGTATTAAGAGTTACTTCTGTTTGCTCATTCAGATTAACTATGTGATCCATCATCCTGTAGCATCTTTTCCAGAGCAGTGTCTTAAGTGATGACTTATTGCCTGTTTGCAAAGGGAAGTGAATGGTAGAGAAAATGTAATTTACTTTTCTGTCTTGGACTGAATTTATTGTTTACTAATTGGAATGTCATATGCAATGAATTACTCAACAAAAAAGACAGTCAAAAGGAATGTCAGTAATGAAAACCAAATAAAATCATTGCATCATTGGTTCAAGTTCAAATAATATTAATTGGGCTAAATATTTACATTTGTGGATGACAGGTTATTATTTTTCAAGTAATCAATGATAATTCTTATTGAAGTTATTTTCTCAGTTGAAAATAGAATTTTTCTAAAGGAAGTGAAGCTCGAAGTTCGTGGATTCATTTAGAGATTCAGTCAAAATGTTATTGTTCATAGAAGACATATTAAAGTATTTTGACTAACGTTATCGTAAGATTCTTGTCTTCTTACTTTCCTTGACTAATTTTCAGCAACCACAGCTTGCATACTTCTTCCACAAGAATGTAGTATGTGTTGGAGTTGTATGCGGTGTATAGGGAGTGAATACATCACGTAGAGCATAATTATGTGAAAAATATATAGAGAGAATAGAATAAATATGTCAATATAACTTCAGGCAATGGCATTCTATGTACTAGAATTTCCTACTGATAGGAGCAAAATAAAAATTTTCCTTTCTTTCCCCCTCCCCCCTGCTTCATCTCCGATTCCTAAATCTCTATATAGTGTTGATTCACTGCTGGAAAAAAAGCGATCTTGTCTTGCAATAAAAGCAATACTGTTATGTAAAAAATGAAACCTATTCCTTTGTTTTCAAATAAAAACACATTACATTGTATAACAATCAGGTTTACCTCTGCACCACAGATTTGATTAAAAACCTAGGAAACTGGCAATCAGCTTTTGCCAAACATACAATTTCAACCAAATAGACTAACGGTAGTTAAATGAACCATATTTTCATTCACTATTGTAAGACTGGAAAACTGTATTGTAGGTCCAATTATCAATGGTTGGCCTGCAAATTGGATATCTAGTTTTGTTCAACATTTTCATTTAGAACCCAGGAGACAGAATAGAGAGCATATTTATTAAATTTGCAAATAGCAGCTACCTAATGGTGTTGACGGGTATTAAAATATATGAGGTTTAAAACTCAAAATGGTGTGGACAATTTGGAAAAATAGTCTGAAAGAAATGAGACAGAAGAGCAATAGGGACAGGTGTAACACTGTGAACTTGGGCAGCAATGGAGAACAATGCATTATGAAAAAATATGCAGAAGAAACCCTGAGGTTTATGATTTATCGCTGGTAGAACTCAGGCACACTGTCATACCATTATCAAAAATTATATCTCATACTTGGGATTTAAAAATAGGAGCAAATGTCACATTAATATGAGTTGGTTTGGGGAGTGGTGGGTAGCTTGTTTGCCCTCTTTTAAAGTAAGTTAGAATTTTTATTTTTCACATAGTTACTCCTCTTTCTGTTGTCTGTTTTCTATGCCTCTTGCCTCTAATTCTTACAGCCTGTTGGAACCAGTCAGAGATTTTAACAGATGATTCTACTGAACCAAACCAAACCAATCAATAAATTTTTCAGCACAGTTCATAACTGGAATGTTACCTGTAGGATGCTGAAGGTAATCCTCCAGCCGTACTCAGGAAAAGGATAGCCTCAGCTGGAGTACTGTGTGGACCAGTTGAAGAAACTGCAGAAGAGAGAAACGAAAAAGGCAGAGTCCTTATAAACAGATGAAATAACTTTCTTAAAGGATGTGCATAATGGCCCTTGGGCATAGGAAAAGCCATTGCACAGAAAAACTGAATAAATGGTTCTACTTCTAGTGAATAAGATGGGAAGTAATGGACTTGAACTGCGGCAAAGTACGTTTAAGTTAGATGTTAGGAAAAACGTCCTAATAGTGAATGTTCTTTTAATTGTTGTACTCAAACAACAAGGCATCTTCCTCACATTGACTCAATCCAAGCTCTAATATTGCAGCATGAAATTAGAGTGGAAAAGCCCTTTCTGATGTCACAAGGTCAATCTCTTAAGAATGGCTTCAAGAACTGTTCTGTCCTAAACATAAGTATGACAAACTAGCCAATAATCACTAATAGCTTAGTTTAATTGAAGTTTTAAAAAACAGTCTACTAATGACAGTGATAGCAAAGACCGAGGTTCAAAAAAATGTTCCAAAAAATCCATTTTAAATACACTTCTCGTTCTCTAGTCTAAGAATAAATTCTGTTAAGATTAGGGATGAGACAGTATAATTATTACATAAAGAAGAAGATAAATTCTAGCCTTCAGTTATAGAATCATAATCAATGTATTAGTGTGCAAATCCCAGTATGCTAAAAAAGCATGGTTTAAAGTACTTTGGGAGTTATTCTAGCTAAAATGTACATGAGAAATGTAAATCATCATTAAAGCATTTATTCCCTACTTCATTAAACACACAGTTTGCTGTTTTTAATTTTAATTTCTCTTTAATAAAATGTAATCATCCTGAAAGATGTTATATTGATATCTGAAGAGAAAGATTTTTGTTTAGCTACAAAACAATTGCAGGACAAGAAGAAAAGTACTTTGCAATGTCTCAATCTGATTTAAGAGATTACCTAGATATTTTCTTCTCTGAGACTGGTAACAAATATGACGGTGCTTCTTGATTTGGATTTATGGATTCTAATCAACAACTACATGGAAAGAAATCAAAGCATTTTATGAAATTTCATGACTTATTGTTTTTGAATTAGATTGTATTCAGAAATGATCTAGGAGAGAAAATTTGGGTGATTTCATTTTAATGGGTTGCAAAATAATTTTAAGTACTTTATTTTTGTACTTTTTTTTTTTTTTTTTAATTTAATATTTCTCCACTGGCAGAAGTGGTAGTCACCATATAATATCCTCTGCACGTTTTTCGGCCTTGTTTTTAGATTTAACACACCAATACGATGAAAGATAGCTAAATAAGTGAAACAGGTTTTGTATTTTTTACTTTATTTCTAACTTCACAGCCTCTTTAGTTCTCATTTTTCTCTCTATCAAAACTTTAACATGCTTGAAACAGGTAGTGATTATAGAAGTAGAAATCAGTCACCAATTGAACTGGGATGTCAAAAAAATATTCACACTGATTGCAGAAAGCCAGTATTAGCAAATAATAGAAAAATACATTTCTCTTTATGTAAGAGAGCTTTTGTTAAGTCTGAATCTAAATTAGTTTTACTAGTGTTAGCTGCAGAGAGTGCTTCAGTGAAATGGAGACTTAGGCATTTTAAAAACAGAGATACTGCATATCATCTAGAGTGGATGGGTACATGAAGGCACATAAATGTTTTTAATAGTGCCTCCATAGGGAAATACCACAGCAAAAAAGTTCGTAACAACTAGAGATAGCAAACAGTAAATTTATTCTTGTTTAAATCAATAAAACCAGACTGTATTATCCCATACAACTAAAAGAACTGTGCTGAACAGACACATAGCTGTAGGACTGGTAATATCTCAAACCTGGTTTCCACACCCACAGCTCATTGCATTAATGTGGACTGCTGATGTTTAAAAGATAGATCAATTTATGAAAAAAACTGAAGTAGAAAAGCTAGATACAATGACGTTGTTCATGTGGGAACTGGGATGAAAGATCAACACGGTAACATCTGTGTCGAGGTCTCACTGTCTAAAATGTGGCTATTAGCACTGAACAAAGAAATTGTGTCCATTCTTATTGTCCAGCTTATCTACAGGATTACCTTGATTGGCAGAAATGCGTGACAATGAAAGTGCCTCAAGATTTTCTGAAGCTTTTTTTTCCTCTTCTTTTGTTGGCAAGAGTTTGATGAATGAGATAAGACATCCAAGCTGAAAATCCTGGTAAAACTACATTTCTAGACACAGTAAACCCAGTTTATTACATACTGTACAAAACTAATCTAACTGGCAGTACAGCATTTATTACTGGAAATATCTTCTGAGGACTTGTGCTCATGAAAAATTTTATTAAAGAAAACTTTGTTGGTAAATATATGCTGAAAACTGGTAATGTGGTATCTGAGAACAAGGCACAATACTAGAATAGTATAAATAAGATTAAGTGGTAGGTCCAAAGGAAAAAGTAGGCAGAGTAATGGATTCTATATAAAACTGAGACATTTGCGTGATGAATTTCTTTTGTAACTACCCAGTGATCTCTCTTTCTAAGAAAAGGACAATCAATGGCCATGAAGAGGAACTAGATCTAATTAATAAAATGACTACTCCATTTCCAGAACATTCACCCTCGGAAAGCAATGCGTTATTGATAATGTGAAATGCGTTTAGGTCTGCTGATCAATTCTCTCCTTTAGATACTTACAAGTGCTTTATGTTCCTTAGGTTAAATTAACTTTGCCCATCCAAATTGAATGAGTTGTTTAATGTGGTTATATATTGCTTTTTGAATGACTATGTTTGTATGCAAATATTCATTGGACTCTATTCCTAAGTGATTATTAGCAAAGGTAGTGTGACTTGAATAATCATATTTTCTTTGAAAAGATTAGTAATCCAGGCAAATACCTAATCCTTTCTTTGAAATAATTGATACTGCTGAAACTATTGACACTTTGTGATGTCACAACCTGTTGTTTAGATAACTCCAGCGTTGAATGTAATTAAAGTGACACATTGCAACTAGAAGAGTTAAAACCAGCAAATTGGGCAGTTTAAAACCATTAGATAGTGTTAGCACTGACTAACAATATTGAAAGCAAACAGAACTTGTAAATCGCCCTCTTTAAAGAAATTCTTCTTAGATTTACAGTCTTCAAAAATCATGTTAAGGAATAATTATACTATTTTATTTATCAGCAGGCTGATGAAAAAAAATTGGTTTGCTTTTCTGTTTTGTTGTGGGGTTCTTTGTTTGTTCATTTTTTGGGTTTTGTGTGTGGTTTTTGGTTTTTTGTTTGTTTGGGTTTTGGTATTTTTTGGTTTTTTTAAGAGGAGAATTGTTTAAATCTAGGAGAAACAAGCTGCTGTGTTGATTAACTGGCTGATCAACTGCACAATCTGCTAATTCATGTTGCACTACATCATTCTTCTATTCACAAAGCAGAATACTATCCAGAGGGTTTGCAGTGTTCCAGGATAGGTTACTTATAACTCCACATATGCCTTCCGTGCATGTCTCTGCTTCCTTATGTAGTGTTACAGTCCTTTATGTTGACAAGCAGTAGCTATGCAACGTTAAATACCATTGCATGAGAGCAGTATGTGGGGTTTGTACAACTTTTTTAAAAGATCAGTTTCTAAGTCCTCTGCATAAATAGAACAAACTTTATCACATGACCACTCAGACTATTTAGAATTTTATAATGCTCTAGTTGTGCTACATTTTTTACAGAGCATGCCACTCAGAACTAGATAAAATACTAAATATTATAAATTATATTTGTATTGGCAACTTTAAAGAACTGAGCTGAATAGATATTATTGTTTCAAAGTTCTTGGTGGTGTAACTGCATAGAACTGCGATCCTCCAAATGGTACGTGCGTCTCAAAGTCTTATCAATATTTATATATATTTATCAAGGATTGGCAACACTAGTGTCTACTGAAAAGTGTTTGATAGTTATAGCAAGGTCTGGCATAATCAAGAATAGATCATATTTTTTTAGCCAGTGAATGATTTATGTCATATTAAATCAGCATGACAATGTCTGGTTACAAAAGGTTTTATTGGGAAATTGTGAAGTAGTGAAATAAGCCTGATGTCCATGGATGGGAGTATTATATAAATTTCCTTCACTTCTTATTACTGAGAGTAGCTTTTATCTCTACATCCTGTTCTCTCTGATGGTCAGATGATATCGTCATACCTGTTTTGAATTACAGAAGCTATCATTGATGGTACACGTGGCATCTTGGGCAAAGTTATAGTAGGACGGGAATTTGTTAATAGGATATAAATAAATTATAGAGTTGGATTACATTATGGTTGTATGAATAACCGGTATTGGATTTAAGCAGTTTAATATAATTCTTTTATTGCAAGTTTAAGTTTTATAAAAGGTCTCTGCAACTACACTGAGCTCCCTACGTATTTGTATTTTGAGCATCAAAATAAATAAATGCACTACCTAAGAGCTATGAGCAAAAGTAGAATATGTGCTAAGAGTAAAAACCTAAATTTTTAAATTCTGTTTTAGAAACAGGTTAATAGAGATTAATAAGTTTCTGGTGTATCAAGACATTTCACCCCAGGAAGACATACTGGTCAACATCTACCAGAAAAGAGAGTATCTCCATTCATGAATCTTTTTGTCATCCCCTGGAGTACTTGTGGATGAATAGTATTTGTATCGGATTGCTTCTGCTCTGAAGGCACCTCTCTCATCGACATCAGGGGCTCATGAGGAGTCTATTTAATGTTGCCACATCTCCTCTGTAGCTCTATAGGCAAGAGTTTCGCCTGAGCTCTGTATCATGAATCAGATGGGGTTTGGGGGTGATGCAGAGTTATTTATTTAACTATGACTGCAACTTAGTTCTGAAAATGGGTTTCGGTGCAAATTATTTCTAATTTAGACTTAACTTATATTCACACAGCCTGACATCCAAACATTAGTAACTGAACCGAAGATGTTATCATTGCTTTAAGCGGTCTATTTGAGTTAATAACAGTCACAAAGGAAAAACATTAATATGTTTTGGATTCCTGATTAACATTGTACAAAATGAGATGTCAATTCTATTATCCACCTTGAGGATCATAGGATAGCAGAGTGATCTTAAGTTTGTTACTGCAGAAAACCAACCATCTATAAAGCCCTGCTTTATTTGTGGTCTGCAGCTGATTGGTTTGTTGGTTGGTTTATAAAGGAGGCTATTTAATTTTCAGATTTAACTATATACACAAATACTGTTAATCAAAGCTTCCCTGTGTATTCAGGCTATGGTCAGAAAAATAGAGCTACCACTTATGATAAGAGATTGAGGAAAAGTTTCTCCCTTGTCCTATAGTGCATACCAGCCAGCAGTGCACAAGTCTGCTTTTCTAATTTGATTGCATTCGACATCAAACCCTGCACTGGCCTAAATGACCAGACCAATGAAGAACAAGGACTCGGTATCTTAAGTATCCATGCAGGGTGAAATAAAGCTAAAGGAATAAAGTTATCCATACAAGACAGTAAATCTAAAACTCCTTAATTGCTAAGAGCTCTCACAACACAGATATTTCTCAGTCCACCCTCCAGGAGATGAACTGCTGCCAAGGTATCCTTAATTAGTTTTTCTGGATCATACAGTTTGCTGCAATATGTGTCCTTGAGCTACTCTGAGGCGATATTAAGATATAATATGCTTTACTGTAAAAGGTATTAGGAAGGTGGTGCTTCTTGCTTGGAATGGAGAGCAATCTTTGTATCTGCAATCCAGGAAATGTATGTGGAACATCTGCAACCTAACAGCTGTTGAATGTCACTTTGGCTAGATCAAGGGCTTAGAATGTGCTTAAGTAATCTACTGCAGCTCTTACTTTTAGAAAGTACATCTGTGCTGACAGTTTTTCCACCAATGTACTCCCATACACGTTAAAATGATAAACAAACTAGCCTAAAATCAAGGTGATAATGGAAGATACTAGACAGCTCAAAGATAATTCAAGTTGAAATGATACTTGCTTAACACTTCAGTATAATTAATGACTTTGGGAGAAAAGTTTCTCTCAAATCCATAAAGCTGTCTTGTTTTATGCCTTATGATGCACCTCACTAATACAGAGTTGTTGAAGTTTTGCCTCTTTGAGCTGTATATAATCTATTGTTTGGTGGCAACAATGAGCATATTACATTTATGTTTTGATGTTTCAAATGTTGTCTTACTGAGGACAATAGACATTCATTTGTCATTCATCATGTAGACCTGAGTAAAATAGTTAGTAAAATTAGTAGGGGGCTTCTGTTGATTTAGTAGTTTTTTATTTTAAGATCATAATAAGCTACATACAGAAATGAAGCCTTCAGATTTCTAATAATTATTTTTCTTCTAATTATTTCAAGTGTAGCTTAGTTGTATGACATACATTGATATTATTTCTTTCCCAACATTTTAAAGTTATTAGAAAGCTATTTACCAATGCAACCATGCAAGAAATGTCATACTCTGATAAACATTGCTAAGCTGTAGTGGGAAACAATATCTTAGCTTAAAAAGAAATGTAATATCAGCTATCAGTACAAGCGATGGAAAAAATGCACAATATATCAAACAAGAAAATTATTTGTGTCACCCAGTGTAAAGACATCACTTAGAAAATGAGGTACCTCTTTTTTTAATAATAACTTTCTCACTCTGATTTGTCTCATGGTCATTCATGCAGACTCACAGAGTCTCTTGTCATATGATAGATGCACCTCATCTTATATATTATATATTGGCAAATGTACTGATAAGATTTTAATTTCTTGAATTAATATTTGTCGCAGATATTTACAGACTATTTTAACTGGAATACTGTGTCAAACTTTAGCAGCAGCCAAGTTTTGAATATTTTCATCACATAGAGCTTAAGAGAATTTACATGCTAAAATATAACCTTTAAGAAATAATTAAGATATTCTCTTCTAAATGATTACTTTTTGTGCACTAAAATTAGAAACTGTTTAGGGATTTTACAGCATGAAAAATATTGAATAAATATTTGATTAAACATTTTGTCTTTTAAAGAAGTAAGAGAAACAAAACAGTTTAAAGCTAAATGAAATCAGTTCATTTTGCATGTGAATTTCTCTGAACAGAAAAAAATGATGGTATAAAAATAAATAAAGAAATCTGTAATTATATTTGAGTTTTTTATGAACCAGAGAGCTCCAATTCAATGATGACTTATTTTAGGTTAGGTTTCAAGAGCTGGAAACCAAAGGAAGTAACAAAGAAGCATTGTCAGTTTGAGACTGAATGAGAATGGAAACAAAAAAAATGCTGATTTTCAGGTATCATTACCAAATTACATAGAAAATATGTGCACTAGAAAATATGCACCCCAGCTAAAAGAAGGCAATGAAATTAAAATGAAGATTGGTAAGAAGGACAGGGAAAAGGGAAAATGAGTTTATGCTAACTATGAGTATGAAAGGTGAGCGCTAGGTCGAGAAATCTGATTGCTGGAATAGATAAAATTTCCAGATTAGTGAATGACAGAAACAGCGCAAACATAAATTAAATCATTTAATACAGTGTTTTACAAAATCCTACACTCAAAATTTGTCTAAACTATCTTGGTTGAAAGATTTGCATGAATTCGAAATGAAGTAAACCAAAAGCTATGACACATTAAGATGATAAAATGGAAGGAATGCTTTGTTTGGAACTAGAAAATATGTGAAGATACCGGTCTTAACAAACTTCTTACTTAATGATCTGGAAGGAGAAATATGCAGTATATAAATGGGTTTTCCATATTATGCTAAATGACATTAAAATGCAAACACCAGTAAGGACAGAGGGAATAATATAAAGGTAGATAATGAAACATTAAACATGTAGGAAAGAAGCCTACAGAAAATAATTAACTTGGGAAGAATATAAGCCACAATATATTTGGAAGAGAAAATATGGTAATTAGAAGGTGAAGAAGAAAAACCTTAGAAAATGTTTACAGCTAAGCACTCACAACTACATGAGAATGTAAACAAAGGATGCATTTGAACAATGGTTCTCTCCAATACAAGTGATAACTCCTCCAGACAGACATATTCATAAGAGGTTATGGTGTCCAGACAATTTTCTAAAGATGTTCTTGTTGTTGTTCTAGCTTTTACTTTCACAGATTATGACTCTGTGCTAAGCAAGAGCATTGTGACTAGCCACAGGATCAGAGACCATAAAATATATATATATATATATTTGGAGTTTTGTATTTTGTTAAGGGTTCTTTCACGCTCTTAATTTGTAGAATTATTTTTTCCTCATTTAATTTCCGCTGGAGATTCTGCTCTATTTATCCTCTTCTCCTCAGGCAACATCTGCTAACCTACTCTTTGCCATGCATTGCTCATGCTTGCTACATCTTTTTTAATGTTTCTTATCTAACGTTATCCATAGTAGTTTCACTGTCCTTTCTTTTTCCAGTTCCTTCACCCTGAACCTCTGAGCGCTTCTCATTCTTCTATCCTGAGAATAACGTTTTTCAATCTGTTGAGAGAACTTAACTCCTTAAAGATGGTTCTTATGTGAAGCCTTTGGACTTTAGGATGGTCCCACAAAATTTACAAGCAGAACAATCGTTTTATTTGAATTTCACAGAGAAAAGACAATAGGGCAAAAAGAAGAAAGTAACTTCTTATTTGTTTGGAAGGAAAACAAAACCTTTGAACTGCAGTGAAGGTAAAATATGCAAAAGTGAATGTTCTAAGATGGAAATTCTCAGCAGAATAATAAAACAAGAAAATGAAGGTCTGCTACCAAGGCAGTCATTCATGGATATTAGGGTCAACAGTGAACTACTTGCAAAAAATGAAGCACTCTGTCAAGTGGGATTGCTGGGCCTGAGAGATTGTTTTTACTTTCCTTGGAAACTGCAGCTGCTTTTCCCATGTAATATGACTCAACTTTCATAACTGCTTTTCAGTTGTATTGTGATTAACTGCTTCTATAAATCACAAGGCTATCTTCCAATGTACAAGTGCTAAACCCAAAATGGTGTGGATAAAGTAGCTTTGCAATCTTGCATTCTAAACCTCAATATACAGACAATATTTGTAACATTTTCAATGGAATTAAAGAATATAATGAAATTACTTAAGCTTGGCCTGGATCTTTGCAGATTATCTGAACTTAATAAAATATAAGTCAAGCAAAGTTTGATTCATATGTCTTTATCATATATTATTTTATGCATGGCTTATTGTATTTGAGGAATTCCTACTTTGTAGGAGTCCTTTCTAACTCCTCAGAGAAAAGAAAGCAGATGGTCATTTCTGTCTGTTTCTTACTTGGTTTTTATTTTATATTTTATGTTGTGTCACATCTTCTTAAAATGGAATTTTTTGTGATTGATTTTCTGTGATTGATCACAGAATAGCTTTTGGTGTTTCAGGGCTAAACCACTGCAAAGTATCTCAATTAATAGCCTGTAGCCTCCTGCCTGAAAATATACCTGAGGCATGTATTAATGGACCAATAAAACATGGCCTGTCATATCTTAATGTTATATTCCCATTCCATGTGAACAAGCCTGCTCCAAGAGTTTGCCACAGGCAATCTGGTATTTCATCTCTGTGTCTGTTTTAATCTCTGATAGATTTTATCCATTTCCTGTCAAATCATGAACACTGGCATTATGAAGTTTTTTTTTTCATGTTCATTAATGCTTTATTTTAGATCTATTTGGTTTTGCACTGTCTTTTAATCCAATTCCTTTAAACATGATCCATTTTTATAGAAATCACACAGTTGCTCTTCACTGTTAACTGGAAAAGGAAAAAATTCAGTTGCTTTATTTCATTGCATTTTTGGCAGATTGCTGATTTAGCTACAGTTCAGGATGTTCTGCAACTCATGAGTTTCAAAGTATAAGTAAAGAAATATTTGCTTGCTAAATTATACAAACTCCTATAATGATGATCCTTCTTAAATGACAAAATTTTGGACGCAACAGAACCCTAAAATATCACAGAAATTCCCATCTATAGATCATGCTAAAGAATGACATTTTAAAGATTGGACTGAATAAATAACAATGGAATGCCCCAAAACATGCTCTGTAATATCCTCCAAATGAAAAAGACTTCAGACACCATTTTTTTCTCCTACTTCTTCTGGTCTGTGAGTCACACAGATCTGGGTGGAAAACATAGGAATGTAATTAATCGCCTCCCAAAAAACATTCTGATAAAGGGTTTCTCTGAGCTGATCTTAACCTATCGATTTATTCATTTATTCATTAGCAGTACCTATTAAAATACTTTATTCACCAGTGCCCATAACCATATACCTTCTGCTTGATAGCTGTTAATTTTAAGACTGGTCAAAGTCTCAACTCTTTGTCTAACAATCCATAAGAAGGTAAACAGACCTGACCCCGAGTAGCAGGGGTTTGTCCCCAAACCAGTCCTCCTGAGTGCCTCAAACTCTTCGAGGCCAGTGTTTTGCCTCCAGCAGGCTCCTCCCTGCATGTTGGGAAGCAGGTAAGTGCTGCATGGTGTTGTGGAGTACAAGTGTGGAGGGGACACCCTGAGCACACGTCACCTGCCTCCTTTACTTCCCCAGACTCCACCTAACAGCAACAATCAGAGTTAATACACTAACCCTGGAGTCAAACTGTCAGATATTCCTATCACCAGCAAAGTAACGGATAATCACATTTTAAGTGTCAGTCTCACAGAGAGCCAAATATTTTCTCATTCTAGTCTCTACCTTTCAGTTTTTCATATTGCAATGAAAACTATTTCCCATAGAATAGCAGTTTTTCCACCCTAGGAATTACTCTGCTTCTATTTGTCTTGGCAAGTGGATAAAAAATACAAATGTGAACTATTTGGTATAAAAAGAAATCTATAAAAATTGCTAGTAATTATTACCTTGACTTCAGTCCAGATCTCCTTATTCACATAAACCTGACATTGCTGCTGTAGCTTGTTTTTCTTCAAGAAAGAACTTAGAAAAACTCACCCACATTGGGCAAGTTCCATGTGATTTAACAAGGCACAAACAATTGTAGATATTTATACTTAGACTGAAACAGTATTGAGAGTTATATTAGTGTCAGAGCAAAATAACTTAACCACAAGACTTGCAAAGTGTATTTGTGGCTGCAGTCCTGTCATGTTCTTTGACCAAAGTGCTCCAGCGCTGTGCAAGGTGAGACTAGGGCTGACTGAGGCACGTGTTCAGTGTCCTCCTTTTTTGTCAGTTCCAGAATAAACCACTACAAGTTGTATGAACATCAGGTGTACTTAAAATTCAAAGTATTGAGTTGAATTTTAAGTCACTGTAATGAACACCTTGTTCTCTTGTTAGGAGGTCTATTTCTTCACCCATCCATTGTTAAATAATTTTTCTATAAATCTGATAATAAATGGTAGTTAGCTGAGAGTCCCTAGCATGTGCAGGCCATTTTTCAGTGATGTTTACAAAAATGCCTGTTGCGCTGTAATAATGTATTTGGCCTGGTAAATATTTATTCAACAAATATTCCCATGATAGTGAACATAAAGATTATCAAAAGGCCCATGACACAAAAGATCATATGACTAAGGTAACTAGTGATTTATGACATTGTTACTTCCCATCACTGAGGAAATGAGGCTTGCAACTGACTAATGTTTCTTTTTATTTTGTTTGCTGGAAGCATTTATAACTTCCTCCTGGGATTTTTCAGAGCTACATTGTATGATATTCCCAAACTATTTTTGCACTATTGTTTGATTTTAATTATAATTGAACAGAAGTAAAATCTTGGGAATACTTCTAATTTGTTTAACTCCTTCCTGCTATGTGTCATTGTTTAACCCCAGCTGGCAACTAGGACCACACAGCCACTCGCTCAGCCCTCACCCCAAGTGGGATGGTCTAGTTAAAGTCTATCCTAATTGATCATTGAAAGGAGTAGGTCTATTTAGAATCTGAGCAATCTCAAGGATAGCTACTCTTTGCTTTTATAACTTTTAAAAACAACAAGCCATACAATGAATTTGAACAATGCTGGGGAGGCTGCCTGGTGCCCAGAAACCTTCAGCATAAGCCAAACAAGCCTCAAGAGGAGAGGAAAAACCAAGATGCTTTCTTTGTGTAGTTTACCCCGTGTCACTCTACCGATGGCACAGAGGGGAGCCTGTGGTCACCCAGACACTATGCAGGAAATTCACTCTCCAGCTGCCGTGTATCTGACAACTCTGGTGTCAGGAGCTCAGGGCTTTGTGCTGCCTCCAGAGCTCCTTGCTGCTCTGCAGCTATCTGTCAGCATTGCCCCAGCGGTGCCTATGCTGATAAGTATATCCTGCACAGATGCCTCTGGGACTACTGAAAAGAAAGAGGAAAGAATTGTGTCTTTTCTCAGAAAATAGGAGATTCAATCTACATTAACTAATGAGCACATTCCCACTGGTATGGGTGGGTGGACTAAATTGCCACACAGGATGATGTGGCACTCCGGTAATGAAAATACATTCCTGAAACTATTTTTGTATCTGTTGATGGTGTGAGAATCTGTTCTGCCTTAATTTATGGATTGTCTGAGTTGGGAATGAAAGTATAATATTTCTTTTGCCATGATTAGCAGCCTCAGAGAACGCTTCAACCAGGGAGAAACACTGCTTTGTTTATGACGTCAATCAAAAGACATACACCCAATGTTGCCTTCCTAGCAGAACTTTCAGTTAGAGTCAGTCGTTTGTTATCTTACATTGATAAAGTTAATGCAGAAAATCAAAGCCAAGCTTATATCACCAGTAAATATTATGATCATATACATCTGCAGAGCACACAAACTCTGTCCTCACTTAACTAGAGCTTTTAGAAAACCTAAACACAGTACCTGATTTATGAACACAGTATGACATGTTTTGTCTATTGATGAAACACACAACATTTATTTCAGTAATAAGCTTAGAATAAATTATTATACCCAAAATTATTTTAGCTGAAGTCATAGTTCTTAATGATATCTAGCTCTTTGACAGCTTTGTTCATATCTTGCAAAGTATTTTATTAAGATGGCTGAAATTATTAGAACCTATCTTATAAACAGGGAAACTGAGCCACTTAGTAAGCTACATCTACTTTCTTTTTACTCAGCCAAGTAGTGATAGTATCAGTTTCTCAGTCCCACATTCCTCCACCTTCATTGGAAATGTGCCTAGACCAGCTCGCTACCAAATGGACCTGTAACATCCCGTGTCCTCCTCCCCAACACTAAAGAGATTTTTGCAATTTAAATATCCTGCCTAAATGTCAGTCTGCATTTCCTTGTGTAAGTTGTCTTAGCATTTTAAAGTATTTTTGAAAAAGTGCTCCTTGTGACCTGCCCTCCCTCTTGGCAAAAGATATGAGCTTTCTCCAGCTATTCACGCAATCCCGGAGTGTCTCTCTGTCCTAGTGGGAGTATTGCCCCACTTGCTGGCTCCCACTGTCTCTGCCAATTGCTCTGAAACATTTTATCCCACTTCAAGAGTATTTCTTAGGATCTCAGAATTTTAAAGTTCTGACATTCACAAATTATTTTTGTTTATTTATTTGTTCATTTGTTTTTTTGTTCTGTTTAGGATTATTTCACTTTTCAACATCCTGTGAACATCCTGTTCTTTGAGATGCACCTGTCAGAGTAATGTTCATGAGAGTTTAATAATCCTTCACTGTCTCTGGTCAGAGAGATACATAGATAGCCCTAACAGACTTCACATACACTGATGTACTCACTAATTCAGCAGTTTTAAAATTCTTTCAAATTTATAAGCTGTACATAGATTCATTGAATGGTGGAAGAAGTATAGTAATGTGCCATGATGCTTTAACTGTTACGATAGACCTTTGATTCATGCATACTTTTAAAGGAAATCTTATCTGGAAACCAAGAGTATCCTACAGAGAATCAATTTACACTCTTAATTTATAAGCCATCTCGGCAATGATCTTGGTAACAGAAAGTTGCGTAACTTTTAGTTTTTGATTAATTATCAATAAAATTACACCTGTATCACAGCAGAATGAGGAAGCAGACAGTGCTTTTGCTGTTTATGAGAGAACGTTTCCAGTAGCAACGAAGATTAATGTCAAGAATGAGATATACTCTTAGCTAATTAAAAGCTCACTGTGATTTGTTGCAAAACAATAACCTTTCTCCTGCTTTTCAGAGTTACTGTCTAAATCTCCAGTGTCTCTATGGATATATAGGTGTAAATTTTAAATGTGGTCAGAAATTTTTCTTCAGACTTTTTTTTTTTTTAATTAAAGCTGGATTTTTACTAAATAATTATTTTAGTTTTGCAAAAAAAAGTCCTTCTTTATACATATTTTAAACTCAAAATATTTAAGCTTGCTAATAGAATCTTGATGCCTTGCCTGGTTTTTGCTAAATTTTGTCCTCTTTCAATTTCCAGGTGGTTTGTCAGTCTCATTTATTGAGAATCATACTGATTTTTTTCAAAGCTGAAAATTTTCTTCTTTGAAGCAGCTGCAGGATGAGATCTTTCCCTTGCTCTGAAAATGTATTTATATTGCAACTTGGCTTGTTAGAAATTGCAAGAATTGTCTACAATATTTGCAGGACATAGGAATACTTTTGTGGTGGTTCAGAATATATTTTAAAAAAACCCTCTTCATTTTCCTTTAGTCCAGCCCTGTTAACTACATCTAAAATACACTTGTCAATGGTCAGTAAAATAGGGACCATATCCATCCTCGTTTAAGAGAAAAACAAAGATTTCTTGATTCAGTGTACTGACTGATGAGTTACTGCATGTAAAAAGGTCACTTATGGAAAAAGAATTCACATTTTGTTATATGCAACCTCCCAAATAATTCATCAGTTCAAACCTCCGTATAAAGATCTATGATGTGGTATAGATCCTGGTAACATGACTAAGTAAGTCACTTATAATCTCTGCTTATTTTATGAAATAATGGACATACCTTGGCACTATCAATGCATATTAAAATAACTTTGTTAAGAAGCTAAAAAGCTCTGTCAGAGTAATGCAATAAGAAGTCATATTCCAAAGCAATACACTATCCATTAATAATATGTTAAATGCAGAACAGAACAACGAAAGTTTTAAATACAAAAGGATTAAAAAGATATTTTTCTTAAAGCAGTAATCAATATCTGCAAGTTTCCAGTCTGTTAAGGTCAGCAGACAGTCTCTGAATAAGTAGATCACTTGCTGTGGTTATAAGTTTTTGGTGGTTTTTTTATTCTATGGAGATTTGAAGGGCTGATTGGTAACCTTTTATTTAATAACTTTGCATCTTTTCACTGTAGTGGAATTTTAAGTGCAATCAAGTTTTCTTTAAGTAAAAAAAGGACCACACCACCTCAATTAATAATATTCCTCTATCAGATAGATTACTTCACTTTGTCTATGCTTCTTCCTCTTGAGTGTAGTTACAAACAGCTACAGCGTCTGAAAGGTAACACATTCTTTGGGGAGCTGACACCAGAAACTGGATTCATTTATAATTGCCTTAGAATTTGTTTTCCCAGTGCTCATTGGGTCACTTTCTCTCACTTTTGGCCTAAGTGGGGCTGATATGAACACAACCTCTACCATACTTACTCTACAGAAGTTCATTAAGTTAAGTTCAGGCAAGAATTATGAGAGCAGGTTCTACACAGCAGAGTACTAGTTTCATAGTAATTGGCCAGATAATTCTGAATCTCAGTGGATTTTCTACAGAAGTTCTACTGAAGCCATATTAACACCAAACGAGTCTATCAGAATTAATGTTCCTGCAATATCAAGGAGTTAAGAATGATTAAGCCACTATTGTTAAATTTTACATGATAAAAAAGGGAAAAAAGAGCCTTAAAGAAGATGTGAGGATTTGCCTCGTCCTTACATCACACATAGTAACATCTCAAGGCTTGTGTGTATGCAATAGTCAGAGTGCAGCTGGTTAGAGGAAATGTGAATTTATAGCATACTTGATAATCAGCAGTAACTCACTGCATGCACAGAGTATAGCTGAAGTTAAGGTTGATTGTTCTATTTTTGAATTAGAATAAGTTACTTCACATGATAGCACTCTCAGAGCCATGATGTATCCTCTGGCAAGTTGAAGAGAAATGTACTGCTCAGTGTGACTAATATGTGCTGATGAAAACCTTTTCCTTTACAGGACTTTTGAAAGAGTAGTCAGCATCCAGTGTGGATCACAAAGCCACAAACTTACATTGTAATAATTCACTTTAAGACAGCCTTGAAATAATGACTAATTCATTTGTCTTCCTCCCAGATTTGAATGGGTACTGAGAACTTAATGAACTTCAGATTTTAGTTTATGAAGACCACATCACTAGAGTGAGGAGTGAATGTAGGTCAGGAAACCAATCTTCTACATTCGAAGTGCATCTTTCATTTTCATCTAGTTGAAATACTAAAATAGGCTGTATTTGAGTTAGGTTTTGAGAGGCCCATGAATGAGTGCACAGGAAAATCTAAGGTACTGTGACTATTTAGGTTCCTGCTGCTGATGTAAATCTGAACATCTACTTCTGCGCTACCATTTAGTTCATGGATCACTGCATAAACCATGATACATAAGGAAGATGTAGGCATTAAACACTAGTCAGAAAAATTAGCTGTGATTTTTTTTTCCCTACAAAATGTGAACGAAAGACATGGACCTAACTGACTAGAGAATATTTGACCCAATTGAATTGTCCCTCAGTAAGCACATATTTTCAGCCCATCAGCCTTCTTCAACAATTAATGTATCTCAACTCATGCTATATTCAAAAATTTTCATCTAAATATGTATTTCTACAATTGTAGAAATATGTGTAATTAAAATAATTACTTCCCTGTGACTATTTCTTATTCCCTATCCTCTTCACGTTTCTCTTTAATCCAGAGAAAAGAATAAATCATACTATAGTCAAACTATAAAACTATGAGTCAGTGCTGGGCTTTCTTTAATCAAACCTGAATGCATTATCTCCCTATTGAATCTTGCCTACTTTCTGTTGATAAATTGTCTCTATGACTGTCTCAGAGATACATGAGAGAGTCAATTTTAGAAATTCTGGCCCATTGATTGTCCATCATCAATCATTCCAGCTATAGAGTTTGGAATAGATATTAAAAATGTTTGATATTTTATGCATTTTGACAGTATTGTTAGCAAAACAATAGTCACCTGCAAGCTAGAAAAAGCCTGGCATCTCTGTTATATTCAAGTAAGAGAAATAACTTGACTGCAAATCCAAATTATCTATATTTCATACTAAAATAAAGTGTTTCAGTATGGCATCAAAACTCCCTTGTTTAAACTCAAAATCTGTGTAAATATCCACCTGCAAAAAACACTTGTCTTAGCCAGGGGAAAAATCATAGACAAACAAACAAACAAACCAAAACGAAAACCGAAACAAAAAAAAAAAAAAAAAAAAAAAAAAAAAAAAAAAAAAAAAAAAAAAAAAAGGAACTGAAATAGCTGGAATAAAAATTAATAGGGAAAATTTCTGAGGAATGTAAGATACATCAGGCTGGTCTCCTCAAGGCCATAAGCATCATGAGAAACAAAAGACATTATAAAGATAAACAGCAGAGGTTGACTTAAGAATCATCGAAATAACATAAGGTTAAACAAAAAGAATTACAAAGGCTGTGAAGGACAGGCCACCAGCAGTGATAAATCCCTCCCTTCCAAATAGAGTGAAGGAACGTACCTGATGAAAATAATCAGCTTGGTTGCCAAAAATCCACTTTAATTATCGAGAATTCAGCTACTGTTGCTGCATTACGGTGACGGATGGTGGAATCATCTAATTCATTTGTTTTCACTTTGCTGCCTGAATATGCTGTAAGTCTTATTAAAATCAGAATTAAGCAGTGGCAAGAAAGGTTATCTGCCCATTTCATCCTGGCAGTTTTACTCCAGAGATCTTTCTGGAGGCAGAAACTCTGCCTCACCTGAGAGCTACTAAGTCTGTTCAAATAGAAGAAACTTCTGGAAAGTGTGTGGACAACAGCCAGGAAATACTGGTCAGGAAAATACTTTTCTTGAAGACCCACGGGAGACTCTGTGGAGTTTAATGCCTGTAAGCCACTGGATAAGAAGCAAAAAAAAAACCCACACCAAAGAAAATAAGATTATGGAAGAGGGTCATCTGCTTCTAGAACTCTAATATTTTTTCACCCAAGAGATTTCTGTTCTATCTTCCTTCTTGCATGTTTGTATCTAGAAAAAAATGGAGAAACTTTACTCCAAATTCTAGCCAAAAATCACAAAAAGGTTGATTTGGAACAGCTAGCATCCATCTGCCACAATGAGACTTGTCATAAAGGTCAATGAAGCACTGCAATATTACGTAATTATGTAGTTAGTGGCTTTTCGTACTTCCATCACAGTCAAAAATACAAATGTTTCATGGTGGAAAGCAGTGAATATCTAGTAATTTTTACTAATGTTAGAGAGATGGCGGTAGAATCACAAAGTTGCCTCCTCTCTCTTCTTTCTCCAAACCATGGAGAAAGAACACTGTCTCTGGATCTTCATGCTCACCAGATGTCCTTACCAGAAGTCAGTATACCTCTCATTTGAGCTGAGTCCTTACAAAATATGCATGAGCTACTTTACTTTTTAATTTTTTTTTTTAATTTTAAACTTTTTAAATTATATATCTTTCTTTCACAGAATCACAGAATGGTTAGGGTTGAGAGGGCCTTCTGGAGATCATCTAGTCCAACCCATCTGCTAAAGCAGGTTCACCTAGAATAGATGGCACAGGAATGCATCCAGGTGGGGCTTGAATGACTCTAGAGAAAGAGACTCCAAGTACCTTGTACCTTACAATATAGATTATTAAACTTCTCCACATCAAACTGCGCTAAATTACATCACACTCAGGCTAAATATTGGTCAGCATGATTGATTATGCTTTATGCAAGCTGAAAGCTATAACTGCATCTTACAAGCAACAATAAAGAGAATACTGCAGGCAGCAATTGCATCTTCCCAAAGCAAACACTTTGTCCTTGCTGTGATAGCATCTGACGGAAACCTCTTGCCATTTTTTTCCTTGCTATGTATAACCAACATAATCAAGGGGTTTTTTTCTGACTTTCTCCCATTTATTTGTATCTCTAATGTAAAAGACATTGAAACACAGAAGAAACACATGCTAGAATTAAAACACTCATAACAAAGCATCATTCAAAAGACCTGGTAGCAGAGTAATATAAGGAGATATTACTGATATATCCTTATTCTTCTTGCTGTTCCTACAAGCTGGCTCTTAGCTATGGGCCATTAATTTCCTTGAATATAGTTAGATATGAAATATTCAGCTCTCCAGCATCTGCATTGAGGAGTTGGCAATCTTTGGTGAAAGTGATGCTATGTGTCCTTTGAGCTGTCTGACACTCTCCTCTCCACAGACCAGCCAAGCTGCCACAGGTCACTGTCAGATGGCCTGTGCCATACAATAACCTTGTAGTTAATACTGCTTTTTGTATCTGAGCTTCCAAGCAAGAATTTGCAAATAGAGGTTCCCTCCATTACAAATGGTATAGTCAGAAAGCCTTCTTTAGGGCTGGGGGGAAGGAGGAAAGAGTCAGATACTAAATGTGTCTGCCTGCTGTTTTGTACGGCACACCTCTCTTTCAGTTCTGCATGCTGATATGTATATGTGCTGCAAGTTCCAAAACTGCAAAAATAAAAGCGAATACTTTTTTGTCATCTGCTTTACTTACAATATTAGCAACTTTTCTTCCCAGGCCTTTCATTTTCCTCTTTAAAAGACACTCATACATATATCAATAGATTTCTTTGTGACTCTAACTAACCGAGTTATATATTTTTTTCAACGCTAGTAGGTGTTGAAGAATTTGAATTGAAATTTGAAGGTTCCTGGCTCCCACGCCAGCAGGAGATGAGGTTTAATTGCTTGGAAATACATTTTCACAGCTGATACTGGGGAACAGAAAAAGTCTGTATGTCAAGAGCCTCTAAACTAATCATTTAGCCATAACATGCACCACCCCATACCTGGGGACAATGTAACTGTTAACAGCTTCAAGCTGTTGAAAAAATACACCAACGAGAAAGTTTCCTCTATTTTTCTAATGCTATTCTTCACCCTGAATAAACTAATAGAAGAGAAACACGTCTTATTTTCAGTTCTGTCAGTTCAAATGAAAACAATTGTGTGTTCACCTACGTTTAGCATTAGAATTTATTAGATCTGAGACTGTTCATTAAGGTAACAATTTTGAAGTTGCTCAGTTGTTAATACACTGCCTGTATAAACTCAGGCACTGCCTGTTACCTCTGGTTATACTCTGGAGGCTGAGATTTGGTTTCCAGCACTGCAGATCAGGTCAAGAATTGCAATAACAATTAGCCATTAGTTGCTAGATCTTAATTTACTATAATATAAGGTCATTTCTTGTGAGCATTTTCTCCCTGGAAAGGAAGAAGAAACATAGAAAACTGTCAAGCTTTTGAAAATTAGAGTATGGAAAAGCTGGGTATGGCTTCTGAGAAGATAACAGGGATAAAGCTTTATATTTCTTTTTGAGCTTACTGTTTTACCATGGGGCAGGATCTGCATATATCGACCATGTCTGGTATAATAACAGTTAGTCTTTCTCTTTTTCAAATCTCAGTGAAATGCAAAATCTATCTAATCTCACCAAGTATCAAATAGATTGTTCCTGACTTGATGCAGGCATGTGAGAGAGACACTGAGAAACTTCCCTTGTGCAACGTCCTACTTCGTGCTGCTATAATTATTCCTTTCCTATCACTCATATGAAGGACAGAGCAGAGGCACAGGTCTGCCTTTTCCAGTGTAATTCACTAACTAACCTTTTGCACCCACCAGCAGAGAAAGCAGCAGCATTAACGCTGTAGAGGGGCACTGAAGAGCGTTGGTAAGAGCAGGAGCTGCGGCAACCAGGGGACCCCAGCTTCCATGCTCTGCTGATGAGAGCTGTGAAGTAGACACAGGAATAAATGACGGTCATGTAGAGGTGCGCTCTCCTGCCATGCAGAGAACCCCATAACCACTCCCTGACACCAAATGGTTGTCGGTCCTCTGCAGTCCCAGCTGGGCTTGAGTTTTGCTGCTCTGCAAAAGGAGCAGAGCTGTGAGGCACTTGGGCTACATAGCAAGATTTTGCTTCCTGCTCTCCAGAATAAATATTTTATTTTAAATCTGTAAGTGCCTATAAAACACGTAAGGATGAGATATGACTGAGGTGTTGTTGGTTAAATTTCTAATTCACGTTGTTAAAAGAACAAGGATGATATAAATGACCATTTAACTCACCTCCAGGTATCACTCGAGAGAATCAACTTGGCAATGTTCCCTTAAAATAAACTAAAAATAAATTAAAAAGTGGAATTGCTATTGCATTTCATAAGGAATCAGCTATTTCTCTATGAACTGATCAAAGGCGTAGAAATAAAAGAGTGGTGTAAGTTAGTTTTATTAAGGAAGATAATCAATGATAAAGGAAGTGGAAAGACATGACAGGTGAAAGAGGAGATAGCATTTCAGATCGGATCCTTATTTTTAATGGGCGGTAGCGGCTGAAAAAGAGATTATAAGGGAAGCTTCAAAACATGGAGTATATTGTGAATTCGTCTAATCTAAAAAGAGTATTTGTAATTAATATAAACGGAGGAAGGATCTCATGCCTGTTGGTAACCTGACTAACAATGAATTGACAGATAGTTAACTATAGAAAGGTCAAAGGACAGGGCTTTTAATCTATAGGCTGATGATCCCTTGGGGACTGTGTGGTGTGGTAAAGAATTTGGTATGCTTGATGCCATTATATGCGTGATCAGCCTGTCAAAGTCCATTAGCACTCACTTTTCCTTCAAATAAGCATTAAGCTAGCTTTTGATATGATTTTTTCAAAGCAGATTTCTTATTATTCTTAGTAATCCCTTATAAGCATGAAACATTTCATTCCTTATATGATGAAAAGTGTTTTTTCAGGAATTGGTAAAATGCATGTTATATTCTTCAATTAGGTCTATTTAACACATTGAATATATTTCTGATAGACTTCAAGTTAAATTGAAGACTTTACAGAGAAAAAATAGTCTAATTGAAAGTGCATCTTAATGTGTGGGGAACAGTGTTACCTTTTCTATGTTCTTTGTTTCTAGCACGACAAAGACCAAAACAAATCTGACTACTTTATTTAAAAGAAAATCAGAAATGTTTTTAGTGTTATTTCATTGCTTTCAGACCCAAAGTGTCTAAGCCTAACATTTCTCTGAATGTTTTATGAGATGTTCTTTGACTCTCTAGATAGCTGTAAGGGAGAAAAACTTCATTTGTTTTTAACTTTTTTTCATTGTAGTTTCAAAACCACTTCTTTTAATGACCTTGAAAGTAAAGAAACTTGTAGAGGGTTTTTTTGCTATACAACATTCATTAGTAAGTAATGCATAAAGAATGTTAATACTATGCAGTTGAAATATATGAAATATATGAAGAACTGTATTTTGTCTTTATGCTAAAAACCAAGATGTGTAAATTAAATGACAAGAAATTGTGGCACATATACCTAGAATATTCTGAAAGCTTGTGTTACAGTTAAGGTCAGTTAGGAAGATGTGATAAAAGTAAAATGAAAACAAATTTCTCCACAGATAATAATATATTTATAGCAGTTACATAATGCTGAATTTAAGCATGATTTAAATCTCCTAAGTAAAAAGCTATTACATGCAGCTTTGAATCTGTCTTCTGTCAGCTTCAGAACAAGCATCCTACCATACATTTCCATCCCATATGTCAACCTTTAAAAGTAGGTTTGGAAAATAGAAAGAAATGTTTTGATGTTCACTGTCATAGCTTTGGCTGTTTATAAAAAAATAAAATCAATGTCTCCCAATATGTAATAAATCTTGACTTTCCCTCCCCATAGATTACATCTGTATCTTCAGAAAGGCTCAGTCAGTCTGGTTCATTTGATGGGCAGATGCATGTCATGCAATACTTGATGAGAAACTTGCGAGCATACTTTGGCCATGTCTACTTCGAGCTGTCAGATAGATATCTCTTGGGTATTTTTCCTTTTGCTGTGCATCAGAGCAAAATAATATTTTATTGTTGGTCATAATTAATAATTCATTGAAATGCACCAAATGAACATACAAAAAAAGAATGTGGATATAAATCTTATTAGGTCCCTGGATAAAGTCACAGAATACTTTTGCATTTTGAATTTCCAGGCATATATTATATCATCCAATATTGGAACAAGCTGAGAAATGTAATATAAAAATTTGATAAATTGCTTTCTGACTGTAAATGAGAAAACAGACTTGTAAAATGTGAAATGAACCATCCTGGCAAAGTAGAATTTGAGCTTAGAGTGTAAACACTTGAGTTAATGGCTAGGGTATCTCTGAGTCTCAGAAGCTGCGGTACACAGGGAGGGTGAAAGTGAGGTTATGGAAGCTCTTCAATATTTTACTTTGAACATCCTTACAGGCCTTAATTAGACAGATTACCTGTTATGCATGGTGCAGTGTGCTGAACACTTTTAAACTGGCTTGTCCTCAAGGCAAATGGAAGGCAAAGTCAAAAAGAATTACACTCTACACAAATAACAATGAACATGCTATTAATGGCTATGGTAAAAAAATGAAACCTTCCCAGCCCATACACTATTTAATTTTTAACTTCATCTAGTACAAAAGAGTTCGTTAAATATTTACTGACCATTTGAATTTACGTACCTAACCTGTCCACCTCTTCAATGCCTCAATCTGTGTGAAATCATAACATTTAATGCCATAATTACCTGAATTTTTCTGATTTATGTTGCTTTGTGTCTAAGACAATGTGACAATATAATATAAACTTTTCTGAGATGAAAATTAATAAATGCTTTCTTTATTTTTGTTCCACTGAAGAGAAAAGTGGATTATTTTGAAATCTCAGTTCAATTCCATACCTATAGTAGAAAGTACAGAGGAACTGTAAGTATGTTTACTGATAGTTCCAGGATACAAGTGTTAACTCGCTGGATATATGCTGAATTCCTGAATCTATTTAATCGGTTTATTCAGCCAGCCACCTACAGGGAAGGTCACCATGTCAAACAATCCTGAATGGTATTTTGTGTGAATTGGGAACAGAACTTTTTAAAGACCAGAGGTTTAGGAACATAAACCAGATGTGCTCATTTGAAATAGTCTGCTTATTAAAAAAAGGTCAAATGCTTAGATCTTTTTTAAATCTTACTGTCAGACACACTCCATAGAACTAAGAATTTTACTGTTCTGAATGGTATGCATTTCACCAACTCCTTAGATGAAATACGTCCTCTGATCTTTGCCATAAATGCATCACTTCCCTATTTATAGTCTAATATTGCATCTAAGAATTTTACTAATTCAGTCAGATGAATAGTCTTCAAGGTAATGAGCTTTCTCTTCTTTTTTTTAATTTTTATAGTTCAGAATTACTGCAAGTAACTAATTCATACATTGGTTTAGAAATAATAATTTGTAAATAATTTGCAAAGCGTAAATCTAGATAACGATGTGGTTAGTGTGAAGATGTTCCTTGTTTTTGGAGGAGGGTTCTCTCCAGATATACATGTCTAAAGATTGATCTCTTGTCCCTAAGAGTCAAATAAAATATCATTTAATTATTAATGCAATTTAACTCCATTCGTCTGCCTGCTGAAGTACTTTTCTGGACTGCCTATGTTGACTGGCAGGATCTTATTTATTGCTATGCTCAAATCTGTGAATAGGAATTTTTAAGACCTTTCAAGAAGAAAAATATCAAAGTGTGAATCGACCAAGCTGCAAAATGTATGGGGGAAGGAGTCAAAACTTTTTGCAACTTCCAGCCATGATCCTGAATATTAAACTGAGCTCTATCTGTTCTGCTTACACAACTGGTCAGCTGAATGCTCAGCAGTATCTCAGATCAGTGGAGGCTGACAGCATCCCTTCTCCTCCCTTTCTCAGCCCCAACCTTCTTGTCTGAGCCCCTCAGAGGAACAAAAGCAGAAAAAAAGAAAAATAAATACCTGATATAGCAATCAAAAGTTACAGCAAAACAGAGAAAATGAAACACCTGGCTTTGATAACATACAGCAAAGGATGTATAACTCATTGGTTGCCACTAAATGTCTGTAGTTCTGCTTTCAGTCGTATGGGTTATATAGCTGTGGACGATTTTCTTATTTCAACTACTTCATGTTCTTAAAAGTGATAGGACCCCTGGAGTTGTAATGAGCAAACGTAAATCCACCAGCTGGAGATGGTGTTTTGCCTTCTGCTTGATCTGCGTTACTCACTGACCCTCACCAATACTGAGTAACTACACAGAGCAAGGACAACCTCAGTCAGATAATGGGCTGCTACAAAAACAGACACCCCCCACCTCCAAAAAAAAAAAAAAGAAAGAAAAAAAAACCCCAACAAAACAAAGTCAAAACCACCATAATTGAGAATAATTTTGCTTAGGTTATATTCAGAAGGTTTGTTCTATTGTGCATTTGAATAACATTTTTGCAGCGTGTTCTTTATTCATAGTGAACTGCAGATGACTTTCCATTTCTAGGTCAGAAACATTATTCACCCTTCAATGTACATCTCCATTTTTTTAAATACTTGAATGAAATTCTGGGCTGTACCTATCTAAATTTACATAGAAAAAAAGCCTAAGTACTGGTACATATTCAGTAAATGTTTTCCTGCAAAGGATTATCATAATTTTTTTTTTCTCTTAAGGGCACTGCGACTTCTTCTTTATCTTTTGAAAGGTTAAATAAGTGTTTTGGAAACATTTTTCTTTCTAATACAAGATTTGAGTAGAATATATCTAGCATAAGCCATTTCCCAAAAGAATCTTCCTTGAATTCAGAGTATTATTTCTGAGAACGAGAATCAAAAAATTTGTCCTATTTGTTAAACTTAGAGCTTTCTTCTAAATTGCCCCCAAAGAAGACAAACTTTAAACAAATTTGTTTACTGATTCTATATTTTTATGGACATTTCATAGACCATAAGTACAACAATATTTGAGAAAAAAAATAAAATTCTTCCTACCAGCATTAATAGTTTTTATAGATACATGTATACTTTCAAGATTAAAAATATCACAAATAAATAAGGTATATAGTCCAAGAAGCTACTTCTAGCAGTATTTGTCTCTATTATTAATGTTATTATTATTTCTGAAACAGTAGATAGTTTAACTGACCTAGTTTCTTCTTTAGATACTTTATTGATCTAGCATATTTATGTTAAACAATCTTATACTCCTAATGATAAAGCTTAGAAACTTTTTATTTCTTTTAACCAGTTTTATTAGTTAGAACCGTGCACACGTGACTCGTGAGTTTTAAAGGTTGAATGCATGGAATTTTCTTTAAGTGTGCAAATGATTAATTGTTTCATTATTACAGCAGTTCATTCTTCTATCTAAGGGTTAAACATAAGGAATATTTAAGGTCAAATATTCTACTGAATATTTAGGAGAGTTCATTATTTTAAATTACATTCTTCGTATTTGATTTTTTTTTGTATCTGTGGAGTTAATAGTAAATGAGAGGCCTTCTTGGAAAGGCCTGTTCAAAAACAGTTAACAGAAAAAAATACATGATTTATCAAAATTTTGGGGCTGCAATAGCTATAGTAATTGCAAACAGTAAAGTATTTCTGTTCCTTTTCACATGTCCACGTCAGTATTTCCTGGTTTTTTCCACAACAGACACTATATTTTAGTTTTATTCCAACCCAATTAAAGTAGCGATATCAAAATTCATCATAGTATATGAGACTGTGTGGATGACACATTCAATTAATGGAAGGTCACGAGAAAGTGTAAATAAATACATTAAATTAGAACATACATCTTTAGTTTATTCTGTCATTATTTGCTTCATTGTTTCCAAAAGCCTGTTTTGGTTCTCAGTCAAGAGAAAAGGTAATTGTCTTGGTCTGCAAAAGAGAGGTTATACTAGGATGAGGCTTAAGAAGAGATCCGATGGAACATTGCTATTATATGAATATATAAGGGGACAAGGCTTAAACACCCAGAGCAGTTCAGTGATGAACTGTGACTAGACAATATGAAAAGTCCCAAAGGAAAATTCAAAAGTATGTGAAGCGAAGTGAGATATTAGAGGGTATGCTGGAAAGCTGAGAGAAGCTGGATTCTGCAGACCCATCCCAGTTATATCTGCTCTTCTGTGAGAAGCACCCTGCAAATGCAAAAGAAAATGCTGCCATAGCTTGGACTTTCTGACAACTCCACCTTAGCAGTGAAGATATAAACTGCTGTTTCATGCTCTCTGACCCAAGAAACCTAATTATATCTTTTTCTTGGTTAAATTGGTATCAAATCAAGCTTCTTCACATTCTTCAGTATTGCTTCTGAATCTGTGCTTCATTCTTGTTCTTGGATAAGAAAAGTTGACCTTACTGATACAAATTTGGAATAACCCCAGTGAAGGTCAGAAATACCTGGAATAACATCCTTTCTAATATAATTTAATTGGTCTTGGTTGTTCAGAGATTTCTACCAGTAGAGTGCTGGCCTCACTGGGTCAAGGTCTCAACCTGAATCTTTGGCAAAATGCTCAATGTCTTGCCCAGAACAGGGGTTTTGCTATGTAGTCTGAGGGATGCTGCTGTCTTTGAACACGTTACATGTATAAAATATCTTTTTAAAAAACAATTTCAATCATTTTCTGTAATTGTGTTCTTCAATTTTTTTGGTCATTATTTAATAAGCTCTTAGAATTTAATCATGGTAATGATTTGTGAGAGAGCAGAGCATTGCAGTCCAGCATTTCATTGTAGTAGGTACTGTGCAAATGGGGAAAAGGTGTGTCTACCCAAAATAATGTTATTCTTTTCTACTTTCTCTGACAAAATGTTTTAGATTGTTCACAGTTATCTGGCACCTGTGCAGTTCAATACTGCTTCCAATTACAGCAAAGTAAACGTATGCTGTAAAAACCTCTCCTGCTTTATATTCTGTGCCTCACCTAACAATCCTCTGCCCTGTTTGCCTTTTATACTGCTGTTATGCTCTGGCCTGATGGTTTCAATGATTTTCCTCTTCCTGATCATTGTGCTGGATGATTGTTCTATTAAACTGAGAGTCCCTAGATTGGTTCCTTGCTTCACACCTGATTATTTTATATTTATCTCATGCTTATACAAACTTATCTGAACCTCTCTGGCTTAAAAAAATACTGAGATTCACAAATAAGGAAGCTGAGAAGCTTTTTGGTTAGTGATTTATGAGTTACAACAGGGCCCTTGAGGAGTTTTAGAGAATTTTGTTGACAGCAAAAAAGACATTCCCTCAGTCAGCGCGCTCCTTGCTGGATTCAGACACACTCCCAGTTCTCTGTCTCATCAACTTTGGAAAAACATTAGGTTTTGCATGAAGAGAATACGTATTGTGGAGCTGCTGTGTTTTCAACAACATACTGGCAAAGGCAGTTCTATACTTTTTTTTTTTTTTCTGATTGAGCTCAGAAGTGTGAAGTAAAACACTTTCAGATAGCTCTCATATAAAGCAAAAGTGCTTCTACAAAAGCATAGTTTTGAAAGTTCTGGTTGTTAATTTACCTGAGTGTTTTCATGACCTTTTTGGATATATGAGACACTTTTAATATTAGGTTATTTCTGAAGTTATTACAGGCCATATAATCTGCTGGACTCCATGGTTTTTATTTGTTTTTAGCTGAATTGTTCCATCCATTTTTATTTCTTGAGACTATTACTAGTATTACATTCTAAAAACATGGAAAGTATGAATGTTACCAACTCCTAGGACACCGTGTGTTTTTTTGCATTGGATATAGTTACTTGTTCAGCTGAACCAGAACCCGGAAAGGTCAAAGAAAAAGTATATACAAAATTGAATCTGCCATCCGAGAAGGGAAACTCCCAATTCCACTCCCCAAAGCACTACTGATGAAAAGAATATATTTTACTTAAGTGTTGTTTAACACACGTGTTAAATGCTTTGTGCTACATTACCTTCTAGTAGTCAAACTTACTTCCTCGCTTTGTCAGTTTATAAAATACGTCATCCTTGAGTTGTTTTTTGAAGTTTACTCCTCCAATACATTTATTTCAATAATTAATGGAGTAATAAAGTAAGCTTAGAGTATGTGCCCACTAAAAGCATGAGAAAATATTAACAGGAGCTATTTTCATTTTAATAATATAATGTAACCAATTTTAAAAATATAAATTCAGCATTTAAAATCTTTTTCTTTTTCTGTGTATTTTCTTTCAAATTGAGGTTAGTTATTTTAATCACCATTGTAACGTACTGAAGAACACACTTCATAAAATGTCCTTTGTGCACTAATATAAATCGTGTTCAAACTAAGGTTTTGTAAACTGTGAATCACTGGTTTGGATTAATCTTTTAAGTAATCATTAAAATATTTTATTTAGGAGTGATTTAGTCTTCACTGATTTCTCTTATAAATCAAGTTTCCTGTTAAACAGAGCTTAGAGGGTTCATATCCTGAGAGGCAACAAGGGAAAAACTTGCAAAGAATATCCCAACAGACATCAGAAACACTTGTAATTAGGAGAGAATTAAAGAGGGAAATAAACTGCAGCAAAGACGGATTGTTGTTTTCCTGGTTTGGCTTGGTCTGTTTTTCTTTCTAGCAAGATGCTCCTTTGGAGCCCTGCTGTTGCCAAGGTCCTCAGTATTTTGCTGTGGAGATTTATTACCATTGAAACACCGTCTCTGCATCTTTGTGGCAAGAAATTATGTTCCATTATATTTGGGGTTTTAGGATTTTATTCTGCCCAGCAGTGCAGAACATGCAAATGGTTCTTCTATTGACTTCATGGTAAATTTACACTTGAACTTCAGTTCCTTACTGTGTAGGAGCTTCCTGTGGCAAAAATTCAGAAACGCCACTTGAGAACTAGTGAAATCATTCCTACCAATAAAATGTATTTTACTCATCAAGTTGACTTCAGTTCATAGTAGTCCTTAACCTTCTGCCCCTCATATTCCTTACTAATATCTAATTTGCTATATTTAGTTGAACCACTTGCTAAAGAAAAAATATAGCAGGTATACTTGCAGTGCTGTTTAGAACATCTAGCATGTCTTGACATTTTCCATTCTAGCAAAATTGCAATTATAATGCTGTTAAGTATACCAAACATGCCCTGACACCTCATTTAGAAGAAAGAACATGGGGTTGAAGATCGTTGTCCAAAAACATTTATGTTCCTGCAGTATATATAGGAAAAATAATTCAGCAATTAAATTTGCTTTTGAAATCAAGTGTTTTAAGGATGTTTATTACAGATATAGAGGAGGAATTTAATAGAATCGAGATGCTAACCACTTTTATCCTTACAGTGTCAACAGAGATCTTTTGGAAAAAAGAGTAGCAAATAACTGCTGATCAGAAATCTGTATGGCTGAATGAGACAAGAAGAGTTAGTAGCATAACCAGCAACTCATGACATGAAAGAGTAGAGCTTAACTTCAATCTCAGGCTTAGTCTTCCTCCAGGACACTTGGCAAAATCCTAACTAAGCACCTGAAACCTTCCAGAGTTCAGTCATTTGTCTCTGTGACTTAGTTCCTGCTTGCAAAACAAATTTAATTGCACTTCCTTACTCTACAGGATTGTTGTGACAATATGTACATTAAAGATTGAGGACAATGGGGACTTTGCAAGAACAGTCAACACCCAGCGGGTTGGCCACGCATCCAGCTGCATACTGATGAGCTGTGAGCTCTGCAGCTGGGAGCCTGTGAGCTCTGCCCTTCACCCCGGAAAACTCCGCTGAACTCCAGCGCAGGGAGGTACCGCACATGCTTACTTTCCCTTTCCTCAGCATGTTTGGCACTATCTGAGCGTGCACATTTAGCATTTCTGCTTAGGACTCTTAACATGTCTTGGCACTTGCAAGAAAGTCAAGAATAGTGCAGACTCTTGTTCTTGACATCTGGCCCTTGGTGTCACCCTTCTTCTATTACAGCTAAAGAGAAAAATTCTTAGAAAGCACAAGTCCCCTCTAGGCCAGTTCTTTGACAGGTTGTGATATATTAATAAGAAGCACAACTGTAGATTACTTTGGTATAGCCTCAAAGAAGTGATTGGAATGAAGATATGTGTCTCACATTACCCAGGTTTGTTGAAGGGAGTCTTAATGTCAGGCTTAAATAACAGCACAGACATTACCTACAACTATCTTAGATACAGGAGGGAAAACAGAACTCATCATCCAGGTGAGCAGCCTGCCTTTCCATTGTCCCTGCCTTGGAAGAGCACCTGAAAACATGACCCAGGTACAGAGAGGCTATCGCAGAGCAAGCAGAATCCTCGATAGTGCATTTTTTTTTTTCTTCTTTTCCTGTTAGTGCATTTCTCTTTGCTGCCTAGTAAGGTTGCTATTGGCACTGTGTCTTATTAGCCCTGGCTTGCCCAAAGACCAAAGCCCTTTGGGTGTTAAAAATCTGTTATTGTGATATTCATTCCAGAGCTGCAGTCTGGATGAGCAAGGGAATATGGTAAAATTTACTCTGGTAGGCTGAGAATTTCAAAGAAGCTGTTTCACTGAGTATATGCATTTTAAATGACTTTATTAGAACTTTCATTTAAGTGTTTCCTAAAATCTTATCATGATATTATTAAAAACACACAAACTTTGGAAATAGAAAATGCAGAGATAAACAAATTATTTGTTACAGAAAGGGCCTTGCAGGTCTTTAGGGAAATGGAATATTCTAATGGCTGTTTATACCAGCAGAAATAAATTGTATTTGGTAAACATAACGTTATTCATTTGCAAACGTGAAAAATGTGGGGGTTTTTTTGTTTATTTCAAAGACTTTGCATTGCACATTGAATTTATTTGAGTTAAACTGAATTGTAGCATAGTAAGACTTCAAGTGTAGACAGAAATTCCCTTCTATGTACATATGGGTTTTTCTTCCCTGCATTTGTTTTCTTCCCCTTCCTTTCTCTTCCTCTCCTTCACTCCTCTCTTTCCCTTCTTCTTCTTTGTTTTGAATTGCTCTCCCTCTCTTTCCCTCTCCTCTCCTTTTCTTTTCTTTTTTTTTTTTTTGCTTCTTTCTCTTTTTCTTTTTTAGACTTAGGGAAGTTTAGTATGAAAGCATTACTTTTCAAAAATCTATCTAATTTTCAGTAGGACATACTTGAAAACCAAAACAAACAATCTGAAGTGACTGCCTAAAGTCAAGATCTTAGTCATAGTTTCCAAATAATTTTTGTAGTGAATTGACTTTTGGATGAAGACTTTGTTTTCATTTCTCATGACAAGTTTTGAAACGTTTGGCTTCCAAATCATGAGGAAAAAAGAACCAAATACCACATTTCTTTTCAGTGTATGTGGCCAGAGCATGGCTGTGGACTGAGCTATTAGGAAAAAACAGGTTTCAAATTATCTCAGAAAGTAGCAGTTATTTCAGGAATGGTGGGAATTATCAGAACCACACGAGGGACAAAATGAAAGGTAAAAAATTGATTTTCTCAATATGTTCTTGCTGTAGTGAAGACCTGTTCAATTTGAAAAAACATCACAAATACTAAAGTGCTTCAGGAGAAAGTGACATATGATAAGTTAAGTGTGCATCTAGTTTTAGATACTGGTCCTTATCCTGTTATGTTAGCTGCCAGATTTCATGCTTCAGTTTTTTTCTCCTTTGGCTGTTATCTTTCTGGTTGTAAATATCAAACCTACATGTCTCAGGTAATGATACTCAAATTATATATAAAAGAAGGAAATCTAAATAAGTAAAGTCAGTGCGAAGAGTTACTAAGCTGTCATATTCCTAATAAATCACCATAAGAAGTAGGTCACATCTTAAAAATATTAATCAGTAAAACACTGAACTAATGAAATGTTTTTCTTTTAATTTTCTTTTTTTTTGTGAGAAAAATTATAAAATTGGTATTTTTAATAAATTAATATTTTCCAGAAAGCACAATTTGACTGTAACTCAGATTGAATTAGATCTTTGCTTCTAAATTTGGGAAAGTGCATTTTCCCACACTCTCTTATTCTTCTTCTTCAAAAAAAAGATGTCCAATTCTATCCACCTGATTAATACAGTGCTGTTACTGTACCATAGTGCAGCCAAGGGAGAGATGGATTAATATGTCAGCTAAAATTGACAGTAGGATGACTAGTAACCTGCTCGATATAATTCCATGGGGTTTCAGGCCTTCTAGGTGAATGCTTATAGCCAGAAAACTTGGTTTTAAGTGAAGATATGCAATTGTTGAAGTAGTTTTTATTCTGACACAGAATACTAAAATTAGGAGTTTTGTAAAACAAAACAAGTTGCATTAATTCTTCTCTTCAATGGTTATTAAAGGAGTTTTTTTTATCTTATTCTAGGGACAGACTGGGCCTAGATACTTGCCTGGAAAAGATGGCATTATTAAAAGAAAATGACTGGTGATATAAAATGTATCAATAACAATGTTAATGCACATAACAAGGCACTTAATTTTTAATTCCAGCTGCTATATAGAGAAAATAAGGAAATAAAACTGGAAACATATGCGAAATACCTACAGGAGTAGGTGCATGGTAGCATTTACTAAACATCCAAGCAGATGACATTACAAAGGCAGGTGCTATCAATGATAGTTTTGTGTCAAGTGAGGTTTATAAAATATCTGCTTTCCTTTCCAATACAGTTGAATTCTGGCCCCTAGTGTCCTTTCCATCCAGGAGTCTTGGGATGTGGCTGAGGTCCAGCCCCTCAGGAGGGAGAGCCGGGTGAGTACATGCCACATGAGAATGAACTGCCAGAGCAGATGTTTTGCCCATCTTTGATTCATAGTTCAGACTTGGGTCAGCCAGCTGGCTGCCTAGGAAAGAAAGTGAAGTACAAGAGGGAACTGGTTCAAATTCAGCCCTTGTGCTTCAAGTCAGTATGAAAGCACTGGTAAGCAAAGCTAGTGTAGACGTTGCTTCAGGCTTTCCCTGCTATGGTTATTTCTGGTGTTTTAGGTGAAAATCAGTTCCTATGGATACAGTCTCAAATCAATAAGGTGTGCATTATTTTTGAAGATGCTATACAGACTAGCTTATATGGCATTAAAAAAAATGTTTTGGGATAATTATATAAAATACACAACTGCATATGAAAAGGTTCCATCTCACACAAAAGCTTCCAAATTCAGTCCAAACACACATTGCAAACAAAACCAATATATGTATGCTGCAGACTAAGCCACACAGCACTAATTGTTCTAGCCATCTAATATCCAGAATTTAAACTAAATTTTTTCAAGTACACTGATCAATGCCTCCTGCTTATTGTCAAACATTAACTCTTCTATCCGTGCTCTCATTTGCACTGTCTAAATGATAACGTTTCACCCTTCATTCAGGGAATGACCTTTTATAACTAAGTAGAAAATTAGTAATAAGAACTTTTTAATGCTGTGGGATAAAAATCCTATTCGATCTGCGATAACAATTGTTTTATTTCTATGAGTCTATTTACTGAAAGGTATAAATTTGTCACTGGTAGTGTTCTGAAAGGCTTATCATACAGGGCCATAAAAAATGCAGCTCTTTTGCTTGGATAATTGTATAATTGGAGACAGATCCCAAATGAATTTAGCACCTACCTTCATGGAGGTGCCTGGAGTGCATTGTCAGTGTTGTGGTTGCTGTTAGTAGTGGGGAGCTGCAGCTCAGCCAGCCCAGATAAGGCACGAGGTACTTTGATGATAAGGCACGAGGTACTCATCTGGCAGATCTGGAGTTTCTAACAAGAAGAAAGGCAACGAAGTGCTGGCACAAATGGTCCCTCAGGAGCTGGCGGGCTCCTTGGCCCCAGGGCAAGTAGCACCTTCCTCTCTACTGGTAACTGCCTGGGAACATTGAGGCCACATATCTCGTCTTCACCTTGATTTAGTTAGACCTTAAAACTAAGCACATTATTTAAAGATTGTAATGGTTATGTCTGCTAAAGATAAAATGTTGAACATCTGCAAGCACAGGAAGATTTTATGAAGCCAGACATCGCCCATTAATTACATTTGGCCTCTTTTCATATGATGTCCCAAGGCTTCTCGTGTAACTATGAAGGCCAGAGTCTTGGTATATCTCCAGCAATGACTGTAAATGAAAGAAAATTTTATTTGCTTTAGATCGGTCATCAGTGCAAAGGGTGGTGGCTTTGACTACCGAGATCTAAGTCGTTCTACCTGGGGAAATCATTTGTAAAAGATTTAGCTGAAGTGAATCATTTGACTGAATCTACCTTTGTATAACATTTCATTTTCATGTTGGTTAGAGATGGAAATATCCTAACACACAGTGGAACACTAATAATTCGGAGTGTTTGAGCAAAGAGAAAACACTGGACAGTGCAGAACATATTAACACATAAGATGCCTTATTTTTCTCAGGGGAGAGTTTCTCTGGAATGCAAGCAAAAACCCTTAAAGCAAGTGATGAATGAAACCAAAAGTTTCAGTGGAAAAGTATTAGGCTTCTATAAAATTTAATCCTAATTTTAGAATTTCAAAGGAACCTATGCCTTTTGTTAAGCCTGCTACAATAATCTATAACACTGCTGTGCATTGTTCTGTGCTTAAATCCCATGGGTGGTTGAAAACCTGGCTGGAATAGATATATTCTAATACATTTTATAGGGCTTTCCCATGGAATCTGGCAGCATTTGTCGAGAATGCTGAGATGGCCAAGACTTTAACTTAGGAAAATTTTTCTTTATTTCACATACACAGAAAAATGGCCAAACTGAGAAAATAGTTCAGATGTAGTAAGCTCTCTGCTATCTTCCATAACCACTGCATATACAAATGCTCCTTTATTAAGAGTATACTTAAATGTATAATACATTAATGTCAATTTTGTGTATCTTCAGACACAGTTCCATGGTGGTCTATCTCATGATATAAGTGTTAAGGCTGAATTTCAATTTGTTCTCCCTAGAGAAATAAAATCCTGGCATTGTCATGATGGCATTTCCTGACACACATTAGTACATGTTACGGTCTTGTCCCTGCTGGTGTCTGAGCACCTGAACACTTGGAAGCAGTGCTGATGGGGATGGGGCGGTGACAGGTTGAGGAAATGTTTAATACGGCACTACAGTTTTTCTAATATATATATTTTACTGTTTCATAGAAATTTCAGATTGAAGAAGTCTTGTGTATGGTTTTGCACATTCCTCAAAATTGTTCCTGTTCCCTAAACTACACTGATACATCGCCTGATTTCATTTTAAAAAAGTAAAGTAATAGTTACCCACATTTTCCCCTTTTCTGTTACTACTTGTAAACTCTGTGCACCTGGGATTGTTAAAAGCTTCCCCTTGCTCTACTGAGGTGTTTATGAATTACTGTCTTTTCCTCCTTATTACTATTTAGAGGAGGAAAATGTGTATCTGGGGCCAATATGGTGATTATTCATAATACTCCCTAGTTAAAGAGCTTCAGTGGGGCAGTTCCTATGGGTAAACGTTTACAAGAGTGCCTTTTATCTTCCTCTTGAATAGTATTTCCTTTTATTTTTTTTTCTTCCAGATAATACTTTCCATTTATCAGCCTCATTCTGATGTTGTAGTCTACCTTTATGAGTATAATTAATAGAAAGTGTATTTTGTTTCAGCTGCTAATAATGAAGTATATAGTGTACAAGCATTAATAAAAATGTTCAACTACATTGAAACTTATTTCTTATATATAAACTTTTTCTAGTTTAGAAAATGTTGCTCAGGTTTAATGTTGCTCTGAGAAGTGCTAGTTCTGTATACCATACACATTTTTTACATAAAATATTTTTATTTATCCAACTGTACTAATTGTCCCAAAGCATTAATTAATGAAAATCATTTCCATTACACTCTACTAGCAATTCCTTGAAAACTGCACTATAACATGCTTTAAAGAAATATGTGTTTTTCATGGTTCAATTACTGTCATGGCGAATATCCAGACCAGTGAATAAAGACAATAAAATACCTTATAAGAAGTTAGAGGCCCCTGAACACTTTTATTATACTATACACACTGGAATCAGTGAAAGAGTTTTCAGGTACTATAGTCTGAGAAACCATCTGGTTTGTTCTATTTCGAACAAAGAAAACCATTTTTATATTCGTACTTTTCCCTTTATTGGAGGGGAGCACTTACGCTGCTGTAGTGAAGACTGTGTCAGCACTTCCTTTATTAAAGCCATTATAAGAACAAGAAGAGAGACTGGAGAGTCATCAAGTGCCTACAGGTGGGCGAGAGGGAGGCGTGAGATCAGAGCAGTCGGGGACCTTCTTGCTGGCCCAGCTGCACACGTTAGCCCAGCTGAACTTCGTGGACTCCAATGACATTATCAGAGCATCCATAAGTGAATTTCACAAACTTAATTAAAATATTCAATTAGTGCTTGGCACAGAGATTGCCAAAGGAGCAGGAGTCTATCCATCCATGTCAACTGATTGTGTTTTGGTGACTAACTCATGAGATCACCTCCTATAGGGGCAATTATTCAGGCAGGGTTGCTGGGCTGGGTTTGGGGACAAATATGGGAGGAAGGTGGCTGTCTGCAGGACATCTGCTTGGCATCTTTCCTAAAGCAATGCCTGGCTTGGCTCCCTTCTCTTCCTGCCCCATGGCTTGGCAGCTAGCAGGGCAGCAGCAAGGCAGAACTTTGTGCCCCACAGACCCCCTGGCTGTGTGATGGGCAGCACGTGGTGCCATCCACACTCTGTCACCCTGCAGGCAGGGGATGCTTACCTATAATGTGGGCCTATGCTGGAGCCTGGCAATTACTGTTACTTGGTGGTATCAGTACAAAATAACAGAAGACAAGGAGAATGCCTATAGCATTTCAAAATTCTGAAGAGCAACACTCCAACCCTGATATGGAGGAGAAAAAGTTGCAGAAAATGTTGGGATTTTTTATTCCACTTCAGAATGAAATGAATTTGGAAGCGTTATTCTTTCCTGTGGGAATTTCTATCCGCATGAAGTGGATAATCGTGTTGATTACTTCTAGCTTTTGTTTCTTAGGAGAATTTTTAAACTATACTTAAGGTTCAACATATTTTACAGGCAGAAATAATCAGTATTTAATGTTAAAAACACAGACACTTCCCTCTGAAGATTCCTATTTTGCTTTTTGTTATGGCAGAAAGTCTTATAATACCTTATAGTTTAATTTTTAAAAATTAAAGATTGCCACTTATATGAAGTGGTAGACCTGAAAGTTTCTCTTGCACAGACTCATTTAGAATAGACTCAGTGCAGAGATAGTGAATGTTAACATGATGGGAGCCTTGATAAAATGTTATATAAAGGGAACAGCATTTTTTTAAATGTCCTGAAATTCTCAGGCATCACTATTGAAGTACAAAGTAATAAATGTAACAACAGACTTTTCTGTGTAGTACACAACTTATAGCATTTGAGAGAACTGGTGAGTTTCTTGTTAAGCCTTGCTGATTGTCAAGTCTTGGTGACACTTGAATAGTTTATGTAGACAGATGATCTTGATGCCTAAGTTTAAGAAACTGATCCTTCAGCTGGTGTTTTCTCCACCATAAATAGCTTGTATAGGGGCTTCCACGCAGCTTTTGGGCCAAGTCATCTAGATCAGCTTGAATCATTAATTAAGGTGATTTAAAGTAACTAATAACTTCTGTGCTGAAAGTGGCTTTCAATTGAATTGTCTGTCAGAATCATGGCAGCTTCCTCAATACATAAAATTTTGGTGTGCTTAAACTCTAGAAACTGTTTATTTTGATTAATCAAGTCAGTAAGGAGTCTCGTCCAGTTTAATTCATGTGTGCCATATTTAAACTATCTTCTGTGTCTGCATAGAAAATTACACACTTAACTAATTTGATTAAAATCTTTCTATGCTTGCAGGTGGAAAATCCATAATTATGGCACAGCTCTGCATGGGAAACAGCTTTGTCATAATACACATTTTTATAAAAAAAAAAATTTGTTTCCCTTCAGAGAATTTTCATGAGAAACTGGAGGAATCACTAGTCAGAATAACCTCACTAACTTAAATGAAAGCACTCCAAATGCATGCTTGTATCAGGCCAGGAACTTGAACCTGACATGTCTCTAAGAGCCACAGGACTGCGCCTACTCTTAAGATTTTTCTCTCAGTTTCAATATATTGCACCTTGCAACCAAAAAAATCTTTCCAATAAAAGTTTCATGAAAATACATTTTTCAGTGCTGTGAAAAAAGTTCCCGATCACATCTTACATCTTACAATAGGATATGGTTTTTTTAGTGCTGCATTTTCTTCCTTTTTTTTTTTTCTGCATATGATTTTAATGTGCTTTGGATTGTTCAGGTACTTCAAGCAACAAAAAAAGTTTTCCTTTGTAAAGAAGACTGGTAGTTTGCCACTTTCCAATTCTATGCTCAGACATTTAGTAATCTCATTTCTGCATCCCTGAATCTGGCAATAGACTCTTGTGAAGTTCCCATACCGATTATTCCTATTTGGGGATTTGCATAGGGCTGGTATCAAACCACGTACTGATCACAAACTGAGCGCTGCTCTGTGTGAAATGTGGCACAGCAGATTTATGTTGTCTTTGCCATACTTGAAGAATGCCTTGAGATAGCATCAGCTCTGTCAGGATTTGATTCAAATCTTACTTCAAAGGCTTCTAGAGGACAACAAAGGGTGGAGATGGGAGTTACTGATATGGAGGGTAGTTGACAAAGCTTTCCTGGGTTGCTGAGATTGCTTCACCACATTCCAGAAATGTTCAGAATTCAAAGTTTTTCTGTTTGCTCAAGAGCTGGGAATATGATGGCACACCTTTGTCACCAAGTGTATGAGTGACTCAGCACTGTTCAGTGGGAAATGGCTTACACAAAACACTTTAATCCTGAGCTTCTTTCCACCCATCAGTGTCATCCTGGGGGAATAAATGGTGTGATTTACATTTTTCATATACTGGGTTTGGAGATATCTAGTACCATTTACTTCAGCTAAAGTCACTGTAATTTAAGGCATGCTTTTGCCTTGATGAACCACTCTTTATGTTACGGTCTGTTTATATGGGTATTGGAAGAGAAGTCATTCTGGTTTTATCTTGCCGGGATATGTACTGAATGGTGAAGTTACCCACATGTATGAAATTGCTTGCAGATGGCTAGCATGGAAGTTGAGCTCAATCTCCACATTTCTCTAGCTTTTATGAAAGCTATTTTCACACATGGGGTTATTTTATTTTACTGCATTTACTCATCTTGATTTCTCCTGTGACCAAAGAATTCCTCCAGCTGCTTTGTTCTTAATTGTAAGAGAGCAATTACTTCAGGATGTGTTACTTTTGTAGCATAAGCTATTCCCAGAACAAGAGAAACCCTGAGAAAGTCAGGGTGTGCTGAAGATGTTTCTAAAACTCTACTCACACTGGGTTGTTTTTTTTTTTTTTTTTTTTTTTTCATGCTGCAGTTTCTTTTATGGTATTTTTCTTAGCAGGGTGGTTGCAGTGTGATTTTCACAAATGAGATTTTCCTTTCCCAATTATGTAGTACTCTATTTATGGTTGTTCCACTAAAATTTAACTTCTAATGTTGTTTTTGTAGGCTTGACAATTCCCTTGTCTTTCTGTTTCTCATGAAAAATGCAGAAATTCAGCTGCATCTCTTTATAGTGTCCATTAAATTCTTTAAGAGATTCTTGCGAAGTCTTAGAAAGATACTCACTAATGAGGTATGATTGCCATATCTTGGCTGAGTACTTAAAGAAGCACTGTCCTGTTCATTATAAAATCTAATTTGGAAAGATGCGGTATTTATATCTTATTTAGAAAACTCATAATTCAACCAAAAAAGGATCTTATACAAACCTAATATAGCACTGATAAATACTTTATGAATGAGGATTCAATAAAAGGAAGAAGTTGTTTATAAAAACTGTAAAATTTGCTATGCTTTCTCAGATATTTTTGATCTCACAAAATTTGTGCAAAGTCATGCCATTCAGGAAGCTCCAATTAAGCAATTTATTTATGCAAATGGTGAATGTAGTAAGTTAATTAGAATAGCAATGGGTGTTTGCTAGAGATTCCAAGTTTGGCAGGCTAATCACTCCACTCTGGCATGCCGCATGCCATTTGTCCCTTAGGCTTCGCATAAAAATCAGTCAAAACTCCTCATAAAAATGACAGATTGCTTCAAACTCAGGAGCTGTGTCCTGAATATGTTCTAAATAGGATTTGGTGTTTTGAGGGAGAAAGGTTTTGTAATCAGATGCCAAGACCCAAGAGAGAGAGGACTAAAGCAGACAGGAAGAGAAGATGAAATGAATATATATGAGGCATCCAAAGAGCATTTTTGAGTAGGGCATGATTCAGGATTCAAATTTCTCCATATATGCACACAAGACCCAGACTTATGTTTTTCAATATCATACTGAATCTATTGACACCCCCATGAAAAGGGAACAGCAAATGTTTAACTGAAAACAAACAAATAAAAACACCAAATATAACTCCTCTATGTGTTTACTTGGCATTTCACTGGTTTCCACTTCTGCAAGAAGATGATCCTAGATAATGCTGGTAAAGAAAGTAAAGTAAATCTCTCTGATACTCCAACCACAGAACACTAATGGTAATCTGTGCTTAAATGTTTTTCAGCTTTCAGCTTCAAAGGCTGGCTAACAACACACTGTGTATGGTACATTTCTCATTCTTTTTGCCATGCATTGACTTACCTGAAGTATGAAGATGTTGACTGTCCAAATTTCTTATTTTGTAGCTCTGTCAGATCGATACTTTTTTTCTTTTTTTCTTTTCTCTTTTTCTTTCTTCTCCCCACCTCCCACTCGCCCCGCTCCCCTTCAGTGAAGTTGCTACTTCTGATGTTGTATTTGCTAACTAAATTTTTCAATTTTTTTATTGGCTTCTGTTACACTTTCAAGGATGAAAGAAATTCCATTTAATTGCTCAATTTTGGCATACACTGTTGTGGGCTGACAACATACACTTCATACTGTCCTTCCAATAATTCTGGCATCATTCACTGAAATCGCAAAATCATGGGTCGGAGATCTGGGTGTAAGCCACAATCTACATGACAGAGTAGCTGGAAATTCAGGTTGCCCATAATGCATGCGTGAGTGTGTGGTCCATTTAAAAATCATTAATTCATCCTGATGACATGTGGCATACAAGTGGGAAAAGCACAGAACAGCCAGTGTCATAACCACAAAGCTGTAAGGATGTCACAGTGAATTTAATGTATTTTCATTGCATCATCCATAACTTTAATGAAAATATTATATATATATGTTTTCCCTAAAGTGTATTTAATGTTTATAACTACATGGAAAGAACAGTATATATACATATGTATGGAGAAGTAGCAATGCCTCTTAGTAGTATTTTTTTATTCCAGATATTTTTCTTTTTTATTATTATTATTTCAGAAGAATTCTCACAATTAAATCTTTTGCCACAGTGATAACTTGCTTGTAGTTCTGATAAGATATTGGTCAAATATCTCACATCACTGTGCAGATAAAAACTTTTTTTTTCTTTTTTGAAGAGAATGATTACCCTCCCTCCTTTTTTCTGGAATAGGCCTGTTTCTTCAGTGTTTTCAGCCTTTAGGGTGGGCAATATGTTTTAGTCCTTCTTTATTTCTCCAGCTTTTCAGTTTCAATCCATCTGTTAAATGAGAACATCATCATCCATCGTTCTCCCTTCTCGCATTTTTTCCGTTAACACTGATTTGTTTTAATGTCAAGAGATACTGAAGATTTTACATTTATTGCTGGTGAAATGGCTAGTCATCAGTTCATCCCATGGGAAGAATCACATATCCAAGTGGAAGGAAAAGATCACCTTTTAAAATGAATTGGTGATTGAAATTTTGATGAAATGTAGTAACGGAAGTGAGGATTACACCTACAACAACCTTCCTGAGAAGTTTTGAAACTCCATATAAATCTCCTAATCCCACCTACAGCTCCTCTTTTACAACTACTACATGTTCTTATGTCACCTTCTCCTGTAACTTTGCCTGTGCTCTTTAAAAGTCTATGTGACAAGTGAAAAAGAAGAGCAATCCCTTGTTGATGTGCAGTCTTTTCTCTAGCTAATGGTGAGTACTGACACAGAAAAAATCTTCCAGAAGTGTTTATCACTGGGCAATACCCCACTGGTAAGTGACAGCAGAGCTGCTGTGCAGGTGATAGAAAAGCCACCTTCCTTAAGGTTTGCTGATGAACAGAAGTCTCAGAGCTTTGGATCCACAGAAGTGGCTGTGGCCAATTTCTCTGTTGTGATTTCCCTTTTTTCATCTTTTTTTGACATTCCAGGGATGAAGCTTTGTTATATACCACAAACCTATGGCAGTGGACCAGGGAGATAAGAATTCACAGAGATATAGAACATACAGACTAAGAAAATGTGTGAAAAATTGAAATGACAAGGGTGGGTTGATAGCTTGTTGCTATTGAGCGATAGTACCTTGGCTGGAGAATTAGGTAGTTGAAGACACCGTAAAATAAAATATGTGCTGACAATGCCTAGAGAGAAAAAGATGAAATATTTAAACCTCCCAAATCAGGACTTATAATAGATAGATAGACCAATTCAGCTTTAACATAGGAGTGCTACAGATAAAGCATGATATATAGTTGATGAACTATCATTTTCAACATGTTGTACTGGACTTGTATACTTCAGTAAATAAAATGAAATGTCAAAAGGATGTCCACACAACTACCAAATAAAATATAACAATGTCTAATCAAATATGATCATATAGAAGAAAACAATAGGAAGGAGAAACTAAACTTCTTAAGAACTAGAAAAAAGTTTGTAAATAGGAACCCTTAATACTGATTTAATTTAATCTGATTTATTTTTTGCTAGTGTTAAACAATCTCATCTGAATTATTTCCACTTACCCAAGCTACTCCCTCTTTTACATTGATCCATCTTCCCATCAACTAAAGAATTAAAAGGGTCATATCTCAGCACTTTCTTGGCAGTTCAAAGAGGGCTTGTTGCCTTGTCTGTTAAAAACTTGAGCAAGGAACCTGTGTTTAGACCAGTATAATTTTCCCTGTCTCACATAATCAACCTGTTGTATGAGCCTCACTGGAAGAGGTGGCGATAGGGCCATCATACCCCCTGCTTTTCCACCCTTTCCATCATGATCCAGATATTAATAAAATCCCATCTGTGCCCCAAAGCATTTATTTTCTCCTACAAGCACAGGTCCTACAATTAGAGATGACCCTGGTAAAGAAGTTTTCATCTGATGAGTGGAAAAAAGGCAAATTACAGTTTGAGTTGTATCAATTGATTCTTAAGTATAATGAAATAAAATCAATCAAACTTCCATCAAATTTCTCTAACAGCCTTGTTCTTCCCATCAGACTATCCACAAGGAATATGTCACATCAAAATGCCATACTGTCTGGAACAGCCTTATTCTACTCTGCCAAACTCTGCACTTCTATTTGAAAATTAATTTCATTGGACTTCAAGTCATTATATAATAATCTTAGAGCATAAATGTGAGCACAATGTGTTGTTAATAGATTGGGTTTCACTGGAATCTGTGATCCAAATCAGATTCTGATCTTATTTTTTTTTAGATGCGTAGTACTGCATGGTACTGAAACTGAATAAATATTTAATTAAACGATCCTTTCAAACATAGGAAGAATTGCATTGATTTTCATCTGGAAAAAACACATTCAGTGCAGTGTAACTAATTTTAAAATGTATTTTAGAAAACAAGTTAAAGTCTTCTATGTAGATGTATTCCCCAAAGTCAGGAAATTTACTTTTCTGAAAAAGGCAATTTAAAATAAAAATTATGATATAAAGTAGTTAATTTATCTAACAGATTAACTAACTAATGTCTAAAACAGAGTAAGATTTGTTACAAGTTTCAACAATCTAATTCTGAAAATGTCTGGTCGTAGTTTACAGACGTTGTGTACTTGTTAGTAACTGAAATACTGTCACATTTCCTTGTGCTCATGACTTAATGAAAACGACTTCTCTGGGGTGTTGGGTGAGCATAAGACTTGAAATATCAATTTAAAAATAAAATGACAAGGTTTTATATATTGGATTTCATTTTTTTCATTTAAGAGAGCAATCTCCGAGTTGAAGCCGAGAAAGGGCCCTCTGTTTTACTAACCCGTGAATAAAACAAACCCCAACAGCTTTCTGAAACTTCCAAATTTAATAAAAAATTACTGGAGTTGAAAATTCAAATATATTTTCTGTGGCCTACATACTCTGATATTAGAGCACAGAGAAAGAGACACACTAAATCTTTCAATAAGAACTTGGTTAGCATCACATGAGAAAGTGCTTTGGATAAATACAGCCTGCCTGGCTTCTCATCCTACATGAGTGGGTGCATTTACATACACAAATATTTCCTAGAAGGCTCCTCAACTTTTTGTTTATTTACAGCTAATATTTGTTGCATATGCCCTTTTCAGAAGCAACTTTCTCTTCCAAAATCCTTTCTGAGTATAAAAATACAGATTAATATTCTGCCATATTAACACAGCTGTGACAATTGGTAAGCCAAATTTATGATACAGGTTGGGGTTTTTTTTCTTTTTTTTTCCTTTCCTTTTTTTCCTTTTTTTTCCTTCTCTACCATATAATTGATGAAGCTCTAAAGAAACACTTTTACCCAAAAAAAGGATTTTTAAATAGCTATTTCTGTTGCTAGAGAGTGAGTCCTGTGAGACTAATGCCAAACGCTAAAACTTGTTTCGCATGACAAATATCACAAACAGTACTCTTAATGATGCAGTCACATTGTTGGTGCTGTCCAGACGAAAAGAGGAAAAAAACAAAAAAAACACAACCCACAAGACAGAGTAATATTATCCTGATCCTTTCGAAGCCATGTAGATTGAATACATTGATTAGCAAGCCTGAGCAGTAATTCCTGAAAATGAGCATTGTGACTTTCTGGCTTCCTGAATGTTTGCTGCTATCTGACGGAGAAAAAAAGAAAGCCCAACAATTTTTTTTGCAGTGGAAATTAATGTATTCATCAAACAAAATTGGTTACACCAGAAGATTCACACCATGCTGACTGCTGTGCTTAGGTTGCCATTAAATGCCGTTGCTTTGCCTCTGCAACAGTTCCGCTGTTTCAGAGCTCATCCTACAGACTGACCGGTGGCATGTGAGGAAATGTGTTATTAGATCATCAGATTAGTGCCAATACCCACCTGCCATCACTCTGGTTTTGCATATGACTAAAACCACAGTGGACTGAAGTGAGTAATATCCACAGGTTAGAGGTTAACGCAGCTGACATGATCATAATTATCCTGGTAAATTCTCATCAGATTAGCATTAGCATGTTAGTTGCATTAAATAGACCCATAGAGATCAATATGAAAATCTTAACAAATGATACATAGTTGCCACTTTTTTTTTAATTATTCTAAGGCATTTGTTGAATTAATTAGTTTCCTGATAATCAGTTTGAAACACAAGACTTGAAAAATATTTTAAAGGCATGATGTGAGAGTGTATAAACTAAAAGTATAAGAGATTAAGGAGCACATAGCTCAATTTCAAAAGTGTTTTCTCATATCCAGGGACTACGGATTTTCAGTAGGACATAAGACACTGAAAAGTAATTTCCCTTCTATTAAAAAAAAAATGCATAATATCCTTGCAGAGTTTCTACTGTCTGTGTAGGTAATAGAAGTGCAAGAGGGCAAAAAGGCCTAATAGACTTTACCCCTGTCCCATGTAATCCACTCTCAATAACCACGCAAAACATAACCCAAAGTAAGTTTATTGAGTGTAAATCTAAATGAGTCTTTTTTTTGCCTGTCAAAGGAAGATGATAATTCTTGAAATTATAAAATCTTTCTCCAACATCTTTTTAAAATCTTTTACTCTGAAAAGCAGTTGTCTCAATACAAATTTTGGTCTTCATTAGTAAATAATATTGCTCAACAGTGAAGTATTTTTAAAATGTGTTTTAAGGAACAATCCAAACTACAGTGGCACATAATTAATCACAACTTTCCAAAGCAGCCTAGCAGTCCCCTGTGGGGAGGGAATCTTCCTGCAATAGAATTTCTTAACTTTTTAGAAAGATTTTTTTTTTAATGTCTTTTTGCTCATTTCTATACCGTAAGAACTGACATCTGTCTCCTTAACTTTGGAGTTTTGCATGCCGCCACAGGAAAATTCCATTCTAGGTGGTGCCCCTTTCTACACAGTTCATATTACATGATATGCAGAAACTACATGCTTTGTTCCTGTCATTTCATTGCTGAAATAAAAATCCTGCAAGGTTCTGCCTGAAGTATGTTTTTTTCCCATCATGAGTAACACAGAACAAATATATCGTCTATAGCTAGTGACACAACTCCAGGTTTGGTCACCATTGTGTTGCAATCAGCATGTCATATTATATTTTCATGTAGAACAAGAACATTAATTTGCCTGGAATAATTAATACAACCTAACAAGGATGCTGTGCAAGTAATTTCTCTTTTCATTTAATTTTTGAAAATCCTCCTAATAACCTGTGATAGCTACCTGAAGTAAATTTGACATTTAAAACACTCTGAGTATTTAATTTTTTATGATGAGGTATGCTTAGCAATCCCATTTTTTAGCTTTTCTGACAATCTAACAGTGAAACAAAAACCAAACGAAACCGAGGAATTGTGTACAAGTATTTTAGTGCCTTGATGAGCTTTAAATGTAGAGACAAATATTTAGCAAAATAAAGCATCTTTCTGACTTCCTTTATAAGCATCAGTCCATATTTTTCTCAATTAATATTCCCCCTTCTGTAGCTGTTTCTGTGTCCCTGAGTAGTACTTTCCTGGTACACACATCCATACTATCAAGAACAGACTTTGTCCACTGCTGTAAACTTGCCTAGCTCCATTGATTTTAGTAACACAAGGCTGATTTATGCCATCTGATGAGATGACCCTTAGATCCTTACCTTTTTTACTGCTGCATGCCAGATAATTTTTCTTTGCACTGTTACTTTTTGACAGTACAGTCTGACCGACTTAATAGAAAAATAAGAACTAATTGCTTCAGTTTCATGCCCGAGGAATCTTTAATATGAGAACACTTTTATTAAAACAGTTGAAGATGTTTAGCACACCCTTTCCTCCTCTTAGGAGCTCACAATACCAAAATGGTAGTCATGCCTCCCACTTTTTTTTTTTCCAATTGCAAATAGTGACCACTAATATTACAATCTGAAGACATTGCACTTTGTCCTGCTAATATAGTAGAGACACAGTGCTGGTAATGTTCAGGGTTTAAAACTGAACCACAGCAGAACTAAAAGGAAAAAAATGGTACAAGGCCCAGTAGCACCACTAAAACCATAATCCAAAAAGTGAGGCAGACTGACTTAAAGCTTTCTCTGACTTTACTCTTGCTTCACACATTTTTTCTCCTGTTCCATCACCCAATGATTTCTACAGGATATATGAGCAAAGAATTAACTCCAAATCAATTGATATTTAGATTGAATCCCTCCACAACAGTATTACTTTTGTGAATTAAATTGTAGAACTCCATGATGGATATTTTGGGTCACAATGAATATGGATAGGTCAGAATATGGGTCCTCAGTTCAGATTAGATTAAATGTTAGAACCATTTCATTACATTGGAAGGAAATAGATCCTCATTTCAATACATGTAAAGAAAGGATCTCATATTTATGTTTATTGTTCATTTTTTGTGAGAAAAAGGTAGGAACTTCGCCTTTAATGAAGACCCACAGTAAAAATCACAGTCATGTAGTGTTTTCTGGCCACTCAAAAGCATCCAGAAAAGGACAGAAGTCTTTAGATATAAGTGCTGATTGTTAAAAACCACTGGGAGCAGAGCAGGAAGACAATCATATCTTATTTAATGGTCTTTTAGGAGCCAACTTACTCATGTTAAGATTATATAAATCTCTTCTCTGGTTTCTTTACTTGATTCATTGGCATCCTAAGTATTTCACAACTCTTCTCTCATCAGCATCTCAGGCAATGCCACAAATTCACCAGGTAATTTGTCTCACCTCTTTAACAGATTTGGAACTCATCCCATTTGGAAATTAAAGGACAATGAACTCGATTTTTTCTCTTGTCTTAATAGAATGCAGTTTTCAAAGGTTGCGTTTATGCCTTTTTGACCAGACAAATTAGCCATTATATCTTCTTAAACAATTCATTAGTTACTAATGGCTGCAGTGACATCTGCTGATGACAGTGAAGCTGATCAAGTAATGCTTTCAGTGCTGCTAAATTCATCCGCTTATAAATTCCTGGGTTTGCAAAGAGGAGCAGGCAGAAATTTACTCTTGAGCAATTATTTATTTATCCAGAGTTGAAACCTCTAACTGTTCTACCATAACGTGAACTCAGGAATGTACATGCATGTAAAGGGGAAAGTTGTAGAGAATTTAATTTGCATTGGCCACCTACATTTATGTCCTCCATTGATATTTGAGAGGTCATTCTTTCCATTAAAATATGTGACAACTGGGACACCAGAAAAGGGGACAGTGTGTTTGGACAGTTGGCTCTTCTCCACATAGCAAGGACTCTGCTCAAGCACTTTCATCACCCAAAGCCCAAAAGATGCTAGTCACATCTATGGAGCTTTGTTAGGTTGCTTTTATGTTGATTCTTTAACTTACACATGTAAATCCCTAAACCCTATCAGAACCCTAGGTGGGAAATTTTACCTAATTCCCTGAAAGATGACCAGTACTGAGAGTACTGAGCTTTCCTCTCTGGAGAGGAGGGTGAGTAACCTGCTTGTATGGCAAATGCTTCCTCTCCTACAACCCAAACTGAGCCTGGGCATGTCTGGGAAATGGCTAGCAACAAGGGATCGGAAATGTGCTGGGCAGAGTGCTAGTCATCAAACCCGGTGGAAGAGTGCTCTGATACTGTTTAACTAAGAGAGGCATGAGTACTGCTGAGGATGGTGTGATAAATCATTCAAGGTCTACACACTCATAAAATGGCCCTACTATTATAGGCCTGATCTCTGCTGTATGCACAGGGCAAAAGCCAAGAGCAGGTCTGGGCGGTAAAGCTGTCTTACAGGAGTCATACAAACTATTTCCTTGCCACCGATGACAGCTCCGGTAACAAATAGTTATGAACTTCTATTGCTTCTTAGAGGTCCAAGCCACCATACCATTTTATCCTTATCTATAGGACCTTCTGTGAGCGATAGAAAAACACATGCTCTTGAAAAAAAATACTGGAAGATGAGAGAATGTATTTAGTTGTAACATGTAAATACATATTTTCATGTAAAAGCAAGAGGTACATCGTGTTTCTTTGTTTCCCAAGTTTATGACCATTCCTTCTCCCCTAATAAAACTTTTTTTCTTTTTTGCTTTGCACATAGCCTCAGAACACTTGAGAGTATCAAGCTTGTGACTGTAAAGAGTACTGGGAAAGAGTATGTTTAGTTTCCGTACGTTCAAGCTAACGATGTTTCAGGAGAGAACTGAGACATATTGAAACCAGTCATTTTGTTAATCGGCTGGCAGAAGGGCTATACACAGATCACAGAGCCATGCAGAGATTTTCTGAACATCCTGAACATCATTTACCATTTCCAGCAAAGGGACAGTGGACCCAATCTAGTTTTTAGGTATATCTAGTTTTTAGGTATATCTAACTGATTCTGGGTTTATTTATACTAGGGTTATTACACTTATAACGGGTAAAATACAATCTTGAACCCTCAAGTTGTCAGAGGGATAAAACAGTCTTCGTGCCCTCTATGACTAAGGAGACTTCTCATTTTCAAGATTATAATTCAGCATATGCTATGACGGGAACTTTTTGCTGTAGCAACATTTTTAATTTATGTGAACAATACACTCTGTGTGTCTAACACCAAGAGTTTGTTCACATACAAATACAGGGATGGAAATGGAACACAATTGGAGGCCCAGATCCTGACATCTGTCCTGCACAAGTAGAACATGATGTTCCATGCTTCAGTTTGGCAAATCTCATTTCTTGTCTTCCATAAATTGAGCCTCATGCCAAAGTGTCTGTGACTTCAGTGGTTTGGCTCTCTTCATACAGTCATGAACACTTCAAGCATTCATAATTTTTCAATCATTTTACTGTATCGTTTAAAAAAACCATTTCAATTGATTTTTATTATAAGGTGCTTTATTGAAATAAAAATGTCAGTGGTCAAATCCAATAGCTACATTAGGAAAAACTTAGGTGAAAGATCTTAATAAAACCCTGCTTTATCATTTCCAGGAACTGAGAGGTTTTTTTTCCTTGAAAGTACTTTCCAAAAGCCATTTTTTTGGTTTTCAAATATGAATTCTTGAGCATTTTTGAATTTTCAATATTTTTATACCTTTTTTAAAAATCTGTGCAAATTTTCATGAAATAGAAAACAATTTCCCATTCAGCTGAATTACAAAGTATTCATAGGATAATTCCACTAAGAAAATGATTGAAAACACAGTAAGTGACCTTAGAGAATCACTCGGCATACTGAATTTCCTCTTGATATAGCAGAGAGCAATTAGATTTTTAGAAGAAGAAAGAAAATATCTATTACCTGTTCGTGCTGTTAATGGTCACATCCACAATCCAATGCATTTAAATAGTTCCTAGTGATTTAATAATTGCCATTCTCTTACAAAAATAGCAATTTTCTCATACTCGTACAATACGGAAGTAGTTTTCTAGTGGGAATGTCAGCGTCTGCAATTATTCATATTCAGTGACTTGAATTTTTATAAAAGGTTTTTCTGGCAAATCATTTTAACTCAGTTTGTACTCCTGCTTTGCAATTTAAAAGTTAAATGAATGTTTCTAGATTCCATTTATAACATGGGAACCATAATGGGACTGATTTCCCAGCCCACTGGGAAAGTAGACTTTTCTTGTCTGTCTCTAAACTCCTAGTCCACAATGCTGGATTAACTTTTCTTCATGAAAATAGCTCTGTATGAAGATAGCCTTCACAAACAAGGGAGTGCCAAAAATCCCTGTGGCAGCCTATTACATACACAATAGTGTTTGCAAAATACCACTTCTTTATGCCTTCTTTGAAGTTGACCATGGCTAGAACAACACCCAGTGACTTAGCTCCATGAAAGCTAATGTATTTTCTTTCCATATTCTGACAAGAAGAAATTGCATTATACTGTTTGCACCTCAAGTACAGGCATGAGGTCAAATCTTTAATTGCAGACACAGCCACTGCATTGTTGATAAAATACTTTGTCACAGAAATCTCCACAAATGTAGGATGTTAGTGTGGCCACATGAAAGAACTCATTTTAAGACAGAAGATAACAAAAGTCAAAATTTTATATAACAGGATAAAAGTGACAGAAAATCAGCTGTCTTTCTTAATGATGATGAAAGAAATACATGATGATATATATTCTGTTCACTTTACCCACTATTCAAATAATTTTATTCTAATCCTATTTTATTCCTGATTAACTCATTATTTTAAAATTCAATAGTCTCATTTTGCCTAAAATCCCAGTCATCTTGCTCTCAGTTTTGGATTCCCAGTTCCACATCCTCTTCAAGAACTGGAATTACTACTGTCATGTGTTCAGTGCTGCAGATCGTGTACCGATGGAAAACCAGGATCAGGAAGAGTTTCTGATCTCCCTCTCCCAAGGACGGTGATGTTTGATTAACTTCTGTACATGCCTTGCTGACATGTCTCTTGGGATAAGATTGCCCACTGCTCTTTGCCGAAGTGTGCTGCAGGACCAGTGTTTGGCTCAGTCGCTCTCCTGCACAGGAGAAGGCTCTGAGCCTGCCTACGCAGCAGTATTTGTGGGTGTTTAAGGGCAAAAATCATTCTGTTAGATTTGTGCACTGATCTAGACAGATGGACAGACCCAGCGGTACCAAGGCACTCTCCATCTCAGTGCAGTCCCTAAGGCCCTGGGTAGCTGAGCAAGGTCAAACCAGCAAACTGAAACTGTGTCAGGATCAGGTTTAAAGCTATCCCTAAGGCACAAACTTCATCCATCTCTTCCCTCCACTGAAAAAGTGGGTGAAACTCATACAGGATATTGCTTAGGGATGCAAGGGAGAAAGCGAGCACATGTGAGAAAAGGGCTTTTGTTTTTGTGTTGCTGAAGGCTGAAACATTTCAGTATTCCCTGTGTTATTAAAGAACATAATCAGAAATGCTTACTGTTGTGTTAACGCTAATCATATGTTTCTTTCTGATTCTATTGAGTTTTGTATGATTTTTATAATACCTTAAGCAATACAGTATGGGATATTAGATGTTTTTTTAAGATTATGGTGTTTACAATACTTTATATAAACACACAGTTGTCCCATTTATATTTTAATGTCTAAATCTCATACCAGCTAGCTATCTCATAACACATGCAATATTTTAGAACAGTTCTTGGTCCTGTCCTGTGTAAGGAATAAAAAAAAAATCATTGAAAGTAAGAAAGGATAAAGTGTCACTGGTGCAGAACGGCCTGGATCACTTTCTAAGCTGGGCATGAGCAAATAATATGCATTTGAACATGTGAAAATGCAGCATTCAGAGGAGTGACAATTTTGGAAATGCTTTGAAAACAGGCTGAACATAAGCTTATTGTCTGATCTCTTGACGATAGGACAACAGTGAGCTTTAACTGAGTAAACTATAGAACTAGAGTGAGACTGTAATTAACATTCACGTTTGATCAGAAGTGTATGATAGAAAAACAAGATTAATTTTATGATAACCTGGTGGATCCACACAGAGAACAGAAATCCGGTAAATAACTTGGTCTAGTTGGTAAAATAACTGAAAGTTGAAGTGAAACAATTTTAGATTATTTTTTGCCTCTTTATTACCAAGAGTAATTAGCTTACTGATGATTGTGATGAGGTTTCTCTGCTTAATAATTTCCAAGTTAGGACTGGTAGATTACTTCATAAAATTTGGGTTCTATTTCATATATAAACCAATTAAGAGAAGTCTTATAGCCTCAACTTTATAGCTTTTTAGGAAACCAGAACAAATGATTAGTCAACTCTCCTGTTCTTATAGTATGAATTTTAAAATCTAAAGCTTCTCCCATTGAAATCAACAGGAAGTGCTCCATAGACTCTCGTAGGCACAAGATGAGGCACCACGTCTTTCTTATGTTTGTGCTAAAATGTTTCTTTCAAATGGAAGCTTTTATCAGTTTCCTTTTTTTTTTTTAACTGGGGAAAACCAAAACCAAACAAAACCCACAAAACAAACACCAAATAACCAACAAAACAAACACCAACACACACACACACACACACACACACACACAGACAAGAGCTAAATTCTCAACTGGTATAAATTGGCCTGTTGACTTTATTGGAGCTCTACCAAATTATACCTACCGATGATTTAGTCCATGAGTCTTAAACTGTGGGATAAAACAGGAACTCTCAAAAGGTAGAGGTAAACAAAATCATTTTCAGTCAGTAATTAGTCTTCTAAATTTCAAGAACCTTAATGAGCTGCAAGCAACTGAACTTCCTTCATTTCAATGCATTGCTCCTCATGTTTCATGCTACTTTATTAGATTAGCTTGCAAATTAGCTTACATTAATGAAAAATGATTAAACTTAAACCAATAGAAATTAAATGGCTTAACTGTAAAGGCATTCGAAATTGCTTTTAAAATTAACAATGGGTTTATTCACTGATCTTTCCATGCTTAAAGTTTAGTAACAACCTTTCTGTGGATGGATTTTGTCTACAAAGCAGTTAAGGGCACCTTTGTAAAGTGACATTTCAAGACTCTTGTCTTCAGGCTTTCCCCTGAAAACCCTTCATTGTTTAAAGCAGGCTCAGAGACATCTAAGCAGAGCAGTATAGTAATGGCAAAAAGTACATTGCTACACTATGACTGACTCAGATCCATGCACCTGACAAACAATTTTCTCTGTGTATAAGATGCATGTCTTCTTATAATAGTCAGAGGATAACTTCAGAAGAACTTATGCATGTGTATTTTATGTCTGTGTCCTTCATGCAATTTGTTTGGTGATACGCTAGGAAAAGTAGAATTCTCAGCTTTATTTGCATGAGTGTGTATTTTTATCGCTGTAGTAAATTACATTACTCTTACATGGAAAAAATAAACCATGTTGAATAGTATGCTCTCAGTATGCACTAGAAACACAGCTAAAATTGTTGGAGTTTGTTTTTCTTTGAGTATTTTGAAATTGTTCAATTCTATCTTAAGCACATCCACCTGTTACTAGTAAAACATCCTAGACAAATTGCAGCTTTATTTAATTTATGGTATGGAAGGACCACACATTCATTCTTCAGCTGATTTATAGGACCCCAATATAAATTTGAAATGTAAGATGTCTGCTGATAACACTGAGCTTCCAAAAAGAAGTAAACCAAAAAGCGATGTCTCCGTACCCCACACGGGCACAGCAAACCCTAACCACTGTGTAGGGATGAAAAAGATGAGCCACAAACTGGGGGGAACTCACAGGCTCTCTGCTGTTAAGGAAATTTCACAGTGGCTCCTTGAACCCAGGTGTGCTTTGGATGAACAGGTTATTCAGTGCCTGCAAGGAGCTGTGAAGGGACTGGGGAGGAAGGGACTGGTGCCCCTCAGTACCTGCGCCCTTTGAACCCCAAAGAACTAACCCAGCCCTCTGATTTCAGCAGTCTCCTAAGGACTTCAGTAGACATTATATAAAATCATTCCTTTGTTGAAAGCTGGGCCTTTCCATTACACAAAGATCTAAAAAGAAAGATTAAATAAAATCTGAGCGATGCTTTATGTTGCTTTTCTGCAAGGCACTGAATTACATCCAGACTAAGACATAAACCTATGAATATCAAATCTTTCACAAAAAAGCATATAAAGAAAGAAAGGGTTTACTATTTTGTAATGCAGTTCACTATTATTTATTCTTTGGAAATAAATGGTCTACAAAGAAACAATGTATTTTGGAAACACAAAATTATAGGAAAAAACATACAGAGTTTAAATAATGATTAAAGGAAGAATAATGCTTTTATTAAATACCTAGATTTCATAAGACTTTAAAGGTATCGATTTCATTATCTCTGAGGTCTAGAAGATTGTATTTTTGTTCCCTTGAATAGCCAAGAAAAGAAGATATGAACTATGAGAATTGTTAAAGCTACAAAAAGTCTCTTTGTGTATTCTTTTGAGGGTAAAGGTAATTTGTTAAGAAACCTCCTTGACAGGATGATGAAGCATAGATCTTTTGTTTTTCCCCCCACAGTGTATTGCCATGAGAGTCAAAAGAAAGCTAGGCTTACTGTAACACATTAACTGACAATTAGCCTAAAAAAAAAAAAAAAAATCACATCAGAAAAAAAATTTAAAAACCAAAAAAACCCACACCACAACAAAAAAACAACACCAAAAAACTAAGAAATCAGATCTTATATTGGTACCTAATGGGATTCTGAAATAAAGTCTACTGCTCTCAGGTGTCATCAGTAACTGAAATTAAAAGAAAAGCACAGAAATTCAATTATCACCAAAACTGACTCTTCAAGGATGCAGACACAAATAGAAATCTATTTGGATCCACAATTGTATTGAAAATTTTAGATTTCCTGTATCATTATAGATTATTATGCCTCATAAAATTAATAAATGTAAATGTTTGGCATACTCTATACATCAAAACCTTCAGAATTTTATTCCATGCTTTTAAAATGTACACGATAATGAAATTAACCAGCTGAACAGAAAGAATTTATTTGATTCAGCCTTACACTAAAAATTGTGAGGGGTATTGGCTTGATAACTGATTCTGCATGTAGGCAAGAGCTTTCCAAAAGCCATGAGGCCATCACAGCCCTCATTAATTTAAACAGATTCACTTCTTCTACTTAAATTACTAGCCATGCTCTCACTTCCCTGCTCCCCACCACTGATGTCATGGGCTGTAGGTAAAATGGAATAGTATTTTATAGTGCTCTTGCTCCTTCAAGATGAGGTTAGATGGCTATTTTAAGTGTTCCATATGAAAATTATTTAATAGGTTTTTTTTTTTAAATGCTGCATTGCCTCTACTCTGCACAAAATCCCATTCATTAGAAGAATAGCCATGGCAAAGTTTCAACTATTTTTATCTTTTAAAAAACTAATTGGTAACTTGGTTCATAAATAACTGCTCCAAAATAAATACGAATTTAACTGCAGAACACGGAATAGAAATAAGTTTCCTCTAATAGCTGTAATAGCAATTTTAATGCATAGAGACTGCTTTACAGTGTTCAAAAAGTCATCTGAAGTTTTCATATTAAGTGACATTACTTTGTGTAAAAACATATAGCATAATGATGAGAGATTATGAAAATGTTTGGTTTTCCTTGTGACAAAAGAATAAATCTGTCATAAGTAACCTACAAGTTGTAATATTTAGAGATTTAATATCTTAAATTTTGGGACAAAGTCAAAACTTGCTCTGTAAAGCAGACACTCTCAAAAAATGATTCAGTTCAGCGAAACACTGTGTTGCCACCACTGACAGAAAACTTTCTGCCAGCGTTATTAAAAGTGCAATCAGTACCTGGCTTCATGATTGAATGCTTCGAAATAAATTATCAGCCATGGTCTGGAGCGTTCATTTGCGTAGCAGTTTCATACTTACTGTTTTGAGAGTGTTTCATCTTCCTACAGCTCCTAGAGATAGCAGAAGTTAATATATCCCCTTCTACAGAACTGCTGGGAGTTTGGGAAATATTATCCCCATTATACGGATAACAGTGGTAAAGGTAAGGATTACAATTCACAAAGGAGTAGAATAAGGTGCTTAACACCAGATGATATTTAGGCAGCCAACTGCTGAGCATCTCTGCCCAGCACACGGTGCATGATCAGCCCTAGCAAGAGGTGGCCTAATAATATTAATCTCTCTCTGTGCCCAACAACTTTGTGAGAGATTACTCTCTTTGGAGACATAATTTCCACTGCTCTTCTTGGGACAGTGGAGCCTCCCAAATATAGTTACAGGTTAGCACTAACTGATAGCTCTTAAAGATGAGCGTGAGCACTGTTTGTATATGTGTCTAGTTTAAATGGTTAAATTAGGAGTTAAGGCTTCCAAGATCACTTCAGACCTGTCCAAAACTTTCTAACAGCTCTAAAAGTAGCTTAAAATCTAGGCATCTAAAGGGAGGTGGTAAGAATATTTTCTTGTATAATCTAGCTCTTCATCATAGTAACACTGGAAAATTCTATTCGGTAAATTCAATCCACTTAATTTTCAAGCCTTTATAAAAATGTCCCAAAGATTTAACAAATACATTTCTAGGTTTATTTTTCTAGGTCCTCCTCCTTCACTTTGTTTTCCCTATAAATATCACTGGGCTCATAAGTATCTACTGTTTCACTCAACATAGACATATTAAGGCTCTGTCTGCGTTTACAACTAATCATAATGTTTATATGTTTTCCTGATAAGGACATAGTCTTTCTGTCTGTGAGCATGGCTTAAGTGAGGCAACAATTATTGATGAATGTACATGTGCCTTAGTGAGTGCACAGAGTAAGAGTTTCTAAAGAACATTAAACATCTTCAACTCTGGTTCACAGACGCTATTCCTGAAACTCAAGGAAAGCTGCCAGAAAGAGTTCATTTATCAGACACCTGCAGTCCACAAGTGAACTTCAGTTACTTGAGTCATGAAGAGGGAGTTGTACTCCCAGATGCTAAATTTCACTGGCTTAAGTTGTTATTTTATCCTGCTGCCTTACAACATTTCTTCTGCTGCCTCTCATCAACACATACTGTGATTCAGATTTTCCTATCATTTGCAGTCCCCTCAATGAACATATACTTATCCACAGAGCTGGCACAAAGAAGAGACAGGTCAAGGCTGTTTCTGCAGAAGACAGCAATCATATTATGTCCCTTTCCTTCAGTTTAGCAAAGCAAGGAGGATAAAGAACACTTAAATCTTCTTCAGGGGAGTCTCAGCTGGAGTACAGCTGCCTTAATCAACCTTTCTCACAATACATATGCAGCACCTGGCACAAAAGTCATGTCACAGATGGAAACAAATCTCACTAAACAATGCTCTGTGGTTTGGCTCTCTTGGTGCATGAGCTGCCTTTTAGTAGACACAGGCAATTAAATAAATTAGAGGAGCCACACAGTCGGGGAGAGTCTTGCATCTTCATTGTAAACATCCCTCCTGGCTGCGCATGATAAATCTGGCTGGAACTGAGAACTTGGCCCATTACTTTGAATCTAGATACGAATTCCTTCCCTTTTTCTCATCTGGGCTGTACGTTTCTGATGTGTCCACATGGAAGGGATTATACTCAAACTTCCTTCTCTTATTTTCCAGATGTGTTTGGAAAGCTGGCCATGAGCATGCCAGTTGAGTGGCGTGTGCTTGAGAGGACAAAGCGGAGGAGAATCCCAATGTGACGCTGCTGGGCCATGCACACGGACAGCTTGAGCCGGCCAAAGGGAAAGGCTGTAAATCATACTCAGGAGGAGATTGATGATGTTTGTGGAACATGCTCTCAGGGTGCCAAGGAGGTGTTTGTTCCTGAGGCTTAAGAATTATTTTTGTGGAAGGCTTTTATCATTAAAGTTGATGATGTGCCTACAACCAAGAAAATAAAAGAGCGATGCTTGCAACAGCGGAGTGATTTGTATTCTTTCGCATGACAAAAACTTTCATCATTCATCCCTTTGACAGTTATGATTTGTTAAAGTTTTCTCCAGGGTGTTTGTAACAAAGATCTGAATTTATTGTGATGTGATTTGCATCTTTATTTCCACCATGTATGAAATCTGTAGTATTTAGCAGATCTAGCTCATAGTTCATATCTAATTTACATACAATGGAGACCTCTTACACATGTAGCCTTTGTGTATAATAAATTCATTCTTTGTAAGAGGCTGGTTTGTTTATGAGGTGTTAATTAAAGTTCTTCTCAACATAAGATAATGTAGGCAAAAAAACGTAGTATGAAGTAGACTTGTCAATTGAACTTAATTTAGAGTTACTTATATATCGCACCATTAATATTTTTATATTTTATGTAAAATTATTGAGAAACCATGAAGAGTGAATAAGCACATAAAACCAGATAAAATTAGACACCTGTTCGTGATACATATATGAACACTCAAGTATATGTTTTGCATGTGCACATTGCTGATACCTCAGTAATATATTTCTGTATAATGATAAGAAGAAAGGAGGACTAAGTAAATGCTTATCTGCTGTTCTTACAGATTTCTTATGTCTCATTTTATGCTTATTTTGTTATGCTAATGTACAGGAAGAGTAATATATGGCTAATCAATATGTTCTGCAACAACTACTGTCTAAACATAGGTAAAGTGTGGGAGAGACAGTGTTAGTGTAAAAGCCTGTTTTATTATACAATCAGATATCCATTATGCTGGGTCATGGTTTTGATTATTTTATGTACATACTTACTAATGTGTTTGTACGTCTGACTAAAAGTATATAGTGTAATAAAACATCAAGAGGGATATGGCATGTTCCAGTGTAAGCAATTTCAACAGTCTTCACCTATATCCCAGAGTTTATACGTGGTAACGCATTAATCATAGTCATTTAACAAGTGATATTTAATAACTTGAAACCATGTAAAAATCAAAAATAATTGGGCAAATTGTTACATCATTACTTCCATTTACTAAACTCAAAATGTACAGATTGCTCAACTGTACTTTTCAAAGCTTGGAAACCTCATGCTGATCGAATGTTGGGTGAAATGGCTGAGCTAAAGTTCATAGGAGAGTTTCCACTTTCAAAAGTGTCAGCAGGATTTTAACTTGTCATTTTGTCTGCAGTTGTCTAGATTAACCTTACCCTCCAAAATGTTCTAAATCCTGCAGGTCTAAAATCAACTGAACTTTGCAGAAACCTAGGTACAACTTCAAAGCATACTTCTTCTCCTTACTAAAGTTATGCTTCATATTTACACATTTCCATGAAACTGGGTTTTAGAGCATGGCAGGATGAGTACCAGTAACACAGCAAATATGTGTAACATGCTGTTCATCATCTTATGCATGGTAACCGACCATGTGTGTACATCTAGCAGTTGCAATGTCAAGTAAAACAATATTACTCAAGTCGCCCTGGCTGGGAGAGAAGGCAAGGGCTACCTCATTAAACCAACCTGGATGACTCCCTTGTGCAGCTTCCTTTTCCCTTAGCATATAACAATTCTTTGTTATTATCACTGAAAAGTGTCTTTCAAAGGACAGCAAAAATTATCAGACATATATTGAAGTAGTAACCAAGTAGTAGCCAAGTATAGGATCTCATCATGTTCAACATTGCCAAAATATAAAACATAGCCTAAGCTTGGTGTTACAAGGAATTAGACACTTATATAACATAATGCATATAAACGCACCATTAAGTGATTACTCATCTATTTTACACAGATCTCTGTCAGATAAAGACCAAAATTGCTAAATGCTATAAAATACTATTTTCTGTGTGTTAGAAAGCATCAAAAGACGAACCAATTTAGAAAGTCATTCATTTCTAGAGCCTGCTGATATCTCTTAGCATTTTCACAAATTTAAACGTCTGGAGCTGAAAATATTTTAATTTGAAAAAAACTGGGTGGGATGCATTACTGTGGTAATTTCAAGATATATCCATCTTCTATCAACCTTTAGTACACTATAAAAAATGTAAAATATTTAACATGGTGAGTATTTGATATAATCTCAAAGATCCAGTAAAGCTTTTGTTCAGAGGACAGAGAGTCATTGAATATGCTTTTTGTCTGATTCCCTACAAAAACTACACCACAGAAACACTGTCAGCTGTTTAAAAGGTTTTCCAGGGAAAACTGAAAGCATAGCAAAGAAGCACTTTTCTTTCTAAAATAGTTCACATTGTCTCAAATGCTTGAAAAAATGAAATTCAATTAGCGAAAATACTTAAAGCTGAATTTCATCATAAGCAAAATCTTGAACTGGAGCTTTCACATAGCAACTGCAAATACTTAATCTTAAAACTGTTAACTCCCTCTTTAAAAAAACTAAGGAACAACAACAAGTGCAATGGTAAAATAAGTTCAGTGTTGCTCATTCAAAGAAATACTGTCATTTCACTTTTCATTTTCTGTTCGAATCAAATATTTTCCTGGTACAAGGTAACTTTATTTCTTGGATTCTTAAGAACCTGGATAACTATTGTTCATCTCAAATATTAGTTGAATAATAGCAGAATACTGTACTTTAGTCATGCCAAATGTTTCTTGCGGACAAAATATTATTATAAGATATATGTAGAAATTATTTTACCAACTGCTGAATTCCATGTATATCTAGAAAAGATCACACTTTTCTTGCCCACTTGGTATATCTGAGGATTAGGGCCACAGAAAGAGCATCAGAATAGGTCTTTAGGGCACCACTTTTACTAACACCTGTTTCAGCTCCAGGATCACAAGTTCCTGGGTGGGAAAGTGAGTGGGATATCACCCACCCCTTCAGCCACGCATTTTGTCAAACAGAAACATTTGGCTTGCTGCTCTGTTCTCTCCTCATCTCATTTCCAACATCTTTTCCCTTCTAGCATCTTCAGCCTGGCTTTTAAAAGTGTAAATAGATAACAGGTAACAGTTTATGCATTGAAATATGAATTACATACAAAATAAAAAGAGTGACTGGGCAACTAGGTTTCTCAAGCTTGCTACTAAATCTTAGTATTTATCCACAAATGAAAAAAAGTGTTTGAAGTATTTGCATAGTCACCTATGCTAAGAATATTTTCTGATTTAACTCCTCATGAACTTGTTGATTTAATAGATAACTTGAAAAAACTGACTAGTTGTTAAGAATTTCTGAAATACATTCTGTTTAAGTATGAGCTATATTTTCATCTATGAAAATAATAAATTATTCCAGCCAGGTGTCAAATTGTTCACGAAATGTTTGATTCAAAGCTATAGATTACTTGGACATCTCATAATTCTTTATTTCAAACCATAGTTTTAATATTTAACTTATGCTCTGAAAATACTTACTAATAATTAATTTGTCTGGGGTGAAACTTTTCCCCAATTCATCTCCTCCATCTGCTTGCACATACTGTGAAATTATAATCAGCTGTAATTTGTGACAGAGACGTGCCAAACATTTCTAAAACAATTTGGAAAGTGGTAGACTGGAATTCTTGCCAACTTGCACTCCATGCAGATGCTACTTGTTCTTCTCGCTTTCCTCACCAGAGCTGAGTTGAAAAAAGAAATCTTGAACTTCTGTTAAAGCAATATTTGTGGAAACCACTTCATACTATTTTGCTCTCCTCTTGAGTTGTAAAAATGTAGAGTCTGAGTCCAAAGCTCATTGGAATCTGTGGAAAAATTCCTGTCGACTTGGCTGAAATTAGCTTAGATGTTAGATGGTTCTTCCACAGCTTCCAGCTGAACTCACTAATTATATACACAAAATAGACAATACACCTCCTCAGAGCTTGCTTATTTATTCATTTACTTCGGACTCACAGGGTTAAAGACGAATTTACAAACATTAATGACTATTACTCTTAAGGTAAATAACTAGAATTACTTTGATAGTTGTGTACACATACACAAGCACGTCACAAGAAGAGCCAGAGGCCACGAATGCATTGCAAAGAGCAAGTTTTATTTTAGTTACCTCTCTACTGGGGGATCTCCAAAGTTGCACCTGAGCTCCCAGGCAGAGGTGACACCAGCGGGGACACAGGCGCTGGTAAGTTCAGCCTTGGTTTGAAGATCACTGGTTCTGCTGAGCTCACCTGTATTTCAAGGCTTCAGGCAGGCGCAGCCTCCCGCTCTTTCTCCCAACAAAGCAGGAATCTCAGACATAGTGATAAGGTGCCTAGAGTTTCTCACAGGCCTATGTTATCTAAGACAGAGGTTCTACTCATCAAGCACACAAGGTCAGTAAAACAATTAGTGTGATGTATGTGCTTTTTCTACAGACAGCTGCAAGTCACTTGAGCATATTTACATTTAACTAACCTCCTCGCCAAATCTTCTGCTACATTCCCATACAATAGTAAAATGAATGCAATAGGTGTTTGCAACAAGGTAACAAGCAATTTTTTCATATTCCTACTCCTAATTTCTCTTGAATTTCGAAACATAATACACACCTTCATTAAGGGAAGTGATTAAACAAGATCATCAAACAGCAGTGAGACTTGTGGATTGTAGAAACTATGTTAAATTTCTCTCATGTGATCGCATTTTTTTTGAAGTTTCCAGTTCATAAAAATGTAGATCACTTGAGGTCACCAGGTTCATATTACTTTAAACTATGAAGTTGTGAAGGGTGAGCAACATCAGTAGTTAATCAGCTTATTTTAGAGTTCAAAGCTTGCAAACTTTGATTCATGTACATTGATTATTGTGAGATTGGAACTCAGGTCTTCCAAGAGATCAGTAAACAAACCATTCACGTTTGAGGTGGTTACACTCCTTGTAGAACAATGTGTGACACTCAAGTTCCACTTTATGACAGACTAGGAGGCAGTATAACATAGACCCTAAAAAGCAGCGTTTAGAATGAGTCTTATTTTTTTTTCTACAAGAAGAATTTCTGAAATAATTTTCTTGTTTGGAAAAAAAAATGCATTTTAAGTTTTGGGGAGGGTTATGTATGTATAAAATAGGATGCATATGAAATAAAGCATAGATTTAAAATAAATTTTTAAAAAAGACAAAAACAAAACCAAAAGAAAACAACTTTATCTAGCACTTCTCTTTGATTAGAACTACGTGTTCAGTTAAATGTTCTTTTCTCAAGCTTTCACATTAAATCAGATTTTATACTTTCTAATCTCAGGCAAAATGCATATCTTAGATAACCAAAGGAAAAAACATCCAGAGTCCTAGATGGAAAGGAAACTGCTGGGTGCTGTACATGGACCTGTTCCCTCACAGTTTCCATGGGCCCAGGAGGCCGTGCTGGCTGGGAGCAGGGTCGGGGTGCAGGAGGAGCTGCTGCTCACGCCCCTCTGCACAGCTCTGGTGGCAACAGCCCCATTTTTGTGCCTCTGCTGGATGGCCGCACTGCTGCTGCCGTCTCATTTTTTCCTGCTGCAGCAGACAAGGCTGGTGCTGCATCTTCAAGGCACAATATTTATTGGGTTTTAGCTTGGCTGCTGAGAAGGCTTATCTCAGCTTGCTGATGCAAAAGGGAACTCGGTCGCTCTCGTTGCTATTGTCACTTCTGTTTGCTTTTAGGGTAACAAACTCCATTCATTTCAAGTCATCAATTGTACATGGAGCAGATTGTTTCTACTATATTGGGAAACTGTTTATTCAAGATGTGCATGGTTTTTTCAAGGTAGAGCTCACAACTATACCAAAAATGATCTCAGATGTGTGCTTAAGAACCCTTCCAAAATGAGGATTTAATGTACTAACAATGCATTTAGGTATGACATTTACTTCCATTTTATAAGGCTGTACAGTTATTTGAACTAGAGGCACACATATAAGAAACGAATAAATGGAGATTATAGAAGGAAAGCTGGTATATGAGGTTCTTTCTGCCAAGCAATTTAGCTATAGGACAGTACAAGCTTGCCAACACTTTTCAGAATTACTTTCCCTCTAAAACCCACGGACTATGTGGTAGAGTGGATAATGGAAAAGTAGCATTAATACCATATAACGTCTTTTAGTTGCCAGTAATCAGATGCGCCATTTTTTTCACCATACATATAAAACCAAAGATTGTACAAGGAGTGAAGTCTTGTGAAGTCTAAATCTTTATGTGTAGGTAAAAACTGATGTCCTTGAGTATCATGCCTTTCATTTCTAAAGCTACAATATTTTTTAATTTTCTTAAAACAAATTGAAAATTTTTATCTGAATCAAAAATAGTCACTATTTTGTCACTGGACATCAGAGGATTTAACTGGATACAAACCCAATCAAACTGAAACCCAGGTTCTTTAAGAACTTGAGGTAGATATCTATTATAATGAATAATTGAGTCTATATTAAGAACTGGGTTTTTTTCTTCTAGTTTCTGAAACTTTAATTTTATATTTTCAGGCTTTTCTGTAATACTTCATGGGTTAGACTTTACTTCGTGTTGGCAAATGAAAGATGCTCCTCACATGACTCCAGGATGTGGGGTTGTTAAATTCAGAAAGGTACTGCAAGGCTTAAACTGCATTAACTGGACTGCAAAAGCCAACTGTTTCAAAGGAAAAATGATGCATGGTTGTTACACTAGCAACATCAATTAGACTGTTCCTTATTCTATTTCTTAAAAATGCATTTATGTTTCTCATCAATTTTTTTCTTATACTTTTCTAAATAAAAAATATAAACCATGTGTACGCATTCAGCCTAGTACTAGTTTTATACCAGATTAAATAAAGTGAGAAAACAAAAGTAATGTCTTACTGAGACAGCACAGTGTGCTTGTCCTTTAACAACTTCACCAGATCAGAATTCAAAATGAATATGATTTTCAGACACAGAAAATAAATGCACCATACTTCCATAGCCTGCATCACATTCACTGATGTATCTGGGCCACCCAATCGACCCCTTTTTTTCGTATTTGGCTAGCATAAATGTCTCAGCTGTTTTTTAAATAACTGAAATATTATTAAACAGATCCACAGGTTTTTAGTAATTATATAGCCAAAGAAAAGAAAAGAAGCAATGTTTTATGACATGACCTAGTGCTTGTCTTTAGGTGCAAGCTTGTACTACAGCTTGTGAAAAGAAGACTCAAAGCTTTCAAAATGTTGTTTGCTATTCAACCAATACTGCTACTGTCATCCGTACAGTTAATGACATTTAAGAAATTCCCCTTTACAAGTTCTGTCAAAGAAGAACTTTATGGGAGTACCAGCAAGCCTTTTAGGAGTCTGCAGGAGAGACATGCCAGCTGTTTTGCCCATATCTGCTCTGTGATAGCTCTGTGCTGGGCAGTAGTAAAACATTTAGTTCAGTGTAAGAGAACTGTGACTTCCTTGTGACATGCCAGAGTGGGAGATTGGGATGGAAATGGAAACAGAACCAGTGCAGCATTTAAATTAATTATTAGATGCAACCTGTCTATGATGTGTAAGTGTAAATACTGAGCAAAGTTCCATTCTTACATGCCCTGGTGTAAATCCAGAGTAAATCCATTATGTTCAATTTACATTAAGATAAAACTCTGTCAATGCTAAAACCCACAAATATGAATTTATAACTGGTCAAAATATACTCACCTCATCAGTCACAAGTTACATGGTTTACTTTCTCTAGTGGATTTTCTGTCATTACAATCAGCTTTGTCATTCCTATCACACTGCCTATGAACTCTGTTTATATTCATAAACAAAAAAGACCATCCGGGCACTTATCCAACATTTCCTCAAGAAAGGACAAAATGCTGGGGAAGCCTGGGCATCTCCCTGTACCGAGGGGCAACTGGGCAAACTGGATGTTGCATGTGGCTGGGGACTCATCCACAGAGTTCAGACAAACAGATAAAAGGAACAGAAAGTCCAGCTGAAGTGTCTGACGAGGGAGAAACTCTCTTAGCTGATGTACAATATGGCTACACAAACAAGTTACCATGAAGTAACCGAGAGACTTAATTTAGGATTTGACACATGAATGGAGAGGTGAAGCTTTAAACATAAATCTGGTGCAAATCACACGCTGAAAGCTTCATACAAACAAGCAGACTGTACATTTGAAAGTGTGAGAGGCACTGACAGACAGGCATTTGAAAACGTGATAAATGGAGTCTGGATTCATCCAAGGTGAGACTGACTATTATTGCGCTAAATCAAAGGAGCTGTGATAGTTTTCCCAGTCTTTGAAGACAGGGAAGAGAGGTTTTGTTTGGTATGGCCAACCTATTCTGCAGTTTATAACCTTATCATAATAGATTTTTAAATATTAGATACTTCCAAAGTAACTGCCCATATAAAGCCTGTTTCTCCAGGTAAATATAAAGTATCTTGACACATTACCATTAAGGGACTGGCTTTCTCAAACTGTGTAAATACAAAGTTTCTTTAAGGCTATCTCAAATGTACCATGATGTAAATGCATATCTGTGTAGTTATTTAGCTACAGTAGTATTTAACACTCTTCGAAAATACGTCTATCTTAATATCTTTTTAAATTATCTATGTAATCATACGCTTCATTAGGAACTGGATTTGTACAGTTTTCGTATCAGTATAAATCCATTTATAGAGTTAGCATTCCAATACATGGTTTTTAGTTTAGGGAAACTCTCACAGGGCAGATCAGCACTGGAGCTGACTGTTGCCTACATCAAGTAAATTTAATCTGTACATGTGTGGAGGAAAATGACAGTTCATGAACACTATGTTTCATCATTTTGCATTTCATGTATTGAGATATTAATAAGACTATGTAATCCAGATTAGAAATATCTACAAATACAGAAGAATACTTTTTCCTTTTCAGTTGTAATATACAAAATGCAAGCCTGCGGGCTTGGCAATAACACACCCTGTTGTCAGGTGTTAAGCTAAAAATAACTTGTAATGCAAGCTCTTGTGTTTGACTAACATAAATATTTTGGTTTTCTTTTTACACAAGGGAAAAGAGCAAGTCGCTTTTTGCAATTATTCTCATTTATGTAATATGTAAGTTGGATCAAAGTTGGTAATGTCTTCGGTCACTCAGCAAAGTTTGAATACTCCAGTTCTATATTACACTCTCATTATTGTACCTTATAAGATATGTTAGCAGTACCCTGTATTTGACATAGCATCTCACCAAAGGCTATTCAGGAAACTCGGCTGGCAAAGGCAGCTTCTCACATAGATAAATAACTGGCTAAAGTTAAAGTTTTCATAGGGAGTGAGCGGGGTAGTCCCAAATGGAATTTTGTGCTGTTCAGCATGTTCATAAATAATCTGTAAAAGAGGTAAATAGTGGGGCAACAGCTTTGCTGATGACACTAAAGATGTGCAAGACAGAAAATGTGAGATTCAGCTATGAAAGACTTCAGAAAGATCACATATAATAAAGGGTCAGAAGATCTAAGAAAAATAAAAAACCTGAAGTAGACAAACATAAATTGATTTATACAGGGAAAAATCCCTAATTTTGTTTATGCAATAGCTGTTTCTGAAACGACAGTATTCTCAGACATCAGAATATGTATTACAACATAAAATTATTTTTAAAAATCAGAGTAATTCTTCTAAAAGGTAGTAAAAAATCATATAAAATTTAAGGCATTATTAGAAAGGAATAGAGAAGAAAATGTAAAACAGTATTCACACTTTAAGCATATATAGCTCCTTCCTGTCTTCTTCCTCCATGTTCAGAAATTATACAGTGGAACTCAGTATTGAGAAAGGTGAGAAGGATGATAAAAGGTGTGGAACAGCTTCTATACAGGGAAGAGCTATGATTAAATAGACTAGAAGCCCTTAGCCTGAAAGACTGTAGAAAGATCAGTGAAATAATGAGTAACATGAAGAAGGTGAGTTAATAAGTGATTGCTCACTTTGCCTTCAGAAAGAAGTAAATTAAAAAAAAAAAAAAGTGAGTTACAATAGATAAAATTAGCAGGTGGCAGGCCCAGAACAAACAAGAGGTGTTTCTGCAAAGAACCTACAATTAAGCTGTGACACTACTTGCTACAAGATATTGCAGATGGAAAAGTTTGCATGGCTTCAGATGAATTTGTGACAGGAAAATCTGCTTAGGACAATTAAATGCAGACACCATTTCTGCAGTTCAGAAACTACCTGAGCCACAGATGGCTGGAGGGTCTTCTGCAGAATATCCCAGCATACAATATGCCTATCTACTTGTCCTGCTCTCATGTACTTTCATTAGGCATCTGGTACTGGCAAGTGCTGAAGAGACAATCCTAGCCTTGACAGAGGTGTGGTCTTACTCCATATGGACATTCTTATGTTCTTATGTCAATCTGCATATGATTTGGTAAATGGGAAATATATGTGCTCATTTATTTGATTTGTTTAATTATTAACTCATTCAGAATACACGTAAGTTGAGCGCTCAGACTGGCTGCTTTTTTGGAAGACCTACACTATGAAATCAGCGCAGAGATCTGATAAGGGCTTAACAATACATAGTAATCATACACTTTATTTCCTTCAGTTTTTGCAATAGCAAACAAAATGTCATTAGTTTAGCTGATTTTTCATACAGAAAGACTTCCAGTGATTTGGTTGGTAGCAGTGGATCCTGTAATATTTGAAGAAGTCCGAGTCAGAAATATTGCCTATAGTAATATATGTACGCATTTACGGAAACAAATTAGGTCTTGTTCATGATTATATTTCCAAAATTGGCTTATCAAATAATAACTTGATTTGTTTTTATTCAAACTGGCTTCTATGACACTTTTTTACATCCATGCTTTCACAAAGAGGAAATTTTTCATGGAATGCATGCGAAGTTCTAAACCAGATTTATTTTCCAATAATTTATTTATTATACCAAGATTTATTTTTATACCTATCAAAGTTTGTAATAGAAAATAAAATTATACATAGCTTGAGTTTAAGCATATAAGAAAATAAAGACAAACCCATACTGCTCATAAACGGGATTTCCTATTGAAATCCACAGGGTTAGGTTGGACTTCCTTAGACGGTTTTGTAAAGCTGAATGAACTTATGTACATCTTTAATTGCATAAATATTTGTAAATCTGTGAATAGTAAATTTGCAAAATTGTAAGTCTGGCCAATTAGTATAATTTCAGAGGCCAGGCTAGAACTGCTGATTATCTGTACCTAGTGGCATGTTCCTATATATATTTGTTTTACACAGATTTGTTTTAATTTCAGCAATGACTGTGAATAAAATACTTCACTGAAAAGGCAGGTTTCATCTGAAAATTGAAATTTAATTAAATTTCAATGATCTTTATACAGCTATATTGATAAATCCTTAGAATTTGATGGAATCTAGTAAAACTGCCTCCACATAGCCAGTTAGAGACACTATGTCTTATGTAATTTACTTGAAGTCAGCAAAACCTAATTTGTATAGAGAAATGGTTCACTTTGATTGTATTGTCACACCAGGAAATCAGATAGGAAGGTAAAAAGGAATACTTTTGAAGAAAGTTCTGAACATCAAACTTGTCCACACGTAGTTACTGAGGTTTTTAAAACTTATCATGAAATTAGATAAAAGTTAATTTTGCTAACTGAAACCTGCAAGGTCTTTAAATACAATTATATTGAAGACAAAGCAAAGCACTAGGCTTTATTATGAGGCAATAATTTTGGTCCTAGGTGGGTAAACTATGAGGCTGATGGATAGCTAGAGTACTACACATTGTATTGGCATTGTGATAGAGGTCTTTTGGAATCTTTTTCCTTAAAAGGCATAACATCAGTAAATGGTTGCATACAAAGAGAAAAAAGTGTCCGGATGGAGGTCGCTGAAAAGGCTTGGGAGCCAAAACTGAGCAAATTGAAAATGCCATCTCAATTTTACCTAGCCTAGCAAGCTAATGTTGGAAACATCAATTTCTGTGCCAGAAGCATAAGCAAAAGAATTGTGGTGGTATCTACTTGAAATTATATCAAACAAATGACTCCCTAGCCCTATGACCAGGTTTATGATTACAGTTTTCACCTCCAGACTGGAGTGATTTGAAGTCTGATTCCACTGCAAAGAAGCTTTAGCTGTCTGACCACCATGTCCCATGGCATAGTCAAAATGCCTTCAGGACTGCAGGTCTACATCACACAAGTTTAGATGGTTTTGCATGGCTTAGAGCATTTTTTGCTATAACACATAGTATATGTTCTGCTGGCCTGTAGTTGATAGAGTACAACTTATACTGGTCTTTTCAGTCCTCAGAGTGTCACTGCTGTTTAAGTAAGAATCTTTAGTACCTGGAGCCTTCCAGAGGCTGAAGATTTTTCATAAAATATTAAGTCAATTTCAAAGCACAAAAAGCTTGTAAAATACCCAGTGGACAAATTAAAAACAAGAGACAAAGGACCAGCTTCTATCTATAAGTAGTTTTCTGGGCTTTCTTTACCCTGCTCTATTTGGAAACATCAACTAAACATAAAATGCTCCTTGAGGAGAAAATTGCAATCTTCTTGTCTCTGGACCAGCACTTAGCACGTGGCTACAGGACATGATGAAGTGACAGGGAAAAATGTGTGAGCCATCTCCAAATGAGCTGAGTTGGCAATAGGTCTTCATCATTTGTGAGATCGCTGAGGGAGTCCCTGCTCTGTGAGTTGTGCTGGTGCAGCATTCTTGCCACCGCTGTCTATCTGTCTTCCATCACCTCTCAGAGTTGTGTATTAAAGCGTTGTACGTGCTGTCACTGGTTTGAACTTCCATACAACATATGCCTTGATTGTAGAGTATCTGGTAAAGAAAAGGATTTCTGTTGAAGTTGGATGTTTTTATTGCTCTACAAAATATGACAGCACAGGACCAGGGGTTTCTGTGACAGCCCTGACCCAAACAGTACATCAGTGCTTAGCATGGGATAAGCATGAAGGCCCTTTCTGCTGATCTTCAAGCTGCTTCAGACGAGTAGGAGATTCCCATAAGCAGGGCCATTTATCTTAACTGCTGGGCTGAGTAGCCTATTTGGGAAAGGGCAAGGGGAAGCCACAGAGCTGCAAATTCCAGGTATTTCCATTAAGGCAAGGGACCGGGGAGACATTGCAAGCCCCAACAACTTAGAGTAGTCCCTGAGCTAATTCAGACTAGACACGCAGAAAGCAATAGTGGATTGAAGAGACTTTTGCCTCCTCCTCACGTTCATCTTGGATGTACCCAGCTCAGCTTTGGTACAACTGTGAGTTTAGTTCACTGAACTTGTATCAGAACAAAAAAATGGTTGCCAGCTAATCATATAAAGACCAGGCAGACTCTGGGGTTGAGGCAGACAAAAGCTCTCTAGTGATCTTTATATACCTAGGTGCCAGAATCGAACTGCTCATTAATCTTTCTCTAGAACAGCCCTGTAGCGTGACCTACATCTTACTTGTGCTAATAAGGTTTCCTTATATTTCGCTTCATGAATCCTACACTGAAGGCTTCAGTGTTAATAAATTGTATAGTTATATTCCTTTTGACTGCATCATTCATGGTGCATTGTTTTGGAGGCAAGTTACACAAGGGAGAATCATTTCATTGCTGATAAAAGTGTTTGACCTCATTAGCTGAGCAAACAGGAGAGTGTTTGAACCACAGGCCCCTAGGTATAGCAGAATCTTGTCTCAGCCTAAAACTATCTACTGTGAGAATGGAGCCTGCACTGCAGAGTTGTCCTTGAGACCTTGGGTGTCCTTTTAAGCCTCTGGCTGAATAGCAAGTGCTGAATGGACACAGCCCTGAAATATCTGAAATGAATGTAAGCCATGTTAAGATGTAAAAGTAAAAATGCTGCAAATGAAATTAGGTCTCTCCTTGAACTGCAACGAATTTGCAAACAAATGGAGAAAAATGTCCACCTAATTTTGGTACAGAGGCCTCACTGCATGAATTTCATTGAAAGCAAGTTTCACAGGGATGAATTTGCCAAATGAAATTGCAAATGTTTTTCAAAAGTCTTTACAATTTTGCTCAACCCTGTGTATTACATGATCTGTAAACCGGAAAATTAACAAATCAAAACATAATTATTATACATAAAATTAGTCTCTATTAATATTTTGGATACTATTTAAATTCTTATCACTTTTTCCAAGTTGTTGGAATCTTTTCTCCTAAGGTACTAAATAACTTCTTGTCTATTTTGTGTCTTTGACAGATGAGACACATTTACAGTTACCTATTTTGCTTAGACTCAAAATATTATATTTAAATCTAAACAGTTTGGAACTAGCTCTCTTCAGACATCATTAAAAACATTTAGTGCTATTATAACTTCACTCAGGAAGCAGGTTGATTCATTCAAGCAAACTGTGGTGCATGGGGTTTTACATCCCACTGAGCTATTAAGTTGTAAGATTGCCTATGCATAGATTTTATTTTATTCATAATATATGACATCAACACTTTTTAAAAGGTTTTGGAGATTAAAATAAATAATCTTATGGTAGCCCTGGAGGAAGCCATGTTATGTGCACTGTTAGGGTCCTATTCTGCAGAGTGCTCACAGCCTCAACTCCCATGATGTACCTTACAAAAGGCATTCAGCTCTGTGAAGGGTTTGACCCTCTATAAAAGGAAAGGAATTACTCTCTTTTCCCACTGAAGTCAATTGATCTTAGGCTGTTGACTATAGGAGGCTCAGGAATTTTATCAACAGCTTTTCAAACCTACTGTTAAGATCCTATGTATTTTAAACAGTTGTTTGTATAAGTAGGACTTTGTCAAACAGTTAGGAACATAATTACTACCATATCAATTAGCAATTTGTATTGTTACATATTTTTATGATGGCCACTGCCCAATGGTTTTATAAAGAGTGAAAAAATCTGGTGTTATCTGTCTGTCTGTCTGTCTGTCTATCTATCTATCTATCTATCCATCTATCTATCTATCTATCTATCATGGACTTTCTTCATTAACCTTGTCAGTTAATGAGTGCGCAATGACCTGCAACCTGACTGTGTCTATCCCTTACAGTTTTCACCCAGTTAAATTGTGTGCATTTTTGTAATCAATGCACACAATTAAGCTTTTATGTCAAAATCAATGATTCAGCATATGATGTCTACATTCAAGCTACAGTATAAAAAGATATGTCAAGCACAGATTTACTGAGGAGGATTAGGGTGGATGCACTGCCTAATGCAACATGACTGCTCCAGCTCACGATATGTTCACTCTCTTCAGAGTGTCTGAACATGGGCATAACGAACTGTGCTTTCTTGGTACAGCTGCTACACTGCCATTGTATTACAGACACATAAGAGTCAAGAACTGAAAAATGTGATATAATTGAGTCATAAACATGGCATATGTGGGATTCATCTGGCACCCTGGGCAGGTGCTTTCTCTGCTCACCTCTATCCATTGCCTTGGGCTGCCAGTAACCCTCTTCCAAATCCGATTCTGGCTTTTTTAGTACTTTTCTTTCAGAGGACAAAAGGACTAGAAAAAATACTCTTGCCTCTTTATCAAATTTGAGAAATTCTAAATTCTTTCCCCTTTTTCAGAAAAAAAGATGTCCATGAGCAGTCTCAGCTTCATTGAATGCATTAGACAGGTATCAACCAACAATCTGAACCTAATTTGTGTATCTGTGGCCTCTGCTAGGGGAAATAATCGTCTCAAACTGGCCTGTGGTTATGTGAGAAAAGAGGATTTCCAATCCTGCTAGATGATGGCCAGCAAAATACCAACAGCAGAGGACAACAAACTCATCCCTAGAATGAGAGGAGGTTCTGCTGAGTAGAATAAGGCAAGTATGCTCAGGCACTGATTTTCAGGGAGCCAAAATCCTGCCAGAGTCCTTTTCCTTGAATATTGCCTCGCTCAGTGTGCCTCCCAAATGAAAGAAAGGAGTCCTTGGAGGTAATTACACCAGACTAGGCACAGCACACCAGATCTGAAGTTATGGAACTGCATTCCGTAAATGGCACATTCTGATTTCTAGTAAATGTCTCAGCCACATACAAGCAGGTTAAATTGCAGCAGAAAACCAACCAAGAATTGCAGGCCAGCTGTGAGGAGTAAATGAAGTGATAAGATTATTACTGTATTGAGGAAGCAGAACAGAAAATCGAAATAAGAATTTGTCTGTGACCAGAAGCTGTAGAGACCCTGGTGTCTGGCCATTGACTGTTATGATTCCTCATATAAGCTTCATTTATTTCCACTGTTCATTGAGTTGATTCTTACTAAGATTTTGAAATAGAAACTTTTTGTAGTGTGTTACTACAACACCTGAAGCTGCAACAGAATGCAACTGCCCTTCACTTTGCCAGACACAGCAGAGGATGGTAACATTTGTGTTCTGTTATTATTGCTGCTATCATTTGTTATTATTACTGCTATCCTTTCATATACTGTTGTTTTAAAACATTTAAAAAATCATCTCAGACAGTGTTTATCTATCACATTTGAATTGATACTTTCCTTTTATAATGTTTGAATGAGGCTAGGAAACCAAAGATGGTTGTGATCTGTCCAAGTACAGAAGGCAAGGGGAGACGAAATATATTATAGACATATTTTCATTTTTGCTACTTATTTTAGTTTATACTCTCAAAATCATACATAAAGGATCACAAAGACAAGTTGCTTAGAGAAAAAACAGGACATCATCAACTCAGCTTGGCTTATTTCATACTAATTCATTCATGTGGCAGTGACCTGTAAAAATGTTGTTAAAGAATTTACCATTACTGATTAAAAAGGCAATTTCTTGGTGCACTGTGCAGGAAATAAAATCTGCTTCTCAACGCCATGTGTTTTCATGCCTTTCTCTCAGGATCTCAACAAGTACATTTTTTAAGCACATATTTTACCATTCCTTTCATGTTTTGTAAACATTTGCAATGATACCGCTTATGAACATCTTTGATGGTGCTTTTTAGCTTTGCTGCAAAATGCTTAAGAATTGGAAATCATGCTGTCTGCTGAACTCAATTCACAACTTACATCTCCATGTGTTATTGTTAGTGCTTAGTAGCAAGTAGAATTATCCCCATCTAGTAGGTGTAACATGGCATCTGTTGAGTCCATTGGCCTCAAAGAGAAGCTAGTATGGGCAGTCTCATAGCCAGAAAATTTGTAATTAAGTAAAGCAATGCATTAATTCTCTCTTAAATATATGCACATGCTTTCTGTGGAAATGAACAAAATGTGTAGAGAGACAGGTTTTCTCAATTACGAGGGTTAATTCATGTGCAAATACAGACTCAGCTAAAGCCCACACATATGTCGTAATGTCTACATTAGTCATCCTTTTTTTTTTTTTTTTTCAGCTGGGTATACAATATTCATCCAAAATACCCATAAAAGACTAACTGCAAAAATCACATTTTATAGCCTACCCTAGGAATGTTTGCATTAAATTGCTTTAGACTGAGAAAGTTTCGTTGTGATCAGGACCCAAGAGATATAAAAGGACCATAAAGTATGGGTCATAGTGTGAGTTTATAAGCTAGGTTTCTACTTAATTTAAATTATAGCCGCAGTGCAAGAAGTTATGGTTTACCAATAGTACTGCTATGCCTTGAGTTAAATGCTTTCTTTCCACTGGCAACTTCAAGTACCTGCCTCTCATGGAAGAGTTAAACGCCTTGTGTGTATGTGTCCTATAATTCATCGTTTGAGAAAAATAAAACTTCATTATCAGACGTAAGAACAAGTGCTGCTGACATCTTGTCTGAAGAAGCTGTGCGTGTATTTCAGTAGCAGCTTCAATTCAAGTTCCTCTGTTCCTGGATGAGTGCCAGTGTTGAAATCTCTGCCTGAAGCTGGCACATGCTGCTTCTAAGAGGAGCAAGAGTTTAATATCTCTGCTGAAAATTAAAGTGTGCCTTGTGATTGGATCAGATTGGCTAAGTATAATTCTGTGATTTATAGTTTCTTTAGTTGGACATCACAAATCACACTTAGAAATAACATCAGATTAATCTTTTTTAAGTTCTGAGATGTATCTGCTCAACTTTTGAAGCATAAGAATATCTTAACGAAAGAGGATAGACTGTAACAGATAAACTAGGGCCCGTAATCTTTTGCCATATCTGTTTGGTGGTGTTTTTAAAAGATTAAAATGACAGAAAAAGCCTTGATCAAATCCAGTAAGCTCTAGAGTTTAACCCAGATGTCTAATACCACAGTACACTATCCTGGCAGGAATATCAAGGGGAAAATCAAAACAAAAAAGCATTTTGTTTTACTCGTTTGTAAGTCAAATTCAAGTAGTTTTGATTTTACTGATGCTTACAATATTTGCCTCCTTATGTTTTATTTAGTTTTGAGTATTGATTTCAATGGTATCTCAATCTACATTTGTCTGTCATTGGATTAGACTTTTTCAAATAAAACATCTATCGCAAATATGTTGAATTTGACAGGGGATAATTTTGAACAAAAAGTGGTCGTGTGTGCTCTAATATGATTGAAATTTTCTGATCAGGACTTTCTTGAGGAAACATTTCTGTTTTCCAATTACAGTATTTTGTATCAGAAAATACAAAATGTCGAAGCCTGAATTAAAGGTTTTGAATCAAATCAAAATTAGTTACTGTTTATCCCCAGTTCCTGTAGAAGTTAAAATAATTTTACAAACAATAACTCTTTCTGGCATGATCTGCTACTGTTTTTCTGGCTAAGAACTCCTTTCTGTCCAAATGCACAAACTAGGTGGCAGTTTCAGCTGATTAAAATGCACAGAGGTGCTTAGTGTGGCTGTTCATTTACACAAGTTACAGTTGTGTATTGCCCTCTGTAGAAGTTGTGAACATGAACCAAGTTGGACAGGGGAATCAAGGTTGAGGCCATGTCTCTGTATTACTGATTTAAAGGTGGACCATGTTCAGTTAGACTTTTTGCAGTAGGATAAATTTCAGCTATCTCAGAATTAATTGTAGTCGTGCCACCTATCATACATCCTACACTGAGATTTAATTCCAGACATTAGGGCAATTAGTCTTTCATGTGGATTAGATGTTCTTAAGAATTTTCTCCAGAGTTTTTATTAAAAAACTTTATTAAAAGTCTTTATATTCAGGTAATATTTATGTAATTGTCCTCTCCTCCACACTGCTTTTCTGTCTGTGCAACTCCGCTGAATTTAGTGTGATAATCCCGATTTGTGTCACAGCTAAGCCTCTCCTAGCTCTTTCAATTCTAATTGCTCACAAGTAGAAGGATCTGACAGACTGTGTCCAGCCTCCTCTTGCTGATAACACTGTTCCTTTCCTTCTCTTCCCCCTTCCCATCCTCCTTCAAAAAAAATAGAGTTGCAGGGTAAGGTGACCCTAGCATAATAGGTGTTACAGATCCGAGAGTACTTTTACAAGGTGCGGCCCATTTACAAAAGTAAACCATAAGCATCAATAGGAGATGAAGGATCTTACATTATAGCAACAGCTTGTCCTGCACTAGCGTTAACATGTGGTTCCTGAAACGCCCACTGCAGCATTCCAGCATTCTCAGCATTGTGCAGGCTTTGACGCTGCACTATTGTACTTCCTGGAAGAAAAGAGAGAGGCTATAGGAACTAAAGGGAATGTGACACAGAAATGACCTGACAAAAACTGAATGTACAGCTCACTCTGGTTCTCAAATGAACAAATTTTGTACTTGTTCACCATCTGCAGCAGATTTCCCTGCCTGTGAGATCACGTTAGAGATAAACCTGGAAATGAAATTTCATGCCCAAATGCCTGGTTACACTGAAAATAAGGGTTTAAAATGTGTCCCCAGCTGCTCCAGGTACAGCCACACTGCATACTTCATCGGGATCATTATCCTACCCCATTTTAGCACGTGCCTAATAATGCCATCTACACACAATGATCTCACTACATCATCCTGAAAAAGGTGTTGTCTGATTTTGTGACATAATCCTCTGAGTTTGTAGCAAACAGAGACTGACTTCATCAAGAGATTTGGCTTCTAAGCTATGGCCTTTTTCCATCATTATCCCCAGGGCCTTTGGACCATATTTAGAAGCCCTGAAAGAGCACAAAGAACATGCTTGTCCTTTGGATCCAACCACCTGAATGCCTGCACAGAACAGAACTGTGCGTCCTTTCCTGAGATTAAGGTATACTTGAGGAGCTTGTTGGCTCCATCCATGAGAGAGTTTTTCTCAAAGGGACTCCCATGAGGGAGTTTTTCTCCCTGGAGGGCACCTACAAGCAGGAAGACCCTCCACTGGTTTGTCTATGTGCTGATGTGAGAGGAGAAGTGGTTTTTAAACATAAAGGAAACATTTCAGGAGGCAGGTAACACAAATATTTTGATTAGCAAAGACCAAAGCTTTTGCTAATGTCCAAGGAAAAACAGCCCTATAGAAGTAAGGTGAAAGCAAACATCTGATTCCCTAGGCAGTCCCCAGAGATCAGGTGTTACTGTCCTGTGGCCTTAGAGCAATCCAAGACGTTTGGTTTCTCTCTTGGAGCATGTGGACACTGTGGAAATCGGGCACCTAATGGAGAGCTGGGATAGACCTAATAAGGACTGTTACGTCAAAAAGCTGGGAGAGTTAACTCAACCTGCTATCGTCCTCCACAAAGGCCTGCAAAGTAACATCAGTTTTTTGTCTGAAACAGCACAAACTGGACCACAGCAAGACTCAAAATGTCACTACCGGGTTACACAGATTTCTATAGGACACATTCCTCCCTTTGCGAAGTTGTCTTACTACTCTCTGGCAAGTTGATAGAAATTCCCATTAAATATGTAGCAAATAGGCTGGTTACTACATTCAAGGTGGCCCACCAAATGCAGAGTGCTGTCCTACACCAATCCTTACCTCTGAAGTGTACTTCTGGGACAGATCAGGCTGCTAGTACCTGGTGCGGGAAAGATACGTTGTCCCTCTTCTCCGTGCAGACGTTGCAATTTCAGGCTATTATCTAGCCTGTGAGTGGGAAGGGATACAGACGAGATGGGATGAAGAGGGAAGCGGTGAGAGGGAGCAACACAGCGCAGAAAATGGTTTGCATTCACACTAAGCACCATTTCTCTACTGAGGTGGGGTATTCCATATTAGCTGGGGGCAATACTGTTACCTTTTCAAACCAGTTCAGCTGGCATGCTGGCTGGTGGGGGAGGGAGGAAAAAAACTCCGGACTTTTTTGTAAGCTATCATTAGCACACAATGACATGATCACCTTGAACATGGAAAGATGGATTAAAAGCATTTCTGAACTCAGAGCCATTTCCTTTTAGTATTTAAAAAAATGAAGTAAAACTTTCCTGGATGCACAAAAAGTCAGATGAAAGCCAGTTTTTGTATTATTTTTATACTATGAATGCATATTCAAAGTATTCAGGTTACCACAGTAGCTTGACTCTGAAGCTAACACAACAACTACCAATCTTCAAGGGAGAAAAGATGTATTTTTATGTGCTGTGACATTTTTAAACTTGTACAGCATTGCAAATTTAGGTGTTAGTTCTCACAGTCTGGTGTATATTTAGACCTTTAAAAATTTTGGGTTCAGGAATTGCCTTCTTTCAACATCTTGCCATGTCATGGCCATTTCTCTGTAACTGTGAATGTTTAAAAGCAAATTTTATTCTCTCTGATTTCTTCTTCCTGATATTTCTCTTGAAAAGATGAAATAAAAAGTAATGGAGAGAGGGAAGACCAAAACTGTGCATGTACACGTTAATAAATACAAGCAAAAAACCTGCATGCTCATTTTTTACCAGAGATTACCTGGAATACAATGGTTCTTCAATTTCTGCTAGGATTTCTAATTCCAACTTGGACTTTCTGTGACCAGCAATGCTATCAAGGCTGTAAACCACTTCAAACTGCAAATTACTTTTCAATCCAGTGACGAGACTTTACATTTTCAATTAAATGTGATTGTTACATAGTTGGATTTTCCAAATGAGTATATGAAAGTTGCATAAATTTGTGTTGTGTGTGAACATCTAGGACATATTTCTTGACCTATTAGAATTTCAGCAACCGGTTAAAATAGCTACAGAAATGCATTGTACCCAGCATATTTTGAGAAAGCAACTGAAAAGAAAAAATCTTAGAATTTTAGTGATTAATATATTTTAAATATCTTAAAGTCATTATTTATGGTAAACATATTCAGATGGTTTGCATTCATTTTAATAGTTAGTTAAAAGGAGGTCTCTAACTGAGCATTTACTACGTATGTTTTTATTTGTAGTAAGATTTCTTTTGATTTAGTATTGCAACTGAAATTGCTTGATATCCTTCGGTGTCTGTGATTGAATATAATTTTGAAGACAGACTTTCATATCTATTGTAAAAGAAAGGAGGGATACCAGTGACAGTCTGGGGACTGGAGGGTGCAGATGGAAGAAGGAAGAGGATAGGGACATGAGGGAATTTATTTTTAATGTCTCTGGCATGGTTGGTTTGATTTTTCCTCTTGTGTTCCAGACCACAGGTGTTTCCCATTAAGACAAGTGAGCTGACTTCAACGGTATCCTGCAGAGCTGTGGGCACAGAATACCTTCTGTGAACTGCCAATAATTATTTGTCCTGGCTTTGTTTCTGGAGATTCTACTTAAATTCATTCAAAAGCTGGTAATTTGTTTCATCCCTGAAGATTAACCCCCTCGAAAAAAAAAAAAGAGGGAAAAAAAATAGTTAGTGTGCTCCACATAACTGAACAGAATAAAAGAGCACTGGTAGTATCTCTGTTAAATTAGGGAATGATTTTTAAAGTGTGATAAAAAGAGACTTTGGAAGAGCACTCAATATGTAACACCATTAACAATATAGGTCTCCCAATTCCCTCAACAGCCTACACTGCAGACGATGGGACTAGTGATAAATCTAAACCTGATACGACCTAAAACATTTATTATTTACAAATGCTTACATTGTAAAACATGCTGAACACAGCATCACCTCCAAGGAGCTGATACTAAGCCATAATTAAATTTGCAAACCCCATGCAGCCTGCCATCTATAAGGCAAGACCACATGGACATTTGTCCATTTATTTCATGGATTTTTGGATCGTACCTTCTATGAACTTCAAAGGCCTATATATAGGTGTAAGTTCTTGAACTGCAGTTTTTGTATCCAGCTTACAAAATGAGAAATCTTCCTTGTTTTCACTACTCTCTGACCACAATCCAAGTAGTCTCAAACTTCCTCTGAAAGCTTCAGTTTAGCAAAACACTTGAATGCTTTGCAATGTCAGGGCCTATGCGAAGTGCTGTTTCATAGGAAATTCTCAGAACCTTCCAGGATAATTGTAAGACTCAAGGAGGACAAAAAAAGATTGCTTTTATAAAATGCATATTTATGTCTGCGTGAAGAGCTAAGTCTTTTAATTTGTCTATTACATCTCAAACCACCATATAATTGAACTTGGAAGATGAAGCCACATTAGGATCTAGACATTTAAAAATCGTATTCACAATGTTCTCAGTTATACTTTCACGTTGAGTTTGGCATGATCTTACACAGATAATGCATCTAACCAACACCCAACAACCATTCAGTCTTCTACTACAACACAGGCTACAGACCATGGACATGCAAATTCTTCTGTCATCTGTATGATTTGCAATGAATAGATTAAAGAGGGAAATTCAGCCAAATCGTGATCCCATTGACATTGAATTCAATAGGAAAATAGGTTGGAGAAAAACACTATTAGCTGATATCTATTGATATGTAAAAACTAATTCAGTCCATTTCTGCTTTGATGTTTCTCCCAATAAATTTATGTGCACTTCCCATAGGCAGATAAAAACAGTGCATTTTATCTTAGAATTAACTGTTGTGCAGTCACTTAGCTCATGTATTGTGTACTTTTGAGACTTTTAAGAAGTTTTGCAACAGCATAACTTCAGAAGAGTACATCAAAACAGAAGCCACAAGTGGTATTACCTTATCAGTCTCCAGAGAACATTAAATGAGTGGTTGGCAAGTACACAGAGTTTTAAAAAGCAAAACTAGTAATGAGACGCCATTTAATAATAACAACGAGTGGAAAATGGAAAATAACATGAAAAATGTGGTTGATTTCCTCTTTTCTAAAATCAGAGACACAAATTATGGATAGGCTGCAGTCAGTTTTCAAGAGTAAGATAGCTTCAACCACAGGCTCAGACATAGCGATAGGTCTCACAAGTCCAAGGACAAGGCTGTCTCCATCCTGTCAGCAGTGCAAACGTTTAGATAAGATGCTGAGGTAAGACTTGGACAGAGAAGAAATTGTATCACATTGTGGCCACTCAAAACCATACAGACACAGGCCAGATGTGGCAGGTCATCTTGAAAAGCCTGAACTATCTGTAATCACACTAATTAAAGTTATTGCAAGTAATAGTGCTGCTAGTAGTGCTACTACTGTTGGCCACAGCAGTGTCAAGCCTGTTACAAACTCTCAAACTCACTGAAGTAGCTGGGTAAATGCCCATATAGTTCTCCCAGAAGAATACATGTGCCATCATTCTCCTCCACACTAGCATATTTGAAGGTTCTCCAAATATACGTACTCAGTCCCCAGCCATCACTGTCAGTACAGTTTAATCATACCAATACATTCCCTCACTAAGATCCTCTTCTAAAAGGTGGTAGTAGTTCTTGAAGAACACACTGTGTGCAGTACCTCCTTCACAGAAAAAGAAAGCTTTTCAGCTAAGCATGAGACCTCTTTTACAAGGACCTGAAACACAAATTAGCGAGGCCTACAAGGACGTGATGATATATTGTGTCCAATTATTAAATGCTTTTTATGCCAAGTTGAGTGCACTTTCATTGAATGATTTCATACATTCCAGTCCATCCATCCATAAATCCATCATATCTGAGGTAGAGTACAGTTAACACATTTTTAAATGGTACAGCAAAGACAGTATTTCTACAAGGTAACAAGAATAGTTTCTATCAAGCTGCAAACATAAGTGATATGAGCTCCTGCATCAAATACCCACTCCGTGTAGCATTAGGTTCCTTTCAGAGTCACAACAGCTTCCACTTATTTCATGATGAGTGTTGCAATTCCAAGAGGATAGGATTAAGTCCCTGATGGAGTCAGCTGTCATTATAAATATAGTACAATTGTGTTTTATTAAATCATGACAATAAAACAAAGCGAAGGAGATAATAAAGAAAAATTAACAAAGCAATGACTGGGGTTTTCGAGCGAGTCTACAGTTGCATTTTAGTTTGACTCACGAGAGAGCTTAGGAAGCACACATCTCCGCCAGCCCCAGCCACTGTGCATTGGGTCATCGAGCAGAGTGGTCTCACGATGCACAAACTGCATCGCTTTCAGGGGAAACTCAACTGGAGGAGACATCCAAGACCGCAGCGAATGTGATCCACGTGCTCATTCAGTTCACAGGATCAGACTACACCTAGTCTGAAACAGTTTCCTGAAACTCATTCAGGAGTTTTCTCCAACTCACTCCTACTAGGCTGCACTACCTGAAACCACTCACAGAGCCTTACTAACCTCTCTGACTCCTCCTAGGAAGGAGAAATCAGTCATTTGCTCCTTAAGTTTTCTGGTTCTCCTTTTCATGGATACAAGACCATTCAGCCCATGAAAAAATGTTTCTGAAGAAAGCAAAATATGATACACCAATGGGTTAATAAGCAGAAAGCAACAGGATACCTGCAGTAAGCTGGATCTTCTGCTGCTGTAAATCACCTTCCCTAGCCTGACTTTAGTGGAGTTATGCTGACTTAAATTATCTGAGGATATAATGCAGCATATTCCAGTAATTCAGATGCTGATTTTAGCTAGAAGCATGAATATTATAAACACATGTTGGGGCCCTGAGGATACTTCTGATAACATTATTGGTTCTTTGAGAAAAGCATGCTGGGGTCACTACAGTTTGCACACATGTACACTTACATTATTGGAATTTAAGATAGCTTGTCTGTAGCTGAATGCCTTTTCATATCTTCAGAAATGTCAATCACAAGTAACAAACTTCCAAGAAGTATCCAGGGTCTTATGATGACTGATAAACACAGAAGTAAAAAGAATGAAACACAAGGAAATTAAATTTGAATAGTTTTTACTACTATGCATGCTATTTTTATTACAGCAGCAACATCCTCAGCCACTTGCCATCACCTTTTTTTTCTCTGCTTTTCTGTTCACCTACAACATATTTAATATGTTTTTAAGCAATATATCTGCAGAGGATTTATGTAGGGACCACAGTATTAGAGCTTTAACTCCTCAGTCAAAATCCACTGAAGTAACTTAAAATACTTTAACTTCTCTGGGCTTTGAATGACTTAAAATATTTTACTACATTTAAACCACAGCTGAAAAACTTTAAAACTGCTGAGGAGACCTCATCTTGCTGTTACCAATATACTGATAAAATATTTTTTAAAGAGTAAACTTACAGCAGTAATAATCAGAATATAAATGTAGTGGTATTGTGTGTAAGATGATTCCAATACACATATTTCTCTTCTCATACAGGTCAAATTGATATTAAATACCTTCATAGTGACATGATGGTGCCTGCAGTGGTGATGGACCATGTTGTCTCCTGTGCCACTCTGCTCCTTACTGCCACCCAGGCTGGGGATTCAGCTATGGCAGAGTGCCTGCCTCTTGTTCCCGGGTACCACCACACCACTACACAGAGACACCTGGAAATGTAGAAAACATGCTTAAGGTTTGGGTTTCATGTGGGTTTTTTTGGTTGGTTGGGTTTTGTTTGGTTTTGGGTTTGTGTTGTTTTGTTTTGGTTTTGTGGGGTTTTTTGTTTGTTTTGGGTTGTGGGGTTTTTTTGTTTGGTTGGTTTGTTTGGGGTTTTTTGTTGTTTGGTTTTGGTTTTTTTAAGATGAAGATGTTACAAGAAGATGCATACCTCATCTGAGTCAAGAGGTTAAGGAGTGTGTTTGAAGGATTTTTGGACAATCAGTTACTGAGGTAAAAGATCTATTTAACATAACTTTATCACTGTTCTGTTATCAAAAGACCAGAAGTGTGATGAAATAACTCACAGTATGATTTAAACCCAGAGAAAGAAATCTAATATAAAATGAACAGAATAACTATTACAGCTTTGCTAGCGTGCAAAGTTTCTGTCACTTAAGTGACTGATTTCCCAGGGCTTTCTGCTCTTAAAAGTTGGTAGAGACATCATAGTTCCACTCATTTAACTATCCATCAGCAGCTGGCAAATTTCAAAGTGACACTTATTTTGGCTCCTATTGATCACATTCTTTTCACAGCTGTTACTTGAATTTCCTTTACAGATTTTATTAAATTTATATGAACATTGAATCTGTGTCAAATGTGACCTGGGAATGACCCTAAACATAATGAAAATCAAAACCATTTCCCTGTTTTCATGTCTAGATTTTAACCAATTACTTCAAAATGAGCTCCCTCCAAATGGTTGGAGTTCTTTTTTCAGAGTTAAAAAAAACTCTTTGTGTCATAAATGATGAAATGGACACACAGTGAAAATAAAAAGGGCACAAAGTGCCAATAGTAAACAGAAAGCAGGCAGCATATTAATTTTGTCCCCAATAATATTTTTAAAGTAACTTTTTATTGATTATATGTCTTAAAGGGCAAATTCTTACTTTTTGTGTATGAAGATCATTACAGAAATTGAGTATATGTCTTGTAGATTTTAAACAAGCTAGCAGAGAGGAGGAGCAGCAAAAGAACAGAGGAAAAGGAAAGGGAGATCTGCGGAAACATGCATATTTCCAGAGCCAAATATTTGAAGGAGTGTTTTTTATAGTTCAGCTGGGACAGTATTGCAACACTGGTCTGTACACTTCCTCTGCTGTTAGTTGTGTGTTTGCGGTTTTTGTTTTTGGTTTTGAGTTTTTTGTTGTTTGTTTTGGTTTTAAGTGTTTTTTTTTAAAGGGTTTTTTCTTCTTCTTCTTCTTCAAGATTTACGTTCTCTAACAAAATATTTATAAATTGAGTCCCACTTGTCTGATTTGAAAAAGAAATGTGCTAAGAGCTCAGTTACAAGAGAACAGTGTAATGAATTCAGAAAACATATGCTTGAAATTTACTTTAGGTTTGCAAATTTGACAGAGATTTTTACCCTCTGGGAGTAAGGCAGGCACTTTACCTTCTGAATTAAAAGGAGAAGAAGGTTGCAAATTTGAACTCTACAAGCTGATAAAAAAAAAAAAGTGTTCTTATAGGAACCTGACAGATGATGTCTTGGATCCATGGATACAGTCATAGATATCCAAACAACAGATCAACATTTGAAGTTTTTAATCTGTACACAAAATATGTTTTGTGGGGTTTTTGTTACATATTTTTTTTTAAATCATCCACCAGTCCAGTTTTCTACTTGGATGATGTTCTCATTAACATTTCCATGTGATTAAGACACCCAAATCTGTTTTCTTTCCTGAGTTACTCTAGCACCTCAAGTTCATGCTCAATCTACTCAGCCTGGCTGGTACTAAAGCAAGGGTGAGTCTGAACTGCCATACTTGCTCTTGACAGAATTCCTGTCGGTAGGCCAGAGGTGATTTAAACCAGCTGGTAGCCAATGGCCAATTACCGTCAGTCCAGAACTAGGACTACGCCACAGCCACTTCTCCCCAGCCCTCCAAGAGCTGAAAACACCCTCACATCATTTGCATATGCTAAGCTCAGCTGAAGTACCCTGTTGGAAGTTCCCAAGATAAATAATTTGAAAATTTTTTTAGACATAACATGCTGCCAGCAGTGTCTGCCATGGCTGCATGATGCAAATATTCAATGAAAATTCATCCAGCTTAAGCACACACGATTAAACAGTCATATTATATTTGCAATTAACTCGTATTTTAAGATATTAGTTTGTATCCTTAGCTCAATAAACAGCAATGGTATGGTGTTTGCCTTCTCCTTTAGAGTAGGAGGAAGCTCCTAGAAGGACAGAAATTAGAAATAATTGAAAGCTATCCCCAACAGTAGTTATGATGACTGTTTAATCTACTGTTGCATGTTCCTAAGACTAGAGAAAAAATTTCACATCCAAAGGTTGGATATTATCTTCTAATGGTTTCAATCTATCTTATATCTTTCATCAATTGAAAATAAAAACTTGCAGGAATCAAATGGAAGAAGAAAAGAAAATTACTACATGAGAACAGCTAACCTGAGGACAAAATTGAATATTCACAATGCAGGGTCAGCTGTCTATTTTTGGGAACAGACCTCAGGCATATGCTAGTAAAAATCTGTTTGCAAATTCTGGACTTTGAAAAAAAAAGAGCAGATTAAGCATACAAGTGATAATTTCTACTGTGACTCTCTGTGAGAAAAAAAAAAGGCAGAATTTTGCACAACTAGTAGGTGTTGTATTTGCCCATGGGGAGACCAGCAGTTGAGAGAGAATTACAGTAGTCTAGCTTGAAAAAAAAAACAACTGAGCTGTTTGCTGCTCTTGGCATTTTAGGTTCATTGGAAATGTTTCATACCTCATCACCAATAATGACAGCAACAGAAAACAAGTTCATATTATAAGGCTTGCTAATGACTTGTTGTTGTTAAAAAAGAAGGAAAAGCTGATTTTTATAAACTGGCACAGACAAGGCTGGACAAAGCAAAAGAAAAATAAAAAAATCAACAAATGGATAAATTAATTTCTAAAATGCTGAGAGTTTACAGTTATGCATATATACTATTTTCACCTATGTTAAGCAAATTAGATATTCAGAAAATACCCGAATAGTTTAAAAAGTGCTCCTATGGTCAAATGTGAACATTCCACCAATCATCCTTGTAAAGATATCTGTTCTTTTAAGGCTTTGGCTGAAATGAAATATCTCTGAAGCCATCTGACAAACATTTTGCCAATCAGCTGGATATGTGTTAATCAGTCTTAGTGTAAGCATGGCTTCAGTCTCACACACAGCCTCTTTCCTCTGATGTTTGTTAGCTAACCTGTTGTTTAATTAAGGACTTGTCTTAGTTATAAGCTCAGACACTGACTTCTTGTTAATCACTAGCGAACATAATACAGATCTCTAATCATTCAGTCTCAATTCTTTGTCATCAAAGAATCTCACTCTGTTATGATAATGAGTTTTTAAACAACTTGCAGCTCTAACACCAGGGCTGAGCTGAAGACCACCCGAATGGTCCCAGAACTGTCAGATGATCAGAGCATTGGGTCTCATTAGTAATCAGATTACCATTACCATTTTTATTTGTATTTTTGTCCATTCAGAATAGTGCATTTTTTCGATGAGGCAAGAAACATTTAAACTCAGTTACACATTTTCCATCATGGACTGAAATAAACTACAGTGTGTCCAGGATTTCAGCTCAGTAATTTTGTTTCTAATTTTCCTGAAGTGCTCACATTTTCTGAAGAAGAGTAACTTTTTTATAAGTGGTTAAAAGAATTTTTCTTTCTAAGGGTAATCCTTTCTTTTTGACATAGCACAATACTGCCCCACATATTTTTATATGCAGGCTTGTAAATCACAGAAGATTTCAATATTCCTTCATAATATTTCTGACATTCTGATTTCAGTAACTTACCTGTTTAAAACCTTAAAGAAAATTGAGAATACAAGACATTTATTGATACTGGCATAAAATAAAGCATAATCAGAGAAATAGAGACGTAGAGTTGTCTAGTATAGCAAAAATCCAGCATGTATGGCAAAGCTATGGTGCTATCCATAAGCTATTAAACTTAGTTCCAAGGCAAGTATTAATATCACAGAACCTGTTACAGAGTACAGACCAAAAAAAGACTGCACTACAGGATAATGCAGAAATGTATCTTTTGCATTAGCTAATACTATATTTATAGCCTGGAACTTTTGTGGTCCTGTAGCCCTGGTTGACCACTGAGAAGTCCTTTTTGACACTGAGATGGGGATCCTTCAGATCAAGACTTATCTAATCTTTATGCTATTTTTATTCCTACATTTTCTTTAAATAAAGGAGGCATTTTGGTATATTGTATGTGACTGTATTAGGTAATGTGAAATGATTTTATTTTGTTAATTTATTTCTCACAAGATTAGGTACTGAGGAGAGGCCCCCTAAAGCTGTAGGACAATACCAGCTCAAGTTTATACATGTGGTGTTGGCAAATGATACATTTTCATGCTATCTTGTGAGAAACTACAGATAAAGAAAGAATATTACACGTTTCTTAGCACTACAGATTTGTAATATCAGAAATGAAGGTCAGTTCCTCTTTCCATTATAAAACTCAGAATTTAGGAATTCATAATAGCTGTGCTTTAATTTGCCTTGAACTTCAATTTTGCAATCAACTTCTTTGAGATGCTGCAGTCTTTGGGAGTTTTGTAATTCTTCAGACTATTTTCCTCAAGACATGGAACAGTTGGGATACAAGGCCATTCATCTGAAAGCACTGTTTCGAAGACCTTCAGTAACACAATTACGCAAAATTTATGTAATCATGGGAAGAGCTGGTTCTGTTTCCAATTTATATTAAAAAAAATATATAAAGGGAGCAGAGTACTGTTTCTATAAATGAAAGACCTGCCTATGTCAAGTAGACACTTTTTAGTACATGTTAGTGTAACAGATGAATGGAAACAATGCATCACACAGACTCATGATTGCATTCACTGACATAAGTAGTAGTCTATAACCATCTGAATTGAGAGAGTAATGCTGGAAATATTGGCCACAAAATCTCACAATATTTCTTTCACATCAAATGCAGGTAAGAGTGAACAAATCCCTTTTCTTGCCAAAGTTGGGAGGTAAATGGAAGATCTCATCCTTTAAGACACTCCTACAGGATGGCTGTGGACAGGGATGGTAGGATGGGCACAGGGGAACTGCCAAGAGGAGGAGGTCTCAGTAGAACAGGACTTGAGGCTCAAAGACCACAGCTGTTTACTCCTGTCTCTCTGCAGAATTGGACCGTATGCTACTGAAATGAAGGTAATGTAGTACATAGGCTAACAACCATGGTGATGGTAAAGGAAACTTTGACCTACACACATATGTAATGCTCACATGACACGAAAAGTTTCAGGCACCTTTGAAGAGCTGTAAACAAAATATAATATTTAAGCCTTCAGACAGTTCAGTAGATGGAAGCACAATAACTACCTTTGAAAATTCCTAATGGTGTTTTATTTCCTTTACTGGACAAGATATTCCATTCCTATGTGAACACAAGAGATGCATGTACATTTAATGAATTACTTTGTTCACTCCTATGTATATTGGCACCTACTATTCTTGTTTAAAAATCAGAATAGAAATGGGAAGAAGGGCTTCAACTGAAATATTAAATGCACTTTTTCACAGGATGTTTTGTTGGCTTTGGTTGTATCTCCATATACCCGATGTTCAGGAAACTTGGTTCATATTATTGCAAAGACTATTTGTTCCCCAACAATGGGGTTCAGACAGAGGTTGTATATCCTCTTAAGTACAATAAATGTCATGATGCTCTTGGGTGGTTTTCCATTGTATGTGGTCCTGTACACCTCTTGCCAAGTTTTGACTGTACAGTGAAGATTTTTGGACAGGGTTACGGGGAGGAGACTGACTGGATGACTCTTTTCTGCTGTGTGATTAAGGACATCAGTTCTAACTTGTTCAATTCAGGCAGCAGAAGGGTGATCTCTCTACTATATTTGTAGCTAGAAAATATAGTCTCAGATTACAGAGTATGACAGATTTTCCACTGCACAGTTGTAGTTCCTTTACCTATCTCAAATACTTTTGATAAAAGACTGCATGTCATGTTTCAAAACTAACTTATTCTTTAAAATGTAGAAATGTGCATACTATTTGTCAATTCTAAGGAGGATTGAAAATTAATTCAATTGTCTGTCTATACCTTGTAATTACAGAAATGTGTAGTTTTTATCAAAATTAATATTTTTGGAGTAAACTAATTGATTTTGGAGTGTTATACTTTTCTCTCTTTACTCATGTATGAAAAGTAGCTATTCTCCTTAGCAACCTGTACTTGTATGGATCTGCTAACTTCATATTCCCAACATAAATTGTGATAGCTCTGATTTGTCTTCACTTCAAAATTTAGTCTGCAGTAAAACTATATAGTTATGTGCTACTGATAATACAAAACATAATTATGTCTAAATTCCCACTCTTGAGACTTTAATGAAAAACCATTCTTAATCTGTTCTATTTTGTGCTAAAATATTTCCCTAATGATTGTAGTATAAGCAGAATGTAATGCAGATACACACGTATCCAATTGCTTAACCATGAATGATGTAAATAGATTGGTAGTATTTACAAAAAGTGATGCAGGAAATCTGTTTACTCCAGACTAAACAGAAACAAGGAGTGTATACTTACTCCCATACACATACAAACATGCACAGATGTAGAACAACTTGAGAGAGTGCACACAAAGAATCGGCTTTTTGCCTTGATAGATTTTATGTGCTACTAGGATTGAGTTATGAAGCTATGTATTAATGGTCCCTACCTCATGAAAGCATATAAAAGAAGTTCAATGTACATCATATTTAACAAAAAATACACAGAACATAGAAACATACACTCAAAATGTGAAAACACAATGGGAACATAATGTAATAATGTGAAAATGACTGAAAACAATTAAAACACTAGCAAGCAGGGAAATGTGTCATTCTTGCCTCAACATGTCTAGTGGGGACTTTCTGGTTAGTATTTGAAGATCCACAGACGCATCTGTGTGCAACATTCTGTGCAGAATCTACTGCTGAACTGTTCAGGAGAAGTTTTGCATCGGCATGTCTTTACGCTTGTCTGACAAATATCTGAAATTCATCCCAGTATGTCCACCTTACATTTTGCTACCAACATTTAGTTAGGTTTTTAATGATAGTATACATCTCTTGAAGGCCAATAATAGGAAACCCCACATACGTGGTTCTAGTTTATTTAAGTGTTGATGTCCCATTTTATCCTACTGCCCTTTACCTTTCTCACGTTCATTTGCCCTTTAGCATTCAAACCCCCAGCTCTGCTTCAGTTTTGATTCCTGCTGCCTCCTGCATGCACTCTCCCTGTTCTGGGTGTGTTATGCAAGAACAGGAAAGCCAAACAGCTCACAGATTCAAAACAACGAGTAGCCAAAGGACTTCTTTGTAGTGAACCTTGCTGAAAATATCTGTACTTTTTTCCCTTTATATATTTTGACTAAGATGTTCTAAGCCACCATGTGGCCACACAGTATTAGCAATGAGAGGGAGGATTTATTAGGTACTACCCATGATCTCAGTTTCAGGTAATCAGAAAACAGTGCAGTCATAGTTCTCCTGCTATTAAAATCCAGGTCACAGCAAATAAGCAGTGGAAGGAAGGGCAGCCATTTAGGTGAGGGAGACTGAAAGAAAAAGGCATAAAGCAGAGACAAGACCCTAAACTGCAGATTCCAGCCAGAAATTTATTTCAGAAATCCTGCTACAAAAAACACTGATGCTTTCTGACACTTGTTAGTCACAGAGCACTTCAAAAGAAAGAGATTTTTTCCCTCTCTTTACTTATCTAAAGTAATGTTAGCTTTAATTATTGTAATACCAATGGCGAATCATTGCTGATATTTTAGAAGTGGTAATTTTAAAGCATATTGTTTAACATCTATTTATCTGTACTTTTGAAACATACTTCCAAATATTTTTAATTTGAATTCATATTCCCAAGTCACAGTTTCACATTTATATATAAAAAGAGAGAGTCATGCTATGACAATCGTGTTCTCATACAGGGCTTGCATACATAAAGGTACTAGGGAAGTTAATATTAAATTACCATGGTATAAATTTAGAGTGTGCTAACGATAATGCCTTATTTGGACCTTATTATTCCAAAGCAAAGGTGCTGTTTTGCAGATTAGGGTAATCCACTTCTAAAATCCACACAAAAATGTAAAGACAAATAGCCTTTGCTTCCACACTAACCTCACTGTACTTTTCCTCACGTTTATAAGTGCTCAGAAGTCTGACCCTTACTTCTGGAATAATGGATATTAGCAGAAGTGGTATTCACCAGCAATGCAGCCTGACAACATCACAATATTGTGTTAAGTGCATTCAGAAATTAATTAATTATGAAAAAAGGATTTCACAATGTTTTTGAATGATGCTTGTAGCCAAACAGTTGCATAAATGCCTTTAAAAAAATCCATGTCTTAAAAAGTATCTACTGCTGGTTCCTCTGAAGTAGTCATAATGCTGTAAAAAATTGCTACTGAATTAGTCTCCAGAGCTAATAAAGATGAATATAGCCCTGGTGGAACACTATCACCTGGAAACGGGTCTACATCTCACAAATATATATATATATATATATTCTTCACTCTCAATACGGCAGCGTCTCTGAGAGTGATACTATTGCTGTATTATTAGCAGGTGTTTTGCATGAAAAGCGAGCATAATAGGCATTAAAGTAATTGCATCCCAAGCAATCTTATATTAGGAAGAATACTCTCCCAGGGAAACTTACCAACACATCCACACCTAATGATGAGCTATTTTTAACGTTTTGTTGCATTCAAAGCATTCAAGTCGAGTACAGTATAATGGCTCCATGTGATGAACTTCCTAATAACTTCCATGCTCTGACTTCGATATCATCTGGAGCTGGAAATTTTCCACCTCATTCTGAGCTGGAATCCATGTGGCTGTCCCTCTACAGACGTAGCACTATCCCACTCCAGTTGTACCCACACAATTCCAATTGTTGCTAAACTTGCAGGAAGACACTGGTCTTATCCTGAAATGTTTCCAATATGTTTGACAAAATCCAGAAAGATCTACGGCTATGGGACTCAATGTTTACTAGTATTTGAATCTTTTCAAGGTTGATTGACAATGAAGTCAAAGAGAGTGCTCACATTTAAGCTTTTCCTCCAAAGAAGGCTTTAAAAGATTTCTTTCTGCATGTATCTTCCACTGTGGGATCATACCTTTCCATTCAGCCAACACACTACAGAGCCCTTATCCACTCTTCCTTTATTTGCTCTCATGGAAGTTGTAAAAATTTTATTTTCTATTCTAATTTCTCAACTTAATGTGCTTGAAACTGGCTAGTGATTACAAAAGTTACTAAAGAATCATATGTAGACATACAGATCAAGTGATTGTGGATACATACGAAAAGACAACAAAATCAAAGGTAGAGAAGACATATAATGTATGGATGTATTCAATGGAGAAACACACTCTACCTTTCTATATACAGATTTTTACTTTCCCTCCCGGAGCAAAGAGCAAACAGTTGTTAGGAGATTAATGATAGATCTCCAGAAAAGAAATGCATCTCATCTCATCTTGAATGAAAAGCAGATAACCTTGGCAGAAGAATGTGTTTCTATTGAGCATACTTACATTAAACTGAAAATGTTTCTAGGCATCACATAAATTAGGTAACAGTAAACTGTAACATTTGCAAGAAAATAAACACTATTAGTAAAACAAGTTCAGAAGGGAAGAGACAAACAAAATAAAGATGAGTAAGGAAGTGGCTTGGAAAGTGTCAAGTCCTATTTCCTGGAAAGGAATAATGATGGAGAAGTTGAGAGTGATGGAAAAGTCATGATGCTGGAGATCACAGAAAGGAAGTGAGCAATATTGTACAGGTAAAATTATGGCTGGGGAAAGTAAAATGCTACAGAAGGAGAAGTTTAGGAGCATGGAGATTTTCTGACTACAAAAACTGGCCCAGTGTCGAATGGAAATAAATAGAAGGGTACGTGTGAGATTTCAGAGGGAGGATTGACAGACATGCACAAGACAAGATTTTCAGCTGCTATAAATCCAGGAAAGTTGAAACACCTTTTAGATCGGCTCATAGCTGAACCTCCAAGAGCATTGCTTGCAAAGAGGTTCATTAATACTATGAATCCACGTTTTTCACCTGGAATGGCAGGTAAATGAATACAGGAGAACGGCCTTAACTCAGGGAGAATAAATACAAGTTCCTAAGTGTAGAGTGACTCTTTCCACACCGAGTTTCATGAAGCACTTTTCAGCTGAGAATTCGGGATGTTATTCTTAATTGCATATAAGAAATAATTTTGTAAACAATCTTGCACTTCTCAAAATCCATAGCCCCTGAAGTTTAAAACAGAAATATGCTTGACTTACCAAATCATTAAAGAAAGCTTGTGAAAAATTAAGCTGGTTTTATTGGTATAGTATCATAACTGCAGTCTAGATTTTATTGCAATAAAATATACTAAACATAAAACCAAATCCCTGTCAAGAACTTACAATATAAATAACAAATAAAATAACTGGTGAAACATACCATTTTTTAATGCTTAGATATTTCAGGAAAACAGCCAAAAGTAATTTTATAAACTTTACAAAACAAACCACCTCTGGGATTAAGAACAAGCATGAGAAATTTCAGTTGAAAGAACAATTGTTTCAGAAAGTTAGTGGCAGCTGAAAATAGAAACCAATAATAGAAGTGCCTTGTCGACCATAACTATTCTAATGGTAGCACAATGCTATAATGAGAAAACATCTAATTGTTTCTTTGTTTATCTGTTTCTTAAGAGGTCTCTCAAAAGATGGATGAAAGACAGGAATCCAGCATCTTGCCTTGCAAAAAACAACACAGACCCTTTTTAAATAAGGCTGTTTGAAAAGTATATTTCAAAATACACTTAAGATGTTTTTCAAGCACTCATCTTTAGCACTCCTAATAAATATTTCCTGTCCCATTTTAGGTAGTCCAAGCTTTCAAATCAACATGCAGAAATTAACTCAGTTTTTAATTTGTTTTATATGACTTAGTGATTTAATCAAATAAACACCCCCTAATGGGGAAAGCCAGTGATGAAATCATATTACCTAGAATTCCAACAGACAAACTTCTCAATGCTTCCTAGATCCAGCCTCCTTAAGCTCTCTGTAAGATGACTAAATTTTTCACGTTTTAAACAGTTTCAAAAATTTGCATACAAAAGATGACTAGTTAGTGAGTTAGACAACCAGATTGCACTGTTAGCACAGAATCACTTGTAAGCAGAATGACATTGTGGAATTTCTTTTCTGAATTTGCCAAGGTTTATTCTCCCATTTTAAGGTTGCCTTAACTGCTTGGTTTTCACATGAAGTGTACACTTATTGTCTGTAATTAATCTGTGTACCTTCTGTTCTGTAAAGGCTAAAAACAATCTCTTTCCGCTCTGTTATCTTTTCTTCACTTTTGTAATCAGCTTACCTCTATGATGTACAGATACGGAATTTCCATACTAGATAGGCTTTAGATGTCTCCTATGTTTTATTTGGACTTGAAACAAGATTGGTTTTTTAAGTCTTGAAAATTTTGAAGGACTAAGCACTATATTTGGCCTAGCCTAGACCCTTTCACTTGCTGTACATGGGTTCAAATGCCAGCAATGGGCTGTGAAGCGATGCTGTAGCTGAGGGCTGGGTTGCCCCTGAGCACCGAATCTACAGATCATTTGTCCAGACATCACATGGCACCATCATTCTCTGCATTGCTTCAAGTGGTGATGGACCTTCATTGGCAACTTTACTCTTCAGTAATATAAATGTTGAAACTTGCAAAACAGATTACATTCCAGGAAACATTTTCGTGCAGGAACATATTTCCTGATTTGGACAAAAGCATGGATTGCTTTGACATTTTACAAAAATATCTCAATCAGGACAAAAAGCCCTTTGAAAAATCCCTCTTTTTGTACAGTAAATAAGTTTGAAGCAATTGCTCTATACTTCTGAAAATATCTGCAGAAAAGGAAAGGATCACATTCTTGGAGATACTGAGAACCTATGACATTCACAGGTTTCCATAGAAGGTGCAAAAATAAAAAAAATTCAAGACTAAATCCTGTCTACCTGTGATAATGCAATATGTCTTAAAAAAGAATAGAAATTTCCAAAAGAATATCTATATTAAAATGTTGATTAGATTTCACTTTTAATTTTAAATAATGCTCCTGAAGCAGAGAAAGTCCTGAAGCATTTTAGTGAAAATCATTACCAGGTTGGAAGGACTCAGTTTTATGCAAGAACTTCACATATTATTTTGACTAATGAGATTGTAGTGGATTTGTTTACTGTTCTTAAAATTTAGGAAAAAAAAAAAAAGTTTAGCCAAAACAAAATGTGAATTCTTTACCAAAGAAATATATTACCTCTTAGAAAAAACTATGCACCTGTAGCATTTTAAATTCTGCATCCAATCTAGTTTTTTAAACCTTGTACTATTCTAAATCACTGTGAGATTCTTCAGACTGTGAGCTTTTGAGACAGAGGCATTTGTAAAGAATCTAACTCAAAATTATCATCCGTTGCCTTTAGGACCTCATAGAATAATAACAACAACAAAAATAATAGCAATGTTGACAATCAATCTGAAATCCAGGGCAGCATATATAAAATGATTCTAAAATGGTTTTGACACATTCTGTAAGTAAGATTGTTTTCAAGAGCACTATTTTACATCAGCTGATGCATATATTTTTATACCTGTATTCTATACTTCTACTGCAGTGGGCAGTTACAAACATTTGCTCTCATCATCTCCTCAGCTGAAATAAATTTGATATAAAACACTTCTTCGGGGGAAAAATAGAGATACAACATTGTATGTACAATTGCATGAAGTTCATAAGAAATTTAGTCTGTAAGAGTTGCTTAAAGAATGGATGGTCATTTTATGCAAATCTAACCTTTTACAGAGTTCAGCTACTAAATTTCAAAAAGAAAGATGTGTTCCTACAGGTGTGAAGAACTGAATATATGTGTGCAATGTCAAAGAGAGGACAAGTTCTTAATACTATGTTAGTAATAGCTGCTTCATACTGGCAAATTACATTTTGCCTAGTAACAACAGTGAATTGTAAAAGTAAGATACAGCAGATTAATGTGATGAAGTTTATTTTCCCACCATATCAAACATCTTCATTAGCACTCTTTTTCACTATATCTGAAGGAAGAAACCAGTTAGAATGCTCCAGATTTTATGTTAGAGCAGGGAGTATTTGATCAATGGTTTCACTCATTGAATAATGCAGATTTATCCTAAACCAAACTATATACGAAATTTATGTCAAAGTCAGTTAATAGTTTCCACTAAAAATAGTAATTAGTGAAAAATTTGCATTTTATTTCAAACCAGTATTATATGGGAAGATAAAACTCTTACTAAACATGCAAATTAAACAAAATATTACGTTCAAGCAATTTTCACTGCTTTTCATTTCAAAGAGAAATCTGGAAAAATGTTTTGTTTTAAATGTTGAGTTCAGTCAGCAAAGTGAAAAAATCAATTATTCACACAACTCTATTTACTAATAATCTATGTGGAGGAGTATATTGGATGACTAATCTTGTTTGTTCCCACATACCATCTCCGCTTGCTTATATATCTGCTGAAAAATAGCAACCTTGAGCTTCTAAAGCCTCATAGGTTTTGACCTGACTGTCTTGCAGTAGCAGTATGGACTTTGTAGAGAATGTGGATGTACAAAAATGAATATGTACTCTTCTCACATGCTGTAAATACTATTAGAAAGGAGAGTTTCCATAGTAATGAAGATAAGCATTTGGAAAGACACATCACCACTTCTGAGGAAGAACATTGAGTTTGACTTGTATAAATCTTTTTAAGTTATGTTGAAAGCCAGTTCTCTCCACAAATATTTCTCATAGTGAAGTACTATGAAGGCATATGAAATTTAATGATTTTTGAGGGGATAAACAGTCTTGTTTGTGCAATTTCTGTGTGACTTCATATAGATATGAACATTGTACAGCAAGAAAAAATAAAGATCAAAGAAATCAAAGGAATTACTGGAGAGAGTCCAGCGGAGGGCTGTGAAGATGATTAGGGGTCTGGAGCGTCTTTCTTGTGAAGAAAGACTGAGACAGCTGGGTCTGTTCAGCCTGGAGAAGACTGAGAGGGGATCTTATAAATGCTTATAAATTCCTCAAGGGTGGGTGTCAAGAGGATGGAACAGACTCTTTTCAGTGGTGCCCAATGACGGGATGAAGGACAACAGCCACAGACAGAAGCATAGGAGGTTCCATCTAAACATGAGGAGAAACTTCTTTACTTTGAGGGCGCCAAAGCTCTGGAACAGGCTGCCCAGAGAGGTTGTGGGGTCTCCTTCTCTGGAGATATTCAAAACCCACCTGGACGGATCCCTGTGCGATCTATTCCAGGTGAACCTGCTTTAACAGGTGGGTTGGACCAGATGATCTCCAGAGGTCCCTTCCAACCCCAACCATTCTGTGATTCTATGAAATCCAGCTGTAGCTCAGGAATGTAGACACAGATTTGAGGTAAATGTCTGGGATGTAATATAGTAGAAACATCAAACAGACAGAGTAGCTAAACAGCAACACAAATGTAAATACTGTATAGAATTGTCAGAATTAATGAATAAACTTTGTGAAATAGAAAATAATTATTAGAAATCCGGGGCGGGGGAGAAGGGGGCGTGTTGCAAAATTAGCCTATGACAGATTTTTCTAACCCTTACTCTATTCTCCTTTTGCTCTTGGCCACTGCTGTATTCTGGACGACCTTGGATCAGATCCTGTATTTCTATTTCGCTCCCATCATACAAACCATGATTGATAAAGTAAAACAGTAAAATAGAATTGACTGTTCAGTATGGTATCATAAAGCCTATATAGCTGTAAGACCTAATAGAGATCTCAAGATGTCATAACTTCAGTTGTTTACCAAATATAGTGCCTTTGAGGACACATTCAGTTTTTATACCTTATTTTTCCTCTGTCTGCTTTAAAATTATCTAAACCTAGGGAGATGGTGTGAACATCAACACACACCCCAGTCAAAATGAAACATAGAGAAGACTTGCTGAAGTAGCTTTGAAGGAGTTCAAAGCAGCAGGACATTTCTTACTCATTTTTTTAATGTATGTGTTTGTGTAGTTGGTTGTTATCCATTCATAGGTACAAAGTACATGAGCAACTGCACAGGAAACTGTCCAAGAGTTATCACTGATTATTTAAGGTACATACCCTCATAAGGAAGATATAGAAAAGCGAAACCAGTGACAACTAACTAAGGTACAGTTAACTGGTGAGCCCAAATAAATCCATTAACACCCATTATACATAATATGGGTAATCACATGAATGTTTGTAGGCTTAGTAATTCTGATCACTAAAGACTGTCTGTCTGTATGAGCATTATTTCAGCTGTGGCAAAGAGTGGTTTCAGTCTAAATAAATGATTGTACCTCCATGCACAGAACAGAAAGGAGATTTTAAAAATACTCTCTTTTCTCTTTTTATTCCTCAGAATATCTGGTGTGTTATATAGGCTCCAGACACTGCTTTTTCCACCAAATTTTCTACTGAATAGACATGTGTGATATCACACTTCCTAGGAAAAGACATTATTGTATACTTGCAGACTTAGTGAAAAGCTAAAAGGTAGGACAGATGAGATCTTACAAATGCAGGTCCCTGCAGCCTTTCTACTGTGCCACTATACTTTTATATATGAATAAAAACATGCATAAAAATATGAAGAATCACATGAAGAAGCTGAATACCCTCTGGAAAATCGTATCAATAGTGAAGACATAAGGAAAGAGTACTCAGAACACAAAAATGTGAAGTGATTTTTCTTCAATCATGTCCAAGGCAGGACTGATCAGTCCTAACTACCAAACTACCTGTCACTATTTCTTTCCCATTTTAAAGACATTAGTATTAGGAACGTGTCCGACAGTTATCAGATGAGTCTCTGCTCATCTTCACAAGACCTCTTCTGATTTCCCAGTCTCATGAACACTTTTGGACAGGTGCTACTTTTCTAAAAATTATCATTTTAGGAAGCCATGTATTTCTTTGCTACCTAAGAGTAATATTAATATTTTCTCCTTAACCCTGGATGATCCTGTGGTCTTTAACCGTGAGTATCCAAGTCAGACAAAGATTTTTCCATGTGACCTCAAAGCTCATAGTTTCATGAGCCACAGTTTTTCAAATGACACCTTATACGTCTGAAAAAATGTTAATTTCCAGCACTCACTTTCAGCCCTGGAATGTCCCAAAATAACAGGCTTTAAAACTATGATGAGTTTATGCCCAAAGAAGTACGGATTAGCATGCCACTTTTTACAGCTCTCTCTGAGCCCTGCCCTGGTGGGCTCATTGTAACTAAGGCACCTGGCCTCCCAAGCAAGGGGAAATGAAAAATAAGTCTCTGCAAAAATAAAAATATACATAATTAATTTAAAAATATTATTTTTCTTCTGGATTGGAAGTGCTGTATATGGATTATATAATGGCGTGTTGCTGTAAAAGCCTTCTATAAACATATGTTTGGGACAAGATACACAAATATGCTTGCTTTCACCACCACAGAGAGAAAACTCACTAGGTTCTTCCACATTCCTTATTTGCAATATTTAGCAAATATTTATTTAAAACTTTAATCTCTAGATATTCTTTGGGACATGTCTGCATTTAAACCTTAATTCCCACTGAAATCACTTCAGTCACATAAGAAACTTGAAAAAAACATTGTCCTTATTTTGCAAAAAAGTTAGGGGAAATATTTCACTGGGATCCAAGAAGATTTGACTGTTGACATCACATACTGTCAGGGATTGTGTGTGGCACTAGTATGAAAGGAAGATGGACATAGAAGAGAAGCAAACATGAAAAGAGGAAAGCCCAAAGAGAGCTAGAAGAGAAATTACAGAAGAACAGAACCTAGAAAAGAAAGTCTAAGTGGAAAAGTGGATACAGAAAAGTGGGTAAGGGAAGGATAACAAAGGTGTTCCCAGCGGAGAAAATATCTTTGCCTCTGGAATGTTAGAGATGAAAACAAAACCATTTCCCAGTAGCCTTCAGAGTCCTATGCAATAATACATTTTCACAACAATACATTTCAGAATGCAGTAAGAATTAACGTTCGGCTCTGCACAAAAACACAAAATTGAGGGTTGGGAGCATGGGGAGAACTAAATGCCACTGGACCCAGTTGCCTTTGGTATTCAGATGACATTTACTCTTACCCTTTTTTAAAATCCTGGGGGAATCACTGAATTACATATGCACATATATATCCTGTACAGAGAGCTGCAAAATACAGTTTGCCTTCAGGGCCTGCAATTAAGGATTTGCTAAGTCAGCTATATGCTGCTGGGGAATCAAGGAAATCTCCATTAGAATGCCATTAGGACCTGCAGAAAAGCTTGGCATTTCTTAGCCCCCTTGCTCTACATACACTCTGTTATAGTCCTGAAAAAATCCATATTTTTGCAGAAACATTCCTCCTTAATGAATATTATTGCAAGTTCTAATAGGTTTGTTTAGATCAGCATAAATGCCCTTCAATCATCCTACCTAAGGTGGCCCAGATTGGGCAGTCATCTGATGGGTCTGGCAGCCTTCCCTATTGCCATGTTGAGCCTTTGGCAAGCGTGGGTTGAGCACAGTTCACACAGAACTGCTGAAGCAACTGTTTGATAACATAGCAATTTATTTAAAATTGCCAGTGAATAGTCAAATCAACATTAACGCTTATGCTAGATTTGCCTGGTTTGCTCTCTGACCTTCAAATAGAAATGTTTGTTCATAAACAGCTGGTTCTTTTAATCTCCACATCATTGCTGTGTGAACATTTATACAAAAGGCATAAAGAGAGCAATAGAACAGGAGGAAAAGAACAGATCTTGATCATTTCTTGAGAATTTTTATAGTGATATTCTTGGTAATTGTAATCTGCACTTGGTTTTATTTCACATTAAGGTCTAGGAACCAATAGGGAAGATTGAAATTGCTGCCATAAAGTATAAAAGGAGTTTTTCATTAGCTTGTAAAATAAATTTGCAAAATGTGTTACGTAATTTTTTACTCACTTGGAAATTTCGGCAGCATTCGGTAGTGTGAAGTACATGCATGGTTACATGCACGTAAACCCACACATGTACATGTATTCTATGTACATGTTACATCTGCACAAGTGAAAGTTCCCATGTAATCAGAAAGTGTTTGGTCAACTGAAACTTGTGAGAGTACTGGGTGACCTGAGACCTCAATGCTTCTTTTCCTCGATCCAAAAGAGTTTTGTAGAATAAACCACTAAACTTTTGTAGAATAAACTACAGGGTCTAGAAATCCCTCCTGTTGGAAGAATCTCCTGTGGGAGGAAGTTTCCTGACATACCAAACTTCGCATTCAATTTATATCAACATTTTTTTCCCCGCAGTATTGTTTCAATTCATTTACTTGAAATTATTACATAACATAATTCTGTCCTATTTAGTATTATTGTATGTAACGCACTGCAATATACAGGGACTTACAGCTATTCCTGCAACTTGGATTTGGCTGTTCTGGCTGCTTTCGGAAGCATGCTGCTTGTTACAGATAAACCAGAACACATGAAAAGCACTTGGCATAACCTAGGAGAATTCTATGGCATAACCTAGGTCTTCCACGAATACTATAAGTTTATGATGGTGTGAAGAGCTGTGCCTCCAAAATCCTTCACTCCAATAGTACTTAGTAAAGATACAGAACAAAGGAGTCAGCATTTCCTGGTTACCTGTCAACCACTTCCTTTTAGGGTGGATCTAACCTTTAATATATCATGTGTATTGTGAAATCTGCAGAGCTTTTTCTTGATAACTTTAAGCATTCCCTTCAGTACTCACATACCCGCCAAGGTGTTTAAGAATGTGGAAGGTTTGTGGAAAGGTAGACGATGAATTTCATGTAAATTGCATAACAGATTCAAGCCCTTCACCTGAATAATGTAAAATGTATGAAACTGAGAGCTGTCTTACATAAGTGATGGCAGAGCAAGGCCCTGCATCTTGAAGAAAGTTTGGCTGAAGGAATGGAGCGTACCTAGAGATCAAACAACATCATTATAAAGTGGTAAGGAATCAAGCATTTTTACAGTTCTTTTTCCTAGTTTCCCACATGCACCAACCCACAATTCAGTCCAAAGGCTTGTAAAGCTTCCTCTTAAAAAAACAAAGCAGTTTTGAGTTGTAGCAGCATAAAATAGTGTCTGAAACCAACACATTCCATTTTTATACTTGCATAACTTAGAGACAATTAAACTGACTTTTTTCCCATAATGTAATAAAAAAAGAAATCCAGTCTCGATTTAAAATCTTTGCCTGCCAAATGCAAATCAGAATTTTTTTTAGGGTTGAGTTATGAATCTATGAAAATGGGACATAAAACAGAAACCCTCACAGATCCATAACTCCAAAAGTGCTTAAGAGGCACTGGTTGGAATACAAAACATCATCAGGTAACTCACCTCTTCATTCATGTCTCTTGCTAAGTGTTTGGTTATTGTAAATGCTCTAGATTTTGTATAATTTATGTAAAGTATTTAACACCTGTTCTCTTCCTGTAAAAGAAGGATAAGGAACAATTACTTGAGTTTACCTGATTCTTATCTTGAGTTGTCATTATTTTCTCGGCAACTACAAAGAAACTTTAGTTCTCTAACGGTCAGATTTTGTTGGCAAAACACAGATGTTCAGATCTGCCATTCTAAAACTGATCTATTTTTGGTGATTTTGTTGAGAAAACATCATTAAAACACAATTAGTGAGTCAGTGATGAAAAACAATGGCAGATAACTTCTCACCATTTGCATTCCCCTTCCTTGCAGATGTTATACTGCTGGATGGTGCAGTTTGGTTGGTTCTGTCCTACCTGAGTTTTCTGATGCATCTATCAGTAAATTGCTTTACTGCCTCTACCATAAGCTGCTATCTGCTCTGTTTCTATCAGGACAGCGCTTTTGGAAAAGTCCTTAGGAGAAGGGGAGACCCTTGGACAAGGTAAACTGGGTACACCTCTAAGTTGGAGGTCATGCTACTATTTAAGAAGGAACATGACATGTTTCATATACAATGATTACTTTTGCCCTTTCTTTGTCAGTGAGAGAAATTATTATTTTGTTCATATCACCTTGCAAATTAAAGTAGTTGTATGCGCTCCTCTCCAAGCCAATGTTGAGAACCTTCTTTCAGAAGTGCATAGCTGCCAATTGCCACTCAGGACTGGGAGAGGAGGGAACATTTCCCACTAATCATAACCTGTTCACTAATGGGACCAACTCAGGTGATCATGACTGCTAATAAAATCCATCCTGCCTGCTTTCCTGGACCCCTTTCTTTCATTGTGTTCAGCTAGATCACCTGAGATGAACAGAAACAACCGAATCAAAAGACACAACTTACAGCCAAATTGCCCTTGTAGTGTCAGCAAGCAGGGAGCTGTTGTTTCTCAACACTCTGCATGGAGCTGTCATGGGATTTGCAGCAGACGTCCTGTCGCTCTAAAATACAAAATGCACAGAACAACACAACTTATTGGAGCAATTAGATCCATTCACGTTCTGAGAACTGGGAAACTCATAATCATTCTTACAAGCTTTTTGCTTTGTAGCTTCTCAAGGATGAGCTCAATGTCTCATTTAATTACTCAACAAGCTTGTTCTGTTTTTTATTTCTGCATGCTGACACTGGTTTTGTTCAATTTGCTAAATTTGCTATAAGACATGATATGTTACAGTTTTACTAATAGAAAAATAATGAATATTCAAATTAAATTCTATTTTTATTGCATTTGCAAAGTCCTCATTTGGGGGTTTTAAGTTTGAAGATTTGAACCAGCTTGTAAATGTCTGACCATTTGTCGATTCTGACCTCCCACACTGCTAAGTACTCTGTGGGAATGTACAATCTGGAGTTCAGCTGAAAAGGGGTAATTTTCATAGCCATGCTTTACATTTGTCTAACAGAGATCAAACTGAATGCACTGCACTCAGTGAGAGGAAGAACCGCGATTCAGCATGGTGATGAAGGCTGGCACATGCTAGTAGGCTCAGTTATTAGATTTAACCTGATGTAGGGGAGAACTGGGCCTGCCTTACTAGTGCATTGCCAGACCTTATGTTGAATACAGAAGGTAAGAGATGACTAACTTGAGCTTTATCAAAGTTGCATTCTGTTCTAGCTGAAGTGGCCTGGATAAAGGAAAGGTAGAGAAGTTTAAGTGAAATAGAAAACACTGCATTTCTTGAAGTGAGCCAAATTTAAATTTTCAAGTGTTTGTCACTGCTATCACCTCATTAACACTTCTTAATGTCCTGAGTCCAGGTGGGACCAGAATAAGAATCACAATATTGTAAGAAATTTCTTTTACTAAGTCAAAATTGTGGTAGACATCTGAAACTTTGCGTTAAAAGTAGAGAGCAGAGTCCTGATCTCCTGGCACTGTGTGGCATTCGTTCTCAGGGACACAGAGCACAGCTGTGCTTTTATGAATCACTGTGTCCTGAGCACAGACTCTAATACAGGAATTTGGTATTTCTACTCTGCACAGCACACAGAATATGTTCAGATCTCAGCACATATGTGCGCACTCTTCTAAGCCTTCCCCCATGCCAGCTGATCGTCTTCAGTTTGACAGTAATCCCCTTGCCTGGAACATAATTCCTCTCTTTAATGTGGAATGAACCTGAAAGCTGGAAGACATCCTCTTTACTTCTATAAACAGTTGTGGCTGAATGCAACTTATCCCGGTTGACAGTTTTTAAAAAGGTTCTCTGTGGTTTTTATTAGTATGATTCGAGTAACCATGGCTCCTCAGTTTTACTTAGCTTTAATGTTTGCATATTAATGTACTTGAGATAGTACAAATGTATTAAATATATCACAATAATTATTAAATATGATAAATGTAAATATTGTACCATCAGAAAAGACACAAGACACAATATCACATATGTAACACTTAATAAAGCAGTTAACAGAAGACAAATAAGATATCCAACAAACATAAAAACCACAAAAGTAATCTCTGTGTTGCATAAAGTATGTTAATAAGTAAAATAAAGAAGTACTAATTTTGGTGCAAGTTTTACCTCTAGTCCTTGCAAAAAAATAAAACCAAAACCAAAACCAAACAAACAAATAAAAAAACCCAAACCGTTTTTGCTTTTACAACATGACTGGTATTTTTCTGTGTAACTCCACCCTATGTAATTTTATTTACAGTCTCTGCCAGGATTAGAAGAGGAGGGAGACGGAAAAAGACCCTTGCTGGTGTTTCTAGTATATAAAAACTACTCCTGGCTTGTGGCCTCTAGCATCCAACTGCACCTAAAAGGACATTTGCCACAGCAACATCTTTTCTTTTGTCGAGTCATTGGAGGTGACCCAAAAATTAAATATAAGCTAAACAAGCTACATTGTTTGTTGTAATGAAAATTATTATCTTCCTTCATATCTGGGCAGCATGGGCGATGTTCTCTCTTGGTAGGCAGAAATGTTTCCTACTTTTCTGAATATGTCTGGTTCTGCATAGTCCTTAGTCTGAGACTCTAGAGGACATGCCCTGGGCAAACACATATGAACCACTTCAAATTGAAGCAATCTTGACTGAAACACAGCAGATGTTTAACAGAGCACAACACTATCAGTTCTCTCTCACTGAAATAATTAATTTTGTATTAGAGATCTCTCTGAATATGGATCTCACACATACGTGCAGCCATGTGCATATGTACACACCGACAGCTCTGCAAGTGATCTTAATAGTTTTAACACACTCAGACTTTGAATCAGAACCACTTTGCTTCTCTCAGCTACATTATAAGTACACAAAGAACTAGCAATTTAGCACAGTATGCCTTATAATTAGTTTGATCAGTGTCAGCATGTAACTATAAACCAAATACCAATTAGTCATCTTAGTATATCGATGGCATTTTTCTTCGTTGTCTTTTGAGTTAAGTTTGCAGTGGAAGTAAGCTGAGGTCTCCTGTGAGAAGCAGGAAGACAACTTTCCACATGCAAATATGGGAGCTACTTAAGTGCCTCTTATCAAAAAGCAGGTTTGGCATCATTTACAAATCAGCAAAACCAGAAGGATTAAGACATTTAGAAGAGCAATTCTGCAAACCTTTGACAGCAATGAGTGAGAGATAAGGCTGACTGCAGCACTTGTGGCAGAATCCAGGGTTGGAAATGCTCCAGATGTCAGGGGACTTCTGATCCACGGATCTGGTTGAGATCCTTCTCTGTTTTTAAGTGTCCAAAGGTGATTTTAATATTCAGTTAGACTCTCTGTGTAGAACAGAATAGCAAGTGCTTGAAAGGGTGAGAGAGAGATTGAGTTATCTTCTTATACTAGTGTAACACGCTATTGGACATACCATTCACTTCCAACCTGAGACTGTCTCCTCAGGTACTCTGTCATATCTTTCTTTTCTCAGGGTAATACAAGATTATCACAGTCTGCTAAAATAAACAACGCAAAGACATTTACGAAAAGAGAATCCGACCCAGCATAGTAGCAGTCTTTAGCGGCACTGCCAGCAACATCCAGTCACAGCTCTTCAGATGTGAGAACATGTCCCAAGTGCAGCAGCCTGGTGAGCTGCCTTGGGAGGGTTAAGCAGCCCCTGACACCTCTGGGAAGATCAGCCAACTAGTGGAAGCAGTGTCAGTGCTTGAAAAACTGCACAGCTGTCTTTCAAGGGCCAAGGGAGCTAGAGGAAAAGCTGCAAATAGAATAACTGTTCAGGGATAGATTGATGGGGAGTGAAGGTCACAGAATGGTTATTAAGACTGGAAGTGGTAACAGCAGCAGCAGCAATTTTACCTGACCAGAACAGAACCAAAAATTGGCCTTTATTTGTACCAGCCCAAGAAATTCTCTTTATCTCCTTTTCATTTGATAGGCAGAAGTTAGGGAAAAGAAATGGAAGGGATTTCCCCAGAGGCCAAGTGTTCCTTCTCCTCCTACAAAGGGAAATGAGTTTGTTTCATTTTGTCGTGGCATAGTAATGCTTAAAAAGACCAGCTTCAGGAGAAAAAAAAAGTCACTTCCAGTCATTTGTGATTTATGCAGAGACAGTACAATGCCAGCATTTCCAGATGTTCAGAAGCTTGTTGGAAAACAAAACATATTTCCAAAAATTCCTGGGGCTAGAAGTGCAAATCTCATTCACACTCATGAGACCTTACATAAACAGTACCTTGGTGCCACCACAGGGCTGCTCATCAGTGCTCACCAAAGCGGAGGAAATTGCAAATCTGCATGTCCTAGAAGGCTCTTCAAGATTTGTAAACCTACAGACAAGATACACAGCCTGTGTCAGTAAGCTGTAGCTCCCACACTGTGCTGAATCTGCTTGGCTCTAATCAACATCCAGTTCAGCTGTTCCCCAATTCAACTATTGCCACTTACACCCACTAAGGATCTGTCCCTGTTCATCAACAAGGAGAAACTCCTTGGGCTCATCTCTGCTGCAGGTTTTATATTCAGCCTCCCATGTGTGTTCACTTTTCCATCTGCAGGGAATTTTGCCTTTGTCATGCTTTATTCCAAGGACACTGTGCTTTGGTGCCTAATATTTTGTCCTGCGAAGTGGTCTTGCCACAAGAAATATGAGACTTGGGATGACAAGTTGGCCCTGAACTAATTCAAAACCATTATTATATAAATTAGATTTCTCAGTGGGCATATTCACTGGACAGAGATATTTCTTCTAGTATGTATGCACGTGCATCCGCACATACACATTCATGCCATACTTGAAGTCAGAATAAGGAGCACAAAACACCTACCCTTGAAATCACAAAGTGAAATTAAGCTTAATGTAGTGCTTATACCCTCTTGCAGTCAAGCCATTTGTTTAGGTCCAAGTGAAGGCCCAAGTCTGAAAATTTGTCACCAATGTATTTTTCTTTAATGCTGTCATCTTTGTTTTAAAATATTTAGATGCATATTTAAATGCGACTTCAGCAGCCACGGAGAGAATAGGAATAATGAAGTGGTTTGAAGGTTATTAGAAGCACTGTTAGAAGCTAGAGAAATGACAGGACTATTCATAATCATCCCCTTGCATTAAGCCATTTGATTTTGTGGTATGGAAACTACAAATAGTGTTTGTGAACAAGACGTCTTCAAATTTGGCACAAGAATATGTTCATTATTCCCTGGAAGTAAGACCCCATTATGAGTGATGATGTGTCAAAAGTCACAAAAATGTTGAAATTCTACTTCAGCTGAAAAAAGTAGTGCACAATGAATCTATGTGTGAAATGTATTAAATCCAGACTAGAATAGTATTTCTGTCTCCATTAGCAACAAGCACCCAAGAGGATGCAGTGACTGACTTAAAGAAAAGATTGTTTGTGATATGAATGACAATTTCCCAGAGACACACCAAAGTGGTGGCACAAATATTCAGCCTGAGTCTCCTCCCCAGTTTCTATCTCAAGTGGTGTTTCAAACCAACAAGGCAAGCACTGCCAGCCAATCTTCATATTATTTATTACTCTATTTTCACTTACAGAACCTTTGTGTTAGCTATTAGCAGTGATTCAGTAGCACTACAGGTTATAGGTGTATATGGGAAAGTATACTCCAGAGACCTCACTTTTCCAGCAGTTCTACTTTTCTCTCCAGTAGCTGTTCCACCTACAATTCTTTTCACTATATTTATCTCTTTAATAAAATTTTATGCAATGTCTGACAATCAGGGTTATCCAAGGATTTCTTTTCGATGAACAGTCGTTTGAATGGGTGCAGGCTTTCTGAGTGTGCTGGTTTGACTAAAAATTAGTTCGTTTTCTTCATGCAGTTAGAAAACTTTAGTTTCATAGCTAGCACGATCATTATTTGGACTTAGTTTGAGAACAAGAAGATAACACCCCAGGACAGAGTTAATGTTTTTAATTGCTCTGGTCTGAAAGCCAAGGATGGTTCTGAGCTCTGCCCACAGGTGTGAGGCAGCTAGTAAAGGGGGCATAGATGGGGCAGAGCTTGACTGACAGCCAGACTGATCAATAAGAATATTCCGTCCCATTAGTGTCATGCTTCATATTTAAGGAGAGTCAGGATCTTCTGGTATTTCTCTCTCACGCTCCCTCTGGCTCCTCTTTTTGCTTGCTTTGTTGGAGCTGGGGAAGATCTGTTCGGGACTTTTGTTAGTTTGGACTTCTGCCATCCTGCTGTTTGCAGAGGCCTCTGGGCCTTTCTGCCTTTTTCTCCCTTCTCTCTCTTGGATCGGCTGTTGGGACCAGGTGCTGTTTCCTGGGACTGGCTGCTCAATGCGGACAGAGTTTGTGAGGAATTGCATTGAGTATCTTTTATTTTATATTCTATTTCTTTTTTATGTATAGATATTTGCTAGTAGTGTATTAGTATTTTGCTATTTTATTAAACTATGTTCATTTCAATCCAAGTTTCTCCCTCCTCTTTTGATTCTCTCTCCTATTTGGGGCATAGGGGGAGTGAGCGAGTGGCTATCATGGTTGTATTGCTAGCTCGGATTAAACCATGACACTGAGAAATGAAAATATAGTTCTCTTGGGGAAAGAAAATAAAACCATATAGGTGACGTTTCTAGATATGATGTTATTACTTAGAAGCGAAGCATAAGAAATCAAAAGTTTCACCATATACAAAGATTATTGATTCACTTTGCCTATACATACCTGAGTTACTTTTAGTGGTATTGAAGTTCACTATCATAGATATAGGTCACTCAAACAAGTAAACAGTCCTTCTAATAACTCTCTTGAGAGACCAAAACCTCTGCTTCATTTATGACCAAGCAGTTCTCATGTACGTTTTTTAAAAGCTAGCTTTAAATGTGCTTATCTGCATGTATCAGAAATGAGTCACATGATTAATGAAGGATGTATGCAACATTAACTTATTTGTTCATTTATGTTCTATGTATACATGTTAAATAACTTCATTGATTTCCATTTCTCGTTTCCTCATTTCATTTAGTTTTATAGCCATAGCAAACTACATTTTCAGTTCAAAGTCAGAGTTTCTTTTCTTTTTTTTTTTTTCCCCTGCTATTCTTTTCCCTTAGGTTTCCAGGCATTCGCTTGTGATTTTGCAGATAAGCATTCTTAACATGTAAGACCTATGAACACAAGTTCAGAACCAGAACATAATTTTTTTTTGTGAAAAGGTGCACTACGAATATGAACAGAAGTTTGATAGTTTATTTTGCAGGGGAAAAAAAAATCCCAGATTGCAACTAGCTAATATTTTGGAAACATAACTGTGGTAATGACTGCATTTGCTTCTATAAATTGGAGTCAAATGATGGTAATTTCCATTTTCATGTGATCAATCTTTCAAATTTGAAAGTCCTCGTTAGATAACTGCTTCAGATCTCCAGAGTGAGCAAAGTAAATGACAAGAGAAGACTCCAAAACTGAGCTTAAGAACAATCCAACGGTCACAGAGTAGCACTGATGGGTGTCCTCCTAGGCACTTAACTTTTGGCATAGATGTGTGTATAGCAAAGGTCCAGGGCTTTTGTCTAACCCACAGCATGTATTTTATTTGCAACTGATCCCTTTGCTCCCTGTAACAAGAGCTAAATCTTCACACCTGACAAACCCTGGCCATGGCCTGGGGACTGAGCGGTGTGCAGGCCCAGCCCCTTCTCTCGCGGCCTGACAAAGCCCTGGCAATCCAGTGTTTTCACACTAAACCTTCACAAGAGAGTCCACCCTGAAAACCACAGGGAGTTTTTAGTCTCCTTTTCCCTTTCCAGAGTTAGAGCCAAACCTCTGTTGCCCCAGGACTCTGCGTCTTTGGGACTCCTTCACAGGCACTTTTTATCAAACCAGGTTGAAATGGGCCCCCTATAAGCTTACGGTAACTGGGAACCTGAGCCAGAGAAGAATGGCAGTTAGTTATTAGCAAGTTCTTCCAAGGCAGCCTAAAGGGGATTGTCCACCAGTGTTCGAATATCTAGCTATCAATTCACTGCAGTTCTAGCAAGAAAAGGGGAAAAAAAATCTTGTAAATGACTAACACATGTGTGTAGAGCAGGACCTTAGCTCTAGATGTACTAATAACTGTGACTTTTTGTAAAATTTTTTTTTGGAAGAGGTCAGAGGAATTTAACAAACAAGGTACTACCAGGCTTCCTGTTACTTGTAATTACGAGAATGGGCAATCTTTCATTTTAATAGGACACATACTTTTTTTTTTCCCTTGCTAGCATTTCTTCTAAGCAGGCAACAGTGTTAAGTTTAAAAAAAAAAAGGGGGGGGAGAAAAAAAAAAGAAAAAAATAAAAAGGAAACCATTGCCATTTAAAACTTTTAGACTAAACATTAACACTGCTGGTATGTTAGCAGAAACTGGGACAAATCCTGCCCTGACTCCCAGAGTGCAAAGGGCTAGCTAGCAGCAGCATGATGCAGAACAAATGAACTGTCTGGAAAAGGTAGGAAAAGGATAGCAGGAGAAGAGGAGGCATCGCAGAGATGGGAAACTACATGAAATACAGTTCAAAGAAGACTCATTGTACAGGGGTGTCTGAAAACCTTGTAGGTATGCACAGCTATTACTGATTTCCCCTAGCAGATCTAGGGGCGGTAGAAATACAGAAAAAAATGCCGTTAGTCAGCTGGAGTAGTCTCTTTTGAGAAGCTTTACTGTGGTCTACTTGCTGTCAGAGCTAATCCTTCAATGAAAGATCTGTCTTTGCTAAGCAATCAGAGTGCGATTTGGTGCTTTAATTCTATGTATCTCTAGATGTCAACCGAATGTGCAATTTAAGATGTAGATTGAGACACACAAAAAAGACACCAACTTTCCTAGAAAAAAATTCTAATTTTTCTTTTAAGGTTGATTATATTCTACAGAAAATGGAATACTAAGAAAATAACTGTTGATCAGCACAGTCTCCTTGGTAATTACCTCAGAAATACTGAGTATGGATGCTTCAGATAACAGTAAAGATCTTAAGTTCTTTATGCTGCTATTAAGACACACTGATTGCTATTATTACTACAGTGTATACATATAGCTTCATTAGTTATTTTTCACTACACATCAACACGCCCCCCAAAAGATTATTCTGAAAAGCAGGGACAAAATAAACTAGTAACATAGCAATCCAGACAGGATCTTGTTATCATAATGTTCTATACTTACGGCATGACCTGGTAGAGAAAATACTTTGCAAAAAATTGTACTTCTAAAAACTATCATTGCTTAGTACTGGTACCAAAACTATTACGAGAAAACATGTTACAGCTGTAAATAACTTTGAAAAATACCGATGCTTTATTAGTACGCCTTTAACAAGATATTTTTAAGAGTTTAACATTAAATTCCTCATCTCAAGGGGACTGAATATGTCATGGGACTACTGGATGGCTCTATATGGGGCCCTTCATTCTCCACCCTCACCTCCAATCTGCAACCACCTGGCTCTGGCAGAAGCCACCACATGACAGCCCTGTGGAGAGGTATTCAAGTCAAGCACAAGCACTACCATAAGTAAGACAAATCAATATCCTTGTTTTCTGCATAAACAGAATATTAAAAGACTGAAACATTATTCGGTCAGCCTCCACTACAAAAGAAAGGCCTATTCCCTGCCCAGGTGTGTTTCAGGTCTCCAGGCTGTGAGAACCAACGTCCCCTGCAGGGCTGGTGGCTGCAGGTTTCTGCTCCTGGCTGACTCCCATGGCTGGTCCTTTGTCCTGCAGTGAGGCTGCATCCCACTCAGCTTGTCCTCACCATGAAATCAGGCTCCAAAGCATGTTGGTCCACTGCCAGGGCTGGTTTAGGTATTTGACCTCCAGTGGCTTGAGTGTAGAGAGGGAGAGAGCTGTTGCATAAGCAATGTCACAGCAGGGTTTAAGAGTACTGGGCTTGCAGGGTCACTTTATCTAGACTCCTATAATGGCAGGTTATTGTGCAGTAGATAATTAATTATCAGGGATAACAGAGGAAATGGTCACTCACAATTGACCTGAGTAGTGTGCTGCAGGAGTGTGGGATACATGGGGTCAGGCTGAGAGTGGTAATCTCTGCAGACAGGGACTGCCCTGTGTCCTGGGTGTTTGTTGGCTCTCACTCCGTCATTAGTAGTTCTGCTGTGAACAGGATGAGATGGATGTGTCAGAGGTCCTGCTGGAGGTGCTCCTGTGTGACTCAGGCTTTGGGCAGCTGCCCTGTGTGTGAGGAGGGCTAACAGCAGTAATGAGCCATTAAGCTGGACTTCGTTGTTTCTCATGGGTGTCTCACCACTTTGCTGTGAGTGAAGGCTGCCCCTACCACCTCATCACTGAGCCTTCTGTACCACTTTCTTTTCTAGTGTGGAATTTTAGAATAGAAGAAGCACGCAAACTGTGCTCTGAGGAGTATTGGGCTCTCTTCACACAAGTGCTAGGAACCCACCTACCCTGCTGAGCATCTTACAGCGTGGCCCCATGCAACTTTGGCTGCCAAGAACAGCAGTGACAGCTGGTTTGGTGCTTACAGTGTCAGTACCGATTGCTTCAAACCAGAAAGGAGGCTTGCCAACAGGGCTGAGCAGGAGCAGTGCGCCGCCTCTGCCTGCACAGTGCTCACTGTCGGTAAAACGCGATTTACTAGCATTTAGGGTCTAATCCTACAAGGTGCTGAACGCCATATGGCACACACAGAGCAACCTCTTTCCACACACCACTGAAGAAGTCAGCAGTTTTTAACTTTTACTTTTCAATGAAAAATACTGCTGGTATAATAGACTAAATTTTGTAATAAAAAGTGAAAGGTAGCAGCTAACACAGCACCATTTAAAGCTGCATCTGGAATACAATTGCTGTTTAAAACCAATGGGGAAAAGCAAGATATGGAGCATCAGAAGAGGGTTTAGAATGGAGACCTTTAAAAAAGAAGAATGTGTTATAAATAATAAACACCTATACAATCGTACATGATATAAAACAAATCCTATTTCAGTGCCTTGGTGGCATTAATAAACCTCTCAGCTTTATTCTCCTGGTTTATGATGATGCCAGCACCCTCTATGGAATTACGTGCTTTTCCACCACAATGTAAAAAATCATTAAGACAGTTTTTCAATATTTTGTTATTGTTTGACCTACAGATTAATATGCCTCTCTAGAATTTGCATCTCATCTATTGTCTTAGAACAAATTACAGCACAATAAATGCTGTCTGACTAGATAGTATTGTGTAGCTTTTTGCTACTTGCAGTTCAGTTATGACTGGCTCTGCATCAGCAAAAATGATTAGAATAAAAAAAGTTAGGTTTTAGGAGCTCAGAGATTGCAATGGGGTTATAGATCAGAAGATATTTTCTTGCACTAGTGCCCTTGGGCTCCAGAAAACAATTTGGCTGTTAAATGTTAATTGCTAAATTAGTGAAGCCTAAGCCAAATGGAGACGGGTTCTTCGGGATGGAAAGACTATGTTCATGAAAAGAAAATAATCAAGGAGAGCTCTTTAAAATATTTTCTGCAAAATCTGAAAGAACACAAAATTACCTGCATTCAGTATCAATTAGGGCTACATTCACAGAAAGATTTTTGTCTTTTTATTACTCTCACTTTGGGGAAAATTTTAGGAGTGCTTTGTAGTTCTGCACTGAAATCAGGAAAAAATTGCTGTTTTACCTGGGTTTCATGTGAAACCCAGTAAACTCTAGCTCCTCTGACTTGGCTGTTGCCTAGAAAATGTGATCCTTTGCATGTCAAAATAATTTTCAGCCTGAGGATTGTCAAATAACAGTTAGGAATCCTAGGAAGGAGAGACAAGTAAGTGAGAGCCTGGGAAGAAGTGATGAATAACCAGGATTGTTCAGCAGAAAGACGCAGTGCAGGAAGGAAGCCCAGGGTGTTTATGTGAGCAGAGGAACTGGAACAAAAGCCAGCAGAGCTGGGAGAAGCTAGTCAGTGGAGCAGCAGGAGGAAAGAGAAAAATATTAAGGATTCTGTGAAAGGGAGGAAAAGATAGCAGCACCAGAGACTGTGTGCAAGAAGCAAAGACAACTTGGACTTAGGAATCAGAGACCTGTCAGGGAGTTTGTGTGAGAGAGCGATGCACCAGCTGGAGTAGTGGGACACAACTGTTGTGTACTAGGGACCAGATGCCTGGGGAAAGTGATGAGGAAGAAGCAACACATCTAGATTTTGAGGCAAAATCACTAGCAAGTTTAATAATAAAAATAAAAAATCTGAAAAGCTTTAAACAATAACAGAGGCAACAATCAGGGTGGCATTAAGCCATTTGCTAATTGTAGATCGCCCTTTTGTGCTACGTCTGAGACATAGAAATAATAAGGAGAGTCACTGAAACATTAAACACAAAGCAAGAAAATGAAACACGTATAGATACTCAACAGTCCTTAACTACATGTGTTTAATGATCATAAGGATTTATGTATACTGCACACAGCTACAGTCATGCTCATGGGATGAATGATTTTCACAAAATAAAAACAGCTGTGGGGAAATTTTCTCAAACTGTAATAGTAACAATAAAAGCAGTAAAATTAAAAGATGTACCTTAAAATATTATTCAAGTTGACAGTCCATATGCAACTATCTTTTTATACCAGATACAGCTCAATTAAAATGCAATTATAAGTACAATATTTGCTCCATATTTTGTGCATGCTCTGAGAATAACACCAAATACTCTAATATAAGTTTATCTTTTTAATGAGCTTTGGGTTATTCCATGAACATGTGTATCTTAATAATGACTGTGCATTATACTCTCTATGGGACATTGAATAATGGTTCAATGTTGAGATGGTGAAATAACTTGGATGGAGTAAAAGGAAGAAAAGTGGAATAAGAATCATGGAAATTTGCATATAATAAAGTTTCCCAGCAATGTGACGGTGGGAAGCAATGTGACTTTCAATGTCTAAAGGGAGGGGAGTTCCATTCCAGAGGTCCTTGGAGGCAAGCAAAAGTCTGATTCCTTTCTACACTCGGTTTGGCAAGTAAAATTATTTTCCTGCTTGCCAAAGTCTCTGAGATTTCTAAAATTCCCCATTCCTCCTTGAGATGGACCTGGATCACTTGGAGTGAAGCAATGTGGAGGAGTTAAAATACTCTCCTTACAATGAGAACCTGAATGTTATTCTTCCATTGAGTGACATTCATCCACTTTAGAGACTAACTGAATCTCAAGGAGGTCAGTAATTTGGAGGTCTAGTACTTTCCTGTTGGAGTTAGTCAGTCTTGCATACATTGAACACACTTCAGGGCCACTGAGAAAGGGTATAAACCAGCAGGCAGGGTCACCTACTGAGCAGCTGACCAGGGTCTAACTCCTTGCTTTGTGAAATTCTGTCTTGAGTCTTAGATCTTACAACTCTGATGCTTGTCCTAATAATTTGTTAATTGTGAGAAAATTCACTTTTATCTTTTTCCCTCTCTTTCTTTCTCTCTTCCTCTTCTAATGTTTTTCCAAAGCTGGTAGGTTTGTTCTCAATAAACTTCTACGTTTTGACAAAAAAAAAAAAAAAAATTGTCTTAAAAATCAACCATCTAAAAAAACCATGATCATTATGAAGAAAGTCACCAGTAGCAACTGCAGGAAATATCACTGTGATATATCTCAATTATTTCTGCATTTTTCTCTTATTTTTTTGGAAAATACATAGGGAACAAGATGTCTTGCACACCTTTTTTACAACAACTGTCAGCAAAGGTCACCCTTTTAAAGACAATCATTGCCTGTGTGTCATGAATTTTTCAATATTCTTTCTTTTTGTAGTAGTTCTGATCCTTTCTTTGTCTTTGTTGCCATCATTATACCATTATTATAATCCCACTGAGGCCTTCTCAAGTAGAATTAGAACAGCACTTAATTACTGGAATTAGAAATGACAAATATCACAGTTTTTATCCGGTTGATCTTATGTAAGCTCTTCTGTGTATGAACTTGAATAATCTTGAATCAATGACTTCTAACATTTTCCAAAGACTTAAAGAGAGTTGGGGTTTTTTTTGGTTGTGGTGTGGTGTTTCTTTTTTTTTCCTTCCTCCTCTGTGCTTAATTTCTCCTTCTTTGTTCAAAGTAAGACTTATCCGACAGCATGTGCACTAGCTGACAACTTTATCTAGCTCTGCATTACTTGGTCTCTTCATTTTTCCTAGCCCTCCAACACTAATTCCTCATTTTCAACTTGCAACTAACAGTGGGTTCATCTATCCACAACAAAATCTCCTCAAATCTTTACTCAGAGTCTCTCATAATTCTACCTGTTTAATCCTTGCCTATCTGGAACTTTTTCTTCAGGTTTGAAGTTGTCTTACTTGGATTGAATAGGTGCAAAGTTGTTTAAGCAAATATAGGAAGATCCATTTTCATCATTGCTGCGTCTGATGTTTCATTGGATAAACATGAATTGAGTATGGAAATAGATATCTGAGTCCTTATCTAAACAAGGCTCTGTACATTATTCTTTGATACTGAAATTCTGTGGGAGAGAAAAAAGACAGCACTGCCCTAACCAGGTTTTTTTCGTATTAGACATTTCTCACATTGCTACTTTCCATTCCTCAGTTGTCCATCCAACATCTCTGGCATTAGCATGCAGCCATGCTATCTATCATTGTAAAGAAAATAACAGCAAAACATTCTAAGTTTCCTCAAAGGAGATAAATAAAAACCAACGAACCAAACAAACACCTCTGCGGTGAGGCTAAGTATAATATAGAGGTAAAACCAAAGTCTCTAAGGCTGAAACAGACTTCCTACTTTTAGATACCAGAGGGCCTGTTCAAATGACTCCAAGCACAACAGTGGATCATAATTTAGAGCATCTGAATTGCTTTAACATGCTGAAAAGTAGAAATGTCTGAGCAGATGTGTTGCATCTGTGCTGTGCATTATTTCTGTTATTTTAAAACAGTTATATTACAAACACAACCATGAAAATAATCTGATTTTTTTTTCCTAAATGCTTCCAGTCATCCATGTGTTTATTTCTTTTCAAAGGATTCTCTGAAGAATACCATAATTAGCCTTGTACTGAAATGTTGTCTATGTAAGCCATTGTTTAGGAATATAGAATAATTTGAAGATGCTCTTATTTGAAAGCTTTGCTTTCCTTTTTTTCTGGTCAGCATGCACACCTCTAGACTTTCTCCTCCTTTTCATTTGGCATGAAGTAAACTTCACAAGGTGTTAGTTTAACAACTTATCAAAATCAAGTGATTGCTAGAGAGAGGAACTGTATGGAGTACTGTGAATTATACCGCAGTGTTCCTCATAACGATTTCTCTTCCATTCAGTTTCACAATATCTACATTATTTTCACTCCAGTGTCATTTTTTCCCAGTTTCTGGAGCCATTGCTCTCTTGCTTCTAGACTTTTAAGATCTCCTCCCTGCAAAGAGTAATTAAAAGTAGCAGTCTTTTTTGATGGACTCTGGAGTTTCCACAGCTACTTTCCCCATTGCACTTCATACATTCCAAATTCTGTGGCAGTCCAAGGTACACAAAATATTGAAAAGAAATAGCTATAGTCCAGAAGATATTCACATATATGTAAGAAGGTGGGTGTGAAACATCTTCACGTGATTTATTTATGACTGATGGGCAAATATAAAAACAGGGCAGAAAGTGTCTGACTTAAAAAAAATTAATGATAAAAGAAAGGATATTTCAATGAGCAGGTCATGAGCTGAAGGTCTATTTCCAGTTCTCCCTCCATCACTGTCACAGTTCTATTTAGGTGTGTAACTCTCATTGATTTCAAAGGGAATTAGGTACCTAAATTTCTTTGCAGATATGGGTCTGAGTTGTTTTGGGGTTTTTTTTTTCAATTATTGAGCTATAAAATGGGGATAATTGTACTTCCCTTGCTTCTCATGCAGTTACTCTTGGGTATTGCAAGGATGAGTATGGTGGAGAATATGAACTACTCAGATACTACAGTAATGGGAGCTGTAAAAAAACCCTAAAATAGAAAGAAAACAATAAGAGTAGATCATGAATGTCTGGTGAAATGGAAAAAGGCAGTGAGGGACTGACATGGACCTGGGAAAAAGGTCTGGAAAGGCTAATGGATGTGTATTAAAGAAGCTCCTGTGATATGGAAAAAAAAATTAAAAGACCAGGGAATGCATCTGAACTTCTGGTTCTTATCCAAAATGAGTCCCAAAACACTCTCAAACTACAGAAGTTTTTATCTACCTATTGCTAGTTTTAGTGAATAGATGTTTGCATCTATAATATTGCTTTTTATTCTACATCAACATATTCTAGTATAGAATCATACTACAATGAGAAATTCCTGTTAGAGGATCACATTCTAAACTGAAAACATTATTATTTTCATTTCTTTCTATCTCAGAATCTTTTGTACATGAATGTATTCTAATAAATGTGTATATTTGAGCATGAAAGACACATTTGTGAGAGGCAGAGAACATTTCCTCTGCATTTTGTGCAAAGAGAGGAATGCATTCTTTAGCTATAATGTATTTCCATTCTTATGCGTAATTGGCAATTCATGCACATATTTGAAATTAATTTTTAAAAGCAGACGTCTTGGCTTGTAAAGTTGCAGGAACAGAATTTGCACCTCTACATTAAAATTAAAACGCATTTAATTGTTGGGAAATATTCTCATCAAGTTTAGATGAAGGAACTTTTCTATGAATATTCACAATAAGTGACCAATGTATTTGTAATGTAGTGCATAAAAATAATAAGATTTAGGTGATGTGTTTCATTGATATATGCAATTTGAAGCCAAGAGTTCATTCTGGCCAAATAAGTGTGGAACAGGTTGAAAGTGTTTTCCTTTGGTCATATGCTCAAAACCCTTGGAAAATTTTTCAAGCAGTCTTTTACCAAAGGAGATCAAAGTTTCTGCTCCAGTTTTATTTTGGAGGAAGGCTTTTGGCTGTAAGCTGTGCAATCCTGAAGGAAGGATTCTGGGAAAAACAGTGTTTCTATAAGATGTAGAGTGAATTTCAAAACAAATCCAAGTCCCACAAAAGGAGCAAGCTTTGGGTTTCTGTATGAGCCTGACAGGGCAGTATAGGAATCTAGGATGACCAAGACACAATGATTCATACAGAAAAATATTGAGATATCTCATCTTTATAGAAAGTACAGCACATCTGCCAGTCATAACTCACTTCTGATGCAACTGAAAAGGGAAGACAGAGGGACTTACGCTTCCCTTGTCCTTCCAGTTCTCCCTTGAGGAGTTCAGATGAGGGACGCCAGGACGTGATCTCTGCCCCAGTTCCCTCCAGGTATTGTGTATCTGCTTTTATAAGGTGGAAGATACAGTGCCAGAAAGATCTTGGCCTTAAAATGTTTGTCTTTACTTTCAGTTTAATTTCCGGTAGGTATACAGCCATATTTTTTGGTCTACTATTACCAGCAAAAAGATCTTGAGAAAAATCAGTTCAAAATTGTGTTACACATTCTCTTCCTAATTCTGTACTACTCAGTTATTTACAGGTTGTCAGCAATATGGCAATCTGGTTTTAAAGGACTTCATAAGGTGTTGTGGATTTAACAAGAGAGATATTAACTTCTAAAGAACAGAGAAGCATTATCAAACTTCTCTGAGTCCTTTGGTCGATTTCCAGAGATCATGCATGGCAATTTGTCACTGCTGCATGTCAGCCATCAAGCACTGCTCTTGTATTGTTTTGGCTATTAAAATAACAGCCTCCAGAGCCAATTTACAATCTAAAACAATTCACAAAGCGGCAGTGCTTTGTACCATAAAAATAGATGCCAGAGATAATTGGGCAAGGTGGTGTCATGTCACATGTGTGCAGTTCATTAATTAACTGCTTGAAACTGCTATAAAATAATAGCCATGTCATCAAGATGAAACTACAAAAGTGCAAATAATATGAAACTGCACAAAGAAAGAAAACAGAGCAGCTGTTATTAAAATATCCTCAAGTTGCTGTTCATTTTTACTGTCCACTTCTCCAGTCTTTCTGGTGCTGAACCTGAACCTGAACTGGTAGCCCAAAGACCTTCTGTTTATATTGCTTCTGGTGAGGACCCTCTCCTTTGTGCAGAAGGCAGAATCAATTTGAATTTATACTATTGTGTTTTAAGTGAACAGTGATCCTGACCCACAACTGTGCCAAGTTTACACTTGCAAATAATGAGAGAAGTGCCTGAAAGCTGATGGACAGCCTTCATCAAATATGACAGGGAAGTCTGGGAGTTTGGATCTTTTTTGAACTCTTTTCTCTGGGGTCACTTCTAGTTTTTGCAGAGCAGTTTAAAAGTTTTCTTGCCTGTAGGCTCCTTTTGTGTCGCATTCTTCTACCTTTCAGATACCCAAAGTGAGAGAATCCAAGATCTCTACAGCCTGGTGTTGCGCTCCTGATGCTGGATGTTGAAACAACCACTACGGGATCTAGAGCAGCCCAAAGAATGCCCCAGAAGTGTGGAGGCACCAAAACCCCACAGAGGCTTGGGTCTGTGCCCCGCTCACAGACCCTGACATAGTCTGTCTCTCTGTTAACAGGTTGTTAATACTGAATTTTGTATGCTGGAATGATACCTCCCACCTCAAGACTCTGTGTTTGTCAGGGTTAATCTTTGGTGGACTATTTATGGAAGTTTACCAGCTGCTTTATAGAGAACAGCTGGAGTCAGAGTCTATGAAGAAGGCCTAATTTTTAATTAGATTTCCTGAACAATATAAACTTTTAAAAATATTATAAACAGACATTAAGCACAGAATACAGTCAGATCCTAGGGGCTACATATGGACATGAATTCCAGACTAGTATAGAGATTGTTTCTATTTTTATAGCATAACCAACGCACTGCCTGTGTTTAGGAGCAGTAGAACTTATATTTATCCAGAACACTGTGAAGATTTTGGGTACAGGCACTGGTTTTGGTGCAAAGTGTGCTCTGCCCAGGACTGCCCTGGGGAAGGAGCAATCTGATGCTTCTCATCATCAGAATTTTTGGGGCTTTGTCATAAAGAGTAAGTGCACTAACATCAGTGGACTTTTCCAGGGGAAAACACTACAAAGTAATAGTGGCTAAGAGGAATTACGCACCCCCCACCAGCCTACACAGTGACTTCTGATCTCAACTCCATATCATTTCTCTTTGCTAGCAAATTCTTATGAAATAAATAAAGTGTCTGTATAATGAAATATTTATAGCATGTATGAGGCTTCAAGTGCAAAGCACTCTTTTTTTTTTTTTTATAAATTCACTATTAACTTGACTTATTTGGATTAACAGAAGAGAAAGAAATCTACAGTGACACATGATGATCTGAGAGTGATTATGCAGCACATGTTAAAGAAAAGTAGATAAGTGGGTTGTTAGAATTACTAAATGTATTACTAAATGGGATCTGGCACCGTGTGATGAAAATGATAATATCTAGGTAAGCAACAATGATGAGTTTCTCAGAATTATACCATACTTTAACCTGTTTGATGTTTTTTTTAGCTTCAAATTTAGCTTTGTAGAGTAATGCTGCATGAGGTAACGTATCATACCTATTATTGGATATTTGCAAAAAAAAAGAAAAAAGTACCCTTAATAGGAACCAAGGTTTTTCAGTGATTGTCCATGAGCTTAAAGAGTTGAAATATTTCCTTGTCAGTGCTTATTCTACACCTGACATTTCTCATATTTGATCAGTTAATGGTTATTGCCCACTATGCTACTTTAAAAGGTCAGATAAAAAAGGGTTGTTAAGTCACCTTCAATTGAGAGACATACTGGAAAAACCTGTTCACATCTATATATCTCTCTTTTGAGAGGCATAGATATCAATATTAGCACTTATCAAGAACATACTTAAGATAATACTAGCAACATGTCTGGATGCTCTCCAAAGAAAGATCTATGATGTAAGATTACCACATGTAATATTTTGTTCTAACTCGTTGGAGTTAGATTAAGATACTGAATTCAACTACATATATTTCTTTTGAGCTCCGTCACTACACAGAGACTGTTCTAGCCGGACTATTTCTAACAAAGCTAGAGAAGAAAACATTTTCCCAAAATTACAGAAATTTCCCTGCGAGACAGTTGTTGAATATATTTGGTGGTTCTCCAGTCGTAAAGAAAAAACACAAGATTACCAGCATGAACATTCAAGGATCTTAACGTATACTAGAACATGTATTCTTTCTGGAAAATGTTCTTACCAGCTTTAAGAAAGGAATACGCAGATGATTTCTCACACAAAAATGAATATAGCTTCAGGAGTTTTGTTCATTCTTGTTGGTGCTGTAGTTCATCTGCATGCTGCATTCTGTTCTAAAATGAACACAGTTAATATTTCTTAAATATTTACTTTTGCCTATATTAAGCTCCTCAGAATTCTCAAATCTCCACAAGTGCTGAGGGCCATTCTGTCTGATAGTTTCTTAACAAAGCTTCAAGGACAGGAAAGAAACAAAAATCATGGAACCAAGTGAGCAAGCACATTAACAGTTAAATTGCTTTTCATACAACTCATCTCTAATATTCATTCATAATCTAGCTATCTCCATTCAGAAAAATATCCATATTTGTCTGGAAAAGAACTTTTTCCCGGTGTCATAGGTTTGTCAGAAAAGCATTTTGTTCTCACTGCCAGCATTTCACAATTTTCTGAGTGATCCTGATCAACCAGGCTTCCTTGTGGTTTTGGCAGAGTGGCTGCCCTAGTCTGGGTCCAAAAGACCCAGTATTGCTGTTAACACCAGATTCTCATCAGAATAGGCTAAATCAGCTATGAAATAAAGACTGAAGTAATTATCGAAATACACAAACAACAGTAACAAATATTGACTGTCTAGAACAGAAATACAACATCTGTTGGTCATTTAAACAAAGCAGCAAATCTTTTTGTGAGACATAGGGCAGGACACCTCAGCTGGCTCTCTGATGTCAATGACACATTTTTTCAGCAAGTCATTGTCTTTCTGGATCCCATCAGACACCAATCCCTGATGCCCTTTCCAGAAAGGAAGTTTCATTTTCTTACCTTCTTTGAAGCCCATTTCAGCCATACAGTTCGCTGTCAAATGTTGGCATCGTATGAAAAACTGCCCAGTGTTGCTGTTAGTTATATTCCCATGAGGACCTTAAGTATATTGTCTTAGTCAATTATGAAGTGTTACTGCACTGTATGTTAAACTGGTGAGGTGCAAACCTCCTCAGGTTTGTTAAGTTTTGACCCAGGTAGGATTTTAACCTGTATCTCTACCCAAAAATAGTCTATAGTAAGTGTAAAAACTTAGAAACAGGCAACGAACATGGAAGTATTACAGAATATTTTGCAAGCTCGTGCTCAGCAGAATTTGCATGTATACTTTGGGGATTGTGTTGTAGTTTCCCAGCTGAGACACCAACTCCTTTGAACTGCAGACAGACCTTTATTTTATGAATATAAATAAAATGGTAAATTCTCACACTACATAAGAGATTTTGCATGTATGACCTGCTACATACATATATATGGATGCATCTATCCACTGCTTATATCTAGCTCCTTCTGGAGATAAAAAATGGCTATCATTTTGCATTAATAACATTAAGCATTGCTTTTTAAAAGCGAAATTGAATATAAAGTCCAAGAAGTCAATTTGTAGCATTAACACAATTTTATTGTACTTCATTATTTTATATTTCTCCATGATGTCTCCTCTCATCTGTCTCCTTTCTCAATTAAATAGGTATAATTGTTCTAATCTCTTCTTATAAGAAACCTTGTCTTCTAGCTGTCCTTCTCTGGTAATTTTCTCACTATAGCCATTTTTAAGAGAAGATAACCAAAAGTGAACATAGCACTGGAGGTAAGTACCTTCATTTTATATACTGGCATGTATAATGGTTTTGAGATTCATACAGGATGTAAGTCACACATTTCCCCTTGTTCATTTTTCAAAATCCAGTCAATTTAGAACTTCAGATGTTCAGAAGAGTGCAGAGATAATGGATTATCCCCAGCTCTACCAAAGGGCTTACTGAAAGATAGATAAATCATGATCAACAGAAACAGACTTGGTCTACCTGGCTAATTCTTTTTTCCTATGAATTTGAATAGAGCTTTAGCAACTTAGAATATATATATAAATGCTAAAAACGGAACAGAAATAATGTGAGGATATAAATATCACGTATCTGATTTAATTATTTGTTTATTTGAAATCTATTCATCTGCAAGAGAAATTTTGCTTGCATTAACCCCATCACTTCCCTTTGCAGATGTAGTGCATGCCTACTCTGCACAATGAAGTATGGTACAAAAGCAAATGGGCCAATACCAGCCTGCCCCAACCTACATTAACAAGTCACTGTTGTGCAGCTTAGTATAACTTTGAGAAAGCAGCCACAGTTCAGAAACAGCTTTGCTTTCAAGTTAGTTCTTACTGGTCCACACACGTTACATATTGAATAGGTGAATTTTTTCTGATTCTGGCACTCAGACACTCATCAGGCATTTCTCACTTAAATATGCTCCACTGCAGAGAGTCCTGACCCTGGGACGCAGACCAGGTACTGAATATCTTCCACTTTACTGTAGCAGCTCAGCTTTGAAAATCAATGGACTTCCAACTTTCACTGTCTTCCTGTGATTCCTTCTGCAAATCTTTGTCTTCAACATGTTCTGATGTCTCCTGAGAGACTGCATTACTTGGAAGCCCAGCTGTAATGTGTTGCACTTCCATGATGCATTAGCAGAATATTGCTTTCTGAACAGAGAATGAGGCAGCTGTAAGAAACACCATTTTCTTTTAGTCCTTATTCTGTAGCTTGTCATACAAATGCAGGTATGAAGCCTGGCCCAGGTCTAACTGAAACCAAAGGTAAGGATTTTTTCCCGAAATATGAGCAATGGTTCACTGAGAAGCTGAATATAACACATATGGCACAAGGTTCCCATAAAATGCTACTCATAATCAACACCATGTGAAAGGTGATGGATTTAAACAGATTAGTTAATCAGCTGTGAGCCAATCTAAAAGGCAACCAATATTAAAAGTGATATTTCACAGGAAAGTATCCAAATCCACTAATACAGAACAGAACAGAATACCGGGCAAAGAGGGCATCACGATGTTTGCTCAAAACCGGGATCTAGAGCCCTGTATGGTATGACCCCATGCAGCAGGAATTCCCCATTTGTTTCTCTGTACTTGTTAACTGTGGAGTCCATCGCCTCATTCCTAATCAAAGGATTCTCTTGACCTAACATGCCACTTTGTCTTTGTAAATGTCTCAGAATACATTGCATTCCTTAAACAGTTAATAACCATTTAAAGCTTCACCTCAGCCTCTATGGGTGTTTGGATTTGTTCACATTAATCTATATTGCTGTCCAGCTTCCATCTCAGTTTCCCTGTGCTTGTTCTGTCATCTTTTCTTTACAGTTTGAGCCCATGCATCCCACTGGTACTATTTGTCTTGGTTCACAATGAATGCCCAGCTCTTTTTGTCCAATGCAAAACAAAACAAGACAAAAATCCCTTTCTTCCTTCAGGATTGTGACAAATAAGCAATACAACAGTTGGCACTATACTGTCTTTCTGGCAGGCATCAAGACAGTGGGTGCGTGCAAGAGCTTTTGAGTAACAAGTTATCTGTCACATTTTCAATAATAATCCTGATTTCTAGAAATGAGCAAATGCATCTCATTTTTAAGTGAGGTGTGTTAAGAAATCCACTGGATAACTGACCAACACAAACTAGGTGGGGAGACCATAGCTGTCTGGGACCTTGTGGTGCATAAAGAAGAGAGTAAATATGTGGCTGTAGTTGTCTGTGATCTAGTTCAGAACAAATTCAATCTTCTGTGCCTGGTTCAGATCTTCTGTGCTCTGTGTTCATTATCTCATCCCTACTCATAGTTGAGCACATCATCTGGAAAGGAGGCCACATGTAAGCATATCACACTCTAGTTTATACAAACACAGTACACAGGTCTGTTTGACATTAATTGGATCCACCCAATCCTCACATGGAGGCCAATTTGGAACAAAGAAAATTTGTGCACTTTTCACATGCAAGACTGGAATTCTGCATCAAGTTGATACAAACAACATTCACTAATTAGCAGCTTCTGGATGGTTACCTCCAAGATAAAAGTCGCCAAGTGCCCACTCTCTTGTCTCAAATTACTCTTTGGCAGGCGGTGTTACAGGCAACATGAAAACAAAACCCCCCTCCAAATTTCTCCAAGGTGACTTTTAGGTAGAGCTCAGCAAAACTGCCAGTTTAGACTACAGGGAATCTCCATCTATGATACCCTCATCACTTTTACCTTGCAGAATTCACTTTAAATTAAAATAGAAAATGAGAGGTGCGTACGAACTAAAGCTTAACTAGCCAGTTTTATTTTAACTAGTGCAAAGTAATGGCTCTGTAAAGGACAGAACTGCTGTAAAACAGTTTCAGATTATTACACTTTACATTAAAAAAACCACCAAAAACACACACAAAAAAACCCAGAAAGAACACAGCTAATTAGTTTGCAAAGACAGAGGCATGTTAGTTGCTCAATAAACATTTCCTGAAATAACATTCACACAGACCTTTTGACGTACCATATCAAATAAAATGCAAGAAATACAATTATTAAAATGAGATTCTAAATATAGTGATATCAGGTGTACTGTTAATCCTATTTCATATCTTATCTATCAATTATATTGAAAAATTATTCCTTCAATGGACAAATTATGATGAGTCCTGAAAATTTCTCTGGAAAAAAGCATATACAAAATATTGCACAGAGAAGACAAAAATGGGAGTAATATAAAGGTCATTGTTTGTTCTCCACTTTACCTGTAAACGACTTGTAGGAGCAGGGACACTCTGCCTTTTTATGAAAACTGTGTAGTAGCTACACAATGGTATGGTAGTCTGAGACTGGCCTTTTTATATGTGATAGTCATCATTATTAAGTCACACAGAGGTGCTACTGCCAACTCAGAAACTGCAGAAACAGGCAGAAAGCTGCGCTTCCTCACACAGTCACTGCTTGTGTGCACCAGTATCAGCTACATTCCTTCCGAAAAGCAAAAGCAAAAAGACATCTAAGGAATACATGCATCTGGCAGGCACTATGGGCAACAGTAAAGGCGTAAAAAGTTCAAACACATGTAGATACCTCAAGGGAAAATTCTATTTCAGGAATCATATGCAGACAGGCTTTTTTTTTTTAATACATTAACTGTTCTGACAAAGCTGTGGAGATTTTGTATGTCTTCCCAACATGTTATCAAAAGATAACTTTGGCAATTTCACTATCCTTTGAAAAAGGAGGAAAAAAAAAACCCAACCACAAACCAAAACAACAAAAACAAAGAAACAGTCATGGTGAAAATGAGATTATATGGGTGAAATAAAATGTTGATTCTTTGTACCCAGAGATATTTCTAAGAAATCAGAAATGAGCTGAGGTTGAATCATCAAGGAAAAAAGGGGTTATGTAAAATAGAAGAAAAGAGTACACCACCACAGAGGATATTCTGCTCTTCACTGAAGAGTCTCTTCCTGGTCATGCTCATGCTTATGGAACACAGCAACATACTCCAGAAAAGTCTTTTGCAAGAACTGGAAGTAGCTCCTTGTCATTTCTCTATTTCCCTCTATTAATATGATTTTCTTTCAATTTCTCAAGATTCAAAGTGTCTCATCATTCAAGTGTCTTACTATTGCCAAAAATCATTTTAACAAGACTGTTAATAGTTTGATGATTTTTTTAAAATCAGTAGCTTCAAAATTGCAACAAACCTTTAAAATTTCCTATTTTTAAAAACAGTTTAAAATTCCAAATGTATTATTTTTACTAATAGTACAACTCAACCAAAAGCAAAGAACAATACAGGATTGTCTTGGCAGTTCCTTTTCATAAGAAGCTACCAGTTAGGGCTAGACTGAAATTATTACCCAAACCAGTTTCCTAAAATATCTCAGCAAAAGTCATAGATAAAATATCTTGTATTTTTCAACTGACTTTTACATCAAGGGAAATTCTGAAGGCTCAAAAGCTTTAGACTGTTCACTTACAGGTTTGCTTTATCCTAATGAAGGTAAAATTAGCTATATTGAAGGTTTTAACTAATAAGAATGATAACCCGCAGAGGTAGCATCTACTATAACAGTGCCTCACTCAGCACTACCGGGGCATGCCAGCTTTTTCTGAATCTGGAAACTGATAAATGTCTAGATATAGTTATCTACCTACTCACATGCAATTCTCTTGATGTGTTTTTAAATGCGAACATTTGCATATGTACATATCATATAGCTACATACATAACAGTAGTTCTGTACTATTGATTTCGCTATTCAGAGATAGAAAACAATTGACCAAATAATTCATATTTTTATGTGATGTATGAATAAGTGGCCAGAGGAATGGATGGATAGGCGGGTGGATTCCTGAATAGATGGGTAGCTACCACACAATGTAAATTTTTGTGTGTAAGTAAAATAATATGGAATTGCCTTCTCAAGGAAAAAATAGAAGAAATGGACTAAATGTCATCTACAACCAATAACAAAAACCTTAAATGAAGTAATCTCTGCAAATTTAGTGATGATGATAATAATAATAATAATAATAATAATAATAATAATAAAGATATGTTTAGCCTAAAAATCTCCATGATCTCAGGTGATCAGATGCTTAACAGACCTCAATTAATCCAAACTTCTAGCTGTACTTCTTTGCTCCACTGCACTTTTATTCCCTACTGTTGCATGAGGGAACACTGGTTTGAGTTTCAGCACTTGACCCAACAAACTTTTCCCAGAGAGAAAGCCATTCCATCAATATGGAAGAAATACAATAAAGCCAAGAAAGAAGATGGATGATCTGTCAAGCAATAAGAGTCTTTTCTCCACTGGGAGCATGTACCACTTCCACGGTGCTCCCCATAGCTTCCTGATCAGGGAGCTGGTGCCTGGGTCACTTGAATCCAGTGTTATTTAATATAAAGAATAATAATGGGTATTAATCTCATGTGATTAATGCATATGCAATCTCACATCATATTTATTAGGAGTGCAAATCATGAATTTCTAGCCTAATAAGAAAGATTAATTGAATCAAGTGTTTAATTTCCTCTCTTCAAATCATATCTTGATGATTCATGAATTCCACAGTAAAGTCATTTACATCATCGTATCATCAGGAAATATAGTTAGTTGCTAGAAAGATAAGACTGGGAGGTGAAATGCTTAAATTTCAAAAGACTGTATTTTGTTCAAATGGAGGGAACATGTAATGGGCACAGTGAGCTGGTCAAGACAAAACATTTGATCCTATCAGAAAAGCAATATCACTTGTATTTTCTGTAATGTGAAAGTATAGCTTTTTCAAACCATTCTGACGCTGCATTGAAGTCTCTTTGTTCTTGTACTGTACACACCGGGAAGTTTAAAATGTTAAATAATCTCTGAAACTGCCTTAGAAACTCAAGTTAGCTTATTAAAGTTTTATATATTTTTTTTTTTTTCCCCATGTTTGAAAAACTTCTTTGTTTCACTGAGGGTAAATCTCTTGTGTTTTGTAATGTTGTTATTGAACAAGTTTAATGATTTGCTGAGGACCTCATCTAGTGGCATTACCAAGCAACATGAGATTAGAAACGTACAGTGATGTAGGCTCTCCCAGAATAAATGAAAATATTTTATTCAGCTACCAAGAAGGGTCTCCTGAGATCAAATTAGAAGCTAGCTGTGAAGGGAGATGTTTAGGCATGCTCTGGAATTATTTATCAGCATTTTCTGCTTGTGTGAGAATAAGCAGACATTAAGTTTAAATTAAACAAAGGAGAAAGAAAACAAGTTTTTTTAAGTAATTTGACTGCTAATGATATTTCTGAATTATTCTCAGTTTAATAGTTTAAGTAATTTGCAATGATAATAATTGTTCCTGCTAAAGCTCCAATAGTGTCAATTCTATCCTTGCTGAAATGAACTTTCTTCAAGACCTTTAATGGACACGTAATTGCAAATTTATGGTGGGCTGTGTTAATTTTAAATTTGTTTTCTTCTTGACATTTCTTTTAATTTAATTTAATTTTATTACATTCATCAACAGCTAGAGAAACTGACTTAGAAGTCCATTAAAAGAGAATAAATGTTTGGAGTTTTTATATTGCACTTGTTTATCTTTATTTATAATGAGTCTGTGCTTCCAGATAGAACAGAGGCAGTTTAATTATTACTTTTTAACAGTAATGTGTGCTTTCCTCACACTCTTTCAAGATAAATATGTTTTAAATTCTTCTCACCCAGCTAGAAACTGTTATTGTGATTTTATTACTCAGGTGCTATAATCTGCCCTGCAAAATATTTGGAAAACTATGAATCTGTTTAAATCGAATACTCAAGGGGCTAGACGTAAGTAATGTTAAGCCTGTAAGCCAAACTAGTAAAGAGGACAGTTGGTCCCTGAAGGAAAATAATACTGTAATATATATCACAGATACTCATCATGAGTGAAATGCAACTCTATGAAAAATCTTGTTCTAGCTAATCTCAATGAAAATTCACCCCGCACTTGTCCACAGAGAACACAGCTATCTCAGAGTTGTAGTTTGCTGGTATTGTCAGGTATGACACTAATAAAATTATATTTATTTGAGCTTCTCGGGAAGTTTGCATTGTCAGTATTTGCTGATTTGTGCAGTTAGGATGTTCCTTAGGATTGTGTCAACTCCCACATGGCTGTAACAGCTTGGAGATGTCTGGCGGGCCACAGCAAGCCCTGTAGAGCATTCCCTGGAGGCAGGTACAATGCCTTCTGCTGCAGGAATGTGTGACAATTTGGGCACTGCTCTCCTTGTTCTCTCCAGCCATGGGTTAACACATGTTCATGTTCTGTGCCATTTTCTACAGAGAAACTACCACTGGCTGAAACAGCCTTCCCAGTCACATAGAGGTATATAATTTTGCTCGTGTGTTTGCAAGTAGCAGTAGAGGAAAGAAGACATCTCTGGTACATGTAACTATTACATGGTACAACAAGTGATTTGTTATACAGCTTCTCAGCTTACTGTTATCTAGCTGTAGTGTCTTTTTAGTTCTGGCTGTGGATTAAGATGGGTTATATGCACCAACAGAACGAATAGACTGTCCTTGGTCCCAAAACCTTGCAGTCTGACACTGGTCAAGATATCAGAAAGACATTGATTTACTCCGGAAAGCAGAGTGCTATTAGAAGCTGTATTGTATCGTCAGTATTTTTTCTTAATGCCTGATTTCAGCCCCTATCAAATGTCCTTGCAAACCTAAAACCATCTGAAAATGAAGGTGTGTACTGGAAGAACTGACAGTCCCTCACATGCTAATACAACAGAATGAACAGACTCCCACTTGTTCTGGAGCTCTCAATTTTATGAAGGAGAAAAGAAGAAACATTTCTTGGCTTGGCATCTCCTCCTCTGCATTTCTGCCAAACGAAATGCTTGACAAGTGCAATTTTACAGCACACGTTTGATGTGAACATAATGTCACCATGTTTGGCATTAACCAAAAAAAAAAAAAGTTACTAGGAAAAAAAAGGTAGCAAAAATATTTTGGTTTCTTGCATGTCCTTGCAGTTTTCTTCCTGCTCTCATTTCCTTTTCACATTTCAATTAAACAAATGTTGAATACCTCAGAAAAGTAAGGATGCTTCATGGCTTCTGCCGAAAGTGCAGGAAGCTGGTAACGTTTGCAGGTTGTGGCACGGGTGTCTGCAGTACAAGGTCCACCACAGCAACCGACTGGTGCCACCACTCCGACAGCCCCAGCAGCGGGGCCAGGAGTGGCCTTGCGAATTTCCTTCTGACCTCTACTGGCTGTGCTTGGGGGCATGAGTCTCGGTCCACCTTTAACTGGAACGTCGTGGCAGGGCAGGGGAGGCTTTTATGCTGCTTCCCAAGTTGTTCTTCTTTCTGCACAGAACTGACCTATTTTTGCCCTGCAGAACTGTCATTCTGGCACTTTTCACAAGCCCCGGAGATATGCCTCTGCATTACTCAAGTGCACATTTTCAATAAAGGAAAGGGAAAATCATCTATATGACCTAAAAATTAGAGGTGAAGTCATAACTTTTAAAACTACAAGCCCTGCACATGTATAGCCTGCTCTGCACTGTGGTTATGACTCATAAGACCTAGCTCAACCTTTTTATTTCCTATATTTCACTGTGATCATGAAAGAAAATATGCATTATAAAAAAATGTTGTATGGAGATCTCTCTTCACTGAATCCGTGACCATTATAACCAGCTTCCCTTGTGAGCATAACTAGCTCAGGTAAATACCAAGGTCGGAAAGAACTTGGCTCAAAACCTTACATTCCTCACTCAAGTGAGTATATATTTATTAGATTTCTTTTCTTTCCTAGTCCCTGGGGGGGGTCCAACAACAATGACGAAACAAAACAAAGCAAAACAACAACAAAAAAACAAAACAAACCCCCCAAACCACCAAAAAAACCCTGCCAAAGACAGAAAGAAAGCAAGCAAACCTGGAATATTAAGCCTGCTGCACAAGATTTGCCTCTGTGCTATTCACTAAATCCTCCCTTCTCAAGGGAAGGAATGATCCGATACTACGTACATTCCTACAAAGCCTTTCTAAGAAACAAACCACGTTCATTACCTGTGCAGATATTGGTGAATGTATTTAATGAACCCTCTTCCTCAGATGAAATAGTGAGTAAAGAAAAAGTTTAGCTCTGCTTGAAACTCCAATAAATTTAGCTGGAATAATTTTGGCATTTTGTCCTGTCCAGCATCAGCAATCTTCATTCTCATCTCAGAATGCCAGCTGCTAAAAATTTGGTTCTCTCATCCTATGTTCTCTCATGTTGACTGATACAACTTAATAAAATCTTATCCACCAACCTTCTCTGTTCTCCCACCTCCCCATTCCTGGGAGTGTCTGTATAAAACACCACTGATAAAATTATCTCCAGCTATTCTGCTTCAATCATATCAAATTACTGTTGAATCTTTTTATCAATTTCTTTTTTAGTTTTTGATTTATTTTTTTTAACAACATCAAATTCAAGATAATTTCTTGTTTGAAGTCCCACAAAATTTCATTATAAATCACACAATAAAGCTGTCTCTTCTGTTTCATTTCTGGATTTTTTTTTTCTCCTTCATTCCTGTTTGTTACTGCATTCTTTATTACATTCTCTAACACCCCTTTTTGAGGCTACAATGAACCAATTCATGTTCTCCCCACACCCACCTTTTATCACTTTCTAATCCCCTCATAAAACTTATTTTGACACTGAAATTCCTATCTCGTTTTCCCTGAAAAATAATCTTGGCATACCTTTCATTACCGGCACCTGTCTTTGTGAAGCTTGTCTCCGGGGCGTATGAGGGTTTCTCTATGCTCTCTATATTTGCCATCATATGGAAGTGATTGTTGATAATAATTGTAGTTTTTACATATCTTATTTAACTGCTTTTTTGATGGTCTTATTTTGGCAACGATATAAGTAAGATATGTCCTTCCCTGTGGATTCAGTACTGCAGTACTCACTAAGAGTTTAATTCATTTATTAGAAACAGAAAGCTGTTTACAAGTTCTGTCACTGTACAAAACAAATAGTATGGAATTATGCTCAAAAGGCTCCAGCTCACGGACAGATGTGAGAAACTTCCAGAAACATGGGTAACATCTAACCCATGGTTTCTACTGAGGCAATATTCCTAGATGAGACCACTGATGGGGGTAAGGGTGGTTTCCAAAAGGTACCAGGCACTTAAAAGTTTTTCTGTAGCACTTGCACAAATAGTGCTTATACCTGCTGATGTCAATGCTCCTTACATCGCATGTGAAAACATGGGTTAGGATATTAAATTCTATCATGATATGCTCAATTTAAGTGAAAGAAGCCTGTGCCAGAAGTTCTCAGTTCAGTCTGTAAATAGCCTGGCAGCATAATTGTATGTTGAACTTTTGCATTATTTCTCACCCATACTTGTTATTGTTTCCTTCCACAAATCACAGTTTCCTATTAAAAAAATTGCCTTTACCTTGAAAACCACATGAAGGAATGTTTGTTTGGTTTTTTTTAAAGGCAGGATATTTTGGGAATATATATACTGTGTAAGAGATTTGAAGAACTGTTATGTTTACTGGTTGATTAGTCCCTTCTTCTGCAATATTTTTTATTTCTTTATCTCTCCTCATTTTGCTTTCCCTGCTGTCTTACATAAGACCACAAGATTTTCCCACTAGGATGCTTGGTGATCAAACGTGAGATTTCTGTAATCAGAACAAAGGTGGAAGGAAATGTTCCTTTTTAATAACCTACATCCAGCCAAGATGCAGCCTGAAAAACTGGTGACTTAAGTGTTAATTCCCCAGTAGAAGGGCTGCTTCTTTATCCTCTGCCTATGGGGGACAGGGCAAAGCCTGGTAATTGGACAAACTAGAAACTTCAGGGATGTGGAAGAGGAACAGGTGAAAATGTAACTGATCATTATCTTCAGCCAGTAACTGGCAACCAGATGCTCCTGAAATACATCAAAAGACTTACTCAGTAATACAGAGCTCCCTGCTCAGGGGGAGTAGAGTAGGTTGTCTTCAGCCAGAAGAAAGTGATGTACAACTACATTTAACTCTGTTTTCACTCTGCAAAATTTATGAACTTTTACTTGTCAGGCAGGACAAGACCTGATAAACCAAGCAAACATTTTGCTTTTAGCCTTGCGTAGATTTTTTTTTTTCAAAGCTGGATTAACTAGGCTCAGTCTGCAGCTGAGTTAGTTGGATCTCAACTATTGCACAATATGTTTCCTTTTCTTATTCTGTAGAATCACATAAAAAGAAGGTCTTGGTCTCTGCATTATACAAACAGACATCGCCGGTACCGCCATTTTCATTTTCCTACCTGGTCACTTGTTTTTCATCTCTCTCCTGCCAAACTTCTAATTAAAAAATGAAATACTTTGAAAAGAATTAGCATTTGTATCATTTTACTGTTTCAAACAAGAAACACAGTTGGTCCATACAGTTGCTGCACAACACATGCTGAGAGAAAAATCCTAATGAAAGATGATAGCAATTAACAAGAATTATCAATATTGAATTCCTTTGCCAGAGTGAAAGAATAGATTTCTGTCTGATAACTTGAGAAGAATAATATCCAGTTTATGAACATTATCCACCCTTTTGAGAGCTCCGAAACTGTAGATATCTTCTCTGAGTTTATTTTAAAGAAATGCCTGATATTTTCATAAAACCCTGGTGATGAATTTTCATTTGAGCTTTTAAAAAAAAAACAAAACAACACACACAAAAACCAACCAGATTTGTCCTCATATGCTATCACAGTGGTGAGTGAAAGTGGGCAGGCTTCCCAAGAACACACCTGAAATCTGCTGTTTTGCTTCGTGTTGACAGCAGGATGAGACGAGGAGGGTAATAAAAAGGGAAAGCCTTAGTGAGATGACTTAAAGCAGATGCCCGTGACCCTTTTTACTGAGCCAGGCCCCAACTTTAATAGAGATGTTGTCACCATTGTTTGAAAGGCTGATCTAACACTCCTGTTCGAGTAAGAACTGGACAGGCTAAGTAGCTAATTGTTATTCTTGGCTGGCACTCCAGTACACTAACACCACGATGAAAAACAGCATTGCAGGACTGTAAAACATCTCAAGAAGAAAACTACACTCAATTAGCGGTTCTGACTCGTACCAACAAAAGCAAGAAAACATAGAGCCAAAGAACTCTCCCTAGTCTGATTTTTCCATGTTGTGTCTGGGTATTGCAAGGTTTCTTAATAGAACAAAATGTTCACTGAAGAGCCATGATGTATCTTTGCCTCTGGGGGGGTGAGCTAAGGGAAACTCATATATTAAGTTTCCCGTTCTAACAGTGCCAGAACTTAAGTACAGATGAACCTGTCACTATACTGTGAGGGAGCGGTACAGGCTTAAGCCAAATATACTTGGCTTATTTTGGCTGGGTTTCAATGAATACTGCAGGCAAATTTGCTATGTGGGGTTTCCCAGTTCCAAGTCCACGCAGAGATTTGACTCAAAAAAATCAGATCGACCCAGCTAAGGCGAATCACTTTGGTTACGAGCCGATGCCTGTGTCCAGCTCTCTCAGTCTTCTGGTAATTTTTGAGACAGACAACCTGAGGCAGACCTACATCTCTTCCTGGAACTTTTTTCTGATGTCTCTGAGAGGTTCATCATTCATTACCTTTTGAAAAAGGTCCAACAAAATAGTTCTTCTGTCTCCCGGCTTATTAGCTGCCACTAATTACTCATACACATTTTTGGCAACTGCATTAATTGCGTACTGACACTATCCTCCAACATCATTGACAAATTTTAATATAATATCGAGAAGTATACTTGAACAGCTCAAAGAAAACCAAGGCTTTGTCTGCACATGTGAGACTTTTTCACCCAAAAACATATGGAAACATATTAAGCACTGGGGAGAGGGAAGCAGAAAAACTTCTTGTGGTTTTAGCAGGGATTTATTTTGAACTTTCAGTTCCATTTTCACCTGCCTGATTGGAGCACAGAATGCTCAGGAGCCAGCAGTGCTTTCAAGAATCAGAAAGAGCAATTAAATTAATGGTTTTCTCAGAGCAATAATAATTACATTATTACTATTAATATATAGCATGGCAGCACCTAAAAGCCCCAACCAAGAATATGGCCTCATTTTGTTAAGCCTTGAAGAAAAATATAATGGTATTTTCCCCTCCCCGACCCAAAATGTAAATGGATAGAACAAACAATATTCAGAAAGGAAGCTCTTATCTCTATTTTATAAATAAAGGAATGAACTATAGGCAGACAAGATGAGTTACGTAAAGTCACAGGAAACCTGTGGCAAAGTGACTGAATATGCTTCCCCCAAGCCATATGCCCTAACTACAAAGCTATCCTGCTTTTCCAGACAGCAAGAATTTCAAGTCATGCCACTCCTGATAAAATATGCAGACTTTCTGAAAAGGAGTGATTTTCAATTTACTGATAGATTAGTAAACATTATTCCTGCAGACAATTTGTAGGATATTTTTACAAATAACCAGCATTAAAAATAACAAATTTTTCACTGTAAACATAATCTATATCATATTTGAATATGCATTTATAATCCCAAACTAAACAATTAATGAAAGTAAAATATATTTCAATAATATTTAGTACATATGTAATTTATAGAGCTGTAAATGCAGATTTACAGGCAGTATGTCATGTGCTGGTGAAATGTCTGTACAAAAATGTGTGAACATTTGTGCTGTAACGACTCTGTCAAAAGAACATCATGGTGATCATTTGGCAACACGTATATGTTGTCTGATGAACTTCGTTATAATTAATTATTACTGCTAATGAACAGTTGATTAAATTAATTTCCTAAAATATACAAATGATTAAGTGAGAATATGAGATTTACTGCACATTTTGATAACAGTAAATTCTATGTGACATTTTCCTGTGTTTAATATAATGAAACAGTAAAATTATATCCCTTTAAAAAACAATTTTCGAAAGAACCTTTTGCAAAGCTCTGTTCTAATATACATACACCCAGGAGTCATTTGAATGAGCTCAAGAGAACCACAGTGCTGACCCCTGTGATACATTCCTGTCACTATAAAATGTTGCAGAAGAACATTAGCAGAACAGAAATAATACCAGAGTGGTGCACAGTAACAGGAGTTGTTGCCTTCGGTTCAAATTCAGGGCTTAGTGTAAGAGAGCTTCATCCCTCTCAAAACACTGGTTGAAATACAGAATACTTGTCACATGTCCTATTTGTTACCTTGTTGAATTTGACCCTCTCAGTTGTACATTGCACTACAGGTTTTCTATCAGCAATGAATGGTAGAAGAATGTATTTTCACTGAAATCAAAACACATAGGAATAAACAACTTGAAACAACTCTTATTTATCTCTTACATTACAATCATTAAAATATCCAACTGGCATTGGGAATCAATTTTCTTTTGTTTTGAGCTATTGATCCTAAGCTTGTTCTAAGTAGATTTTTTGAGTTATAGTACCACAGAGAAAATTAATTTGCTCATATTACATTCTACAACATATAATGCACGAATGCTTCCTTGCTCTCTGAGGCTGCTAGAAGAAAGGGAATTCTCCTTCATGCTAGTCATTGCAGCACAGTTTCTGCAAATGATGATGGTGACTATTGGAATATGGTGGCAAAACACAAATCCTAGAAGCTATCATCTGTCTCTTCAACACATGAATTTACATCAGCAAGGATCCCACAGGGTTCTTCCAGCCGGGGCAGTCATAAGGCACATTCGGAAGCTCTTTCTCACTTTCTCATGGCCACCTGATACTAAACATCTTTGTTATCAGGCCAAATGAGTCAGAAGTTTTTGGGTGGAATGCAGAAAATTACAGACAGAAAGACAGTATCATCACATAAACCACTGTTCTTCAGGAAATTAAGATAAAGTTATTTTTTTCCTATGGAATCTGGACTGCACATCAGATTTAATATATGAATATTGCTCCCTGTGTAGGACTCATTGAAGCTTAGCTTGCATGGTTGCTTAAGATAATAAGTGGGCATAATCCTACATTTGGCTTTCAGCAATGCCAATAGCATCCTGTTATCTTGTTTGCTGCTGACAGTAATGTGAAATAAACTAAATTTCAGAAGAAAATCCATACTCATTTTGACAATAAATGAAAATTATTAATAACTGCATTTCAAAAAAGTTATGTACAAATGTAGCCCTCAAGAGAATGCTGAGAAGCAGCTACAGTAACGTAATATATAGGACAACACTTTCAATAGTCAGTCACATGCTTAATTTTGATTTTGTACTTCTGTAAGAATGTTAACATTTCTGTACAAAAACATTCCAGGTTATGAAAAGTTTGTAAGTAGAGACTGGTTTTTTTATAGTAATTGTGTCATTTCTTCTTCTAATAAGTCTAAACCCTCCTCCACAAAAAAAAAATATCAGGGAGTGTTCAGTCATCAGCAATTTTGTCACTTCACTAAGAATGTGACCCTGCCCTTAATGTATCACGGTCACCAATACTTTGTACTTCTATATGGGCTCCTTGCTGAAGTTTCAAAATCTTTTACAAATATCAGCAATTTAGCTTACTCTACTTTCCTGCACCTAGTTCTTTACAGTCTTTGTGTTCGAGGTTACAGATAAGAGAAGCTGATTATTGAACTGTTTCCTTTAAGTTGCACCAGAAGATTGATGACAGACAGAATCAGGATTCAGATTTTGTGACATCTTGTCACGCAATTTAGCTGCCAGTCTAGTCTGTTCTAATTTTGATTCAGGAAGTATGAAAAAAACCCTTTATATCTGAACTTAATTGACACATAGGTATGGATGTTTCTCACAGATCCACCTTTAGTTTCTAGCTGACCATCTGTGGGTCTGTGCTGACTTTATCTTAGCTTTAAGATCAACTTCTGGCTGTTAGTGTCTAAATACAAAGCTCTTACTCATACAGATAAAGCATCTCCTTTCCACACACAAGCATCCTAGTGATTTTGTGATAGCATCTGACTAAGAACCATAGTATTTCACTGCCAGTATGGATAATACTTCTACTCAGAAAAATGGTGTGTGTTTGTCTCTCTGTGTGTGTATCACAACCATTACAGCCTTCCCATTTGTCACATCTTTAACAATTTATATAAACTCTGTTATTGTGGGGAAGAGAACTCAGAAACTACTGAATGACTTTAATTTTTCTTACAATATTTCCCCACTCATTTAGCTAAAGGATGCAACAGCTATTGACATACTAACTGTGGATCAAGAGGGTTCTTGTAGTTATATCTCTAATTCTGTCCTCTTAAACCTAGTAGGAGATTTGGATTAATAATACTGGCATCAATGATATAAACAGACAATTCACCTTTAGTCACTCAATAATCTTCAGTAAATGATTAATACACTTTTATTCACAGAATACCTGGTATTCTTCCAGTCAGTACTTCTCATGAGCTTAAAAAGATGCATTACTGCAAGCTACAGATCAGTTTCTGTTTTGTTAGATCCAACTAAAAATGTCTTGTGTTTATTTCAGAAAGGAAGTTTAATGCCTGAATTATTTAAATCCAGGGAGAAATGATTGTGTAATCCTTTGCTGATTTTCTTCCAGCTTGATCTAATGGAATATAGAAAACATATTGGTATTTGTATTAGTGGAACCTTTATTAGGTCTATCATATCCAAACTAAGTGAACTCTCTGTGAGTTCGGGGTGAGTGTGGTATTGCTCTTTCTTTAGGGCATAGCAACATTCTTCAAGGGAAGTTTGGCAGTCATCCATCATCAATGCTCTCCCTGGAGGTTATCATGCATCACGGCAAAAGGGCCTGCCCTCTCCCTACCAACAATATTTGCCTTGAAGGAGAAAATACCCCCTCCCCACAGCTCTAACTTTCTTTCTCTGACAAATCCATAGTCCAGCAGGAAGTGGCAAGGTGCCTATTGCTGCCCTTTTTGAATATCAGACCTCTGGGCATCTCAGCTTGCCACTATACCATGAGAAATGTAGGATGAGGCAGGAGACAATGTAACTGAAATGTCAAAGGTTTGAGTTCAATTTGGTTTGAAGGATGGCCAAAGGCTCAGATCACTTCTTATTTTAACCAAACTGTTTGTAATATACATTGTCACTTTGTTGGTAACACAGCATGTTGCATTTGGCTGGTCCAAACAAAAATAGTACCTACCCTAGGTGCAGAAAAACACCCTTTGTACTAGAAAATAAGGTTGAGATTTTTTTAACTACTTCTATATTCTTTTGTATCTCTATTTGGTCCTTGTTAGACCACAACTATGAAAATAGATATTGTTTCTCGGTCTTCACTTTTTAGTGACAGCTTGCTTTCTTAGAGAACCTTAAACAGAGAAACACATACATATTCTGCTTTCTCCTGAAGACTTTACTTTTGTTTTTCATGATTCTTCTCCTCTTTAATCTCAGGTAAGTGTCACTTTACATCCCTGGCACAGTGGGTTCCACGAGTCGAGTTTCTCAATACTACCGCACTAGTGAAATAAATGTGCATATTTTGCTCTCTACTCAGGGAAAGTCAGTGTGCTTGTCATAGCATTCAGGGCTTTTTTGTTTGTTTGAATATGTGATGTGAAGCAAAATACCTTTAAAATAAGACATAGACTGTTAGATAAAATTTATTAAATTATATTACTGATTAGTGAAAGTGTTCATTTGATCCAAAATTCTATTTGTCTTTCCAGAACTAAAAAAAGACAGCTAATAAATTCCCTTTCTATTCATCATACTCATTACTATGCACTTTTATCGCTAACTGGCATCCTGTAATTGGGATGGTTACATTCGCAGATTTAGTCAGAGGAAATATTTCCATTTGGAACAGCTAATAAATTGCCAAGAAAGATATCGAGGTCCCTTAACTGTATCCAATATTTTCTCTCAAATCTGCCCCATCTTGAAAATATATTTCAAAGTATCATCAGTGTGCAATGACACTCTATTTGAAATGGGAATACACACAGTTTTTACCCCATTGGTTGGCAGCAGGATTTTACTGACTGGACAATAATAGGTGAGAGGAAAAAATACATTTCTTTCTCTGCCACAACATCAAATAATGCAGAAATGCTTATATTACAGAATATTAGACACTCTTCCAATATTTGATTACACTGGATGATGAAACTAAGATTTTTTTATTGTAGTGTCCATAGTTCTCACAAGAGAAGTAGTCTGTCCTCTTCAAATTATCTCCTCTATCTCAAATGTTATAGTAATATGATTGATTCCTTGAAACTTAATCCTTAATGGGATATTTTATTTGTTACATATCACACCATCAATAAAATCCACATTAAATGTCATAGGTATTGAGACTTTCAGCTTGAGGTAAACACTTCTCAATATGTTTAATTTGGCAATGTCACTAATAAGTTGCCTGGACTCAAGTGAAGAAAACAGTGCACATACAGCAGACGGGGCCCTTATCTGCTGCTGCCTGAAGGGCTCAGGTAAAAGTCAGGCTGGCAGCAGGTAAAGCTCAGCTTCTTCAGCTGATGACACATTTCTGGGAAGAGGACAAATGGGGATACTGCCTGGGTATGCTGCTGTCGGGGGTGCAAACTTGAGCCAATTTTTAGTGACATTAATATTCAAATCCAGAATCACAGCTTCTTTTAGAGTGGCTGCTGTGTATACAAAGGAAGTCAGGTAGAGCCAACAAAATTTCCTGAGTGTCACAAGTTGCTGCAGGCTTTGCCCAACAAGGTAAAGTTACTCCATTAGAACTGCCAATCGCAGATAATAGTTATTCCTGTGGACCTAACTTTTATTTTCTCTGTCTCTCGATCATATACATACTATGAAGAAGAAATTTTCTCATGCCTGCCTTCTTATATGATTAGCTGAAACCTATTTCATTTGCTTTCAATAAAAAACATAAAACTAGGTTTCTAAGAGTTTGTGTTCAACATACATCTTTTCCGTCTGTACTGCGGCACACTCTCCCTCTCAGCATTTGTCCCTCCTTGAGGAATCAGCACTGCTTTATATTCTCAGATTCACATAGATTTCAGAGACTTTTCCAAATTTTGCCTGATTTATCACCACCTCATATAGCCCAGCTTTGCTGAATACTAATATTCACGACGAACTCTAGAGCAGATACATGTTCTACTTTGCTGAACTCTTTTGCAGTCTTAGTTCTTAATATTTTTATTAGCTTGAATAATTCCACTCTGAACTGCCAAACTCTTCCTCTAAGCATTTTGAACACCCTTGTTACCTTTCCTCTCTTTCAAATGAACTGACTAATTTTTTTGTTTCTGCAAAATTTATTTCAATCAAGCCTTTGGAGTAGATTATTCACTCTCCATATTCTTGTGTTACGTTATTGTTGCTTTTTAACATCTTGAATACTAGTACAGAAGACAAAATAAATAGGTTTTATAATTACAGACTGTCATTTATCGCTCCATGATAATTGTAAGCAACCCCTCAAAAATCATTGCCTAGTTCTGTTTTTCCCATTATGTGTGTACTTTTAGTAGTCAGAAGCTTATGCATTTGGTACAACCAGAAGTATATCTTTAGTCATGGTCTCCAAGAAAATTAAATCACATAGGGTCACGTATTCCAGCCTCATGTATTTACGTAAACCTTACTTTATCATTTTTCTAAATGTTTCCAAAAATCTCCTGAATGTTCAAAGCATCTCATTTACTCCTTTCTTAGCTTCACTTTTCATATATTGCTTGCTAAAAGTAGCCTGCAAAAGCCCAGGCTTCAGAGGTATGGGGGAAGGAGAGCTCTGAGAAGAAATTTGAACTCCAGACTTTGCTGTGCCACGTGTAGCTGCAGTCTCCCTGTCTGATTTTTTTGCATCATAATGGTTATGAGATGGCACAAAAATCTTTCTAGAACACAGTAAAAACTTTAGTCTTCCTAGATTTTATGTGCAATGGGCTGTATTTGGAACTGTTTTTTCAGTTTTGTCTTATCTAAGGCAAAAATCTCAGCATTTCACTCTTGGAATCAAAATTTTTAGAGGTGTGTTTTGGTTTGTTTTGGTTAGGTTTGGTTTGGTTTGGCATCTCAGTTCTTATTTCCCACCTATTGGTGAGTTCACATGTTTATGTTGGCTGTGGCAGTATTATTCAGTCTGAGGAGGGAAACCACAGAAAATATTTGTATATGAAATGCCTGTAGCACTTTAAGAAGGCCCCTTCTATCAGCCACCCAGAGAGCCTATATCTGTACACATCCATCTTCAGGCAAACACATGAAAGGGTTATTTTACAATAATATTTGGAGTAATTATATTCTGCCAGACTCAAAGGTAGTATGAGCAGGTATGGTTCTATTGACTTTATTTGTATCTGCTGAACCACTTGTGGGCTTATTATACTTAATTTCAAGATTTAGTAATGCTGACACCAAAAAAGAAGCCTGTTTTGTCTGTTCTGAAAATGAAACTTTGTTAAGTATCTGCCTAAATTTGCCAGTGTACAGCACAAATGCCCTGTTTGACACCCCATGGCTGCTTGTCCTGCTGGGGACAGTGACAACTGGTGTAGCATGGATGAACTGAAGCATAGGGTCTGTGAAACCTGTCACTTGGCCTTCTCTCTATGACCTCAGGAATTTAGAGGTACCTGAGATACTGTATAATACAGGCTATATTGAGAAGGAAGTTTTCACTCCTAATTAAAACATTTGTCCTCCAGGTAAGTATAAGTCATTAGGAGCATATTCCTCTTACAAAATGAGAGTGAGGCAAAATAAACTGGCAGGTTTAAGCATCAAATGTATCAGAGGTTACTTTATCGTTGAGAAGCCAAGATGTTTCTTAGGGAATTACCTCTGCGGGTTAGGACTGCTGTTGGTAATTGCCTATGCCAAAGAAAAAGTACAGGCCTGCAGAATGTATGTAGGTAATTTAAGAGGAAGAGTATACAGATGACTGGAATCCTGTTAAGCGCCCTTGGAGTCTAGTCTTCTAGGTCTGACACAGCCTCTCCCAGATTATGACTAGTTGCAAATGGGCTTTAACAGGACCCATGCTATCACTTGCTTTCTCTTCATGGCCCGTCTTCATGCTCCTAAGAGACATGCATTTAAGTGACAATACTAAGGAGAAAGCTACATTGAAAAGGCCACTATAATACAGCAGAGTTCAAAGGAAAAGAATAATTTTTGGAAATTGTGGCTCTTTGTTGCATGACTACCTGAAGTGAACAGGCTGCTATGAAATATCTTCACATCTACTGATCATGAAAGACAATCTATCAACAACTCTGTAAGTCTGTCTAACTACATTTTTAAGTAATGTTGATGACTTGCTAGAAACAATCTGAGCTAATTCTTTTTCAATACAAGCAAATGACAAGTAATTACACAAACTGTGATTAAGAAATTGCTGGTAATCACTAGAATAGAGCAAGTAATGGATTAAACTGTTTCCAACAATTTTAAAAGGTGTGATTTTTCTCTTTTTCATACCAGTGCTTTAATTTCGTTGATACATCATGCTATCAAGAGAGTTAGTCCCACTTCTTCAACTGGATTTGGTCCTCTCTTATGTTCTGTGATCAAGCACATGAACTGCATGGTCCTGTGAGCCCACAAATAGTGATTCACACATTATGATTGCCCAGTTAAAAGTTAAGGTCATTTTTTTGCTATTGGTTCAGAAATTTCTCAGCAAATCTTGGTTTTGAGTGTACCTTATAGGTCTACTTAGTGTAGTTTTTCCTGATTCCACAAATAACTTCCTTTACATGACCTAGTTTAAAGCTAGCCGTGTAGAAAAGCAAATGGCAAATGAAAGATTTTTTCACATTTAATGCCTCCATAAATGTGTGTACCTCTGATATAAAGAGCAGGGTTCTAATTTACTAGAAAGCAGAGGCTTGATCTTGGTGCTATGCTGGGCGGTGTGCCAACCCACAATTTACTGCTGGCCTATATTAATGATTTGTGAGGTAACAAAGTACACTAGTTCAAAATTTCATGAGAGCTATAAGGACCTTGCAGGGACAAAAGATTTCTGTAATTCTTAATCATCATTCTTTCATGGTTACATCCAAAATCAATATTATTTTTCTCATTATTAAGAGAAGAAAAAACTGAAATAACAAAATAATACCAAGTCTTAAGCTATAGTGCCATGTTTTGGTTGGCAGTATGTCATACTGAAAATTATTTTTGAAATTCTGGGCAATTTGTAAAGAGCATTATAACATGCAACATGATACTGCATATATGTATCTGTATATCTACTATACCTTATGTCTACACAGATATAATTTCACTCTAATGAGATAAACAGGCTTTTCCACAAGAATTCTTTATACGCTGCATATAATGCAAATTCTGCTGTAAAAGTGGTAATTTTTACACAGAATTTTAATAAGAAGCATTGCTTTAAGGACAGCAATTTACGTTAAGCTGCTCATGACCAAAGTTCAAAATCTGATGGGCAAAGACATATAGATGAGAATGGATTTTCAACCAGTCAGTAGCATGTCATCTATGGTTAAGAATAGTACTTTGACCCAGTTTTTCATCCATTTTTCATCTAAATTCACCATGCACAACCTTATATACTGATCCTGGCAAAAAAATAGTAAGGATAACTGCATGTGATAAACTGTGATAAATTAGTGCTTTTTTCCCCCTGCTATATTAACAAGCCAGGACCTATTTATTCAGCTGTTTGAAGCTAGCAGAAATTTCCTGATAGAATAGTTTGGAAGAAAACCTGCTAAAACTATTTTTGGGTGTAATCCTACAAGTATAATTTCACTTACTGTCTACCCTTTTTAGCTTTTAGTCCACATAGCATGTGCTGACTGGAGATGTTGAGAACATGCAGGCTGGTTTCTTATGTTGGGAACCACAAGTCAATGTGGTGTCACTCATGCGCTATTTAAGACGCCTATCCCAGATGAGCATACTTTGCTTTACTTTCTCCTTAAACTGGTGGAAATGGAAAAAATACAACACTAAACCTGTGTGAGGTCACCCTGAGATGCCTCTGTGTCCCCTGTTGCAGAGAAAAGGTAATTTGCCTCACCCAGTGACTGACAACCATTCCCCATTGGGCCATGCAGGTAATCTCCGAGGCAATGGCACAAAAAGGATTGCTACCATTTGATATCTATTTTAACTAAGAGGTTAAAAGTTCATTAAGTTGTGATTAAATGTGTAAAATGTAACACATTATAAACATATTATTAGAGAATTTACTATGAAAAGTAAATTAAATGGGAAAACATTAACTTAAAACATAATAAGCAAAGATGGAAAAATACAAAAATGGTTATTTTTTAAATACTCATATTCTTTAAAAAAAGTCTGTCTTAAGAAGCAGACATTGAATTTATGATATTTAGGAAAAGAAACAGTCCCATTTGTGTGGCAGTCTGGTTACAAAACAGACTTAAAATGGACGTGTATTTAGAACATAACATATCTCATGGGTCTAGTATAAATCAAGAATTACAGTGTTGTGAAGCCAGAATTTGTGAGATTGGAATGAGGCTCTGGTACTGTGAAACTGCATTTTTCAGTGATGCAATATACCAAGTTATCTAAACCTCTATCCCTGCTCAAGGCTAACTTCTGAATCCTGAGCCATGTGAACTTGGTATCTGTTTTCTATGAATCTGTCAATAAGACCTTTGGTTTTCTGGGGGTGGGTATAGCAGGAAGGGGATAGAAAGACAAGAAAAGAAAGATTCTGTGAAATGTTAGAGAAAAGAAGACTGTTACATACATTTATTGTTATTTATATGTACATAAAATATCAAGATAAATTTTACCCATTGTGTCTTGGTGACAAGCAAAGGAGATTAGACTGCATAACTGGATTGCAAGTATGGGTTTAATGAATCATGGTTACAAATCACTAATTATAGTTTAATCATCGTATTTTAATAAGTTCATAGAAGGTTAATTTTTAAAGAAATTTTCTTTACACGTAATCTTGAATCACTGTATATGAATCGTGATGTAGCAATGACAAATATCCATAGGGACTGTAAGGGAACATGGTGTCTTTCCTAAGAGTAACCAACTAGGAGAAACCTTTTTTTATATGTATAATATGAAATGCCAGACTAAGATTTATATACGATGTATATATTAATACCTTACATAAATTGACAGATGAGGTTCTGTTATTTTTCTTTGTGTTTCTTAGAACACATAAGAAAAAAGTAATCTAGGAAGAGCTATCAATAAAGAGCACAGACCCTCATAGTAGTCCACAATTCTCAGTCTATTTCTAGCCATTCCCTAATCAACATTATTGGTAGCTTTTGTACATTTTAAGGCAGTGAGATTCCCAGGTCTGTTGATATTATGTGGAAAAGCTAACAATAAATGGTCTAAATTTCTTCTGGCCAAAGTACAGATAAGACCTACCAACCTTGGTGCTGGAGTGAAGAATGCCATTGTCTAGGTTTCTGCTGTCCTGAAATTGTAGCCCATTTCAACAGTCTCTCTTAAACAGTATTTCAACAGTCTCTCTTAAACATTAGCTGAAAAAAACCTAAACTGTCTACACTCTCAGTTTACAAATCTCAGGTATTATTTCTAACGTACTTCTAGCAAGATTCAGGACTATTTCTGAGTTTAAAATGTTTATAGTATATTTTAAAACAAAACCAAAACACCCTGCTCTTCTGTGTTGCACTACCTATTCACTACTTGTACAGTGGTAGATCCATAAGTATGCTCAAAATATCCAGTATAGATGGGGGCAAAGTAAAACTCCATGGCAAATCCTTTCTGATCTTGAAAAATTCAGGTACCTTTCCTGAGAAAGAGAAGGAACTGTCTTCCCACAGTGGGTGACTGGGTTGGCTAAGTAATCCAAGAAAAATCGACATCCCATTCTTGATAGCAGAGAGAACATGAGCCTGTTCCTACTACGGAAATGCTCATAAGGAGAAAGTCTTCAGAAACTTTGAAAAATGTGGCAGCCCCTCAAAAGGTCATGAAGCAAACCGTTGCAATGGATCCTTAGTTGATCCAGACCTAGGATTCATTTGTAATTCACACATTATTCAGAAATAAGCTGTGTATGACAAGAAATTAGAGAGTAAAAGAAACTTTGTGCTCTTTACAGATATGCTCCGAGTAGAAAACAAAATAGAACAAAAAAACCCACATACAAACAGATTGGAAAACACATTTAACTTCACAAGATGCAGACTTCCAGAAAGACATGCAGTTAGAGACTTGCAAAATAAAAGTACTTTTCTTGGGTGATTATCTTAATTGGCTCCTTTTTTTCCAAGATCAACTTATGTTCCTTTTTCAGAATTTTTTTTTCTATTTAGTCTTCTAGAATAGACTTGCAAAATGACTTTTTAGAACACAGTGCTTTTATATCTAATACTGTTTTCTGGATTTGAACTTCCAGGCCAAGGTAGGGGTTGCATCCCTTCTTCGCCTACTTTCTCAATTGCCTAAAATGATATATTATGTCCTAGATACCCAATGAAGTAAAAGGTTTGAGAGTCACTACTAGAAGAAGCAAGATGCATCTGAAAGCTTAAGTTTAGCCATCTTCACTTTTCCTGGAGCTTAAAAGGCTGAATTTTGTTTGATGAATGAAAATTATTAAGATGTTGCCTTTTTACTGAAACATCAAACCACCAGCTTAAGAACTGCACCTGTCATAAGAGTGTAACTCATTTCCCCATCAATTTGAGGATTCTTGCCAATTCACTGTATATTTAATGGCATCTGAAGACTATTGGAAATCCTTTGGCTTCTTCTGCTTAGTTTTGTGTTTCTCAGCATACTTCACAAAACCTAGACTTTCTAGGAAAACTAGTTTATAATTCGAATTAAATTGGGCATTCTCCAATGTTGCAGTTGTCTATATGGTGCACTTGTTACCACAAACTGCCTTAGATGTGCACACACTCCAGTGTGAGCAAAGGATTAGTAAGTTTTTTATCGAGAAGATATTTTTACGTTAGTTTAAACCAAAATACTTTAAGTATTCTGGAGGCAGGCACTATATAAATACTTCAATGATTTTCTTTTAAATATATTTGTACCAAGATTACAAGAGAAGACATTTTTATTTTGTCATGATTGTTGCAATTCTTCCTATTTTTAATACAGAAAATCTCAAACAGTGACTTATAAGTCACAAAGGCCAGCAGAACCTCCTGTTTCACTTTCTAGTAGCATCTTCAGATACCACTCCAACTTCTCTCACTCATCACAACATCTGTAAGTCTTTACTAGATTTTAAATGAATGTAAATTAGTTTCACAGAACACATTTTAGGCAAGAAGAAATTTTCCACAGTCTCATATTAATAACCACAACAACTGATGACAAGAATATTTCTGTTCTCATGAAATTTCTGTAAAAAAAGCAACACATTCTACAGACATGCTTTTAGAAAGCTAGAAGAAAAAATAGACAATGTAAATGAAATATTAAATCCTGTTAATCTTTCAACAGACTACTATAAACAATACTATTTTCTAAAATACACTTATTGTCACGATATCTATTGAAGACCATTATTCATGAGGTAACAATGGTATTTTTCTTGCTGCATGTATTCTTTAAACTTCTCTGGGGATATGTGTTTCATTCCAAGTATGACCACAGATTTTATATTAATAAAGAGGACTTAGCTTTGCCTATATATCTTCCCCATCATGTAAATTTTCATTCCACTTGTATCCATTTAACCATTTCATGCTTTCAAAGCTTAAAGTATGTCTTCTTTCATTGTGTTTACAGAATACTATGCCTTAGACTAGAAAAGTGCAATGGAAATCAAAACTCCCATGTACATTTAAGATCAATGCCACTTTACAGACCAAGAATAGATTCTTTGCCCACCATTATGAGAGCCCTGACCTAATGAAATGTATCTATGCACATAAAGAAGATGGAAAGTCAGCACAGGTGTACACCTTCAAGTTGAAAAGCAGAAGATTTTTGTGAAATGTCTGGCTGCAGCTGAGATGGCTGTGTCAGAATTATAGATAAAAGGATAAAATTCTTCAAGTAAGTCAGTAGTTCTAGTGATTCAAGTGACAACTTTCAGAGCCAGTTTTCATTTAACAGAGTTCTTGGTCCCATTCTGGTTTTGATAATCATTTACTGTACGGTTGTGGAGATATCAGATTCCCTGTATACCAGTCAGAAAATGCATATCATTTTATTTATAACAGTGTTTTTCCAAGCCTCACTTAATTACAGCTAGATTCTGACAATGTATTGAATAGCTCTAGTTAAGATTATTGAGTATTTCCAGTGACCCCTTGTTAGAAAAGGTGCTAATTAGCATTAGGAAAAGCGGCTCAATTGATTCCTCAGTGTTTAGGAGATGATTTGAAATCCCTAGGTGCTAGATAAATGCAAAGTTATATGTCTGTTATGTATAACTTATATAGACTATGAGAAAATAATTATCATGCAAAGGGGTCCACTAGCATGCACCCTGCCTCCCATTGACTTCATTAAGTCCCCATGTGGGAGCAAGAGGCTGTAATTTGCAGATCCCTCTGAAGAACTGGGCCTTTACAATGTAATCTCAGCATACATCATGTTTTCACCAATGAGTTTGATGGAACATAAAACAAAATTGTGGTGACAAGCAAATCCATCAATGGCACACCCAGTAGATTCCAATTACGTTAATTAGAGTAGACTTTCTAATGAGTGGAATGTCAAATACTGGATCCATGCCCAATGCTAATCATTCATTCATTTTGCTGCTGGTTCTAATTCACATTATGTGAAGGAGGTTTCATGCATTCTGACACCAAACTATAAGCAAAGTGCTTCTACTTTAGAAATAGAAATAGAAGTACAAGCACAAGTTTGACATACTAATTAAATGTGCCAGGGTGCAAGATATATTGCTAAATGTCATTCTTCCCCTATAAATGCAGGCATCAGCCAAAGCACATGAAGGGCGTAAAGCGGTATTTATAATAGTTCCACAGCACAAATAAGACAGTGAGAACTATCCTGTTATTCTGAGAAGTCTACTGAAGTGGCATCCAAATAATAAAGAAATAAGGAAAAATTTTGGAGGTAAACACATTACATTAAAAGAGTGCAGAGTGTATCTGAGTATACCAAAGCCATGGAGTGATAACTGCATGAATACTAACCTGATACTCAGCTAAATGCTTTGTATGCGATCCAAGAAAGAGAGTTCCAGAAAGACCCACTCCAGAAATACAGCCTGCTTGTATTCAGGGGAAATATTCACCTGCACCAGTAGCTTTAAGACATAAAAAGTTAGCTGCCATCTGCTGATAATTAAGTGTGCTTGGGCTTATTTTGTATTAGCTTCAACAACTGATGAGGATGGATGTGCACTAGGGCACCCAGCTGTGCACTGGAGAGGCAGAAGCACAGACACACATCCATCTCTTCTGACGGTTCAGCTGCAAGGACAGGAGCCTTGCCCAGAGCGGCAAGAGGGTAGATGGCTGCAAAATCCCAGTTCACTGCAGGTACTGTATCCAGACTCCTATCTCTTGAGTTCACTTCTTATATTTGCCACCTAATTATTGCATGGCAACTAAGTAACCACATTGTCAAGCTCAGATGCAGAAGACTGTGCCTTCAAATCCACGCTCAGAACACAGAGATGCGCTGGTGATGAGTATCTTCAAAATGGTGTGAAGAAAAGTTGTTCGATGCTTCCACGGCCCTGAATAAGCAGTAGAGTATTGATATGATTCTCATATGCAGTTTTAGGTACTCCAACCTGTTAACGCTGAATTAGAGACACAGTTTTAACTTAAGCAGTATACATGTGATGTATACCGTGTCTGGAAGGAAGCTGAAGATAGATTTTTTTTAAGTTTACTACAGATTAAAGTCATAGTCTTTAGTTACTCTGTGTCTAATAAGAATGCAGAGAGTTAAAAAGTTCTTGATCTGTTTTAATAATGACAGCAATGGAATATCACAAATGAATTGGCTAGCTCTATATTTGAAATATAAAGACAGAACATTAGGAAGGCTAATGTTTCGTGAGATTTAAAACTTCTGTACAGACATATACCTTTGGGAAATGTTTCCAGATTTTCAGATATTTATTTGGGCCCTTTTGCAGTTCATTTACTGCCACCTCAAAGAACTTGTGGATAATGTAGAGCTCTGATCTGTAACATACAGGTCTGAAGTAAATTATTCTACTCAGTCATTGCAAAGCTCTTAGTAAATAATCAGGAATCAGGTCAACAGGCATTCAACTCATCTGAATTCATAAAGGCCAATTTTGAATAGGATGCACAGCGCCCTTCAGCTGAAGGTCAAATTCTGACCGATGTAGGAAAATACATGAAGTCCCTAAAGTGCAGCACCAGCTTTGAAGGAGAAGATCATCAATTTTCCTGCATACACTGTTGCAGCCTTGCAGTGTGTTTCAGGTATCAGAAGACCATGCACTCCTCATTCTTTCATGGTACATACTAGGAAGCCGAGTCCACACAGCAACAGTGTCCCAGTGCAGGAAGAAAAAGAAGTGGAAAGAAACAGGAAAGTTTATTGGGTTTCCTCTCACTCATAATATGGTTTATCCTTGAGACAGGCCATGGCTCCTTCTCATATGCGATTCTCTGAATTTCAATTCTACAGAGCCTGATAAAGTTTTGACAAATTACAGGAGTCATGCCATATGGAGAAATGCCCTAGGAAACTATTTATTTATTTAGTTAGTTAGTTAGTTAGTTAGTTATTTAATGTATGCACAAACAAGGAGCACAGGTTATGTTTTGGCATTTCCTTTCTTTTTAAGTTATTAGTTCTTTCTCCATGTGCTATTTTGTCACCAAATTTCTGTTTCCTTTCTTTGTGTTACCCATCCAGGATATCTGTCCTCCCTTTAACAGATCTGCCTTATTTTAGATATTTTCACAATTTTTCCTTCTGTACAAATGAATTCCTGCAAAAAGGAAAATGGAACATACTAACCAATATTCCAAGAGGTCGAACTTCCTGACAAGTGATGTGCAACTTTAATGAGTTGCAGTACCTTTTTCTCTGAATTTGAACTGGTATTGTGATTACAACAATAACCATCAGTTCTAATTAAGCAGATTTTCCATTCTTTCTTTTGTAGAACCCATTGACAAGTGAGCTCAGAAATAAACCCGAAGATATAAAAAAAAAGGCCAGCAGACCATGTACTTGTCCAAATTAGTACATTTTTACTGGATCAGTGGAGAGATGTCAAAATCTATCACATGAGTATCTTACCAGGTATTTAAAAACCATCAGTTAAGAATATCATCATTATCATCAATTGATGATCATCAACTATTAAGAAAAAAATTTAGCAGTTTCTACAAAAAAAGTCTATTTGAAAGGTATGACTATAGCATTTTCCCCTATTATTAATCCGTAGATAAGTTTAAAAAGTTATTTAAATTTTCAATTTATTATTTTTTTTATATAATTTATTTCATGTTATTTATAAGATTACATTAATAATAGTGAATCATTATAATTCAAAGAAAATTTCACTCACTTATCTGAAAGATAAAAATATCCCATAAAAATTTGTTTTTAATGTTTTGGTAAATGAAGGATTGAATCAGTAATTGTTTAGGTGCCACATTTATTGCATTTAACTTATACTTATTGACTTTGATGTATCAAATAGTGCTTTACATTTACATTTCAAACTACCATAGCAGCCTGAAAAGTTCATCTTTTCATGGTGATGTCTTCATTGTGTAGAACTACCACTCTGGTTGACATTTCAAGGATAGGGTCAGCAGTCTTCCCTGATAAATTCAGAAGTTAGGACACTCTGCTAAAAGTCATGCTTCTTCAGAAACTGCTTATAATAGACATATCAAATACATTGGATGATTTGTAATACATGCAAGGATCACTGGGTCACATTAAATAAAAGCAGATTTAGTAAAACTGTGCAGCCTACACTGCATCATAAATTATTAAAATTAATGAACCCGATCCCCTCTGCAGATTACTCCATGGCTGACACCGGTATAATTTCATTGATATTAATGATTCACTTCCATTTTCACAGTGATGTAAAACTGGAATAATAGCATGATGATTCAGGTCTAATACTGTTAAATTAGCTGTACCATTTACATTAACAGATGGTAGGCAAATATGTCTTTCTTCATTCATTCAACCCAGGTGATTAGGGAGTTCTTTTTTCTGTCCACCATTATATGGCACATTAATCTATATGTTTTATATGCACCTTATGCAACAGCTTTTGGATCCTGATCTTCAGAAACGCAATTTTAACATAGTGACAAGAAGTAGAGATCGAAGCCTGGGATGGAGGTTGTGTCAGAAGTGGAATGGAAGTTGTAACCTGAGCTATAACACAAACACTTCTGTCGTCTCAGGGATATTTTCCTACCCTGGTGCATGTCTTTGGTCTCAAAAATTGTTAATGAACTGACCAGTCTTTCACTGGGCCATTGCACTCTGTGGGAGAGGCTTGAGGCTTTGCCATCAGGTGGCACAAGCCCTTCTGACTGTGCTTGATGGAGGTTCTCCTCCAGGCCAAATGAAATAAACAGACATAGATCTACCTCCACTTTCAGCTTCGAAATTCAGAGAGTGATAGAGCAACACTGTCAGAGTACACTGATATTTAAGCTATTACACAAGGTAAATCTAATTAACTCATTGCAATATTCTGATCATAGTTTTTTTCCTCTTAAATACAGACAAGCCATGTGTTTGGCTTTGAAAATTTAAATAAGAAAGAAATATGATGCTTGTGCCTCTGTTATTTGTCCACACCATGCCTAAAAAATTATTTTATAAGCAAAAAGCCCTGCGACTTAATACAGCTTTTAATGTGAGTGCCTTTGGCATATAGTTTTGCTTTTGACACACTCTGGTTCCTAGAGGTTGCAGTATTTTTCGTGTAAATAATAGCTGTAAATCAACAAATAAATACTGTTACCTAAAATGATTTTATTCTTATCCCTGTTATGTCATTAACATATATTAAAATGGAGTGGAGAAAAAACATTTTATTTTGTATGCTAAAAGAGTTATACAGCCCAAAATTATTATCTTTTAAATAATATAGTGCTTTGAAACATGACTAGTCTGAATACATTTCCCAGTATCTAAACTTTGAAAAAGATACTGTTTTCTTTGAAACCTGGTACAAATATGTACGCAAATACTTGTAGTTTAAACCTGACCATTGGAACTGGAATCATTGGAATGTTTGCATAAAACATTTACATTTTTGTACCTCCAGGTACATAAACACACTATGGTCATCCAAATCTGAGTCTTACAAAGGAATATGACTTGGTTAGTGATCAATTTATGTTCTCTAAGTTGGATATCTCTAGGGCATCTAAAGATTTGAAAGGCTACCAAATAGTAATGGACCTTCAGTGAAACCAATTGGAAAGCTTACATTTGACTGATTTAGGTTTTGTTATGTAAAAATGGAGAATCACTGTTAAATTTGCAAATTTCATGAGAACATGAAAACTGATTACACCATGCAGAGTAACTGATAAAAAAATTTTCACTTCAAAAAATTCCTGAAGTTCTGTAAGTGCTGAATTAAAACATTTTCCTTTCTCCACTGCTGTTTGGCTAACTTTTCTAGTTAGTTATATTACTGTTAAGTTTTCATTATTGTTCGTTATTTGAATATTCATGTTCAGCTCTCTAATACAACTATGATATTTGTTGAATGTCAAAAAATCATAGTGCAGTAACACTTCTGTTGTACTACAGGCATTAAATATATGTGCCGTTATGCAGAATTCTAATTAGGTTCTGTTGCCACTTTAGCAAGTGGAATACTGCAACACTGCAGCTACTAGAGTTTTCTCATCTTCTTCCCACTCATTATGTTCTCAAATTTTTTTTCAAGCAAAAGTAAGTAAACTTTAGTTTACAGAGAAGTTTGGTATAGCTTTTGTTAGTAGCTTTATCAGTGGTGGGACAAATTACATTTTCTTCATTTCCGTAACTCCTATGCACTTTTGTTGTCTTTGAATGGCACCAGGACCAGCCTTCCTGCAAGTACCAGCAGAGGCAGCAAGTGAAAGGCTGTGGGTTGGAAATGCTGGTGAAACAGCTGACACTAGAGCAAATAACTATGACGACGTGATGATAGATACCATGGTATTAAACTAGCACTTGATTGCATGTGGTTGAAATATGAAAGAGGATTTTTATGTGGGACAATCATCATCAAGGAGAGACAGAGTGGTTTATTATGTCCAGACTTGAATAGTTCTTCACCAAAAATGATGCTGCAGAAATTTTGCTGGCACAGTACCACACAAATTTATTTCTTTCCTAATAAAGAGCCTTTGTGTTTTCTTGGGGTATTTGGAGTGGTTTAGAGTTTTGGGTTTGTTTGTTTGGGTTTTCTTTATTTTTTATTGTTGGGGTTTTTTTTCCTTTCATAAGTTAGAGTGCCTGAATTTACATGTAAATACAAAAATCTTATTTGATATAAAATAAACTCTAATTAAAATCATCTAACAAAAACATGAAAAATAAAACTTTCCCAAAAGAAAAGGAAACCACACATCTCCTGTAATTTGAAGTATGATCTTATTTCTCCCTGAAAAATAAGAAAAAAAGACTTTTTAACACTCCTTAGAAGTCAACACTTGGCCTCTGTCAGAGCAAGGAAGGAAGCAGATTCCAAAGATAAGGAAATGCAAGGGGTTTGCCAGAAAAGGGTTCCCCCAGCAATACCCTGTCATCACCCTTTCATTAAAATACACTATTATGAGATAATATTATTTTAAAATTTATCTTAATCCTTATATACTTGTCTTTTGCCTTCAATAATAACTTTTAAATGTTTCTTCTCTCATGATAAGCCATTTCTTTAAATTTGGGACACCATGAAATATCTTCAATTAGGTACTTGCAGTTTTAGCTGATTGATCTCATGCAATGTCATGTAACCCAAAGCACATGTGTTGTGTCTCATTTTAAAAAATCCTTCTTTCTCTAGAAGCATGTAGCAGCTGAGATAGATAGTAAAATACCTGCACTCCACACAGGAGTAAGTGCCTACACCACACTCTGAATTAGAGTGTTAAGCACATTCCCTGTTCCTGCGCATGTATATTAATATTACAGACTAGCTGGTACATATACGTATAGAATATTCACTTCACAAATATGAATTTGACTATCCAAAAACCCTGAGCTTTGTACCCCTCATTTGGAATGCATTTTAAAAGGCCAATGGCACTGAATGAAGGACTTTGTGCCACTTCTTTTAAAGTAGAGCCATTTTCATTAGGATTTGATCTGGTGTTGGAGGTGTTTTCTTCTGTCTAAATATATAAATGTAATAAAAATGAACTTTGCAATGTTCTTGACTCATTTTTCACCAACAGAATATAAAGACTGGAAGGCCTATGGTGATATCTTGCTCTATAGCTCACAGAAGTTTTGAAGCCTGCTTAATCTTTAAGTTTGTTCTGTGCTTGTTTTCTCAGAACAGCTTTACTTTTAACATCTGCCTTCTTGACAAATTCCAGCCAGAGACAGTGCTCCAGCTTTGGTCATAATGTCATTGTGGGGGAGCAGAATTTAAAAAACCTAGTATTTTGCATATAATTCACTAACATTCATGCCAAAGCAACTGAGTATTGTGGAGAAGCTGGAGAAGAAGAGCTAGGCTGAGATTCAAAGCCACTTAATTCGAGCGTCCTCTTCATAACAGAAAACAATTGGCTAGTATAAATCTTTCATGATTTCTTGTGTATGATGAATGAGAGTTACTTGAGTATAAAAGGGGATACTTCATCCTCTTCTAAGATGAAGATAGAAATATGCTTAACTGCAGACCAATTATGATGATATTCAGGTATTTTGAAGTCTGTTGAAAAGGAAACATTGAGCTGCACTTGTGTGATGATTAGCTTCATTGAGTTCTACTAGCAAATGTAGTACTTCAGTCAATGCAGAGGTTAGGCAAATGAAGTTTACTGTATTGATGGATTTTGTAAGGGATACACGGAGCCATCTGGAAAAGGGTCACTCTTGTGAACATGCTGAAAGAGCTGGCACAGTGGATTTCATAGAAAGTACCCACAGACTTCATCAGATTACTACACCTGAGTCATGAGACAACTGCATTCTCTCAGTCTTACCTTACTTACAGACTGCAGCATGCAATTACTTGCAAACAAGTATTGATTCTGTTAAAAATAAATAGGAATCTATACAGGGGAGACTGACATTTCTAGTGTTCAGAAGTGTTTTATTGCCTTCCTGTTGAAATAGTGATGTCTTGCTCCAGGAAAATTATAAGCCTAGGGAAAAAAGTATCCTACATCTTTGGGGAAAAAGATCTGGGGACTGCATCACTATTAGAGAGATTCAAGATCAAAACTATGGGTAAATATCTGAAAATGGGAATCCCAGGCAGCCGAGAATCTAGAAGAAACAATAGGACAGTTTAAATGTTTAAGTATTTAAAAGTTATGTACATGCAGATGGTCAGCCTCAAGCTGTTGGGAGCTATGAAACAGTAAGTCTTTGTAAGGCAAAAAGACAGGGAAAAGGAGATACCTATGCTAAAGCTATTATCTTTATTAATCATTCATATAATTAGATTTTCCTTTAGACTTTTTTATTCATTTTGTACTGAGTAGTTTGTAGTGTTGTTTCTGTAGTTAACAGATCCTTGGAATAATCATTAATAAGTCCCATGGGTAAGTGTTGTTTTGCACATTTTGTCTTATGTGAGACTCTTAACTACACTGAATTTGTCACTTCCTGGATACATATGATTTTGTATTTGGTGCAATTTTCAGATGATACCTTGTAAAGAGACGGGTTAGATCAGTATTTAGATGACAAACATATAAGGAACCGTTAGACAGAGAGTCATCTAGAAAGAGCTAATTTGATTATCACTAGTTCTTTTTTTCTGCCACGAAAACTGAAATATTTCCCAAGCAGCACACTGCTGGGAGATGCAGTGCTTTCTTCTTGAAACCTGTCTTCTCTGTAAGGCACATCCAAAGCCAGGATCTAGATGACCCCCTCCTTTGGAATCAAGCTAACCTCCCTCTTTAACAGTAACAGAATGCCAATGATTGTAAACGCTGAGTCTGTCAAACCAGTTACTGTGTTCAAATGTTATACAGTGCAATCTGTAACAAGAGGGAAGGAAGCTCTTGTGTACCTCTGGGAAAGGGAAATGTAGGCTTTCTGTAATACCAAGTACTCCTTCTAGGTCAAGCACAGAGTGAAGTTGTGATTCCCAGCTAGAAAGAACAGAAAACTGAGCTCCTAATCCAGGAAGGTTGTTCGGCTTTTTTATTTTTTTTTTTTTCAGCTTATGATTTTGAAAAGAGCTGAAGAAGTCTCTTGAAACATATATGCTTAGACTGAAAAGCATTCAACTAATAACATCATAAACATTTGATTGAGTGCAACCTAAGAGACACTGTTCAAATATTCATAAGGTCCAATGAGATGAGCAACAGGATGGCAAAAAGACACTATACAGTTAGAGACTTTAAAATATTCAGCTAAGTTCAAGAACAATGATAACATGAAAGCAGGTATAGTAACCAAAATGAAAGTTTTGTAAATCTTGGTTAACACTTTACATTTTATTAAGATGCAGAGACTGTGGTTAAAGTATTTATACACTTCCATTGAGAAACATTGCTACTTTCCTAAAAAGTAAATCCATGAATAACTTTTCCCTTCTGCTTTACATGAATCCTGTTTATACAAACTGCATACATACATGATAATTTCAAATACAGCATTTTTGAAGGTAATAGGTTCATTGAAGTGACAAGAGCTGCAAGTAAAAGGAGGCTGAAATCAGAAATAGATGAAAACACAGATATTGCTACATCAACAGAGAAGTGCCAGCAATTCTGGCTAAGCACATGAAACATCTCTGTATCTAAAAGACTAAATGAGGGTGTTTTGATGTATTTAGATGCTATGTGTAATAATGCAATGGAATCCTGGATTCTTCTTGAAAATGAAAAGTAGAATTTGGCACAATTAATTGATTGATTAAGCATCTTCTAAATAAAATAAATAAAATGTAATATGATTATGAAATCCATACATTCAGTGAATTCTTCAAGATGCTAATGTTCATCTGTCATTTGGTTCTAAATTAAAATTTTGTGGTTTAAGTAGGTTGATGGTTGCAAGAGGATTTGACAATTTCAGATGCAAAGGAAACTCTCTGTGGCACAAGGGTACAAAGAGAATTTCACTCTCTGCGCAAGTGAGCGAAATCCCTTTGTATAACTCACTTTACATGCTACAAAAATTTACTCCCATAGTTCTTGTGGTACTAAAAACATAGCACATCTTACACACAGAGAAACTCCTCAAAACTGTATATGTGTGGCACCATGAGAAGATGCATTAAAAATGCACAAACTTGCTTTTCAGTCACTCTGAACTGCTTTTCACTGTTTCAGAAAGCCCATAACAACCAGCAAGCAACAGAGAAGGAAAAACTACAGCCTGAGTATAACATGCAGGCTTCAAAAATCAGAGAAGCACCTTAATTACTTCTAAGATAACTATTTTCTTTAAGGAACAAAAGACATGATGTGAAAAGGTGCTACTGCATTATAATTTCAGCCTCAAAACACAGGCTTGATCTAGTCATTTCATTAGCCCGTAACACCATGCTGAACTCTGTGTTAATCAGCTTCTTCAAAGCCTCCATTTTTAGGTAAATGAAATTCCCTGTCCACTGGCTGCAGCAGGCAGGGTTTGTGTAGGACAATGCTTTGAAAGTTCCCTGCAAACCCAGGTCCTTTTAACTTTCAGACTTCCAAATTTTTTTCAATTCTTAGGCCTGCAGCATTGTAGTTTTAATTTATGTTAATGAATGATTGGATTCTGCTACTGTTGCCAGAGCATCTGATATGTCTGCATTGCTCCTCTGTTCTGTGACAATGCCTGTAGTGATTAGCTCGGCACATTTAAACATTGTTTGCACTGATGTATAAACTTCTGTGCGGCTTTTAAGCAAGAAGATAGTGGCAAAAACTTTGACTGTGTAACAGACGGAGAGCCAAGTATGACATATCAGTGGTGGATTAATCGTCACTGCTACACAGCGCAGAGAGAAAAGATTAAACATTCTTCATTTGCTAGTTATGTTGGAGACTGTTTACAAGCAGGAATAACCTTCGTGTCTCTCTTTTCAGTTTAACTCGTTAATTAGTAGTCACATCTGTTTAATCTATTTGCCTGTTTAGATGCTGTATTATATCAATTTGCAGCAGTTTCTTCAGCCCTATCATATCTAAGATGTACTTGCAGAATACAAATTTATGCATGTTCTGTTCCATGGAAGTTTTTTAGATTTCTATCAATCTCCCCATTCTTAGCTAGGAGGGTAAAAATCAAGATGATGAAAAATTTCTGGAACAGAGAATTTAGTTCAAGTAAGCAAAAGTCTCCATTGGGCTTTCTTGCTTTCTTTCTGTTATCCTCTACTTCTCAATTAATGTTAATTTCAAAAGTGGATCCCATTTATTGTATTTTCACAGCGTTTTGTCCTGCACTTTTAAATAGAAGCCAACAAGAGTCGTTATCCAGTCCAGCAGATAGTGGCTGATGACAGATATGGATTCAATTTGCCTGAAACAGGAAGAAAGGGAACCCAGACCTCCTTCTTCTTCATTTTTTGTTACAAACACTAATATGTTAAACTAAAAAAAAAAAAAAAAATTCTCCACTGCCAGTGTTACAAGCACTTGTCAACGTTCATATTATTTGACTAAATTAATTTATTTTTGTTACACCAAGAAAGAATTTATCTGCAGTCTATGAACGTCTCTGATATGTAAAGCTTGGTCTTTTCCCCTGTAATTCCATCCCACATCCTTCAATGAAATCCACAAATTGTCAAGGGTTTTGCCACAGGTGTCAGTTGGACTGTGATTTCAGCCCTGTTTCATGTAACCCAAGATCCAGGAACTGAATGCTTCTGTAAACCCCCATTCCTGGGACTCCCCGTAGCAGTGCTGGGACTCCATGTGTGGAGTACTGTGAATGGGCATAAATCCTTGCAAGCATCACATTTTCCAAAGGTTCCAAGTAGCTTAGGAGCCTGAGTTTCATTATCAAGCAAAAATTAAGCACCAAGCGGCCTTTGATTCACAATTAATTGTCCCTGAGCCATTCAGGAGAAAATACATTAAAAAGGTTTGTGCATGGCAATGCAACACACTGTTTCTGTCATATCCGATATCCTTGACATTCGGAGCTCATCTAAGAAGGAAGTGTGAGGTCAGAGCTCCTCTTTTACGTATTATTTACTTATTTATGACAAATAAAACAGTTCAGCATGAGATGTTTAAGAACATCCAGTTGAGACAGTCCTGGACTCAGCAACAAGGAGTTTGTGATTTGGAAAATAAGCACCACCTCCATCGCCAAGGGTAGCTTGTTAATTACATTGGCAGTTGCATCAAAGACGTCACAAGCACCAACATGCATGCACACATAGATGTGCGCAAAGCCTATCAGTCCCCAAATCTGACAGATTCCAGCATTTTGCAGTTCTCTTTCATATGTTTTGAATACTTACTTAATATATCTTGCAGTTAAATACCTTCTTTTCTAAATATCTTAAACAAAGTATGTCTTAAATGTGCTTTGTAAACTGTGAAATATGTTGTTTTGCAGTCTTTCTGTACTTAGAGACTTCTGGATTCTTATAATTCTATTTGTCTAAAGTACAAAACTTCTCTGGAAGTCTATGGAAAAACATCACTTTACAGTAGCAAAGAAAACAGTTGATGCAATGGATTGTGCCCTCCAAGTTTTTGCATGTCTTAAAACACTCTAATTTTTCCTTCAGACAATTCACAGCTCCATCTTCAGCAAATGAAACAAGAACTGCTTACTAATAGTACTGACAATATTTGTTTGAGAAACCTAATTTAATAATGTAAATGAAGTGGAAGTAGCTTTTAGCAAATATATCCCTTAAAGGCTTTAGAATGAGAGCCAGCCTATAGAAATAATATTTCTCTGTAGAATGACAGTTTTAAAATGACTGCAATGATTTGTAGGGTAAGATATTAAATTGTACTATTTGTATACAATGGTCGCTCTTAACAGCCTCACAGCATCTATTTGCAAGTAATTACCCTTACTGTGGTATTTGCTGTGTGCCATTGTCTTAGCTTACCATCGCCTCTACTGGCAAGCAATACAGCTAGCGAACTCAGGCACAAGGTAAATGTTGAAAGGTTTCATTGTGGACCACCATGTGCAAAATAACTGAGAGTAGAAACAGATAATGCTGATGAGGTGTTTTAAGACTCCATTGACCTTATAACCTGTTTCTTACAATTTTCCAGTGATGTAAATAACAGTTGTTCTGTACCTCCTCTTCAATACTTAATCTGTTGGCACAGTTGTTGGATATTAAGAACACATGGCTCCCAGGCTTGGGGACAACTTCTGCTGTGATATGCTTCAGGAAAACAGGTTGTTTCTTGCTGCAAATCCAGAAAGGTTTTCCAACTGCTTTGTAAACTCAGAGTCCACCTATCTGCAGCAATAGAAATCTGAGACTCTTCAGTTTGCTTTATGGTACATATTATTATTCTGTGCACAGATTCACAGAGCAATGGTACAGGCTTTTTCTAGAAAGACATTATAATGTGAGTCAGTGACAGCCATGAATTTTATTAACTTTTTTTGTTAGGAACTGCATTAAATGGCAACACTAATGCACAGATGAGCTCTGCAATGTTCCTATTCCAAGGCTGAGCAGATGGCTGTTTCGATGTGTGCTTGCTTTCATGTTCTCCATTTCATGCAGTGTCCCTTATCTTAGGAAACCCACTTATATTTATGCTGCCAGAGAGCCTTTAAACTTGATGGAAGTTTATGGAGTAAAGCGATGGTAGAGTGGAAAAGCCAGAGGGAAAATTCAGATAAGACTGTGGTTGTGCTTTCTCCTCTACTTGATTAACTCAGGAAGCTGCTTAGATTTCCAGTCTCTTTTGTGGCAATGGAGGAACTAATTTGGTAGGGAAAATCCAGCTGAACTCTATTTCAAAACCATAGAGAAACAAGGGTCTAAAAATTTCCAGTAACACACTCTTTCTTTCTCTCCCAACATAATTTTTCTTACCTTTTTTTCCTTTTCCTTTTTAGCTCTGTATAAAGACTCAATATACATTTAACTGTAAAACAATTTTTGGAGGGAATAAACAAATTCAAACACTAGAGAACAGTAAGAACTACAGGTGCACAGGTCTTTTGAAAAGTAAGTCACTGATGCTACAAGAGAGGTATTCAAACTGAGCCACTGAACCTTCAGAGGCCACTGTTCTGTTCCCATTGCAGCTGGTATTTTCCTTCTAATTTGCATTTAAATGCAAGCAGATCCAGATATTCACTCTTCTTCCCTTGACAGGCTTCTATTGCAGGTGGTGCAAAATGCCCAGCTTTTTTTTTTATTTTCTTTGGATCAGTCTCCAACCAGTGCTCTGACGTTCCTCAATGATACATGGTATTACAGCTTTCCCATCTTCCGTGTGGCCCAGCTCACTTCCTACTAATGGACAACTTTAAAGCAGGAAGCCTGTGGATGAGGAGCTGTTGCTTTGCCTTATTACCCCGGCACCTGATGGATTGCTGGGACATGAAGTGGTCTGGTACAGCCCGCACAGGCTGCCAGCTTGTTAGTGCAGACAGAGGCTGTGTGAGCACCGCGGGATGAGAGTGTTGTGCAGTTCCCCAGAATCTGGCTTTAGTCAAAATGTGAAAATCTGCACAGGCTGCAGATTACTGTCAGTGTCTGGTTGAGCTGTCTCCTATTAGGATTTGAGAGTAGAACCCCAGCCACAAGGAAATGAAATGCAAAAAAACCCCAGTATTATACCATGTTAAAGTATGCTTACATTGTAAACAGCAATGCTTCACTTTCCACCTGTGCTCACTCTGCACTCCAAATATTATACTTTATTTCTTTATTATCCCAGTTGCAGAAGTAGCACAAGAATGCAATAATTATGAGATTCAACAGCCCATGAGGAGGTGGTGAATGAGTCACCAGTTCTGGATCCTACTATGTTTCAGTTTAACTCTAAAGATACTCTAGAAAGACATGTCTTTTACCAGAATGGGTGTCCACAGTTCTCAACAGCTTTCTTATGCCATTACGACTTCGTGCTTAGGAAAAGAAAATTTTCATATAAGCAGAAAGGAATATGGAGCAAATTAGCAGTAAATAGTGCCTAACTCCCTTTGCCTGAAACACTTTGCTGGCTTGAGCTCTAGCCAATGAGCAGTTGTTGACTGGCATTTGGCTTTTATTTTTCTTTAAGCATCAGACTCCCAATATCTTTGTATCTGTTCTGACACTCATGATCCTCTCAGTCACATGTACCTGTTCCCCTTTGCTTCACTTCCTGCTATTTCATAAAAAAAAAAAAAAAAAAAAAAGATTCGCTGCACCTTGTCGAGCCCTGGAGAAATTAAACTTGCCCAAGCTATGAAAAGAAACTGATGGAAAAGTCAGGTGTTTAGGTCCAGTGCCATAATCCCCATTTCAGTTTCTCTCCCTGACATACATGTGTATCATATGTCATCAATACGTATAAGTACTTTCTTTTATTTTAATTTCAAAATACTAATTTAGTGGTTTAGCATGGCAAGTTTTCAAATGATCTTTTTCTAGCTGAACATCATGAATATGAGCATTAGTTGCACAGTAAGAACAGACTAAAAAGGCTAAAGGCAGTACCAGGGAATCAAAACTAACACCCATTACAATCCATATTCCTTTCTATGTAAGGGGGAGAGTCTTTTATACGAGCTAAACTCCTCGAGGTCTTGTTCAGACATGAAACCCAATCAGCCAAAAGTAGCAGGGGGACTAATGCCATGTATTTCCAAAACTCCCTACAGCTGGTTGTGCACCCTTCGTATCACACATACCCAAGCTTTCACAGCCTAATTTAGCCTCTTTTTCATTTTAATATTTTAAAATCCAGCTAGAAAATTTGTATCATCTATGCACAGCAGGATGTCCCATTATACGTGAAATAAGCTTTACTGGTATTACAGAAATGACAAGTTCATTCTTGACTCTATGTACAAAGCGTAATTCAGTTCTGTAAAGATTATTGCATTCAGACAACCCAATAGCATATGTGAGCCTTATGTTATTCTGCCCTTTCACAACATTTACAAACTGATACATATCTCTTCAAGAGGATAAATGTTTTCCTAAGTCAAAAAATGTCAGCTTTAGCTTGGATGGCATTAGCTCTATTGAGTTCTTCAAATGCACACCAGGTTAATGAAGACTAAACCATGGTGGGCTATGCTTTTTGATACATACTGAAGTGCTCTTTGATCCTGATAACCCACAAATGTTCAGCATAAGTGAGTTTTCACAGTCAGCATGCAATGATTTTGATATTTGAGTTAATCTGTAGCCCAGTGTGGTTTATTTTCTTTATCTGGATGGTATGCTTAGAACAAGAAAAGACAGATAAATTAAAAACAGCACAGTAGTAGTGTTCAAAAGCCTTTTTTCTTTTTTTCCTGTTTTGCAAGAATTCTGAGTCAAGCTGACCCATGACTTGAAGACATCTCTATACAAAAGCCTTTGCAAATAAAAACACACCACTGTGCCCCTCCTTATGCTGAACAAACTATCTCCACTTTGCACTGGGAACTACAGTTTGGCTTTTCATTCACTTTGTATTGGACTGAGAATTAATAATAGCAATATTTTGTACTTCTATCAGTGCTTATATAGCACCTTTTTATCCCAGGCTCTCAAAGCACTTTACAAACATTAATTAATTAAGTCTCACAACAGCCCTGTGAGGCAAGGAGTTATTAGGTGAAATAATTCCTTTCGGTTTCTTGCCTTTGCCATAGGGAAAAGAACCAGCATAAAGAGCTTAGTTTGTGCCAAAAAAATATAGCCTAGAAATAATGCTAGCAGAGTTGCATGTCTCATCACTGCAGGAAGCAAGTACTCAAAATCCTCATGCATTAGCAGAACAAGAAGCAATACCACAATCCATGAGCTGATGGAGGGGCAGGAGCTGGGAGTCTTCACTAACTGAGAGCAGTGCCTTTGTAGGCATACAGGTTATTATTTTAATCATAAGAAATAAAAAGTGAGAGCTTGCCTGCTAAGTTTTCTAATGCTTTTGTGGATCCTTAGTAACAGCACACGACTCCTCAAATGGCAGTTAAGGCCAACTGGTACATAATTGAAAAGAATGAGAGTTGCCACATCTCTAGGCATGAAGAATTACCAGCACAAGCTGAAGTTGTTTCCTGGATCTGATAAAATTAGCAGTAACCAGGTTATTATACAGACAAGCAAAACACAAAAGAACACAAAGATAAAGGACGACGGATAAACATGTGACAAAGTGTTGTTTAAAAAATGAACATTGATGTTTCAGGCAATGAGTTCAGATGCTGAAACAAAAAACCTCAAAAATAATACAATGATCTTGATGACTCATTTAGGGGCACATTTGGTGGTTTGGGGTTTTATTTGCCATTCTAAAAGGGTAGACAGGAGAAACAGCTTACAAAGAAAATACAGACTTATAGCTTGCAAAAAAAGAAAAAAAAATCTAGACTTAGAGCTTGTAAAAAAAAATGGTGCCATCTGAATTCAATATTTAGCCAGGCACTGTTTATCAGGGTTTCATTCTGTGCACTAAGAACATAAATGGTTGCTTTTTTCCTGCGGCCAGATTTGGATCACTAACTTGAGTTGGGCCTGAGGGAGAAACACAGCATGTATGATGAGCTGATTAATTACCAGAAATCAAATGCCTTGCAGTCAGGAGCAATGTGCTTGAAAGAAAGCACTAGTACTGTAAAAGTGGTGCATATCTACATGCATGCATGGCCAGGCAAGAACACCATGGGGATTAGGTTTCACTGTAGCCTGAAACAAAGGATTTAGGAATGATTGTTTATCCTTGACAGTGTGACCTGTGCCAGTCTTTATTAACAAGGGCTTTCAGTATATGACATTTAAAGTAACAGAACCCTCTTAAATAAACCTAAGGATTTTACCTTCTTAAAACATCACTAGGATTTCAGCTGCTTTTCAGAAACCGTGGCAGTGATTCATAATTAAAGGTTAGGATATGTCTTATTTCAAGCCTTGTGTGCATAAATATAATCCTTTTGAGTCTGTCTCTTAGGAAGAGCTCATTTTAGTGTAGGGCAAATCTACCAGGAAGCCATAAATGAAGATAGAATCATATTAAACATTAGGAACATTATATTGGCTGGCTTGGAAAGTTGTTGAAAAATAACAGGATAACAGGAGATAGGTCAGACCATTTTAGTAAATTCCCCATGTCTCTGAAAGTCGTGTATATATATCTATACACATATATATAGCTATGCAGATGCCTAGCAGTGTTTTATATTTTCTGCACAGGATTATTTCAGAATTACTTTCTCAATCATGAAACGCAGAGAAATCACAAACTCACTCCTGTCTTCTAATATATCATTTCATGTAGTCCTCCAAAACAGAGAGTCATCTTGTCTGAGTGGAAGTTTTAATGGATGATTTAATATAAAACATTGTTAGACTGCTTTAAAGTGTTCTGTTTATATTTGTCTGTTCTGGTATTTATTTGTTCCTTCCACTACTTGCTTGCCAGACAATAAAAAGTACATTGTCATCTCACTAAGAGGATTTCTGCAGTTGGAACATTTTTCCTGTACCTATGAACTACTCTTTGAACTAGAAAATGTTTCAAAATAACATGGGTGCTCTAGGTGAGGCTGTGGCAAGGATACGACAGGCTGACTGGGAAGCAGCAGAAGACCAAACCAGATTATGGTTTCCTAGTTAAAAACTGTAGTTATATAACCCTGAAAGAAAGTTTTGCCTAAAAAACAGTGACAGTCATGGTATGCCACTATTTCCAGCTGGATTAATTTAAAACTAAACTAAATTTATTTTTATTTTTCTTTCTTTTCCTTGTTTCTTTGTCCTAAGAGAAACATCACTTAAAAATGGGAATTTCAACCAAACTTCCCCATTTCCCTTTGCTATATTATCTAAGGATAGCAAGAAATTTTAGATAGCTGTCAAAGCTCTCTATCTCTCTAACGTTTTATGCAATGAACATTTATAGGTGAATTTTTACTTTTTTTTATTATTATTCTGAAAAAAGTAATACCATACTGCAGCCAGTCACAACTGAGAACATTATTCATCGTTTCAGTATTGCGTGCATGTGTCCTGCTTTCAGCTCCCATGACCAACATGTTCTTTGACCTGAGCTGGGAATCAACACATTTTTTGAACTTCTTTCCCCACCTGGGAGTACAGAAGCATCCAGCAGAATTAATTTGGAAAGTTTCTCCACTAAGCATGCACAGAAAGACATGAAAGAGCAAGGAGATCCTCTGGATCTCATGTTCATGATTTCCTCAATTCATGGACACTGGGAAAAGTTGAGGATAATCTTGGCTTTCACTGAAAGAAATTCAGGCAGAATACCACTGCAAAACAGCCAAGAAAGTTGTTATTTATGCCTCACTAGTACACATGTGACACCAGGTATCTTTTCCAAATTTATGCAGTTCTGTATAGCATGATGATATATATAGCAAAATATTTTAAAAATTCTGAATAACAACTGGCACCCCTGCATGTGGAACAGCCATAAACACCCTCCAAAGTACTGTCAGCTATGTGGTCTGTGGCCACAAGCATGGAAGCTCTGTATTATCAGCAGCAGCACTAGGATGGTAATACTGACGTTAATTCTTGTACACCACTTCCCTTCTTCCTTAGCTTCTCCTTATGCTAGTGGAAGGATAAAAATACCATAACACCACTCAGCAAAGCTCTGATATAAATGGAAGGAAGACCCTCAAACATCATCGGACAACATGCAGAGAGAGAAAGATGGTGAGAAAGAGAGCCATTTCCATCCACTCCCAACTACAGCAGGGTTGGGGTACAGATCTCGAAATCTTCAAAGCACGAAGAAACCTCTTATCTAAAGATATAATTTTCTTCCCAGAGAACTGTAATGCTAATCCTATTAGCCTGTTAGTGTGTGATCATGGCTCTAGAGTTACATACAACATTCATACCAAATTTGAACACACTGTGAAAGCAGCTGTGAGGGCTTGATGAACTCAAGATAAAAAGAGCCATATTCATGTGCTGCCGGCAGCAGCACAAGCCCCACGCTAACAGGGAGACAAAGTGGAGAGGGGCAGGGGCTGAACAGCTGCGGCTCCAGCAGGTCACCTTGACAGGCAGGCTGCTCTTGCTGGTGCCGTGCATCGGGCTGCAGCAAGATCTAACACTCGTCTTAACTCATCGGTAAACATTCGCTTGAGACCCTTCCTCCCATTTCAGCATCTTTGTAATCCAGGCTCCGAATCCCTTGTGAAACCGTGCCACGGGTACAGGGACTGCAGGAAGACAACCTGTAAATAGGCAGGGAGATAAGCATCTGTATTCACCTCTGTGTCATAATGTCATACAAAGTCAAAGTCTGCTGAGATGAAAGGCAGATGTGAAGCCTAAGATAGATAGACAACAGCTCTCACCGGGGTGGGAAGGAGGGCTGCACGCAGCCAGCCTGCAATTATCTTTATTGAAACAAGTGTTTTAAATGTTAAAGAAATGGTTCCAAAAAAGAAAATGAAATCTTCTTAATATATATTTTATTCTTTCCACTCCCCCACCCCCCACTATTTAAATTTCCGTAATTAAAACTGCTAAATGCCCATCTCAGCTCTCTAGTTTGGATACTTTCATCCTTATTACCTAAGCAGCTGTAGTGATGATGCTTCTCCATAGGAGTTCGATGCTGGAGTGAGTCTTTGACTCATACCATTAATTATAGTAAATATGGGGATTGCTTACTGCTCAGACATTGCCTTTCAGCCACCAATCTCTTCTGACTCCTCACCACCATCACTACCACTTATATTTTTTGGCAAGCAGCCCATTTCATGAAACAGTGCCTATGTCTGAGTGTGAAACCGTGGCACTCATCCTTCATTTCTTCCAGTTATTGTGGCACTTATCTCCCAATGAGAGTCTGACATCAGCTAAGTGAAACAACAAGAACAACTGTTATTCTTTTTTTAAATACTTGTTTATTACTTAAATGTGGAAACACTGAAAAATAATACAGAAAGTGACTCTAACCATTATTATTGCTCCTTATTGTTACAGAATTAATGTGTTGAATCCAACCGGTATCTCATTCACTCCACAGGCTTTGTATAGCGAGTGTCTGCTATTTCACAGGAGGACTGTACAGAAGACATTTTCAGGATGCTGTACCCAAAAGAAGGGTTTTTCTTCTACTGTCTTGCCTTCAATGCAATGGATTTGCAATAAGACTTATATAAGATTTGCACCTCAGCACTATCACTTTGGATACTCTCACCATCCATGTGATTTTTTTTATTTGTTTTTAATCCTGATAAAACCAATGCTGCCTTTTGGCAAAGAGTTCCATGGCAGAATTCTTCTTCGTTGTGGAGACAAATGTTTCCATTCCTCAGCTTTAAATTTCATATTTTAACTGAATATCCCTTTGTCTGTGTAATATGAGAAAGCCAGAACTGAATATTCCACTCTCTGCTCTCAATGCCATATATTACTTTATAAAGCTTTATCTGGCCTCCTTGTATTTATCTTTTCTCTAAAATAAATGGTCCTATTCTTTTTACTCCATTCAGAGATTTTTTTCATGCAGTCAGTTATCCTTAGAGATCATTACTAACTGTTTTCTTTTTCTTCTTCTTTTCCTCAGCATTTTCCAACAGAGGTAACAAAAAGTTTTTACTATAAAGCTTGTCAATGGTTCATATAATGACATGAAATTCTTGTCAGTTTGTTTTATATAATTTATGGATGGCATTCCTTAAGGTACACTAGTTTTAATTAATGTTGCAAAGAGCACAATTCCCATGAATACAAATAAAGGTGGGGTTTTTAAAGTCTTATTTTATACCTGCACTTTTTCTTGAATCTGTCATGTTTATACATGTTTATATATGTTTAAATGATAGCATTGACTGCCTGTGGCTCTTTCTAAGACCTGCTAATTTCAGACAAATCAAAAGTGTACACTTTACTGGTACAAAAAATGGAATTGCATTAGGTGTATTAATTTCTACAGATCCCAACTGTCTATGCAATTTAGCCGTATTGGGCTATAAGATTGAGAGAGACAGATCGACATTTCGAAATTCAGCTGAGAGGTACATTTTGGTAGTTGCATTCAGACATGTCTCATCTTTGGCTGCCTCCTCTGCTCCCCATCTGCTGCAATGGCTGACTGCCTGCTCCCGCCCCGGGGAAGGCCGGCCACCGTGCTGCTGGGCCACCATGCCATAGGGCCACCATGCCACACGGCCACCGTGCTGCCAGGCCAGCGTGCCGCTCTGCCACCCTGCCTGGCGTTGGAGCTGCCGGGCAGAGCACACACCCTCCCTGCTGCAGGAGGTCCTTACTGAGGTTAATGCTGAAACTGTGGTTTCACATGCCCCTTTAAATACCGTTACACCTGCCTGGCATTTACATGCCAAATGTACAAAATGGAAACACAGGAAAAACTTGAAACACAGAGACTAAAGTGCAGTTCATTACACAGTGCTTTGATCTTGAGAAAACAGCAGGCTAATGGAAGAGGAGTAACTCCTGCCGAGCAGTGACGGAGGCTGCAGTGATGGTGTTGTGTGCCCAAGAAATATCCCAGGATTTTCAAGCCCACTGGCACAAGCTACGGTCAGAGAAATGCAATTACATCTTCTAGATTATAGACAGCATAAACCCAAGTCAGGCATGTTTGCCTGTAACCCTGTACACTAGTGAACCAGGTTGACTGGATTAGAAAAAAAACTTACCTGGTAGTTTCCTGTCTCTGATATCAGTGCATGATGATGATGGATGTATAGACGTCTAGACATTCTGTGACATACATTGAAGGTGGAAGAAGTGAAAATTAAATTCCTTGTAAAAAGGAAGAAAAAATGATGGCATTCATTTCCACCAAGATAATGGACAAGAAGAAAAAGGGGAAAGATGCACATACACTCATATGTATGTACACACACACACATGTACATACAAATGCGTGCACTCACATTCACACAGACATTGCTGGCTCGGTCACCTCTGGGTTTGCTTACAGCAAAAGAATAAAACATTGTTTAGATAGAAATCTGATTTTCAGTGTAATTGTTCTCCCTTATGTTCGCCAGGATATTTCTAAACAAAGTTCTGCTTGTTATCTGTTCCAGCTAGTTAGCTGTATGCTATTCCATGCTTTTATCCTATTTATTTAAAAATAAATTCATCTACAAAAATTACTCTTTTTATAGAATCAGAGGAGCTTAATCAATGTGAAACAGCTATTTATATTTCTCACTATTCTTATTATTATTTCATCTCCACTCTATTTGAAAAGCTGGTATGCACTGGCCACTGTTTTTCTTTTTAATAATTTGCAGCCCAGCTGCCTAACTGCTCAGTTTAAAAGTTCCCAGACATCTCATTAACACTAATGTTCCCAACTTTGGCAAACAAGGAGATTTTCAAGGTCTCAGGGAAAACAAATGGACTTTTTCAAGAAAAAGGCCTGTTACCTATGCGAGTAAAATAATTTCCTTGGCTATCATGAGAAAATTCTCCTTTCTTAAGGGACACGACAGATAAAAATTTGTGGAGCTGCTATAATGCACTCAGTTCCCAGAACGCATAGTTTGTAAATGAAACTGTGCACTGGCCGTTTTCAAATGTAACAGCTTTGCAACTCAGGGATTAAACGAAATCAATAAATGTTTGTCTGGGAGACAAAAATGCATTTGCACAACAAGCACAGAAACACACATGATTTCACATGCAGGCAAGTTTTTTTCCTGGGTCTGTCCACCTGCCTGATTCAAAGGCTGGAGGATTTGCCCTTTCTTAGAGAATTTGCTGATAAAGTGTAAGATACTTTGATGATTAGTAAAAACTTTTTAAAAGAGCAAGTGTCTCTTATCGCCTTCACTTTCCTGAGAGTTTCTTGGTAACTGTATGACAGCTGGCTATCATCTATGCCCCAAAAGTTTGAAAAGAACTTCCAGGTTAAAAAAAAAAAAAAAGAAAAAAAAAAAAAGAGTCAGGGACAAAAGAGATAAGGAAACATAAAAGTTTTCTTGTGTATATAAGAAAATATATTTTACAAAAGAAGGACAAATTTTGTTTGGACACATCTCAACTAATGTGTCTAAGAATCTTTTCTTATATATATATACATATAGATACATACGTATAAACTTATCTTAAATTGATACCATTCTAATGCTTTCCTCATATTTCAGTAATGTGTGTTAGTGAAAGAGACCTACAGTAGGGTTCCATACATAATATGTTTGAATTAAATTGAGGTACAGATATTAACTAATCTTCAAAACTCTTCAGAAACTCCTCAGTGTCAGAGCCTGGATTAAGTCTGGAGGCCTAATGAGAACCTTTAGACCAGAGGAATTAAGGAAATGCTTTACTGTGTTTTCTCGCCTGAGTGGAGACATCTATTCTCCTCCCTGGTCTACATCCTCTCTATCCACCCAAAAGACTGGTTACTTTGGGAAGTAATTTAAACCAGACAAAAATATAATCAAAGTGAAATTTTCATATTGATTAAAGCAGTATTTTTATATTTTAAAATGTTCAGAGTAGAAATTAAAATGTACACCAGTCTCAATAATTCTCATTTACCACATTTTTTTCAGCAACTTCTCTGCTGCCCTGGCTAATTGTTCCTTATGTAAAGTATGTTACTCTGCATCACTCTTCCTTTCAATCTGGCTAATCAAATATAGTGGTTTTTCTTACCAGTTTCTGTCTGGATTGAAAATATTTTTATTCTTTCCTCAGTAGCATATTGACAACTTTAGTCCAGTATATACCAGTCAGGTCTCAGTGATATGCTGATAGTTCTGCATTTCACAAAAAAGTCTCCAGTCTCCACATAGTGTGATAAGCTCACTCAGGAGTGCATTTGCTTATATCATTATGAAATCGGTAAACTGCTTGAAAGAAAAATAGTATCTAAAATCTACATAAACAAGTAAGCAGCTTCTTTATGCTAAGTGCTGTACAAATCCTCCCTAAGCTGAAGATCCTGCCATTCAAAGAGAAAAGCAGGACCAGGTGAAAGGGAACTGATGGGGATGAGATGGATGTGAGAAGATGGTAAGGGGAAGTGATTGCCTGATGCAGGGAAACTCCTTGACAAAGCCAGGGACTGTGTTCCCCCAGATCTCAGCCTAAAGTCTTTGCAATGTGATTCTCCTTCTACATTTCTCACATGTTCCCAGTTACCTTGACCCCCTTACCGTCACTTTCTGACAGAGGTGCTCTTTCATAGCTCTTTTACATAAGGAGTCAGAATTTTCTTTAATGGAAATGAAAACAGTTTAATTTAAGTTGTCAAAATACAACACAATTCAAAAGATGAATTCTTGTGTTCCCCAACTAACATTCACCTCCTGAGTGCCTTATAATTACATCGACAGTGAACCCTGGGAAAGGATGAAATTTAATGATATGAAGAGTGTGGGGGAAATGAGCATCAATTTGTTAAATACTACATTTTCTCTCTGGATTTTAACCTTCAGAGAGTACAATGCACATGTGAAATGTGATTGCAAAGAGAAGCGTGAATAGAAAAGCCTGTTTAGTTAGAGTATAGTATCATAGCTGTATTTAAAATTCCTGAAGCGCTCCAGAGTTCTGGCTGCAGGATGTTTTCCCCAAAGTACCTAATGGAAACATAAGCCTGTTTATATTTCAGTAGGTGTGAATAAACTCAGCCAATACTCAGTGCCAAGAAAATGAAGCGCTTTTTTTTCCCCATCACAACAATTGATGTAAGTAATCAACTTGCTGTGTGTTGTGAATGTTGTGAATGAGGCCTTCATTCTGCTGTCTCCAATAAACAATATTAATGCCTAAGTGTTTGAAAAGGTTGGAGCAGATAATTTTCTACCGAGCAAAATCTTCATTTCTTGGTGTTTATGCGGTAAAAGAAATCCAATACAAGGTTTTACAAGACCAGCTCCCTGATGTTGTGATGAAATGCAACAGGTTTTAATGATTAGTTTTTAATCATGCCTACGCTATGAAAAGAGCCATTGTGCCAGGGGTGGCAGGAGGAGCAGAGGCAGGGGGGTGATGGCTCATACAAAAAAAAAGTAGTTTTAGTAGCCTGTGGAGCTAGTGGCCTGTTCCTTCTCTGGGGATACTGCAGGGACAAGCCAGCCCCAAAAATGTGATTGAGCTTTTGATGGCACTGAGAGGAGAAGCTTTAGTGAGGGTACAGAGCAAAGGTAGGATTTTTCTAATATGTGAGGATGGAGTAGCATCAGGTAGAACAGAGTTCCCTGGGTTTGCAACAGCTTTTTTAAAATGAGATGTTTCTGGAGAACTGAAACATTTAATCTGTAGCCAAGAGCACAGAAGGGAGGTGGCTTTGTATTTTGTAAAAAATAATGAAGCCACAGATCCAAAGCCAAATTTTGAAGAGGATTCTGAATCCTGTTTTGGGGAAAAGATTATGGAAAGAATTACCAGTAGCTGTTGTCACCTCCCAAAGCATCACCGCTGAAAGAAAGTACTGAATAGCTTTTCTAATCTTTTCTCTCATCCCTTTCTTTTGGATGAAGTCAAGCAGAATGTAGTTAAAGGCTTTATTTCCACTGAAATCTTCTGTGTTAAATTAGACTTCTGAATCCAACCTTTCTCAGCAGACACTCTTTTTCTCTTCTTTTTTTTTTTTTTTTAATTTTTTTACAGTAAGCAAGCAGTGTTTAATTACTTGAGTTTTACATGGTACAACCTTTGAGACCTTCCTGCCTTGCTGAGTATTCAAAGTGTACTGTTCAGAGTGTTCAAGAACTCCAATTGCCTTGTTAACACAATACAGGAGAGGAAAGGAAAAATGTTCCAGGAGCTGTAACTCACACAGGTTTGTTATATGTCTTGAAATCAGGGACTGCACCAAAATCAAACATGAACAGACAAAAGTCTTTATGATTTTTAGCTCTGATCTATCTGCATATGCATATATATTCATGCATACCCGCTTTTAGTTTGCATTAGGACTTTGCACAACTTTCTGGCTTTGTGCAAGCAGAAACCTCGGTTTCAACCTGTGTGGGCTCACACCCACTTCCACCCTCAAATTTGACTATGAGGTTTTGAGTTCAAGCAAACTTAAAATTGCAAAGTGAAACACCATCAAAACCAATGAGTTTTCTCTGGCTTGGTGTCAAAAGTGAGAGAAACTGCACATTTTGCACGCTTTTGGAATATGGCTTCATGGGAACATTTCAAAAACATTAATCATCCTTTCAGGAGACTTCAGGTCTCATGTTTTACAGTCGCTAAGGCATATAAATCACAAATCTGGAACACCGGTTCTGATCTCAATTATATTTGACACAATTCTCTTGTCGTCAGTTGGGTTAAATATGTTTTACACTGGATCCCAATCCTATAAACAGTTTAACAATGCAGATTTAAAATTAAGCGTATGCATAAATGCTTGGAGGATCACAGTTTCAGTTTCAGGCTATGAAACGTCAGTTTTCAGAAGCCAAAACTGTTGTATTATGTGATCATTTTTCTAGTTTTCTTATTGTTTTCCCTATCTATTTTTAGTTTATAAGAATTTCAAGTAATATCACACTGAACTTCTGCAGAAGCTTGAAGCATTGCATTGTTTGACTAATTAACACTAAAAAGTTTCTCTTAAACAAAATGTCATATCCCTCAATTATATCTAATGAGGAAAAACATAATTCTTAATAGGCCTCTTGTAAATTAAATAAGTCCTTTTGAAAATACCTAGGAAGTGTTCATTATTTGATAGAGACGTGAGCTAAAACCCTATTGAAATGTATATATTAAAAAAGATTACTATCTAAGGAAAAATTTAATTAATAATTGCTTTTTTAAAAAATAAAGGTTGTTTCAGTTCAAAAAAGTTAACGCTTTTCTATGATTCCTTACAGAAACACAGAAATAGGAGATAACGTCATAGCACTTTTCTTAATGATAGAGAAAATTAAGATATTGTGTTCCTGCTCCTTCCCAAAAGAGAATTTACAAAACTGTACTTAGCATGTATGGATATCCTAGCAGAAGAACCTTAAAAGCAAATTTTGGAAATACACTAGTCAGCAAGCTCATAACCAAAAATTTACAGTTTAACCAGAGGCAAGTTGGCTTAGCTATGACATAGGTAATTCCTATCTTACTGACACCAGTTGAAACAATCAATAAATTGATCAAAAGTATTAATTCAATGTAGTTTTTCATTTCAAATTTGATATTAACACTAAATGAAGAACATTTTGCCTGTCTTCTATCTCTCCTAAACTGTTGGAATTTGCAGTGGTTGTGTAAATATTTAACACCAACAACAACAATTTTTTTTTTATACAACGGCATTTTTATCTGTATATGCACACAAGATCTTTGAAATAAAGTCTTTAAGCTGGAGACTTGAATGCCACACTAGAGTATCCATGAAATGTGTTCCACTCATGCTGTTACATAAAAGCTTCTGGAATTGATCAAAGTTCCCTAAATCTCAAAATAATTTCCTCTACAATAAGCTGGAAAAATTTTTGAAGAGTTTCTTCATTCACTGAAGAAATTACTTAGTTCTCCTCCTTCTTCCCACCCAGAAGCAATATCTTTCAGGTTACTTTGCTATCTGCTCATGATGGATAAGAACAGGAGCAAGTTAGCTACTCAAACAAGTCTGATTTGTAGTCTGAAAGTAGAAGTCATTAGCAAAATGCTATTTGGCTAGTGGCAGCTTTAACAGTGATATATTATTTTCACTCATTTTAAGTAATTTCTGCCCAATTCTCAGGTCCTATTTCAGTGAATCTGGGAAATTTCATCAGTGAAATGGAAATATTTGTGCATGTTAAATGGGAGATTATAAAACATTGTTTTTGCAGCTGTCTGATCTCTTGTTGTTTAACACAATTTTCATTTACTTTCTCTTCTCTGAATTCTGGTATACTTCAGACAGAAAACTGGAAAAGACTGATATAGTTTCTCAGTTTAGTCTGGTTTGGACCTTGAAATAACTTTTAGGAGTAAACAACTGACCTAATTACATATACAGTGAAGGCATTAAAATGCAATATGGTCTGCAAAATGCAGTATGGTCGGCAAAATACTACAGACTTCAAACTAAAAAAGCTGCAAAACACTCTTGTAAAATTTGTGTTACTACAGAAACAAGCAGCTCAGCAATAATAGTGTGGTCTTAAAAACTGAAGTCAGCTATGTTCCAATTCAGGAATCTGGAGAAAAAGAGAACAGTAGAGGGGAAACCCCTGAAAAATGTACCTTCCCACAGGAAGCAATTTTATTTTCTGAAAGGAGATTAGTTATAATACCCCTGATGCTGTAGTGGAATGCTTACTAAATAGGAATGAGCACTGTACTTTAAAAACAAATCTAACAAACAATCAGCATTTTTTTTTTTTTACGGTCACCCTTTTACGGTCTCCCTAAGAGATTTACAGTCTCTATAGCTGTAAAGAGTGTGACTGAGTGATCTCTCAGTGAGAACTGCCATGGTACTGTTGCTTCCCAGCAGGCAGTCCAGTCAGATGATGTAGAGTAGGCGTAGGGAGACAGATCCCATTTGAATGCATGAAAAAAACATGATGCTGAAATTTCATAGCTGTTGTAGGGTATATTCTAGAGGCCTGATCCTCATTTTTTGCATGCTTGGAGCTTCCATTCAAACATAATGCTGGATTTGTGCAAAACTGCATTCTATCACTTGTTTGAATTTATCAGCGTTTAATTTATGCCAACTCTGAAGGCACTGCAGGGCAGCACAGAAATCACAGGAACAACACGTGGCTGATGACCGTGCTGCTTTCATTCCTGTACCAGCTGGGGTTGCAAAGCTGCGTGCCCTGGCCTTTTGGAAAGGCAGAGGCAGCAAAAGAAGCACTCCTGAAATTTCTTACCACAGACACCTCATCTGTAAATTGGGACTAATAGCACTTCACTATTTTGAGCAGTCCTTAATGTAGAGTTCAGACCTCTCTAATAGATTCCATTCGGAGCCTCAAGTGCTTTCTCCTGTGTCCAACAACCTGCTTCTGCAAAAGTTGCTGACTAGCTTGATAAGGAGCTGGATTAAGCTATTTGTTATCTGCCTGTATTGTACCCCAGATACTTATCTATCTAAGGTACTTATATCAGCACCTTTATACCTAAGCACTTCCCAGTCCGTAATGGAAAGTATTTTCTTTATCATAGTCCTGGAAATAGTATTCTTTTCAATTTATAGATGGAGAACTGAAGCAGAGAGAGTAAATGACTTTCCTGCAGTTTTAACAAGAATCCTGAGGCAAAGGAAAGACCTGCCCCTTGCCTGGCCATGTGTCAGGCTGCAGCAACAGCTGCCTGGCAGGGGAAATAAGACCAACCCAGGGGAGAGGGAGGAAAAGATCTTTTAACAAAATGTACTGTTTTGGTTATTTATCAGCTATCTATCCGATTCCATAAATTGCCCTGATCAAAAGGGATGAGGGAAGTTCATTAAAACAAAATTATTTTTTTGTGCTTTTTGTATGTTTTGGATCACATCATATCCATAACTGCATAATTTACAAAAATTTATGAAGAATGCAAGCATTTTTTAGGAAAAGTTTTTGTTGCAATCTCTATATATCCTCTTGTTGGGGGAAAGGCCCAAACCAAACCAAACCAAACCACATATCCAAGTAAAGTAAGACCTAACTATTTTTTATGCAACCATGTGTACTTATGAATCCTCATAGAATTACTTTAAATTCACAATATACTCTTTATTTTTTATTAGGACAGAGGAAATTTGTTTCAATTAGTGAAATTAACCCTAGGGTAGCAAGAAACACCATCTCTTCTTAACAGGAACAATCGCAATTGAAGAGAGAACTATTACAATTTTGAAATACATTCGGAGAGAACAGCACTTTGAAATACAGTGAGGATAAAACCAACTATTTTGAAGGAATTGGTCAAAAGCAATTAACAATTAACCAGACATTAATGCCTTATGTTCTAGCTGGCAATTAGTATTAGTGTGCTTGGAGCTAAGGGAGAAAGACCCCAAGAGGGATGAGAGAAGGAAAAGGCTCGTTCCTGAAACACTGTGGTGCATGTGCAGGGCGGGCTCTCCTAGAGTAAGCAGGGAAGTTACTGCATGAGAATCAGGGAGAAAATACATGGCCAAGTCTCCGAGGTAATAGCAAGGGAGAGATTTTTCTAGGGACTTAGTGAATACTGTGGAGAGTTTGGGCAACCTCTAAAGCCACGGAAAGAGTGAAGGATTGGTCCCATGAGGATAGACTGACAGAGAAAAGATTGGTTTCCTGTCCTTCTTATTTAGTATTTCCCCTGTGGCATGTCTGAGATTTCTTTATCTGAAGTGTTTTCTATCTTATAGTTTTGTTGCCTCTTCTTAGTGGCCTTTTATTTTATAGCCTGGAAGCCATCTAGGTGTTTTATGTGCTTATTTTAAGAAAAAAGGGCAGGCAGTTCCATGCAGAGCTCTGGCAGATGCGTGAGCCTACCACTAAGTTGCTCTGCATTGGTTCATCTACTATAGTTAAGCAGCGAGATAGTATCCCATGAGAATTTACTCTCTAAAGAGCTACAAATGTGAAAGATTTTTCCCTGGGGTGGGGCAGTAGCTTTTTTTCCCCAGGAGATGATAGCACAAGGATAAGAAAAAGTGATCCTGATGGTGCGCAGGGTGGCTAAATACACGTAGGTGACCCAGTGAGATGCGAGAGACTTCATCCACCTCCTGAGGAAAGTGGATGCAATTATCTTACAAAATTGTTCCTTTCTCATTTTTTTTTTCATGTGTACAATGGGCTATGGACCATGAGCCGTTCAGCAGAAATTTTAGTTTGATTCCTGCCGAAATGGATTTTAAATATAGAAAGATGTCAAGTTATTCCTTAGTATAAATACAAAATACAGTGCAAAAAGACCACATGGCGAAGTATAACATATTTATGTCATAACTATTTAAATTATTGCCATAAATTGTATACGAGGCATTTCTTGTCTTAACTAACAGCAAGTAACTGATCCAAGGAAAAAGGAGTTTCTCTTTTATATAATTTCTATCTCTTTTATATATTTTCTATCACTTCGTATTAAATATCGCTTTGTCACTGTGTTGTGGGGGAGAGCATTGGCTGGCGTTACCTTGCAACATAGTGTAGGTGACATCATGCAACAGGACAATTGTGATTTAAAGAAAAAATGGGGTTAAGATGAATCAGTCCTTACTACAAGGGCTGTTTAGCAGCAGTATAGAAGGAAACTGTTTCTTCAATTACAGTAAACTGTAGTCCATCCTCTGACTGGAGGTGCAAAGAGAAGCATTTGCACAGGCTTTGTTCTACACAGAGATTCCTCTGAAGGTGACCCTTGCACACAAACCAGTTCCTGGACACTCTCACTTATTGCAGTTAATATTAGCTGGAGAGCCTCAGCTTAACAGCTTATTCTTTCAAAAGCACTCGGGCTCTGTCGAGAGCTAAGGTGCCTGAGAGAAACTTCAGGTAGGAGTAATGATGCTTCCTTGAAGTGAAGCAGCCCCTGAGGAGAGTGTCTCCTTTCCACAGAGGATTACACAGCCCGTGCTTCTCCTTGCGTCAAGCCAGCCAGGCCGCCTGTTGCTTGGGGTGGCACTGGGCATAACCCAGTTTATTTGGCTAGTACCTGGATTGGGTTTGTGTCAACGACCAGCTCCGCTATCTGGTGGATACACTGAGAGTATCAAAGGTAAGTCTCACAGCGAGATGTCGTTTAAAAAAAGAATAGCGGGAGTGCTGCTGGCCCTGTTGGTGTGCGGAGAGAAGGGCAGGTCAGACGGGCAGGAGACCCTGAAGGGGGGAAATCCTCTAAAGAAATGTGCTGGAGAGTACAGAGAGCTGCCTGGATATGCCAGACCTCATTTGTATGATGGATATGAAGTATTTGTGACATTTTTGTTAAAACATCATTCTAGGTAACCCTGGAGTGAGCACAATGTTTGTATTCATGTTTGGAAACGTTTGTACAACGTTTCTGGGAGAGAAGGGTCATCATCCCGCTGGACCTGTTGTTTGTTAACAGAGAAGGACTTGTGGGTGATGTGAGGGTTGGAGGCCATCTGGAAGCTAATGATCATGAAATTATAGAGTTTTCGGTTCTTGGAGAGGTAAGGAGAAGGACCAGCAGAACTACCGCCACGGACTTGTGGAGGGCAGGTTTGGCCTGTTCAGGAGCCTGGTTGACGGGAGGCAATCCCAGGTTTGGGGGTTTGTTTTCTTCTTAGTCATAGTTGGAAAATTAAGAAAGATTATTCAGTCTTGAGCACAAAATTAGTTTAATCCCATTTTCTCCCCTGAGTGTGGGTTGCTCTGTTCTTCAGATTTTTTTAGGATCACAAAATATAAACCCTTTTCCTCTGTATTGTTTGGCACAGTGTACCAGAGGATCCAGCGTTCTTCCGCTGCTGAGGAAACTGTCTTGGAACTTATGATTTTTTAATAAAATATGTGAATAGTTACTCTTGTAAATGTTCTACTTTAATAATTGACGGGATTTTCATCCTCCTAATGTTATACCTAAGGCATCTTTCTCAGTTCTTTTGTATTTATCACTCTGAATAATATATAGAGAAAATATACATATTTCTTACTGTCATTTTCCATCTATATGAAACAACACATTAAGTGTTGGTCAGCAAGAGAATAGAGACAACAAAACATTGGTGTCTGTTGAGAAGTTTTTGCTTTCCTAGAAGGAACCTTTGCTCAGTTTATGCTTTATTATTTCAATTAACTGGGCAGCCATATAACTCAAATATTAGTCAGCTTAAAATAATGTTGAGTTTATGTGAGTGAGTCCCCAATTTTACCTTAAAAAGTAAAGTTTTCTGTCAGTGATTTTACAAGAGTAGACAAGCATGAAATTAATTTTATACATTAGCACTAGGTAAGCTTGCAGCTTGCTAACACGGGTAGGAAATTTTACTAGAACTGTAATAGAAGGCTGTGGGGATTTTCCCCCCTTCAGCTAGGAGAATTTCTTCGGCAATTCAAACCTCTAATAACTTTTTAAAATAGGGTATCTAAATTTCTATACTGGGACTTCCTAATCTAATTATAGTCTGCTGCCTTGTGTGTGCAGCTGTGATATAGAATATATTTTGTATACATAATATTATTATGGCACTATATAGCTAGATTGGTGCCATGTTGAGAAGTTTAGACTCACTGAATTAGAAAAAGCTTGTTTTACAGTTCAGTTTAGACTGTGAAAGTAGGGTTGAATAAACGTGGAGATATTCGTCCACTCTCCTAGAATATGGGCTCCTGTTTTAAAGCAAATGAACTGTCAGCACAGTAGAGCTTAGGGTATTCTTCAAAAAGAGCCTTTCCCCTCCTCCCATGAATACTTAAGAGAGAGTTATCTATACTGTGACTGATTTCTACCCACTGGACAGCTGGGTTCATCCTGACACATCCAAGAGTGGCTGATCCAGATCCTTGCATAAAACATTCAGCCAGCTGCAGCTGGAATGGCTCTACCTGAGAAACACCATGTCTTTATTATATCTTTTTTCTCAAGTCATTCTTTATTTATATGGTTGCCTATCTGCATGCATCTCAGTGCAACCCAACCATTCTAGGAATTCATTCTGTAAGTTGAAAGCCAGATTGTATTTTTATACCAGTGCATTTCTACCATGATATATTTTGATAGCGTCTGTCTTTAAGCAATAAAGCAGGCAAACCTAAGTACTTGTAACTTGCTACAACAGTGTGTCTTCATATATTGAATTACAGCACATAAGGACTTGTGATAGGTCTAGGCATGGTACTAGACAGTTGCTAATATAGTTGCATAATCTCATCTTTTTCTTTCCTCTTGAAAATGTAAAGTAAAATAAACTTTTTTTTCTGTCTTTGGTTGTAAATTAGTTTTAAATAATGTGTCTGTCATTTGAATATGCTAATTATGCTGTATTATTTTACAGACCATTAGACACGCCTATAAAAATGTGTCTTAAGTTATAAGCCTTTTGATTAACTTGTTGAGACTCAGTATTTCCCAGTATTTGCTTAAGACTGGTAATTGGCATTCAGAGAGGTAGCAGAATGCACCTGCCATTCTGACCACTGGTGACCTTCACTATGAATTAACTGCAAAATCCATGTCAGGCAGTTAATTGAATGAAGCTGTGAACTTGTAAGTGGTAATGGTTATGATTAGTGTTAACATGCCATAACAGTAATGATGTAATCTCGGTCTCAAGAGACTTAGGGTTGAAGTCTTGGGGGTTTTATATGCTAAATTAAAGAGGGGATAAATGACAAGTAGGAAGCTTGAAAGGGAGAGAGAGGGAAAGGAACCTCTCTTCTCTTCTTTCCAAAGACTCTAAAGATAAAAATATTTAATTGGATTTGAGAGGTTGGTGAACTTCTTATTCCCATCAAAGTGCTTCATCTGTCTTTAAGGCAGAAAGAACTGTCAGCAGCCCTTTCATCTGGCCTAGGAGAGGTATTTGTCACTTGTGGCTGGATATGAGGAGTAGCATTAAAATGACTGGGTTTTGTCATTTTTTCATGGAGCCAGAGAACATCCGTGGCTCGCTGGGGCACATGCTGTGTGTCGTATGTATGTGTGGACTGGCTTATATGCTACTTTTTTGTTGGATACTTTCATAGCCATTACAGTAACAAGATTAGTGATGCAAAGCTGCTCATGCTTTCTTTAGACTTTACATTTTGTATACTGGTGACAAATATGAACTGAGCAGCCAGAAAAAGACATTTGGTAAGGATGATTGTGGATATATCTAAGCACACCCTGCATGCAAGGAGGAAGAGCTTTTGTAAACTGGATGGATCCTGCTGGGCTTTTAGCTTCAGAGACCACAGATAAAAAGGAACTTGTCTTTTGTGAAATTTGCTTCTAACTCCATGCCCTGTTTATATGCTTGTTAGAATATGACATCTTGCAAATATACTCTACAAGGCATGTTGCTGAACCAATAAACGAGAGAAATTAGGGCTTTCATGGCTGTTGTATCACGTGAGTAACCAGCCTATTTGTGAGTTGAAATGGAGCATATGTCCAGAAATGCAAAGCAAGGCTTTGCAAGTGCTGCCAGTCTAGTTTAAGCATAACATTCTCAGTTTAACAATAGTTGTACTATTGAATCACAAAAAGTCTATTTCAGAAATCTGCATATTTACACTAACAGATTAATTATGTAAGTTATATTTAATATGAATGAAATGTGGGAACCAAATTTAACTAGAGTTTAGGAGGAGTAATGGGGTAATAATCTAGCTATTAAAATGGCCAAAGATCTGCATTGCAGGAGTTATATTAACCTTACCAGTGATTTAGTGCATCATAATGGAGTTAGGCTTTTTCTGTCAGTACATTTGTGACCCAGCTATAATAGACCTCATATTCTGGCAGGAGAGACTAAGGCATAAGCATATACCTTCTTTGTGTATTCCATAAGAAAGTTTCATTGTGGTTGTGTCAATTCGTACAAGTACATGTACTGAGTAACATGACTAGACTGTATACCTGTATGTTTACACCAAAAATAGAAATTAAGTACTAGCTAACGTGATGGATCCACTTTCATGCATTCTATGAACACAAATAGGTTACATTATTGTTATTTTTATTTGTTATAACCCAATGGAGGAAGGAGCTGTGCTTCTCTGGCGTTGTTGGGGTTGTTCTCTGAGCTTTTTTTTTTTTTTTCAGAATCCATCCTTTACATGTATCATATCAGCATTTATGCAATTCTGAACACATGTTTTAGAGGTTTATAGTTTACTTCCAGTCTTCTATGACAACCCTTATTGGATCTAATGGGTTACTTCCCCCCGCCCCGCTCCCCCAACAGCTCCCTTGCCCATTGTTTGCTTCGATTAGTATAGGGTGGTATATGCTTCTTTATGATTCCATACTTAATAACAGCTGTTGTCCTTTTTGCTGAAGTTACTGCAGTTCCATGAGGACTTTGTACATCTTGTAATGGAAGATGCTAAATAAACAGCTCATTCTTTGATATTGTTTCTGAGTGAAATGAGGATAGTGCAGTTATACTACTTGTCTTTTTGAAACCTTTCTGCCAAATGTGATTGAAACTGTCACGAGTTTTCACAAATTGTGGATGGAAAAATTCAGTTAATACAGGTCTTGTGATGGTAAGAGGCCAAGTAGAAGAGAGGGCCTATTAGCAACTCCTTGAAGGGAAAAATGGCATGGAGGCTTTATTAAGCATCAGAGAATCCATAAAGAAAAGAGATTTAGTGTTGTCCAGACTTGGGAGATGCTTCAGCCAAGATTCATGTTGTCCTGGACATCTCAAGCAACTAATCTGTAGGAACCCAGGCTGGCCTACCTGCAGGTCCCAGAGCATCACTTTCTGCAGTGAGTGTGCACGAGTGTGAGGGTTTCAAGGCCTTCAGTCCCAGGACTGTGAAATTACTGCACAGCAGAAGCTCCTGTAGGAGCTTGGAAAGCGCTATTCAAGATTGGGGCTAGAAGGTCACAACCAAAGCTAAAAACCTATTTAAAGGAAAATTAATATCTCAGGCCAAACCTAAAAGCTTGAAGAAACGTTTTGGCTATTTAAAGCATGGGATTCACATGATCTTTCAAAAGACATTCTGAGACACAAGTGCAAACCTATGCATGGGTAACTCACTGTCCAGGAGTTGTGTTGGTTTTGACCTGTGTAATGCGTGCACATACGAATCTTCCATTTTTACACTCTAACAGAATTCAAATCCATTACTTTTGTATATTTAGAGAAACGTTTTGGCTCCTCTGCTTTATCAACAGATATGGTACGGTTAGTTATCATATGGTTGATAAGTGTTCTAATATTTAAATTTTACATCATTTGGTATCCATATAATAGCAAATGTCATAACTGTTAAATGCAGTGAGCTGACCTCTGGAGCACCTAGATCTCAATACTGATTGTACCACTAATGAAAGATTTCTCAGAGCTGATATATTTGTCCTTAGGACAAATGTCTGTATTTGACAAAGTTCATTTTTGGATTAATTTCCAGCTCTGCACCAGAGTTTGAATCCCTGATCCTGATTCTGCCAAGTGCTGAGCTCACCATGTGAAGCTCTTCTGCTGTTGTCATCAGTGAGAGCCGAGGGCACTCAGCACCTGGCAGGAACTGGCACTTTGATGGCAAGCAGGGATATTGCAAAGCAGGATTAAAGTGCACTTGCTGACAGAGCTGTTTGAAGAAGCTTTCAGAGCACCTGCCCATGCTGTGCCTGACTCCAGACTTCGCTATCAGCCCTCCAACCTCATTAGTACCAAATTCGTTCCCAAAACTAAATAAGAGACTGCAACAGCACTATTTATTTCCTACAGCATGCCTAAGATATTACCAAGAAATAAAATACATTTTACTGTTCTTTCTCCCACAGGGCAACATAAAGAATATAGTTGTTCTGGATGCTTTGCCCCAGAACAAAGAGAAGGGATAAAACGCTAAAAATGCTTGAAGTTTCTTTAGTTTTCACTAAAACATAGTTTGCTTTTTGTTGTCGTTGTTTTGTTTTTATCCCAAAAATCAAGAAGGCAGGCAGAAGAAAAAAAAAGTAAAACTCATGGTTTGGGGGTTTTGTTTGTTCTGAGAGTTTTTTGTTTTCTCTGTATTTTGGTGGTGACCATTATCATATTAAATCAAAAAGGGCAAGAGAACAATGTATCTTCTAAAGTAGAAATTGCTTCCTACCCTTTGGACTTATCTTTGAATAAAAAAGTATTTTTCTGAGCTGATGGGTGAATTCAAATTCCTAGAGGCAAAGAACATTGACGAGGTAATTTTTTTTTATAAAAGCTTTCAAGATTGAGAAGAAACTTTGCCATAACAAATTTGGGTGGAAATGAAAATGGGAAAAAAAGAAACATGAAAAATAGAAAAACAAGTACTTTGAGAAATTAATTATTTTTTCCGTAATGGTGAATATCTAGTTTAGGAATATTCCATTCATTTTTAATGAAAATTTCATATGCACAATAGTTTTGGTTAAAGGCTACCGGAGACATCTTTTTATTATAGAAAATGGCATCTATTCCACTGATGACATAGAAACAGAGCAGTACTTTGGTATGTTTTAGTAATTACAATTAACCTTGGGCAACAAAATAGTTACTTCCCAAATTAACTTCGATATTTACTAGCAGCTCTTCCACTCTGGCAAGAACCGCACCCTCTTCACCCTGACACTTCACACGGCTGGTTTCCATAGAACTATCCCAGCTGAGACTCCCACTCTGAAATACAGTGGTTCGGTGAATTCATAACTGATTTGCTTCTGATATCTGAATATCTTCCATGTAATTTTGATACTGTAACATTGAAGAACAGAATGAAGTAGATGGAGCAGGGAGGGATGCATGACGAAAACTCCAGACTTAATTAAATTTAAGTTTCTCACATAAATAAAGTGCCTTAATTTACAGGTGGTAGGGTGGGGTGTTTTGTTGTTTTGGTTTGGTCTGCATTTTTTGTTCATTTTGGTTTGGTTCTTTGTTTGTTTTTAATGGCACCTATAAAGCTATATGTAGAAAGAGATCGTTGTTTGTTTCATGTCATTTGTGAAGTTTCTGATGCATGCGTGTCCACTGACTGGCTCAATGGCTTCTGCACCATCACTGGATAACTGCTAGAACCAATTTAAATCAAATTACATGCATAAATCTAATTATCTGCTATTGTTTATAGAAGCAAACCCTTAGGGATTTAACAGAGAGAAATGCAAAGTGTGAAGAAAAGCTTTGAAGTGGGTGGTTCTGTTCTACTTCCCCTCAGCATTCAAGTGTTCAAAACTACAGAAAATTAAAAAAAAAAAAAAAGTCACTGTGAATTTCACCTATATCATTACATCAGGCTTCTGATTTTTTTTTTTAATTTATTTATTTTGTGCTAAAACGACACTCAGACTAAAAATTATGCATTCTTTACTGGAATATATTTAATATTTGAACCAGAAAAATGTCATATAGTTTTAGTCTTCCCCTTCCATCTCTTCTCCACTAAAAATATTACGAAATAAAAATGAAATTTAAAATTTTATTTCATAAATTACTATTTTTAAGATAGTTTTCTCACCATTTTCTCTGTTTTGAACCTTTCACAATGTTATTCTTATTCTGTATTTTACACTGATTAATATAATTTCAAATTCTTCAATAATTTAAGAGCAGCTTGGGGATTGTCTTCTAATAGAGTAAACCAGGAATAAATCAACTGAAGTTAATTTAAAACAGATTCAATGGGCTTGAAAATCCAATCTTTTTCTCTACTGTATTATCTTTTAAACAAAGTTGTTTTTCTTGGTTTTAACTACATATGTTTATTTCATGTTTGCTCTGTGTTGATTAGATCTCTCTGGATGGCTCAGACAAGCCTGCTCAGGTTCGAACAGGAGTGGCGCCTCTAGGCTCGATGATAGGAAATGTTTTCAGGTCTTGCTGACGATGGCAAGTCTTTTACCAACTCCTTGTTGCCTGCTATAAGACACAACAGTTTTAGACAGAATTGTATTTCTAATCAATAATGTCTAATGAATAAATTCAAAATTTAGAGTACCAAAAGCTCATGCAGTTTACTCTCTTATTTTCTCTGAAGTTTTGTGTGCTAGAACACGGTACCACGGCGGTTTTCATGAACTTTCCTGTAAATTCCACTGCTTGCTATTCAGAGATTGCTTTGCTCCTTAACAACCTTTGAACTTTTTTCTTCCTCAGCAGGCTTGTGTGTAGTGCCATGTATTACAGTTCTCATAAGCTGTGCTATTCATCTTTTTTAGAGAAGAATACTTGACGTAGAACTCTAACATATGACTCTTAAAAGGAGTATAGTATTTGCATTATTTTCTCTCTTGCTGCTCAGCAGAGTGGGTATGAAACCAAGACAGGGGAGACAAGAAAGAGGTGGTCAGCTGCTCTGGACATGATTTCTCATTTTGAGAGTTCTCTGAACTTTGCCATTCACTCTTCCATGCTATAAACAAACTTCTATTGTTCTTAAATACTTAGGTAGCTGTTAACAAAAATGAAATAAGTCATTGCTCAAAAAATGTCTGTAATGCTTCTAGCAAGGCTTTATCTTTATGACACTAACGATAATCCCTTGTGTAATTAACTGTAGAGTGGTTATGCATGCAGTATGCAGTCCATGACAAGCCTCATAGAAAATACATCAGTATTAGCCACAGGTGAATTCATTTAGAAAGATTAATGACTGCACCTGAATTTTAATGTCTGAAAAGGGATGGAACACTGAATCCTTAATTAAAAAGTTGAATGACTGGTATGGTTTGTTTAACATCGCAAATTTCAACGGGAGATTTTTATATTCAAATGAAGTCTGCAAAGGAAAACTTTCGTTAGAAGGTGGTGAAGTAAGGGTGAAAAGCAAAAATGTTTCATGTGCTTTACTTTATGTAAATCGATACATGGATCAGCAGCTTTGATATGGATCAAATGGAGTATAATTATGGCTCCTCTCTGTTTACAGTGAATATAGGGCAAAGAATTCTTAAGAAACGCGAGGCATTGCTACGCTCCTACCGATAAAAAGTTAGATGAGAAGAGCAGTAAAATTGACGAGTGATCTTATTCTTTCCTTAATGAGATGGTTTCCTCTTCATTATTATTTTACAAAGTTTTTAATGAAGAGAAAGTAACCTTGAAAAACACTGTTACAATCCCATTCCCAGAGGATGCTTAACTCACTTTTTTCAAACTCAGCTTTGATTTAGTAAGTTAGTTAAAAGTAATTCAGAGAATCACCATTATCAATGCAAACAGTGTCTTTCAAAAATTTCTTATGTTTTAATATTTAATAAAAAGAGAGGCTAGATTTTGAGAGGAATAAATAATTGAAGTAGAACTCTCATACCTGTTCAGAAATGCTAACATGAGGGACATCTGAATGTACTGTTGCTACGCTGCCTAAAATACATCTTTAAAAACCCTCTGCTGACTGTTTTCAGTTAGTCTTAATCATTGGAAATGTATTCTAAAAACTGGAGACCTAGTAAAGCTTATTTGGACAGTATTTTCAAAAGCATGACTTTGATACTTATCTAATCTGACCTGAATAGATGCTGACAGTCAGTTGTTTTGTGGTCTTTTTCCTAGCAAATGAGAGTCACCCAAAATTTAGTTTTAATGAGGTCTTCTTCACTTTAACTGCAGTTCCAGACTGTAGGAAAACAAGTTTCCAAGCAAAACCAAGAAACTACTTCAGTCAAAGATTGTCTTCCTAATAACCTCATTATATTTCCCATTGCTCCACTTTTATCCACTTGGAAAAGGAACATAGACCAAAAACTTTGAAATGAGAGAATAACGAAATAGGAAATCAAAAGTCAAGGAAGGAGTGCAAGTGATTTATCGTGGGAACCGCCTGTGACTACTACTCGCAGATGTAGTAAAGCAGATTGCGATGCTCTTTAGCTGCAGCATGGTGTCTGCTGTACCACTTTTACTGCCAAGCAGAAGCATGGCTTTATTCTTGACCACCTTCCAAGGAAGCATGTTTTTAATGAAATGTCATTGAAAAATATGTACCTTCTTGTAAAGCTGCAAGGAAGGGAGGAGGCATTTGAAAAACTGCGTGGGGTGTGTGTGTACATGTGTGTGTTTGTGTGCGTGTGTAAACACTCAGTTACTCAAGTAAAGTACCTGCAACATTTGCCAAGACACAGAAAACTAGAACATTGTACATATATACACGTATCGCATATGTGTATGTGTATATATCTCTCTCTCTCTAAAATGTTTTATTTGTCAGGTATACCAGCTGTTTGAACGCTGAGTTGAAGAGGAATATGTATAATAAACAACTAACAGCTCCAGTTTTGTGTTCACCTTGTTTATTGTTCCATATTTCCATAATCTCTACTGCAAAATAATAGCTGGCGTATGAACTGTAAATATTTTTGATACTCAAAGTTTAATTTCCTGGCATTAAACACATCAGAGGATAAAAATAAAACTGGAAAGACATGTTGAAACTTAATGATCTTTGTCTTGATGAACTTGGTTAAGCCACTCAGCATCAACGGCAGGGTACACCTCTGAGTGTGTTAAAGCAATGATTTTGTTAATACCAGCTAAAATCAGTTGCAAAAAGTATTATTAAACTTGCAACTAGGAAATTATGACTGACAGAAGCAGATTAAGTCCTTGGCTATCCAAAATATTTTGCATAAAATGTCACTTGGTTTGGGCAAACCTCAAAAAGCACAGCACTTGTATTGAGCTCAGATGCTTACCTAAATGCTGTGGTCAAATGTGTTTGGGACTTGACCCAAAGTCTATAGGATTCCTTCTATTGGCTTTAGTGGGATTTGGACCATTATAGTTTTGGTAAATAAGTTAATAGCATCATCTGAACCAGGTAACTTTAAGTTCCCTATCTTTAGCTTCTCAATTTTAAGAAGGGTGGTCATTGTAGGAGATAGGACTTAGAATGAGAGTTTGTAGACCATGCCCTTTTCTTTAATTCTCAAGGCAGTAAACAACTCTGGAAGTCAAAATTTAGGCTGGACAAGAAACTGAGCGAGATGAGAGTTGATACGATACTAAAAGAACTAAAAACAACAATATCAAAGTTGTTCAGTTTTGCCTTGAATAAGCATTTTGATATTTCTTATTTTATTCAGACAATGTTTTTCATCACTATTTTGGGGATTCCATATGCTCAGGAGAAAACAAGCTCTTGGTATGCATTTACTGTGCACACTATATCAAAGGTCCCATACAGTTGTTAAGAATTCCATGTGCAGACACACTCCGAAGGACACAGAGGCACACACTGACACACATCCCACCTCTGCAAAACCAAACATCTCTGCACCATGGGCTCTTGCTTCCCAAAGGAGGAGAGTGGCAGGTGTAATATGGTCAATATGTGTCCCTTTGCTCTTTGAAAACTCTAAGGAATCTGCTTAGAAACTTCCCAAGAATCTCAAAGGTTTATAATGCCCAGAAGGTGACCACCCTGCCTGCTTAATGGAGGCAAGTGTAAGTGGAATCTCCTTCCCAGAAACCACAGGGGAAAGCTCCCTGGTTTGTACAGCAGACTTTCCATTGATTGTAATAATGTTCTGGGTCTGTCTCAAAACCCTGATTCTTCTATGAAAGTTTCCCTTTCTGAGAATGATCTTTCTTAATGTCACGGTTTTAACTCAGCACACCACGTTTTTAAACCAGAAATGTTTTTAAGTTCAAGTTACTGTTCAGTGTAATAGCTGGATACTTTCAAATTGCCACAGATCACTTTGTCCAGTAAAACAATTTCATGTGTGCATGTTGCATAAATATAACTGAAGTGATACTGTGAGAGAGAAAGAGAAGCATTTTATGCAGCTCGTATCAAGTTTAGAAGTCTTAAGAGTCTTGGATGGTTGATGTCCTTAAGGGAACAGTGGATAACCTCTTCAGGGTGGACTGCAAGTCCCCAAGTACACTGTAAATCCCCACGTCTGCTGTAGTCTTAGCCTGTTTATCCAGAAGCCAGACACACGCAGTGCATTCGCGGATCAGATCTGAACCACTTTCTTTCCTGAAAGAAGGAATATAATGCTTTTCACCATAAACTGAGCTCAGCAGTGTGTTTTGGCGTTATCAATACGATGCAAAGTATTTTTAACACAATTTAGAGTTGCGGCTACAGTTATAATATCCAAAGGGTGTATCCGAAACAGTCATGTTTCTTGAGGTAATCACTTGAACAATATATAACCTTATAAAGAGAAGTCCCAGCTAAAAGCTATTTGAAAACAATGTAGCCCACAGGGCACCCCGGGATAAGCTGATTCTCCTTTCATTACTTCTTAACCATCCATTAAAAGCTAAGCGCTCTATTCTGCCCCCACTTGCACCCTGCGGATCTGGGAGGTTTGTGCAATGTGAATGAAAGGCACTACCCCAATCTGTCATTCAAACTGCAATTAGACATCCATCTTCAAGAACCCAGGGCATAAAGAAAACATAAAATAGAGGGAAACAAGGGCTTACTTAGGAAAGTAGGAAACAAAGAACACATGGCCCACATAGGCATGTTATGTCCATTTTCATTTCTAAAATGTTTTGTAGGCTTGGAAAAAAATTGGGTGCACAGGTTAAAGCAGTCCCTAGGCAACTTTGTCTTGCACAACCAGCATTTACTGAGCTGATCACCATCCGTTATCACTGACCTTGGCAATACTACAGGAATCCTATATTCACATGGATAAACTCTTCTCCACAACTTCACCAACTTATTAGGGATAAACAGGCTTTACTTCAGCATCTGGCATGTGTGACTCATATCTATCTATTTTTCATTCAGCCTCCTCTTTCCACCTCTCTTTGGACAGTGATTGCTTCTCCTCTATTTCTCCTGCTGTGTGCTATATAAGTAAGTTTTCAAGAGATCGGTTTATTCAGGGGAGAAAGCTGACAGTGAATAATATCCAAGGGAGTGCAAGCTTATGTTACTCCAATTAGTCATGAAGCAGTATGCAGAAAAATATGAAATCCAAGGGTCCTAAGACTGGAGAAAAATCCTTTAGATTTGACTAAACTATACAGAAGAGACTGTTACACATTGTGTACTGTTTTCTACCTGATAATTGTTGAAGAAAAAACCTGTGTGACTGGTACAAAGCTGCTTTATAAGCACCTCTCATTACATTTGTATTTTAATTCAGAACCTAAACTTAAAGTCAAATATGGATTTCCTTATTATTGTGAAAAAGCCTGAAAAATATCTATGTATGTATAAAAATAATATAAGCTGGTTGATATTAAGGATGAATAGCTATGACTAGCACACTGACATTACATTAAAGGTGATCTCAGTATCATTCTTGTGCCAGACTGTTTGTACACTCAGTATCATAGAAACACATAGCTAGGCACTACTAAAAAATAAATTATTCTTATAAATGGTGAGATTGAAATAAGCATTGCCAGAATGAAAATACAGTTCTTCAAAGATATCTTACTCTTTAACATCATATACTTTAAGAAGTGTTTAGGGTTTTCTTTTTTAAGAGTTATAGTAAATTTAATATTCCTTCTATAATAGAATAGCTGTGGAAAAAACAAGTAGAGCACTTACTGCTATGCCATTTTTCGTATAGTTTCAATATCTATTCTGTATCTTTTGTGTATCACTAGAATTCATTGCCGTTTCAGCAGAAATGCTGTATTATAGAAAATAAAGAACAGCATTAAGGCACAACAAAGGTAAAGCATTATGTAAGTATTTATTCCATATGTGTATGTCCCGATTTCAAGCATCAAAATAATTTATTGACCAAAGCAGACTGCTGCACAGTTGTATGTCTTATGCACCCAGCAAAGCTGGAGTTTTACAATTTTCACATCAAGCATTGATACTCCAGGATTATGCACCTGAAGAGTTGGACCGATTAACAACAGTGCTTTTGTTTATACCCTGTTAAGGTGAAACAGTCCAGTGACAACTGTATTATTTCTTGCCTTTTCAGCTGTCCACACTTGTGCAATAAGCTTAACATCCTGTCAGGTTTCATCATGTATCCTCTTTGTTATCACATTGTACGAATCCGTATAGTTGTAAATTAGAACAACTTTTTTTTTTTTTTTAAGTTGAATTCCTCGTCACAACAAAGGTGTCACGGTTACTATGTCAATCAGGCATGAATAATCAAGTTCATAATAAGGGATCTCAGGTATGCTTAGTATCTGGCTGGAAAATTAAAGTTTTAGAAGTTAATATCACCAGGACTGTTAAGGAAAACAGCTGCAGTGTAAGACCTGGGGGTTTTGTTTGGTTGGTTGGTTTGGGTTTTTGTTTTTTGTTTTTTGGGTTTGGTTTGGTTTTGTTTTTTTGTTTTGTTTTTTTAAGGCACAAGGGGAATACATAATGCAATATCTGTTACCTTTAAAATGCTGGTATATTTGATTGCCTCTCATGTACACACATGTCTATTACCCTTCAGAAAATTCCCTTTGAAAACATGATAGCAGGAGTCTGGCGTGATTGATCAAGACTATCTAAACACAGCACCAGGTTAAGTGTTTGTATACTGTGTCACTGCAATGTGGGACCTGTAATATTTGCAGTCTTCATGGTCTGAAATTTTCTTTGAAAAGTAGTTCAGCAGCACAACGCAATCCTGGAGCCTGGTTTATGTTTGTTTTCATCAGTATGCAGTAATCCATTCTCATAGGATGGCTGTGCCAGCTGCAGAAGTGTAAATGCCATTCTTGCCTATGTTCTCATTCCAGGTGCTGAACCAGCTATTTCTCTTTTCAAAGAGCAATGAATCTGCTAGTTGTCAGCAATCTGAGATTTAGATGCTAACTTTTCCCCTTGTGTTGCTGTGTATTGATCTCCTTTATCCTAATTTCTGTTTGTTTGTTGTTCGATTCACTGCCTCTGAGTAAGCTAATCTGTTTAGACTTCTATGTATACACATGGCTCTGGTTTAGGTTTGTGTTTGTTTTAGTATGGTAGAAGTTCAAGAGTGATCGAGGTGTCTGTTACATGGGGCAGACTGCCCATTTTACCCATACCCCAGGGGATACTGGAAACCTTCTATAACTGGAGCTTCACCATTTGCTTATTTTTTCCTTGATAGCTATATTTGGTAAAGTGCAATTATTTAAGAAAAAAAAAAAAAAAAGGGCAAAAATTTAGTAACTTGGACTTCATAGCCAGTGGATTTCTCTTTGTAGGATACCAAAAGAACTCCAAGTCATTCAGTTCAATATGTGACTCCTAATTGCTCCAAATCTCCCCTTTGTCCAATGTGCCACTCATCACTGCTGCTTCTAAGAGCAGTTAAGGTCAATGGACATTTTCATTTTCTGTCGTCTGTGTGTCTGCTAATTATCCCAGAGGTATAAAATAAAAACAAAGAACAGAGAACAAGAAAATATATAGAATAGATTGAATCCCTCAATCCAATACAGAAAAAATTGCTAATAATTGCTAGTAAATTGATGGTAATTGCTAAAACTCATAGCAATTTTTTTGCTTTCAGATAAACAAATTACTGAAACATGTTGCTGTGACTTACATGTCCCCATTTCATGTCACTCACTAAATGGTTATTACTCCACACTTTAAAGCACTGTTTATATACAATTCTGTAACAACCTCACTGTATGACAAACTCACATTAACATCTCTAACTTGGGGTTTGGAGCATTTGCACTCCCAGAAGGTCTGTCCGGACAGCCTCTAAGATCAACGAGAATTTTTCCATTGCTTTCAATCTGCTTACTGTGAATCCCAACTCAAAAAGTAGCTTGCAGAGAGCCTGGATATTGAGCAGGCTGGTACAAACAAGTAGGAAGTGCCAGACTGTAAATTTCTGGGAAATGTTTTTTGCTTCTGAGCCAGACTGCTGGGTTGGTGTGAAGTTTCTGCCTGTGGCCTGTCATGCAGTTGGGGCTACCAAGCATTTAGCAGCAGTGACAACGAAGGCCTGACCTCCACTCTACTGCTGTGGCTGCCACAATATTGCTTCACCACACATGAGTGAATTTTAAAGTAAAAAAACCCACTAATGGTTCTTTTATGCACTTCAGTAAGCAATTTTTCTTTTAAATGTCTAACATATGCTATGTCTATGTATCTTCTTCTCCTCCACTGCCCTGTCTCTCTCCTCTTCATTCTCTAAGAGAAGAGAAATTTTAGCATTCTTTCTTCTGCTGTGCATGGGAACATCGTTCAGACTCTTGCTGCGTCAGTCAAAGCTCATCACTCCACAGTCAGGCATATCAGCTTAATCCTGCCACAAAGTTCTGACTTTCTCAAAATCTGAGAACTGAGTTTGTCAGCCAACAAACAGCATCAAATTCCGTGTTCCACATGATGAATGATGAAATGTATATACTTTATCTCTTTTTCTGGCATCTAAATTCTCAGCAGTTCACATGCTTCTGTGATGGGAACTTCAAATCTTCCATTAATTATTAGTAGCCCTGGCCAGAGAAATTTAGCTGGAATCATATAGCTGTGGAATATTCAGTTCTGTCAACACAGTACAAGGTCAGTTCTAATTTTATCAGAATTAGCTTTCCAAAAAAAATCTCCCTGGAATACAGTTCTAATAATGTTACTCCACTCTAATTTTAATGGGTTTTATTTCAAAATGTTCTGTTTATAATAACAAATAAAAAAAATCAAACTCAAAGTAACTGGTTTTTGTAACTGAATTTCGGAACACTCAGGTTTAATTTCTTGTCTCTATCTAAATTTAAAATTATTTTATAAGACAAAATGTCCACATGTGATCCAGGAAACTTCGATATGACATTAAGCAAAGAGGACTCTAATATGTATCTCAATAAAATACCTTGTTGTACTGTCTGTCATACATGTTAATCACATGTCTAATATTTCCTATATGATCTAATAAAAAGGCAGAAATATGCTGGAAATAATGAGCTTGATAGAATGCATTTACAGTTAATATTTTGTTTAATGTGTGCTGCACACTGTAGTGTGAATTGTAAAAGGAATGCAAATCAAATTACCTAGATTAGTCTAAATAAAGAACAAAGTCAAATGCCTTTTGCTACAGAATCCAGGTAGCCACCAAGTGCATTTAAAGATCCCAAAACATCACAAAGCTTTCAGCATTTCTCAACCTTACATATTTTCCAGTGTGATTGTTTAAAGGAAATATTTCAGAACAAAAAGGTGAATATCCACACAAGCACACATTCACACACTGCAAACATTAAATCTCACATCTGATGTAGCTTAAGTGGCATCTATCTCTTCAAAAAACATTGTGAAAAAATATTTGATATCCTTTATTAAAAATGCAAAAGAAAAAATATAGGAGATATATACAACTTGAATACAAGTAAGGGAAGTTTAATAGATAATCAGTTCCTTTGTTTGGAATGCACAGGTAACTTCTCTTATGCCTTTCTCAGCTTGCTTTTTAGTATCCTGTGTCCTGTTCTATCTATCTAACTTGCTACAAAATGCTTTTAAACACTAGCTTCTAATAGTGACAGGTTTTGCCACACCCCTAAAATGAAAATTCCTGCAAATGTTAACTACTAATTCAACAAGCATGGGGGTGCAAAACAAAGCAAGCCTTAGCCCTGATTTCCTTCACATTGACCTTTCTTTCAGAATAAACTGCATTCAGTTAATCCCACTGCTCCAGATTAAAATTTAAAAATTAAAATCTTGAAAGCTGCTGCCCCTTGAGCAATTTTAATGGGGGCCTAATTCAAAATCCAGGTTCTGTCTTGCTGTTTACTTTACTGGCCTGAGCGAGCCTACTTGAAAGCTTTGTGCTGTCCTCTGCAAAGTGTCCTTAGGCACATGAAAAACAACTGATGAGAAAGGAAGGTAAAATCTGTTTGTACTTTTTTTTAATAGAGGTAATTATAGCCGTTTGTTAATTCCACTGAAAGGATCAAATTCTGCTCTCTAAAGGCAGTATATAAGTCCACTGAAGCCATCTGAATTGCTCTGAATTCAATCCAGGTAAATGCCAAAAGAATTTTTCCCCTTGGACTGCAATGGCACAACGTTAAATGTGTTAAACAGGAAATCAGAACTCCAAAAGACAAAGAGTTAATTACTACACAGCTGAACATATAAACTAAATAAATTATCCAGGACACATTGTGCCCAAAGAAGTGGTGCCAAGCATAGCTATTTTGAAAAGCTGTCAGATGGAGGCATTCAGTGGTTTGCATAGCAGATATAGTCTGTCGAATGCCTCCCTTGAGCCTGACACCTGTATAACCTTAACTACAATTTGATTCCAAACTCTTCTCCCTCTTCTGCTGTTGGCAGCCATGTCTACCTGTGAGTGGACAAAATTCTAGATGAAGTAACTCAAAGCTGTAACCTCCCTTCCCCAAACTGATATGTGATAGGGATGCTTAATATTGAAACTGCTTGGAAAGATTAAAATAGAACTCGTCATCTCTTTCCTGAAAAAGAAAATAAACTTGATTTTCTAAACCGAGCAAGATCTAGTATAATTACGTGACAAAGTGAATATCAGACACATAGCACCAAAGCAAAGAGTCTAAACCATAAAAGCTAAACAAAACATCCAAGTGTGTCTACTTTTCTCCTGATTTCTGTTGAAATAGTTGATGTGTATACATAACCAACTGTATGTAGCACATCTGCATTCCTAGGCCAACTGTCTCTCTAAAAATAACTGTAATACTAATTGTGAGAATGATTAAGTCTGCTAAGGCATACATACCAATGGCATGAGTCAGCAAAAAGTACATCCAGCTGTTCTGTCCTTGAAAGAGTCCTGAGACATGCACAATGCAAAAGTTTGTCCTTTTTTCCTTTTATTCTTTTGTCGTCCTCAAGGACCATGGGTCACAGTTTCATTTTGTCCTTCTTCTGATCATTAACTTCAAGGGATAAGAAGAATGATTTCACCATAACATCTCAAAAGAATTATAGTTTTGGGTTAAGGTTGGTGACTCTTGCTCTTTGTACCTCTCTGAGCTGTGAAATAGTCTCTCTTCTGCTCACCTCTGTGCTGCCGCAGTCGCTTCCTGCTCTACTGGCTCTTCTCCCAACTTCTGTCTTTTTGCCAATGCTTTCACATTATGCTGCTTAAAATCTTTAGATTATCTGATGCTTCCTTAGGATACATTCAGCATTTTGCTTTTATTTGGAGAATATGTCAACAGAAGGAGGAAAAATAGAGGTTATGGTCAGGAGCCCTAAATAGTCAGAAGACACTTTTGAAGAATTTCCTTTTAGGAGTTTATATTTTTTTCCGATTTACTCTGAATGTTATTAATCAAAAGAAAAAAGTGAGAATTTAACATTACTCCCTGTAACCACTATACAAAAATAGCACTGGAAGTAATTTTTTTCCTTTAAATTTTTATTTCATGCTAAAAGAAATTAATTATTATCATGTTTTGTGATTACTTTTAAATGTTATTAGAAATCATATGCAGTAGCCTTTTGCTAACTACAAACCAGTTTATAGTGCAGTATTCCCTGGGTTAATTGGTATTTTGACCATACTAATATGCCTAACTCTGGCCATCACTAGAAGAAAAAAGTACATCCTCAGATTTCTATTTAAACGTGAGGACACAATATACGTCACTACTAAAATATAGACTGGATCCTTAGGTGCTGTAAATTGTATTAGTTCTCCTGAAGCAGTGGAGTGTCAGAACCATCCATTTGTTTTAACAAGCATATAATTAATTTATTTGTTTCCCTATTCATGGTTAGTTGGTTATGTCTGTTTTCCCAGTGAATTAGGATATCAGACATAAGATACACACTTTCTGTGTGTTTATTCCCGTGTATTTCTTTATGTGTAAACAGTCTTTTCTTTAAGGACGAGCCTTTTCTGCAAGATCACAGGGATGAAAAAGGCCTTTTTGTAGTGTTACCAAAATCAGAAGGGTCCAGAAAGAGGAAATGTCCTTTCTCATACTGAGCACCTGACAGGGAGAAAATTAGTGGTTTTCCATAAGTGAGCTGCTTGATTGAAGTCAGATAGTTACTTAGGTCTCATTACGTGTGGTTAGTTCAGCTAAGAATAGACACATTCAAAACCAGACATCAATGTCTTAAAAGCCACTCATGGGATAAACAACAGCTTCTTTCTTTAAGCCACTTAATTTTTGCCATCAAATTAATATTTTATTATTCCTTAGAGCCCCTAACATGGTCTTTATGGTTTTAAGATGTGCAACACACCATACACACAAATTCTAAGTCTTGCAAGTCCATTGAGAAAAGGTGCTGGAACTAAATATTTTAGTTTCCAGCAGAAGTAATTAACTGTGCATAATGTTGTAATAGTTTATTTTAAATGAGAATGAGCAAGCGAATAAAAATATAAATAATTACAGTTTCTGAATTTCTTATCTATAACATTGGCTTCTGTTTTCATCCGTAAATATCTTGTTTAAAGCTGTTGATTGGGTCTCCTGCTGGTAAGCATACATTTTATAGCCTAAACCATTTCATATTTCACACAAGAGACATCATAAAAGAGACAGATTTATAATATTTTTCACTGATCTCAAAATTATCTATTATTTTTACAGAACTTTTTGCATCATTTACCAAGAAGGTATTCATGGCTTTATGGACCCTTTCTTTTTTCATCAGTCACTCAGAAGTAAAAGATTTATGAAGTCAAATGTTTTTATCATGCTCTGATTCATACAAGCATGTTGGTTAAAACTGGCAATGCTTCAGTCGAAATAAATGTTCACAGTAACGAATTTATACTTTTTAATAATGCAGAATAGGCGAATTAAGAAATAGAATGGCATGAATATAGAGACAAAGAGTGATTAATATGGGCCAAAATTTACAAAATGGACTCTCACGAATTAATTGTACTTTCTCATTAGTTTAATTCTTGAGTATTTTTTCTGGATCACTGTAACTACTGGGGAGAAAACAGTAACAACAAAAACAAATACGAAACCCTAAACAAACAAATAAAATACCCCAACACAACTACCACATGATGAAGAGTGATTACACCAAACAAGAAGAAAGGTACTAAATTATTTGTCAGAAATGGCTCAAACAGTTGTGGCTGGAGCATGACAATAGGAATATAGACATGATACTTAAAATTATTTCATATTTAATATAAATCAGAGACCAAATCATAAGCAACTTGTAAACACTGTGGGATTAGACTTGCTCTTAAACTGAGTTTATAAGCATTTTGGAAAATTCTCTGCATAGCCTTCAGGGCAGGTGCAATGATATTGATGCACTCCATGAAGGATTTAGCCAGGTGGTTTTTAATAACACCAATGGGATCTCTTTATGCCTCTGTAATATGTGTTTCTGTAATAACAAGGCTTTACCTAGAATTTACATGGGTCTATTTCTGTCCGGCTCCCAAAGACATGTACAAGGACTATTCATAGCTTTCTACTGATACTCTGTTATATAGATCATCTTACATTCATGTGGAAGTGTACATTTTTTACAGAACATATGACAGATACACAGTATAGCTTTCTAATCAAAAACATGCAGCTACAAGTCTTAGCAGTCATTAGCAAATACCTGGATTAAATTCCGTATGGAGGGAATCTGATTATCAAGACAGCTTTCTACAAATGATGAGCAGACTGATTATAGAAAAGCACAGAGGATTACAGGAGAATGACCGTATCAGAGCAAAAAAGAGCAGAGTTAGAGAGCTTAATCTGAGCTGAGTGGAATAGGCCAACTGCAGCCAAGTAGGGTAGGATGTCTCCATCAGAGCATGACAAAGTAGGCCAATAGTGCTGGCAGTGGGAAGAGGAGTGTGAGCCAACTCTATCAGGAGGAAAAGAAGAGCTGAGAAGAACAGTTCCTCTGCTGAAGAGTGGAATGAGCCAGCCTCTTTAAAGAGAGTGTCAGACCATGCTCAGCAGAGAAGAGAATTGTAGAGCTACAGTACTTAAAAAGCCTGAAATCAATATTACTTGATTGGAAAGAACTGTAAGTATTATGCCAGAAGAGGCAGTTTCAGGTTGGAAACAGAGTCAAAATCCATGAAGTACTCCATGTAAAATAGCTTGACATGCAGTATACCATCGTGAGATGTATCGCCAAAGAGAAAGTGAGTGAAGCTGTGGCTTACAGAGCTCTTGGAAATGTGTGTTGATCGATGCTACTAACAGCAAGATCAGTGATTCAACAAGTGCCTCTCAGTGTATTTACTCTCCATCAGTATTTCTGTCCTCTACTCTGTCTTTCAATGATACATTGAGAAGACAGGTAATCACAGAACTTTTCAGGAATGATTTTGAGAGAAACAGAATCTAGTAATGCTTTCTATTCATTGCAAACTATGATGTAAAAGCAAAGGGAGGTGATTGCGGTAACCGTTCATTCACAGACAAATGGAACCAAGCAGTAAAGGTTTAAGGTAATTTTTTGATGTATGTTAAGGCAAATATTTTCCATTTTATACCTCAGAAGTTTGCATTGAAGTAGGAGGTAAATTCTTTCCTTTGAATAGCGAATCACAAATCTGGGACAAGCAGATATCTCTGAATATGTGTTTGGGAAGTGCATCTTGCTTACTGTAATAGAATAAGAATTCATAGAACAACAGCAGAATAAGCATCTTTGTGCTGTGTTTAAATATCTTTTATTCTCCTTTATCAATTTCACCATTACTATGATGATCTTTTTTGGGTCAGAAGACCGGGAAGCAGCCCCTGAAGATGGAACAAGGCATGGTGCAGAGCTGTCACTGATTTTCTTGTTCCTTGATGCATGTGTATTGGTCATTGTGGCCAGAGGTCCACTGCAGTATCTTATCAAAGGCAAACTAGTGGCTGGAAATTTGGGAGTTATTGTTTTCAAAAAGAAATAATAACCTGGTGTTGTTACCATCTGTTAATTTTTTAATTTCCACTTTATTCTTGATAAAGAGATGCCCCATGAATCCCTCTGGAATGATAAATGGTGGATGTTTTCCTGCTTCTTCCTCTCCTAGAGCTCGATCCACAGTTATGGTGATGATTAATCCCTGAGTATTCATTAGCCTTGCTATATAATCCTGATCTAGGAACAACAGTAAGGAGGATTCCTTATAATAGAATGATGTAATACTCTAGGAAATTAGTCACTGAGAGTTCCAGTACAATAATGTTGCATTACAGGAGATAATCACAAGAGGAGAAAGTCTTAAGATGACACAGCACGTCTATGAAAGTCTCTGGGTTACAGAATCAAAGTGTTTTCTACAACCACCAGTCCATGTCAAGCTTTAATAATGCCTCACATCATAACATTACACAAATCAGTCTGAGTCTGCATTATTGTAGTAGCTTGAAGCCAGAACTGCAAATCCTGGTTGTGTCTGATAACCTCAGCTGAAAAAAAGAGAAAAAAAAAAAAGAGAGTTCTCCAGGGACTGTCTATTATAAGCAAATCACTTTCAAGAAACAAGGTACAATTTGTGATAAATTAACATTCCAGAGAATGAGTAGTGGCTGAATTTCTGCCAGAGAAGGACGCTGCCCTAGAGACTTACATGTGATGTTAAACTAGAGTGTGTGGGCAACCATCTGATGAATTTTTATTTTAGCCCATATCTAAAAATAACAATGAAGTCATAACAAGAGACCCAAAAATGTATGCGTGAAAGCCTAGAAGAAAAAAAAGAACACAAACAAAATCAAACAAACAAACAGAAAAACAAAAAAACCACTTCCCTTGAGTACGTACAGCAATTAGCAACAAAAAAGATGCAGAAGAATGGAAAGATCACTTAGTATAATATTTAATAGAAAATAAACAAGGAGTGAGCACTGGGAGTAAAGAAAGAAACATAGTAATATGTAGAATGCCCTTACACTATCTCAATTTAAATCTAGCCTGAAAACTTTTCTATTTGCACTGCCTATTCAGATTTAGCTTCCTCTTTCCCCATTTTATAAAGGACTTTGAGCTGACTGCTTGATGTTAAAAGCAGTATATAAATTGAAACTCTGCTATGCTTCAGAGCAGATAAAGATATTGCAAATGCAAAGAAAAACTTTCAAATGAGACGCACTACAGCTGGAAATGCAAACCACATTAATCCGAGAAGTTTTTGGGTTTTAGTTCTGCCAAATGAAGAGATAGGTCAAGGGCAAAGTTTTAAAGAATATAGGAAGGGATATGAAACAAAATCATAGAGGATAGTAAAATAGTTGAATAACAAATGAAAACACACACTGTCAGATGAATCCAAGACACCAGGAAGGGAGCCAACAAATATGGTTGCAATATTAAAACAAGGGATGAAAATCATCAAGAAACTCATAGGCACATTAAATGTCTGTATGTGGGGAGGGAAGGGGACAGAATAAGTGACACAGAAGGAGTCATTGCATGAGTGCATGAGTTTTAATTTTATAGGGTATGCAGAACACTCAGGGTTTGTCATAGTTCATACAGGGCAGCAGTGAGGGCATCCTAAATATTAGATAAAATCTGGCTATATTGGAGTCAATGTGAGTTTTGACACTGGCTCTGACAGAGCCAAGATTTCAGTCATTAAAATAAGACTTTAATACCCACCTCAGTGAGGCAGGAAAAAAAAGTATTATTTCATTTTTCAGAGAGGAAACTTGGACTCTGACAGACCTATGGTCATATTCTGTGAAGATTTGTTGGCTCTGTAAGGTCTAGGGGACTTCAAATTTTAACACCCATGTGTCTGGCATATAGAATAAGATCACAAAACAAGTTTTAAGTGTTCAGCGTTTCACTACAATATTCAGTTGGAATTAGTTGGGTAACTTCAATCAAGAGAGCTGCCTTGAGCTAAGCTAACAAGAGTAAGCTTACACTAGACTTCAGGAAAAAACTTGGGCTTCCACAACCACGCCTAGCCAAAAAGCTTGTTCTGTGGGCTGTTGTTTTTCAGCAAAATCTCTACGAATAACTGGGAGTAGCTAGGAAATGTGTCTAATTAGCTCCGGCATGACATGACACAGAGTCACGCAACACTGTTTCAGATCAGGAGATGCTTGTAGTTCACCAGAAAAAAAACACCAGAGGAAACATTCATCAGGTCCCCCGTAAATGGATGAGCAATACCTTGGGAAACAATAAGTAAAGAAGTCTGTAACCCAACCTTTCAAATTCAATGTAAGGGGGAAACAATTCCTAGGCATAAGCATTTATTTCTATTCCGTGAATGAGCTGCGTACGACTTTTTCTCTTTAAAGAGATGCTGGAGGACTTGTTGAGTACATGTCATATTAAACAATTATTGACAAAAACCCTTTGAAACAAAATGCTGGGAGTATAATCTAGAACACTTACCTCTTTTCACAGTTGAATGCCCTGCTAAAATTAAAAACCTCACGCTCTCTCTTATTTTTCCTGCTGCTGAAGCTAGTCCTGCTCTATTTGCTCTTTACATTGTTTGTTATGACATAGTGTTATCAAGATGGAAGATATATATTAATTCCAGACAATCTGGTGACTCATGGTGGTGGTTATGGCTTCTAGACCTCCTGACATGTGGAAATGAACATTGCTCAGGAACTTCAGTGCTTCTTCACCTGGGTTTTGTTTTCTGATGGTGCTTATAGACCTTTCCCATCTGCTATAGCTGTCCAAAGCATGTGCAGAATGCACACCTGTATATACCTAAAGATGTTCCAGATAAGGAAAAAAAAAGAAAAAAAAAGAAAAAAAAAAAGGAAAAGAAGAAAAAAAAGGAAAAGAAGAAAAAGGGGAAAAAGGGGAAAAAGGGGAAAAAGGGGAAAAAGGGGAAAAAGGGGAAAAAGGGGAAAAAGGGGAAAAAGGGGAAAAAGGGGAAAAAGGGGAAAAAGGGGAAAAAGGGGAAAAAGGGGAAATAAAAAAGAAGAAAAAGAAAAAAGAAAAAAATAAAAAATAAAAAAAAAAAAAGGGGGGGGGTTTTTTTGTTGCTTTTTTTTCTCTTATAAGGCCACAGATCAGAAGGGATTTTAAGAATTATTGGACACTTAACCTTACCTAAGTCTCATTTTCAGGGTGTAAGGCATTTATAGACTTTCACTTTGCAACTGGTTGGAACATCAAAGTGCTCCAGTACTTTGACTCTTTTCAGCCAGCTGCAAGCAAACTTCGTTTCCCCTAAAACAGGACTATGTAAGCACTCTATCCAAAATCACCAAAGCTTCATCTGTTGAAACCTTAGCTAAAAACTGCATGAGGTCGGTTAAATTTGGCTGAAAATAAAGGAGCAGTAACACTGTCTGTCCTGTTACCTGAGCTGCAGCTGTACGACTGTAATTGTAGCTATGCAGGAAGGACGTTTGTGTGTGCCTCAAGCTTCTTGAACCTATTTCTAAACAATGTGCTTTTGATCTCCCAGATCCCCCAAAGTTTTTGCTTAACATACTAACGCTCCATCTTCCTCGCTGCTGGGACTTTCCTCATGACTATTTGGCTTCGAGTCTGGCAGTCTCTCCCTAGTCATCTTGTGCATGAATTATTACAATGTTCGTACTGCATGGTCTTATTAAAAACATGATTTTTAAATTATTATTTATGTATAGAGTCACCAGCTTTTTTTTTTTTTTTTTTTTTTTAGTGTCAGGGTGTTTCTTATATTTCATACACTCCGTGTTCTGTTTCTGTATCAGCCAGGGACCACTCATTTGGAAGGATAGATCCTTTGCAAGAAAAAATTAAACTGGCAAGCAAAGCTATTTATTCAAAATAATTTTTCAGTTTTTGACCAGCTACAGGCTTAAGGTTGTCTATCCATAAACCATTGCACCAGACTCAAGTATTGTATATCACTCTGGAGCCAAAAATAGCGCTTTTTTTTTTCCCCTCTAGGCAAAAAGAAAAACCTTTCTATTACTGGCCTAAGTTGGTGATTTAGATTTAAGTAAAATTAAGTTGGATGCATTTTTACACATTTCCAATTGTTTCTTCACCTTTAACTACTATAATTAGAGTTGTATTAAAGATGAGGAAGACAAAAAGGTTAAGTACTAATACATTAAAAACAAAAAAAACCTCTTCAAAACACTTCTCAAATATGTAGAGTGCAGGTTACATGAAAGTAATTGATATAAAAGTTTTATTTATGCTAACATTGGCCAGGCTATATAATTCACCTTAAGCTTAACAATTCAAGTCTTGTACTCTGAGTCTAACAGTGGGTGAGCAAGTGTCAATGCATATATAACATATAAATAACCAGTCAATCATCTGTATTCACCGAGTAATTATGTAAGGTGTTTCATCATCTGCCTCCTCATATCTATGATTATGAGCTAAGCCTGGAAGTTGTCCTCCCGTCTGTAGCACAGCTGCAGACTGCGCCAACAACACAGAGACTAAGGCCTGACCTGTCCTGCAAAGGGCAGCCCTCTAGGACCAGTCTGGTGGTCTCTCCTTCTAGAACTGTCCCCAGTTGTTGCAGAAAAGACAGAGAGACACATGCCTGAAGCTGGAACGTGATGTTATAAGGCTGATGCTCATGACTGATGCTCAGTTCTCCTTGAAATTCAAATAATTAGATACAGAGTTTACTCAAGTTCTCTTGAACATATGAATGCAGTTCCAATGTGCTAAAAGTTGAGAGGTATCATAACAGAAAATCAGTTGAAGAAAACAACACATTTTATTGGCATAAAATCAAAATATAACTCATAAAAGAATAATAACATTTTTAAACATCAGGGTCTGTGAAATACACTAAGTAGCTGCAAGAACTGCTTTTTTGGTATGTCATAGCCATTCATTAAATGGGCTGCTAGCTTAACACCTCAAAGCAAGGCAAGTCTCTTGAGAACAAGATTTGGTTTTGCTGACCCTAAAGCACCTATGTCATTAGGAAACAAAATCCAAAAAAAAAAAAAAAAAACAACCTAATGATGAGACTGAGTGCATGGTAATTTGTATGTAAAACATAGCCTAGCATTTTATATATAGGAAAAGAGACCTATATTTTAAGAGTTACAAAAAAAAAAAAAAAAGGAGAAATGTATATTTAAAAAAAATAATAGTAACATTTTACAAACGTGGAAGTACAGGTGGGCTACTGCATGCTGGACAGTCACTGTCAGCAACTAGCAATGTTGTTATTTATTTTCACTTCTCACTGTGCCTTTAAATAATCATGTCATTTTTATAACTAACCCTACCACTGTTAAAAGCTCTACTGAATGGTGGTAAAGATTCAAATTTTGCAAGGTTTGAGTTAGTTGAGAAACAGATTACTCATGGCATCTTGTTAAAAATTGCTTCTCCATTGTGTATATTTCTCCCTCGTTTTTGTTTTGTTGTTGTTATGGTTTTGGTTTTTTGTTTGTCTGATTTTGCTTTAAATTTTTCTAATACATGACTCACAAATAGTGATTATATTAGATGATGATCATAAGGCCTAAATAGTTTTCTAAAAGGGATCCATGTAAAGCTTTTATCTTAACCTTATATTTTATTGAGGTTTGTTTAGAGACTGCCTCATGACAACCTATATATGTTATAAGGCTTGCATACCAGTATGTGAATAATTTGAACACTGAGTACACAAGCAAGTCAACATTCTTTTCAAGATCAAGCCATACATTTGCACAATTAAGAATTTGCCAGTGTCTCAGAACTGTTATCATTCTATGGTCTAACACAAAAGGTATTTTTTCACTTTTGCCTATATTTCATGCTGAAAAGAATATACTTAAAATCACATATTCTAATTTAATGTCATTTTGTTCAAATATTTCCTTAAAAAGCACCTTATTACTAGAAAATAATGTACTAAACTTGAAGCAAGTTTCCTCTGGAAAAAATAAGGGAAAACAAAAATCTACAGAGAATTTAGGACCTGATATGCAATGGGAAATGCATTAGTTTTTTTCACAGACCAAAAATGGGGTTTATCTCCTATGGAAAGTAAGCAGCTGTCCTTGTCCTTCAACCTCTCCATCCCTTGCACAGTGCAGGACTTTTTAGTGTGGCTCCAGCATTTTGGAATTCCAAAATCCTCTAGAATTCCCTCTATTTCTCCATGCCTCTAAATTCCTCCCATTCAGGAAACTGTTGTAGAAGAACAGAGGACACATAAAAGGCTTTATATAATGAAAACAATTAAATAAAGTATTAGCATTTGCACTCCTTTATCAGTAGTTCCAAAATGAGATAAGTAAATAAAGTTACAGCCTAACTAAACCATATTCATTTCATCTTATCTATTTCTCCCCAAGTGTCCTGGACAGCTGTACCTTATCAAACAGATATCAGAGATGCCAAAAGAGTAAACTCTCATTAGGAAGGTACTATTAAGCTGTACAAAAACCTGCAAAATGTAGTTTTACAAGTCTTTTTGTAGAAAAGTACAAATAAGGCATCATAGAATAAAAAGGTAAAACAGAATAAAGACATGTTCATTGCTACCATGAGATGTTTCTCCAGTGACAAAAGTAAGGGAGTCCCACATGGAACACTATTATTTCTGTGTCGTCACCATTCACTGAGATACCACAAGTCCCAGCATATTTGGTATTTTCTTTTTCATCCCCACTGTAGTGGTCTCCTGCCTATATAAAAATCCAAAATTTCACTCTAAAAAATAAATGCTCTTGGACTCATTTGGGGGTGAGAATTGATTCATGATCATACACAGCTTGGTTTGCTGGTACAGTTTCTAACATACTTTAGTGTCATTATCTAATAACACTAAGATATTTTGATAGCAAAAGCAACAACTCAGAACTGTAACTAGCTCACCCTACAGAAATTTAGTAGAAAAGGCCATATATCAAGCACTTGCCATGGCTGCTGTTTCAAAAACCTGTGACTAGCACCTTATTTCATCCCTAAACATGTCATTTTGACTCATTCATCAAAAGCACTTACTTCAGTCTCAGCCAGCTGCAAAACCATTTCAGGTTATCTTGCCAGAGAAGGAGACTTCATATCCTGCTCAACTTGAAAAGCACCTTTGCTCTTTAAATACTGGAAGGTAAACACACTATAAAAATGCCAAGGCCTACCACAGTTCAGACATTTGAGAGCCTCATGCAGAAAATGCACACAGAGAACCCGAATAGATGCTGCCTACGAACTTTTCAAAGAATGCAAGAACATAATTCTTGCCTCTCTGAGGTGAGCAAGTCATCAGCTCACTCCTAATTCATTCCTCTCTTAACAAGCTTATGGAGCAAACGACTACAGAGAACAGTGTGCTTTAAAAAGAGATCAACAGCAACCCTACTCCCCAGCTGTGCTGTGAATCTTCTGATGAGACAAGAGCTATGCATGGCCTTCCTTATGGCACAGCGTAGCATTTAATATTAAAAGTAAGTGGCAGCAACAATATAATTAAAAATTCATTTCATTTCTTTTACTTTGCAAAGCGAAGGATGAACAGATTTGAACAATGTTCCTAAGAATAAAGCAAATACTTAATCAGGCTCCAAAGACAGCACCTTTATAGTAAATGTTATATCCAAGTTGAGATCTCCCTGCTTGTGAAGACGGGGGTTCCTACCAGAAATGATAGCAGATGCTTACATTTACCGGCATGAGCAGATGCCACTTTATTAAAGACAGCACTGGAGTGAACTCCTGGAGTTTGAATTTCATGAAGTTTGCTAAGGAAATATTTTTGAAAAGAAAGGGAGAAACTATGTTTTAATGATGTTCACATGTTTCTCCAAAGAGTGAAAACTGATATGTGCAGGCGTCGAAAGCATTACATGCTAATTTCATTAAAGTGGGGGAGGTTACCTAGAAAAAGCACAAAAGTAAATGCTGTTGACCTCTCTGACAAGAGGCCAAAAGGGAACCTGCTCTGGGAAGCCCAGACTTCTTTCCTCTGTAAAAACTAGGTAGGTGAAAGCTGTCTTGGAAAATTTGTGGTATCATTTTATTTATAGCAGATGTCCCCTAAAAGCAAACAGTTTTGCCTTTATGCTACACAAATCTTATGGATAATTACAAAATGTAACATGGAGGTCTAGTAATGCTGCAGATACCAACAGTATTTTCTAAAATGGATTACGAATGAAAAGAGAAAAAAATGTCCTGATACTGATCTAAGGCTTGAAGATAAAAGGTTAATCAAAACAAGCCTTTTGCCAATGCTTTCTAGAAACTTGCTGTTCTAAGGGGAAAAGGTAAAAGTTGAAACTTCGTACAAGGCCCACTAATTAAATTATCACCTACCCAAAACGAGTCTTGCAGTTCCAATAAAGATGATCAGATGCCAAAGTAAACCTTAAGTAGTATGAGTAGTTATGGTCAGAGATCTATAATCCAAGAGTTTATTTTGCATATGTATCTTTTTTTCAAACAGGGAAGTTGTCCTACTAGCATCTCTTGCTCTACCTAAGTAAAACAAGTTCAAATCATCAGTTCCATTTTCTTAGTGGAACCCATATGATAAACCTCCCATCCATTGAAGCTATGGTGTTTTTTTCCTAAGAAACTATTGCTGAGCTGCATCTTGCAGAAATTTCTTCGTCTCAAACCAAGTAAAAGAATCAAGAACAATTAAACCAGATATTGTAGTCCTGAAGAAAAGTTTTACCAATAGAGAAGCTGATTAAAGAGGAAGTGCCATTTTGTATATCAAAATTTTAATTTCCCATGTTAAACTCTTTCCCGTTTCCAGTATAAAACTCGATCCTTCAGGCCCTGGGATATGAGCAAATCTGTTGATGGGGTGTTTGCTTCCCTTATTTTTTCCCCTAATTAGCAAAGTTCAAGGTGCACACAAATGAATTTTTTGAAAACGAAATACAAATGGATGGAAACAATATATCTGCAAATTTACTGTTCATAATGCATCATTTGTAAGAATGCATAATTCAAAAAGGAAGTCATTGAAGTAATTCTGCTGTTCTGTTTTGCAGGTCTTTGTGACAGTTTAAGCAATAAAATGGTTTAATCTCTCTGGATTGCAAAAGCAGAAACCCCTGACAAGGACAGGAGATTGACAGAATTTGTAATGATATATTTTTACTTATGTCATATATTTGTAATTTCAAGGACGTGGTTCACAATGACCCTATTGCAATGTTGTGTAGGCATTGTTCTACACTGATTTGCATTAATATCTACAGAAGAGTTTTCCTCTCTTAGTACTGCTGCAAAGGATGTGCTTGTCATTAAAATTCTGGTCACAGATGTGGGTTAAAATATCTCTAACCTTTACAAATGTATTATGTGGCACTACTGACATAGCTTTTATTGCAGATAAAATCTATAACAAATTCTGTGTGTGACAGGAGAGGAACATGATTTTGTATTAAACTCAGATGATAGAGATGCATTCCTTGCTTGTAATTTTAAAATGTTTTGGATATAGTACCAATGAGTTAGGTTTTCTACTCCATTGTGGTTAGAAATCCATTAAATCTATTCATTTTGTTTTAGCTTTGGTATTTTAATACATTTTTCTTAAACTGACTTTCATAAGACTGCATAAAACAGTGGTAAGATTTCAAGTCATTTCCAGTCTTGCTTGAATCCATCAGAAGTAAACAAGAAATCGGTTTGCTAATACAGACTACCTAACATTTATCATTGAAAATTTTTTTGTACTTACATTAAACATACCCCACAATCCTCTGCTTCTGTTTCCTAACTTGCATTGGCATTTGCTTGTCTAAAAGGGTCTCACATTAATGTATGTATTTTCCAAGTACGTTTTGCACATCCCTCTGTATAAACAGTATCCTGAACATCACTTCAACTTGCTTGTACAAGCAGCAGGAAGACTGTACTTTCCCCATTGGTTACAGTAAGAGTCCCCATTGGTTATAGTCACAGTGTTGCCATCCTGCTTATGTTTACACAAGAAAGTTGCATCAGTCACAAACTGAAGGCATGCATTTAAACTATTGTTTAGTAGGTTATTATTCCCTGGTAATTTTTTTCTGCAAGAAAAGTACCTTTTTTGCTTATATCAACTGGGACTGATTCCATCCTTGTTGCAAAATGATGATTTCCATCAGATAAGGTGACAGTTTCCATTGGTAGTTATATTGTCATGACTGTCACCAAAATCTTACAACCCGATCTACTGCTGTCACTCTGTCATTAAGAACGGTGAGGTTGTTGTTGTGCAGCTGGAGGAGAGGGCTTGCTGTGGGTCAAAACCTAGACATTTTAAGGTTATTGTTTTTACCATCTAGAGCTGGAGTCTGAGCTGGCTTACGATGTCAAACATGCTAGGATGGGAGTGTCCTAGTGAGCACAAAGTAATACAGCCCTCTGTTTCACAACACAGTAGACGTCTGTGTCAGAGCTTGTGATCATGTACATGCATTATTGATGTGGTTATATTAATACAAAACTTATTACATTTTTTTCCCTTTTTTAAAGAAAAAAGGATGAGCCCAAGCGAGTGTCGTGGCTTCAGTTGTCAGGGTGGACTCACAAAATATATGTGAATATCAGGTTTACTGGTGGAGAGAGGTATATCTATGTTAACTACAATGTGTTTTCTTTGGGAAAAGGAATTAGAAAATTAGGGGAATTTAACCAAAGAATAAAATAAAATTAAAATAATTAAATAAATTAACTGATAGTGGTTATGACATATTTAGTTGCTACCCCAAGAACCAGGGTACAACATCAGAAAAGACATAAGAAAATCCCATCCTAGTCACAGAGCTGGGCTACAAAGATGTGGTTGGGACAAGAAGGGCAGTTCTGACATGAAAGCCAGTGCCAGGGCTCTTCAGATCAGTCCAAACGGGTATGTGTGCACTGGAGAAACGATTGTAAGGGGAAAGGCAGAATTCATTCAGATGCCACCAGGTCTTTGCTTCTCAAGCAGTTTTCTCTCCTTGTCCCTAGTTTCTTGGACATCCAGGAACAGTCTAGGGTTATGGAGTTATTCATTGCACAGTCAGGGAGGAATAAACTCTTCAAAAAGTTGACACAATTGTCTGTGGACCCTTGGACAAGCAGTCTGTATTGACTGTAAAGAAGTAGTGAAAAAATTGCACAAAGTTTTGTTATTTAGCAGTACTTAGTGATGGAAGGGTGTGGGGAGAAGCATATAAAAAGCAATGGAAAGGTGGCATGGAAAGTTACAAAATTACTGGATTTTAAATGGGGGGTGAGATTTGGCTGATTAAGATGATACTTGAGTTTGAAGGCTTACAATGCCTTTTTTCATACAGAAGGGAGGTGTTTTGAAAAGGAATTCTCAGTCTGCACTATATCAAAACTACATGTTGTTCAGCACTGAGGTCTTGTTGAGTTTTTTCTACTCACCACTACTGACACAGGACAGGGCTTGTTCAGAGCTAGAAGAGCAACCTCCAGTGCACAAGCTGTACAGTCAGAATACATTCAGGAAAAGTGAAAGAAGCCACTCATTGTCTTTAACTGCTATGCTCTTCTTACTTAACCCTTCCTTCAGAGCAGCAAGAATTTGTCACCGTAATTGGAGACTAGATATTGAAGTGTAAGAGCTGGGATATGGCCCACCACTGAGCTGCCATCTGCACCTCTCGGCTCGCTACAAGGCTACCGTATGCTGGGACGCTACTGGGGGCTAAGGAACAGGTTATGAGAACAGATGCTTTGGGCCCCATAAGCAGGTAGTCAGTTCTTCCCTGTGCCCTCTCGCAGTTAATGTTGTCTTGTAATGTCTTAAGTCAACTTCTGTTCAGAGCAAATCCTGCGTAAGTATGCATATATTTTGACATTCTGATTTAAACATAGCAGAATACATACTTTGTGACTCATTTCCTCGTCTGGAAAAGAGTGAATTTAAAAATCTTTCTAAAAAAATCTTAAAAAATCAAGACATCTCAAATTATTTCAGTATTTCAAATTATTTCAGTATTTCAAATTATTTAATTGATGAGTTTTCAACCCCTCTGAACTCAGACCAACAAGGCAGCCAGTGAGCTGTAAAACAAAACCTTTGTAAAATGAAGTATTTGACCAGTGATAGCAATGAAATGTTTATTTTGAGAATTGCAAGAACGTGAGGGGCTTCTTGACAGAAAGAGGATCATGTAGATAAAAGGTCCCCAACTCTGCTGCTGAATTTTCTCTGCAATTCACTTGCCTAATAAGATTACAGGAACACATACCAATATTTTTTGTTGTTTTAAATTTGTTTAATTTAGTCATGATGCTAAATCATTTCCAGAATCCTACATGCAGTATAGTAATTTAAGATGTGCAGAGAATACTAGATGTGGCCTTTTCTAAATATCAAATTTCCATAGCTGTAGAATGGGAATAATGATGCTAAAGCTACTTTTCTGAGCAATTCTGAAGTTTGAAAAATTCTAAAGAAAACTGTTACATGACAAAAGACGTACATAATGTTTGTATGTCAATACATTTCCAAACGATGTGTTTATATAAACATACATAATACTAATAAACTTCACTATATTATTGCATTTAAGTTATATTTATTAACTATATTATTAGTATACTTCTTAATACCAACACCAAAAACCTGATAAAATACACTCTGAAGATTCCCATTTACTGTTATTCACTTTGTGTCAAGTTCTAACACCACTGACAGCAATTTCATAAAGACGTTAATGAATTTTACATGATATTCATGAGAATGAATGTATTTCTCATTAAATAAGATGTACAAGATTCTGGCCAGAAAAGAGTAACTGAGTTTGCAAAAATGTTAAAATGTAGTACATTTCTGAGAGAACAATTTGCAGTATGCATGGGAGAAAGATAATAGCATTTGTTCGTATTGTAAATTATATAATTCTTCTCCATGTAGTATTCTTCTGCTGAAAGAGATGGAGAGGGAATTTGCCTCACTTTAATGCCTTTTTCAGGAGTGCTGAATACAGATGGATACCATTGTATCAGTCTAAAATTATGTGGCAAAGAAGATAAAAATCTGCTATAAATAAAATTCAAAGCTATTTTAGTCTTCATTGTCATGAAATACCAGATGAAAAAAATCATTTAATGTTTTTTCATCATAAACAACTACAATTAAAACTGGTTTTATTTCATTTTTCTCTGGTAGAAGCAAATGCAGAAAAATATTACCCAATCTCTTTTTATTTTTTGCAAAAATCATTTTATTTCTCAATTATAATGAATGTTTCTGTTCCTTTTCCTGCTTGATTTTCAGTAATCTGTTTCCTTTAAATACAGTCTATCTTTATAGCTACAAGAACAAATTCAGCCTGGTTCAGATGTGTGACATACCATTGAAGTCAAGGGAGCTGTCTCTATATGACATGGATTTTTCTTTCCATCTCTCCGTGTGTCATATATAGTCATGTCAGTGTTATTCAAGATGAATAAGCTCTCAGCACAGGCCAGATCCTGCAAGGTGCTGAGTGTCCAAAACTCAAACCAGCTTCAAAGGAAGCACTCATTACCTCCTAGCATATCTGGCTCTCAATACACTATTTCCTTGTATTTTGCCATAATTACCCTAGGAAATACTTTGAATAGTACAAATATTGAGTTTAGCCAACTGCCAGAGCCAGCCTAAGCGTTTTTGGATAGAACTGTGAAAAGTTGCAGTTAGGTCATTTTTCTTGTTTGGTTGGTTGGTTTTTTTGACGCCTTTTTCTCTCCACTCCCTTCTCCCCCATGCACACATAACAATTTTTGTTCATGCGATTGTGCCCACTAAACACAAAATGGGCCTTAGAGTTTTTTTGGAGGATAGGACATAGACTTATGCTACACGCAAAGTCTGAATGTATGTGGAGTGCACATGTGGCTCTGTCTCTCAGTGCTTTTTGGGCAGCAGGCAATATTTAGATTCCCCACAATGCTTTCTTTTTGCAAAAGCGGAACCCAGCTGCCTCTAACTGTCAGTTTGAAGTAGTCCCTGTCGTCATAAAAGAAAAAACTAGCAATAAACTTATTTCCCCTCTCCCTTCATTGAAATGTTTCTCTCCTTTCCCAGCCATCCCACATCAGTCAATGTTCACAGCTGCCGTTCCTCTGAGAGCAAATTTTTAAAAACTTGCCAGGTACATCCAACAGGACAGATCTTTATAAATTAATATTATACCTACACAGTGAATTTTGGAGCTAAACCCACTGAAGTAGCAAAGACCTGCTTATGAATATAGATAAGGGAGAGAAGCAGAGCTGGGTTGTTTCAGCCTGAGCCAGGACAGGCGGAGGAGCGAGCTCCACTCTGCAGACTGTGCTCCCTCTCTGCAGTTTGAAACAGCGCCCAGATGTGACATGACTGAACCTGCCCTCAGCTTCTTCCAACTACTCAGTGCTGTCATAAGAGGCAGCACCTTAGACATTCAGACCCGAAATAATCCAAATTATATTTGCACTGGTAAATATATCTAAGGGTTCTAGACAAGATCAAATGAACATAATCCGGCTCACTCCTTCCCAGAATTTTGCAAGGAGATGAGATATCTGCATAAATGAGATCTTTCTGCTGAATAAAGTGCTGGTACAGTACTAAAACCATGAATATTAATAACAGGACAAAGAATACGACAAAGAATACAACAAAGAGTCATGAGAGAGTGACACAGTAACAAAAAGGTGGATAAGCTTTATGATATTCATGGAGTAATTTCTTTGCATTACATAACCCAGTGGAAAAGGCTAAAGTGGTTGCTTAAATTCAATCTTCAATATTGCATCTCTGCAAAAATAAATGTGATGAATTAAAAAGTAAGACTTGCATGAGGAATAGGATTGCTTGAATTCCTGAGCAAACAGAAAATGAACCCAGAAAGACTTCTTTAAGAACCAATTTACTGATTTGTTTGACCTTATTAGCTCTTCTTTAGCAATTTTGTTGATTTTTGCCCATCAGCCCCCAGTTTCAAATCAGCTTCAAGAGTTATAGGGAACAGAGTCTGGTAGTATGCAAATCACTTTTAATGAAAAAGAGCTTCCTGAAGGCAGCTAAAGAACTGAAAGATTTAATTCATCCAGGTGCTAAAATTCATGTCTGTCTGAACTGTTTTCACTCACTTCTGAAAGGGAGAAGAGGATTTGGATTGCTAAAACAAGAAGTGAGAGGAAGTAATAAAAAAAAAAAAGTAGCTAGATTTTCCATTCAAAACTCCTGGTATGACATTCTCAAAACAATGTCAGCATAGACACAAAATTGCCAGTCATCGTAATGGGTATCAACATCCATTATCTGTTTGTGAAAAAGATCTTAAAACACGTGTTCATCTTTGACACTGTAATCCCAGCATTGGTCCCGATAGTCGCCTGGAATAAAAGACGACAGATCCATTTAATTAATCCATTTCCTCTGGAAACTTGCTATTGCAGCTTCACAGGTAGAACCTCCATTTAAAGGGTGGAGTCAGGCTCTTCTCAGTGACAACCAATGATAAGACAAGGGGCAATGGGCACAAACTGGAACACAAGAGGTTCCACTTAAATACGAGAAGAAACTTCTTCACAGTGAGGGTAACAGAACACTGGAACAGGCTGCCCAGGGAGGTTGTGGAGTCTCCTTCTCTGGAGACGTCCAAAACCCACCTGGATGCCTTCCTGTGTAGCCTCATCTGGGTGTTCCTGCTCCAGGGGGAGGATTGGACTAGATGATCTTTCAATGTCCCTTCCAATCCATAACATTCTGTGATTCTGTGATTCTGTGAAAATGGGGAGAATGGTGGTCCTACCTATCTCAGGTGACATGGATTGCCCTTTGAAGGAATGGCTTTTTGTCTGTCTCCCTTCTGAATACAGAGATAGTTAGAAAGATGAGGCTCCCAGATTTGTATTTAAATTAAGCATTTAATGTTGGATTTTATTAATATGCTCCAGGATTAACAAGCAACTTCAAATCCCTAGTCTTTAAAAATATATTTCTTTATTCAGATCTTTTGCCTTAATCTCATGAAATAACTGTATATGTTTAATTTTATGTACTGTGTAGTTTCACTGAAATTACTAGAAAAAGTTAGAAAATAGGAAACTGAACAAAAGCCTAAACCTTTCAGAAATCAAGGTATGAAATGGGAACATGGTCGGTTGAGTGTTATTTAGTATACTTGATTATGATATTGTTCCCAAAATTAAATCACAAATCTCAAAATGGTACTTGCAAAATGGACATTTCATATATTGAAATACTTCATTGGTAATTGGGGAGAAGAGAGGAGATTGCTGTATAATATTGGTACAAACACTTTTGCGTTCACTCAACTAATCCCCTGTTTTGCTGCATAGACCAAATTCAGCAATCTGCTGGGGGGACCAAATAGGAAAACAAATAATATGAACTAATGCCAGGAAAAAAATGAAAGTCTCCAAGTGAATCAGTCACTGAAAATGCCTATCTGTCATATTAACAGACCTCTTTTTTCAGCTACAAAGACAAAGGTCATAAATGGTGAAGTCATCACACAGCCCTAAGCTGCAGATCTAGAAAGTGAGCAGTGAGCAGCCTCGGCACGAGGACCCGGTGCTCAGGTAGATGGTGCGAGGTGCAGAAGTTGGAGCAGGGAGGAGAGCTAAAAGGGTTTATGGGGGAACATGTGGAGAAAGCCCTGATGCAGGTAAGGAGGCAAAGACCCAGGGACGAGGATTTAGATTTCACTGCTACTCAAAAAGTGTGTGAGAGAATTATCAGATATCCAGCTCACCTTTTGACCCTTCCAGTAATTAAAGGCAGAAACACTAATAATGTATTTACAGAGAGAAGAGATACTTGATCTTTTATAATAACAATAGACCGACTCTTTTGTCTTGTTTGATGACATTATATTCATAAGACACAAATGGAAGAAGCCCCAAGTAGCTTTGAAATACAGTTACACTTTCATGATCTCACAAATCCCTTTCTTTCATGGAGTTTATCAGATGTGATTTGTTTCAGTTGGTCACTCAAAAAAAAAGATGTGATAAAGTTGTACAGAATGTCATGCTGTAATATCAAGCCATATAATCAGATGTGATGACTACCGTTTTAAAGAACTCACTGTGAATTCTGATACGTAATCTTGAATACTAGTAGAGAAAACTTCTAAAATAGGGGGTTTCTGAAATGTGTGCTAGTCTTGGTAGAACAGAATCCCACATTAAACAAATCAAATGTCTTAGATTTTTTATTTATTATTCATACATGCACATGCTATTTTTTTCAGTTCTTTCTTGCTCAACTCATTTATATACATACAAGTTTTCACTTATATGTTTAATAGAGCAAAACATCAGGCACCTTAGAAATTTAATATAATTGCTGCCAGAATTAGCTGGCCCTCCGAGGTGGGTAATAAAGACAAAATAGTTTTACAAAAAGAAAATCAAAATCGAAAATTATTTTTGTTTCACGTGATTCAGAAACATATGCATGTTTAGTTTCCATAGGTTTTGTAATATTTGTTTTCAATTTGGTAAAAAAAAATTACTGGAAACTGAATAAGAATACAAGTATTAATAGAATAAACTTTCCCATATTGTCTTTTTTCCTCTGTAATTATGATGTTACAGGTGGAGATGTTCTATACTGGTATTTGGAAATCTATGGAATTCTACCTTATTCTGTCACTTGGCATTTATGCTAGGTTTTTGTTTTCCTATGTGGTCTTCCTCAGAGTCCTTTTTGATGCTCAGAGCCTCACAAGAAATGACTATTTCTCATGATAAATTCAGAGGGTCAGTGAGCATAATTATGCATAGCACAGTATCTATGTGAAGGCATTCTGTCTTAAATATGAAGGTATGTTGTGTTATTTTATACTATTTCTTCTGCTTTCCTTTATTTTCTTGCCTTCTCTCTTCCATACCTCCTTTTCAACCATTTCTTAATTTTACTAGACTATATTAAAAATATTAATACTATTATTCCTGTTATTTAACTAATGAAACTAAATGAGTCTCCTGTTTGACTATTTCTTACTTTAGTCTGGTTAAAAAATGTGTTTTGTTTCCTTTTGAGCAGGGTAACAGACTGGCACTGAGAAATGTGTTGAGGCCATTTATATGCAGATGATCTGCTGTCCTGCTTCTTTCAGAAGGTGCCATAAATTAGCATTCAAATTTTGCTACAGTTTTGTCAGGTTTCTTTTAATTCATTTCATATGTATTTAATCCCACATCAGTCTCAGTTATTCTGCAATATGTGCCATATTGTAGCAGCTTTTTAGCTGCCACTGATGATTTTTACATCCCCTTACTGTGAGGTTTTAATTCTGCTAACACTTTTCTTAATGAAATACATTTCACTTAATGGAATTAAACACATAGCCTGTCTATTGCTCATTACACTCTACAGTCTTAGAGTTTGGATTTAAATTTCACCCTTCTTCTATAAAGATTAACCAACACATTTTGGTCTAACAGGCACTCCATGTTTTGTACAAAGTGTGGGAAAGCTGTCATTACAAGTAAAATACCAGTAACAGTTTCAATGTTCTCTGGAATGATCTATTTTATTCCTTTTTCTTCCATTACTAAGTACGTTTAAAATGCATTTTCCAACATTTCTTTATGTGGGGTTTGAAAGGCTGAACTAGCAATTTGATCACCAACAGACATCATAGGTAAACCTCAAACTACTCAGAGCATCCATCCTTCCATTATTTTATACAATTATGAAACTACTTCGAAGATTCTCTCCAAATTGAGGAAAAACTCATACATATCTGCACACATACAGGAATTTTTTTATGAAATAGCTTCTCATCAGACACCAACTTTCCTTTTTTCATAGATCACACATTTTCTCAAAAATTTGTGGAATATTTTTTCAATTAAACTTTTGTTGAGATGTGGATTCTCAGCTTCTGAGTGGCTTATTTGGGGGCTGAATTCCACAGGTGTGACCTAATATCTCCTTGGAGGGCAAGAATTGAGCTGTCTCCAGGTTGGAACCTGAAGACTGATTGCACTTAGGATGGGTTGAGGTGGTTCATTTTGTCTCATATGAAGATTTTGGAACAAGTTGGGGTAAAAAAGAATTTGGAAATTGCAGGGTTAGGTATAAGATTTTTTTCTAGCTTTGTCCTAGACCTACAGACTTTGTGATAAAGGCCTCTACAGAATAGGCCCTTTGGGCTTACTACAGGTAGTTGAAAAGGAGGGTATCTACCTCACAGGATTAAGAGAAAATTGTTTGTTTGTTAGTTCATTTAAATTAATAGAGGGACCATTTCTTTTCTATATCGTTTCCCAACCCTATAGCTTGTCAATGAAAACGATGTTCTTGTCAACATTTTTGCTATTATCAGTGAGTTTATCTGAAGTAGACCAGTGAATATACTGCCCACAGTTACATACCTGAGACAGAGAAAACAAAGTTCAAAACTCACAGGCAGCTGCACCACTACTGCACCACATTTCTTCACCTCTACAAACCAACCTACAAAGGATCAAGGGTTTCCTCATAGCCCTCCTTGGAATCTACAACACTTTGTCCAAGTTGCCCAGTTCAAAAAAGCAGCTTTTCTCAGTGAAATTTCTTCAGCCAGAAAATCTCTGACTGGTTCACCCTTCTCAAGCAAAGCCTTCATTTAGAGGATCACCAAGGATCTGTTTTCTTCTGATTTTCTCCCTATAAAATCAGGTCATAGACTCTTCTTTCTGGAATTAATCAGCTCTGGCTCTACCAGAAGTACTTCAGGTAGAACATTTTAATATTGATTATTTTGGATATTTGGGGTTAAGTTACAGTTTGTATATACATTTATGAAAAGTTATGAGAAATCCAGGAGCTATTATTTTATCTGAATGTCTTAAGTTATTATTGATGTTCACATCTGCCCATACTGGGAATAAACAAAAATAGCACCAACAGTAAGCATATTCATGCCTTTCCATATTAATCTGACTTTGTAGGTACTGAGTTATACCTGCTGGACTTTTTGCAATGTGGGAGTGTCCTATCAATGTGATAGCCAGTTGTTACAATGTATTTGGCTTTTCGGCCGTTATAACCATGATTGGTTCTTTTCTGCTTTTCCGTTGTCTAATCAACAGAGAATTGTTAGCAGGTTGTACAATTGCAGAGCAAGGATATTCACGTGGATTTAAATAAATCAAAGAGCCCTCTTTCATAAGTGAATCAAAATCAAGCCTGTTGTAGAGTTTAAAAATGTTTTTGGATTTCTTTGCCCATTTTCTCTAATCTTTCCTACATCCTTCACTCTGACTCTGCCTGACTTGCTCTGTGATCTCAGTCATACTAAAAGATAATATGTTTTTCTCATTCCTTTTGCTTCAGTAATATTTTCCTGGTAAACTGCACTCTTGTCTTTTCCCGCTAGATTATCTCGTTCCTTTCAATGTTTCCTTTCTTTTTCTTGGTTATCTTGGATCGAGGGCCTAACGGATTCTGTAACAGATGCTAAAATAATTGTTGTATCTACGACATAATCTTTCCTTATCAGACATGTTTAGAAATGAAGGGTAGAAGTGGAAAGAATGCACAGTGCATCTATGGACAGCATATTCTGAAGCGTGACAGACACGCCATTGAATCCGCTTGATTCTTCGGCAACACCAAAGACACTGATTGGCACTAAAAAAGGAAGAGGGAGAAGACACATGACAGGTCACCGAGTACAATAGAATATATTACAGAAACTGGGAACAAAAGGCAGGGAATTTCTTAAGTCTAGTCTTCTAATTACATAGGCAACCAGGTGATATGATGTCTTTTATAAAAGAATCATTCTCCATTAAAACACAGGGTGTTTTTTTTTTACTCCTACTACAGCTATTGGGTGTCTGGAAAATTCACTTCTCTGGTGGTTGTAATCATCTCTGCATCTCTTATCTAAGCGTTAGGTGCTTTTCCGTTTGCCAGTCTTGTCCTATAGCTTTATATGGCTGTTTTCGAGCCTGATGTCTAATAAATACATTTACAGACATCAGCAATATCCCCTTTCAGCTTTTTGCTTGGCCAGACAAAAGCAGCAAAGTATTTCACTCTCCTCCCTGAATGGTGGCTCTCCAGTCTGCCAGCTGTTGCAGTTGCACCTCTCTGCACTTAGTCCGGTTTTAGCATATTTTCTTGACTCCAAGTGACAAAGACTGTGCACAGAATTTCAGATAAGGACATACCCTCAGGCTTGTGGATGGCATGAATATTTGTATTTTATTATAGAAAAATATAATACTATAATTTATGTGTGTGCATAAAATATTAGGGTACATGTACTTTATGTAATGAAAAAACCTTTTTGTAACGACTTTGTTTCCTAGCTTAATGGAAACTATAGATTTTATACTTCTTCTCTTTATGCCTAGATCTTAAAAAAAATATTGATCCCAAGACTGATTTTTGAGGATTCCTTCTAGTAAACTTCCTGCAGTTTGATGCTGCTTCTTTCGATACCACCTGTTGACGTCTTTCCATTAGACAATCTCTTATCCACTTTACAACTCTTCTCCTAATCCCCTGTTTCCTATGTGATATTGTATCATATGCAGCACAGATATAGATAAGATGTATCACAAGTCCTTTGTCTAGAAAATCAGTTATCTTATTAAAGAGAGATAACAAATTCACTTGGCACGATCTATCTTTAGTAAATCCTTTTTGTATGTTATCCCATTTTCCATTTTCGTCCCTATCTTCAATTATTTTTTACTTTAAGATTTCTTCTAAAGCAACTGAGGTCAAACTAATGGGTTTGTAGCTGCGTAGGTCTCCCTTTTGGAAACGGATAATACATTTGCTACTCTCCAGTCATCTAGTATCATGTCTAAGCTGCTTCCTACCAGGTTTGGGATTTCATGTTCCCTTTCTTGTCAGAATTGTGGAATGGAGTTTGTTTGATATCTGGCCTGGGTGCACTGTGCTTCTAGCTTTTCTTCCAGTTTGATAATTTCTATCTTCATGACTTCTTTCCCATTACTTATCCTGTTTCCTCTCTGGTCAACATTACTGAAAACATATACAAAGTAATCACTTAGTTTTTAACTGTATATAGATTTCTTTGTTTCCATTGACTTGCCCTTGTATTGAAGTTCCATGGTTTATTTGGACTCATTTTACCTGCACGAAGATTGCTTTGCTGTTTGTTTCAGTATCCTTCCAAATGGTAGTTCAGTCTGACTATTGACAATTTTTTTCTTTACCTTGTATTTTGACCTCTAAAACACATCTGTGTCTATTGGTATGTGGGTTTTTTTTCCTCCTGTGCCCTGCATATCTCTAATAATCTTCTTGAAGGAGTTCTCCCTTTGCATGGAATAGCTTGACCACTTTCCCACACATTCTCTCTCCTCCATCAGCTACACATTCCACATAGCTATAGTACCTTTGACCTAAAGTAAATCCAAAGCTCTTCCATATTCAAGGTCTTGAATAGATGAATCTATTTAATTTCACTAACAAGACCTTTTAGGTTATCAAAATTTGCCCTTTGAGCTATAAAGCCTATTTTTACTGGCTGTTCCATGTTATTTAAATGACTTTAACTCACAATCAGTTTTTGAACCAGTTTTCTTATAGTATCTGTATTACTTATTAGAACAAAAACACTAATAGTTTCTTCTCTTACGGGCTGCTGACTTGGTAAGCATATGCATTCATTTGGCCCAAATGTATTCTGTTTGATGCATGCCATCCTTTCTTATATCTTTTTAATCTATCAGATTGTTAGAAGGTAGTTACACAATGTTACTTATGCTTTCTTCACAGCTTTCCTGGGTAGTTTACACACTTCAATATCATGGTCCCAATTTATGTTTTTACCTTGTTGCTCCTGATAATCCACTGGTATTTCCTCAACCATAGTTCAGCTTTCATTGACCAGATTTACTTCTTGTTGTGTACAGTAGGAAAGCAAGAAGATGACATGAGCCTCTGCCAAGGTTTCTTTGTATTTCTTAAGGTTCTCCTTTTAACAATGTGAATCTCAGTCCCAGATGCCATTCCCATGAGTCTTCACTTTTTAAGCGTTTTCCCCCTACCTAAAATGAAATGATGTAGTGTAATCATCTTTGATTTATTCCAGTGGGAAATTCATAGCATCATTTTCCCACTGTGAAGAGAATTAAATTTAAGATTCTTCTCTATTCCTAGCAGAATCCTCTTTTCCTTTTCCACCCACATCCCACATCCTCCTTCTTGAGAAATGACCTCGCATCCTGTTCTGTGGAACTGATCTACTGACAATTTAGTTGTTTCTCTTTAATGCAGGCTCCCAGTTCATGTAGACAATATTTTTTTTCCCTTAGTCCGTTTTACTTTCTACTCACAGATCATCCTGTCTTTAGTTCTTCCCTCCTTACAAACTTCTTTACTGTTCTCACTCCTCTTTAGATCCTTGTCTCCTACAATTTTTGCTGGAATTAACTTTTCCACTTTCTTTCTACTTTCTGGTTTGGTTTTGTCTGTTGTACTTTTTCAGCCTCCCAGATGACAAGCATATTCTTTAGCTTTCCTCTGTTTCCCAGACTGTTCCACTTTTTCTTTTCGTTGCAGCCTTCCCTGACTCACCAGTCTCCTCTGAGCTATCTCTTACATGACCTCTCACTCAACAAGTGTCTGTAAATCCCCAGCTGCCCATTCAGTTTGCTTTTTCTTATACCATTTCCTCAAATCCACATCTTCATTCAACATTGCCTCTAGGCACATCTCTAGTAAGGTCTTCTCTTCATGAACTTTAGCAGATGACACTCCAGGCATACATATCTTTCCAGAGAATAACATACATCCCAGGGCTTCTGCATCCAGTTGATATTTTCTCTGCAATTTGTCTTGTACCCTCCACAGCTGTCTCAATTCCTTATATGGTCATTTCCTCTTACCTGTACTTTTAAGGTGAAAATCCCTCTCATTGCTGGCTATTTCTTTCTTTTTCTGGGCTTCCCTGCTGCCAGTGACATACAGGTTGGTGGGACTGAATAGTTAGGCCATTATCAGCTTGGCATACTGCAGGACTGAGGAGTGTATTGCAGGGTGCAGAGTAATAGGAGCAAATTTGGTTCACAGTCCACTGTTTTCAAAGCCATCTATCAACCAGGAGGCTGCTTTCCACAACTATCATATACAGGTTTTCTATTGAGACTAAGCTTCTGAGTGCCCTGCTGGAGTCAAATTCAGCTGTTATTACCTAGTGAGTGGTCACTGGAAAAAGCACAAGCCAGAAAATAAGAAATAAAATTTGGGGTCCAATGTATAAGTAAAAAATGACCAAAGAACAGGTTTGAGGTGTTCTGGAGGGTGCACAGGGATGGATGAGAATTCAGTCAGGTTAAATCTTGTCTGGGTAAATATTCAGATATAGAGAGTCTAGTTGAAGGACCCTCCCCATCTCATGCTAAAATAATCAAACTCCCAAACCTCCAGCAAACTAAGGGCATTTATCAGAGGAAGCACTTTATGGGGCTCAGGCAGATACCAATAACTGTGTCACATAGCATTTATTAGAAAATCCAGATATATTCTCCACTACTTTGTCCAATATATATGTGATCATTTATCTGCAGCAAATTTTACTGTAAATGTGATTATTTCCAAGAAGCAATTTCTCATGACTAGATTAAGTATAGTACTTATCATATATTCTGTTCAGATAGAGGCATCATTCTGGAATCTGTGTTACAAGTAAATGTTGGGAAAACTCCTAGGGCTTTACCACACAAATATGGATCAGGAAAAGGAGCACAACAAACTCGTGTTGGACTTAGCTTTATCTGCAAATGAGCTGGAGACAGAATTTAGCCTTGGTTGTCTTTGCAGGTGGTTTGATTCTGTTGATCTCTGAACAAGCAGTATTTTACAGTAAGATATACCTATAAGACAAAATTCAACTGTTTTAACTGCTAATATAGGACATTCCATCCCACCAAATACTAATTCTCAAAGAATTTTAATTGCATCCATTCCTATTTTCAGATGGTGATGAAAGGACATGTGACAAGTCATTCTACTTGTTTTTCATGACTTTTGGTCTAATTTCTGAACAGAATTAATACATGTAGAGGTTCACAAAATTCTACACTATCATGTAAAAACAACTTATTTGAAGTATTCTAAACAAAAGAAAGAAAGTTTAGTTCAGGTTCCTCCTGGATTAGATGCAGGTTCAAGAGGGTTGAACATATTCTCATATTTCTCTAATCAGTTTAAGTACTGCATTTAAATCAAATCAGGGATGTGCAACAGGTAATGTTTGTGGTATTTATGGTAATAAGGGAGAAATTCTGAAGTGGTTGAATGCAAATTTTTTGTCTCTCTTTTGTCTTGATAGATTTTTAGATAATGTTGAAAATACTGGCTGGAGCATACACCATCATCCTGTTAGTGATCCTCCTGCACAGAAATGCTTTGAATGCTGCCTTCCCTTCACTATTTTAAAGACACCTGCACACTCACAATTAATAAGTCCGTCAAGGCATGCTTGGAAATATCCCACCTCCATTTGTACAAGTTATTCTGTTCAAAATATTTCTGTGTTTAGAATAATTTAGCTGGGTTTTTCAGGTTTACAATCATTTGAGGCTGGCAGTATAGAACCCTGGCTGCATGACAGACTGACTTATTAAGTGTTTATAGAAATCTGATCAAATGGACCATCAGAAGCTGGGAGGATCAGAGGGAGAAGGCGGGGGGGGAGGGGGGAGAAATCTGTTTGAAACTCGCCCATAATGACAGCGTTCCTCGTCTTACAGCTGTGACATGAAGAGGGAGCTGTAACTCTTCCGAGAGCGGCTCTGCCTCCAGCAGCGTAACCAGCCCCGCGCCCGGCTCCTCTCGGCTCCTCTCGGCTCCTCGCTCTCCTCCGCTCCCCTCGCTCCTTCACTCACTCACTTTCTCTTCCTTTTTTTTCCTCCCTCCCCCTTCTTTTTTATCCCCGTGCCCCCTTGCCAGTTGATTTAAATGTATCTGTTCAAGTGGAGATAATCCATGCAAATCAGAGGCACTGGCTCCCAGTGCTTGATTCACAAAGAGAACCCAGCTTCAGGAGGTCACTCGTTCACAGCTGCTCCTCCCATTATATTTTCCCTTATTGCAGAACTGCTGCATGTATACAGTGACTGAAAGGACTCAATTTACTGCAACTGCTGCCGGGTTTTACTTACAACTTTCTTTAAAGAGAGACTTACCTTCTATCAGTCTTACTAAGGTAGGAAGTCTGATTCTTCTAAAGACGTGTAATGCCTCCAGTGTTTGCTCATTATCAGATCCCACTATAATGATGCATAATATTGTCAGAATTAGGTCCTAATAGAACTGTGCCAGGTGTCTGATGCTTTTGTTACTTGTGGGTATAGGTGCAACTGTTTAAACGACTGTTTTACTGTTTATTGAGACAGCTATGTATGCTCCCACCTCTCCTTTTTGTGTGCGTTTTTTCTTTTTTTTTTCTTTTTTTCTTTCTTTTTTATAATGGCAGATAGGATCTTAGCACAGCAGCTTTCTCATCTACAAATGTAATCTTCAGTCAAGTTTGTGTTTTCTTTTTAAAATGTTTTCTAATGTCTGTGTAAGTTAATGGAGTGCTCTGTACCCTGCAAAGGAAAACAGTATCAAGAGAGCTTTCTGGCCTGAAACCTTATTAAGGTGCTATCTTTGGAGCAGAACAAACTGTTGAAAGCTTTTAAACAAAAATAAAAAGGTCACCTTTTACTTTGCAGTGTTGTAAACAAGGAAACTCCAGGCCTCACTGCAAATGGGCCTGTCATAAATTTAGACCACAAGATAAACATATAGTTAATAGAATTGCTAGCAGAAGTGGTGAAATGGAACCCTCACACTTCTCTGTTAATATCTATTGTTTAGAAAGGTTGGACAGGCAGTGCTTGCTTTGTAAACAAAGTGCAACTCGGAAACAACTATTTGGATATGATTCTTAGAAAAGTTCTTAAGGAAAGTCAGGCACTACTTCATTAGTTACATTCTAACTTTGAGCATACATCACATGAAATATTGAACTAATGCATGTGACAGCAGATACTGGTTTTATGAAAGCAGACAGTAAATATTGCATTTATTTATGTGTATTTCTTTTAATTACCTGTCAGAATTTAGGCATGAAAATTATTAACTATAAAAACTTTGGATGTGTTAAATCGCAAGTAATGGATTTAAGAGCAATATAGTATAAAAAATAGTGTTATTTTGACTTACACTTGTTCCACAGTAAAGTTCATGTCTTGCATAGCTGGAGTTAAGAAATGACAATGATTAGATTTGGAGCCACCCTGTTTTGGATAGAATTAGTATCTAACACACCCAAGCTAATCAAGTAACAGTTATGTGAAGCTTTAGACAGATTAAAATGAAATTTTAGTTGACCAGACAAGACAGAGGCGCGTAGATATTCCCAAACATATACTTTTTAATTTCTTCTAGAACACTTGAGGCCTATGTTTTCCAGTTTACCTTTCTGGATTGGGTATTTTTAGTTAGCATGCTTCAGGAAAGAGTACTTGTTCACTATATCAAGTATTTCACTACCTAAAATGTGCATCTTTTCTCTTTGATATACAGCCTGCTTTCTGAAAAAAATACATTCTGTTTTTGGAGTACGGTACAAACCTACAAAGCCTTGTCATTGCTAGCATAAAGAAGACATCTACACAAGTATTACTGTGCAGAGGGCAATCCTTTCTCTGGTATTTGTTAGGTTACTGTACATAGAATTTAGCAGATAAATATCTTTTGCTTCGTGGCATTTTGGAGATCCTATTGGTATGCAGGTTACCCTGTGAGGATGGCAACTGAAAAAAGAAATATGTTTTATAGCAGTGTGTAATAAAAGCCCTTCACAATGATGTAAGTGGAGTCTGACCTTTCTTTCTTATCCTGTAATTAGAATTTTTATTAACTCTTTCAAGTGCAGAGTTTTTTGAGCAAATTAATGTTACTTAGGGAGAACAAGAATGTATTTTTGATCTATGACTTTTAAAAGCAAAATTTTAGAATCCTTTTTAGACAGGGAAAAAGAAATATATTCTTCCCAACAACTTGTTCCACACAAAGCAATTTTGGTTTATAGAAAAGAAAGATTTGATACAGGCATCCTACCACCCCCTAGAAAGGAAGAGGGGCGGGGGGGAAAAAAAGGCATTTCTGAAAAAGACTTCTTTCATTTTGTGAAAGAGGAGGAGAATGGATTTTAGAGAAGAGAGCTGAACTTAAGGAAAGACATTAAGGATCTTTTGTCTGACTGAATCTCTGGCCAGGATGAAGTTGGGAAGTAAAGGTGATCCCTGTGGAGTTTAGCAATATACAGAGATGAGATTAGATGACTCACCGCTGGAGATATGAAAAAGGGAGAAAAAGGCCTTTCTGAGGAAGATTTTTTTTGTAAGTGGATTAAAATATTGTTGTAGCAGACTGTTATTTCCTGCTTCCTTTCCGCCTTTTATCCAATGACCAATGTCTTACAGGGACAAAAGTGCTCCTTAGTGAGTCATCAGCAGCATTTCATACAGTTACTTCCAAATTATGTACTCAATTCTCCTTGTAGGTTCACCAGGTTTACCTGAAATAACTCAGTTTAATTCCTTGATACACTGAAATAAATGAGAAGAAATCAGGCACTTATATTATTGAGGCCTCAATGTATTTTCAGTAAATTCTCAAAGGAGTGAACCTTTGTGTTTCGTTTCAGGCTACTTTATACTGTATCATTTTCTAAACAAGATTGTCAGTGTCCTTCTATGGCCAGTTTCTTTTTTCTGTTGGTGTGATTTCTTCCTCTGCCTCTGCAAACTTGCCATTGCTATAGTAACTCAGTCAAACACCTCTTCAAGATAAGTTACCTGATATCCTGCTGTAGTGTGCCTTGCAGCAGAATATATAGGATGCAGTAAAACTTGTAGCTGTATATAATGCAGGGCTCTTGCTCCCATCAGGCTCTTTGCTGGTGGCTTTACAGAAGACACTTAAAAAGATAAATTATCATCTTAAAAAGATGCTATAGAGATAGTTAATAAGTTCCATCCAACACTTAAAGGCCTTAGTTGTTTTCAGCTCTGAGCAGGAACATTTGCTGAACTATACTTTAAAAATATTCTAGAGAAGGAAGAAAATTTGAGAATCCTAAAAAGTGGTAGAACCTTTGAGGAAATGTACAGCTATAAATAGGAAATCTTGTTGTCAACAAAGTCCTTGATCAACAATTTGTCATTAGTGTTTTCTGTAATTGCATAGAAAGAAGTTCTCGTCAAATTACATACACAATTATATCATATTCTTCTTTTTTATTATTGCCTTGTACTGTAAAGTAGATTATTAAAATTTAATGTTGCAGAGTACAGACCTTGCATTTCTTTTGCAGATAGAGTTCCTATACCTCTAGGGGTTAAAAGCTGAATCAGATCCTTAACTTGCCTACTGACAGCCTTTGAAGTTGCTCCTTATTTATTTATTTATTTATTTTGGTCTAAAGGTTTAGATTGACATCCTTTTATATGTTTGGAATTCTTCAGCAGATGTAAAATGCTTGGTAATGACTGAAATTAACCTGAGGCTTTATATACCCATCTTCCCCGGGAACTGCACTGAAGCTTTAGTAACAGTTGAGGGTTTTATGCAAACAGCTATTCTCATGAGAACATTTCATTTTTCTGTCCTATCATACTGTCTTTATAATTTCTAGAGGTGTTTTAAGTCTAGTTGGACCCTTTTGCTTTCCTCTTTCCCCAATAACTCTTCTGAGCAGTCTACAAGAAAATTTTCACAGATGAAATACACCAAAAGAGGGGCAGATAAAAAGAAAAGAAGTGGAGTGGAAATGAATCTTTAAATGGCAAGTCTGTGAAACATTGAACATGGTTATCTGACGTTATGTCAGAGAGTGTTATCTCTTGAGGAGAAATGAGCAAGAACAGTCTGCACAGGAAAAGTAGTTGTTGCTTTACTTCTGTCTGTTTATTTGGGATAGCTTGAACTGTCTCCCACTTTTGTATTTCTCTCAGTGTGAAAAGATTAACTATTAGAAAAATCAGCCAGTAGGCATCTGACTCAAAAGCAATACTCATTTGACCTTTGGACACAAAATATCTAATGCAAACAAAAATCTAAGCAACCGCAAACATCACTGAGTACAAGAAATATGCAGAATGTGGGTCAGTAGAAATGCAACACTTTTAGAAACAGAAACAAAAAAATTCTCCAAAATCACTTGGTTAACAATTATTAACATTTATTTATTCATTTCACATCAAATGCTGAGGTTTTGTCCAGTGTACCTGAGGCAAAAGATCTGAGGCAAAATTCTGCATTAACAACTGCGACTGAAATGTTAGGGAGAGGAAAAAAGGGAAAAAGGAGGGTAAGAGATGCTTAACCGATACATACGTACTTCTCAAAGGTTATGTTTTATTAGAGACAAAGAGTATATGGGAATTAAGATGTATTTCAAGTCTGTGTGATGTTACCACTTATTTATTTAAAGGTTACATTTGCCATGTAAGGGAATTCATCCCTCTTACTGTTTTAATTTTTCCACTCTGGTGGGAGGGAGGGTGTAACCTTAGGGGGACTCTTATGTGAAAATGCATGAATGTGAATGGGTAAAAATTAATCCCTTAGTAACTAGCCACTATTTCTTACTTCTCTTTCTACGAAGTTATGAAGGATGAAGGCAGAAGAGAAAAATTGCATCCCATGTGAAACAAAGGACTGAAAGTGGGATGCAGGTTCTATCTCTGGAGAAATAAAGCTGGTCACAACAGCCCATTGGAGCCAGGACTTCGATATCTGACTTGCCCCTGCAGAATAGTCTGTGACTAGAAACTGCACTCTGAGGAAGAGGATTAAATACTTGTTAAAGTCAAGTAACAGCCTCCATGCAATTTCTGTTACCTAGTGTTTGCACTAGCTGTGTTAGATGATTTCATGGAACAGTAATAGTATAATGCTAATTGACAACCTATAATTTAATAAAGGAAATAAATTCCAGAGTTTGCTCCAGCAAACCTGGGGTATGTAATTCCCGTCAGCTAAACAACTGAGGCAAGAATGGTTTACTTGGAGGATATAGTGGAGGTATACTAAGTTTTTCTTACCAAAACTTCATTGTCCACATTGGGTCCAAACTTAATCACCATAGAAACTGCCATCTGAGTGAGCAGGCAGCTCAGAAGGGAGGATCCACAGGCACTTCATGTGTCAGTGACCTTGTTCCACATTTCCTCCAGGTCACAGAACTGCTCTGCACTAAACCTTTCCATAGTTTCAGTAGCTTCTGCACTTCCTGGCCAGTGAGTTACATGTAACCTGGTGTCTCTTTTTTCAGGGGAGGGAGGGAAGGTCCACAGAGAGATTCCTGAAAGTTAAAGAAGATAAATGTTGAGCTTGCCAGAAAATTATGCAGGTGAGGCTTGATATCATTATTCTCCCAAAGTCCACTACCAGCCTCAAAAATATGTCTATAAACAGTGAGATCAGAAGTGTTTCACAAATCTGTCATGTGGCTAGTTTTTCTGTGGAGCAGGCAGGACAGACAGACAGGCACAGAAGAATATTGAGGTAATATGATAGACAGCCAAGCGCATTATAAAAGGCTGCTTAAAATTACAAAACGTGGTTTACAGTCAGAACATTTGGTTTTGATTTATTTAGAAATTACATTAATAGATTGTGAAAAACTAAATACAGCATGGCATTTCTGGGGATCTTCCCCATCTTGTTTGGCATGTATCTTTTCTCTAACTTTCCAGTCTCTATCTCTGGCTTCCCTCTATCCCCATCCTGGTTTTGGCAGGGATAGAGTTAATTTTCTTCCTAGTAGCTGGTATAGTGCTGTGTTTTGGATTTAGAATGAGAAAAATGTTAATAACACACTGATGTTTATGTTGTTGCTAAGTAGTCAAGGACTTTTCAGTTTCTCATACTGGCCTGCCAATGAGATGTCTGGGAGTGCACAAAATATTCAGAGGGGACACAGTCAGGACAGCTGACCTCAACTGACCAAAGGGGTATTCCATAACATACGACGTCATGCTCAGCATATAAAGCTGGGGAAGAAGAAAGAAGGGGGGATGTTCAGAGTTGTGGAGTTTGTCTTCCCAAGTAACCATTACGTGTGATGGAGCCCGACTTTGCTGGAGATGGCTGAACACCTGCCTGCCCATGGGAAGTGGTGAATGAATCCCTCGTTTTACTTTGTTTGTGCAGGCAGCTTTTGCTTTACCTATTCAACTGTCTTTATGTCATCCCATGAGTTTTCTCACTTTTACCCTTCCAGTTCTCTCCCCCATCCCACTTGCGGGGAGTGAGTGAGTGGCTGTGTGGTGCTTAGTTGCTGGCTTGGGTTAAACTATGATACCCCCCCAAAAAAAAATCCACAAGAAATGTAACATAAAACCTGTTTAATTTCCTACAAAAGATTATACTAAGTTTGCTTTTAATGTAATGATGTCAGTGGTGGATGATAACATGTATTAGGTAGTGCAAACTGCTGATTATCTGTCAGGATAAATCTGTTTATTTCAGAAATAGCAATCTGACAACCCCCTGTTGTTAATCATGAAAGTACATGCTAATGCCAGGTACTATTTGCTTGGAGTCTCTCAGAGGAATGCGTTTGTTAGATTTTTGCTTTGACAATCTTTACACCGAGATTTGCAAATTTTCTGTATTTTCTTTTTCAAATATATATTTTTTAGGAGAGAGGCTAGAGCAAAGCCACTGATCTACAACTTAGGTTCACAGCAATTCAGAGGAAAGAATGCTTGTGAAAAGAGACAGTGGATTATAGGATTACACAGTGGTTCAGACTGTGCCCATTGCTGGGTTCATCTTTAGTAATTTCAGTGCAGACCCATTAGTGATGATCAGAAAAAAAGCAAAAGGAAAGTTAGGGCATTCTTTTTCCTCAGGAGTCACTCCTCTTATTTTTGTTTATTTTTTAGCATTTGCAGTAGTTCCTAATTATACTCTGAATTAAAAAGCCCACCTCCGGATTATGCTCATACCATTCCTCTTTAATGAGATAAATGGTATTTTGAGTGAAACATAAATGAAATACTGAGGTACAGTTTGGTAAATCTTGGGTGAAGAGGTATTTTATCTGACTTTATTGCATTTTGATCATTTCATGAATGCTTTAAAATGCTGAATAGCATAATAAAAATTGATATTTATATTGACATTTCAGGGTTCTAAATAGAAGCTGAGAAAATCTAAACAGACTTCAGTATCTCCGCAGCTGTTCCTCCAAACCCATCTGAGTTCTGGCTAATTCACTTTTTCTCCCCACATACCCTCAATTGGCCCTAATATAAACATCTCTCTCTAAAGCAATTTCTCCCTGGAAGATTATGCACATCTTCATCTTAATTCAGAATTTACATGTGTACTTTGCATATTTTTGCATCAGTATGTGTGTTTTAAATTAGATAAAGGTCACTGTCATTCATAATCAAGAAGAAGGTGTATAAAAGGTCAGGATTCAATAAAAAAACCTGATTAGATGTAGAGGTTTGTTCATATGATTCAGTATATCATTGGATAAGTGGAAATCATGAGTCAACAAATTAACCTTGGTATAATGGGTTACTTGCTTCATTAGGATCAGAAATGAGATTCACTTTTTTTTTTTCCAATGTACTCCTTGTTTGTCTCTATAATAAGAAGAAATACCGAGGTGTTGATAGTTACACAACTGAGTATTTTTATAATTTAATTTGGCTTAAAATACCACACAAATGACAATTCTTGTGTTGAAAAAGGAACTGAAGCACCAAATACATTTGCCATGAATATAAATATCGATGAAATTGAAATTATCCACTGTAAAAATAGGTAAGTTAATTTTAAATAATGGCCTGTATGTTTCACGTGGGCTTTGGATTAAGCATATAAAAGAACCTGTGATGAGTCAGGCTTTCAAGGTCTAGTGTCAGGAGGAGATCCAGATGCAAGTGTGAGTGAACTAAGAGCAAGGATAAACCTGCACTCCACATATTGGTTCTGTCACAAACTTCCCTCATGTTCTTGGGTAAACCACTTACATTGACTGTGCTTACACTTCCATCTGCAAAAAATGAAAACCAGTTCCAGTGTTTATATTGCAGGAATATTTCTGTTTCTGCAGACATAGATTTACCAGGTGGGTTAAGGAGATTTTAGGATACCTGCCACTGCCCTGTTCAGTAACCCGTATTTCTGGTCAGTTACTGCAGCCTAAATGGCAGGGCTGTGGATCTTTGCACTTGAAAACATCTGAGGATTCTTCAGTAATATTCTCCAGGACAGATGAGAAATATCAGAAATGGAATGGGTCCATATTTACAAAATAATCTGATTTAGGAAAGACAGCATTATTTATACAAAATTATAATACCATATTCTCAACTTCGAACTGTACAATTGGTGCAGTTTTTATGGTTTCACCATAAGCTTTTCAAAAGAGTGGGTTTTATGTCAGAGTATTTTCTGGGTTTGGGTGTTGGTTTTGGGGTGGGCTTTTTCTTTTGGCTGGAAAGTCTTTCAACTATTTCAGCCTGTACCATAGCAGGAAAGCCTGTAAGAAAAGCAACAATTAAAATAGTTCTACATGTCAATGTTTCAGACACTGTGTATTTCTTTAAGCTTTCTTCAGGTCTGTGTAGAATAAATATGAAGTTAATAGTTGTTTACTTTTTTTCCCTTGGGCAGCATTCTGTACCTGTTAAATCCAAAGTATGAAAGAAACTTAAACATGCTTGTTACTACTATAAACTTACACCCAATGGTCTTCAGATAACATGTGGGTAATCTCTCTTCTGTAGAGATCTGGGGTTGTTCATAATTAAAGTTGCAAGCATCACAATTTCAGCTGACTGTTTTCTGATGTTCATATCCCTCATTCTCACAAATGTAATGGAAAGAAAATACACTTAACAATGGTAAACTTCCCTTATTTTTGATATTGTTTGTATTTTATGCAGTTTTAGTACAGCAATAACATTAGCCCATTATTTCAATCCTTCAAGGTCAGTTGGGTATGAGCAGGACTTTCAGATGGGGCTTTAGCAAGCGAGATTGTAGTGTCTGTTCATGATCATTAAAAGGATCAAAAAACTTGTTGTAATAATTGGGCTTAGATTACTGTAATTCGCAGCTTCTACCTCTTCTCGGTTTCACAGCTTTATAGGCCCAAGTTGTGTGACTAGTGCTTCCCTTACTGAGTTACCCTGTAGGCAAACTCCTGACGATGCTGGCCTTGGAAGAACCAAGTTACAGAACCAGTATGGGAGTGCACAGAGGATGCACCTTTGTGAAGGTGCACATAAACCAGGAGTGCGCACTGGAAGAAAATCTCCTTAGCCTCCCAAAACACTGAGCTTTTGCCCACATGCAAAAATAGCCTCATTCCTTCTGGATATCACTAAACTGGAGGATATGTTGCAGGAGTGCCCTGATGGGATTTGGCCAGTTGTGGGCATTCAGACGACAGGACCAAGTTAGAACTAGCATGAATTAAAATACCATGAAATATGCATGACATGTATGTTGAGTTCTCAGTGTCTGATGATTCACACTACAAACTGACTTCTACTGAGTGGCAGTACTTACTAAGTTAGACACCTTCTAAGGTGTATCAGTTTTACGGAATCATACTGTGTCCAAGTCATCACTTCTCGGGTTTTGCTGCAGACATGACATAAAAGTTGTTCCAGTCAGTTTTGTGAGGGCTTTCTCTGTAACATTGTAGGAGGTAACATACAAGTAAGTGAGAGGAGGAGTTTTTGTAAAATGACCAGACTTCTTCAGAGTCCTCTCCCTGAAAGAGTGTTGTAGCAGCTACTTTTGCAATTAGGCTGCTCTGGTAGGAAGGGACTTTTTTCTTGTTCTTGCAGTATCTTGTACAAATCTTCGGACTATGATAGCATGCAATAGTCCTGCCCATACTAAGCTACTTTAGCTGTGTAGATCTATCATAGCATGATTCATTTAGCCCATAGCGTCTGTGACGGAATCTCTGCAAAGAAAAGGTGTTGGAAATCAAGAGTCTCCTAGTTCTGACACTGGTTTGTAAGATACCTTTGGAAAAGTCACCTAGGTAAATTTTTCTACAGTTAAATTTATGAATTTAAATTTCATGTTTAAGCATCTAAATTAGTGGTCTGATTTTAATGTGTGCTGACACTCACATTTTCAATCAACTTCAAAGGGACTTGTGAGTGCTCAGAAGTCTAAACCTATGAAAATCAAGCCAGTTAGACACTCAAACTTGAAAGGTTTCTCCCATACCATTATTGTTATTTGCATTACTTTAGTAGCTTGAAACCCCAGCTATAGAACTAAAGTGCTTGGCGCTGTATTTTTTTTCTTTCTCATTTCTTTATGTGTAAAACTTGGCACACAAGGATATTGTGATGATTTTTTGGTTAATACTTGTATATAGCTTTGAAAAATAAATGGTATATAAAAACAGAATATAAGTAATCATGGTAGAAAATGGTATTCCTATTATTCATTCCTTTTTGAAATAAGTTCCTTGGATTTTGAACCTATCGTTAAGAACCAGAGCTGATGCTGCATGCAGAATATGTACAATAAAATAAGGTCCAAATTCATAATTTGCTTTTAAAATATATGCTATACCTGTAGTAGTTTGAACAGTAAAGAGAAATTACATTCATCTACTGTGTTTAATTTGAACAGAAATCCAGAACATTGAACAACTCTTACATAATCCTCAGAAAAATTAAGTAGGATGATGAACCACAAAGCTTTCCTTAGAAAATGTTGTCTTATCCATACCTCTTTATTTTAGTTACGCTGATCTCTTACTAGCAAACAGTAGACTCTTTGTAACTGGAACCTACGTAAAGCTTGCTTTTTTCCCCTGTGGATTCAATAACTAAGCTGCTTGGAACAGCTTTGATGTAACCATCTTCTTTCATAGAATGCAGTTCCAGCAGTGCTGATAAATTCCACAAAATGGTGTCAATCTAACCAATGTTTCTTTTGGAAACAAAACCATGAGGGAAACTGGTAATGTATTGATGTTTTCAGAACAAACCTTTATATAGAAATCATTTTTGTTTACATGGTTTTGATACCACAAGCTCATACAACACAAAATCAAAATGAAACATTTTCATTTTGTCAAAATGTTTTGCTTAAAAAAATGTTTTCCACTCACAACCAATTAAAAAGATCATTTTTAGTTTAGAAATTTTAAAATGTTGAACTGTTCTATGAGTCAGAGTTTCCAACCTTTGAAAAGCTAATGAATTCCCATTGACTTCAGTAACACAGCACAATTACTACATCTGAGGAAATGCAATAATGATTTCCTTGAGTTTTTGTATTCCTAAATTCAATATGCATATGTGTAATCCATCAGATCCCTAGTCTTAGATTAAAGAAATATGTAGGCTTTTCTCAAGAAAAAGACAACTTTTTTTTAATATCAGAGATTTTACTGTTGTTTGGTGGTATGGCCCACGGCTGTGACACCTTGACATAGGCACTTCCAGGTGCTATCAAATCGGGAAATCAGGAGTGCAATTTTAATATATGTAAAAGTGCAAGTTGGCTTGGGGTTTTGTTTTTTGGGTTTTGTTTTGTTTTGGTGGGGTTTTCTGGTTTCGTTTTGGTGTTGTTGTGGTGTTGGGTTTTTTTGGTGTTTTTTTTTTTTTTTAATGAGACAGGTTGTTTAAAACCAGGCACTAACTGATTAATACGTTTGTTCATGCAGACCTTCGTTCAGGCATCGGGAATAAGTGCTCTGTCTGCTTGATAAATATCCAGGCTAAACACAAATGTTGTTATTTGTCAAATAGTAACTGTTTTAATGGGCAATTCTTCATGATCTTTAACAGCTATAAATTGATCTTCAGAACTCAGATGTCACAGTATAGTCCCAGTATTTCTAAGAATCCAACTTTAAGGAAACTACAGTATAAAAGAAAGAAATGCTTTAATTTACTCCAGGGACAGAGTATATTAAATATAGTAATGAGAATTTTTGCAACAAGCAGCAAGTCAAGGATGATATTTTTCTACAAAGCAGATATAGTAATCAATCTAGACAGCCATTGTATATCTTCCAATACTTAGGATTTTAATAAAAGTAATCATCAGGAATTCTATTTATACTTTCAGACCTTTACATCTTGAACCATTAAAAATAATGATACATGATTTTAATCTGTTTGGTGTAAACTGATTGATTTCTTGCTTGTAAACTGCACACTCTTCAGATAGATCAATTTTCACATTTACCATACCTAATTATTTTCTGTTTCCTTCTTGCTTTAAAAGGCATAGATCATTTGTGGCTCCCTTTTCTTAACTGACAGTTTCTTGACAGCTAATACAAATAACAAAATAAAGCCTGTAGAAAAAAATAAGTTGTATTTTATAAAAGGTTTAGCACAAGTGTTTATGTCTTCTGAGTACAAAGGGCTATGCACGTTTCCTTTATCTTGTAGTCTCAGGTGGTGGTGTTAACAAACCAACATTTTCTGTTTTTCATACATAATGTTCCATGTGATTACAAACCTGAGTTGGATAGCTGAATGAAGTTTGCCCAAAAATGAAAAGAAAGACATATGCTCCTGAGAAAAAGGACCCAGACCCATATCTTCTGTGAGATCTGCGAAATTCACTCTTTTGGAAAATGCATAGAGAGATCAAATGTGATAATAAAGGCTCACAATTCTAGCAGGTTTCCCTAGAAAAGTACTTCAGAAATGTGAGGTGTGAAAGAAAGGCAATCCGTGCCAGATACTGATTAAATTTCAGTCATCTATCCAAAGCAGTCCCTAGTTGCTTGTAAAATGCTCCATGTAATTACAGTAACTACAGTTTTTAAAGCAATTTACACATTAGCCTTTATCTTGGGTCTCTCTTTGTGAGTGCATTTCTTCTTTGAAATCAATATTCTTAAAATACATGTTAATAAGCTATATGAATCTGTAGCCATATAAACTCTTTAAAAATTCCATCTCTAGTATTTTCATCATGGATTCCTCTCGGCTTTTTGAAAAGCTTAACTGTAATCAAGTATCATACTCTGGATGTTTAGCTAACATTGTTCAGTGGCCTCAATAGTAAGTCGCAGCCATACTTAAAACTGTTAAGGAGTCAGGAGTTGATGCAAAATCAAACCAGGATATATTAAAATGCTGCCAGGATAAGATAATATTAAGGGCTAAACTTTGTCCTTTGCTAGTTATGCAGGTGCAAATGTCAAATGTGGCAAATCCTTTCAAAACTTTGTGTGTCCTAATCTTTCAAATCTTCTTTTAGTCATTGGGCATAGAAGATTTTGCTAATGCAGGAGCCACTTAGGTAGTTACAGGATCAATACTGGCCAAATAAAAGGAGTCTGGCTCATTGCTGTGATATTCCAATTTTAAACTAATGTAAGTGTGAATTTTGGAAGGAAACTTAACTGTCTATTTCATTAAAGTTGTACTGGCTAAAAACAGAAGAAATACAAGGAATGAATCAAACTCCTCACAGTGAAACTGTTCCCACCAGAGCTGCACAGTGCGGCTGCAGGTAGCTTTAAACATTTTTTTGTCATTGTTTTATTCTGTTTGTTCAAGGTGCCTTTTGTAACTGCCAAGCACAGTAAAGCTCTTTAGTTATTCTGCATCTCATTGTTACAAAGGCTATTATCCTAACTGGGGCTAATAATATGAAGCACGTTAATGTTTGTGTAGGAAAACTAGGGTCACTAGAGATAATCCAAGGAGTTGTTCCACAACGGATTATCTAGGAGGCTGTTTTCCAAAACTGTCACATATCAGAAAAAGGGCAAAGCACTTGTAACTCTTGTGATTGATCCTCTGTCAAGTCATGATTGCTGTCACCAGCAGGTTACATTCCTTCAACAAAACAGTAGACACTACTGCATTGTAAGGTAAAACAGTTAGGCTTCTAGTGTCATATTCCCTTCCTTATCTCTTTCCATACTTCATTCTCTCACATTAAAAGAGATAAATTTTCAACTGAAAAGATGACATGTGCAAGATCCTTGTGTAGCACATATAACTATACCTTAAAGTTAGCGCCCTGTACATGCTGCCATTAGGTTTATTGTTTTTACCTGCTATGTCTGGCTAAGGACCTGGTTCCACACACGCTAGCTAGTATGTGGAGAAGCAGAACTATGTGTGACACCGAATACTGTATTTGGGCCTGAGGAGTTTTCATAATTGGGCTTATAGGCCCTGAAATCCCAAGGCTAAAGCACCTAATTTACTTGAGCTGTGAGGGTATGGAATGATTCATCTGTTAAAGGTTAAATACAGGTTTTCGTGCCCTGTTGGACAAAACTGTACTTTTAAGATTCTCATGAAATAACACGTGCTTTTCAATCTGATTTTGAAATTAAATGCTTGTAAATGGCTCCATCCAAACACTCTGAATCCTCTCTTGTACCATTAAAGACTATTAGTTTGTTAGGCTGTGGTCAAGGATGTACAGGGCTCTTCATCATCTATCTAGAGCACTCTGTGTTTTTCTTATTCCCTGTTATCTTTCAGTCTTTGAAGGTGTTCAGTGGATAGACCCATAGTTCTCAGATATTTCTATGCACTTTTCTAAAGAATGTCAGATTTTGTTGAATTTTCCAGTGAATCCCGGCATTTGAATTTTATTTATTTATTTAATTTATTGTACTTAAATGCCTGTTTTTTTCCAACGCATTTACTTCCAAAGGTATCTGTCAGTAAATCTGGTAAATTTCCTGCTTTCATATCCATATATTAAGGTACAAGTAAGATTTGAATTAAACATTTACTTGTTGTTTTTAAATTAACAGTTTTTCCATTATTAACTCTTATTTAAAATGGTTGCCGGTTGACTGTTGATTTTTGCAAACAACTCTCCATTGAGTGCCAGCCTTTACAAAATCACCTCAAGTAGCCTCATCAAGCTAGATTTTAGCTTGCTTTGCATAAAACGTAGTGCTCTCTCGGCAAGCGATGGAAAATGGCATTTCCCCCAGTGGTCTGTCGCCTTCCTCTGCCAAAAGTTGCCATCCTCTCATCTCTGCTTGTGGAGGAGTTTGTGTACACATTCCTTTGCATTGCAGGCAAAATGGGCTGGGAAAGCTTAATGGACTGTTGAAGGTGAGTATGAGGTAACCCAGCTCATTTTGTCTGAAATGGATGGAAAAGCACTCACGTGACCTCCTTCCTCTGTCAGAGCTCTAGGGTAGTAGCCTCCTGTGATGGAAAACAGCACCAACCAATTAATTGAGATCTTGAAGAAGACTTTTGTCTGTGTCCTGAAAAGCAGGTTCATAAGTCACATTACCTTTTCTCCAGCCTTTACAGAAAGACTTATATCAACTGTAAATGAGGAGCTGACTTTTAAGGGAAGCTAAGCAACCAGCAATGAATTACAAGCAGCCAACACAGCTGTTTTTCTAAGCTATGGCCATAGCCTCCATTGGTCATTTCAATTACTGAGTGTCCAGGGGCAAAATGTCCAGGCCAAATTTAGCAAAGTCTGTAACAGCAGTAGTAAAATTCTGTCTCTGGCAAATTCTCTCTTCTCTAGACAGTGGTTCATTTTTAAAAATTACTGCCTAGGTGGTTAAGACTTTTATTTTCTTTAGTGAAGAGATTTCTGGAGGTGAAAGGCCCTTTCAAATAGTCATATTCTGACTCCCAGTTTTTAAACCATCTTTCTCCTTACAAATAACATGCAGAAAGCTGGAGAACCTAAAATGTCCACATAAATATTCCAAAATAATCTCAAGTTCTCCATACTCATGAATGCAGTTGATGCTTCCATTACTTCATACATTCGTAAGGCAACTGATTCATCTCTGCTACTCTTTTGCCCTCTAATATAATGTTTGAATCAGGAATTGTTAAAGTTCTCATTAGGTTTGTTGTGGGGTTTCATAATGAATTCTTTTTTGCAAGCTGAAGAGTCTTTTGATTTTTGCATATTCATAGAATAACTATGTCATAAACAAAGTCTAAATCTGGTACTACTCTCTTGCTAAGCCATGCTAAGACTGTGTTGTATCTTTCTACACTTTACCTCATAAAGAAAACAATGTCAATGCCAAGTATGGAAGGTGAAGAAGGTTGCTATTTAAAGAATAATTTTCTGGCACATGCAGTACCATCGGAGGGACATCATAAACAAAAAGAAGGTACATTGTTTTTCTTCCATGGTGCAAAATTCTGCCTTGGTCTACACCAACAGAAAGGACAATGCACTTCTCTACGCAAGATCATTCAGTACAATCCAGCTGCTCAGTCAGAATGCATCTCTTCCTATATTTACATATACAGAGATAAGTAAAAAATACACATATTTTCAGAGTCCTTTTTTAACCCACACTCTCCCTCTAACACAAATTCCTACATGAATCAATGAGATTTATCCTGTCAACGTGAAAAGCAAAGCATATATTGATAGATAATGTACAGGAATACACTGGTCAAGCAACAGATTCCAGCTTAACTGATATGTTTCATTCAGTGGCAAGTATATTTGCTTAGTGCAGAAAAAAAAAAAAAAAATCTGTATCTCCTAATGATGTGGAACTGAATTCTTTATCTCCCCTGCTGCTAGCTTGCTTTTAAGGCAGAACTGCAGATATCTATCACAAGTAAATAGGTATTTTGTAAATTCTACTTAACTTAGCTACCTTTAAGAAAAGTTCCAAACCACATATTGTATAACCATTGCCAGAGATTTTATCTAGCTTGGCTGGAAAAACAACTTAATGCCACATTCTTCTTGCCAATCAGCACAACAGAATTTTGGTTTTTATCTACTCTCAGCTAGCAGGCCAGCATTACAGGCAGAATTTTGACTTCCAGTTGCTGTTTTCTTTCATACTGTGGGCTTGTTTAAGGCACTCACAGAAATGTCAACAATAATACATAAAATCATTGTCATGTGAAATAACCGATTAGCTGATCAGTTTCCTATTCTATTTCTTTAATACATTTTTCCAAGAATAATGATTATATTTATAGAAATATAATAATTTTCCATGCTAAAGTAAAATGGTATTTGACATTAACAAAAGGTCAGGTGTCATACTGTAAACCACAATGAGTATTGCTTTTAAAGATTATTGAATTAAGAGGTACATATATTTGACAAAGTATAGAATTCAAATAACTGCCATAGTAGCAGTGCCCTTTTACATGCAATGGATTTATTGACATTTGCTAAACGTAAAAATGCAAAACAGTTTGCACTTAATAGACACTATCAATTTCAAAAATAAAAATGTCTCACTGAAGAACATGTCTATTTTCAACGATTCCTTCTGATTTTGCATGTACACGTTTGGACACTCAAATATCTGTTTGTACGTCCCACTGTGATTGTCCTTCAAGGTGACAAATATATGTTCACTTTTTGAAGGCACTTTCGCATTCTGCATCCTTATGCAATAACAAACCATATTTTTTTTTCCTTAAAAAAACAGTGATACTGCCCTGTAAACCTGATCCAAGATGTTCTAGAGTCACAATTTAAAAGGAGTGTGAGGGCAGCATCATAGCACCTTCATGGTATTTGCCCACACCACAGATCTGTCACGGTTCAGTGTGACTGACTGGCCTTAACTGAAGTCCCAGGCCTTCCAAGGGTCAGAATCATTGCTGGAATTATGCCAGAGCTTGTCTGGATGAAACACCAGTACTTTAAGAACTGCCAGTGTGTTTCAAGCTGTGAGGGCAGATTAGCTAAAAAGGAATTTTAGCATTGATAGGTTTGAATAATAATACTTTGCAAACGTAGCACCTTTTATGCGTGCTTGCAGTTAATAATAATAGAAAAGCTACAGAGAAGGAGGCTCCTTCTGTTCCACAAAGCTGTCTCACACTACTTTAAAACTCTTACAAGGGTAAACCATTTATTAACGAAATGAGTTAACTTTCATTTTAAAGGGATATTACACATTCAAATTCGTCTGTATTTTCAAACAACTTTATCAGGTAATTTCAGATGAGTTTCTTACAATAGAAGAGGTCTTGCAGTTTTTGCTGTTCATTGTTGCTGTGGTGGTTTTGTTTGTTTGCTTGTTTGTTTTTTGCTTTGTTTTTGATTTGCAGCATATCTCTCAGTAGTTAGTGACACAGCCTATCAGAAAACTCCGGACTGGTCAGTTCCATGTTCAATGTTTAAGAGAGATTTTCACCTAAAGATCTGCCTGTTAAATAGTTTGCTGTATGTAGAATGTGGATTCAAAGGAAGCTGGCTATCTAACAGCTTTTCATTAGCCATCATCCACTTGTCATCAGCAAGGGTGCCATTCAGGGTACCCTTAGTTGTTCCTTCCTTTGTTCATCCTTTCTGGACCTTTTAAGCTTCTGCTCTCACTACCCCTGCTAATGACAGGGCCGTTCTCTGGCCTCTTTCCTTCCAACTCACATCAGCTACTATACCAAAGAAATGAAGTCTTAATTATAAAAGAACAGTCAAAATTGAAAAATCCATGGTGCTTTCATGTAAGATGAGTTTTTAAAAAATAATAAAGAAAAACCAAACACCAAACCTGCATGCAGTGTAGCACTTAATTTTCAAACATGGGTGCCTTAACAATACTGCCAAATCTTGCATTCGGTCTATTAAATCAGCACTTAGGCAAATAAAATAGCCATTTGTGTGACAATTTCAACATACTAATGAGATATTCAGATGTCAGTAATTGAAAAATACACATTGGCCTTTTGAATTTAAGCCAAGATTGGTTCTGGGTTATATTAAGATGGTTTAAGACTTTATAGAAGGATCAAAATCATTTCTGAATTTATCTTAATCTTTCCGGTAGAGACAGAGATGGGATCAGATTTCTTTGTGAAGTCTTTTTTGTTTTCCCACCATTTTCCTACCTTCCACTGTTTTTTTAATGTAAAGCTTTCTTTTGTCATTACTCATTTATTGTATTTTGGTTCATAAGCAGGTCAAATAGCATCCTTATGCAGATTTCCACACTTTCACTCTCATTCACTACAGTTCTCAGCACGACACAATCAGTTCTTGTACAAGTGCCCACATCACTTCTGCTGCCACAAATCTGTATTACCATGGCTGTATTCCTTCCTTTTCTGCCCTGTCTCTCTCTCCAAGTTTAGCTGAGCCCAAAGGGATCCGTGTGGGATATAAGTTCTGGCAAACATCCAGACCGGCTTTTGTTCCATCTAAATTATTTTGTTCATATGGATATCAGCTCTTTCATTTTCATTGTTTTTCTTTCTTTTTTATGTATCCATCCATTTCCTAAAAAAATTTAAGACAAGGAAAAATATTACACATCACATTCATCATAGAGATGAAAAATCTATCTTATGCTTTACTTTCCTTAGAAAACTAACTAGAAAATGTATCTTTAATTATGACTCTGGCTTTCAAGAACTAAACCAAAGCATGAACTACTCAATGCCATTCTTGTTATTACTTTATTAGTAGTATTAGTGTGCTGTCTACAAGCCATTGTTCTTACTAGAAGCACACTCTGCTAAACTCCTTCTAAAGAGATTTGGAAAATTCCTGTGCTATATGTAAGTGCAAGACGGCACAAACAGAACAAAACAGAAGACAACGAAACAAAATTCAACAACATAATAAGCAGTATTCTTTGAAAACCATAAGCCATTCACAGGTGCAACTGAGCAAAGAGGTTTTAAGGAGGAATTTGAAGTGGAACAATGATGTGTTATTTAACAGACAAATTAGCTCTGATATTATTGGGCATGCTCTCTGCCTATTCTGATAATGTAGTCTATTTTAGCTTATTTGCTAGCTCCTTGAAATTGCTAGGTATCCATTTACTGGATTAATTAATTAAACATATTTAAATTATGCATTAGTCATGGCTTTAGAAAGTTAGAGTAAATAACACAGGCTTTATTAATTTTTTCCCTCTCTTCTAATTCTCCTATCCCCAGTCTCTAATTTTGATCAATTTTGCTTTAATTTTTTTTATTTCCTTTAATTTTTTGTTAATTTTTATATACAGCCGTTTGTGTCACCACTGGCTGAGAAAGGAGCAGGTGTCTTTTCTCCGAAGTGACACAAGAGCTGATCTGTGGAACAACTGAGAACAAAGTTGTCCCTAGGGATGTAGCGCACCCAGTTTTCCCATGACAAGCTGTCAAGGCTCGAGGCTCTAATAAATTAAAGGGATTATTTTTTTTAAAGCAAAATATTTTCCACCACTTTTATATTCTCAGAACATTGTTCTGGCCTTGTAGAGGAGACAGGGAAATGTAAATGTCAAACATTCACTTCTGTTTAAATGGGCTCATTATACCACAACACGTTGAGGTTTTTTCCCTACCGGCCGGTTCTTTTCACTGTCGTATCCTGTAAGCACTTTCCTTGCACCTGCCTGAGGAGACTAATCCTCTATTAAAACATGTTCAAACTGAGCAAAGGCAGAAATAGCAGCCATTTCGCTCAAACAAAATGAATCAAAACCTTGTAAAAATAAATAAATCAGGGTAGCTTTGGTGAAGACATTTGGCTGTTTGGTCTGTAGTTGAAGCCCTGTTACCTCACTATTTTCCATCTGGAGAGCAGGCTTTGCCCTTAGGGCATGGACCCATTTTGAAAACAGTGTGAAGAAAATTCGCCCAAATGTAGGTCCTCAGCTGTGATACGAGTACGAGTGCCATACACACCCCTCCATTTGGGGGGCACAGTCCTCCTTCCCTAGTGCATTCCCCAAGGATCAGCCACACTCTTTTTCTTCTCCAAGATTGTGGCTATTTATGTAGATGGAATCATAGTCATGGGTAATAATACAGATAATGTGTACTTCTCTCCCCACTTTGGTTCAGCGTTAGCCTCTACAGGGAGCTACGGAAACATTGCAGAGAGTGACCATGTTGGTGACTGTTCATCATGGAGAGAAGCTGCCTCTACCAGATAAAGAACCACGGTCTGACAGGGCAAAGGAAGAGGGAAAATCTGGTCTGACATGGTAAATCAGTGGGCTAAATTCTGTGTGCCTGAACTGCACTATCTAAGAACACAAGTCCCGTGGGGCAGCCTTCATCAGTGTGAAGAACAGGGCTGAGCACATTCACAGTGCTCAATAAATGACCATAGTAAAAACAACAACAAAAAAATCACGAATACACCAACAGCGATACCAACACCACACCTCTCACCTCCCTGAAAAATTCATTACAACTGCTGCACATAAAGTCAGGTAGATCATTTATGATACAACATCACATTTTTCTGTAGCCAAACCCATGTCTGCTAGTGAAACTAGTAAAAAGATCAAGGATAAATGGTGAACTGTTTAATTTGAAGACAGTTAAATTATATGAATAAATGTATTCAAGCTAGTTGCGATGAATTTTCAACTCCTTTCAACTCCCAAGTATTTTGTATCTTTCTAAGTTGTATTTATGAATGGATTCTGTTGACATTTGATGTCAGTAAATGATTTATAACCAAAAAAGTCACTTAAAAATGCAATACTGACAATGTTCTCTCCTATTTGTACAACTTTAGCTCTCATTTGTTTCGTAACATCATCTTTCATAAGCTGGCTTTTGCTGTGTGTTTCACTAAGAAATCTGAAATCCCTCTGTTTTATGAACATATCCTTCCCAAAACCACACACTGAAGTCCTTACAAGAAGGGGAAAAGAGGTCTGTGCTGCTGCCAAGAAACATACCATACAATCTTAAATCAAGACAAAAGAGAGCTGAATTAATGCCAGGTATTTTTCTGGAGGACCAAATGTATCTAGATACTTCTCAGAGAAAGTTGTTGCAGAACAGTAATTTAGAATAATGTACAGCCAAACCAGGCATAATTAAACATACAAACAACTCCCTTTCCCTTTCTGAAGCATTAGGGCTTCTATTCTATTTTGGTCCCAAGGACCTTGATTTATACAATCTCGTGTCTGCTGAAAAGATTCCTTTCATAATGCTAACAAAATAGAATTAATGCTAAAATGTTTCTGAAATAAGATTATATGGAACACTTCAGCAGCTGATTGTGATTTTGATTACAAATTTCCACAAATGGGTAAAAATGTAAGAACAGATTTACACTGTTTCACACATTTCAAGTAGACAAAGAAATTGTATAATACCAGTCATTCTGGAGCAGAAGCCTTTTAGCATGGCAGAATGGCAGTTTTCTACTTTTCCTATTATGTGTTTGGGCATCTCAACTAGTTTCTGATACAGACCTACACAAAAATTATACTCCAGCAAGGACAAGAAAGTAAAGAAGTTCAACAGACTGCTAAATCATAAGAGCTGCTGAGGTTCACGAGAGACAGCTAATATACCAGCTTATGATAATTACTGTACTTTAAGACAAATTTTAGCCTTTCAAGACTACCTTGAGATTTCAAGCCTATACAATAGTACAATTCAATCTGTGAAGAAACATACTACTAGTAGGAGAAAACATTGTGTATGTAGAATGGTGGAGGTTTTTATGCCCTGGGAAAAATACATTACTAACATTGCTGAATTATTACTGGAGGGGGTTTTTAACAAAATTAAATCTTTCTTTTAAATATCAGAGTACACAAATGATATAGAAACCATAAATAATTTAACTTGCAGATTGCACCAAGGATAACTGGGTACAGTAGTTGTAACAGCTTAACAATTTGATTTTTCTAAAAGTTTTGCTAATATTTTTCAGTGGCCCATTTCTAAAATATTGCCCATGATTTTTAAATCCGACTCTTTAAATGCTATACTATTCATTCCTGAAGCTGCAATATCCACAGAATTTCAACACAATAAGCCATAGTAATTTGTGATGAAACTCCACTGACTGTGGTAGAGCTAACCCTGAGGTGAATTAAACATGACATTTTATTGTTCTGGTCATCTCATACAGCAGCATTTTTCATTTATAAAGCAATATGGTTTAATATATTCTTCTTGTCCTCAGTCCTGCTTTTGAATTACTTTAATAACAGTTGTAAATAAGCAAAGCTCATATGATGGTCCTATTACCTACTTATTAGCTTCAGATACCATGATGGATTGTACAGCATATTGGGAGATATGCACTTCAGGGGACCTGCATCTGATATATACATGTAGCTCATGTTAACATTAACAAGGAACTTAGATAGCGTATCTCATTTAAACATCTTGTATGTAATACAAATAAATGAAAGACCTTTTACTCTTTATTCAAAAAACCATGAGACAGAAATATGTATTCTTATGCCTGGACATGAGAGGAATATATAGGTTATTAGATACGTGGCGAGAAAAGTCACAGATTCTTTCCCATTTGTTCAGTTTTGAAGGCCTGGAAATCACTAACGTCCTACTGTAGCCAATTTGAGAGACTACAGGCATACAAAAGACTTGTGCTTATACTGTCTTCAGGGATAAATGCAAAGCTCATTCTCAGCCAGGTGATCTGTTCATGTAATACAGTCCTTTTTCTACACTGCACATGTACAGCCTCTCTCAGCCTCCCTCTTCCAGCCCAGAGTTCCCCTTTACACTCTCTTGAAATCTCGGTCTTCGACTCAGATCTCTCGAAGTCTGTTTGGCTGAGGAATATCCTCACTTCACGCTGTTCGATACTCTGAGCAGGGCCCTAATTTGCTGCTTGAGTTAACTTCATCCAGGCCATTGGGCTCTTGTAAATCCCATCACAGGGACTTTATGATACTCTTAGTTTTATTTTATTCTGAAAACTCCAGTGCCTAAGGTTATCAGATTATGGGGGTTTCATTTCTCAGCAAAAACACAAAGCCCAAGAGCTAAAAACATAAGAAATAAATAAAAATCTAAATTACAGTTGTTGAGGGGTTTTAATCTCATTATTTCTGAGACGAGGCCTTGATTTTGCAAGAAGCATAAATCATGATTGTTAAACACTTAGCTATTCTGTACCACTCTGCTGGGAAAATTAGTATTTCAAGAAAATGAATTTTATAACATTTCATCTTAACCCATTATTTCAAAGAAAAATGTCAGTGCCCCTCATACTATCAATGTCTATCACTTTCCGTTTGGTCATGTCTAATAGCTTAAGCATGGAACTGTTGAAGCCAACCGCATCACTCATAAATTCTGCCTACCTAATGACATGTAATGTTTTGTGATGCCTAAAAACTGTTATGGAGGTTTAACTGGAAAATCTAAGGATAGTCTTCATCTCTAAGACAACACACAGAATGACCAGGATGTTTAAAATGATCTCATAACAAATGTCAAAAGGGGAGGGAAGGGGGGTGTATTTTTCCTTTAACTGAATTTCTTCAGTCTACTCCATAGACTATTGTTTGTTAATTTCATAAAAAACGCTTAAGAAATTAGAATAGATTTTGAAATGAAGATTCAGCCAAGCTTCTCCAGTGTAATACTCAGACACAGTAAACAATTACATTACATAAACCAACCATCTGAATAGAAATTATAATTAAAGTAATGCATCGGCGTGCTTCATTGATTTATGAATTTGTTTAATGATTCCTGTTAGAACAGCAGAAGCCATTATGCATTCACTGATTTTAAGAGACAGTATATAGTTGTGTGACCTTTCACTAAAGAAGAAAAGTAATATTCCTGAGCTATCAAAGAAATTATGAAAGAAGCGTTGTTATGACAAACTTTACAACATCCCAAACCCGTTAGTTTTCTTCATGCACAAAGCTATGCCCATTTTACAGACTACTATCCAAAAGAGTAGGGGAACCTGCCTAGTCAATGCTTGTATGTGGGTTGCTGGCTGAAACAAATAAAATAAAACAATCCAGGGCTGAATTTATCTGAATTTGATTCAGATTCAACCCAACCAAGTACCCCGTGCTTCTACCTGAAAGGTAGTAGCCCACACTTCCCATTCAATTACTGTTATTCATCAGAGTGCCCATCCAGAATCAGAGCTCTGCTGTGTGAGTTGTGGTTAACACATACGCTGAAATACAGTCTCTGACACAAAGCATTTATGATCTAGACAGACAGTTTGGGAAAACCCAAGCATACAAATGAAAGCATACAAATATAACCTCCTGCTGAAATCCAGGGAGATTTTACTCTCTGTTTCAAACTAATTCTCAGTGATATTGAAAATCTCACCCACAAAGAACAAGCAAATATATTATCTTGCTGTTACGGAGATGGGGAGCTTAAGCAGAAAAAGATGAAGTATATTATCCAGATCTGTGCAGGAATTTTGTGGTAAAATTGAGTCTTAAAAACAGGACGAGAGATTTTTGCAGCAGGTCAACATACCTGCTTCCCTGCCACGGACATATCCTGCTCTGCCCACAACAGATTTGTGAAGAGGGTCGTCTCCCATTGGTAATATGCACCCATTAGTGCTGGTGAAATCCACACCAGGTACTAAGAGTAAATAGTATCAAATGCCTTCAAACCTTGACACAGCAGGAGGCATCCTGAAAGTAAGGAAGGAGGAGTCTTTTAAATTAGCTGTTGTAAAACAAATGGAAGGGTCCAGAGGGTGCATTTGACATTTATCTGTGTATTTTCTTGTTTTGTTGTTTTCTGTCATTGTCCTATCATTGCATTCCCCTTGATTTTTGTGTAAACTTCCTTGTTTGTTTGCTTTTGTGATAACTTGTAGAGTAAACTACTCCTTCGCAAGAGAAAATGCAGCTGGGAGAATAAGGCGGGGGGAAGGGTTTCTGGCTGGAATACTTTCAACATGGCATCATAGTTGCTTGTGACTTCGAGTACTGTGAAACATTTGTTTGTCTTGCTTTCTCTCCTTGCTTTTCACAGTCCTCTTGAATCTCCCAAGCAGCTGATAGACAGAGAGAGAGAATCCCCTACAACACTAAACACATTTTCTTATTTACTGTTAAATCTACATTTTCACACATAGCAGAGATTGCACATGTCAATATATCTTTTTAATTGAATGTGGAACTTGTCACATCAGATTGTAAGTCCCTTGAAGTCCCAGAGCCCATTTCGGACTACACTGACACTTCAAAGAAGAAGGGAACAAGAATGGAATGCTCTTTGAATCACAAAGAACCAAATGAAAACACTCCATCAGACTTCAAGCCTCAATTATGCTTTTTCCCTATGTATTTTTTCCACCAAAATCCATAAATGACTTTCAGAATAGCACCATGATGACCTAGAGACCAACTCTTTATGTCTTCTTATCACTTTAGCAGCTCAGCTTATTCAGACAATTGGACTTTTTTGTATGAATATAGAGGTGCATGAGAAACTGGGAATTTAGGAGAGAGACAGACCCTTAGACCTAAAATTGGACTTTGCCTTAATGATAGTTTTTTGTCATTAGCTGAGACTGCCATTCACGTTCAGTAGGTGAGGAACAGAAAGGTTTACAGGTGGAAGCATGGAATGTTCCTACTGCTATTGTTAGGAATCTTTTCATTTGTGTTGGGCCAAACATTGTTACTCGAACAGCATCCCATGGTTTCACAAATCTCAAAAGAGAATAAGAAGGTAAGGAAAATGGATATTCTGATTCACATTCTTTCAGGTCTGGATACATGACAACCGTCACCATTTGAAGCCTCTACTGTGATACCATAAATTGTTGAAGTATTTAAAAGATGTGCAATGTAGCAATAAAATGTACAACAGCTGGAAGAGGAAATGGGAGAAGAAAGAGGTGAGAGGACTCATTTGCTACATGAGCATCCAGCCTGACGTGCAGAACCGCAGTGGCTGGGTCAAGTCAGCACCCTCCCCTCTGCTCAACAAAATTACCTGCAGATAGAAAAGAGCCTGCTGCCTTCTCAGCCCTTTGGTTACCAACATGGTGCAAAAAGCAAGAGTTAAAGCAATGGAAGGGTCTTTTCACTCTCACCTCAGAAAAATAGTGCTGGAGCTGACACCCACTGCACTCTTTAAAGGCTGCTGAAGTCCGGAAGTGCTGTGTTAAAATTGGGTATCTTTTTGTACTGTAGGCATTTAAAGCCAAGACAGATATTATTCCAGGATTCAAAAGATTGTCCAGCAACAGTTTGGATGTGAACTCTTGTTGTAGTCACTATAAGTTATCACATAGCCCATTGCCTGTCTTTGGACCCTTCTCAGGTAATATGTGGATTTTCCATGGCTCCCACACATGCTTATCTTTATGCATTGTAGAGAGGCCCATTGAAATTAGGAGGGCTTTCTAATTTACTGTGTATCATGTTAAGCGCTTTCATAATTCCTTGATGGATCACTGAGGAAGCAGCACCAGTGTAAAAGTTTATCACCATTACCAGAAGTAACTGGCAAACATTTAGCAGTGCTGGTAGAAACCACAGTCAGAGAAAGACTATCTTAAATCTAGCAATAAAAAAATCTGACTGCAATTCCAACTTAAAGAGTGGTTTGGAAACAGAGTTTTGAGTGAAAGCAGAGTATCAGTGTGAGTCTGAAACTTATTCAAGCTGCCAATCTCGATGCCTTGTGTCGGTTAGCATGCCTAGCTTTATTATTATTGCTTGTTTGTATGTTTACCAAAACGCAGGCCTACATTTTTCTAGCATACACATACTTCTAGTGAACAACTCCTGTGAATGAGATGTAATTGACTGGTATGGGGCAGTCAGCTTATACCGAGTGAAGCTTTAATCATGGGCCGGTGGAGCTGGTTTTGTGCATGCCCCCCCCTTACCTCTTCAGGTAGCAGAAGTTTCTGTATCACTCACCTACTAAAACATAGACTGTGCTGTTGCTAAGCTACTTAAATACAGAAAAATGCATCTAGGTAGGCTTGCCAAAGCAGTAAAAACAACTTAATGTTTGACATTTTACTAGCCGTCAGCCTTATGTAATGAGGAACTGTGCAACCTGCTTCAGAGATAGCAGCATCTCTTAAGTGTCTGGGCCAGTAAATGAAAACAAAGTTTAGCGTGCATGATGTAAAATATGAAGTCTAAGAGCAGTGAACCAAAACCGAAGAAGAAAAAAAAAACTATTAAATAACAAAAACATGCAGCATACCGATGAAGGAAAGAGATTTGGGAGATTACTGTAGAAGAAATGTTGATGTCTTCCACTATGTGGCTGTACTAGAAAAGGCAAATATGAAGGATAAACCGACCCTAGAGAGAAGGCGGCAAAGCAGCACAGAAAACCTGAGCTGTATTAAACACAATCCACTTTAGTACAAATTTGTCAGAGAGAGCAAAAGGCTTTAAAATGAGATTATGACTATAGGCAAGGCATATTTTATAAACAGCATCTGCCAAGAGCAGCCACAGAAAGGATTTTGCACTAGAGAGCCCACTAAAAAATCACTCTTCCTTCCCCAGCCTCACCTCCATAGAAGGAGTTGAGAGGGGGCAGTAATTAGGAGTAAGGAGGAGCAGCTGTTGCAGTGGGAGCAGAACCGATTTCTGCCCCTGCCCACAGATGCTCCCAGTGTTTGAGACGCCGGCTGAGGATATGGCTGATTATGGCCCTCTGTGTGCTTGGGCCTGGTGCTTGGTTATTTCCACAGCAATGAGTGAGTCTGTGCATTTTCCTTTTTTTTCTTTCCCCCCGCTTATTTTGGGTGTACGGTCCCAGTCCTAGGGTAGCAAAAGCACTTGAAAGAGTGTGAGCTGGACTTACTCCTGAGGACACAAAATGGCTGCTGTGCCCTCATAGGGAAAGCAGCCTGCCTGGGGTGTGGTGGGTCTAATTGCTTGGACATTTGCTTGCTTTAAGAAGAAACCTTGGTGTTTTTGCTGTGTAAAACCCTCTCCCAAAACGTGTTGGAGGAGGTGCTGAAGGCAGCTCTGCAATAGGCTTTTTTGTGGTTAATTCTTGCTATGTGACAGAACAAAGGATTTGCATAAAGGATAGCGCTTGTTTTTCCCAGATCCTTTTCCTGACTGAAATTCAAACTTAGGGACTTATTTTCATTAGTTTCGGTTTCCCTTCCTTCATCATTCCCTTCCCTAACATCAGTTCCGTTCCTTATTTTTCTCCTGGTTTTCAGTTTTTTCCTCTTTCCAGAGGGCCTACTTGAGGACTGCGTTCCCGCCTGGCAGGCCGGGTCACACTGCTGAAGGTGTTGACTTGTTTAGGCTTAGGGCTCACCTTACCCCAAAAAAGAGAAAAAAAAGAAAAAGCCAACAAGAGAAAGAGCAGGCAGACAGACAGACAGATAAATATCTAGATGAAAAACAGCTGCTGAACTTAAGTCACCAATGTTTTAAGGATGTTTGTTTCTCTGCAGTAGTAGAGTAGGCCATGTACTTTCTTATTAATAAAATCCAGTTTTCATACCTTTTAGCTCTCACGTATAGCAAATTACACAAAGATGAAAATGAGCATGCTTTTGTGGCAGCACAATTTGAGATATATTTTCTTCCCAAAAAGATTGTTTTAAACTGTAGACCTTGTTTTGATTTCTGAAGTGGCAGAGAAAGGGAATTACCTGGAATTTCAGATGCATGTTTGTTCAAGATCAAAATGATTATGAGTTACAATTGTCCTTAGAGGAGCTCAAGTCTTTTGTTATTAAAGAACGGAAGAAAGTCCAACAGCATCATTAAAGACACTGCTGTTTTGCAGCATCTTTTCATGTGGTACTTCAATATGTCATTTGATTGTGCAAACCTCTCTGAAATAAGTGGAATTTTTGCATCACTAATTCCAGCTGAATATGGTATTCTCTTTATGGTATGTACTAATAGTCTACAGAAATAGTAAGAATAAAGTATTTACCAGAGTATTTGTATGACTCATCTTGCTTTTGAGTAGCTTTGGAAATATTGAAGCTTTTTAGTGAGTAATTTTACTATTTAGTGACCTATGAAAAAAAAAAAAAGACATCACCAGCTTAATAAAGTTTGCATGGAGAAGTTGTCTATGAATGCAACCAATACGAAACACAATGAAAGAATTTTTGGCAATTGAAATAGGTTGCAATATGCAGCCCTGTAGTGGTGCAAAAAAACCGTAACCTGACCGACTCTCCTGTGGTCCTAGATATTCTGAACATGAGTGAGCGCAGCTTGTGTTTTTCTGGAGAAACAGAATAAAGATGGAAAAAATAATCCACAATAACTGTTTAACTGCTTGGACCTGCTTAAATGGTGAATTTTACACTGGAGAAAGAAGGGAAACGAAACTATGCAGATATAATCCAAGTGTTTGATGTGTGTTACGGCCCATTGTGTAACACAGTTATCCGCTATGTCTGTGCGCTTAGAATTTCTGGCTGGTGGGCTGTAAGCATTTCAGAGCATCCAAACAATTTCAGACACTAGGCACACAGAGAATTGAGGCCAACCAAGTCTGAAACATAATATTTTTTAAAAAAAAAAAAAAGAAGGCAACAGCGTTCCCAGGAAAATAAGCCAAGATGAGATGATAGTCTTGGATAGACTGATAGTGCTCTTGAAGTCTCTTTCAGCAATTTTTTTTTTTTTCCTTCTTGCTTTGACGAAAAAGGAGGACTGCACTGAGTTCTCTTCCTGACTCACATGTAGCCATGATATGTGACTCTGGCAAGAGCACTTGGCCAGAAGTTTACAGTGCACCTGGATTCTGCCTGAGCACCTGTTTTATGCTGGTGTCAGAGGGGATAAGAATTCTTTCGGGGAGTTTATATGGCTGAGTATCTTGACATTTATAAAGCATGTAGGAAAGCTCATATTCAACAGTTCTAGGGTATTTTTATTCAGGGCAGGCCTTTGTTTTACAAAACAATGTACAGACGCTTCAAGAGTGACTCAAGGAAGGATGTTCAAATCTGTATTGCCTTGGGAGTCCTGGAAAAAATGCTGGCTTCCTCCTCTGGAGAGTCTGACAGCTGGAATGCTGAAGTAGTTATTTCCTCTGCTGAGGATGTGAAGTTTGTGAGCTATGAGGGACTAAATGGGAGTAATGCTTTATACATAAAAACCAGTGATAAAACATTCTTCTCATGACTTCTCAGTTTTCTTTCTCCATCTCACCAACTCCTCGCTTATCCACAGGTATGGTAGATGGCCAGAACACGACTTTGACACAGAATCACCTTAGAAAACCTCAGTTGTAAAGCTTGGACTGAAATGGGAGGATTTCCCATAGCTCAACATTTGTTAGATGAACATATTATGTGTTTAAAGGCATCAAAGAATCTTTGCTTGGGTGCAGTAAGTGGCAGTAAATTTGCCCTCTCATTACATAACATCACTGGATACTAATGTAATTATCTCTCCAGTGTGAATGTTGCATAATTTGCTGGTTACTTTGATATATATTTGGTGGGATTAGAAGTAGATGATTTTACCTCCTGAAAGCTTTGTGTCTCTGCTGGTATTAGCATGCTAATAAAATGACTAGATGCAGTCCTGAGCTGTGGTTAACAACAGCTTCTCCCCCGCCATGTCCCCACACCAAAGGAAAATCTATCCCTGGTGTCTGTGATCTCTCCTAGTCTGTGTAGCTGTGTGTGTTGTTTGTTCTTGTTTGGTGCAACAAAGTGTTGCATTTTTCTTTCCAAGTCTGAGGCAGTACATTTTGCTGTTGTGAAATTGTAATTTTAAAGCTGATTCGTGTTTATTTTTTTTCACTTCAGATATTATAATATTTTATTTGTATGTATACTCATAATTTAACATCCAGTGATGCTCAAGCTGATGTGGTCTCAAGAGACTATTGTCATGAAGGGTCTTTGTCGTCAAATCTGTCTTTTTTTGGCATTTAAGCTTGAAACATACATTTCTCTGGCAATGAGTCAGTCTTCAAAAATGCTAAATTCAATAATGTTTAGCACTAAGATTTTTCCTTCCCACTAGTATGTTCTGTTTAATAATTCTGTGTAAAGAAAAAAATGCACTGTAGATATTGTCCACGAAATACCAAATGATAGAATTATGCCTTGTATCATCAAGGAAAAATGAATAAAAAAATACAAAAATGTCAATGAAAAGCCATTCAGTCTGTAAGCCCAGTAATATATCTTGTGAAAACACACAGAGTGCGTATTTATAAAAATACCCAGAAATTCCCAGTATATTGCAAGTGTAATGATTACAGTAGAAGGTAACAATGATCAGCTAATAATTAGCATGGCAAATTTGGGCCTGGATTGGGCCCAGCCTGCAGGAGCACTGCAGTTAGTTTGGACTCTAACCATATAAATCAGAACTAGTATGTGCTGTTATTTGCTTCCACAACAAACACCCTCATGTTGAAACTCTCACGGCTGCTCAACCTTGTGGTTGCTTCCAGTCAACAATACTTTAGTTTGGGATGAGTTGAAGGACTTGAGTATTGGAGAAAACCTGAGGGGGCATCCGCCACAAGTCTCACTGCTGCTTTTCAGCAGGCAAAGGGTGAAGTCTGCAGAATGCAGGTACCTACTGATCTTTGAGCTCACTTACCAGAAATCGCTTGGGGAACCTCTGGTGGCCCAAAGTGTGTGTCTCACCTGTGAGAGGGGTTTGGCAACGCTGTGCTGTGCAGCAGCCTCCCTTCTTCTCCTGGAGCTCTATACATAGGGACAGTGGGGAAAAAAAGATTGATCCGAGAGTCAAGTGAGTGTACTTAGAGCATTATGTGCAAACCCTGAAGCTCTGAAATTACTTAAACACATGTATGTTTCAAAGTCTTTCTGATTTCAACATTTGCAACTAGGTAGAAATCATATATCTTAAGTTATGCACATTTTGCAGCACTCTGCTGAATTGCAGTTGCTTTTCTACTCTGGCTAGAGTAGATTTCCTTATTCACAATTATCTGTTAAACTCTGCCATCACTTTAAGGTGTTTGTAATTGTCTATGTTGTGATTTTTCTCAACTCAGGAGGAAAGCTACAGGAGTTTTTATTACACTTATGATACAATTCTCTTGTGTCAGTATTATTTTGAACAGGAATTAAAGCTTAATAAACCCAATATTTAATAGTATGCATTTCTTTAATATATTTTGATACTACTTTGCACAAGTAATGATCTGCTGGACTTGGACAGTGGGCTGTAAACTTAGGCTTGAAGGAGTCATTTTGACACTTAGCAGTACCATTGCCAAGCCAGATCGGTAGTTACTGTGGAGGGTTCCTGATGCTAGCGTACAAGAGAAAAGGATCATTCTGCAGTGTAAGCATCCTCTAATTTGAAGAAATGGCTTTATTGCAGCAGTAGTTATTGGAATAACAGCTGGTACTGTCAACACTGCTGCATGGGGAGAGCTGTAGTGGTAGAGATTTGCTTCTCACCTACAATAGCAACTAGCATATGAGCCTCTCACACTTTTGTGTGTGTGTGTGTGTCTTTCCGGGAGAATTAACACAGAGTGACTTTAACATATAAACGTTGCACATACACAAAGATCACAAGGAGAAACCATGAGTAAATTTAATTTAGCCTTTTGCCATAGCTGTGTACTTTGAGACTGAGAATAATTGCACTGCCTACTTCTGGCAATATAAGAATCCACAATGTGGAATAATCATTTGAAAGTTTGCAGTTAGCATTCATTCTTTGCTGAATGAGATGTTTAACTGAGGATTCACAAAACCAAAAGGAATCTCAGTTAAGATGCCAGATGATTCAAAGCAACAATAATATTTATTTCACTATCTACTTCCAGATCATAATTTACCTACTGATTGATTGCCATTGGATTTTTTTTTACTTTAAAAAGTAAATAAAAAGATTATAGCAGACTTCAAAAGGAGGCATTAATGCATTCAACTAAATCTTTTTATAGCACTTATGTCAAACCTTTATATAAAGGTCACAGATGGAGGGAAAGCAAAATATGCCACATCCCATGTCAAACGTTGCAGTTCTTGAGACTAGCAAATTGTTCTGTTACCCGAATCTTGTATCCATTTGGGATTAAACATTTTTTTTTCTACAAAGCATTCAAATATATCTTCTGTCTGGCAGAATATGTCCATCACTATACTAGGGCTCTTGTTCTAGCCCTGAGAACAATTTTCCTCCTTGGATGAGCTTATTTTAAAGTGCCAGTTCATCTGAAAAGCCATATGCCTGGAGTTTTTTTGTGTTTGGGTATGAAGTGGGGGAAGAAGGTCAGGGAAGGAAGGTTGTGTGTGTGAATGTTTTTATCCAAGCGAAGGGCATAGGCAGACTAAATTGATTTTTATTTCCAATAAAGGGTGGAGACTGGAGGGAGGAGGGAACTGTCAGAAAAAGTGCATGGAAGAAAAAAAACATTAAATAAAGCATCATCAAAATGTGTATAATTCATGTGCAGGCTATATAATCATGCAGGAAGGACTGGAGCAGGCTTCCTATTAGAATTATGTATTTTAAACTTGTCCCATCCCTATTATTACTGTGACCTTTGCTGTTATGATGCTGGTGACTGGAAGAAGCTTGTTCAGACTTGCAGAGCTAGAAGCATGCTGGGTGGTTTCTCCAAAATGGGGTGTCATTGGCTACATAGCATCTTTTGCACCCCAAATGTCACCAAGAAGTTACTCTCAATATTAGCTACGTTACCTGCCAGGAAAAAAATGCATAGCATCTTTTATTCTGTGCTGAAACAAAGTGGTTTAGACACCACTTGTATAATACCTGCCAGAAACAACAACAGAGACTTTAACTTAATAATGTGTCCATACATTTAGCTGATCTTTAGAATATATAACTTTAATTGATGTCTACCTTTTTTGAACTGTGAATGTTATGATTGAAGTTGTCCTTTGGCACATTACCAGAAGTTACGGGGCAGGAGGAAATGCTGTTTTGTTAAAGTTTAAGCCATTAGATCTGTCTTTTTCCATAGCCATTCTGTTTTTAAAAAATCATCTTTAAGGCAATATACTTCAGCCTTCTCTGTCTAATGCTTTTTGTCCATATTATCTAAGACACAGACCTTCATAGTATAACTTCATTAAAATGCTGTTGCATGTTAAGTAGACTAAAGTTACTGCTACCAATTTCCTACAAAAATGGACTGTTTCTGTAAGTTTTAATAGTGACCTCTTTGTTCAAGCATTGTTAGATACCTTAGGATTTTGTCTTCTTTTAAAAAGGAACACTTTCTTGGAGAAGATCTGTAGTTTACAAGTAAAGCTGTTTAAAATTGATTGCTTCAGCAATGTTGTGCCACAAAAGTCTTTCAAAAGATTTAAATGACACTAGTTATTTTACAGAAGCTTTTGAAGGCCTTAAAATAGTATTGTGTTTTTATTAACTACAATTTTGCTCCCTATTCTGTATCTTAAAACTATGTTTTTTCTTTGTATGTTTTTAAAAGTGAAGTCACTCTCCTTTCAAACTAAATCAACAATTGCCATGTTCTGTTATTCAGTCTACAGAACTAATTCTGGCAGTAAGGAGGGAAACAAAATAGAAATTCTGGGGGAAAGGAACCAAACACAATCTACACTTAAAGCTGAAAGGAGGTGCCAACAGAGACTGGAGTTGAAAATTGTTCTTATCCAATTTCTCATATGGCTTCACCTACTAAAGACAGTATTTCATTAAAATATCTTACAGAGCTTGTTGTATATTGAAGAATTTATCTGGTACTGTCTATGTCATTTACAGAATGGTTCCTTATGATATACAAAGGTTTTTCATTGCCTAAGTAGACTTAAATTATTGTAGATGAGATTAAGGCCTTCAGAGACTGTTCAGTTTTAATCGCTAAAAAAAGCTTTTTAATAAACTAAACCAGAATTTTACCTTAAAACTGTTGTTGAGGGGTAAAACAGTCTTGACTTTCACAGAAGTGCTTTGACTTTCATTTTCTTATTGTTTTTTAGTCATACATCCCAATGACTGAAACAATATGTCAGTTCTCAGCTCTTCAGGCTATCCCTGTGTCTCCAAGCCACATCATGCTGCCATTGCACTTCAGTGCAGTGTGAGGAGCACCCATGGGGTGGTGCCACCCTCAGTCCTTTTGTGGGGTGGCATTAACCTGGGATCAGCACAAGGCTCCATGAGCATCACCTGCAGGAAGAGCTCTGAGTTTGTAGCAAGAGTTATGCATCCAGTATTTTAAGCTTTAGAAGACTTTAACTTGTTTTGGAACAGTACTTCTTTTGCCACCTGTTTCACCAAGAATCAGGAATGGCAATGACAGCATCAAAATATTGAAGCATTCTTGTCGGTTGTTATGTGACTATTTGATGCTACTAGTCACAATTTATAGGTGCTTCAGCGCTTACAGTAGGAGTGCAAGTTTTGCCATTTATTGACTTCATGAAGAGAGCCCATAAAAGATTAAGGTCACCTTTCTCAAAGGCTTTGTTTATTTTCAGAGATGTCATAAATGCAGATGGTCTGACTTCTTTGGAGTTCCACGTATGCAATTTGCCAAAAAAATCTGGGCTAAGAGAGACTAAGAGGCAGGGGCTTGGTTAGCTCTTGATATTCTCTTGGAAGGAGTTACGTGTGCTTTGTCAGATAGAAAAATTTAATGTCAAGTAGCTATTGTCTTGATTGGTTCAAATGCATAGAATTTTGAATTAAACAAAGTAGTTAATTTCTCTTTTAGAAGAGCAGTTAAGGCAAGATTTTAATTCAGATGTGATTTAGAAACTTGGATCTGTGCTTGTAATATAAGCAGCTACACCTTTTGGAAAGAACTTTACATAGTGCCTTTAATTATTGGAAAATAACATTTACAGATTTGAACTGAATATACAAATCAAGGTATATTTAAAAAAAAATAAAATAAAAACATCAGTTGAGGTTTATTTTTCCAGGTTTTTAAGAGGCATTAGTGACATCCTAGAATCAGAATATTTTACTTTCTTCCTAGTTACCAGATTTTTTACAAATAAAATCATTAATAACCCCTTTCTAACTCTGCAGAAAGTGTATTACTATCACAAATTTTCTAATACAACATAATATGATATTCAGTAGAGTTACTAGTATGAAAATAGATAGCTTCCAGAGCTAATCGATGTGTTGTTTTTCTTTTGTAAATAACTGCTGGCTTTAAGGATCTGTGCATGGATACCAGAAAAATACACGCAATGTTTTAATACTGTTTCATTTCTAAATAACTGTCATGTAAGTGTCAGGACAGCATCATGTAGCCAAATTATTATAACAAAATGATTATTTTTTTCATGGAAAAAAAAAATCATTTCTTACCACAAAGTCAACCCAAAAGTAAACCAATACATTATTATTATTATTTCATTATCCAAATAAGGGCAATATCTATCAATATCTGGACAAAATGAACAGTCCTTATTTGTCAGACATTAATATGAAAGCTATTATATTTTAGATCTATATGCTTCTACCTTGTTGCTTAATTGATAGTGATAAAATCTAAGCCATGACAGTAGCCCTAAACCAATTTATCAGCATATTATTTGCATGTTGACTTCAGTCATTGTCTTTGGATTTGTATTGTCTGGTTTCTCTTGGGGGTAGGGGAATTGAGGATTCATAGTACACAGGAAGGAAACGTAGCTAAGACAGAAGTTTGATAGTTCTATAGAACTGGAGTTCATACATTTGGCTCTGGATTTTCTTTTCATATGCTGAAAATGATTTGGCATAAATTTAATTGAGTTTTCACATGCCATCCAATAATACTTTGCTCCCCTAGGGTTCTTCTGCAACCCAGTCTCATCTATTTTCACCAACTTCCGCTCACAAATGCCAGAAGACCAACTTAATGCTAACAAAGTGTCTAGCCTGGCAGATAAACCCTCAAGGAGCCAAGAAAGAATTACCTATATTAGAGTGGCATTTCAGAACTAATCCCACATCCCAAAAAGTGGCATATTTGGGTTTAACAATCTGCATTAAATAAGCAGGAGGTAAATTTGCAACAGAAGACTTATTCTGTCCTCCCTGAAGGAGACTGTTATTTGAAATGCCTTGCCCAGTAATGTGATGTGGGTCTGCGGTTGAGTTGAAGTACTTCAAAGTCCAGTGGGGAACAGATAGCATCATCTTGTTTGATTTCTTTTTATTAGTTCTGCCTTTGAGTTTGTAATACAAAGAAGGATGAAATGATGAAGGTCTTCTAAAGCGGCAGGATTTTGGAATTTAGATATAGAGGAATTCTTTTCTCTTGTGGGTTTTTTTCATTTGTGGTGCTGGGGGTTTTTTTTTGTTTGTTTTTCTGAGGAAGATGGAGGAGGTGGCAAAGAGAAAGGAGAGTTGCCTACCTAGTAAAGAAGCTGATATAACTGAGATTCAGTACACCAATTATAGCTAGGAAGAATTATCTAATATTATCCTTTCAAATATGGTTCTTTGAACTGTGACTCCCATGTTTTCCATTAAAATGTATGATGAGCTATCTCGTCTCTTGTGATCAATATTGACTGACTGTAACACTTTCAAGATTACATGCTGCTCTCTGACATGTTTTCTGGCTCTGTGACAAAATCTCAAATGGGTACAAATTTCAATTTGTATAAATCCAAACTGGGTTCCAACTAGCCTTTTCTTGGTTAAGAAAGGCTGTGCAATAGCACAGCTAGTGCTGGCTCAGTTTATTCTTGAATTATACTACAGCCAATAGCCTGTGAACCACAAACATTCGGTTGTACCATAATCCATTTTGTATTTGGGATCCTACAAGCTTCTAATCCCCTGTTTGTCTGCGTTACTCCACAGTCCTTAGCTACCCCACTGTAAAAAGCCTATATTAAGTATAATGGAACATTCCATCAATCTTCCAACAGCAAGCTATTTTCATCATAATACTAATATTCAGCATTAATATTTCATATTATACCTTGCTATGAAATTATTTTTCTCCCACAGGTTCACGGAAACAAGTTGATGAATTACTGAAATTTTTGGCTCAGTTTGAGGAATCGGTTACTCACTAGGCAAGATGGTACATGTAAAAGGAAAATCCTGAGTATCAATCCGAGGCAGAACAGAATTATTCCAAATCTTAATCCAGTACTCAGTTATTCATTTCAGGTGTATGGGAAGAATTTGCTTTCATTTTAAACAGCCTTTCTGTTTAAAAAGGTAGCTCCTGCTACCTCTCACTGCCACAGTTTACTGGAAAAACAAATGTAAAAGCATTGTCAAAAGGGCCACTCTTACAGGTCTTCTATCCCAAAAAGAACTAGAGAGTTTAAGAATTATGTGGGAGTAAATTTAATCTTACACATTTCCTGAGTAATTTTGCAGACACAAGAAGAGTGGCTGGTTCAGATTAAAGCCAGGATAAGAAGGTAAATTTAGGCTGTACTCTAAAATGAAATCTTTGGAGTGAATACCACTGTAGACAGTTTTTAGCTATTCTTTGCTGTCTGTTTATGCCCTTGCAGTTTCCTCTCTCAGCTGTACCAGTATCAGGGTGAGGGAATTGAACCTGGGAACTGATCTAGAGTTTTTGACAGAATTTTCTTACAACAGAGAGATGGGGAAGGGAAAAGTTAATAAAAGGGCGACAGAAAATTTAAACCTTTTTGCTGCTGAGCATTTCATGTTGTCAAATCATGGCCTTAGAAATAGCTTTGTTTACCTGTAAACAGCTGAATGTCTGTGTCTTTAGTGTTCATGGAGTAGCTTTCTAAAGGACAGTAAGAAAAATATCTCCTCCTTTTAATAAATTCTGATTATATGGAATCATAGTCTTCCTCTGCAAGAAAGTGAGAGTTTGGTCTTCCACTGGCTGATCCAGACTTGATCCCATAAATCATGCGGTCCAGGGAATATACAGAATGTGCTCTTCTGGTTGCAGTATGTGATATAGAAAAGGCTCATTTTGGGGAACTAAATCCAATCCTAGCTTACCAGTCTAGGCAAATGTAGTGGGATCCTCAGAAATAGTCTGTATGGGAGCGTGTTGAATGGAAATAAACTAAATAAACCCTCCCGCATGGCTCATTGAGAACACCAGGGTCTTGTGTTTGACTGCCTGAGTCCTCATCTGGATTCGCTCACTGGAGTGTGGATTTATACAACATACTGCTTATTTCCTACCATTTTTTAGAAACTCTCATAGTGTGCAAGTTCGTAGGGAGTAACAGTAATAGTTTTAAATGTGCTCTGATTAATAAGGACCACCCTATGTCTTGCTTGTTTGACATTTGGAAATATCTGTTATTTAGTCTTGATGAGACAGATCTCAGCAAGAACCTACAACTGTTAATGGTTACTTTTGAAGCCTTGCTTATTAGCATGTCCAACTGAGACTCAAGCAAAGTTGGAGAGGCACTATTTTTTTACCTGGTAGTAATTTAATCATGTAATAAAACGCAAAGTCAATAGGATTGCATTAGCAATATGATTCAAATACATGGAAGCTCAGTTTTCTGGAAAACCATCCTGGCCAGAGGCTGCCTGCTGTTTCAGATGATTATCACTTCCCCTGTGAAAGGGCAGGGGGAAATGGTTCAAGCAGGTAACAGCTTCTTAATGTGCTTTCTTAGAGTCTCACGTCACCCACATATGGAAGAAGCAAAATCAGGGTAACACCCAAATTTAAACACAGAAGAGATATTCTCATGATGTCAGTAATAAAAGTATGTGTAAAGCAGCATGTATATTCTGGAAAGGAAGCTAACCATTAAAGCCAAGAAACATAGTCTGGCACAAATCTCATTACAAGTCCAGAAAGACTTGATGATATACAGATAGGTGTAGCATAACATCAGGGAGAAAAAGGAAAATGGGGTTGGGCAGCTGTCTGCTGCCTTAGTAGTACCAGACAGTGCCAGCTAGTGTTTTGCATTGGGAGTAGCTAAAATAGGTAGTAGTGCTATTCCACAAAGCTATTGCCCAACCCTTGCAAGTTTCTGTACACAGCGAGGATCTGACACAAACTGTGAACGTAAAAATAAAGAGAGAGATTCCTCAAATTATCAGGAGTTCAAATCATATTTGAAGAAATGTAAACCTGTTGTCTTTATAATTGCTATGATTTTTATCAGAAACATTAGGCCTTCCTCATGAGGAAATATTCAAGACATGCAGCTATAGTTTCTAAAGACTTGCTGGTTTAAGATGTAAGAATTGATTGTCAATCACTTTAAAATTAACTTGGGTAGTAAAATGCACAGGCAAATAAAATCAGTTTTAATAACTACATATTCAGAATAGACATGTTCTGAAGGTAGTTGCCTGTTTGTGACGTAGTGCACAGTGTATATAAGCAATCAGTAAAATCTTTCTGGCTTAATTTAAAGTACTGTAATTTTTCCCTCTGGTTTATTTATTGATTATATTTCAGGTTACTGGGGTAAATGCATCATACAAAGGAAAGAAAAACAAGCCTATTTATTGGCAATTCAGCACAGAGGCCCAGTTCAACAAGAACTTTTACAGTAGACCTTTGCAGTGCACTGATTTTGGAAGGAGGAAGGAGTTGGTCTTCTTGAAAGTATCATTTCTTTGATATTTTCAAGCTCATTTATAAACAGTCTTTTTGCCTAATGAGAGGGGTACAGCTATTTACAAGGATATATTTGTCACCAAGAGTAAACAGGTAGGGGTAGAGAAGGAGCAGATTCATACAACTGGCACAGGAGCTGCCTTTGTGACTCCTCAGTATGAGACACCAAAAGGTCTGTCTGGTTCAGTGCCCTAGTTCTGGTAGCCCTGCACTTGTCTGAAGTTTTCCCATCATACTATTGAGTAACAGCCTTGAAAATCTTAACCAGCCCCATTCCCAACACTTCCCAATGTAGTTAGTCCTAGGGCCAGAACCGTGAAGTCAAAGTAGGTGGTTGCTCAGGGCAGAAGATTACCAGAGACAGCAAAATCAGCCAAGGCTTTGCTGCTATTTTGTCTGTCTCAGAGCCCTTGAAAACCAGACTTTTTTGCCAAAAAAGTGGTCTGGGGGTGTGGGAAAACAGTTGCTTTGTCCCTTACACTTACCAGAGCTGGACTGGCTGGCACTGATTCTATCCCATCATCCTAGGGATGGCAATTCTTTTTTTCTTTTATTACTTGTCCCCCATACTGGGAAGCTTTGCGTCAGATTCTTGCCTGGTCTTTAAAGGCAATAGTGGCATATTCTCTCTGTGCACTTAGCTGCCACGCAAAACAGTGACTTAATAATTCCACTGTTACCTTCGTGTTGTCAATCTGCCGACACTTGCAAGAATTAATAAAGTTCCCAAATCTAAACAAAATTGGGATAAGAAGGAGCAGAAACATTATTTACTAATCTGTCCAAAGCTGTGTTATTACTGCTTGGTATCTCAGCTTGGTAGTGGGGATGGGTGAAGGGGGAGCATAATAAATGACTGAGGAAGGACGTGCTTCAATAGAGCTCTGCTTTGGTCTGCAAATTAAGCCAAAATGAATTGGGCAGAAACATACTTTGAAACAACGTCCTCTTGCCCCCTCCTTTTCCCCTGAGTACATTAATGACTACAAGATGTGGGATACATATCTGAGCAGCAACAAAAGCCTGCCTCCCAAAGAGGAAGGAATATGGGAACACACCCAGAGGAAACATAAGTTAGCCAACAGGCTCTTAACATTAAAAACTACTATCAGCAGCAAGGGATTGCTATACCAAACGTGTGTCAAAATGAGGCTTTGCTTCTGTATTTTTTCTGGGATGTTAAAGGTACAAAGTAGCCATTTGCAGATAAGCAGACAATTGTCCTGGGTTTGGTTTTTGGTTTGTTTGTTTTGTTTGGGGGGTGGTGGTGTTGTTGTCGGTTTTTGGGTTTGTTTTGTTTTCTCTGAAGGTGTGTATTAAAAGGTCAAAACTTGCTTTTTCTCCACTTATAATAGCACTTTATATTCCCTGGACATGCACTCACTTTCTAAGACTTAATCCTACTTTATAGTCAAGGAAACTGAGGCACAGGGAGCTGAAGTAACTAGCACAAATGGCCAGAGTAACACTGGGTTCCTTGAAATCCAGTCCTATGCCCAGTTCAGTGATTAATGCTGTGTGTCTGGTGAGCAGCCTTTTGTCAGCTCTTCAGTGACTTTTTTTCTTGTTCTTAGAAGTAAAGCAAATTTAAGAGAGGCAGAAAGAGAACACTGTTTTCATGAAACAACATAAATCTGTCTTCCTGTGCCTCATTATTTTCTTCTCTGAGACATCTGGAAGAAAAAGGCCATGTATTTTCTATCCTTTACACTGTCTGCTGTGAATGTATTTGTTCTGGATGGATTGAGAGGGTATGGTCTCACCAAATGGAATTTTTCAGATTTATCTTGTTTGCCCTACAGATGAAAGGATTCACAGTTTTGTTTTTTCATGATGTTATTTGGCTGAATTTAATTTTGCATATGATTAATATTCTGATATCTGCACTCAAACACTTCAAATTGTGCCTTATGTATGGACTCTTCCTTACAAGGAGGTAGTCTCTTCAGTGATCTGGCTATTTTATCTTTTTCTGGTTTTATAAAAGAGCTCTTCTGTGGACAAAACCCTGCCTGCTATTCCCAGAGTAAAGCAGTGCTGAGGCAGGACAAAAGATGTACTGTCCCATATCTTAGGCTGGGACTAATGGGACGATGGATGTTTGTAACAATGCATTGGCCACAGAGGTGTGGGAAGGTCCCTTTTAAGATCTTCAAGAGCTGCTGTAAACTTAAGTGGGCTAACTTAGCTCTACACTAGGAAAATATGAACAGCTTTTTGTAAGACATATCTCTTAAAGTCGCTCTCCCTTCTTTATTACTGGGTTGCCTCTCCCGAAAGATGCAGCTCAAAGATGGTCCAAAGCCTTTGTACTGGTCTTAACAGCTGTATCTTCAGTTTCTAGTTAGACTAAATACTAAGTCATTTCATTAATAATGACATAGTATTGCTTAAGTTATCAATGAAACTGTAGTTTCATTTTACTACTTTATTGAGAGTTTAACTAACAGGACTAGAGTGTATTTGGTTTCAGATTTTTCTGTCTCATCAGTAAATGCATATGCTGCAGGAACAACCAGTGTGCAGTCTTGTGTGATTTATTCCATGGCTATTTTAGCTGCAAGAAAATGAACACTGGATACCAGTTTTCTTTAATTAACAAAAAAAAAAAAAAAGCCATTGCTAGTTCAGGATCTGGACAGTCGTCTTTTGTCATTACTGCACCCAAAATGATTATAGGTTGAATTCATGTATAATCTATCACATTATCCGAGGGCATTCTATGAATAGCTTCAAGCCAGTGCTAGCTTTGGTGAAGATATAAAGGAGAATATCAAAGTCAGCAGTAACTTTCAATAATGTGTTCCAGGGTTAGCCAATGCAGATCAAAGTATTCAGCTATGGAATATGTCAAGACACAGCAAATTATTCTATGAATCACATATCTTCTTCAGCCAAAGTAAGATCGAAAAATGAAATAAGTGTTTGTGGGTGTGTAAACAGATAAAAGAAGTTGGTGTCTATGTGATATAAGAGGTATTTCTTAGCAAATCAAGTATTTCCCATTATTTAACTTTCTTAACTCTGATATTTTCTTCAGAAATAAAAAAGTAGTGTATTTGCCATTTCCAGTCCAAGCTACTCACTTTGCTCCACAATAAACATTTTTATGGCTTTAGAGGTTTATTCCTTAGAAGAAATATGAATAATCATCCTTTAGTAATTTTGCTTTTTTAAGAACATGGAAATCTTCTAGTCAGTTATATTGGTCATACTTATTTGGCTGTTAGAGATCTGTTGTCAGCTTCTTTCCCACATTTGGATAATAGAGAAAAGAAAGCAGGGCTCCAAATATTTTGTGCTAATTAAATGTGTGTTTAAAAAAAAAAAAGTGTCAGCATAGACACTGATAGTGTGCATTTACCTGAGAAATCTGGAAAAATCCTTGTCACTAGATAGATGTGCTAAATGCAGGACTTTATTGCATTTATTTTTATATATGAATGCACATGCATGTACTTGCACACATTGATGTGCAAATGCACACACACCCATCCAATGTTAGTATAACAGGGTTTTGCCTTCTCTTATCTCCAGCTCTCCTTTCATTGTTAGTAGCCATCCTTCAGAAACTGACAGACCACTGATAAAAACATTTGGTGGAATTTTATCTTGATACCTGAGCTTAAGTAATATTCTTCTTTTGGATCATCAGCTTGTTGTCTTCTCCCATCAGAAATACTGGTCATCCATGCTAACTTTAAACAGGAAATCTTGGATATATTTCACGGCTCTCATGGAACCATCTTCATTACCCCAAACGTGAGTCACCACTGTCATTATCTCATGGGTTTACTTGAATTACTTCAGAGGTCCTGACATTGGTTTTCTCAGCTGGACTAAAAATTGACACCAAACCATAGCAGTAGGGCAAAGGCATCCTCTGGAGACCCTCAAGCTTTCAAGATGTGGGTACAGGAAGTCCCAAAGAACTCTACCCCATCAGCATCTGTCCCTTCATCTCTTCTCTGCTTCCCACTCCCTTCCATTTTTTGAGCTGTCAGCTTGGATTGGCGGTGTGGAGGGAGCGTGGATATGACCAGTTTGGATTCCCACAAAACGTTTATTTTAAACGAATTGTGACAGCAGCAGCAAGGGATGGGAGACCAACCAACGGGTCCACAGGCAGCCAAAAGCTCTTTCCTATGCTGTTAGTGCCCCTCCTTGCATGTGGTGGAACCCATGCAGACCTGGAGGAAGGTATGGTGTCAGAGTGCAGATGCAGAAGAACCATAGGCATGTCTGTGTTTTCAGTTTCTAAGAACATCCAGGCTCTTCATGTAGGACAGCTGAGGTGGAGTAACAAACAAAACAAGTGATATGCTGCCGGGGATCCTTCCTCAGAAATTAGTAGCCAAGGGAAATACGGAAAGTACCAGGGACATGCGTGCTGTGAGGGGATAATGCTGATGGTATAGAGAACTAGCTAGTCAGGGAAGATGCAGTGTAAACTGTGAGAAGAGTTTTTGGGAAAGGAGAAAGGGGAAACTGGGACTGGTTTTGTGGAGTTCACTGCACAAGGAGGGGAGATAGGCAGCCTCTTGTGACAACAGCTAAGCACTAGAGACTGGGGTGGAAGAGTCAGAGGAGTGTGTGTACAGGGAAAGGAGAAAATAAGCCACTATAGAAGAGTCAACAAACCTGAACACTTTGAATATAACTGACCTGATCATAAATTTTAGTAGAAGTACTAAAAATGCAGAAACCCGAAAGCAAAGCAGCCTCTACATATTGGGTGTAGAAAGTCCAATGCTATTTTTAACTTTGTTATGGTATCTGGCTTCATTGCAGTAGGCAAGGGGAGGAGGCAATTTCTTTTCAAGGCTGTTTCATCTCAGCTCTCAGAATACTAAAAGGAGAGGAATACTACTACAGATTGCCTCTGGCTGAAGAAGAAAACTCAAACTAGCTTCCTTCACATAAAGTAGGTCTTGAAAATCTGCACAAAAGCAATGTCCTCTCTGAACAAAAAAAGTATTTAAAAATCATTCATTTATTGTCTAGGAGAACTGGACTGATGACAACAGGATACAGTCAAGACAATTATGTTGTTGTGACTTTGCAAAACTCTTCCACTGTACTGGTCATGGTAGAAATTGCAGGAACTGGCCTGTTCTAGAGTTATTTTGTGGAGCTGAAGTGTTTTACTGTATTAGCAGGAATGTTTTCCAACTGTCTTATAGGAAATGGTATCACTAATCTAACAATAGTTTTCTTTTAAATTCCATTTTCCTAAACAGTTTTTAAGAGGACTTGGCCAACCAGTGCATTCATCTGCACTCCTTGAAAAAAATGGTCATATTTTAGCTGAGCTTATCTGGACCTTTATGTAAACAGAATTAAAATTCTGTTTTTAAATAAGCATCAGACTAATCCATGCCTAGATGGAACCTGATGACTTTGTAAGCAGCCTGCAACACTCTCAGCTTCACAGCAAGTTTCTTTCAGCTGTGGTAATGCCACAATATTTGCCTTGGTGGCATTGGTTTGTTACTGTTAATCTAAAGGCACATTACAATTTCCAAATGATCTGATATAGAAATTAATGTAAAAGACAAACAAACAAACAAACACACAACAAAACAAAAAAAACCCCAAACCACCACACCAAAAACCACCAGTCTCTTTCGTAAGAGCCAAACCCCCTACTAAAGCTCCCTGCAGACAGCTGAGCACTTGTGGGTAAGGTTTCACTGAAGAGCGTGGGAGATGCTAAAATCTGCAGATAAGCACAGCCCAGACCAGTACATAGTGGAGGCAAAATGATTAAATACTCTCCAGGTTTGTTTGTTTTTGTCAGAACAGAGCTAGCAATTATTGCCCAAAATTTAGAGATGTTTTAGAGACCACATTATAGTATTAGATAATCTCAATAACCTCTCTGCTCAAGGTTAGTGGTTCACTGAGTTTTGTCTAGCAAGAGACATCCAGTTTTGCTTTATTACACCTTGGGATGCCTTCTTCCTTGAGCTGAGGTAATTTCACAGATGAAGTGGTGACCGCAGTTGGTGCACTGCAGTTTGTCTCCTGTTCAGGTCTGTAATATGTGGTGTCTCCGCTGCCTGTTGTTGTGGCCTTTAGCCTGCCTGTGCTCCTGCAAGTCTGCTGAGAAGCAGCTTCAGCACAACCCCGCTGCCCCTCTGTGACCGTGGCTGAGGCTTGGCCGCCTGGGTGGCCGGCTGTGAGCCGGAGCGGCTGCTGAGGCTCTTCTGCCCCACGGAGTTTAGAAATTCCCCTTGGCAAAGCAGCGCTCCAAACGGAATTATTCTGGCTGCTGCAGGAAACGAACGGTGGCTGGAGTCTTGCCACCCTTTTGGTTATGCAAATCGGGAATTATGCAGAAGAGCTATTTGAGTCTTGTTTTATTTTTGCTTAATCAGTTGTCAACATGTTTATACAGTTCAGTCACTGTCACTTGCCATTGTTTTGCCCTGACTCCACATTTGTGGAGGAGGTTATCGCAGGGAAGGGCGGGCAAAGGGGCTGTTCCCTTGAGAAGCAGCCGGGTGAGGCTTGCAGGCGAGCGGCATTCCCCAGAGGCTCGGGGAAACTACCTTCCTAACCAGGCACTGCAAACCCCATGAGGCAAAGAGAAAAACAGAAATTGCCAACTCGTAAATTTGCCTATTAAGCTCATGCCAAATCGGTCCCATTTCACACTGGCTTGTCCTAAGAGAGATTCCTGTCTTAATGAAAGTTGGGCAGATCTAGAGTAACTTTATCATCTGTAATTGAGTTATTCTGAACTTGCTCCACCCTAAGGTTGGTATGTGGTGCTGGGCCCCTGAGGCAGAGCCTCCCTCATGGTAGGAGGAGGGAAGGATGACGGCAGCAAGAAAAGAGCTTTAATGTCTGCACTGCCACCTACCCGAGTGCTGTGGCCAGGGAAGACTGACACAGGTATAAGTGAGAGCTACTCCCATTAGGCAGACACAGAGTATAAACCTATCATCCTTATTGGGAAATGACTGAATGAAGCTAGCAGTGTTGACCCAGTTGTTCTCATTAGGATGGATCCCATTGGGGCTCAGGGCTTAGACTGACAGAGAAAACTATAATTCATATTTCACAACACTAGCTCTTGTAAATATGATGTAGAAATCAATAAGTTGATTTTTTTTTTAACTCATGTTCCAGTTTTCAGGTTATTAAGAGGTTCCTTAAATCCTACTTTGTACAGATCTTACTGTGCGTTCTGTCATATCACCTCTAATTGTGTGCTGCATCGTAAAAAGACACACTCGCTTCATTTCTTGAATTACAGAAACTCGGAAAGAAAATAATATTTAATTCTCAAATCTTCATGAATCATGACAGCTGTGGTACCTCGTGGAGGCAAATTGATAGTGTGTGTTTTTCTGGGGTTTTGGTGGGTTTTTTAACCCAGGTAATTTTACCATAATGTGCAAGTACCTTCAAGCAGTGTGTAAATGATGCCTCCAGTCTCTACTAAATTCTGGTCCCCCACTATGGATTTATACCTACTAAAACTGGGGTTTGCAGAGTATACAGAACAATATTCCCATCTCTCCGCTAAAAAACAATGGCTACTTTTCTTTATTTTTCTTTTTTTTCTTTCTTGAAAATCATAGCATTGGGGGTAGGTAGGAGCAGTGCTTTGTTCTCATAAATGAGAAGAGCTGTAAACATTGATTAATCTTCATGTAAATTCCTCTTGCCACAGCCCTGCTGACTGATCATTATCCTCTCAAATGCCTGTCTCTTTAGCCATACTGCCTTGTGACTTTGTCATACTCTATTAACTAAACTGGGTTGTGCGTGGCTTGGAAAGGAGAACAATAGAGACTTGGGTGTTGCAGTCGGGGCTGTTGGCAAATTAATAGATGACACTTCTTGCCACTTACAGAAGCAAGAGGAGTGCTAAATCAGTTCATCAGCGCAGGGCTCAGCAGTGGTGTTTTGGCTGGGTTTACCGTGGCTGATGAGACACGAAACTAAACTGTAACAGTTGCTCAGCTCCTTGCATGATTGTTAAGCCTGGTATCTTGGCCAAGTTCCATTTCGGGTCATTATGTTGTCCTTTCTGCTGTTCCCCTGTAGTTTCAGCTGGACTAATTCTTTTTTACTTCCTCCTCTGGAACCTGCTATGTGACGCTGCTGGCATTCGTCACTGGCATCCCAGAGGCTGACTGCATGTCAGCGGTAGGTGGATGTGAGGGAGTAATCTTCATCTAAAGCCTATAAAGCACTTGATCTAAAAAGATGAAAGGACCCTAAATAAAGGAAGAGCTCTCACTGTTATTCGAGCACAAATAGAAAGTAGTTCCTATTATCATCATATTGAGGTTGACACCTGATGTTCAAGGAAAGGAAAGTCTTTTGAGTTGGTTTTCGTTTCCCTATTCTCCCATTCATATTACATCTGAAAGCCTGCCTGACAATATTGCTTTTATCCAGTCACTACTGACCAATAACGCGTTTATCACATTGCAATATCTCCAAGGTAACACTGTGCCAGCTAGAGATGAAAATTGTTGGATTCAATTTCCTCTGCACAAATGACATTCCCCAGTCAAAATACACATGGTAAGCAAGTTATTGTCCATCCACCACTGAGGAAGGACACCACCCGAGTTCTTGGTAACAGGAATTTGTATATATGAAACAAAGGCAGACTCACAAACGAAAGTTTTCATGAAGCACTATGGTCTTAACTGTAGTGAAACAATACTAGTTATTATCTACTGTAAGGAGCATGTGAGAAATGACAGATTAAATAGATTTTTTTTTTCCAAATACAGCTATGCCAAGTAATTTATGTATATTTACAGAATATTTTTTGTGTAATCAAATACTTAGCTTTATCTAAAAACCTTTTACCTTTCAGCATTGTCAAATGCCATTGTCCATTGTATTACGTTGTTAAGCAACCTCTGTTCTGTATTTTCATAAGCTTCTTGCTAATACTGTGCAATAATAGTCTTTGCCCTTTAGTTGAAGGTGTGGGACTAAGTATTACTTGGAGAAAAACAAATGAAATGAACATGCTGACCTCATTACAAAATAAGTGGTTGCCAAACAAATATTTCTAGCTTCTTCCTTAGAAACAATCTGATAAGGAACAGACAACTATGACTTCTGTTCAGCTTGTAAACATTTTGCATAGGTGTAATTAAGGACAAGCTTTTTTTTTCTTTTCCCACAGTCAATTATAATTATGATAGCCTTCTCTTCCAATGTCCATAGATTTCTTACCAAGGTCACAGGTTCATTGTAATATTTGGAGGGGATAACCACAGAAATGAGATCCTCTATGGAAACTGAGATATCAGATTATTTCTGTCATAGGCCACATTTTATTTTAGAGTGAAGATCCACATAGCCAATCTTAAGAGATGGCATTGCCAAAAACCTTGTTACCACTACTTCCCCTTTTACTTCCAAGAAGTCTTACTGTGGAGTAATTTCTTCCTTGAGAGGTACCAGAAACTTACAGTAGTTAATACTAGGGAGAATAAATTTATTGTGAGGGAGGAGGGTAAATCCAAATGTTAAAATGTTAAATACCGTTTTATCTGTCTTTACTTTTCTTGAGTAAAACTATAATATCAATAAAATTACCTTTTGATTGAAAACTTTGCAGAAACTTAGCACATAGGATAATTTAGTTTAGCATGCATAGATTTTTAAGAAAATATACTCTTTTGGCAGTGATTATAGGAAAACTTGGAGCTGACTTCTTTAGGACTCATCTTTTTCTCCTAGAAAATTGAAAAGTATGCTACTTGCCAAGTAATTCTAGTTATCTATTGCATTTAATATCTCATTGTAGAAAACCAAGAGAACAAGTAGTGAAGCAGTGGACAAGATCATGATTGTAACATGATTAGAAGTTTAAGAAAAAAAAACCCTAACAAGACATAATTCTTTATAAAATTTTGCTATTTATATTTGCTAATGTGCTTGCATTAGTGTGTTGGGGAAGTTTCTGAGGCTAAAACAATATCACTTAATAGTCTTTAAAATCACCTATGCATTAATGAAAACCAAGTTTTTTTTGAAATCTGTCTGAAGGGTTAAGAGTTTGGCTAGGTGAAGTCTCTGGAAACGTTTTACAATAATATATGGTGGGCTACTAATTTCATTTTGCTTTATTAAGGAAAGAATAATGGCATAATCTGTGAATTTATTAATATATATTTGGTGGGGAAATGTCATGAATGTTGTGAAAGACAGAGGAATAGTTCTTAGGAATAGGACCCAAGAACTTCTGAGGCAGACATGTCAAAGCTGCTATACCTGGTTAAAACATAATGCAGCACAAGAGTATTGAAATGTTGAAGACATGGTCTGATGTTAAGAAAATTGAACTAGACTTGAGTATGCAGTAAGGAATGATGAATTTTTGCCTGCCCACACCAGGGGTGATGGTGTAGCAGGGTTGTGGACTGTGACAGTCTCTCTGTTACAGCTACAAAACTATTTAATCAACACAGTAAACACATTAGCAAATAAGAAGGCATCTGGAGAAGAATTTGAACATGCTGAGATAAGTTGCTCTGTCACAGATAGGTCAGGCCTATGTACAGTAGACCACCTTGCCTGCCACATCTTCCTGGCCTGCTTCTTTGTCTGAAGGTTCACAGGAAAAGAAAAAGGAAAAATTATGGGCTGGATTAGTTATTCTGACAGGTCAATTGCCTGTGTGCCTGTGGCATGTTCTCTCTCAGTTCTCCCACCTTCTGTAGGATGTGACGCTATCACAAAAATGAATGCACACTTACGTGAATAAAATGTGAATAGGGGGAGATCCTGATAAATGTCATATGTAATCCTGGTCACAGGACAGCGGTTGGTATGTGTGTCAAATCAGGTGACTTAGTGCTTAGATGCTCTCACAGCTGACACATACTCATATGATAGGGATGTACTTATGTCTTAGTTTGCAACAGGTAATCCAGGTCCTAAGTACTGTTTTCCAGATAGCATTCACAACCTTGATTCATCTTCTGGAGTTAAATGTCTAGGCCCTTAAAAGCAAAACTATTTCTATCCCTGTAGTATTTTTTTCCTGTTCTTATCCAACAGTTTCAGTTTTTTCACTCCCCATATATCAGATACCAAGTTCTCTTCTTTGAGTTGCTGTCAGAGGTACAAACTTGTATCTTTTTGCTGAGGAGGTCATGGCTGGACCTCAGCCCTGACATGTTTTTGGTGACTGTTATAATGAGGGCAAGTGCTGTTATTCCCCTTTCAACTGTTTACAGATAAATCTACTAGGCCTGTCTAGCTATGAAGGTGGGAAGTACCTACTTTGAAAATCCTTTGAAAATATGACTTAAATATAAGTAAGATTAAGTAATCATGGCTAGCAAAACCTGGAGGATACCAAAATTCCTGTAAACTAATCAACCACCAAAGCAACCAAAGTTCACAGAACCCTGAACAAAAGCATTTGGTGTGAACCGAAAAAGCATTTTGTTGCATCAGAAGGTCTGGGGATTCAGAACTTGGTGTCCTTCTTCATAAGGAAAATTTGGAAATCCTGAGGGTATCAAGGTGCTTCAGTTCCTTTGGAAGGAATGTCGTGGATTGCCTTGACTAGAAATCTGAAACATTCCAGTTCCCTGTGTGAACTTTCACTGGCTGCCATGTCTTAGGAGGGGAAAAAAAAAAAAGCCCACCAACTTCTGGCATCTGTGGACTTCTGCTGCCTAATCTGGAAATGCCTCCAGACTTGAGGTGCTTCAAGAACTAGGGATCACCTGAGCAGGTTTTTAAGGTTTGGGCAAGGATAACTGAAACAGAACTTAAACTGCTCTTTAGCCCATCTTGCATGGAAGAATTGGCTGTGTAAGACCCTTAGGATGCCAAGAAACAACAGGAAGGAGAAGAGGGTCTGCTTCCTTCTGCAGTCTCTGTTTACAAAAACTGGCAAGTATAAGTGCCTCTTGCACTACAACTATCCAGTTGAAGCTGCTATTCACACACACACACACAAAAAAATTAAATGAAGCATCATTTCTTAATTAATGAGTTTTGGAAGCTACCAGAGGAAAAAACATGGAGGATGCTGGATAGAACCTCTTTATAAACCTAGTTCCTGGCCTTTTCCTGCTTAATGCCACTTCCTAAGTGGCGTTAAGTGGAATATTTTATATATTTATATATGTTATCTCTTTGAAAGAAAACAATCAGCCAAGCATCTGGCCCCCTATTGTTCATTTGTATGTGTGTTTAAAGTTTAAGTGAAAAACAGGACAGGGAGAGGCTTACAAAATACAAGGAAAGTGGCCAAGTTTAACATAGCCTGCTTCTGGAAATACAAAATTGATAAAGCTTGTCAAGGAGTTGTAGGTGGTCATCCTGTTCAACTTTTAAGGGAAATCAACACTTGAAGTAAAGCAGTGTCTTTGAGAATCTCTCTAGACTACAAAAAGATATTCTGCTAGTTCAGCAAAAACTTTCCATTTAGCCAAACTCTTTACAAGCCTCTGAAATTTTTATATCTTTGAGTCGAATGCTGCAATTTAGATTTAATATTCTTGGGAAAAAAAAAGAAGGACCGAAAACTGTCAAATTATGGAAAAGGGGAGGTGAAGTGGCTCCACTTCTCCCAGTGTGCTAGAACAATAATAATATCAGGTAGAACAAGCAATGGAGAACCCATCCAGAACTGAATTTGGCCTTTAAACATAAATTCTAGCAATCAGCAATCCTTGCTGTCATATGCATGTAAGTCCTGACACAGATTCCTGTATTTTAAAATTGTTTTTTGCTTGGATACCTCTGCTTTAAAAGCTACTGACAATGAAAGACACCTGCTTTTACAGTTAAAATACGAAAATTTCTTTGGTCCACTGTGGGCAATGAAAGGATTAGCTATAATCATATCTAGGCAACAGTTGTTGTTCTGTAGCCCTGTAACTGTAATGAAAGTCCATAATCCACTTCTTTTCTTGCAAATCCTAATTTACAGATGTTGGTAGCAATTGGAGGTAAATGTAGTTCTACCATAATCTACTTTCTGTCAGATCTCCACGAGAACAAAAATAAAAATAGAAGATTATTGCATTAGGAAGAGATTTTTTTTTTTTTTAATTTAAAGTTCTTTTTAAAGTAACCTGTTTGATAACATTTATAGTACTTGCAGGCTTTCTCCTTCAAAGTGATAGAAAGAAAAATTGAAAGCACCTCTAAAGGTTTGCATTTCATGTCAGTGGCTGGATGAGGGGCATACTACTTTAGTTAAAATGCTTGGAGCTGTTATATTAGGTAACAGCGAGCCTCCTGCCTCAATAACACTAATGTCCTACTAGGAGGAGACAGCTATACATCAGCTTCTGCCATGTTCTACAAGCCTGTAAACTCTCCCTTTTCTCTCTCCTCCTTCTTGTTTCAAAATAAAAAATTAATCTTTCATTTCCAGAAGAAACTGTTTCAGAAACACTGACCTAGTTTCCTCATGGTCAAACTTGGAGAGGTTGGTATTAAAAATTGTTTCAAGTAAGCACGCTTTCTCTTTTTATACACTTCTGATTTCATTGGAGCATTCTTTAGATAATAAAATGGATTAAATTGTTTTCATCCACCAAAGTTTGGGAATGTGGTGTTAATGTAGCTAGTTTTGACTGGAAAGCCTTTATTCTGAATAATTATGCATTCTGTTCAGGACCTCACTGATGGGAAGTAAAGTGTTTCTCTCCTTCATTTGCAGTACTTAAGTGAAGAGCCAGATGGGTCCAGTAGCTAGAGCTATAAAAGAAGCTCTCCTATGCCTTTGGTTGGAAGTTCAATACCGTTGCATCCCTAATAGCAGCTGCTTCTGTTTGAACCTGGGGTAATGAAAGATGAACTGCATTAAATGGTAAATCATTAAATATCAGCTGAGTAAAAGTACTGTGGTGTGTTGGCCTGCCTAAATCACCAGCATCTGTCTCCTCACATGCAAAGAATTGCTGTTAAAAATAACAGAGTGAAACACAGACAGAAGGGCCCGTAGTCAAGCCACACAAAAAAAAAAAACCTCAAACAGCATTTTTTTTTTTTTTTAGGGTTTCAGCCAGTGCTTGATAATCAGTGCATACCCAGCTGAAGAACTGATAAAACAATGTTTTGTTAAAATTCCCAGTGTGCGTGCATATGTGTGAATAAACATATATATCCAATATATAGAAATTGGCAATTCTGGTGTTGTTCAACTTTCTCCCTGTTATGTGATTGTCCTGCCTTAAAATCTGTTTAAATAGTAGCTGTCTGATATCTTAGCTTTCTTGTGAATGCTGCATTTACTGGTTTTATCTTGCTTTTATGCAAGATGTGAAGACCACAAACAGAAAAACATATGCTATTTGAAAATCAGATCAAATCAGGAAGGATGCTGATGGCCTCAATAAAATTGTTCCAAACTAGACCTTTATTTGTCTGCAAGAATTAGTTTCTATAAAATGTCAGAACAGATTAGTACTGGAAAGCTCCCTATTGTGTGTAGTCTCACAGTGCTCAAACAGATCAGCTGTGGCTTGTGAATCTTTGCAGCATAATTTTTTTTTGCTCAGCTTTGCTGGTTTGTGTGTTTGCAGGTTGTTACTGCTTTTCTGAGGGTTTATGCTGTCAGTCCTTTAACATTTTGCATTGTTGTATGCTCAAGAATGATATAACAAAAGAAGCAACCATTACCATACAGTTCTCAGCTCAAACTTCTGTAACCTCATCTATACCAAAAGCCAAGAAAAACACGATGCCCTCTCCTGAGGTTAATGATGCTGAAATAAGGCAAATTTGTGTACATGTGAAAGAAAGAGATTACCCTTTTTTTTTCCCAAGGAAAATTGTCTTATGCAGTGACTTAGAGATAAAATTTGTACAACAACTTTCAATATTATGCTGTTGTTTATATGAAGGGCATAACACGTGGTTCTTGGGTTTTATTTCAGAATGCAACTATAACCATTAGTAATGTTTCACTTATTAATGTACCTCCATGGAGCCGTGTGGGATAAACATATGGGATGGGAAATGCTGCATGAAACAGTAATGCTTCCAGACTTATGGATACACAGATGCATTGCAGACTTCTCCACAGCTTAAGTTTACAAGTTGCGGAAGAGGAGTTCAAAATCCTTCTATAGTTGCTTCTGTATCCTTCTACTCTTTCTTGATGTAAAATACAGGGTCTGAAGCTAGCACAAAAGAGCCTCTAAATGCAAAAGCCAGTGCTGCAAAGAATTGTGCCTTTTTACTTCACCTTCTTAATACATTAGATAATGAATGCAATGGCACAAACCAGTAAAAATAACAAATTATATGGCTATGGCTGGAGAACATGCTTTTCTGGAACATGAGGTAAATGCTATTGAAATTAATGAGGGGAGTGTGAGCCTATGATAAATGCATATATTAGATATTGTTTGATATTTGCTGAGGCATCAGAGAAGAGTGCAGAAATTCATGGGAATCGCTGTCTGCACTGTTGGTGTGGGTGCATACTGAAAATAGGATCCAGAGGACTTCTAAGCAGTGAGAAAGAAGATTAACCCTGTGGTATATACAGCATTATCATCTCTTTCATTTCTAATGCTCAGACGTACAGCTATATATGTGACTGTGCCTAGCCTGAGCCATGTATGTTACCATTGCTCCCTGAGGTCCAAAGGCTTGTTAACTGATTAGTGCAGCTTAGTTGACCACATCTGATTGTCCTGATCTAGTGAGGATGTTGTCTGACTGTGCAGCCCAGGAATAAATGAAACACTAGGCACTGCTAAGTTCAGATGTCGGCATTAGGTTCTCTTGGTAGCCTGCTATCTCTAGAGGTGCTATTTGGGAATTAAGCATTCAATAAATGAAACTTTTGTACAGGCAAACCATGGAGTTTTTTATGTGGAAAACAAGTGGCCGTGATCCTGTTGATGAATTATAAGCTTGAGTTTGACTAGGTATTCCTTTCCCCTACTGTCTTAACAGTTGAAGGATAACAGAAAGGAATACAGTATGCAAAGTTATTGAAATTGGCCTTTTTCCAGTCATTAAACCTGAGAGAGTGAGAAGACAGTGATCTGAAGGTACTTTGCCTAATTTGAAATCTGTAAGCAGTCACATCAGTCAGCGGTATTCTGTAGTGGCCAAACATGGCTAGTTTTAGTAAATAATAATTTAAGTTTGTGGAAGTTAATTTCTTTTAAGATTATTTGAGAGATCTTAACTTCACAGAGTACTTAATCTACTGCTGAGCTGTAAAAAAGTCCTGCTCCTGACTGTACCCTCACACTCTCATGGCATCATTCTGCTGTTACTTCCAGCACTAAATCTAAGTTTAGGCTTGAAGAATTAGATCATGCTTCCTAACTTTGGTTTCCCTTTCATCATACTAGAAGGTGTGTCTTGCTTACCTAAGTAGTTGGTTAAATATCTGCTGGCTGTTCAGCAAAGACTGTTGACAAAGTGATGTAGTCCTTACATTTTCTTTCATCTCTATTAGGGTATAAATTAACTTGTAAATCACATCGTTCTTAACAACATTTAAAAAAATAGGCCTCATAGTGAAGGGCATGATCAAGTGCTTGTGCAATTAAACACAACAGCTATGTTTGCAGTGATAGTCTCTGAACATCCTGTATTTAGAATGAGTTGTGCTGGAAACAGTATGAGAAAAATGCAGCCACCACTCCTAGGTCAGGACAAAATACCAGCACCCACCATTCTCAAGTCATCTTTCTTAATCCCTATGATTAAGTACATGAATCTATCCACCTCTTCCCTCTCTCTTATCTCTCGTTTGTTTTTATATCAGGAACCACAGTGATTGGGACTGAACCTTGGTAAGCATGGAATGTAGTTCCCTATGTGGGACAAATATAGGGATTGTCACAGTCTCTCCATACCAAACAATTATATTAGATGGTACCAGTATAAAGCTGTTTTGAAACAAACAAAACCCCAAACAAACACAAAGGCAGTCTTATGTCTTCCATTCCACAAGCTGCTGATTCTTCTAATTTGACACTAACTGTGTCAAAAATGCAATAGGAGTAAGCTTTAAGAACTTAAATTAAGATAAAAGGCTAAGCAGCCTTTACTACCTGAAAAGCTCAAAGATACTGTGTGTCTTTTAGTTGTTTTCCCTTCTTTTTAAAGAAGTTTTGCTAATCAATTTCTTTTCAAAGCACTCTACTTCCTAGCAGTTTCCTAAAACTGGAGAGAGAAATTGCTGTTCTTTGTAAGCTAAATCAATCTCTGAAGAGCCTTATAAGAATAAAACAGCTTAAGGATGAAACAGCAGTAAGAAAGGAGATCCATCCACCAATTTATCAGTCTATCTATTTTCTAGCCATATCTATCTATAATGGTTAAAAGTTTTAAAGGACACTAAATTTAAGTATTTTATATTGCTTTTCATAAGGGCAGTTCAATTTATCTCTATTCCTTTGGAAAGATGAATATTGTCACTGCACATTGTAGGCTTGTGTTGGCTAAAAGGAGTCAGGGGCATGACAGCATTTATAGAAGGCATGAGCTCAAATGTCAGTAGAGCATCCAAAAATGGATGAAGCATCACCCAGCCACTGCCATCTGTTGAGTGTTTCATGACAGCTGTATCTCCTGACCAGAGCTGGTCTAGATAATTATGAAAGGCATAAAGGAAGCACAAAACAGTTATATAGAGAGAGGGGAGGGGGGGGAATTCCACCTTTAACATTGTTTTTAATTGCACCATAATGATTTTTTAACAGACACAATGGTATGTAGCTTAGACTCTGGCCTGATTTAAAGAAAACAATAAACCACAGTGCAGCTGAAAAATAATTGAAAATTCCTCTGCAAGAAGGTTTTGTCCAGGCTAAGTATTTAATAATGTTTCTCCCAGAGACTTTGCCCTAAAGATACTCCTGCCATAATAAAAAAAAAATAAAACTGTCTCAACTATTGTGTGTCAACAAGACTATTGAAGCAAATATTCTTGTTATTGACTTACTAATGTGAATGCGAGGGTTTTAAACTTTCTCTTAAAGAGGAGAGAACTTTGGGCCATCAAACTTGAGGTACTAACACTATAAGGTGCACTTAAACTTAATGCCAGCTAAAACATTAAATGACTGGAATACAGTAAAATCTTTCCAGTTTTTCTATCATTTTCCCTAGTATGTGGATCTGCTTTCTTCCCCAAGGCATACAAAACTTCCATCTGACTTTATTGTTTCTGATACAACCTCTCATAAGCTGAGAAGCCTTCTAGATGAACTGGCAACCCAGACAAGTCATGAAATCAATGGCACAGGCAGTAGCGAAGGGTGCATGTCATTGCGAGGCACAGTCTTTGATGTGAAAGCCTTCTCTTATCCTCTTATCTAACCCTTGCCTTCCCATAGCTGTGTCTCATGTTGTTCTGTTGCCTCAGTATGTCAGGCTCTCTGTTATTACAGCTCTAGGTTATCCAGCAGATTTTGCTGTAAACTGGTACAACAAGAACAATGGGAGTTTAGTTCGTCCTTTTGATAATGCTAATAAAGCATACTGCTTGGGAAATAGAATTGTTTACAGATATGTCGCTTTTGCATGTATTTGAAGTTAGGAGCTGAGACTTCCGTACAAATTCAAATAACTTTACAAGTCTGCAATTTTACAGGCAAATTTATATAACTTTAGATAAACTTCAGCTCCTAACTTAAATAAGATGATAGTAATTAAGCTATTATAAGTATAGGGGTTTTAGGTCTCTATTATTCAAAAGGAAATCATGAAATGACAGTCATTCTGTCATGAACGCAAAGAGATATGCCTGAGTCTGCAGGTAGTCTGAGATTATCCAGTCGCTCAATGGTTTGCTGATATAGTTGAGTCTCAACAGATTTTTTTTTTTCTTTTGTAAAAGCAGAGGTTGTGACTGATGCCATATAGCTCAACAGATTCCTCAATATCTCTGAAGAAATGATCACTCCTAAACCAGATAACAGTTGTCCATGTAATCTATCCAAAATCAAAATTGTCCTGAGGACATACAAGCCAAAGGTTGCTTGTAGGACTGGTTCCTCTGTTATTAATCCCAGAAAGATGTCAGGCTGTAGTTTGGCCGTAATATCCTTTAGGGCAGCATTGTTTGTTTTTTACATACATTCAAACACTAATAAGATGAGGAAATGCATAATTAATAATAGTACGAGCAGGGGTGCCGAAGGCCATGTCTTGCCTTCATGATGCATTGTGTTACACATCTGAACTGCTCTGCTACTTCAAATACCTTACACAATGTTAACCTTATCTGCCAGCAAGCCTCTGTTACTATTTGAACTCAGAGTGGGCAGGAGTAATTTCTGAGATGTGTGTGATTCCATAGTGTTGGGTTATGCTTAGGAAAAACTGAAATTTCAAATACATACATGTATAAAATGTATATTAGAACAGTAGAGATTTAAAATACCAATTCTGCTTCTAGGTCAGTGGGAGGCTCTGGTTTACTGCTACATTAGTTTTTACAAAATTGTTTGGCATTTATATCTTTTATTTTACAAGCTTACTCTGAAAGAAGCTAGTGAAACAAAACATAAGTCTACCCTCCCCCAGAAGTCACTTTTATGTTTCTCCTTTTTTAACATGGCAAAGTGGTTGTAAAATGTACTCTCGATTCCTAAATAAAACAGCATGTAAGTGGGATAGGTATGGGAAGTGGGCCCCTTTCTCAAGGTTTTATAGACCGCACAGGACCTCAAACAGGAACATGGATGTTAAATGTAGTGTGCTTTTTTGGTTTTTGGGGTTTTTTTAAGCATTCGCACAGGGTGCTTCATATTACTAAGAGAGACAAGAGAAAGAAAGAAAGCAGATATTTCTAAGAAGCTATTAAGTCAAGAACTGTTTATTAATATTCAAGATGAAAATATTAAGTTCAGTTGTAATACAATTCAGGAAGAAATGGGTGATTTCAGAACAGCTATTCAGATTCCTTTGAAACTTATCAGGGAACTCGATTGCCACTATGAGAAGAATAGGACAAACCATATAATTTGACATCTGGGATCCAGGAAGACCCTCAGTCGAGAGTACTATTGAAATTCAAAACCAAAAAAGTGTGTGAGGGGGAACCCTGAAATAGCCACAATTGTGATGCCTGCCTTTTTTTATGATTAAGGCTGATTAAAAATACAAAATCTACATTTCACTGTAAAAAAACAGTGAACTGGAAGAGGGGAAAGAAAAGGCTTTAGGATTCAATTTTGTAATTTTTAAATCCTAGGATTAAATGTGGAAAGGAATAGACCAGCAGTATTTTGGGGATCGGGTTTTTTGTTTAAGACTGCAATTGTGTGCTCTTTTTTTCCAAGGTAAGCGAATGTTAAGTACACTGAGACAGTATTTCTCCGTGCTTCCATGCTAATAAGGCATGCTTCCCACAGTGTGTGACAGAAAGGATGAATACCATGCGGTGCTAATGGTTAATTTGTAGTGGCATGTGTGTTCCTTGAATGTTTGTGAAGTTTCACGATTCACCATCACACAATTGAATCGTTCCTTTTTTTAAGATATAGTGATATGTAATGAGATGAAGCAATGCTGACAGGGTTTTTGAAAGATACATTGTCCTCCACAGTCTATTCACTTTATAATAATAATACCCCTTAAACTTGTTAATTTCTCATGATTTGGGGGATAGAGTGAGCCCTCATCAAATAATTTCAGTACTGACCATGGTTTAAAATGTTAATCACTGTGAAATCTGTCACAGATAGCGTCAAACCCTAGTGATGCTAATCTATGTCATGGATTTGAAACTCCTTTGGGAAGCACATATTTAGACTTACTGCTGAGTGAACATGACTGCTAGGATTACAGAGGCCGTGGACAGTGAAGAAAAGCAGTAATGCTCTTTCTGACTAGAAAGTAAACAATAGGGTGATTGTCTGCTTACACTTTGGGGCTAAACAGCCCAACTGCTGAGAAGCTCTAGGTAAAAAACTGCTATCGGCAAGGAGCCTTGATGTTTTCTTCGTGGAGCTAGATGTTGTCAAGGATTCAGCTGAGCCACCCTAGTGAGTGTACAGGAAGCAAAACAGGATATTCTTGTATAGGCCCTGTTTTGTGTAATTATGCAACACTTGAACTCTTGTGTATATTCCAGAATGGGTAACACACCTCTAAAAGGAACAGGGAGCCATCAGCAGCAACTAGTGAGTGAAATATTCTTATGAAAAGTGCTCTTGATTGAAATCAGTGTGTTTACATTTTCATTTATCTTTGGTAAGGATTACTCCACCTTAGTGCACCCTCAAAATTAAGAAATTATTTTCACCCGGTTTCATTTCCTGTGTTTGTTTCTTTTAACAAGCAATCTAAATAATTTCAGCTGTCTCTTAAAAAGAAACAATAAGGGAAATGATCAGGGAAATGTCACTTCATCAAATATCCTCAGATATTTCTCAGGAATATGCTGGATTTGATGAAATACAGACAAATTCCCTGAGAGGCAGCTGAGGATCTTGCTCTATTTTAGCAGAGGCTCCTCTTGTGCCTGGTGACTCCCACTTTTGTACTGGGAAGCCTGGATACCCAGAAAATCCTGGCATGTGCACCAGGCTTTTTGGGCCCACTGGGTAATACTGGGAGCCAGAAAACACTGGAAGCTCTTGCTGGGTGTGCATGTGTGTGCACGTGTGTATCTACATAAGTATGCTATCTGCATAAGTAGTATGCTCTTTTTATTTAAATGATCTCTTTCAATTAGAGTCCCTTTTGTTCTGCTTCTGTAAATAAAAAACACATGTTAACTTTTGAATAATCTCTGGTTTTAATAGCCTGATTCCTGCCATCTCCTGTTTGTACCATAGATAGTAATGAAACTACTCTTATGAGTAAGAATCAGGGTTGAGTATTGGAAACTAAGCTTAGTTTTCAGCAATACATTACTCAGTGTGTGACTGGCAATAAAGTTGCCCAAAGAAAACCTTTGGCTAATGCAAAAGTAATGGACAGTCCTTTCGTGGTCTGCAGATTATAGCACAATCACACTTTTTTTTTTTTTCATCCAGTTATGAAAACATTCAAAAATAAATCTGTCCCTCCCAGAAACAGAAGAGAACAGAAACAGATCCTTTATTTAAATAATGGTGTAGTAATGTTATGAAAACATAGAAAGTCTATCTAATCTGCATACGCAAAACTAAATTCTACTGCGAGGGGAAACTGAAGCAGTGACTGTCAACCACGTTGCAAGAATGTAAATGAAGGCAGAATATGGCCAATTACTCGTAATTTTTTTTTTTTTTTCTGTTTTTGGTTTTCAGTGTAGCTGATGCCCGATAGCCTGCCTTGCTCTGTGCTCAGTATAGCTCAGTCCACAGTGTGGCAGTCAGAGGGAAACTCAGCTGTAGTTCTCATACCCTGCTTCTGTTAGCAGTTTTCATAGGTAGCTATAACCTACCCCTTTGCATCACTTTTATTAATTTATGAAGAGAATGGCACTCCATTTAATGACATGAAATAGGTATCAGTAGGATGAGCAGAACAGGCACAAAACACAAATGTCTGTCTTCTCCATAGTTCCAAGAATGTTTTAAGGATGAGGTTTCATAGGACTATTAATCAGTCTCACCTACTTCCCCTCAATGTTTCGTAAAAACAAACAAAAATATCTGCAGAAGAAAAAAGAAATTAAATTTAGAGAGTGGAATATTTTATATTGGGGTGTCAGACAAGTGCTGGTTTCGTCACAAGGGAAGAAGTAAGACCACATGGCTAGGAACAAAGCAGGGGAGCGAGGCTGCTTCCCAAATCAACAGTGGCAAGCTGTCAAACTGTCTCAACTGTTGTGTGAAATCACAACCTAAAGGAGGATTTAGGCAAGAGATCTCTTCTTTTTTTCTTTTTCTTAACTGTGCTTTTGGCTTCAAAAGTAACAGTTGTGTTAAATTGAGAATACGACAATTTTTGAGAGAGAGTTTTGCAGATCCCCCAGTGAAGCCAAGCATAAGGAGTCTTTATGTGGTAATGAATAAAGTGAGGCTGTTATTTGGGGGTTTTTTTTAATTGAATTTTATTTTTTCCCCTCTTGATAGTATGCTTTTTGTGCAATCTCTTTCTTGTCCGTATTTGTCCTTTCTGTACTCTTCTTTTGGATTTTGTTTGTTTTTCTCCTTAATTTCTATCCATGATTTAGATTCAAACAGTTCCTTTATATTTGTTTATTCCCTGAGCTTTCACAGTAGTCATCAACTCTCACTTAGTGCAAACTTTGTAGTGTTACAGAATTTAATATTTCTTGATGTTCTTGCCCCTAGATTCATGTTATTTCATGATCCTTTCAGTGAGTCTTGACTTCTCATTCTCCTGATATTTTTCTGAAGAAAATTAAGCTCAAAAATGCTTAGGAGATATGACCAAGAAAGACAGAAATTCAAAGAAACATAAATACAAAAGGTTTTTTCTGCCAGAGTTTTAAAGTCATCTGATGATTCTTGGGAACCTGGCACATCATTTCTGAGTGCTTCAGATGCCATCTTCTAGGTTTCAGCAGTGCCCTACTTTGAGGAGTTTGGGGCTTCAAATGTAGAGGGGAATAGTTATGGGAGGTGTCACAGTCTCTGCCAGATTTACTGCAGGGGCATAATAGGAAGCCTTCTGAACAAAATTTTAAACTGTTTTCAATCAAGCACAGCAACCTGAGATATAGTGTAGGTTACAGTGAATCTGCATGCTAATAACTTTTAAAAAAGCTTTAAAAAAGCATACCCTCTTCCACTCCTCTCTGGAAGAACTATTCTGGTTCCTGTCTGACTCTTAAAGTCATTGTCACTTCTTGGGGTGTCTGTTCACTGTCCCCAATGTCACTGCTCTGTCAGCAACCTCCCTTGAGCGTTACCACTGCAGGTTCCCACCAATAGGTGTGGTGGACAAAGTACTTTCAAAAGGTTAATCAGCAGCATTCATTAACAACTAGGTAACAGTATCCAGCCTGCAGGCTACTGGTTATTGGCAAATCGCTTGCATGGTGCAAAGCTTGTAGTTTTTGTTCAACTGGTTGAGTGCCTTGTTGCCAAGCTTCCTGTTGGAGGAGGAGTTTGGCAGGGCTGCTGGAGTGTGTTGTGCAATGGCATTCACTGCACAGCTTTGCCGCTGGCACCTCTGGGACTTCCTCAGGCTTCTCGTCTCTGTGCTGAACTCGCTTGCAGAAATTTGGTATTTTAAGCAAGAGTAGAATAACCTTCCTGAGGATCCTGATTGGCTCTTGGAGTGGTTCCGCTTATGCAGGTGTCCAGCCTTGCTAGACTAAAATATAGGAAAATTTGCTTGATTGTTTGATAGTCTTCTGACACTTTCCAGTGGCTCCATTTCACGTTATTAGAAACATGGATAAACCTTCCTACAACTTGCTGAGAAAGACACACAGATCAGCTTACAAAGGTATAAAAAACCCTACAGTATGCACTTCTGCAGCAGCACAGCAAGTCTTCCTCTCAACAGTGTTACTGTCACGTACATACAGGTGAATGAAGAAACACTAAGACGCAGTAAATAAATGAGGGCTTTGCGTCAGGCTAATCACTGGGTAGGCCAAATAAGGTGCACAGCCTGGGTTAATGGCTGAGATCGTGTCCTATTACGTTGCTGACTAATGTACTTTTCAGACAGAAGTTTGTACTGTAGACTTGGCCTCAGGTTTTAGTGTTTTAACATCTCTGTCAAGAAGGTGCCAGTTCTCCATATATCTTTGTATATTCACTGCATTTTCCAGGGTAGACAAAACATTAATTTTCTAGCTGGATTCTATATTAAGATGAAAAACAAAACAAACAACAACCACAAGAAGAAAATCACAAACTTCTTGTCTTTGTTTGGAAGATAACAAGCTGCCTCAACAACAAAAAAGAACAGAACGCTTTTTTTGAGGCCACATAATTACAAAAATAGTATTTGAATTAGCTCTTAACATTTTTAGCCTTAGCGTATCAGACTAGTATTTGTCTAGCAGGCTTACTCCAAGTGATTTTAGCAACTCCAGTGGGGCTAGTTATGGTGTGAATTATTACTTAGCGTGAGTAAGGAGATCAGAATTAAGCCCAGATATGGTCAGAGGGAAAGAGGGTTTTGTCTGATTTGTCTATGATAGATCTGCCCTGCTGCTAACTCCCTGGTCTTTCATTTAGTTTCTTTTTAGAGACTTTTGTTAAGACTTCCAAGGAGTCCTGAGAGGACAATTGAGCTTTTATGGGTTTTTTGCAGGAGCAGGGAGAAACAATCAAATTGCTGGTTTTCTGGTTGTGTTGATTTATTTTCTGTTCATCCTGCAAATATTACTTTTAGGAAATATTATTTTTAAAAAATAATAATATAAGTTGGGCTTTGAGGGAGCAAGAGAGGAAGCTTTGAGGTTAATCTGCAGATAAGGATTTCCCAAGTATACAACAACATTATGATCAGCCCTTACAGCAGGGAGGGTTATAGCTTCTGTTTTCTAAGAGGACAGATTTCCATCTGAGCTTGTCCCTGTTCAGAAAGGCTTAGTTAACTAAAGAAATAATCTTACACGATGCTACAAAAATGAAACAAACTGGTTTAGACTCTAAAGTTTGTGGGCCACTTGCTGGGCTCAGTGATGCAAGACAACTCATCTGACCACCTGAAGGCTTCTCCTCAGGTGGCCACAGGGTCCAGGTTCCCCTTTGCTAAGGGAAAGGAGCCTGGCCAAGCACCTGCCACCCTGGCCGTGCCCATGAGTGAGCCCCCAGGACCAGCATACAGCAGACTGGGGTCATCCTAATGCACCCGTCTTGGCAGAAGCCTCAGTTCTGGCTATGGGAACAGCTTCATTTTGCGAGGAACTGTCTCTTACTCTCTCACCCTTTCTAGCGCTTGTATTAAGCAGCTACAGCAAACCAGGGGATTTGTGTGTGTGCTGCAAGATGGCCAAAATAATTTATTGCCTTTGGAACCGATGGGACTAAGTTTGCTCCGGATCATGCCCTTAGTTAGCGTCCTGCAGCAAAAAGGCCTAGAGTTTAGTAAGGAAACTCTCTCAGGGATTTATAGTATTGATGACTGTAACCAAGCCTGGCAGCCCTTGGATCTTACAGCTCTCTGTGGGCCTAATCAAAGGCCATTGACGTAAACTAAAACATTTGACTTCAGAGAGCTGTGGATCAAACTCTGCATCTACACTGACTGAGTTTGCCCTCCCCTCAGACACAACCTCACTTTAAATTCTTTTCTTCTGACAGGCCTGTAGCCTCATTCCTCTCTCAAGTTGGGAGGGCATTTCACGGCTCTCTGAGATGCCCAGAAGTGACTCTTCCCTTCTCATGGTGCAGTTTCACATTATACCTAATTCAGTGTAACTACTGGCTTACAACAGAAGTTCTATCCCTGTCTTCCTGATGTCATGTTTAGAGATCATATGGTCTTGGCAGGATGACCTGATAGAAAATAACCCAATCCAACATGCCCTCCTCACCTCCACCTCCCCTCTCCACTCGGTGCGGGGCGGGGGGCGGGGAAAGTAACCACTATCCTTTCAGCAGTTTTCCATATTTGCCATGGATTAGTGTAGTGTGACTCTGTGCCATGAGTCTCAAAAACTCTGCCAGGGGCATTACATAAAAACAAAGTTAATTTGGATTAAGGCAGAGAACCTAGCCAAAGAAAACATTAAGAAGAATTCAAAGGAAAATTAGATGAAAAGTGTTATCACCAGTGTACAAGGCCTGGTCCAGAAGTATTGATTAGACACTGATCCAAATATAATGGTTAAGATGGATATTATGAGTATGAAAACTATAGTTAATGTATAGTATTATACTTACTATGATTTTCTCCTTTTTAATTTTTTCTCAACCTAGTTAGCTGTCGGTCAACCTTTAGCATCTTGCTGGAAGGAGCTTGTTCTTGATTTTCTTCCAAGTATTCCTAGGCCACTGCAGATATAATGTTACAGCAAACAGGTGAAAGTCTTTCCATTCTTTCCTCTTTCTCCTACAGACATTGGTGTTTCCTTTCAAGCCCAGTTATTTAGTCTTTGCTAGCAAGTTGTATTTTACTGCATTCTTTTGCCCAGACAATGATGCATAAATAACTTCAGATTTACATGATTAGCTTAATATTTTCTTCACTTCAGAGATAAACTCATTTTAATTTATTTCTTCTAATTTAGATGGTATAAATGCCATCTAGTCACGTATTATTCCCATTTCAAAGTATACTCTTGAACCTCACTTAAAGGCTTGAACTCTTTTACGTTGGGTACACGTTTTGAAAATAAAATCTCATAAAAGGACTACAATATCTGTTATTAACTTCTAACTTTCAGTACTTTCAATATGTCTTCCTACTCCTATTGGGAGTCTAAGCAAATGTTCTCAGTTTCCCTTGACAAAGTAATGAGGAATTCTCCCTATGTGTCCTCTCTTCCCCATGGTTTGAAAATTAAAGCTCTGTTTTAAGCTACAAGATGTGCAGCATGTCTTTCTGAAAGATAAAGTTCATATCAGATTCAAGCTACCCAGCTGTTTCAGAGCTCTGCTTTTATGTCAGGTTTTTGGATTTCATGAGGTTGGAAGCAGACTCATATATGAAAATTCATAGTAATTGTACCTTTTAGGGATACTCATTAGCAGATGTATTATTCTTTATTTTTCAGTCTGATTTACTATTTCATTTTTTTTTTAGTTTGGGAATGTGTTCCAATTCTTATTGCAAAATCACTCAAAAATAGGAGGTTACTTAGAACAGAACAAATGGAAGAACGGTTAATTTTTCAAGTTGGAGGTGAAATAGTTATCCCTATACAGCTCATGAGCATCATTACTGAAATATGTTTGAAGTTCTGCTTTTTCCCCATGAAATATCTTATATTTGCTAGATAGTTTTCTAGTGGTTGCTTGTTCTCCTCTGATGTAAATTAAATATGAGATATTGTAAGCTAAGTTGTGTAGGTATTGCCACTCTTAGTATAGGAGCTGCTAGTGCCCTCGTGGAAAGATTCACAGGTGATGAGAGAGAACCGTAGTTTCTAAAATCACCAAGAACTAAGCAGATTTATATTTAGTATATCTTTTTCTCTTCATACCTTCTATGTCAGCTGTGACCAGCACAAGTCCCACTTTCATCAGGGAAGCTACAGGTTTAGATTGCACAGCATACAATGTAGTTTGCAATATATTTTTCCATTTACTTGAATAAGAATGTTTTCTGGTTAGTTGGTTGGAAGAAGCTGAGGTTGTTGCCACTGAGATCCTTTGCAAAATTGCAGATACATTATTTTTGTGCACTCATGGCTCTGAAATTGTCAAGTCAACAGTGAAATATGTAACACAAGGAGTGAGAAAAGATACCAACGCTCATGAGAACAGGACTTTCCATCACTCTTCCTTGAGAGTTAGTTATTCCATTGTCTTATGAAATAAATCTACTACAAATAAGGATTTTCTGGCAATATACTGTTTAAAAATTATATTGGGGGACTTAGGGGATCAGAGAATCTCTAGCTGGAGTATAAAGGTAGGGGAAATATAAAGACCATGAAGGAATATTTTTACATTTCTCTCTCTGGAAATTCCTGTAGGGACTTCTTGCTCCTCCAGCTGGGACCTCCACAAAGAAAAAAGTTTGGGGCAACACCAAGCCTGGAAAAGACAGGATGAGAAATGCATCCTTGCAGAGGGTCTTCTGTATCTTCTTTCTCTTCCATTGTTGTGCTCAGTAACTCTGTCCTTACAGGAGGAAGTACAGGGATGTCTTTATACAGAAGTGGAAATCCCCCAAAGACTGAATTTTGTCTATACCATCAGAGAAGAAAATTGTGTAGGGCTGGCTTCAGATGTAAACACAATAGGCCCAGCAGCACTTTCACCATTTAGCTCCACATTGGGATTAGGACCTTTAACTATGTTAACCATGTGTTGTCTCAAGTTCCCTGTCAAGTCCCTAGCCTTTCTCTCTCCTCTCTTTCCCATTGATGACTTTTCTCAGAAATCAGGAAGAAGAAAATAAGTGAATAGATGCTGTTGCAGAGGGGAAACAGGACGGTGGGTCTGGGGAGGGGAGGAGGCTCATGCTTTCCAGGAGGCAAGTATCTATGAAGGGGAGAGACATGGAGGAGTGAACTGCATGTTTTGAGGGTTTGAGAAAGATATTTGCTACTGGTAAGATGAAAAAGGTACAGGAGAGGCCTTTCCATATATAGTCCCCAAAACCCATTGCATTTCCCAAGGAGATCTTTAACCAGCTCGGCCAAATCACGCCATGTGCATAAAGTGATCTTTCCAAGATCAAAGCACCTTAAAAATCCCAGTGGTTCTGCCATGCCAACACCACTTACTCAAATTTTTGGCCACATCACTGAGGAAAAACTTGAACTGGGGACTTCTCTGTCACATGCAAAGTAAGCTAAAATATGTCATCTCATAAAATCCAGAACGTCCCTATCAAACTGTAGAGACATCTATGTTCTGTGGGCTATGGCCCTGGCCTGGGAAACTTATGACCTAGGTTCAGCTTTATGTTCTGCCAAATTCAGTGTGAAAACTCTGGTCAAAATAGAGCATACTGAGCAGACTATATTGAGTCTCAAAACAACCACTTTAATACTATTTTGTTTTTGCAAATCTTTGAAAGCTTTTTATGAGCTCAAAGCAGGACAACAAGTTTCAAATCTTCAGTGTTGTTGCAAAAAGGATTTTCTATCTTCCCATCAGTTCTAATAACATCGCTTCTTTCAAAACTGGTGTTTTCCTTCTTAGAAACCATGTTAGTGGCTAAAGACAAGGAAACTAGGCTTCCCAAGCAGGCATTTCTATTTCTGAAAAACTCAGATTCACTTCCAGTAATTTCCACTTGATTCTGAATATCCCCTGCTGAATAAATAAGGAGAGGTATCTTGCATGCTCAAAGCTTTCTATATCTCCTTATTTATAGGGATGTAGAATTAGTGTAACATTTACCTTTCTCACAAATGAAAACTTAAGTGAGAAGATTTGCAAGTTGCCTTGATTTTTCTCATTTTTATAGGAAAAAGTTCTTAAGACTCATTCTGTGAGTGTAAATTTCACTAAGTGCAGCTTAGAGCACATTATGAGGTTTCCCAGGGTATTTTGCTCTCCTTATGTGATTCCACTGGGTCTTTTGAATCCACTTATTGCATTCATAGCTTCTAAAAATCCTTCCTTTGAACATTTGTTTTAGGTTTCCTTTTTCTTTTAATATACTAAAGGTTGTTTGGGGTTTTTTGGGTTTGTTTTGTTTTTAATTACTGTTACGTCAGTTTGTATGATCACTGAAAAAAAAAAAAAGCCCTATCTATTCCTCCTTTCTATTTGCAATTTGATTCTAAGATGGTTGTTCCCAAAGCTGCTCTGAACTTTCTCCCTTAAGACCAACAAAATTTCTCTTCAGCTATGGAAAAGGGTACTGTTTTCTTACTCAAAATGAAACATTCCCAGGAGAAATACTGCCTTGTATCCAGAACACTGCATTTTATCATCTTGAGAAACAGGCATCCAGTCATTCTTCCAGCTTCTATTTTAAAAAGATGAGCTTTAGCACTTAGTCACGGGTCTGGATTTTCTATTGTCCTAAACCTTACATAGTCCTTCACGTGAGTGCAAAATGGGTATAAAATGCTACCATATCAGAATTGTTGTACCGTGTTGGTCTGAATACAGGGTGAGGTTATAAAAGACAGGGGGACTGCAGGGAGGGAATCCTACTTGCTCTACATCTGGATTGAACATGTGGCCTGTAACCTTCTATTCTGTATTTCCTCCACCACCTCCCACGGCAGCACTGAATTTTAGGTGGGAGGAGGTAGGGAAACGAAACTGAGTCTTGCACTCAGAAGAACACCAGGTCTAATGCTTCTTGGCTGGGGATCACCAGGCCAGGCAAGCAACCAGCAAGGCAGGTAGGCTCTGGGCTTCCTGTGGGGCAGACTTGGTATGGGGAGGGTGGCAACAGAGCAGTGTCTAACGTTTACCTTCTGTGATACAAATCGTTTCTCCCTCACTTTTCAAACTGGGGGAGATTGCTCCTTATTGCCAACTAATGTGAAGAGTGCAGGCAGTACAAGGGAAGGTGCAACTTGTAAGGGGAAAGATGGTCCCTGGTTTCCAGGAGAGTGAGCACAATGAAATCATTGTGTTCTGTATTTTAAAGACTTGTTCACACATGGTTTTTAAAAAAGCAGGGGTGTATCTACAGCAGAATAATATAAGCATAATCTTTAGCAAATTCTAAAGCTGTTATGTTTAAGCTGCAGACACATACACCTCAATCACACTGTCTTTCAGTGAAATGGACTAAGCTTTCCTCCACTGTGTGAATGGATAAACACTGTGCTTTTCCTTTGTTATTAAATCTTGCCTAAAACTCTAAAATGAGACATTGCAATAAGTTATGTGTATTCTTCAACCATTAAAAATAATTCTGAGTTAAAGAAACTGTGCTCCATGGGCCTCTAAGTTTAATGCTGACATGACTCTCTTATACAACCCATTCAAGGTAAAGATACATAAAAAAATAGCTCCTCTTTTGTGTTTCAGATATTTGAAAAAAATAATTTGAAAATAACTACAGCTTTTAATCCTTGAGGAAAATTATTTCTAATATGATATTGTTATAAGAATTTAGACTTTTAATTAACCTATTACAGACCAAAGTAGTAAGGAAAGCTGTTGAACTCCAACCTTTCCTGTCTTCCCCCACACTTTGAAAATAGACCATTTCTAAATAAGTGACCATTGGCAACCTGAGCCAGAGGGCAGCATTCACCACCTTATGGTACACTGCAACTTATGGTTAATCTCAGCTATGTTTTAACTCCTCTTTCTCTGTACTATACCAATAAATGTATTAAAAATGGGTTGTCTCTTACAGCCTATTGCAGCATTATTAAGTGAATAAATGACACTGCTATTAGTATTCAGTTATAAATACATTTGAATTTTAAACTGAACATATGCTACTTCTCTGCTTGAAACTAGCAGCTTTTGCTTTCAAAAACCATGCCATAGACCTAGGCATGCCATCATAATAATACTTTAGCACAGAGGATGTCAAAGCTCTTTAAAGAAGAGAGTATCAATATCTCAATTTGATCCATTAGATACAGATATTAAAGAAGTTTCCTGAGGCTGCACAGCGATCAAAACTGAGACAAGAATAGAGTCCCTGTGTCTTAGCTGTGAGCTTGATTTAGTTTCTCACTTACTACTCTGGGTATCAATTCCAAAATAAGCTTTTATTCATATGTTTGTTTTTTGGCTGCAAAGCTGTTACTCTCTTTTTTCCTCCTTCAATTATATTAAAGATCTTCTGTCTCAGCTTGGAATCAAATTCTTGTAGCCAATTTCGGCTGAAGAATTCCTTGAGTACTCAGTTATTAACAACTCCAGTTTCATGTTTCCCTCCCCCATAACCCTTACGTAATCATTTCTTCTAATAAAATATTTTTGGTCAAATCAGAAATGTATGAAAGAATGCAAAACATTTCTTGGCTCCCAGACACAATCAAATCACTGTATTATTTATTAGTTCTTATTATTTAAGACAGAACCACACATAAGATAAACATATTTAAAAATAATAAAAATGAGTAATGAAACACTTGTCTGCTTCATTTGGCAGAGTAAGTCTGGAGTTGTTATCAAATACCAGGAGTGAGTAGAGCAGAAAGTAAGAGAGAGAAGTGGATGGGAAGATTATCTGGGGATGGGGGTACTGTGCTCTCTTAGCTAAGCCTGTGGAACAATGAGCTTAACTACAAAGCCAAATCCTCCAGTAACTTCACTGAATCCAGTGGAAATTTACTTGCTTGCATTTGCTGGGAATCTAACATTCTCTGTGTTGATTTCAAAATAACATCTCCAGATTTGAATGAAGAAAGCTGAAAGTAAGACTTGACCAGAATTTCGCTGATTATGAGAGAGGTTTCACTGTGTTTTGTTTCACAGCAAGTGATGAGGGAGTTTTAAATCTACAGTGGCTAAAATATCTTTGAACACATTTGCAGCACCACTTTGAAATTTAAGAGAAACCAAACATATTTCAGGAGGTTTATTTCAACCACAGGTAGAAAACAATGGGGTCCCACGGCAAGTTGAGAGCCTGCTCCTTTTAAAAGAGCACATGCCACTTCAAGAAAAAGGGCATGAAAGGAAGCAATGATGTGCAAATCAAAACAAGCCCTTTGTCTTTCTCACTGGATCCATAGTTGAAGAAGAATAGACTGTAGGGGAAGAATTTAGACCTGTCTCTATTCAGTCTCCAAAGGCAACTACTTTCTCTCTGGATGAGAAAAAAATTCAGTTTTAATGATGGTGGCAGCCTTCCACTGAATGACCTTAATTTTCATGATCAATACAGGCAGGTGGCAGCGGAGCTCTCTTCAAATAACTAATTGTAGAAGATTCAGAATTGATTGGTTTGGGGTGGGGTTTTTCATTGGTTTTGAGTTTGGGGGTTTTTTGTGGGTGCTTTTGTTTGTTTTGTTGTTGGGTTTTTTGTTGTTGGTTGGTTTTTTGGTTGGTTGGTTTGTTGGTGGGTTTGGTTTGGTTTTTTAATTATTATTATCAACCCCCTTCCACTGCTACAAGGGATTCAGCAGTTTTTCACCTACTCAGCCACCAAACTGAGCTCCTTGGTTCATTTTCCTTCCTCCCTATCTCCCTCTCTGCCCGCAACACTATTCTGGCATTCCTCGAGGTTCGCTAACCAAGGAAGAAAAGTCCCCCACATGCTTGCCTTTGCTAGATAAATATAGATTCAGTTGTGGCCAGAGACGTGATTGAACTTATCATGGTTTGGGTTTTTTTGTTTGTTTGGGGGGTTTTTTTAATGCTTATAGTGCTTATATTTTAAATCCACTAATATTTTGTGCTTTTTTGGCTTTGTGCTTCCTGCAGGTGACAGAACTCCAGGGACATCACTTCACCTGAAGATGGGCACAATGAGACCTAAACCTGGGTAAGAGACCCATAAGGGATTGGAGATCCTACTGTGGCAGACTTATTTGGCTGCTTCTTCATTGCTGTTTCCTTTTATCCTTTCCTTTTCTGATCAAGTTGAGATGAAGGTAGGCCACTCTAAATTTTGCATATGCATTTATCCCCTAACTGAATTAACTCCATCTTTGGCAATTTTCACCGCTGTTATTCAGTGCAATGCTGGCTTTCAACCCTCTGAGCCTGCAAGCTAGCTCTGGACCCAGGCTCAGATCCCAACATTGCAGCATGACATGCTGCCACTTAAGCACTTAATTATATGTAAGGAGACAAAGATCCACATTGTACCCTTTACAAAAGAGCCACAAGGAAAAATAAAGTCCCACTGCTGAGCCAGCCGAAGGGATCTTTGCCAACACCAGGTGGTGGGAAGCATGAGGCAAGTGAGCGGGGTGACTCCTGGCACTGCTTGTGCAGCCACAGTGACAATTTAAAAAAAAAATGCTGCTTTTGAGAGAGAGGCCAGTAACATTTGGCGTTCGGTGTCAAGGGGCTGAAAAAGGTGCCATGTGAGGCTGAAAAGCCTTGCAGGGGTTCCTAATGAACATTTTCTGTGCTCCCCCTCCTACTTGGATGATTGTACTTAGCTGGCTACTGTGCCTTTGAGTCCAGGTATTGCCAAGTGGTTATCTTCCTGCTTGCATCTGTTTGTTCTATATTCACCACTCTGTCTGGAAGGGTGCAACCGAATGTCAGTGAAGCTATTGGGATTTTTCCGTGTGATTGAGCTGATCTCTCCTGGAGTTCTACCAGTGGTCTAATTTAATTACCTTGTTTCAAATACAGTTTTAGTGGGAAATACAGAGGAATACGAACATGAAATTCATTCATATGCATAAACATACTGTGTTTGTTTTACACCTTCTGTGGTATCTGTACCAAACTCCTCTTTTCTAGGAATAATAGACAATCTCTAAGTCATTGGGCAGGGACAACTGGGCAGTAAGTTAGTTTAGTTGTAAGTATAGGGCTTGCAGACTTTCTGAAGTTTAATAGCTTCATATAAGCTGCAGTAGTACTCATTATCCTTTGAATACTGACAGCATCAGGCTGTAACTTCATCTTAAAGACTTTTGTGTTCTTATAATAGAAGAAAACCTGCCTTTTTGTAAGTTTATTTGGAGAATCAAAGTGTGTTATATGAATTAATTTTTTGCCAGGTAGGTAAATGGTGTAGCTTAAAATTAATTGCTGGAATGTTTAGAGTGGTTGAAAAATCTATATTCTGTATAGCCACTGCCTAGTTTAGAAGGTTCAGGCATTGTGATTTACAGGTTTATGTCTCTGGTTCAAATTTATAGGAGAATAATAGCAAGGCATTTGATGGCATATCGATAGTGGGACTCTGAAATCATGCTGCAAAGTGTTTAAGGCAGTAGTAGGCAAGTGTCACTTTAAAGTAGAAAAGTGAGTAATAAGTGAAGTTAGCCCTTTCCAAGATTTTGTTGTGCGTTATGTAATGAAATCTCATCTTTTTAAACTGTGGAACAAAATATTATTTGAAACAACTGTCTGTCTTCAGGAAAATGTCTATTATGTGTTTAAAGAGAGATTTACCTTGTATTGCATAAAAGCTAGGTATACAAATGGAGTATTTGCTTATTAAAAAAACAAACAAACAAACAGAAAAACCTTTCCATATACCTAGCTCCTTTTTTCAAATCCCAAGTCTCAGTACTTTGTGTGCTCCATGGAGAGGTTATATACAATTATGCCTTGCTAGTAAAACAAGATAAAACAATATAATCCCATTACATTGTCACAGAGGTAAAGCATATGATAACTTATTGTTTTAGTTGATCAGCAGGGTGGCCTAGTACAATGAATTCCTGTCTTCTGGCTTTGGCTTGTCTTCTGATTCCTGAGAGACACAACAAAGAAAAATAATAATAATAGTGGTAGTCTTTTTGCTAGCACTTCATGTGAATATTACAATACTGTAGTCTCAAGATGGAAATAACTGTGATGGTGTGTACTACCTGAACATCAATGGTATCACACAATGTAGTGTGACTCTGTATTGCAATGCTGGACTTGTGTGATAATAATTGTACAGGATAGTAAAACCATGTTCCATATGCAATCATCTCTAGCCTGATTATAATTGGTACCATATCTAAAGGTTTCCCTCCCTAAATCAGGCCTCTTCTAAATACTAAACATAAATACTGTAAGTTTCTTCCTTGAACATCTCATACTTTTAATATTTTAGTTCTTGGAATGTGCCATTCTGGACTATACCTGTCAATTGTTGCAAACATTTCCACAAAGGGGATAAAGGTTCTGGACCTCATCTACAAAAATTCCTTTATCCATGGAGAGCAGTTAGATCATCAAAATATTATTTTCTAAGAAATAAATAATAGGCAGCTTCTGCACTTTGTGTATTTGATTTGTTAAGAGTTTTTTCCTGTTATGGTTTGAGCAATCAGAAAGTAAACACAGAGCATCTCCTGCATCTTATCTTGCTCTGCATGAAAACACTTCCCTGCTACCAGTCAGGGGTTTAACTCAGGCCACAGTGGTTAATTTTTGAAGAAATCCCTTGTTAAAATATTCTCGGCACATAACTGATAATAGGGAATTAAGAGAGATGATACAGTCTGTTCTCCATACACTCTTTTTCCCTGAGGTGCTGTGAAAGAAATGTGAATTTCACAGGTATGAAATGTATTCACCCACCTCTTTCTTGCACCCCGGAGGCAGAGAACTGCACAAATCACTGTGCAAAACACCTCAGAGCCACGCTCAAGAGGCGGTGAATGCCTGGGCTGCGGTCTCGGACTAGGGTTCTGCATCTTTATTAGCAATTCAAATTAAACACCCTAAACTTTGTGGTGGATATCACAAGATGGGATCATTCAGAGAACTTGCATTGCACATCCTAGTGGTGTCCTTCAAAGTGTTCACAGTACAAGCTTCTTCCCCTCCTCCCACCCTTTAGTGAGCAGCATAGCCGGGCTGCCTCTAGGAAAGGCTTTAAAGATCAACCTTCCTGCAGTTCTTTGGCGGGGACGGGGGGTGGATCTTGTGCCTCTCTGAGGCCACTGACAAGCGGCAAAAGCTGTATTCCTGAGCCTATAAGAGATGCAAATTGTGCAGATGAAGGAAAAGAAGCTCTAACAGCCGTTGAATGCAATCTGTGAACACCACTGTTTCATTTATAGTGATGCTACCTATGCATTTGCACTTAAAAGGAACAATAAAGAAGTGTCAGAACAATCGCAAGGCTGCAGAATTTAAACTGCGGCAAAGACGTTTTGAGCCATGTGAAATGTTGCCTGCAAAAGATCTGCTTTTTCCGTTAGTTTTTGTTTTTACTGAAGGCTGTTCTAGTTCTCCTTGTTTTATGACAACGAATGGTTCATTTGCCTTCAAAGACTCAAGATGCAAAGAGGGAGGGAAACAAATTAAGTCAAAACTGCAATGACTGGTGAAAACTGCACAAAGTATGTCACGGCTCTTTATTTCTCTACTTAGTTTTGAAGTAGCTTTGCTATACAGCTAGATGGTTGATTCACTAACTTGCCAGCCAACCTCTAGCAGATAGCAGTAGAGTTGCTGTGATGTTTCCGTGTTATTCTTGCTTATGGGACAGAGGGCCAAACCTCAGATGATGCAACCTTTGTAGGTATGCGTGTACCATGCTGAGAATCTGCGCTGCTATTGCCTTTTAGACTCTCAATTTAGAGAGGAGGTTTGGCATAGGTGAGAAATTGCACACTAACAAATTTTTTTTTAAGAAATCTATTGGCTGTCAACCAACGGACAGTTACTGATTAACAAAGAAAAACGTGCTTGCATTTAGTGTCCTGTTAAAAGCACAATAAGCTGTGATTGTGAGCATGATTATCTGTGAGTGTTGCTACTTACCAGCTGCAAATGTGAAAGCTATGTGTGCCTAGGAAAAATAAGGAAACGGAAGCATTTGTTGTACCACAATAGGTGTGTTTACAGTGCCCTAATCCTACTGAATAAGAGTAAATAGCACTTGAAATGGAATATGGACACTAAAAAGAAACATATTCCGTTTGTATATTAAAAAAAAGTTGTAGTAAAGCTGTAGGAATGTTAGGGTGAGATTGGCTTTGTAGCTACAGCAGAATAAAATGCATCATAGGACCTGTTGTCATTCTGGGTCTTCCACGCTTCCTACAGGATACTGTTATCTGATTTTTATTAATATCATTCATTTGAATGCCATTAGTGATCAGAGGCCCTGGTTGAGGGTCAGTCATAGTAATCTATCTGTGTCCCGAAGATCTCACAGTTTAAATAGACAAGATAGGCAATTAGCAGGTGAATGTCCCACAACTCAGGAAAATCAAAATTGCCAAAGACCATGTCATAACGTAATGTTTGGTTAGTTGTTTTTTTACATCCCTCAGTAAAACGAGTGATCTGCAAAATGGGGACATGCTGTTCTCATCGTTCAGAAAAGTTATAACATAACTAATGATAGTAAAATGCTCTAAGAGCCTTCTAATTGTTACGTTAGAAGTTCAAAGTGACAATGTTTTTCATATAGTATAGATTTGAACAGTGTGAGTCTTTTGAATCAGTAGCTTTCGATGAGGAATGTATTTCCCAGGGAAAGGCGGGGGACAGCAAGAGTGTTTGTTTTAATTGTTCTGTCTGTATGTGTCTGTACATGTGAGTGAACAAGAGATCAGCAGGGCAAAACGTACCATAAATGCTGTAAAGTCTCATACAATTGTGTCAAGCAGTAAACCCAAATGAACTTGCAAAGTCATGCACTAGTTCAATTTTGGAAAGGAAAGCCAGGGTTTGAAGCCAAGTAAATCAATCCTTAGTTCAAATTAAATTTGGAGTATCCTGTGAAGCTCCAATATACAACTCCAATAACAATCAGCACTTAAGGTGCAGACAAATAATGTTTCATTTAAAAGAAATTGAATGAGGATTACTGACAGAGAAAGTTTTTGATGCTGTTTTGTCATTAAAGTCAAATTATAGCATTATTGCCTTAATCCCATATGTCTCAATCATCTCTCACTCCTTCTGTCTCTCTTTAATGCATAAAAAAGTCCTGTGCATGGTTGGTCTTGTGTCTTCATATCATTAAAACCTTGCCATGCAAATGTATCGTAAGTGTTGCCTGAAGACTTATGTCTCATGCAAAATTTAGCTTAAACTCTACTGGCATCAAATAATTTGTTATGCATAAACCTTCTGTTTGGTTTGCTGACATTCCTTCTTTAGCTGGCTCTCATGGTGATTCATTATCTTGTGATATAGATTTCCAAGTATCATCTTTGTATTGATTTTTATATCTTTAATAACCACTCCACAGAAGATGGCTCCACTTGGTGTCATTGATCGCATCAAAAATTCAAGGCTTACAGAAATACTAGAGGGCTAATTGGTAGCAGAACATTTCAGACTTAATCTTAATGCAGTCTTAATCTTCTGCACTAACCTTACTTGAAGATTTCCTTATTGAGGCTAAAGGGAAACTAGTGAATAACTGGAAATTTCCTGGTGAGAGCAGGTAAGACCATGAGGACTGTAAATGTGGAAAATGGATATAACAAAGATTAGATCTGAAAAACAACTTTCTTTTGTCTCTTCACCTCTACCTAAGTAACCTGCCTAAAGAAGAGGCAGAACATAATTCTCCTGTTTGCCTATGTGGAAAAATGCATGTTCACTGCGTCCCATACTGAGCAGTAGGCCAAATGGGATTGAGCTTCTGACTTGATTTAGAGAAAACTATTAGGTCTGACAAGTTCAAAAACGTGTGCTGTAGGTCACTCTTTTCAAAAAGAAGTGATCAAAGCTAGGTAATTTTAATCTTTAATTTATTATGTCAAAACTAAGGTGTCTATTTGTAAGCCTCAGACAGTCAAGTCTTGACTAGGTTTGAATTTAAAATATTTGAAAATGTAGGCCAGAATAGCAATCTGGGAGTCCTTCAGTCTGTTTAATTTGCTATAATGTGTTGTTTAACGCTTCTATATCTTGTGAGGTTTTTCAGCAACATGATCTGTCAGTCACAAGGAGGTGATATATGCGTCCATTTTTTTTTTTCATGATTGCATTTGTGACACTTTTTTACGAAGTTATTTCCCAGGATTTTGCACTTCTGAGTTATATTCTAAAACTCCAAAACAACTGAAAATAAACCACAATGGGATACAAGGGATTTCTTTTTTATTATTTCTAATATTTTTTAGAAAACATCCAGTGATAGACGAAGAACGTGTAGAGACAGCAACATGTTAAAAGCAGCAAAGATAATTTCTCAAAAAAGCTGCCCTTGTAAATTGTTAAAAAGCTGTTAAAAAAAGTGTCTCCCAACAGCCACATGGTCTGTGGATTAAACATAGCAAGGCAGATTGTCCAGCTACTACTAAGGGTATCAATCAGGGCTACTCAGTCAGTTCTTGCCAGTAAAAGGCATTGAGACAGCACCAACTCTGCGAGTTCAGCCAGGCACTGAATGCCATCTGTGCAGTGGGAGCTGCCTGGTGTGTTTCCTAAGAGAGTAGAAGAACAGTTAGAAACACGGGATCTCCCATGGGAACACGAGAGACATCGTATGACTGGGAACCTGGTGAGAATAAGAATGAAATGTATTCATATACTAGGTTGGAATAACCTTGGTCACTTCTTGACAAATTCCTAGGGAGATCCCTGTCCATACAAAGCCTCTGTAGTAAGCAGAACTCTTTTTGCACTAGACCCTATCAAGTCTATCAGCTTAGCACTAGTTCCTTTATGAGCAACTTAAATTTGGAGCTGGCTGTAAGAAACTCGCATTATTCTCACAAAGTCCAATCGAAAACACATTACACGGTTAATGCATCCATACACCCTTCATGCCTTCATTATGTTTCTGTTGTCACTCTGAGACTGATAGGAAATTGTCCACATCAAGCAGATCTTCTCAAACAGGAATCTAGCGGCTCTTTTCATTTCAGAGTTTTACTGTGTTCATCACTATAACCTGACTGAGGAATGTATTCATGGAGTAAACTGAGCAGTCAGGGAAATTCTGTTACCATATTTCCAGGGAGAGGAACAGAAAATACAAGGTCAGTCCGTGCCCTGTTTATTCACAGTGGTGAACAGTGACTCTCAGAATTGTCATCTGGCCCTGCAGAACAATTCCTATGAATAATTATATATGAATATATTCCTTAGCCATCTGCGTGTCTGAGGGATTTATGGTTTGGCCCAGGGTCAACAGGTAGGCTATTTGATGGGGGATGATGATATAGCTGGAATGTAGGCTAAATCTACTGACTCTTACCCTTGTATCTTTCCTTTCTCTTGGTTTAGAATTGGCTTCCATTAAAATAAAAAGTTCACATTCAGTGACATTTATTATGGACATGATATACAAGATGTGCACACTATCTACTAATAAACGGCATTGGAAGATGCAACGTATTGACAAAAATTAGGCTCATACCTTAATTCAAATATAAACACAGAGGAAACCTTTTCTCTTTGCCCCCCACAGCAACATAGTACAAAAGGCTCCTAACAAAGTACCTGAGTAAACATGATCCAGATGTCTACAGAATCTCTGCGTTTCTGTCTTTGGAAGAATTTTTTTCATAATTACTTTTTTTTCTAGCTATATTATTAATTTTTCAAGGATGGAAAGTCAGCTAAAAAGCTACAGGTGTTTCCAGCAAAAAGCAAACACTTAATAATAAAAGCTTAAGAGATCACTTGTTTGTTTTCATTTCTGCACAAAATGCTTTTATTCCATTCATTGTTTTGTTTTCAGAAAACTTCAGGTTTTGGAATAAAAGACTCATAGTCTCATGCCCTAGTTACATGCTACAAGAAAAAGGAAGAATTTCAAAACTTACAACTTTTAGTAAGCATCTTTCTTCAAACATCCCTCACTTTTTCCACCTGCTAGTGTTCATAGTTCATGACACATAGCTGTGAGGCCTGGTTGTACTGCAGGACATAAGAGTAATTCCCATTGATTTCAATGGGTATTACATGCATCCTGCAGTGGGAGAGTAGGGCCCTCAGGTTTCACTGAATAGCAAATAGTCATGTAAAATCCACGGGTCCTATTCTTTCACTGCAGGATATGTTGAAGTCAATGGGAGTTACTTGTTAGATGCTGTGATGGGAAAAACTTATGAGATAAAGCTGTCCATTCGCTGTTGCACTTCGATAATTTTTTTTACAAAGTTCCTAGTAATCTCATTTTTTTCTATAGAAAATATATTAGCTTCTGACCTTCTTTTTTAAACTTTATAATTAAAAACAAAGCAAACCCCAAATAAAATATACATAAAGCAAAAGTCTGTAGAAGAAATGGGAGAAAACTTTCTTTATGAAACCACTGTCATTTTAGCACAGATGTAAACAGCTCTTTGGGAGAGACTGAAATGTGGTTATTCTCTAGAAACACTCTGCTCATGCCAGGTATCCCAACACAGACATCCAGTGTTGATGATACTGATCTAAAGTGATCTAAATAAGGAACTAGAAGTTGGCAAATAGATACAGAATTTGGGAATGTTTCTCAAACCTTTTCTTATAGCTTGGATTTTGATGTCGAATTCTCATCAAATCAAAATTTGCACCCAAAGCAGAATTCAAATATCTCCTTCATAAGCGTGTTACACCATCAGCTGAAGGAAAGGGTTTCTTCCCCTCCCCCTGCACTCTCCTGCTCCTCCACCCCCAAGTGCTTGCCTTGGTAGTTTGAAAGCAGCAAAGAACTTAAGAAATCTGGGCAGTCTATCAGTTTGCTATGGTTCATTTTAGCTAATCCAGACATCCAGCACAGCAGGGGGAAAACTGCTGTATCTAGTGAAACAAGAGCATGAATAATTAAAACTCTGTTATTAATGAACTTCCAGTCGTTATGTAAATGAAACTGATTTCAAGTCTAATTTGTCAGCCTGAATTCTTTTTCTGTTCTCCTTTTGTCTAGGACAAAAACTCATCATAATGGACTTGATAATAAAACACTGGCAGACATGCTGTGTGTAGTGCCCATCTGAGTTAGGGCTTTTAGCATGGTTAATTGATACAGTTACTACAGGATAAGTCTATAAGGCATTTTGTATGGGTTTACATTTTACAAGCTCCTTTTTTTTTTTTTTCCCCCCCTCTCTCTCTCTTGACAATGCTAGCTATTCTCTGCACATTTCTCATTACCGGTTACCTTTACATGAGGAGTGGCTTGTAATTACTGGCTGGTAAATACTTTCCTTCACATTTCTTGCGTTGTTCAAAGACAGCAGAGTTCAGAAAGGTCTGTGGGAAGGGAAGTCTGTAGTTATCAAACAATGGCTAACAGTCACCAGGAGAAAAAGCCTGTCAAAGCACAAGGCTACCAGGCACTGGGTTCTTAGCCCATTGTCTTGGATCAGGTGTCAGTCATTATCCTGCCCACTGCATTTACTTTTGTATGAAATAACCAGTATTGAAGTTGTGTAGAAAGGACAGGGACTCCATTGGGAAGGGTGATACTAGGATCCAAAGGAAACCCTGAATTTTAACTTTTTCGCTTCCATCAAAACCAGGCAGGATGCTTTGAAATAGTCAATAGCCTAGATTGATTAAGCCAGTGATAGACAGTGGAATTTGTTATGAAGTTTACAGGGCTGAAAGCCTGCCTCCAAAATTTAGTTTTCAAAACATAATATTTTTTTAAATTCCTATAACTGTGTTCTTTTATTTTTGCCACTTACATCTCTTTTTTTTTTTTTTTTTTTCTTGTCAATACATTCAGTATAATTTGGCCTATTAGTTCAGATTCATATTGTTGTCAGGATCAAGTGTTTAACAGGAAAAAAATGCCAGTGAAGGTTCAGGAAGTAAGGAAGGAGAGAAGCATGAACATATGTTTTTATATGTACCTTGTGTTAAGAAAGGAAGAATCATCAAAATAGGATATTAAGAGAATTTAAAAAAAAAAAGCTATGGAAGAAACAGTGTCTGCAGTCCCCTGGTACCAACCCAGGTCTGGTATCAAGAAAGAGACTGGAAACTGACCATTTTACTCACAAGAAAACTGTGAAGTAAGAACAGTTTATTTTATCCTGTGTAAGAAACAGCTCATCCCTTTGTTTGTTGCTCTTTGGGGCTCTTTTCTTTTTTCGGTATATTAAGTGTGCTTTTTTTTCTGGTGTGCTTTCTTTAACAGGGAGAAAAAGCAGATCACTGCTTCTGCTCATAGGAAATTGAACGAGAGTGAAAAATTCTCTATATAGAAGTGGGAAAATTTGTACCTTAAAGGTTTATTTTCTGTTTTTGCTTTTTTCCTCCACCTTAGGCTTTCTTTCTGTGCCTTGTTTGTGCAAGAGTCTAACTAAATGCACACAGAGTAATGTTTAGAATTACCTTCTGAGGCTTTTCTAGAGTAGCCTGGCCTATTGGCCCTTCTTTAGCCTGGTGGGCTAAGTCAGAGGTCTCAACATTGTTGTCAGTGTGGGAGACCTGAGGCAAAATGTGGAGGCCTGGGAGCTGGAAAGAATTAAGGCTAGAGGAGGACAAAAAGTAGGTGGTGAGTACAGCAAGAGGTAGCATTTACTTCAAATGCTAATGCTGGGACAACAGCAGTAGCAGAAATCTGGGATGTTATGAATCTATGGGTAAGGATAACAGGGAAGCCGAGCTGAGGCATATAGGAAAGTGGCATTAATCTAGGACAGAAGGCACGGGAAGCCAATCAGGCAGAGAGCCTACAGCAGGAGATTTTTTTTTTATTTTTATTTTTTTTTAATTGGTTAGGGACTGGTGTCGGATTTTACGGGAATGAGGACCTGAGTAAATTCCCTTATTCAGCTTCCTTAAAGATACTCTTGAAAGTACAGATTTTTTGCACATGTTGCATGGTAGGTATTAGTAGGATTCTAAAGAAACCGTCATTAACTGGAATTATTTTTAAATAAAGCTTTTGTCCTGAAATCATGTTCATGTGTCTTATCAGTGCTAACATATAAAGAGGCTGGATGTAGACTGCCACATGAAGCGGATGAAAAGTCTCTCCAGGCTTTTGGGGCAGCTCCCTCAGTTCTTGGGTCAACTTGCCTTGTTCAGCCTTCAAAGCTCACAGAACTCATCTGGAGCCTGCAAAGGGGATTGTCCATCTGCCAAAACCCTGTGCTGTTGGGAGGGCTTTCAAGTGTACCCTTAACCCTCTGTGGTGGACATGCTACAATTGTGATGTGTAAGTTAATGTTCAACAAAGCTCTGTCCTGCCTGGAAGAGGTGCAAATACGCTAGAAAGGAAAAAGTTCGGGGCTTTCTGCACATTGCTGGGTGCGGCAGCCACCAACCTCAGGCTTTGCTTTGGGTAGCTGTTAGGGACATTTCAGTTCTCATAATTTTCTTTCCTGTGCAAAATGTAGAAGGTAGTCAGGGAATACTATACCGTTTCTGTCAAAGGAAAAAGAAGTTTTAAAACCAAGTTCTTTCTGTCAGACCTTGACCTGGGAACTACATACAGCTTTGAGTATTCTGTCAAAGAGATTTGGTGTACTCAGGGTATGCGTTAAAACTGCTGTGGGAATATTACCGGTAGAGAATATCTATTAGATATTGGAGGATGTCTTTTAATATCTGCTAGCCTGAGTTTATTATTTTTACAATAATAAGACCTAAAATAACTTAGATACTTGCTGAAGCTTTAAAACATTCTTGCAACATAAACATAATGTAAAATCTAATTTAGTTCTAAGGCTAGAACTGAAAATAAGGAAACAGAGAAGAGATGGAAAGACGTTCCATGTTTCAGGGAAACAAGTTTTGTACAACAAAGCAGGTGTTTATAGAATGCTTCATTTTAATTCAGTGTAGCTAATATCCCAGTTTCTGTTGTTTGGAGTAATAACAGTGTAACACAGAGCTGTAGCAAAGATTTGCAAGTTTCCTTTAGGTCAGTAACAGTTGCTATAAACATGTCGGGCTATTTTTTTATTATTATTCTACTCCATCAACATCCAGCAAGTGGAGGGGAAGGGGAGCGGGTAAACAGTTTTTACAGTTTAGAAGGCTTTTCTTTTTGTCACATTTAAACTAAATATACACAGGTGGCTAGGTGGCACTGTGGATTTATGTACTTCTGAATTAATGTGCATAGAAAGGTTTGTATCACAAAGTGAGCATATCTGAAGTGCAAGCTTGCTTCCCCTCCTGACTCACCTTGTGTGCAGTCATTTGAGTTGCATTATTATTTGTATTAAAATCAGAAATCCAAAAGAATGAGCGCTGTAGTCATGCAAGAAGAGTATTGATGAACCTGCGTTTTGGAGCTATATACTTCTTTTTAGTCACTATGCTGAAGGTTTCTATTTATTTGAACTGTAAGAAAGAGAAAGACAGCTAAACTGCAAAAAGTGTTAACAAATTAGAAGTACATAAATAAATAAATAAAGGCTTTTCAGGTGTTGGATGTTGAGTAAAAAAAAATAGAGAAATAAGTACCTCTCCAGCACTACAGGCACGGAGTGTGCCACAGAAACACTCTAAGACTGGCAGCTGTGGGTTCCTGTTCAAGCAAGAAGTGTTCAGAATCACAGGCTGTAACCCTGCTGAAATCTGACCATGCCAAGCAGGTAAACACACATTGCACAAAGCTGTGTACAAATCACACCTCTTTGCAAACAGTTTTAAATGTAAATGTTATAGTTTTTTTTCAGGGGTGGTCCTTCCACTGCAATAATCGGTAAACATAACTTCAACAGCAACTTCAGTAGAAGTTCCTGATTACATCTGTATCTACCTAAAGCCATGTGAACCTTACTTATCTAAGGAGAAGTTTCACCCATTTAAAATATTTTGCTTCTTTAAGAAATAGGAAGTAGAACGCATATAACCAATAGAAGTCAATTATTGCGCATTCCTAGCCTCCTCTAGTCAACTCCAGAGGTAATAATCACTATAGGGATTTCAAAAAGGTAATTACTGTATATTGCTTAATTATAGTTTATTAAGATCAAACATACTTAAGTATTTAGTTGATGTAACAGGAAAACACAGACTGTGTTTATAGTTTTAAATGCAAACAGTACAATTTGCACTGAGGCTTTAAAAAAAAAAAAAAAAGGTATTTCTAAGGGTACAGCAGTCCCTGGTCAGGTATGGAGTCTTAACTGCAAAGTATTCTTTCATGTGTTTTATTAGTCAAAGATGTATACAATTAGTTAAAGAAACAACTTTGTAAAGAACCAAGTGCCTGTAAAAAGCAAATTGATTAAGAAAGAAGTACCAAACATCTGACTAGATGTATTTTCCTTAAATTGAAAATGAAAGCTGCCACTTCTACTAAAGGCCCTTGCAGCCGTGAGATTTCACAGCAGTTCAGTTAAAGCCTAGCTAATGAATATAAGTTACTTTGGTGGATTTTAGCTGACTTTGAAATTAAAGTCTGAAACCGTTAGATGCTGCTAGCAGAGCTAGACTATAGCAAAATGGACTTAATAAACTCCATTGTGCAGTCAGATCCCTAGTGAGATTTGCCTTCCATCCATGACCAATTGGTATTATTTTTTTGGTGACTGGTACTTTTGTCTGTGAGACTGGGATTTCTGGGAGTGATTAGCACTTTTCAGCAGTGATTGACAGGTTGTAGCAGCAATGAGACAATAGGAGGAATCATTAGGAATTCAAATGCAGATTTTTGTTTGCATGCTTTAGGACTGATTTGAGTGGAAGTGAAATCTAGATATGAGGGCAGAAATCAGCTATTTTGTCCATTTTTTATCAAATACAAAAGGAAAAAATGAAAATGTGCTAAAAGAAAAACTAGAAAAGAGAAAAGGTTAGACAATAAGATCACGTTATTGCTGAACAGGATTCTGCTGCTACATCAGTTTCTATGGGGTTTTTTTTGTTTTGTTTGGGGTTTTGTTTTGTTTTTCTGGGGAATCCTCTCAGTGTTTTGTACAGGAGTTTTGAATACATGTCAGAAGTAATGAAATGCTGCTTTAAAACTTTTAGAGTTTGTAGCTGAAATATTTTTTTCCTCCTACTGAAGAAAAATCACATGTAAGACAGAAAAAAAAAATAGTATCACTTTGCAGAGGAAATGCATATGTTGGTGCAGTGAGGAGGCTTGATCAAACTGTCTCTGCATCTAAACAAGAGGCCGTAGGGAAGTAATTATAGTGACTGATTCCATGCATTGACCAGCAATTGATAATTGGCCATAAATAATTAGGAAATAATGGCATGTCAGTGGTGTAAATTATGTAAATGTAGTAGCTGTGTCCCTAGATACTGATTCTGAGTGCCTTATAAGTGATTTTTTTTTTAAATTCAGATTATAAATTTAATATACTGTACATGACAATTTAATCTTGTTTGGCATCAAAGCTATCAAGATAATACAGAATTATACAAGCCTAATCAAAGAGGGAAAAATCAGATGAACATCATTATTTTGGAGAGCTGGTTTAATGGGAGCTGACATTTTCAAAAGAGCTTGGATTCTTTCTCTTTTTTTTCTGAGAAAACAATTCATCTGAACTAGGTTTCTGAAGCAATAGGCTAACAGTACAAAACAGTGACTGAAATTACAGATGTGAAAGTGTATTTCATATCTTATAAGGTATGAAATATTTAAGATATGATTTTGTATAGCCCATACTGTTTATATAAAATGATCATGGCTTTGGATTTTTATTCTGAAGTCTTGTGCTTTTCAGGGCAAGGGCTGTATTTTTTTATATTGTGACTAACTTCTGAAGTTTTTATAATCTTTTCCTTTTCTGCTGATATCAACAAAGGTTTGCAACTTCGGGATTTTAAATCTTAATATATTCAGATTATATTAAAAATATGTTGTATTAGCTAGCATAAATTACACAGAAATGTGTAATGCCTCCCAAGAATAAAATTTAGGGCACAAGGGAAGGACTGTTGTGAATGCTTTAGCTCTATGTACTTTGTTTTTGCTGGGCTTGTTGTTGTATGGGCTGAAAGATGTTTCAGAATTAGTCAGTTATTGATGAAATTCAGTCCTGGTGATATTTTATCCTACAAACTACATGATGCTCGCAAGATGATCATTTTACTACATACAGTTTACAAAATGCCTGATGTTAATAAGAGACAGGTATTTGTCAACAAGTCAGTTATTTCCTGGGTGTTGATGCAGTGTAATTTGAAAAAGCTTCTAAAAAGTGCCAGATAAGGTATTCTGATGCCAAGCTGATGACCCAAATATATGTGACTCGAGCATAGTACACACATCCGCAGAGCAGTTGTTGCTGCAGTGTCGTGCAGCTGCATTAGCATGGGAATGGTTTCAACTCTCCTCTCTACCTTCAGATTTTCATTCCTATTAATTGGGTTTTGTCACCCAGAATAAACAGAACCTTTGAATTTCCTCTTAATATTCAGCACGTATTTGTCTCCCACTGAAGCCAGTAACAAGTGCGTAAGGGCTTTGCTGATTCAGGACCTGGAGGGATGTAGTGTCACTAATATTTGCTCAATAAGGATAGCAATAGGTAGGAGAAATAGATAAAGTGGAAGCAAGGGGGAAACATGAGGTGGAGGGAAGAGTGAGAGAAACACATTTGTGAAAATGCTGTAGTTTCCTTCCCGTGTCAGCCCGGAGCACCTGCTGTTGCTGTGTGAGCAGTAGCTCCTGCTGCTTCTCGAAGTGAAGCTGCCCTGCCTGTACTTGCCTGTCAGCACTGCTAAACATTGCTTCTTTCAGTCCAATTAGAACAAGATACTTGCCAAAAAAAGCCAGCGCTTCAACAGCAACATTATTTTAAAAGAACAAAAAAGGACCAAACTCGCCTACCAGCTAAAGCTTCCCATCACCAGCTTTCTTTTTAGTGAAGAACAATTCTAAACTCAGGCCTGTTCTAGGTATGATCTTTTGTGTGGTCTTATTCATATTTCTCATTAAGAATAACTATTTGCTTATTCCCACTTAGCACTAGAAGATTTTTTTCCATATGGGACTTAATTATAAAAGGCATATTTTTAAATGAAAAAAAGTCTGATTGCTCCTTCTGCAATAGAGTCTAGACATTCTAAGAGAACTAACCGGGGAAAAGATATGTCTGCATTAAGAAAAAAAAAAAAAAAAAAGGTAATTTTAAAATAACTCGAAGATAAAGTGGACATATGGTATGAGATAAAACATGTAACCTAACCATATAGATATTTGGATTCACACTGCCTTTTTCTGGCTCTGACAGTTCTCTGTATGGGGAGATAAGGGCAGACTTATAAGGCTATGATTCAGTAGAGGCTATTTCGACAAGTTTCCACTCTGAGATTCTGTTCATCAACCTCTAATTAGCACTTCATCGCTTTCAGCTTTGTGTCACCCAGCTGGCTAGAGGAAGATGACACCTCCAACTTGAACTGGGCTTTTTTCCATTTTCTTGGAGCTCATCAAGACATGTGGTGCTTTCTTAAAGTGCAGCTGGTGCTGGCACTTTCATTGTAAATTTAAATCGCTGTGTTTGGAAAAAGGTGATAAGAACAGTTTGTTTCATGTCCCTGGTGTTTAGCCTGAGGCAATTCCCAGCAAATATATTCAAGGCTCCTTCTGGTTTGATCTGCTACACTTTTTTTGTATTATTATTATTAATAACAATGCTAGAAAATATGCACCAAAAAGAATACCCTGCACAGTGTATAAATTTTTTCCCACAGTCGCTAACGTTTAAAGTTTATAAGAAAACAAAAACGCTTTAAGCTTCAATTTAGATAAATAGCAAAATATGAACTTTGTCTATATGTTTGGAGAAGAAGTCAGTTTTTGCAAGGTGACTTTAATTATTTTACTAACACTTAAATGTTTGGGAGAAAAAGGCTTTTTTTGTTTGTTTGTTTTACTTTTTGCTCTGTTCATCCTATAGATAATATATACCTGTAGTTTATTGCAGATTTTTTTCTGTCTATCCAACTGTTATATTACTTACAAAACCCCACCAATGAATAATAATAGTATGTATTTATATTTTATATAAGAACATCAAAGCACTTCTGCTTATAGAAACATGTCTAGAAAGCCACCTTCCAAAATTTTTAGCTGCCCATTATACTCTGTTCTTATATGCTTATTTGTCTGTGTTCACACTGTTAAGGTCTGAAGGTGTACTACTTAATACATTTACTGTTTTCTGAAGTGTGTGCTAAAATGAGTACACTGTTAAGAAAATGGATTAAGCATTTACGCATCAACTTTTCTATTTTCAAAATTCACACATTACCATGTAAAGCTTTTTTCTTCTGAACATGTACCCTGTATTCACAACTTAGTTACAGAACGCCCTGAATTAGAGAGATTCTATCTCAGGAGAGCATCTCTTGTATATTTACTTAGGGAAACTTGGACACTTTTCAAACTCACAGTTAAAAATAATGTTTCTTTTTGCTATAGAGTGGGAATAAAAAATCCTGCTTGCTGGTATTTTTTTTCCTTTCAGTATTTTTGCTATTCTTTACTGGACACTGATGTAACCTTTAGGAATAGAACTCATATTAACAAAATTTCTATCAATTTTTTACTGGGCTTTCTTAATTTGCTTCTGTGCATTTTAATGCTGTTTAAGACCTAGGTCACAAGTCCTGCTGCACCACAATAAATGGCATTAAAAGTCTAAGAACCTTCTATAATGACCTTATCAAGTGAGTACAGAATTGTGCCTCTCTTCCTCTGGTGAGGCAAAAATGAAAGCATACATGAGAAAAATTTAGCTAGATCCAACTTTTAAATACTGAGCCAACACATTAGCTTAGATCTAATTTTACATTCTGACTAATAGTTCTGGTGTAAATTGCTGTATTTCCATTGCTATAGAAATTAAACTCTGATTTCTGTATGTGTGGAGGAATGCAACATATGTAGATAATTGCACAATCCTGTATTTATGATATTCCATTTTCCTATAAATATAGATGTTCAGTGATTATCAATAGAGCTGCTCATTAAAATTCAGACTTAGATACAAAATGATGCCATTTTGTCTTAATATTTGAAAACCTAAAAATATCTCTAGCTCTCTGAAAATCTGTATTTTAGCATTTACATTCAGCAGTTTACTGCAGTAGGAAATATTGCAAACAGAAGAAACAAATTATCCTATCAAACTACTCTAATGATTCAGAAGACCATTTTTTTCCCACAAACCAAGTATTAGGAATGAAGTTTAATCAAAGATCTAGTGCTGCGTTTCCACTGAAGGTGGAAAATAACTGATTATTTTGCTGAGTTTTTGAGAATCAGCGTTGTTAACAATAAGATCAACCTCAATTGCAGTCTTGCAAAATTGATGTCCCCTTTACTGCATCCCTTATACAAATAGTTTTATGTTGTGAAAGGCTTCCTTTAATGATTGTTTGTTCCTTTGACAAACTAGCTAATTGTCCACTGCTCTATTCATCTTAATTCAGATTCATTACTCTCCTTTTCTTCCCCTCTACTCTTCAGTGGCTCTGGCTTTGGCCTCACACTGCTATCATATCCAGCCACGTAAAACCATTTTGCTGTAGTGCCACAGGGAGCTTCCTTGTGCTACCTGCCAAGTAGATATGAAGTAAATGGGTTATCTCTATTCCCCATACTTTAAAAGCTCTTTCTGGAGCTTTCACTGTTACCTTCCCACCCTGATATCCCAAATCCTGCTTTGGTAATTTCCTCTGTGTTGTTGCTGACTGCCCTGACTACTCCTGACCTGAGCAGTGAGCTGCCCCCAGGCCTCTCAAATTAACCCTCCTCCTGCGGTGTTTGAGATGTTGGCTATGGGCTGAGGTCTATCCTAGAGAGACACCTGTGACACAGAATGGGAGGGTTTTTTGACTCTGAGCCCCTGGCATGGGTCTGCTGCTGCGTGACCCTACATGCCAGACACAGCTGATTTGGTACATGCAGGCACAGAGCGCAGGGAAAGCCTCTGTGCTGATCAGCAAATGCCTTTGGTGAAGGTCTCTGTACAGAGAGTTTGAGGCAGTCAAGTGCATGAATCCCCTGTTCAGTACGTGAGGCTCGGCTCATCTCTTCTCTCCCTGTTGCCTTGGTTTTCTGCCATGGGTAAAAAGCTATAGACGGCAATTCCAAGTTTCTCCCAAATTTCTAAACAGAAGATTAGTTAGATTTATCTTGTTCCCTAAATTGGTGCTACTTTTACATCTCCCAGCAGCTACCAGAACAAAGGTGTTTTATAACCTTTGGCTGTATAAATAGTTAGGTGAATAAGAGTTGCTTGCAGTTTTCACATATTTTGACTCTCCCTCTGTAGTGCACAGCAGTCAGTCTTTCTGAGAATGGCTAATACATAGGATTGGATGGTAAGATCTGCATGGATTGACAATTGGTGATAAATGAGGATTTTCTTATTAAGTGGGGATAAGAGATATTTCCTGGTGAGGGCCCAATTCTCCACATAAAGACAAGAAAGGAATGGTAGCTTGGACTCTCTCTTAGTTGCTAGGCACTAAATTTGTCCTTAGACCTCAAGGACTCAGCATGAAGAACAACTGAGATAAATAATTTGTGTTGGCTGTGTCATCTCTTGCTTTCACCAGAAATTGTCAGTTTTTCCTTGCCTAGTAATAGCACTGATGGCAAATGTCACATTCTAGTATGTTTGGTACAGAGTAACCATGTATCTGTGTATAAATTTATATTAAACAAATGGTAAAAACAAACAAACAAAAAAACCCCAACAAACTATGATCATGGAAATGTTTGTGTGAGCCAAACCCTATCAGATAAACAGACATTTTTTTTTAAGTGTAATTCAACACCACAATGATAACCCAACAATAAAACCTATATAAGTACAGATATAAAGGTACGAAACAACATATTGTCAGAAGCAATAAAAAAGATTTAGCAATGCGTAAACAGGATAGATCCGCAAGAGGCCAAGCATGGCAGTGGTTTATTATACACACCTACCTACTGAAAGCCATACTGAGCAGAATGTAAAAGAGGAAGATGTGGTAAATTTGTGATGTCTGTTTTTATTGTTCTGCTCTTTAAGAAGGAGCTAATTTGGAATTTGCATTCCACATGAGTTCTGAGTTTTTTCTGAGTCTGATTTTAAAAGCCTTTAGCGTTTATGTAACTATTAATTCGTCAATGTACAAACATGAACTCTGAACAGCTGCAGCAGCGGCTTAGGTGAAATACGTGGAGGTACCTGCGGTGCTCCACATTAGTACAGCACTGAACACGGCATGGGCAGGGAGATGCGCCCCTCGTCCTTCCGTGTGAGAACCAGCTTTGGCATAGCTACATGCAGCCACTGCTTGCTCCTCTGTATTGGCAGCACAAATCTCCCTAAAGCTATCACAGAGATGTGGGATGACAGTAAGACAATTGCTGCTTTTGCTTCCTTTCGGGTAGTGAAGTTAGCTTAGTAGCAAAAAAAAAAAAAAATAAAAAAAAAAATCACTGACTGCATGCTTTCCTGAAGCTCTTTCTCAGCGTGCATTTGCTCAGAGCTCCAGGAAGCAATCTTACCAGTCTGAGCATTAGCAAATTAAGGTGGCACATTTATGCATTATGAGATCGGCTTAAAAATAATGAAATTAAAGAACCAGAGGGGGGAAAAAATGCTGTATTTCTTTTTTTTATTTGCTTCCATTTTTATGAACTTTTAGGATATACAAGGATCATATTTTCCAGCTTTTCCTGAGCTGATATTTTAAGAAACTGGGGCTCTGAAAAATAGTGAGTATTGTGAAACTCAATAAAACTGTGAGTTGTCAATGCACAATAACTGAGCTGGGCCAAATGCTCCTCTAGCTTTTGGGGCAATGCTTCTAAACAGTCACTGCCATTCTGCCTCAGCTACGTGAGGCTGTGTTTTTCTGAAACCTTTGGAGACCTCATAGAAATTTAGCAGTTGTAGTGGACAGAGTTACAAGAAACACACAGAAAGCATAAAATGGTCATTATTTTTCCCTTATAGCTTGCTAAGCATGCACCCAGTAGTAAGGAATCTAAAAAAAATGGGTATAGTTTAACCACAGAAGAATAATAATACGGCCTTAATTGTAAACTTTAATGTGTGATGACTTTAAAATAATGAAATTGAAAGAAAACACCTTTGACTTCTGGAGATTCGTGGTATTTAGGGTATACTTTATTTAAACCCACTGGACAATGTAATCTTGGTCCTGCTCAAGTCAGGCATATGGATTTCTGTCAGATCAGGATTTAACTAGTAAGCCTTCTAACTAATTAAATTCTTTAAAAGTTTAGAACATGTTCTATACTATTCTGCTGCTCATGGATTGTATTATGCTATTTTTACTGTGCTCTTCTTAGACTTTGTGGTCTGATTTATTTTACATGTTCCTGATGGGAAATTAGATGTACAAGTGAAGACAACTTCTCTCTTTCCCTACATTGTTTTGCTTTTAGTGGAGCTAAGCTTCTGCAAATAAGAACTTACATGTTGAGTATTTAGCCGTTACGCACATTTACAGTCTGTGTCTAAAGATAAGTATTCTTAATTCTGAACTTTTTCTGTTTCCTAATGTGATTGCCTTACAAACCAGAAACAAGTAGTAATGGCTTAACTGTGCCAACAAAACACTTCACATGGGGCACAGGTTTGGAAATGAACTTCAGCACAGACCTTTTAGACATCTGAACTCTATAAATCCACAGGTGTTTAAGTAGCCCTAAGGGCTAGGTCAGATAGCAGGCTTGTTTCAGTATGACTTTACAAGGATTTAGTACTGTGTAAACAACACTTGCAAGGTTTTCTCTTTACTGCTGAGTAAAACCAGTAGCAGGAAGAGCAACCTTTGATTTTTGTACCATAAAAAGTATAGTGTTCTTTTATTCCATAAACAGTGTTTGCTAGGATGTTTTTGAGTAAGACTACATACAAAATTAAAATTTCTTAGTGTGTTTTGAGACAAGTTGATATAAATTGCACCATTCTTGAAAAGAAATTGCAAGGTGACTGGAGAGTTGTTTTGCTTTCTTTTTGTTGCTTTTGTTTGTTGTTGCTTTTGCTCTTTGTTTTGGGGGAAGCATTCAAGTCATTCTGGAGAAAGATAAATTAGACTGTAGTTTTATATGCTTATGCAGTCTGCAGATCTTAGGTCTGTGCATTTCCACCTAAAGTGATGTCATTGTAAGCAGATGGGCTTATTTCTCAGTAAAGTAACCCTAAAGCATAAGCTAGCTTCCATAGAAATACTGCTGAATTGATTGGGGAGGGCAGCAGGGGAAGGATGGGGAGGAAGGGAAACAACAACAACAACAAAAAAGACTTTTTAATGCAGGGTGCTGACACTAGTATTCCATTCTTAGCCAAAAATCTGGTCTGCTAGTAATAGTGAAGGATTTCCATTAGTACCTTAAAAAAAAAAAAAAAGATACTAAATGACTCCCCAGAATAACACCAGAATAACATGGTAAACCAGTTTGAATGGGGAAACTAGATCCTAAGGAGGAGGGGTAAGGAGCTGGAAAGAGTAAAACAGCACTCAGAGAAGGAAAATAAGATAGCCAGAACCTGAGTGGAGTACAGTAATTAGGAACTGGAGAAGGAAATTAAAATCCTTAGGGAATTCAGTATCTGAGAAAGGAACTGAGAGAAATCTATTGAGGTTTATGAGAGAACAATTACTCCAAAAGCTTAATTAAGTCACATACAAAGCTTGGTTGAGGCTCGTCCTTGTTTTTACACCAGTGTATGACTTGAGACAATATAAACAATTTCTTTAGTAGTTAATGAAAGCTTATTGATCAGTTTATTAATCCAGAGGATTGATAGCTGATGCTTAATTCAGTCATGTTTTCCTGCAACATTTTGTTTTCTGCTCCTTTGCACCTTATTGCTTAGTTTTGAAGATATTTTGAGCATAGATAGTATGGCTGGGATTTAAAATGCATCAGTTGCCTACGTTATGTAAATAGGTTTTGCCGTAGCTAGCTACACTATGTATGACGTGAGATTTTTTTGAATACTCAGCATAGAGATTTGTAATCATATATTTTGTAGAGATTGCTGGATGTTTTCTAAATTTTGAGGGCAAAGAGACACAGAAATACAGTTTTCATTATCTTCACTGTGTCCTGGATTGTGTTTTCTTAAGAAGTCTGGTCAAGTTTGCGCTATGTGGCCTTTTTTGTTGGACTGAAATGTTTGCCACAAACGTACACATTGAATCTGGTGTTTTCTGTGTCTTCAAGCTGTCAGCTATCCTGACATGTCTACTATTCCTAAACTCTACTCAAAGTTTCCTTTCTCAGTCAATGACTGCCTGTAACACATACAACGGTATAACTTCCATTGATCCAACCTAACTGAATTACTGAAACTATTTCTTAGAATGTGATGAGGAGAAAATCTTGGCACTTAACTGCATATTACATAAATTAATTCTATGGAAACATCCCCACAGCTGCATAAACCAGAAAATCTCAGTGCTGAGAGATGCCAGGATTTTAAGAGCAGGGTATATATATCTTGAAGAAATTTTGTCCTTTGTCAGAGAAATTATCAGATTGTGGGTCCTGCAGTTCTCAAAAGTGTAATCTAATTTTCATCTTCTCTTGAACAGGACTTAAATTACGAGACCATTCAAAAGATTCTGAATTAAGTCTTAATTTTGTCACCAGTCCATCACTTTTTTAAATATAAAAAGTGTAGAAGTTACGTTGTCTGAGAAACGTTTGTTTTGAAGCATTGTAAGCCAAGAATTCTATTCCTGTCTTCCCCCCCGCTTCCATTCTTCAGGTTATTTAAAAAAACCTATGTCTTCACAAATCATGTTAGTTTTGTTGTATGTATTAAATGAAATGTGTTCAACTTCCAGAGCAGGCTGTATGAACAATTGTCCTGTGTGTACATCAACTAGCATCCTACCTAAGTGCAATGAATTTGGTTTGTGTTAATTACAAGGTGCATTTGATTGTGTCTGCATGATAGATTAAAATCATATGCAAGTAAAAGGAAATTCTTTTTTCCATTTTATAGTGCAGATGAGAAATACAGTGTACTCTGAAAGAAAATATAAATGCACCTATGTAAGTGGCTAGTCTATATATGTCTACTCTCACTGATATAAGAAAACTTAGATGAAATTGAATTATTTCAGTGTTTACATATAGTGGTGTCATCTTTTTTTGGACACTTCAAAGAATAGTTGTCACTCTAAAATGTAAATGTTAAAGAATACACAGGAAAATATAAACTAGTACATACTGCTTTAACTGGGCATAGGGACATTATTTTGCATTATCCAAATATAGTTTGTCTGATTATTTTCTGATGCTTCTTTTGATGTTTTTTTCTTCCTTGTCATTTTGCATTCTTCATTAATGGGAAATCCTCTTCATGTATGTACCTTGAATTCAGGAGAGAAAAAATGTACTAAAAAGAATTTGCTAGTACTTGTCTATTGCTTAAAAGAAATTCTCAGGTTCAGCAGGACTATTTTTTTCTTTTTTTCTATATATATATATTTTTAGGTAACTTGTGTAATAGATATGCAGCAAAATTTGATATAAAAAGAATTGAAGTTTCATCTTCAACACTGGCATTTCATATGCTTGAATTAATAATTGTAAAGATCTTGATGCTCTCAAACATTAATGTAATTAGGGTGATGTAAAGTGCCTACAACAAATGGTGTATTCATGAGTTGCGTATTTTAACAAGCGCCAAAAGTTTACCGTACACTGACTGTTGTAAGGCAGCCTACGGAGCTCTAAACAGAGTCTTTTGCATTTCCCCTCAGGTTCCCCAAAGCTGAACTCTGTATAGTTGTCATTGCAGAAGTGGAAATGTGGTATTTTTAAGAGGGTATAGTATAATTGGTAGACCTTCCTGGATTTGCTCATTGTTAATATGGGAGAGGGCTGGACCTATTAACTGGTGTTTTTACTGTAACTTTCAGTTGGAGATATTCTGCAATTCTCTATCAAGAATAAATATACTACCTCCCCTACTTTCCTCTCTGCTTTTCCAGAGGGATTAGCATTTGGTTCTCTGTTTTTCAGAAACTTCTTGCTTGGATAGGTAACCAGGTTGTTATGATTTTTTAGCAGAAATAAAGAGCCTAAAAATGGTTCAGACTACAGAGACACATTGAGGAGGAGATTAAAATATTCCTGCTGCACTGTGAGGCTGTGCACTTAAAGAGCCAGATCTTCATGTGCTAAGTGGCTTTAACCATTAAATAAGCAAGCTGCATAGCACAAAGTTTTAGCAATAAGTCACACTTTCATTAGGGAGAAAGAGAAATACAAATGCAAGACAAGAGAAGATGTTTCTCAATTAAAAGGACTTAATATTGCACTATATGTGTTTTATGTTTAATACACTTGACCAGTGAAATAGTTTATGTGTTGTCGTGAAAAACTGCGCGTCTGTTTCTGTGATTTCTTCTTTTGTTGGCTACCTACCTATCTTTAATTTGGTGTTAAGAATTTTGTGTTATGAAATATTAAGATAGAGTTCTGCTTTTCTCTTTTTATTCATGTTTCTGAGAACTGCTTGCTTTGCACAATACATTGAAGTAAAAATAAGGTTGAGACCAATCCCTGAAATTCATGGAACCACACTGACGTTGTTTATAAAAACCACCATAAAGACTAAATCTGGATTTCCAGTTCTCTAGTGAGATATGGAATGAGGAATTTCGAAGATTGCTACATCTTTAAACCAAAACAAACTCTAGTCACCGTTTCTAAACTCCAGGATAACCAAGTCACAAATGCAGTGAGCCCTGTAATTTACGGTTCAGTTTAGTTGCACCTCTAATCAAAAGCAAACACGAAGTGTGTTTGTAAGTTCCTTTCGTTTGAATGAGAACAGGCAAGCCCTTTCTCAAATAACTACTCTTTCTTCACACAAGTTGCAGCTCTCTTTCTGAGAGCTCTGAAAGGAGTTGAAATTAGTCGATAGAAAGTGGCTCCCGATAACTAATTCTAGCAGGGAGGTCACTGCCGTTTCAGTCTTTTGTATTGTCATTCTACTTTTAAAAGACAAGGAGAAATCAGAACTCTAATCAACACAGGCTGCCAGAAAAGACTATTTAAAAAAAAAATAGTAGAAATGGTAGGCAGAGGTTTTAATGTTTGTGGTCATGCCAAAGGAACTGTCAGACTGTTCCATTTTTATAATAATTTTGCTTCAGTTTAAGTTTCTGGTTTCAAAAGTAAAAAAAAAAATGGGTCATCTTGTGCTTTGGAGATCATTAGGTACTACTTCCTAATCTAAAGATTGTCTCTACTTTTTTTCAAAGGGTGTCTATTTTTGTAGGCATTATGAACTAATTTACAGGACTGATTGGAGAGGCTCTCTTTTTGTATTCATTTACAATATTTCTGAAGTAACTATAGTAAAGATTTTTCTTCCCAAAAACTAATTCTCTTTAACATTTCAAAGGTTACTTGCTTGTGAAAAGGCTACACTTAAGTATTCAATGCAGTTCTCTGAATGCAATCTCTGCATTCGTCTGTGCTTAATTCTGTCTTGCTATCATGTCTTCTTGCTTATTTTCTGTTACAGTTGTAAAAATGGTCTTTTGGCAATTAGCAGTGCTGTTTTAAACCTGGCCTGTACATATAAAACAAGAGAGAACTGGCATCCTGTTGAAAAAAATAAAGCATGCACATCATTATCACTATGCATGGGAAACTTGTTATATGAGGCCAGTACTTCATTTGAGAGAACAATTTAATTGAATTTTGATACGGCTAAATAGCAATTTTGTTAAAATCGAAATGACCTTGTGTAAATGTACTTCAGAAATTCACACAGGTAAGAGAACAGGTACAATAATTCAGGAACTGCCATGCATTTACATGGTTGTATTTTCATTAAATTGATCACAATTTTGCCCTCTATTTTTTCCAGGTATGGAGGGGGAGTAGATTAACAATTTCCATTTTTAAAACGTTCTTGCTTTATAAATTAGTTCCCTTTCTTTCAGCTTTTATACTCCACGCTCCAGATAATAAATGTGCTCACAAAAGACTTGTCTGAAATAATGAAGCTGTTAAAGAACATTGTAATTTTTTACTTTAATAAAATTAATTTGGCCCTGTAAACCATTGGAAGGGAAACTTGCTCTTAGAATGCATCGTAGTACCACGTTTGTGACACTGATAGATAACTTTTAACTCCTTTTAAGCTGTAAAATGCTTCAGAATGCCAGAATAAAGAATCTAAAACTGCAGATCTTATTCAAATGAATCAGGATAGAGCAGATGGTTGAAGAAGGCACACAAGCAAGAAGTAAATCTCTTGTTCTCCCTTTCTGATTGCTTTGCCCACAGAGGAATAACGATTCAAAGAAAATCAGTAATCATGGCGGATGTCATTAGCATATTCCCAATAAGGGAGCTTACATAAAAATTCCCAGAGAAAATGAATGGCTGCTAGCGTAGATCAGTGTGCAAACAGTGCGTTTCCGGCTGCCTTCCAAAACATAGATTTTTCTGGGACTTTTAGAAATGAAGTTTGAAAAACTGAATTAAAAGAATCACACGTTTGCTTGGACAAGGGGTGGATATTTTATTAACTAATACAGCTATATTTAGCACTCTTGTCAGTTCCGTGCTTAAAATTAAGATATCTGCAAACCTTCAATAAAATACAGGGAGAACTTTTTGCTGCTTTGTTGTTTCTGTCTGGAGAGGAGTGTGCAAACTGCTTTAATTCCCTTCCCTGATATGTTTTCTGATTACTGTGAACACATGTGGTAAATGTCTGCTTCCTTTTTGGTTCACAGAAGTTAAGTTGTTCACAAATCAGTGGCAAAGCAAAACACTTTCTCAAAGTGTTGCAGAAGGAGTACTAACCTAGACAAATGGCTGTTTTCTTGTCTGTCCATGAGCAATAGGAAGCCCATTAGCCATTATAAATGAACATAGCACTATCTGAACAGTCAAGCTGCCACCTTTCATTTATGCAAAATTAGGATTTGGCCTCTTATTTTTGGCTTTTTGCTTGGGATATTTGAAATTGTTTTTACTTTTTTTAATTGTTTGTTTCCCCCAAGGAAAAAGAGTACGAATTCAAGAATTGCGTATAGGATTGTATTGATTGTATTGATCTCCTACTTAATACAGTTCAAAAAGTAATGCGATATTGTATTATTCCCATTCACTTTAATTCCATAGTATAGGGAAAGTCTAAGAATAAATGGTCACTGCTCTGGCCTCTGGATTAGGCAGCGAGCTGCCATTGTTGCAACTGGAAAATGCATGTCTAATTTCTTGTGTGCCAGGCTGAATATTTATCTCCTATTTGTTCCCAATGCAACAACAGACCAACAGTCACTAAAATACGTGCCATCACCTAGATGGTTGATAAATCTCCTTAGAAAAGCAGCCATGAGACATTATATTGACAGGTTTTGTTGCTGAAATAAGAGAGAAAATAGGTAAGGGTGACCATGTCCCTGCAGATGCCATCATTGATTGTGCCAGCAGGAGGCAGATGGTTGAAGGATACAATAGGAACTGTCACAATAGTTTCAATTTTATTATTGAAACCCAAACTTTCGGTGGCAGTGGACAGATTGCCTTCATTTTTCATCCGTGAAACATCTTCGGTATGTCCTCAAAAAACAAAAATCTTTTAAACCAGCACTACAACCAATAATGTCTTTTATGTATACTAAGATGGTAGAAACCATTAATAAAATGCCTGTCAACAGCACATCTCCCTTTTCTCTTTAGGAAAAAGGGAAGAAATCATTAATTACAGTTTCTGTCACACACAAAAGACATGGGTTTTGTTCTGGTCGCTTAGCACTTTAACAGCATGAATTCACCTAGTGGCCACCTATTCTGCAAAATTTGAAAAGGGATGTGTCCTGATCCATCTATGCTAAACCTTCTGAAGACATTGCATGTGTCTGCCTGGGCAACAAATGTGGTATTTTGGGTTGACACTGAAAAGGAGGATTATGAATATGGATAGAATGCAAATACTCCATCTATCTTAATCAGAATACAGGAATTCAAGCTGTTGTAGAAGGAGGGGGAAGGAAAGGGGGATAAAACCTTAGAAACCTAAGCTGTATGGGCCTGATTCTGCTCTTACTGCTATCAGCTGGAGTTATACCGCTGAAGTTAAGGTCGGGATTGGGTAGTAAATTTACAGTAGACTTACACACTGCTCTGCCAAACACACTGGTAGAGATTGCTCATTCTACTGAACTTATATGTATTCTAAGTATCTGCTGGAAGCTGAACTTAAAAATCATTACTAATCATTCATTTGCCACATCTGAAACAGTATATAATCATGTAGAATTTTGTATATATAAATTTAAGCAAAAAATCCTACATATTGCAAATTTGAAGAGAAGGCACAGGGAGATATAAGTAATAACAGTTTGTTGGGGCAGACAGTTGTTATTATTTCAATTTATCTAACCAGGATAAAGTCAACAAAAAGGTCTTAGTTTCTAGGTTTTCCCCAGCTCATCATTTCCTATCAGTTTTAATGGATGCCTGTGGTGCCTGTAAAAGCAGAATACTGAAGAAATAGCTTTTTAAGAATTTTTTACAATTTAATTTTTTTATTTCTGTAAACTGTGAGAATTGCATTTTTATAGCCCTCTCTTCTTGTTCTATACTATCTAAATATTTTATGAGACCAATACAGAGGATTCTTCTCTCTTTTGAAAGAAGTCATCACTGAAATCTGGCAAATCATAAATCAAAATATGTTTTCACTGTGAGCATATGAAATTTTTTTCAGCCTTCAGATCTGATGAAACAGAAAGCAAATACAATACTCTCATTCGCTCAGAAGGTAAACATATGTCTATTAGAGACTTCTGAAGTGTGTCATTTATGTGTTTCAGTTTCAATATGTGTCTCATAAATTGTAAATGGAAGGCCCAAACTGTCTATTTGGATCTTGTTCTTTCACAGAAATATCAATCTGGGGAAAACCAAAACAAAACAAAATGAAAACACAAAACAAAACAAACACACACCTTATTAGAATAGAAAGTTAAGACCAAATCATCAGCTGATATAAAAACAATGTAGATGGACAGGTTTCAGTATGTGGTTTGCATTATAAATGCAGAATATAATTCTAGCAATGGGGAGTTTAGTGCCTTATTGCCCCTACATTTGGTGTCACCACTTACAGTTCCTTGATTAAGAAACATTAAATTTTATATGGCTTTTTTTCTGATATTGTGATCAGAAGTAGACCAATATTTTTTACAGTACAGTATATGAATAAGTATGTGCTAGAAAAAAAAATCCATTTTAGTATCTAGTGAATTTAATGCTAAAATTAAATGGATTCGTAGTAAAAACTGTTATAAGCAGTTTGGGCCTTCCATTTCTTGTATGATTTTATATGAGGAAGGACAGCCAAGACCTTTAATCTCCCATAGGAATGTAAACAAGGAGTTTTAACTCACATGTTCCACATTACCTGTTTCTATGATTATTTGCCAAAATCTGCAGTGAGTACCCAGTCCTACACAGCAGTAATCGGTAGAAATCATGCATTTTAAAGTCATGGAAATCACAGCTGTTTTTTAATAGTTGTCTCACTCTGAAATGTATGGAGTTAGGCTGTTGAAAATTTGCCTGGGCTATAGTTCTCTTACACAGATGATTGAATTTGGAGGTAGTTTAATATGTTTTTTTCCTTGGTAATGTAAAATCAAATCTGTGATGTTCTTGCTCTGATGTCAATGAGAGAGTTTTGTCAGTGGATTCATTCATTTGGGATTTGTCATCCAAGTATGGATGAGCTATACTATAGGTTTTGATCTAGTAAAATACATAATTTACATCACTGAAACATATAGTATGAATGCAGCTATTAATCTGTCAATTTGGAAATGTAACAACCAACCAGTCTCTGAGCTACATATGCTATTTTTACCCTATATATTTTTAAACCTGTGTTGAGCAGAATATTTTAGTAGCATTGGTTAAAAATGTCATGTCTGAAAAATCTGGCAAGTATTCAGAGTCATTTAATCTTTCACTAAGATTTAATCAGAATAGTCTTATATCTCTTTTGTGCATTGTCAAATGCTCACCACAATTTGTCTCCCCGCATAGTGGACTGACAGATTGAGCCAATAAGCAAAGAGCTGAAATATTTGACTGTAATTGCAATGTCAGCACTGTTAAGCTATATTTATGAGAAGAAAGTTAACACTGTGACATCAATAATTTCATCCGTTCTACTTGTGTTTGCATCATAAACAAGCTAATTTTTATAAACTATTTGTGACCAATACCTTCTTCTGGAAGAAGGATACAAATTCCAGTTTTGAAAGAAAGGCGAGCAGGGGAAAAAAAAAAGTTTTGTCCGATATTACTAAGTTTTGGGAAGAAAAAAAAAATCTTTTAGATATCTGCCGCCAACCAGACTCTAAAAATCATGGCTTTCCTGTCAATAAGCAAAAATTAATGGCTAGAAATGTACAATAAAATAGGCAGTGCTAGGAAGTGTAGTATTTTGTCTAGCTGTACTGTAGCTCTAAAATTGCTTTAGGCAGATACATGAAGTCTTGCAGTTTTTCTTGACTTCTTAAACCACTAGATGCTCACCTGCACTTGCAGTGATTTACGGCAGTATATCAAAGGTACTGGCTAATAAAGATGGTTTGTTACTCTAATTTTGGAGGCATCCAACACATGAAACTGTGCAGCAATCTCTTACTTACAAATCTCACTCTGTAAGGGGGAACAATAAGAGAGAACAAGACACATATTAGAGAAGTAAATTACAACGTTATACTCCTTGGTCCAATAAACCACTGTTGCCTTTCATACCTCTGACGACTGAGGTGTTGTTTTGCACTACAGCTTCATCAGCTGAGTCTGGGCTGCTCCTTGCTGTTCACATGCCTTAGGCAGTATATATGCCGTGATTCGCATTCATGATCACATGAGCCTGTGCTGTGCATTTTATACAATGTCAAATAAAATTATTTGTTAGAATGATTGATCACGTACTTCTTAGCTACTTAAATTATGAGAAGGTAGAGTTATTTTTTAAAATATGTCAAGTAATTTGCAAAATTTTGAAGTCACTTGTATGTGTATTTAAACTCAGCTGCTCATGATTTTAGCACAGGTGAGATTGACCCAATAGTCAATAGGGCTATGCTGGAGAAATAGGCAGCTGTCCAAGCTATAGCATTTTTGAGGTGAAAGCAAGCGTCCTGCAAAAATGAAATAATAAGTGATGATGTTAATTTAGGATTTTCACTGTCATTTTAATTTGTAAAGATGTATATGTATACATACATGAAAAAACCCCCACCAACTACTTGTACTTATTGTGCTTCCACAAAGTTGCAAATGTTCTGGACTCCCTGGCAGGAAAAGAGACTGGTCTCACATCTGTTCTTTTGCTGTGTTTGCCCTTAATCAGTTATCAAAAGTGATTAATAGAAGAGAAACAGTGAAATCAGAAGAGGAATAATATTGGACAGTCATGTATTATTAGTATCTCTGTTTCACTAAGATCTGGTAACTGCAGCTCCCAATGAGGTTTCTTACTCACACCTCAGTCAGAGGAACAGGTACCTGGTGAGCAAAGACTACCAGGGCAGTGTGCAAGTGACCTGTTTCCACAGGATCCAGCATATTTCCTTTTGGCTTTAAGTCTACCCAGATGGTGTGCAGCTCCTTTAAGAGCCTCAGCAGTGTACTGCGATAAACTGAGCCATCTGGACCCAGCAACCTCCTAAGGTTCTCTACAGTGACCAGAGCAGATAGCGTGGGCTTGTGTGATTGTTGGCAGATCACACACATGGAGAAATTATGATTACTACTCCTTAATCACTGTAAACCACTTAAAAAAATAATTTAAAAAAAGACGCTTTAATTTTAATGGGGCATCTATTAACAGCAGCAATAGGATCATCCAACAAATACCCCACAGGAAGATTATTTCCCACAACCTGAGGACTGTGAGAGTCTTAAGATACCATCTCCTGATGACATGGGCCTCTTTGGCAGCTAACACATCCAGAGATTGCTTTGAATTTCTCTACGACTCTTTCAAGCCCTGAGCTGCCATATATTTCTTCCCCAAGGATAAATCTCATGCCTCTCTGGAGATGGGAGTCCGACTACAGAAAGGAAGGCAAATAAAAAACTATGGAAATTTCTCTAGCAAACTTTTTCTAGTGAATTGCCATTCTCTGTGTTTGTGGAAAGACCAGGTACAGTATGCTTCACTGATGCTGACACAGTAAGAACAATATTATGCACACATGTATCTTTTACATCTACATGAAGCCTGGAATAGAAAGTGCAGCACTAGACAGACTCAAAACAAACAAACAATTGCAAACAAACGAAACCCAAATAACTCCATAAACTGAAGAAAAAACCCTCACAAAAACATAATGAAATAATATCCAGATGACCTTGCACAATTGTCAACTTATAAAAACAGGCACAGAGCATGTAGCCTAATTCATAGAATGGGCAAATAACAATACACTTACTCCAAGGGCAGGATGTCTTGCTAGATAAAGCATCAGTCACTTGCCTTTCAGGTCTCTGGAATATCATCACCTCTTCTTTTAAGTGAAGACAGTTGAGTTGTCTGAAATTTGACCACATCACAAAACTAGGAAAGCTTTGCAGTATTTGGTGTAATTGATGTGTTCAGGTGAGGTCAGAACTGAGTAAGCATGAAAAATGAGTCATTTGTCACCAAGAAGAGAATTCCAGTGGGAAAACAGAAATGTATTCAGTGGGACAGTAATGAGGAATTCACATTACAGCTGCCTGCTTTGTACCTGGCCTGTAAATAATTTGAAAGCTGCTTTCTGTGTATAAGCTTCACAATCATCAGGCTTACTCTATATTTTTTTAAAGGAAGATGGATTAGAGGCTGGTTGGTTGGAAGACTTACTAAGCTATTACTTTTACAGATGAGTGTCTCTCCAGCCAAGCAATGAGTTCACTGTCAGAGCAATACAGGGAAACTCTTACTGAGGTAGTCTTCATTTCACCTGGCATGTAGGAAACAGGGTTGCCTCACTTATTTCCTACTACTGTCTGTTACTGGCATAACCTATAGAAGGTGGAATAGTCACGTGAAATATAAAAAGAAAATAGTTTGCCATTAGTTTCAGATACTGGTGTGAATAACTAGTGTCTTGAATATACTGATACATAATGATTGAGCTTGGTGGAATTAATCTGGATTTGCTATATACTCAATCTGGTTGAACCAGTATATGTGTACAGTGTGCTTATTGTGTCTGTACTGTGAAGTTCTTATCGATCTACAGTTTATGCAATAGTAATGGTAAAATGCCTGTCTTTCTCCTCTCTGTCTTAGTGGAATAATTATTCAAGCTACATTTTGGTTACAATACTTAGCAGACTAGCTCTGACATTTCTACATCTTAATCTTTCAAAATGATTAAACATATGGGAAGTACATGAATTCTCGAAAGCAGGACTGGTGAACACACTGCAATGAATTATTTTAACACACAGCAGAATGGCAACTTTCCTTCAGCCTCGTGCCATTGCTCCGTCCTCAAGGATCATGCAGTCCTTTGGTCTGCTCTGTGTATGTTGTCTCCATTTCACAGAAAATCACTGGAATGAAAAATGCACGTGATTGGGAAGGGCAGGGAAGGATGAGAAGAGTTCGTAAGAGGAAGCAAGGATCCCCCCCAGTCCATTTCTTTCCCTGTCCTATTGCCATCGTGCAATTACATTGACCTCCTGCCCCATTCAGATAACTGCTTTTTAACAGATACAGAATGAATAGCTTTTTGACAGACAGTTTTTATATTAATTTACTGTAAATCTCCTGTCTGCTTGCACTGTAGTGAAAGCTAGGTAGCCAGCAGGACCTAAGCAGTGATGGTTGGTGCTGGTTTCCCTCTTTCCCTGCCTCCCTCCTCCAGCTGAGCCTATTTCCGCATCCTATGGAGGACCATTCAAGCAAGAAAACCCTTTTTAACCATCATTCATGGAAAGAGTATTAGGCTGCATATAGTTGGACTGGCACACTCTCTGGCTGAGCCTCGCTGATCAGATGAATTGTTTGAGCCAGCTATTTCTTACAGGCAAACAGGGAGAACTTGTTCAGACAGTACAGTCACCCTAGAATGGCATGCAGGGATTTAGCAAAGTGCATGCACAGGGTGGCCTTTTTAATCCTTGATAGGCTCCTTCTACAACAGAGCACATTCAGGAACTATGAGAAATGGCTCTCAGTCTTTCACAGCCTGAAGAAAGAAACAGAATTTTAGAGTTTGTTTGGGTTGCTGTGTGTTTATGTTTTCTTTATGTTAATACCCCTATTGAAAGAAAAGGGTTTTTTTAACCTTTTCCTTAAGATGAACAACAATCTCATGCAACACACTCAGATTAATGCTTCCTGCCCTCTTTAGACTGAGCACAAGGTATTGACTAATGACCTAATAGTAACATTAATTTTATGTACTCTGGCAGTATTAATTTTGTTTGGGAAATTAATATTAGTGTGAAGACAAAATACTCAGTAACAATTGTATTTAGGAGCACCAATCTTTCAGCTGAAAACAGAGGAAAGTATATTTCATATGTCCTCCAAGTAACCAAAAAGATTATTGGAAAACTTTCTGGAAACAGAGGGGCTAACTAATGTTAAAAACACATTTGTGTACATTCTTTATAGCTGAGATTTCTCATTAATACATTTAGTATTCATTTTCTTTTAAACAAGAACTACAAGAAGGGACAATATGATATTTTGAAGAATATAAATCTGAAGTGAACATGCATCTTTGATCTTATCGATTTCAAACAAAATACATTGACAGCAGAAAAATTTGCAGCTGAAATATCATGATTACTTATGGGTTTTAGTGACACCAAAAAGTAAGAATTGCCAATAATCACAACAGCTCAGAGTGGAGTTTTGTTGTTCAATTCTGTTATTGTTGAGGGACAAAAAGAAGGAAAAAATACTTTATTGCATTTCCTTAGAATACTTTAGCTTCACAATTGTGTAGTTGTTTTTATTCATAGCTGCTGGGTTTATGAGGACACTTTTTAAACAATTCAGCTTGAGAATGAAATTTTTTTTTTATTCTTTGCCAAAAAAGAAAAGCAGGAAAATATAATATTTTCAAAATAAGTGATAGTAAAGTTCATTTTTAAATCAAATGTAAAAATATGGAATGGCAAACTTAACCAGCTGCATTCAAATACTTTGAATAAAAATGAGCCTTTTTCGGCAAAATGTATAGGGTTACTTTCTAACCTTTGATCCAAACCCTATACCTTTTATGGAAACTGAGGCACTGAAAAACATTATTAATGAATATCATGTCCAACTGAAAGTTATGTTCAATATTTTGTTTTACTGACAAACATTGTTGTTGTAGTGTTCTGAACATGAAATCGATCCTTCAAACAAATTACAGTGGCCGATATCAACACTGCTGGTTCTGTGGGAATGTTAATCTTGTGTTGAGAAGAGAGAAATGTATTTATTTGGAGCCTGTGTGAAAGAAAAAAAAAAAAGCAGTTGGAGAGTGAAAAGTGAGGGAAAACAAGAGAAAGTGAAATACAAAGAATGGAATGTCAGTTAATTTATTAAATAATAAACTCTGCTTCTTGTTTCTTCATTTTTATTGAAACTTAGAAAAATATTCCTTATATCTGCCACAGTCTTACATATTAAGAAGTTCCTTGTCTAGTATTGCCAGAAATTAAGAAGAATCATGAGGATTTTTCTGTTCTTTAAATTGGGTTTCAATTTCATTATACTCTTTACATGCTGTTTTTGTTCTGTCACAGTACTTAGAACATCAAAATAAGTGACAAATAAAACCAGATACATGTCACTACTATGTGGAGTGCTTTTAAAGAACTATTTACCTGGGATTCATTTTTGCTACTAAATGTTTAGGATAACGGCTGTATCATCAATGAGTATTAATTACCGTAGGTTTATCAAATGATAGTGAAGTTGATCCCAGTTCTCACAGAAGAGAACCCAAGTGGAAACGTCGGCCTCTGCTTGCACATCCTGGGCTGAGGAGCCCAGCCAGTCACGCAGTGCCTGGCACCGGAGCACTCAGGGTTGTCCGTGTTGGCTGGCAATTTATTTTAAGTGTTGAATCAAAAGGAAAGTTATTTGAACTGGCTATAGAACAGATTCAGCATTTATAGCTGTAGGAAATATCTTCTTTTATACTCCTTCTCTTTTGATTCTTGCGATTTCTTTAGGTATACCTGCTCTTTCTAACACTTCTGGCAGAACCGTGTCACTTTACCAGTAATCTAACGGATCTTTGGGCATCCACACGAAGGGTCACAGCTTTAGTTCTGACCAGATGCCCCAGAATCCCAGACAGGGGGCCAGAGAATACACACAGATTGATTCTACACTGTGTGTACAACTCAGTCCAAGAAGTCAGACTGATGCTTACAGAGCTGCAAGATTCAATGGGGACACTTTGTAGTTCATTGAGTTTTAATAAGGTGAGCAGCAAATATTGCGTGTACACCTGGGAAAATTTCCAGTGTGTGTACTGCCTCTCTTTCCGTGCAGGAGGATTTGCCTCACGCATGCTTTCTTTAAATGAAAGTGAGTTGTCACCTGCCACGGTGCGCTGCTTGTTTAGTTCTCTCCTATGGTTTGTAGTGCAATGTTCTACATCAATTAAAAACAGGTGAAAGAACAGTTTAGCTGAAGAGTTTGTTTCCTTGTAATCAACTGCAAAAAGACCAAGGTCATGTAACAGATTTCTTCTTCACTCTCGCTTAGCAAAGAAGGCTGTGTGAATGTAAATTGCTTTATTGGTGGAGGGAATTAAAATTATAAAAAGCCAAGCTTAAAGAAGTGCAAAATCAGGACTGTGTCAGAACACGAACAATGTAATTGTGGTATGGATTTCCATATGGGACTAAATTATCTAGATTTTAGTAAAGTCAGCAGTTCTATGTGACTGCTGGCTTGCAGCCAGTGTGCCACATTTGCTTCATTTTTTAAGATGGTTCTTATTCTATACAACTTTAAATATGCAGAACGCTAAATTTGCTCTAGGTGTCATAGTGGCACTTCTGTGCTGCATAATTTTGCATGTTAATTTTATTTAACAGAAACATAAAAGTAGCCTAGAATGTATCCTAATCCAAAGTGAAGTGACTATGTTTTTGGTCCATTTTATAGTATCTTCCAAAAAAGACTGCTTAGTTCTATGGGAAAATATCAAGGTTGTCTCCTTTACAGTGCCTTCCATTCAGTAATACTATTTTGTAGCAACTCAATAAAGCTGATAGTTTTTCTGGGTAATTACCCACAGCCCCCTGCAGGACAAATTAGCATTCATGACCTGAATAATGCTTACTAGAAAGAGTTCAATGGAATTTACTTAATCAGAATCATTGCTTTCTCGTGGCTACACTATTTTTAACCTAGTCCCTATTGTCTGCTAATAGCGAAAACCTTGTCAGTGCCAGGCCCAACTTGGCACTGGGTGTATACGGAGAGAAAGATTATCCTCCTCAAAGGTACACAGTGTATTTTTAAAGCTTAGGGACTGTATTCTGCAGTCTTTATTCAGACCTTGCTTAGGTAAAAGTGCATTGAAGCCAGTGGGAAAATTGTCAGATGACAGAGTGTTGAATCAGACATTATGAAAAGTGTATGTATGTTTGCTAGGCAGTACATGATTTATAACTTCTGGTAACCATGAAAGGCTGCTAAAGAGGACTTTCAAAGGTGATTTTTCCTTTCTGGGCTTATGAAAGGAGGAAAAGTTCCTGCGTGCTTCAAGCCATTTTGTAGGGTTTTGGGTTTTTGGTTTTTGGGGGTTTTATTCTGTTTGTTTGTTTGTTTGTTTTTAATTACCTCTGATGTTTTCCAAATTATATAAAATAGAAAAAGCTATTGCTTTGCTGGTTTTGATGGTTTGTGTTTTGCCTTCTACTTCATAAGACTATGTAGCACGTCAAGGTTAGTACAACACAAGAGAGCCCTACAATGGCTTAACCAGATGCTCACTAAAGCAGACCAGGAGGATTGGAGAGTATTTCTGAAATGTTACAGAGATTAGGTACATGCACGCACACACACAACCACAGCCACCAAGAAATCCACAAAAACGCACAGCAGGAAAGTTATGCGAATTTGAGCTACCATTTCCCATGAAAGAATTCATGTTTAGCCATGTTTTCCTTGCACGGGGTAAATCAATCACAGTAACAGGAAATGAGAGTTGGACCCAGTTTGTACAGAACTCAAAGGCTTTGCCAGTGTTGTCTGACCAGTGGCTTCAAACTATGTCCCAATGACTTTCAATTCCTGGCCAAAGCTACAAATGTTAAAGAAACCACCTGCAGAATTGTAGTCCTCTGATGTCCTCTGCCCTTTTAAGCAAAGGCTCTCAGTATGCATTTGCTCAGTAAGATGTAGGAAAAAGCAAATTTTAAAGACTGATTTAATGGCCCTGGAAATGGATGTTGACAGTAGGGATGCTGGAAATATAGGAAACCTTGGAGCCTTTTCAGGGGAATAGTCCTAGTGAAAAGGGATATATGAGTACCAATATACAACATACAAATAGCATTCAGTACACCAAAATTTTCACTCTGGTGTCTCTCTCCAGCTCAGCCTACAGGAGTCAGAATAAGCCCCAGTGAGATTAAGCAAGAAATGTGACAAGCTGAATAAAAACAATGTGAACTGTTGAGTAAAGACAGAGTCATTGTGGCCAAATTTATCCTCAGCTGTATGTTAGCACAATCCAGTTCAGGATGATCCTGAATTACTTGTTTTTGTAATTGTCAGGAGCCATTAAGTAGTGCTGGTCTGTGAGGAATGGTGTAATGGCATTGCAGCCAGCAAGACATTCTATTGTTCATAGGTAAAAAAAAAAAAAAAAAAAAACACAACCAACCAACCAACCAACCAAACAAAAAACCACAAAGAAAAGAAAAAAAAAAAAAACAACAAAGATTTGTCCTTTAGGTTTACATTTCTTTTACTTTAGCAGTAGGGATGATGCCACGATGTTGCAGGCAGAATATTTCCTCTCTGCCATCACTGCAGAAATACAGTCTGCCCAAGTAAAGCAACAACAATTGCTTCCTCATGGAGACTACTCCAGTTTCAAATGCATTAGATGAAATAACAGGTTATTTTATTTTACATGAGCATCGTATTGTTTATTTGCAGAAAATATGTAATTACAATGGAAAACTTAACAGTAGCAGAATTTACAAAGAAGTCTTAGTCACTAAGGTGGAGTTTGTGCAGTCTGTTTGGCTTTGGTTGGACTGACTCATTCTCAAACTAGACCATGAAGCCTTCTTCTTGGGTAATAACACCCTATCCCACACCCATCAATTATCTAAAAGTTATTTTCTGGATCTTCACATCCATCCATGAATTAAAACCTTTCCAGAAAAAGGCTAAAATCAGGTTCTAAAATTCTAAATTGTCAAGTTCAGTTTTTACTTTTAAAATTCCTTTAATAAATTCATTTAGAATTTAAGACTAAATGTGGTTTTCCCCAGCTTTATCTCTGTATGCAGAGAGGTTTTGGGAGACCATCACAATTGGTGAGAGTGTGGTTGTGAAAATACTTCTTAGGAAGTCAGGATTTCACATTTCCTTCAAAGTGACTTCTCTCATCAGGAAGCTGGCCAGGGCGACTAGAGGGGAAAAAATGGGTAAGATATCTTCATAGGAATTAATTTTGCTGTTTCACAGCAGTATTTCCTAACTCTATTTTCACTTCTGCTTTTTACAAAATGTTGCTAAATCACTCTCTCACGTTCCACCATGATAGTGACAGAAACTGTAAACTATAAGGCATTTGACATTCTTCTGATTTCTAGTTCATATTATTCTATTGCACGTTTAAGAGAAAACTTTAAAAAAAATTAAAATAAACATTAAAAAGTAAAACAGAGTCGTCAGATGACCAGACTCCAAGAATCTAATTTTGTCTTTAATGTCAGTGTGATAACAGTTCACACATGCAAAACATCAAATTGAAGTTCAAATTCATTTATTAAAATAATGAACTTGATCAACCACTCCCATCAGGGTAATTTGCTGAAGACAGTACATCAGACTTGCAGATATATTGGTAGGGGAGTAAGTAATGAAAATTCAGTCATATCAAATACTCTGTAGCCTCTGGATTCAAAAAAGGCATTATTGATATTGTTTAATATGATCCATAGATACAGATGTGCAATGCATAATGCTTCACGCAGTATTCAGCAGTATCTGTCTGTATGGGATCATAGCTCTTCGCCCAAGAACTGTTTATTCATTCTGATGCAACAGCAATTAGAAGTCGCCCACAGAGATACTCTGAATGCCTTGACAACAATTAAACTTTCGGTAGCACTGATAACCAACAGTAACTGTGAATATTTCCTTGATGAGATTCTTAAGCCTATTATGCCTGGATGCGCTGACCTCCAGAATTAAAATCTGAGAGTTCTCTGCTGCTTACAGGATTATCAGACTACCTACCTTAGGCCTGAAGTGAGGCATCAGCACTCTTACCTAGTCAAATATAAGATCATAATTCACAACTGTAGTCAGGTACAAAACACAGAATTAAGCAGAAGTCTCTAAACCACTTCAGAAAAGTTTACAATTCCAAGGAATGAGGAGCAGGAAAGTATCAAAAATGCAGCATTTAAACTGCTAAATTACTGCACTAGTTTGCAAGCACATGAGAATTAAAGCCCTCCTGTCTGACCTGTGCTGATCCTGGTTAAACCCACTGTCCTCGGTGGAGATAAGGGACCGGTTTGGCTTTGCTCATGAAGGAACAGGAGCAGCAGGAGCACTGCGCTGGCTTCTCAGGCAGCCAGGCTGGGAACTGAGATACAGCTGCTTATTAGAAGTGAGTAACTGAGAGGTTGACACAACTTCAGTCTCTCTTACACCATGAGATGTTACGTCACCTGACAAGACTGAAGGAAAAATTCCATTGGGAAGACACACTTGTGTTGCTGTGTATTTCGGTAGAAGGCAAGTTGCCAATATCCTACCATCCAAAATGGCCAGGGTCAGAATTAATCCAAAAGATGAAGTAATATAATACTTGATGGTGAGCAGAACTGTTCATCACAAACTAGAGTTATGCTGTTAATTTCTTACTGTATGTAAAGTGAATGGGAATTTGTACAAAAGAGGTATCATGGGAGAATCAGGCCTTGGAGGCTTAGGGATTTATATTGCCGAAAACAGAACTCTAGAAGTTGTTCAATTGACTTTTCTGTCCCTTAAATGTGTATGACTTTTCCAGAGGGCACCAATATCTATGTGTCTATTACTTTTTTAGAAAAAATATGAACCATCATTCCTGAAATTCTTAGTTTATCTTGAGAAGTAAGCAAATATTCAGCTGTAATATGAGAGAAGCAGTTTAATATTTTACCTCCTAAATCAGTAGGACACTTAAGAATATATATTCAGTAACTCTCCAATGAGCCTATTAAACACTTTTGCCAGCTAAAACCTTAGCTAAGAAGTGATGTTGTGACGCTGATGTTCTTCATAAACTATTCCATGAAACTTCAACAGTTCTATGTATTGCAGAGTGGTAGGACATGGTCCTAATAGATTAAATGGTTTGACTTGGACATTTGTTACTGCTGTGTGGAGATACAGACTCCTGCCTCCAAGTAGTCATGATGCCAGCTTATTTCCTACAGTTATTTTTGCAAATGGGAATTTTCATGCTGTTCACCATACTGCTCGTGCTTCAGATGACATCTGATTAACATCCACAAAGGTATTTCTCTAGCCTTCTTTTGACTCTCTTTTAACACCTTTTGCTATGATATTACAAAAAACATCACTGGTGCTAACCAGTGTAACATGTACTTTTGGTCTTTTGTCCAGAAGATTGCTGATATGGGGAAGGATGGGCACAGTCTTGGCCAGGACCAAAGGACCTGACAGAGGGGAGGATGGTGGCCGGAGCCCTATGTAAAAAATCTTGTCTTTGCAGTGGTGGTCGATTTATGTAACACATCCTTTCCAAAGAGTGGATATACTTAGTGTTATGTTTGAAAAGCTTATTCTAGTCATTAATAAACTTTATCAGTGTGAGCACTGTTAAGATTTATTTATATTTTGGTGAAGGCCTGAAGATATTTGAGTGGTTTTTAACAGAAACAAATGCTTTAGATTTGCAGACAGACTGACATAACATTATCTTTGAGAAAAAATTTACAAGTCAAGCAGTGTAGTATGTCTTCTATAATACTTAAGTGGGAGCTTTTTTATCAATAATGTAGCTTTGCCAAACACAGAAGTATGCTGGAGACCATGACCTTTGGAAAATAACGTTTAGTGACATTAATCTACATCTAATAGAGGGGTTTGTATCATCACTTTGGTTTATATCTGCATTATTGTAGCACATAGGCTGTCACCTGCATTTATATAACATGAGACTGATTATTCCTTATCATGCACAAAATGCAGACCTCGGGGAAGAGTTCATTTTGGACCATTTCCAGGGGTATGTGTAACATGTTGCGAGCAGAGTACCGCTTTTAAGGCTATCGAGTGCAATTTGCACTCTTTTTTTCTTTAGTATGGCTTATGCTTGACAAGATAATTGCACCCTATAACACACACACATCCTAGAACACATTCATTACAAAGCCATTGTATTGACATATAGATACAGATATCAGTGAAGGAATGTAATTGATATTCTTTATACAGTATGATATATACGGAACGTAGCTTCATAAGTAAAATAGAAGTTAGCGATTGTAATAAACTGAAGATGAAGAAACAGAATTGAGAAACTTGCATGTGCAAGTTTCCACTTCTCAGAGAGAACAGAATGCTCTGTTTCACATAAATAACTTAAGAGAGCTGGTGGTGATCAGAGTTGATTTTTTTTATTGGGAAGTTTCTTAGTGAGTGTTATAGATTTCGTACTATTGTGTACTTATATTGCCAATGCATACTATATAAACATAAAATACACGTATTTTGTATATTTTTATATATACACATATATGTGTCTTGAGTGTATAGCTTTTTGGAATACAATATATACATACTGGAATATCTTATCTGAGTGTTTTATTATTTATTATTATTACAATTATATAAGTTAGATATATAGAGAATTTACAATAAAATATGAAAAGTAATCTGTCTTCAAATATTTGTGAGTTACGAATGGTACCTTAGCTGAATTACTGTGGCTCAGTTCAACGCACTTCAAAAAAGTATGCAAAAATTAATTTCAAGTTAATTTTGCTATTTTTTTCTCACATAAATTGCTAGGGAGACTTAGCTTGCACTAGAATTATGGTATGATAAGATATTACTTGTTATGTTTACTCTGTTGCTTTTACAGTTATTTGATGACTTTTTTAGTTCTTTTGTTTTGTTTTCCCCAGAGATTATAGTTCATATCTTTATGACTCACTAGTAAAAAAAAAAATGGGCTACATGTCTCATATTGGACTTTTCCATCCTTTATTCTTAAACATCTACACGGGTCTTAATTTTCAAAGCACCTAACAGAGGTTGCTGGTCCTTTGATATGCTTGTACATAATTTAAACACTGTTAAAGTGTAATGGAAGATCAGCTATGCTGTGTTGTACCTTCTGCCTATTTCTTATAATATAGTTTTATTGAGTGATATAATCAAAGATCCCATTATAGCAGCATCTAGATCTCACATTTCAGTTTGGTAAGAGCAGTATATATGACAAATAACAGGGCAAAGCTGGTCACATAGAAAGCAATCATTCCCTTTAACCTCTGTGATGGATCATGTTAGGTAAGCTGTGACCTGTTCTTCCTTTGGAAAGCAGTTTGCTTCTATCTGTTCATGACAGTAACAGTATATCCTGTGGGAAACATTATTTTACATTATTTCCACAAAAGTATGTTCAAGTAATGTGAAATAAACATGTCTCAAACACAATACTACATGGTGGTGTTCTACTAAAACTCATATTGTGCAATTCTGAATGTGGATGGCAAGAAACATTTCTTCACAAAGGGCTGTATTTGCCTGTGAGATGCACAGTATTCCTCTGTTTGGCAGTTATAGGCATTATCCCTTTGCTCGGCGGCCTTGATTTGTAGCTACAGCTAAAAGCAGCTCTGTTCAGTGAAGGTCATTTTTGTTCTCTCCTAAACCTAATACAACATGTATGAAATCAGTGACCCAACATACTGAACAAAATTTGTTTTATAGTGGGGAGCTCCCAGCCAAGCAACCTTTATTCAGGTCTTGCATTTACAACACCAGCAGTAACAACAATGAGCAAGTGTGTTCAGACACCATTCTGTTTGCTCCGTGCTACTGAGTGACGAGGCCGTGGTGAACGATAGAGGGTTTCAAGGTTGCGTTATATCAGTTTAGCCAAAAAAGTCTGGCTAAGCACAAAGTGAAAGTGAAAGAGTGACATTCTGGTGCAGTGACTCAGGGCTCTGTTCTGTTCATTTAAGTCCATATAAAAAAATATAGATCAATAGAAACTTGGGAGGGAAAGAATATGTTTCTTACATTAATGATGAAGTCCATGTTTAAAGTCACAGCTTTACAAAGACAAAGAATAATAAAACATTTTTGGTTTCAACACTGTCATCTTTAAATAGCTGATTGTTTTTACAAATACTGTAAAACTAGACCATTTATCTGACTGTTAATGTTGCTGAAATTGCTGCTCTACCTCCTCCATATGCACCTTCTTTGCTGGGCCTTCAGCTGATTTTCAGAGAGGCTGTGTTTTTTCTTCAGATTTGAAATTTACTCATTCTAGCTATAAATACTTTTCGGTCCATCACTAATGTTTCTTTCCTATCCAGGAAAGTAATTTTTGATGTATTAAAATGTAATTTAAAATTATATTATTTTTAAAAAATGTGAATCTATGATAACTTCAGTGAAGTTGAGTTGGCATGAAAATAACTGAGTTCACATGCACAAATAAGTGACATGTTGAATTTTACATCCACAGACTATTAACGTGCATTAACTGTCTGCTTGTGTGCACCAAAGTTGTTAAATCCAAGTTAGCTCAGCCTGGGAAGGATAAGGTCCCAGAGCACTTTCTTAGTGAAATTTGGGGTATGTGAGGAACATTGACTCAGGTTTTTATACTGATAGCCTAGGGTATTTCTCAGTTATAATACAAAATGCATTCTAGATCTATCCTGACAACAAAGATCTTGGAGTATACAGTTCAGTACTATGCATTTAATTTGCATGTTCAGTATTTTTTTCATGGGACCAGTTAGATGTAAAAGTGGACAGTAACATTGTAAAGGTAGCTGAATTGTGTGTGCAAATTGCAGTAATTATATATGAAAATTAAGACTATGCTACACATTTATTTTTGTGCATGTAGATGCATGCATGAAGTTTAGAAAATCAGTCCTGAAAATTTAAAGCGCAAAAGAACCACATGGATCAGTAAGCAGACAGCCTGAAAATTCTGCTGCATATGATGTCATCCCTTTGCTGTAGGTCAGAAATAACTTCATGCTGTTAATTATAGGTATTTATCATAGTTCATAAGAATTTGTGGGGCCTTGTCAGCGATCAAAGGTGGTTCTTTGGACGCCTGTCATCAAGTGAGTTAGTAATTGCAGAATAGCTTATTTACTGAATCTAATATGCCATTAAATAGACTTATTTTCCCCTTTTCAGCAGTTAATGTTGTCGATAAAAGGACAGTTCTATTTTACTAAAGTTGATTTGTTGCAGTTGGGTAGAATAATTATGAACTCATGTATACTATATGTTTGCATGTTAACACATGAAAGTTATGTTACAGCAACTTTAAAAGTCTGCCTTACACTGGTAATAGAGAGATATGAATTAAGGTGAAATGGCCTGTGGAAACTTAGTTTTAAAATTGGTAACAAATATAACCAAAAAAGTGAGACAGTGAAATTGCTATCATATATGCTTAGAGTATGCCCAGACTGATTCTTGAAATTATTGTAAACACATAACCTGGAAATTTAGTTCTGAGACAAAAATGCTGCATTCGAGAGTTGAGGACTGCTTTTATAGATCATAATGAACATACAGAATACAAAAATAGAGCAAGATTTGAACTAGAAGTGAGGTAGGTAGTGCTACTATTAGATTGCATTACAGGTGGGAACTTTTTTCCCCTTCTTTCCTGAGCCTGAAAGTACTTTTGTTCTAACCTTGCACCTGGATTCAACCTAGTTTCTTTGAATCCACTTGCATTCTGCCTGGGAAAACCGTTTATGTAAAGAATGACCTCTCTCTGGGTTGTGCAGCCTGTTTGTGGTGTAGATGAGTGTGCCAGTTCAGAGTCCTCTGTTGAGTGTTGACTAAGACCTTGAAGAGTTCTTCAGCCCCACTAGGCCACAGAAGAGCCTATTGAGACTGTCAGCCTTTTTTCCTGCCAGCTACTTTTTTTATTAGGCTGATAAAATCCTGAATTGTTGAAAAGCAGCTGCTCTGATGTGGATTTAGCTAATTCTCAGAGCGCTTCTGGGTGTGTGGGAGATATATTTACATCTGGACTATGAAGGTCCCTTGCATTGTTAGACCTGGGTGACCTCTTTCTAGATCAAAAAGAGGTTGCTGGAATGCAATTAAAATGCAGTGTTACTTTCTTGTAAAGCCCTGGTAACTCAATCACCAGTTCTCTTTTCCCGTATTTTTGTCAGTTCTTCTGTACTTCAAGATTTTATTCCTATTTCAAGTTTTGTCTGTACAATAATTTGGTTTTACCTTATCGGAAAATGCCTCAGTATTATTAAAACTAAAAAAAAAAAAAAAAAAGTGTCCTGTCTTTTAACAGCCAGTTCTGCAGAGGTTCAAGCTATTAATTTTCACATATTGCTCAAGTAAGCAGAACTATGTGCATTTGATTTTTTCCCTAATAATATCAGATGTAGTTTTGTTGTAATGTAGTACACAATTCATATTGATTAACATGTCTGTGAGATATGCATTTTATAGACACATTCCAAAGTGAAGCATGAAATCGAACCATAAATAATTACATTTTTTAAAAGGGTGGATTTTTTCAGTTCTACGGCAAAATTTGTACTTACTGAAACAAAGGTTTGATTAAAACTAAAAACAAATTTACATTTGTAGGAGTTTCAGCACTGTTGTTTGCAATTTGTTATATGCCTTTACCTGGCATGCTATTTCACCCTTCATGACACACATCAATACCTTCTTTATGTCTGGCTATTACCACTCATTTAAAAATCTATTTTACATGATTCTTTCAGCCAAAAATGGACCATAATGACATAGAATAGAGCCTGTGCTTCATAAATTCTCAAGGAATCAATACTTTGGCTGGGAATTTGTCAGTCTCACAAAGCTATGCATCATTAAACTTTATTATTACAGTGGACTCTGCTTCAAAGTTCACTACCTAGCTGATACTGGATGAACCCATTTAAACCAAGGAAAAGGTAGGAGACACAGATGCTTCTGTACTGACATGTATTTATCCAGATAATGTTTAATTTATGAAATATAAGTAGCTCTTAAACTGCTTATTGGTTTATGGGCAAAGTTCAGCAATATCATCGTTAAAGATTATATGCTGATTACAAGTTATTGGCAAATGACTTTAAACCGGATCCATTCAGATTATTTCAAATATGACTTATTCTGCCCATAGGATTGTATACATTAATCACACAACAATGAATTTAGGAGCACAAACATCCATTTGAATTCAGAACCCGTTTAAAGCCAAACCACATTAGCAAGAGTTTTTGTTGCTATTAGATATAAACAGTTTTTTGTCACTGTACCTATTTGTAATATGCATTTTCTTATTTAAAAGATAGGTATTTGTGCAAACAAAAGTATTTGCTACACACTGTTGATCATGTGGTATGCATCAGTATTTAGTGTGAAATATTTTAGCTCCCCTGCCAAAGAGAGAGGATTTTTACATGGCTCCCAGATAGAATAAGGAACAGTGAAACTAAGGAATTTATGGATGACACATAGGAGAACTGTTTATTTCCAATACTCAAGATTAGTCTTGAATACTGAAAATACACCCACAAATTAGAGTTAGTTTCTAGAAAGGTTATAAGCAGAATAAAAGCTAAATTCAAAAGAAGAGGATTTGTATGAAATAAATGAAGTAGGCTGTATATGCTGTCTGCCTCACATGCTTGATTGACCAGTTTCTGGATTTTAGAGCTCTCCGACCCCTTTGGGTAGCCTTTCTCTGCTCTTCCACAGTGCTCCTGACCGTGGGCCAAGTAACAGCCTGCACAGCTGAGAGTACTTGTGGTGACACCCGTGGACATCACACTGTACTCACATCGTGTGCGAGTACTTGAGAAAATACTTAGAATCAGGATTAACTAAGTATTTTCTCAAGTGCAAGGATGAGGATTAACTGAATTGGTTCAAGGGGCTCTTGGTTCTTCCTGCCTCAAAGAAACACAGACGCATGCAAGTCTCCAGTGAAATCACAAGCTTCTGAAAATGCAAGTATTTTTGTTAGTCCCATGAGAAGTCACCTGCAAAAAGATAAAGGACAAAATCAATGGTTTGTTGGCAGGCACACATACAGGCACATGCCCTCTCTATCCTCTCCTTGGGGTTGCTACACCTGCCTGTCTGCTGTCTCAGCATCATCTCACACTCAAGAGATCAAAAAAGGAGAAAACAAAAAGGGTCATTAGTTAAGAGGCGCAGGTGTGAAGAGACTTTCTAAACCATAGACTTTGTGCACCTGCTCCAGGGAACATTGCTGGGAATTGGGACAGGTGTACTAATCTCCAAGCCCTGCCAGGCTTGTGGGGATTGCTGGCTATAGACTCAGAGAAGTGCTGGTCTCACTGCATCTTTGTGTTGGGATCCAGTGCATTCATGATCCAGGACAAATTATGGTACTGTGATCTCTTTCACAGCTGTAAATGAGCTGCAAATTGAGCTCTCACTTAAAGCTAGAACAAATTCTGCCTGTCTCAGATCAGCTATAAAGCTTGCATTTAAAAAAATGTCCTCTTGCTTTAATTACCTTGTCCACTTCTTCTGTGTCTTAGATACTGAAAAAACCAAAATACACATGAGTGGGCTGGAACATTGCACTCAAGTTTACCAGGCTTCTCTCAAAATGTCCATTTCAGTTGTGGGGTTTTTGCTTGTGGTTTTTGTTTTGGTTTGGTTTTGTTTTTTTTTTTTTTTATTTTAACAGGTATTAGGTTCGTCTTACATACTTTTTCCAGAGTAGATTGGGTTACTGGATTGTTTGCTCGTGTTTTGATAGTATCTTAAAGGTATCCGCGAGATCAGGTTTATCATTCTAGGCCCAAGTTTACAGGAGGATTTAGTCAGGTGCCAAAGTAACTGTGCTGGAATCAATGTTCCAATAGTACAGTGCTAAAGATGCTGTTTGGAAATCATTAATGCCCCACCAAAACCTACAGTGTGAACACTTCATATGAAGTGTTCTCAGCTGAAAACCAGAAATCTGTGATATCATGCATGTACTCTCTTTATATATATATCTATAGATACAAAATATCTGTTATAATATACAGTTTTCTCATCACAGAGGAGAATAATTGAACTAAATGTAATTAATATGGTGGAAGATCAAAGTAAAACAGAGCAGAGAATGATATAAAAAAGAAGATGACTTACAAAACAGGAGTAGATGTGGCATGGCTGATAGAAGATCCCTACGGTTTTAGAGAAACTATTCAGCTTTTCATTAGTATTGAGCACTTCCTCAGGGACACCATCTACACAGAACTGGAAAGATAAACTTACCCTTTCACTCACAATCCCATTCAAAACCTTTCACAGCATTTCCAAGTCAGAGGATATGGCAAAGCTACAACTGCTGTCTTCATTATTGCCTTAGCATTTTTTCATTTATAACACATACTTACATCTCTGGCATTTCACAGATAAAAGGCAATGCAAGGCCCGTATCCTTGGCATCTTTCAATCTAATCTAATCAGCACAAATCACACCTGAAGCAAAGCCACTATAAACATAGGTATATCTCTGGGGAGTGTGGAAAAAAAAAAAAAAGGCATGAAAGCAAAAGAAAGGTTCTCTAGGAAATGTGTTTTTTTAATTATTTTTGTTAGCCTAATTGCTTTAGTGCTACTGGCCTGTTAAGGAGAAAAGAGTGGCAGTGGGCTGTTCCTAAGCAATGATAAGAGGTGGAAAGAGAGGATAAAGAAAACTGAAGAAAATGAGGAGTTGAAGGAGGGGGAATGAGGTCATTGGATGCACTAGGGAAATGTGGAAAGGGGTTGACTGCTTGAGGCGGAGGCAGCAGCCTGGAAGAGACTATGAAGTCACAAAGAGACAAAAGGAGCACAGCACAGGGCAGTGTCTGCAGAGTGAATGTGGAGTGTCTGGGGAAGCAATAGGAAGACAGAAAGGAGATGTACATGGATTAGACTCATTACAGAGATCCCTGAATGGGAAGAGCAAAAACCATTGGTTGTTTTAAAGAAACAGAACACTATTTTGTAAGGTAAGTGCTGATGTTTTGAGCTGAGAGTGCAAGAAAAGGCTTTGCTAGCTTGAGATGTGTGGAAGTTTGTGGAACAGATTCTTCCTCCAAAGCACCTGTATAAATGGTGCACAACTATTGCTACAGGCTTTAGGTTGAAACAGCAGATGTGTCTTTGCATCAGCCTTCTGAGTCGAAGGTGCTTTGTGACACATGATGAATGTACATTGGGCTGAGCCAAAAGAAACATCCCTGCTGTCGTTCTCATAGCCTACTCACCCATTTGGGTCCTAGCTGCCTAAAAGATGGGTCCTTTCAAGCCTATCGTGAAGGTCATCTTTTTATGCATGAAGTACAGTCCTGACCCATTTGAACATTAATAGTACGGTTCCCATAGATGCAGTGAAACTAGAGTTTCAACTAGGCTGTCAGTGGCTACCAGAAATCCCAGTATTTTAAAGTGTTTTTTCTTCAATGCTTCCACATAGGGGATGCTGATATATTTCTCATTGACTTCAGCATGTCTAGTCTTACCTTTCCACATTTGTTGAAGCAAGCAGTTCTACTAACATTTCTTTAGTCTTTCGAAGTTCAGAATTAGGAGTGATTTGTTAACTGTCTGCCTAACAGTCTGTTGTGTTGACATGTGAGGAATATCTAGTGTATTTTAAACAAATATATTCTTATGGGAAATTCCTGTTGGACTGCATGAAGAATAATATTTGTATAGAATTTTCTCTATTAAATGCTCTACTGGGTTTTTGAAATTCCATGTATTTAATATAACTCTGTATTTTATTTTATAGGTTTTTGGAAAAATTCCTTTTCAATTATATTTCTGTCCCTGCAACCTTGTTTTCTTTTGCAAGATACTTGTCTTTTAGGATTTAAGCACCTGTTTTTACGATAAGCCAAATTGCTTTTTATTTTGTGTTCAATGCACTGGCAAAACTTCTAGAGGGACATATAGATACTGCATTCTTTATGCGAACAGCTCAGAATTTATAAATCCTTTTTGAAGTGTCATTCAGTAAATAAGTATTTTTTTTTCTCTAAAATTCATTAAGAGTAAATGGTTAGTGGGAACAGTTTCTTCTCTAAATGCATAGTCCTTGAAGTCCTTTCTATGCTGCCTTTATCATCCTTGCAGAGTTCAACCATTACATATTTGACTTCAATTTACAAAAGCTTACCACTGGGGTAAAGGTAATATATTTGGTGTTTTGATATAATCTATTTCATGAGCACTACTGTCAATATCTATAAATGTCTCTCAATACACCACACGAATGTTAACATTTTCCATTTGATTATTATTACCTCTAAAGCAGCAAGGATGTTCAGGAGGGAAGAGGGAGTGGGATGTTTTGGATGATTTGCCAGTTACAACCCAGGGGAGTACAGATGCGACTAGTCTTATTTTTATATTTATTGTAAAATTAAATGTTGACATAAGGTCTGAGGGATTTGCATGAATACAACAATGTCATTATTAAACAGCTGGGATCCTTGAATTTTTCAAAACTAATTCCAGGGGGAAAAAAATGAAAGCAGAGCTCATGTGATAGAGTGCAATGAATAGTGCCTCTTGTTTTCTCAAGAAATTATTCTGTACTCTTGAAAAATTATCAGCAGTGGTTACTTCAGTGCTTCTTTCATTTAATACTTTTTGCATTATTCACATGAAGTCTGTAAAGCCATGTAACGTGCACAGTGATATCTTTTTTTGCTATACCAGGTGCCAATTTTATTGCAGAATATAAATGTGTGCTATACAGAGGCCCATTTTTCTCCTCAGACAATAATGAGATATGTTTGTGTTGCTTTAAATAGCGTTGGTTGTATTAAAACATCTGGTTACAGAGAAGGGTTGTATTAAGCAAAGGGTTATGCCCGTCTCTCCTGGCGTATTCAGGACACAAGGTCAAATTTTGCATTAAATGGGTGAATGAAGGGTGAGACTTCAAAGACAGGTGTCCCTGGCTGTGCTGTCAAATATTTAAAACCTAACATCTGCTGACAAACCCCAGCCAAACCCAGTAATGGACCAGAGCTGTGTAGTTGGTGTATGTGCTAATTCCTTCCCCACATACGTGGTGTGTCTTTTATACATCAGTCCATAACCTTAACTGCCCTCCTCTGGTGGAACCGCTGGGCCTTTGAGAGCTGCAATGCAAAAGGACTTTGCTCTCCATAAAGGTGGAGGTTCTCCCCAAAGGCCCAGCACTCTTGCTGGTTTAAGTAGAACTGCATCAGCCAGCAGCTTTGTGGTCCATATACTCACCACAATAAGCAACTGTGCATGAGCAAGTGCGTATATGTTAAAAGCATGTACACTCATTGACTGAAATTTAGAAAGTCTAGTAAACATCCTGTCATCTAGACTGAAGATAATATGTAATTATCCTTTTTATACTACTGCCTGCCACCCAAATTGCGGTTGCATCAGTGTAGGTAGTTTCATTAACTCCTGAAAGAGTCCTGTGGAATCCCTTCCCTTTTCATTAAATGGGCCACTGAAGGGTCAGTATAAGTGAGAAGCTTAAGACAGGTGCTGCTAATTGCAGCATCAACTATTAGAAATAGAATATCCTCTGTCCTTCCTGGAGCAGTGAGGCAGATTGATGTTCACAGCTGTTCCTAATGCTATCAAACACTCTTACCACTGGCACACACCTTATTCAGTAAGTGCTGCATACAGAATATGGATAATAAATGGTTCTGCTTGTCAGTAAAACAGCTTTAGCTAACATTAGTAGCCACATTTCCAAATTTCTATAATGAAAGATTTGTCAAAAATTTGAAGACAAGTTTTCTTCAAGCCCTTTCTCAATTTTCAAACCTACATTTCTTCTCAGTTTACTAAAATGGCAAAGGATGCCAAATTGCTATTCAAAAATCCTGAAGGAGTGACAAGAAGCAGTCTATTAATTTTTTTTTCTTCTATCTGTCTGTTTTCAATCTTTCTTTCAAGCATGGAGTTTCAGTGTTAACATTTGGAAAGCAAGGTCTCCTCATCACAGCTTGCTGGATACCAGTGAAGACTTTGCAACTTGTCAGTGAAGCTTCCAAAGTTCTGGAGGCAAGAGAGCACAATGCATCAACATATTTCAAATTTCATGCAATCTTATCTTTGCAGTTCTTAGGAAAATGGAAATTATGTCCAAATTCTTGTCATATCCCTTTACACCTATTCTGTATGTCTTGTACTGCTGCTTATTCAGCCAAGTGAAGGAACAAAAGCTAATGCTGCTCACTCACTTCCTTGTTCCAGCTGTCCAAACTAAAGGCTGTACATCGAGCCAGGCTATTTCCTCACATCCATTTCTTCTTTACATGTGTAACTGGGCAGAAAGAAGGAAGGACGAGTCTGGCCTTCGTAACAGCACTCTTCTCCCTTCCTCACATAGGTCCGGTTCTTCTCTAGCTGATTAGGACAGCAAGCCAGATGAGGGGAAAAAAGCTGACTTTCACAACTGCAAGAATGTAGCTTTTGTGGAGCAAAGGGAGGGAAGGTGGAGAAGGATTTATTTCTCAGCAAAGAAAAAGTTTCATTGCTATGTCAATTATAGAACTAGAAGAAAGCACTGTAATATTCTATGTAACACAGACTATAGACTGTCCCTGGACTGATCCCTCTTTAACTGCAAGAAATCTTTCAGAAAACTGTGATCTTATATTTTTAAAATTCCCGTCTTGGACAATACACTGCTATTACATGTTATGCCTTATTCATGACTACGCTGAAAAGTTCAATCTTGCTTTTAGGGTCTAGGAGACACATTTATGCCCCTTAGTGGTACAGAGAGCCTTTAATAAAGCAAATGCTTTTCCTCCACTGAGCAGGAGGAAAAAAGGAATGACTGGAAAAGGCCTGAGTGAATTGGGGCATGGTTCTAGGGAGGTCTCTAAGCTTCAGTAAGCAGAGCTGAGGAAAGCTGGGACAAGGTTGATCTAATGAGTGCATCATGACCCGATGAATCAATTGGTTGTTCCAGCTGTGCTTTGCCTCTGCAGCTTATTTGAACTGATTTGTTCTGCCAGTTTATTGGTACAACTGAGTGATTTTAAGAATCCATCCTTGTTGTTTAGACTCTCCACAATTTCTCCCTAATTATGTCATCTCTGCAGTCATCTTTATAGTTTTAGCCCCAGCATGACTGCGTTCATCCCCTTTCCTATTGTGCAAAGTGGTTAGGCCCCCATTCATAGCAATTTGCATCACTGATTGTAAAACTGGTGGGTCTAAGTTAAAAACCAAGCTGTATTTTACTGAGGATGGCATTTAACAAGTCATAGTCAAACCACACTTTGGTACGCCTTTGAGATATGCAGAAATAGCAAGGATGTATAAGACAGGAAGACCTTGCTGTGGGAATCCTTAAACTTAGGCTGAACTAGCCTGTGAATTCAGATGTAGATTGGAGCTAGCCGTGCAGTATAAATATTGTGGGAACTGAAGTACAAATGCTAAGGCACATCCCAGTCTTTTTCTGCATGCTTCCATCTCCACTGACTTCCAGTAAAACTGTAAGATTTTGTTATGGCCACATGCTTATCAAAAGCTAAACAAACTAACCTGTTTTATTTAAAAAAAAAAAAAAAAAAAAAAGTAGACTGATAGCAATGTGTCATAAAAGGCATAAAACCAACTATAATCTAACCTCAAGATGAAAATTAAAATTAATGTCTTCATTGGCTCTTTGAACATCCTTGCTAAAAACTAAAGCAAGGAGATTTTTGAAGTTTGAGGATCCGATCTTGCATTGTTTGGGGAGGGAGGATGTTTCATGCTCGGGCATCTCCTGGAAATTCCCTGTGAGTCTTCTTACATAATTTTGCAGGATTATCAGGACTAAATCACCGCATCATACAATTCACGATTGTTTTAAAACCTTGTAAAGAGTTTCTGCACCTTTTTAGGGGTCACTAACTTCCTTTCTTACATGTACATTAGTGTGAACTGTGACTGTCCCCATGAAATTAATTTTACTTAGTGTACAAGAAGTAGAGAATATTGAAGCAGAAATAGTTTTTTGGTTCTTAATAAGTACCAGTACAATTCTAAAGATAATAAGATTATTCAAAAAGTTAATTACTCTAATTTACTCCAGCCAGATAAGAACTAAAGTTAGGCACTTCTTCTATCTCTTTCCCAAAAATGTCATCACTAAGTGTGTCTCCGAACTTTTAAACATAAATATTTTATTGTTAGGATTTGTAAAAGCACTGCTTTTTACAACGTAAATGGTGCCACTAAAAAGAGGATATATTGTCTGAATTCATTCCTGCAGTGTCCAAAACTACCTAAGTCCAACTCACATAGACATCCGCTGACATTATTTAAAATGTACTCAAAATGTTTAAGCTTAGGTTTTTAAGCTAAACATCCAAACCCACACTTAAGTGTAAAAAAAAAAAAAAAAAAAAAGCCTGCCTAAGTACCAATTTTTTTCAGTCTCCTTAACTTAAAATCAGCTGAACAAAAAGCAGCCTGGTTTTGTTTCAGTGCTAGGATGTGGACTACATTTAAATTTGGTCCTTGAGTTTGGACTCGGCTCCTACAGTATACTTTTCTCTTATTTTTTTAGCTTCTTGCAGCTACATAGTACAAAAATATAAAGAGTTGATGAGATAATAAAAATTCCAGTTAGGCAAAAATTTTAAATTATCGGTTTTATTTGTTTTGATATGCAATTCTGGTTTTGATTGTAGGAGGAATTGGAGATCAGTATTAAGCACTAAAACCATTTTTGTTCAAGCATGATCAATTGTTCCTGGAAGTGAGAAATTGTTTATATGCAAAAAAGACTACCACGTGAATTGTAGGAGGATGATGCAGGTTACTGACACTCCTTCAAAACTTTCAGAAGCTTTATTTTTTTAAGAGATGATTAACAGGGAAATTGCATTTTTTTCTGTCTTCGTCTGGCAGATATACAACTTTTTTCTCTCCCCTCTCACCCCACATGACTGAGGTGGGTCATACCTCCATATCTATCAATTGCTGAAGGAGCACATGCCACACCAGCTGATGCTCATGAGAAAGGAGGCAGGAGGTTTAAGGAAAGAAAGTCTTTTAAGCCTCTTTTACTTATGAACGCTGTGTTCGCAATGTACACTTCTCGATATTTCACTCCTTACATACTTCAACATTGGTCATTTCATCTAAAAAGTCTGCTAACAGTGAAGAGTAATTAATTTTTGACCTTTGAGAAGACTGCAAATAATTCTAATTGTGCGATGGTTGTTTTTATGGTGGGAACACTTACTTCCTTAAGTTGGATTTTGATTGACAAACTCATTTCATGTTAGAATATCACATAGCCACCAGGTGGTTAAAAGCTTTCAGCTGTTTCTAGCCTCAACTGGATTTGAACCAGTGACCTAAAGGCAAAAAGCTTTGTATCTCATTAGCAAACCCCTCAGCTATGCTGTGCACCCATTCAATTCAATTCAGTTCAATTTAAATGAAAAAATTTAGCTGTGATATGAAATATAAGAGAAGCATTTTACATTTAATTTTCTGCGTGTGTGTTTTTTTAAACATTGGTAGATCAAGAGAGTTTCAAAAGGGAGATGATTTTAAGAAAATTAACATGTAGCCACTGCCATGACTGTTTAAACGCCAGAAAACTCTAATCTAAGCACTGTTATTTCCTGCTGTGACTAAAGAAAAAGCAGAAAAAAGCAGCTTCGTTTCTTTGCTGTTCTAACATATTTCTAATAAAAAAGATCATTGTCTTTGAACTCTCCCAACCTTATTCTGCTCTCCTTTGCTAAAGCCATTAAAATGATTAGAACTTCAAGCAGGGTTACAGTGTTAAAATGCTTGACTTTTCCCTTTCTCCAAACAGAACAGGCTGGTTTTAAACATGGCACACATCACAATAATCCAGTCTAACTCTTCTATCAGTCTGGCTAAATTTCTTCAACAGATTTGCCCAAAACTGTGTTAAAAAACATAAATCACTGGATTAAACTTGTAGAGAATGATGAAAGCTGAATTCATGTATATACATGTGGTGGTACAAATGGACTCTTTTATTATTTAACCTGAATGAAAGCAATAAATTTGAAACAGGTTTAACTGATGATATTGGTAATCCACAACAGATTTCATGAATGTTGTTGAATGAACATTGGTTTTGTTGAGTAATCTCTCAGATTAAAGAAGGGACAGATAACTCAAACGGTCTGTTGAGATTCATATTGTTTTCCTGTTTAAGTTTTGCTCTTCATGAAAACTATAGTGGTCATTGCATTTTTTAGTTGTTAGTAAATAGAATACTTGCTTTAAATCCCTATTAAAAGTCTAGAAAGCCCATATCCATCCACTCCAGAACAGACATTCTTAAGAGCAGAGAAACTTGCCATTCAAGTTAGTTTATTTCCATTTAAATATGGAATTTAAATTCAGATTGGTAATATTTGGGAGTCTTTACAGACTGTGTTAATTCCCCCCTTGGATTGTAAGGAACATGATTCTCCTATAATTTATTCTGTCCTATAATTTCAGAAGCCCTTTCTTGGCAATTATGTGAAAGCAATATTTAGCTGCAGGGAACCTTTACAGTGATTTGAATTTTGTAGATAAGAGCATAAGCAGTTGTGGGTGTGTGCTGACACTGGCATCATTACTATCTTTGTCTCCATTTGATAATGATGGAGCATGTAATACAAATATATGACAACAATACACTAATCAAGAATATTTCACCAATTGGAAAAAAAAATATACTGAAGAATGCATTATTATATCGACAGATTACTGAGATAACCAAGCTGGACTGAAGCAAACTGAAACCTTTGCAAAATAATGGTTAAGACTTGCCCCTGCTGAAATCAGTCGAAAAGAAAGTCAAAAGCAACTTTTGCCATGACTGCAGTAGAGCGAGGAGTCTTCTGATTCTTCTACAGGAGTATAATTTGAATGGGAGGAGAAGAGAATTGTAATCAGCTCTATGGAAGTTGATTTTGCTAAGGACCTTTTTTGACATTCTTATGCATCTTTGTCATGTTTGGGTTTCTTAATGACATACACAATGCCATGCTTCTGTTTTTATATTTTAGCAAACCCACTTGCCTCTCGTGTCTAAAAAGATAGGATGGTACGTAATTTGTGAAAAGAGCAAGGCAGACTGATTACTAGTAAAGTCCATGTGGATGTGTACAAATATTCATGCACACTGCAAGGAAATCAGGAAAAGAACTGCAAACATAGTTGAAGCATTGAGCTTTTAATAAGTGTTGCATCACATATTTTGTGTATTACCTTAGAATAATGTTCTGTGTACAGTCATTCTTGTGCCTCTCATTAAATGGCATTGATGCATATATTGAAGACGTTTGATTATTTAGATGTATGCCTATTTGCCAGTGAAAAAAATTACTCAACTACATTTTTCTCCAATACAAATTGAGCAAGGTATTTAATCATCTGCTTAATTTAAAATATCCACATTGTCTCATCTAGAACAATGAGAATCCTCACATGGTTTAAGTTAAGCAGGTGCTTAAATATCTTCATGTGCTCAGTGATGTCTGTGTACCTATGGCACAATATTTCCCATGTCATAGGCGTTCCTTAAATTTTACTTGCCTGTCACTAGGAGTGAAATTTGCCCTATGCTGCTTTTTCTCTTGCTGTGCATGTTTTAATTCCTGAACCACACTCTCCACATTAAATATTTCTCTATGACAATTCCAGTAACATTTTCTAATCACAAAATAATATTTACCATCTTCCCCCATGTGGTTTTCAGAACAGAGGGAGCTGCTGCAGTTCTGTAGAGGTCGTGAACCTGCTTGATGAAGCACAGATGAATATAAAGTGTTCTACTGAGTTTAACAGGCTTTATTAATGTGCGGATTCAATACACATTTTTATTTAAAATCATCTAAAAGCTAAAGGACACATTTTTCAATTGTTATTTTGCACTTAGTTTTGTGAAATTAGTTTCAAATGTTTTTTAAAAAGAAGTGTGATTAGATATCTACAAATTACTTTCCATTAATTACAGTCACTGTACCTCATAGTGCTTTTGGACTTTTAGGGAAGAATCAACTAGAAATTTAATTTGAAATAGATTTGCACAAAATTCTCTGCTTCTCGCCCCTGATCCGTACATTCAATCTCAGTTCTTACTAAGACTCAAACTTTACATTTCTTTTTCTTTGAAAGGTCAAAAATAATGATTTGAATATAATCTTTTCCCTTATTTTCTACTTCTCATCCTCTAATAGAGTTCCATCCATAAACAGGAATATTTTCCGGCATTGCCATTGGGGAGAACATTTTCAAAGGGTCTAAGTCATTTCATCTGAGCCTTAGTCACTGTCCTACTTGATGTGTGACTATCTTTTTAAAGGTACTTAAGGAACTAAAGATTTAGAGAAGTGATCGTTTAGATTTTTCATAAATATATGCCAATTCCAGTGAAAGACAAATGCCTTAATTCAAGTGGATAGCTCTGTAAATTCTCATATTGTATGTATCTTTAAGCACCTAAGCCTTTGGCACTGAAGCCTTTGGCACACATTTCCTTTGCAGTACAACTGCTGGGTGAGATCTTATCATCTTCCACTGTTTCCCCACTGCTGGAGATTGAGAGCAGGCAGGTTGGGACACACACCCACATCTCAGTCATGTCAGTAAGGAGTCTGATGGCTTTAGTTTAAACTGCTGACTAAGGCACCTTTAATCTAAGCTCTGAAACTTTGCATTTAAGCAGCTGGGAAGCACATATGCATTCCATTCCCCCTACTCAGCTGAGGGGCAAAGCAGATATTGGGAGAAGGCATCCAGCAATTTTTTGCAATTACATTTGCTGCAGCCTATTGGTAAATGCCCTCAGTCATCTGAAGTCCCATTTTGAAAAATATCCTAGGCATTCCCAAAGGACTGGCTCTTCTTAATATATTTAGGTGCTGAAATTATAGCAGGTTGTTGCCAAGGAGTGGCATGTTACAGATCATACTGGTAAAAACACAGCTGAATTGGCTTTCGCTGCCTTTTGTCTCCTAGCATTCAATCTTAGAGAGAAATGGGGCGTTGCTTCCTGAAAAGTAGTAGCGAGATGCCCACTGAGCAACTTTGCAGATGCCAACACTGCCATCTGGCACAGCCCCACACACTGTACACCACCAGTATAGCCCAGACACAAGCTAAAATACATTCAGCATGCCAGTGTTCCTTTTATTTATCAGTGGAGAAAAGATAATTGTGCCAATTAGGATTAAGTTGCTGTTTCTATAATATAAAGTAGCCACGAAAACAGCAGGACTTCTGCTCTATAACAAGAGCCATTTTCTGAAACCGAAGCTTCAGCTGCTCGCCAGCCCCACCAGTCCATTTTTCTGATGCCCGACAGGGGAAAACTGGCATTCATTTAGCTTGCCCATGTTGGCTTCTCTTTTGTGCTGAATCTATTGCTAATAAACATGCTTAATTTCAGTAGGTGAATGTTAAATTTCAGCAAAGTTTTAAGTGTTCACACTTTAAGTCTGTAATTGTGAACTCTTGGCACTGACATCTGGATACTTAGCTTATAGGACCAGATCTTCAATTGCAGAGGGAGTTGGCACAGCTTGGGGATTTTAAGTCACCTTTATACTTTTTGATCCTAAGTATTCTAATTGTGAAGCACGTCAGACCTGTTCTTCGGCTGCTTTGTGGCACCAAGGAGTCATTGCATCAGCCTGAAGCCTGCATAGGTGCAAAGTCATCCTTCCCTGTGGTATTATCCTCTTTGCTATTTGTAGGGTTTCATAGGGAAGTAAAGGGGTTTTGTTGTCAAAGGTGGTTTTAGAAGAACTTTGCATCAATGCAGAAAAAAGCTTCTCCTTTGTTGTCAGAACTTCCAGCATTCATAACTGTTCTTTGTTATGCTGTGATTTACACTTGAAGAAAGAAGGTAACTGCATCTTCTTGCATATAACCATTGCAAGCAAAACCGGTTACAAGCAGCTTGCCAATCTGATGAGGAAGGCTTTAAACTATGTGGACTGGGATATAGGGAAACGACCTTATAGTTAAGTGAGGGAACAGAGGTTGGTATGGTTAGTATATAGGGTAGGTTGATACGAGGAAGGGAACCACCAGAAAGGCTGAATCCTGCCTTGGGGGCCAATGTCAAGTGCCTGTGCACAAAACCACACATCCCAGTAAATAAACAGGAGGAACTGAAGCTCCATACATGGTTGCAGAGCCATGACATTTGTGGGTCAGCTGATGCAGTGGAATGGCTTGTAGGACTGGAGAGCAGATGGGGTGGATGGTACACGCTTTTTATGAAAAGCAGGCATGGAAGGTGGTGGGGAGAATGTCATTTACATGAAGGAGCAGTTCACATCACTCTTGTAGGAGTTTTTCTGAGGAAGAGGTGGCAGGCTGGTTGAAGGAAGACTTTTTTGGTGAACTGGAGGTAGGGTCCCATGAGAGCCAGTGCTGAAAAACAAATGAGCTTAGGAAGCTGGCAGATCTCTAAGGACAGCCCCCTTAAAGCACAACAATAGTCATCCCAATACTCTGGAAAATGCTGTCAAGAGAACATCTTAGTTAAACAAGGATGAATGAAATTCATGACTGAACTCCAGTGCAAAAAGGGTATATACAGAAGGTGCACATTTATGAAAGGTAGGAGAGAATACTAAGGAGGAATGTAGAAGCCTTGCTTAGGCAAGCAGGGAAGGTGTTAGGAAAACCAAACCTCAGCTAGAATTGAAACTGGCAAGTGAAGGTAGAGTTGCACCTAGAAAGGAATATTGAAGTCAACAAGAAGAGCTTCTACAGCTGTATTAGCAATGAACGGTAAACAGGGATAACATGGACTTGCTGCTAAATAGGTGCTGCTAAATAGTAACAGCAGATGCAGATAAGGCTGTAACTCATTGTTCCACTTTTCACTGACAAACTCTCCCATGCCTCTGACTAAGACACACAGGGTTGAAAGAGGACAGAAACTACCAGCCGTGGGAGAAGATGAAGTCAGAGTTCTCTTGAGAAATCTTGACCCATACCAGTCCACAGGACCAGATTGGAGGCATCCAGAGGTGCTGAGACAACTTCTTGACAAACTGGTCTCATTGTGGCCAGTGAAGTGGTCTTTCTCCATCATCTTTGAGAGGTCATGGAGATCAAGGCAGGTTCCCAATGACCGGGGGGAAACAAAAGTCATATCCATCTTCAAGCATGTCAAGAAAGAAAACCAAGGAACTGTAGGCTGGTCATCCTTACTTCAGTTCCTGGGAAAATAACTGAGTGAATCTGGAAGCAATTCTTGGGCATGTGAAGGAGAAGAAGGTGATGGGAAATAACCAACAGGAATTTACAAAGGTAAGCCACGCTTTACCTGCCTGATTACCCTCTATGATGAAATGAGTAGATCTGTAGGTGGCAGAAGGCATAGTGTCATCTACAGTGATCTTAGCAAGGGTTTCAAAACAACATCCCTTGTATCCCAGTTGGGACATCACAGTTAAAAAGAATGAACTACTAGGGTGCAAAATTGGTTGGAACATCCAGCTCGAAAGGTAATGGCCCATGGTTACTACTCTGCTTGGAAAGTGTAGTTTCTCTGTGAACTGTATTGGCAGTGTTTCATATGTTTACCAGTCACCTGGAGGAGGAGACACTCATCAGTTTTGCAGGTCTAGGGACCTGGAGAGACTAGGAACTGGGACAATAGGATTTAATTAATTTCAGCAAGAACAAACATAAAGCCCTGAACTTGGGAAGAAATTATTCTCCTGCATCAGTACAGGCTGGGGACTGCTGCACAGCAGCTCTAGAAAGGAACTGGGGATTTTTTCGGACAATAGGCTATACCAGGCTACACCAGAGTCATCAGTGTGTCCTGGCAATAATGAGGACTTAGAGCAGAAATGGGTTGTATAACCAGGAGCATAGCCAGTAGATCAAGGAAGTGATTAATCCCCTATAAGGAGGATTTGCTAGACCAGTTTTGCTCCCCCCCACAACCCCATACGAGGCAGACATTGAAAAACTGGACCAAATTCAGTGGAGGGCCTACAAGATGGTCAGAAACTGGAGCACTTGGCCTGTGAGGAGAGGCTGAGGGAGTGGGGCTTGTTCACCCTGGAGAAGAAATGGCTCTAAGGGGACCTAACAGAAGCCCTCCAACAGCTGCAGTCTGGTTACAGAAAAGATATAGCCAAGTGCTTTACAGAGATGTACTACAGTATCATGTGGGCTAACAGTTATAAACTGGTACAGGGAAGGTTTTGACTAGATGCAAGAGGTTTTTTTTTTCTTATGCTATGAAAATAATCAGTCTTTGGACCAGGTTGCCCAAAGAGGTTTTGGGATTCTCCAAGAGAAGAGACATTCAAGTCTAAACTTAAGGCTGAGTTCTTAGTTGCTTGGTCTAACTAAATTTAGTGTTGAGATAGCTTTAAGCAGTGATACAGAGTAAGTGACCTTGCCACGTCCTTTCCAACCTGAATGTTTAGGATTCTTGATTTGCAAAAGTTAGGCTTGCAAACTCTAATTAAGCAAACTGTTAATCTTTAATGTTGTTGACTTGTAGGGCAGATCACATGTACAAAATCTGCAGGATCTGTTCCACTTTGCCTAAGTGCAAATATACATATGAGAAAAGAGATAAAGAGAAAAAAATTCCAAGGGCAATAATTTGGTGATGTTTCAGCCTACCTGTTTCTCTGTGATTTATCATTCAGCCACCACATGCTAACAATGCATTTCTTCACATCAAGGAATAGACATATTTTGTTGACTTCTGAGGTGCTGAAGATTTTTGCCATAGCTCAGGAAGAAGAAGCTGCTCTAGCACAGGTGGTTCTGTAATTGTGATGTGTCGGGAGAATTCATTGTTAAATGATCTTCTGTCTAGCACTTGCTCATATATGCACTATGATGGGTAGGATCCAAATTAGTACCTTGCCCTGAAATATAAATTATGTAAAAGCTGAGGCTGGCTCAGGTGCCAGATGGGTCAGATAGATTACACTTGATTAGCCACCTGGGTCAGGTATCCCGGTACAGATCCGTTCTCAGCTGCAATACCTTTGAGTAGAAGTTGAATTCACAGTGGAGTGGGGATCTTATGTGGCAGCATCCTTGTCATTGTCAGTTTAATTCAGACCTGTAGCATTATAGTATTGTAATACATTGTATTTGTGCTGGAGAACACAGACAGGTGATTTAGCTTGCTGTTTGTGAAACCCAGCTGTTAGGAAAAACCTCAGCCATGGGTCTTGAAGCAATGTGATGTTCCGTAGCCCTTTGCTACCCAGAACTTGAGACAAACAAGTTTTGGAGTAAAAAGAGGGAGAGAAAAACACTGATTAAGTTGTTGCCTTATCCAAATTCTTGAATGAAATGGCCAGTTAGGAGCTGTCAGCTGCTTTGGGGTGTCCATGTTTCTCCTCTGTAATTTCAGTTATGTGGGCATAAATCCATAAAATGCCCAAATGCTACAGAAGCATTTTATGTCCTACCAACACTTACAGCTCCTGCTTTTCCATACTGTGGCTGAGCTAGCCACCTCATAGAGTTGGTGCATACGTGCAAGTATCCAATGATTTGATCCTCAGATGGAATCCTAGGATCCTGCCTTGTCTTTGTATGTAGAAGTAATGCAAATTCGAGGGGCAGTGCAAGTGAAAACTGCTGTTTAAGAATCCAAGTCCAGGTGGCTCTTCTCAAGCCAATTTGGCACTTCAGAACAGCAGCAACTTTTACAGCTTTGGCATTCCTTTTTTTTCAGACATGTGCATCTGTCATGCAAAAGAAGCTGCTGAGTTCTCAGACTCATGAAGCTTTTAGAGGTTTTGCCATCCATTTAATCTCTACATAATAAGTGAGATGTAAGTGCTAAGTTTGGATCATGGTACCAAACTGATAGTGGCCCTGCGGCCATTCACTGACTTTAGCTAAATTTAAAACTTTCATTCATAAATACAGATTAAGAGCATACAGACCGTTATAGCATAGCTGCAGTCCCGGCACACCAATGGATGTATGTGCACACATACACACACAGTTCAAAGGTGACTTCTAACTCAGGGAAGTTTTATACTCAGAAGGTTCTAAAGATTCACTGGCACAATCCCTGTGATTGTAGAGCTGAATATCTGCCATGGTGTTTTATCCAGGCGCTCCAGGGGAATCTTAAATGTATGCGGAAAATGTCTGCCTACACCTAGCGTTCTGACTGCATCCGCTAAATGAAAATGAAAATATTCAGTCTTAAACAAAGCATTTTTTTATTTTTATAAAGAAATCAAAACCAGTTGCAATTAAATAGGAAACAAAGGAAGAACTGGAATCCATAAAACATCAGGGGCAATATTTAAAGCAACCGAACTAAAATCAGTTCAATATTTCTCTGCTGTATTTATATACAAGTGCACTTATTTTTAAAGTACCGTAACACTTAATTTTGCTTTCAGTTGTATTTTTTTATTTGGATTACATATGGTATTGTGATAGGATGTTTCAGAAAGCTATAAAGTGTTCTTGCCTGTAAAAGCAATGTCCTTTCTTGTTAATGCCAAGAATGCTTTTCCCAAAACACTCGTTCCCTGCTCAAGACACTGTAGCTGCTAATGAGGAAAACACTGCAAGTACCTCATTCAAATGTTTTCTTTTGTTTATCTACAGGGAGTTTACTCTGTAATAGTGAAGAATCCCTGAGTATCAATGAGTCTGAAAGTACTCATATTCTGCCAAGAATAAAGTTGTAAAGCTTTGTGTGCCAACACTTCAAATTAGTCTAAAATAATGCAAAGGGGACTTTGTCATCTTGGAAGGCTTTTTAAAACCTCATCACTGTTGTCTCAATTAATAAGAATCTGCCATATCTTTCACATGGCTTCCTTCCTCTATTACAAGTTGTAGTTTCGATGGATGATGTCCCTCTGAGGACATATGTCGGAACTGATAGAAAGGATTATATCGGCATGCAACAAAATATACCTTCACATCAGTAGCTTTACAGCACATCACTAGTTTCCTAGGCAGCTCTGCTTACTCACAGCCTTCTTTCCTAAGCATCACTTAGTGCCCAATGCTAATCAATCCCTTTAGACGGCTTTTACGAAGCAGATAGCGCATTAATTCGGCATATAAATTGAGAGACTATCTTTGATGGTGAAACAAGATTAAAATACCCACGCTCACATTTCAGTTTCATACATAAAACATAAATAATGCAGTAACCCTCCCCAGCCTTACAGACAGCTTCACATTTTCTCTGTTGAATAGTGTTTAAAATCTACATCTATCGCAAACTTTAAAAAAAAAAAAAAGCCATAAACAAAATACCATGCCTGCCAAAATACTTTCTTTATGTTCCCATCCACAGGGCTCTTAGTCACAGCTTTGGCCCAGGATTTCCTCATGAGATGCTGTTTAAGAGCTTTTAAAAAAAAACACAATGCCATTCCCATGATATATGCAGTTTTAAAATTTGTGTTTCTCTATGCCCAAGACTGGTGTGTTTTGTTATAAATATGTGAAATCAGTAGATTACTCAGGTCCCCATTTTTACAGGGGATACTGCATCATTAAGTACTGAAAGAATATAATGTAACTATTCAAACTGCTTAAAATATTTCGTAACCATAAATTATTATCCAAAAATATTTTTTGAGTAGATAAAAAGAGCTGTCAATTCTGCATAGTGAATGCCTCATAAGGGGCTCATTTATGGTTGAAAACTGAATAAAAGCAGTAAATTAAGAACAGACGTAACCATAGAGAAGCTGTAATCCACAGCAGATTTCCTTGGTGAATGAAGTATTGTTGTGTGGATTTATCCTCCTTGCTTGTACAGTTAACCAGTCACATCTGTGGCCAAAGTGCTGTCTGTGCATACAGACAAGTTGGGTTCAGTAACCCCACGGAGGTAAGCACATGCTGGTTTACACTGTATTGATAAAGTGCAAAATAAACTTCACCGGCTGTTTCATTGGGGCATGCTATGCTGAAGGGCAGATATAATATTGAAGCTGAATTCCTGTGACTTGGAGACATAAAAATGCTAGGGCATTGGAAAAACTGGAAGCAACAGCACGTTTCTCCTAGATTTTATATTAGTATTGCAGGCCTTGTTTTCTGGCAATTTACAAGACACTGTCGCTGACTCACAGAATTAGTGTTTGTACTTCCTAAATACGATAATGAATGGGAGCTGCTTCAGCTACGGTGTTTGTGAAGGGAAAGCCACTTGTTATAAATATTCATTTGACAAAATGTAAATAGTTTTATAGGAGTGTAAACTGTTGCAAGTTATTTGATTCAGTACAGTTGTCTCTTCCATATTGTTTGTCACAAATGCACATAATGAACCAGCCAGGATGACATGTAGACTTGACAGTGAATTAGTTTAGCCTTATTGCTGTTTGTTTAACTTTGTGATTACACACCAATGAGATAACTCGTCTCTTTTGTCTTGAGAAAGCCACAGCAAGCTCCACAATTCTTATGTCTCTCCATTTCTTTGCTGTTCCAGTACTTCAGTGTATCATTGGACACTAATTTTGATTTTACAGCAACAAATATTGCTATTTAAAACTTGTCACATTGGTCATTTAGAACACACTGTCATTATAAAGATTTTATTTTCATGTCTAAGTATTACACAAAAAATAATCAAGATGTATGTTTCATCTTTAATTAATGTTGTAGAGAATATGTTAAATAATTATGATCATTTCAGCATCAAAAGTGAACTGTGGCACCTGCGTCTTACAGAAGACGACCACAAAGTTTTGTAGTCTTTGTAGATTTAGCCTATGTGTGAACTGAAACAGCACATGCATAAAATCAACCTCTTGCTGGTTTGCAATATGTGCTCATGTTAATGTGTGCATGCACAGGCTTAACCATTACTACTGCATACACATGTGCAGACAGAGGCTTACTAAATTTATATTTTAATCAGGAAACATTAACTGTCTTTAGAGGTCTGATCCTTAACTTGAACTGAGTAAAACAGAATTTGCAAACTCTCGTGTCTCTTTAAATTAATCACGGACTTTGAATGTAGTATATATTATGTTTGATTTTGCTCCTAACATAATTTAAAGTTTAAAATCTTTGTTGTCATTTTGTACTGAGCAAAGAGGTCACAACTCTCTGCCAGCTACAATCGTTTATACAGCAATAGCAAATTTGGCTTGGGCAGTTTTGCCGTTTGTTTCAGTGGTCAGGGTCCTTTCTTATCTATTGTTTTGGTCTAGAATGTGTTTTCTGAGAGTATATGTATATATTTTTTTTTTAATCTGGTGCTTTAGAAGGTAAATGAATAAAGAATTTCGTCTCTAAGTTTTGTCCCAAGATCTTTCCTGGGAAGTTTACAGTCTAGGGGACTTAACTAGATTTCTATTTTAAGGTCTGTTCCAAAGACTTCAGTGAGCTTTCATCGCCTTAGAGACTGCTGGGAAAATAAAGGATCGTGTGTTTTAAACAATAAAATTTTGTAATGTTTACTGAAATTTATCTAACAACCTTATTATGAAAAATTTAGACCAGTAAACTTATTCGGTGCCCTGAAATATAATTTTCTGAAATGGTTGCAGATTCATTTAGAGCTATCAAATGCAGAGGGATTTGGAATTTGCTTGGTTTTATGTTTGCATTTAGTAAGATTTCTTTCCAAAGTAGTCAGCAGGACTTTTCTGAAGGGATTTAATTAAAGTTAGCAAGTAATTTCGTGTTCTGCAGCATGTTACATATTGTGGAAAGGTTATGGATTCACCTAATGCAGCGCATCAACAGTGTAAAGGTGAGAGGTGAAATTCTTTTTGTTGCAAGCGATGAGATACAATCATTTAAAAGGTCACTTGCACTCAAAAAGAGCATTTATTTAAGAAGTAACTTGTTTTGGCATATGCTGCATTTTTAAAGGTTAAAATAGTGTCTTGCTGACCAACACCATCAGTGAGAAGTGGGTTTTTTTGTTATTTTAAAAGTTTTCTGCAGGGTACTTCACTATTTAGACTATTTATTAACATCCTGTGCAACACACCATCTATTTGAAACTCAAAGTACTAAGATTTTCCACAGAATTACTAAAACTTGATATATAGAAGCTTTGAGATCTAGAATTAGTTTGTTTATATTATTATGTACATTGCTATCATAGTAAAGCTTTAAGAATTCGAAGTGTAAAATACAAGAGACAAGATTCATCAGAGTGCAGTGTGTTACTTTGTGTATAAATAGTTGTTCTGATAGCAAATGCCAATCATCTAAAGTGAAGGGGGAAAGACTGGTTCTTTTCTTTTTATAAAGTGATTTAGGAGTGAAATAGATTATGTAGGCATGATAGCTAGACGAAAGTGAATTATATTTTTTTAAATATAATGTGAAAGACCATAAAATCAAAGAGATTTTTCAGGGAGCTGAAAAATAAGATTTAGTTTAAAGCAATTATTTAATTCTTACTATATTTATGCAAAGGAGTTCACATGCAATGAAAATTATGTTGTGCATTTAGGGTTTTTCCCGTTTCTTCAGAAATATGTCAAATAGGCATTAAATTTCTTTAAGTCACAGTGTTCTTTCCGCTCACACTGCTCAATAATCCGTAGAGATCAAGAAGGAAAGAGATCTTTTGTAACCGCTATTTTCTGAATAAGATGTTACGCTCACTTTTTTCCTTGATCTTAAAGATTGCCAGTACAGAGCAGCATTTTGTTCATAATTTGTTTAAAATGCTTTTGTTGAGCTGTTATCCCGTAGAAATTATACTAGCCATGAAAACAAAACTACTTTTATTAAATGGTATTGATCACTCATATGCACTGAACATTGTACATTCCAGAGTAAATTATGTGAGCAGGAAAAAGAAAAAAAAAAGTGTACATAAGGAATTAGCAGTTAAAAATGAATGACTTACATTTGTTTTGGGATAATTTTTACTCAAATAAAGTCATCCTCCTTAATTTGCTTTGCTTTCCATTTGAACGAGGGCAAAATCTATTTCCTGGGCAATTTTGCACAGCACAGATATTAATACTTTGGGGTTTAATTGTATCCTGTGTTTAAATACACTGTGGGTGAAACCCTAGACCTCTGCTTAATTGCTGTGAGAAAATAGCCTGATTTCTCTGAGATTAGGCACACGCTTATGTATACTTTGACCCAAGAGTGCCTCCTTCAGAATTAATCTTCTAAGGTAGTGGGATTTGCTTTTGTACGTGCAGTAGACCCATTCATGACAAACGGTGCCTAATAAACCAACTTCACCCTTCAGACCTCTCTTTTGCTGTCAGAGTTTTTCTTCAACTATTCATTTCACACATCCCTTGTCCAGTTGCCTATTAGCAAATAAACTTTAAAGCAGGCAATAGGAATAAATTTAATGATTCCTCTTAATTAGAGAGGCTTAAGGTTTAAATAATGTGCTGCGGAACTGGAAATGTAAAGAATTTCCATTTAATTGTTAGGCAAAAATATTCTGAGCTTGATTCAAATATGCTGGCTGTTAGAAGACATATTTCCTCATATTTATTTTTAAAATTTCCTCTGTGCTATACTTCACTTGAAGCATCTATTCCATAAAAGCACTTTTCCCTCTGTCATCTGCATTAGGATTGTTTCTATAAGATGTAACAAAAAGTTCTGGTTTTCAAATATTTATATTAGTCAAAGTTAGTCCTGTTTATACTTTTTGGCAATATAACTTTTTCCTTAAAAATGAAGTACTTCAGTTTAACTAAACAAAATGTGTTGAAATGGATGGTCTTATAAACTTAAGTACACTTGGCAACAGAAAGGACTAAGGCTCCAACCAGAAAACACTGACTCAAGTGAGTAGACCCTACTCATACAAATATCTCATTAACTTCAAAGGAACAATCTGTGTGAATTGGATTTTCAAAATCTGGCACTAAAGCACCAATCCTGACTGCAAACACTGAGGCAGATGTAGTTTCTTCATTTTATTAATGCCATTAAAATCAGGAGTTGGGATCGTTAGCAAAGTATTCTTTTATGTGCTTTTCTTCAAATAATATGAATGCTTGCAGAAGCATGTCCTAAAATTAAAAGATAAAGACATTTGTTTCATTTTGAGTTAGCATTAGACAAAATCATCTTTTTATGTTTTTATAGTTCTGCAAAGTAGTTCTCTGTATTTGCATTAGAAATATTAAATCTAACATCCACATATTTCATTTCTGAGAGTTTAGCTGCAAAGTTTGACTTCACTTTTTAAAATCAGTAACATTACAGTAGCAGAAATAATGATGTAGCATAAGAAGAAAATCCCAGATGAACTGATTCTTTTAATTAAATAACTGGATTGAAAATTATATGAATAAAATATTATTTAACTTCTCTAAGTTTATATCTGTCCAAGCAGAGTTTTCACTAATTATTAGTTACTTTGATTTTTTTTGTCTGCTATTTGTCTGTCTTGTTCTAAATAAGTGATCAGAAACAGACTGAAATGAAAGGGTTTTTCTTTTTGTTTTGGGTTGTGTTTTTTTTTTTTTTTTGAGGTGGATTTTTTTTTTTTTTTTTTTTTTTTTTTTTTTTTTTTTTTTTTTGTGGTAAACCCTCCAGCTATTGTTATGGCAATAAGCTTTGGTTGGCTGATACTGAACTACATGGTCACGACTCTCATAAGGGAAATGCAGTCTTCATTAAACAAGCCTTTTAACAGCAAGCCAAGCTTGATTAAAATCATATACAGATGAAATCATTTCTTTACAATTCCTTTGTAGTTTTGTGCATTCCCAATAACTCTTTAGGCTTAATAATATTTAGGAGACAGCTGGGTTACTACTTAAGATTCTGATGTTACTTCCAATTATTGCTCAGAGGTCAAAATACATAGTATAATTTCTGTTCAAATAACTGCAAGTATATTAATGTGATATACAAATGTGAAATGGGTTGGGCATTACAGACGATGAGGAGTTATAACTTACTGTCTTATCTGGAATTCCTTTGCTAAAGCCCTAAGGGGCAAAACTTTAAAAACAAACAGGAAACATTCTGTGAGTTTTGTTACTGTTACTCTAATCAAGCTGTGATAGCACATGGCAATCCTGAATAACTTTGTTTTGTAAAATGTAGCTACCACTCTGCTTAATTTATATTTGAACGGTCATTAAGACTTTACGCTTCCTAAGTTTAGAAGCACAATGTAAAAACAAGCAAGCTTCACTAAAAGCTTAGGAAACTAGGAATTCTTTTTCCTAGCATCTAGTCAGAGGGAGAACGTTGGTAATACTAAACAAAAGAAAACAAAACAACTCTCTTAAATCTATTGGTTAATTTTATTATCCAGAGTCCAATTAAGTAACTATAATCCTATTGATCTTTCTTACTGATGTGCATTCCTTCCATAGCATAAATCTCCACAGGACAGAGCTTAGGACTTCATGGATGGCAGAGACCCATTGCAAATGACAATTCACTACTAAACAAAGCAAGAAAACAACTCAATCAAAAGGTCACATTCCTTTCTGTGGGTGATGACGGAAGGATGATAAGAGGCAAGCCTTTTTCTTTCCTTCCTTCTTTTAATGCACCCTTTCCTCAGTAAAGGCATCCTTAAACTCCCTCTAATCAACAGGGCCTCGAAAGTGGGTCCACCCTACCCTGCCAGCTAACAAGGCAATTCAGGACATCAGTCACCAGTTGTCAGAATTGGTAGGATGAGTTGATATAAAGCGCTTTTTTCAAATACTTGTAATATTTGATGTATTTTTTCATTCCCAGACCGTGCACACACATTTCTTCTTCACCTTACCAGCTGTTAGCTTCTGTATACTGTTCAGGGAAACAGCCTTTATGCTTAGGCATGAAAAGCATCATTCTGTGTCATCTTCCCAGAAGAAGGATTCTTGTACCTTATCCATAAGACTTAATGGAATTTGTCCATAGCTGTTACCAGATAGCATGTTCAAGCATGCAGAGTGCCAGTGTGTTTGCAAGACAACTCCCCATATTTTCTCTTTGGTAATCCAGGTATTGAACTGTTTCTACTGTGGGTGTGCACTCCACGCTCACTCCCACAGACTGGCTATCCCTGTCTGAGGTAGAGTAGGGATTGCACCTAAACTCATTTGATTGAAGGAGTTTGTACGCAGTTCAGTGGTTGTGGATGCATATTTTTACTGTGTGGAAAGAATCAAAGACTTGAATCATGTATGTTTCTGTGCACTTTTCAGCAGGATCAGAAATAATGTTGTGCTAATGCATAAACTCTTGTGAATCCCCAGAGACTGTGCTGAAGTTGTGAACAACCAGTGACAAGGCACAGCAGTGCAGAGAGTGAGTTATGAATCACTGCAGTCCTGCTGTTCAGTATTTCATGTATTCTTTCTTTCTTCCTGCTTAAAAGATAGAGACATGGGTTTGCATCTACTAAGCCTATCTAATCTATACACTGCCAGGGTATACGAATGCTATTCCACAGGCATTGCTGTTTGTGTTTACAACCCAAGCAATCTTCTGCTGCAGCATTCAATAAAAATAAACAAGTAAAATATCACGAATGAAAAGGAAATGTTGTGGCAGCTTCTTAGCTACCAAAAGTCAGATAACACCACTAAAGCCAACAGGGCTGCACCAATTTATATTTGTTGCAAGCCTGACGTTAAGTTTTCTGTTGTCTCTTCTACAAAATAATTTGTATATTACATGTCATATATATGTGCATGCAACAAACTGTCTTAATCTGGAAAGATTAAAAGAGGGAAACTAGGCCCAAACAGATATCAGTAGATGGGAAGATACCAGTAGGTAAAAGTAGTAAGATCTTTTCAAATAAGTAACATGCCCTCTGTGATTCTAATTGAAAGCCAAAGGAAGGGATATAAACCATTCAAATATAGCCACTTTTTAGATGGATATTCAGTTTATCAATAAATATTAACAGCTACAGTTTAAAGCCATAACCCAAGATTTATACCACTAAAATTAAAACTGCCATACCACAGAGAACAAAGAGAGGGTAAGGCATAACTGCAAGTAGGGAGCAGAAAAAAATCATATAAAAGTAGTTATCTAGCTGTTCAGGGTGTTCACATGTTCTGTTAATTTTCTTCTAAGTCTTTAACTCTTTTATTTTACTTTCTTTCTAAATTTTCATGCTTTCCCTAGAAATCTAAACTATTAGATCTAAAATCACCACTAGTACTTAATTATTCCCAAGTAATAACTTTTTTGAAGAACTAGACTTCTTTTGATTGGCTTATATTATCTAATGGATTCTTGTTTATACAACTAAAACACTGTACTTTTCTTTCCTTGCCACTTACTTATTAATACATGCAGAAATATTACTGATCCAAGACAGAGTTGTTTCATGACACCTTCCTAGTACATGGTTTAAGTGATGAATGTACCTGTGTTCTAGCCCAACATAGTCTTTCATTCAATGTCTTTTTAGGTTCTTAGTTTCATGCTTCAAAAGTATCATGATCTTTTATCAGCCTACAACAGCAAGCCTCTTCATCAATAGTCCGTGAAATAAAGGTATATTGTAAATCATCAGGCAGCATGTCAAATTCTAGTATTATTTCATCCAGCTAAAGTATTAACTGCATTGGCATCTGTTTGCTCATCTGTGAAACATGACTGTCTCTCAATAACATTGTTACAATTTAACTTTGGATATTGATAGAAAAATAAGACTGAGTTTTATGTGCCATACTTCTTATAGTAGGTTAGATCAGCAGCTCCTTCTTAGTTAAAACAAGACAGCCCAAAGAACGTTGCCATTTTGAAAGCAGAACTGTTAAAGATATTAATTTGTAGAAAATTGCATTATTCAAGAAAAAAATAAACTTGGAAACTGTGTTTGAAATTCCATCAAATCCTCCTTCTTTCATTATGCAGGGCTTCTTATAGTTTAACTTATACAGATGCCATAATGTCATTAATAATATCTGCTTATATTATACAATAATGACAGTCTGTGTCATTCTTGATATTTAAATGAACAGATTCTAGCAATAATATTTCTGAGCAAAATTAATAATAAAGTCCCTTTAAAAGGACAATTTTCTTGTTTGTAGTAACATCCAACTTTTAATTTGATATTTGCAAGTTCCTTTTTCTACTTAGAGTCTCTCTTTCCTGCTTTTTATCAACTGAACCAAAATTTTCCTAGTCTCCATTTTCTTTTCTCCATTTTTCACTCTTTAGCATGCCTTATTCCTAAATTCAGACTGTAGAGACCATATCATGCTTTAAACCTCCTTCAGTTATCTATCAATGGCACACACAGATCTGAAATTAGTTACAACATGACATCCTTTTGCTGAATAGTGGCAAAGTTACCCCACACATTTATAGGTCTCACTGCATTAAAACTTGAGCAGGGCTAACAAGTTAACTCCACTGTGCAGACAATATGTTACCTGATACTTTGGCAAAAAAATATACAAATTTGGCAAACCAGAATATCCACTAGGTTCCTTTCCATTTGTATAGACTTAGATAAATATTACTCTTAACATCCTTTTACTTTAACTGCTTTATTACCTACAACTTCATTTCCATTACAAAAGTTTATCTATATAACATTTTAAAACTTCAAGTTTATAATTATATATATATATTTGAGATCTAAATAAAAAGCATAGGAAGATTTTAAGAGTTTTTGAGAAGTAAACTTGAAAAGCAGTGATTATTTATCTGTGACATCTTAATTCTTGAAAAGTAGAGTATCGAATTACCTGTTGAAAATAAATGCATTGAAACAACTTGTAATTACATGCCTATTTTGTCTGCATTTGGATAAAACATTAGCTTCTGATGTTTTTCCTCCAAGACCGATAAATTCAAATCAAATGCCATCCTGACCAAACAGCATTCAAATGTCCATAAAAGTAAAAGAAACAAAACAAGGCACAGTGTGGCTGTGCTGATTTCACCATTTGTTTCAAGTTGTTTGCTTGCAATTATCATAATTGAAGGGTTACCAGAAAAACCGTGGAAGACGGTGGCAACTACAAAAGTGATCCATGTCAGAGCAACAGGAATACTAATGCACCTCCCTCTAGGTGATCAGGAAAGAAGTCAGATCAGTTGTCCTGGAATAGTGCAAAGTGTAGCACAGCGATTTGTAAGCTACGCACATTAATTTAAAAGAAAATACATTAATTAAACACAACAGCTCGTGATAGGCCTTGTTCCCTTTTTTACATCTTTTTTAGTTAAAAATACATGTGTTGTTTTCAGCAATGTACTGATAACCCTGGTGCTATAATTTGAGGGGTTTTATTTATAATGTAGCTCCTCATTTGTATGTGTTGTCTATATTAGTAAGTATTCTTTCTCATTTGGATAAAAGTGGCATTCCTTCGAGTTTCTCAAACAACAGTTTCCAGTGAAGCTGGTGAAGGGTTCTCCTGTATTTTGCAGCTTGTATGTCTGTTTGGGCTCCAAAAGGTAGAAGCTTACAGTCAAATCTGTCTTTAACAGTAGAGATGGGCACCCATAGCATTTACAGCCACTCAAGTCTGCAATATTATCAGACTATTGAATTTTAATTATGGAATAAACAAATTTAAAACTAACGTTACAGAGAAACAACAGGTGAAATTATCTAGGACCACAGAGCGTGAGGTCTCCACCAGCGTGAGTCAAATGATGCCATGAGTGTACAGCATGTGAGGAAACAGGCTCATGTTTTTTCCACTGCTTATATCCTTTTCAGAGGGTAGTGCAGCTCTAAAAGGGAATTAGATACCAAATCGGGGAGGGCTACACAATTGCAGGTATTTTTTATTAAAGAATATTAAAAAATTATTTGGCAGGCACAATCAGCATACACCAAAAAAGCCTAGATATATGGTACTGAAGGGAACCAAGAAGGGGAAGGAGGAAATATATTGGTGACCTACTTGAGCATCAGGTTGAGAACAGCCTCCTTGAACTCCCATTTCCACATGACGGAGGGAAAGAGTATCAAGAGAAACATCAGGTAAACAGCCTGCAAATCTACGTTCCTGCACAGAGAAGGGCAGATAGATTTCCACTGAGATGTTATCTGTAGGTTTTTTTATGAATGAGTTTGCTACAATGGTCTTGATAAGTTTTTAGGAGGATGTTCCACAAATTTCTCTTATAATACAAGGGTAGACCTTCTTAGTAACTACCTTGTGTAAAGGTTTTCCCAGTAATTTTTCCTTACAACACATCTGGAGCATTGTCTGTTATGGTTAGATTTTATAATCCTAGGGGGAGCAGTGCATATTATCAGTAAAATGTTTATGTTTAAGAACAGGAATTAAATCCTTTCCTGGCCAATACTCTGAAGTGTATACTCAGACTTCCAGCTACTTTTAATCACCTTCCTTTTAGAACTTCAGCAAGTGGCATCCCTGGTCCCAGCCCCTTTATTAATGGCCAGTTGTAAATGACTTTAGCAAATGGAGCACCATTTGTCACACTGTAACAAGTGACGCACTGTACTGTATTTCTAGTCCTACCACTTAATTTAAACATTGAGGTTTATAGCTTGTCATCATCCTCTCTATCTCTCTGTTCCTTCTTTGTGCCTTCCCAAGTGCTAAAACAGGTTGTTGGGAAAGCGGTTTATAAGTAAAAGCAAAGACATTTCTACCTTGGCTCAGAACACTGAGAAAGACTCATTCAACTCTTTCACCAGTATAGTGAATTCTCCTGGTGCTTTTTCTTCTTATGTTTAATTGCTTCTCCTCATTTAACTGATATTTGATGAAAAGATCCCCTTATTTTACAGTTTCTCTCAAAATAATCCCACTGTAATTCCATTGCAGTCACCTGTGTATACACTATGTTGGTTTATTACTTTGAAAGACACATATGGTACAGACAGCAGCCAAGTTGTATTGCAAATTAAAAACCTTTATTTGAACTTGAAATTAGTTCTTTCTTCAGTGTGCTACTATGCTCCATGTCATCAGAAAATTTCCCTGGGCTACAAATTTGTAGCCCATTCCTCTGTCTAGGCTATATAGATTTTTATATAGATTACAGACTCTCTGTGTGATTTATATACTGCCACATGGAATGTGGCAGCCGTCCAAGAAGTGACCCTACCAGTTTAAAGCTCCTATGAATCAAACATCTGTTCTGGGTTTGTGTGCATTTGTTTGTTTGTTTTTTTACTTAAGAGCACTGAGCATTGGCCTTGCACATGCTTACCCTGTCTCTTCTAACAGAGCATATAGGTCATTGGGTTTTACTTTTAATTATAGGAGATAACAGACTTTTTTTCTTGTCATCCTTATACTGTTAGCAATCAACTGCTGATTTCCCTCCAAACTGGTGAGACCATTGGTCTCTTGTTCAACACTATGAACGTCTGGCTGGACATGAGGATCCTGAAACAAACGTTACGTCTGCAGCAGTGTGCAGATTTAGTACCCACAGTCTGCACACCTTTGGCCTGTTTCTCTACTGCCCAATATCTTGTGAAGTGATTTCACCAACTCAAAATGAATGCAAAGCACAAAGTCAATTATACACATGCAGAATTTCCAAGCACACTAGCGCTGATATTTTGGACTTATATTTTGCATTTATGCTGAGCTGTAGCTTATCAGAAAAGGCACAGGTTAGCAAAGTATCAGGACCAGTAACATATGTTATGCATGTTGTCTGACAGGTCAAAGACAGTGAAGCTGACAGCCCATGTCTCAGTCTTTCTCTAAGAGCTGTGTCACCCGATGTGACTGGCTCTGTTGACTGCACTGAAAGAATGCTGAACCCATTCCACTGCTGCTTTCCTGAGCCCTTGCAGCTACAAGCCTAAGCAGGGACTTGTCATGTGAAAATGGTATAAGAAGCTTTCAGAAATCCCATATAAACAATGTCATATGACTGTAACTTTTCAGAGCAAAAGAGCTAAAGATCAAGCAAATTGGTTTAGCTAGAATTCTAGTTGCACGTTTCTAGCTCTGAGCAGCCAGCAGGGCAGGCGGGCTCTGTGTGCTCCCTGTGCGGGCAGATCCTCTCTCCATGTTTACTAGCGAGGCTGTGCCATTGGGGAGCTGCCCACAGTCCTTGAGTGAGCGAACTGTTGGGCCTGAAACATTTTCTGTTTCCTGCGGGTGCTTAAAAAACCCTAGCTCATAAACTGGGAAAGGAACTGAGGATAGAAGAACTGGAAAACAATTCATTGACCCGCTGCTCTCCAATGCGGTCCTCTTCAAAACTTCAGGATGAATTACAAGGAGTTTACTAAATTTATGGGAATTGAGAAGCCACAGAGTTACTGAGCAAAATGAATCAAATTCAATTCTAGAAAAAGGAGGTAATTTTTAATTAAATTTGATGAAGCTGCACCTGTTCACGTAACTTTGAATATTAACCCTGCAAATTGCTTTGTAAATGCCTACATTAATCCATTATTTTCTACAGCCTATTTTCAAAAGCTTTGTCTCCTCTCTCCTCTGATGCAATTCCATTGCTTCACTTTGAATGTGATCCCTTTGTATATGCTGGCCAAAATCACATTTGTTTGTTTTCCCAGTGCTGTATCACATTACAAGCCCATATTTAATTTGCTGTTCACTACTAGCCCTAAGTCTTTTTTTTTTTTTTTTTTTTGGGAGCTTTCCAAACACTATCTTCCTCCCATAGTATATTTGTGTTTCAGATTATTTCCCTTAAGTATTTGACTTTTTAGTTTTCATTACTGAATATTGTTCTGTCTTGTTTTTCAGATTTTCTTCCCAGTTCTTGTAAGCTCTCTAGGTCTCCCTCTACTATTTCTTTAATGTCATTTCAGTAAAGCATCCTTCCCCTTTTAAAATTTATTTATAAGTAAGAAAGGGAAAAATGCAGAAAGGTTACAATGGAAAAAGAGTGAAAAGGTTACAAATGGAATTAACGCCAATGCTCACAGTATTTCACTGGCTACCTCTAATTCCCTGTGTACATATGATTGTTAAATTTAGTATGATACCTTCATATATTTTCTGACATATCTTAATATACCAAAATAAACATCTGTTTTCTGTTGGATGGAATATACCACAATAATATAGAATATTTTCTCTCTTTTGAAGTGCCACATTCTTTCTTTTCATGTAGAGGAACACATTCAAAAATACTGCATAGAGCAATATCATTCCCATTACACAAAACAAAAATCCAGCATTTTACGTCTTGTCAGGGCAGAGCTGTGTATTTCAGTTAGCGACTGCATTAACTGTGCACTAGGCTGGAATGAAGCTTCAACGCCATCATGATGTTTCTTTAAGCAGTGTTTTTCCAATTTCAGACACAATTCTAAGAGCATAATCTGAGACATTCCCTCTGGAGCGGCCTCCATACACAAACACACTTTAATAAGTGAGACCTCTGCCAGGGTCATCAAGACCAAAATGAAAAAAAAAAAAAAAATCTTCAGCACTGGTCTTAGTTAGTTAGTGACCCGGCCTTACCCTTTAAATATAGCAGGATCAACATACTGAGGCATGACCTCAAAGAGCTGTCATGTCACTTTTACTCTGCTTTTCTTTTTAAATGTTATGTAAGTTGGGGAACTCAGCTGCAATGTGTGCTGTATCACATATCTAGATTTATTTCTCTGGATTATGGGAAATATCTGTAGTGTGGGTGTGTTTAATTATTTGCAGATTTATATCGGTATTTTAGGATTGAAATGGTGAAACTGAAAAATAAAAATGTCACCAGTAAATTTTTAGCAACTGAAAGTGGTCACCTTATTAGTATTCAGTAGTTTTGTCCAAATCCTCAGCAGTTCTTTATTACTTCTCTCAATCCACCCCAGTTTGGTTTAGACTTGGACAAGTCTTTAGCTAACCAAGAATTATTGTAACAGGATTGCCAAAGCCTTTTTTCCCCATGTAAAATCATGTCTCTTCAACACCTCCACTTCCACCCTCCTTTTTTTATTACTTTGAGGCTCAATCTCCCGCAGTATTAATGACAGGAAAGTAACTATAGTTTTGTGCCAGAGGTTTATTTTGTGTGTCACTGGGGATTTTTTCACACTGGTCTGAGGTCAGAACACAAAGGCAAAATGCTTCTTTTTGTACCTTTAATCCCCCCTAAACCCTGGTATCACGTTCACCTAGAAAATAACTTGATCATATCCAGACATAAATATGATATGAATAAAACATTCTGTGATTGTTTGATGTAGTTATAGCTCATGATGAACACAATTTCTTCTTACTAAATGTGCAAAGCCAACTTCTGAGCTAATAACTTATAATCATCCCATCTTGCTTCAGGATGACTAAATATTATTTTTAATTTCACTGATATACAGTTCTTATTGTGACAATAGGCAGGAACAGTATTTGGTAGTGTAAGACAATATTTCAGTTGTTTTAATGTTAACTGACGTTTCAAAGATAAAAGGCAGAATTCCAGGTGTGGAATAATACTTTTCAATTTACTGTCTTTTTTTTAAAAAGTGACACTTGTGTATAGACATTTATTCTTTTATTTTATTAACAGAAGGGTTTTAAAACATTGCTCTCTAACCAAAGCCAAGCACCTGTAGGGAAACAGAAAGTGTGAAATATAAACTTTCCCTAGTGTGCTTAATATTTAATAATAATAATAGTTTCAAGAACACACTAAAGCTGCTATTCTGACACTATGGCCACTGTCATAGGCCTGGTACACATTAGGGAAGGATACTATAACACGAAAGATATCCAAAGGAATGGGAGAGGTTCACACAATCAAGCACACAAGTGCAGCAACACCTGTGTTTCCTTTCCTACAAATGCAGCAGGATCTAACATAGGAACATTTTCTTTCAGACTTTTCCCCTGATCTCCTTCTCAGACAAAGCTCAACCACAAGGTAAGAAAAGGCAGCAATTAACTCCATTATACTGCACAGAGTCTTAAGAAAACGTTACTTTCTGTGCTGAAGAAGGAAGGGCAACAGACCAAAAAAAGAGCCAGAGAACTCACACAGAATCACAGAATCACAGAATCACAGAATCACAGAAAGTTAGGGATTGGAAGGGACCTCAAAAGATCATCTAGTCCAATCCCCCTACCAGAGCAGGAACACCTAGGTGAGGTTACACAGGAAGGCGTCCAGGCGGGTTTTGAATGTCTCCAGAGAAGACTCCACAACCTCCCTGGGCAGCCTGTTCCAGTGTTCCGTCACCCTCACTGAGAAGAAGTTTCTTCTCAAGTTTAAGTGGAACCTCTTGTGTTCCAGCTTGAACCCATTAACCCTTGTCCTATCATTGGTTGTCACCAAGAAGAGCCTGGCTCCATCCTCGTGACACCTACCCTTTGTATATTTATAAACATTAGTGAGGTCACCCCTCAGTCTCCTCTTCTCCAAGCTAGAGAGACCCAGCTCCCTCAGCCTTTCCTCATAAGGGAGATGCTCCACTCCCTTAATCATCTTTGTCGCCCTGCGCTGGACTCTCTCCAGCAGTCCCCTGTCCTTCTTGAACTGGGGGGCCCAGAACTGGACACAATATTCCAGATGAGGTCTCACCAGGGCAGAGTAGAGGGGAAGCAGAACCTCTCTTGACCTACTAACCACCCCTCTTCTAATACACCCCAGGATGCCACTGGCCTTCTTGGCCACAAGGGCACAGTGCTGGCTCATGGTCATCCTGCTGTCCACCAGGACCCCCAGGTCCCTTTACCCTACACTGCTCTCTAATAGGTCATTCCCCAACCTATACTGGAACCTGGGGTTGTTCCTGCCCAGATGTAAGACTCTACATTTTCCCTTATTATATTTCATTAAATTTTTCCCTGCCCAACTCTCCAGCCTGTCCAGACCTCGCTGGATGGCAGCACAGCCCTCTGGCGTGTCAGCCACTCCTCTCGGCTTGGTGTCATCAGCAAACTTGCTGATAGTACACTCAATTCCCTCATCCAAGTCATTGATGAATATATTGAATAATACTGGTCCCATCCCTCTCTGGGATGATTCATAGCGCTTCATGGGAGTGGAGATGTTTACTGTTTTCCACCGTGGATGTGAAAGGCCAGTGACATTTGTGTCTCATAGGATAAACCAAATCAAGCATAAGTATAGTTTTGGAGGTTCTCAGTTTGATTTTGTAAGAATATGGTATTTCATAGTTTTTGCATAGTAGGCCTTCTATCTTTAAACTACAGATCATCATCTCAAGGTCCACTGACAGACTGTGATTCAAAGTGTGCAATGTATTGTTTAGAACACATCTTTTCTTCCTTACCAATAAAGTAGCTTTTTATTTTCTCTTATAAATAAGTTTTCACATAAAGTTTTGAAATTTGTCCGTTTCTGCTTTTTGAAGGGTTTTTTTTTCAGATACCTTTGAAAATGTTGTTTAAAATGCCATGAAACATTTCATAAAATGTAATAAGAATGGTTAACTATTTTATTGGAAACAAAATTATAGCTATGATTTTTTTAATATAAAGAATAAATCACCTTCCTATTTAGAAGCAAGAATGATGTAGGCTTCATTTAGGGTAAACTATAGTTCTGTTTTCCTCAATCTCTTGTAGTCAAAGGATCATCCAACACTGTTCAAAAGAGTCCATGGACTACCTTGTCTCCAACTCTTATTCAACAATTGGGGAAGAAGGGTAATAAATAAAATAGTTAACATTTAGATTAATTTGTACTCTATGATTAAAAAAATATATCTTAATTTCGTTGCAATTATTACAAATAAAAGTTCCCAACTGTGTCTGCCTGCAGGTATTGACTGCAGTGGGAAGCCAGCTCCTGCTGCTGCTGCCTGTGGGTATTGGCAGCATCAGGAGCCGGGTTCTGGCTCTGCCTGCCTGGAGGCATTTGATAACACCTGGGAGGCAGGTCCTGTGGGGGCTGCAGGCTGGCGCAAGCGAGAGTCCTTCTGCAGCTCACCAGTGCTCTGCAGGCTGCTGAGTTACACTAGATCAGATTAACCTCCAGAGGTCCTTTCCAGTACTATTTGCTAAAACAGTATGATATGACTTGCGATTAATTTCAGGGATGTCAACAGAATTTTAGGAGAGGCTTTGTTTTAGAAGATGCTAATGAGTTCTGCTGATAGATTACCCCACTAGAGAGGAGAGAATGAATTTATTATGTCGACTGGAGACTTTCTAGAAAAGTTGTATGAAATTAAGAGCTCTGCAAATTATCCTCGACTAGTACCCTGAGAAAGGACTGTTAACTGAATAAGTTGTGTAGGAGCCTCTCATGACAACTACAGAAAAGTCTATCCGTACCCAACTCCACCATCAAAAAAAAATGCTGCACCAGATCACTGGTGATGTGATGGCTCACAAAGGCCTTTCAGTAGTTCAGTGTCCTGCAGAAAATACATATGAATCCAGACAGTTTTTAATTCTGCTTCCTGTATGTTGGACTCTAAAGAACAGATGTTCTTGATGGAGGGTCCAGTGTTGAGTTTTGCTTCCTTTCTGAATGATAATCAGTAACGATTTTCTCTCAGTTAAGTGTAACCAGCCTCCTCTTTTCCAGATGTAAATGTTCTGCAAAAGCTCACACAACTGAGATAACTGGACTAAATTCTATTCTCTGGTCCTTAGTTTTGAAACAGCTAATAAGTCTAATTCTTCAGAACATGGTCAGAGAATAATAAACAAAGTTTGCATCCAGCTCTTTAAGTTAGTCAGTGGTATCTCTGTCTTAGAAGTCACCAAAGGGTTTGGATTTATTCCAGAGAGTATGTGGCTGTCAGCAGTTGAACATCAGTATAATCAGGTGCTTCTTCTGTTATGAGCCTGACACCTAGCTTGAAAATCTTCTAATAATGGCCAGTAACAGATAGCAGGTTTTATATACTCATGTTCAGCATGAGAGGATAATAAACATCAGTATTTGAAAGCAGGAATTGTGAGGCAAGATGGACTATTACATTTTTCCAAGAAGCTGATAAAACAGTTTCCAATGAAGGCATTTGTTAGCAATAGCTCATGATATTTCTGACTAGGCCAAATAGACAGTGTCTCTTATTGCAAGGTGAAAACCATAAACAGCAAAAATATTTCCATTTTAAAATAATTCTGTACATCAGTTAAAGCCAAAAATTTAAAATAGGGGCCCTAATATTGCAATAGCACTTCAGTTTTCTGTCAGTCTGGACTAAACAATGCTGTTACATAGTATAAAATTATCTGTACACTTATCATAAAAGTAGTCAACTATTAATCAACTCCTGTCTTAATGAGGTTGTACAATCTTAAGGGACAAACCACACAACTAGAGCTTGTTTGACATTTGCATGGACAATAGAGGCATGCCAAATTTTTGAAGCTTTGAAGTTGTGTTTCAAGATAAAAGGAAGCACTGATTTGAAGAAAAAGTATTTTCTCAAAATTGAGACTGGAAACATAATTTTCATGTAATTTATTTTAGAAAATCAATTACAAAAGCACAGTGGTTTAATTTCATATTTCCAAAGAAAATTTGTCATTCTTGAGTTAAACTTCACTTTCAATGAAAATGACAGGAGATTAGGTTTTGAGATTTCTAAATTATGGGGTTTTTTTTAAAAAAAATAATTAATCTGTATTTATTTATGTTATATATTTATTCGATACATATCAACTTCCAAGATTTCTAGTTTCACAATTTCCATTTCCTGCAAGAAGGAATTTTGTTTTGTTCAAAATGACTGGAATGTACTTTCAAGTACGGAGATGAAATAAAAGGCAACAGTATTTAATACGTAACAAACTCTGAGTAGTTGAATGTGCAGTTGCTTCTTGGAAAAAGAGTAAGGTAATGAGACTGAGACTAAGGACATATACAATCATTATCTACTTCCAGTCATTAACTACTGAAATCAATATAAAGTCCAGTGATGTCTGAGCCTGTCTAAAGATTAGCAAGGCTCTTTTTGTTGGGTATTTCCATAATGACACATTTTAAAACAAAATCATTGTATGTAAAGTTTTGCTTATAGACTAAAAGAACTAATGAGTTGCACTGACTGTGAGCAGGTTGCAGGTTGTAGACGAATACAGGTTATAGACTGGATCAACTTTGTTACTTCTGAGGTTAATGTACATATTATTTCCAGGGCTGTGATTTCTGCTAGGCTGTCAGTTTTGTGCAGGCTTTAAAGGATATGGTAGCAGGAATAAAACTTCTTTAGAAGTGAGACTCATTGTTTAGAAAAATTCCAGTCTTCAGTTGTCTTACCCCTTCAAATCAGCATTCCCAGAGTGCTTCAATCAAGTATTAAATTTTCATTCTTTCCTTTCTTGCAAGTTTCCTTCTTCGAGCATCAGTTGCCTCCATTGTCTGAAAACATATCACATAAAATTAAACTAATATACTCCAATTGGCTGTAATTGTCTTGGAAGAGTTATGATCCTTAATAATAATGACATGAATTACGAAAGATTTGTAGTGACCAAGGTAAAAGTCTGTTATTCAAAAACTGTCAAGAAGTTTTCAGAAGAATTTTTATCCATTGTGGTTAAGTTCAAGACAATCCTTAAGGGCGTTTACTTTCACATGTATAAAATAATCGTTAAGTATTTTGAAAGCAATAGAAACCAAAGGCAGTTAAGTTCCACAAATATAACAAGTATTTATCTCGCTGAGTTCAGAAAAGAAGCAGATGGAATGTATTTCCAGTATTATTAAGCATTACAACTTGTTTAAAAGCTCCTGAATTTGCAGTGCAGTGTACCTGAATCACAGATTGTATATTATTCCCCAGTCTCATTAGAGCTTTCAAGGAGAAAGCCATCCTTACTTCTACAAGCTACTAGTGTGTCTGCCAATGCAATTTATGGTGCAGGAGTGACCATTAACTCCTACTCCTCTAAAACATATTTTCTCTTAGAGACCTTGACAAGTTAGACATAGGACAAAAGTGTAGTTTATTGACTTCTGATTGAAGAAGATGGAAAAGTAGTCTACTAAAAAAAAAAAGTAACAAAAATAAAGCTTGAATTATGTATACTGTAAGGTAATAAACAGGATGTCCTAACTACTAAATCCTTCCATGAGCATATATTGTTATTTATTACTTGTATTAGGCTGGAGAAGTTAAAAAAGGAGTAGGGCCCTGTTGTGCTCAGTGCTGTATGGACAGAACAAAAGCATATTTATCTAAGAGAATTTACCAAACACATTTTCATAAAATCATATATTCATAATCCTAACTCTATCATATATTTAAAATGTTGTTCACAGCGGTTGTCTGTTATTACCTATCAAAATGAATATGTACCTCACGTCTCAAAGCAACATTCACACCCACAGACCCAAAACAAGATGAGGGCAGTGATGTGCAGTCCCTGCCCTGCACCAGAGCGTTAGCATGGCAGGAGTCAAGAGGAGCAAAATGAGTGGCTAAGCATCCAGAGTAGAGTGTGTCGGAGCAGAGAAAGTGCAGCCTTCCTTCCACATCAGTTCCCTTTTGTCCAGATCCCTGTGACAGGAATGAAGCCTCGCTTGGCCCAACACTCATTCCCTCATGCAGCACTTACTCATGGCAGTGGTCCTGCTCATTCCAGTTTGACAGACTGCTGCCAGCACACCATTTAGTTATAAACATTTGCAGTATCTGGCTTTATTCATGACTAAATAAGTTTAGTTATGAAAAAATGCAATTGATGCTTAAAGGGATGCTAATTTTAATAGTACACTTTCTATCATAAATATTTCTGCTTCTATCAGTGAGAATAAGATTAGATCTTGTGTTGGTTTCAGCCCAGAGAACATGACTTCATTGCTGAGTTACAGCCACTAATGTGTGGCTGTGGGGATATTTACAGCATGTAGTGGTATTTCGGAACAAAAATACAGAAAAAATAGTAATAGACAAAAAAAAAAGAGTGTATTCAGACTTTTTCATAGACAAGTCCAAAAATGAATTTTCCTGCAAGCAGTCTGCTTTTGATACTGGATGAAATGGTGAACACAACCAGTCTAATACTTGTATTATGACTTTGTTATCTCTTCAGATTCATTACTTCATGAATTTCTAGTGAAATGTAGATGTAGATTCCAAGGAAATGTTGTTCAAAAACCTGGGATCTACAGATAGGAAATGACACCTTACTCTCTTTTCTCATTTAAAACAGTCAGAGATTGGGCAACCTTGGTAAAAATGTCAAATAAAAATTGAAACTATTTCAAATGAAAGGTTTAATCAAAGCTTTGAAATTAACCAATAGGAAAGTCAGAACCTTTATACTCTGCTACTGTTATGTTGCACCTCAAAAGCACAAATTAAATGTCAGAAAAGAATTGATTTTCCCATCTTGAGACCGACAGCTACTTAATTTCTTCGATATTAAATATAGTATTAAAGTCATAGGAAACCCACAAAAGCTCCTTAAGTTTCATAGAGATTTCTTTTTCTATTTGTTTTACTTTCCTCCATTCTTTCTAAGCAGTAAATGGGAAACCACAAATCCCACAAATCATGAAAGATCTATACAGATCTTGAATACTGAAGGTCTTGTTCCTGTGTCCCAACTCAAGGGCACGTAGGAGAAATAATCCTAACATTACTTGCAAAATAGCTGAGAGATTGCTGCTGAGGAAGAAGACCTTGGAGTTACAAAAGTTAGCTCCCTGGAAAAGGAAACAACAACAACAAAAACATAGCTCAGTAATGAGCAAAAATCTTTAAGGGAGGAGGAGGAGAAATTATTACATCACGTAGGAGTCCATGGTGCTCTCCCAGACCAAAAACTCACTAGACCTTCCTCCCTCCCCTTGTCTTTTTTTAAGAAGTGATACCAGAACCTGAAAAGTCACAGAGAAAGGCAGGTGGGATGATCAGAGGTGTGAAACCGTTTCTATAGAAGCTATAACTAGATGCTTTTCATTCTGGGACAGATGACTGATGTGGGATATGATAAAACTCCATAAAATCAGAGTAGCATGGAGAAGGTGATTAGGGAACAATTATTCACTGTCTTTCATAATACAAGTAAAGTGGGCATCATATTATATTGTCAGATAGTAAGTTAAAATCAAACAACATATAATAATACATAATAGTACCTAAGTATTTCTGAGGGGGCTGTAGATAATAGAATTTGCATGGATTCAAAAAGCAATTAGACAAACTTATGAAATCTACCGAGAACTGACTCAGAATATATCTGACTACAGATGACTGAGAGGTGGAATATTATAACAGAGAAGCATCACTAGATGCCTGTCCCATCGTTACACTCTCTTCTAAGCATCTGCTACTGGGCACTGGACTACAGTGACTTTTGGTCTGAATAAATACTACTATTCTTACACATTACATGGTGCTTTCAGAAAATACAGCTATATTGGAATCCTCCTGCTAGGATTTTCCTTTTCTTTACTCTTTCTGTCTGAGACATAGAATACGCACAACTTCATGGTGATGATGCTCAACACATCTGAAGACTAGTCCCCAAGGTGTCTTTTAAAGGGATTCTATACACAGCTGCACCAAAATGTGGTCACTCTGTCTTCTCTGCTAGACACAAGGGACCACCTCAGTTATGCTTTGTTTATCAATTAATTTAAGCCAATCAGATATGGATTAAGCAAGGTATGGAAGAAAGATGTACAAAGAATCTAAAGAGAAAAGACTTTTTCCTTCCCATTAGTTACCATCTGTGCAGGAGTTTGACATCCAGTGATGTTGCCTTGCAGCTGCCCCCAAACATAACTGATGTCAGAATAGTATCAGAGATATACCGAGGAGCTTTTTCAAATGGTATAGATTCTCTTTCAGTACTTTTTACCAACACTTTTCTGGTCAGTTGATCCAGAACATCCAAAATCTTGAAACCGAAAGAGAAAGCTGAAGTACTTGCTGAAGTCGTTGTACTAACCCTTTGGATTTTAAGTCTGGTTGGTGCTTTTCCCCTTCCCTCTTTCCCCCTCTCCAGCCAGTGCCTCACTAAAATACGATGTTATCCCAAAGGCTGGTGTCCCACTGTGTTACTACTACAATTCATCCCTCATGCTGCTTTTACCCATAAGCTACTACATCATGAATATGCACAGACAGTGCTCATCTAAGAGCAGCCCAAGGCCTTTCAGTGAATGAACAGTGCAAAACAAGTTATATTTTAATTCTGTTACTGTAAGTGTACAGAGTTGGAGAAAATCCTCACTTTCAACATTTTCTCTCTTCTTGCTGTAATCTGTCCTCATTTCTCACTTCTACCTCCCTTCCACTTTGGCTTGTATTTTTAAGGTATGATTCAGTAGCAAAGAGGGAAGATATGCACAGTGCATAATTTAAATTAGAGAGTGTCCTGTGCCACGCTTTCATTAAAACTACAGAAGAAAACTGAGCTGTGTGGAGTGTAAGATCAGAAGAGTCCCAAATCCTATCATTACATCTTACATTTTTTTTCACTAGTGCAATAAAGCAGATGTCCTGCATTTATAAAATAGAGTTGAAAACATCTGTAGCAAAAAGAAAAATGCAAACAGTACTACGTTCTTTTCCCATTCCCACATTTTGCTTCATTTTTTTATAATACCCCATCTGTATGTCTTCAAATACTTCTGATGGTACAATATAATAAGGCTCCCCTGTTCTTCCACTTCCTTTTACAATGCTTCCCTGAATAGTAATGGGAATTTACTTACTGGCTTGAGAAACAGGTCCAAAAGCTATATGAAATTTTTCAGTGTCTGAAATGATATACAAAATGTTGAAGGTAAAGTTTATTTGAATTGCAGAAAAATATAGCAGTTATGTCTTCTCTTGCCTGTAAAATATTCCATACCTGTCTTTGGAGACCAGAAGAGGCTGAAGTTTGTAATCCTTTTGCCTCATTGGTAAATAGAAATAAATAAACTAAATAAAGGATACCACGAGAGCCCACTGCATCATTCCTAAATCCATTTTCTCTACAAATAGTCAGGTGTTTGCTCCATATAGTCTGTCAGGCTAAACATACTTCACTCTAAAAAGTCCAAGGTGCTGTTCGTACTCCAAATATACTGTAATGCCTGAAATGCAAACTGAGAGGGAAAACATAATCCAAATTTTGCTGACTTTTTTTGGATAGATATGTATTCTGTGGTATGCACAGCAGCACAATTTTGCCCATCTTTTCAATATAACTATGAGAAAGATTCAGGGCAAGAAGCCCTGCTCAATTTGATGTCACAGTGGTAGCCTCATTGTCCCCATAAAGCATCCTTCCTCCTGTCATGTAGTGAAGGAATCAAAGCTTCTGTATGTCTTACCAACTGGCAGCTGCTGGTTCAATTGCTTGTTGCCTTCATGAGCTATCACTTGTTCAAAGTTATAAGCCCAACATGTAACAACACAGGAACAAAAAAGAGCAAATTTTTCTTGTGTTGTCCCTCACAGTATGTGGAGTGCCACTTGGATGTTGTTGATTATTTGGATTCATACCTTTGTATCTTTTTAACTCACTGCCTCATGCACATTTTGTACACTCTGGCCACCTTTGTTGCAGCTTGTTATGTCTCATGTTTTCTTGCAATTCATCACTCTAGCCTCCAGCAGCCTAATCGAATGCCATGTAACTGAATTTAACACAACAGAATGTATAAAATTTTTTTTTCAAAATGTTTTCATCTGCCAGCATGTTAGGTATTGAGCCATGAATCTGTGCATAATGGGGAATTAGAAGCTGTATGCCCAATGAAGTACGTCTGCTGTTTGTGAATTAATAAGCAGATCTCAGTATTTCAATTTCCAAACATTTGCTGTAGGTATTGGCATGCCATTGCTTCATACTCCTGAAATACACAGATATTCAAGCCAGTGTCTCCCTCCCTCCTTGCCCACGACTAAAGGCATGTGTCAGGCATCTCTTTTCTGAAGGGCAGTGATGCTGCTAGTCCGTAGTCCCAATTTCTCTTTATTTCTATGAACTTCCATTTTTTCTTTGTTCATTTTTTCTTGTTTCTGATATTGCTTTACTAAAATTAAGAGGTAATTCCTATTCCAAAGGAACAAATTAGGTGCAGTACACAAACACCCCAAGGCTTGGTACAACTCTTGAGGTACTTATGTTGTCCACTTCACTTTGTAATGGATTATTCTTAAAACAGTGTATGACGGAAGTGCTGCTCTTCATATTCAAGGAGAGGAGACAAAGGTACAGAAAGGCTAAGTATCTGAAAAAATATTATACATAAACTGTGTATCACAGGATAGATATGAATCTAACACTTCTGAATACTAGGTGAAAACCTTAACTCCTGGAACACCTTTTCATCCTGTTTTAACTACTACTACACCCGTATCTGATCAGGTATTTCTACTACACCCCTGTCTGATCAGTTGATTGTCTTAAAATGTTTGTGGCATTGGAAGGATAAATACAGAGTAGTTGTCTAGTTGAGAGAGTTTGGCAATATCAGACTTAGAAGAAAAAATGAAAACAAAATATGAGAAGCCCATAAAATGAAGGGTAAGTGCAACCGTTGGATAAGCAGATGAAGTAACACAAGAGAGGAATACAGAAAAAAAAAAAGCAAGAGCATTTAAAATGTTGTAGAAAGTTGCATTTTATGGAACAAGATAGCAAAGCAAGGCCAGAGATTAAATGGTCAAGGCAGCAGGTTGATGCAGCAGGTTGGTTTCAAGAGCTTCCATTCAGTTTTGAGGAGATTTAAAAAGCTATGATGAGGAAGAGTGGACAGAGAAAAGCAGATTACCCTAGACAGAATGAGAGAAGGCTATAGACCTGTTTCAGCTGGAATGAGCAAGGGTGGGTTGTTATTTTGGATCTACTCTGTTTTAGAAAACAAATTTTAGTAAGAACCTGGAGGGTTTGAAAAAAAAGGAACAGTTGAGTACAATTTCAAATCTAAGTGATGCTAACAATGTTTCCTATAAAAATGGAAAGTAAGAGAATTCTCGGCAAATATCAAGCTGATCTTTACACCTTTTAAATGCCACATGCATTAATACTGCTGAGAATTATCCCACATTTGCTGATTTTACATATGTTACCTCCTTAATGCAAAAATACAAACAATGGACTGGCTGCATCTTTATGCAGCTGTAGGTAAGTAGTGGCCCCTGGACCTGTTTTATCTTATAAAAGGTTTAAAATTAGAGTGTCCAGCACAAATAGCAATGCTCTGTGCCATTGTGCCTGCTAAAACACATTTACTTCCAGCAACAAACAACAGGAAAACTCCATGTGGCACTTCCATTACACAAGGAACCCAAATCACTAAAGAGATGCAACATCACAAATAAGTATTCGTAAAGGTTTGTCAGCTCCAATGAAGTTATAGTTTTCTAGACTCTGCTTTTTCCATGCACCTCTGCAATTACTCACTTCACAGAAAAAGGATGATGCCACTAAAATGATGAAACCTTAGTATAACCTTTTCAGCAAGAGATAAAATATATTGATTGGTGACTGCTGAAGGACATCATTAAGCAGTTCAATGTTTGATTTCATTTCTTCTTTTTTTCTTTCCCTTTTTCCTACTTATTATTTGGTTGCCCAGCAGGCATCTCTGTACTGAATGACCCTGCCAGTTCAACTATTAAAGAATTTATCTCTCTGAGGAGGCCTGATGTAAACATGATAATCTGTTTGGCGGCCCTTATGATGGCCCATGAATAAAACATATGACAACACAGTTTGAGCTGAAGAGCTCACTATCTGTTACCAAAGAGAATGTTTGGAAGCTCCCTGATGTCTTGGCCATTCTGAATCCCAAAGGTTGTCTCCTTTATACTCCGGCTAACCCACTCAGACTACCCACAAAAGGTGTAGTTAACTATTTTTCTCTGCCAACATATATTTTTCTAATGGTTTATTAAAAAGGAACCAATGCAAGAGGTTGGAGATTTCGATTGCATATCTGTCCATGATGAGAGACAAAGGATTTTCTTCAAGCCAAGATTTTCTGGGAGAAAAATGAAAGCAAGAAAGCAAGAAAGCAAGCAAGCAAGCAAGCAAGAAAGAAAGAAAGAAAAAAAAGGAAGAAAGAGCCCATGTATTTTCTTTAGAGAAGATCCTAAATTTCTTATACTAGATTGTTAAAATAGGCACTTGATCTTACATATAGAATATAAGTGAAAGTATGGCAGTTAAACTCACAAAATGTGAGATGCATTGTATCTATGAACTACTTTAAATAAGTGAACTGTTTCCTTTAATTAACTGTTGAAACCAAGGAACTCTGATTCATGGTTCTACCCACAAGACAGAGAATCACATCTTGGCAAGTTAAGGAGGCAAAACCTGTTCCTAGTTCTTAAGGTGGATAAAGCCAGTGTGGAATTGTTTAATATGACCTTTCCAGCACAAGAGAACTGTTGCTTTTCTGTTTTCAAGTTTGTTTCTAAAGCCTAGTCATTGAAAAATTCTTATAACACACTTTTTTTTTTCCCTGGAAACCTCTCCCTTTATGCAGAAGCTTTGGCCATTAATCCTTTAATTATGTTCCTGTATATATTTAATTTCTGTTCTTCTGTACTAGGAACCATAAAATGCATGTTTTACATAAAGGCTGTTTTACACTACTGCCTAACAGCTGCTATTGGCCAAACAACCTTCCAGGGACTGTCTCTTGTCCATCAACAGTCCTTTTAGCAGCAAACGGTACACTGTGCAGAGCACTTTTTACCCTGTACCTTCCTTATTTCTTGTTAGTTGTTATCACATACCACTTACTCTTTCATGGTAGTAATGTCTGCTTAAAACCCAAGTAAGAATAAATGGGTTAAATAGATGAGGAGGCTCGGGGTTCTTTTAGTAAATTCAGGCCATCAAGCTGTGCAAGTGAAAAGTTATTTGAATAATCAGTGCAACACAGTAAGTGAATGTCAAGGAAATGTCTGGTTTAAAATAAATAAAATTAATGCCTTACTAAATTTGGGATTGATCACCTTCCTGATGAGCCTAATTTATTATATGAGATATTTCTGATGTTAAAACTCTTCAATTAGTATTTTAGATGTAAAAACTTTTATTCTAGATTTTGCTTTTAGGAATATTAATATAGAAATATTCTACCACTAAAGCTTGAAGAGGTAATTATTTTTAATAAAAGTAAACATGAAAATGACATGCAAGTGATAGATTCACCTTTATATTCTCTTTTTATTCATCTTCATTTGGATCATGGATTATTAGAATGTTCATTCCATATTTATTTTGTATTTTCTAGTATCTTGCAGGGTCCGTTTTTGTGGTTAATACTTTATCTGAACATATGGCTGGTTATCTTCATCAGGAATTTTGAAATAAATGGGAAATATGCTTCAATTATGAATAAGGAAAGAATATTTCCCCTCAGGTCTGAGTCTGCCATTGATTTCAACAATATCACAATTTGATCCTCAAGGCAATCCACAGCTATTATATATTGACATTAAAAGAGCTGTAGGAATTTAAATCAACGGGGTATCAACCCATTGTGAAATGTTTGAGAGCTACTGAGTTTTACCTGTCTAGGTTTTCCATAGCTCTTATTCTCTGTTTTCTTCTACCAGGTGTATTTATTTGTTCAGAAAATGCAGGCTGCCTTAAATGTGCTTTGGAGTCTTGAAGAGAATAGAAAATAAGCTTCTGAATCTTGTTTTCCAGTTTCCAGCAATCAGGGACTTCATTAGGCTTTTTTTTCTTTTTTCTTTTTTGTTTTTTTATGGAAGTCTGTCTTATCTCATTCAACTCAGGAAAATCACTGTTTGTCACTCTTGTAACTTAAGTCCCTCTGCTTCTCAGTTTCAGCCAAAATCTTCACATTGACTCATGCATCAAGAGAAGGGCTATAACTCCCTCAGTGCTGTACTTGTCTGCTCATAGTTTTGCCTCAAAAAAGTTGTTCTTAATCTTTTTTTATTTCATTCAGGATATTCCCATATAGAATTTTTCAATTATTTCATTATAAAAGCAGACTAGACCTATTAAGGTTTATCATAATGGTACTCCCAGTTCAGCTTCTTCATTACGTGCTTGTAAACTTGTTGCCCAAATATTGTCCCAAGATGTCAGTTACAGGTGTCAAAAAATAATGCACTATTATAGTTAAGTACTATATCTGCTAAGCACTTTACCTGTGAGAGCAAATGATGTGATAGGATAAGTGCATTTAAAGCTCTATTAGTTTTGTTCTGTTTTGTTTGAGAAGTAGCTTTTCAGTCTTTGCAAATTAGTTCTAAATATTATTATTAGATAGACGTGCACTGATACAAAAAACTGAGGGAAAGACATGACAACAAACATCAAACATGAAAAAGAAAATCAAGTGTGTGTAACGCATTTCACAAAGGAAGGGACAGGTTTGGTATTAGGAAAGGCGGTCCAGGGGCGAGCTATGGAAGTGCTGCATTATGTTGCCTGTGGAATCTCCATTACAGGAATTCTTTAAAAGCAGATGGGACAAACATCGGTTGACAATTACAGAAAGCACAGGGGATCCCACCTTGGGCAGAGGGTTGGACTAGATGAGTTGTAAAGGTCCTTCTCAATCCTATTTTTAAATCATAGTTTTCTAACGTCAATGTGACACATACAGCTATATAGAAATACATTACTTTCATTTTCATTCTGATATATAACTCAGGTTCAAAGGTAGGAGAACCCAGATCCACTGTCAGTGAAAGCTACCTCTATAAGCCAGCAGAGTGGGAATGTGAAAATGTGCAGAAAATAGATACCATTTTGTATGCTGTCAGCAGCAGTAAGGAGGAAAAAAAAAAAAGGAAGATAGAAATTTGTTTCCATTAGTCTGACCTAATGCAAATAATGTTCTAGGCTTAAGAATACCTACATTAAGAATGAGACATTTCACTTCACAGTAATCACATGTGGCACTTGCAGGTGGATTTGAAAGGAGTTTCCATGCATGCAGACAATTAGTTGGCTCCAGATTATTTCCTTATTTGTGAAGTTTCTTAACATCATGGTAGTAAGACTGAAAAATTAAATCCATTTAATATTTAATGTTTTAAGAAAATTGAAGGGGAAAAAAGTAGATTACATGCTTCCTATAACTCACCTTAGAAGAAATCATTCAGCTCACTTAGAGTTTATAGCATGTGACAACTGTCTTCTGTGTCTTTCTCTTCTATGTATTAGTATAGCATCCATGATGTAGCAGAATATTTTTGTGAGAGATCTCATGAGGTGCTTCAGTGATATTTTGAGACACAGCAGATTTTCAGAATATATATCAGAGTCAAGGCAGGAGTAAAAATTTCATGGAACAGAAGAGCAGTGGGGTTTTTGATGAGATTTCAACAGCTGTCACCTTTGAAATTTCCTTCTCCAAATCAGTTTCAGCTCTGAATATGCTTTACACAGGCTGAACGATGCTGGTGCCACACATCTAACTACTAATGTTAGGCATGAACTGCTGCAGGAAACTGACACTTAACAAAACTATTTAATGAGCACCTTTTTTTACAGCAGGCAAATTGGGTTTTGAAAACTGAAGAGAATCCAACTGCAATCTAAGGCAACAGTATTGAGTGAAAACATTAGATACAAATTAGGGAATATTAATTCAGGACTAGAGTCTTGTCCTTCAGATACACTCTATAATGTCAAAGTGCCTGACAGTAACAGGAAATTTACTGGTAGCATGTGCAAAAAGAACGCACAGTTCCTCCAGACACGGTTTTGATCAGGGAAACCTCTTCACAAGACATTACATGAGACGTCAGGGCCAGCTCCACTGCCCAATGCGAAAGTAGGGAAGGTTTTGTCTGAAGTCATGTCTCAGCTCTTTCCAGCTCTTTTCTAATTTTGTGTGTCCCATCCAGTACAATTTTCAGTGTTACACACTCAATTTACAGGACATTAACATTTATTTCTCTCTACCATATCAAATATTAAATACCAGTAGAGACTTTACCGGAAGCTTTATGATAACTATAGTGAACTTACATGATCCATTCACGAAAGGCAAGATGACTTGTTAGCATGTCAAAAGCAGTCTGATCAAGATAATTTGGGTCCTGCCTACACACATGCAGTGGGTAACACCCCAAAGTTCTGTATTAAGTTACATACTTTTTTACAGACACACGACTGTGTGGACAATTAACAGGATGTTTACTTCAGAGTAACCTGGATGAGTTGTCTATACGAATGTTTATGGGAGATTGCTGTGACTTTCTATACACCATCCATGTTATGTGAGCCATACAATTGGATTTTTGGCTGGTTTTTCCAAAGTTGACGACAACTATTCAGTTTTTCATCGTTACTATGAAAAAAATAATATCCAGTCTTTAGACCTGGCTGGGAAAATAACACCTGCAAAATATAAATCTGAGACTACAACCATAGTGAGTACTATGAACACCTGAGAACGTTTTATTTTAAAAGTACAGTACTTTTTTCTTTTCTGTGGCCTCCTTTATAAAAACTGGAACTCTTTATTAAAATCCTAAAACTTGAAATAATTCTGTAACACATGATTCTGTCCTTTTCATGAGGAAAGCACTGATTTTTCCCCTTCATCTTGAATAGTCTTAACATCAATATAGCTGTTTTGTCTAACTTAAACTTCTTGAAGTGAACACCTTATCATGCCAGAAAAACATTTTTGTTCGTGCACCTGCACAATGATTAATGGAGGTACAACCCTGGAAATAGCATTTGGCAGTTAACAGCTGCTACCAGCACTCTGGAGAGTGCACAGAACCTTGCAAAATTAAAGCCACAGATTTGTTCTCCTCTAAAAAAGTGAAACAGAATTCCTGAGTCATGTGTGGGGTGCAGATTGTGCATCATAATTTCAGGTATGTTCTTCACGTCTTTGTCGAAGAGTGACAAGTTCAAAGCCAGCTGATATATTACAACAAAAGACCTCTCAGAAAAGTGTCAGTGTACACCTGGAGGACATTGCCAACACAAGCAAAGAATTTTAAAGCAGTCAAATTAAAACAACATTAAAGAGTTGCAGTATGAAACATAACCAACTGGCATCCAGTTATTCTCAGGAGAAAATACATAAAAGATCATGAAATAAATGATAACTAGGACAGCAGCACTGAACAATCTCGCCAGTTATTGGTCAACATCAGTTCAGTACTGAAGCTGCAGCTGTACTTCTGTGGAGTAAATGACCCTGTTGAACTACACCTGTGGCAGAACAGTTGGTACCAGCTGGTAAATGACAGTCAGGCCTTCTGACTGCATGAAGCACGTGTGACCAAGTCTTGGATTTACTGTGTACTTAGTAATAAATGTTCAAGGTGAGCTTCTAAAGAAAACTAGAGCTATTCTTCTTGACCCTAAAGTGACCTGTAATATCATTTGCCACAGTAGCACAGTAGACAAGATACCAAGAAAACTCATATATAGATTGTGATAACTTATCTAAAGTAAATATTTTCAGGCCACAAATTCAGCACCTGAGGGTTCTCTAGAAAGTTAAAAAGTCTGGATTTGGCACCAGTTTGGTTCCCATCAATTCATCAAAGGCTTATTGACCTAGATCTTCACATATGTTTCCAATATCCATTTAGCCTCAAGGAATTTGTAATTACCAAGGGACTGAAGGGAATGTGAATGCTCATGTATGTACCAGAGGTGACTATCCTAAGAAATAAGAGACTAAAGCCAAGTGAATCTAGTTTTGATCTAGCACAGCTACATTGTGAGAGCACTGTTCCAAGCCTGCTTCTGACTGTTGCTATGGAGGATGTTACATACATGTTCGATACTGATGTCAGACTTGTGTTGCTCATTGCTGGCTCAGGAAAATCTAGCTGTTTTATATTAAACATGGGCCTTCTTGTCTTGCTGTACAGATTGCTATAAACAAGCAGCATTGTTTATTCAGGTCAAAGTGTGGCCATTCTCAAACAGCTTATGTTTTCCAGTTCTTGCTGATTCCTAACAGTGGTAGTAAAAGTTTGGAGAGAAAGCTGGCTCTGTGCTCTTGTAGACATCTCACTCATGCTCTAAAGCTTTTTATGGTTTATTAAATAAATGGATTTAATGGATATGCTGGCCCTCTGTTCCTTCTTCTTTATCTAATACCTTTGAAGTACTCCCAGTGCTAGCTGTCAACTAAGAAAAAAATATCAGTCAGACTAATGAATAGGGCCCAAAGTTTCCCTCTCTATTCTTCTCCCCTAAGAAAAGGCCATGGCATATTGTCGAGGCAGTACAATCCAGATTTACTATTCTCCTCATTCACTCTCAGCTAAAAAAAGCTTGCACCAATTTGCAGACTAGTAGAGCATCTGAGAACAACTACTTGTCAGGGAGAGAAAGTCAGAGTAAAGACATGGCCATGGAATCTTTTGGAAGAGAAGGAAAGGGAAAAGAAAGGAAGAAACTCTGCTGAGAGAAAATGTCTCTGCTAAGGAATTTGTGCCAAAGGGGCAATGGTGAGACACAGTTACAAAAGGAAACCAAGGGCTAGAGACACTGAAAAGAGAGGAGTCTCACTGTGGAATGACTGGAATGCCCCAAAAGGGAAGACTTTGTATTGACCATCTCGCTTGATCTACATGTCAAAAGCAACTTCTGTCATATAGAAACATGCTGCTGCCCAGAAAAATGCTGTGATAAACAAAGCACTCAAGGCCACGCCATCTTTCCCTTCCTCCACTGTTTTCAGGACAGGTATATGGCATGACATAGCATGTCTTTCAGAAAACCCCATGTATAAAAGGGATAATGAAAGGAAACAGTAATGATTGCTTTGTGATGATTGATTCTACCAGAACTAGGAATAAAAGTCACTAACGTACCATCACATTTTTTAACTGCTAAGTCTCATAAAACTGGATATGATTTTTCAAATTACCTTACAGTTTCACAGAATTCTCCAGACAAACTCAAAAGTATTTGAGTCCAAGCAGGAGAACACCTTCCCTTAAGAAGAGCTTACATAAATTAACACGTATTTTTTGTGTGGCAAGGATGAAAGATGCTGACAAACAGACAATGATGGAAAAGTGTCCTGTTGCCGGAATTGTCCAAACATTTACTAGGCATGATGAGTGCTTTTTGAGCACTTCCTGATATACAGAAAACAATGTAGCTTCTGGAGATGTGCTCATCCATTAAATAAATATACATCCCAGTTGTTATGATGAGAAGATCCATTCTGCAGAAAATTTGGAAACATACTGATTTTTGTCATTCTGCCTTCCAGTTATATCCACTCACACTAATTAGTTCTTTTGCATTTCATACTGTGTCATATATATTGAAATTTGTGAGAGAATACCGAGTGATTCCAAAGTAAGTACCCTTACGTAATTTATTTGGGACAAAACTCTTAGTTTTTCACTTATCAATTCTGCTTCTCTTTTTGCTTTTCAGGGCCTTGAACTGACCCCATTAGATAGGATATTTGTCACTGGCTGTAACAAGAAAGTTATCATCAAAAAGCGATGGCTTTTCAACTTGTCTGCTAAGGAGCTTTGTAGGTTTCAATATAAGTGAGTTGGTGCTGTTAATGAAAGAATCAATAGCAAATTGATCAATGAACCATCAGCGCAGACATGGTTTTGTGCCTGTTTCATCCATATTTCTGTCTAAAGGACAAATCTGTCCTAAGCATCACTTAATATTTCCACTCCAGGTTTCTGGTACCAAATAGATAGATATAGATATAGTTATAGTTATGGATACATATTGTTTTCCACTAAACAAAGGAAGGCGTCTTGAAACTAATAATTCATTTGCTATAGTTAAAAGGCAAATATCTTTGTCAAGATCTTTAACTAGAACTGAATAAAAAGGTTTTCATTCAAAGATGGATGCATTAAACTTCTCTTAGTGGAAAGCCAGTAAGCCTGTTTCAGTCAGGTTCAAGTGCCATAACTAACATTAACCAAAAAAAAAAAAAAGCTTCGCATTAGAAGTAGATTGACATAAGATATAATTATCTCTGTAACAATTTTTTTACCTCCACAAAATAAAATAAATACTAAAGAAATAGAAACTGTGAGTTCAGAAATAGGGGTTGTATAATTAACTATTTAGCAAGCAGAGAACAATACATCACATAATGAGTGATTCAAATGTTACTCTTAGAGTACTGAATGCTGTCATATAGTCAGCTGCTGCACTATACAAACTTTCCCAGAAAGTGAAGCTTGAGAAAGCAAAATTTCTGAACGCAATACCACAAAGGTAAGACAAGTAGTACTCTGCACCTTTGATGGGCATTATGAATGTATCCCATATGGTAATCATTTGAGAACTATCGTTATCAGCAACCAGGCACCATGGCTGCTAGAAGAGTCAACGAGATGGTGTGATGTAAAATGGCATCTCTGAGACTGTTAATTTTAGAAGCTGGTTTTAGATAAAGAGTCAGGCATGAGCTCAGGAGACGATGCATTTGGTGTGATTTGGAACACTTTGAGTCTTGGTGAGAATCTGGAGATTTCCAGGTTTAACACTGAAAAAAAAAATACTTCAGATTATATTTGTTTCTTATGAATGAGACCAAATTTGCTAGTCATCTAAGTTCTTTGCCAGCGCCTTTTACTAGCTGTTTGCGTGCTTAAACCAACATTTATCCTTGAACTAGCACAATTTGCCAGTCCTAGACATTTCCGCATATGAAATGGTTTTTCGAACTCACAGGGAGAACTGAGGTTGGGTTTAAATGATAAAGAGGGCCAGTCCAAACCTCTCCTTGGTTTCTTGACCCTCACTGAGTGTCAGTTGGATGCACAGAGTATTAGGCAGTGATACAAGACTAGTAGCAGATGCCTTTCACATCCATGCACGTGAAGTACCTGGGCTAAAGCCAGACCTGGTATTAGTGAATTCGCCTCCTCTTGCCTTCAGTGCAGCCACACCAACACATCCAGGTGGGAACTTGTCCCAAGGCATTAAAACTTTCCAGGGAGTAAGACAAATCTTTAAAAAGAGACAACTTCTTAGTAACAAGATAGCCACAATATCTAAGCTAATGATATTTTGTATTGGATATATTGTTGTTAGCCAAACAAAAGCAAACCAGACAGACTTATGTTAAGAGAGGAAGCTGGGAACGGTTGTTTGTTTCTTGGGGTTTTTTTTTAAAGTTTTCAGCCATTAGACAGAGACAAAAAACCACAGTGGGAGACTTGTAAAATGGTTCTTGTGATCCTCAAGAGCATTTCTTTCAGTCTTTCAACAACAGAACTGGTCTATATCATAAGTCTTATTTATAAAGAGGCTTTCAGGCAATTTCACACTGCTTTTCTCCGATGCCGCCCAAAAAAAACCATGTAAACCCAAGGGATTAGTAGTGATTTAGAGGGAAAATAGTGTAAAGTTACAGGATGAACTGAGCCAGTGCAGCTGCCTTGATGCACTGTTCCCTTGGGCTACTGCAATGAATGAAACTTATCTAAGTGCCCCAGCCCACTCCCACACTGCCAGTGTACTGGCTCTTTTGTTAGATTGTGCACTAGAATTACTTGGTCTCAGGGGGCTGTCAAGTCTTTAATGGCCTATAGTGTAGAAAGAGAGAGGAGTTCACTATCTAGGAGCTGAAAGTTAAACCTCCTTTTATGTTTCTTTTTTGACAGCGACAATTGGGAAACATGGTAAACAAAATGTTTACTCATGCACTGCAGGTGGTAGCCTATTTTGATTCAATTATTTTTATGTTATAAAATCTTAGCATATAAAATAAATTATGCCATTAATTGTGGGTCTGTCCTGAGTTACAGGTATCAAATGTATTGTATTGCAACTGGTTAATGACACTGTACATCCCAGAGCCTTAATTCAAGAATGTATTTTCTCATTTATTAAATTTTATCTGCAGAGGAGCAATAGAATAAATAACAAGACTGCATTTGTTTTCATCCTTTGTTTTCTATATTAACTGACTTACATCTAGTTAATCCACCTTACATTTCAATTGTTACTAAAAGTCTCATAAGCAACTGTCTTCCTGTAAACACAATAAATGAAATCTGACACAAATTTCACTTCAGTCTTCAGTATGCACAAGCTCTATTTTTAAATGAAAATCTTAAAAACACATCACCTCTGAAAAATTAAAGTCTATATAGCTCACTCCCATATACTAAATGAAATACTGATTTATTTTAAGTTTGTTGTGTCTACAGTTGTGCAGACACTTCCAATGATTCCATACATTGGAATATTTAGCATTCACTTGTCAGAAAGAAGTATTGTGAAAAGGGTAGTAATATATATTTAGGCCCTTCTACTATTAAGGTCATTAGCAATATTGTCTGTCTCTTCAGTATTGGAATTGGAATATTTTTCAGTAGTTCTGTAGTCCTTGCAATCTGTGTTCTAATGTCCCTACTTACCGTTAGTGAGTAAGAGACTATTGAGGGTGGATAAGAGCAGAGTTTTGCTTAGTAAATAGCGCATGATCAGACTAACTCCTTTCTCACTGAAGTGCTGTGAGGATTAATTTGTTAATGTCAGTGCAGCACTTTGAAGACATAATAAAGAAAATAAAGTTACTCTGGTGATGAGTGCCACAGAAGTGTCTATAAATGAATAAAGTGCTGTCTAAGTGCTAAGTATTATTATGATTACTGCCTGCATTTGCAAAGAAGTGGTTAAATACAGTGGGATGTGGGTGTAAAATTACATTTTAAATGGATCTATTTTTGAGATTACTTATCAGCATGATTAGTGTGATAATAATTACATTTATCATTAATAATACATTTTTGAAAAGTTCGGCAAAAAAAGCTAACAAGTTTGATTTTGATTTTGCCAGAAATGCACACTGCTTTCCAAAAGCAATCTGTGGAACTTGTCTTTGGAATGCAGCTGTGTAAGACTTCACTAACATCTTGCAGGTGGAGCCTAATTTTAGTTCAGCTTTGAGAAAGGGGAATTGTTTTCTCTGATATGCACAGCACCATAACAGCAGCAAAGCAGGTGGAGCTTTAGAAAAGTACTTGTTTATTTTCCTGTTAAAAAAACCAAACAAACAACAACAACAAACAACAACCCAACCCCCCCAAAAAACACCACATGATCCATATCATTAATCATACAGTTTCATATAATTTCAATTTGATTTTAGCGAGTCTAACAAAATAGTCTGGAGCACATTTGACCCACTGATTCTCAAATGTGGAACAAACCCAGCAGAATGGAAAATGTTCAGAAAATGAGCATTCAATCCTAAATATAGTGGAGAAACAGTTGGTAAATAATGGGAATGAAAATTTAGAATTACATCTGCTCAGTCACAAAGAGTGAGCTGCAGAATCAGTCTCAACCATTTCTGTGTCAGCTTCAGCAGTGCCTTATTAGGAGTCTGAAGTTAACCTTTTGTAGAGTTTTTGAGATTCTTGGGCTGCAAAATATGGAAATGAACCAGGAGATAAAAGCTAAGTAGCAACTTGCTTCTCCTAGTCAAATTGGTAAAATAAGCTCAGTTTGGTAAAATAAATCTCATCCATTTATTTTTGATCAGTTTATGCTTTAAGCTCACCAAAAATTCTTATTAACTGAATGATCGATAACTGGTGGCTTTTTCATCAGTTATAAAACACCTCAGTTTGTACATGGCATGGTGGAGTAGTTCCATAGTGTCCATGGGGCAAGCAGTATATGATTTGGCTAGAAAGGCTATTTTGCTTCTTTTCTAGGCTTCCACATTTTGGATTAGTGTACAAGATATATCGAGGTTTTCAGTTTCTTGCCTTGAAAACCCAAGGGTCCTCTCCAGGCCTGTGTTCCACATTTACTTATGTGGCAGACTGTGGAGTTGTTGGCCGCACACATATTCTGGTTATTCTTGGTTGTTCTCTTCAGATGGCATTAGCTGTGATTTTTATGCCTCAGGTTAACTTTATGCATCATCTCACTTCTTTAAACTTATTTACCATAAAGTTAGTCCATGGTAAGGTTTTTCAGGACTAACACAGGAAAAACGTTGTTGTGCTCTAGGTCACGTATCACCTGTAAGGAAATCACGGCTACTAGATTAGAAAGTCTGCAGCTCTCTGACTCTTGATTACATTATTCTCATTCTAAATCCAAAACACAGCACTATACCAGCCACTAGGAAGAAAATTAACTCTATCCCAACCGAAACCAGGACACCTGTCTATTCCAATTCATGCAATTGCACCTGGCTAAGAAAGAGGTGCTTGCTAATCTGAGGATCCACGCTGAAGTGATCCTGTTTATGGAGGTTTGTGAGGGAAGAGCTGGCAAGAATTAGCACACTAAGATTGTGAGGTCACTGCATTTTTGAGAAAGCAATAATACACTAGGAAGGATTTTGTCGTCAAAACCCTGCTCTTACTCTGCCACTGAAACTGTGCTGCCACAATTGTAGGGACAATTTATCACTGATGCTGAATGTCTTCTTCTGAAATATTTAATGGAGATTATAGCATTTATAGCCAGCACCATAAAACTGAGCTTTCAAAACCACCAAGAATGATATCCCCAGCACTGAAGAAGGAAGGTTGCACTATAATTCCTTTTGGTCTATCATTTTTTGGTATTGATTTATGCTTTCCCTGGGAGCAAACTCCAGCTACATGTGTAAAAAGGTTTACTCTCTCAATTGGAGTACTAGCAATGTTGGTACTTAAGCCTGTATACATTAGCACTGTAGACGTGGCTCAAAGAATATTATCGCCATGCTACAATAAACAAGAAACTCCACAAAATAATGTTAGTTTCTAGTACTATCTGAACTGCAGCAATGCTGGTAAGGATGATATTGAGATTCGCGATAGAGACAAGTCCTTAGACCTAGCATGTCTAAGTAGAGAACAGAAGTATATGAATATACTGTAGTATTTGAAAAGAAGCCAATGTTTAGAAAGATATGACCTGGGAATAGTTTTTGCCTCTGCCTAGTTTCACTCTTCTTTGAATTTAATGGGTACTCACAAAGTATTTGGCCTCTGCTAAGTTTTAAAACATTATCAAAGGTCTTCTAAATATTCTTATTGCTTAAGCTCGATTGATTCTGCAAATATTTGCCAAGTCTATGTTTATCCCCCCACATTTCTGATGTTTTCAGTTTCTGTTAACCCGAAATAAGTCTTCCTAGCATTTCCATGTTTTTACTATTTCAAAGCAATTTGAGCTTACACATCTTGTTCTGATTTCCATTTTTTTATAAGTGATAGAGATGGACCTCAAATCGAGCAGAAGCTGAACATGCTCAACACTGAAGGGGTGAGCACAGCAGCCACAATGATGTTTCAGTTCAAGCTAAAGAGAGCGGGGTTTGCTCTCCTCATGGTATTTCAGCACTTCCTGTGCCAACTGAGAGAAGATAAGTTACTATGCTGATTAATATTGTTGGCATGCAGAAGTCCTCCTTCTGAACCAATGTTTGCCAGTGTAAATCAGGGTAGCACTTCAAGTGATGCACCGACATGATATTGAACCAAGCCTTTTGTCATTGCTGCCACATTTATCTGTATTTGGCAAACAAGAACTGTCTGGGGAAGTTAGACCTTGTGCTTTACAAAAATAATGGTGCTGTGTCATAGGCTTTTTCCCAGCATCTCACATCAAAAGTAATATTAAAAGACTACATCCTTCCTTTAAATTGTTAACAAGGACAAAAGTAATCAGTAAATGCAATGCTGCAAAGAACCAAGTGATAACTGTATCAATAATGAGGGGAATATCCTTTTTCATTGTTCTTTTTTGGACAACATCAGATACTGTATCAGGAGTACACACACTTGTGCATTTCTCTTTTGTCATGTTTTGAAGCAATTGACTCTGCCTTTTTCTAAGGCCAGGTTATGTGAAGAGAAAAGATCTGATCCTACTTGGAAGTGTGCTTTCAAGTCTAGTGGGAGAGTTGGATCATTTTTTAAACTATTGGTGTCCCTTGCTGTGGTAAATCTACTGGTACAAATAGGAGAAGCTCTCAGGGAGTGGCTCTGCACCAAGAGCAGTCTATGACTCCAAGGAAATAAAGTCATAAACTCTCTCTAGGAGTACTTTAGTTCTGTAGTCGAAGAAGCATTCTGTATAAAATTTTGTGAATGCAAAATACCAATGGGCTTGATTATATTTTTTGTTTCTGATGGTTATAGAAGAATGGTCCTATTGCAGACATATTTGTGAGATAAAAGACCATTATAATATTTTAATTTCTCAGAGGAGATCTCTGCTGAAAAAATCGTATTAAGAAAGGACTTCTTTCAGCCAATTTAAAAACCGGAGCAGATGACTTTATCATGAACGAGGCTGGAACTCAGCACTGCCCCAGAAGTCAGTATTTATAGATCTGTGCTGTGGAGAACTGTCTCTGCTATAGTTCCACTCAATTTGATGAGGATTCCTGAAATCGTAATCAGTTCTAACCGTCAGCTTTTCCGCTCTGCCTTTCCAGTTCCCTAGTCTTAATCGGCAAGGGCACGCCTTTTAAAAATAAAAAGCCATTTCAGGGAAAGAGAGAAAGAGGAGTTTTTAAATTAACATTGAAATTGTCACAGACTAATTGTATGTTAGCATCAAACAAACACTGTTGATGTTGTTGTTGGGGTTTGTGTTTTATAAGTTTTCGGTAACCCCTAATCAAACATGGGCAAGTATCTGCTGAAACAATGTATGTAATTTGTTTACATTGTTAGTTGAGATAATTACAAAGCAAGCACAATGGAAATAACTGGTTTCTTACTTTTATGTGGAAAGCGTCGGGGGGGAAACTCAACAACTAACCAGCGGTTGTCAGCTGCTCTCTAAAATATTGCCTAATTTACAGTTGTTGCATATTAGCATTGCTAAGAATGCTAGGGACATAAAGTGTCATGTTGAATATAGGGTGATGACTTCATACTAGAGCAAGTCTGGGGATATGACCAGTTTGCAGTCACAGACAAATCAGCTTTAATTAATTTGAGTGCCAGCACTGTGTATAATTACACAGCATGAGAGTTTGCATGCAAATTCTAAAATGCTGATTGTCGAAATACTTGCACTTACTTATTAATACATTGGGACTAAGCAATCCTGGCCTGTAAGCAAGGTATAGAAAGAACACACAGTGCTGTTAGGGTAATTTGCACTGCCCTATAGTTTCAGATAGTTCTGCTTCTTAAATGATAAAGATAACATATTAGTCATTCTTGTGGGTGACATACCTTGTAGCCCACTCTCAGTGTGCAACTAAAACAAGATCATCTATTATTATTAAAGTTGTCAGAAACATAACAGCAGCATTTGAGCTTCATTTATTGTAGACATTAGCTGCAACTCAATCCTGCTTTGCAATTTCATTTTTTATTTACTTATTATGTATTGTCACTATTCTCAATTAGAAAAAACAGCTTGCAGGCAAATGTAATGTAGAAAATGTCATAGCAAAATTAGCCCTCTAGTGTGATATTTTGTACCTTTTAGAGACAATGACAAAAGACAATATATAGCTTCTTATCCTCTACTCAAAAAATACCAGTGTAAGGCTTTTTTCTGGACTTTACAGTTGCCAGCCTTATGTTCTGAGGCATCAAAATTGGTAGCCTGAGATATGGAAATTGTATATAGTCTTGTCCAGTTTTTAATCAGTATGTTGGTATTAGCCATGTGTGACTAATCCTCTTTGCAATCAATTTATCTCAGTATTTTACTGCAGCAATGAGTTTCACTGATTAATTATATGCTGAATAATGAAATAGTAGGAACACTAAAAACACCATTCCTTAATTTGGATGAAACTTTCGTCTGTTGACATACACAGGGAAAAATCCAGAGGTCTTTTCTTGTCATTCATTAATTTATACATCAGCAACATCTGCTGCTACCTTTCTCTTTTCTAAACTCAGGTTGTCCATTCTTCTTTAGTATCTCACCATATGGAAGCTGCTTCATATCTTTAATCATGCTGTTGACCTTCTCTGGGTCTTGTCACAACACATTCATAATTCAGAAAAAAAAGTTGGAATGTACTTGTTCATCATACAATGATTTTTGTATACATCCAGGTAATACAACAGAGGCTAATATAAGAGCTTACTTTGTATGCATCTGAGAATTTGCTGGTTTTTTTCTGTTGTTTCTTAAAGAATGTTTTCCATTTGCAAAACATTAACATTTGTCAGGGTTATTTCCAGCCACACAGAAAAATGTTCCTTTGTGTATTTTGATTATTTAAAGCAATTTTGTTTCTCTAATGCATATGTGCATCCAGCACAGCATGTTCACTGCTTTGAATGAATATGTGGGGAATGCTGTTAATTTCCTCATGTGCATGTACAGGAATGCTTTTATTGTCTGCTGCACATGTTGAGATGGGGTTGCTTTGTCTTCTCTTTCACATTATTTTGTGCAGACTTCTTCTTTATATTTGAAATGTAATAGCCACCATAGATTACAAAATTGACTATAAACAGTATATGCTAGACGCAGTTATGGTTTGGCGCTTCTCAGGGTCCCCAAATGAATTCCAGAGTGCTCTGTTAGGCACCAGGGCTTTCTACCATACTTAGGGTGCTGGGTGGTTAAGAGGGGAGTCCAATATAACTAAATGGTAAATGCAAGGTTTTGCTTAGATTACAGTGAGGAAAAATACTGATGCTCTAAAAAAATTTTTTGATGATTTTATTTCATGAGTTCAAGAATGCTCTAGAAAGCATTAGTTCCAAATCCTTCCCCTAAGACATACATTTTTCTGAGCACCACAGATTCTGCCACGTAGCCAGCAAAAAGTGCTCAAGGAGGTCTACAACTCCAGCGTGTTGCAGAGTCGCCTTCCCCATGGACCCAGGGTCTAATACCTTGAAATGAGTGTCACAGAGACAAGATCGCTAAGGTGCCATGAAGTGCTCTGTGGCTGTATGTGTTTTCACTCACTAAGCTTCAAGTGCAACTTGAAAATATCATATTGAGAGGATTATGTGCTTCATCCTGCCTTACATTTAAGCATGTGTCTAATTTTAAACACATAAATAGTTCCATTCACTTTACTGGGATTATTCTTGTGCATAATTTTATATATGTGCTCAAGTGATTTACTACATTGTGTTCTCAGAAGGCATCAGACGCAGCAGTAACAAAGAATGTGATGGCCCAGCTGGAGAGCAACTGTCCAGTGGAAACATCTCTCTTCTGTCTCAAAACCACTAGTCATATTCTTCTCTAGTTTAAAGAAAAATCCTAATTTCTCAAGATTTCTCACATCCTCTCATGTAAGGTCATTGTAGGGATTTTCCTTCAGAGGGAATTCTTCTCATGAGCAGTGCTCATGAGGTATCCTAGCTATGAGGATATATTGTGCTGTGGTCTCAGTTCAAGTCTCATCAAATGGTTTATAGATTGTATACTGTCCCTCACTGTGTATTTCAAGCAAACTCAGGTATTTTTAAAAACAAACAAAATGACATTTTTCCCATTGTTTTCAGGAGATTTCAGTAGAGTTCAGTGCTGAATAAATAATTGACAGTACAGAAAAATATATTTTTCTTTTTCTGAAACACAAGTCAGGCACAAGACTACAAAGTGGATAGCTGTGATTTAGAAAACTGTAACTCAGTATTAATGTTTAATGGATGTGACAAATTCCTTGTTGTGAAATGTTATAAATCACTCATTGAAAGAAAACAATAGAATATTTGAGGTGCATGTTGACAAGGGGTTTGTGTGGATCAGAGGTGACATGAAAGCAATGACCACCTGACGACAGTATTATACCTCTGTGACAAAGAGAAACTCAACTCTGATCATTTCCTATAACACAGAAAAAAGAGTGGCTTTTTTATGGTTCTTTTGATTCTGCTGTATCTTGGGTATATTCATATTTATCCTAGCAAGGAGAAATAAGATCTTCTACTCCTCTTCTATCATTCTTAATTATAAACTTTTTTCCATCCCAGTTTTTAGTCTATCAGACATGAATGCTCTACACTGCGTTTGACTATGGCATTAAGTGAACTAGCTGCTCCCAGAAGACTTGATTCTGAAATCCTTATTCCTGTTAGGATTGATTTTGATACTGACTTTACCCATCCTGAGTTGTTTCTTTCTTCTCAATAATTGTACTGAAATCAGTGGGACTATTCATTCTAGTAACTGCTCACCATGTAATGATGTTCAGAGCACAGCCCAGGAGGACTGATGGTCAGTATGTTAGTCTGCATGAATATAGGTAGCTGAATGTGATCCACTGAGTAGTTAGCTTAATAGTACTTTTGAGAGTAATTACTGCTTACTATAATGGAGGCAGAGCTGGATCCTAATGTGTTTTCTCTCTGTGTTGCTTCTCACGTTCTTTTTCATTCCTGAAGTTAGTGTATTTGGCAAAATGTTTCCCCAGAAAAAGCAAGGTATGTGATTATAACCAAATGAGAAACTTGGAACTACCACCAAAAAAAAAAACCACACCCCAAAAAACACAAAACACCACAAAACCCGCCAAAAAAAGGACCCAAAACAAGACACACCACCACCACAAAACACTCAAATCTCATTTGTTTATAACTTGTTACTGCTTTTGTTTGTTTCAGAAAAGCCTATTACATTTACTGTTAAATGAAACAATATGACCAGTGTGATTTTGTGGTCTAAACAATAAGAATAGCTGTTTCTTAGATTTTACTTTCTGCAGTTTCTCACTGTTTTTCATTAAACAGCAGAACCTGTAAACTTTAATTCATAAATTCACCTTTTAACCTCATCGATCATCATAATGAACCTTAATAGCTAGATATTCCCATCATACAAACTGTTGTGGTTCAGAGCATGGTCAATTCCTTTTTTGAAAGATTTTTGGAAACTTTATTGTGAATATTCCTTGGGATTTGTTTTATTTAAATAAAGAGATGCTTGTTTGAAAGAAAACTTACTTAAACCAAAAGGTCATGGGAAGCTTACTATTTGAGACATAAATAGCCCCAGTATTTTGTCATACCTGACTTTTGCTAACTTTTCTAGATGTGTAGTTTAGATAATTGCTAATAATTTCCTTCTTTCTCCTCCTAAAGGTGGATATTTCCCCCTTTATTCTAAGAGATTAATTTATATCAATAGTCATGTATCCAAATACAGAGCACTATCAATATTAGCAGTGCAGTCCTGCTCTGACTGTCACTACTCAACAGATATTTCTGTTGAGCCCTGTGAACCTGACTATCACCAATAATACATTAATACTAAAATTAACACACAAACACCAAAAGAGAAGTAACCAAAGGCCTTGCACAGTTCTTAAGTAGTTCATGTGTATTATGTTCTTGGCCCTCCCATGGTGTCTTTTGTCTTCCTACCATTTCAGCCAGCTGATGAACCCCATGGTGCGGGTACTTTAACGCAGTGGAAGGATTCTCACTGCATCTTCTGCATCCAGAGGTTTTCATATCAGATGAATTGGGAGAAAGGCAGAACGTGACACTGTGAGAGTATCTCTGGTCTAAAAATGCTTAGTGTGTGTTTACGCATATTAGGCCTTTATCGATGTACGCTTTTAGAAATATATACACATTTTTATTTTGTAATCAGTAAACACACAAATTTGAAGAAATATCAAAGCATTCATTCAGGTTCCAGTTCAAACACACTATGATCAGAGCAAATACCAACAAGTTAAATTCTATACGTTATGCAGGAGAACAGAGTAGTAGAGATCACGGTAATGGCCCCTCCTGACCTCAAACTCTTCTTATTTGAAGCTCATTGATAACAAGTGCTGTGACATATTCAGACAGTTGTATGAAGCTGTTGAGTTGAAAATATTTTTTTTCCCAAACATACTTGGCTGATTCGTTGGTAAAAGTTGCCTTCAGGCAAACACATGGAAAACGATACAGCTTATTAGAGCTTAAACTGAGAAAAACTCTTGATAGCTGATGTTCGCACATCACTAATAACCTGAAAAGCTATGGGTTTTAGACAGTGGTATTAAAAGCAAATTCCATGTGATACATTGCACAAATGCCAACCCTATTCATACAATGGTCCAAATGTTAAAAATGTATTAAATCAGCTTTCTGAATGCCCCTGTTCATTATTTTGCTGACTTGGAAACCTTGGAGTGTTTTGTATCCATTTCATTATCTCCAAAAAGCATGAATTGTGTGATGGAATTTACATAAAAATCCTGCTGGAGAGTGGAGACTTTCCTGCACAGTCAGCTGCCCCTCCTAATCCAATCTTCCCCAATGCAGTTGGCCTGGTGGTTGCCAAAGTCTAACAGTGGGGATCTCCTTTGTTAAGAAAAGTATGAATTTGAGCTTTAAAATGAGCAGAAGTCTTTTCTATTACTCAGGATGCCTCCTCTTGCTGAGTTTACATGAGATGTCTAGCAGGAGGTGTTATTAAATAGCCTCAAAAATTAGGCAAAAAACCAATTATCTAGAAAAGGGACACAAAAGGCTTAAAGAAATGAGCATTTGAATTTTCATTATTGAGTATCCATGGGACACCACACCACTATTTGAATTTTCTTATTAACCCTTTGCATAAAAAGGATTTAATACTTTTAATCAGTTTTGAATTACATTTTGAGGAAAGAACAAGTTGGGAATTTTAAAAAGTCTCCTTCATTTCTTTCAGTGTTATTTCAGTGCTCTCATGTTTGCTCTTATCGCAAAAGAGTTTTAACTTTGTATTAGATTTTTTGTGAAGGTTGATTACATGGGCATTTCAGTCTCACCTTCATTCTTTATTTAGCTGAAATTCCTAATCACTTCAGTGGGTGGTAGACAGGACTCAAGTGTTCCTTTAGATGAATTTCAGCTTCTAAAAAATCTTAGGGATTGAGTAATGTATTCTTGTTTATTTTTTCCACTTTACAGATAAAATCTAGAGAGCATTCATCATCACCTGGATAGAAGTGATTTAACGCAGTTCATAGGTTAGGCTGGCAGCCATTTTCTGCACTTCAGCAAAACATCAAAATCAGAACAGCAAGAAAGAATTTAATAGTGATTTCATGTGACCCTTGCAAAACGGGTACCGATAAAGATACACATACTGCCAGGGAATTCTACCTGGATCAGCTCTTGCTTTATTAACAAAAAGCGTCCAGCTGCCCCCGCCTCAGGAAAAATGCTTTTTTCAAATTAACATTAAGGAACCTATGCTCTTCTATTCTCCTAAAAAATAAAGTTTTATAACAGTTCAGTCTCCTTTTTTATTCTGAAGGATCCACTCCCAGAGCATGTATCTGATCATGAGACTCTCGTTGCTTTCCTAGTCTGTTTACTCTCCCAATTCTGCTTCTTTGTTTCCTTCTTCTTGTTGCAGTCTTCATATTATTTTTTTATATTGTCTTTTACATGTCTTTTCCTTAGCTTTTCCTTGTTATAATCCCTCTAACAGTGGAGTTCAGTTTAAGTATCTGTGAACAGTAAAAACAAGCTAAGCCTGGAAGTCGTACAGTCACTAACGACAATCTTCATTTGGTTTCCTTTGTTTTTACTGGGCTCTATTGATTTCTACTGGAGTACCAGTCTTCCCAGGAGCCAGTAGAAGAGCAGTCCTTTGGCTCTCTTCCAAAATGCATTTGCGAAATAATAGCATTAGAAAACTCCTGGACTTCCTAATAGAGAAGACAATAGCAGTGTCCAGGAACAGTGCAGCAGGGTCCTTTGAGTCTGCCCGTTTAGCCACGATGCCAAACTCTACACTCATTTAGAAAGAGACCCACAGAAACCTCTGACATCAGTGGATTTACAAGGGCAGAGTTTACTCGACACTAATAGCACTGATGAGAATGACAAGCTATTACAAGCTCTCTTTTACCGCTTTGAAAAAAGTTCAATTTCCAGGCAAATATGATATCACTTCACTTCAGACCTGCAGAGAAGATATAGCTTTGGATGGCAGTAAATCTGAAATTAATTCTTAAAAATAGAGTACAGAGATTTTTTTGAGGTAAATACAGGCTTGGTGTTTGTCTGCTCATTTTCTGGCATTGTAGTTAGTTTTTGGGAGAAGGAATGAATGAAGCGTATGGCCGTGCATGGCCAGGCTCCCTTGAACATTACTGATGAGTGCACAGTGCTAGTGAACTGAGACAGAACTGAAAGGACTGCCAATTTTTTTTTTTTCTGCAGTACTACAGAATCAACAAAATAATGTGGAAGCCAAATGCAAAAAAGCACAGTTAGAGAAGAATCAAATATTTTGGGGCATTCAAAAAAGCTCTACAGTAAATCAGACTCAGATCTGGAAAATCATCACTTGGGAAAAGCTCTGAAGATTTGTGGAAGGATTCATCATTGATCCTTGTACTGAAAAAATATAACAGGGGAACCTTTAACATTTGTGTCCACATCTTTAGCTAGTGGAAAGGATGCAGTTCCATTAAGTCAGTGCAACTGTCCTAATTTGCACCAGCTGAACTTCTGCTTCTTTGTTTGTGTAGCCTTGTCGGCAACCCTTGCAAAGGGAAAGCAAACATTCATTGTTCTTTCCTGGGTCATAGAAAAGCCATTGCAGAAGGATCCCAAAGTTTCTGTATCGCTTTTTTCATTTTTGCAACTAGCATTATTCACATACGAACGATCTGAATTTACAGTGCAGAACTTAATGCTTGTGCTTCTGAATGTACCTGACACTTGCTGATGGATGAGGAATTTCCACTAGTAGAATTCACGTATTGCCATTGTTTCATGCAACATAATTCATGCTACATTAATTCAAAATATGTAAACTGAAAAAACAGCACAATCTGAATCACAGTTCATTTCCGATGAAATTAAAATCACCTTTTCCCCAGAGATTTGCTTCTTAACCATTTATTTCTTTTAACAGCCGTTTTAGACCCTTTATTACTTTATCCTTGCGTTGTCACAAAACTGGTTCTCAGTGAGCTGCTTTTTCACTCTAAGTTGAGGCAACACAGTATCTGAATCCATGCAGCACTGTCTGCAAACAAGCTATTAGTGACTGAGGCATGATCATAGAGAGACAGCCTTCATTTGTATTCACATATATACACACTTACTGCACATTAAGAGTTATATTGCTAGCTACAATTTTATTATTTCCCATACAAATACTTGCTTGTATTCTCATAGGATGTTATGTGTTCATTAGAACAAGAGTAGCTCTCCAGATTAAGTTGAAATGCATATCATGAAGGGGCTTGGAAGTTACTGAAAAAGATATTCAGAAGCTGTTTTCCAGGAACCAGTTAAGGAGAAGCTCCTTCTCAAGTGTTGGTAGGTACTTCCAGTCATTCAGCTTCTTTCAAAATTAATTGGGAGGTCAATATTTAGTCAGCCCTTAATTAGTCAATGCTAATTATGATGTAAGAAATACCACAACAAAGCTGGAGTCCTGGGATCCATCTTCTGCTGAGACATTAGAATAACTTTCAGGACTTTAGTTGAGGGTTTGGTGCTGAATGTTTCTTGCAACTATCTCAGAAGGGCTTGTAAATCTCATTAAAATGTGGTAACCAGAATGATATGTGGTTTGGAGCTATTTCCTTGTCCCTGATGGAAATCACCCGTTCCCAGGATATTGCTATCTCAATTTTGCCAGGGACAATATATCCCTAAGGCTCACAAAACACTTGGGAGTAAGGAAAATGTTTGGCCTTTAAAACAGACAAGCTTGTGTCAAGAGTCAGTTATTTTAAAAGGAAAAAAAAAGTCCCTGGAGTGAGAATCTTCACGAGTTTAAAAACTTTCCCCTTTTCAAGTGGTGCACACTGAGCAATGGGCTCTCCTTGGCTGTACATTCAGCACTTTATCCATGAACAAAGTATAAATATTTCCAGAAAACCCATTTCTATATTTATTTTCAGAGTGATGTCACTTCCTCTCTTTGTACAGCTAGTAAGAGAGCATTTTTTTATTACTGGAGCACTTCAATCCAAAGTGAACTCTATTTCCAGAGAATACAGGGACACACAACCAGTGTGCTAGCTATGCAATTGCAGCGGTTTTGACTGTAAATGAAACCATGTTACTTTCCAGTTCCTCACCCAAATTCTCTGTATTTTTTTGGTTTAGTACAGGCTAAAGAGCACATTTTTTTGCTCAGAGTTTCACGTGAAAATATTGACAACCAATCACCAGGCAGACTCCAGTAGCAATTACTGTAAACTGTGCTGCTCCGTCCAATAACATTAATATTTTTAACAACCGTCTTTCCAAAAGTAACTGCACCTTGTGAAGATCAAAAATGAACAGAACTATATAGTTCTCTGCTGTCTTCAAAGTATTTTCTGAAACCATTATTTAAAAGTATTCTTCAGTACACAAGTACTGTGTAATTGATGCAGGAAGTTTATCTGAACCTTTGATCACACTTTTATCAGCATCAAAATACGTTTTATCGCATTTTACGGAAATGTGTTACATTTTCATACCTTTTTGTTTACTATCCACCACCTTCCCCCTGAGAAGAGGCACTTATGAGGCAGGGTGCTTAGCAGCACCCTCCCCATGTTTCAGCTTCAGGATGCAGTTCCCTCAAGGAACAGAATGCTGCTTAGTTTATAAATATCTTCTCAGCCTCTTTCTATTTGAAAGGCCAGTGCTGCTGGGGCTCAACCACTGGTGAATAGGCAACCTTTCCTCTCTGGCTACGGTAAACAATCATCAGGTTTTACCTTCTCCTGCACGAGTCTGAGCACATCAGCTATGTGATAGACCTGTGCTCAGGAAAGAAGGGATCTGTCACTGCCTTTCTATCTGCAGAGTACAATTAGCTGCATTTCCTGAGCCCTGCCTGCCTCATTAACAATGTTCTTTAGAAACATTTTACAAAAAAAGAGATTTGTTTCCTCTTCATTTATTTACACTTATTGCTTAACTCGCATGGTACGGCCATGGTTTTCAGAGCAGGGCTTCTTATCTAGCCCAGTAAACGGGATGACGCCTTAAGGAAGCCAAGCAGTTCCTCAAAGTCACACTTTCCTCTAGCAGCTCAATCAGGATTGAAGTGAGGGTGCTTTTACTCCTTCTTTCTCCCCATTTAATCACGTGGCCTCCCTCACTGCTGACAATATGCATCTGAATTCCATTGGCTGGGAAAACTGCTACAGAAAAGAAAGAAAACAGTATATCACACCTCCATAGCCTTGAGACCTGAGGCAGGTCAAGGCAGCTGGTTACAGGTGACACATCTTTTCACCAGGAGACTCAATTTAATGTGAGATCCCTGTCAAAAATACTAACTCAGTGCCCTAAAACTCTGTTTTGAGACCCTAAAGAAGGATTTCAGTAGCTAGATCCTCCACCTTTAACATTTTAGTGTTTGGAAATTGATTGCCTGGAGATTTAGATGAGACATCAGGCATCTTGACTCCAGTACAGGTTTTTAGAACTTGAGTTGATATAGGAATTTTGTGTTGTGTTTTACTTATTTTGTGTATTCTTAAATTATACCCTTTGAGGTACTCTCATCATGAATGTCATTTACTCTCGAATTCTTATGAACATTATTTTGAAGCACTTCAGATATTTTCATTTTAATGACACATAATGATGATTACAATTATTTAAAAAGACATCCACATGCAAACCTAGCAACTTCTTAAGAATCCTGGAGTTCCTTAGAAAAACAATAAGACAATAAATTAAAATAACATCTAGGCTAATTGTGAGCCAATTAAAAACCAGCATTTTGGTTTGCTATTTAAAAGTAAATGTTTTCATAGTCTGACTTGTAAAGGAAAATAATTCCATTGATACAGCAATTTTGGAGCACAGAGAGCAGAAACACCCAGTGTTTGGTAAACCTTTGGAAAAACTAGCAAAAGCAGTGCTGTAAGAAAAAAGAAGTAAGCGCTTCCATAATATAGAGAGTGCTAAGATCATGTACTAATAGAACCCTGAATGTTAATTACAGAATCTTGAAGTCTATTCAGTACTATATAAAGAATCAATTCAATGACCTGAGACCAAATGAAATATGAAAAGGTTTCTTAGTCCGCCTTTGTACCCTGATGGAGGGACTTTCAGTCACCAGAAACCAGTACATTCTTTTACTTATTAGAAAGTTATTCAAAAAGAAAACTCCACTGTGAACCATCTATAGAACAAACTAATCTGGTGTCTTCCCAGGAGAGGTGACCATCTCATGTCTGAAATTCACATGATAAAATAATTTTTTTGCTGATGTATAGATACATGCTGATGCTAAATGACTATTAAAAGACAGAAAAGATCAAGACATTCGCTAGAGCTCTTCTTGCTGATAGAACATGTATTATGTCAGTTTGGGGGAAAGAAAGGTGTTGTAGGGGGAACAGGGCAAAACATAACACCACAGCCTGCATGTTAGAGATAATAACTGAAATACACAATATAATAAGAAACAACACAGAGGAATACACCAAACTTATTAAAATTCCACAAAACTTCAGAAAATCACTAAAGCATTGAAATTATCAGTGAATTTGCCCTAACCTGATGTTCACACTGAATGATCTCAGTCTTGCCAGTGATTTCGTGACTTTAAGTTGATATGTTTTTAACAGCATTTTGAGTGAACTTCTGTTCTAAGAGCCCAGCTAAGCATCTTAATTTAACTTTATCTGCAGAGTTTCTACATTGTCTTGTTCTATGGAATAGTCCAAATGAAGTTTAGATAAGCATGAGGTTGTATGATTAAGGGATTTGTGCCATTCATCTCCCATATTCATTCAGTTGAGTTTCATGTTGAGCTCCCATATTCAACCAGTTTGACTACAAACTTGAGAAGACCTTCAGTATGTCTCTTTGATATTCATTTTAGAGTACACTCTAGGTCTCCTCTTATCTCCTGTCTCACGCAGTATCCTCAGCAATTTACCTGAAGAAAGTAAAACCAGGAAGGAGACAGTGTTGGCAAGAGGATAGAACAGCAGAGTGGTGCACTTTCAAGTTTTGTACCTGATTTGATGGCCGAGCACATTTTACCATTCTGTGGCACCCTTTCTATGTAGTTTTAGTTAAATTATTTCTTCAGTTAATTATGCTTTGTGATCTACATGTGGAATACACTACACAAGACAGATATTATTTATTATTAAGGATATGTCTTCTCAGAAATTAAATATTTTCATTAGCAATGTGAGTTTATATTGTACAAAAATGTCTTCTAATCCCTTTTTTGATGTTCTTGCATTGAACTCCAAGTGGCTGTTTTCAATTTTCCTTAAACTGATTAAAAACAAGTTAAGAAGCTAAACCAAAATTGAACATTCTTTAACCTGGGTCATACCTTTTTGATGAAAGCAGTTCACTTTTTTTTATATAATCTGTTGAGGCTGTTGATGAACATGAAGCAGAAAGAAACAAGGCAGAGTACAGGACAGTAAAGAAGTTAATGATGGGAAAGTCTGAGAGACTGATTTATGGCAGACCATTGTAAGTATGCAAAGAGAAGTTCGTGGACACAGTAAGACATCAAGAAGTTTTCTATTTAGAAATATAATTTTCTTTTTTTGTGTATGTATAGCTGATAAGGGGACATGTAATCCTCAGGTCTAAGCTGTTGAAAGCTTGAAGTAAGCAAAGCACTACCAGTAGAAATGATGTCCAAAAAAGGATGGAAGTAAGAGAGATGATGCAAGAAAAGGTGAAACTCAAAGAAATTCTATGCATGTATGTTTATGTTTGGAAAGCCAGATAGGAAACAACAAAACAGAAACAAAAAGAGTATGATTAGGAAAAGCTGTTCTTAATTGCTAAAATGGAGAAAATTTTGAAGGGTTAAGTATTTTTGTTGGTATTTTCTGATATAAGCTGAGCAAACTAGTTCAAAAGGAGCAAATTTTTTTAGAAGCAAGAACTTCTCACAATCTTTATTTCAATGTGGGTTTTTGTTTTGTTTCATTTTTCCTAGTGTTTATTTACCCTTTAGCTTCTGTAGATTGAGAACAAATGCTTTCTATTTCTCTGCCTTGAAAGTGAGCATAGCTGCATTTTAATAAGAGGGGTTTACGATACATATAGGGTTAATGAATGTTATTTGGTATAGAATCGTGAAAGGATATGACTGATGGAAAGTCATTCTGTAATTAGATAAGACTCAAACTTATTATTGGATGGAAACATACTACTAGCATTTTCTAAACACCTATTGCATAGCAAACTACTGGGAATCTATCATCAGCACAATGTTTATCAAGAGCTCCCTGGAACACCTCAGCTGATTACTGGTATTCAGGGTGAGGTTTACAGCCCCATTTCTGGTCTGCGGGCCTTGCTGTGTACCTGGTGGATGCAGCAAATGGACACTGCTTAAGTTGTAAAGATTTGTAAAGGTTCTTTACTTGCTTGAGATTTTCCCATGGAGTTAGCAAATAACTGGCAGAGCCTTTTATGTATTAGACAAACCACATCTCAAACCACTTTTCATACACAAATTTTTCAGCTTTTCATCATGCCTATATGCACACTGTTGCTGCAATATTTCTTTGTCCACATTGATACTTTTGTGATCAGGAGGGGCTGTTCGATTCAGGTTTCAGAAAGAGGGTGAGATTTTCATTTTTAAATGCTTGTGGATTCTTCATGATGAAAGTTCTGTGTTATAAGAAGTTATTGTATAGCGAGAGCATTGTATGTAAACATAAATCACTGAATTATATTGACATTAGGTATAATCTGACTGCCCACGTTTGAAGCAAAAAAGTAACGATATATCTGTGTTGTCATTGGGACAGATGTAACTGTGGACACATAGCCATAAACATAATTTTCCTATATCAAGGAAAAGCCTGGGAAAATTTATATAGCTTTTATCCAGTAAGATTTCAATACACCGTGCTGAAGTTAACACAAGATAACTGTGAGCTGTAGGAGTCTCTATCCAGCAGGGACTCAACCGTGTCACACCACCACCACGTGAGAGAGCAGCCAGCCGTGCCTGTGTAAGGCAGCCAGAAGCAAGGGGGTGCTGGTACTGGTGGGGCTGGTGGTGCTGGTGCTGGTGGTGCTGGTGCTGGGCCTCTGCACCACAATTCAGATATGAATGATATGGGCACTACTCAGGTCCAGCTGCAGCCTCTGTGGCTATTTGCCGCATCTGTGAAAGAAATAATCTGTGAGAAGTGGAGAAATAGCAAATGCATATTATTAACAGATTGAAAAACTACAAGTAAGAAATTTAGGTTAACTTTACTGGTTTTAATTCAAAATATTCTTTAAAAAGATTGAAATGTCTACTTTAGTTAGCATTAATATGTATATTTACAATATTCCTTATGCTGCACCTGTAACATAAAAAAGAAAAAAAAAAATAGCAACCAAGACGAACAGTACAAGCTGCATAGTACTTTGGGGTCATTCATGCTTCAATTCTGTTACTTCTTGGTGATTCTGTGTAAGTTTGTTTTGAGTTATTATTTGATTAAGACAGGACTTACGATGATCTGGGTGCCTTCTCAGCACTGAGGAGCTTACATACCTTGTAATTGCCTCTAATGTATTCCAATTTTTGTGTGCGTTTGTAACTATGACATCTGGTTCTTTGCCAGACTTTCTGGGTGGCATTGCTATACACTTCATTCTCAAAGTGCTGAGTGACACGGTCATGAAAAATACCTCCTCTTTGCCCATTAAAAAACCCAGTCGTATCAGAGATGTTAAAATTTATGCTAAGTCTATTCAGTGAAACATAAATAGTCATCACTTGGAGAACTTGCTATGCAAGGCATGATCTTGCAATATGCTAGGCTCTTCCTAGATATTCTCAGCACCCTCAACTTTTAGTGAGTTGCTTGATGCTCAGCACCTTGTAGGATCTGGCCTCAGAGAAAGAGCATGAAAGGATGCAAAGTAAACTGGCAAACATTCAGCTGTTCATTGTAGAACTTTTCTTCTCTCTCAAAAGTAACTGTTCAAACAAAGGATTAATTTAGAATAAAAATCATTAAAATTGAAAGAAAAGGAGGAAAGAGAATGTGTGAAAAAGAATGTTAATAACAGTGTTTGAAGAGGGAAATAAATTGGAGAGATTAAAAACCTGATTTTTCTTTTAAATAACATTAGGAAGGTTGTAGATGTTGTTTAATATTGTCCTTGAATATTTTGCAAGTGGCACAACCACTTCATGAGATGCCAATCGCTGAAATACAGAGTTGTGATTTAAAGTGACAATGTCACCTTAGTTTTAGTCCGAGTGATGGATTTTGTTTTGAAATGGCTTATACTAAACCTAACGTGGAGAGATGTGTTTGCATTTGTTTTAATTTCAATTAAAATTACTCTGGTTAAAAACACCACTCCCATAACTTTCTATTAATTTTTTTAATCTTCTAATGTGAACTCAAATGGGCCCTGCAAGATACCCAGTACTCAGGAACAGAGCTGATGCATCCAGAGAGCCAAGACAGACACCAAAAATTCCAAAGCGTATATATTAGCTTCGGACATTTCTTCCCTTTTTAACTGAATGGCTGTAAACACACAGACAAAGAGTTTTTAAAAAAGAGAGGAAGCATATTCTTAATAGCTTGCACCTGGTTTATGTGAAGAGCTAATATGGAATCCTGCAATACCAACTGATATCACTTTCTTTTCATTTTTTATTATGATAAAGTATAAAAATACCAAAGTGGTGGAATAGGAGGCCTTAAGTCTTTATTTCATTGGGTTTTAAGTAGCAGACTGCATAGTAATTCAACCTAATTTATGTACCATGTTTATTGTTAAATTCTCCAGATTCATTAAAGCCCTGGAACTGCGTTCGTATAACAGAATATGACCTCTTTTCCTGGCTGCCTAATCCATTTTCAAGCTGCATACACCTCTTCGAATATGTGTTAAAGTAGTAGCCTTATTTTGACAGGGAGATTTCATAAAGCTTTGAAGTGTATCATTAAAAGGGACACTGTCAATTTGAATTTTTTCAAGATGACCAATTTAAAAAAAATCTTTTGAATGTTGGAGGGTTTTTTCTAATTCCTAGAAAATGTCTACTTTTTTTTTTTTCCTCTTTTCTCTGTGAGTGTTTGGAAGCACCATTTAGAAGACCAGAGACTATTACCATGATAGCCATCATTATTAGTCACAAACACTTTCATATTCCCCCCCTCACATAGTTTTCTCTGACAGGAGCTCAGTCCAGTGCATATAGCCTGAGTCCTGTGCATTATTTTAGTATTATTTTAAAACTTTGAAACAGGACTTCACTACAACATTGCTCTGCCCTGTGCACTGCAGTCATTTCCAGTCTTTGCTGCCTGTTTGGAGAGGTTTTTCAGGGCTCCCTCCAGCAGCCCCCTGCCTGCAGAGACCGCACTGCCAACCAGCCTCTCAGTCATGGGGCTTTGACAGACAAGCTCTGCCAGATGTAGCTGCCATGATTTCAGAAATTCATGCTCACAGCTGTCCATCTTACAATTCTGCTGGAAATTACTGTCAACCTACAGGGACAAGAGAGAGAAACGTGTGCCTGTACTTGAGCCACCTACATTCACATCGCCTGTTAATTTAAACTGCCAGTGAAAGAGCCTTTGCCTCAATCTTCTGGACTGTCGATGGGATTATGATCTTCCAGCGGAGGGGCAGGGCATAAAGCTGGGAAGTGGTAACATCCAACATTCTGGCAGCTTTGTACTTCAGTGTATGTGAGCCAGAGCACAAACTAACTGCACTAAGTAAACAGGAAAAAATAGAGAAAAAAAAGGTCTTTAATCTTTCTCAGCTACCCTGCACGGCATGCTTTTAGATGAGAAACTGGCATTCAAGTTTCCAGTGTCCTTTTAATGACTTGGTGAAATATATTTTATTTTCCCAGTGAAGCTGTTAAACTGCGAATATTTTATCCAAGCGATTAAAGTTACTTTTTTACTCTTACAAATTGGGCACAGAATATTTATATACAAGAGAGAGAATGAACACTAGATGTGATAATATCTGACAGTTTATGGGAATGTGTTTCAAATTACAAGCAAAGCATGTGTGCGCACACATGAATACAGCTGTGGTTTCTCTTCAGCATTAGGTAATGTTCTTTCATAAAAGAAAGGAGTGAAGGCTCCTGCTATTCCGTTCAAAGGACGGACGTTTATATATTTTATATAGCACTCTTTATACTGCTGTGTTATGGTATGTAATATATTGGAAGTTCTCAGTCTGTGATAGACCCCCAAAGGGTAGACATGTAGGTCTAAGAGATGAAAAAAAATCAAAGACATGATCTCTTGACAGAATTCTATAACCTTCTCACACTGCCTCTGAACTTCATTGCATCCTCGAGGTGACAGAAAGCTGGCAAGCTAAGTAGAAGCAGCTGCTCATGATGGCATGCCTAAGATATATGAATCTATTCAGTGTGATCAATGGCTGAACGCTCAGCCGCCCGAGTCATTGATCACCACCGTGACCCCAGTTCCTGCTAAGTCCATCAGGCTGCTGTGGAGGCTTTAAGGAGGGAGTGGAAAACAGAAAGCAGGACATAAACAGCAAAGGGAGGAGAAAGACGGAGGCACGAGCCCTCCTCATAAAAGCCATTCAGGAAATTGCAAAGCTCATTACTATGTGTGCGGTACTTGATCACACTGAAGTTTTGCTTTAAGGTGCATACCTGAATAAATGCTGAGAAATTCTGTTCTATACATAGTCTGGGACTGCCACGGGAGCCTGCCTTCCGTGGAATTTCAATCAGGGCTAGGGGTCTAGGTTCTCCATGCTCCTTTGGCTGTCTCAGCTATAATATGCACGTGCACAGGAACCTTATTTTTTATATCCTTTCCACAAATGTTCTTTAAAATATGACATGTAAAAAACAAAATAGCAACCCACAGTATATGCCAAATTTTGCCAAAGAAAGCAACAAGGATACAGTGCAAGTGGAGTGTTTATTATGTGAACATGTAAAAAGGGTACAAGTTAGTTTTATTAAACGTGTTCTGCTCATACGCAAAAATAATTTAACAATTTAATTGTTTCAGAAAAGTAACTATTTTAGTGCAGTTGCACCATGAAAAATGACTTTGTTAGAATGGTAGAACAGGTTTCCACATGCTTTTAAGTCTCAGAGGATTCACTTAATTTTCTCAGTTCACTAATAAAAACATCTTCTACAGCGTCTAACTACAAAACTTGGAAAACTCAAATGGGCTGCAAAAGGCCAAGCTGAGCTCCTTCTATCTCATGCATCCTGTTATTATTAAAGATGCTCCCAGTTAAACCTTAGCAGTTTTTCTGCTACCCTTCATTGGGATAGTTCAGTTTTAGTATAGCACAGAATTTAAATGCACTGAGACTGCATAAATCTCATTGTTGATACAGTAAGTAATGCCAAAAGAGAATTCCATTCACTCAATCAGAAGTGGGATTAGAAACACTTTTTCCACTAAAGTAATCATACATGAATGTGAATATGCACAAGGGGTCTGATCCAGAAGTAAAAGTTTCTCCCAATAACTTGAGATCTGGACTTAGTCCAAAGAGCAGATCTGTTGAACAAAACCAGTACATTTTACATCGGCACTTTTAAGCATGGAAGTGCCCAAGAAAGGCAAATGTCTTCGAGTCTATTGTTTAACTTAAGGCTTTATTTGTTTCACAGAGCTCTATTCTGAAGGAAAAATAGTCTCACACAAACAAATTGTTTAGTTTCATATGACAAAAAATTATATGAATCTCAGCTACTTGCATTTAGTATTCATGATGCACCAATTAGATTATAAGACTTGAGCTTAGAGCCAAAGTGCTCAGAGCAGAAGAGAAGATTAATTTCCGTTTTCACCAGGAGAAAGCCACATCCCTATTTGTTGTATTATTCTGATGCATGCATTAATATTTCTTTTGTTTTCATTTTCATATATTTCCTTTCATTATATAGCAGTTGGGCTATCAATACAGCTGTTGGTAAGATATAGATTCCAAGTACATAGAATCAGAGGAAGAGATGCTTTCTTTTGTCCTGGTGCAAATTTGGAGTACTTCCAGAGGTACCGTTGGGATTACAGTACTGTAAAAATGAGACAGAATTACATTTTTAATCTTCCTTCCTACCATGTCTTCATATCCTTGTCTCCAGGTCCAAATGTTGTTTGATTTTTGAGCACTTCTAAGTCAACAAAGATGCATTGTCATGGTGATAACTGTTGGATAACACTGTCATGAAAATAACTGGATTAACTGGTTAAAGTACAGTTCCTTATTTCATTATGTGACTGGGATATCAAGCCGTCTCATTTTTCTTTCTCAGCACAAAACATGTAATAATTTACACAACAAATGATCTCACTGTGACATACATTGGTTTGAGGTTTGAATGAAGTAGTAAACCTGAGAATTTTACCCACAAAAATAAGCAATCTATTAGGTTTGTTAACCTCCACCTCTAATGAGTGCATCCATTTGTACGTGCATAAAATGTGATTTGCAAATCCAAATTTAGTGTATATTTAACACATACTACTACTACTGGTTTTTATGATTGTGTCTTTGATCTCTATATGCAGACCTTTGGCCATGTCAGTTCTGCACATCTCAGGTATTCTTTCTGGGATTTCATTGAATAGCCAGTATAAAAAAAGGCCTCTTTTGCATTTAGTTTTAGAAATGCTGTATTAGGACAGACTTTTTTTAGAAAAGTTCTCAAAATTGGTCTTACAAACTCCACCAATTCCAGTCATTAGATGTGCTTGTCAGCAAAACTACCTACCATCACATTTCTGACCTGTCTTACTGTTTCTGGGCTCTTCTGCTATGTATTCCCACCATCCTTCTCCATTCAGTCCTGTAGCTTAATGAGTTTGACGTAAATTCCCTCCATTTTTACCTTAAAGGCAGACCAAAAAAAAAATGTGCATGTCATTTTGCATGGAAATCACAACACCTATATTATTGTTTTTGAACCTGCATTTCCTGCAGCAGAATTGGGAGCACAGTCAGTTGGCCCAGAGGAACTCCCAGACACACACAGCTGGATAAATTCCTGCTGTTCCCTTTTGTCTTGCCTGTAGGCATTTTTAACAGTTTTCAGTTCAAGTACACTTTTACCTTTTGTTTAATTTTAATTTGTCTAACAACATACTAATACCTTTAGGGAGTATTAGTGCTACAGTAAAAGCATACATAAATTCTGTATATACATATATATGTATGTGTGTGTGTGTGTAACATACATAAAAACTGAGCAGTGCCTCCTCTGTAGCAGTTCCACTCTCCAGCTTCGTTAAGCTGTGAAAAAATAATAACATGTTCACTTGCGTAAACAAGGAAAATGGACTCTGTATTGATTAGGCTTTATAGAAAGGTTCTTTAAACTGGAGTAGAGTTGAAACTAAGTGACTAGAGAACTGAGCAGAAATTGCTTCAAGCAATATACCAAGCAGTGAGTCTTTACCCTGGGGAGAGGGAGAAGCAGAATATGTTGAGCACCTTGAAGTGGGAATAAAAAAAAACGAAACTCTGGAGAGTTTTACTCAGCTTTTGAATTTTCCTGTCATGCTACCATGTCTCTCTGTCATACAAATTTCTGCCTTCTTTGGCAACCATGTGAAAAAGGGAGCTGCAGCAGCTCCTGGTGCAAGACACTATGTCCACTGCTTGAGGCAAAACATTCAGGCTGCGAAGAGCCAGCGTCAGGGAAAACGGGCCGTTCTCCCACGGAAATGTCAGTTTTGGTGGATCAGGAAGAGGCCCCGTGATGGACACCCAGAATGCAGCGGCTCTTGGAGAAGGTGCCTGCAGAGAGCACGGTGGTGCTGGGCACTGGGAGGCCCAGGAGCTCTGTGGGTGCTGGAGGGACGGGGGACCCTGCTGGACCGCTGAAGTGAGGTTTTGGACGTTATAAAAAATGTAGTTAATTGTATTCAAAATGAGGGAAGGGGTAAGGTTAGGTTAAAACAGAGACTAAGGAGAAACCTACTTGAAGAAGGAATGAAAGGGGGGAGGAGACAAACTGTTACCGAAAATGAAAGGCCAACCATGGCAAAGATTTGTAAACTGCTGATAAGAAACCTAGTAAGAACTGTGTGTCCCCTATAGAACTGTGTGGCATGCCTTAGTTTAGAGATTGCACTGTATTATACTCTATTGTGCCCTGTGGAAAGCACAACCTCACCAAAAAACTCTTTTGAAAATGTTTAACTTTCACTTATTGCAAATAAACACAAACAGGTAAAGTGCTTGATAAAGTTTAAAATACTATATCTATAACAAGTCTGGAGTTTTTTGTATAGGTAACTTATTCCTAATATTTGTTGGGTAGGTCTTTCATACAATCCTAGACAACAATGAAAAGGATAGGAAAATATGTTCCAGAACTGAATATCTATGCTGGAACTGTACAGGAATAATTCCAAATATATCAGCCTTTAACTCCGTTATATTTCATAAATTCATAAAATTGACAAATTAAACAGGAATGTACAGAGGAACATACAATAACTCTGTCCATTCCCATATTTTCTGACCATTTCTGTTCCATGCATCTTTCTTCATGTGGTCTTCGAGCACGTAAAGAATAAAGTCAAATTTCCTCTCTTCTGTGCTGCAGTAAAATGCCATAAGCTCCAAAAAGCATCCTCTAACGACACAGTACCGTTCTGTGAGGCTTTTTGCAAAATCTCCTGTTTATAAACTAGTCAAACAAGGAATATATTGTTTGGCATAGATTTCTAGGTGTATATGGCACAGATAATTTCAGCACTATAAAATTATTATTATAAAGACTATGCACCAGATTCTCAGCTGATGGAAATCAGCATAGCTCTTCCCATGTTACATGAATCAACTTTTACATGAATTCTTTAAATGGAACAAGTTATACTACAAACATTCTGTAATCTTTAGCTATGCATGGATATTGGATTTTTTAGGTATAACATTTTGGGAGTATTTTAATTTTAGTACGGAATTGCAAACTCTGAACTTTAAATGATCTTTGCATCTTCTATGGCACAAATGTTGCTTGGACACATTATTAAAACTTATAGTGTATAGTCATATTAATATCTGAATCTTATATTATATATACAAAGCTGCAGGGAAATACCCATTTTAAATTACTGGGACCAGCCATGCAAACATAAATAGTTTTCATTTATAAGACTAGACCCATTGATTTCAAACAGTATGTGTGTACATCTTCAGAAGTACTGATGTGAAAAAGCACTGTAGACTCTGTAACTTGTAGCTTCTCCTTCAGAACCCTAAAAATACAGCAATTTCACTGAAGGTTTAGGAAAGAGTGCTGTCATATGACATGGTCCCACAGATGTTAGGCTTGAGCACCTCAGCTGGAAAAGTCTCCCCAGATCCTCAACAGACAGCCCATGTAACATGGACTTTTATGTTATATATACCTTTGTCATGCATGAAAAGAATACTGGGCACATTTTTTTCCTGCATTTTCCAAAGAAGTCACTGCTTCTATAGCTTTTTAGTATCTTGAGTTATGAAGTCTCTCGAAAAGCTGCTGTGGCACACACGGAGATAAACTGTGGAGGGTGAGTTTATGTTGCACGGTCAGGAGGGCTGATCAGGCTCTGTTATCATTGACAAGATGTAGAGTGGCTCTGACTCTGACTCCATTATACCTCTCTGGGACAATCGTGGCCCAAGTCAACTCTGTACTTACCCAGGGTTTCCAAAAATCTTTAAGACACCACTAACCCAAGACCTTATTTGAAAAATGAGCTGTGATAGTTTATTACATGTGAGCAGATGAACAGCTATGAAAAATGCATGTAGAAGCAAAAAGCAGTGTAGAATATTTTCTTTAATGCGAAAAAAAGCAAAATCAACTAATTGACTATTTAAAGACGACCTTCAGAATATGCAGAATTATGTTTTAATGCCTTATGTCTATCATTCCTTCCTATATGTCTGACTGTAATTCAATCTAATTCAGTCTACCTAATGCATTTCTAATGCGTTTTTCACCATAGAAGCTAGGCACCATTAGGAACTTATCTCTGTTCCCACTTTACCGTGGTGGTGACATGTTTTCAAACCAGACATTTTCTATGTCCGAAAGATCAAGACTTCCCATAATCTGAATTTAGTAACCCCAATGTACTTTTAGCTTCCTGACTCTTCTTACTGTCTGCATTTCAATATGGAGTCCCCAGTATCTGCTCATCACTCCTAATTACTTTTATTTTAGCCTATGTTCCTGATTTCTGGGCCAAGAAGTTTAAAGAACTATGAGGTACTCTGACGAAGCATTTAATCATGGCTGAGTAATCAAACAAAAAGCTTTTCAGGGCAGGGTGGAATATGGGAGGAACCATATTGTCTGCCCGATTATTGTGTTTCCTGTTCTCAGCCTTGACAGTTCCTGCAGGGACCAGAGGACCTGCCCATAGCTTGATGGAAAAAGTTCCTGAGTAAGTAGAAGCCATATAAAAAGGGAGTGGTGGCAGAAAACAATGTAAAATCAGTGAAGTAGGAAAGTCTTAAAGCATACACACTTTTCATCTCTTAAAGCTTTTGTCATCAGGGTACAAAACTCTCTAGAAATATTTGTGGCTATGGGTGAGGAGCAAGGGAAACTTGGCCATTAATTCCTAAGAGGTGTTATCAGATGGATCAGGGTTTGGCTGTAAATTTGACTACATTGCTGCGGTGCACGGAGAAATGAGTGAGGAAATATCTGATTAAAGTGTACATTGCTGCTGAGGCAACTGAATGTTGCCATAGCAATTGAGATGAAATGTGCAAAGAAGTGAGATAATTAAATCTAACCCCTTTAGTAGTTTTGATAGTCAATGCACTGCCAATAGGAAAAGTTATCTACAGTGTTAAAGATAAAACATATTCCTCATGGAAGTATTCCTTGCTGGTATTTTGTTGCTCTCTTTCTAAATGCATTGCTTCAGGTAGCTAATTTGAATGTTCTCTTAAATAATCAAATACAGTTTTGACCTTGGTCTGTCACAGCCTAGAACTTTTGCTGACTTATTGTATCACGGGAACTGTCTACACAAAATATCCAGAAAGTTTTTCTTTGTTGCTGTCATCTCAAAGCTTACAGTTCAATAATATCTAGAACGTGCTGCCCTCTTCAGGAGCTAGTGATTAAAAATAGGTGATTTTGTTTATTGATTCAGGAACTGTAGTGAGCAATCACGAACTACAGAGCCAAATAAGGGGGGGAGGGTTTGACATTTGTAATACCAATGCCAGATATACTGAAAGTAGTTGCAATGTTAATAACCAAATCTGATTTTTAAAAAGGAAATAAAAAACTCGTTAGCATTTCTTAAACTAAATTTGAGAACTGGATGGTCATACTCATGTCCACGCAGATTATTTATTTCAGTCAGTGAAAGCAAAAGCTAGGAGAAGCCTTGACTCACTTCCTCTGAAGTAATAATTCCGTATTCTATATACCAGCAAATAACCTGTTATCAAAATTGTTTTTGTCCAAAAATAACTCATACATTAGCTGTCATACTAAACTTATTTTTCTTTCAGCTGCTCTTCTCATCTGAATCCATGTAAGGATTTAAGCCATGATTTAGCAGAACATTAAAACATACACTTAACTTAAAGAACAAACATTGCTGCAAAGACTTCAGGGGGATAGAGGCAAAATCTACCCTTTTGTGAACATAATTCCTTTTGAAGTAAATGAGAACTTCTGGTCATTTATGAAATGGTGACATTTTATTGGTTTACAAATAGCTTTGGAAAAACATATTATGGCTTTGTGGCAGGACTCAAAAACTGTGTGGAGGAAAGGCAGCTACTACTTTGCTGAAATGAATGTTGTTTTTTAATGTAACAGTCCTGAACAGGCAGTGGATTAATGACTACCTGAACCAAACCGCATGGTTTGCAAACTGTGAGGACTGAGGAGCAAAGATCTCTGGGAAGGACACGAGATTCAGTACATTGTGGGAACCTGGCTCACCTGGGATGGATTTCCAAAGGGTTAATTTTGAGCTTATGTGAAATACTGTTTCTTCGTCTGAGGGGGACCCTATTTTCCTGCATTTTGTAGATGAAACGAGAGATTCTGTGCTACTTCTCACACGAAGACGACGTAGCCCACAAAGAATGGAGCAAAAGTGGCTTTAAGCCATCTCTGTAGATGCTCAGATTCAAGGCTGGATACAGGCCAATGAATCTCCACGTAAATTAGAGCAGCCCTCAGGGACTGTTCTAATTTACATTAGCTTTATCCAGGCTCCCTATATCTTGTGCTGTGCTGCAACCTAGATTAAGTCTGAATTTCTGCAGCACTGAGCACCCTGGAAACTCCCTTTTTGCCCAAGGTAAACTCCTTGAACGGAAATAACTCCTGTACCATACCAGGGAACTCTTCTCTGTGCGGACACTCCCTTACCTGTAATAGCTGTATTGCATCCAGCCGTATATGTGGTCATGGTGAGAACCTGGAATCAATCTATCATTTATTTTAATTCTTAGCTTTCCTCTTTAAAGGTAACAAGCCTACCTAGACATCAACATTTATTTATGAGTGGTTTGTGACTGTATCTCTTGGTTATAGTAACATTTTCTAAACATAATTTTTAATTTAATTCCTTAATTCTTTCCCTTGCATGTTTACTTTAGGATTTAGTTTTCTCGAAGAATGAAGGTAGTTAAGTATATCAAGTGGGGTTTAAGTGTTTTTTATTTCTTGGCATAAAACTGTTTTACCTCTGAAAACTATGTACGAGGCAGATAAGCGGATTCTGTGCCTAACCCTGGCCACTTCAGCAGGAGTAAAGTTGTATTCTGTGTGAGAAATGATGGCAGAATTTAGCCTATTGTCCCAAAAACTTTTTATTCTCTAACTGCACAATTGCGACATATAGCACAAGGTGTTATAGAAAAGTTAAAATCCTGCCTGTGTAGATATTGAGTGAAAGCGATCACTCTCTGTTCAGCCTTTAGTTAAAGGAACTGGTAGCAGTGATTCATTTCTTTCTAAAGAAAACAGAATAGCTACAATGTCAGGTATAAAACAGACTGAAAGGGATAATAGAAAAGAAGGAAGAGAGTTAACTAGTATCCATTCTTTCATTTCCAGATCACAGTTACAGCATGCTGATGAGGTGTGTGGTGTACTTAGTACTTTCTCAGTACCCCAGTCAAACCATCGCAAACTTACAATCCACGAGCAATCCTTTTTTTCTAAAACAAAATACAAAGCTTGATGAATTACTTTAATAACCATGAAAATATTTTTTAAAAAATCATAAGACAAATTTCTTAACGAGTTAAGAAGAAAGTCTTTAACATTTCATTGATAATTGCCTCTTCTCAACTTAACCCCTTATGCACATGCTTTACCCTGTTTTCTCCCACTCTGTAGCAGTGTCAGCAAGCCCAGGGTTTTATTGTCAAAAGCACAATAACAAACTGGATGCCAAGATCCTGTGTCTGTATTTTATGAACACTACGCAGATACATTCCAGCTGGCATGCAGTTCTAACTACAGATACACACAATAGCCTGTGCTTTTTTCTAATCAGGTACCTGCTAACTATATGTAATATATATTCAGAACTGCATTAAACTATTGATCTATGATTTGAACACATATTTTCATTTTTTGTTTTGATGCTGATGCATTGTTTGGCAGCTAGATTCCCTGCAGATAAGAGTATAATAACTAATAACATTTTCTTTGCTTTCTAGGGTCTTTATGGCAGCATGATGAATTCCATCTTTTCCAGAATGGTAAGCAGAAAGCTATTTCTGTTGCTGATAACAAAGAACATAAGGTAAATTCTCATAAGAAAAGATTGCCAAATTGCTTGAGAAATAACTGTACTGTACAATTTCATAATTATATGGCTTATACAGCTGAAAATATTTGAATATTCAAATCCTGTAAGCTACCTAGAAAAGATTTGCAGAACATTATGCTAATTATTCAAAAGAAAATAAGTTAGAATTTAACATCCTTGTTAGAAATGCTGCTGACCCCGGAATGCTCAATGTTTTATTTTTCTTAATGATTTATTATAATGTATAAATTCCCATAAACATAAATACATTGTTTTATCAGTGAAGGACATAAATATTTCTTTTCTTTGGGCTGAGAAAGGGTGAGTTCTATAGAATGCATTACTATTTGAATTGTATAAAATTGATCTCTATTTATGTTTCACTAGGGCTTTGCTGTATCTGCGAATTTAAAAATATGTAGTTTCCAAACGTAGGCATCAGTTCTGCATGCTATCAGGTTGTTTGAAAAAGATGATTTCGTTTGTCATTCTTTTTTTTTTATGGCTGAAAAAGGCAATATTTATTTTGCCCCTTGATCATAACATCTTTACAATCAAATAAAAAGAAAAACTCATCATACTGTATGTGTAAAGGTCATCCTAAAATAACACTTCTGAGCAAACTATACTGAATCCTATGAGTGTGTTGCTAAGGAGTAATGTTTTCCATCAGGTCTTGGGCATTTACTTTACAAAAAAAATTCTTTCCCACTACATAAAAATGTAGTCTGAAATCAACATAAAACCATCATGAAGTAAAACTACTGTTAAAGTGGAAAGAAATATTACTCGAAAAATATCCCATCGGAGCACAAATTCTGACTTGAAATGTGACTGCTTCTTAGTGTTTTACTTGAAAGATCTTCCATCTAGTCCCAAAAGGAACTCAAGACCCTTTAAAAAAGAAGATTTTTCACAAACTTTAATGCATAAGTGCTTAAACCAGTGATAGATTTAAAATATGTGGGACCGATTTCTTGTTGTCTTTGATAGAAAGAGTATCAAAGTTGCCAGGGTTCAAGAAAACCAATAGCAAAACACAAGTTTTATTATGAGCTTTAAGAATGATGACTTGGTTTCTGATGAACATGGAAGGTTAGTTGTTCTTTGAAACTTCTTTCTAGAAAAGTAAAACCTGAGGGTGAAGGTGTTTTGAAAGACTTGAGTTTGACCTGTAGATCTAGTCCTCTGATAACAACAATGAGGTCTGCTTTGGCAAAGCCTGGAATGGATTTTTACCTGCCTGCTAACAGTGGGTATTTCAGAAATATCAGGGGTGCAAATCCTTTAGGGGTGTATTTATGATTAAAGAGAGCGAAAAGTCATGTTGAACCAAGGGGGAGGGGAAAAAAGAAAAGAACAGTCCCAACAGGCATGAGAACTACATTTAACCTCCTTCATCCACAAACATAAAAATGTTCAAGAAGAACTCAAGAGTCATTTTTAATCAAAAAGATTAACTATGTGACAGTTAAGTATGTTTGGGATTAAACCATCAAAGGCCCTGTCTCTTTTGTGTATATTTGCCTATTAGCAGTAGGCACTTGGCACAAGGATCCTATGTAGGTTGCAGCCACAAACAGCCATTTGCACTGCATATACCCTTTCTGCAGCGTTCATTAGGCAATAATATTGTCAAAGGTAAGTGTTTACCAGCAGCTTTAGCCTACTTAAAACCATTTCAGCCTCAGGCTGATCTTGTGAAGAAGGCTTGGGGGAAGGGCAGAAGGGAGACACAACATTTCATTTTTCATTAAAACAAATGTATTCAGCCAGTATCCTGATTTGAGGTAATTCATGGCTCTACATTTGCATGTTAAGTGAAATTATAATTATTTTTATTTTGAGGCCAACTATGTGATTTACACTACAAGTGAAAAAGATAGGACAAAGGCTTGGACCTTAACGGTTACTACAACAAAGACAGTAATAGGTTATTTTGGGGAGAATTATTTTTGATATATGTAACCATATACATCTCAATGAATTTTCCCTGACTTGCTTGGGAATACAGGGTTACTCTGCTGATTATGCATTTCCTTTATGTAAACATTAATTCAAATATAAATATATTTTCAAGTTGGGTGTCTTTTGTTTAAGGAATGGGAAACCGAACTTCCTCATATTACTCCCTTGCAACATTGCAAGGCTTTTTAAAATCCTAAAACCAAGATAAATATCACAGAAGAAAATAAATTGTTGAATATCATTAATATCACTTTAAGAAAATACACTTCCTTTCTCATTTCTAACTCTAGCTGTGCTTAATGAATAAAGATTAAATGCACATTACTATGAACAGTCACAACATCTAGATTTTAATCTAAAAATGGACTTTTTTCTATATATGTTAATAAATGATCTGTTACCTCAAATTATTCCTGAATATATAACATTTAGTGGTAGCATTTCATTAAATATAGAACCATTTTGTCAAGAATTTTTAATTGCACAACTTTTAATATATGGAAAATCATGTTAGATAAACTGAAAACATAAAAGACCCACCAACATGTGTAGAAGACCATCCCAGCTTACAGCTGTAGAAGTCAAAAAATAGTTCTCACTTTCCTCTCAATTAAAACTCTATGCAATTATTCTTTTAGATTACAGATCTCTTTTGGGATTCTGGTTACACAGAACTTTTTGGTTCATTTCACAGGAATAATATTCATCTTAATTAGCAAAAACAATTGATAGGCTTTTCTCTTTTTTACAAGAGGGAGTTCACTCAGTGTACTGATTACAAGTAGTAGATTATCCGGATAAATGAAAAGTTCTTGTCTTTCTGAACAGCAGCTGAATATGTTATCTGTCTTCAGCCTTGTAGCTTCTTTGTTAGACATCACCTTGTTGAGACAGAATGACTTACTTGGTAAGTGGTTGACCCGATTTTTTGTCTGGCACCCTAACATTGCTGGGCATTATGCCAAGCTGGATTCTGTAGCTATTTATGACTGCATCCAAGGTTCAACTATGCAAATCACGACTATTAGCCAAAAAAGCATAGCAGATTTGTTTTTAAATATTTCCATAGCTCACAAGGTCAAAGCATTTGTTTTCACAATTTTAAAATATAGTTTTGTAAGTAATCATCAGTAATGCTTAAAGAGATTGTCACCTTTTAACATTTTATTTAGACTGAATTAGAACATAAACATTTTTCCTCATGTGCTACAAAATAATTGTATGGAGCACAGGAAGAAGAGACATGAGCTGAAGAGAAAAAATACGTATCATTTTATCTGTTTGTGAACAGCTTAGCTGCACAGTACAGAATTACAATAAAATAAGAGGAAGATGAACTACAACAATAAATCTTTGGAGAGCGCAGTGCTCCTCCCGAAGGCCGCCCTGATGGAGCTGGTGAGAAGGGAAAGGCCCAAGCGCGCGCCCTGCCGCAGCTTGGGCAGCTCCGCGTTGCCTACACAACTTCTGCTCCTAGTTGGTGTGAAACCAGACCTGAGTCCCAACCAAATTCTTAGCCAGTCTGTGTTCACAGATATTTTTGCCTCTGTTATTTCCCAGACTTAAATCCATCCAGCATCTTTCTGATGGATTGCAGTTGCAGGCAGATACAGGGTGCAATGGCCCCGCAGACCCGTTCCTGCACCCCGCACGGAAACCGTGGTGGTTTGCTGGGCTTCAGCTTGGGAGGTTTCTGCTGGGTTTGGGGTTGGTTCCTCAGCCACTCCTCTGCCCCGTTCCCATGACATTTGAGCAACACCGAGACTGAAAAGTAAACCTTGTGCAACTTCAAAAGGAGGTAGTGCTACAGAAGTTCTTTGGGTTGGGTTCGCCATTTGCACTATGTGTTGTCTGGTATCAGTCCTGATTTGAATCCTTTGATAGTCATGCACAGGTTGTCCTGGTCGCTACCATCCTGCAGATTAGCTGTTGGTTCGTCTCAGTTCTTGGAAGTACCAGCGAAAACATATTTACAAAACTAACAATGGTATATGTTATGTAGTAGGAACTGTGTCTACAGAAAACTGAAATGTTATTTAAACACACATACAATGATTATTCATAAGCAGAATTTGAAAAGAGGTTGTGTGTGCAAGATGATGCAAGGCAGATTTTAAAAAGACATGTATCTCTACCATATCCTAATTTCCTGACATACTTAACGGAAGTATTAATAAACCTTACACATGTATTAAAAAGCTTATCTGTAGAAAATACACACTTAAAAAATAATTCTGTTAACCCACCACTTAAAGATTCTTTGACAATATAACACAAATAGGCAAAAATAATATGTAATATGTAATATGTAATATAGAGAGACTGGTATAATGATATTATAGCTTATATATAGTAGACAATATAGAAAATGGAGACATTTCTTCTTAGAGGAAAGGGAAGTAGATTTAAATATGAGCAGTGCACAGTCTGTTTTCTAGTACCGATTTGGGTGTACTTTGGATTAGGTCCAAATTTTGTGACAGAATCCGAGGTGGGAACACGTGTTTCTTCACCAGGTGAACATCCTCCACATAGCGCCAAGCGTGGATAAGCGCTGCTTAATTTATTGATTGCAACATGAAATAATTAACAAAGCTGAACCTCTGGCTCAGAGTATTTCTTTGTCTGAAATCAAGGATTAACATTGAAAAACTAAAATAAAAGTTATCTATTTTAACATGTTGCCTTATCAGTCAACAGTTTTCTTTATAGTTGTAAGGAAAAAGCATTTCTTCATGATTCTGTTGACTAAGAGAAACACTCTGAGTGTGAGCTAACAGTAGCTTGGTATAGTTTCCATTTGTTACATACTTTTCATTCAACATCTGAGTTTTGTGGGTTGTAGTAAAATAAAGTGCGTTTCAGCAGAAGTGAAAGAATTATGGGAGAAATTACGTGAAGGAGTGCAGAATAAAGACAATTGAGATAAATTAATTGGTAAAAGTCTGGTTTGTCTGTTTTAGTTACCATACACTCAGAGCAGAAGGAGGACTCATTGATCTTAGTAGAGTTTCTTCACTCATGGACTGCAGGACTGAGACTGTAGGGCTTCCCCGAATCATCTATAAGAATATTTCCTCATACTTCTTCTAACAAGGTGGGAAAGAGGCTTCCAATAAAGTAGGGAAAATATATTAAAGCAGGAAAAAAAAAAAAGGTTGAATTGGGAATACAGAGATTTTCTATCAAATTCATAGGGTTTGTACAAAGAAGTAGACTTTGAGCCTTATCAATACAATACAAAGCCCCAGAATTTATTCATGGTTAAATTTCTCTGCTTTAGCCAATCCTTTTTTAGAGAGTCTCTTCTCCAATGACAAGCTTAGAGCACTGTGTTATGGTAAAAACTAGCAACTCTGTCCACAGTCAAATCTAAATTGTACTTAAGAAACTAAATCCAAAACATTAGCAATAAAAATACTTAGCATGTATTTCTTTCCTGGGAGCCTACATGGAAATTGAATTCCACTGAGCTGCACTTAAACAGAACAGAATTCAATTAAAAAAAGAATCGGCCTAGATTCCATGCTGTGAAAAGCCCTTGCAAATTTATTTTAGGGACTTCGGGTGTGGAGCCTGGACATAGTTTTATTTTATTTTTTAATGGAATCAGTTTTAATGTCTAAGGTTATTCTTTACTTGCCTCTGCTGCACAGTTTTCACATATAAGCCAACTGAGGACAACTCGTTATTAAAGAAGTCGGCAGGTGTCCTGTGCTCTGAAACATATTAAATAAAGAACTCAACGGGATCATGTTGACTGTAAGCTCCACAAAGAAATTAAATAATGAAGACAGCAGCTCTTCAACAAAGACCAGTTCTGCATAAGTAGAAAATGCCTTGTCAGAAGATGGAAAGTTCTACAGATTTTTACTAGAACCTCTGTTTTCGTATTTTCTGAAAACAGGGAGTATACAGATTTTAGACACTTAAACTTTCTGAGTCTTATGCAATAGACAGTGATCAGAATGGCAGGAGCTGAATATTCAATATCTGCCCTTCCACAGCTTCATTGCTCAACAAAAGAGCCTTTGCAAAATGGCCTCATTATCACTCTGAAGTTTGTTGAATTGTCTTACCCATGTCAATATTAATATGAAATAGCTCCAGCAAATACAAAGAAAAGTGTAGAAAAGAGTTCATTGTATTTTTAGTTAGTATTTCTCTAATGTATGAAGCCTCACAGCCACAGAAACATTTAAAATACCGTCCCCTTTGAGATTTAAATGTATTTTGGGATAAGGTAATTTTAAATCACATTAGGAAGGCTCAAAACCAATATAAATACAGTTTTGAACTTCCCACTTATTCTGAGTTGCTGAGTAATTGCACCAGACAAATGTTTTTGGAGTGGGCTTTAATATAAGGACTCACAAAATTTACTGGCTTTTCATTTATTAAAAAATGTCATCATGCAGTAATTGTTTGAAGAAAATTGACAATTAGGAAATCAAACTAAGTCTCTTTTTGAAGAAAAATTAAACTTGATTTAATTCTCTTTGGAAAAAAAAAAACAACGTTGACTTCAATTGAAGTAGGTCTGAGCAACTCAGAGTCAATTGGAAAATAAATTATGCTAAGTGCATCCAGACTCACCGAGCATCTTTAAGAAAGAGTGTTCATAATGAACCAAAGTCTTCCGACAGCTTAATATGACTTTAAAATAGCTTATATTAAAAAACATTACAAAACCTTTGTTAACCAGGTGTTTTCCCTTCTTATCAATACAATATATTCTTATAATGGCCATCCCATGCTCTGTCATTAAAATGTGAGCTTTTCTTTCAGGTGCTCAGACATATGGAATTCTCATCTGCAGTTTTTACCTCCAGTCTCCAAGTTAATCACACACGGCTCCTTCAACAACAGCTTGCTGCAAACACAATTCCATACTTTCAGACTCAGTTAATTAGCATGAATTTACCAGAACAATTAAAAACTCCTTCTCCAAAACTCACTATCAATTTTAATATAAGATGTAAGATGACACATTTCCCTATATCTGTGATTTTTAAGTTAATATTGTTGATGAGATTTAACAGGCATAAATATTTTTAGGACTGGGGACGTGGTTTTGGTTCAGCAAACGTTTGCTCACCTAAACCTGTGCATTTGCAGAAGTGGGGCCTCAGCTTATGTTAAATTACACATTAAAAGTAAATATGAGATTCTGATATCCTGATGCCATTCATTCCTACCAATAATTTATTCCATATCCATATTATTTTTTTCAAGAAGGAAACAAACAAGTCTCTAATATTAGCTCGTCCCTAGACATAACTTAAACTTGAATTAGTTACTATGTTTGCCAATCTCTTGTTGTCAACCCAATGCTTCTTGTAGGGGTAATTATATGTTTAATGGAAACATTTCCCGGAAAGTTCAGATGAAACCACAAAACTAGTCCAGTTATATGCACCTCGGCCTCAATGTATGATGGAAGATTTTTCTCCTACCACTTTTTCATTCCAGTTGCCATTGTCAGATCCTCCAGAAAAAATCCATAGTGATTCTCATCCTTTCTTAAAGGGAAATATGTGCACATCGGTCTGCCCGGGTCAAAAATTCTACCTGTGCTGCATTACACCAATTCCTGGTCAAATGCAAAAGTACCTGTAACGGACCATACGCTCTCAGGGGGTGTGCTGAAAGCTGAATTTGGAGCAGCACGCAGGCTGTGCTCATGGCTCAGGCTATACAACTGTCTAATGCTGTAATCCTAAGTCAAAGAACGTGGTAGGAGTGCGGGAGCTTACCCTTGGAGGTCTCTTGAGTGAAGCACAAATGGCAACCTCTAAGTGCACTGGAAGAATGAGTGACCAAATAAATTAAATGCATTCAATCACTTTTAAGACATCTCATCCGTGTGTAGCGTTTTGATCCTGTGCTTGAGTAAATGTATGATTAAATTTTTATTAAAAGGTAATGCTCCTGTTTTAATGATAGTTAATTATATATAATTAAAATGAAATTATTAATAATATTAAACATTTCATCAGAGGCAAAGATAAATATAAATACATATATTGTAGTATGATTAAATATGAATATATAATATTGAGCATATATGCATTATGTAAAATGGCAAATGAATAACACAATATATGAAATAATATTATATTCTGGGTACTATGGAAACTAAAGGTCTGATTGAGTACTTCTAGGTTCAGAAAAATCTATTTGAATTTTTGGGGCAACATACAAAGAATAGTTGAGGCAGTCTTAAAAATTATTATAAAAAGTCCCTATGAAACAGATGCTTGCACTTTATTGCTACATCACCTTTCCATGTAAAAAGTGAATTACAATGCTAAATGATATATGTTTTGGCCAAGAAAAAAATCCTTTCTAGAGTAATAGATTAGAATTTGGAAATACCTGATTTTTAGCTAACCTTGAATCCATACATCTTTATAGGCCTAACTTCTAATTTTCAGAATCTTTGAATCAGGCCCTAAATACTCATTTACTAGATATCCCTCTCACATGCCACTTGCTTGTATCTGACATATCTAATCTCGTTCTGCCTCTTTTTAAAAAAAATCAGTATTTAATGAAGCAACAAAACAAGTTGATATCTAACCATAGACACATCATGTTTTAAACTATAACACTCAATTCTAGTTGTAATTTCTGCCATTAGATACAGAAAATCTGTATCTCCAGATGCAAATTGTTCTGAATCCACTGAACCTTTGTTCTGTAAAATTTTGTGCATCAACATAGTTTAGTAAACTGAGAAATGTGTTAGCTTTTTAATTAAATTTTTCAATTGTGTAGTTTTAAATCAGAGAGATGTTTTGGTCTCTGCATACTATAAGGAACTTGTATTTTTCTAACAAGACCTTAAGACCCTTGGAAGAATTTTAAGGATTTTTATGAACCTCTGTATGCATTCTTTAGCTAGATTTTGGCATTGTTTCAGTGCAACTCCAATACAATTCTATCAGTTTATTCTATAATTAAAAACAAGGAAATAGTAACAAAAATACATAATATATGGTACTCGTGTTTATAATAGAAACATCCATAAAGAAAGAAACATGTTCTAACTCTTGTCATTACCCCAAAGGGAATTGCATCTTTAATCACACAAAGCACAATGGCTTTCTAATTTTGTTTAAAGTGTTTCAGTACTTACAAAAACCAGATCAGGTTATTGTAAATCTAGAGCAAATTAGAATCATTGGCCTCTGCTCAGCTGTATTCAAGAATACTATGTAAATCATAAATTTAATGGCATACTAAGACACACATCTGTTTCTATTTTGTAGAAGTTAATAATCTAACTTCAGAGTATTTAAACATCACTTTCATTAACTGGAAAATTGTGAAAAATAGAGACTGCTATAAGTCACAATATGTTGCTGCATTCTGCTAAGGGAAATATGAAAATTGCGAGTCTATACAGTAAAGCATAATTTTTGAGAGATATGTGCCATTGCTTCATGACCTTGCGGCTCCTCTGTTTACTAGGGAAAATATCACTTACACAAACAGAGCTGCATTGCTAAGTAGAATCTGCACCTGCACATAGTAGGTTTCAGTATATATTTTTAGTAGTAAATGTCTTTCACGACAAGGAATAGATGATACCTAAATTCCATAAACCTATATAATGACCTAATGATTTTTCTTATAGTTAGCATTCCGTAATCCGATTGAATAATCTGCCGATCAATATGCATATTGCAACTGATTTTGAATATATTCTTGTCACTAGAACTGATAAAAATGTTATGTTGCATAAATCCATTCCCAGTATATAGTTATTTTTATAAAACTTACTATGTGGTCTATCATGTACACTATCTTGAAGTTGCTTCATACTACAGTTCTTATTGAAAAGTTTAGTATATTAACAGATCAATACACTATCTTATACTGTATCATAAGTTAGGCATCATGCACAATTTATATAATTTGCAAAGAACCAGTTGTGTATGGTTCATTGGAGAACTACATCACCGTTTTCAGCGTTTGGTTGTAAAGACACTAGTTTCCACAAAGGAAACAAATGTATTACCATATATGTACTTATCTTTTTGAAAATGTAGTTGAATTCAGTTGCAAGGCAGAATAGAGCTGGTCTGCCAACTTTAGCACTGTAATAAAAGATCTAATTTGTAAGGTTTACTACGATAATGGATTGTAAGACGATAAATTTTCACCAGGAAATTCCTTGGAAACTCAAAACTGGCTTGCACATAAGTGGCAAAGTTAAAACGCAGAATATTAAATTAAATCTGTATTCATAAAAATGACAATGTCAAAAACGTAATTTCTCATAGAATTTTACCTCTTCAAATAATCTATTTATTAAAAGACATCCAATCTTTAGGAAGTCAGATGTCACTTACATGCTGTTTTGCTTGTGCTAAAATTACCTGTGGTAGTAGATATTTTGCATTAAAGCTTAGGGTGCATAAAGCTGAATGGGATTTATGTAAATAACTGTATGAATATGTATCTCACCTTTTACCAGTGCTAATTTCAATGAGCTGTATTTGAGAGGGAATTATATTAATATATACAACTGATAGGGAATTTGCACATTAATTTTACTATCAACAAAAATTCTAAAGAAAGCAATTTAAACCAATGTAGCCATATAGAGAGGTGACAGGAAGAGAAAATAGAAAGGCAAAACTGGACACCTAAAAGTACCATGCAAATTTGTGGTTTATTCTTCGCTAAGATCCAGTGGTTACATATGCAGGAAATTACCCCATTCCTGTGTAAATGCATACAGATTTCTCACTTTGCTTTCCAAGCATGCAATAAAAGCTTAAGTGTGTTGTTGTCTTAATGATATATTAAGTGCGGTACTATGATTTACCAGATATAATATGAAAAGATCATATTTTGGTGCTGATTATTCAACAAACAGCCGCCAGTGCTCATAGTGAGGTAGGGAATAGCATCTTAATTAATTATTGAATATATTTTAATATTTATAATTAGCAGTAGTACTAAGCAGTCAATCGATGTTCCTCGCAACAGGAGCATGGTAGTAATATCATTCTTTGACTGCAGTGTTTTAGAAAGGCGTAACCATACCTTCAATCAGATTCAAATACTATTTGTCAAAAACATCGAGGTCTGTCAGAAGTAAATGATCATTTAATTAAAGAAAAAAGGTGGAATATCTTTGATCCCTATACTTAGTGATATTAATTCCCATGTGCTGCAGGTGTTTGTAATGTATAACAAATCATTACTGAAACAGAGACTTTTATAGGCAGTTTCGGTGAAGGAAAATGCCTGTTCTTACAGCTGGCGGAGTTACACCTGGCAATGTAACACAAACATGACAAAATGAGAACTATAAGATGTAAGCCTGGAAACAAATCCGGGTCTCCCTCTCCATGCTCTGCCCATGCCAGCTGAGATGGATTGCAAAGCAGGGCTGATGTACAGAGATGATGGGGAGTGGGGAGAGACTGAATTTGCTGCCATTTCTAGGCTCTCTGACCAGTGATCCATGATGCATCTCTGGTATCCGCTCCAGAGGGAGCCAATCACATAACTGTCAGCATTTCAATGGCAATCAGTACCAAGGGGAAAAAATATATTCTTATGAAAAAATATAAGGGACCAAGTCCTTGGTTTAAACCGCAAAACAAAATCAAAGCAAGTATAACCAATCAACTGAGGTTATGAGCACTTCCAGAGTGGCATGGGAAACAAGAAGCAGAACCAGATGAACTGTACATAAAGCACGACTTGTACATTGTCTTGATTAAAGCTACCAATTGAAAATTCTGAATTAAAAAAGAAAACAACAACCCCCCCCCGCCCCTTGTTCTTACAGAATAACACCTGGTGGCACACTGGGAAGACAGTAAATGTGAAATGAAATATGCAAGTTTGGAAGCAAATATGGTTCTCATGCCCTGCCTTTTGATAAGAGAATTTGAAAGTTGCAATCATGAGGTGAAGAAGTCCCAGTGGGAGGTTCTTTTCTGTTCATGATTGATTGTGAGCACCCTGTTCTTTCTTGTTCATCACCGATTACCATATCTCTGAACTTGATTATTGTGACTATGGACTAGATTTTCATGTAGGCATCGTACAGAATTCCAACAACTAGACTCCCAAAGAGAAACGTGGAAGGAATTTAAGCCCTTAAGTTTAAAAGCCCCTCTGCTTCAATGCTGCCTATCGGGGGAATATGTGTCTTGGGGATGAGACACTTCCATGTTTTTACATTAAATTTTCCTACACCTCTAATGCTCATCATGCCAAATATTGCTTCAGTCAAGATAAACCAGACTAGGGAGCTCTGCACCTACATCATCGCCAAGGCTGTCTGTAACAAAAAGCTGAGCAGTTAAAGGTGACAGTCATACTCTAAGAGCACCTGACACCCACCAACACAGTCAGCCTGTTACTAAACCCAGGGGTAATCACCACTTTCTTTTAAAAGTGTAGCTTTATTCTACAATCCGCAGTTAGAGACTTATCCAAAGTGTGAAACAGGACCAGTTCTCTCCTCTTCCTGAAAGGGTTCAAATGTGTCTCTCTCCCCAGTTAAACAGTTCTCTAACCCAGAGCCTGATTGGAGATGGAGATATTTTCCAGTTAAAATTGTGCACCAGGCAGAAAACAATTCATGATTCACTGGGCTAGAAAGTGAGAGCACCAAAGGGAACATGACTCTGTAGCTTGATGATGTGGGCAGCCAACTGGCCTGGCAAGGCCTGAGTTCTGGTTCGTGGTCCAAGAATTTGCTGTATTTTATCTCATAACTCCTCAAGAAAGTAAATTTAACCTTATCTCCATGTAGGCATCCAAATCTTTATGGGTTTGTAGAGCTGTGCAGATAAAGATTAATATATCTTCAAATCTTGGCCTATGTCATCAAGAACATGGACTTTAATAGTGCCTAGGATGCTTACATTAGGTGCCGGGGTAAGAAGACAAAAGCCTTGATGGATTCGTACTTGCAAATACAATGCTTTGCCTTTGAATTTTGCATTCCTTGTTCATCTTTTTTGCATCACCTTTTATTTTGTGACACACAAGCAACAGAAAAGTGGCCAGTAACCTAGGTAATATTATTTTTAAAAGCATTCTGTAATGAGAGTAAGTTCTAGATGCAAGTGGAGTTTGATAAAGCAAATCACAACAGGGATAGTGGTTTAGCATATGACATTCAGTCCTTCTCCCATTCATTTTCAAATCTTCCCATTCTGCTACATGAAGCAGTAGTGTAGCGAGAGGTGAGGGGAGGTGGTGAGAATATGCAGTGACCTCCACACATGGCGGTCTGAGCTATGGGGTGCTTTGCCAGTTACTAACTACTGAGTGAAAGAGATACAGAGATCTAGTGAAGTCCTAGCAAATTGTGTAATACAGTTGTGTAAGGGGGAGGAAGAGAAGGAGCTCCCCACCTGCCAGGCAAAATAACTTTCATTTTAAATAGAAAAATCTATTCAATTTCTTACTGTTCTCTTGGGCCCTGCTTCTTTCCTTAAAAAACATTATTTGCTGCCCAAATACAGAAGTAATGCCTATGCAGGCATAGCAGTTGGAGGAAAGGGAACCTAGAAATGTGCAAGAGTATTTGGAGAATTGGGATCTCGTGACATATCTCTTTCCCCAAAAGCTTCGCACTGCAGTTCCTTTCCTGGTATGATCGTTTCAGCCTCTGTGCTGAGCTTTTAATATGAAAACAGGGAATTGTACTCACCTCTTTTAAAATCTGTTCTGCTATGTGACTCCTAACAGCTCAATCTTGAAAACTCTTTGCCCTTTATATATGCCTGCAGCATTAAACAGTAAACTTTTCTCCACCAACATACAGCCATAAATACCCAAAGCCCAAAGTAAGGAATCTACTTCTCCAATAACACTGAGCTCCATCGCTTTACTTTAGGTTTACTTTTCAGAGAGTGGAGAGGCAACTTAGCATGACCATAAAAACCTGCATCTAAATTCACTGGTAAAAAATCATATTGATCTCTTGTAATTTATTAATGAGATACAAAAATTCTGTTTCAGAATACCTAGTTAATGTGGCATACACATGCTTTTGTTTCATAGCTGCATTTTCTCTGAACAAGGTTGCTTCTAATATTACTTAATTAAACAAAATTAAATTAATTTCTGTCTAAGAAACAAGAAACAACAGCTTTGTTGAATAAAATGATCTTCATTTTCTTGAAGCTATTTAAATTAAAAACATGAGTTTCTACAGTTGGAAAAAAACATCCATGGTTAAAATGTTTGAAGCCCATCAATCTCTTTAACCACATAGCTAATGTGTTCCTTCTGTTTTCTTTGAATGAAATCACCATGAGTTGTTAGATGTTGATTTAACATAAAGCAAATGGAAATGGGTGTTTCCTTAGGCGTGTGTAGAAATTATTTTTAAAAACAATTAGCAAGTGTTATGAGTAAGTAAATGATTTTGTCTTTTCTTAAATAATGATATAGATTATGAGTCATTAAAATTGATTACTGAAGTAAACTATGTAAAATGCAAATTCATATTACATTTATTTGTTAGGAACAGCTGCAGAATTCTCTGATTTTATTGATGGGTTTCATTTTTTTCCCAAGTGACACTAAAATCAATTACTTTGTTTAAAAGACCGGTAATTGTCAAGATATATTTCCAAACTTTTGAGATGATACATTGGATATTTCCTCTTATGGGTTGTATCATTCACATTTTATTTATATAAATTTGTCTACAAAATTAATTGGGGATTTTCCTAAATAAAACAAACAAAATCTTGCCTTTTTAGTTTTGTGTCAAAATGGTTAAATCATGTAATGGTTTGTACTTTTCCAGGTACCATGGAAAAACACATCTTTACATTATACCAATTAAACCGTGTCTTTATATTACGGCAATTTTAGCTGGAGCTACTGCACTACATGTATACAACCTCTTCTGTCAGTCTTTGCTAACATTACGTCTAATTAGAAGTTCATTGATACGTTATTCACGGGAGTACACACAGATAGGAGGAAATGTCAGTCGCTAGTATTTAAAGTTCAGTCATAAAACTCCAGTAATAAAAAAATAGGTTGCATAAAATCTCTGTAAACCATTTCTCACAGGGGAACTGACACTTAGGGCAATACAAAATATTATTTATCAAGATATTAAAACATTTTAATTTAACCTTTTCAAGAACAGGTAGATGTAAGCTGCAATTCTATGGCAAAAAACCTCTAGCGCAGTCTACAAGATCATATTGCAGACATCATAATTTGGCTATTTTTTTTCTGCAAGTTAAAACATCTGTCTCAGATGCATCTCCTTGAAGCACACAGCTGACAGTTAAATTTTTTCCAGTTGTTACTATCCCACACGTAGCCCTGTCACAGGGGGAAAATTTCCCTAGAAATGCCAATGGATACACAGTTCTTGTAATTATTTTTCAAATTACGATGAATTTGCTTTTAGTTTTTCAAGGACATGATGCAGCAGGTTCATCAAAGTGATTCAAGAGCACTACACACAGAATATACAGCTTAACATGAAAACTACAAACTTTAACAGTAAAAGGGGCAATTAAAATATTATCGAATGATTTAGCTAAGATTATAACATTTCTTGTAATGTTTTCAAGCTAGATATTTTGCACTGTTGCAGCCAAGCAAGATTTTAAGCAAAATTTCCTTGTCTGCACTTACTTGTGGTGTCTATATGGAATGAGATACATATTTTAAAGCGATATAGCGAAAAGCAAATAGTAGGCGGGATTTAGGGTGAAAAGAAACTTGATTTGGTTTAATTCCTTCTTATCTATTAATATTCAAATCTGTCAATAACTGTGGCTCAGTAAAAACTAAAGGATCAGATTGAAGTGTGCCATGGATAAATGCGTGTACAATTTTCCTATTTTAAAGAAACAGATGCTGATTCACGTGAAGTAAAATTAATCACTTGAATAATAATATTTTACTTGCCAAAACAATATACACCTCTGCCAGGTATTCTTATATCTTAATCCAGATTTAATGAGAATTAATGGAAACGTGTTTTCGAAACAAATGCTGAAAGGTTTCTGTCTGCATTTTCACCAATTGTTTAAAACTCAGTTTTACAACCTAAGAGTTGTAAAACTTAGAGTTGTAAAACTCCGTTTCTGCATGTAGAAAGAAATATGATTCCAGAAATTTTTTATGAAAAGGAAGAAAATAAAGTTCAGTCCTGCAGTTGAATCCACGTAGGTGAATTCACTTCGACTTCACCAAATATTAAGACAAGGATCAGTTCTGCAGTTCTTTTTAATCTTTTTGTGAGGAAAAAAAAAATACAGAAACCAATAGACCTCTTGCCCCAAATAGAAGAATTCCTCTGTCTCATGTCCTCTCAAAGGAAAACCACCTACCCCACATAATTATTGTATTCTTGACTGTTTTCTGGCTAAATCCTGCTCTCATCAACTAAGCAAAAGACTGTTAAGGACAGGGCCATCACTGCTTTTCTGCAACTACATTAATTTGACCCCCAAAAAAGTAGGATTTGTTAAGGATATGTTTTAAAACTCTGGTGAAATGACAGCCAATCAATATGTGTATCTTTATACTTCTATGACCTTCTTTTTAAGCATGTTTCCATAACAGATGCATCCAACCCTTTCAGTGAAAATCAGTTTCTAATAAAAACCAGTAAAATGCCTGTATGATTTAATACCATTAGAAATGCATAAGGCGTTATTTAGGGTTTATACAGACACTTGTAAGGGTATTTTCAGCAAGAATGGGCAGTCAGCTACACTAGGGAGACACAGAGGACTTAAAAAACTGGGGAAAATAGAGACCTTCCTCTTTTGCTACATTTTGCTTTCACACTAACTCATACTTTTAACTTTCAATCATAGCTAGTGGGTACGAAACTATCAAATAGACACAGGATCTCCTGTCCTCCCATGCTGAGATTGGTTTTGAGGTAATTTGCAGATTTTTCGCACTGCTCGCTATGGCAGAATTCCTCCTTTGGTCCTAAAAGCCTGGGACTGCTCTTCCACTTCCCAGTCTCCTGGACAGGTACTGTGAGCTGAGGAAGGTCAGCGTGGCCATGGCCTGTCCATATTTCAGTGATTTTTAGATACTAATCCCAGGGATTATTGCAAGCACTGTTGAAAGTTTAATGTGGTTTTGGAGAGCCCTGGACCAGCTCTCTCATTCCTACTACCTCATGTTGCAAGGTCTTAAAGATCCCGTTTCCTGCGGAACATGTCACGTTTCTTTTAATTCACGTTACAGTTTTATAAACAGGAACACTAATCGCACGGGTATGCCAGGAAGTCAAAATAATTAAGTTAAAAAATAAATCATTACCAATTACAATGGTAATGATCCTGATTTCCTGGTGCGGGTGTTCTAAGCGGAATTGTGAATATGCTTTGGTCCTAAAACAGTTGATCAAGCCCAGAGTGGTGCTGTCTTGCGCACGCGATTCTGTGGGTAGACTCCATTAAGACGGTGTCATTTCCCTGCTGCGGCCAGAAAAGGGAAGGAATGGCGAAAAAACCAACCAACCAAACCAAAAAAACCTCAACCAACGGGAAGGGGCGTTAGCAGGACAGGTCTGCGCTGCTTTGATCTGTGGCTGTACCTCAGCTTCTCCCTACGGCCACCGCAGCCCTGCGCTGCCTCAGCGCAGCCCCCGCCGAGCGCGGCGCCGGCGGGAAGCGCCCCGGGCGCTGCCAGCGGCCCTGGCCCCCGCGGCCCCCCCGGGCCCTGGCCACGCCGCGCCGAAAGCAGCTCTGGCTAGTGCCCGGCTGCTTCTCCCTGACCTTGAGAGCTGCGAATGGTTCATGTACATCTTGAAAGGGCAGAGCGGATACTCTGTATTTTGCATCAATACAGAGGAAAACAACAACAAAACCCAAAAAAAACCAAAAACCAAACCAAAAACCCCACAAAACTACCACCCACCCCAGACCCTGGTTTCTAAGAGCGGATTTTTGGAAAGAATGCAACAGCGCTTCCAAACTGCGCTTTGTATCTGAGCGCAGGAATGAGTCAAGTTAGTATCCTTTGAATCGTTTCCAAGTGCTGTTTACCCTGTCCTGACATGTTTTCCCCAACGAACGCACCGCTGCGCTTCCCAGCGCCGTTCCTGACGGCTGCTGCGGGCCGAGCGGCGCAAGGAGCCGCGCTCGGCGGGCAGGAGCCGGGCGGCTGCCGTGCGAGGAAATGAAGGGGCCAAAAGAGCCGCGAAAGCATCGGGCTGCTGAGATCCCCCCCTCTTCCCGCTCCTCGGCTGCCCTCGCTCGCCAGTCGCCCAGCCCGGTGAATTATTTTTGTGTGCAGACGGGGAGCAAGGGAACACATACAGTGGCGCAGTAAGTTGGCCCGGGCGGCCCCTCTCTGCGCAGCACCTGAGCAGGGCCGGCCGCACAAGTTTGTGTGCGCGGTCGCGCTGGAGGATACGGCCAAGGAGAAAGTACCGCGGAGACGCCTGCCGGCCTGCAGCGCGCCAGCAGCCGCCGGGGAAGGGAGAGGGGGCGGTGGCAGGCCCGAGGCCCCAGGCCCGGGGAAACGCCGGGGCCCGAGGCGCCGGGCCGGGGCGCCCAGCGGCTCCGCGGCGGCGAGCGGGCGGCTCCGCGCGCCCCTCGGCAGCCGCGGCCGCGGGGTGGGGAGCGGGCAGCCCTGGCGCGCAGCCCATCTGCTCGGCCTTCAGTGCCGAGCGGCCAGGCGCTTGTTGTTAGCCTTCACCCTCCTCAGCTGGGAGAAAGGCGGGGGTGGGGGGGAAAAGAGGAAAAAAAGGCAGGGAGAGATTTTCGTCCTTCGCCGGTGCTGCTCTACGTGATAATATGTTTATATGATTAGCTGAGCCCAGGGGTGGGGAGCAGAGGGAGAGGGGGTGGAGATTGGAGGGGGAGGAGGCTGGAGGTGACTCCAGTTCAGAGCCGGCGGAGAGTCTGTGTCAGGACTTCGCAGTCCCCAGTCACACACGGAGAGGTGCATGAGCAAAAAGGCTGCGATACAATTCATTGGGATTTTTTTTTTTTTCCTGTGTGTGTATGTATTGCGTTTTTCCCATTGCTGCGCGCGTTACTAGCTCAGCGCCCGGCGCCCAGTCTCCAGTCGCTGGCGGGGCAGCAGCACCGGGAGGAAGAGGAGAAAATCCGAGGAGGGGCCGGACCCGCACCCCGCCAGAGGCCAGAATGTCATCCCGGGAGATGTAAATCCGGTCGGTGCGAGCTACAGAGACACTGAGGAGGGGGGGGTTCATTGTAACATTTTCGAGTTGTTCCCCGCTACTCTTGCTGCTGGCATCGCCTCTGCTTCCCGTCTCCTAATCGTTGCACAGAACGGACTCCAAAGGCTGGGCACGCACGCTGCGCCTGTCCTCCCCTCCATTTCGTGTTTTCTTTTAAATTTAATTTAATTTTTTTTGTGCGCGCGTGCGGGAGCCTGGCTGTATGATACGTTTCATGTAGAGCGGAGTGTCGGAAACTGCAGGAAAATGTTGACTTAGCCCCGGAGAAGCCTCCCGGCTGGCTGCGTGGAGGAGAGAGAAGCCGCCTTTGCTCCGCGCTCCCAGCCCGCCGAGCCGCAGAGCCGGCCGCCTCGCGCTCCCCGCCCCGCTCCGCCGCCGAGCCCGGACTAACTCCGCCGCGCGCCCCCGCAGCCCCGCGCTCGGCGGGGTGACCCGGCTGGCGGGTCCCGGCGGGGCGACAGATCCCGGCCCGCCCTCGGCGCCCAGACAGAGGTAAGCGGAGCCGCCGCGCTGCAGCCTCGCCGCTCGTTTCTTTCGGTGTCTGCTCCCCACTTCTGGCGGTGGGGAAGCACTGACTTTAGGGTCGGCCTCGCCGGCCGGTGCCCGAGGCCGCTGCTCCCCCCCCCCCGCCGCACTCCCGCGGGGTCCGCCACCCCGCCTGCCGGCCGCCGCCGGCGCAGGAACGTGCCCGTCCGTGAGGCCGCCGCGGCCGTTGGGCGCGAGCAGCGCGGCGGCGCCGCTGACCCGCACGGCCGCTCTCCGCCCGCGCGGAGCCGGGCTCCCCCCGCTGCCCCCCTCCCCGGCCCTGCGGAGGGGCCTGCGGCAGCCGCGCCGGGTCCCCGCAGCCCCCGCCCGGTGTCCGCCCCGCCGCGGGGGCTGCGGGGCCGGGGGTCGGCCCGCGGAGCAGGCCCCGCCGTGGCGCGGCGCTCCCCGGCGCGCATCGCGCAGCGGGGAAAGTTGCATCCGTGCGGTGAAAAATTACCTGTTGCGGGTTTATTTTTGTAACTCAACCGAGCGTCCGTGCACTAGGTCGTGCGTGCGGGACGCGGGGCGGGGGGGGGGGCTTGGGGGGCTTTGGGAAATGGAATAAATTACCCTTTGTCGACGGTGGAGTGAGAGCTACTTTTTTTTTTTTTTTAATATATATTTCTATTTATTTTCATATGTAGAAATCTGGGGCCATCTGGAGACAGAAAACAGAGTGTGTCATGAGGCACCGTTGCTGTGTCTGGCTCTAAAAATAACATCTTGTTGTTAGTCTGCGCTAGCCCTGCTGGGGTTTGAACGCGGTTTGTCAGAAAGTAAAGCGAGCTGCTGGTGCTCAGGTGTGTTTTTCTTTGCACAGAAATGCCCCTGCGCGCCACGGAAGGGGTCCTGCAGAACAAATGTTCTGCTGTTTGGTTTCCTCAGACGCTCCGGCTCCCTCCTTTTGTTGCTTGCCACGAAAAGAGGTGCCATTTCGCATCATTCTGCACAAATTGTTTGAATTAATGCAAGTGTGAATTCTTACCGTTTGAAGGAGGGTATTAGCATATCAAAGGTTTCTTAGCTCCGGCTCAATTGAGAAAACTTCAGCTTGTCTTCCATTTGCTTCCAAGCAGAGGCCCAAAGGGCAGTGGGAATTGTAAAGGGCTAAAATGGGGAGGTGGATTTGGGTTATGTTTCTGAACTTTTGCTGTTTTGCAATTATGCGAGTGAAAAACAAAGTCCCTTCGCTGCAGAGCCCTTGCGAAGGCTCGGACAATTACGCTCTATTGATTAATGGTTTGTTCCGAGGAAAAAAAAGTGACCTTTTATGACAGGCACTCTTGCGTGGTTTCTTATGTCTCCTCTCTGTGAGGGGGATTTAGAAAGCCCTTTCTGCTGCACTCATGCTCCGGGTATGGCCTACACGTTACTCCGTGCAGGGACTGAATGGAGAAGACCTTCTAATTAATTCAGAAAACAAATGAAATCTTGTAATAAAAGACCTCTCGATTCCAAACCTTTGAAACAAATATGCTTCCCTCCTTAATGGGTGGGTAGGCTGGAATAATAGATATTTTTATGGAGAGTTTTAAAAGGAGTTTTGATCACCACCAGCAATACATTCCCATTTCTTTTTTAGTCTAGAAAAAGTGAAAATGAGTAATTCTTGTAATCTCATTTAATCAGTGCTACTGTGTTTACAAAGATAACATAATTTGTGGTTAGTATTACCCTGTAATAAATAATTTGAAACCAAGTATGGCAGGAGTACTGTTTTGATGGCAATGTAGAGCATTTATTGCATTGTAGTTGTTTACATGATTACATATTTCCATTTTTTTAAATTCTTTTGTTACCATTTCATTGAGTCTGAAGGGGTATGTGGCCTGGCCTACCCTTTTATGATATTTGCAAATCAATATTCATAATGAAGCAACCCAAAAGCCAAGCAAAATCCAGTTATCTGTCAGTAAGTTGGGACCTTTTCCAGGGACCAGATGTTTTTTGGGGACTGTATTCTGGTGTATATCTCTGGCAAAATAAGAACTTCCTGTGCCTTCCTTGCCTATTCTTTCCTTCTAAACCTTTTACTTGGATGATATTAAGACATGCATTTTGTATTTTTAAAAAGTTGGTGTAAGCACTTGATATCTAGCATTTAGTCTGTATGTGTGTGGGTTGTGATTTTGATCCCCCCCCCCCCCCGCCTCGGTTCTCCATTTAATGGGGGGGGGGGAGTTTCGCTTTTTAAGCCATGGCAGTGATGTGCCTTTAGAGTAGGATGTCTTCACTCATGCTTCAATCTCCTTTCATTTAATGAAGGAATTGAGTATATATGGTATGTCTTGGCAAAAAAAAAAAAAACAACACAACACCCTGCAGTTAATTAAACAATTTATACAGACTTGTGTTATTCTTAAATGGACATAACCATTTGGGTATTTTGTAAATATGTGTGTTTAGTGGTCCTAAAATTACGTGTCATTACTTTCAGGTAATTTTCAGCAGTTTATTTGCCTAATGTCTTCGGCTGTCTGAAGGTAGTACCTTTTGGTGGTATAAAAGGAACATATTGATGTAATTGCCGTTATCACACTTAAGTTGCTGTTAACTAGTCTGCTTTGGATGCAGAGTGCTATAAAGAAAGTGCTTTATCCTTTCAGCTACTAGGGATAATCTAAAAATTGTCTTGAAAATGTTGCACTTTGGTTTACATGACGGCAATCCCAAATTCAACAAATCTCTAAAGATTAAAAAAAAAGTAGTGGAAAGAAGATTTTCAACATTCAGGTAGACAAAATTGGATCACTTAGAGAAAAATTAATGTGCTGCAGCAGCACTTCAGCTGCCATTTTCAATCACTGTGGGTTACTATGTGTTGGCAACAGCGAAAAAGCGTAGACTTTCAGAGAGCTCAGGGAACTGGTCGTTGGAGGAATCAGGATATTGAATCATGTGGGCTAGAACAAACCAATTACTTCAGGTTTTGACTTGAGAATTTCCAGTAAACATTTTTTTTTTCTGGCTTTTGTCTACCCTGCTCATTAATAGACCAACATCAAAGCAGGCAACCAAACTTCCAAATGTTATAAAAACTAATGTAAAGATACAGATCTCACATGTAGTCTTGCAAGTCTTAATTTAAGACAAGCAGTTGGAGTTTTTATTGCTGCAATTTTCACAATCAGCAGAGACATTAACACCAGGCTTCTGGGTGTTTCCCGTCTTAAAATGAGCAAGAGGAGAGCTTTAAAAAAAAAAAAACCCAGCACACCAAAGTTTGCTTAGTTTGTTCTTATTTGATCACTTCAGAAGCTTTCTCTATGTTTTATTTATCTCTTATTGCTTTTAACACATAAAGTCAGGAAAGGGGTTTACTCAGGAATTCTAGTCTCTAGTAAGGAAGCACCTTATTAAAATTTAAATAAGGAAGGTAGTATAGCCCTAGGAGTTCATAGTCTGTATGGTTAATAATATGTAATAATACGATTATTTTTATTTCTGCAAATGTGATATGTAGACATGACATTTTGATCAATATATATTTTAAAAATGTAAATAGTTACAATGAAGAAAAAATGCTGCAGTCTTGAATGACAGCTTTTTCGAAAGGTTGATAATTCTCAATTAAGGATGTTGGAAAGAGATGTATCTAGTTAGGCAAAATATTTATCGAAGTTATATTTGAATACTTTTCTATATAACGTGTAGTAAATTCGTACCAATAATAACATCCATCTAATATATTAAATATTTAGAGAAGGTAGAAACATAAATTTTTACCAAAATTCGGTCTAAAAAGGTTGTATATTTCCAAGCCCTTGCTCATCCTGTGTCCACCTAAGATGTTGACATACACAGAATAAAATACTTATAACTTCTAGTACGGCTCTTGCTGAGGATAGCACCATGCCTAACAATAACAGTAATGAAGAAAAAACTACCACTAACCACCTTGAGATACTTGATATCAAAAAATGCTTCCATGTCTCCTTTGCATTTCCACTGGAGAATATCTGAGGATAACTGATAACACAAGATCTGGAAGTAATGATTAATGATTTTACCTTGTGAACTACAGGAGAAGACGTTAAACAGTTATACACGTCCGGTGTATAACTGAAATAATTTTCATGCATAGGCAGACAAGCAGTCAGTTATAAAGCAATAATACTTTAGAGTACAGGTTAGTGAATTTTATAGTTAAACATGTTACTTGGAGATGTCATGTTAAACAGGCTCTTTCGAAGCATTTTTTTAGGATTGATGTTTGTGATGTACAAAAGTGATCTGAAATGGCAAGAAATTCACCTTTTTAAGTATTTATGTGCAGCTTTTAAATTGAAAAGCTGTCTGTTATTTTTTTAAAACCCTCAGTTTTAAACAAGTAAAAGATTTAAACCATCGCAGTTGTAATTGGATGTCAAGAAAACTGGAAAGACAAAAAGCTATTTTAAGGCTATTCTCGATACTCTTAACAATTCTGTTTAATATTTAAATAGTTTTCAAACATAGCTGCATTTTGTTTCCAACAGTTCTTAAAATAAAAGTAGTAGGTGGTTATGTTGGAATATTGGTAACTTGTGACTTAATGTGAATACATACCTGGTTTAGAAAATACTTCCAGTCTTTAACAAACACGATTATTTTAAACATTCTTAATTTAAAAGCTGAAAGATGACAGTCTCAAAGCCCTTCTCAGTAGAAAATTTTCTTGTAGCTCATGTTTTTTTCAGCCTGTAATGTACAACGTTTCTATAGCATAGGCTGTGAAGATTGTGTCGCTTACTAGAAGCGATTTAGTTATAGAAATACACTTACTTAATGAATGGTGAGGTCTTACAGCATTCTCTTGATACAAACTGATAGTTAACCAGAAATTGATTCCTTAGGGAAAAAAAAAAAAAAAGGCCTTCAAATTTGGAATCTTACCATCTCCAGATTATGGGTCATGACATTAGAGTATTTTATGGGTTTTAGAAGAATGTTGTCTGCATATGTCATAATGTCATTATTTTTGTTTTTCGTAAGGTAGTGTAATGACTGAACTTACGCTAGTCTGCTATATACCCAAATTATTTAGAAAGGCATAATAATAGAAAACATTGCAGCCTGACTGAAGCAAGCACAGTGCTTAACACCTGCAGGTAGAGTGCAGTCTCCAACAAAATACTATTGATTGTTATCCTGCCACAAAGCGAGCTTAAATACAGCTCGCTTAATTGCAACAAAAAACTGTTTTCATGAGTGAGGTGCTTCATGTTTGGGGAATGTTTTATGTGGTATTTGCTAAGTAAAATCCCATCACACTTGTATAAATTTGTTCAATTATCAGATCATCTAAGAGGAGGAAAAAAAATAAATTCACCCTGAAAACTACCAGAAATAAGATTACCATGGCTAGTAGGAACTTGCCAGCACTGTCTAAATTTCTTAATGTTATCAAATGTTGCCATTTTTCGTGTTCAGTAAGAAGGATATTGACTATTCTATGTGTCCCGGTCTGCTATTTGGCTATTTCTTTATAAAGTATAAGCATGTCTTATTTTTCTTACTACAATAGCAGTTACAGATAAATTGGAGGATCTAACAATAACTTTATAAAATAGATGGAATAATACCATTCACTGGAGAAATAGTATTTACTTGAGATAAGTAATCACAACTATTTTTTTTTCTCCTGTCTAGCTTGTTGTTCTTGTAACAGACAAATGTAAATACCTTAGCAGACATTTCAGAGTGAAAGGCAAGAGATAAAATGTAATTACTTTTCAGGGTGGCCCTGACGATGCCCATGTTCTTGTCTGTAATGCAAAAAAAAAAAAAAAAAATCTTTGCTCATCACCTCAGAATATGAAGGCCATTGTTACTTCTGAATATAAAAATGTTTTCTGATTTTTAATGTTGACCTCAGTATTTATCTTTAGCTCTTCTGTGTAAGCTGGAATCCTTATAGCCGTAAATTCTAGTCACTGTTATCCAACTGAGCATTTAATAGAGCACCTAATGGACTCTGCTCCTGTATTTTTCTTGAATGCATAACATCTTGCTTCATTCAGTCACCAAAACTAACTTTGCTACAAGGACAGGCAACACGACAAGTTAGAATCAATGGACCATTTGTAGGTCACAAAGTCAGTTTACTGGAATTTCAGAGGAAACTGGTTGAAAAGAGAGGACAAATGTCACTTTGAATAGAGATGTTTAAATCAGACTTCTGCCTTAGGGTAAAATTTAGGTCTGTTGTAGCCTAGATGTAATGTCTCCCTCTACAGAGCGCAGCATTAATCATGGCTTGACAAGTGATCATGGGCTGGGAAAAATAGGGCCTGCCTTGGTTGCGTAGTGTGTGTGGGTTTTTTTTTCCTAATCTTAATCTCTTAGGAGCACATTATAAACACTAATATTTACACAAAAAGATTTAAGTATCAATGTCTGTATTTCAGTACTGAAAGTAGCTAGCTTCAGAGGAAATCTAGTTAGAGCTAATAAGAAGCTACTTAAGTTTCTTGTGTAGTTGCGGTATTAAGAATATTTTCCTTTTAAAGAAATGCAGTTTTTTGTCATAAGAAATTTATCTTATGCCATTTCCTCATATAAATAGGATAGAGTCTAGATCTGCCTGTTGTGTCCCTTGGTGTACTGAATACCTCTGAAATGACTGTCTTCAGTCTAACTGTTTTACAATGTGTTTGCCACCCAAGAAAGATACTTCCTTTTGCCCAAGCAGCAATATATGGGAGAAAAGTGGAACAGGTTTTTAAATTTTATGCAGATCGACTTGACACTCATCAATGTATGTGAGTTTTTTTTACGCTCTGTTTGTATTTTAATGATGTGTTACTTGGCCACAATGAGCTACAAAAGCTGGAACGAAATGACAGGAATGAAGTCTGCTATTTAAGATCCTGAATTCTGATACTGTAAAAATATGTGTGTTTACTGTGTTAATTCTTAAATTAGGGATGCCTGGATGCATAGATTAGGTGTTGGGAGTGTTCATACCTCTTACGGTAAAGAAGATTGGTAAAGAAGGGAGTTTTCGTATTTCTAGGGCTTTTTCACTGCTGTTTGTGGTAGGAACAGTGTAGGCAGCAGCTGAGCACTGTGCACTGCTGCTGGTGAGGTGTATCTCAATGTACAGTTAGATTTGTATCTGCAACTGTTGGAAAAAAATAGGTAATATCAGCAAGGTAGCAGCAAACCAATTTGTTACTGGAGAATTGTGCTTTAAAAATTAGGCTACTTCTGTTTATTTAGTTGCTTCTGCCCGAATCTCTCATTTAGGGTAGGCTGAAGCTTTCCTTTGTGCCCTCTGTTGATACTTTCCTATCAGTCGACACCCCAAACCGATTATTGCTCTGAATCTAGACGACAGAATAATCTAATGCTGATTATTGTTAAAAATTGTTCCTGGCAGCTGGGGAGGGGATGACCAACCTTTTTTCTGGCTATCATACTTGCTTTGCTGTTGATGGGATCTGGTGCAAATAGAAAGAGAACCTTACTCTGAAATTAGTGCTGCAGTGGTGGGGAGAGATCATATGCCAGAAGGAGACTTCAGATCACCTTTCTATATATTCTTTTATAGTATCATATCTGTTGCTTTTTACGGCATAGCAGTCTACGCTGGAGTGAACAGTGTTCAGGAACAACTCTCTCGTAATAGGCAGCGTTGCTTCTAAATAAAGTGACATTTTAAGAAAAGATTGCTGAGAACAAGTTCTGCTCTTGACTCTGCATTTCTCTGGCAAATTCCTGATGCCTGTGTTGATGGTAGGCAGAATTATTTTCGTCTGATCCAGGCATCCTTTTGTTCATTCTTCTAAGCTTAATTTAGACGTTTTCTATGTGAAGTGACCGGTTTGGGAAGCTTTTCTTTCCCAGAATGAATAATGATTGCATCTTCGGTTTGAACAAAGTCAGTGTTCTCCACAAGACAAATTTGTAACTATTTTGTTGGTGAATTTGTCGTGTAAATATTGAAGGACAGTGTCTCCTGCAGCTTTGATTTACTTCAGCCTAATAGGTATTTCTTAAATGCAGACTGTCAATCGGTGAGGCTGATTCTTGTGTAAATCAGTATAAAGTGCTTAAAGGAGAGAAGGTGCCTCTGCAGTTGAGGTTTATTCCTGGCTGAGCTGCTGTGGCAGGAAAATGGGCTGAGGCTGGAAGTTGTTTTAGAGAGGGAGGGGAATGCAGGCTGACATAATTTGAAAGTGAGAAGAAATCCTTTTGCCCTCCAGGCAATAACCTAAACCGGTGCTTGAATAGAGCATCATCATCTCTCCAAAATGTTAGCGCTTTTGAATTTTTTTCCTTGCTTTCTTCCTCATTCTTTCCCTCATTTGAGGAGTTGTATAATACTATCTGATAATAACTGGTTGTGAACCCAACTGTTAAAGATATTCAAGCAGCAGAAAAGAGCTCTGCATGCAGCAGTTTCATCATCTTGAAGTGGACACCCCAAACTTGTGCTACATTTGTCCCATGTAATGAGTGCAGCCATACTATAATATCATGAGTCTATTTCCACTTTTTTTTTTTTATAAAGCTGACGTTGAGACCTTGAAAGGTTATACTTTGGAGTTTATTTTTCCTGTGAAAATTAAAGTCATGCAGGGCATATGTGACTTTATGCTCTATGCATATGCATTTATTTCATGAATATTCTTCATGAGTCCAATGGCACTACTTGCAGAAGTTAAGAAACTGGGATTTCATTCTGCAAGAGAGACAAAACCACAGGGGTACTTTCGTTCTTTCTGTGTTAAAAGAGAAATTAATGTTGTGTGATGGCTTCCCGGTTTGAGTATGTGCTAAAGGTTAGATAGGATGAAGGCTTAATTTTGATCTGCTTAATATTTATAGCTTCATTCATTTAAGCTTTTTCCCATTTGCGTTCAAGGGGTTTTTATCTAGAAAGCTCGTGCTATTACAGCGAACAAACTCAAGACCTTCTAAGGTAAGCATAATGTCTTTTGGAAGAAAAGCAGTTTACCTCCAGTTGGATGAAAACTACATTCTTACTTCATAATTTGATTTAAATTGATAGAGACTTTTATAATTTTCAAGATAACTTGCCGTTCAGTTCAATTGCATTTTAAACTTCAGCGGAGTGCGTGCGTAATTGTATCTGAAAGTGGCATTGGGTTTTATCTTCCAGCAGTAAATAGAATGAGGGATGCTGCTGTTTGTTTGTTTATTTTGGGGTTAGGGAGATACATCAGATAGGATGAATTTGTTTTCTTGTTTGGGGTGGTCTTTCATTTCTGTTTGGCTCTGGGTAAGCAGGGCAATTTTTTTTCCTGTCTTTTTTTGTTTGTTTGTTTTTCCTTGTTTTCGCTCCCCCTACCCTGAAAGTGTTTAGATGACTTTGAAAAAGAAATCTGTGTATTTTGACATAGGAAAGACTAAAGCTGAATGTTTAACTTTTCTGAGCAGACAAGAAAAGACACAGCTGGGAAAAAAAAAGAATGTTTTCTGTGTTAACGGCTTATATCAGGTAACACTGGAGAAGGATTTCAGGGAGAATTTCTTTAAAATGGTGACTGATTATTTGGGTTCATATGCCGGCTGTTACCCACATTTTTCACATATTTTTGCTTATCCTTCTTATTACCTGCAGAGGGAGCTTGTATATGAGATAATCAGAGTAATCAAGGCATTCAGGGCTGAATTGTTTCCAGTAAGTACAATTTCATTTCACAGTGCCTTCTCTGTTAGGCGGAGCAGAGAGGGTCTGCAAGATAGCTTGTAAAAAGGCTGTCCATCAGTACCAGTAAATAGCAATGGGCAAAAGATCTAAAACATCAGCAAGCAAAAGCTGACTTTAGAAACAGTTCATATTTAAAAGAAGTGCCTTATTACTGACAGTTTAAAAAAGAACTGAGGAAAACAGTTCTTTCACGTTGGGGTGCAAGAGGACAGTTTTGGTACTTAGTATAATGGGAAGCAGATTTTTGTTCCGTAAACTGTCTTCACTGATTCTAAAAATGTCACGTCAGCATGAGAGACAACACAGTGATTTCAGGTCTTCCGTACATCCCATGCAGTGTAGTGTGCCAGCCAAAAAGCAATAGGTAAGTCTTTCCTATTTATGCAAGCAGTGTTATGAATCATAGATTAACTCTTTAATTTTGCTTTTTTCTCTTATGAAGTATAAAAAGGCGAATGAGTTTCATCCAAATGTAATTTATTAATTCAGACAGTCAGTGAACAGTGGTGAGGATTGCTGTCTTAAGCTTTAGAAAAATATTGACAACAAAGAGCAAGGAATATCACAACCTAAGTTTATTTGTAAATTGTAACTTGCAAACTAGCTTGAAGAATCAGAAATACTTATTTTATACAGTGATTTTCCTTAACTTAGCACAATGAAAGAGATTATCTGGTGTATTATAGTTATCTGGATGGTGAAAGTGTATGATCCTTAAAGTGAAGACTTCAGAGAAGAAAATATTTCTTTTATAATACAGTTTTGCTTGCTGAGCAAGAAGCATAATAGATGGTACTTAGATGAATCTTGCACTATTTATCTCTGGAAAAATGGTGGCAATCATTTTACTTTAAAATATTTCAGTAAATTTAAAGATGATTTGCTATGATGCTGTTAGGAAATAAGGCAGTATGCATGCACATTCCTTAAAACAGAAACAGCTCTTCTTAACATGTTCTCCTGTAATAAATGTACCACATAAATGGGTTTGAGAGTTGTTTGTTTGTTAGTTTAAACTAACAGAACTTTAAACTTAACATATGTTCAGCCTAACGTGATCTTAGGGTTTTGTTTGGATTCTTTTTTTAAACACCAGGAAAGATTTACCATATCTGAAAGAGCAGCAACTCGGTGTCGATTTATTATTTATATTGGCTAATCCTTGCTAATGTGAAAAGTCAGCTTGTTATTGTAACACCAAATGGCCCTCTAAGTAGGGAAACAGTTAAGTAGATCTCCTGTAATAGGTTGTTGTCTAATAAAGAGATTTATGGTATTGGCAAGGGCTATTGTATAGGTATTACCCTCTCACAGCATGATCATGTATTATCTTAACAACTCAGTGCCACGTTTATGTTGAGTATTTTCATAACAGGGTAAGAATATTAGCCACAGCAATTACACTCCAATAGGATTATAATGGTAAGATTTACAGAAAATATATAAATTATGTCTTTTGTAGAGATTCGGTAGGTGCTAGGAGTTGAAAAGTTGCATCATCCTTTTTGCTTGGGAAAATACTGATGTATTAGTTGTCATGAAGGAAGAAAGGTTTCTTAATTTAATCTTGTTGAGGAATTATGGGGAAGCAATGGACATAATCTTTCTTTACACGGTGTGTCTTTTTCTTTCCCAGTGAGGTAAGGATATTTCAGAAATTCCATTTGGTGGAGATTGCCGTACAGTAGGAAAATCAAGATATGTATGTAACTCTAAGTCTGTTGTGAGGATAAAACAGCTGTGATTAAGAGATATTTTCTTAACACCCTTGTATTTTGAAGGTAGAACAATGATAGTTTACTTGCTACATTGGAAGAGCCAATTTGAATAAACCATGTTACTTTGTTTTAGCCATAGCACGACACACATTTTCTGTTTCATAAGCACCAGGTTTTTATGGTGATAGGTAACTTAGATACTTTTTAAAATGACTACAAGCAACAAAAGTGACAATAATGTCATACTAGTACAGTTTTCATGTGACATTCAAGCTGTTCCTTAATTCTTAAAATTTTCCATCTGTTTTTTTTAGAAAACAGAAAAGTGAGACATTAATACTCACTTGGCAGAAGCAATGTACCAGTCACATTTAGTAAAACTAAATATGTTTTATCAATAAAAACCACTTATGGGGACTGATTGAACAAAATACATTAGGTTATATAGTCGTTTGTGAGTGACTGCATGGAGTAGGACAGCAGTCTGTGTGATGAAATAGCCACACAATTTGAGATGATACCTTGATGTATAATTCAACAAACACTGGAATAAGGAGTGTTTAAACAAACAAGATACCTTTTTTCCCTGATTACAGTAACAAAATGATAATTAGGTCATTCGAATTAAGAAAATACATAGAGGGGGATTCTTATTGTAGAAGAACTTTCCGATACATGTTCCATGTATTGTACACATGCGTGGATAATATTAGTTAAATTTGTAAGACACAACATTTCTGGGATGTTTTGGATTAATTCTATATATAAGACTTTACATAAAAAGATCCTATACCCATCTGTTTTAAATTGTTATTGATTACCAGAAGCCAGAGGAAAGATGCACCTGTCTCTTTTGACATAAAATATTCTACTTCTGAAAATGTGCTGATAGAAGGTAATGTTGCACACAAGTTTAAATGTTTTCTGGTGGATTACTGGAAAATAACTGGGGCCTCAAACCTGCATTAAGCAATGAACATTCAAAAATTCATTATTTTTCTAGTCATGATAGCAATGTATGACTTTGTCTCTCATCAGTAACTCATACCTCTTGTATTTACACAAGCAGAGCAAAATTCTAGAACTTTGTCTTTAGTCTTGGGTTCAGAACAAGAATTATGACCCAAAGAATAACATTTTCTATTTTAGAAAAACTCCTGTAGGTTCTTAGATTGGCTTCACATTTCATTCATTTTGAACTGTGGAAAACAATTGTATCTTTTGTCTGTAAGTAAAAAGAAAACACAAAAGGATGAATGTTACCTCCTGATGAATGTGGAGCTCCAACTGATTTAAGAGCGTGAACTGTGACTGAATTGTTGAGGGCAGTGCTTGGCTTGTCTACCCTAACTAAGAAGCAGCCAGTACTTAGAATAAAAATAATACCTAGAAATTCAATAAGAGGTAAAACATTTTTATTGGTGCTTTTATTATTACAATTAAAAATAATTTCTTTTAAAAATAGGTTACAGTGGATTTGTTTTACACATATCATTTGAAAAGTTTTCTGGTGTTTCAGAAGACAATTTCTTTATTTGAAAGAGGAAAATATATGCAGAAATATTCTTATAAAATTGTTAGCCTTTTGTGTTCTGAAATGTTTTTGGAATATGTATATATAACTGTAAGATTAACTGTTTTTCTTTTTGCACAAATCCGGTAATGAATGGCTTCTTTAAATTACAATTCTTCTGTTTGCAAGACAATAAATCAAAGCAGAAATACACACTGTAGTCATTTTACTTGTAGTTTGCCTTAAAAATGAAGCTACACTAAGTCATACTCAGCTGCCTACAGACAACTACCCCAAAGAAGGGATGTCTGTCTTTTTTTTTTCTTGTCTTTTTTTATTATTATTTATATCTCTTTGTCTGTTTGTAACAGCAGTGCTGTTATGACTAATAAAGCTTTTGTATTTGTCAAATGGGATGCAAGTAATCGGCAGTCCTTGGCTCACGACTGAAAAAATCTGCCCAACAGAGCACATAAAACCAGAATAAGCTTTGAAGTATACCTGTGAATGAGATTTTTCCTTATACTTCTGTCACCTGTACAGAATTCATAATCTTTACTACATCTTCACTATAATGATATTGTTTGTGATTATAGTGATATTTACAGCAGTATTTGGACAGTGGCATGATTAGAAAGTACTATGTTCAGCCTGCTTCTGAACATAGTCCCTTCCTTGGGTTTTTTTGTGTGTTTTTTTTTTTTTTTTTAAAGATAATACTTACAGTGAAATCAGCATCTATTTACCTGTCTAGTGGTCAATTTAAAAGTTTGGTTTATTTTAATTTAATTATATTTATCTTAATTTTTTGTCCAGCTTTGACTGATCTTTGTGTGTGATAGGTTGTTAAGAGATTTATTGTTTATAGAATCTTATTTCTTGTATATTTTTCACAGAAGATCACTCGATATATGAAACAGTTATTTGAAACATTTAAACTAGTTATTTTTGTTCAATATAGTTTTATATATTAAAAAAAATTACCAAAGTCCCATATTTTAACTGAAGGAAAGTCAAATAAATGAAAATTTTATAGTAGGTCTGCTGGAAGATAACCAGTAAATTATTTATGTTAGTATTAGATACATAAGAACTAATAGACCAAATAAAGGTGCAACATTAACAGATTTTTAAGAATAATAGGTAAGGATTTATGAAAAATACATGGGACAGTGGGAAAATGTGTTGGTGTGTCAGTGCAATGGTCAAGCAGTTCACACAACTGTGTTCACATCTTCTGCACAGTTGAGATAACATGATTAATATCTCCTCAGTCACTTAATTACAACTATTGTTTAAGTTACCTAAAAGAACAACTGTACGGGTCTTGTACATACAGGAAGTATCAGCTGCTGCTAAACCAACAGCTTGTTGGAATTTTATTATGGCTCACAAATGATATAAAGTAGTCGCTCCTGGTATTGTGCTCTAAAATTCACTCCAGTGTTTCTGACCATTGAACAAGTTGTGTTCTTACTACAGCATTGGTGAAAAACTGTGAATGCTGATGTGTACAAGATGTTTCCATCCCCACCCAAAATATATGTATGTGTATAGAGAGGGCACCTTTTTTGCTGTAGGCTTGTGATTTGGAGCTCCTGGTGACCGTCGTCTTCCTGCAGGCCATGCTGGTCTGTCATAGCGGCCACTCCGGTCGGGGACGGTAGGAGTCCTTCTGTGCTGCCCGTCCAGATTCGTGGCTGTATTCTTTCAGTTGCTTCATATTAAAATAAAGGTGTAATTAGGACTAATTTAGCTAATCATTGTGAACTGGGGGTAGTCCCATCTGCCTTTCCTCCTCAAAAATTGCCTGGGCTACAAAAGTGCGATCGTTGTGAGGGGAAAGAGGAGAGCGCTGTGTGTGCTGTCTGCAGATGAAGATTCTCAGAAACCAGGTTTGTCCTTTTTCTGTTATGCGTAGTCAAAAAGTCAAAATCTCCATTTTAATGAAGACATTTCAAAGAACAGACGGGTTGAGAAAGATGTATTTCTTTACATGGTCCTTCCTCTTAAACATGGAAGAACCCTTAGGCTATAAATTAAAAGAGTATTTTACCCTGTGTAGTTGATCTCAGGCCGCACAGTAGCAATGAAGAGTTAAAGTTTAAAGAAAAAGTTGTAAATAGCTTGATGGTTTCATGTTTTGCAGTCTGTGGTTATCTTTGTCCCCCTCATGTCCTGTTTTTGTCAATATTTTCCTTTCACCTAAGAACTATGGCAAGTGGGAGGAAAAGTAACTTGAAAGAATGTAATTATGCCAGAGATGCATTTTCATGTGGGAACCTTTATAATGCCTTCATGTAAATGACATTCACTATGGAAACCGTAAGAGCACTTATGAGCAGAAAGGTTCGTCCTGTGCTCCATGGGAAGCACTGATTTAGTTATCTCCCTTCCCAGAAAGGGCACACGTGTGTGTCAGGCTGGGGGAGGCTGCGATCTCGTTCCCTGCCCAGGGCTGCAGGTGAGTGGTGTGAGGACCATGGGAAGCTTGTGGGCCCGTTTCGGGTAATGGCGTGTCTGGAGTCCATGCAGTTTTATGAATGTGTAGGAAATGGAGGATAATTGTGTTTTGCATTTTTAATTTTGCATGCTGAGTTGTTAGGTTTTTTTTAAGTTGGTATGTTCTCAGATCTGCTTGCTGACATCAATTTCACTGAATGCTTACGTCTGGAGGGGGAACCTACAAATAGCCTTAAGATCAAAAAACCCTCAGAGTTGTCTTGACAAACCTTATTAAGCGAAGCAGCGCAGTCAATGGCAAAGTACTCCAGTATGTACTTGGAGCAGGAGAGCACTCCCGTGACATGTCCTGGGTCACTGCTAATGCTTGGAATGATTCTTATAATTTTTTTTTTTTCCTGCGATGTTTGTTACGATCCCCACCACATTCTTAAAAATTAATCATTTTGTTTCCCAATCAGCTTGAATTATTGATGTTTTGGTCCTTAGTAGAAGGGCAGTGGTACTTTTCCTCCCATACTATAGACCAGGGGCGTCAAACTCATTTTCACCAGGGGCCACATGAGCCTCACGGTTGCCTTCAAAGGGCTGAATGTAATTTTAGGACTGTATAAATGTAACTACTCCTATATCCCAGTACCTGTAAGAGAATAACAACATGAAACTATTAATAATTATGGCTTATTGAATGGGGCTCAAGTGGGAAATGGACTCTTGTGTAAGTCCAGCCTTTAAGAAATTGATGCTTTTTGAATATTGAATATCAGTATCTGCCGTTTGGAGTTAGAGCTGTTAGTGGTCATTGCAAGATAAGTAACTTCGTAGAGAAGAATGCAACATTTAGTTGAAAGTATTTAGCTGAATACATTTTTATTCTTGCCTTTCTTAAGCTATTCTTAGAGGCTGTATTTTTTATAAATATTTTTGAAAGGGAACGAAATAATAAAGTAAATGAATGTCTGCTCATGAATGTATGTGTGGTTGAGTACGTGTATGTCTGGGCACTTACTGATATGGTACTTCTTTAATTCAGAAATATGAAGTGTCCAGTTTACCATGTGATGAAATTGCGAGGCAGATCAGAACAAGAAATGCTTGTCCAGAGTCACAGGTGAAGGTCACTGCCAGCCAGGAAGAGCCTGGTTTCCCTCATTCTGCTCTCAGCCAACTGGACTGTACCTGTACGTGTCCTAGTTAGTGAATAACAACACCGTGGAAAAGCTAAAGAGTGCTGTCTACTTAACTGTCCTAAAATAATACTGTAACAGTGAATTAATTTTTTATTTTGGTGGCTAGAAATCATTAGGGTAAAATGTCTCACTCTTGGAATCATATGCTATGCTTGCTGCAAGGTCTTCTTGTATCGTACACTATATTAATCTTTGGTTAGATGTTTTTATTTTTAGAGGATCTATAAAGCTGCTATTTTTAGGTCAAAAACGTCAAATCGCCTTTTGACTGAAGAGAGATTAAAATGAAACTGAGTAACTTCTAGAGAGTACGTTGATAACCAGGCAGTGTCAGGTGAAATGTGCTGTCATGCCTCTGTCTGTCACTTCTCACATAGCTGAGAAGATGGGCCCTTAGGTTGGGTTGTCCTTTTTTTTTTTTTTTCTTTCCATTTTTGTCTGTTATTCTTCCTGTTGTCTTTCTCTTCTTTCAGAAATAAAATCTTAGTTCAGCCCGATAGTCACCCATAAATAAGCTGTATGTTTACTACTGCCACAACCTCTTCTGGACTTGATTTTTTTTTTTTTTTTTTTAAACAAAAACTTGCCCAGAATGTGCAATAGCTGTGTTGAAATTGTGGTCAGCTTTTGAAAATTATTCTGACACTGTGAAATCATCAGTCACTTACAGACTTGCAGAACAGCAAATGTTTGTAAATAATTGGATGCAGGTACACGCGCAGCCGTGCATCTCATTGCAGGTATGTGCTGGCCCCTCTTGTCATATTTAGTGCCAATGTTATCTTTATGTCTTTGGTTTTTTACTGCTTTGACTCATTCTTCAAACAGATTAATGGCTTCTGATGTGGATTGCTGGGCCTTTCATATGGGTTAAAAAGCAAATAGTTGCAGTTAGTGTAGCTTGTGTTTGTGTCCTGGATGGAAGTGAGTCCTGGACACTGGGTTATGACTGAGGCAGCTGATCCTAAATGCTGGCAGTCCGCTTGAAGGAAATCAGATTACACTCAGATATTTCATACTAGCAAGTCCTTCCCTTTTCTGTGCTATGCTGTGTGTTTTCTGTTCCCTGTTGGCTTGCATTCCTTCACCGTCAGTCTTCCTCTGCTCTTTCAATCACCTCTTTATTTTGCACAGGCTCCCTGACTCGTCCACCCGCGGCTGGGCAGGGTGAGCCTGCCCGCCCTGCTGCAGCTCTCCTCGGGCCTCCCCTTTCTACCCGCCTGCTTGCCTTCTGTGCCCTACCCAGGGGCTTTCCCCCTTCCACTGCACTTGAAACTACCTGGGGGGATGATGCCATCTCGCAGCTTTGCCTCCTTCCTTTGCTTTTTTTTTTTTTCTTTTTCCTGGCCCCATAGTGTGACTGTGACTGATTTCTGGTGAGTAACTGGCAGTATGGGGGAGTCTACCTGATGATGATGATTTCATCGTGCATCTGATTTGTAATCTATTGTAGAAGTGCCTGCAATGCAGAAGGCTTGATAGTGTTATTCAGTTTTAGAAATTTAAAATATTAAAGTACATAGAGCACCAGTTAAATCAAGGTGGCTTATTGAGCATGTGTATAACTTGCATGGTTTTGTGAGTGTGAAGGTTTTGCACAATAAGACATCTTTGGGCAAGCTGTGAAATACAGTGATCTAGATTAAATTTGGAGTTATTTGGATTGCTGAATGAGAAGCTGATAAAATGGCATGCATTTTCTAAACAGAGACGACTTCTCTTAAATTTACCTTCTGTCTGTTGAGCTGTCAGCCACTCTGTTACTGAAGGCTTAAAACTATATTCATGAAATTGTTCGCTGGATTTCAAAGAATTAGACAAAAAAGTTAGACTATCATCAAAGTGTCTGTAAAAATATGCTTAAGACTCCATTCTGTTCTTCGCTATCACAGGAGAAGATGACTTGTAAATTGTCTTTCATAAAAGTGAGTTTGATTTAAGGTATTAATAAAATCTAAATTTGTGCATTCTGGCTGTGGGGACTGAAGATTTTAATTTAGTGAAATGCCAGAACAATTTTTTTGTACTCCATTTGAGTGTTATGTGAGAATTCCATCTTACTAAATTAGGGCAGACATATATATTATACAGTTTACAAACTGTTATGATTAAAACCTGTTAAATTTCATATTTAATATTTAGTCATCTTTGAGCAAAAAAGTCACCTCGTGTTCATCTCAGTGCTGTGGGATTCTTGTGTTAAAATAGATAAAATTGCAAATGTTAATCTGGGTAACTGTGGAAAGTTGTGACCTGGATTTGAAATAGGCATGAGACTGCTAGAGCAGCAGTAAATCTTCAAGAACATGTAAGGCTCGCACATGGCAGGGGATGTGTCTGATGTGAGAATTAGAGTGTGGGTGGAGGAATAGCCTGAAAACAAAATCGTGTGCCAAATGTTTTTCTATTCTAAAAGAAAAAAAGTAAGAATTTGCCACTTTAATATAAAACTGTGTTTTTATAGGCAACACTCAGTAACTTCAAAACATTTTATTTTAAAATTGTAATCTAAAATGGAAGTTGTATGTAAGAGAGAGACCGAGGCATCTGGGTTCTTAATCCCCATGTGCTTCCTCTGGCAACAGTGATTCCGATCTTTGAAATATGTATGGGAATTGCAGGTGCAGAGTTCAGCCTAAAGAAACCATGAGTCTGAGGAAAAAGTAGGTACTAAATGTACTTACCTTTTGTTTTAAGCTTTTTCCTTTTGTCCTTAAATGACTGTTTTTTCTCAGCTAAGTCTGGCTTCAGTCCTAGTCTTGGGTACTTTAGAGCCTGACAGCATGAAAAGGTCTTGAGTGTTAGTTGTCAAGCACTGGCGTTGCTGGAATCTTTTATTATCTTATTGCTTTGGTTTTCTTAATCTCTCTTATAACATGTCAAATAAGAATGTAGGCGATGTCAGGAGAGTATGATAACAGTAATTTTTAAACCAATGTTTTGACTTCAAAAATAGTGTTAAAACAACAATGCTTAAAAAAATCATAATGGAGAATTAATTACTAATGAAAAATAAAGAGTAGATTAAATATTTTCTACACGTACTTATTTGATTTGCTGTTCTGTCATCTCTGGATATTTTTGATACAGATTTCTTTTTACGTAAGAGAAAGAAATGAGTTTGCAGATACTTGCCCACGTGTCCCCACAATAAAATTGTCTTGGAGCACTATACAAAGGTATTATAGCTGTTATAATATCTATTATTGCAGAGTTGACTGTTGATTCTTTTCAGTTTCTAATAAGCCCTACAATCTTAGTGGGTTTATAAAGTAGGAGCCTGAAATACTTTACCTCTTCACGTTTTTTAAAAATATATTGAAAGCTGCTTTACAAGCAAATGGTGACACTAGCTAGATATGACTTTGTTCATTTGATTCACGGCAGAGAAGGGGTGATTGGCAGCCCTGGCGCTGGGCTGTCGGCAGCTGAACTGCAGGGCCTGAGCTGCCTTGGCAGGGCTGCGCGGGGAAGTTTGTGCCATGTTTGCCAACTGCGTTCTTGGCTCAAGCTGATGTTACATGTCTCTTGACTCCAAAGCATGCTCATTTGCCAAATTCTACCTAAAAATGTATGCCGGAATTCCTAATTAAATAAACCCCTTGATATTTATTTTATGCCTTGGAAAGGCACGCGTTCTTTCACAGTAGATTCTGCTTTGGTAGAAATACAAATAAAAAAGCCCAACCAAGGTGGATTAAAAAGTTGTAACTGGTATTAGGAGAAATTGTCTCTTGCAAACAGATTGGTAGCTTCAGTTTCTTTTAAGTATTGAAATTGTGGGGCTTTACCAGGTTCTTGCCTGAAATTCTTTGCATATATACAGGTTTTTTTGCTTATTTTTCAAGTATTTTGGAAACTGTTCCACTACAAATAATGATTGCAGTCAGTGTATAATTTTGTTGTTTTTTTCCTGCTATATAGCAATGTAGCTACCTTATTGTTGCCGTAAGCTAGAGTTACCGGTTGAACGATAAAGGTATAATTTATGCCAAACTGGCATAGAAGCTTTTTCAGAAGACTGATAGCAACTGCTTTTATACATATTGCTATGTAAAATGCTTATTAATGTTAGCAGATGTTGCACTTTAATCCCCCAGAATGATTGTTTGGTAGCAGCAGGAGATTTATTAAGCTTGAGTTGTGTGAAATTGTGTGTGCATAAGCTGCTATTTAGATTGTAAAAATGCCATTGAAAACTGTTAAAAAGTTCTAACTGTAATTGGCAGAGAGGTATTAGCTGTTCTAAAAGAAGTATATGTGTATCGTTGGCCCTTGTGCTGTAACCTCTTTATCATTTATCTTCTTGTATTAATGTCACTGAATTATTAATTCATGAGCAGGGTTGGATAGGGTGAAGGTACTATTTAAATCTGTGGCACATGTATCCTTATCGCTGGAGACATGAAAAGCATCATTTTGTGTTATCTATAAAATGGAAAGGACATTTAAAATTTCATTTACGGTAATCCACTTCACTTCCCAGTAAAACAGCTAGATTATTGCTACTGTAATATAATGTTCTTATTAAAATTTTGTAGTATTTTTGCTCTGTTCACTTATAAATATTGTTGACAGACAAATGTAGACTTATTTTTTTACTTTTTAGTTGCACATACGGTTCATGAACTGCAGCAGAACATAGGAAGAGCAGGTTCTTTATAAAAAAAAATTCTCTTAATTTCTAGTAAAAGAATACAAAGAAAAGGCCATTAGGTATTTGTAATTGTAAAAGGGTAAATAAATTATCATTTTTCTTTAGTTAGGTTACATTATTATTATTCTTTTTTTTTTTTAAAGTAGAGGTGTCATTGTCACATTAAGCTACCAAGATCTATGTTATTTAAAAGAAATTGTGAATGTGTGACAGCAGAGTTCTTGGTCTGCTTGATGAAACCACGGAACATGAAAGGTCATGTTGCTGCTTAAAAAAAGGTGTTAAAAATTTATCTTAAATTTCACCTGTGCTGTATGGACGAGTTTAAAAAAAAATAAAATGTATGGGAAATATGTGGGAAATACAATGTTTTCAGTCCTACAATGAAGAGGGTTCATTATTTTGAATACTTTAAAAATTATGTATTCTTTTTAAAAATTCTCTGAGTGAAAGTGATTTAGGGATGCTTTGCTCGCTCTGGCTGGTTTGGCAGTGCTGGAGATACCTTCTATTAAACAAAATGGAATATGGGTTATCACTTCACACTTCCCTTTTCACAGTGTGTAGGAAAGATCTCCACTGTTTCCAAACCAGATCTTTTTATTTGTTTTTCTTCCCAAAGGAAGAGAAAATACTACGTAAGATGCCAGGGAGAAGAGTTTTAAACAGCGATACATGCAAGTAGAAGGAGCCTTTCTGTTGAGTTATAATCTAGAGCTCTTTTTGCTCATAACTTCTCCAGATGTAATCATTATACTTTTCCTACTTAGCCTTTCTACAAAAGCAATAAAAAAATGAACTGAAATAGTTTTCTATTTTTCTATTATTGTTTGAATAAATAAAAAACCCCACATTTCACTGAATTAAAGGAGTGGTACACCTCCGATGAATGACTGTAGTCATTCAACTGCCTCGCAGAGTTAAGAATAGTCACCTGAATGTTCATTGCTTATTAAATTGTACACGAAAATACTCTTAACTATAGTTGCACCATTAGATGCCCAGGCAACTTGCACGTCTTCACAGAGCCCATCATCCAGTAACAGAACTGAAGTATTTGTTTCATTGCAGAATCAGGCCCTTTCTTGAATAGATACTGAGGATTTATTTCCCATATTTATTGCTTATGTTTCACACATTCTTGATGATGCATGAACAATAGTTCTGTAATTTGTTCATACGTTTGTATGTAGGTGCCAGGAACAGTTAGTGCTGTCCGTACAGTACTGTCATATATGGCTTTTCGCCCTTGAGTTCTTGTTTTCACCATGAATCTGTTTCAGAAAAAACAATTACGAGGGATGAAAAATAGAGTTTGTTGAGTTGTGTGTGGTGTGGGGTTTTTTTTACTTTTATTTCATGATTTTTGAGTTTTCAGCCTTCTGCTTCCAAATGCCACTGGTATGTAAAATTGGTGAACCTGAAAGATGTGTCTTCTGTTAACGTGTGCTGCTTTTTGATACTTAACATACACACTGAAGTCCTCCAAAGGGTTACGCAAATTCAATGAAGTTTCTAGCTGTAAGTCATACTTGCCTGGAGAATCTCTTGTGTGCTTAGAAAGTAGTAAAGACCGTTGATTATTCGCTGATTCGCTGATATTATTCGCTGATTATTCTTTCAAAGGTGACATATTTGAGGTCTCAACCATTTTTTTTTTTTTCTCCTCCTTCTGTTGACAAAATTTTGATGTGGCTCATGGCCGAGTATGGGATGGTGGCACACAGCACTTGTCAGGTTTTTCTGCAAGAGGTGATCCTGCGCCTTTTGATAACTAAATTATTTGTGAATGGCTTGGAAAATACAACTTTATGGAATTGCTCTTAGAAGTTCATTTGTTGTTGGTTTTTAGTGGAACTGAAATTTGGTATTCAGAAGCTCCTGACTATCAGGCTGCTGGTAAGAAAATAGTGCTCTCTGATCACCGTAATATTAATTGTGCTTCCAAGAAAAGAAACAAAACTAGTAATAGCTTGAGAAGGGGTTGTTTTAAAGAAGAGAAAGAAAAATGCTCAAGTACAGCATGTTTTAAAACATGATTAAAAGCAGGCATTATTGAAATGGTCTTTTCTAAAATGCATTATTGTGATGCTACAGTAAATTTTAATATTTGAGGATATGATGGAAGAAGAGGTATTTAAAAATACCTTTCTGCTGCTGTCTCTATCTTTAGGTACAGGTTTTTCACTTTTCTTTGCATGTTCGCCTGATATATTTTATCCTAGATTACCTCATTGCTCCCAAGAAATCCCTTTTGGTAATATTGATAACCTAATATATGACAGATTTTGGTCATTATTATTTCATTTAGTGGTCATATGTATAGACCAAGAGGGAATCTGAATATTGATTCACTGAATGGCCAGTAACAATGATTTATGAGCCAAGGATTCGGTGCAGTGAGCTAAACACAGTAGAGATTACATCTTATGTGCCACCATTGATTTTGTTTCATATTTCACTGCACAATGATTAGGTCATGGTCTCACAGATGTTAACATTAGAACCATATTCCTCTTTAAGCAAAAAATATGCCACAAACTACACCCAGTGTATTGTGCGTATACATGTATGTACCTCCTGCTTCTGATTTTCTTAAAAATGATAAATATTTTTCAGTTACTTTTTAGACAGTTGGTATTTTTCTGGTAACAGCAAAGGTTCTTGATAGAACTTTTAAAAATAATCAAAAGTGACTTTACTGGCCCACGCAAGCTTGTTCTTGAAACTTGGACAGTATCATTTACATTGAATACAGACCACACACACTGGTCTTAAATACAGCTGATAGAAAAATGGGATGCTTTAAAATGGATGCCATCACAGGACCTTCATGAATATTTTTTGTAATATTCTTTGACACATACCAAGAAAAGAAGTCCACAGTGCAGTAGTTTCCAGGGGGTTGGTACTATCCAGCTGAGGTTTGTGGTTCGGTTGAAGTTCCGGTGTAGTTGGCCTGTGCAGCCCCCATTACCCCAGGTACAGCATGGTTAAAAATGCTGTAAATGCATGGGTAAAAATGTGTTCTTGTCTGCTCTTGCCTGTAACTTGATTTCATTTTGGAAGTTAGTGGCTCGTGGGTGTTTTGCTGGTGGCTGGTCTGATGAGGTTGTCTTACTTCAGTGTGTCAGCGGTGAAAGGCAGATCTGAGCTCATTTCCCCGCTCAAGCCCAGTGCTGAGCGGCCATCAAGCAGATCGGGTGTGTTGAAATCCTTACAGTCAGCTAGAGAAACCGCGTCGCTGCACAGGTACGGACACGTCTGACCGCAGTCCCAGGACTTCTCTGTTTGTTTTGTTTTTCAGTCTGCTTCCACTTCAAACAAGTTCTTGTCTGTGAAAAACACTGGATGGAAGGGAAAAAAAAGAGATCAGCTAAGTGGCATAACAGCTTTGAGAAATATGGGCTTTTGCAAAGCCTTGTCAAGGCTGTCAGCAAACAGTTTACTGTCTTACAAGACTGCAGTGTCTTTGGTTGATGTTAGTCTAGTGATTTTTTTTTTTTTTTTTTTTTTTCTGAGGGAAAGGAATTATATTTTTCTAATATGAATAGTTTATTTTGAGGATTCCTCTTTTGTGAGAAGTCTGAAAAGCCTTTGAATTTTCTTCAGCTGTTACGATTGCTTCTTTTGGTTTGTCATATAGTTCTCGGTGTTTTTTTATAGCTGTTCATTAATTTCTTGTTTATTTTTGATGTTCATAAAATCTGTCCTACATAGGTTTGAAAATGAGAGCTATTTGTTTTGCAGTTTAATGAAGAGAATGGCAAACAGCCTCAGACTGTGCCTCTGGTGTCCAAAGTGATCAGTGTATTTAACATGCTCAGCATGACACTAAGATATTACAGCCGATAACGGTTGTAATTGACTTGCAGCATCCCTTTCCCTCCCCGCTTCTTTGGATGCTGGGGATTTATCTTTGAGACCCCAGGAAGATGTAGTGACACAGAGGGCAGAAGTGTTAAGAAGGTTTTACCTGCACTGTTTGAACGGAGGTGGTCTGATCTAGCAGTATGATGTTGATTCAGGTGAAATACAGGGAATTTGCAATGAGGATTGAGTGACACACACACCCCCCTGGCCCTTGGTTCTGATTATTTAACAAAGGCAAAAAGGGAAATTCAAACTTGGCAAAAGGAGAGTGCCTGGAGCCAAAAAAAGCCATTCTTATTAGTGCTAGCAAAGGTTTACTTTGCTGGCTTATTGAATGAAAACTCCCTAGAGTGTCCAGGCTTTATCCTGTGTTAACAAGAAGGGGCAAAGCTGGCTTGTCGGGAGTGAGGCGCTGTGTAATGTGTCCATAAAACACAAGAGTGAGGCCAAGCCGAATTGGAGTGCTGATGAGAAAGGAAAATCTGTCTCTTTTTCTCTCAAATCCTGTTTATTTTCTCTGCGAATGATTGCGGTAGACCACTGAGCTGCTGTGGCCTGATGGACTAAATTATAATGTTGTGCTGTTAAAATAGTGTCAGTGCACTGTTTAGTGTCATGTCTTGCATAGGTAGATTTTGTGTTTTGAATGATCATCTGCACTGATGAGCTGGGAACCCAGGCTGGGGTGGGGTGGGCATTTCTGTGGTCATTCTCAGTTTAGAGTGCACGTATACAAATGCTCTGTTTCAGGTGTTCCTCAGGCACGGGTATGTCACTTCAGAGCACAACACAGCCAAATGCATTGAAGTAAATTTTTTGTTGTTGTTGCAAGATTGGGTGACCTTGGTCAGGTCTGGTTCTTACTGTATTATTCCCTGCCCCGATACTGTATTCCTTCCCTGCAACTTGGGAAGAGATGTTTTGGGTTAGAAAATCCAGTGTTCAAGGTGACAATAGGGACTGCTGAATACAGAATTTAAGACTCTATGGTACAGTTTAATCATTGAATTGCTTTTAATGGAAAATAAGTCTTTGTTAACCAACTTTAGACAGAGCAGAATTAGCCTTTCCTTTCTCCTTGCAATATGCAACTTGTTTAATTGGAACAGATCAGGCATTGATTGTTTACCATAGATAGTAGATGGATGCTAACTAAATCAGCATGGGTTCTTGCTTGTCTTCAGTTTATTTTTTTGTAAGATCTCGTAGTTTTTAAGATTTTTCTGCAATCTGGTACTGTAGCACTAATGCAAAATTACTAATACAAGTCAGTTTTTTAACATCCATACTAAAGACGGAGGAATAACTCATATTGAATGCATCTGCAGATACGTTCAATGTTGAAACCTAGAGCTGTGTCTCATTGCAGATATATGTAAAACTGTAGTCTTGGATCATAAGCCATATTAGTCTCATTCTAGTATTTTACTAATGTGGCTTAGATGCTTCTAGTAATCACACCGCGCTAATTAAATTCTTATGTTACATATTCTAGGAAGCTTAACTTTTTATTTTTTTAAATTGGGAAAGCCTCATGATGGGAAAGCATGTGGACACATGATTTCTCAGGAGACTAAGTAGTCTATTACATTGTATGAATATATATCTACTCACCCTTGCCTCCTGTTCCCCCTCCTTTCTTCTGCAGAGCGTTTCAGATATATTACAGAATTACTTAGATTCATAAACTGGGTTATGAAAGGCAGTGGGGGTGCTGCATGTGTGGCAAGGTAGGTCGTACAGGATTTATAAGAAGGATTGTGTGGGTCTTGCTAGTTCCTTGGTGTATATGAGCTGTGCGGCTACTACTGATGTTCCTTACTTCTCTGTCTGTTATAGCTAGTGTAAATTTTGTTTCTGTAATAGGATTGTTAAAGCTTGACTGAGGTTGCAAGTGCTTTGCAGTGTTTCTAAGATGGTCTGGAAAATTAAGCACTATATTGTAAAATGCATCAACGTTAGTCTGAAAGACTTTCAGCTAAAGAAAAATGTCCTTGCTTAGCTGGAAAGATCTTTGCTTTCCCCTCTGTCTTAATTGTGTGAAAAGCTGGATGGAATAGGAGGGAAAAGAGCTCTTGAGCATGCTGTGTCAGTTGTTCGGAAGCTTTTAAAAGACCCTTTTTGGCTTTTGAAAATAAAACCTTGGGAAGGTTAAACAGAGTAGAGTTGGGATGCAGCAGTCCTTTAGAGGCCTTTTTCTTCAAAGATTAAAGTATTTCAAGGAGCATGCTTGGAGCGGCTTTCTCTTGTCTCTGGGGTGCTCTTGAGCAATGTTGCAGGGAGAGGGATGGCCAACAGTGGCACGTATCCTGCAGCGGCCGTGTTCTGACTGTAAGAAGTTTCATGAGTACAGAAGAACAAGGAATTGAGGTAGAGGCACTAAGATATTTGCGACTTGGAGCACAGCTTATGAATATGGTATGAAGAAATGCCCAGTACTTTTGCAGTGTACAAGTTTGAACATTAACATTTCCATTACTGATTTAGTCTTCTTTAACATCACATATGTGAAGAAACTTAAAAGGTGGACAGCTCTGTTTCCAGCAGCGGACTGTATGTTGGGGTTTTTTGTGTGTGTGGTTTTTGGGGTTTTTTGGGTTTTTTTGGTTTGTTTTTTTGTTTTTTTTTTCCCTCTATGGGAGAGTGCAGTATGGCCCAGAGGTAGGGATTGGAGTTAAAACTGAAATTTTCTGGGCAGCTTTTATTGCGCTCTGAAATTCAGGCAACCTTTTGCTGTAGGGAGTTTCTATCTGCCCCACCCACAAGCACAAGCAGTCAGTGATCCAGAGAATAGGTTTATTAAGGTCTGAAGGGAAATAAGTTATTTGTGCAGGGCAGCCACTCACCATGGTCTCCTTTTTCTATTTACAAAGAAGTAACTTAATATGTCTTTTCCTGGTCCTCCTTGTTTGGTTTGGGATTTGTTGTTGTGAGATGCCACTGACAGTCTCAGTATGGCTGATAGATGGATGGTCAGAAGGACGCAGCTGACAGCAGTGTCTGTAGCTGGAGTGCTCTCTGGCTCCAGCTCATGTCTAGGTACCTTTTTCAGGATTAGCTTTTGTCATGCTGATGAGTAGTTGGTTCAGAACTGCACCGTTCTTTTACTTGGAGCCACATAGAATTTCTCAAATATATAGGTTGTGTTAAAAATTGTTCGTTTTAAAGCTGTTAATTTTTATTTGAAAGGAAAGAAGAAAAACCAAATCCAATTGCATCAGTTTTCAAACACTGCCTAATTTTTTCTTGCTTTTTTTGACAAACATGTGTTACTGATACTGTGGTAGGGGCTGGTTAGTTTATTTTAAATTCTTTTTTGCAGCAGCACACTGAGTTAAATTCTATGTCTGTAGGTTACAGCAATCCAGAGAGAACAATGTATTGCACAAAGTATTTAAATTTGTCTTTAGAATATTTTGCATTTATTTTTAGTTGAATAATTTCTGCTGGTTTTGGTATCACAAAGACATTAACATCCTTTCAGAAACTCTGCTCTCTTATTAAAATAGTTAAGACAGTTTGCAAGATCAGGAGCTCTTACTCAATTAAAAAAAAGTCTCTACCATAAATTTTGCAGCTATTTCCTAGAGAGTTGTTTGGTACTGCAAGTGATGCTTTGATTATTGTTTTTGTTTTTAGCACAACCCTTTCCCTCCACTCCAATTTAAAAAAAGCCCACAAGAAAATCAAGAGTTTAAGGATGATAAAGCACAAGCATGTCACTATCCACTTGAAGGTGAAGAAAGATATCTCAGTCCAGATGTGCAGTGATATGTTATGGAAATAACGATAAAACTTGAGTCTCTGGAAGTCAAAATCTTCTGGACAGACTGGGAGCAATCTAAGGCTGACTTAATTTCACTTTTAGCCATTATTGTTCTGTGTCTATTCTCTTAGATTATTCTGATTGCTTACTGAAATTACGCTGATTAGTCTGTAGTGTCTGTGAAATAGTTTTATGATTTTTCCTTTGGGTGCTACAGGTAAAAAAATTAATCCAAGCTCTTCCCAAGCTTTTAGCTGAACTATCTCCAGGGTGTTTTGGATATATCATGGTGACAATTTTTTCCTTCTTTACTCAGCAGGAGCTCCTTTGCAATTGTAATTTCTGCTGAATGCAGTGCATCCTTTGTGGAGTTTCAAAGCACTCTCAGCCCAGTGTGAAAGATCTGGATTTACAATATGAACTGTCTCTTCATAACTGCTTCTGGGTTGTCTGGTAGCAGCTGGTGTATCACCAGCTAAATTGAGGGCACATCTTTTACCTCTAGGCAGATAGGCCTGTGCCAGGGAGAGCCATGCCCTGGCTGTCCTGCACCGAAGCACTCCGTTCGCTATTGCATGCTCTTTGTTGAAATATGTGTGGATAAAAGTGCTCGTGGTTGAAGAGCACCTGTCTGTAGTTGGAAATTGGAAAAAGGGTTTGGTTTTCTGTGTAAATAAACATAAAATCAGTCTGCCTCAGATGTCAGTTCTTTCATTTCCCTGTGTGAGTAATCACAAGCATGCTTGTGTTGTGTGAGAGGGATGCCTACACTGAAGTGACATCCCGCCTCTTCAAGAAGAGACAAGTAAAGAAGCCTACTTGGCTATTTAATAATCTCCTATTCTGCCGCAGTCAATTTGCCTTCATGGAGAGCCAGAGAAATTGTTCCATAATGTCTTATTGCTGTCTGTGTGCTCAGGGAACAAACTAATCATGGATTAATATTAACATTGACTAATATAAAAGGAGTTACACTTCATACTTCTGAAAATGGTCTACAGCTCATAGAATTTCTTTGTCTGGCATTTTGTGCTCTTCATCCTTTCCAGTTCTCCTTGTCAAAAGGGTAAATGTATTTTTTAAGCCTTCAACATGCTCCAGTACTTGTAAGACTCATAAGTGGCCCTTGGATCTTGCCACTTAAATTTTTACACAGTCATCATTACATGTTTTTAAAGTAACATTAATTTCAGATATCTCAGAAATACATCCACACAGCACAGTCCTGTCTGTTGGTCTTGGAGAGACCAAGCCAATGTGGCACCAGACTCAGCTCTTTGGATCTATAATTGCCGCAATGTTCAGAGTGTCATTCTTTCAGAGATGTTTCACATATCTGTAATATATAGAGCCGTCTTTGTAGTTAAAAATAATTTATTTCTGTATGGATGTTAAATTTTCTCTAGTAGTTGGGGCTGAAGCACGATCTAGCTTCATACAGAGAGATATGGAAGAGGATGCATGTAGTTACTCGGCTGGCTGGTGAGAGAATGAAGTCATTAGCGAAAGGTAGCACTCTGCTGTCAAGTCTTCTATCACAGCTACTGCACTTTTTACTGTAATTATATTTTCAAATGCAAATACTACCTTTAAGAGTTCTTCCTTTGGTATGTCGTTTATAGTAGTGATTTGGTTGCTATTTCTCAGGAGGCTGAGGAAAGGAGAGTCTCATTCGTTGTGTTTATTCCCTTTTCTCTGAAGGCGTTGTTTGGGTAGAGATGTGGCATACTGTAAAGTCACATGAAGAGCCTTCCTCACCGAACAGGGTGTTTTGTCACCAAAGTTGCTGTTACTGCTGCTCATCCGAGGAAAGTGACCTATGTGTAGCACAGAAGGGATGCTGGAGCCGTGGCAGGGAGGGGACCTGCAGAGCCTTACTGTTGAATGGTGTTGCTCTGTTGTTCTCAGCTGCTTCATGTTTCGAATCCGTAAGAAATATGGCAGTGCCCTAGATTTCATTTTATTGTTGTTCTTTGAGGTAGAGAAATGCAGGTTGTGTTAGATTTAGGGAATGGAAAAAGCTTAGGCTAGTCATCTGCAAATCCAATTTCTTAAATTCAGAGAAAATGATTTTTTTTTTCCTTACGTGTCTTAGTGCAAGTACATCAATAACATTTGTACTTTCAGCTTTAACATGTATCATTATTTGGCATTCCGTTTAATGACTACTGACCTTGAGAGATTACATCCCACAGACCTGCCAAATTCCCAACTATAGTACAGGTGTACTGCCAGTTTTTATTAAAAATTTCTGTCTTCATGTCAAATAAAATTTGGTATTCCAAATTATTGGTGTTCAACTATTGATTGATTTCGCCCCCCCCCCCCCCCCCCCTTTTCTTCTGTATCCTCTGCTTCTCTAGGTATGAAGATGAATAATGCAGACCACTGGTTTCGATGATGCTGGGCTTTTATAACTGGATTCATTAAGGAATACAAAGAAAACTCTTACAGGGATCAATAATGGTGTCTTCTGGCTGCAGAATGCAAAGTTTTTGGTTTCTGCTCATTATCAGCTTCCTGCAGTGTACTGAAGGTAAGCTTTAGTTTATTTTTTTACTTGAGTTTGCAGATGAAATGAATGATCTGTACAATTCTGTTAGATGACTTGAAGTTTTAGGATGTCAAACTAAAAGTATCTGTAGCATGTTCTAGGTTAAATTGATAAGACTCAAATTGTCTCTTCTTAATGAAAAAGGACATTTTTTGGATTTGATACAGTGTGCTGTGTTGAAACTGAAACACAGTGTTCAGGTAACTGAAGTGACAGTATCAATATCCTTGATTGGTAGGTGCCTTATTTTTGACTTTTCCTGTTTATTCATTTTTTCTGTTCTCATTGCACAACCATTTAGAAGCAATGTACACATACAGCACAAATGAAATACCTGTTTTAGTTTCTGATTTGGTTTGCTGAAAATAAAATGTCACACACTTCATCAAGATTAAAACTATGCAAGTTAACATTTCAGGAACTAGAAACTTAAAGCGAATACAGAAATAGCATCTATTTAAAAATATTATTTTTTTTTTTTTAAAAAAAAAGGGAAAAAATCTCCACTGCTATCAAATGTGGTGTTTAAAATAGCTCTTAAAGAGATGAGGAAGGAAAAAGCTTTTTTAAAAAAGTTGTATCATCTATTTCACCTTATTCTTTATAAACTCTTATTTTATTCAGTTAGTCTGTTTCCTCAGCTGTTCTTGTGGCCTTTTTAATAGAGAAACAAGAATGATCAAGAAAACATGATTTATGAATTCTTAATTACAAATATTTGTATAGAACATGAGGATATTTCTGGTATAATAATTTTGATTGACTAGATTGCAGGTGAAAAGACTGCTTTGGTGATAAAATAGCACCTCCATGCTGCCTTACATTATTCAGTAATTGGTATATATTATGTAGGCTTCTTCGGTGCATCTGTGGCGTGATCTCACCATCTTCTAAAGCAGATACATACCTTACCCTGTCAAAATTATTTGAATTTTAAGGCTAAATTTTCAGAGATACTTCAGGAAAGCTTCTCTGCCTCCTCATCTCTTCTTTCCCAAATATGTACAGACAAAAAAGATCTAGTCCCCAAAGATGGCAAAACCCAAGATTAAAATTTAAATGTTGTGTATGATCTTCCACGTTCACTGTGTAATTTTGTAAGCATTTATTCTAGACTAACACAACTCAGGTCTTTTGTTGTAGTGACAGACAAGCTTTGCTGAAATAGGTTGTTGACATGTACGTGTGACCATACACATACATTAGGGAGTATGTTCTAGGAGACTTCATGAAGGTTTCTGAACATGAGGAAGTCTCATTTCACTTAAATAGCTTTCACAGTCCGTTTCCCCTCCTTCCCTTCTTTCTTAAATATTGCCAGGATTTATTAGAAAACTGGCATTTCCCACAGCACACTGCAGATCTTGGATGGTTTCATCCTCGATGGGATTTCTGATTTGGTAGCTGTTGTACTGACTGCTCTCTTGGTGTCTGAGTCTGTGGATTTGGGTATAATCTCACTTTTATAGGAAAGTGAGTGCCAGCAGCTGGAAGGTAAAATGTTTTTCAGCCTCTTTCTCAGGTAAGGAAGGTAAATGCATGTTAGGAGAATGAAATTAGAAGTCTTAGGACTGGCTGGTTAGGTAATAACTTGTGCTAATTATAAATGCACTTACATTGCAAAAGTGGTTGCTCTAGTTGAAACCAAAGGTGTAGGAAGTTGAGACGTGTATTTGTTTTTTCCGAAGTTTTAAAATACTAGGGACTTTATTTGTTAGTATGATTGTGTCACATCCCTATATCTAATACATTTTACAAAGATTCACGTTTCGTGCTGTATGGTGGTTGAAAACATTTGAAAACAGAAGGAAAAGCAAACAACTTGCTTTCTCTGGTTTGGTAACAGCGGCAAACAGCATGCTGCAAAGAGTGTTTTATCTGCTGAGTTTGGGAAGGAAAAAGTCAACTGAACTTCTGCAGATTGAATTTTTGCCATTTGCAGAAAGCTAATTTTCTTTGTCGTCTGTAATATTTCAAGTTCATTTTGTTCTGTCCCTGTTTTTCTTGCTTTTAGTAGCCAGTAGCAATCTTTTGATGCTTCAGTTGTGAATTTACTTTTTTAAAGTCTATATAAGAGCTGCTTTTTCAGCTAAAAGAAACAGGGAAGGAAATTGGGAGCAGATAACAGAATCATACCAGATTAATTGTAAATTCTTAAAATAAATGAAATATTGTGGATCTGTATACTGGAAATGAATATTAATATAGAGTTGGCTTCCAGCCACAGAAGCAAAATGAATACCGCATTATTACACTTTCTCACAAGATTACATTGCCTTCTGCTTCAGTAATAAGAGATGCCAAGTGTAACGTGCTTTAGTAGCACTTCATGCCTGGAAGTACGAACATGAACAAAGGTTAAAATAAGAGCATCTAACTTTTGCTAGAAATAAGAAAATCTTTAATTCTCTCGCTTGGCACTTGGGGCTTTTTATAGAAATCTTATAGTATATGCAGTTTGTGCAGTTGGTGGGGGAGATGAAACCTGGCTGAATTCCCTGCTGTTATATTTTAATGTTCCTGTACAGTTAAACTGGGAGGGGGGAGAAGGGATCCTGGGTGTGGACAAGTGATTCATTTGTTCATATAATGAAACATTTTCCAATCAAGATAAAGACTTCATTACTCGCACGGTGCCTTCACTTTAAATCACTGGGGAATTAGAAAGCAGGCACAGTTATATGAAGGTTGTAATTTTATTTTAGTGTCATCTATCCAAATAGGGATGGTATCTTTAGTTAAGAAGGTCTTGGTTTTGCTTTGTTTTTCCTGGCTAGTGCAGTGCAGGTGGGGTTGCTTTTGAAGCAGTCTGTTCCTTCAGGTAAAATGAACCTGGAATGGAGGAGTGCTGGCAGCTGGAGGGGAAAACCATGCCGAGTTATTATACACTGATGGTACATTGATCAACAACAGGCCAATATTGCTGTGTAGAGGCTTGAAAAACATCGTTACTACCATCAACAGCAAGCAGTGCAGCCCAAAATAAGGAAAAGATGAGAGGCAGGAAAAAGGAATGAAAAGCTGAAGTAATGAGTTTCAATGTTAATGTCATTTCTGAAGATATTTTTTCTGTCCCTTTTTTTAGCATATCCTACTACAGGTATGTCTTTAAAACTACGATTTTATTACACAAGACAGGCTGAAAAAACTGCCTTAGAAAGTAGTTTGAATCAGAGTGATGCAGGTGGCTGTGTGGAGCCAGCACCGAGGCTCATTGCCGGGGGAGATGGGAGCTCCCACGGGTGGGGGCCCGTGCTCCTGTTGGTCCATGCAGTTGTCCTACACCTTTACTTACCCATTTCAAATGAACTGTAGGAAATGAAATACTTTTGACACTACCTCTGTATTTTTCTTTTTCCCTTCCTAATTAGGTGAAATTATCCAACAAGTTAAAAATTATCTGAGAAAACACAGGAAGTCAGAGTGAGATCACATGTGCCTTGTTTCCATAGCAAAGCAGAGTAAAAACCTTATTACACATATTGTTGGTTTCTCTTCAAGCAAGTTAAGACAGATACACTAATATGCATATGAAAAAAAAATGTCAGAGCTAAACATTCTGATTAAAATTGGGTTTTGAGCTGTAGAAGTTTTGATATTATAAGCTCTATCTCATGTACAAAGTCTACCTTTTTGAGTAGCTTTATAAAGATGCCTTTTGTTTTTGTTCTCCTCTGCTGCTTTAGAAGCACAAGTGCTTGGGAAGCAGTGAAATACTTTTCTTTGCTTGCATTTTATTTTAATCAAGGTTTAATACAATTTTAATTCATTTCATTATGAATTATTTGCTATGCTTTGTCCAAAGGAAGAAGTATCATGCTTTTATTATCTATTTAATTCTATTTTCCTAAATGGCGTTAATTTTTTTTTTTTTTTAAATCCAGCTTGTCTTTGCCTCTGAATGTACATTTGAATTAACATTATGCTGAGAAATATGAATTCCTGTAAATTCCACTTATGCCAGCCAAGGAGCTAACTGTTAAATTGGAAGTGGCTTTAAGTGTGTATCCAACATGAGAGCATTTACTAAAGACAGGACGTACTAACTACAGATAACATACATTGGTAAAATACAAAGGTGTTTGCTATTTCAAGGTGTTGCTTCAGATCTTCAGCCTCCTATCAAGCCACTCAGACTTAGAATGTCTAAGGCAGGGGTGTCAAACTCATTTTCCTTGGGAGCTATATCAGCCTCGTGGGTGCCTTCAAAGGGCCAAATGAAATTTTAGGAGTGTATAAACATAAGAGTAGTTACAGTTACACAGGGTGAAATTCAAAATATAGGAGTAGTTACGTTGATACAGTCCTAAAATTACATTTGATCCTGCGAAGGCAACCATGAGGCTGGTGTGGCCCCCAGTGAAAATGAGTTTGACACCCCTGGTCTAAGGCATACGGTGCAGGTACTCAATGAACTGTAGAAGCATGTTGGTTTTCCTACGCGTCTACTAGGAATTATTAGTAGGATTTTGCTCAGGATAAAAATTCAAAATATCTTGTATCCTGGACTTGAAAAGAAATCAACTTCTGCTAATTAGCAGATTTAAGTTTTACAAGGGGTGAAACCCATTACAGAGTCACGCAAGAGCAAATAGGAGCACTAATTTAATTTCTAGCAGGGGAATTTATCACAGTGAGAGCTCTATGAAGTACATGGTTAGTAGGCAACTACTTGGTTTAACAGAGGTTGTAAAGCATCTCTAAGCACACGCTGCATACTAAGGCCAGTCAGTTATTGCCTGACCTTTGGAGGGTCATTCTAATAAGCCTTCCAATACTATCTTCATTTTTATCTTATATACTTAATGTGTTTTATGTTTCTTCAGCAAATATTTTTTCTTAATTGGTTAATGCAGATTATGCAGAAGAAAATATCTTTGTGAAGGCAGGAATTGGCTTTGTGCAGAAAGCAACTGCTGCACTGAGTCCCGTTTTCTCCCCTGGAAGAGCACGCCAGTTTTCACTGAGGTATTCTGGTGCATACTTATCTGGGACATCTCTTTTTCCTTTTCTGAGGGAGGTGTAGGCCCAACATAATCTTCTGAAAAGGAAATTGATCAAAACAGTGAGACCAGACTTCTTAAAGAAGAATGTCTGTTAAACTTTTCAAGTGCTTTTCCAGAGAATAGAGGCTGACAGACTGCCTGGAAAACCCAGAGATTCTTTAATGTGCTGGCAGTGAATATCCTTTCATATATTCCCTGAGCAGTGAGGTCTGCAGGATCCTAGGCTGTAACATTACATTTTTGAAACCAAAGCAAAACCACCACTATTTTAAAATGTAGAAGAACCATGTAGAACAATGCACGAAGAACCAGTTTAAATACTGTACTAACATTTATGTGAGAATTTGCTAGGAAATGTTAATGTAAGGGTCTTATAATTTAAGCAAAGAAAAAAGTATAAATGAGTAATTACTATGAGATGAATAATAGTATTACTATTTTGATATGCTGTCTTTTCTTCACTTACTTAAAACCATGCTCCTTTTATGAGGGGAGATTTCGCAACGAACTCTGTGTTCAGAAGAAGAAAAGAACCATGTACTGTGTAAAACTGTAGAAGTGCAGTGTGTTGTCTTAAGGGCAGATGTATTTTCAGAGCCCTCTAAGCTATTACTTCAGTTTACCATCTTTCGTTGCCATAACCTTGGTGGGTCGCGGTGGACGAGGCGAGCCATGCTGACCACTGCAATGAGAGGACTGACTCAACCTTCAGCTAACCTGCACTGACACCACTGCCTAAGGGGCTTTTCTTTTATTAAATATAAATCTGGGTGTGTTTGAGATTAGTTGATTACAGTAAGGTACCTTTCCAAGCACAGAATAGCAGAATTTGAACATATATGCCTTTTAAATAACAAATAGGCTTCATTAGTATTATCTTACTAAATATGGAAAAAAAGTATCAGTTACTTTTATTAACTGTTGTATTTGAAAAGTGGTTATTTTCACTTCTGTTTTCTGTCAAGTGGAAGAATACTGTTTGTCTTAGTAACAAGGTTTTTTTACATAGCTTTAACAACATTGTGTTCATATTGTACTTCTAGGTTATAGTGTAAAAGGCAAGTGTAACTGCCTGGAGCATCTGAAACCAGTGAATGCCTTAGCACTGGCTTTCTTATTACATTTAGTGTCCTTATGATCAGATTATAAAAATTGTCATAAAGTATAATGATTTTAGATTTAATATTCGTTGCTGAGTTCTACAAGCACATAATGGGCTTTATACTTGCAAGTAGATCCATTGATGTTCATCATCTGTCTCTGTGAGTAAACGGTACAGAAAAGTAATACATTTTGTGCTAATTGTGTGTTGCATGTATGTCTTAATAGCAGCAAGTGTACGTAAGATGAAAGCACTACAGAAAAAGGACTTACACAAGCAGGTCTAATATGTGTTTCATGTGTGTGCCTGCTTCCGTGTTTGTCGTAGTGTTCCAGGTTGTGTTATGTGAGGAAGAGGAGATAAAAACATTCACAGGGAGAAGTTCTTGGCTTGTTGTCCATCCATACTCTTGTCATAAATGTACTTAAAAGTATGGGAGCTCCTGTCATGTCGTTGTGCAGCTGTATATATTTATACAGCAACCTTCATGGGAAGAGACACTTAAAAATTGTCTGGCCTTTTACAGTGGTTAATTAGTGTCATATTAACATTGGTTGGTTAGAAGAATATTTATAGTTGCTCCTTCTGATTATATGGTTTTTTGTTTATGAAATGACTTTGTACTTGGACAATACGGCTCTAAAGCAGCACTTCGTTTTTATATATACTGTCCAAGTGTGAAATCAGAAGAAACATAAGGGAATAAAACACACACAAATATAGTAAAGGTTCATGAATAATCTTCTTGTACTTTCGGTTTTACATGGTACTTATTATGTGCCTGTGTTGGTAGAATCACACTGCAGGTTTTTTATTTCTAATCACATTAGATTTGATAAAATGTCCTTCTGTCAAAGCTGGATCTGCTCCAGTTTTACTCATTTTTGTAGATAGCACTAGTTTATCCATTGATGATTTATTTGAATTGACGTTTTGAATGAAACACATGAATATTGGATATTTTTCCAACCATTGACTTTTTTCAGGAATACTGATTTTTTTTTTTTTTTTTTTTTTTTTTTTTTTTTTTTTTTTTTACATTTTTAACACAAGATAGGTTTTCTATAGGTGATTCTGTAAATGTGCCATACCTCATATCCAAAGATATTGTATGATAAATTGAGTATCCAGTTCTTTCTGATAGATAGGAGCTGAAAAAATCCTTTTGCTTTAAGGTGTCTCTAATTCCTGCCCTTCCAGAAAGAGTCTTGAACTACTCCATTGGCTTCCAAAACCCAGTTGTGCTAAAGCCCTTTGTGTTTCTGTAATCTCTAGCTCCTGGCATTCTTTTCAAGTATAAAGAAATTGAGTTGTATGAGTGTTAGCTCGGTTCGTGGGTCCTTCTTTCAATCAGGGAGACAATTCATCCATGTCTTGGTGACATTAGGGTGACCCATATAAATGTACACGATGTGTTGGTGATGGTAGGGGAGGTTGTTCCTCCTGAGGCTCGACCAGTGCAGATGGTTGGGAATGTTTCTTTCTTTTTGTTTTCTCGATTTATACTGGTATAATAATAATTGATGTTTTCTCGGTGTATAAAATGTGTGTGTGGGAGACTAGTTGGGAAGCAAAATGATTTTTTTTTTTTTTTTTTTCATCTGTTGCCTGAGCAACACATACGTGTGAGAAACCCAGGGGGACCACATAACTTTCAGTTGTTGGATACGGCACTTGGCGAGTTTTATGAGGGATCTTGACGATGGAAGGAGAGCTGACTTTTGTGTTCTCCCTTGTCAGGGAATTTGATGTCTCTCTCAGGAGCTAGGTAGCATTTTGTTCTGTTCCAGCAGAAAGTACAATTAATGCATGGTGCTGTTCGAGCAATTTTCTTGTTAAATTTGAATTCAGTAATTCATTTAGGAAACCTGAGAGGAAGTTGACACTGAAACCAGATTCTCCTAGCTGCTGCATTTTTAGTTGGCAAAGCAACGAGAAATGTTTGCTTTTTAAAGACTTCAGTGCTATTTCATGGCACTTCTGTTTTAACCATCTTCCTAGTGAGCTTTGCTTGGATTTGCCTGTTCGCCACTGATCCTCTTTCTGTGTGTGACTTGATCCGCCTTCCACAGTATTTCACATTAATTTCTCGTATTTTTCCCTGTTGAACTGCCCCAGTTCTTTTCTCTAACTTAAGTTTGTGGATTGCCTTTGTTTTTAAAGTAACATTTTATAATTTAAAAATAAAAAGTCGAAACAGTGAAGTTGGGATTTATTCTGTGCCATTGTTAACATTTACCACTGAAAGTCTATTGAAAAAATGTGGGTTCATGGCTTAAAATTGATTATGCTTTTTAATGGCTCAAAATAAATATGCTTTTAGAAAACAAAAATGAACAGTTTGCTGCTTAGGCTTTTGCATCATTTAATCTACAACAGATGAAGCTGGCATGCGTGAAGAGTGAAGCATGGAAAGTACTAGAGGGCAAATGAGTGGTTTGTGATGTGGATTATTACCCGTAAAGATGGATAGAGTCCACAAAACATCACTTCATGTATTAGTGTACCAGCTGGAAAAAAAATTAAATATATCAGCATACCATGTCATGCATAAACTGTTTGGTTTAAATTCAAATCCTGCTCAGTAATAAAAAACTTTATATCTTCTATATCTTTATACTAGTGTAAAGATATATACATATATAAAGCATGCTGTTGAAATACATTTTTTTAAAAAATTCAGAATACAAAAGTTTGGAAGTCATCCATATGTAAACTGTCTTGAAGGATTTATAATATACAGCGTTTTGTTCTGCAGTGTAAACTAAATGCTGACAAAAATGGTCAAGAAATGCATCTAACTACCAGTGTTCTTTTTTACCAGTTACACTGTAATCTAGTAATATAGCAATTATTTTGTGATGTGTATTATATATAACAGTATAACAATTTATTTGCTGTATAAATTATTTTGAATTTCACTCTTAAATCAGCAGAATCCTAACTCAGTCGTGGCAACAACTCTCAGTTATAATACTTAACCTGAACTCTTTGATGCATTATTTTTCTATCTCTTGGATTTGTTGTGGATCTATTTTAACAGCATTTCTATGTTGTCTTCTTTTTACAAAAGGTTTCTTCAAATATGAAGAGAGCCTTTCTGAATATTTGCTATTAAAAGTTTGTCACCATGGTGGTAATGCCATTTGCAATACAGTCAATGTTTCTACCTCTGTTCACCTCAAAGCCTCATCTGTTATCCATTCTTTTAAATTACTTTTTTTATTTACTTGATTAAAAAAAAAATCTAGTGATAATAAGACAATAACAGGGGAGAATTTTACTAAAGAAAATCTTTTGTCAAGGTATGATTTGGACCTGACCAAAATTTGTTTTCTTGATCCTATTTCCATTTGGACTAAGGGATCGGATTGTAACAGGGGTAGGGAAAAAAGGTGTGTGGTTTTTTTGTTTTGTTTCATGGGTGTTTGTTTGTTTGTTTGTTTTTAAAAAGGTGCATTTAAAAGCATTCAAAGATGTTAAGCAACAATAAAACTCTGTAACCATTTAAATGACAGCAGCTGACTGTTTGAATTAACTTTATGTTTGGCTTAATTTGGGGTCCTAATTATTCCTAACTTACGTGAGTAGATTTCAATTATACAATACTGGAGGGATTTGTAGCTAAGGCAACTAAAGGAATCATTTTACATTAAGTACTTTTGTTCAACTGATTAGGCAGGTTAAAATGGAATGATAGAAAATGGGAACTCTTGTCTGATAAGGCCCAATGAATAGTTTCCAATGACACTATGAAGAAATAGCATGAGGAAAGCTCATTACTGAAAATTTTGAGAATTTTTATGCAGCATGTTTATATCTTGATAATGTGGCATTAGGTAACAGCTCACGAGAGAGCAAGTGGTTATCATGAGTATTAGCAATAGATCTGTCAATAAAAAGGCAATTCACATTTTTGTGGGGTCTTCACGAGGTGACTTTTCCTAGAAGCTTGATAACTAAAAATTTAGTTCTTAAAAAGTTTATTTTATATGTATTTATGCCAGTAAACTTTTTAAATAGAAAAAACATGGCGTATTTACTGCATGATACTTCATGTTTTAGACGTGAAAGCATTTTTAGACGTACAGCTCTCATATCCAATATCCTATTCATCTGAAATTGCTGTTCTATCAAAATAATTCTCAATTATGTTACGTTCTTAAGATAACCTGGGGGAATTAGAGGGGAAGGATGTATTGGAATAGCAAGACTCTGGACTCCTTTTCCATTTGTATTATGCACACAAATGTATACCCTTCATTGAGAATTGATTTTTTGAACATATTACCAGCATAGTTTGAGCTTAAACCCAGGTATTTTTATATATTTTTTTCTATATATATATATATAGAAAAAAATTTTAACAGTGTGTGTGTATATATGTAAAAAAACTTTTAACAGCGTGTGTGTGTGTGTGTGTATATATATATGCTCAGCTAAAATTTTGTTTTTATTCTTTGTGCATTTATAAAGTCAGGTCTCCTAAATTAGATCTGCAGCATAGGAAGGTGTCTCCTTTTGATGATAGCAGACTAATATCCCTGAACTTAAAATGCTTAGTTTTGTTTTTCTCTGGGTTTCTCACACTCATCTTTTTTGGTTTCCTTAACCCGAGTATTGAAGGTTACAAGAATACTTATTCTGCTGACTTAGGAGAACAGACAACACAATAGCATGTCTGTGACCTAAACTAATAAGTCTGTTTTTAGAGCTGTCAGATTTGCCAGTGTCATTTGAATACACACCTAGACCTTATACTCAGAGGCTTTTAGAGAAGCACTGCAATTGTTTTCTGTGTATGTTGTGTTTGTGAAATCAGAACTTGAAGTAGCTCTAATGAGGTCAATATAAAGCTTTGATGCTGTTTAAGGGGAGGAAAAAAACCCACGAAGCATATGGGTTAGTATGTCTTAACAGTAATTTCTAAATTGGAGCCTAAATAAATACTTATTAAAAATAAAAACGTACACACTAATAGATCTGCATGCGTCTCTTCCTTCCCCCCGACAAATTCCAGTTTTCTGTGGAAAATACGTATTTTTGATCATATGTCTGCTGCTAACATATTAACACTATACACTTTCAATTAGTACTGCTGACAAATTATTTAGGAAAGTCTCTGGAGCATGTGGAGATGTGCACAGCTTCTCTGTGTCAGGTGTTTGTGTTCCAAAGTGGAAGTATTAACATTTAATTATCAGAAGATGTTTGCAGTAGGCAGTGTGCCTTTGGAAGACCATCAAGGGCGATGCTGCAGGTGCCCTCGTGCACCTGGGCCGGAGGACACCTGTGCCTGCCCCAGGAGCCAGCGGCACCGTGGTCAGGCATGGCTGCGCTCCCGGGTCTGTGCGCAGCGGTGGGGTGAGCCAGGTAATGCTGAGCTGCAATGTTGTCATCTCTTGGTGGTGGGGAGTCTCTAGTCCTGCTCTCTCAGCCCTTCACCCTCTCTTGTGCTGGCTCTGGCCACCCCTGTGGTGGGCTGATACGGGGAGCAGGACTGGCAGAAGGCAGTGCATCTTTTTTCTAGGAAGCTGTTTCCCCAGTTACCTCCCTGAACCATGTCACCCAGGCATCAGGCATTGGGCAAGTGGGAGAGGCGTAGGTCATGGTCAGAGCATGGCATCCTTAGGGAGATGAAAAAATAGTGCGATCTGCACGTCCGCTGGAACCTCAGAAACCACTCTGCTACATGAGGAAGTGTTTTATTTTCAAGGGGGAAAACAGGTCTAAAATGTGCCATTTTTTGTTAGAATCTAGTACTGGTTTGAGTCTTGAGTTAACACGATTAATGCTTCTTTGTGGGACTCTGTCAGAGTATCTGGAGCCCGAATCTCCTTGATTTAGTTATGAAGACGGTGAAGGGTATCCCAAATTGTCTGCAAGTGTTTAAAGGTGCAAACAGGAAGACTGTCTCTGCAGCTTTTATAAGGGTGTTGTGAGAGAGATGTCAGAGTTGCATCTGATTTTTGCTCTGAAGAGGGAAACAAGATTTTCCAGAGGACTCATCTCCTACATAAGCTAGTCCTTTCCAAGGTGCTCTAGGGATTTTAAGATTGCGTACACCTTTACAGGAACTGTGAGTTGCCTCATTGTATCTTGCTCCTTCTAGTTGAGATTTTTTTCTTTCACCAGTAGTCAGTATTTGAAGCTTCTGAGTAAAGTGCCAAAATACTAAAATGCACAAAGTCGGCTGCTTACAGTGGACTTCTCTTAATTATCCATTGTCATTGAGTCTCCATAGATTTCTCCCAACTCATTGCATAATTAAATACTACTTTAATATTCTAAGAAATATCCTTAGGTTTTGGAGTGCATTACTGTTGTCTTTTGTAGACCTTTAGAAGACTTTTTAAAAGACATTATCATGGAGCAGATTTCTCCATCTCTCTCTTCTTACCCTATTTTTGGATCATTTAAGGAGTGTACTAACACCATTGCCTTGTAAACATTGTCATCCTGTTTCTCTCCCTCTATCCTCTCCACAGTCCTTTTTTGATGATCTGTGACACCTTGCAAACCTCAGCTGCACAAAGGAAATTGTTCAGCTTCTCTGCATTGTCTTTCTTAGCCTTAATTGGTCACCTAATTCAGAAAACTCGTCACTTCTCACACAAAAGTGGGCTTCCTACTTTTGTTGTACTGAAAGAATTTCTGGTGATGAAATCATTGAGAAACATTTTGGAAAAACACCTGTGAGTTTAAGATATGCACAGAACATAAGCATGGAAAAATATACCACAGAGCCAGGAGGCAAAAACAGTCATATTTTGCCAGTTTGGTTAATGTCATATAGTGGTACAAGTCATAGTGCGAGATACTTTTCTTTAATTTTGCAGCACAGTTATAAATTTTGCTGTATCTAATTGCAGCAAACTTTTCCTGCTCAGCAGATTTTCTTCTTGCTGAGCAAGTAGTGTGTTTATGTGAACGATACTTGGGTATATAAACTTAGTTTATGGATGTTTAAGGGCTTATAATTTTCTCTTTAAAGTCAAACTTAATTTTAATTATTTTAATGAAAAGATTTTTGTGGCCAACACAGGCCCCATGAGAAAAGGAAGAAGTTACAGATGGTCCAGAGGAGAGGGTCTGTTTCATACGTAAAAACTTCATGTCAGCATTTCAACGAGCATTTTCTGAGGGTATCTCTGTTATCACTGACACTTTCACATTGACAAGCATATGCGATGTAGTGCTGAATGTGTAAATTGAAATGATCACATCTAGCATTTCCCTCTAGCAGGTGCCAGCTTGCTGCTGCAGCTCTGCACTTAATGTTGAAGGAGGAGTGCTAGAGAGAGTTTTATTTGCTAATTACCTCTTATCTCCAGTACATAGTCCTTGGGCAAACAGCTTACCCAGGTGTTTTTGAGAACACCTATCTGGACAGTGCAGGATTGCAGGTGGTCCTGTGGTGACAGTACAGTTTGCAGAACATGTAAGAAATCTCCATCAGTGTATGTGTTTTTTTAAGTCTTCAGTGAAGAACAGAAGACAAATTCGAGAGAATTTTTCTGTCTTTATAAAATTTGTCAGTGTGAAAAGCAGAAGACTGCTGTTCCTCAACCCAAGAAAAATGTGTGCATATGTTTGTTATGTTGGAGTTTTTTTGATCACAAAACTTATTGTCCTGTCTTGTGATTTCAGCAGAAAGTACATACATGCCAGTAAAAGTTTTGCAAGGACCTGCAAGTTAAAATAAATAGAATGTGGTAGTTTAAGGAAGTGGTAGAGTATAAATTGCCTTTCAGTACTCCTTTTCCAGAATCTAGTTTAACAGGATTATATAATTTTACTAATACCACTTTGATCTGTCATTATACAAAAAGGCAGGCTCTCTGAAACATTTGCCTTACTTGTTCTTTTTGGGCTAGACTTAATCACTTGCAGAACTGATAATATTTTCTCATTCTTTAAGCATAAGACTGTAAAATGAATTCTTAATATGACTGTGGTTTGAGTATGGAATGGTTAAAGGAGCCTTTTAATTCATAATCCAGTAATTCAGACAGCTAAATTATGCCTCCCTTTACCTGATATTTATTAAAATGAATCCAAAGAAACTTCAGAAGTGTTGATGTCATCCAATTGCCCCTTTAGGTTTCTTTAATGCTCTTTATAGAATAGATACATTCCTTGCTATGAGTAAGTGCAACATCTGTTTCTTTACGATTTCTCCTTGCATTTTTCCACACTTCTCGTAAGACTTACAGTTTTCATTTTCAGGCATTCTATACAGTCCAAAATTCACGATGCTTACTTGAGCTTCTCAGTTATATATGTATGCCTAAGACAATTTTATTAGTAGTTAGACCTTCACATTTGCTTAATTTCTTGCCTCTAGTTTGCAAGTTAATATTTACTAGCATTCAGGAGTTGTTATATAGCAACTTGTTAATTAAAAAAAAGGTGGGGGGGGCTGGGGGGAACCAACCAAAAAAAAAAGGGGGCGGGAGGGGGGAAAGAAAGAAAATCCTGAGTGACAATATCTTTCTTTTGAATTGAAAGACTCAGACCAGTCTTTAAAACCAGTTATGAAGAATTATTAAATATTTTAATACATAGTTAATTGATAATTACAGAATCTTGCGAATCAACAGGATTTTTTTAAACTAGCTTGAAAATTACTCCTACCATCTCTTGATGAGCTCATGATAGAATATGATAATTTATGTTTTAAAATAGTGGTTTTAAGTGTATTCCAAAAACATCAGTGTCAATTCCAAAACCTATTTTAAAGGATTCCAGGCTGCTTCCGAGGTTAACTCTCTTGTGGTTCTGTGAAAACGAATCCATGCCTATCTCTGTCTTCCTCTCTTTCATTTATTCTGTAACCTATTTGGTTTGCAGTTACTGCAAGAAAACAAGGCAGTTGTGTTTCAACAACTAGAAAAAATTGCCATTTCATTATCACTTTGAGTAGGAGTAAGACTGTTCAAGGTAATAACTCTAGTTAATACATGAGGCAAGGCTGACAATTATGGGTGTATTTCTGAATGTGTTGGTTGCCTAACTTCTGTTTCAATCAGGGAGAAATAGGTGCTTTAAAAACCTAAAAAACCTAAATATAGTGCTAGGTAAGAATTCTCACTTAGCTGAGAAATGCTTCCTAATAAATAGGTGAGTTTCTCTCTGTCATTGTTTAGATTAGGAAGGGTAATCAAGCTTAGGTCACATTTATGCCATGCACAGATTATGCTGAACTGTTCATCGTTTCCTTTCACTCTTGCCTTGGCTGTGTCCATCCCCTGCTCCCGTGCTGGTCCCAGTGCCACCCTTGGGAGGTGCTGGGGCTCGGCCGAGGCTGCAGGGTCAGGTTGGCTGTGCTGGTGACCTGACCTCGCAGAGCAACCCAAGCAGGTCAGCTGAGTGGCATGGGAATGGCTCAGAAACCTTCCTGTGCCTTCTCACCTTGAACCACCACCACCACCACTACCCCATTAGCTGGTACATTCCTCTTGCCTGCGTCTCTGTCTTCTACATAAACTTCTGGAGAAGAAAACGTGATTTTGATAGTAGAACAGCTATGTGCGTCCATTGAGTTTTATCTCACCTATCCTAAAGCCTGGTCTTGTATTAGCAAACTGATTCTAAGTAAATTTCCTAATTAGGAATTTCCTAATGTCTTAATTTCCTAATTAGGAGGAAAAAAAAAAAGTAAAGATGTCAGAAAATTTTAAAAAGAAAAAAAATAGCTTGAATGCTTGGGAAGGTGTGCAGTAGAGTGTAGCAGAACTCTCCACTGCACAGTGTCCTCAGAACATTTTATGAATGGCTAACTTCTAGTGCTGTTGTGTTAACATTTTTTCATTTTATAAATGAATAAATCATGGAATGAAAGGTCAAGTTACTTGCCCTAAAATACAGCAGGAGTAAACACTGGAACCCTGATGAGCATTCAGAGGTCCTTTCCTCCTAAGGATACTAAAGAAAACATTTTAAAAATAAATTAATTCACTTGCAGTCTAGTCATTTCCTCTGGCATCTGTTGCATAAAATATACATTCACAGATGAACAGTTTTGACTAAAAACTCAGCAGGTACCAGAAGGATAGTTATAAATATATATTTCTCTTTTTGTGTCTTACAGGTAGGAGACTTTTCTCAATCTTTAGTCCTGAAGGGAATGAGTCTGGAATGATACCTGAGCATGCAGTTACTCTGTGCAAATCAGGCTGCCTTAAAAATCAGTGTGTGGGTTTTGATATAATAGATTAGATATTGTCTCTTCTCTTTGCATATCTAAACTATTGGCAATGCATATTTCTGTTAGTGCCAGTCTAAAGTGAAATAAGTATTCGTGATAATTGGATCCAGCTCTCTAAAATTAATTTAAACTTTCTCCCTGTGCTTAATCTGTATTGTTTTCTGTCTCTGAGTTTGTAGGCATCAATTCAGCAAACTCAGAGAACAATTAGTTTCTCAAAGAATTTTTTTCAACCAATTGACTCTAATTTAAATCTTAATCTGATTCTAAGGGTAGAGTTGTCTGGCTAATGTGTGAAGACTGGAGTTTACATGAAACGGGACAGCAGTGCTGGTCAGTTTGCTTCATGGGTTTTGGGCTCTGCCTGGGACCTTTCCCAGCCCTGGGGCAGCACGAGGGGCCTGGCATTGGTGGGGACATGGCGGAGAACACAGGGCTACTCCTTTCTGTGTCAGTGCAGTTTTATGATGGATCAGGTTAACCCTGAAACTATTTCCTCAGCCTCCCGTTGATGTCCAATTTTCTACAAAACGTCAGTCGTCTGTCCCAGGAGCCAGGTGTTTTAAAAAGTGTCGATGTGCTTAGAGATGGAGGCAACTGCTTCATCGTAGGTGCATGCTGTAGGTTCTTGGGTGTTGTGAAAAGTATGTTTATGGATGACATTAAGCATTGTATCTGCATTTTAGATGCCTAAAATCCAGTCACAGGAGACTCTGACAGTGGTGTTTTCCAGCTCTTATTCTGCTGCAGTGCATTAACCTGAGTGAGATGGGTAAATAGCAAAGACCAAATAGCATCTTGCACGTAGGAATTTATTATATTTTAGACCTCTGAAAAACTCACCTTGCTCAAGGGGTCACTTCTTTGACTCTTAAACCAGGAAAAACAGGGTTTTTCAGAGAATACCTCCAGCCAGGTAAGGCCCTAGTCCTTTTAACTCTTGATTTTCATGATAATGGCTTCCCCAGCCCAGGCATGAATAGACATCTGGGAAGCTGATCTGTTCATCCTTCAATAGCCTGGGTGGAAAGTCAGATCAGCCATTTCTTGTCTTTCTGATATTTGTCGTAACTGTTTTCTGAGTTTGACTGTGAGATTTATGAGCTCAACTGGGACTGATCATGCAGAAATAAACAGGATTCAGACAAAACTGGGCACTTTCACAAAAACCTGAATTTTTTTGCTCCTTTCCAAAGCTTGTAACAGCAAAATATGCCTCTACATAAAATCTATGGGAAATATTCGTAGTGAAATATTTTGTCTTGGAAAAAAATGGAGTGATTTTAAGAGTAATGCTTGAGACACATACGTTAAACAGTAATTCTTAAAAAGATGAAAAAATTGTTCAAATAAAACTTCAGTGTTGGTCTTTAGTACTATACTGTGTTATATTGTATAACTGCGATATAATGATTTTTTGAAGGATAGTTTTGTTTATTTTCCAGCTTTTTTGGTAGAATGCAGTTTCTTTTGGATCGGTTTTAGAACACTAAGGTTACACACACACACACTGTTTTTTGTAGAGTGTGTGTGTGTGTGTATATATATATATATATATATAAAAGGAGATAGCAGTTGAGCTATAGAAACAAACTCTTCCATTCTTTTCATTGTACTCATATTTCTTATGGTCGACATAAAATCTCCTTTATTCTGTTAATAACCAAGAAGTATTTAAACACATTATTGGGCGGTTCCATTTTATTTTCTAATTCTAAGTATAGTTGTCACTATTCTCAAGCATCTTCTCATGAGTCGACTATTCATATGGCAAGCTCTTGGTGCCAAGTTTTGACGTTCTTTATGTATGGGCTGCCCTGTACTGTGCACAAGAGGCTAGATTCATGCAGAAGGCAGTAGATTCCTTTGGGATGTGTAGGAAATATTTAAAACAATAATAATAAAAAAAAGAAACATGAACTGTATTCTTTCACCTCCTCACACTGGATATTTTTTTGTTATTGGAGCTTAATGGATATGAATCTGAACAAAGAAATTGGATGTGAAAATAGTACCAGAAATACAGATTGGTTATGTTTGGTGGTTTTGCTTAAGATTCAGCTAGATGGAATTCTATTTTGTAGTGACAAGGCTCCCAAACTGATGCACAAAACAGTAATGGACAGTAATCTGGAAAAGGCATTCTAGATGCTAGCCGTATTATTCATATCTGACATGTGACCTCCATAAAACACCAAAACCAGGCATTAGGTAATAAGTAAGGTATGTATATGATGAATACTTCTGAATATATAAGATTTATAATCTGGAGTTGTACATTATAGTAAATCTTGAATCTCATTTGAATGAAAGCTGATTCCCTAGTGCAAGGAGAGTGGTGTCCTACTTAGTTGCATTTTTTAAAAATAAATTTTTACTCCAGAAAGCAGGAGGGGAAAAATACAAATTTCTTCAGCCATATTTGATCTGACTAGTGCTGGAAAATGTGAAAGGCAGAGATGCCTGATAGGAGACTAAGATACTCTGCTTTGATGGAAGGGAGAGGAAGGGTAGCCCTGAGCAAGTGCTGCGAGCAGCCCTGGGGGGACTCCATCTTTAACAAAGGAACAGAATAAATGTGGCTGCAAGTAGCTCTCTGAAGCAAGTTAGCTATGGGTAGAGGAGGAGCTCGAAAACCTGCCAAGCGAACCAAGATAGCGCAAGAGCTAGGAAGGGTTTCCTTGGGAAGCAAGCTCTACAGTTTTGCTTTCGTGTTTTACATTTCTGCCTTGACTCTTCCTAATTTTATAATCAAGCATGTGACCCTTTTACACTTCTCAGTTTTTGAAAACGTTTATCTACCCCAGGTGTACAGGATGTGTCCGGGACATCTGACTGCCAGCCCTGGAATGCATTTTCTGTGAAGCTGCTGGCGTCAGCCTGGCGAGCAGTGTTGCGAGTGTCAGGGGGAAGATGGTCCCCTGACTGACGCCCCGCAGGCAGCGAGCAGGGTGTCCTGTTTGGGGAGAGACAGATAGCAGCAAGGTGAGATGTTCCTGCAGGTGGGAGGAAGAAAATACTTCTTATGTAGGAAAAGCTGCAGTCTCTCAGTCTGAATAATTGTGCCTGAGAGACGTTTGTAATGAGTAATATGCAGCTTCTCACATGGAACACAAAAATAATGAAAAACAAATATTGTACAGATTTTCTAGTTAATTTTGGTAAGGTTGAGAGTATTTGGAAGGGGTCTGAGGGAGAAAAGCCTGTGGTCACCCGCTCTAGGTTTTTCCACGCTGATGTGCTTGAGTGAGATTGATGAAAAACAAAACCCAAACAAAAACATTTAGCCATATGAACACAGTATACTTTTAAACAAAGAAGAAAAACGTTTGAATTAGCACTACAATTAAAATAGTTGCCTGTAATGTTTATTTTCTGCATTGTAGCTAGTCAGATTAGTCAGCTAGTCAGATGCTGTAAGGGGTTAGAAATGGTAGCATTTATCTTGCATCTCTCAGAATTGGGTTGTTAGCTGTAATAATCTCATGAGAGATCTGAACCCTCTCAATTCCTTATCCTTTGCAGGAGTTTTATTTTCTTTCTAATTTCCCCTTCAGCTGTTGTTCTCTGTTTCTGGCTTGTCTACAACTTAAAAAAAAAAAGTTTTTAGAACTCACTTCTTGTTAATCCCTTTTTTTTGCAGTGTTTTCCTTTGGGGCAAGTCGCAATCTCCCAGAAGCATCAAGGCATTCAAGTTAATGTTGGTTTAGTGGCCAGTCAGATAAGAGAGCATTCTTTAGTGCATGCACTTGTATCTTTTCCCCCTTTCATCCAGTAGGACTGCAGATTTCTAGAACGGTTTGGAGTTGAAGCTGCAGATGTGTTCGTTCAGCTGGTAGTCTCTGCCTCCCACCATCCTTCCCTGTTTTCTTGCCAACTCAAACAGCACTTGCCAGATTTTCTTAATGAAATTCAGTTCACCTTACTCAGCCTAAAGTGAGTAGTAGAGGGATGTATTAATTGAACCTAGGAACTGGATCTGTGGGTTATCTCAAATCTATCAGCCTAGGTGCTTGTTGGGACTTGGATCCAAATCCTGGGAATGAAAATTTCTTGCCAGAAGTGTAACTGCAGTCTCTAGGCATAGCTACCATTGTCAAAACATGAAAGAATTAAGTCATGTTATTACTCTACTCTTTTCAGAGGCAAGAAGTTTTTCAGCACCTTCCCACAATGAGTAGAAGTATTTAAGATTAGGTGTATTTTTTTCTGACATGTAATCTCTTCCCCACGTGCTTATTATTTTTTGTCTGTGTCTGTTTAAGACTCCCACGGAAATAAGTTGTGCTGTGCATCTGGGGACAGTGCTTGGCCCTTTGGAAGTGTTTTGCTGTAAGGTCTCTTGTGCTGTGGTACTAGTCTCATAATTTGAAATACCTACTCTGCATTTTAAAACATGAGACATGAAAAAAGAAAAAAAAATCGGAGACATGCCTGTTAAGTTTTTTTCATCTGTGTGGAAAATGTGGTGTTCTCATTAATATTGTTAATGCAGTTAGTAAGGAAAGAACCTGATTGAAACAACAATGTGTATCAGTAAAACTCAAACTAATTGGCATCAAGGTAGTAAAAGAAAATATGCACTGAGATATAGTTTAAAATTAAGGCATCACAGTTTTTTAAGAATGATTATTTTTATTTTGACATAATTATTTACAAGTTACCAGCATTTCAGTGAATATATTTTCTGAAACAAAACACACCATTTATACAGGCTGTTGAAAACTCGGCTCTCAAATTATTCTGACTTCAGTGGTATGAATTACGCGTATAAGCAGAGCCTTTAACATAAAATGACTGCGGCAGTGGCATCATCTTTCATCTCCTTTCCCTCCCCTGTCTCACACTTGCTCCTTTTTGAAAAGGTCATATCTGTTAGTGTAAATGGTCTTGAACATCAGTACCAATAACAACAGAAGGGAAAGGCAGAAGAGTCTCTATTATGGAGAATTACTGATACTTGTTGCCTTGTCTGTATTTCCTTTAATTAAAGAAACAAATCCTTCAACTGCTGAGAGTAATAGAAAACTGAGATTATACTCATTCGCAATTAAAAGAAGCCAGTGTGACCACTTTAAAAAGCATCCTAACCATCCTACCCTTCTCCCCCAGCCCTGGGACCTGTTTCCAACTTTAGTTTGCCCCTCCCTACAGAAACGTGGTCTGAACCCTGATCAGTTACGCAGCACGGGTGACCCACTTGCACTGGGAAAAGCCCCCCAAAACAACCAAACAAAAAACCCCAACCAGCCAAATAAAAACAAACAAACAAAACCAACCACAAACGAAAAAATCACAAACAAAAAACCCCACACAAAACAACCAACCAACCCCACAAGACACCTAGCCAAAACAAGGGAGGAGCAGCAAAGATGAAAGCCACACTATTTCCACCCTCTCTTGTCCCCCCCCGCCTCCCTTTTTTGTGGTGATGCTCATTTATGCTATTTGAAAAGACAGTCTTGGTCTTTTTAAGCTCAGTTCATAGTTGGAGAATCAGATTTGTGCAGTGCAACAGGATATGAGAAGACGAATTGAAGGATAGAACCCATGATATTTTTACTCCCACTTTTGGGAGGAAGTGAGAGATTTTTATGACCATTTTTATTTAAGGAGAAAAATAGAACCCAGGTTGGATTTGATGTTATAAGTATTCCCTTGCTTATAGTTTTGAGGTATTATCAGTTTTTATAGGTGGATTTAATTTCCATGGAGTAAAATCAGTGCTAATTTCAACATGTGGCAGGCTACTGTAATGTTATTTCTTTTGCTGTTTTACAATTTCTATTTCTGTTTTACTGCTTGATTACTTTTATTGTAAACACACAGAACAGCTGGCACAATGCACAGATTAAAATTACACTTTTACAAGAATGATAAAGTGTTAGACTACTTTTACTCTGACATTTTGGGCAACTAGATTTTAATTATTTGACTAAAGTTGTTAATTCAGCTCAATAAGAGCCATATCCACATGATAGATGTAGATGTCAAAACGCCACAAAGGGTTCCCTGGCTTTGATTAGAGGTGTTACTATGATGTTAAACCCAGATTACAAGAGCATCTTAAATTCTATTGATTCTGTCATCCTTCTTTCTAATGTGCTGTTCAAAATCAATGTTTAAAAAAAAAAAAAAAGAGGTGAAGAATGACACTGTATTCCCCCTCTAGACCTGGTGGTTTCTCTGTAAGTTACCAAGAGACAGTCCCCATCTTTTCCAGTCAAGAAAGGACTCAATGAAACAGGGATTTAGTCTGACTCGGCCGTCTTGCTTTAAGTTTCATTTTGTTATACGTGCTTCACCCATCTTGGGACGCTGTATTGGAGCATGTGCTTGGGGGGTGCAGCTGTCAAGCGTTATTCCAGATAAACAGAGCCTAAGCTACATCCTATCAGAGAAACTGTCCAGAAAATGAGATACTGCTTCTTTTGGGGTTAGCTTGACTTCTGCTTACGTGCAGCACAAAAGAGCTTACAGAGAGGAAATACAGTCCTTGGCACACTTAGGCTAGTTGCAAATTCATGAATACTCTGTATTCTGTCTTTGTTTAAGGCTTAGTCCTTATGACCCCAAGCATTCAGTTATTCCCTTCCCTTTCCATTACCTTGCTCTTCCTTTTCTTGGGGAGATAACAACGGTAATTCTCCTATGCAAGGGATACAATTCTTAATGGTACTGTTCTTTAAAAAAAATCGGCAGTGTTTTAGGAATAAAAAGAGAGTAAAGAAAGAAAAAGGCTCTCAGTGTTAATGGGAGTGATCCTGCAGAGGACGGGTTGTACAAAGTGGACGGATCTCTTCCTTTAAGTGTGTCTTCCAGTGTGTTTTGTTTGAACCTTAAGGGCATAACCTTCTTAGAAGTGATGATTAAAGTCACAGCTTATAGGATAAATATATGTATCACCTTTTAGCATTTGAAATTAGAAGTGCAGTTAGGAAATGCGATGTATACTGCATTGAGCAGAACATTTTACTTTTAACATATGTGGTTGTGGTCTTAAATTTCAGCACAGAAGAATAAAAGTTGGAACCAAATTTTACTCAGTTCATACTATCCTGTTAAAACTATAGCTTTTACAATCCTGTTTTTTCCTAAAAAAAATTATTATAATCAGCATGCTTAACTTTTTAAAAAATTTCTTTTATAGGAATTCTGCAGAAATATGATGTAAAACTTATGTACTGTGATTGGCATTTATTGCATTTCAGATTTTATGCTTCAAATGTATGGCTTAAATAGGAATTAAGATAAAATGATTTTTTTTTCCATTTAAGTAGTTGCTGGGAAAGAGGGAATAGTCTGAAAATACCATCTTGTAATCATGAATTAGAATGAGTTATGGCAAGTAGCTGTGGAGGCCATTTAGTATTTCAGAAACACAGCAGGGGAGCTTTTTTAAAAGACGTAATTAAAAACAACGAATGATACAGGCTGTTATGGATCTTAGGTCCCAGGCTTCCAGAATAATTTAAGTTCCTCTAAAATACCTCTTGCTGTTGTTGCCTATTAGCATTTGTGTGATATTTCCCTTTAGTCAGTGTATTCAAATGGGGAGATTTCAGTAGGTTGCAACTGTGTTGGTCACTTCATAATATTTTTGTCAAATGTTTGTTTTGTTTGAGATAATAGACCTTTTGAGAGAATATTTGAACAACATTCCTGAGTTCTGCTGTGTTGAAAACCTTTCCTTAACTAGGAGAAAGACCAAAGTGTACAAGCGTAGGTAAAGTTATTTCTATTGTTATAAATTACAAAGTTGCTCAGCTGACTAAAGGTCAGTATTTTTCTTCCCTAGTTACCAAATTGGATGTGAATTGTTTACAATCAGCACTCTACTGCTTTAGGCACAGAGCACCATGCTTTAAAACAATTCTGCATAGCTACACAGGGATGTATCTTAAATTTCATTGTAGTATCAGCAGTTTTTACTAGGGACTGCAGTATTTGGAGGAAGGGTTTTTTGCCACTAACAGTGAAGATTAATGTGCATCTTTGAAAAACAGAGCATAAAAACATGCATAAAATTTCAAATACTATAATGTATTCCTGAAAAATGTTAAATAGGATTTTGAATTGAAACCTTATTCTTTCCTTATTGCAGTGTTGATCCGTAATCGTTATATACTGTCCTCTAAATTCCAATGACATATTCATGGCTGTAGACGTAGGTCAGTAATGCTGTGACACCAACCATTGGCATCTTTAAACAGGATATTGTCTAATACAGTTTGTAGCTTCATTCCCTGTACCATTAAATAAATAAAGCATTCAGTGTGTGCATCAGTGCCATCAACCATGAATACCCCGGTGGACTGGGAATTAAATGCCAAGTGAGGGTCAGGAGCAACAAAAGCTGAATAACACTCAGCAAATGTATACATATTAGATAAGGAACAGTGCCCCTGATGCAGAAGAAATTGAATAAGCACCTTGCAACGTCTAGATGGAGCATAAAGGCTTCTTTTGTTTGCCTGAGCTGCCATCATTGACCCAAGTAGAATATTCCGTTATTGAATGAACTGAACATAAGGTAAAAGGAAATCTTGGGATCCCAAATTCTTCGGTGCTATTGTACGATGAGGCCTCATCCTTGTACAATCTGTAGCCCCTCAGGCCACATGGACTGGTAAAATATATTTTGCAATATGTTCTCTTAGCAAGCAAAAAATATTCTTGCAGTTTTGCCAGGGTTTTTTTTTTTTGTCAGTCTTGAAAGACACTTATAAGTTTATATTCTGACAGGTAAGGAATAACTTTGACTGTACTAATTGTGCTAGTTTCCCTGTTTCTAGTAGTTCAGTTTTGGTTCTATGAAATACTCTGCTTTTTCCAAATACAGAACATATGTGTAGGTGACACTATTGCATTCTGATTGACCAGCATGAAGTTACTGCTGAAGCAGCTTTGCCTCATCTAATTCAAACAAGTTTTCTGAAAATATCGATTATGTTTTATGATCTAATACAAATGTAAAACAATGTGTCTAGCAAAAGTTCCAAGAGGCTGAGTATAGCAATTTCTTTCTTGGGTTATGCTTGAACAGTTCCCATAAAGAGACTTATTTTTGTAAATACTTAAATTGGTTATTCTTCATTATCATAGTTTTGCTTGTTTCATATTACCCTGTAGTGTACAAATATCCTAGAAATATTACTTTTGTTAAGATTTAACAGGACCAAGTGTTTAAAAGAGTTACCTTCTTTGCTTTGCTTGCCCAAAGTATGAAGAATGAACCTTTGGCTGATCTAATATAGACCATTTTATTTTAACATTAAAGTAACCTGCGTAAGCAACTGAAATGAAAAGGCAAAAAGAAGGGCAAAGATTAAATAGGTGACTTCTGGTAAGCTGAATCAAGAGATAATTATTGCTTTGGATGAGTGGCAACCTGGAATGCTGGAGTACTGATAACTGTGTTCCAGTAAAAAATTTTTTCTTCAGTCTTCGTATATAAAAATTAAGTTGGTTGTAACTCTGTCAGTGGGTTGGGAGAAAAATTGCCAATAGTTAGAAAGAAAAAGTGTGGTCATGACAGAATTTTCCACTCACTTACTGAAATGTGTTCTGCACAAAGACATTAAACAGCCAAAAAAGTCTGTGAATTGCCTGAATTGATGGGAATTAAATAATGAAAATTAAATGAAATTTGTTTTGGAAATAAAAATGGAAAAAAAATCAATAATGCATCAAACTGTCATAAGAGGCTATCCAGTTTCTTGCATAGTTTTAGTAATTTATCTCCTGAACTAAACTGGTGGATGTGCTGATATATGATACTACACACTTACCAAATTCTGTAATTTAATCCACACTGTAACTCAATAGCCTTTTGCCTAAGATGTTGTAATCTCTTTAGGATGTGCTTATCCATGAAAGTAGAGCCTACCAGCCTCTATGAGACTACATGTGAGCACAGAATTTAGTGCCCATTTAAGTAGTCTGATGCCCTTCTCGTTAGGTAGTTTAACAGAGCTGATTTTATATGGTTTTGTTTCCTTACAAAAAAACCCACCAAAACTGGAATTAAATTAAAGCAAAATAATAAAATTAAAACATTGTGGTAGTTGTTTTATTCCTGCAGGTGAGAGATTTCAGACCAGATCCTCATTAAATGAGAACAAGTTTAATTGCAATGACTTCACTAGCCATGAATTCAGTGCTAGCTTTCTCTTATTAAGATTTGTTTTTATGACTTTGTGTAAATATCTCTTATTTTCCTGAGAGTCTGAAAATACACATTTAAACCCTAGAACTGACAAGCATTTAGTGCCTTCACTAATTCCTACCTCTGTTTATATGTTCAGAGCTAACAAACATAAACAGGTATAATACTGGGTACTTTAAGACTTTCCTATAATGTCTTTAAATGCTCTTTATTTGTGAATTGGATAACTGCACGGGAAAGGTCGCGCTGTTGTCTTTTGATTACTCAGTAGCACAGTGACTTTGGCCAGAGGTGCGGCAGATTTTCATCAGTCTCATAGCGCTTTTGGAAGTTTGATTCAGGTGTGTAAACCCACTTATTTGTGTGGTAGTAATGAGGGGTGGGTAGTATTTAAAATTATAATAAAACAAGACTTCTATATGATTAGGCTCCCATTTTAGTGATTGTATTACCAGTTTCATGGAATAACTGGAGTACTGGGATACAGACAATTATAACTACAATAACTGAAGTAACTGGAATGCAGATACCTTTGTATTTTTAAGTAAATTGAGAGAAACTAGATAATGAAGTTGGACTATTTTGAGTCCAATGAATAGTTTTTTAAAAATTGCTTTGAAAAGTAGTAGTAAGAAAAAGCAATGAATTATCACTTGTCTGGATGTAAATGCAGATTGCAAAATCATTTTTTAATCTGTATTTGTGAAGTCCTTACCTTTATGGAAGAACTAATGCAGATGTAACATCTTTTGTGAGAGAACATCGGGGTGAGCTTGTGGACGTGTCCCCTTTCCAACTTCACCAGAGCCCATATGACCAGAGTCCTCATGTGACTGGACTCAAATATTCTTTACTATGCAGTGAAACTCTGAAGAGAGACTATAAAATGGATTTTCAGACTCGACAATTGTAGGTCAATAATATTAAAATCTTCAGTTAGAAAGACATTTTCCTCTTAATTTTCAACTTCTTCCATCCGATCTATGTGTAAAATAAGATGCCAATTTTTGAGCAATTTTGTGGAGGTAATAACTATAAATAAAAAAACTAATCTGTGTGGATTCGCAACAGCATACAATCTGACCCTATTAGATTTCTCAGACGCCTTCATCTATCCACATTCATTTTTACTTGAAGTCGTTAATTTGTAAAATTATAATTAAGATTTTGTCAATTAATTTTTTTAAAGTTCTAATAAGTGTATTGTACCGCTATAATGAACATGTTCAATTTGTGCTTGTATGGCACAATTTCTTCTTAGGCATCATACAATCTCTGCTTCATTATCCAAACAAGATTTCAACTTCCTTTTCAAGTACATCCTCATGATTAATTGGGCTATTAGCTGGAAGGTACCTCATGCAACTGAAAGGGTAATGTGGCACTGATGTTTTGAGATGTGTGTGGTGTCGTCCAGAGACCAGAAGAGGCACCCCCAGGATTATGCCTATGACAGACTTGAGATGCCCTGTTCGTGCTTTAATAAGCAATTGGAATGGATAATCTGGTAACTCATCATTTTAAGTAGTGAGTAGTAATTGCTAGAAAATAAACTGAGATCTTAAAAAACTGCATGCACACATTTGTGGGTTTTCACTGTAGGTCTGGAGCGAGGAGTTGAGGCAATCCTGTTTGTAAGTATGTTTCTATTGAGAAAATAGAATAAAGTATAAAACTCATGACTAAGCTTTCTAAAAGTAATGACCTCTATTAAGATTGATAGCTTCTGTCTAAATTTACATTTCTTATGGAAAATAATGTAGAATAACAATAATTTTCTCATTCATATTTTTCCCTATTTTAGGAATAATTGGAATGCCTGTGAATGCATTTTTAAAAACCAATAACACCAAAGTGTATCAAAAAGTATCTATGATCCACTGGTTGGTACCTCTTAAAATACTAATAGTGTTTGAATTTCTTAGATGTAGCTACAAACTACACTGAAATATTTCTTATGTTAAATAACTAAGGAGGGGTAATTCTGATGTGGAACATTATTTCCTTTTGTCTCTGTTTTTTTAACTTTGTCATTAGGAATAGTGGGATCTGTCATTCCACTGCAAGATCCTTAATCTGATAATTTAACAAAAATATCTGAGACTATCTAACACTCACTCCCCAAGAAGTAACCTTCTCAAATCCTGGATCAAGCTCACTATTTGGATTGTTTGTCCTCTGTAGAGGTTCAGCGATTCATATGTATGTCACAGCATGTACCCAGGGTGGACTTGGAATTTCAGAACTGTTCAGAAGGAACCGCTTTCTGTGTTCAAAGGACAGGGAGTGTTCCTCATTACTCTAAAGCATGCCACTTTCAAATGTGCACAGCTCCTTGGAGCTTTGCCTTGTGTCCTGCTTGTCCTCTGCCTCTGCTTGCTGTGTTTGTGAAAACTGGTACTAGTGAGCCTCTCCCTCCTGTAGGTACTTACACGTAAATCACTTCCTCACCCTCTATTGGATTGATTTTTGTACCCCGTGCAATGGAAATTCATAGATTCGGAGCCATTTCTGTAATGTGATAGGCATTTTGCCTCTGAGGAGCTCAGGCTTCACATGCTGAGCCCCCTGCACCTCCAGACCCCCCTGGCAACCTGTAGCAGCCTCCAGACTCCCATACAAAACATGGGGCCCCCGAAACTGACTGGGTTACCAGCAGAGTAAGCCCTCTTCTCCCTCATTCAAAATCCTGACTCGGTATGTTCAGCCTCCTCTGATCAGAAACTTCAGTGTGGATCCAAGAAAACATCTTGAATGTTTTTATTTAAAAAGAAAAAAAAAAAAAAAAGGAAAAAAGATCAACCAGTAAAATTTACAATAAGCGAATTGTCTCAGTGCCTGCTGCACACCTGCGTCCTGGCACCCCACCAGTCCCACCCCTCCCAGTGCAGCAGAAACGGCATTTCAGCGGGCCTGGCCTGGTCTTGCAAATACGAGGTTTGCTTTGATGTTGACTGCAGAGTTTTATTTGTCCTGGTTTACATAGTAACTTCAGCAGCAGCTGGAGTATACTATGGCATAAAGCTTGAGTGTGCCCAGAGCTGCTCAAGTGTGTAACTACTCAATGTTACGTTTTGCTTCCTCACCCTCCCTCAACCTTGAAGAAAGGCAGTATAGTATTTTATAAGCTAATTGTGCTTGATCTTGCCGAACTGTAAAACAATAAAACGTAAACACCGATTTTGAAATCTGACCTGAAGAACAAGTGGTTTAAATACTGATTTTGAAAGCAGAGCCGAAGAACAAACAGTTTTGCCCAGGCGTGCAACCTGGAGTGCTGCATTAATTCACCCGATCTGTTCCTGACTGTTCCCTCCTGAGGTGTCGGGGGCTCTTGTCTGTGTCATGCCAGCTGGTGAGGTACACTTGTTGGGTTGAGGATGGCTCTCAGCCAACCTGCATCGCTTCCAAACATGTTGAACTGAGTAAAATTTAGATTTGAAATAGTTAGTTACTCTGAGCCAGCTCTTCAAGGTTTTCTTTTTCCCATCCCCAGTGACACCCCCTTTGTTATTTTGTGCTGGAAGATGCAAAATTGTGGGCTGCTGCTTTGAGACTGGGCAGAAGTTTCTGATGAACACCAGATGAAGAAAAAGTCATCTTTTCTAAATGTTTATGTTTCAGTTAAGAAGTAATTTCTTCTTAAGCACTTGCAGTTTTAGACAGTAAAGTCTACTTACAGTCTGGGGATTTTTCATTTTTTTTAGTACTTATTTCTGCTTTTGTTTTGACTCTTGGGCTCTTGTTCGTTTGGCAGATGCCTTGCTCTGAAACCCTGTGATGCCTTCCTGGAAATACAATCGAGTCATATAGAAGTGACTGTACAGATCGTTTGAGATACTATATTCATTGTAGTTTTGGTTTTGGCCTCTTTGGCGCATACGCGTATATAGCTGATCTTTGCGTTTTATGTTTTCAATATAACTTTTTATCAGTAAGTAGTTGTTAATTCTGGAAGCAGTACTCTTTAGACATTTGCAAAATTGGCATGGGAGATTTGGAGATGAGACATTCAGTCTTGGTCTTGCTTAACATTAGGTATGTGGTCCCACATTCTTAGGTCACTGTGCTCCTTGTACATTTGGTCATACCCACAAGTGGGATCTGAAGTTGCTGGTGGTCTGACCTGGAGTTGTCCACTGCAAGCCAGTAGGAAATGTGTTTTTCTGGGACTTAGTTCTGAGTTAGCACTTAGGACTGCTTGCAGGCATCTGCTTCCACCTGAGATCTGGAAGTCAACACTTGAACCTGCATTTAGCATCTTTCAAAGGTGAACCTTCCAGGAGTGGTTCTAGTTTTGCTGCTGGTGCCATTTCCCAGCTTTTACACAAAAATACTCCCTTGCAGGTGCACTCACACAAGGAGCTGGAAACTTGGAGGGTGTCTTCTGTGCTTGACGGAAGATGAACATTGATCCTCCTCTGAGGCCACCCTCAGCTCCAGGCTGAAGGGATCCGCTCTGCCCCTTCTGTCAATAATTTGCTTGTGGAAGGTACAAGAAACTCTGCAAGGTGCTGTTCTAGAACAGCCTGATGTTGATGTTAGATATGTATCCTCCAGCCTCCATCAAGTATAAATTGTCTTAAAGCATGAAGGCTTCCTGCCAGTGATCTCAAAAGAGAGTAAAAGCTGCTAAGTAGGTCGCGCAGCTCTTGGTCATGCTCCTGATCTGATGCAGGAGTCTTCTGTGCTCAGTTCTAGGCCAAGTTGCAGCTGTAGTCGTAGCCAGAATTATTTCCTCTGTCCTAAAATGAATGAGTCCTCAACTGCCTTTGGGTTACCATTTTATAATAGGTCTCTGGAACAATCTGGTATTGAGAACTCACAATAGTATTAATGTGTTACCTAGGAAATGCTAATTAATCCACACACATAATTTTGGCAAAAAGCAAATGCTGAGTGGTTTATTAGCCTTTTGTCTGAGCAAGATGGAGAGAAAAGGTAGGCCTCCCTCACCATTAATCTGCCCTCCCAGAGAGATGGGCAAAGAAGAGGTGGAATTGCAGAATTTGTTATTTCTCCCAGTGCCATATACAGAGTTTATTATCAACTTCTACCCACAGGGAAGTAGGAGAAAGGGGGGAAAAAAAAAAGTCATTAGCATCTGCTTAGCAGTAGTTATGTCAGGAATCAGAGCTGGTTTATTAATTCCCTGGTGCCTGAGAAGGGAGGGAGGTGGGAGGTGAGGACGCGCAGGCGCGCGCGCGCACAGTGTGCTCGCAGGTGCTGCGGTTCCCTGGCAGGTGCTGCTCGCTTTGCATTTAATAAGCAATATTCAAGTGCTACCAGTTTGCTTCTTCCGTCTCTAAGGAAGAGAAATGGTGAAAGCATTTGATTTGATCTGGAACAGAAGTCTAGGAGGTGCTAAACTAGCTTTAGGCATGAGTGCTGTCATCTGCAGGCATAGAAATAGTTTGGGATTTATTTTTAATTTCTATTTATTCCCCTTATTCCACTTCTGTGACAAGTGTGTTAAAGTTAACTAGGAACAGTGAATATGGAAGAATATTCTTTTTCTTTTCTTCTGATCTCTAACTAAATTTTTGAATGTAAGAGGATGAGATGAAACTGGTTTTAAAATTTTGCATGATCTGGTCACCAAAGCCAAGCAATTCAATTTTTTATTCCAGAAAATACTGTGCCTTTTTAATACGTCCATTTGTAATGTTGGATAACAATTTCAATGGCAATAATCCACAAGATTTGGAGAGGTGCATGCTTCGTTGAATTTCAATCTGTTTTTTCCCCAAAAAAGGTCCAACATACGTAAGAGCAAGATTTGATACTCATTCAATTAAAAAAAAGAACAAAACCAACCAAATGAACTTTATTTACCCTTTCTAGTGTAACAAAAGAGGAAGAATGCAAAAATCTCAAACGAAAAATGATTGAGGTAAAGGTAGATATATCTACAAATTGGCAAAAGGAACTGCAAATTGAATTTAAAATTATATTTATCAATATGTTTGATTACCAGTCACTGAGCTATCCTTTAAGAAAAAAAAATACAGGCATAAGTAGGGATAAATTGATTCTCTAAATATAGGTTTATTTCTGACAATTTACATAATTGAACTTTGACTAAACAGCAATTGAAGTGATTCCAAACAGTTGGATTTACATTCTTCCGTTCTGTTTGGAGCAATGTGAAGGGCAGTGGCCCTGTATGCCACCCATTCTTTGCTCACGCAGTTATTCCTTGGCTTAGTGTTTAATTATTGCATCAACACACCCTTCTCATCTCCTGTATGTAAACAAGCACAAACGATGTTGTGTATCATACGTAGGAGCACTGTGTGGCAATGGAAACCATAGGCCTCTCTGAGCTTTACTCAACGTTTCCACCTACATGTAGAGCAGAAGAGCTTTTGTCGGTCCTGGGAGCCCGAGGGATCTCTCAGGCAATCCTGTCTCACCGCTTGCTGAGGAATTTCTGAGTAATTCTTGTCACCAGAAGGGATCTCTTTTATCTCAGTTGCTGCCAGCAGAGCTCGGTTGAGGAACTCTGTTTTCCTGTCAAGTGCCCTTGGGAATTTGCTAAGCACCGTGGAAGTGACCTAAATCTCTGCTTTTATCATACAATTAACATCGTAACTTAGGCGTGGAACATGCCTCATTGTTTGGCAGTTATCTTGAGATCACCTTTTAGCACCAAAAGCTAAAAAAGACCAGAGAATGTACTTACCAGCAGACCACAGATTTACAGTACAGAAATAGAACGAAAACGCTGCTTTTGTCTGCCCGTAGTTTAGATAAATTCCAAGGGGTTTCTTTTTTTCTGTCTCAAGCCGATGGGGGTTTTGTGCAGTCCAGTGACTGGGCATCAACCTTGCACACAGAGGCTCAGTCCTAAGGCTCCTTTTCTGGAGGAAGACCTGTATTGAGGGATCGCTGCTCAGACTGGGGGATGCCATTCAAACTTACATTCTCCTCTCCAGATTTCTGAGTGTGTAACTTAATTAGTAAGTTGATCTTAACCTTTTCCTGCTGCTGCTTAATTTTTAGAAATGCTAACAACCTTTGGGAATGGTTAGGTGGAGCTATTCCTGTCTAGACAGTAAATACAGCTTAATGACTGGCCCGGTCTTTAAACAATCTTTAACTTTAACTGTGAAGTACACACTCCCTTATGCTTAGTAGCACAAGGGGCACCTTCAGCATCCTGACCCCTTTTCACATCGAAAAATCCTCTTCATATAAACAAGTACACGTATATATTAGCAACCAAACCTTACTCTAATCTTTAAATGCAAATTGTGCATGTCAGTTTTTACTAATGTTCAACTGAGGCCAGACAGGCTTGTAAACAAACTCTTTCAGGTTGTAATGGATTTGTGGGGACTGACCCTAGCTTCATCTTTCGGGGATACTGGGACAGTGTGTTACGCTTTCTCCACCTGCTCTCCAAAATGTGGGAGCTAATTTAGCATAATCTGCAGAGTCTGGGGAGTTATTACTGACCTCTGTGTTTGCTTTCAAAAGGCACCATTCTTTATAGAAGTTTGAAGCCAGACATCAAAGTATTCATTTTGACGGACACTGAATTTCACAGAAATTCTGAGGGAGTTGTCAAAATGTGAAAGCAAACATCACAGAAGAAAAGCAACCAAATGCTGGTTTTAGTTACTTTAATCTATTCTGGTTTTGTATAAACACATTTGTGATGTTGCTTACTGCTGGCTGCGTACTCTTTTGGGCATGAAGATGTCCTCGATTCCTGTCTCAGGCAGTGTTTCTTCTCACTTCATCAGAAATTGGTCCTGATTGACAACAGACATTTGTGTTTTTAAACTGGCTGTTAGGAATAGTCACAGTGCCACAAAGAAAAATAGGAGACATATGTCCTTAGAAGTGTATAGTGAATGTAATCTGTTCAGAGTAGTAGTTTCCAGTGGGCTAGCAGCAGGGAAACTTAAACACATGCATTGAAGGATTCAAGAGTCAGTCTTCATCTGCTTATCCTAAAAATGTGTGCTTTAAAAAAAAAAAAATCTATAGAAGCCCTTCATAATCTATTGCGGATTTTACTCAAACCTTTGCAAATAAACTTCTATAACTCACTTTGCTGAAATAGTAGTGTCTGTGACTGTCTTTGCTAACGTTCAAGATTTATGGTTTTAGGTTTATGTGTAAAACTTATTTTTTAATGTAGATTAAAACATGAACAAAGTAAGTGCTGTACTTATGTTCTATTACAGCCCACACAAAGAAAACAGAAAAGTTAAGACTCAATGTCTATTCTATAATTCAGGGTTTTTACTGAAATTTGAAGGCAATTTAAACCACCTACTTATTTCAAAGGTAGTATCGATAGACCACCTGCTGTTGACATGCTCTAAGAAAGATGGAAGGATGTAAATGAGTTTTAGTGATTTGCCTGCCTTTGAATACAAATGAGGCTAACAACCTCCTGTCCTGCACTCTGGCAGCCAACTACCAGAGTGTTTTCAGCATGCATTATTGGAAAGTGAGTGGTGTCATCATGAATTATCATTAGACCTGGTTGTTGTTGATGACTACTTGTTAGCAGTGGATAATTCAAGTGTAATTCAGTTAGAATATTTCAGGTATGTCACTAACTATGTGTTTTGCAACCAGCATTTGACAAGGAAACTACTTCCAGCTGAAACTTGGGAAGACTTCTCTTACCTGCATGTAGGTGGCTGTTGAAGGATTTGTGGTGGAGAGCGAGATTTAAGCTGCATTAGCTGAAAGAGGGAAGAGAGTAGAAGGCTGCCTATCCCTGTCTTAAATGGTCGTAAATGTAATCTTCCACGCTCAGTCAGAGTTTTTGGTCTGTCCAGGGAAGATCCGTAAACTTGTCTAACGGTCCTCTGTGCTTTTCTGTTGAGAACACCTAGAGACTCAGAAATTAAATCAAAGATTACAGAAGTGTCTGTAAGGTTTTCTTTTAGGGTGGATGCAGAGGCCTTTGTGATGAAGATTTTAGTTCTTCCAGTGGCTTAACAAAAAGCTAGGAAGCAAACGATTAAGAGCAGGAAGGGCTCAGTCACTTTTTGGGCTGATGAGATAAAAATCTGAACAATTGGGACTGTCCCTTCGGAATAAGCAGTTGGCTGCTGGGGAAGGTTTTTGGACTGATTTCCATTCATTGTTTTCAGTGACCCTCCTTGAAGAGCCTGAAAGACATTAAAGTCAGCACCTCTTCTTTCTTCACTTGCAAATTTTGAAAGCACTCCGCTGTGATTCATCTGTGGTTGCAGACTGCCACTGGCTGTCTCCTCCCTTAGTATCAGCCATCCCTTTGAATATTTGCCACCTATTCCTTGCTTATGCGTGGCATCAAAAGCAACAGTTGTCACAAAGAAACAGGCTATCCTAAATGACAGCTTTCACTGTCTTTAAGATCATAGGTCAAAATGGAAAACGAAGGCTCGGGGATGATTTCATAGCACCAGATACTATCCTAATGTCTCTGTAAACTGATTTTATAGTTTAATTCAGCACTATAAAACTTCCAAGTCAAAGAAATGTCTGCTTGTCTTTAAATGGGCAGCTATCATAGCAGTAATTTGCTTATGAAATGCTTTTCTTTCTGGAAGACTGGTCTGTCTCCATTCCTATCAAAAATAAATCAATTTCCTGTGGAAACTGGCATAAATCTTTCAGATTGTTTCTTTGTGTTTTTTGCAGCATTTGTCCGAGTTGCTGTTAGCTGTAGCTGGGTATTGTCTCCTGATGAATTGTAGCAGCGGATGAACAAAACAATATTAATCTGTTTTTGTTAATCCCGTTTTGTAATTAAATACATCTTTATATAAATTCTGTTAAGATTTGCATGAAAGGGGATTTATGGAAACATGACTTGCTTTTCATAAGATAGTTTTAGGATTATGAAATCAACACTGGGAAAAAGAAAAGTTTGACTTGCTCACAGAGCAAAAGATTTTCTCTTTGTTATTCTTGCTTTGCTGGTGCTATGAAAAAAAAATATAATAAGAACATTCAAGCTGGGTTGCCTGTGGTTTAACTCTAATTCTATAGGCTGCACACTCTTTCTCCCCAAAATCCCCACAGCAAGTGACCTTGTCAAACAAAAGTGTGGAATAATGGGAGGCAGCCCAGGGACTGTGGCTCATTTACAAGCAGCTGTTTGCTACTGTCAGAACAAAGGCAAATCAAAGTTGCATTAACGGGGTATGACAGGCACAGTGAGCAACTCCCCAACAATGTTCATCCTCTTGTGTTGTTCTGGTTATAATATTGGTTTGCCTGAAGGAGAAAATGGTCATAAGGTCAAGTCAGACATGTATGTTTTCAAAAGCCTTTCAAAATTGCACACATTTTTCAGTTGATCAACTATTGATGTTTTTTAACAAAATTAGCATAATGGCAAATAAATACATATTTATGTGCGTGCCTGGCTTTTTGTATGAGAATTGGAGCCACACAGAGAATTAACAATTATGTCTTCACAGCAAGATAAGTTTGTAGTGTCGCCTGGCCTTCCCGTTTTGTCTGATTCAGCCAGTCCAAGAACTACGGCAATTGTAGGTAACACCGATTTTTTGAATTCCTGCTTGGCACCCAAACGTGTTTGGAGGATTACTCCATCTTCTGCATAGCTTTTGGAGTTTACTGCTTGACTTCAACTTTTTTCTGCACCTTGCAAAATAGCACCAAATTATCTGACCTTTAGTAAAGAAGTTACGTAAATAACATACAACCTTCCTTGAATTTCTATTAAAAGCATACCCTGAATCCCGAGCAACATTGTGAGCAAGATCTCCTTGACTTAGTTGAAGCCTGGTAATGTGTAGTTATTGGGAAAACTCAACACTAATAAAAAGCAGGGGAAATTTCTTATGGAATAGGGGAAGCTTTTAGGCATAAAACGCCAGAATGCAGCATATGACTAGGGAGTACCACTCACTCATGACTTACTGAGTACGCAGTAGGTGGGGTTTTAGCCATGTGAATGAGGCTGTTGCACAGCTTGAGCCTGTACCGCTCAACACCAATCTGTCGTCAGAAATCATCACAAATCAGACTTGCCGAGAAGGTGTCTGAGAAAGGCTTGGGAAGAAAGGAAGTTCAAACAGAAAGGACAGGAGAATGGCTGGACATGAACTTTATAACAAGGCACACAATAGGCAGCACATTTCTCAGTGTTTATTGTACCTCACGTAGGGTGATAAAGGCTGAAGGCAGAGTGACTTTAACAGTCCCTGAAGTGCAGTATTCCCTGAGAAATACACAGTTTAAAGTGCCTTACTGCCATTATGAAATATATAAATAAAAATAAGGAAAACGGTAAAACACATTTATTGGGCAAATGGATATGAAGTAGTCGTTTTGTGATGATATCACTAATAACTGGTCAAAAAGATCTATTTGTTCCAAACAAGAGCTGAGAAGTACTCTTTTGTATTTAGCAAGTATTTCAGTACTAATGTAAATTCCTGAATTGCTTCATTATTTTTTGATAGGGAGAGGGAAGGTAGGAAGAGGAAGAAGAGAAAAATGCTTTTAAAGTAAAATATACTGCAGATTTAAGGTAACTGTGGAATACATTTTAGTAATGGCATGTGACATCTGCTATATTTCACAATTCAAGATATGATAAACTCTTTTAGAATTTAACAATCTGAAGTGCAGTTACTTCATTTTCAGCCTAATTTCCAGTTTAGTTGGATATGTTGAGAAGGTACAGATATGAATAATGTAGATAAAGGCCGATTAAGATACAGCCAGTGTATCTCCTAACCTTTAGAGACACTGTGCTTGAATTCTAAACATTTTGGGTAAAACTTTCAAAAGTGCAGTGGCTTGCATGCATACAAAGTTGTACTGACAACATCTTTTAAAGTGCTAACATGAATGTGAATTTAATTTAATTTATTCTCACAAACTTGCAGTTCTAGCTGTATGTGTTATAGTATCACGTACAGGTGCCAGCCAAGATTACGGCTCCATTGAGCACTACTCATCCAAAAAGTTCTATATTTATCAGCATGGAGAGCTTGTCGAGTTTCCTCTTTCGCTGCCATTATCAACTGTTTTGAAATATTCAAGACCTTAAGTGATATTGAAAACTTACCCAGTGTCCAAAGCACGTTGTATATTTTGAAGTGAGAAATAGAACTGTACTTGTAAAAGTGTGTTTGCATTTAGCTTAACACTCAAAATAGAAGAACACAATTTGCATTGGAAATTTGATAATACTAATTTATTTCTTTGAAAGGTTCAGATTCCTTGTACCGCTTCAAGTGTCACACAATGTGCAGCAGTTTTCTATCATCATCTCGTAGTGTCAGTATATTTAACAGTAATTAAATACATTCAGATTTTATTTTGTTGTGAATCAATCTGTCAAACTCACATGACAATATCCAAAATTCCTTTCAGTTAATGGTCCTACTCTTGCTGGGAAAGGAGGACATTTTGTGCATTACTTTGCTTGAATAGTGCTAACAGACTAGCAGATGGTCACTTTCCAACTGGTTTGCCTTGAAAAAAAGAAATTAAAATATTATAGTGCCGGGGAGAGATGTTGTAATGTGTCCCTTTCAAATTAACAGGTCGTTTTTTCTACTATTTTATGATTGTAAAATAGCTCAATGTCACATAAAAGGTTAAAAGCTGGAGTAAATGGCATCATGGGAAATTTGAAATAAATAGGGTCTCATATGGTTTATGGCTCTATACTTGAACACACAAGGAATATATTTCTTTCCTTGAAAAGGCGTTCTGTAAGGGCTTGCCATGTTAATCTGAATTGTGGTCACAATAGATTCTATTTAAAGTAGTTTTAATTCACAAGGTAATAGTTTTTTGTTTACTAAATTACTCCTTGCAAAGGCCACTTGTTCAAACTGTTTGCAAGCCTATGAGAAAATGTGATACTTTCAGGAAAAAAGTGAAGCCATGGATTCCAGTTCATTGAATTATTCTGCTGCTGTCTTAGTGGTTACTTTTCATGAAGCCACAGACCTTCAGAACTGATTAAGTTTTAGACTCCATACTGTCAGGTATTTCATATTAGGGCCAAATTTGTTTTTTGTGGTAAAACTGCCTCCACTATGATGTTCTGTGATGTCCTAGTTCCAGCAACCCTACTGAACAAGACTTCAACAAATTTAACTCCTGTGACTGTCCCACTGGCTGGTTTATTGCTATGCAGGTGGAGAACAGTGATGGGAAAGGCCTCTGAAAGGTCTCACTACCTGGGTGAGATAACCTTCCTTTCTTCTTCTGATACACTTGATACCTGTGGCTGTTACAGGGTTAGTGTCCAAAGACTAAGAGGAGATGCTGAAAATTGAACTGTAAAAATTGAAGGGTTTCTGATTTATAAGTCTATAAAATTGTCATGACAATGGGAAATGTTTTGTCTTTTAAAATCATTAGCAGTGGCAGCCTTTAAAATTAGCAGCCCCATACAGCTAGGATGTTTTTATGTTGAATCTGATACCAGGACAATTTTCGTTTTTGTTTTGAATGGGGGATTGTGAACTCCATCTAATTCTGTCAGGCACTTAGAAGGAGAGTAGGGAAAGAAAAGAGCCACTGGAGCACTGTCCTGCACCCAGAGCTTGTTCGTCAACATAAAGTTTGTGTAATTTTCACAAAAGGGAATGCTGTGGTTTTCTGTTTTGGAGTTTGTTTTCAGTCTCATCCTACTCTCCCAGAAAGAGGCCTATGGATAAGTTGCCTATACGTGAGCATCACAGCCAGTTTGTTTCAAAGTGCCTTTAATTTTTTATTTCTGTTTTGTTTCCAGCTATCTTTGCTTAATATAGTTGGTAATCTGTGAGGAAATACAGAACTCATTGCTTGTATTTCTTAGTAGATGAATAGCAATGGTAACTGCAAAAAGAGGCTATTCAGATAGGTGATGAAGCCTGAAGATATAATTTCCCTAAAAGCTAGCGTAGGCCAATTAAAATTAACAGCCATTTCTCATAACTACTGCAGGTGAGAGTTGTGGATATTTCTGCATGATACTGTACAGGGACAAATTAAAATTGTATTTGAGCTCAGAACTGTTCAGAAACTGCTTATGTGCAGTTTAGTGGTACAGCGCCCAACCCAACACAGCAGTCGATGTGGCAGCAGTCGATGGTCAGCTCAGTGCCCCCCTGCAGCCCAGCTTTTGGCCAGGCTGAAGTGCAGGCAGCGAGCTGAAGTTTGCAGCATGAGGGAGGCAGCGTGGTGGCTGCTGTGCACACGGGCTGGCACAGGCATGAAGAGATGGGATGGCCTTGGCTTCCACCGCCACAGGACAAACTGCCTCTGTTTCCGCTCATGCCGTCTGAGAAAGAAGTTCGTTTCGGATAAAGAACCAATAATGCCTTGCAAAAACTCCCTGCATAGTAGCAAAGTTTATTGAAGTCCAGGGATTAGTGTTGTAGAGAATAAGAAGTTTGAAGGCTTTTGTTCAAAATCGCAGGAGTCTAAGTAAAAAGATGAAGACTAAAGTTGATGGATAGAGACTGCTCAAACAGAGGACATAAAAATTCTAAAGAATTGACAAATCAAATTGACCACCTGGAAGATTGTTCAGAGGAGAAATATCAGGTTGTTATGGCTACCTACTAACAGAAGAGACGGAGGTATTTTTTTCACAGTGGATTATGATGGAGCAGGGTCTGGATAATATTGAACTCCTCCAGCATGTTGTGTCACTGGGAAAGCTAGTGACATTGTTATGTGAATCTTGAGGAATTTGAAACTCTTGGATGACAGAAATAGGTTGTCACAGAGATGTTTAGCCCTAAAGGTTCAAGATCACTGAAATTTAGCAAAAGACATAAAATAAACTGGTAGCTGTCATTATGTTCAGGAATCCAGACTGATTTTTCAAATAAGAATAAAATAGTGGTAAGAGTGTGCCATAGTAAATTATCTGTAAATCGGCTAAAGGCCTTTTTTCTTCTGATGGATGCTACATGCATATTTTGCAAATGAATGTGTTTATACCTAAATGGCATATTCATTTGCTTTTGCATTATCTTTTCTAATGGAAACCTTCATTTGTCTTTTTCATTTTTTTTCTTATGGTGATTGAGTTTTAGAGGCATATAGAGTGATACAGATATTAATATGCATTGTTGTAATTGGCTGTAATTAATCCATAATTGTACCTTTTTAACTGGGATGACAACTACAGGGGCTTCTGTTTTTAAATTATGTAGGAATAATTCTTCCTATATGTGATTTAGGTTTTATAGCTGGAAGAGGTATTTGGATTAAAGAGTATTTTGTGCAAATGGGAAGAGGCAGAAGTCCATTTCAGCATGAATTAACTCATGATGCTCTGATCCTATTAACTGTTTTGGAACAAAGGTCAAGGATGAATTTGCCCAAGCTCTCTTAGGTACCAAACACCTACGTTGTGCTTCCTGGGAAGAGGAATATGGATGGGATTTGGGTTGGATTTTGGAGGAGGGTTTATTTTGTTTTGATTGAGCCTGCTCTGGAACAAAAATTTATCGGGTTTTATACACTGTGTGTCTACAGATCTATTGAACAAAAGTTTTACCAGTGTCCCTAGTTTATGTTGGAATAGTTGAATATTACAGCAGAAAAACTGTGTTGCACCATATATTTTCTTGAGATGCTTGGTTTATCTAACAACAACAACAACAACAAAGATATGACAGTTGCTAGAGTCAATAAAACTAAATAAATAGCTTTCCTGGAGTAGTAGCTGAACAGACATAAGAAAGTGCTGTTACCATGTTATACTCCTTCGACTAATGGATGAAAATACATTGGTAAATTACATTTACCTAAATGTGATGTCATGACAAAGCTCGGGAGCTATATAGTGGCTATCCAGAGTGTCCCATTGAAACTTGGGTTCTGAGCTGAATCCTTCGCATTCCTTAAGTACTGAAAGAAACAAAGATCATTGGAATGGCATACAGCAAAGGATTAAAATCACCAGGGTTTATCAGTCTTGTAATTTTTATCATAGTTTGCTAACATTACATTTATAAAAATATATTAAAGAAATTGGTTTTGGTGGTTGTTGCTTGGAATAGGATTAGGAATTAAAAGATTTATCCATTGGTAAAATAGCAAGGAGACAATCAACTAGTTGCACATTTCAAACAAGAATCAGTTGCAATTCTTCCTTTAGAAACCTTTCCAGTTGTCTCTTTCTCTCTATAGTTCCTAAAGGGAGATTTAAATATTTTTCCTTCCCACAACCCTTCCCTGTTTCTCTGGATTTTCTTTTGCTTAAAGTCAGCTGGTAACATAATGTACTTACCCGTTGTTCCTCCTATTTCCTTACTTTGAAGATACTTCCTCTAAAATGTGCTTCAGGATTTCTTGAAGGATGAGATAGAGACACCAATATAGCTTTTTCTACTTCTTGGCCTTCCTGGTGTTGAAGTATTGGGAACTGCATATGCTCAAAGTTTGATGTGTGTCCAGTGGTGATGTATGATTCCACCAAGAACAGAAGGAAAAAACAAGTTTGGATATGTTTATAAAAGGCAATTATCCTCCCAGAGGAAGAGGACAATGATTCAGTAAGCTATCTGAATAACTTGGCGTGGAGTCAATTTTTAATCTATTTTGTTGTGCTTTTGAAAGCTTTTGTTTTGTCTTGTACTTCCCTTTCTCTGTTTGTCTCTTTCATAAGCATCTTACGCATCCATGAGTAAAATGAACGGCTGATTCCTGCATCCAGGAGGATGTACTCATGGGGTAGCAGCATAAGGGAGCTACACGTTCCTGGGATTTGTGGCAGGCTGAGATCACCAGGCTCAAGATGTTAGAAACAGTACATTAGGAATGCCCTTCTGGTAAACACAGCTGCTAAGACCTTCCAGCACCACGATCAAGCTGGTCGGTCCCATTTCTAAGTTGGTGGCGGTGTGCTGGGGCTCACTGGTGAGCTGCTGGATGCAGCGGTGGTGCGTCCCTGCTCGGATGAGCACACAGCGAGTCGCGGGGCTGCCTGGGAGCAACAGAAAAGCTACTTTCTCAGTCTCTGACCAGAATGCATGATAAGGCTTGGTGTCAAGAAGGGCAAGATTGGGCTCACAGCAATTATGGCAGAGGCATACTGGTTTCCTTGACAACCAGATTGAGGATTCTTTGTGATTTATTATTTACCACTTCAAACTCTCATTCTCTGATTTAATTAGGGAGAGGGATTTCCATAAGTCCCCTCCCTTCCAAATTTGAATACCCCTGTACTGTTGTTTTGACCAGCTACACCTATCCCAAATTGATGCGGCTCTAAACCAGCTACAAATTAGGCTCGGCACTTAGCGTTTGGAATTTCAGGCAGGTTGCTCAGACAGCAGTTAACTGAAATTCAATGGATATTATGTTGAGTGATGATTTGTTACTCTGCACTTACTAGCAGGGATAATAGACATCAGCACTCACCACCTCCCCTTCCACCCTTCCCAGCCTCCCCCCCCCCGCCCAGTTTTTCAAAGGCAAGGGACTGCAACAAGTGATACTTCTCAATTGTCCTTAGAGCTGTGGGAAAGACAAAATAACATCTGCAAGTGCTGGCTTCCCTTGCTTGGGCAATTCACATTATTTTCTCTGTGAAGGCTTTATTAGCAATACATCAGCCGCTGTTGTGTAAACAAAGAGTGTATTTTGATACTTGGAACGTTTTTTACTACTACCAGTTGGATAGCTATTTGAAACAGAAATCCTCTCCTAAAATGTGGCTAAAGATGAGAAGTACAGTTACGCTGCTCTAACTTCGCGTGTATTTCAAATATGTATTTCTCACATTTATAAAGCATTGCCTCAGCCGCGATCTACAGAGGCTGTTCTAAATTTAGTAATTCAGAATAGAATTTTGAACACAATAATATATATAATAGAGATTTTTATTCAAATGTCATTGGCAAATCTGTGTCATTATGTATCAAGACTGAAATTGAGTCCTCCAAAGGGCATTTTTTTCTTAAAGTACTTTCCTGGGTTGCATATTTTTTATTTCATATTCAGCATGAGGTGTCTGCTGCATTTAATAAAATAAAATGAAGGTCACAGAAGATTACTAGTTTTCCCATAATGTGTCCCAGTAGATGACTGGAAAAAAAGGTAGTGATGGAAAAGGGTTGAAGATCCTGCATGCAGACTATATAGAAAACTTGTGTCATTTTTTAATTATAGGGAGGAATTTTTGTTTTAATTGTGTTTATTGCAGTATGTATAGTCTTTCAGCTGTACCACCCCGCTTTTAATTTCAAAAGCTTACACACGTTTTGTCGTCTTTGCTGCAGGGAGTTCCTGCAGTGAGTCAATAGGTGTTGCTCTTCCCTTGGTGGGCTGAACACGAAGCTCATAGAATCAATAAAAAGACTTAAAGTGACCTAAACACTCTTGTGTCAGGTCCCAGCTCACGAATGCACCAGTGCCCCATTAGGCTGTTGAGGGAAACTGACTGCTGAAGATGCTTCTTTCAAGCGGAGTAGTCTAATGAAGCTCATTAATGCATTTTTCATTAGAACAAGAATATTGAGTGTCCAGGTTAAATTCCAAGGAATCTATCCTGCACTCATTGAGGTTAATGACAAAGCTCCCAGTGATATTAGGGATGCAGGATGAGAACTTAATTGGGGTAATTAAGATTCTGCTTACCTAAAATTCCCTGTTATTTCCAAGTAGATAAAATATTACAAAGTTACTACCATGAAGAGTTGGATAATGTTGGATCTCAACACATCCTTCAGAGATGACAGCATTTCAGTGGGAGATAACAGTATTTCTGTATTTAGCATTTGATTCATTAAGTAACATTGTAATCTTCTAGAGGCTTGTGTATGTGAAAACAATTGTGAAAAATAGCATTCTTTCTGCTTTTGAGGTTCAAACATTGTCTTTATTAGGTATTTAAAGTTAGCACAGGCGATACATTGGCTGAAACCCAGTAAGGATCTGGACTTCAAATTCAGCAGTGGCAGAGACAGAAGAGGCACTGCAGAAGGACCGTGGGGTTGTATAAATTGCAGAGAATAGTTTCGTTAAATGCAGCTTGTTTTGCGGTAGTACGGACTTACTAAATCGCTGTTGGTACCGAAAGAAATGCAGCTTGCTTACTGAGTAGAATAGATAAGATATCCAGCTTTAGTGCCTTCCAGGGAGTCTAAAGCCTCCGTTATAAATGGTTATGTCAGGATGCCTAATTTAAATAGTTACCCTAACACCTGCTCACTCCTGCCTCCTTTGGACACCCAAAACCTTGTCCTTCCCTCCTCGACGTCCCCGGCAGATTAACAGCTCCCTCCTCAATTACGCTGCCATCACGGCCGCTTTGATCACGCTCTGGGCTCGCTCTGGACATTATTAATAAAACTCACTGCTGTGGACGGCGCAGCAGCGTCAGCGGCCGGAGGAGCGGCGGGGGCGGCAGAGGCCGCAGCGGCCCGGGCCGGGCGGGCCCCGCGGCGCCGGGGGGACGGGAGGCGGCGGCAGCGCAGCGCCGGGGCAGCCCTGCCGCCGCTGCCGCCCCCGCCGCCGCTGCTGCTGCCGCCCCCGCTGCCGCCGCTGCTGCTGCCGCCGCCGCTGCTGCTGCCGCCCGGCCCTTGGGCCCGGGGCCGGCCCCTCTGGCTGGCGGGAGCCGAGCGCCTGCTTGTACACCTAAATAATGTATCGGGAGAACACGGCGCTTTCGGGAGGAAAGTGTCGGTTTAGGTGGTGTGGAAAAAAGTGGAGCAATCAGATCTTTTATACTTCACAGCTGCCTCCTGAAATACTTGCTTTAGAAGCGTAGGGAAGGATTTTATTATTTTTTTTTTAAAGAAAACTGTGACCTGGTATAGCGAAGCACGATGCAAAATACATGAATTACTGAGTAAATTGCCTTCCACATGTATAGTAACGGTGCAGTACCAGTGTCTTGCTGCTGGTTATTGAGCTTACACTTGAGCACCTAAGGATGATTTTTTTCCCTGGTCTGGTGTGGAGTTTTCCTAGTCCTTTCCTTTATCATTGGTTGTATTAAGATCAATGAACAACTTCGGAAGCACAGTCCTTCAGCTATTAGATGTGCGCTTCTAAATAGAAGTAATTAACAAATGCAAAGTTTTCTTTTCTATGTTGTGTTACAATGTGTATTCATCCCTTTTGTTACTTTCTAATATAGGTAGAGTTAATTATGGAACTCTTACAATTATGGGAAATTGTTTACTTTGTCTTAGTACTCAGAGGGATCCTGATTTTTCAGTTATTTCATTTGAGTGCTCGTTAGTTCTGTAAAACCTGAGAGTGTTCTTGCATCCACATTGTGACCGTTGGGGACACACACACAGACAAATTCCAGAATTAAAACCAGATTCCTAATTCAGGAGCCCTGAATTTGAGTCCAGGTGGAATTTAGCTGTACTGTTGATTTATATCCCTTGTCCTTCATATTTACCATGAGGCACATGGATATATAGTTACAGGTGATTAACAGCAGTTTGACAGGCTAGCAGAGGTGCATATTTCCTGTATTTACTATGGAAATGGTACTTCTGCTGCCATTCTTACTCCCTGCTGTCCAGAGAGCAAGTTAGAACTGCATATATTCCTTAGGACTTTTAAAATTACCTATTTATTGATAATTAAATAGTTTTCCTTTCTTTATGCAATTTATTATTTAGAGGATGTTCCCATGATTCCAGGAACATGCCAGAACTGTAAGTATGTTGCAAAAACTATATGATGTATCCCTCTCCTCTCTATAGTAGTCTTTTAGAAATCCACAAATATTTCACAGAAGGTAAGATCAGGAAGAAAGCCTTTCACTCTGACAGGCATTTTCCAAGATTGCTTGCTACTCTTGTCTCATATCTATTTGTGGGAATATTTGAAGTGACGGCACATTTACCTTAAAGTAGATTCATCACGTTGCTCTTCTTGTTTTCAAGAGGTATGACTGTGTATTTTGGTTTTAGCAGTTTCATCTGCAGGATCTTGAGCCTTTTTGTTTCCAAAGGTTCTTCTTTCTACTCCTGAGTCCTCAGAACTGTTTCGGAAGCTACACTGAGTGAGAAGGGGGATGGCCGTGCTATTTGCCTACTCATAAGCACTGTTTTAAGTAGCTTGCCCTCATTAAAATTAACCACATAATTTTTCCACTGTAAATTATACTGTGACAATTGACTCTGCACCATCATTTTATTGAAACAAGAGAGAGTATATGAACTCTTACATTGTTGCTTGATTCCATTTCTATTGTATATATAATTCTGTTTGTAAACAAGCAGATGCCCCCTTCGTAATTTTACAACTGTGATCTCAAATGTTACCACGCAGTACCAAGCATAAATATTTTCAATTAAATCTGTGATACTTTTTAGCACTAGGCCTGTGTTTGATATTCTAAACTCTGGCACTTGTAGAATAACATTTTATTTAAAATTAACCAGAATTATCAGGGTCCAGTTTCTACATTTTAGTGAGGTGAAATGTTTTGCTTTCTGACACAGGTTAGGGTATAACCCACTTAAGAAGGTGGTGTACACAGCACACTGAGGGTTATTATTGGCACCTAGCATGTCACCTGCTAGAATGATTTAACTTTCACCAATGCATGTATTCCCAAGGAGACAGTACATCTCTGCATGGTTTCTGTCAACCTGTGAGGTGACAGGACTTTGGGTTTCTTAAAGATGGGAATAAAAGCATATTTCTTTTGTCAGCTGTTCAGTCTGAATACTGCTGATGGAAATTCCCCTTTCTTCCTCTTCCTCTGCCCCTCCTCAACACATGATTTCCAATCAAAAATGATTAAGTGGAAATATAAATTGTTGTTGAAATACATTATTATAGAAAATAAAAGAATATTTATTTTTATTCTGCTACCAGTATCCTGTGTAGAGGAAATAATTCAATGGGAAATCCTGTTGACACTACATTTCTGACACATCAGCCTTTGTGTGTCGTACCTCCCTTTCTCAGAGGTTGTTTCTGATTCAGAAGCTGCTTCTTCCTGACAGGTGGTGTGCTCAGAGAGTTCACAGTTGGTAAACTGGAGATAACCTCCAGGAGGGGGATTTACAGAGACCATGGGACTTATTTGCCTTGAGAAATTTTGAAGATGCAATGTATTTAGCGGCAAGAAAGAGAAGGGTAGAGTGCTTTTTGCGACCTGGCAGAGGATCAAGTGTATATGATGTGAAGTAAAAAAGGAAGGAGATTCTTGCAGCCTGAGAACAGACATCTGGCTGGCAAAAGAAAAGAAGTATCATTGACAGATGAATACTGTTTCAAACTGGGATAATTTTAGATCAAGAGGGCAAAGTTTTGCTCTCATGCATACAGCTCCCACTGAAAGGGATGGGAAAGGTGCGTGCATTCGAGAATAAAATTTGTTTCTAAGTGAGAACTGAACAACACACATATTTTTACACTAGATATTTAGACTTTCGTGTTTAGATCACATGGTTTCCATCCGCCATATGTAGGTGCTGCTAAAATGCTGCCAGGAACCAGGCTCTGGTTTGGTGACTTTCATTAAAGGAATTAGTGGTTTCTATCCAGTTTCAGTGTGGCTGGATTCAAAGTGCAGAAGCCCATTTTCACGGTTTAGCATTAATTAGCACTCTTGTGGCAGCCTCAGCAGGGAGGTGAAGGATTAAATGGGCATGAAGACCAAACTATCTCTTTTCCCATAGTGGCGATTCCTTCGAAATAGAGTTGAGACATGATGGACTAATGTGGGTATGTGTGCGCGGCTGCTGTCTGGACTGTTCTTGTTCCGCATGATTGAAGGACTTCGCTCTGCAGGTCTGTCGATGTCGCACTCTTTTCTCTCCTGCTATTCAAAACAAAACAAAACAAAAAAGCAACCCACAAACCAAAAATGCAAACCTCAGCAAAAAACACAATCCAAAAAACCCCTTATTTCTGCTACCTTGGAGAGACATATTCTCACCCTTCTGAATGAGGGGTAAGAGCTGTTTAGGAGAATTTAAATGAGATCCTTGCCAGCCATACACAGGAAGGATCGACGCTGTTACATTAAAAGGCTGAGGTGCTGCTGCTTACTTTAGGTTTTGCTGAATCATTCAACAAGGTGCAGAAAGCAGGTAAACCCTGACTTTTTTTGCTGAAGAGAGCCTCACAGGGATATTTTTGAGAATTGCATGGAGACTGGAAAACGTAAAAGGAAAATTGTAATAAGTTTCAGAGAACCTGGAAGGCAGGATCCGTCCTGGTGTGAGTCAGAGGGTGTAACTCAGGCTTCTGTCTTAAATTTCAGTAATTAGACATACCATGCTTTATGTACACTGAATATTAAGTATATAATTACAGAAAATTACTTAAGAGTTGTAATTCTGCTGCTCACACTGAATCCTGAAAAACACTAATATTTGACAAAGATTTTTAAAATTTCATTTTTTTAGAGACTAAATCACAATCTAATAAAATGCAAAAAAAATTATAAAAAGCCATCATTAGTTACTTAATATTTCTGGAATCTTTTTATAGACAGCAATTAATATTTCTATTTTGTAAGAGACAGGCCTCTAGATTTTAGCCAAGTAATTAAAATGTGAAACAGTGTGTCCGAGAAATTAAGTTCTTGAAACCAACGTTAAAAACGACCTGTCACAGCTACTTTATCCAATGAAATAGTTGCCTTGCTTCCGCGTAATTTAAATGGTCATGTCTGTTCCTTAGGGTGTCTTGCCTGTTTGTTAAAGTTCAAATAATGAACACACATTTATGCACCTTGTTTTGACTAATCTCATTTTTATGAATGAGTGAAAAAAATGAGGAAGATGTATATTTCTAGAAAACAGATTTCCTTCACTAAATAATCCCTTTTCTCTAGATGTCCCCTCCTTCCAGCATCTTAAATGAAAGTAATGAGTATATACTTAAAATGGCAAAGAATACAGCAGTAAGAGAGTGGTTTTGAACTGATCGCTTCCTGCCTAATTTCCCCGAGTGAGCAGCGGGGTGGGTTCTGTGTGCCGGGCTGCGGTGCGGGCTGCCGGGATCTCTGAAAGCAGAGCTGAGCGCTCTGAACTCCAGACCTCTGTGCGGTATCACAAGCTCTTACTGTGCCAGCGTAATCTTTTAATAGACATGCTTGCCAGACTGACTTCTGTCCTTCAAAGATAGAATTAGAAAGCGCAGTTGTCACTTAAATTGCCTCTATCTTTGCAGTAGTTGGTAGTGATCTGTTGAGCAGGGTTGGATAATTTAAAAGCTGTTTAACAAAATAACATGCTTGTCTGTGTGAAATATATACAGTGCTGAGAGACGGGGAGGAAAGTCTGCCTTGACAGAGTTTGCGGGATTCTTCAGAAACTGCAGGATGCTGAGGCTTTTCTGTGGAATTATAAAAGCTTTGCAGAGCCCATGTTGAGCATTTGCATGATTTTCAGATGGCGAAGTATGTTCAGCTGTCTCTGTGCACGCACGTACACGCTTCGCTGGGAGAGGATTCTCAGCACAGTTTTCGTCGGGCTTTGCATTTGTTGAACATATATTATTGAAATGCTGCCCAAGATGCATCACTTCATCTTGTGTAGAACTTGAATCATCATGTTGCATGATTTGGTAAAATAAAAGAGATTGTGAAAGAGACAACTGTAAACATTCTGTTTGAAAAGATGTGCTCTTTTCAAAAGACCTTTCTGTTAGAGCCAAATAACACAAGAAGCAATATTTCCTTGCAGAGACATATATGTTTATTTCTGCAAAGATTTGTTTTGGGTTCTCAGTTCTTCCAGTATCTGCATTCTTTGAAATAATTTTAAATTTCCATGTTGACTTTCTCTGTGCTTTAAGTTTTAATCAAAGGTTCCTTGCTTCTGATGTCGAGAAGTACTGATGTTAGCCTGTTTACATTCCAGTATTTTTGCTCTGTATGGGGTGAACATTCAAATGTGGTGGTGCCTTTTTGCTTTTATCTACCAAACTTAGCACACTCTCTTGTTATTGACAGCTCAAAAAGATGGTATGCTAGTGGGCAGGATGCTGTGAATTATTAACTTTTCTTTGCACTTTGACAAATTTAGGTTATCTCGTTTCTATGAAGGAAGCAAGACAGTAGAATGGTAAATAAGGCATTGCAAACTTATATAAAACAATTTTTTAGCCAAATCTGGATTTGACATATTTCTGAAACGTGGTTCTGAGTTATGTTTCTTTCATAGGACTTGTGTTTTTTTATTTCATAAACTGAAGAGGAAAGATTTTTGTTTGTGATGTTTTGTTTACATTTTTTCTCAGTGAGTTTTTCTACATGGATTGATGAATAAAGCATTAAAGAATCTATATTACTACTAAAAATCCATTCTACCTCTTTTCTTAAAAATATGATTTCACAAAAGCAGTTTGTTTTCTCTTTCAATGAAGAGCCTGCACTCAACTAATGTGTGAGGAGAAAAAACGTGCAGGAAATATATGTTTGCCAGGAGTCTTTTCTAGAATCAGAATGGTCAGCAGGACAGAAATCACACTCTTTTTCTCATTAGGTATCTTCTTCCATTTTTGAAAAAAAAAAAAAAACCCAAAACCCCACACATACACAACACTGCTTAATATATACAAACACTGAATCAGAGACAGCATATGTTCCGTTTGGTAATAGGCGCTTACTTGAGTTAATGTTTAGGTTGTGCTGGAAGTCCCAGCCAGGGCACCAGAAAGGTCTTTGCAGTCGAGGAGCAGTTTGGGTTCTTGGGTGGCAGCAGCAGCAGCAGAGTCATCCGTGGCACAGTTTGCCTTGAAGCAATTAGCAGGAAGAGGAGGAATGTTGATTTCAACTGCAGGAGGACAGCCAAACAAAACAGGTTTATGCAAGGTACAGTCAGGCAAGCAGCAGGTTGAACACAGGTTGGTTAGAAAATACAGCATTGAAAATATTCATGAGGAATTGCACTGGAGATACAAAGTTACCGGTGACAACAGTAATTATTGACAGAGCCACATACTTACGTCTAAAAAGCCCTGGAATGATGAAGAAGCATTCAGATCCCGGTCGTTCAAACTTCCATCCTGTGGCACTGCATCTGTTTATTGGGAATTATCTCCTGAATGTAAATGAATTTCAGTCCTAAGTCATTGCACCTGTTGCCAAGAGGTATTTGTTGCAATCACTTGCCTGAAGCGCAGGGAGTTATTGCTTGACGTTTTATAGCTCCAAAAAAAGCTGTTGTTTCAAAATCATTTGTTCAGAGAGGAGAAAATGGAGCAAAACAGTTCATTTTACCCTAAGCACTGCTATTTGGCAGTATTCACATTTGCACAGCACAAAGCTGCAATATTGATTTTTCGCTCACAGGGCCTCCCACTAGTTCTTTCTTCGATTGTCAGGGTTGCAAGATGGATTGAATTACACTTTGCTTGTTGATACGCTTATTTTTTCTTTGTTGATAGGAAAAGATTACAAATAAAGCTTCAGCATAAAGATCACAGCAGCTTTGTTAGTGGACCTTATATTTATTTATTTTATTTAGTTAAAATTCTTTCTGTGCCATAGAGATTCCTTAGAGCAGTCTCCTCACCTAACACATGCTGCATTGTTTTGCTTTATTGCTGCTGCTTTTGCAATGTAACACGTACATTACAGTCTCAGGTGCATCCTCTGTTGCCTGTGAAGTGATCTAACCTTGCTCCAGTATTTTTAATGTTTGTCCTAATACAGAACTTCTCATGGATGCCTGCAGGGGGAAAAATTGCAGGATGAAACACATTCATAGTACTTATAGCAGTTGCCATAGATGATGAAATAAGATTTTTAGGCAGCTGATCTGTGTAACAAACTGTGGATGTCTTGTATTTGAATTCAAGGTATTTGCAGCAGAAGTGGGGCCTCTGCTGCAAGATCTGTAGGGAGGATTCAGTGCTTGTCACGGGTTGCTCCATGTGGATTTGTCAACCCTGGCCCCATCAAAATCCACACATCTGATCTGCTGCTGCACAGACGCTGCATGCGTAGCCACCAACACCTCAGTGGCCGTACGCTATGCACCCCCCCACTTGCCCTTCTGCAAAAATCCCCTTTGGACAGCCAAAGCTGCTGTTTCCCTCCCTGCTGAGTGAAACCCAAAAGCTTGGGGTGGGGCTGCTGGAGTCCCCCAGGCAGACTGTGTGGTGCCGTGTGCCGGAGAAGGTCCTGCTGAGTGCAGGAGATGGAGGCAGCATTACCGCTGGAGGGACGAGCTTTGTGTGGACAGCATTCCATTTGACAGGAGCGGTAGGATGTAGGAATGGCAGTCACTAGCAGCATTATATTTGGTCCCACCACGGCTGTCATGATGGTAATTAATCAAAGGCGCTTCTGTGTGCATATGTGGCGGGGGTTTTGCGTGTACCCCTCTCTGTGCCCATTTCACGCCCTCACTGAGCCGTGAGCAGCTTCTGTCTTTGTTGTATTAATTTGCTGCATGGGAGGAACATGTAGGGTGTTAATGTGATGGATTCGTGGTTTAGTTCTTTCCAGCTTTCAACTCATGATACTTCAGCAAGTCTCTAATAATAGCGTTTGCTATTGCACTTGGTATGTGCAGCCAAACCTATGGCCAGGAGTGAATCTGAGATGGAACTGTGGTGTTTTCCACAGCAATGTGGCTTCTTCCCGTATTAACAAATACTGAAACATACTGGCAGAGTAACGGTACCAGTTTCATGTAGGATACACAGGTAGGATTCCACAAGAAGTAAAGGCAGAACCGGCTGCCGCGCTTTAGCCTTTCCCTTCCCCGTGTCCCAGGGTGAGTTCCTGCCCAGCCAAAGTTCTGTTCCTCTGAGACCTCATCCCTTCTTTTGCAGTCAAGGAAGGCTGGAGTCCAACCAGCCCTTTGCGTTAGTTTACTACAGAAGTTGGACAAAAGCGGGTGCTAGTGCAAAGGGGAAGGCAGGGCGTACAGGTGGAGGGGGGTGGATGGGAAGGTGGGCTCTGGCTGCCAGGGAGCCACATCAGGACACTGGTGTCATCATTATCAACTGGTCTTTTTTGCAGTCCTAACAGATAATCATCTTCATATAGTAGGAGTTTTAATCCACAGATCATTAATTCAGTAGAAAAAGTGACAGCCTCTGGTTCATGTGAAAATTTACTATCAAGGGGTTATCTCAAGTTGTTCTTGATCTTTTTAGATCCTTGCTTCCTTGCCTCTTCTAACACATCATACTTTTTAAGAAAAGTTTCTTTGCCTTCAAAACACTGTAGAGCACCAAGTTTCCATGCTTACTAGCTATTTCTCTTTGCAGTCACAGCTTATCTCCAGCAGCCTGCAGTGAAATATTAATGGCCTTGTGCTACTGTATTAGGATTACTTTTTTAAAAAAATAGGAAATATCTGTAATTCTGCTGAAAATTTAGAAATTATTTACTATTCAGTGAAACAGTTACTCAACCCTACCATTTTACCCAACTTGTCTTCAAAAAGGCAGTAATGCACACATTTTGTAAGAAACTTAAATATTCTGTTTAATAATAATCCACCAGTAGCTCTGTACAAGGAAGTGTAGTATACGGATACATTTTTCTGATGCAATATGTTTTTTGCATAAAGAAATGTCTGTAAAAGACTAAACATCTGGATGAATATCTGAACCATTGTTTTGTTTCTAAAGTATTTCATGCTGCTTCGTTAGAGAAGTTACCTATTTTTAAGAATTCTTTCACGCAGAAAAATGAGAAAAAGTTTCTGGGAGGGATGGAAAGATTTTATACAGTACATATCTGCAGTTTGCAGTACTGATGATTTATATATTTATTCCAAGTCTTCTCTGTCTATGGTTTAATTTATGTAAAAGGCACAGTAAAGAGCATTGAAGTTCAACTAGGTAAAGTATCAGCGTGTGGTGATCTGGTGCCATCAGATCTGGTGGCACAAACACATCCATGCTGGGGACATAGAATAGCTAAGCAAAAGAAACCAACTGTCCCTGGAGAAAGGAAGATGCAAATTAAGAAAGACTAATGAAGTTGGAACTATGGCTTTGGCTGTTGTGGTGTTGTTGTTGCTGTTTGTTTTTTTAAAGTCACTTCTGCATTTGCAAATCCTGCCTGCTCTGCTGTTTCCCACTTTCAGACATGGCCTGTCTGACTGTGCCCAAAGAGGGGAGAAAGAAGCAGAGAGAAGAGATGGTAACGGGAACAGGCAGTTTAGCCTTGCAGACAGGCACCTCTGTCTGCCCTGGCAAGGGTTAGAAGAAGTGAAGAAGAATTTCCTCCTTTCCCAGATGAGGGACACAGCAGCAGTGGTGTAGGGATGTGAGAGTTTCATGAAAGATGCTTCACTTACCAGATCAAACCATTCGAAGGAGCACTGCCTTTGGCACACTGATAAGAGTTCGTGCCCATGTGACAGAAAAAGAATACTCCAATGGAATATGTCCTTTAGGATCAATCCCATGTTTTTTTCTTTTCCTCAGGTTTCAGCCGAGCAGCACTACCTTTTGGTTTGGTTAGGAGGGAGCTCTCCTGCGAAGGCTACTCTATTGACCTGCGGTGTCCAGGAAGCGATGTTATTATGATAGAAAGTGCTAACTATGGACGGACAGATGACAAGATTTGTGATGCTGACCCTTTCCAGATGGAGAACACAGAATGCTTCCTTCCAGATGCCTACAAAATTATGACACAAAGGTAAAAATATGTGTATCATTTTGAAGACTATAGAGGAAAAATGCCTGAATTGATACATTAAGAGGTAGATACTGTAGGAAATGCTGAGTTGTAGTTGCTGGTTTACTGTTGAGGTAGTAATATTTCTATATAGTAATATTATCAGGAAATAAGAACTACTAGTTACAATTAGAGAGATTGGGATTTTTTTTTTTTAATTGCATGACCAAAAGTTAAAAAGCAGGAAGATAACTGTAAGGAGAATGGAACGATTCACTTATCTGGAGATTCCCTGTTTCCTTGTGGTTCAGGTGGTCAAACAGCACTCAAAATGTGTCCAAATGGCTGCTGCATTTTTCAGTAACCTCTACATTCCCTGGCAAACTTTAATATTTTCTATGAATGCACTAAATCGTTGCCATAGTTCCTACCTGTAAAATGCATCTGGTGGAAAAGGCCAGAATGATTAGATGCCAGGATGATTATATGTCATTATACATGTGTGTGCGGAAGCATAGATGCATAGAAGTGCAAGTTACATTATGTCTTAGTGACAGAGATTGTCATTCTGAGAAGACAATGAATCAGAAGAGCCAATAAACGCATTTTTATACAAAAGGTGCATCAGAACTAAGATTCACAGAAATTCCTGTGTGACAGGCCACATTCCAGCAGGAGTCACATAGTACTGACAGTTGTGGAAGTGTCAGCACAAATCCATCACTGATGTCATTACTAGCTTAAACTACAAACTTGTGGAAAATCGGGATTGGTGGGATGTTTTCCTCCCAGTTGCATTTTTCCTAGGGTGAGGAAACTGAACAAAATGGGGATGGAATAAGCTGGGAGCTTTCTGGTGCATGTACATAGATGTGTCACATGAAGCACACAAGTTATCCTGCATGCAGTGCTGCATTTACTGTGTTCTCTTTGAACATGGTAGCACTCAGTAACATATATTCACATCTTAAAAATAATTTACCATTTCGATTTCCCAGTTCATTCAAGTTGTCATGAGTGTGACTCTTAAGATTTTTTTATCATTTTCATGTGAATGTATGGATGTTCTCTACTTTTGTAATCAAATATTTGGGCTAGATCTCAGGTGTCAATTTCAAATGCTGGAGCTAAATTAAGGATATCAGGCCTTTTATTCTTGTTCTGTGTTGAACCTGTGACTTGTTCTGTGATCAGTGAGGGAAATGCTCCATTGCTACGCTAATAATAAGGTAATATAACTTCTTTAAATCATGTTTGAATTATCTTTTTGTGGTTCTAGTTCGTTGTTGTTAATTAGATCAAGCCAGATTTCCACTGAGATTTGCAGCAGCAGTGTCATCATCCTCTAATCTGTCAACTCCCTTTGAAACCACCTTCAATTGCTTTTGTAAATGTAGTGCCTCTCTGTAGACTTCCTTGTTGTGTAAAATGCATGTTGTGTTTTGATCAAAGTCCTCCTTATGTTCACTGCAAATATACAGATTAAGGCAGTCAGAGACAAATACAGAGGCACAGTCTTGCTTAAAGTGACATCAAACTGTTACTGGAAAGCTGAAATTTCAATCTTCCCCTTTCAGTTAATCAACTGTAAGTTTATGATAGCAGAGGGTATTTTTGGACTTCCCCAATTTTCCACTCTTGCCCTTTTTAAACAGATTAAAATGAAGTTGTGATCACATGTATGGCATTGGATCAGAATATCTATGCTCAGAGAGAGTTTTAAATTTTTGTTCTTTTTTTCTTTTTTTCCTTTTGTCTGAACAAACGGCAAAGAGCATTTGACACTTTACTTTCTATTCTTGTCTGGCATCTACAGTAATTTAGAAGTTTGCTTTCAGAATTTTCTTTCTCGGATCCTGTCATTAAGTAGAAAAGCTGTCTCTTGCTTTGTTCACTCTTCTCAAAATTGCTCAATTTGTGCTATATTGCAAGCACAGAAGAATGTTAGAAATTTATTATGAAATATTTAAAGTTCTTATATCTCATTTATTTATAAGTGCATTAGTGATCATAATTTTTTGTTGTCTAAGGCAAACTGTTGTTTGGTACTCAGCACGTCCTTGATCTGATATCTAAAAAGTATCACATCAGCTGTATTTTGATGACAGCAATTGCATAGAAAAACCTCACTTGAAGGACTATCAGATTAATTGGTTTCATTTTCTTTTTTTTTTCTTTTTTCCTTTAAACTGACTAGAAAAAAAATCTGTTAGAACATTAGATCACAAGGAAAACTTTTCTTCCATATCTTTAGAAATAAGCAGCAGTAGTTTCTACATTGCTACTTAAAATCTTCAAGTGTTTACTTTTAAGGACTAATGACATGTTTTTATCACTTCAGCCAGCAATGCTTTTACCACTGCATTTGACCACTCAATTCAGTTTAGATCTGCAGTTAAATGTAGCTCCACGGCAATTATTAAATACTCATCATTCATTTGCAACATTACTCCACAGCTTCTGCACAGCAACTACATTTACTGTAGTTACAACATGAAAACACTGGCTTAATGAGATCAATACTGTGAAATCTGAAGATTGAAAAATAAGATGAGGTTTCTAGTTTAACAGATAGCCATGTAATCACATGCACTGCTCCCCTTCCAAAGAACTGGAAATACTAGCACACAAACTTTGCCTGTGTATACTGATGCATCAGCTTCTCGTTCTGAGAACAAGCTGCTACTTAATCTTTTCTCCCTCCCTTTTCTTTATTTTCTGCAGTTCTCAAAAGATTTTTAACTTAATGCTTTCCAAGGAAGCCTGACTAGAACACTAATGACTTCATTGCTTTGCTTTTACCTTTGTAAAGTAGTTATTAAATTTTTAGTCTCTGATTGAAATTACTTCCCAATTATTCTAGAATAAAGTCTTTCAGATGTATTTAGATTCCATGTAAACTTCAGAGTGGCATGGTTAAAATTAAAAGCTTTGGCAAAAGAGACTAGATCTTTAGAAAATCTCTCTCCCCTTCACACTTCTTTGATAATTAACCCCAGCATTTCCACACGACCAAGTTGGAGAGATCCTACAACAGGCTAAAGTTGAGTATAGAAATAAGCTTATTTCTAGAATATACGCTGAAGGTGTAGTGTGAGTGAGTGGCAGAGGACCAATGTTTCAGGCAGTTAGATGTTAAAATAATCAAACTTCTTGGTGCTCCTCTGTCTTTTAGCAGGGACAAACCTCCTCTGTTTCCTCTTCATTTAAAAAGGAATTAAATGAACAGGGAAGCATAAGATGCAAAGCAGCCTGAGGAAATTGCTCTAGTTGCTCACTCGTAAAGTGTATTTGTGTGGCTGTAGCCAGAAACTGTCGGGAGACTTAGAAGTTGATAAGGCTAACTAGTACTGCTTGTTAGGGGCACAGCAGACTGGAACATTAACATAATAAAATTTCCTTATGACCTAGTCTTAAATCCACTTCCATTGTAGGGGGATTGCAGGTGGATTGCACTGAGTTACACTCAAACGGCTGGTGTGTTTAGGAGGACTTGCTGCATCCAGGACATCGGCATCCAACTTGAAAGCCCCACTCTGGAGGCTGCAGCTGCAGGTGGACAGATCATAGGTTTTTGTTAGGGCAGTCACTAAGGAATTCCTAGATACCACATAGTGTTTGGAATTCTGTTTTATTAGCCTAAAATAATAATAAATATTTTTAAGTATTTGTAAATACATACTTAAAATACATTTCCAGGGTAAAGGCATATTTTGTCTGTAATTTTATAGTGGAACAATAGCCTGCTAAGAAGCAGGTTTGCATGCTGGGACCATTCTCTGCTGAATTGAAATCAGGCTTTTTTCAGTAGGAATCGTTTTTCCTAGTCCTAAACTTTTTGTTTAGGAAAAGTTCCTGATTAATTAAAAGTTTAGATGCTGTGTCTGTCTTTTGTGATCCCATTACAGTACAATTACATGATATTTTTTGCCTGTGTGTTTACATAAATACTTGCGTAGAGTGGCAGATAATAATTTTGAATAATATAATTTCGAATCTTGAGAAATCAAATATTAAAAAAAATCAGGTTCATTCCAATATGTGCACCTTATTTTTTGTGTAATTTGAAGTTAATCCTATTGGTGTGGCTTGTATAAAATTAATGTTTTGTAAGAAAATGCAACATACTAATTCTGAATCTTTGGAATCATTTACTTAGGAAAAATTCAAGTATTTAAGGTTGACAACCAAATTAATATTAACTTCAGAGAGAAAACATTGTCTCCTTCCTCATAAAGTCTAAAATACCTTGAAGTTTTAAATAAGAACTTGTGATCTGTGTTCTGATACTGAATGTAGTTGCGATCATTGAAAAAGGGAAAAATTCAGAATGTTTAAAACCACAGACCTTACAGGCCAAGCAAACATCCATATTAAAAAATACAAGCCCGCAGTTGATATATTCAGATTAATTTTTACCTGCAACGGGAAGGAGGTTACATCAGTCGTGCACTATGAAATGGCCTCAGTTCTATTTTCATCCACAATTTATGCTATAATGATAGCTTTATATGCTCTTTACTAAATATATTTAGTCAGTATCATTTTGCTTGTAAAATATGCATAAACAAAGCAAACCTCATTATAATATGTAAGCATAAACATATAAATATAGTAGCTATAATAGGTGAACTTAGGGAATTTTACCTTTTAAAAATACCCTTCTCTTTTAAAACATAGCTGCAGTAAAGGGATTAAAAGAGAAATACATCCTCTTCAGCAGTGACTTTTTTTTCTGTTGCACGTATCCTGTCGTATCTATAGCACATGCAACACATGTACCTTCAATTACCATGTCCATCACGACACCAGTGAAGAGTTCATGCTGGGGTTTTGGTTACCATGAACTTTTCTCACATGGTAATGCTCTTAACCTGTTGCGTCCATCATCTCTCTGCAAGACAGCTGCGCTTATGGAGGGTCTTCAAAATGTAAGCGGAGTGCCTCCTGCCCCACCGAGCGATCGGGGGAAGGCTGAAGGAAGCAGGGTATCCATTCCTTCTCCTGAGACTTCAGTTTTTTCTTAATCCTTCCCAACGGGAGTGTGGGAGAACAGAGATGTCCATTCTTTTCTGCCTATTCACATGTCCAACAAATATGTCATTTTTGAAAAATCCTATATATAAATGAGAGTGAGACGTTTTTGAAAGAAAACAAAACGAGTTCTCTGAAGAAGACACATCTCTCAAGCCCTCTGTCTTGTTCCTGCTTGTCAGATCTGTAGAGGAAACCTTGTCATACTGTATTAGCGTCCTTTCAAGTGAAAACAAGTTGGGTCTGTTCCATAATGTGGTTAAATAGAGAAAATCTTCTGGACTCCAGGCTTGGATGGATAGCGGATAAATCTCCTATAACTGACTAATCTCACTTATTGGAGTGAAAAGGTCTAGCCAAAAGCAAACCTCATCCAGGGTGTCTTTGCTGGTAGAAGGCAAAACCTGCTGTGGGATCACTGCAGAGCTGAATTCCAGCCTTTGCAAGAATTCCACAAAGAAGCATTTTAGTGCCTCAAAAATAGCTTCCTCGGACAGGGCTCACGGTTGATTCAGTATTTAAACTGTGCTATGCTTCAGATCTGCATTTCTTAGTGTGACTTAAAACAGTTTTCACGGGCAGGATTTGATCCTGTGCCACACACAAACGCCCGCGCTGGTGGGAATGGCGCTTTCCTGCGGGGTGTGCCGGGCTCAGGCAAGGGCTCTGCTGACCCCTGCTGCTGTCCCTGCTTTTCCCTTGCTTTTCCTTCCACAGCCGAAGATCGCCTCCCTTTGCTAAATGCGTTATGTCGTGAAGTGTCTTAGAATGAGAGATATACCTCGCCTTTTTCTACTTTCTGCTCATTAAGAGCTTGCATATCTACTTTTTGTGTCAGAGAAATACCGACATTGATGGTAGGATAGCACGGCTGAGGTGCGTTTTCGGAATTGATGCACGTCGGGGTTGCTGTGGTGCTGATGCTGATCTCATGTACGAAATCCTTTCGCTTTGGCGTGCCAGCAGTTTCTGTTTCAGCTTGCTGACAACTGCTTCACAAAACATTTACCACACAAGATTATCAACATTGGATATCTTTTTTTAAGCATCTTTTCAAAACGAAGGCTTCTACTCCTCTGAAACAGACATAGGTCTTATTACGGCAGTAACCCCTGTGAATATTTTGATGTAGCAGAAGCTTAAAATGCTCTTTATTTTTAAACTAAGCTTTTCACAATACTGGGCCGTGGCCAGATTGATTTTTGTTTTGTTTTGTCTAGTTTTTATGTGTTAGTCACAAGACTTAGTTATGACTCAAATGTAAAGAAAAAAGCAGAAATACACGTAGCCTATTTTCATGAACTAGGCATAATCATATAGCCTAGAATATTCATGAAGCATACCGTAGTTCTTGGCTTTATTACAGAAAAAAAGAGCAATACCCATGACTGAGAAGAACCTTATCTGGCATTGTGCATTTTCACTATCATTAATTCTTAATATGAAAGTAGTAGGTCTGGTTACTCATTAAAAATAGGGGGTTTTATTAATGGGGTAGTTCCATCGTGGCATTACTTAGTAAATTAAATACAAATCCTCATATTACGAGGTTCTGAGCAGTCAGGGAAGCTGAAATAGCTGTCAGTGGTACTCGATCATCTTTTTGCAGTCTGTACTGGTATTATTTTCTGCGGAAGAAATTACACACGTGCAAGCACATAACACGCGCGTTGCTGTAGTCATGGCTTTGGACGAGCTACAAAGCAAACAACAAAAGGATCATTGATACCGACTAATGACATTTAAAATTTAGATTTAGTTTACTTCAAAAAAGATTGGATTCATTATTTTACCAGGGTGTAGCTTGTTATTTTATTTAGTGTTTTCATATCTTATATTTAAGTTGTTTACTTTCCTTTATTATTGGCAAAAACACCATCAAATCCTACTTAAGTCAGTGTATATCTTATCTGGCAGGGTAGCATATACATATTCATCAGCCTTTCCTTGCTCTTCATGGGTGAAAATAAATATAAATAAGTATATGTATGTATACATAAATTTTTAAGTATTATACACTGCTTCTTGTATATTTGAGCGTCAGATAAAATGCATGCTTTAGCCTGTGATTTTCTTTTTTTTTTCCTTCCTTTTTCCTTTTTTTTTTTTTTTTTTTTCCTGATTTCTGAAATAGGCTCTATCAGGTGTGCATACTGTTTATCCTAAAGTTAATAATTTACTATGTGTTTTGGATATGTAATTATCTCTTCGTAATTCACTAATGTTTTTGAGAACTCAACTGAGACAACATTGTTTAACTTTCAGTACTATTCAGTTGAATTTTGTGTTCTGTTGGACAAATTTGTATGAATTTTTTATAGTTTCCAAATTTCTAGTCTAGCCAAGATAAGTTCCTAGTTCAGTTGTACTTAGAACTTTATTATTAATAAATTCTGATTTACTTACATATTACTGTGCCCAATTTAGTTCATATGGAATAATACTGTGATAATTGAAGCCTATTAATTCCTCCCACCCCAATATATCCTCTATAATACTTAGCCAAAACAGCTACATTATCTGATAAATTGATTTAGGACTTTATACATGTGTTCATATAGCCATTTATCTCAACCCTTGCTGAGGAGACCTTTATTAAGCTGTGATGACTGCTGAATATGAAATGTAACCAAGATTATTTTTTTATTCAAATATAATTTAAATATTCATCAAAGAGGAGTTATGCTTGAAACTGACAGAGACTATTAACATCAAAAAATATAATTAACTGCACTGGGTATCATGAAGCAGAGTTAGCCAAATAGCCGAGAGGTCTAATTGCTCTAGAGTCTGAGAAGCAATAGTTTTATTTTATACTGTTGCTGTGGAATTAATAGTGATGTGGTTTCCTGTGTGAGGCAATTAAAAGCTGCCTGTTAAGGTTCATTGCACTATAGGAAATCTGTTGAATATCACTTAGTAAACAGAACTGACATGGAAAAGGTACATGAAGATAGGCAGAGCAGGGTATAGATCGTAAATTAGGGCAGATTAATATGAATTAAAGATGTGTAAGTAAATTATGACTACTTTTTAGTGTTACGAAGTCAGCAGCAGCAATGAAAGTGAAAAGTTTTCATTAGTAACACAAAGGAAATAGAATTTAAACATTATTATAGTGAAGCTGTTTAATTGAGAGGAAAGGAATAGAAGAGTAACATGGGTTTAAAAATTAAAAAGTAGCTAAAGAGTAGTATAGAAATGAGCAGATCTCATATTCTGGAAATTTCCTCCTGTTACAGTATAATCTCCTACTTATAATAAAAAGAACCTTCTGACCTTTGTGTCTCAATTAAGCTTTTTAGTTGAATTCAACAAGAAAAAACTTTATTGAATCCCATAGATTCTGCCTGTGTCCAGGCTATACCATCTAAAAAGGGGTGGCCCTATTCATGGCATTTTGACATTAATGAGGTTACTGAAATGGAAAAGTTTTAAGGATCAAGGATACAAGCAGTAGCAGTATTTTACAGCATTTGTTTTATTCTCCGTAGTAATACAATTGCAATCTAATTGCTTAATAAGTGGGCCATGATTACCGAAAGACACAGATAATTCCCCTCTTTGCATTTCCCTTATTTGCATTTTATTTTCTACATATTGCAGAACAATAATTAGCAAAAATGCTATGGCCACAACTGAAAGAGGTCTCTTTTTTTCACTTTCATATAATAACTCTGAGTGAAAGGCGTTTGTGTGTGTGTTCTTTAATTTAGTATGATAGTCAACTTCTATGTTTTTAAGAAGCAATGTTAAAAAACAATGTCATACTGGTAAAATAAAATCAAACAAAGAATTCAACTAGAATTCCTTTTTTCTGTAAAGATTGGCTGCCTGTTTCATACATTATTTAGTGTGCTTACCCTGTTTATCTCAGTGACATAAGAGTGCGTGCTGCTTTCTCAGAAGAGCGCTGTCTTTGCCGCTTCACAGCACAGTGCCTTGTACTCCCAGGCTTGCACATGGTGTTAGCAGATATTTAAAGCACTTCAGCCTAACATTTTATAGGTCACGATGAATTGAGCCTATAAAACAAGTTACTGCAATGAAGTTAATGCAGTCTTAAGTGTGTTACATAGACTGAATACTCAGTATTCAGTATATTTTTAGCTTGCTGTAGACGCATCAATGGGGAGGAAGGGTTCTTGTCACGTAGAATTTTTCCATGTCAAAGCTGCTTTATAATACATTTGCAGTGCAGAATCTTTACTACAAATTTACTATTGAGAGCTGTGACTTTTTCAGGTTTTCACTATAATATGGTAGCTATTGGAACCTTGGAATTTCACACACGTGCACACACACGCGAAGCAGGTCCTGTAACATAATTAAAAGAAATGGGGTAGCAGAATCATTTCATTGAGCGAGCTGCTCTGACCAAAGCCATATAGTTCAAGCACCTTAGAGGAAGGAGTCTTACTACTTCTTAATGACAGCGAGCTGTATAATGTTCCATCTGGCAAGATACGTATTCCGTCGTGGTATGTGCAAAGGTGTCTATATTCCTTTCTTGGTAGTAATCTGTGATCCTTAACCTTACTGTTCATTGCTTCTCAGATATCATGCTTATTGTGATAAATAGCTATATGATGGAGCAATTTTGAAATTTATTTAATACACACATTTTTCCAACACTGTAAAAACGTTGTTTCACCATAACTCAGATTTTGTGCTCCTTTTCTGCTATTTAATACATTAATTTAGGCTGAGTTGTAAGTGTAACAACGTGATGGTTCTGAACCCATACTCTTTCGCTGTTCACTGAATTTCTTATCCGCATTGAACTCAACTGTACTATTGTTCTCATGAAGATGTCAGTGTTTTCTCATTTAGGATGTAGTAGCACTGATACTGCGTTCAGTCTATTATTTTAGTGCCAGCATCACTGGTGGGTATGAAAAATGTCATTTACTTTGTATATTTAGTTTTCTTAGATAATTTTGCTGCCTTTGTGACAGAGATACAGCAAAAGAACACCTTCTGGAATTGCATTTAAAACAGGAGCACTTACGGGTAATGTGCTGTAGACAGAACACATATGAGTTAGTGCTCAGTTATCATGAATGCCATCAGCAATGCCTTGTTACTTTCTTATCAGCCACTTCCTGCTGTCAGCCCAGTGCTTATTTCAATAGAAAAGGATTTGCATCAAATGCAATACAGTATTATGTATGGCTAACATGGGGTTTTTAATTGTGCAGGCACATGAGACTCCTTCAGTGGTAGACAGTTTGATAAAAGGATTAGATTGCGAATATTTTTGACACAATTAAAGATTATCTGTACATTGTCAGAGTCAAGCCAGTGAATTTTCTGATGTATTTTTTACAGAGTTGAATCTGTTTGACTTGCGTGAAAACCAAGCACAGAATATGCAGGTTTTTTGCAGATGTGAAAACAAGCAAACAAGAGCAGGCCCCTAAACTTTGTTGGGCTTAAAACTGGAACTTCCAGGAATCAGAGAGTATCCAGCTCAAATCACTAACTTAATCCCTTAACTTCAAATCACAAGGAAAGTGGAGTTGTGCTTTCCAAGTTTTCCAAGTAGAAGGATGCTTTTGCACGGGAAGTCCTATACCTGGAAGCCCTGCAAGCTTTCCAGATGATAATTAGATGCAGACATCACTGTGGGTAATGAATAACAGCGCCTTTGTGACAGGCATTCCTCTCAGAAGAAAAGAAAGTACTTGTAGTGAGGACTCTCAGACCCAGTTTAATAGGAAATGACACCACTGTTACAGAGTTGATTAAAGACTTACCAAGGGACAGCACTCCTGGAAAAAATCAGCAGATGAAATAGGAAGAGTTGTAATTTTATCATTAGTTATCGGTTAAATATATATAGCTTTAAAGCCATGAAATCAGCATTAAAAATTATGAGAAAAAAGACTGTACCATCTTACTAGCAGATTGTGCTTTTATAAATCTCGTAAAATAACCAAGTTGTCTTTTGGCTTCTTGCTCAGCATTTTGCTTCGAGTTCTGTTGAGCCATAGGAATGAGTCACTCCGTAGCTCTGTGGAATTGGTAGATATGCAGCGGTGGGCACATGGCCTCTGTTGATGAAAATTATAACCCAAAAAGGGGATATTCCCCAAGGCAAGTTTACAAAAAACAATTTATTCTTTTTCACCCTGTAAAACTCATCTTACATGCAGGATCTCTTGCATTATTTCAAACTCTAATCCTCTGAGTGGGTAATTAACGGACCAGAAAAGCCATTTGTGGAAAGAAAGAGCCATAAGGGTGAAAAATATTTCTCCGCTGAATGATCTTTAAGGAGTAAATAATTACAAGAGTGAGAGGTTTGGGATGACCAATCTAAATCTGAACATAATTAGGATGAACACAGTTTGAAAATCGAAGCAGTTGGCATGTGCAACAATTCTCATATCAGAAGACTAATTAAATATTTAAAAGCCCAAAACCCCTCACTATTCACAGAAAAATAACCTGCCACAAAAGGGTCTGTAACTTTGCAGATAATTAGGAAGGTTACAGGGGGAAAAATCACAGATTGGCTCCAAGGTTCTGCAAGGTCACGTCTTATTATGGTGTATCTTTTATATGGTCTGATAACAAGTTTCTTGCTAATTTAATCTAAGTAGGGCATCCCATAGCGATTTCCCATTTCCCTTGTTAAAAATGTGATCATTTTTCTATATGCAAACTGCAATAGGTGAACATTTTTATAAATAATTGCTCCTAATTGATACAGGCTATAATATTTTTTTAATTATCCAAGGAGAATGCATGTGTTAAAGTTCACTTCAGGTTGCCCCCACCACACCCCCAATTTGAAATTGTCCTCATGCTGTCCATTGTACAGGGAAACCAAAGAACCCTATGAAATCATGTTGCCTCAGTGGCCAGTTCTGTAAATTACTAAGTCTTACTTTCCTGTTAGAGCAAAGATATGTTTATGTTCAATATGCATTTCTGCAGACAGAAGAGCTGTTTTAAATTCAGGAGACCCACAGTGAGTCAAGCTGAATTTGCGTTGACCTGGAGGTCCAGTCAAAGCATGAGCAATAAAAGTGTACCAAGGCTTCTACATTTCAGAAGTTGCACTAACAAGTCACACCTGTCATTTGAAGTACCTTGTTTTAGTAATTAAAGTGGGTGATTTTTAAAAATTTATTTAAGATCTGCGCAAATTAATGGGAAGGATAAAGCTACATGTTTCCAATATTGCAGTTCTTCAAGTTACTCATTTAATAATGACTCAGAAGCTGTCTTAAGTTACATAATTTTAACTACATTATGAATATGCTAAATGCCAAGCCACGGATAAAAGATATCAACACTGCTGGAAAAAAGAGTTCAAAGGGTTTTTACTCTTATCCTGTGCTCTCTACCTGGGAGTCTCTTCTCCAGCAAGTCTCTTGCAGTGTTATGCCTGAGGATCAGACACTGTGCTTCAGGATTTTCGCTTGGATTTCCTATACACTCTGCTCTAGCACTGTACCTCAGAAATAAATGCCCCTTCATAAGTCTCTGATATTATTACTCAGCCCTGTGTTTCTCCCCTGAAACCTGCTCAACCCACAAGGCGTGATGCTGTGCTCACGCTCACTCAGTGTGAATAATCTGTGTAAATTGCTCAGATATTATGGTGCTGCACTACTAAAGTTTCATTACTAAATAAGCATAGCCCCAGGCTATTTATTTTGTCTAAATGGTGAAACATTTAATTGGATCTTTTGAACTGATTACTTTTCAGCAGTGCGGATCTGCTTGGCTTACTTGGTGTACTAAAACATGCACTGTCTGTAATCACATGCTGCATTTTGCTTGTAAATATGCTCACACATAAATAATATGGCAAGATTATGAATATGACTTTATTTCCATTTCTTCTTCCTCAGGTAGGGTTGCATTAGAAATGTTTTCTCTAAAAAGCAGGTCTCTTCCACTTCATACTGTTAGAAGTATGGGTTTGGCTTGCACCTACGGAGACCTCACCAGGAGATTGTTCCGTTTACTTTGCACACCTCATTGCATCTTTTAATATCTAGTTTTCCTGTCCTTGCTTTACAGTCAACTCCTCACAGACTCTGGTAGTTCTAGTAGGCCTTTCATGTACATGGTAGAAAGAAGTGGGGATAGGAAATGGGATTATAAAAGCACTTAAAAAACTACCAAGATAAAGCAGGAATTATGTATTCCACTGGAATCTACGTTTGCTTTTTCTTGGTTTTTCCCCTTCCGATTTTATGTAATGCTTCAGTTTCAGGTTAACGATAACCCCATAACAACAGCATTTACACCAATAAACAAAGTACTGGAACAAGAATTAATTCTAACAAGAAAAAAAAAATCTCTGATGTGAGCTTAGGTATAAGTGAGAAGATTCATCTTTTTAACGGTTACTGCTTTAAATTTAAAGAACATGAATACTAAAAGGCAAATGGGTCATTACTAAATGTATTAAAATTGTGAGAGGAGGTTGAAAGCAAGAAATAACTGTTAAAATACTTTGCCATACAAATCTGATACACATGCATTGACAGTGAATCAAACTGGGTAATCATAAGAAAGGGCCTGTGGGAGTTGCATATTTTCTGTTGTGTTTTATTGTCTATTTGGAGTTTTCATCCTTAATGCGTCTGCGTAGACTCTCACAAGATTACATTGTATAAAGAAAACACAATTAAATATTATTGCATATTTATTAGGGAAACGGAAACAACGCTGTGGTGCACCTTGTTCTACAATATTAATTATATACCATTTGGCTTCCTTATGTCATGTTTACTCAATAATTAGGGAGATTCAACAAATCATCAATATTATATTTAAAAAGAAAGTAGAAAAAATCTTCTCAAGTTTTTCCCCCACAAATATTTTTGTCCAAAGCCACTAGGTTTATTGCTGTAGTGGTGACATTGCCAAGGGTATAGAAAATCCCAAGGCTGGATTGTTTTCAAACCAATTTCTAGCATGCCTTACAGCTTTAGTGGTCACAGGAAGATCTCCAACATTTACACACAATACTTATGGCCAAATTCTGCTTTTGTACATGCTCATGCATCTCCCATTTTTTTCTTAGATTATGAAAACGTGTCTGTCTGCAGGGAGCCGTGGCTCTGTAGGGATGCGTGGGCTCACTTTTCCCACGCGGGCAGGGCTGTGCTGTGGCTGGGGGAGCACGTGGGATGTGGCAGCAATGGCCAGACAATGCTGCTACAAATCAAGGCTTTATAGCAAGGCTGGGTCTTTTTATCAGGTCTTTTTTTCAGGCTTTGGTTAGGCCCAATTTGCTAACTCATTAGGTTTCAGTATGTAATAATGTATTTCTTGTGAGGTGAATTTGAAACTCAGGATTTAAATACATTCCTTCAAATAATTTTATCTACTGTGGTATGTCTGTGTGCATATGTATGTATCTATACACCCCTAAAATAAATTATGTGTTCTCTGGCTATTTTATTATGTAAGTTTTGTACATACTTTCCAAGACCAAATTAACAAAACATAGCATTTAAGTAATATCTGGTATCTTCATACATATGTAACTCTGAGATTAGTAACAGGAGTGGAGGTCTAACAAATATGCATACAAAAGCAGAAGCATCTCGTGTGGCAGTTGTAGACCATTAGGAATACATATGTAAAGACAGCCATTTACTCTGGGTAAAGAGGTGCAAGATTTTTTCCATTTAAAATATGGTGTTGTTAAAAGTCAATACACGAAGTGTAGTCATCCCACATTCCCATCTCTCTTTACTCAGACTGCAGCTTACCCAGGGTGAATAAGGAACAAGAAGACCATATGGAATATGTAGTGCTACAACTCAGAGTTTACGTGCTTCAAGTGGTGTTTAAGCAGGTTGCTGCAGGCGATATGCAGGAACATGTCATCATGCTAGCTTTTAAGTATTTAATCAATATGCTGAAAGAGAAATATTGTCAGATCTGACTCAGAAGTTTCAAAACATACTGAGATAGTGGTGGTTTTCTTTTTTTAATGTATTGACAATTTTATTGTAAATGAATTTTATTTATTATACATGGCTTTATACTATTTTTTTTAAGTGAAGTACACGTGACTGTTTTCTGTGTTTGCCAGTTTTACCTTACTTAATGAAACACTGCATTCACAGGAATGCAGCATGAGGAATACCCAAAATTATTTTGATAGCCCATTTCTGGCTAGAGATTGACTCGTATCCTTTTCAAAATAACATTGATGTTTCTTTTATGTTACTATCTTTGTCAAAGTTATGTATGCAAAACAAAAGCATTTGAGGGATAAATCGTAATGTGGACATTACTTCCTACGTAACTTTGCAAACCACTTTGAAGGGAACTGTGTGTATCTATGTGGCTGATGTGACTTACCCATAAAGGCGACCCCTGCCCTCAGTCAGTCTGTTTGATCCACGTAATGCTAACGTCTTTCCACAATCTGCTGCTCAAATTCCAGTACTTCACTTTCTGGTCCAGTCATGATACACTGCGCTTTTCATTTTAATGCTGGAGTATTTGTTCAAGTCCATAGATTTTGCATTTTTAATCTTCCTTAGAACAGTGGTGAATAATGGCCCTTGGCAGGAGATAATGAAATTTTCTTAATTTATATTTTCAAGCAGAAGCTTCAATTGAAAATGGCATCCTATGGCCTGGAGACATAGCTCTAGTGCAAGTTTCAGGGGAGCTGTAATAATAATGCAGTGCCAGTGGTGACGGGGAATGATAGGACAGTGAAGAAGTAATTTAAGAAAGAAAAGAGAATGTACCAAAGCTTTATTGTAGCATATCTAATGATCTGCTGAAGATTCCCAATAGCTTTTGGAGCATGACAGTAGAAACTAATGTTATCTTCCCAAAGCAGAAGCCACTGCTTAATCAGCAGAACAAGATTATTGATTAAAACACCTCACACAATAGATTGCACATGGAATCTCATCTCCATACATTGCACGTGGAAAAGTGCAATAATGAACATGAGATAATAAAAAAAAGAAGCAAAAGCAGTTTGTTGGGAATTGTACAAATCAAGATTAGAGTTGAAATGCAAACAAATTGTCATGGAAAATACAGTCGTCCTTAAAGCTGAGACCAGGGGGTGGATGCAGCAGGGACGTGGCTACACCGTGAGCAGGAGGTACTTGCTACCAGCCTTGCTGGAGCTGCTTCTCTTTCCTTTTTTTCATGTATTCATCTGAAATGTGAAAGGGCCATTCCTCATTTGCACAGTCTTCTTCCTGAGTTGAAAGGAGTTCAGACATAGTACCATAACTGCTAATTAAACACTCCATTTGATTTTTAGATTGCTCCAAGTGATGCATCCGCATTATGAAAATGCAACCTTTCTTCATTCATACTAAAATACTGAAAAAATGGGTGTTAAACAACTGCTCCTTGCATTGTGAGAATAGTGATAGTTCCTCCCTTTCCCCTTGCCGAACTCTTGCTGCTGCCAGCACCAGAACCTGAATTATCATTCCTTTGGTGCTACAGTTAGTCTTTTCCTAAGTAGGGTTTCAAATTTAATTCATATGTTACCTTTTCTAAATCAACTGTTACTGAATTTGTATAGAGCAGGTCTGCTTTATTTCCTTGTAAATGACAAAGTCATTGTATCATGAATCTTTGTGAATATTGTGAATGTCTTAAGCGTGAAGATATTTCTTGGTGTGAGATCATATGAATGTTAAGATTTTACATAAACCTCTGAGAATTTGCATATTGTAACATATGCTAGAGACTTATGTGGTTAACTAGATTACAGAGCACTTAAGTGGTACTTAAAACCTACAAACACTAGATTGCAGCCACTGGACCCCCCCCCCCCCTTTTTTTTTTTTTTTTTTGTATTTTTGTTATGACTTCTTGAATTTGCAGACTTTATTTCCACTACAGTCTTGTTTTGGAGAATCCCATGAAGCAGCTGCACTCAGGCATTGCCCATTGCAAAGAGGAATGACAATGGGTCACAGGATTGAGTTGCAGGCTGTAGCAGTCTGATATCCTTGTCATTGGGCGTAGCGTTTCTAAGGGTGAAGGTTTCTCAGAATGATGAAGCTCTGCTATGGCAGTGATGCGGTAGCTTTGACAGTGTGTAGCCATGTAGGATAATCTGCTGGTTAGTGCTATTTTATGGAGAGTGAAGTATCTTTTGTCCAAAATACCAGAGAGAATTCAGTGTTTCTTGTCTTAGAGAAGGTCAGCTGAAACCTTTGTGAGTTTGTAAAATGGTCTTTGAAGGCAGCAGCAGAACTGTAGGCCAGTAACTAATAGAGAAGTTAGTATCGCTAGTTTACAGGGGAAGGGGAAGAAAGAAAACCAAACAAAAGAACAAAAAAACCCCCCATGCCAAACAAAACAAACATGCAGCAGACCAGACTTTCATTTATCCAGAGAACAAATTGCAGTAGTGTACATTCCTTGAATTGCTTGTCTCAGAACTATCTCTACAAAGTCCACTTGCTCTTCATCTCTTCTCTGTAACTCATGAATTGGGATTGACAGCTGCTGTAGTTGCTGTCGGGTGTTGATGAAGGTTTCACTGAAATTGAAATTTGCCCACTAAGTATGTAAAAAATAGTTACCTGAAATTTCAAGTTTTTGACATACGAATATCTTAACCAAGTGTCTTTAATTTGAAATCTCAGAGGTTTATAAAATCAGAACCTTATTGGAAATTTAGTCATGTTTTATAAAACGCAGCTAGCAATGGAGCAACATCAGTGATGTGGATGTAAAGAGCTACGACTTAAAGCACAAAGACATGTATTCATTAAGTTATCCAAGTAATTGCACTTCTTGGGGAGGTGTTGGTGGTGTGCTTTACAGCACTGCTGTGCACTGCAGCAGTGGGCACAGCTCATTGGTGTGGAATTGGGTCTCTGTCATTTTGGCCAAAGATGAGCCGAAGGTGACCATCTACATAACAGGTAAAGTCTTGCATAAAAGAAATAGTCAATAGATTTTAGGTCAGCATCTTCCTGTAAATGTCACTCAGTGCCTGAAGTTTGACACTGGCACTTACTGTATGAAGAAAAAAATACTGCATTTTCTTCTGAATTACTATTAATATACGTCATTTTGATACAAGCTAGCATGAAATTCTTCTCAGTTTCCTGACTGATGGCAACCTTATGAGTCTTTCACTGGGGGAAAATGAAAGAGAAGAAAACAAATTTTCATAGGGAGGCAAGAGTCCATCTTTTTCATAAGATTTACAAATGCTGCTAGTAAAACTTTTTTTTGACAGCTAAGTATGACCTTCATCAGTTTCATTCTCAAGCAATTTCTCCCAATATGTATCCGTTTTATTTTGTAACAAATCAATATTTCTCTCTTAATTGCCACTTATTCAAGTGTAAAATGAAATTTTCATACAGCTCAAAGCTGTGGAAACCATTATACTGAGTGATGCACTACAAAAAAGTCTTTTTGTAGGAATTATTTTGGCTTCAGCATGAGGTTTTTACTAAAGAGACAGAAAGAAGTTTAAAGAAATTAATTACAAAATCTTACATCCAAGGTTTTCTCATGTTGGTTAGTCTGGCCTGAGGTATGTGGGGCATAAAAAACCCATACGGGGCTTAGAACAGAGGTGCCTTTGAGGTTTTGGGCCATGTTGCCTTCTGCTGCTTCTGCAGCCTCCTCCTACACAGCACACACGAGAGCAGCACCTTGACCCTCGTGTGAGCACGAAGAAGTGGCTGTATTGTACACTTCCAGTATTACACGTTCAGTACAGGGATTTTGTCTGCAACTTGGGAGCAGATTTCACCACCTCAGCATGGGTCCAAAAGCCATCGGTTACATCACGCTTGTTCCAGGCTCCTGAACAGACCGCGTGAGCCTTTGCAGGGGGTAGCAGTGCTGTTGCCAGTGGTGGGGGTGACCTGAGCGGTGGCTGTACAGGAGACCTGCCTCAAAATCCCTCAAAGTCCCTGCCACAAGCAGCACGGAGGTGACAGGCAAATTCCTCACCATCCATCTGTCCCCATGGTTGTGCTTGTATACAGAAATACTTGGCTATTTCCAATTTGTTCTGCAATTATGAGGCTTATGAGGCTAGAAAGAAGTAGTTGAAAAAACAAGAAAAATTAAGAAAAGAACAGAGAACGGCGAAAAGAACAGGGGAAAGGAAATTATAAAGTCAGAAAAGTAGTTGTTCTCGAGTTTGCTCAGCAAAAGAGGCACAGTATGTCCTGACCAGCTCTGTGCAAATTTGATTTGTATATAAAAAGGAAAGTGATTTATGTAAGAGTTCTTCAAGTGTGTTTACCTTTAATGAGGTAGTGTGAATTATTCTTATACCTGTTGGCAATGTACAGCTGTGGAAAGCCATTGATACAAGATAGATTATTTTAGCTTGGGATGTGGTATTCAGGGAGTGTGGGAAGTAGTAGGGCAATAGAGAAGTTGATGTACAGCTGGAGTCAAAGGCTAGACTATTACTTAACTTCAGACTTCTGTTATTCAGTTTGCTGACAAACAAAACTAACCCTTGAGAAAATCAGCCAAGCTCTTTTTCTTTTAGCCACCAAACTCCCTGACCTTCTCTTTCTTTTCTTCTACTTCCTTCTGACTATTTTGTCTGTATTATATTTTGACCATCTCTTAAGGGTTATGTGATTATTTTCCTATTTTTAACTTCCAAGCTTTTTTTTTTTTTTCTGGAAAAATGAATAGTGGTCTAAAGTCTCTGATTATTATTATTTAAAAAAAAAAGAAAAACAAAACCCCACACCTTCGAAAATCATTGAATTCAGTAGACCCTTGTGGTTAGAGGCATTTTAATAAAATTCTTCTTTGTATCAAAATGCACTGCCTTCCATATCATATATATGTTGCAGTATTTAGTCTTTTCTAAAATACATTTTAATTAATTTTCTTGTAGTTCTTTTTAACTGTTTCTCTTACTTTATCAGTCATTCTTTACCTCTTCCTGTAACCTAATAGAGAAGCTTAGAGTGCAGTTGCTCTTAAATAATTAAAATAGAAATGCTAATGCTCTTTGTCTGCAATAACTCTTCCAACCAAAATCATAATTTCCTTGGATCACAACAAAAATGTAAAAGCATTCACCAGTATGTATATCTCTAAAGACTGAGGGAATTCCTCATTTGTGTTATTGTACATTATTGAAAATTAAACATTTTCGTATTTTGTATTATCTTTGCACTTTGCTTTCATTTTATTGAATTAGTAGTATCAAATCAGTATATATTTGCAACAGCTATACCTACCAGTGGGAATGAGTGACATTTGAGATAGCATCAATCTCTAAATTTAAAAGTATAAATCCTGAACTGAAATATTGTCTTGACGCCTTATTTATGGCCTTTGACTGATCCAGTATTAATTAACTTTATTGTCTTATGGATTGGACTGCCCAAGTGTGAAGTGAGTTAACACTGCATATAGTACTTTAGTATGAACTTGCAAATTAAATGTAATTTTAAATTAATTAGCTTTGCTTTCTTTTCCCATTACAGGTGCAACAACCGAACACAGTGTATAGTAGTTACTGGATCAGACGTGTTTCCTGATCCTTGTCCTGGAACATACAAATATCTAGAAGTTCAGTATGAATGTGTTCCTTACAGTAAGTATAATCTTTTTATTCTTGTTCACTTCCTCTGGCCCTCACAATTAAAGCTGGAGTGCTGTTACATGGAAAAGCAGCATATGTTTATGGCCCATGGACCCATTATGCATGCAGAGCACTTGCAGACTAGGGCCTCCAATTAGCTTCACCAAGTGTGGAAGGAAGCCATGGTGTGATGCTGGCCAAGTGTCTGTCTGTGTTCTTAAGTGTTTGGCTTTTAAGGCTACTGTTTTTCCAGAAAACAAACTCGAATTAGCTATTCAGTAGGCCAGATAGAAATTTGTACTTTTGCCCGCTACCAGTTGCTGACAAATTGGCTTGGCTCACAGACTTCTAAAGCAGGAATTGACTTAAATTTTAATCATGATCTACTTGAAAGACTACCTGCTGTTGTGGTGACTTTGGGTGCACGGCAAAACCCAACACTGACTCTCCAAGGCAAATGCCCCAGTTGGGGGACATGATAAGAGGACTTTGCGCTTCAGGGGCACATTCGTAAGTGAATGCAGATTCAGAGTGAATAATTCATCAGGAAGTTACTAAAACTTGGTTCTTAAAAACAATGGGGAAAAGAGTGAGAAATAAGTGTTCACTTTTTATGTGAAGAGAAAATATGAATTGTGCCTCAAATCAGCTGCAAAACCAGGATTTTTTACTGAAATCGTACTGAGGTAGAAGAATTCGAAGTCATGGCTACTTCAGCAGTTTTGTACTGTATTCTTTCTAATGCCAGAATTCACTACCTTGAGACATACTTCTTATTTCCTTACAGTAATTAATGCTTGTTTCATTGACATGTATGCATGCTTCTAAAAGTTCTGCAGATTCAACACTTTTAACTGGTTTTGCTTTCTTGTAAGGTCATTCTTTGCAGTGACTTCTCCCTCGTCCTGTAACTCAACAGAGCAATAGCTGTGTTTGCAATGGAATTTGAGCAGTGCACTGATCGTTCCCTTAAGTTATTATTAAGTGTGAATCTCTTGATCTGCAGTAATCCTTAACCAAAGTCACATTTTCTGTTGGTACAGGAAACAGGCCAGGTCTGAGATGCAAAAACACTGTGGTGACAGTATATATCCAAACCCAAAGGAAATAAGTTTGGGCATAAGCAAAGCTATGTCAAAAGTGTCCATGCTGGTTCCTCCACAGTTTTAAAATTTAGACTTCTTAAACTGGAATGCTACATTGTACTGCTGTACCACATTGAACCTTCACTGTTGTTAAAGGCCAAACACAGACCATCTGTTTTTTCTTCATTTCTGCTGTGTCATTGTGAAATGGTTGCTTGCTGATTTTTTTTTTTTTCTGTACCATTTGTAGGATTGGAAGCCTACTGCATACAGTGATCCCTAGTACCATTCCTCCTGTGTGTAGTATTGGTGGCTTGTTGTTACCGTTCTTCTCGTGCCACTTTTGAGGAGTGATGTCTCACCCCAATCTAACCAAAGTTTTGTTTCACAAAGACCACTTTTACTTTAGCACTATTTTCATTCCCAAATTCTCAGAAAGAGGGCAGTGCATCTGATTCCAAACCATGAGGTCAGTCAAATGACAAGACGTCATGTTTCCAGTTCCAGTAGGCTAGCTCATAGAGAAAAAGTGTAATGCAAATAATGTTCAAACAATTTTTTATGCTGCTTTAGGAAGACAAGTATGGATATGTTCTGCTGATTGGGTATTGCTATCTACAGGAATCTTTTCTTTTCCAGTTTTCAGAAGTACAGTGCCACAGCGCGGCCTACCCTGTACTCTAACATGTAGTTATTCTACTTTTGATTTTTTTTTTCTCACTGTCAATTGCATTGATCTACCCTTTGAATTACTTAATTCTGTGTATATCATAACTCAGGATTCTGGATACTTCTTGTCTTTCCAAGTCTATAAGTTCTGGAGTTTGTCAACTGCAGCATGTACAGCGATGACACTGTGCCCAATTCCAGAACTGTACGAGGTATCACCTCTCATTACAAGCAGTCATCAAAAAGATTGCCAGTTAGTAAAATCAGTTTTGAAGTTTGATTTCAAACCACATTGTGCGTCAGCAGCAATTTTGATTGTTGACCATCTTTCTTCCCTGTCCCACAAAGCCTATCCTGGTATTTTTCCAAGTCTCTTTTTTTTGACGCCTGATAAACTCGAGTTATCCAGCCTAATTTTTTTTTCCTTTACTTGTTCCAGTGCTCCGTATCTAAATGTACGGAATGACTGAAATAATTAGGTTTGCAGATAGCAGCTGTCCCAGAATAACAGACTTGTTAGGAAAGTAGGCGAGGCTTTTGTGGGTCTAGGAAGGGAGGTTTTTAGTGATCACAGCACTACTAACCAAAGTTCAGTTATGGTTCTTACTGTTTCTGAACTTCATCTTCAGTTACTGCAAGACTGCAAAACTTGCTGTGTCTTGCTGTGACGCCTTTCAGTCCATGAGCGATTACAAACAGCAACCATACCAGGTTTTGTGGTGAACGCTGGGAGTTCTTACACACTGGAGTTGGTGTCATCCTTGTACAAAATGCAGTTTATGAACTCCTCTATGTCTTGCTGGCTTCCAGAAATACATAGCTGCTTTGCTGGTACTGGTGGAGCTCTCTCTGGGTTCTATATTCACCGCCCTCATAAGAAAGTACTTAATGAAAAGCTTATTTTTTTGCATCTTAAAGTGTAGACCTGTTGCTGATGTTTTCCTGATGCTCTTTAGGAAAAAAAAAAAATCTATTGAGATACTCAGTTGAATCTTCAACAGAACTAAAATTCCAGAGAAATTTGACTTAAGACTTAATAAGACTTAAAATAAGAGTGTCATTGATTAAATTACAAAGAAATTGAGAGTACCATACTTGACATTTTTCTCAATTATGCTGCACAATATATGTTGACACTTTGAGTAACAGAAGTCAGCCCTTTTATAAAGAAGAATATCAAAAGTACCATTTTGTACATCTGTGCATTTTTATTTTAAGACTTTTCCGGTCTCAGGAATTCAATAGAAAACATTTTAAGTGTTTTATTCTCTGTCTGTATTGATTGGACTTTGCAGCATTTGTTTATTTCAATAAGCCCATCTGTCCCTGAAAAATGTGCAGCTGTACACCAATGCATGCAGAGCAGACGTGCCAGTAATGATTTCAGTTATCCCTATCTTTTTTCCCTCTCCTATTACTAATTCTATGCAGGTACAATATCAATATTGCTCTTTGGCGAGGAATAAACTCATGCATAAAAGTTCACAAACAGAATCTTCTGAAAGTTATTAACACTGATCGTGAAACCCAGAATTCAGCTCAGAATACATCTTGTGTTTACTTGGATAACTCAAGAATTACAAATTACAGAAAAACAAGTATTTTGCCTAAAGATTTATAAATGAACAAAGGCCAGGAAAACTACTGCTCATCTTGAGAATACTTACCCCCTCCCACTCCACCATAAAGTTTTGGAATTGTTCCCTGTAGAAATGCTAGATCAGCTCAGCCAATACCATTCTTTCAAAATAATAATATGTAATTTTGTTAAATGAAACTGAAAATCCAAAACTTCATATGAAACATACAAATACATTCTTCAGGGTAATACTGGAAATGTAATAGCTGTGCAAATAGTTTTGATACACTTCCTTGGTGTCAGCAGCTACTGTTACACAGATTGGTCCATTTGTCATTTTCCAGGTCATTTTATGAAACTGAGAGAGCATACTTCAAAGGCTACTGAGTATATGAAATAGATTTTATTGCAAATAATTATTGGAAAGCTATTTACTAGCTGGACTTCAGCTAGACGCCTTCCTGTAATATGTTCCTTAAAACTTCCTTGGGGAAAAATTGCTATAGTAATACAGCGTTGTTAATCGGGTTCGGTTTATATTTTCTGTGTACAGTGGCGGGATGGATACTTGTTTTAAACACTTAGCATGACTGTCCTTGCATACTAGCTTGCTGTTTCGGGCTTAGTTGATGATGGTGGAGAATATCTGAATGAGCTAAATGTTATTTTTTTTCTTCTCTTTTCCTCTTGCTTACTGTGCTTTTGCTTCTTTTTTCTAGATGTTTTGCTTATTCCTTCTAGTCTGATTTTACAGTTATAGACTAAGAAGTGGCAAAAGTTCTCAAGATTAACATTCAAGAAAAAAAAATAAATCCTAAGGAGAGCTAAAGGATGCAAGCTGCTTTCTTTACAAGAAAGAAAAGCAGAGGAATGTCTGGGGCAAAGATGGGGGAAAGTTTAATAAGCACACATCTAATTAATATAATATGTATATGTGCACTTGCACATATATGATAAATTTATGTGTCACTTAAAAACCAACTTGATAGCTTTATGCTTTGAGAAGAAGAAAAGTATGTATAGCATGCATTAGTAAAGTCATTCATTATTTATTCAGGTTCACTAAGTGAAGCTACATGCCAACATATCTGTATTGCCTCCTTAATCTACTAAAATGATTGATCCGTGTTCACTTGTGTAACCGTAGAATCTCTCTCCTGCTAGGTTTTCCTGTTGTCTGTTTCTCTTTATCCAATATAGTGCAGTTCTTATTCTCCCTATATTTAGCGTCTGTTACTAATTTAATCTCTAGATTAATAGTCAATTTATGTTAATCTTCTTTCTTTTTTCCTTGCACTTTTTTATTTTCCTTCCGATGCTTAAAATAGAAGTGGAGCAAAAAGGTAAATAACGTATACAGTCCAAACCCCAGCTCCTTGTTATGTGCCTTATGGATGTTAACCTCTTCCCTTCCCCTCCCCACAACACTCTTATATTATGATAATCAGCAGGATCTCATAAGTACACCTCATAACGAAGTCGACTGTTTGCAATAAAGTGACTTGGCTGCTTAAAGTAGGTGGCGGGGTATAGTTTCTGAAATACTTGGGCTGGAGGGAAGACTCCCTTGCTTTTTTCTCTCCCTTTCTCTTCGTCTTTCTTTCCCTCTCTTTCTCTCACCCTTGGGTAAATTCTTGTTAATCAAGTGTCATTTTGCCTGGCTTCCAGAACCCTCTCCATAGCATGCCATGGTTACAGGGTTTCCTGGTCTGTTTCATTCATTGCTTTGGTTGTGTTTTGTTTTCTCTGCTCCTAATTGCTTTCTCTATATACCTGATGATTTGTTTCATTCCTTTATTTTTAATCGAGGCACCTCCTTTTTCAGCCTCACCACTTCTTAAAGTTCTAAACAAGTCGATGTGATTTTTTTTTTTTGGACTGAAATGACCTAGCGCACTGCTGCACACCAGTTAAAAGCTCTGGAGCGTTAATGCGTACTCACTAAAAGTCTAAGACGAAAATGCAAGAGTAGCTCTACATTTTCAGCCGTCTGTGTATGCCATTGAGCCTTGGTCTGTACTAGTGAAAACAGTTTCCATCCACTTTCCATACTGGTACAGCAAGAACATGGTAACTTTAAGAAAAGTGGATGATAAAGGGTGATAATTGCATTAATTATAACATAAGGTATAATCTAGTGCCAATTAAATTGATTTTTTTTCTTCCTGCCACAGTCATTATGATTTACCTACCTTTTCTTTTTTTTTTTTTTTTTTTTTTCTTTTTATTATGAGACAGTCTTAATTTGATGTAATTCTTGTCTTACTTCTCTCTGTGACTGTTAGTTTTTGTTTGCCCGGGGACGTTGAAAGCAATTGTGGACTCACCGTATTTATATGAAGCTGAACAAAAAGCAGGTGCTTGGTGCAAAGATCCTCTCCAGGCTGCAGATAAAATATACTTCATGCCATGGACTCCGTATCGCACTGATACTTTGATAGAATATGCTTCTTTAGAGGACTTCCAAAACGGACGCCAGCAGACGACGTATAAACTCCCAAATCGAGTGGATGGTACTGGATTTGTAGTGTATGATGGCGCTGTCTTTTTTAACAAGGAAAGAACTAGGAACATAGTAAAATTCGATTTGAGGACTAGAATTAAGAGTGGAGAGGCCATAATCAATTATGCTAATTACCATGACACCTCTCCATACCGATGGGGAGGAAAGACTGATATTGACTTGGCAGTTGATGAAAATGGCTTATGGGTAATTTATGCTACGGAGCAAAACAATGGGATGATAGTAATTAGCCAGCTGAACCCTTACACCTTGCGTTTTGAAGCCACCTGGGAAACAACATACGACAAACGGGCAGCGTCAAACGCTTTCATGATATGTGGCGTCCTGTACGTAGTGCGGTCGGTGTATCAGGACAACGAGAGCGAGGCCGGCAAGAACACCATCGATTACATCTACAACACCAGGTTAAGCAGGGGCGAGCATGTGGACATTCCTTTCCCCAACCAGTACCAATACATCGCCGCAGTGGATTACAACCCCAGAGACAACCAGCTGTATGTGTGGAATAACAACTTCATTCTGCGATACTCTTTGGAGTTTGGCCCACCCGATCCTGCCCAAGGTAAGAATTTATTTTTTCTCATTTTTAATCTCTTTGCACTTCGACTCAGATAACTGTGTGACAATACCTTTGGTCTTAGACTTAGCTCTTGGCAGAAAGGCAAGGAGGGTTTGCTTGTCTCCGCCGTGCTGAGCAGTACAGCGTTATGTTGGTGCAAGGCAAATTTGCAGCACCTATGAAGAAAGATAGAATTACTTCATTTGTTTTACAGGCTAATGCTTTCCTTCTTTCTTTTTTTCACAAGCATTTAGCTTTTCTGTGTTTGAGAATGAGTTGAGGAATTGTTTATTTACTGTATTACCCTCAGTCAGTTTGATTTGTATAGCTAAGGTAAGTTTGAGTTCATTCACACTGAGCCAGAACCCCGTTCCCCCCCATTAGGTGTTACCTGAGTTCTGAATTGATTACAACATACATGCAGGCCTTTTAACTTCTTGGCGCCAGCAGCTGAGAGCAATGTGTGCTGGAAGGTCCCAGAGGAGATGTATGGGGTTAATTTGCAATACCGAGCATAAATATTTTTCTGCAGCCCTATTTTCACATCTTCAAATGCCAGGTTAGACAAGATTATCCGACCTCTTTTTAGCCAGTTTCTCGGTAAGTCCATTACAACTGCAATTCAGCTCACTTGAAGTTAGAACAACTACCTAAAAGGATAGACTTACTGCCAAAAGAAGAAAGAAAAATGGAAGTCTTTAAGTCTCACAAATGCCTAAAAATGACATGATCAGGCATAGCCACATATTAACATCTGCAGGGGAGAGTAAATACCAAGAAAAATGCTCTGTGACAGAAGATGCATGCAGCAAGGAACAGAATGTTGATAAGCTGCCTTAGCAATGAAGGTAATACTTCACTTCTCTCATATAACTGGTATGCATGTTTAGCAGCCATTTTTTGTACTTAAAAGTAGTAACAGTGGCTTATCCATGTGAAGAGTTCCTGTCCTGCTTCAGCAAAGCTGATTCACGCAGAGCAATGCAAACCCCGTAGTGTGCACACAACTACATCAACATACATATAGCTTTTCCGAGATACAGAAGTACATAAGACGCAGCAGAACAAGGCAGTTTAGAACCAATACATTAGTGATCTCCAAAGCCAAGTGAAGACCTGACCAAGCTGTCTCCTGCAGACCTCCCTGGCAATACGTGGCCAGGCTCAGGAAGGGGCCAGGTGTTTGGGGACCGAGCTGGGAGGCTTTGCTGTCTGAACATCAAGCTAGTCCCTTCCTTAGGGAGGCTTTGGGGCTGCTCTTAGCAGAGACATGCCCACCTATGTAATTAGAAAAAATGTATAGCTTTCATTTCATACATCCTCATGCATGTCACTGTTCATGTAGTTTAACTGAGGTGAAGATGCATTTTAAATTCTCCAAAGCTTTAATAGTAAGAGGAGGAAATGGAGGTGCAGGCTCTAAGTAGATTTCGCAGTTCAGGCAGCTGCCAAGAATGTGGCAAAAGCTGATCTTTAAATTGCTGCATTGAGGGAAAAGTGTTACGGAAGAGCAGGGAGGGAAGAAAAGGCTTCGTAGGATACTTCCTTTGGTTTAGTAAACCACCAAAGTTCTCCAGTAAGACATTTCTTAATATTTTTGTTATGAGAGAGTCTCCGAGATCCTAAGTTACAGTACATGTACTTGCCACATCCCATCTAATATCAGACAGAGATTTGGGCATCCACCAGCACCCTTCCTGTTCCTGAGTTCCATGCTGGCATGCAAGGCAGGAGGAGAAGCAGTTTGTTCCAGGCAGACCGAGACGAGAAGGAGTCCAGGGCAGGCTGCGGGCTGCTTGCCTCTCATCCGAGCTCTTTGCCCATTCACCCGTGAAGAAAGAGAAGGAATATTTTTTGAGAGATTTATGAGTTTGGGTTTTAAATGCGTTATGACATCAGTAAATAAATTTAATTATGGCCTTTTTTGAATATAGAAACCATATAAAGAAACTAGATTTATTTGAATACATGATGCATGTATTCATAAGTGGTATTTTTCCTTATATAAAGCCAGTACCCAATATTTTAGTTCTGTATGGATCCGTACATAGCAGATCTAAAAATATGTTTCAGTTCATTTCCTCTTTTGCCCAAGCCAATTGCCTGTAGTTAAAGGCTACTAAGTTAAAGGAAAAATTATCTAATATGGTTGTCCTTGAGATGTACTGCTATAAAACCAAGAAGAGATTCTGTATGGATTCTAACTCTATATTTTATTTGTATTATATTGTTACACAGTTAAAGGATCTATACGTGTAATACACATTGCAAGTTTTTTATCTCATATGAAGTAGAACAGATTTTCATCACATTTGATGAAGGACATTTATGTGGTGTTTTTTTTTTCTTTTTTGGTGGTTGACTCAGGTTTCTTAATCATCTACTCAAAATCATAGGTGTTAGGATAACCTTCTTTAAGTCACCTAACACAAGAAACATCTTTTAGTGTCTTTTTGCAATGGTACTTTAATATCAAGTATTTAATGGTGTCACAAGGTCAGTACCTCAGAATTGGAAGTCGTGGCCTTATCTGTTCGAATGGTTAACTTGGGCCATTGTGGGAAACTCAGCCATCTGTGTTCCTTCTGTTGCAGTGGGAGCAATAATGATGTATAGACACATGCTGATTCTTTCCCCACCCCGCATCCCATCTATCTGCCTTGGCCATCAGTTCTTGTGTATGCCGTAACGTCCCGCTACCGAGTACTTCAAAACCAACAGTCTTTCTTCCTACATGAAAGATGAATTTATCACATCTGAGTAACACTTTTGAGGTCGAGGGTTTACATTTGCTCCCAGGGCCAAAATGTTGGATTCATCCGGGACCCCAAACCTGCCTTTTTTCTCTGTGGTGTTTATTTCATTTTTAAATCTTCCTATTGAAAACTCTGAGATACCACTATAATTAACCTAACGTTGACCTTGCTGTTGCTGCAAACCTACGCCATTTTCTTCTCTTGCAACTGTGTTATGTGTTCCCTATATCCTCGTTTTCTTTATCTTCAGGAGAACTCTTCAGATTTCTAAAACTCTGGATGCAGCAGCCAGGCTACCATTTTACCATGGTAATCTGGTCTGCTGCCCTTAGAACCCCAGCCTTAACCTCATTCTTCATGTGTTGTTTCTTCTTCTCTCTTCTAATGGGAATTATAGTACATAGATGCAGAAATGGCTTTCAGAGGTACAGCTGACAAGTACCACTCAGATACTGCAGGAGAGCACGTTTTCTAAGGTTACGTATAAAAATTACATTTAAAAATCAAAACATTAATTTAGAAATAAAATATATCAGGCCCTGCAAAAAGCAACTATGAAAAATTCAAAACAAACCAGAGTTTTTATATCCTTGGTAAATTTAGTGGATATATCCTGCTACATTCTTTCTGAAGGGAAGTATCCAAGGGACCAAATGAATCCTTGCTGAAATAGGAATTTTAAAAATAATTTTAAGTTAAAAGATCAGGAAGAATGAAGGAAATTTTTCCCCTAAAAAGTAAATATAAGCATTACATCGTAAGGTTTCCTTGGTAACAAAAAGAAGATAAATCCTTTTGTTCTGTGTTACTGCATTAGAGAGAGATTTCATCTACACTCATCCCAATTTGCGCTGTGTGAACTGTTCGAACTGAAGTTGTCTCCCCTTTTGTACTATGTTACCCATCATTAAGTTTTATTGGATCACCGCAGGAAAATATGGTTGTCGTGAGTGTGGACAGAACAGAAACTCAGAGAGTACTATCACCAAGGGCTTGAAATAATAGGAAACCAGTGCAACTAAGTCTTTTAACACCGAGAATCTATGACGAAGTCATGCAGCAAATTGTTAAGTAAATAAGATCTTTACTGTTATACCAAATCTGATATACTACAGATTGATGAAAGAGTGCTTGTACAAGTAAGGACAACGTAATGGGGACCAGACAGTACATTTCTTGATCATAGGTATTTTGCTAATTGTGTGTTGTATTTATTATAATTTTCAGGGTATAAATTTATAAATGGCTGTGTAAACTTTTCGCTTTCAACTAAACGGAATTTGGCAGGGTCAATAGAGTACTGGGCAGAATAATAGCTGGAACCTATAGGTAATTAGGTAAGTCTTAGCAACTTCCCTGCTGTTCACCGAAGCATGAAGACAGGCACGTAGCGGTAATAAGCAGAAGGCAGGGAAATCTGGATTTACACAGGTTTCTGATCTCCATTGCTTTACACAGAAGCTCAGTATTTGACACCATTTGAAAATGAAGGCAGGTACATAGATTTTCACGTGTCCAAATACATTGAAATATCTCTCCTATAAAACTGAAAAATCCGTGCAGCTGATTTCTAAACTTACCTAGATGCTAGAGATGAAAAAAGAACGCTTAGTTATTTTCAGAAGTGGTACATCATCTGGGCAGTCCAACAGAATTTTAAAATCTAAGGTCATGGTTGTATTTTGGATGAGGATTTTTTTGTTTTGGCTTGGTTGTGGTTTGGTTTGGGGTTTGTGCTTTTTGGTGGGTTTTTTGGTGGTTTTTTGTTGTCGTTTGTTTGTTTTGGGTTGTTTGGGGTTTTTTGGTGGTTTTTTGTTTCTTTGGGGTTTTTTTTGGTGTTTTGTTTGGGTTTTTTTTAGTGTTTTGTTTGGTTGGTTTGGTTTTTGTTTGTTTGGGTTGTTTGTTATATTTTTTATGTATTTCATGCCTGCTTAGACTAGAAACCTGTTGGCAAGGAATACTAGTTAAGAGAGCTTGTGTGCCTTCTCTAAATCTACTCCTCACTGTCAGTTGGGGAAACAAAGTTACTATTCCCCTGCTGTCCTAGGCAATTGTGTTACGTTTTTTGTAGACATCACACTGTTAAAACAGGTGTTAAGTTTTACTCCAGTGTGTCTGCATTTTCAGAAACAGATAGTATGCGTAACTGTTTAAATCAGCTGTTAGGAACTGCATGAAACAAATGTAAGTTAATTACCCTCAACTTGATTCTTTGGATTTACTTCATATTGCTTTTTGCTTTTTGCTTTTTTTTTTAAATTTTACAAAGACTCTCTTCAGCTGATAATGACACACACCTATTCTTAAAAAATAAAGAAGGCGGCAGAATAGGTTTTGGTTTTCTCCTCAGCATGTCAGGCCTAGTCAAAAAGTCCAAACCAGAATCTTGGATTGTAAAAGCAACTTTTTTGGCATTGGACAAAAAGTACGTATCCTAAGCCTTGTACAGGCTCACCCGTGCTGCTTGGAACAGTAGGTTAATAACCTTGACATGGAGTTTGTTCTTCTTCTTAGTTGCAGCACATTAATCATCACTGCCGTGATCTTACCCTGGTGAAGCGCTCGGCAAGGCCGTGCATGGGAGCCGGCAGGTGCCGTCACCCTCGGCTTTCGGAACAAGACACATCAGGTGGTGGCAGCTATCGTGTGTCTCCTTGCAGCTCAGGAGAATGGCCTTGCAGATTAAGTTCCCCAGCAGGTCATTAAAACCAAAATGATCTGCCTTCTAAAAGCTAGATGTATTCCTTAAAGTGATGTGTTTGGTCGTTTCTTATTTCTTCAGCCTTCTTCTTTCCCAGGCTTCTAGCACTGTCTGAAGTTTCCTGGTACATTCTTAAATACACTGACTTCTCCTTTTTAAAAATTTAATTCAAGAGAAAATCTCTTAGAAATTGTTTCTTCAGTTTTGTGAGAGGGGTGGTTTGAAGTCTGTCTCCTAAAATGTGAGATTATAAATATATTTCTAAAGTATGCACTACTACTAAGCTATGCAGGTCATTTTTGAATCACCTTTGAAACTGATTTTAATGGCTAGCATTAAAATTGTTCTACCTAAAGTTGCATAATGATAGCAGGATATTTTAGCTCAGAGTGCAGCACAAAATATGTTCTGAAAATTGTTACCTCCCTACTGAACTTCAGAGAGTTGTTATGAATTCTTACAGTGATATTTAGCTCCTGAGACAAAGCTATCCTAAACATTATAGGTTTTGAGTAGTAATTGTAGTAATGCTAATACACATTTCAGTGATTAAATGTGTACTAATTAGCACAATGTGTTAGGGGATGGATAGTAATAATTGGTTGTCCCCTGCATCATTCTCCATCCCCACCAGTTCCCCAGGACCTGATTCAGTAGGCGCTGCCTGATGCTTCTGCAAGCGATTGCAAATGTTTTTGACAAATGTTAATTGGGAAAGCACTAGAAGACTGGATGCTTTGTAATCAAAAGAAAATTACAGCAGTTTCACAACATGTCAGGCAAGCACTTGCAGAACAGATCTGGGGCTTTCAGTAGGTTTCATAGTATCTGGCTGCGCTAGGAGTTCAGCACGATTACACAGACGGTGTTCAGGCTGCCAAGAGTGAGGCTGAAGAGGAGACAGCCCCTGAGGAAGCACAGCTTTGTGCTCAGTCTTCAAAAGCAGATTGTGATGTGCAAAATTCCACTCTAAATTCATGCGAAAATAAAAAGATAAATTCATATTTGAGACTCTTAGTGTATTATAACTGAACTATAATTGAAAAAGGATTTTGAAATAATTGTTACTGTTATCTGCCAAACAACTGAAAGTCAATCTTATTCAAAATGCTAACTTAAAACACATCTGCTAAATGGCAGCTCTTTTTTTTCCCTTTTTTTTGGTGGGTTTTCTTGTTGATGTTTTCTGTTTGTTTTGGGTTTTTTTGTTTTTTATTTAATTCGGAGAAGATGCATTGTCCAATAAGTCAAAGTTCAAGGGCCTAGCAGAAGAAGAAAAAAACAAAGAAAAAAAGCCACTTTACCCACTGAAGTTAATCCTAAAATTAGCTTCATTTATTTGTCAGTTAGGATTTTAAAAATACTTGATTTTAGCTCATTTATTCCCAGCACAAAGATCTGTGCTTTTATGTGCCTGTAAAGCATTGTGAGCACTAATGAAGATTTGCAAATAATTAATGGTAACTGTTTCAGTTGCATTGCTGGCTTGCATTGTTTCAGCCGTTGCTCAGTGTCTGTTTGGAGGCGATGAGCAGCAATTCGGGACTGTCACCGCCCGGCGTTAACTGGCGTTGTCGCCCAGCGCTGCGCAGAGCTGGGCTGTGCCCCGCAGCCCCCGCGGTGCCCCCGGCCTGGGCAGCGCCGTGACCGAGGCCCAGACAGAAGCGATTTGGCCTAAGCCGATCCTAGTATTTCATAAAACATTAAACTCAGTATTTGCCTGGCTTGAACGAGTTGTGTCTTCGTACCTGCTTTATCAAAAAAGGATGTTGAGGCCCGAAATGCTCAAACATGAGAACGCCATGCACGTGTTAGACGCTGCTTCTGTTTGGAGCTAATCGGGCATGCTGCAGCTCTCTCAAGCAGAATGACTGCCGAGTACGAAGATGTTATCGTAGTTATTTTCCTCGAAGGTGTGTAGTGGGTGACTTCAAGTTTTGGGGTCTATTTTTTTTAAAATGGTCTTCTTAGTTACAGCCCACTGGCTCTGTTGTTAAAGCCGGACTGTGTTGTTTGCGGCATGCTGTTTGAAATTATTCTGTCTATTGAGTTATTCCTTCTGCAAAAGTGATTAAGTAATCTTTAATTGCTTTGAGCGTGTTTGTTATGTAGTGATAACTCACTAGTACTGCCTTTCAGCCCTTAGAAATACAACTATCAATTTTTATTATGGAAGGGATTATTTGGAGAATGTACTGAAACATCATACTGGTATGAGCTGGGAGTGGGAAAAAAAAAAATGGTCAAGTTATATCTCAAGCACCCAGAACAGCAATAAGGAAAGGGTAATATTAAGGTAAAGGAATGGAGACACAGAAAGTCCTGTTAAACTACATAAATAACATTTAAAGAACTGGTTTTTTTTGTAATTCTGAAATCATTTACTTTATTATTACTCTAATTTTCTCTGTGCAGTGCCTACCACAGCAGTGACAGTAACCTCTTCAGCAGAGCTATACAAAACCACAGTGTCAACCACTAGCACTACATCACAGAAAGGTCCCATAAGCACAACATTAGCTGGAGGAACAAAGGAAGGAAGCAGAGGACCCAAGCCACCGCCACCCGTTTCCACAACCAAAATTCCTCCTGTGACAAGTTTTTTCCCTTTGCCAGAGAGATTCTGTGAACCGACTGAGGCCAGAGGGATTAGCTGGCCTCAGACACAAAGAGGAATGATGGTTGAACGCCCTTGCCCCAAAGGAACACGAGGTATTGCCTTTAAAAATGTATCTTGATTTCAAGCAGACATTTCAAAAGCAATGTGTTGTTCTCTCATGGTGATTTTTTTTAATCGCAAGCTGTCTGTCACACAGTTTTTTGTTACTTGGAGAATGCAGCATCTACAGGCAATGGTCAAGTTTTCATCTACAAGTGCCATTGGAGCATAGCTGCATAATTACCTTGCGCATGCGCTTTTGATAATCCAGGTCAAATTTTAGGGCTTTGCTTGAGGACTGTTGTGAAATATGCTTACAGCTGCCTTTCTCATAACGAGCTCCTCTCTGGATGAGCTCCAGGAAAAATCAAGGGCTTTTTGTTTGTTTGCAGAAAACGTCTGGTATTTTTCACTGACTTTTTTATTGCTGTTTGTAATCTACATGATTTCCTTACGTTTTTCTCAATTATTGTCAACTACTGCCATTAGCGGCATTCAGAACTCAGCATTCCTTAGGAGCGCAGTGTAGCCAGTTTCCTGAATGCGTGCGGAAAAATGGTTTCCGTTTCACTGTAGTTTTCTGCACCTATTGTAGGAACTGCCTCGTATCTCTGCGTGGTCTTAACGGGAACGTGGAACCCCAGAGGCCCTGATCTTAGCAACTGCACCTCACACTGGGTAAATCAGCTGGCTCAGAAGGTTGGTTGAAACCTTTTAATCTGGTGTACACTGGTGATTAAGGATTTTAACTCTGAGCATTAATAATTCAGTTTGTTGAAACCATCTTTATTACTCTGTGTTTATTTGAAGCAGAAGGAATTGTGTGTACTTTGCGTGCAAAGCATTGGCCAACAGTTAGGTTCATATGTATGTTTTGGTATGCTCTCCCTCCAAGTTAAGTTCTTGTATTGAATCTGTGCTTATGTGTTTTCATCACTATTTAAAGCAAAGTAGCTTTACTGGTCTTCAAAAAACAAAAGCTATGTTTGCTTAAAACATAAAATACTATAAATCACACAGCAAAAACTGTGGTATACACCAAGATTTTTTGGTTCAGGAAAAATTATACTGTAATAAAGAGATTTTTGTCTGAGAGCATTAATAACAGTATGATTAAAGCATAGAGCCACTTTCTGTGTTTTCCCTCCCTACTGAGATTTACTAAGTTTATGAAAACTGGATAATTTGTTGTCAGTACCAGGCTACTTGACTTTCAAATGCCTCAAGCACTAGTATGAACGAATAGATTTCTTGCTGTCTGATAATGGCAGTAAAATAAAAGTGAGGATGAATAGAAGATCTAGCCCAAAAGTCTCGGTCTGATTTCTGGGTTTGATGGCTGTTAAGAACTGCTTTTGTGTGTCACGGATCTAAGAACCTTTAATCTTCTGAGATAAAGAGAACATTATTGGTCTCAATTAGTTGCAGATTTCAATGTATGTGCAAATGGTTATTTCACCACAACAAAGGTACATGGGGAATTGGAATTAAGAGCCGCAAGCAGAACAAGGGACCCTGCTGAGATAATATAAATTGTCATTTCAGATCAGAAGTGGAGAAAATGCTGCTAGTCTGGCCAATGAACTGGCTAAACACACCAAAGGACCGGTCTTCGCTGGTGATGTTAGTTCATCAGTGAGGCTGATGGAGCAGCTCGTGGACATTTTGGATGCTCAGCTGCAGGAACTACGGCCCAGTGAAAAAGACTCTGCTGGAAGGAGTTATAACAAGGTACACACCTCCCATCACATCCTCCTGCTGGGATAACCATTGCCCTTGTGCTTTTATTTTTTTTTTCCTTTCAGAAATATTAATCTATACATTGTTCCTGCGTGCTTATAGTTCTGGAATAAACACGTAAGAGAAAACAGCAGTAAATATACAGCAGAAAGTTGCAATTACCTTCTTTAGGGAATAAGATATAATTCACAATAGCTGACTGGTCCTAAAATACATAGCTGTGTCCCTTATTAAAATCTGGAATGCGTTATAACTAGCATGAGGGAAATGGGCATTAGCTCTCAGAAATTCAGTAACAAATCAACATGTTTTTCCAGTGATCCTTTTAACCCTGAACATGTAATAAAATCAGTGGGATTCTGAATAGGTGCAGGGTTTTATTTTAATCTGACTTCCTGCAGAATAATAGCACCTTCTTAGCCTTATAAAGACGCCAACATCACTTATAATTGATCTTTGTAAAAATGCACTAATATGCATATCTAAAACATGAATAAGTGTTTTCTCTGGAATGATGTTCAGAGAAACATTTCAGAGAAAACATATGTCTTTGTAGTTTAAATACAAATCACGGGTGTTATTCCCATTCCTCTTTTTCTCAGAGGAAAAGCTGTATTTCTCAGCCTCTTTGCCTCAGCTTAGTCAACAAGCTACAAACAAAACAGTTTTTCAGCCTTCTTCAGAGAAAGAGCTCCACACACTCCTGTTATTTTGGCAATAGTTGTATTTACAATCCCTAGCTGCCCTTAGAAGAGATTTCCCAGAGACAATTCAAGTTCCCACACAGGGATTTTTGCCTTTAACCTTTTCACACAAATCCCACCTTTTGGGCAAGATATCTGGGCACCTGTATGAAGGTTGGGGAAAAAACATTTCCTGTGTGATTTTTTTTTTTTTTTTTTTATAGTCATCACTGAACAAAAACTAGATTAATGTCCAGGTTTAAGGTTCAAGTTCGGGATTTGAAACACCAGACTCATTTTTTTTTTAATATTTCTGAAGCTTTCCAGAATGTGTCTAACTTCTGATTTTCTTTTTTCTTACTAAAAAGCTCCAAAAACGAGAGAAGACATGCAGGGCTTACCTTAAGGTATCTCTCCTGTGCTGTCACCCTGCTTTCTCCCTGCTTCAGCAACCTGCCACGCTTTATCATCTTGCTGCATGATCCTATGTATTTCAGTCTTTGATAAATGTCTATTGTGCCCCATATCAACTGTACAAATGTTGGCTTTGCACAGGTATAATGCTCAGAAAAAAAAAAGATCAAAGTTTATACCTCTTTTACCTCAACTTGTTCAAAACTAAAAGAGCAGAAGTGGTTATTATCTGAATTGGAAGTAACATCTCTCATAATACAGCTTTGGGTAGAGAAAAAAGCTGGCAACTTAAGAGAAATTAATTCAGATTGGTAGTATTTTATATCAAAGACTGTTTAGATTTAATTTGCTTGCATGAAAAATGTACATTATATAGCCTGCTTTGTTCTTTGTGTATTCTTATACCTGGTAAAATCACTCTTAAAACTGTAAGAGTTGTTACAAAGGCCAGATTCAGTGACTTCAGGATAAAAAGTAAAGACAAACATTTCTCTAATTTTACTAGTAAAATATCTGCCATGTGTCCCATTAACCAGGCTATATGGAGGGCATGTAACACATTGCTACCCAATTTTCAGTTTCTTTCATCTGCTGTAGAACGGTTTTCTGCAGCGGCCAGCTCCTGCAACACAACAGCAGTAATGCCACCTCGCACCTCGGAAGAAGAGAAAGAAGTCCTAGAAGAGAGCATGTCTGGATCTGAAAAATTATGTTGCCCCTTTTTTCAAAGTTTCTTTTAAAATACTGATTTTTGCTTGTACCCTCTGAGATAAAATGTAAGAACAATTTTTGAAAAGAACTTTGAAATACTTTTCAACATAAGGAAATAATTCAGACTCTTACTGAAGAGGCATTTCTCTGTAGAGGGTGCTTATCTTTTATCCTTCAGCCCAGGAGGGTGACAGGGGATGTCCAGTTATGCAGAAATTTGACAAAAAGAGACAAAGATCTGGACAGAAATTCACTTCTCAAATAATAAGAATTTCAATCGTTTTTTTACTAGGAAATATTTTTAATAGTGAAAGGAAATCCAGCAGATACGGTTTGAGTAGACTGAGGTTAGTAAACATGAACATGAGAAGAGCAGTAATGGGGTTGCTCCGACAGCTACGTCACAGGGGCCGTGTGGTCCCTGCTTGCCTCTGGCTGAGAGGAGAGGATGCCTTGACGTATTACTGGGCAGGTGATCATTTTCCACAGGAAAAATGCAGAGTTAGATTACCCCGTAATAAATAAAAAGTATTTGATATTAATGAATGTATACCATCAGCACTATAAGGAGATGCACAAGAAACCGCAGCACAACCTTAATTTCCAACCAGTGTCATTTTCTGTAGGTCTCAAATGGGCTTCTCTGCTTAGATAAGACTAATAAACCTCTTGAAATTACAAATCAAAAGCTGACTTACACTATGCAAATGAAGCAAGTTCCCACTTTGTGACAGAGGATTCATTTGTACCTCAGATTAGAGGCTCCAATCTGTATTTCTTGGTGACTAATGAATCTGGCCTCTGCAGACCAATTTCTGTTCCACTCTAGTTAATGGCTGCAGCAGTATCAGTGCGAGCATTTTGACTATTCTGTCTCCCATTAGAGAAAGAAAAAAGGCTTTAATACCACTTCGAGGTATCTTCCACCTGCCAGGAAGGTCGTGGTGGCTCACAATGCAGACAGAAAGAGGATATTAAAATGGATTAGGCTAATTAATCTTGCTCTGACAATAGCCTTGACCAACTTTTCCTATGCCTTTATTTGCACAATATAGTATTCCAGACCAACATCTTTCTGTTTGTGCAGTGTGTTCTGTTTTCATTCCCAGTGCTTTTAAATTGATCAAACAAATAATATATATGCTTAATGACACATTATGAGTAGGTAAATGGGACAGAGTAAACAGGGTGTTTCAGCAATGCATGGCGTACTCAATGCACAGCATACTCAATGCACAGCTACATTATGCATTAATGTAAGAGCCTGCCTTCAATTGATTAACTGATTACTGTGATTGATTGGATTATTTTGTAAAAATAATGTAATCATGCTGCTGAATTCTTCTTCTTCCTTATTTACTGTTACTTTATGTGTGGCTTAATGAACCTTAAAACATGATGATAGAGTTGTTACAAGAAAGACTTTTTTAAATGGCACCTTTATTCAGTTTCACAGTTTTTTCTTCACTGATAACAGGGACAGTCAGTGGACATCTTGTTTGCTCTATTGATTTCCTTTTTTGACTGACCTTTGTGTAGGAACAGGAGTTAGTAATCTTTTTAAGTATCTATGAACAGGTACAGGAACAGGAGGGGGAGTGAGAATGGCCCAGGCTAATTTATATCCACTGAGTCAGCTTCATTTCATGCCTCCTGTAATAAAGAAGGCAGTTTGTCATAGATAAGTAGTTTATAGTGCTATGGCAGCATGAGGTGGGCTAACTTTCCAGAAGAGTATTATTATCATTTTAGCCAAAACTGCAGAATGCCAATTTGGGCATTAGTATTTTTAAATAAAAGTTATGCATTTTGACATTAAGATTAAAGCTTCAGGCAAAACTTCTGGCATTTATTTTTACATTTTTCAGCACATTAATAAGACTGTCTTTATATCTGATGTGAGATGAGTCAAATCCGCATGTTTACCATTTAGAGACCACACAATGCTAGTGGCTAACTGCGTTTCTATTAATGCTAATCCAGTGAGAGGATGGAAAATATTTTTACATTGAGAACACTTTTATAGTGCCATTAAATCACAGTAAATCATTTTGACAGTTAAGTATTATAATTGTCACCAGATAACATTGGAAGTTTTCCCCAGCTGCCTAGGGCAATCAGACCTAATGATAGTTTTCTAATGAATGCAGGCAATCGTGGATACAGTGGACAACCTGCTCAGGCCTGAAGCTCTGGAGTCCTGGAAGGACATGAATTCTTCAGAACAAGCCCATGCAGCCACAATGCTACTTGATACGTTAGAAGAAGGAGCTTTTGTCTTGGCTGATAATCTCTTAGAACCAACTAGAGTCTCAATGCCCACAGAAAATATCGGTAAGTCGATTTCTTTTCAAGCGTAATTTAAAGTGCTATGCATTGCTTTACACAAATCAGGAAAAAATATTCTGGATAGCCACACACTCTTTGAAAGCTGAGCTATGCAACAATTAGTGGAAAGGTAGATGCTGCTAAGCAGGGGAGACATGCTTTTCTTGTTTAGTTCTTCAAAATTATCATTATTCTTTAGTGTCATTAATACAGTGTAAAATGGAAAGCAGTTGATGTTGCAAAGTTGATTTACCACTGAAAAATCATTAGCAGAACATATGGATATGAAGGGTGCTTAAATGGCAGAGTATGGATTTTTTGAGGTAACTGCTTTCTGTAAAGCTGCAGAAATGCTTTCCTGTTACATTTAATCTGTTCCTAATGAATTTAAATTACTTTTTTGCAACGTACTCTGCCAGTTAAATATTTTAGGCACTCAGAACATAGCCCAAATGTTTATATTAAACATGAGTGCCTTCAGGTAAAAATGTGTTCAGTGAACTACATCTCCCATAATGCAGAATAGCTATGCTCCAGAGACTGCAAAATCGCTGAAGATAGTTGCAGCATAATTTGGAATTTAAGTGGTGACAGAGAAATGAAGGGGTTTGGTATTAGATGCGCAAATATTGGTACATGGGATGTGTTAAAGCAAAAATCATCACTATGCATAAAATTATAATTCCGTCATCTTATTACAGAGATGAATCTAGTCTCAGCGAGGCCCAAGGAACCTGGAAGTCTGCTAGTTTGAGGGGTACTGAGATGGAGACTTGGAATAGACTGCAGAAATGAGACTTTTCACGTTTCAATGTCTGCATATTTGTAACTGTAGAAGACGATTCTGCCTAGTTTTTAATTTGAATGGGAAGATACTGGGAAAGGATGGTGTTACAGTCCATTATCAAAGTAACCGCACCAGTTGTTTCTGAAGGAATGTTGGTAGAATCACGTAAGATCTCTCTCAGGATATAACAGGAGCAGTTCCTTGGAGCTCAGTAGACTGAACATCACTTCTTGTGATAAACTGTCTTGAAATCATAGTAACACATTCCTGATGCCGTGCAGGACTGGATTCCCAGCACACATACATAGATGTGGCTTAGAGAAAGAGAAATCGTTCCCTAATTTCATGCCTTTCGTCGGTCTATAATTTAGACCTATAGTTAGACCAGTTTAATATAATGCCGATATTTGGTGATAAATTGACTGCTCTGACCTATATGATTTTACAGTAACCAAGGGAATCCAGCGTTGGATGTAATCCCATGAAAGCTTCCCAATATAAAATGTGTTATAAAATTAAAACTTAAGTAAGACTGAGTACCATCTAAGTTTTCAATTTAAATATTTTTTAGCAGAACCAATAAAATGATTTCCTTTAAACCTTTTATACGGAATTAGAGATAGGAAAAAATTAAATTTTTTTTTAGATATGAATACTCATTTAGGTAAACACATGGCATAAGTACGCTTAGGTATTTGCTGACTGTTTTAAGAACTCTTTAAATCAATACTTAAAGTTCTAAATTTGTTAGCAGAGGATACTGCCTAGACATTAGGAGCTTCAAAATTAACATTTCTCTGCAACATGTGTGTAGTGTTTTTAAGTGGATGTTTTGGGGGCAGAAATCAAAACAAGGTTTGATATCATGTTATCACTGTTAAAATGCTGTCATTTTGGTAATGTGGACTAGGCTTAGTTAAAGACAAACTACAGATCTGTCTTACGGTAGCAGATGAGGACAGCAGTGTGAGAAACTAAATAAAGAGCAGGGGGAAATATTGTCAGCTGGCATATTGCAGTCTGGCCAAGAGACTTCCCCTGCATTCTCCTTTTCTAACACCTTTTTTTTTTCTTTTTTCCTCTGGTCTGCTTAGTTTTGGATGTTGCAGTGCTCATTACTGAGGGCCAGGTGCAGGACTTGAAATTTCCTCAGGGCAGTAAAGGAGGCAACTCAATTCAGCTCTCGGCAAGCACCGTGAAACAGAACAGCAGGAACGGTGAGTCCTGGGCACGGAGCACTGAGCTCCATTAACTCGTATAAAACCTACATTACCTCTCCTAGTTAAAATATCAAAACAAAACAAAACTGCTCTGCAGCTTTTTCTTGGGTGTTTTTTCTTCAAATCCATAGCTTGAAACTGCCTCTCTGTTTACTGGTGCTTTATTCTTTACAGGTTGCTGTCTTTCTGTAGACCTCTGTGGCATGATGACAAGATTTTTTTTTCTTTTGTAGGATTAGCAAAACTGGTTTTCATCATTTACAAAAGTCTGGGGCGTTTTCTCAGTACTGAAAACGCAACCATAAAGCTGGGCAGCGACTTTGCTGGGCGGAATAGCACGATCGCTGTCAACTCCCATGTCATTGCAGCCTCTATCAACAAGGAGTCCAGCCGGGTGTACCTGACTGATCCTGTGCATTTTACGCTGGAACACATTGATGTGAGTTATGCTAATGAATTAATGGGAAGGTCATAAAATCAGCAAGAGAGAAAAGCAATGCAGAAAAAGAACCTTTTTTCCATTTGAATTTTAAATGTTGGACTAGGTCAGAGACACAAGCTTGGTTAAGTCTATGAACATAAAATTAAATGAGCCTGGTTCAGTGATTATTAGAACTTAAGTGTATTCTTAATGAAAGCTAATTCAGTAATCAACATGAAAATGTAAATGACTAATTTGTTTCTAACTGAAAATTAACTCTTACCTTAGTAGCAGCATAGAAATTAACTGTTAAGATTCGTGATGGTCTGATGTTTTAATGACACTTGAACTTTTTACATTCATTTTGGACCAACTTCTGGAAGCCTATGCAAGTTGTTTAAATGCATTTATTCAGTGAAGAATAAAGAAGTATATCTTGGTTTGTTACACTTTAAATTTGTGCATATTTTCTTCATGGTAATTTATTTGATGTGTTTCTTTGCTCGTTAGTTTGGTCCTTTCTGTTTTCATGTCTCACATGGGGAAAGTACATAATCATTACCGTGACAGAGAAAATATGATTAGATTTTCCTCTCATTTTGCCTCTTTTTATAAATCTGTTTTGATTGTTTTTCATCAAAACAGATAGGCATTGAGGACTAAACTTTTTCCTGATGTCTGTTCACATGACTTTGGCCTGACCAAAGGTGCGAATCCAAGGGAAAAATAATATTTTCAAATTGTCAATTACAGGAAAAATATCTTTAGAATAAATTCGCAGTCCTAATTTTGCAGAAGGTAAAAATGGCTATAATGTACCATCAGTGCATAAAATCGTAAGATGGAAATTGTAATTGTTTAAAATTGAGTCTACAGTAATTGAGACTACACTTTAGAGTGTTTCGGACTATAAAGTCCCTTTTAAACTACATGTCTTCCTTGTATAACATAGTCCACAATTTGCTGATGAAAAACTTTATTGTCCGAAACATGCAAAGTTTAATCTAAATTACCCTTTACACATATTAAACAATTGTTATTGCCATCTTAGTGTGTAAAATCCTCATTTTATGTTATCCTTTTATCTCCCAGCCTGACAATTATTTCAATGCAAATTGTTCCTTCTGGAACTACTCAGAGAGGACTATGATGGGATACTGGTCAACTCAAGGCTGCAAACTGGTTGACACAAATAAAACTCACACAACGTGTGCTTGCAGTCACTTAACCAACTTTGCAATTCTTATGGCTCATCGGGAAATTGTGGTAGGTAATGATGTTTCTAGCCATCAACAGGGAACAAACTTTTAAAGATTTAGCTCTTATGTTTTAGCAAGATCCAAAATGGCTAAAGTTTCTCAAGTATTTATAGCTTCTATCCGCTCTTTCCAAAGCATTTGGTTTCTGTAGCACTTTCCTTCCTCACCCATAAATTTACAAGCAAAACAACAGGAAAGAAAAACAAGGAAGGACAAGAGTTTTTTTCAAGACATATTTTAAAGGTACTGACCAATTCTACAGCTGTTTTACAGACTTCCCCTCTGTACAGCTGGAGAGGATCTGCAGGGGCAGCTCTCCCTAGAGCAGGAAGGTCAAGGTGCTTCTGTACCGGTTGTTTATATCTCTTCATACTTTTAAATTTTGTTGTCTAGTTAAAGCATTTACTGGATGTCAGGGGGCCCAAAACATGCAATATTTGCAAGGATACAAGACTTTTCATAAACTCATTGTATTCGGAAAGGTTGCTGAAAAGACAACCAAGATGACAAAGTGATTCTGTTGCTACTGAAGCAAGGAACCTTCTTTAGCTAAGCATGAGATTAGAGATGAAATTACACATGTAACATATTCTGCATTTTGTCCTAATTGGTGTGTAAATTGTTGCTTTCTTCTCCACTGTGGAGTTACAGGTCTGTAGGAACGAACACGTACTCTTCTAGGAAATCCCAGGGAAAGCTCTCCTCTTTGTGTCAGAGCCCAGTGGCCTTCCAAAATGTTAAATTAATCTACTTGTTCTTGCCCGACAAGTTTACAGCAAGTCATAAGAAAAGTAAAAATGCTATCTGAGATGGCATTTTTCTCTCAGACTTGCTCATCTTATACTTACCTTAATCTTGCTCTTCTGGGAAGCCACCCCAAGACTGGGAAATTACTGAGTACATTCTGCCCATCTCATGTATTGAACAAGTAACTTTTCTGGATGCTACCTGTGAAAATAGGTTTTTGTTTATACTCATAAAGAGTCATATTAATTTTCTCCATTCTTGGTTATTTCTAGTACAAAGATGGAGTGCACGAATTGCTCCTCACTGTCATCACCTGGGTGGGAATTGTCATCTCTCTTGTTTGCCTGGCCATCTGCATCTTCACATTCTGTTTTTTCCGTGGCCTGCAAAGTGATCGTAACACTATTCACAAGAACCTTTGTATCAACCTATTCATTGCTGAGTTCATTTTCCTAATAGGCATCGATAAGACAGAGTACAAGGTAAGGTTTCTCTGTGTGTACTGATCTTGTTCTCTGAAATGACTGTTTGAAATGGATTTGAATTAAAACATGACAACACTGCTAAGCTTTCAGCATTCTGACACAGCAAGGCTGACATAAAAGCTCAATGTTACAATAAGTTGTTCATAAATAGTATTTACACCCATCAAAAATACCACTGTGGCCTTAATTTCCCACTTACAGCAATGTTTTTCATTTTCAGTTGAGAAACATCAGCTATTAATGAAGCAGGTGGCTTAAACTTTTGAAAGAGGAAATTAAGTGTTGACATACTAGGAACATACATATGTTCTCTCTAAATATTCATATGTCTCAACAGTTACTGATTACGCTCTTGAATATATATATGTACAGAGCTTTATTTATATATTTACTCATTTTTACACTGCTCATTCATGCAGGTGTTTTGGCAATATTGGGGAAATTAATTCTGTCATTCAGAAGCGATTCATTGGGTTGAAATCTATTAATTTGGTAGAATTTCATCCAGAATTCAGTCAAAGGAGAGGGAATTCACATTATTTCTGTTACAACAGTGGAAACTTCCAAATTACAGCAGACAAAAGTGGCTTGATGGCTGCTTCATAATCTTAAATAAGCAGTATTACATTACACATCTAGAACCAACTGTTCATGCCTCCGATCATTTCATCTGTAAGCCCTAAAACCATATCAGTTTCAAAATTAAGGGTTGCTTATAAAATTGAAAAGCCCACTCTATAATGGAAGGTTAGGAGCGAGGGTACGATTTCCTTATCTTCGTTCATACTGTTCAGCAGAATTTACTTTCAGTGTATGTTTTCAGGTAGGGAAAATGCTCCTGTGTTTGTGAAAGATCTCTGATAGAAGTATATGCTGTTCTCTTACACACTATTTAACTAGAGATGTAATGATGCGAGGATTTTGTGGTTTATATTTCCATCTTTCTTTTTCTTTGCAGATTGCATGTCCAATATTCGCAGGTCTCTTACACTTTTTCTTCCTGGCAGCCTTTGCCTGGATGTGTCTGGAAGGAGTGCAGCTTTATCTAATGTTAGTAGAAGTATTTGAAAGTGAATATTCTAGGAAGAAGTACTATTATGTTGCTGGCTACCTCTTCCCTGCTACAGTAGTTGGTGTCTCAGCAGCTATTGACTATAAGAGCTACGGAACAGAGAAAGCGTAAGTAATTGCAAGTGACCTGAGTGTTTTTCAAGTGAATAATTTTTTAAAGCCTATTAGCTGTCAGAGGGTCCCTGACAGACTAAAATACCATCTGAAAGCTTTATTGGTAAGAGAATGGCAATGCTGTGCACAAATTACAATAGAGTCTTTTGTAATTCTCTAGGTTCAGAGGATTTGTACTCTAGAGAGACTGATTCTAAATTATGGTCTTTCTTTTAACACAAAAGATTGACCTGAAACAAATTGAAAAAGTAAATAACTTTTTGGCCTCAAATGTATATTCAGTAAAAATTCTCAACTTAAAGTATCTGACAGGCCTAACTGCCCAGTTTTAAGCTAATGCTTCATTAGATCTCTTTGTTCCAACTGCCCCTCTAGCTAACTCTTGTCCTGAATTATGACAGTACAATATTCCAACCCATATGTTGCACTTTGATAATACTTTATCAGGCCGGTAAAGTAGGATTAAAATTAGCCACTGCCTTTTATTAGCAAAAATAAAGATATATATATATAGAGAGAAAGTGACAGAAGGTAGACAGAAAACATTTCTGCGGATTTAAGTTGCTGAAGGCATGAATTTGCCTACCAATAGTGTTCATTTTGTCCTTTGATTAAATTAGTTACGGAATGGGAAGATACTGTTGACTACAAGGAAGGTGCTTGATTTTGCTACCGGTGAAAGACAAATATGAGCAATTCAGCAGGGAACTGGGCTGTATGAAAAACAAATTGCTAAGTGAAGTTGACCCTAATAGGTTTACATGTCATTTATTCCGGGATCATATATATTCTTTCTCTACTGTTCAACTCCTGGTTAGGGCATTTTATTTGTACCACATTGTTTTTCAGCAAAACACAGCATCAGAACATCTTCTGTCTCACATTCCTCAGGACTAAGCATTTTGCACATGATACAGTTAAAAGCAGATTTTGAAGATTACACGGAAACCCTGTGAAAAATATTTACTGATGTTAGATTCATTAGTCCATGGCAGCACGTGTGACCAAACCTCTTGATTGGTCTTTGTTTCTTCTTCTATGTTACCTATTCCTGATGATGTATTTTTCAAGTTCAATAGTGTTATTAAACAGTACTCATCAGAAGAGTTGCAGGTTAGGAAAAAATGTCCATGGACTAAGTGGTACTGTGCAATGTTTATCATTGTTTACTGACAAAACGTTAGCTTAAGAAGTATTTTTGCACTTTCCACTTATTGGACTGAGGTGCTAATGCAAATGTTCACTTTTCATTCTCTTTTTTTTCCATGATAGTTGCTGGCTCCATGTAGATAACTATTTTATCTGGAGTTTCATTGGACCCGTTACTTTTATTATTCTGGTAAGAACTTTGTTTTTCCTTTTAAGTTGCCTAACAGCAAAGTTAAGAACATTGAATAACATCAGTTAATACCATCCTTATTCACAAGACATTTCATGAAAATGCTTATAAACAATTTGCAATGTGACCAGTGGTTATATAAATGTTTAGAAATCTTTAAAGAGTGCTGACCAAATGATTAATTGTCAAAGCTGTGGTGGCACTTCAGTGTAGCCATTTTTCCTAATGGCTTGAACTCTGAAGGTCATATTGACGTGTGTAGTAATATGAAAAATCAATGAAGTACTAAACACAGGGGTTTTTTAAAGGAACCGCTATTATTGCTTTCGATTGAGTCACTATCGTACACGTTCCAGAATTTAACTGCTAATTATCCAACATAATTATTTCAAAAGTGTTCTAATGCATTGGATAATTAAATAAATCTTATATTTCATTACACTTACACAGTATTTGTATGTGTAGTTACATATCTGTATTTTTCCATGACTACTTCTATGTGTATTTGTTACATGTAACGTTTGTCAGACATACAAGTTCATCTTTTTTAGCATAAGAACTAGAATATTCTGTAACTAGTAGAAAGCGTATACACGTTCTTGCAATCAGTTGAGTAAAGTCTTTGTATGCATGCACTTCCATCTGTGCAGCCCCAGCTGTGTTGCCCCACTGTCCATTTAAGCTTGAATGTTGTGTTCACACATCAATTATCCATTCTCTGAGCACTTTCAGGTAAAGAGCACAGAGTCGTCTGACAACCCAGGGCAAAACCATCTCCCTACTATTTCAGACTAATAATACCAACACTGCACAACATAGGAATTCGGAAGGAAAGCAAATGCAAGTTGTGCATTTTGACTCACCTTATTTTTCTCTGCTAGTTCAGTATCTTTAAAGCCTGGCTGTGCTTGGGAAATATTCTAGAATGCTGGTGCACATAGACAGCTTTTGTCATAACTGCTCAGAGTTTGAAAGGTTGAACTAATTTGTTTTCATGCTTTTGAAAATCTAAATAGTTACCTGTTCTCCTGCCTTTACACAGTAGTAGAGTTGTGAAATGTTAACAGAAGTTCAGTTACCTTGAATTTCCAAATTCAGGAATTGTATTTTGTCATTTTTTCAACCTGAAGCACATGCATCAGGCATAATTTTGGAATTTCTGACTTTTATAGATCTGCATGCTGGATGTACTATTTCAACACTTTTTGTAGCTTATAGTTTACATTATTTCACCATTTGAAAGCAAATTGATACTTCTATTATTGAACTTTCTATAAAAAATGTACCTGACCAATTTTTTGTAGGCACTTTATTCTTTCTTAGTATCTTCAATATCAAAATAAGCTTTTGTATATTTAGGCTGGTTTCACTCTCTGTTTATATCAAAAACTATTATTTCAATCATTGAGCAGTCACTTCAGAAAGGATAGTTATGCAGTGTAGGAGTTGTTTGAGTTCATTGACATATTTTCAAAGAAACAGAGGTAGATGCCAACACTCATGCATGTGTAAGTTGAATTAGAAAAATTACAGTGGTTTAAAGATTTAAGTATAAACCATAATAATTGTACAGTGTTTATTCTAAATACATTTAAATTAAATCAAGTCTCAGGATGGTAGGGATTCTTTTTTAGTTAAACCTGCAATTACAATTGAAAGATACATTTACGATTTTCGACATGATAGACAATGTTTTTCAACACAAAGGTATTTCTTACAGTTGTAATCATTACTAGAAAATTGTTCTAAGTTTCATGCCACAATAGTGTAGTTACCACAAGTCTGATTGTGTGGTGATAACTTCGCTTTCTGTGTCTAGCTTTTTGTTTTATTGTTACTGGGAGTATTTTGCCAAGTCACCTCTGTTTCTCTCCCTTGCTTTAAAATAACATTTCACATGGGAAGCTTTGGGCATTGCTGACGGCTTTTTCACTTCCTCATAACCAGGTCAGAGTGAGAATAGAGGTGAAGGACATTTAATCATATTGACCATGTACAGACATAGTTCACTATTATTTACTGGCCATGACATTATTATCCTCCAGCAAATCATTTAGGCTGAGACGCAAAAGGCCTTTGGGAGTAGTATTCCCAACTTCAAAAATATGAAACAGCAGGTAGCAATCACAGCACAGTTCCTGGGAGTAATTCTTCTCTAGCAATTGCTTTGCCCTCTAATCGTCCCAACTGAGAACTCAAGAGAGACTGGAGAAGAAGTGTGAGAAGTGTAGTGGCTGAAAAATAATATGTCATGTGCAGTGTAACCGAAGAGGAGCCATATTTGTAGTGTAGTTTACTTACTATCAGTAGCATGTGAGAATTTCACTTGGTAAGCTTTTTAACATGTTAATCAAACCACTTTTATGATTCTCAGTTTAACAGTAATGTCAGTGCACATAAATTCTTTTTGACAATATTGCTTACTGCTTTAATTCGCCATTTTTTTTCTGAGTTTTTAAGTATTTGCATGTGTATCTGTATATAGGATTGCAAAAAATGAGAAATATGAAGTTCCTCAGTACGTCTTCTGAGGAACTTTCAAGTTCACTATTTCCATAGCCTGTCATGCCTTTGGGCACCAGGGTTATTATATCTATGAGAAAAGAGCATGTAAGTAATGAGCGGTGGGAAACCATTAGTATGCCTGAAATGGTTTAATGAAAGCTTGGATCATGATACGTCAGGAGCTGTTCTTATCATTTGGACAGCTCCATCTGCATCTTTAATAATTAATTCAGTTCAGTAAGAGTTCAGCGTGCACACTCATTTAGAAGCCTTCTTCAGAGAGCACCTCTCTTGCCGCCAGTCCCAGAGAGAAATAGGCTTCTGCATGGCTAAGAGCAAAGATCTGGAGATACAAGACCAGTTTTAGAGTTGCATTTGCCAGGTAACAAAAGGCTCCGGGGAGTTCAAAAAGGGTCAGAACATGTGCAGTTCAGCTAGGTTACTTCAGAGTGGTGTTTCTGTTCTTCTGTCTTATCATATCCATGTCAGCACTGCAGGCTGTGTGGAATGAATTTTAAGCTGCTAAGCTCAGGCAGACGTGATTCAATTGAGCAGGTTGATGGCTATAAAACAAACAGCGCACTCCTGTAATCCGTGGTCAGAAAAGCCAGAGTATTTTGACTTCCATGTAGGCCCACAGTCATTCATATCCAAGGAATGGGTGATGTTGGTTTCACTTTAATTCAGCCAAACCCACTGGAGTTTGCTTCTCACAGATGGAGCTAATATATTAGGCTACCAAAGGTTCTTTAAGCAAAAAGTCCCAGGATGTCCTGTTTCATTAACACAGGAAAGATATTTTCTTTTTTCACTCGGGTTGAGGCCTTACGTCACCGAAGTCAGTGGATGTATGCATACAGATGCACACATAATCTAGCTCTGTATGTGAAAATGGACTGTATTTGTAAGATTATGCATATAAATAATACATGTATATCTTTCTGTAGTAGACACTTGATAAATGGTATTTATCTATTGCTCAACAGGGATAAATTTATCATAATTATTGCAAAATCTAGCTTTATTTGGCTACTAATTCCTTGTACCCGCAACTAATTCCAATCCGTTAGTCTTCTGTGCATGTTATTATATCTGCTTTTTTAAAAAGTTAATTTGACTTGAAAATAATCACTCCCTCTCTCAATATTACATAGGTTTCAGGTGCCAGAAAGGCAAAATTCCTACTTACACCGTTTTTCATGTCCGGTACCTTCTGATTTCCAGACCAGAAACGGCCCTTCATGTGTTGGCTATGAAAGAAGCAGGATCTCTGAGTGCTGCATTTGATTGTTACCATAAAAACCTTTTTTTTGAAGTAGTTACTTTTTATTTTTTAATACATAACTGTCTTTCACTCTGTTTATCCAATTACACTTGTCCTATTAAGAGATAAGTAGGAACTGGTATTTTAAAAAGTGCTCTAATTTTTTTTTAGTTAGATTTCTAAATTCAGAATACAGATTAAGCTAGTCCTCTGTGTAATTCAATACCCTGTCTCTTCTAGTGGATTATATGTTTTTAGAAATTACAGCAAAAACCTAATATAAACATAAATGAAATACTATCAATCCAAGTTTTTGCTTATTCTTATCAGCTAATGTTTTAAGAGATCTCACATTACAGCTCCACCTACTGTAACTATGTCTTTTGTCACTCTTGGTATCAGAGCAGAATCTTGAAACGGATGCCTGACCAGACTTTTAAATTCTTATTTTTAGCCTTGGAAAGACTGTTTGATTTTCAGAAGTGCAGCGTGAAGAGATTTTACTGACTTTATCAAGGGTATAATTTCATGACTGTTTGAGATGTATACACTCTGGCTGTATGTGTGTTTACACAATATATTTATATTTTTATTATCCTTGAAGGAGAGCAGTACTGTGCAGGTGCAGATTCTGGATCATCAGGGATGGATGCAGCCCAGTTGTCAAGCCGCGGCCCAGCAACTAGCCCTTTATGTTATATGAACTGATAAGAAAGTCATTGCCAGAGGCCCATTTTTTTCCCTTACAAGTTTGGTTTCAAAAGCCCACCTTGCCATTCATGTGGGCACTGCATGTTTGCGGTGAATATAAAGAAAGGTGTCCTCCTCAGACTGTCTGTCAAACTTGAAAAAAATCTACAGATTCATTTGCTTAGATCGGTAACCGTTCAGTCCCCACAAAGTCATGAAGCAATTCAGGTTGGAAGGGACTTCAGGAGATCTGTGGTCCAACCTCCTGCTCAGAACAGGCTCAGCTCTGAGTTCAGACCAGGTTGCTCAGGACGGAAAAAGCCTTCCTTATACAAAGTTGGTACAAATGAATGCAAAAGCACTGTGTGTTTTGTTCTCCCCTCCACGTATTTCTCGCCAAGAAAAGTAATTCAGCCATTCCTTCTAAAAACAATTGTTCTCCTACGAGTTCCCTTTCCTCATGCTTAGTGTCTTGTGTAACAAAATGGCAGGATGCCCTGAAGTCTTTAACTCTTGAGTTCCTCCAGAACAATCCATTTCTAGATGAAGAACAGTAAGGGAGCCAAGAGCAACTCTATACAAAAGTTTGGTTACAGTATTTGTAAGTAGGCTAAGTAGGCTTTTGATGATGATACAATATGTAACAGAGATGCCAGCATGTTTGAACAAGTGGCAAACCACGAGCTTTTGACTGCTGAAACTGGAAACTATGTAGTATTTCACAGTGATGGAGAAACAAGTATCATATGCTCTGTTGTCATAGTTACTTTGTCTTCAAAGTACCATATTTTGCCTTTTTTTTTTTCTTCTATTTTTTCCTTGCAAGGACTTTACAGCTGCTGTGACACAGCATTATTATTTCTGTGGGCTGGTTTTGGGGTTCTGTACCTAAATTAGAATTGAAGTGTCTATTAGAAACTCCTATGTACAGTTATTCCCCAGTCCAGCAAGGACATACATACATACAGAGCTGAGTATCTGCCTAAAACCTGCTTAATACAAGGGAGCTTGGCTCGTGCTCTGGGACAGGGCTGTGTCTGCTTGCATGTGACCAAAGGAACCTTAGTATGTAAACACAAGCTTTTGTTTTTCATATGTCAAACCGGCACTTCCATTGTACAAAGAATCAGAGGATAAAAACCTCTTGTTTCATAAAGCAGTCATTTATGGGCTAAGCCATGTCTATGAGTTTTTGATCCAAGAACAATGTTGCTAGTATAATACAGGATACTCCAGGGTAGCTACTTAGGCAAGGATTAGCCTCCAGCTGTGCTGTAAATGCGTTCTGAACTGGGTTCTGCACTCCCAGTTGCATAGGTTGCAGCCAAAGTTGGTTTATGTGTTAGGTTTGGCATGGGGCATGTCTCTTAGCTCTTAATCTGTTTGTTTTCACAAAAAGTAAATCAAAGTTAAATTTTTTTAAGCCGGTTGGAGAATTTCATGTTATATCAACTACCAAAATGTGCAAGAAACTTTTTCAGATACAAAAGAAGAAAGTCTGCCTGCAAAGGCATGCATGGAACTGAGAACCAGGTCGCTTGCGGAGCCCCATCCTCTGTCTGGCACGAAGGCCAGGAGGAGAAGCAACTTGTTTTCTCTTCCAAGGAACTCGTGCAGTACAGTGGAAATCTAGATAAGAGGAATAAAATGATCACAATGATATAATTGTTTCTCAACTGATTAGTCATTACCTATAGGAATCATAAAAGGTAATCAGCAGGGTCATGAGATCTTGACACTTCTATTACATTTTGCAGCAGGGGAAATTGTGCTTAAACTACACCACGTACATACCTCCACTTAAAGGTCAAGTATTTTCTGTCAGTTCTTCAAACACAGACAGAAATAAATTATAAAAGCTTATTTTTGTTATTTGTATCACATAGAATTTTTTTGTGTTAATCTCAAGATACAGTTGTAAAAATGTTTTACTTCAAATCAGGACTGATGAGGTCAAAAGCTGCCAAACGCTGTTCTGGTGTTGAGAACTGCATTATAGTTCATACTGCCCATCCTGCTTTTGAGACAGCAGCAGCAGTGATAACTTGATTGCCCTTAGCTGTGGGAATTATTTCTATAATACGTCTTTATTAACAGACTGTGATCACAGCCTTCAAAATACTCTTTTCTAGATTGTTTAGACCTGTTCTTTATTAGGATTTGAGTGACATTTCTGACCATTGTGGCACAACCGTAGGAACACATCTGGTATGAACTAGTATCCCAAATGTTACAAAAATTGTGAGGATTCTGATTCTGTCTCAACCCAAAAGCTCCCCGAAATGAGATACTGGGCTTGATCGTTCTCCATCAGTAACCAGTTGCAGAGATGCACAAAAGATTATAAGAAGGGGGGGTTATAATCTATCTAATATATATGTTATAAGGATGTCCAAGCATATTCTCCCATCTTCTCTTAGCTATTGGTTCAACCATTTCTTGTGCACCATTTACTAGTAGATGAGGATTTATGTCTTCTCCCTGAAAGGACATAGCTCTTACTGTTTTCAAACACACAATTTTATTTGAATTGTCTGCATGATATAGGACAGTACGTTCTACTTACTCAAATTAACTATATCATAGAATATATATATATAAAATATAGATCGCACTTTTCAACCCAAATTCTGCAGGTATCCTTGTATTTGGCTCTTCACATGCTTTGAAATTGATAGGAGAAAGGCACCTGTATCTTTGATATCTGTGATTCTGTTTCACAAGAGGAAAACTATAAAAAATTACCTTCAGTATCTTCCCTCGCGTTGTCTCTATGAATGACACAACAAGAATAAGACAGTGTAGTCCTCTCCTTCAAGCAGCTTGCACTCCCGCTTCCACAGAATCCAGACTGCAAAGGCAAAGAGGGCAGTATGAGGGTGCACCACCAGCACCTCTACGGCACTGCTAAGTTTGATGCATTTGCTACAACTTTGCATTACTTTTTTTCTTCAGTTACATTTAAGCTGTTTTCAAGACCCCAGTGGGATTTGTGAGAAGGGAAAAAAAAAAATCAGCAGAGGCAAAAACCATTCCAGAAGCAGAATGGGGTGATAAAAAGACAACTAGTACAGTACAGTAAAGGGGTGACCACCACAGACCTCGGAGCAAGTCAGTGAGCTGGGGAACAGGGCCAGAGGTGGCAGGCGAAGGTGAACGGAAGCCAAGCACAACATGCTGGAAGACAGAACTAGACTGACAGTGACCAGTCTTGGACATGAGCTAAATATGGTGGTTCATGATGATGAGGTGAATTTGAAGAATTAAGTGAAGCAAGGACTTCTAACTTTTTTTTTTCCCCTTGTCCGTATTTGCAATCATCTTTGACAAGACTCTCTGATATAGTTACCGAGATTCACTATGTATTTGAAAATAAACCACGGGGTTTTTGTTTAGTCTGTAACATCATCATTCAACCTATTACTTGAAGTAGTTTAATTTCATTCTTATCTGTTTTGACAGCTGAATCTTATCTTCCTGGTGATCACATTGTGCAAAATGGTGAAGCACTCAAACACTTTGAAACCAGACTCTAGCAGGTTGGAAAACATTAAGTAAGTGCTTTGTGTTCAAGTATGAGAACTATGATTATTTTCTGATTGCTGAACTGATTGAAAGCTACTCTCCATTAGGAGCACATGCCATTGTCTCCCAGCAACTGCAGATGTCAATTAGAAGCAAACACAGCCAATCCTGCTTTGGTCACATTGTTGCTGTAATGTCACAAACACTGGTCAAAATTAGATAATTTCAGCCTGGAACTAGTGCCAAGAAACTGTTTCACGGAAATGCCACAGCACTGTAGTAATTTCATTTGCATTTAAAATGCAGTTCAAAAATGATGTTCCTGTTTGCATGGCTGATATGATTATATTAAGTTTGTTTTGTTAAATGACTTTTTGATTTAGGGATTCTGAGCAGTTTCTACTTGTAATCCTGTTCTCCCAAGAGAATTGACTCTATTATTATTGTTAACTTGAAGATTATCTGCTGTTTTCATGCTAATTTAACAAATGTTTACTTTATCATGGTGCTGTACTGCAGTATCCCTTTTGCAGAGCAATACAAGTGTTTTATAATTAACAAGGCTTTGGCAGCTCTTGCTTCTTTAGACAGTCTTTTACTGTGTTCTGTGTAGCTTTAGTTTGTACTGAAGGTTTTGTTATGAACACTAAAGGGATGGTGCAACTTTCTAACACTGAGGGTTGGATGTGGAAGGGTCTTACAGATTTGTCTTGAATGCTGAAAATGGCAAAGGGAGATTTTCAGTAAGGCTAATATTGTGAACTAGCTGTTCTAGAGAGGTCAGTATCAGCTTCATTGCATGTTGCATGATGAGAGAGAGCTAATCTTTAGCATCTCTCTCTTTTCTTCCTTTTCCTCTTTCTGTCTTCTCATCCACACCAGTAATTACCGTGTTTGTGATGGCTACTATAATACGGACTTACCTGGGTAAGATAGAACCCTACATTAACAGATTTCTAGCATGACTTTTAACTTTACAAACTCGGTCAATATTGTGGATTTCCCTTAATTTTAATTAACTGAAGAATTTTTAACTATTATATGCCTTGATAATTTTAAATTGCTTGCCTCTGCATTTTGAATTTCCTAATTTTTACTAATTTTTATAGACAATTAAAAATGCTCTTATTAATTTGTTTCAATTCTGTCTAATAATTTTGTTTCTCTTTTCTGCTTATAATGCTTTCTAGCTATGAAGATAATAAGCCATTTATCAAGTAAGATCATTAGTTAGATGTGGAATTCACTGACTAAATTCCCTTTCCCTTTCATTCTGTGCCGTTCTCTACAATTACTTTTCCTTAACCTAGTCATGATGGATTTTTTTTTTTAGAGTATCCTGTAGAGCAATATCCATATTTTTGTCACATTTCAGCAGGGTTTCTTCATGCGGAAGTTAGATCATCTAGCTTCAGTTTAGCTGAGTTTATCGGAGCATTAAAGATTTGGGCTCTAGGCTTTTAATCTGCTGTTTAACCTTTGTGCATTTGTGTTACATTATTTGGTGTCATATGGCAGCACCACTGTTTAAAATCTATGGTGTGATTAGTGGCTAAGCCAGATTTATCAATCTCTTTTGTAAAAGCAGATAAAGCAGTGGAGTAGCTGGGGCTTGTGCTATATTTCTGCATTTCAGAATAGTTTTGACATCATATGCACTTCTTGAGAAAGAAAAAGGTCATATCTACTCTTGCTGTTTTCACTGGAGACTAAGACTACTAAATGGAATTGTTCTTTCTTTAATAGATAAAAGGTTAAACTCAAGGAATTTTTACATTTGAATATGAACCTAGTAAAAGTCAACTGCAGGAACTGAAATGTTAATATTGGATTTGGCAACATGCATTCTCCTAAGTAATGTTAGTAAAATTAATCTTCTTTTACAGATCCTGGGTCCTGGGTGCATTTGCTCTCCTGTGTCTCCTTGGCCTCACCTGGTCGTTTGGCCTGCTGTTCATCAATGAGGGGACTGTTGTGATGACGTATCTCTTCACAGTATTTAATGCTTTCCAAGGAATGTTTATTTTCATCTTCCATTGTGCCCTTCAAAAGAAAGTAAGTTACTGAAAACACAGATGTGTGTTCTCTAACTCCTTAAAAATACCACATGTATTTCTTAAAAAAACCAGCAATGTCAAGAACTGGAGTATTCTGAAGTAGTTTGAGGAGGGGACTAGGATTCAAAAGCAATTCTTGCTGTTTGTGCTTGTGGGAGTCATGTAACTACTCTGCGGCCTGGGCAGGTTTAAAATGGATGCAGCATTTCCAGCCTGGACTTGAAAAGTTTTGAGGCCTTGGAAAAGAAAACTACTATAGAAAATGTGCTGTTTAACATTGGTAATGTGGTACATATTAGTCGGGACTCAGAGCCAAAAGTGCTTTCAGTACACATGAAACAAACCGTGCTGCAGCTGCAGCACTGCCAGCAAAGGATCATCTACAGTATCAGCCCATCGCAGCCTGGAAACTCTTTTTCAGATCAAGGGAGGTGACCTCTCCTGAGATCCCATTAAGCTGCCACATAAAGCTACGGGTGACAGGCAGGGATTGTACTTGTGCTTGTTGATTACAAAATCCAGTGAAATCTAAAAATTAATTATGAACTTCGACGCACCTTAGAAAAAAGTAGTTATTAACGCTAGACAACTGTTAATGGGGAGAGTTTTCCAAAGACACCAGCATGGCTGCTTTTTTTTCAAGTGTTTGCCTCCCCCAGCAATCCAACAGCTTTTGCCCTCTTAACTGGAAAAACTGGAATCCCCTGGCAAAAGCCTGCCCTCATGAGTGGGAATGTGCTAAATTAGTTCTGCTGCCCTTTGCCCGATGGGAACAGAGGGGTCCAGAAGGAGCAGATCTGCTGGGGAGAGGGCACAGTGGGTGGGATTCTCCTTGGGTTCCCTGCTCCCCTCCCTCCACTTCCCCAGACTGAGGGTAGAGGCTGCTTCCAAGGATGCCTTAGAGGCGCTTTACTGAAGAACAAAAGAAAGCAGCTGATAGTTTGTGTGAGTAGACAAGTAAGGAGACCTGAGAGGAAGGGGAAAATGTCAAAAAAATCCCAACCAAAAAAACTTGGCATAAAAAATGCAATACGTCCTGCATTTGAAAATACCCGATTTGCAATATTTACATTCTAAATATTTTTAACAGTTTTAGGCTGGAGACCTAGCAATTATTAACTCCCATTATAATTAGCTCACCAGAGACATAATTAACTAATACTTATAAAATGGTTTGAGACCACTGGATAAAGCGTTGCTGTGTAAGTACAAAAACCATATTACTGCGTGTTCTCAACTGTACCAGCTCTAAGAGTATCAGTGTCTCTAAATTTGGTGGAGACAACAGCATTCAGCCATGTTTTAGGAAAAGATCTGGCAGACGTAAAGAATTTTATCCAGATGAACATGGTACTCCTCTCATTTTGAGAGCACAAAAGCATACTTAGGAGATTGAGCCTAAGAAGGGAGAGAAGGAAATGCAAACATTCTCAAACTGTAAATAATTTCTAGATTAGGGTTTCGTATAATGTTACCCTTTCTACCACTTGTATTTGACTTGAAAATCAAAACCAGATTTTTTTATTTCTTTTTACAGCTGTGCATTGTTTTTGTATTAAGTGGAGTCAGCAAAAAGCAGTATTAAAATACCAGTCAAGTGTGAAAAGGCATAACCTAGAGCAATAAGATTCATACCTGAAAGAATGTTGAAGCTGCCATTTAAGATTTTTAAGTTTTGATGCCTTTGCCTGGATATCATCCTGTCCTCTGTCTGCATAGCTAATATCGTCTTTTTATTCTGTGATTACTGGTTGGTCACTAAATTGAACAGAGAAATAGAATTGTGAAAGTGAAAACTATTATGTTTGCAGTTCTGACAGGATGATAGTGCTGTTGCTTCCATCGGTTTCCAACAAGCTATAATTTAGAAATAATGACAGTGGAATGCACAGTACTGACAGATAATGTACATTCACTGCAATATAGGCATTAGGCAAAACCAGCCCTGGAGGGTGGTATTTGGGTAAAAATACAGTTTTGATTGCTGTTGTCTCCAGTATGTAGCGGTTTGGAGCATTTAATATCCATTAGTGTTCAGGAATGTATTTTCTTAGGTGCTATACTATCCAGTGATGATATATAGAGACTTATGTTTTTCAGACTACAGAGTTAAAGATTATAATTCTATGTCCATATATTTCTGGTTTCATTGTTTGGTCTTTTGTGCTGCTACAGATAGGAGTTTGCTTAAAATATGTAGCATATACTTCTATTAAAAGATGAGTTATTGACCTTAGCTTGAAGTTAAGGCACTATTCAAATTTTCTTCTTACCTTGTGGTTTATAGAAACATCACACTATGTATTCCATGAGTAAAATGCTCCTAATATTGGTAACAGCACATGGGATATGTAAATCCACATTATTAACTTTTTGCTTTTTCCCCCTCTCCCTTTGCTGTATATCCATAACTTTCTGTCCTACATATTCATAGGTCAAGCAGAATTTCCAGATTCCATTTTTCCCAGAAACTAAGAGTCTCACTCATGTAGAAGTGACACTTAGATTCCTAAGTATTTGGTGGAAGATTTACAAATTTAGACTTACGCATCTTTAAAAATGTTATCAACTGTGTCTTTTCATGTAGTAGTCAGTGTAGCCTCATCGAATATGAAAGAATTAACTGCTCCGTAAATCAATCCTGATTACTTTGATGACTAATGTTAGCGTGCATAAACTACAAACCTAAAGTTTCCAGCAGCTCACTGGAAACAGAAGGTGAATAAATGCAGGGCAAATACTGGAATCATTAATTAGTTTTGTTGCACTGTCAGACAAAAATGTCCTACACATAGGTATACTCAGAGGGTCAGCAAAGACAATAATGAGGATTTTATTTTGTGCTAAGTATCTTTTTTCCCCTGTAGGTACGTAAGGAATATGGCAAATGTTTCCGACATTCCTACTGCTGTGGTGGATTACCAACGGAGAGTCCCCACAGCTCAGTGAAGGCATCAACAACAAGAACAAGCGCTCGCTATTCCTCTGGCACTCAGGTAAGAAGATTTTGACAGCATCTTTTACATTGGCCATAGTTACAAAAAGCCTACCGAGATGTGTTCCAATCAGAAGCACTAATTGTCTTCTCAGTATTACCACTTAGATGGCAAATACATACTTCTGCATAGTAAAATTGATTCTTTTTTAAACTTTTACTTTGCTCTAATGCAAACACCTTATTTTTCTTGTAATTAGGGGCTGGTGTCTAGGAACCACCGTGTTTCATCTAAATGAAATTTAATAAGTTAAGAGTTTTAATAACAAAAGCTGGAGTTTCACTCCATGCTAGAAGAACGTTTTACTTTAGGCCACCCCCCCAAATATTCTACATAATAGCACGTGAATAGGAAAAATCATTTTGTAACTTAATACACTTCTTTCTCACTGCTTTATGTTAACAGAGTCGTATAAGGAGGATGTGGAATGACACTGTGAGAAAACAATCTGAATCGTCCTTTATTTCAGGTGACATCAACAGCACTTCAACACTTAATCAAGGTCAGTCACTGGGAACATTTCCGTTTTAGAAGCCTTAAATTTTATACATATTTTATATCATTTAATGCAGAAGAATTGAAAAGAACGTTTTGAAAAAAATTCTGGAACAAATGTTCTCTCAAAGTAGAGTTTTAAAGTCATCCAACAACACATTCTAAAACCATGTTCCCTCAACTGGCCCCCTGCTATAGAAGCTGAATTCCTTCATTCGTGGGAATGTATTTAAATAAGTTTCATCAATAATTTAACTTAAAAGCAAGATCATAATTTTAAATCTTTCCTAACCTTTACAGGTTAAATCTGAAACAGAAATATGAGTGCAGTAACATTTTAATGCATATTTGACTGTGATTTTTAGGTGCAGAAATTTTCCCAGTGAAATCTAATTGATATCATTTCTATGCAAAAGATGTCTGTAAACCATTTATCTTTTCTATTTCGAAGAGCATCATATGTGTCACATTGGACAGAATCCAGATTTTCAGGCACAGAGAAGCCAGAAGTCCAAATTTCTCAATTGAAATTGACTTTGAAATCTGTAACCCCATTCTCATGTCCACTTAGAAGACAAGGGTATTAACTGAGCAGAATGTCCTGTCCTTTCTCCCCTTCCCGCCCTGGCTTGTAAGGCAGTCTGAGCTAGCAGTGGAGGGAAGGACCACTCTGCAAGCCAAGTTCAAAGCTTGTTCTTCACACAGCTCTTAGGAGAACACACAGCCCCGACCTAAGTGAAAGTTCCTGCTCAACTTGGAAAGTTTCAAATAGAAAATTCACCACTGTCTGGGCTCTTGGAAAGCCCTCAGTGACTACAACTTTCACATTTTCCTCCCTTGTTGTTTTTTTGGCTTTTTTTTTGTGTTGTGTTTTTTTTTTTCCCATTCATTTTGGTGTTGCTTTTTGTGGGTTTCCCGCCCCCCCAGAAGATTGGGTAGTGGAGACATGTGCTTAACGAACATTTATTTGGTAGTAAAATGTGTGGTATTTTGCAAAAGAAAACATTTCAGAAAGCATTATTCTGTTTCTGCTATTTGCCATAAACAAAGTGGATAAGACACCTGTGTCTCACCGCTTCCATCCTTCTGAATCTTGAATGTTCCTCTGGTACAATCAAAATTAAGTAACTTCTCCTAAGCAGAAAATATATATTTTTCACGTCTAGGAAAGGATTACATTCATTTCCAGTGTCTTACTAAAGTCCTGTAAATACGCTACAGATAAAAGTCTGGAATTTCACCCTAAAGTGATGTGTCTGACTCCTGAGGTTTGCTCTAACCAGGCTGCACCCCTGGTTAATTGAGTTGAACAGAGGTTTTGGAAGCTTCTCCCTGGTTTGGAGCTCCAGTCTCAAGTCACTGGGGATGTTCTGCCATGATTAGAAAAAGTGGTATAATCTTTATTCAGTTATAATATTGTCACTATTTTAGTGACGCATACGTGTAAGGGTAGCTTGGTAATTAACAGCAAGTGCCATTTTACCTTTAAAAAATCAAGCTTTTAAAGGTCGCAAAAAATTTTGGATTGAAAAAAGCGATCTCTTAAGTATAAATTACAGGTAGTAATTCTAACCATGATTAAATATAGTACACACAGAAAAAAACCCAGGCAATACATATTTTAGTTACTATTTCTGATAATAAGTACATTACAACTGAAAAAAAAAAAAACCTACGATAAAATATTTTTAGTTGTTCACTGACACAAACTTTTAAATAAGATTAGCATCATGAGGCAATAATTCTCTGAATCTTAGAATTTTTTGCTCATTTCTGCTACCCAGTATCTATGGTAGCACAGAAGCATTAATATTTGGAATATGCTGTCTTTTCCTTGTCGAATAAAAATATCCATACTGTAAAAATGTAGCTGGCCCTTTACTTGTCCTTGGATCTCTAATACACTGATCCTGATATACTGCTGAGCAATACAATAGAACGGAAAATGGAATTTTACCTTAAATGTTTAAAGTAAGTTCTAAATCACAGCATTTTGTGGAGGTTTAAGTCATTATTCCAACCTATTTTTCTTCTAGTAGCTAGAAATCAGAGATTGACTTTTAAATAATTTCTCCAAATATACTGATGATGATGATGATTATTATTATTATTATTCCAAGAGTTGTTTAAATGGTGTTGCATTAACATGTAAAATGGGTTTAGAAAAAACACCTGTTCAGGTAGTATTTTGCTTTGTCTTACATTGTTTGTAAATTGATTGTTTAAAGAAAATCTGTCATTTGAGGGATTCTTCTTTAAAACCTGGCAGATAAATTTGCAGCATGAATGTCCCAGGAGAAAATGTGAATGCTCTGATTTCTTAGAGCAAATATTTTGCTTCCCCCTCAGCATGCATACTTTTGCATATACTAAGATATGCTGCTTGCGGTTTGTCATCCACTGTCTGTTTGAAAACAGCAATTCCCTTCCACTATCCATGTGTTTTTGATAAAATGAATAACAACTCTGATCCTGTCATAAGATATTTTTCAACACCTTTAAACTTGAGAAATTCAGTTCTCTGAATTCTGGACAGAAGTGTTCCATATGATCATTTTTAAAGTTATAATAGCTTTATGTAGTACCTTGATCTCTACACATTTAATTGCTATTCTTGTGTAACAGTGATTTTTGTATACATTAGTAAATGTCACTCTCACCAGATGTTTACTTGGGGGATTTGGACAGCACCTGTGAATTACTGAAATCTAACTGTATTTTCCTACTCCCATTTCAAATACATTCAGAAATTTTCAGCTGAATTACATTTGACAAGTCCTACATGATTCATGATGAATAAAAAATATTCTTTATTGAAACTGTCAGCCTAAAATTAAAGAACTGACATTTGTTTCTGTTTCTTTTGCTTTAGGAATGACTGGCAATTACCTACTAACAAACCCTCTTCTTCGACCACACGGCACTAACAACCCCTATAACACATTGCTCGCTGAAACAGTTGTATGTAATGCCCCTTCAGCTCCTGTGTTTAACTCACCAGGTGTGCTTATACTTCCTGAATAAAACCGCTTTTCTTGGCTCACTCTAAATCCCTTCTTTTCTCTAGATGATAGAAACTCAGGTTGCAATACCCCAGCCATACATTCTGAATTTCTGTCAGTTCAAGAAATACAGTATTGCCAATGTCAGCTTGTAAAACTGCACTATATTATAGTAATGCCTTTGCCATAACAGTATTTACCAATAATTATCCATGTTTTTAACACAGGTGGCATAAATCTTAATATACTATTACAGGACTGACACCACATGGTCCGAGAGCCCATCTTCAAGATATATATCACTTAGAGGTATCATGTCTATGCAATATAAGGGTGACTCTAAAGCTTGCTGAGAAAAACCTGGTTATGGAACAGATTAGATGCTAAAGCAACACAAGGCATCTTGACACCTTTGGATACCCCAGTGTAGAAAATTGTATCCAGCATCAAACAGATCTAAACTATAGTATAGTGCAGCTTTATGGTAGATCATTTTCCTGTAGGAAAACCTTGAGATTAATAGTTAGAACAGTTTAGTTCTGTAGGAATAAAGGGTGTCACCACTTACCTAACATTTGTTGTTACATTTTCTACTTGCTTTTTTTAAACTATGTTGCAATTCATCAGTAAATACTTAGCAGTTACTGTTTGATGAGTCATAAGATCACTTTAGTCTAACTGGAACGGTAAATCTTTGATAAAGAGCTCGTAAAACCTTGTTTCCAGTTTTTATTTCAAGTTTCCTTTTTAACTGAACTGTAGTTTCTATTTTCATTCTCTTGTTTTCTTACTTTCCTTATGCTTTCCTCTAGCAACCTACAGAGAGACAAGTATGGGAGTAAAACTTAACTTTGCCTATCAAATGTAAATTTTTTCAGCATGATTTTTAATGGGCACAATTAAAACATAACTAGCGGTCATGAAGTAGACTCAGCGGGCAAGTGGTTCACAATTTGCAAATGAAATGTTTCCACATTCAAAAAGAACTTGCATACTGCTTTTTGGGAAACAACATGAGGTCTGTAGCAAACCCTATTGGTAACAGAAGTTACGCAATGCTGAAATAATTTGCTGTTTAAAACCAAAGCAGTGTCAAGCAGAAATGCTTGACAATTTACTTGTGTTTTTACATTCCCACAGTAATCTTGCTACAGGCTATGGAAAGATTTCAAATGAATTACCTGATCATGGGCAACAAAATTTGCCTCATCAAACCAATTTAAATATATTCTAGCATGCTTAACTCTGCAGTATATCATAGAAAACTCATTTTGGATTATCAGATATATTTCGCTATCTGTTTATGAGAAGAGAATTAAAATTATAGAATTAAATCACTTTCATAAGGGAAATGAATGCCAGCATGTGGTCCATGTGGTGTCTACTTTTATAAATGCCATATGTCCTATGCAGCTAAATCCATTGCAAGAAGAATCTTGGAACACATATGAAATTGCAAAACTACAAAGTTGTTTCATCAAAGCTTTAAGGGACCTTTCAAACAACCCTCATCACTGTTTAAATCAGCACACATGGAAAGGAATTAACAATAACACAAAATAAAAATTATTTGCAAATTACTCAGAATTTATTTGGAAATTATTACTCTATTTTTTAAAGTTAAAGACAAAAATATTTTCGTGAGAAAAATGCAATTACTTTTAATTGAAAACAGTATTTTCCAGAGAAGACTGAATTTTCTAGGATAAGCTGCAGCTTTAATTATGAAAAAAATCAAAATGAAACAAAACAAAATGGAAAAATGTGTAATCTTTTCCAAAACCAACTTTTTTCTTATACTCCTCCAAGCCTTGCATATAATGCAGCAGCCTCACAGTGGTCAGTCTCATTTCAGTAAAGTCACTCCATTCTTTCTTTACTTCCAGACATACCTGTAGATAAAAGGGATTTTTCTAGCAATGCTCTAACCATCTGACTTTCCATGGTTCAGACTGTTTCATTTCTTTCAAAGCTTTTTTTCTTTCTTTTTTCTTTTGCTTAGGAAGCACTGTGCTGTTGTAGTTTACATGTGTTTGTGTCTATAGGAAAACCTTTTCTTTATCGTGTTACCAAAAAAAATTTTAAAAAAAAAGAGCCAAAACCATAAAGACCTTAATCATCATAAGACCTCATTCCCCACACCCCCCAACTTCTTTTCATATTTCTAGCAGACTTACCCAATCTGTCATTCTTCCAGCAGCTACGAGATATCAGCCATGGCTGATTTCCTCTTCCCATTCCACAACTAATATTTATTCTTTGGTTTAATTTCTGTGACCCATACGTACAGAAATTCCTAACATTTCTGCATTTGACTTGCATGCCCATGGTAACTGTGGGCCTAACTCTTAATTAACTATTCTGGTTCATTCAGTGCTGTCACTGTGACTGATGCAGACTGCAGGCAAACTTTGACCTTTAGAAGCCCGGGGCCGTTGTTGGCAGACAGAATATTAGTGAAAAAAATTACATTAAGTGGGAAAAGAAAAGCTGTTATTGCTTAGTAATCTAATTTGCTGAACCCTTGCTCTGACTAAGTTGCTGAGAAGCTCAGTAATTCTTCATCATGTTACAATAAATCATTTTACTTTCTTTTATATATCAGCTACTCTTAGGCCAGATAGCCTGAGCAGACAGACATGATGTGAGTTGTCCAAAGTGAGTCATTCCACCTGCTGTCTATCGTGTTGTTGGATGGTGCTTGTGAGCCCTGGTCCCTGTAGTGTGAAAGATGGCTGTCCTCGTTTAACATAAATTCTTTGTATTTATCCATTTTTTTCATTCTTTTCTTTACTTCATCTCAAAAAAAAGGAAAAAAAATGTTAGAAATGTTGTTAAAGTAGTTGCTTGCCAATTATGTGGGTTTATGTTGTACATTTACCTTCAGTTATGTCTGTGATCTAATTCTTTTTTAATTTAGTGTCGTTTAGGACAAATTCTGTTAATTTTCTTTTTCTAAATCATGGTGGTGTAGTTCAAAACATAGATGTTTCCAAATGAATTGCTTTGCATTACATATGCAAGGGCATGGAGTGAACAGTTCCTTGTGGAAGAGTCACAGAATTGACACTAAATTAAGAAATACGGAAGTTAATATGCCACTATTCCCCACAGGAAATACAAGTTACTATTTTTAAAATGCATCTTTCCTATAAGGTGTGCAACTGTTTACATTTGGGAATGTTCAATAACCTAACTTTTCTCAAGTCTTACTTCCAAGTACAACTTTGTCCTGAACTACATTAAAGAAGTTTGTTAAAAAAAAAAAAAAAATTATGAAGTGCTAAAAAAGCACCTCAGGCAGTAACCAGAGCTGTCCTTTTCCATTCCAGGACATTCACTGAACAATGCCAGGGATACAAGTGCCATGGATACTCTACCGCTAAATGGTAATTTCAACAACAGCTACTCATTGCGCAACGGAGACTATAATGACAGTGTGCAAGTTGTAGACTGTGGACTAAGCCTGAATGATACTGCTTTTGAGAAAATGATCATTTCAGAATTAGTGCACAACAACCTGCGGGGCAGCAGCAAGAACCACAACCTGGAGCGCACGCTACCAGCCAAAGCCGTGATCGGCGGGAGCAGTAGCGAAGATGACGCCATCGTGGCAGATGCCTCATCTTTGATGCACAGCGACACCCCCGGCCTGGAGCTCCACCACAAAGAGCTTGAGGCCCCACTCATTCCTCAGCGGACTCACTCCCTTCTGTACCAGCCCCAGAAGAAAGTGAAGACCGAGGGAACTGACAGCTACGTCTCACAGCTGACAGCCGAGGCTGACGACCACCTCCAGTCCCCCAACAGAGACTCTCTTTACACAAGCATGCCCAACCTCAGAGACTCTCCATATCCAGAGAGCAGCCCGGACGTTGAAGAAGATCTCTCTCCCTCCAGAAGGAGTGAAAATGAGGACATTTACTACAAGAGCATGCCAAACCTAGGAGCTGGCCATCAGCTTCAGATGTACTATCAAATCAGCAGGGGTAATAGCGACGGCTATATAATTCCCATTAACAAGGAAGGATGTATTCCAGAAGGGGATGTTAGAGAAGGACAAATGCAACTAGTGACAAGCCTTTAATAGTGTAGCAAAGAAATATTAAAGGCCACGTACAAGTATTAAAAAGACTTAATTGGCCCCACGCAGGCTCCCTCATATCTGCTCGAAGAGACAATTCTGTTGACCCTGTGGTTCTCCAGTAACAGGGATGACTGGACCTCGCAGTTCTGTGAATTTTTATAAAACAAAAACTTTGTATATACACAGAGTATACTAAAATGAATTATTTGTTACAAAGAAAAGAAATACCAACAAGGTATTTTAAGATATCTTCTGCTGCTGAATTTAACAAAATTGTGAAAAAAAGAAATAAAAAAGAGAAATAAACACTTTCCAGCCATTTTACTGCAGCAGTTTGTGAACTAAATTTGTAAATATGGCTGCACCATGTTTTTTCTAGGCCTACATTGTATTATATACAAGGCGTAGGCTCTAAAATCCTGTGGGACAAATTTACTGTACCTTACTATTCCTGACAAGACTTGCAAAGGCAGGAGAAAAATTCTGCATCAGTTTGCAGTTCACTGCAAATCTTTTCCATTAGGGCAAAGATTGAACACATGTCTAACCACTAGCAATCAAGCCACAGGCCTTATTTCATATATTTCCTCAACTGTACAATGAACCGTTCTCATGAAAAAATGGCTAAAGAATTTATATTTTGTTCTATTGCTAGGGTAAAATAAATACGTTTGTGTCCAACTGAAATATAATTGTCATTAAAAATAATTTTAAAGAGTCTGAAGAAAATATTGTGAAAAGCTCCTGGTTGCACATATGTTATAAGCTGTTTTTCTTACACTCTGTTCATAGTACGGTAGTATGTTTAAAATGGAAGTTCTACCCGTTTTCACTTATTTTTCACTGTAAACAGTGTTCTGCTTTGAAAAGTTAGGTTTTTTTCTTAAGTTTTTAATTTTTATTGCCAAAATACATAATTTGGGAAGAAAATTGTTTTAGAAGCCAATTATGCCAAGCCTTGCACAAATTTGGTATAGCTAACAAAGATTGTAACTCCATTCCCTGTTCATTCTTTAATCAGGGTTGGGTGGTAAGGGGTAAAGGGGACACTGGACACTTCTCACAAACTTCCTCGTGAATAAAAGGTGCCTGTCCTTTAAAAAAAATAAATAAAACATAACTATTACTCTTCCATATTCCTTCTGCCTATATTTAGTAATTAATTTATTTTATGATAAAAACCTAATGAAATGTAAATTGTTTCAACAAAAATTCTGCTTTTTTCATCCCTTTGTGTAAACCTGTTAATAATGAGCCCATCACTAATACCCAGTGTAAAGTTTAACACCTGTTTGACAGTAAATAAATGTGAATTTTTTTCCAAATAGGTAAAATGTGCATTATTATGTACGAAGCATAATTGGCATCAGCAGTCCTTCGACCCAGCTGTTTCCTGCTTAGAATGGCTTCTTTACATTTCATGATTTAAGTGTCGAGAATACAATAGAAACCGTCTGTATAGCTCTACAGAAAAAAGGTCATCTTTACTATTCATTACTCTAGTCACCGTTGAATAGGATCAAATTCAGACGTAGCAGGGTCATTAGGAAAATGTACTGTAATTTTATATATTTACATAACTTCTAAGCAGGCATCTACCCTGAAATTAAAAATAAGGTGGTAAACACCATTATCATATTCTCAGCAACCGTAATTAGCAGTTAATTATTAGTGATAAAGATACATTGTTGCAGTGGGGAAAACATGAGTAAGCAGCATTTGGATAGCACTCTGAGTGCTATCCAAATAATTAATCCATCATGGCACTGTTTTGAGTTGGATAAAAAAGCACGACTGTCCCCATTTTTATCAAACAAGAAAACTGCAGAAGGCAGCTGATGCCCAAGATGTTTTCTACACATCAGTGGCAAAATGGGAAGTGTGACATCTTTGTTGTCTTGATTCCCAAGCCTCTTTTGTCTCTCAACCAAGGACAAAGACAACGCCAAGGACTTCATTTGTCACAACTTCCAAAATTGTCGTCTTCTAAATAATTCTAAAATTAACGCCCTGTCACTACAGAGGCCACAGTTTCATACGTGGCTGCTGTAACTATGTGCATGAGAACAAAATTTCATTCAAAAGTCGTTATAAATTCTGTTACCTGCTAATTAATTGGAATATATGAAGTCCATTTGGAAAATAAATCGATGCATTTCGAAAAAGTCTGGCTTTCAGAAGAATATTCGGGCAAGACTTCCTGCTGTTGAAACAATTCAAACTCTGTAGGGGAAAAAAAAAAAAAAAAAAAAAAAAAAAAAATCAGGCTGAGATGGAACTGTGGGGTTCAGGTAACCTCAATATATCTGTAATCAGGACTGTGACACCGTAGCAATTGTTATTGAAGAAAAAAACCGGCATCTTCACCATCAGCCCTATTGGTAACTCTTTGCCACTATGTTCCTTAACACTTAGAAGTTATTATGTTTACAGTAGAAGCTCTGGAACATTTAAAATTAAATCAGAAACTGTTTACTTCTGTTTAGTAGAGATGCTTTCAAAATTTGAAGTGTCTATGAAATAAACTTCTGATTCAGGGTATACAGCAGACTCTTCGGAGCAAAAAAATGATTCCCTTGGTCTGTTTGGCAACATAAAAGCATACTTGCTGCCTCCTACCTAGGAAATCATGTCTTAGGCTTTAAGAATTGTGGTGCTCAGATGATTACAGTACACATGACCTAATAACATCACCAACTTTCAGCAGTCTTCAACCCTAGTTCAAGCAAGTACTCCTTTGTGTCTAACTAAAGGTGGCAAAACTACATGCTGGAAAAAGGTTTGTAGCATTGTGATCTTAAATATATATTCAACTGCGAATGTAACAAGTATTCATAAGACAAGAAAATGTAGCTGATGAACCTAAGATGAACCAGCTAAACCTAAGTATCATAAGGGAATTCTTTTGTTAGCTTCTTTGTAATGTAGATGTTGCTTTTTTAGTGAGCCTGTTTTTTTTTTTTTTAATGTTAAGCTAGTGAGTGTCCTGTGTTTAGCTAGCAGCTAGCAGCCAATACCTTGCCAAATTTCTGTTGGTGTAACTTCTCAGTGTAGTAGGTTACAATATAATTATATAGCCGTCAGCTTATTGTAATTTCTTTATGTTCTCTCTCATGTTCCTGCCATCTTGTCTTGGGATCAGAAGGACAGAAGAATTCAGAGGAAGAGTTCAAGAATAGTGAAATAATGACAGCAGAATTAATGGAAACAAGTGTTTCTTCAGGGTCACCAGTTAACCAGTTCCTATGATGGTGCCAAGGATATGCTGCTATTTTAGGCACTGTCTCTCAGAAGAGCTGTAATTTTCTTCTGGCTAGTAATCTCCTGTTAGTGTTAACCCTACTGGCTCAGTTCAATTCTTCCTTGTAACTTCAGTCCAGTTATATTAATTCCTACAAAAGATTAAATGGGATGTGCATTTAGTGAACTGTTGTATAATGGTGCTATGCATTGTTTAATATAAAATACATCTCAATTCTACATCAGTGAACCATAACATGAAAAAATGCAACACTGGTAATACCTTCATAGTTAAAATTAACTTTTATCTGTGAATTCTACAATACACCTTTGCTTCTTTTAAATTTGAAATGAAATTACTAATAAAGTTTACATATATTCACTTATGTAGGCAATAAAAGGTGTTTCAAATTGACATACGTTATGGATAAAATATGTGTCATATTTTATGTCCTAATTTTTAAGGATTTTATTTTCCTGAACTATTCAGACATTAACAGAACAACAACAACAAAAAAAGGTAAACAGTCCCTGTGTACTGTTGTTATGCCACTTTGCCTCAAAACTAACAAAACCTGTCTTCTAGACTTGATTATATGACAAAAACTGCTAGCGTAAAAAGTTTTATCCCTGAATGAAATTATTTTTTAAATCAAGAAAAGCTACAGGTAGACAATTATATATACATATATATACACAAACACATATGACATCTTCACTGGACTTTTAACTCACCACTTGTAGGGGATGATAGAGAATGAAAAGTGATGGGACACACAGTCCTACCTGGGCTGTAGTCCTGCAGACATGCCAGCGAGGTCACAGTAAAGCATACCTTAGATTTTTTTAAAATAGACAGTGACACTCCACTTTTATGAAGAGCACTGCTACCACTTCAATAAGCAAGGCTCTAGCTGTATGGCTGCGCTGTGAGATAAGGACCCCAGGTTTACTGATGCCACTGACATGCTGGGTCTCTGCTCCACAACTACACCACAGGTTCCAGTCCAGCTTTGCACTGAGTTGGGGATAAAAATTAGCAGTGCCACAGCCCTGTTAGCAAGAGATCTGTGCCTCTCGTTTCTATAAACAGTTTGTAAATTAGTAGGAATTCAATTAATGTATCCAGCTCAATCATCCAGCTCTGACGAAAATCTGGAATAAAGATTCATTAGGACCCTATTTCAACAGCGTTTGAGGTTTCTTTCAGTAAAATCCTTCATGTGGTTTTTTTTAGAATGACAACTTCCAAATCCTTTTATTCACGCAGGATAAATTCTCAATGGTATTTCATTAATTCATGCCTAAGAGCATTAATATCTCTTCTTACTGTATTATGTCATCATTAATCTCAACTGCTCCCCATCAAAGTTCTGGCATGTGAAACGGATCACACCATGGTGCAGCCTGAGTGGTTATAAATGCTACTGAAAATCATGCAAGCCTCAACTCAGCAGCAAGGAGATTTTTAAAGGACCATTCCATACAATGCACCAGCTGCTGAAGTCATCACTCCAAGATCCCAGACAGGGGAAGTCACAGGTGCAGAAATAACCTTCAGAATAGGCAGTTTTATCAAGAAAAGTCTTCCACAGCAAAGTCCATGTAATTCTTAACCATTTCTTCCTTGGATGCACTGCTCCTTCTGTGTGTTGGAGTAGGAACCCTGCAGACTCTGCACTGCCAACCAGTTTAGAGACAGCAAAGCTGAGCACAAAAACATCTATGCATGTTAAAAGGTCTGACTCACAAATGGGAAGCAGCAGGTTAGCATCTGCACAGGCCTTTCTAAACAGCATTGAATAGCTCTGGAATACCTGTTCCAGTCCTCTTGTAGCGTAAGAATTGCTCTGAAATAGCATAATGCTGCTGAACTTGGAGCCTCCATGATTGCTTAAGAGAATGAGTCCCAAAGGTTAAGGAGGTTTTCATGAAAATAATTCATCTTCCTTCACTTAAAATATACCATTTTGCTTTTTGGAGGTTTTGTTTGTTTGTTTGTTTGTTTTGCATTAGCAGGATAAATAGAAACTTCTTAGCTTGTATTCTTTATATTACTAATTGTTTTAAATATTTCCCCTCTGTCTCCTATTGACTCCTTTCTAAACAAATCCTTATTTTCAAGCTCCTCCATTTCTCTAATCATTTAGTTGCCAGTCCAGATAATTACTTTTTATCTGTATGCTTTAACAGATAGGGCAAAACTAAAATTACAGGTGAATACTTATTTTTGATTTAAGGATGGAATTGTATTTTCTATTCTGTGTTTCTTCTTTTTTTTTCCACATGGTCTCACATCATCTTTTGTTTTCATAGTATCCCTTCACAACACGTTTTTTTTCCACTAAGCTGACCATAGCAAGTAATGACCTAAATAGTTATGGTTAATTTAGAACCTGCAAAGCCTACAAATACTTCCAATTATTGCCCTGAATGCGTGCCCAATCTTGTATTTGTCAGCATTGCATTTCATCTGCATCACACTGCCTATTTATTCGCTTTGTTAACCCAGGTCATTCACAATCTTCCCTAGTTCTGATTAACTGAAATAATTCTCTGTTAACAGCAAACATTGCCACCTTTCAGATGGCATGTTCATCCCCTCTTTCGGATAGCACCAGTTCGAATAGAGTGTTGGGGCACTACACCGTTAGCCTTTTGCCACAATAAAAAATTGACCATTTAATCCCACTCTACCTCTTAGTTTCTGTTGCACAACTACTTTAGCTCTCACTTCCTCAACACCGGTTTGCTTTAATGGCTTCTTGGTAGGGATATTTTTACAAGGATTTAAATCCAAATAAAGTACATCAACCATTCCTTCTACTCTCAGCAGCTGCACAATTGACTTAATTTTGGTATGTTAGAGAGGCTCAATTTTCTTGCCCTAAGCAGTCACAACTCTTTCAGCAATGTTTCCTCAGCACTATGTGCTTAAATGTGGAACTGCTAGATGTCAGACCCAAAAAACACTTAACTGTTCAAAGCGAAACTTAGGTGGAATTTAAGCACTGAAATCCCCAGGTACATCATCCACAGGTAAAGCAGGCATTACTTCAGGGGCAGAATTAATTCTAACCTTGTAGACACATAAATTTTTGTCACTAAAGACATTTTGTCATCCCAAGTTCGGTTACTCCGTGTGTGCAGCCATGTCACGACAGCGGAGGGGAGCCAAGGCAAGCCGGGTACCACAAGCAGTGGCACTGCCTTGTCACGTGTACCAGTGCAGCCTCTGAATGCCATAATCCAGACATTACGTTACTAAGGGGCTCCTCCCTCCCCTGCTGAATCTACTGTCCTAACAACAATTACAATTTGTCTGGAGATAAGATATAAGCCCTGCGAGTCTGTGCAACTTCATAGTGTAAATGCCACCATCAAAGCTCTGCACCACCTGCTGACCTGCCCATACTTCAGCTGGCTCACCGCAGCAAGAGCTGCATTTGCAGATCTTTCCAAATCTCTGTGAGCCCATCTGTATCCTTTTGCAACAGAAAACAGGCTCTAAAATTTCTCCAGATCTTTTTTTCATCACATGGCAGCTGAAGGTTCTGACTGCACTGGGTTTACTGTTCGTGCTGTGAAGGGGTCACCGATCCTGCCTGTGCAGATCCAAAAATTCCATGGGTTTTGACATAACATAAATCACACATGAGGGGCTGTCTGAAGCTGCTGAAATGCCAAGTAGTGCCATGTTCGCGGTACCGGCTGTGCCATGTGGCCAGTGCATAGATGCTCAGCAGCCAAAAGTGGGCACCATGGCACCGAGGTTACTCAGGGCCCTCCATTTCCCACATGCAGTTTCTACCCAGGAAACTCAAAGAATCAAAATTGGTCTGACCAGAACACTGAGCCCCTCAGCATGCCACTGAAGACCTGCTCGCAGCAGCCTACTTGTTTCAGTATCTGTGCTGAGTTACAGTCATGTTACTGCTGCAAATGTTGACCTTGGCACTCAGCTCTGTTTCTCTCAGGCAGGAGTAGCTTAATGTGAAGCTACTGCTAAAAACCTTCCTGAGGAGAGCATCACCCAAAGCTGAAATGGCTGGTGACAGGGCCATCTCCATGACAAAGCACAAACACATGCAAGTTCATACGAAACAGTGAAGGTTTCTAAGCACATCAGAGGCTGCTGGAAGAGCCTGATCGTGGACTTTTTTTCAAAAGCTGGGGAGAGAAAGGGAATACAAACAGATGGAGAAGAAAATAAAAGGATAACATGAATCAAATGAGGTACAGAATTAATTTGCCCTTTCTCATTTCTCTCCTTTCCAGCACTGCTAGCTGCTGCCTCTTCAAGACAAGACAGAAAAATCTCACTAGTGTCCATCTGTTTGGGTAATTTGACAAAACACTTCGGTCAAGTGAAGCATTTCTAACTCTTCAAACTTGTTAATTCAGGTTTACAGCCTAGCATTGCCAAATCACAAGATGCTTACAGAAAGCAGTCTAGAAATTAATCATTCTAAGTATGTCTTGAAATTTTCAAAGCTCACTTTCAAAACTGAATTTAACCAAACCAACTTATTTCAATGGACCAAAATTCTACCACTCACAAAACCACTGAAAATGAAGAAAACAGTCAATACACCTAGCAACAGAAAGCTGGTTAGGCATTTGCCTTAGCATAGGCCTCCCATAAACTATCTAGCCCAGTTTTCTAAAGCTATGATACACTCTTCCCTGAGAACAAGTCTGCTCAGTACCAGCAAGATAAATGTCACCTGTCCAGATGCGTCAGTAATATGCACAGTATCTTACTCACTATCACTTACGGAATCTGGTCTATGTCCACCCTTAGAAGCTACTTACCTGAAGAGGCAATGTTTGTCTCATAGTTAAAGGATTTCCGGCCCAAATGAATACTAAGTGTAAGTAAGCAAAAGTATAAGTGACACCTATATATAAAGAAGGCTAACCTACATTTATGGACTGCTCCATTTATGGACTCCTCCAAAGTGCTGTGTAATTTGCTGAGGATCTCTCACGATCCAACTCATGGTGTGCGTGCAGAAGTTGCTCTTAATGCAAATGCAGAGAGTACAAGAAGCTACATTCTGGGTAGTCTGCTGCGGGAAGTAAGCAGGTAGCTGCTGCAGGGGGTTTCCTCTAGGTCTTAGCAAAAGTTTGTTGTATAATAGATTAACTGGCACTTAAGGGACTACTTGGTCTCCCCACGTCAAGATAAGAACATGCTACATGCTGCTTATAGTTATAAGTGTTCTAATTAGGTCGACTTGATTATTGTTCTGTGGTTTGATAGATGCTGTATTTAAAGTAATTTTCAGATACTAATTTTTAGACCTTTTTTGTGAACTAGTAAATCAAGTGCAATTTATTCACGGAATTATTCTTTTCTTCTTAATGCCTATTCCCTCTGGCTTGTAACTTTAATTAGAACCTGCTATCTGTTCATATTGGTAATGGTAACAGTTGTCACTAGAGTACAGATGCATAGATTCAGCTCATATTGCCACTCTGACTTTATACTTAAAACCTAACAATCTTCCCAGCTATACATCTGAGAATACCATCCATTAATGCTTTATTTCACTGCCACCCTGAACTTCAGACTCTAAACACTAACAATCTGATTATTTTTTAACCATCCAATAATGCATTTTCTAAAGAAGAGAAACTTTACAAAAAATAGCTTCATTTGGAGATAAATATCTGCCTGAAAAGGTTATTCAGCCCATCCAGATTTCTTTTTTATTACTATAGATTTTCCCAAGGCAGTATTGCTTCTTGAATAATTATCGATCTAAGCAATTGTGTGCTAAAGTAGGCTGATTCATTCATTAAACATACACATGGAAAAGCTCTTGGTTACCCTCGTAAAAACAAACAACTCCTTTTTTTCTTTCTGTCCGCTCCTCATTCCTTCCTAGAATTTGATGATGACATTGAAATATAATCAGATAATATTTGATCTGCATTTGTAAGGAAAAGGAAACATAAAATATATTTCTTTGGGGCAGAAAAAATAGCACTGGAAAACTGTTCAAATAACACTAGCCTTGGTTTGCTTCTTTACACACTGATTTACAAGTTTCAGTAATTTGAAAGGAATCTTCCAGCGACAAGTTGCAATTAGTGAGGTTCTAAAAGCTTGCCAACTTACTTAAACTTTTCCTTCCAATAAAAACTAAGTCCTTTTTCATTATGTGATACAGAAAACTGTATTTGTTTCACATTTTTCTGATTAAATATATCAGGAATATAATGGCTTTCAAGGTCTCTGTTCACTACAAAGATACAGACAGGCTGCTCTTGAAATGATCTGCACACAAGCCAGTATACTTTGTGTAAGATCCAGCAACACCAAGCAGGGAACAGGGTTAAGAAGGTATCCATTAGCAAATGCTGAAATGAAAAGGACCTTTTTATTTGACTTATGTATTCCATGGATGGTTCAAAGTTGCATTCAGCCTAGCAAATGTATCCATCTTCAAACCCCCAGCATCACTTGCATGCAGAAGAGATGCATTTCTCCTGAATGGATGGTGATGCTGCTTAAGCAGGCAAGGGTTCCTGCATACCAAATATTTAGTATTTGCTTATCCTCCAAAACAGGACAAAAGAATGATCTAAATTGTCTCCATGTGACATAGCAGACAGCAGCATGCTGAGCCACCATGTGCCCCAGAACGAAGTACAATAGGCTATACTCTCAGCGAGAAAAAAGCGGTAGCTGCAGACAAACAACGGCTGAGCAGCTGGGAATCTGCTCAGTATACTGAATTTGTGAGTCCTGGGTGCTAGAGGCATTAAAACTTGCTGAAAACATCCGACTGAAAAAAGTCAGTATAAGGAATGAAATGCCATTCTGTAACTCGTGCATTTGAGAGATCTTGAAGATATCTGGTTGGCTTTGGGGAATTATGGAAAAATACTGTGGCCTCCTGATACAGCTCTCTGCGAATATTTTTCCTGAAATACTGAAAGATAATCACAATTGTTTCATTGTAGTTACGAGGTAGTACACAAGCAGGCATTCTGTTACAACAGGGAGTGGCAGAGCACGCAGGATCTGCCCAAATAGGTTTTGACTCAACTTATGCCAATATGAAATTAGCATATTTTAATTGAGGTCTGTGAGATTATTCCAGATCTGCACAGGTTAACGGGAACAGAGTGAGGCTTGCTGCCTGGTACCATCTATTTCCTGATATTTCTCTGTTGCTCAGCCCCTCTGTTTTATTACCTTATCACAGAGCCAGTGCTGTTCCACATCCATGCTCTCCTTCTTGTAGCATCACTGGTAAATTTAATGCTCACTACTTAATCACTTTTCTCTCAACAGGTAAGGAATAATTGAGCAGTTAGGGGGTGGAGAATGACAAGATTTAGTGCATTATTTCCTCTTAGGAACCAAGACAACTCATCCATTTATAGTCATGCATATTCAAATTCTTCCATTAGCCAAATGACCCTACGAGTAAAGGAACCCAGGTCAACTAGTCCAGTTGGTAAAAAGCATCAGGTACCACATACACCAAGCCCAGAACTGGGCCACAGTACCATCTTCAACAGGAGTAAAAGTGAACAGAAGACAGGTGCTTTTGCAAGATATTTCTTGTTGCCACGTTTTGTTCTGCCCTTAAGTACCAGATTACTGTTCATAACATCAAAGTCTGTAGTGAGACCCTGGCCTGTTAAATCAATAGCAAAAGTTTTTGCTGACTTCAGTGAGATCATGATTTTTCTTCTGAATCATTAAGAGGATCTTTATGCATTTCAGTTTTTTGATTCTTAGACTTGGGTAGCGGATGTCAAAAATAAAGACAAAAAAGACCTCTAGTTTTCCAAAATGCTTTCCAATAATGGAAATAATGTTCCTCCATCTATCACTCCCAATAAGTGCTATTTCACAATAGAGAGCATACACTGCTTTTCCCCCACTAGATCAATAACTGTCTAAAAGTATTTACTCACCAAAAGGGCTGTGATCCTATTCTTTGTCACTCTTGAACTTCTGTTCTGCTCTTGATTTTTTTTTTTTTTTTTCTTTTTGATACAGGTTCTTCTTTTACTTCCTGGCTATTGCTTGCCTCTAATGGGATGCCATTTTCTTCTTTGCTCTGACATTTATTATAGAGTATACATCACAGCTCTTCCCCTTGTCTAATCAGAAGGCTGGTCCAGCACTGAAATTGCAGCTGTTTTAAAATGCTACCTATAGATACACATTTCATCTTCGGTTCCTGTTCACAGTAGCTTAAAGGAGAGAAGACGGTGATCAAACCAGAAAATGGGAAAGACTAACTGGGAGACTTGTTTTATAGAAACAGAAGAAGAGTAGGAGGGCAAGTAAGACATCTAGGTCATCCATTCTATACTGGAATAGGGCAGAAGCTAAGGTATCATACTTCTGTAAAGGTGTTCAACCGAATCACTTATATTCTGACTAGCAAAGACTAAAGTGATGAAAGAAGCTGGAATAAAAAGATATTAAATAAGCCCTAGATAGCTGACTGCAATATTCACAGCTTTTGGAATCCTTTATCTTACCCGCAATTGGCCGCTGACATGCCATTTGTCTTTAGACGAGCTCATGCTTCCATCTGGCTGTCTGAAAAACAGATAAACCATGTTCACTGTCAGCAGGGACTTAAAACCTGTATTCTTAAAGCAGTATTCAGAGCAAAAAAGCAGTTGTTCACTTGCTTCAGTCCAGCTGAAATCTTACAGCGAAGGAGATACAACAGGAGAACTAGGGCAGTCATCCTTTTGGCACCTCGGGGTTGAAGTCCCTGCTTTGAATCAGCCAGAAAGGATTTAACAATAGATCCCTCTGCTCAATGAAGAATAAGCCAATTAGAGCAACACTGGCTGCCCAGTACGCACTGCCAGTGCCCTGACATGAAATGACCACCAGAATGGCTGGTCTGGGAATAAGTCTCACAACAGAGATGTTTCCTTTAGGTAGTGCCCCAAATTTGAAGTTTTAAGTAACACAGATCCTATCCGAGAACTTTTCTGCTACAGCTTATTCCAAAAAAGGGTGACACTGTCTTATTTCGCATTCCAGACAACATAATCTTTACCTGTACCCTCACCTCGCTTCTCCTTGTGCTGCTTTGCTTCCAGAGGCTACTAACCTCTGCTCTGCTGCACACAGGTAGCACCATTTACAACCCAGATTTCCACATGAGACATAGTGACTTTGGAATAAAATCTGAAGTGAATCTTTGTCAATGCAACTGAAATAATAAGAATGCATTTTGCTTCAAAGGGCAGCATTTTAGCATATCTCTGAACTCGACATAAAACGGGAATTTTGACAGCGCCCTCTTACATAACAAAATTGTATTAATTAAATCACTTTTCCAGATTCCTAGTGGCAGTTACCTTTTTCAACCTTAGCAACCAGTCAGATTGCCATAATTACAAAGAGTACACAGCGCACAGTGTTATTATCAGAAGCATATAATATACTTGAAGTGTAAAATGCTCCAACAATAAAGCTAGAATGCATGTATTGTTTACTTATTGGCACAACTGGTACATTTATAGCTGCATCCAAATAGCTCCAACTTTGAAATGAATGCCTGTGCATAATTTTTGCAATTTGGTGCATATTATTTTTCATTTATTAAGCCATAGGTTAAAGCTGTGGAGAGGAACATTTTAAACTACCAATATATTGTGGCTTACACTATTACACTCATATCAAGGTTTTTTTGTTTTTTTGTTTTCTCACTGGGGCGGTGTGTAGGAGGGGATAAAGAAAACCTTTTACCTTTTCATGTCAGACACCATAATGAATAACTGCATAGAAATCTAACTAAACCAAAACGAAAGTCAGCTGCCTTCCCAAGTCACTCACTGCATTTTCTGCTCAAAGCCTACTGAAAGATTACATAAGTTGATAAACCAAAATAAAGCGTCATCATTTTTTTCTCTTGAATCATCTTTCTAAGATTCCAAAGACAATTGCAGTTAATGAGCATACTGCTCTTGATTTAAACAGACTTTAGGTCATCATATTGCTGTTACTCCTTCACCCTCTGTGTTCTTCTTTGCTGCTCACTTGTTATTCCTCATCTACAACTGTTGACAGTAAGCTTTCTGGGAAGTGACTACATCTTTCTCTGTAGGCAAAGACAATAGACATTGACAACCTAATTAGCATGCCTAAGTTCTAATATAAACACAAACAATGATGTGCTATCATTTGCATTCATTGTCTGACACTCCAGCAGCAAAGTATGAACAGTCACGGTGTCTGTTCCAGTCCTCAGAACAAGAAAAGTTCATTGAGTCAACGACTTTGCCAAAAGAAGCCATGGTGTGGTGTCTTACAGCACTGCAGGAAGGCTGTGACGTTAACGTAGTGGAGGTTCAAGAATACTTCCAGTAATCAGGACTGTATGACAGGGCAGGTGTATCAGCATATTTTACACAACCTCTAAGCTAGATTGCCATATTTGTATACCATAGCTGCTTTCTTTCCAACTTTTCTTGTGCATTCCAGAGCCAGGAGCAAAGCCAGGTGTTACCAGGAGCAAACTGAGGTGTTACGACGCAGAAATGTACTCCTGGTTTGTACCGTTTTCTTGCTAAGCTCCTGCAGTAGCAGTGTCTAATGCAGCACCACTGACTGGAAGTACATAATCCCACCTGTAACCATGCAGCTGCATGGACCCTTTTCTCCCCCAGCAATAAAACGGCTGGAGCTGACCTTGTATTACCCCGGCTTTAAAAGAGAATAGCAATGAGGATGGTACCTTCATTCTACTGCTGTAGAAATTAGCCATTGAGGTCAACACAAGTTCTACCAATGTATCTTTAACTTGCCTTACAACTCGATTTTCTACCACCTGTCTGCCACAAGCCCTTCCCCTTCCTACCCTCCCCAAAGAAACGTTAAACCAACTCCATGCATGTAAGATCTGCTACAAGAGAGAAAACTCTGATTTTTAGAATTAAAGGTAGCTCAACCAATATGATCACCCAAACTTGAACCAAAAATAAAATATTCCACAATCTATCCCTAGGCCACTCAGAGACAAATTTCAGTCCTGCAGTAGTTAGAACCACAACATTAATAGCATTCTGTAGGTTACAAGCTGATTTGCCCCTATTATTTCAAGGTGACTGCATTTTTATGTAGCATATGCCTTAACACCATGGGTATGATTACTACTACCATGTAACATCAGTTTTCATGGGTAATTAATTGATAAATGACAGACAGCTCCTTCTTAGCTGCTACATAAGTCCTTTATTAACACATTTAATTCACTAAAGAGTGGGATAGTACAAATCATAGTGAAGGACAGAGAATCAGTTCGTTCATTTTCATACACTAACTTCTGCAGTGCTCAGTAACAGGGCACGGCTCATTGCTTTCTCTTGTAATGGCTCACCTGCACTCAGTAGAAAACAAACAAACAAAAAATCCGCATACACCATTCTTTTCCCAGAATAGGTTAAAAATTAAGCTGAGGAAAGGACAGGGCTTTCAAAAGGCCTGCCCCTTATGGTTGTTTACCGTGGCTCTAACGTTACATGACAAAAGGCAAGCAAACACACTGCACACAACATGAGCCCCTGGAAAATAAAAATTGACCAAAGGCAGGATGACAACAGAGAAACAAAAACCGCAAAAGAAGAAAAAGAAAAAAATTGGGAGGGGTGGGGGGTGGAGAACTGGACTGTGTTGGCTAAGGAAGACGCAATAAAATAAGCCCAAGTATGTGTCCAGTGAGATATTTCAGCACAAAGTCATAATGGCACTGAAGGAGGGATCCAAAATAGATCCCCCTTCTGTGCTGCGAAGAACAAAGAGCTGGTAGAAATCTTGAATGTAGCTAATTTGGTATATTTTAAAATAAGCAAATCCTGCCAAATTTCTAATAAAAATAGTCCACTAGTGTCAAGATCACAAAAGCTCCTGTTTACTTTTGTGAACCTGAAGTCTAGTTCCACTTTGAAAAGGGGCTACCTAGAAACATTTGCTATATTGATGTTGTTGAGAAAAGGTTTTCAACAGCTGCATAAAACTAATATCCATATACCCTTCTGAGGTTAATACTTGTAAACGAAGTTGCAAAATTAATATATGCATTTCTAAAGTGCATTAGAACTATACTCCTGACAATGCTAACTACAAACCATGTCCTTCCCTGGAAAAATTCTAAATAAAGTCTCCCCTAAACAGTTATCCTATACGTAAAGAATAATACAAAGCTCGTCTAACTGCTCTTTACTCTGCTGCAAAAGGCATCTCTCTGGCTTTTTGGGAGAATGCCAAAATGAAAGAGGCACATTTTAAAAGGTGCCTTTAGGCAGCTAAAGATCTTTAAAATATTTACAGCAATGAAAAGCTATTGGCCAAGTTCCTTCCTGAGTCATTATTACAGTCCTGCTACAGTATTGTGGCAGTATTAATAAGAAATTATAATAACTTGGCTCAGATGTAGTAAGATAGTCGAGCAACTATCGAACATCAGCCTTGTAGATCTATTTAATGATTATTTCAATACAAAATAAATAAAATTGAAGCAAGTTATTTAAATGCATTATACTTTTTTTTTTTTTCTCCTATACCATAGTTTATTTTCTGAAAAATGTCTAAGATCTGGAATATCTGTTCAAAACAGAATGACTACAGATGAGCTGCAGTTCCATCTTCACTTCTGAACACAACTCTGAATTCTTGTTTCACCTCTCTTTATTGAGATATGAGCCAGACTCTCTTCTCATACACTTCAAACTTGTGTGGAGGTTCAAAATCAGTTATTCTGCTGAGTTAACCCACAGAATACAGATAAATCTAATGCGCACTTGGTGGTGTAACTGAGAAGTTAAAACATTCTGGGAGAACACAGTGCTCATATGCCAGAAAAATCGCCTTCAAGATTTTTCTTTAAAATACTTTTCCAGAAATATGAGACAGACACTTGTATTAACACTTATTTTGTTTAACTGTGCGTGTTCTCTTCCCTGGAACAGTCTGTCCAAAGAAAGACAGACAAGCAAGTCTCTTGCAACATGTTCTAGATTCGTATCAGTGCAGCAAAGTCCCTTGGCACAAAGAGGAAGGATGAGCATAAGCACCAAGAACAAACTGGGGAAGAGTCCTCTGGTGCAGGTTCCTTTAAGAAAGTTATTTAAACAGTGCTTTCCACCAGACCCTTCACGAGCTTCAGGAACAGCCAGGAAAAAGCCACAACTTAGATCTGCACTCGTAGGGCAAATCTCCAGGGCTGTCTAATTACGTTTGAGACTTCTCTGCCCTTGTAAGACACAAGGAGCAGCCAAGCAATAAATAAGGAGAATAATTCTGTGCTTAAACAATGGTATCTAGTGTCATTTTAGACACTGAGCAAAGACATCTGCCTAGAGAGCATCCCAGATGGGACTTAGGGGACCATTCTAAAAGACAGAGCCATGGCTGTTACATGTCTAATTCCTTTAAACAGAAAGCAGAAGTTTACGATGTTTCCAAATTTATTAGTTGAGGCCATGATCCTTAAAATATCACACAATATTTAATATTAGTCACAGCAAAATTATACACAAAGATAAGGACTTGCACTTCTGCTGATTTCAAGGCATCAGAAAATATGAGACAGCGCTTATGAAGCTCACAATTTACAGAAAATCCACAAGACTTTCATTCATTTAACCTCCTCTTAGAACTTCTTGCCTCTAAGACATTTTCCTGTTAGAGATACACAACCTTATGAAGAGGCTTAGGAGAAAAAGTGAGATATTACAACATTTGCTATTATATATTCAAATACATTATCATTCTACCAAGTAAGGAGATAATCATAAAAATCCTTTTATGTTTGTATTTAGTTCTACAGTTTCAATCGGAAATACTGTGAATTATGAGTCTTCATCTTTGTTTCAACCACATATGTATTCTTAAAGGCATAAAAGAGTTACCATACAAATGCCATACAATACCAAACAAATACTGTGCAATTGTTAAAAACATATTTTAGTTCAGTGTCAAAACTAAATACAAGATGTAATACACATTTCATACCTCTTTTAAAGTCCCAGCCTTTTATCTCAAAATATCAGCCATCTCTTAACGTCCATATCCTCAGCCACTGCCATCTGCAAATGGTCTGGTACACACAGAAATGGTGTAAGAGTTGGTCCGAATGGACCGTGACAAATGGAAACTTAGAGAAGGCTGATGGAGAAGGTGTAAAAAGTGGTACAGAAGGAACAATTACTTTCTCAAGTCCTAGTAGAAATGGAAAACGAGTGTTTCAGAGTGACTCAAAATCTTACCATTTACCTGCTGAAAACAAAGACCCAGATCACTCCAACCTGTTAATAAACTTTTTCATCTACAGCGCTTGGGAATGAAAACTAGCCCTCCATGAATGTGCTTGCCTGTACTTCTGGAGGAAAAGACATTGTTCCTCCTCTTGCAAGCTGCATCTTCCTAAATTTGCCTGCTTTTCCAGATAGACTCAGATTACTTTTGTCAGCTGAGTCCTCCTCAATCACAAGCAAGCATTTGAGGGTACAGTTTTCTATTCCAACTGCCCACTCCAAAACTAGAGAATTTGAAAGATGAAGGCAAGACCTCCACGCCTGCTCTCTAGTACCTGCAAACTATGACATGCCAATTGCTTCTCCTGTCGCCAAGAGAACAAGCTGGAAGTACTGGGTCAGTCTCAAGCTTTGTTCATCATGAAGTGAGGGTTTCCTCTGGGGAAGATTAGCCAGGTGTGCTATTGCCACCTTTTGCTATACTTAGGAATGAAATGGACTTCAATTTTCAAATATCTCGAGTCTCAGTTTTTGTCTCCATCTTCCTCTTCTATCCTACAATTTTATCCATAACAGTGTGGGGAAAAGAAGTTGGGAAGACTGCAACCTGACAAATTTTAAAGCCAATCTTGGACTGCAAAATAAATCCTAGGTCAGGACTATTGATTACTTGGCATTCATTGCTGACAGTGTCAAATAGGCGAGGAAAATGAAAACCTATCTTGAAAGCATTGTTATTAAAAATAAAATAAAATCCTGCAGTATCAAATAGAACTGTAAGAGAATGGACTGAACTATATTTGACATTGCATTGCCACTGGTCTTCTTGAACTTGTGTCAAATGCTAGAAATAAATCTACTTTCAGCTGTAATTGAAGATCCCTTTTTTCCAGGTAACTGTGCAGCCAGACAAAAAGCTGATCCTTCAATTTTATAGGTTGTAGGAACTAAAAAAAAAAATCATTGTCAATGAAAAGACAGGTAGCTGGATTTAAGTCTTCAGGAAGATTTTTCAACAAGGCTACTCCACTTCTGAAGGAATGTGTCCATTTATGCTACGATCACTCTGTGACAGGAACTGTGTTGTCTGTATTTTATATGACACTAAGAAATACACCAAAATACATCTGGTTCATCTTTTGCTGAGTTCTGCTGAACTACCAGAGGTACCTCTGCCACTCTGCATATGTGTCTCTTACCTTTGGCTTTACTGGATTTGCCAGGAAAAAAGTACATCTACTCCAATAGCTGAAGACAACTTAAAATTCCAAAGTCCATGGGTTCCAAACAACTTGGGTGATATCAGCTTGTTAGCAGCTGCTACGGCAGAAAATGCTATGGCCTGAGAAGCCAGCTCCTAACAGTGGTACACTGTCACTCTTAGCCACAACAGGCCGTACAGCACTGCCTAAGCAGTGATGTTCATCCCATGCTGACAGCTGATAGAAGCATGGGCAGCTTTCAAGTCACCTTCAGTTCAACACAATTAAGAGAAATCTGGTGGTATATAAACTGCATATAGGCTGTTTACACAGGACTAACATTTATTCCGCACATAAAATACAAGCTTGCTGCTGAGTAATGAAAGAAGTGAAGAAAATACAGCAAAGACCAGAAATGAGGACAGTTCTAATTAACAGCATAACATACAAGATAAAATTGCCCTTTGGAGACCATGGGTGGTAGTTTATTAGGAGTTTCAGAAATACAATTTTGCACTTTAAGTTATCAGCTCGTCTCCAGAGTCAAGGCCTCTGCTTTCACTACTGAGCTGCTGTTTGGCTGAGCGTTACAGTTTCCAATTTGATCCTGCCTGAGACAGAAGCTTCCATGGTCGGTAGCACTGAAAACACAAATTAAAACTTTGAAAAACTATATTAGTGGTAAACATTCACTCTCATACACCACTGTTTTGTTTTGAGTCAGGCTTCCTTGAACACTCTCAATTTAACCACTTACATCCTAGAAGACTTTCCGTTCTCCGTACTCACTCTTAAGACACACCATCACACGTTCTCTGCTGTTGCAGACTCTGAAGGAAAGATGATTAACATGGCTGTACCACAAGAGGAGGATGTTCCCAGGATAAGTATACCTTGCACACTGCATTTCCATTAATAATTGCTGTCTCTGAATTAAACAGCTAATTGCCAGGAGCTGTATAGTCACACTGCTGGGCACTTAGATGGGCTTAGCAACTCTGATGAGGAACACAAGAATCACTCTACAAACACTATTTCTATTTCTTATACCAGCACTACCTTAGTCATCTTTGTACAGCATCACACTGCAACAGAGTTATGTCTGTGTAATTATGGAATGGCAAAACATAGAATTGCTTTCAAAACTTCACAATGTCCATCTCAAATTTACTGCTATCAAGTGTTAATCAATTTTTAAAACTGTTTGCCAGAGCTACCAATTCGCCGTGAAACTACTGCCAGGAGAAAAAAGCTATGATTTTATATGAGAATAGTTCTGAGCTTGCTAACAGACAAAGAGATGTGTTATCACAGAGTAGACAGGGATAAATCTCATCTGTTGGAGTTTGTCTGCTCACTGCACGTAATTGATAAATGAGGAATATTAATAAACGTACCCACTCAAAATGTATTCTGTGTCTTTCTGATCTTTACTATGCATGGAAAGATGTGTTGTTAGGGCAAAGAGAGAGTATATGCCTACCAGATGTACTCCTTAAATTACTGCAACACAGCCTTTCTTTAGATGCTCCAAACTTTGTGAGGTTTAGTCTGAAGATTGTGTTATCACAGCCATGCCACATTAAAGAATTGTTGTGGTATCCCTAGATGTTGTTACACCGCATTCAGTTAAGGTCAGCAGGAAGCTATGAGACCCTTGTCTTCTCTTTGTCTTGAACAAGAGAAAGGTATATTTCCTGATTTTATTTTCAAGTAGCTGCTGGACAGGAGCATTTCCAAAACTAAAGAGAAAAGCACACTCAAGTAAAAGTCAAGTGTTTGTCTCTCATCAAATTCAGAGGTCGGCGCCAGACCCCACTGTGGTTAAACCTGCACAGTCTGTAAGACTGCTTTATCTTCAGCATGCTTCCTTTCACAGTAGCGGAGGAAAGGGCAATATTTTAAGCAGCAGAGCTGCAATATAGTAAAATAACTATCACAGAAGAACGAAGTGTTGATGGCCAGGTAAGATGACTACTTAGGTCTAGAAGATCTCTTCATCTTTTCCTAGGTTTCCTAAGCTCAAAGTAAGTTGTACATAATTTTAGGCATTCATATATCAAACAAAGATTTTGAATATAGCCCTCATTGCCATTAACAAAAAAAAAAAAATCTACACCAAGAAGATCACCAGGAACTCAGCAGAAGCTGCTTCTTTCTTCACATTTCTGCATTTCTAGAACAGACTACCAGATCCTAGCTCAGGCTCTCTTTAAGCTTACCAGGACCTGGAATACCAAGTGCCCGCTGACATGAGGATCACGACAATCCTCCCACTCTTCAGAGTCAAGATCCTCAGGAAGAAAACGTCGTACCTCTGAGAATAAAACAAGCTAAGAACTCTACAGAGTCTGTGAAATCAACAGGACCAGTGAGAGACTGATGCAGGATTTCCCCTTTGCAAAAACTGGTGCTCCTGGCTTCCAATCTAAACTGAACTCTGTGGAAACCCAGCTGCTAAACCTGAGTTCAGGACTAAACTCTCCCTTCAACTGCTGCCTCGTATACAGCAAGCAAAGATCACAGAATAAATAAAACATTACACATCTAGCAGCTGTAATAATATGTTTCCTATTAAATTCTTTCCCCTCTACTCCCAAAAAGCCTTCTAATTCCTGGATTCCCCTCAGCTTGTAGGGAATTGTGCTGACACAGGTAAAGGGGCAAATAGCAGCAATCACTTGCTCGCTTGCATTGTTTATGCTTCTCTGTGGCAGAATCAAAGCCTTCAAAGGGCCTGATCCAACATCTTGCTGGAAAGCCAACCCCATTCCTCACTAAATACATAAGCAACACATGTCTAAAGGAAAGGTCAAACATCTGTGCACAAGATGTACATAATCCTACACAAAACCACCAATTCATCATCCTCAAGCAGATTTTATATATATATATTACTATTAAGGATTTAATTTCTTAGATCAACTAGGAATTTACATGAGTTAGGCCAGAAAACCTAGGGGAGGAGGGAATAATAAAGGCAATAGCAGAAGTTGCATGTGTTTAAACCACTTCTGTAAAGCTCCATACAATGCTATACATACTGAATGCTAAGGGGAAAGCAACTACGATAACTACAATAAAAAGCCTACGAGGTCTACGAGTAGCTGTACCACCATGAAACCCTTACAGTGACAACCCAAGTACGAGGAAGAGCACTGCTTAGATCAAGCCCACATCATACTGCTGCTAATAGGCGTGTTCTATCAAAACCAAAAACTGAACAGTTTGTCGGGGTGACAACTCTGTGAAAATTTCTTATTTATATGCAATAAAGAAAGTTCATTTGAACATGGGAAGAGAAAATAACGCAGAAAATGGCTTAATGGTTCTACAGGATGGGCCAAACCCTTGAAGCTTCAAGATAAGCAATATTTAGCATTCCACAACTCCAAATAATCACTTTCTTGGACTACAGACCCAGCTTCAACTCCTGGGTCACAAATTTACTGGAAATCTGCAAGCACAGGATGGTATTACAATGGTCTCAGTCCTAGGAGAAATTTTTTCTGTCATATGCAGGCCAAAAGCACCACATATAAAAAAAGAAAATTATATTTGGTGAGAGCCAGTATACATACATGCCTGCAGGATTAATCAAATGCTGTCTTTGTCTGTGCTTAAGTAGAAGGAATGAGAAATGGTCACATTATTTGTTTCCACTATCACAAGAGGTGCTGTACCCAGGCTTCATCATGGACTTTTCTCAGCTTTACTTGTAGCATAAGAACAGCATCAATAAAGAGAACAACTAGAAATGGCCAAAAAACCACCAAAATGGGGCAGGAGAATAAGGTGCCATACAAAATAGATAAGGACCAGTGAGTGAGACCACATCAATAATGTAGGTCAGCAAGGATGTCTAGGAGTAATCCTGTGTAAGGTTTTTGCAATTAAGATAAGAAAATCCTTTGACCCCATGGCATGTCTTCCGAGATGAATATCCCATGGCTACAATTAAAAATATTGTTTAGGTTGGTTGACCCTCACTGACCACATACCCTGAGCTTTTAAAGTATTTGTTCTTTAAGGTGAAAGGAAGAGATCGTGATGGTAAAAAAAAGGTCGGGTCTAGAACTGAAATGGAATTTGCTGCTGGCAAATTTCACTTCACTATTTTTTTTCTTAACTGCTAACTTGACTGTTTAAAACAAACAAACAAAAATTACTTTCAAGGTTAGATTCATATTGTCTTTTCCCCTCTATTTATCAGTAGATTTAATTTTGGTAATTTCACTTAATTCCATCAGCCTACATATCTCTTAAACAACTTTGAATGTTCAGAACATAGATGTGCATCCAATGATTAGCAGGGCTCTCCTGGCAGAGGCTGAATGCTCTCACAGCCATGCCCTGCTTTTTCCAGCAATTTCCACAAACTTCACAAGACAACCATAAGGAAAGCAGAACTCCTAGACCACTGTTTGGTGAGAAACAATAATGCTTTTGGTTTTCGTCATCTATTGTCCAGTGACCTACAGCAATGCCAGCAACGCATGCAGGACTAGAGCTGTTTGACATACTGCTATGTGTTTCCTACAGCCTTCCATAAAATTCTACACAAACTACTTCAAGAGATGAATTAATTATATCTGCAGTTGGTATAAATCAACATAGCTTCATTATAGTTAATAGAACTATACTGATTTATCCCAGCATACATTTAATTAAAAAAAGATTACTGAGCCAAAATTTTATGCAGAGACATTGTTTAATTTGTCCTCTTTCTGCAAATTTCCTTTCCTATTAAATGTAACAGCAGAATGTTCACAGCGAAAAACCAGAAGTGGCATGGACACACCAAGAAAATGTGTACGATGCTCAAAAAAGATGCATAATAGTGCTGATCTTGCTCATTTTATAAGTCACTTTTCTAATCACATCATTTTTCTGTATTCCAATCAAACTAACATGACTAATATTACTTAAGCTTTGAGAGGGGTACACTTGCAGAGACCATGGATTTCTTACGATAGTTCCTTTTCCCAAAAGCCTCCTCCTGTTGCTTTCATTCTTCTGTGAATTGAAAAAAATCAAGCTGATTACTGCATTGCGACATGTAAACACGAACAAAAGAGAAATACCCGTCCATTAGTCTGGAGGTGTCTGGCTCAGCTCAGCTACCCATAGCATTTGACTGTGCTGAAGTAATCACATTTTAGTTTTTAGAAAATGTACCTTTAATTATACAGTTATCTTCAAGACAAAAAAAAAATAGTTTTTCTTGGCTCTCAGAAGACAGCATTTCATGCCCCAATGATTTTTTTCAAAGGAATTAAAGAAGTAAGTCTGAATAGTTTGAGAATAAATTACTCCAACATAAAGTGAGCTCTTGTTCACCAATACTCACAAATAGCTTAAGCAAAGATAAAATAATGTGTATTGTAATTAATATTTTAATTTGCTAAGAAAAGCTAAATAGTGATTAAACCCCTTCCCCTCCTCCTTCCCCCTGATAATAATGAAGCTAGGCAATTTCAAGAGAAGCAGAGCAGCCAAGAGTTTAATGTCATTGATTAAGAACATGTTTCCACGGTGGCTATTATGTCCCTTTTTAAAAGGCGAAAACAAAACCAAGCCTTTTTCCTTTTAGAGCTATAGGGTTTCTTCTGCCTTCATAAGACAGACAACAAGAAAATGTTTAGGGATAATTAAAGGCAATTAGGCTCATCAAGGCTCATTTCTGGTCTAGCTCCACTTCTTCTCCCTACAATGTGTGCTAATTGCTGCTTCAACATACCAAGTAGGCTGGTTTGCTTTTTTTTTTTTGTACTTCCACAGACAAGACTATTTGGTCATTACCAGCTTTGACAGTGTGAATAAGAGACTCCTGATTAGCTTTTTGTTTGCCTTTTTAAAGATTTGTACTACATGTCCTATTGAATCTGATAATAAAGAATAATAAATTAACACTTATGAATTGTGTAGTACCTTCTGCTAGAGGATCTCAAAGTTCTTTGCAAACATTAATGAATTAATTCTTTCAACAGTTGTGTATAATAGGTTTCATCATCATCATAATTTTGCGGACTACTGAACACAGACGCAAAGAGGTTGGGTAGCACATTTAGTGTCACAGTCAACATCTTATTACAATGTTGGTCCCCTGTTCACACACAATGGAAACATTACCTTGTTTGCCATAAACATATCTCCTGTGTAGCAACTTCTGGTTTTGATTCATTGATAGTCAGGTAATTTAAGGTATTTAAATATCTAAACTTCAAAGAGAAGTTTCTAGTTGGAAATTAGTAAGAGGCAGATATCCAGAAACAGATACAAAAATATTCAAGTACATCTACATTATGTGTTGCAGTAGAGGATATTAGGTAGTTTAGCTATTGGAAACAGAAAAGGTTCATTAGCAGAACTCGCCGATTACCAGTTCGTGACAGCAGAATCAAGACTGCTTAACTCCCTCAGACCCCTTCATGCAAAACTACAATCCACCTACCCAACTGAACAGCTCTCCAGCCTTGCAAGCAGTTGGATGCCGCGCACGTCTGATTTTTGCACCAGAAAACTTCTTTCTCTAGTGCTTCTAAGTCCAGAACACAGAAACAAGAAACTCCATGCATGACTTTATAATTTTGAACATGCTTTTATGATTTTGAACATTTTTGAGCATTAATCAAAAATACCTCCTCCAACAGTTAAAGATGGGTAAGATTGTTTGCATGTACAGCACATAAGAGACTGCAGCTGACCAGGATCATGCTGCTACTTTTTTGCATTTCACATATACTACTCATATCAGTTCTGCAGCTTTTAAGTGTCCTGATCTGTCATCTGCTCACAAGTAACCGGAGGGACGCTAGGATTATTACTGACATTAGTTTAGCTACACCTATTTATGGTTTCTCCAGGGTCTTGAACAGCAACAAAGCAAACAATATGGACACCAGGCATTCAGCAAGTCTTGCAGTTATTATTGTAATACTCATATGGAAATTGATTATATGAAAGATTAAATAGACATGGCACTACCACTTCCTGTGGTGAATTTCTTTAAGTAAAAGGGTTTATTCTGAGCAGAAAAGTACGCTTTATAACAGATATGCTGTAGAGAAGCAGTTTGGCTGGAAATGTCAAGCAGTAAGCTGTGCCTTCATGCAGCCACAAAGTGAGCTTGGGAGCCACAATCTCTGGCTCTGAGCACAGCTGTGTCTGCTGTGACTCAGTCTTTGCTCAAGGCAAGTAAGAAAGACCATGAAAAATGTCTTGGCTGTGATCAGTTTCTCTCTTAATAATAAGAATGAATGCTCTGCACAAACTTATTATGGCTCCACTAAAATCAAGTCATAATTAAGTTGCTTAAATCAGAATGAATTTTGTACCTACTTACATCCTGGACCTCAGTGTACCTGCCTTCTTCTGCACAGTTTTATCTCCCCAAAGACATCAGTACAATTGCACATTGCCTTTTACTGAGGAAACTGGCACAAACCTTGAATATGGGAGTGTAGTCTATTTACAACTCTCAATAAGGTGTACTTTGGGACAAAAGCAAAATGATTTTTTTCTTCCTGAAGTGAACTTCAGTGCATTCTACAGGTATCATGAAAGCAAGAAGCACCCACTTGGATTTTCATACTAAAAGGAATACGATTTAATAAAATAATATAACGCATTTGAAATGGTCAGAAACAAGCAAGACAGAATGCCTCATTTTAGAAACAAAAACACTTCCCTCTCTTCTCCAAAGCTGCTACCATTCTCACCACATGGCCCTCCACACTAATAATATCTTGGTACTGCTATAAGATCAGTTACTAGGTGCACTATATTATTTTGGTTCCCTGACATTTATAACCAGGAGACACAGAAGAATTTTTCAGGTTCATAAATCAAATCGACTTTTTAAAAAACTGTACAAAAAGACTACTTAAAGTATTTTCACAGTCCTTTTTAGCAGACTTGCTGAGCACCAGTTATCACATCTGATAATACAAACTCCCTGAACATAGTCCGATTTAAGTCCCTACTCAACCATATGCTGCATAAAACCTTCTGCATCAAGGATAACAAATTATTTACTAGCTTCAAGTTGTCCTTAAGTTAACAGGAGTTTAATATCCTCCTTCCTGCCAGTCTTCAAACCTGTTCAGTAAAGAAAACCTGGCTAGGCCACAATTCACAGCTTCCCTTTTCCTCCATTACATCTGCAAACATTTGTTTTGTAGTGCTAGGGGGCATTTCGAAACCCATAGGTTGCAATATCCTCCTCAGCAACTGTTACAGACCTCTACTCCTGAGTACAAGTATATTCCTCCGTGTTCAGCTAGGCTTCCAGATAAGCAACAGTGGTTCTGGACTCACATAATGCTTTGCAGTAAGTAGGAGTTTTGTTATTTGCTAGTAACATGGACCAGACTCAGTCCAATAGTATCTTAAACCACTTACCATGGTCTTTCTACTGACTCAAAAAGCCAGAAATCACTTTGATATTTAGGAATTGAATTCACGCTGCTTTTTATCCGAGACACTGATCAGAACTGACCTTCCCCTGTGCTAAACCTCACCTGGTTCTCCCCCACTAGAGCAGCAGGATACAGCAGATCAGTTCTGATCGCGGGTTACTTGGAGGCTGTCATGGAGGCACTCCAAAATGACTCCGAGCAAATAATAAGCTTAAACCAACTTTTATTCAGAATCAAAACCAGAGAGACCGAAACCAAATGACCAAACCAATGCAAGTGGGAGGGGGCAATCCAAAATCAGTCAGTGTTCCAGCAACATGTAATAAACCGCAGGTTCGAGGTACCAGCAGGTGATATTATCACTGTACAACCACACAAGAACAACGCTCCACAGCCTGCACGCCCTCACCCACAGAACACGAGGCCTCTTCCACTCACGGGTGAAATAACCGCCTGCTGGAGGCCAAGGGCTTGCTCAAGGATATATCCAGAAGAAAATTATCACTCACCAAGGAGAAGATGAAGCCTCTCAGTCCCGGGAAGTCTCTTTAAACCTCATCCATGATCTGCGGGGAGGGCTCTGTTTACAGTCCCACCGTTCCGAAACGGCTGCTCAGCTTGGGCCCGGCTTTCCGCCCGGTCGGGCCTGGCTGCGGCCGTTCCGGGCAGAATCCAGAAACTTCCCCGGGCCTGGGCAGCTGGTTGGCTGAGGACGCTGTCTGTTGAGCGGCGGCCCCGCCCCTCCCGCAGCCGGGGGCGGGGTTTGTCCGCGAGGAGTCACCGCGCGCCGGCGGCACGAGCGGTGCTGAGGAGCCGCCAACGGCCGCGCCGAGAGCTGCGGAGGCCCTCGCGTTGCGCGGTGTTCTGACAATGGCCTCTACTGGGCGCGCTTCTGAGGTCCGCCTCGTTCACCAGCTACCTTCCATCCGTTTTGAGGCAGTTTCTAATAGATCACAGAATCATTTTGGTTGGAAGAGACCCTCAGGATCACTGAGTCCAAGCCTAAACCATGGATGGTGCCTGTTTTCTGCTGATGACAGCTTGAGGACTATGCTAACAGCTGATGAGGCGGCGTTCTTGTTTTCAGACAAATAATTAAGGGTCCCCTGAATTTTCTCCTATCCAGAAGTTCATTTAGTGCTCAGAAGTTTGTCTTATCCTGTGAAATCTGCTACTGCACAACATAAGGACAGATAAGCATTGTGCTAGAATATCCATTTTTAGGGTAAGAGCTAGAATACTATTTCTAGAAAAGTGTGGGGGTTTTTTGCCATTTCTTTGCAATACTGGATGTTAAAAGGTTAGGCCTTCCCTATCTTCTGTGGCATCTTATTGAGGTTTCAGGCATAAACAGACCAGAATTGAAACATCACCTCTGAACAGCAGTTTCAACTGATGAGGTCCTGCATAAGAGTTCGGTCGTTTCCAGTGATGTTCAAATGTTCTGCTACATTTTTAAGTCCTCACCAAAGAACTATTCATTTTAAACTACAGTGCCATGGATCATATTACTGAAAACAAGTTAGGTAGAAACTTCCTTTAATAATTAAAGAGAGCTGAAAAGAAAGCTCAGTTCTTCGATTACCTGTGACTTTGCATTCTGCTTCAGCTTCTTTTCTGGACAAGCGGGTAGATAAATGGTTCACATAGAAGGTCACACAACTGCATTCACTTAACACTGGAAGGCTGTGCTACATATATTTATATACATACCAGGCATTTACCTGATGTCCACACACCAGGCTTTTAACTGAATATAATGCAAGCTGGAGTGCTCTTTAGCTCATAATAACAGCAACCTAAAGCAGAATTTCCAGAGCTTACCTGTAGGACTCCTTCCACTTCTAAACTTCCTTTATCTCTTCTACGTTTGATCAGGGACAATAGATATTTTCAAAGCCCTTAGCTGAGACAATTCCAAGGTTTTTCTTCTCCTGAGAACACTGAGTCCATTAGCAGAATCCCTGTTCTCATGTACTCCCTTGAAGCTTATCTTTTTGGCCTTTCCATACAGGAAGTATCGGCCATAAATTATTATGCTGGGTTTTAACTTGCTGGGTTTTAACTACTTTCAACTCTATTACATTGAATGCAAAAAAGTTTCAAGGAAAAGGAGAGGAGAGGAGATCTTGAAAGATCTGGTGTTTAAGTAAATGAAGCACTGCTAAATTACTAATTGCAATCAGTTTGCCTAGCCTCTGCTCCCCATTCAAAGGGAAAGGTAATTTTAGAATCCCAAACATGCTTTTATGTCCCCATCCCCTCAGTCTGTGTCTCATACCTCCAGCTATGCACTCTGTATTAGCCCCATATTGACTGTGAACACTGTGGCATATTATTGGTGGAGCATTATGATTTATGAAGGTGGTCACTTGTGGCTAAAAAAAGGGTTCTCCCTTTTCTGCTAATAACCATTTCAGAACAGACTTCCATTTTCTGTATGAGTTTTCTCAGTCGTACCTGCTGCAAAAGTACTGCTTGGGAAATGGGCGTCCTTGCTCACACATTGGGGGTTTGCATTTTCCAAAGTATTGACTGTTCATACCTGTGACTGGAGTCAGTATGAGCTGCTAACAGTTTTGTGTTTGGTCCATGGTAGTTAAGTACCTGAGACTAATTTCTCTGCTTAGGTCTCTCAGTAGCATAGAAACTATAGTCTCATGTATAGTCAGAGCACTAGGCACTCCATCAAAAATCCTATTATTTTGACAGGAGTTCTCTATGGGAGTTTATGATGAGGCATTTTCAAGATTTCACCTGTTGGAAAGCATCACAAGGATCTAGTATTCTAAACATTCTTCCCTTCCTTGCCTAGGAGTCTAAATCAGTATTGGTTTTCATTATCTGTATATTGGTCTTTCTACATGCAGGAGTCTAGAGCTGTCTCATACTCTCCATAACACAGAAAGATCCAGTACAATATGGACTGTGCACAGCTGGTATTATTCTTTCAAAAAATAAAACACTTTACAGCCAGTTTCTCAAAACCAATTCTACGTAAATATGACCTTAGTACTTATGATGACTTGGTTTTCTATGCCTTTTCAAAAACCTATCAAATGGACAAGTAACATATTTTCATGCTATAATAAAGGGTATGTATCCCTGTTTATGTAAAAAGAATGGGGATTTTAGAATAAAGGCTACAGAACATCTGGTGCCTATCACAGAAATCACCCTTACTGGAAAACAAAGCACATACTTATCTATCACTAGACGGGGGTAGTACAAAAAGGAGAAAAATTACAATACCTGTGAATAAGTAATAGTCAGTGCTTCAGATTTCTGCTTTCAGCTCTCAAGTATGGTACTTCTGTTTTTTATAGTATATGTTTTACCACATATTTCTTGCATTACAAATGAATCCATTCTAGGGTCACACAGGCTGGGTACAATACGACTAGATACATGGCAATCCAGCAGGAGTGATTCACAGCACATCATTTGTGTGAAACAAATGGGTACCTAACCTATAGTATCTAGGTTTGTATCTGGTTGAAGGAGATAATACTGTTTGTGATGTATATCACATTTGTTATCTTGCTATAATATAGATTTTGCTTGAAATTACTTGGCCTTGTATCACTTATGAATAGATGGAAGAAATGGAAGAAACTTAGTATGGGTGCTTTCGTATGAAGAAAGACAATGGACATCCTTACACTAAGAGCTACAGCTTAATTCCTAACATACATACAATTTCAGCTTGACTTAACCTAGTGAAACAAGTCTGACTTATCATTTACAAAAATAGTTCTTGAAGTGATCCATAGCATTTTGGGTTTTAATTTGTCCTTGATTAAAATCCAGATTGTGATCTCTGATCATAACACTAAGTACTGAAATCACTCATGTTATTTCAGTTGCAGTTATTACTCAATTGTGTATGAGTAATTACTCACAAGTGGGAGAAATGGCTGCAAGCATTTCCTTTAATCCTGAAACTTTTCTCTTCAGAGACTCTTTCAGCCTTCGAGTTCTAAGTCGGTTACAAGCTGAACTTCTATTCTGCCTCTCCTGTTCTTCCGTGACATTTTTACTCTTGTTGTTCTTATTGAGTAAACTGGCTTCAGGATACATTTAGGAGCATTAGCATTAAAACCTGGAGAAGGTGATGAAAGCTGTTAAAATGTAAATTCTCTTATGTAAATATTTTTCCCCATTTTAATTTAATGCCAATAAAGGAAAAAAAAGGCCCAGAAATTCCCAATTTAGTATCAGTAAAATAAAATTAACTGAAACCAGCTGGCAAGACTTATGAATTTAGATTGTCTTCCAATTTATTTTCTTTTTTTTTTTTTTTTAAGATGGAGTTTATCAGTCAAAATTTTGAGGTCACTATCCACAGAAAACAGAAATGGAAAAAGAAAATTAAAAAAAAAAGGGAAGGAAGGCTTGAAACTGCACGAAGGTACCTCAGAAGAAAGCAACTCACTGTACTTCACTGTGAGTTGAAAATGCCAGCTGCAGAGGCCAGCTCTTTTGGTTTGTTGATTTGTTTTTTAAACAAATAAAGAAGGCTAATGGTATCCTGGGCTGCATTCAACAAAGCATTGCCAACGAGTCGAGGTGAGTGATCCTTCCCCTCTACTCAGCACTGGTGAGGCCACAACCTGGAGCACTGTGTCCAGTTTCTGGGCATCCCTGTATAAGCAAGACATGGACATACTGGCCAGAAGGCCCCAAAGTGATAAAGGAACTAGATCATCTCTCCTACAAGGAAAGGCTGAGGCAGCTGGGACTGTTCAGCCTGGAGAAGAGAAGACTCTGGGGGGATCTCATCAATAGGTATAAATACCTGAAGAGAGGGTACACAGAAGATGGAGCTTTTTCAGTGGTGCCCAGTGATGGGACAGAGGCAATAGGCACAAATTGAAACACGGGAAGTGGCATCTGAACATTAGGAAACACTTTACTGTGAGGGTGACTGAGCACCAGCAGAGGTTGTCCTGTGAGGCTGTGGAATCTCCCTCCATGGAGGTATTCAAAAGCTGTCTGGACATGGTCCTGGGCAACTGGTAGCCCTGCTTGAGCACAGGAGTTAGACAAGACAACCTCCAGGGGTCCCTTCCAACCTTAAGCCTTCTGTGACTCTGTGATCCTTCTGAACTGATCTCCCAGCCTTTCAAATAGTCCCTGCTATACCTTCTCCTGCCTTGACCCATATGGTAGCAATCCCAGGTATATATGGTGCTTAGCATTCCCACCTCTGCTTGTAATGTATTGCTGAATGTATTGCCATGTACTGTCTTGGTGAACAAAGTGCTGTCTTGCTCTTTCCATTTCCGTTCTTTTTCGTAGCAGCCTTCTAGACATCAATTCTCTCTTGCCTTGGCATATCTCTGACAGTTAGAAATAGTAACTTTGGTTAAAGACAGGTGCTTCTGCATCTTTATAGAAAATTTTACATGAATTAAATGGGAGCTGTCAGTTTATCTAGAAAAGTTAGTTCAGAGATAAACATTTTGGATTCTCAGCATTTGAGAGTAGGAGTCCAATAAATGTGTACAAGCCAGAAATTATAGGTAAAATTTTCACTCACATAACTCTGGGGGAATCCAATTTTAGGGGATGGGTATAAACACATCAGCTGAGCATTTGTACATACCTGTGATTAGTCAGGCAAATTATTTAAATTTGCTGCTACAAACAGAATATTTGCAACATAAGTAGGCACACAGAATTCTGGGCATATCATGCATAATTAAAAAACATTGGCTAAAGGTTTCTTCCCTAATGAATTTTCCCTAAGAAGCAGCAATCTTAGCACCTCTGTCAGAAATGCCTCGAAGCCTTACCATTAAAAATCAAACCAAAACGAAATGGATTTTTCTTCTAACTACTTTTTTTTCCCCTTTCAGTATAGAATAGGCACAGCTACTGTACTTCTTTTCTTGCTGTCTTTACTGCAAAGCTTTTCCAGGATGTTGTATCTAGTCAGACCCCATTAAAATCATCAGCAAATAGAAATGTCTTTAACCTAGATTTAAAACCACAGCCTGATCCAGTATGTAAGATCTTGGCCAGGAATTTGTTCCACAGTCGCCATCCATAATGACTGAGAGGTCAGAGGACACTTTGCTACTCCTAAGTGCAAATGGAACAGCAAACGTACTAGAGTTCACTTGCTGCCAATTGTAAGGCCAAGGCTTGTTTTGCAATAGGGCATGGAAGATTAAAATAACACAGGAAACTTGGCTAGAGGATGAGTCCAAGTGGACCTTGAAGGAAGCAATTACTTCATCCTACTGTACTCCCTCTTCCTCCCTCTGCTCTTTCACTTCTTTATGTGCTTAACTGTAAATTACCCTCCACTCCTTCTATCATTGTTTTAGTATTTCCTTGTACCAGAGAAGCGATATGAGAGGAAGTGAAGGTGCTAGATTCCTGCTGTAAAACCAGGGCCAATACTTGGTGTCTATGAGCTCTGCAGCACTTTGAGCACTGGAGCTAGTGACATTACAAAGCTTGTTAATGTAAAATCTTCTTTGTGTTACAATTTTTGCAATACATTTTACAAAAATCTACCCCAGGGAGCCAAGGGGCAGTTGCTTCTTTATTACATTTTAGAAGAGCCACATTATTAGCGTTCCAGTCTATATATTATGAAATTAAGTGGATACCTTTGGGGTTAATTCCTTGTTGTAATTGTAATGAAAAGAAACAATTTCTAACCCTCCATTTAAGATCTATAACTATTAAAATCCACTAGTCTTAGTGACTCCTGGGGCCAGTGAAGTACTTCAGTGTATATGAAAAAGGGCACTCCTACAGTGTCCAATATCAGTAATTTATAAAACTAACAGCCTCCAAGTGGGAAAACTAACAAATGAGTTTCCATTGAGCCCCTCCCTGCTGTTTACCATTGCATGCTGGATGCATCAACTATGTAAAATTATATGCATATGGAAATTATGGAGCTGGGTTCCAAGATTATATTTTGCCTAGAGTGGGAAAGGTAGAGCAGGAATCACACAATACAGTGATGAAATACAAGGAAAAATCATGTAATACAGCCACAGAGAATCTTTTTAGAAAAAAAAGTTTAAAAGTGTCATTTTTTTCCAGAGGCTTCCCCATAATACACAATACCACTTGCTTCAACAAATTTTACTGATAATAAACCACTTTTTATTAATAACAAAAGATTAATCATCTATTTAAAAAACTTTTTCTTCCCTCTGGAAATGCTTGATTTATAGATTTATTTATATAGCAGTAACAATGCTATTTCTATTTTCAATGTCTTTATTGTGTATGTGGCTGTACTTTTTGTGAGAATTCCTGCTCACTGATGTTTTCCTACTGACTTTACTACAGCCAGCTTTTATGTCACCATATGTGGCAGGTTTCACCATCTCTTCTACATGCTTGTACCCCTTTTCACTTTTCATAATGCTCAAAAGAGAGAAAAACATTTTCGTAAATGAGATGGGAAAAATACATTTTAAAACAGCAGTAGTTAAAGGGAGATGCAGGAATACTGCACTACAGGAACCTGTTGTTAAATAATTTTCATGGACTGACTAGTTTTCAATTTGACAGCAAACCTTTAGCATGTAATTCAGTTTGTTAGTAGTGAAATAAAATGTACATCATCAGATAGTGTCTTCCAATTTAATATGCTTATTAAGATCATTGTTTCTATTAAGTTAAAAATTGTATAAGTGCATTATTGTCTAACACAGCATAAATTGCCATTTGGTATGCATCCATGCTGAACGGACATACTAATTTTATAGTAGGAGAGTTTTCTAGGACTTTGCTAGAGTTGCCTTGTGAAAAAGAATATCTCTTTAAGATTTCAGAAACGGTCTGTCTTTTGGATAAAGGTTTAGCTGTGGTTAACACAGCTTTAGTACCATATATCTCTCTCCTTTTATTTATCATAGTATAAATTCCCTTAGGAGAAAGGAAAAGAGTCTTACCAGACATGAAAGAAATAAATAGTTGTTGTTTTTAAAAATACCATTCTAGCGACTAATAAAATATAAGTTGCTGCGTACAGAGGAGTTTAGACTCCTCTGTAGGAGAAGTTTAGTTACTGGTTATTTTTAAGGGAGAGAAGATATGAGGCATCATTTTACATGCCACTGATCAGCGAAAAATGGGTTTATTTTTATAAGTATTTATTGCAAATTCATGTTAATGTTACCTGTTACTATTTGCAAGCCATACTGGAGAATGTCCTTATTTCTCCAGTGTTTACCAACCATGTACAAATCTGATCACTCGCAGCTTGTGCAGTCTCTAGTCATCACACAGACCAGTGAAACTGCATCACCACCTCAGGCTGGTGTCTTAAAGAGACTTAACTAGCCAGCTTGAAAGGGCGAAGACCTGTTACTCTTGTCTGCTTTCAAAGGACTATAGAAAGTTGTAATACAATAATTGCAATAAAAGATTAAATTGGAAAGCTGATAAGGAACTAGAAATACTTTCATTTTCAACATTGGCACTGCTTAATGTGCTGAATCGATGGGTCTTCAGCAATTGATGATTATTAGAACTTACATAAAATGAGCAGGTGGCCTCCCTCTCACCAGAGAGATGTCAGCATCACATCTAATGAAGCTAAACAGAACCACTGCCAATAGCAGGCTGCAAGTTTAACAATTTACATGATCATTACATCCCTTTTAATAAATCAAGAGCTGTTCAGAAAATACATGGCTATCTGTAGGAAGTAGAACACTTTCTAACATTGATTGTGCAGGTGGTAGAAAGGGCTGCACTTCTCAAGGCCAGTTGCTAATTATCCCATATCAAATATGGATAGGATGACTGCTGGGCAAATAACTGAGCAGAATGTTGATACTGGGAACCTCGGCAAGAATTGGAAATCATTAAAAAATTAAACAGGGAGATCTGACCTTTGAACTTCTGATCATTTCTTCCTTATGTCTTCAAAGAAATGGGTTTATTCAAATCTGTCTGCAAGTCCCTGTAATTTCACTGCTGACCATGTACTGTAGCTTTTCTGAAGTAAGACCAAGCAACACACTGATGAGGCTGGGGTGCTTGGAAACTATTGTCCGAATTTGCAATAAGAAGCATATCCATTTTATTCTAGCATCAGAAATACTATGCAGAGTTTTGGCATTAAAATGCTACCAATAAAGCCATGCAAGTGCTGAGAATGGGTCCTTATTATGTTAGGGAGCATGCACAGGGTGGATGTCAACTCTGTTTAACAGAGAAAAATAATATAATACCCCAGAGATGCTGAGTCTGTGGACTAGGCCTATTTACTTTGATAGTTGCAGTAGAGATTTTTATTTGTACTGTGTACTGCATGTAGTCAATGCAAAATTGTTGTTGGGAAGTTGAAAATGAACATAAAACACAGCACAGATGCGAATAGCAAATTACAACTTGAATAATTGTAGTATAACTGCCTAAAAAATCCTTGTCATTTCAATTTCATAAAGTAACCCTTACTTTTTTCCTTACTTGTATCCCTTACTTCTGCAAATACAAATATCACATTTGTGAAAGAATTTATTCACCATATGTATGTTTGCCAGGTCTGAATGGTAAACATATGTATAATTATCAATATTGTTTGTCTGAAACTGATAAAATAATTCGAAGCCAAGAACAATACTGGAGCATTCAAAAAAGGTAAAGACATGCTTATGTTTAGTTATCATTCATGAAATAATGGCCAAAAGTAGGAATTTGCTTGTTACAAAAAAAAAAAATCAAACAAAAATAAACATTCAGCTTAAATGGCTTCTGTTCAATTTTAAAACTAGCCATCTTAGCTATTGATGTAATCTCTTTTGAATATATCCCTAACATAAGTTAGCTCTATTTTGCAGACTGCATTTTGTGGAAGAGGAAAAAATCACAAGGTAGAGCCTCTTCTCTCTCAATATGGACTGTCAAACCATAAACACGAGAAAGACTGTGGTGCTCTTGGCTTGTCACGGAAGTTGGTAACTCATTTGTAGATAGTTGCCAATACAAAAAAATAATAATAAAAAAGAGCATTTGTTGATTCAGTGAAAATCAGCATGACATTTTTTTCCACCAAAATGAAACTGTTTCCTCGAATAGATGGATGAATTGCACTCATATGTGTGACTGTCGGATGCTTGCTGTTACATCCCAACCAAAAAGCCATAATCAAAAGGCAGAAAGTAAGAACAAGTATCACTCCAGAACCTAACTTCATTCAGCATTCACCTGGGAGAAGGGAATCCTGGCTTCCAGTTACTGCATCCAATTAATATTTGGAATATTTCCATCCTAAATACCTCTTAGCCACCAGGGGATGTGGATTCAATTGTCAAGTTCAGACGGAAACTGAAGCCAGGACTTCCATGTTCCCGATGGGCTCTCAGCACCACTGTGCAATCGGATAAAATCAGGCACTTGCGAGATAGGTGCAACCCAGCCTGAAAGGCTGACAGGGATTGCCTGATGTCTTCAACTCTTCCGGGAAATCAAGGAAAAAAAGTACCTAGCACTGTAGGCCAACACATACAATAAATATTAAAGTCATATCTGAACTACCGAATCCAGCCACAGAACACAGAGATAACTTACCCATGGCTCCTGCAGATTAGCACTATCGTGACATCCCAAGGTTGAAGACAAGCTATCAAACGCTGCAGCTCAATTTGCTGTAGAAGGACTATCTCCTCTTATTTTCCAACGAGCATTTTGCAAAATGTGACTGCCCCAACCAGAAGAATGCAGAGCAGGAGTAATCATACACCATCCAGGCTCACTCTGGCACACCCCACCATGCCAGCACAGCTGGATGAGGGTTTTTAATGGGTAAAAGGGACAACTATGCACTCCGAGGAGCCTTTTGGTCTCTTCTTGATTCTCACAGATTTTCCATTGTGATCAACTTGCAACTTGCTTAACCTGTGAACAAATAAAAAATAAAGTGAATGACCTGTCACCTCACTGATGAGGAAGCGGTTCTTCAGTGTGGTAGATATTTGGAGCTGTTTACAATGCAGGGATGGAAAGGGGAAGAGCTGGTGTGCTAGACAAGTATTGCCTACAAGAACCTCATTCAAGTGCATGAGCAATTGCTTCTCTCCATACATTCTGTTTAGAAAGTGTAACGGTCTGAACTGCTTTGTTCTCCACATATATTAAAATCAGATTCATCACTGAGTTAAAGAAAATAACCAAGTACTGTCTCCACGGACTTTTAAATAACAGTTCCTCCCCTTTTACTCTTGGCATTGCTACAGATGAATAACAGAATATTGGATGCTTGCTACAGATCCTTAGGCTGTTCCATTTGCAAAGAAAATCTGAGCTTTTTTAAAGAAGCATGTCGTAGTTCCAGCAGAAAATATACCACTCCTGAAGTTTCATTTTAATAGCTGGATAAACCCATGGATCTGGCCAGGTTTGTTTTCATTTTTACACTGGAACTGTGAAAGTTTCTCTTTTTTTTATTAATAAACCTGTCTCTGATCAAGTATGTTTATTTCAAATCTGAAACTTAAAACAGTTAATTATGCTGTGAGGGAAACATTCTGGGAAAACAAACAAACAAACAAAACCTCAACAAAACAAAGAAAAAATAAAAACAAAACAAAATGAAACAAAACAAAACACAAACACCACACACCAAAATTCAGAAATGTTCAGCCATATATAAAAGTAGCATTCAATTGTAAATGGTAAGAGGGGTCACGCAAGTGTTACCAGAGGCTTCATACTTCACACAGATTTGTTTCAGTGACACTTAAAAGTTAAATGCAGAATTATCTATTAGATTTTCCTCCTGGCAAAAGCCTGGTACTCATATCTTGAACAAATGCATTCAGTACTCTTCTTTCAGGCCAGCTATGGATTGAATCACTCATTAACTCTGGAAACCTTCTCCAGGTTTGCTGAAAAACTTACTTTTTCAGATTTCTAACGATTTTTAATTAGATTAGTAATGACTACAATATGAGTTACTACCACTTGATTTACTGGAGATATTTTTTACCTAGCATATACAGTATTTTGAATGCTCTGTCAGGAGTTTTCAATAGCAGCAAGTGCCAGGTTCAGAACTCAGAGTTCTTAAAAAATGGAATTAAAACCAGCTCAATACTCCCACACAAAACCAGCAGAAACACGTATTTTCATGAGATCTCCCACTGGACAATACATTCCGACTTGCAACTAAAAGCTTCAGTACAAAACAAATAGTTTCACTAAATGGAACTGGAACACAGCATTAGTTTGGGAAAGCAGAGCAACGGAATGTGAAACCATTTTAAAAGTAAGTAAAATCTAGGTGTATGTATCTGCTTTAGCAGGGGGGTTGAACTAGATGATCTCCAGAGGTCCCTTCCAACCCCACCCATTCTGTGATTCTGTGAAAATATACCCCCAAACAGGGTCTAGAACAACTGATCGTTGGTAGCACCCCAGACACATTTGGACAGGCTCCTCTCCAGGCTGCAGGAGAAAGCACTGCTGTACTTCTTATTGCCTGCACTGCCTGCTCAGAAATCGCCTGCTGGGTGATCTCTCCAGCTGAAATGTCATCTCTGCGTGGGGCCAGCCTGGCCTCAGCACTTCTCTAGGTGTTGTGGGGGATTTTTGTGGTTCTGGGTAGGTGTCTTCCAGGGAATCAACAGAGACAAAGTCCCGGCTGCAGCTGCAAAGTAAGTCCAGGCGCTCACCCAGTCTGTTGGTGCTGGAGAAAGGGAGATCTCAGGACAACTCATTTAGATCCTGAAGTCTTCTGCAAACTTCTCACTGCCTCCCACCTTGCTGACAAGTCTCTCTTTTCATCCCTGTCCTTATGCTTTGGAGGAGGCTTAACAGAATAGCAGAGTCCAGTCTACTGAAGACACATTTCTGTAATTAGGAAAAGGCTCTAAACTCTCGTTTATGTCCTTTGTGCACCCTCTGGGTCATGCATGGCCAAGTTGCTTCCATTCATTACTCAGAAAAATAACATACCAAAAGCCCAGTAGTCAAAATTCAAATGGATATTTGCGTTGTCACAGGGCTTGTTATTTGTTTTGTTTATTCTGTCTCTTCTTGCATTTCATCAATATATGAACAGATTTTCTGCTGTCATCCATACTCAGCAAACTACATCAATAACCATTGCAATTAAACTTAGCCACATTTTCCTTTAAAATTGATTTAGATTTGGATATACTTCTTATAATTTTATACTCATCTTTCATATATATTTATCACTTCATTTCATGCATATAGATACTCTTCAGGAGGCTCTCCTTGGTGACTTCTGATCTTGTGGCTCTGTTCTTAAGGAAATGTAACTCTATGCGTATTTCAATTAAGAAATACAAGAATAGTATGATGAGTAAAAAAGTACAACAAAATTGGAAGACCACAACTTCTAATCACCCAGTAGTATATATTAGTTTGATAACACTGAGTTAATAAACATGAAAAAACAAAGTAGATATTGTTCAGTTATTGATATTTATTATAATTCAAAATTCTTTATTTGGTACGTGTCAATCCTTCTCCAAAGTTGCTTACAGAAAACACTCGTGTTAGAAATATACATAGGGTTTTGTTACATGTAACAGAAGATGTTAAGTCTTCTCTGGTTTCACATTTTATGAATATATACTGTAAGAGAGACTTGTAGTTTTCAGGGCAAGATCACAGATATCCATAATAAGATACACTGAAAACATACTCCAATTCCTTAGTTCTGCCTCAGAAACAGACCGAGGGCTTAATATTGCAGCCTGTGCAATATCAATATCAAGATTTTTGAGAGAAGTAGCATCGCATTTCTACCATTCTCCCCATGTGGGTAACAAAGAAATACCAGAAAGTTTGGTGCAAAGCTGATCTTTAACTATACTAAATAAAGTCAAATCACATTTCCTACAACAAGAGAGTGACAAGGACAAATGAAGAGTTCAATATCTTTAAAGTTCCAAAGGCTGTGAATCTTTGTTTGTTGGAAGTAGTTTGATTTTTGTTGTCCCATTCCTTTCCACAGATTTTTTGATAGCTCAAAAAAGACTGAAGTCTCCAAATATAGGCCAGCACATCTGTGGCCCAGATAAAGAAAGTGATAAACAGTCCCATGATAAATGATATCTCAGGGAAGGATACCAGATAGCTTGATGAGTACTAAAGAATTTCCATGTGGAGAACAAACGCTATCAGAAAAAAGGATGACATGATAAAATCAAAAACATTTCAGGGACATGAGGCAAAAGGGGAAGATGAGGAAATGCAACAGTTGTCTTTGAAACTGCACTGAAAGTGATTCTTTCCATGTTAGTCTTTTTCAACCATGGTGTCTGTCGCTTTTATTGAAACCTTCACTATTTGTGTTGGACACTGAAAATATTCAAGTTATGATGTATCAAAAGTTCCATTAGAATTCTGATATTCTGTGGATGGAATTGAATATTACTTTACAAGAACTATTAGAAATGCTTTCCTCCATTAAAAAAGCAGCTCCCTCGTGTCTTTTTTTTTCTTCCTCAACATTGGTAATTGGCAGTGATGCCTAATTTTTTTCCACTTTTAGAATGTAAAGTGAAAAGGAAAATATTTTCATAACAAAAAAATATCCATCATCTGAATAGTAAATCCAGAATTTAATGGCAGTCACTTTACTGTCCTCAGTATGCATAATTCCTATTTTGAAAAGTCTTAACCCTAGAGTTATAGTAGAAGCAGCAGTGCTTACTTTAGTATTTTTCTTCCTTAATCCAAGATAAATCTCTATAATTAGAATTGACTGCTTTTTAAAGGAACAGAAATGGCAAGTGGCTCTATCTTAAATTAAAAGATCTATTACCCTACGCTTGGTCTTCTAATTCTTCTCAGCAATGTCTTGTCTCAGAAGGCACTTTCTCATCCTTACGAAAACTAACTTACTGCAGGTGTAGAGGGAAAAACACATCGTTGGAGTTATGTACTAAGTGACTGCATGAAGAAGATATATGCAAGTTTAGAGCAATGGAAAATAATTGCCAAGTATGTAATGTATGAACATTTTATTACAAAATTTCTGTAGCATAAGCTATTCATCAATTAAGACATTTTTATTGAAGGCTACATTTTCATTTCCTCATGCAAAAGGGACATCGGAAAGTAAAAAGTAGAGACTCACCATTTCTGCTTTCATGAGTTGAAGGCCTGAAGGCTTAGTGACACTTGTGGTACACCACGGCTTTGTACAGCCACACCCCAGAAACCCTCATGGCCAGCAGTAGAAAGCGGTATGCCCTGTCATGATATCATGGCACGTTTTTTCAGTTAACTGTTCCTTCTTCTTACTCCCAGGATTTTCTTTTTCCTATGTCCTGTAAGCTTCTCTTTTTAACTTCACTGTCTTAGTGCCCTTTTCTGTCTTGCTCTTTACATGGCTGTGGCTTTAAATCCAGACCTTACTGATCCTGTGATTCTGTATGCTAATCACCCTTTCTTTTCCTAAGACAGACAAGCAGCAGGTGTCCTAAAGTCTGCCAGATGATTTGAGATTTTCAAGACCTGTCGTACTCTGGAATTCGTGGTCACTGGCAGTGTGTACAACAACAGCAATCCTGGAAGCTATCTGTTGCCTGATGCTTTGATTACAAAGTCATTTATATAACAGTAACTAATACCATTTGTCTAACTACTCACAATATTTGGTGAATGGCATGTACCTCGTATTAAAAGTCCCAGAACCAAACCAGTCCAGCTTTCTTTTATCCAAGATAAAGAAAAATCCTGCAAGTACCTAACCAAATTAAATATTGCCCAAAAGCAAAAATAATTCCTTCACTGGTCCTTCCTCCAAATACTTAGTTTTACTCGTTCTGACAATTATTTCATCTAGGTAATATAATATATTCTATTCTATATTTCAATGCCTTCTGTTTTTCAGCCCTGTATGTAGAGCCCTTTAAAATTACACTGTACAACCACACACTAGCATCCGCTTGAGGGATTTTAGGAGTCATCAACAGGTCAGATAGCTTATGCTTGCTGAACACAAGGTATTTTGACTCTCCTGGCTAATTCCACTTATTTCAGCAGAGCTGTGCCAACAGTGAATCTGAGCCCTCTATCTAAATTTAATCTGCTCATTACCTCCAAAGACTATTGCAAATAAATAGGCAATCAAGTAGCTAGAAGGACAGAAAAGAGGGATATGGTGTATAATAGGTAACCTCACAGAAGGCAATCAGAGCACTGATTCCTTTCCTTCCAAACAGCAGACAATAACAGTTCAAACTAATCACGATTCAAATTTTCTTTTCTGCATTTAATTGATACTCTGGAGACCTTATTCAGCTCATTCTAAATCAGTCCCTTGGTAATTGACTTCAGCAATAACTGGATCAACCTGTAGGTAAGAGCTGGATTGGGATCTGTAGAGCATAAAGCCCTCTGCTTTATACAGCAGTGAAAGCTGCTCCAATACATACATGTGTAAGCAATTGTTGAAAAGGCTTCAGAAGACCTGACAATATATTTTACCTTGAACTGGTAAAATGAGCTCAATGTTTGCCCCATTCTTGGCTTCTTCAGTCCTACAACACTGAGAATGACACCTGGGAAATGGATGTCTTTCTCCAGGGAATGAAGTTAAGAACAATTCTGTCTACAAACTAGGCTAAAAAGGACATTTCGGGTAATGCTTCCAGTGAGGGCTGACTGGGATGCCTCTTCACCTGTAGTACACAACTCACTTCTACGCTTCTGTGGACTCGCACCACCTGTCTGATACTTTCTAGTCATTACCAAATAAAATTCTGTCTATTTAGAAAATTTCAATAGATATCGCTATTTAAAAGACCTTCCGGAGACATAGCAGAATGTGTCTTTAGGTCAAAAGAGAATCTTATCTCACTATGGTTTCTAAATCCGTAAGTTTTTCTGAGGAATGGAGTGTTGAAATCTGATTGCTGAGGCTGTGCAACAAGAATGAAAGCTAAAGAGAAAGATTTAAGATGTTCAAAGTTCAGATATATCTTTACTATCTTTCTCGGCACATTGACATAGGGATTAAAAGAAGTTTCTCACAAAGTGAAAAAATCATTTTAACAGAGCCTAGTCAGAATTACGTAATGTAAGAATTGCTGTCCTCACACCTAGAATAAGAATATTCTACCATGAAACAGAATAGCCCTTGAAGTAGGATATTCAATAATAACTTTCCTAAAAGTGCTTGTTTATTTTTGATCAGACTTCAGTCACAATGTTTTGGGGTTTTTTTCATCACTCTTCAGGGAAACTTACTATATTTTGGTGTCCTTGTACTGCTGTCCCTATCTCCAAACTGTTCTCCTTCAGAAACTGTGTTTTTATTTCTTCTGTCTTCATACTAAATATCTATAGCGCCATATGAAACTCTTCCATCTTGCAACAGCAGTAGAGATAAACCATCCAATGTGCGCATAAGCTTCCATTTTACTCCAATAGATCATCTTGGCCAAATCATTTAGTCTTTGGGAGCTCGTGTACACAACTCTAACATATAGCTAACTACCAACAAATGATTTAATTTCACTGGAAGAAAACAATAACTCTTGTCTACTGCAGCTGCTCCAGAAACCTGCAGCATAAACTTCATAAGTAACCCGGAGGGGTAGCAGCAGGCATAAGAACAACAAACTCAGAGTGGCTCAGGTCCACACAGCTTTTCTCTTAAGCTAACATGACTTTTATTCATAAGGCTATTAAATACTCTAATATGGGTATTTGATCCTTTGAATAGTTCTATTTTCTACCTAATAATTCATAATGGAGTTAATTCCCAGGCTTTCCCATGGTTGTTTTAAGCAGTCGAATACTCAATAAGAAAAGGTGTGGGGGACGATTGAGGAGAAAACAGTGAATTGTAAAAAAGGAAGGGCATTTTAGTCTAAAATTCATTTGCATTTCAAAAGATTAGAGTAAATCATGTGCACTTAACTGGCACTTGCTTTTTTAATTTAATTAATGCCAGAAAGACACTTTAAGACATAGTGCTTTAAAGGTGCTTAGAAGGAAAAAATTGTCCCCCAAGTGTCTGATGTGAAGAGCCCCTGGGTGACACTCAGAGTGATGCACTTTTTGAGCACTTCAACTTACTAGTGTCTTTCAGCACTTAATTAACATAATTTGACACAATTATAGATATAAACACTTTATAAGCACTTGGTACTAGGAGTGTGAAAAAAATGTTGATCTCCATCAGTTTATATTGGAAACAAAAAGCTTTAGCACAGCACTCAAACAAGTGCTTAGAAATGTTCCACACTATTCATAACATTCAAAGAAGCACCAAAAAGAAGAAAAAAAAAAAGTGTTTCAAAGTGTAGTCTGGATAAATTCTTTAAAGATTTTACACATACATGTAGGAGGCTACCTAAACCAATTAAAATTGTATGAAATGGACAATCAGTCAGGGTTACTCAATTCCGCTGCTCACTAACCAGCTGCAGTGACAGGATTCATAAGTCAGTAGTATTTGGGGGAAAAGAGGAAAAACAAATATGATGTAATTCAGAATAACAATTATGAATATCTATCTGATCCATCATATCTACATGTTAGATCTTCTGAAAGAGAATTGAGAATGTGTGGGCCGGTATGTTGTACAGGCCCCAGTCGCATTGTTTAGGGCATGACTGAGTGCAGGTGGGCCACGAGACACTGTGCCTGAAGTGGCTTTTTTCTGTTTATGCTCCCAACTTGAGAAAATATTTTGGACAAAAAAGCCCACACGAAATGCACCATTTATTTTCTTGATACTGCTAGTGAGTCCTCCACTCGCTTAACGCACATGAGGGTGCTTTTTGAAGAGAAATGTTGTTCTGCCAGCTGAGGACCTGTTCCAACAGGCAGAGTTTGGCCAGGAGCAAACCCACATCAACTGCTGCTACACACGCTCCTTGTCTTATCTGAGCAACAGATCCAGGTTTGGTGCTGAAGGATCTTTCTGTTCAACAGGGAAAAGAGTAACAGCATGAAGCTCAGGTTTCCTCACAGGACACTGCAATATCACCTCTCCCTCTCCTTTGATTTTCTTTTCATAGCAACTGTTTTTAATTATTAACTTTTAAATTAATAACTTCTGTGCAGCCCAAAAATTCAAATCAGGGTGAGGACTGTTTCGTAGAAACATATGGTAAAAGGATCTGTTTCTAAAGATTGATTTGAAATAAAAAGTAAACAAAACAACAACGACAACAACAAAACCCCAATGGTGTGCTTTCTTCTCTTTTCCCTTTTCTTCATATTTATAATTTAGCATGCATTTACTTAAGTCAGAGGCTGTGTTTTGCAAAGTGAGTGAAGTGCATAAACCCTGATATATATTCTCTCTTTGTATGTGAGGTAGGTCAGCTAAATGTATGAGTATTTCATGTAAGAGTTACACTAATCATCTTAACACTTTGTGATCTTTTTGCCAGTGAAGTAAATGGAATGACAATTAATCATATAAAAGATCAGTCATCACAATAACAAGATAATATCTATATAAACTAAAACAAGCAAAATCTAAAAGGTGACAATTTCAAAGTCATAACTTACTTTCACTAGAGTTAGCACCTAACTACTTTTGAAAATAACCCATTAGAAATTGTCCCTGCTTACCTTGTTACATGTTGGAAGCGTGTTCTTGCAATACCCATCCATTTTGATTTAGGATAGGCCTGATTTGCCTTGAAATTGTCTCTGTCACTTGTAATTGCTGAAATATTGCTTGCCTAAGCCAGACCAGAGCATCTTTTCTTTCAGGTTTGGAATGAGGCTGAGAATGGTGTATAACGGAGGATCGTAATAAAAAGACAAAAATAGCTCTTAAAAAAGGCACCAAAAGAATAAAAGAAAATTTGAGGCAGTAGGAATTACAAGATAATCTGAAAAAATCAAACTGATTTTTTAGGTGCCTACCAGCAGAGACTGCAGAAGCTATGGCTTTCCTTTCTCTCTCTGAAATTTGCCATCTACCAATTTAAGGCATTGTTGCAGCAAAGCACTTAAGCACTGCTTAAATCCTCTTGAAGTCAGAGGGATTTAAGTAAGTGAATAAAATTATGTGCATACTGAAGCACTTGGCTGGGCTGGGTTGCATTGTTGAATTTGGCCATGGACAATTTTGAAAGATTACTTCGAGACTGAAACTGTTATCTGCAATTTCCTTGACAAAAGATGTATTCTGTCTTTCTCTCTCTAATACCTTTGAGATAAATATGAGAACAGAAATAGCTAAAATTGGTTATTTTTCAGGGGTGAGAAGGAGGGGGAGATAGTCTCCGAGAGAAAAAAATGCAAGCTGTTTTTTATTTCCTTTCTGGATAAATATGATATGTTTCAGGTTCTTGATCTATCTTTTCTAACACCAACGTCTTCACAGTTGAGAGTTGAGTCTCCCTACTAAGTTGCACATTATGTGTTTCAATGGTTTGGGTATTGCTTTGAAAAACACTAATGCTTAGAGGTTTTTTTTTTTTAAAAACAAACAAACAAACAAACCCCAAACCAAACGCCCCATTTCCCCTGAATTCAACTGCAGTTGAGGAAAAGTCTAAAATTGTGATTGAAAAAGCTCCAGCCTCACTACTATCTAACCACAGAGGCATTTCTTTGTTTGACTTAGTCTAATTCCTCTAGGATCTAGAAGTCTGTTTCAGAGCATGTTCAAAACCATTCCAGTTTTAGCAGTTCATTTAGTTTGTCTTAAACTTGATAGAAATCCAAAAATTATGCAGAGGATTCCTTAAATTCTGAAGGGCGCAATCCAGAGGGGGGTGGAAAATACACATAATGTACAAACAGAATTTACTCTCAATGAAAATCTAGCTAGATATTCTTTCATAATGAATGCAATAAAATAATAGTGTAATAGCCTAGGAGGGAGAGCACTCACTACAAGTAGGAAATGTGCTAAATTCCTTCTTCATCCTGAGAGGGTTTACACATATACCTCAGCAAAAAAAACCCCCACATTTAACCATTAAGTTCCTTCTCCACAGGTGCATTTGAAAAGGAAACTGGTCTTCAAGGAACAGTTCTAGGTGTATAACCTGGGCAGCTTTGGGACTGCAGATCCCAAGCAGGCAGATTTCAATGTTAAAACCCTACACCAATCAACTTGGCTCTAGACAGAGGAGGAATTTAAAGCAGATTTCTTGAAACATATCGCGTAGCTTCACAGGCCTTTACTTACCATGCGGATATTTAGATAACTTTTCTTAGGTCACAATTCCACATGTTCTATTCAGCTAATGTAGAAGAGATTAGACGTCTAAAGATTAGACACCTAAAACTTAGTTCCTGAGCAAAACCACTTTTGGATGGTTATGATTTATATTTAACTTACCTATTAGAAGTTAGTTTAGCCCTCTTCATGCAACAAATGGTTTCAGCTTAATGGTTGGTATGACTGTAATTTTCTTTTGCATTAGAAAGAAATTACGGAAGGAGCTTGTTTTCTTTTTTAAACAGAAATAATGTAAAGAGTTATTTTTATATTATACTAGTTTATTCACCAAATTCCACTAGCAAAAAATATCTTCTTACGGTCTGGATAAATATAAATAAAACTCTGTGGTGGAACGGTTGACCTAGATGACAACTATCTGCCTGTTACTTCCCAGCTGCCACTATTTCATCAAAACACTCTGGCATTATGGGACTATGCCAGTTGTATGACAAATAGGGACCACGTAAATGTGGACCTTATGTATAGCACAATGCCAGATTTCTTAATAAAAGCAGTCCTGGAACAATCAACCTCATCTCTTTGCTCATTTTCAAGCCCTGAATTCATTCAGCTTATATTATAACTTTCTTCCCCAGACAATAGGCATTTGGGATCCTCTGGCATTCCAAGGCCCTTTACTCACAAAAGGTCTCATTTTGTTGCACTCATAGATTTTTTTTTTCCTCCCTGCAGCTTTAGTCATAAAGTAGCCTTTTATTTCAAAGAAATGCATTAATTGAATACATAAATGCCATTAATGAGCAGGAGGGGATATGCAAATGACAATATACTAAGAAGACAATCATAACAGTTAAAATTGCAGATACATGAAGACATTGATGGAAGGATTATGACAATGCTGAACTATGTACATATAGAGTCCTTTATGATAGAAATTATATAATATTACTTACTTGGTTGGACTATGTATCTATGACTGCGTTTGTCTTAATTAATGAAAGGGTTATAATCTGGCATGGATATGACAACAGAACACAGTACTCCAGTGGAAAATGTTAAGCAGCCTTAATAGCAACACAATCAGACCCACGTAAAACATTGTATAGTCATCACATTTTGGGAGGCAAACACATTTGTTCTGCATCTATCTTAATATTTTGCATGTGATTAGCTTAGCACTGTCACATTGTGTAAGCATGCCAATAACATGTTGAAGTGATATCAGCGTAAATGAAGCTGCTTTTTTTTCTTCCTTTTTTTTTTTTTTTTTTTTCTGTCAAAGGTGATAAGAAGCATCCAGTAAACTGTGTTAGATCTAGGCCTGTAGCCTAAACTGCAATCCTGGATACTTACAGAAATCAGGTGCAGCTGGATTTGATTCTCACTTACCTTCTCTGTGCAGCTGGATTTAGTTCATAATTACCTTCTCTATGTCTTTACCCAAAAAGAACATTCTATGTTTGTTGAGGTTTTTTCTAAGACATCACCATATTCAGCTTCTTCTTGTCATTAGGAAGTTTTGGTGATGGTTTTGATGGGCATCATTTATTTTAGTAGGCTAAGTTCTGTTCAAGTCTACAGTTAATTCCATGGTCTGCTTCATTTAGTATCTGCAACACGTACGTTGTTCCACTTCCAAATCCCCCTTTGCTGAGGTACTGATTGACCAGTATGGACAAATAGCTGCTTACACCTGCTGAGGAGAAGGCAAGAAAATCCTGTCTTCCCTTTCCTTAAGCCTGTCATGTGTTGTTTTCCAGACTTGATGCTTCCCTCTTGATAAGGAGGGAATACAAATTTGCAATAACATAAGCTCAAACACACTCTGCTGTGCAGATTTTTTTCTCCCTCCTCAAATCACTTGTATCAATCTACTTGTTCCTCCTTTATTCTCTTCCTCCCCACAACCCTACTGTTTATAATGAAAAGAGTCTGCAAGCACATGGAACAGAGCACCTAAAGCCAATCTGAGGGAAACAGATTTGTCAGAGGCACTTCAGAGCTCAGCTGCAGAAGCAGGGCGATGGGTGTCAGATACAGCTGCTACAGATCTCATAGTAACACGATGGTTGGCTCATGCTCTGGAGCAGATTTCTGAGTGAAATGCATGGGGAAAACAAGAGCTATGCAGGCAATTGCAATCGGTTCATGTGATGTGGGAGAGTGTGCCAGGGTCCCTCGTGCTGGTAGGTAAGAAGTAGAGACCTTCTGCAGACCTTCCAGAAAACCTGTCTTCATACAAAATAGGGCATTATTTTCTGTTGTCTAAAAATGTTATGACATTTATTAAGTTATAAAATTTACTCATGTTTCATTTTTACACTTTGCAGTAATTCTCTTCCATAAAAATTTTTGTCTCATAACCATTGTATGAAGAAGGGTATGTAGTAAGTGGTACCATTGTGTAATGAGTATATCACAGTAACTGGAATTTCAGAATGAAAAATTAAGCAGTCTTAGTGGCATGAAAATCCACTGCACTGTGTTAATGAGGACTCTCTGGATAGGTGAAACATGGTTTTAAGAGATGATATCAAGACTCGAACACTGTCCATAGTGATTTTAAATATTAACGAAGCATCACTGTGTAGCTTTGCATATCCAAAGATGAATTCCAGTTTAGTTTTATGTAGCTGAATAACTAATCTTTATTTCCTTATAATCAAGGTTCCGAGTTTTTTAACATTTACGTGATTGATTTATGCATACAAGTTCAATTTGCAGGTCATTCCTTTCTTTGTTTCTATTATGAAAAATTGCCAATTTAATCATTGCTTATTGCATTAGAATTTAGCTTTTGTGACTTGGATTAGATCATATTTGAAAATACTGAAAAATTACCTCATGACTGTGTTTTTGGTGACAAGTCTTTTGCTATTCTTTCACTTTTTTTTTTTTTTCAGATAAGAACAACAGTTATCAGTTGTTCAGATGATTGCTCACTTTCTCAAAACTCACAGGGTCCTAACTGTTTGCTGGGCATCTAACATAAAATCTTATTATTATAACAGAAAAAAACAAAGGCAAATATATTTCTAATTAAAGACTTCATATCCTTATCCATTCAACATTTGAGGCATGGTAGATGAAGGTATTAGGAATGGACATCTGCCTCTGTAGAACTGTATTTGTCAATACTGCCTCTCAGAAAGGTTTTCCATTGAGATTTTACAGTGCTACCTATATACCTACAAAGAAGCGCGAGATAATGTATAAAAACACTGGCATATACAAAGCCTTCCAGAAGAGTTTTGATTCAAGGCATGCTTACCTAATAATATCAACAAAAAATGATAAGTCTACTTATTAGCAAACTATCATCTAAAACTCTAATGAAGTTAGCAAGATAATAATTCTTGTTAGTGCTAATTTTATCCAAATAATGGAAAAATATCCCCTGTCTACTCTATGGCACTTGTCTGAAGCACAAAGGACACCATGCTAATAGGGAATCGGCAGCAGTACTAAATAGATACAGAACATACTTTCAAAGAACACGGAGATTGCCACTCAGAGAATTCTTATGTCAGAGGATCTTCCAGGATATGCATGAAGCTCTGGAGATCGTCCACATATTGTGAACTGTTCCTTTCTCTTCAAGTAAAAAAACTCTAATGGAGTTTATAATCCTTAACATCTTAAAGTCTGCAAAGAGTTCACAAGGACCACTTGGAAAAGTATTTTCTGGAAAACATATTCCTTGTAAAATTTAGAAAAACCTTAGGCTAGTTTACTAGACTAACCAGGGAATTTACTAGAATAGCCAGGGAATTCTAGCAGTGTGACTGAGCACTTCACTTGGACTAAAAAAATTTTTTTAAACATCGAAACAAATGAAATGAAGAATCAAAATTTTAGCTCATCGAAATCATTCATTCTCCAGATTATGTAAATAAGTGTCCTAAGTATTTAAGACTCGTATCATCTAAGACATACTACATTTCTGAAAAAAATGAAATACATTCTTGTAGTCATACCTCATGTGCATTCAGATCAGGAAGAATTTAACCAGTGATTTTATCCAAAATAACAACAGTACGCAATCATATGACGACTTCCATTTTCAGTGCATCACTAAGTAACACACATAAAGCAAAGGTAAAAGGATATAGTTTCATACTGAGTGACACGAGCAGCTAACTGCTCTAGTAGACAAAGATAAAAGCAAATCCTTTTGATTTTACAGGCAAGACATTGTGAAGGAAACAGAACAAACTCCATGAAAACTAGACAGCGCAGCAAACATTGGATTTGAGGTTTACAGGCGTTTCAGATCAGTTGTGTACCTTCCTGTGTCCTTCCCTTCAGCTTTGGGAAATAAGGTCAGAACTGTGCACACACAGATAAGAAAATATATTACACATATCAAATACATAAGAAAAATCTCAAGTCATAGTTCATATTAATTTATCTCCCACAGGATGAATTACGACCTGCTACTGTACTTTCCTAGTTAGTCCATAGTACAGACTGTTAAAGGCCAACAAAAGTCCAACAAAAGAAAGTTCCATCTCACAAAGTATTCAGCAAAACATCCAGCGATTTTGAATAGTGCCTAGTTCAGTGGAGTGAGGATTCATTTTAAGTTCAGCATAATCACTGCTTAATGCAACAGCATTTTTCTTCCAGCAACTTGGACAAAAATTCCTTATTTCATAAGAGACTTCCTTTCAGAGACTGTCTGTCAGAATAAGATATTTATACTGTTTCCTGTCATTCATTCAAAGAGGTTCATTAACAGCTGGCAGGGAGGGATCAGGCCTAGCATAGGGAAGTGAAAAAAAGAATCAAGACCTACCAGGAGATTCAAATTACAATTGCACTCAGTGCATGAACTTTCTTTGTAGGAAAGAGGTTTCAGATGCAGATTTATTTATGGAAGAATATGGACATTTCTTTCAGCTGACCGTTTTCATATATTGCTCTACTGAATCCTGCTGAAATGAACTGGGCAAACTCACTGTTAAAAATCGTATACAGTAAAAAGTAGGGCTCACCCCTTTCTTTTAAAAGTATTTTCTTCTCTAAGCTTTGAACTTAGTCCCATTATATTAAATGTAGCAATTAAAAAGGAAATCAGCCCACATATTCAAATTACTGACATTTAGCCGAAAATATTCACTATTCTAAACTTCGGTCATGAACATATTTTTCTAGTGTGGTACAAAGCTCTGGGAATCTTGTGATCATAGTTACACACTAACTCTACCACACAAGAAAACCAATACATATCAAACAATTGAATTAGACTTCATAGGTATAATAATTAATAAGTGTAAAAAGGAGAACAAAAGATCAAAACAACTTAATTAAATGTCAGACTTTACAAGCATATCCTCACCTATGATACACAGACTTAAAAACATGTAGGTAAGACTCACAGTAGGAACCATTCTTTGTTTTTATTAATTACTGGAATAGTTAAACAGCATTTACTGAAGAAAATATAGGATCATTTCATGGAAATGCAAAGGTTCATAACAACCTCCAAGGTGCAAAATAAAAAGTGATTTGATCTTGAACCGATTATAGCTATTAAAAACACCCTTGGAAAACTTCCAAGATTAATTCCAAAAGATTAATTTTTTAAAGAAAAAAATTACATTTCAAGTAATTTAAGCAAAAATGACTAAGCTATAAAATTCTCAAAAAATACAGAAAGCAATTTCAGATTAATTTTAAGCTGGGAAAATATCTCAGATGCGAGCTGCGCAAGTTAGAGCACTGTGGCAAGTTCTAATTCACACAGTCAGCTCCTTACATGGTAGAAAACGCACAGTTGCTTTGTCTTGGCACATTTCTGGGATAATATTTTCTAAATGTGTTCATTTGGAACTATTTTTAAAAATATCAGGTACAAATATACATATCTTTAAAACATTAACAGGGTTTTGTAGAGCTATGAATTAATTGTTTATATGTGTGAAAGACTAATGGAATAATTTTAGGCCAGCCAGGCACAGAAGGACATATCCAAGACTCTGCTGAATTCCTGTCAATGGAGCTCCACAAGCCAATCCTTGGCTTTTCAGTGAGGACACATGGAGATACACAGGCATCAAACATCTCTATTGTACTAAACCCAAGATCAGCTGGAATTCTGATTCACAAAACACATGGCACCTTTCCAGTCTCTTAATTAGTTATTATATACCCAGAGCACTTATGAGATTCTTCATGTGAAGATCAAAAAATGATAATCCTTCTCATTCTCATTAAAAAAACCCCCTATTTTAAATTCAAGTAGAATTCAGAAATAGAACTGTAAGGGATCTAGCCCCAGATTTAGTGATATCAGAAATGTCTTTCCCTTGCATTAGAGGATATGAATGAAATTTGAGACAACTAACCTCAGGACATGCAGTTAATTAAGAACTGAGCCGGAACAAAGCTCATGGCTTTCAAATCGGAAGCTAATGTGTTGCCAGCTGGAATGTATGGCCCCCCGCATGGTGAGGCTGAAAATATACATTTGCAAACTGTGTTTCTTCATGTTTTTCTCTGCTCTGGAGAAGCTCAGAACTGTAAAAGACACAGAGCAATAAATTGCAATTAGTGCACAATTAAAGAGAAGACTTTCCCCTCCCGCCCAAAAAGAGACAAAAGACCTCCTTCCCTCCATAAAGGAAAAATGGGAAGATGAGGCTGGAATGCCAGTTATTTGGGAAAGAATAGTAGTCAGTAATTTCGTGCCCCCTGCCCCGAAGTATCTCTTTCTTATACAAATAAACTTGCACATAAATGTGTCTCCATCTGCATGGGTCCACCAAATGTTTTTGAATTTATTAATCAAATTTGACAGAAGGATGGAGTTCTTAAAGATCATTAACTGCCCTCAAATTTTATGTAAACAGCCAGGCCAAGTAGTAAAGGAGCATTTATAAAAATTGCAGCGTGGCCACAAATGACACCAGATGAAAGAGAGCCTTATCAGCGAGCAACACTCAATCTTGTATTTTTGCGAACATGACAGCCAAACAACTAGAAGACACAAATCCATACAAAACTACAGTTAACTTATCCTGGAGGAAATTTGTCGTTTCCTTGTGAGAACAGACTGAGTAGCACATTTTTTACATATCCAGGGGAAAATGTGGTGGTCATTGTGGCTTAGGCCTGCACTAGAACACTGCGAGCTCATGGCTCACACTACAGAGCTGTCCTGGCAGACTGGGAATTCATAATGTCAGTGTATTAGCTGCTTCTTGAATAGGATCTCAAATCTTCTCTGACATTACATATTATTATAAAAATAGTCTAATCTTTCCATGAGCAGAGAATCTAATGACCATAACCTACCTGGTTACTGGTACACAAATCTCTTCAAATATAAAATATTTATATTATTTAAGTAACTAGGGAACTGTTTTCCCAGTTTCCTTTACAAACTCAGAAAGTTAAGAATCAGCTTTAGAAAAACTGAAGAGACAAATTGGTGATTGATGTTCCTTTACATATAGAGACTTAGGCAAATGCATTAAGTGTGGTTTAGAATAATTTGAAACAGATGTGTAACTCATGATTGAACAAAAGCCCTACATCATACATTTAACTAAATAATAAAATTCGGAGAAATCTGTCAATAAAGCCCAAACATGCTGAGTCTGACGAACTTCAGCACTGTTGCACATATGCTAGCCCACTGCATGCTCATCAAATGAGATGTTACAGTCACAAAGGAATGGCTTCATGAATCCCTGAAAAAGGTCCTTCCCCATGCTAGGAAAGAAAAAGACATCAAGGAAATCTATGAGTGCCAAATATACCTCTCTCTGAACTGGGATGCTAATTCTGCATTTCACCTTATTCCTCCTGAACCAGTAAACTGCTAAAGATGAAAAGGAAGTTGCATTATAATGCCGTGAAAAAACAACCATTGTTTCTGCAATTTAGTTTCAGCATCATTGGTGAGACACTACTGGCAAAAGATTTGCCAGGAGATTAGATTTAATTAGTTTTTATAATCGACAAATATGATTTTGAGAATGATACCAAATTGTAAAGCAGTAACAAATCACTCCACATGCATACTATACTGTCTGTTGTGCAGTCTGGAAGGAATATAAACTTTCACGAACAAAGAAATTGAATTTATTTCTAATTTGACATCTCTAATGTTCACTAAATCATCTGTTCCAAACCACTCTTTATAAAGAGATCTAACAAGCAAAAAATACTGATATTCACTCCATTATTTAAGTGAAACGCCTTCAATTCTGTTAGGAAAAGTCACTTGCATTTCTGCATTTACTGACTGGTTAGCTAATCCAAATTGCCAGCAAGGATTTACCAATCCTAAAACTGAATTCCTCTATCTAACTCTAAACCATTGCAGTTATCTGTTACAGAATAAATTGGGAATAATAGGATTCTTGTTCCTCTAGACTATAACTATTTAGTAATTTAGAGATAAAACCAATTAGTATTAGATCCCTTTTTATATCTCATTTTAATTGGTATTATATTGAATAGTCTTATTCTGCATTGGGTAGCTCCGCTAGCAGGATTCTAATATTAGCATGTCTTTTGTACCTTTTAAGTATGTGAAATGATTCTAGTAAGGGTAATAATAAGACTTCTTAGACATCTTTTCCATTTACTAGTCAGCTAACACTGTAAGACTAATATTTAATGTTATTAATAATTCTCAAGTCAGGAGTTAAGGATTAAATAAGGGTTACAAAAGACGGCTAAGTTTAAAACACTCTTTAATTTTGGTAGAGGTATGCAAATCAAAAATTGGAACAATGCCTGGGAGCAAACTGTTTAAACATGCTTGAATTTCTCTTTAGGTCTGTTTAACCCTCAGTTGTTTTCCTGATAAACATTTGCCCTAATACCTGCTGTGCAAAGAACAATAAGAAAACCACCAGTGCTCCCCAAACCATATCAGTGACTCTTCCTGAGTTATTATCTTGCAGCCACTGTAAGCGGCATGAAAGGCATGATTCCTACCACTCCCAACAGGGATCCAGGCAAAGTGTTCAGCATGACATCTCACAGGGAGAAATCAGGATCTAGAAGCTACATCAGTACCTAGCTAAATTCAGTCTCCAATCTCCAACATTAGAAGAAAAAACATTCCTAGCACAGTTAATGCATGTAAGTCCATTTTATGCTCTCAAGTAAAACTGTAGCTATATGGTCTCTTGTTACCTTGTTGATGAGCCCACTGACCTCCCTGCTAATCACAACTATCCAGAGGAAAACAAACATCCTAATGCAATCTGATAACAGGTGGTCTAGGTAGGGAAACCTATTCCAAGAATGCAAATGCAGTGTAGAGTGTATGCTAAAACATTATAACTTTATGTAGCACAAAAAAAATACATTAGCCTTAATACATTAAAAGTTTTCCTTCCTTGACAAAAACTTTAATCTTAGGGATGTCAAGACAGTTCTTGTTGGCTTTTACAGACATAAAAGGAATTAGTGTGAACTAGGAGGATATCTTAGGAATACTTTGTGATGAAGTTTATTTTTTTACATATATTTTAGGTATTTTTAGCCTGAAAGTATTTTAGGTATAACATTACTTAAAATATAGCTATACCTTATTTGAACAGAAACCAGGGATTTTTTGGTGTGTGTCCATGTATATAAAGGTAGACAACACAGCTGAAAGAATGATCCATTAATCTCTCCATTGCCCTCAGTGCTTTTAAATACTGATTTCTAGGGAAAAAATCCTTCCGCATTCTACAATTACATATATATATAGAGAGAGTATATAGTATTCTTAGAGAATAAAGGATAGCTGCTCTTCAGCCACTGTCAGAGGCATAACAGAGGGTAATTGTAAATATTCGTTTAGAGCAATAGCATATGCACCTGTGGTTGTTACATATATTTTCTTTTGGCTCAGAATATAAAGCTTCTCTCAGTATCGGATGGCAGAACCTGCAACAACATTTGCAATTAGCAAATGTGCTGTAGATGGATTCAGCATTTGCTGAAGGCAAAGAAAGAGATGTAAACCGTCATATATACTTGAAAAAGAAGGACTAAGTAAAAACAAACCAGAGTTCTCATCTGGAACTAGATTATATCTGTGACATTTTATCCAAGAATTGTTTCTGTCTCCCTTGTTATTCTTTGCTGGAGATCTGAAGGTCTAAAACTTCAAAAGTCTTGTGGGGACAAAGCTCAGGGGGTGAGAGAGAAAAATAGCTTGGATAAAAAGTCACAAGTTGTAGAAAAGGGCATAAAGTAGAATCCAAACACAAGAACCATGTACGATAGATTCCTAGGCATATTTCCATTGAAATTATCACTGCCAAAAAATTTTGAAAATAAGTCCATACGGGTATATATAGAAACAATAAACCCAATAAATCACTGTGAGAGTAAACACCAATGCCAGGAGATGGTGAATTGTCACTGATAAAGTATTGGACACATATACACACAGTACATGCCAAACACTTTGTAGGCTTTTTGATTGCAATTTTTTGAGGTTCAAATTTATTTCAATGTTTGTAGTGCAGGAATCCAAGGGTCATTTTAGCCTCTTTAAAACAAATTTGCTTTAAATAACATTAGCCAATATAGAGTGCTCTGGTACATTTTATAACATTAATATTTCAAATAAATTAACACAGCATATATACCTACAAAAATATATAAATATATGCATAAAATTCTATGATTGTCATCATTAAAGTGTGTCTGCTATAAATAATGATGTTCAGAAAAGGTAAATAGTGTCTACCTGCATTTTTTCCTCAAAATGAAACCCAGGGACTGCATACGATTGCCTTTTCAGGCAGAATAGTTTCTGAATTGATCTATACACACTTAAAGAATATCCTTTGTTGTGTACAAGGATGCTTTTTATAATTTTGCATGAATACCTCGGTGTATATATAAGCAGCACTGTGAACACACATTAGAAAAGTTAATTAAACTATTAAACCTGTAGCCTATTAAATTTGAGCTAAAAGTTGTCAAACGCTGGGGATGCCACTCCACAAATATAAGAGCTCTTATACCGCCCTTAAGAAAATAAAACTGAAAAGAGTTACTGAGCACAGCTTCATAGCCACATGAAATAATATTTTTCTAAGTTTAACACATAATCAGAAACTAGACCATAAAAATCACACATACTTGTTAAGAGAAATAAATACTCGTGACCCTAAAAGAGGACAAATAATTTCATTTCATTAGTTACACTGTGTAGGGCCTTCAGCAAGCCAAGATTTATGCACGTTTATGCACACAACCTCATGGATAAATCTCACACATGTAGTTCAAGACAGATTAGCTGTTACAGGATCAGGTCCTAAATAAGAGCTTGCTCAGATGATTGGGAAGCTGCTCTTGAGACTGGTACTCAGCCATCCTCAATGTTGGCTGAGATTTAATTGAGGAATCCAACTGAGTGCATTTGAATTTGATTACTTGTGGAGTTAATGCTACGCAACAAGAGAAAAATGGCAGCATTGCACCATTAGAGATGACAATTTTTGGTTGATCAACCTGAAGGTGTAATCATGCTGCAACATTAATGAGAAGCCTGAAAAAAACTCAGGAGAAAGAATGAATGAAATGTTTCTTTAATTAAACAATATGTTAAAAACTTTAGCCATTATTATAATCAATCTATTTTCAGGCATTGTTTGAGAGAATTAACCAAGCCAATACTGGAGGTATCATGATGTCTTAAAAACAGAAGATTACTTAAGTACGTAAGGTTGGCATACAGAATAAAATTGATCTCATCTATCGAACTTTGTTCCTGCTTAGTTTCAGTCCGGCAGGGGCCAAGTCGATTACCTAGTTCACTTTACAAAGAAACTAATTCTATAAAATGCTAACAAAAATCCCTAAGCCACCGTTTGCTTTTAAAAATGCATCTATCCTGCCGTGCCATGCCAGCTGATGAGTAATGAAGAGCACCAAATCAAAGTCATTAAGGGCTATATAAAGATGATGTTGCATCTTAATGACGGGCAATATTAACGATGCCCTGCGAATGCACACAGCAGCCCAACGGCCACTGTGGAAAACAATTATTAGTGGCAACTTGCTCTGGTTTTGTGAGCCACAGTTCAGTTAAATTGTATTTGCCCTTTTGGAGTCCATCTAAACAGTCAAATACGTCGTTTTAGCTCACAGAACGGCGTGAGGAATTTTATACTTGAAAACGTATCTGTTGGATAACTGGGCACAGGGCTCCCTGCCACAAAATGGCGGCTGAAATAAAATGGCTGCCCCGTGGGTTTTGTGGGGAGGGACTTCCGGGTCCTCACACCGCGTGACTGGAAAAGGGGGGTCTGGGTGGGCAGCCCAGGTGGGTGCCCGCAGCGGGGGGGCACCTCTCACCTTGAAGATCGGCGTCTTTATACAACTATTTTTGATTTGCCTCATACTCATTTTACGTTTTCCTGTTTAAAACAGGTGCAATCAAGGAGAAAGTGCATCACATGTCACATCAGTGATCAGCCACACACCACATGCGGTGCAGAGCAAACATAACCCACAGGCTGTTTTCAAAATACCTGGTGAAAACAAATACAGATAAAGAAATCAAACACCGTTTGCTAGAATTCCTTGCAGAAATCATGACTGCTGTCTTCCAGCATACACAGGATGACAGTGAAGGATGTTTGACTAGATCTTCAGTGTGTTGATGATGACTCTCACAGAATTATACTATACTCCTCTGTTTAGGAGACTGGTAGGATTCAGGCCAGGTGGGGACAAATCAATCTGGTTCACCTCCTTTTAATACAAGGTGTGTTTAATTTAATAGAATTATGTCAATTTAGGATTTGCCTTGAATGGATAAAAAGGTGCTTGCAAGGTGTCTCCAGCCTAATCCGATGTAATTTCCATATTCTTAATGTTTGGAAATGGTACTTTCAAGCCTGAATTAACCTAGTTTTAATTCATTAACGTATTTCATATGAAATACATGAGTGTTTCTAAGGAGCAGTAAGAAGATTGACATTTCAATCAATTCAGGAGGCCAGTTTCCATTGAAGGCATCTGGGACTAACAAGGTTTCTCTAGGTAGAAGAATGAGGAAGTCAACCTTGAGCCTTGGATTGCAAGTCCTGAGATAAAGAGCCAATACAACAATCTATTTTGTGAACGAGATTAAAAAAGAAAAGAAGCCTAAAAACTTAAGCTGTTCCCAAAAGAAAAAGCATTTTAAGTTAATAGCCAAAGTGAAAAAGAAAATCCCGTATGGAATGAATAATTTTCCTAACACATCTTTTTTAATTTGAAATAAGATTTGTGATAATAATGTTAATGCTGGGGATTTTAAGTGACAGAATATTATTCTAACTCTTTCCTTCCTTTAAAGTCTCAAAAAAAAAAAAAAAAGCTCCTTTGTTAGGCCTAGTTTAGGCCACCTTAAAGCTCCTTTCAATCAAAGTACAGATTCTCATTAAGGGAAAAATGATTATTAACATCCTCATTTTGCTTCCTCTTGTGAATTATTTGCATTCAAAAATGTGCATGGCATTAGTTTCAGGGTAAATGCAAATATGACAGCAGGATTTCTCACCAAGCTCCTTTTTATTATTAGCTCTTTTTATGCCCTCCATTTATTATTCCCTCATCATTTTTCAGAATGTATTAAAATGTTACATTTCCAAAAAGAATAATATTTTCCTTCATTTGGTAATTGTCTCAGTCCAGTCTACAAAAGTCTCCATCACAGTGCCTACTGTCTGTAATTTGGAATAGTTTATAATAATTGGTCGTCATTGCTCAGGGGAGCCTTGGGCATTAGCTACCACGGCTACAGAATCCCTTCTCTCCCACTGCGTACGTGATTATTTTAGGTGAAGTTCACGTGACAGGGGGAGAGGGCAGGGCCACAGGCAAAGCTTATACTGTGACTGCCCATGGTAGACTCTCCGTCTGTGGTCTGAAGATAAATTGAGATGTTTTTCAGTTTTCTAAGCTTCATCTGTCCTGTGTCTGCCAGAAACGACAAGGCCAGCTCTGAAACCTATTTCAAGATTATTTTAAATAAAACCCCAAAACAAAACAAACTATTACTCTGACTCATCTTCCTGACATTTTAAGAGGAATGATCTTGGGTGCTGAAGATTAGTCAAAACATAGTGTGTTCAGTTAGAACAAAATCAAGTTACCAGTGGCATACTCTCTGCCAGGGTTGTATTTGATAAACTGATTACAATTACTTCTTTTTTCCCTGGTCATATTAAAAAAAATGGAAATAGATCTGACTAATAAAAGCAAGCTAATAAAATCATTTGATCATCCTGATTCACCGCGCTTCATCGTGCCAAGCTTCCCTGTTGACTCTCAAATTGTTATTGTCAAATTCTCAAGCATTTATTACACTCAGGATGACTTACGTGGCCCTTTTTTCTGTCGCTGTGGTGATGTCCATCATCACACCATCACCACCATCTAATTGCAGAAAAGCAGAGTAAAGACCACTCTGATACCACTCAGTGAATATGAGATAATTTTGTTTCAGAGTAACATATTCTGCAATAAAATCATCTGCTGTGATCTGTATTGACATGACCACAGATAACACCAAATTCAGAGATGTATCTAAATACATTTAGGAAGAGTTCTTAGTTGATATAATTTTTAACTTGCTTCCAGGGGAGTCCTAAGATTTATCACGGGATCATTTACCAGCATATAATTGAAACATTGCTGCTGAATTTGACCTACTGATGTTGAAAATTACTGAGAGGAGTAGAACCAATAAAGCAGTTACTAGCAGGATGTATGCTAAAAGTAGATCGTATCCTATTTATATCTTTCCTATGCCTTATTCCATCTCACTTGCACAAATGTATGTGCCCATTTTGTACTCATGAGTGTCAGTATGAGTAATCTATGTAATTCTGAGTTCAAATAGCGTAACTTACTGCCTTGGATTTTGTTCCTTTTCTTAAAGTGGTTTCTGAGTTATGGTGGATTAGTTTTCTGCAATGTTTTGTGGGAGAGACTTAGGTTAGCTTAGGGTTCATCATGATATGGGACCACAAAGAGCTGGAAGCACTGAAAAGGGCAGAAACACATCGCCTACATCATTTGGTGGTGACCCACCTAGCTAAGTTAAAAGCAGCAAAAATGAACTCCAAAAATTGTTCTATCCATATGAAATCAAGACAGACATGAATTGGGAGGTGGAGGGGAGAGATGGAGAGTGAGTGTAGTGGTGAATTCGAGACACTGGAGGCTAAGATCCTTGCTCTCCCATCTTCTGTTACCAAGGCTGTTAAGTATTAGCGTTGTGCCTTTCTAGTGTTCGCAATGGCCAGTAGTGAATGCACATTGAAGCAAACTTTTAAAGCTAACAAATTCTAACAAGTGTGCTAATACCCCTTTTTTCTTTATAATCCAACTTCTTTCCTGTAGCATATTTTAATCTTTCCTTCTCTTTTTTTCCTATGCTGATATAAGGATATGCAGCAATTACCATTATTATATGTTTTTAAAGACTTATTTGTCTCAGCTACATGCCTCTCATTCTTTAACCATAGATAATTAAATCAGTAACTTATATTAACAGAAAAGAAATTGGTTGTAGAGAGCTTAGTCCCTGTTCTTTTCAGGAGGTCCTTCAGAGCACTGAGCCTTTCATTTGGGCAAGTAATATAGCTTATTAAAATAAATTCAGTTTAATGCCATCTAATTCAGCAATGATCAGTTAATTACAGACTTCTGTTTAGTTTCCAGTCCAAGACAAAGACATAAAATCGCCACCTGATGATCAGAGGAGCACGTTTCTATGATTTAAACCACACTGTAGTACTCAGATACGTCTTAACTATCTCTTTATTTCAGGAATAGTAAGGAAAGGAGCACAGGTTGCAGCACCAGGCTATATTAACTGTTTATTAACTTTTGCCAGTTATCTCTGCTTCCACCTTCTTCACCACATGGAGACTTTCCGAAGAATGGACAAGAAAACAATACCTACAGTACAGATAGGTCACAAACACAAAATCTGAACTCCTGTCAAAACTAGCAGGATGATGTCATTTTCTAGTAATCATTGAAGTGATAGCATTTGCAATAGAAACTCTTTTTGAGAGGAATTCCGTACATTTGATATTCTCTCTTAAAGGTAAAACCACAGAAATTAAATAATCCTTCCGAAATATTTTCAGAGTTTTCTTACTTGGAAAGTGGTGGGTTTCCATCTTGGAATTTGACCTTTCTGTTACATGCATTTGTTTACATGCATTCTGTTTACATGCAACCATTTTTCCTACTGGAGAAAGCAAAGAGATGTTTCAGAGTTGTATTTCAGAAAGATTTACATGTCAGAATGGTTACTCTAAGGAATTATAGTGCTGTGTTGCTGTCCCACAAAGCAGAAAGCCTCCCAATCTTTTGGTTAGGGAATCAGGAAAACTTTAACTGTGCCAATCTCTGTTCTACAAATGTCTCTTCCTATCCCTCTCAGCATTTACCTTTGGCTGTTCCAAAGCCTGTCAGAATGGGGCAATTATCTCTGGACTTACAGTACTTCTAGATCACAAGCTATGCCACAACTACCATACCATAGGTCAACAAGGTTCACTGGGGGCAAGGACAAGATGCAAACTAGTTGGCAGAACACCTACTTATATCACGTACTGGCTAAGAATATACTGTTATTCTTTAGACCTATGAGACCAAATCCTGACCTACACATCTATTGGCTTTTGGCTGCATAAATATGTTTCCCCCGGCCCAAATTTATAGAGGTATGAAATCTTGCACGTCTCCAGGCAGAAGTAGCAGCATGAACACTGACTGACTCAGCTTTGCTGAGGTCATAGTCTTTACAAAGCCAGTAGAAAGGACTGGCCATTAATTTTCTCTGGTATGATTTTACTTTTCTCATTATGTGCAAGAGTTTTGATCCAGACTAGCAGGCTATGGCTGTAGGCTGGAGAGAATGCACTTCAGTGAGACAGAGCTCATAAAAAAGTGTGGCAAACTGCAATGTCAAGGTTGTCTTGGTTGTGACTGATGTACCAAAATTAAATTCCAGCCCAGACAGTAAGGACACTGACAGTACTACGCTAGTTGCAACAGGGCCTCTTATAAGCTCCGCAATGAGACACAGCCACAAAAGCCCAATACCCTTGGAAGCCACAACAACTCAACCAGACATTTCAGACAAAAAAAAAAAGAAAATTACTAGCAATTATTTTAATCTCTGAAGCTATTTTTGTTTACTTGTTTTACTATTTTTCCTTTTGCAATTAGATCAGCTAGATATCCAATTAAAAAAAAAAATCAAGTTGTGCCAATGCCTTTCTAGTATCTGGAGGATGGTCCCCATCTGTACAGGAATAAGCTGCTTCAAAGTATTTTCTAGGGGAAAAATATCTCCTTCATCCACCACACATTTGTGTATATTCAATTTCAGTTGATTTCCTCTCTTATCATGTATGCCATTCCATCTGCCATATAAGTTGAAACGTCTATCAGAACATGGCAAAATATATATAGAAACAATAGGACTGGTTCTTTTATTAGCAGTCTTTACTGAAGATACACTCTCACACATCTGCAGGCTGAGAAGAGAATGATAACTCTTATAAGATATGCATTTTTCAACTCAATAAGATATGATTGGCATAGCATAGTATAAAAGAGATACTGAAGCAGGTATCTCCTGGTTGGTAACCATCTATGTCTCAGTTGAGCACAGCTCATCCAGAACAGAGAAGCGGAGGTCAGGATGTTGATCCATTTGAGCCCTTTCTTTTAGGCAAAGGTTTATTGATAAGAAACTGTTTATTATTGTTTGGAAGGGTGAGGGAGCATTGCATGTCAGAATGGAAAAAACGGAGAGGAAATCAGTGAAATACAGACCTGAGAGGACATCCCTGGAAAAGGAGCAAGGAGTCTGGCAAGCACTTCTTTTTCCATGAATACTCAAGAGATCCAAAAATACTAAACATAAAACCAAACAAACTGAAAATAGTATTTCAATATTCAATTAGAAAATATTACTTCAATGCTAAACAGATACAAACCGACATTTTAAAAGTACACTCCCAGGAGAATTTCTTGGGTTAGCCTTTTCATTGTCTCTGCCAAAACAGAAATACTGATTTGACTCTATCGGGGCCAATGAATTCTTCTTGTGTTTAATGATGTTATTGAGAGTCTAGGAAGCATTTTCTATAAGAGAATAAACAATTATAATCATGATCTCAATATGCTACTTCTTCAGGAAGAACTCATGAAGTTTTGCCAATAAAATCCAAAGAATCATACAAAATTGTTGTTTAGATTGGGTAATGGGGGATAAACTATGTTCTGGTGCAGAACACAGCGAGGTACCAAGAGTGAGCATGAAAGTGTGGCAGGAGGGAAAGCTAATCTTAAGTCCCCTTTGAGCTGTCTACATTCTAAGTGGGTGAAAAAGAATATTTTCCAATTTATCAGAACTACCTGAGTGCAACGGCATTAAAACTGTGACTGCTGTATGCACCACATTCCCTCTTCAGTTCCCACATCCCTATACATCTTTCTTGTACCTTCTAAAACTTTTCTCTGGTGCCAGCATGATGCCATATCACTACGCAAGTCCCAGCATCGTGCTCTGTTTTGTCATAGGCCTGGAAGTAGCAGAGTGTTGAAAATGTCCAGTTAGCAACAGAGCTTACCTGTGGGGCCCAAAAAACTGCAGCCGCTCCGTATTTTGCAGCACGATTTTACTCTGAGAACAAGGATTTTCTTCTCACATTTTCAGGCTGCGAGGCATTCTGGGAAATAAGAATCCATATACATCAGTGCAGGCTCTTTTAGAGAGAAGAGCTATAAGGCAAGTTACATAGCGTGTAGAACTCTGCTCAGCTGAACCAAATTTACCAGGCTATTATTGCCTGTAAGCAAAAATATGAGGAAAAATAATAAGATACAGTCCATTTCGGTTTACATATATGAGATTAAGAATTTTCACAGATTCTGCATCTTGCTGGGCAAATCAAACCCCGAAGCTTTGTCTTGACAGATGAAACTTTTACTTAGTCATACTAATTTTAGTAGCCAGCTTAGTGACTCAGCTTTCTAGGGGGATATCTTCTGCTTTCTTTCCTTTAAAAAATGGAAGCAATTATTTGTGCTTATGAGAGCAATGGGAACAGCAATGCACTAAAGACAAAAATATATGAAATCATCCACAGGAAAATTACAGAGAAGCTACAGCTGCAGTAAGTGTTCCCACTAAATACCCATTCACTGACCTCCTCCTTGAATTGGTTACTTGAGCGAATGACACAGCAGAGAGACAATCTGAAAGACCTATTTGGCTATCACCCCACTGAAAATGTCAGCTGAGCTTGTTTGTTGAGGAATTCTGTTCATGTTGATCATTTGCTAAAAGCCTTAATACAGTAAAGGCTTAGCAAGCACACAGCTGACTTCAATGACGGCATCTACATAAATAAAGGCACACATTTGCTCGAGTCTTTGCAGCATGATCCCTTAACTGGAGATTTAGATGTTTCCATTGAACTGGGAAAAAATAATTTAAAATGTACAAAAATCCTATTATCTTAACCAGGAAAGATGGTGTCAAGAACAGTTTTTTCTTAGTCTTTAAATAAAACTGTTTAAGACAGAATTTATTCATGTAAATTAGTTGGCTATTGTACAAATTCTATTTGACATTAAAAAAAATCCAGATATATAGTACAATGGGATGGTAGGAAATACAGATACAGTATATATTAGTTTTCAAAACCAAGTTTTGACTTGAAAGCACAGTATATTAAGAGGAGAATGCTGTGACTGATTTGAATGAGAGTTACTGGTCTTCTCAATGTTACTCTGCTGCTGTTGCTAAGGCACCTTTCTTTATTAGTTACACTATTTGTATGTGGATGAATTCATCCAGCAAACATCTTTTGTATTTAGTAAAATGAAACGTAAGAACCATTAGAATGTAAGTGGAAAGGTATTTTTTAGAAAGGACAGCAAATTCAGTAGAACAGTCATCCTAGCAGTTATTAAAATTTTCCAAAATGGTATTTCGTCTTGTGTCCCCGATTACTGAACCACACTTCTTGTATCCTGACAGATAAACCTGTTTAAAATTCTTGAAGAGGCCGAAGAGAAATGACGTATCCAGCCCAAAGCACCTTCCACCACATCTCTGACAACATCCAGCTCAAGGCACTCTGACCCCGCAGCTGATTATCTGTGCCTTGACAGTCCTGTCTACAAAAAACGCCAGAAAATTAGCACTTCTGAATGCCTGTTTTGCATCCTTCGAGTGCATTATTAGAATTCTTTTGTCAAAAGAAGCATGCCACATCATTGTATTCATAATAAATGCTCTTTGATTTGTATGACTTTGTATTTGTAACACACCCAAACAAAGATCTCATTTGTTCTGCTGGCAAAAGCTAATCTGTACAAGGATTTTTTTTTTTTTTATTATTATTATTTTCTGCAAAAACTGCCTTTCTGAGCCTAGAGATTGGGTTAGCTAAAAGCTTCACATTCATTATCTTTAAGGTACCATGTTAATGAAAGGATTTTAATCATTGACATTGCTATGTGAATTATTATTACACAAACCCCTGCTGTTGAGTTAGACAAAATTAACCCAGTGTAAGGGGCATTAAAAAAAAAATACAACAACAAAACATCACAGCTAATTAGTAAGCTAACAGGAACAAAGAGAATGTATAACAAAGATGTTGAGAGGAAGACACGTAAAAGCTGTAGCTTCCATTCCAACATTGATCTTTCTGTATGGAAATCTTTTTTCTGTCTGATTTGTTCCATTAGACTTGAGCATTTTTATGTTTTGTAATTAGTTTTCTGAGCCACAATGTCTCACTTCTTTCAAACTGTGGAAATCCAAAGGCTCATAATAGAAAATGGAAGATATTTAAAAATGCTTTTAAATTATTTCCCCAGCGATCTATATCAGAAGCATAAAGTAATTCTCTGGATTATTCTAGGAAATTATTTCCATATTCTCTGTTTTTCTCCGTGAACTGCAGAATATTTTAACTAATCTAGCCAGGTTCCATTAGAATAAACTCTTCATTTTAATAGATTGATACTATTGTCCAGGTTGCAATTCCATATGGAGCATATAAATGAAGCTATAGGTTTAAATCACTGCATGGCTTCTCTTCTACACTCCTGGTCATGCTGTTTTCCAATGGGCTACACATCATTGTGCTGATGTAAGAGACAAGGATGAGATGATCAAACCTCAGCGAAGTATTCATGCTGGGTGCCATTTGTTTATAATTGCTCTTTCTAAGTTATAGTTTCAGATAAAGCTCCCAAAATGGAATAAAGAGAAAATAATAATTAAGTCTGTTTCTCTTTTTTGAGCCTGACAAAGGCTTAAAAATTTTTTTTAACGTATTTGTCCTTCAATTCACTATACTACACATTCCCCCCTTCTCTCTTTTGTTCATCAGCCTTTTCAGTCTGATAATTAAGACTCAAAATATTTGCCGCTGATGGTTTTTTCCAAGCCATCATTTAGTTTGTGTTGTACATGTGTACAACAATAATCTAGTTCTCTTGTGTGCCAGTAATTTAGTATTTCAATAATCTCCAATTTTTGAAAGGTTTTAAACAAATCAACATTTCTAGCAGTTTCCTTTTCTTTGTGGGAAAAAAAATATGTGAACATAACATCTAAAGCATATACTCTTATATTTTCCTTTTTTTCCTCCCCGACCCTCGTCCTTTTTTTTTTTTTTTTTTTCCTAATGATCCTTAGGAGGGAATTAAAACACGGGGCAATTGCTAAGCATAAAACAAAAGACTCCATTCAATAAAAAAATAACGTTCTTATACAGGGGCAGGTTTTACAACCAATATCATCGTTTCAGCTCTACTAGTGCTGGATAATTCCATTAAGTCCTTTTATCCAAATTCAAGTAAAAGAAAAGAAAGAGGTAGTATCTAGTATATGCTGCAAGGGGCAGACATTTCTGTTATGTAGAAATTTCCATGGAAGGATCTTACGGTGTTTGAAAAATATTGGCTAACCATGCCAGAAAACTCTAAGTCAAACTTGTGTTTGTTCTGCAACATACACAATGGGTTCAGGAAAGGTAATGACAAAACTGGAAACTAGGTGTGAAGCACCTTCGAACATATTTTAGAGAGTAATGAAATATGTTTTATTTCCAGAAACCCTGGATTCTAGAATCTTCTCGCAAAATTATCAAATCTGTAAGGAACTGCCTGAGTCACTCTTTTGTGGAGAACTGTGGGTGTTAATCAGGTCAGTTGTCTAAAAGGGATTTAGATATCCAGTGTATAAAGCACTGAAAATGTTTGCCAGTGATTGGCCTAGAATCAAGTAGATTAGTGATAACTCCCAGGACAGAACCTACCCCACAGTCCTCACTCCCGGTGTATTTTTTCATTTTTGTTTTTCCTTTTTTCATTCAACATTGATACACTAGGAATGAAATACAGTTTTTCCTACATTATAAGTTTTCCTACAATACAACTTTCAGAGCACAGAAAAGCAACACAGAAAGCAATCCCAAAATTGTATCAAAACCCACAAATGATTCAGCCGAAAACCTAGGAAGCGCATTCAAGTTGCAGACAAGAGAGACTGTGGACTTCTCTGACTTCTTTAGAAATTGGAAAAGATTCATTATTCCGGTTGAGAAACGACTGGCAGTCACAGAAGACAGCGTCCAGTCTCTCATGCTGTGGCCCTTCTCAGTGTGTGGCAGCCCCTCTAGTGCTGGAAGTGAGGAGCTTTCCAGGCAGCACAAGATAACAAAGCTGCTCAGTAACATGTCCTGTCTCTGCGGTCAGAATTCCTGTAATGCCATCCAGTCTACAGCTAGATTACATCCTCCCGCTTTAAAAAGTAGTGCTATACAGATGTGGACAAAACTCTGTGGATAATCATACATAATTCACAAGCTTTCTTCCAACTTTTAGGCTGTTCTGGCAAAGACTTCCTATGCATCTTCCCTGGCCACCAAAGTGGTTCCCTTTCCCTCCTTCTACTAAATCAGTCAGCTTAATGCTGGCCTGTTGTGAATCTTGCAATGGAGAAAACTATAGATAGCTTGAGCTGTAATAACCCCTACTTATATATCATTCATATGCTGTATTTGACTAAGCATAAATTGAAAATAAACAATTTCATGAAAGGAAAGAAGCTGAATTAATTTTTCAGTTGTCCACAGCAAATCTCTGTTGTCTATTGAATATCATGTTTTTACTGGTGGTAGATAGCTATATATTTATGAAAATTAGATACAGGTCATCTATCTATATGTTTATGTCTATCTATATGTTTCACATATAAGCGTGTATGTGCATTTGCCTGTAAGAATTGCATAGCAAAACTGATTAGAAAAATCAGACTATCAACCCTAATCCATTTGTGCTTTTCAGTTTCATATGCTCCACAATTATTTGCTCAGACTTCATATTGATGTCAACGAGAATTTTATGCAAGCAATGAATGCATGATATGCAATAGAAATTTGTTATTTATAGCAGAGAACTTTCTTTTCTTCTTCATAAATATTATTTAAGCTAGCCAGTAATATCTGAAAATACAGAGGTTCTGACAATACCCTCTTTTAACAAGTATTTCATATTATTTCATATTATATTTCATATATTTCATATAACAAGTATTTCATATTAAAAATGTTTCTAGCTCTGTTTCTTCAATTAACTTACGTATATGCTTCTCTATTAGCATGCATTTAAGTTTGTTGCTGAAGAGGGTTGAAAATTCCCTTTTTTAATTTTTTTAAATACATATTGACTATTCTAATGGTAAAAAATGAATTTTACACCACTTCTTTATGTCTTATACAAATTATTTGCAAAACGTTTTGAATTCTCATCTTTGACCTGCTGCACTACAAAGCAGTTATCAGACCCCATTGTGAACACTTTGGGAAAACACAGCCTGGCCGACAAATTAGTAGTATTCGGTGCTAATATTACTAATTCACCATCTGAAAGGCCTGCTCACTGGGGAAAAATAACATGTTCTCTGAGTCACAGGAGAAACTAGGGAGATAGTTAATGGGTGTTGGCTGTGCTGCACATATTGTGCACAATGCTGTTCACATTGCAGCTGACTGACTGCCAATAGATGTGGAAGTAATTGTCAACAAGATTTATTGTTACTTTCACATTTATACAGTTAGAGAGGAAAGGTTGAAAGAGTTTTGTGAAGTTCAGTACTGACTTCTACTGAACCATAGCAACACACACTGATTATCACTAATGCATGTCACTGAAAGAATTTTGCATCTTTGGAGGCTTAAAAGTCATTCTTTCTTGTCAGAGCAAAATCCCCACAATCCTCTGTAATTTTTTTTTTCTGAGATCAATACCTGAGCTCTGACTCCAGTTCTAGCTCACAAACTAGCATTTTTTCAGGGTGCAACTGGACTTGGAAACCTCACACTTTTTTAATAAGAGAATTAGGGACTCAAGGTAATTAAAAGGTAACCATGAGAAACAGGTGTTTTTTACTTGAAATTAAGGGTTGTAAGTTGTGGGGGGAGGGAGTGGATCATCTTTGCAAAGTAAAGACTTTAGCTCACCAGTTTGAAAGAGCACAACACACTTTTTAATATAAATGTATAAACTCCGGAGGCATGAATTTCAATGAATGCTTTTTTCAGCTTCTGTTCCTGTGGTTTTTGCTTCTAGAGAATGTTTCTAACCCAGCTTCACTAAGGCAAACCTGTTTGATTTACATACAATTTTATATACATATATTTCTAACTTTAAAAGGATAGATTTATTTTACCCAATGCTACAGAATTTAATCAGAAACCAAGACTCAACATCTCAGGCATTTTTGTAACTATCCAGATAGAGCAAAAATTTTTACTTTGAAGGCTCTTAGAACTGTCCTGCTTGATTCTCTGGTGGGTTTTTTCTTTGTTTCAGATGGAAATCGACTGAGGTGAACTTGATTACATTTTTGCTGTAGAAGACCCTTCTAGCTCTGGCGTCTTCTTAACTAATAGCTTAAGACTATGATACACAAGACTGACTGACAAGCAATAGCCACCTGGATTCTTTCAAACAAAAATTTCTGCAACGGCAGTCTAACATGGACGGGAGAGAGAGGCTACAGTTAGAGGACTTACCCAGTGCTGCTGGATGTTGCTGCGCTCTGTATTGAGATCTTGGAAAGCAAACAGGGAACATATTTAGGCCCAGTTATTATGCATGAAACAGGCTCTTACAGTACTACATAAATACATATGTGCAATTACTCCATCTGCGATTAAGATAATTAACTATTCAGTCACTGAGGTGGACACCTACTTGTTCATTTAGCGGGATATTCTGTCAGTTTGTCTGCACATAAGTAGCATTATTAAAATCTCAATTTCTATCTTATAGACGGTACTGGTACTGATAACATTCTTTATTTCATTACACTTTAAATGTCCAATGTACCTAACGGCAGCACGTATGTTTAAAAGTGCTCCCTGGAAGGCAGTTTCTGTTTGCTTGTGGTTCGGGACTTACCTATTAGGAAGCATGACCCTAATTTCAAAACTAGGCAGGCAAACTCATGCCAGCTAAACAGCTGATAAAAGTCTCTGAGTTCATTTGTTTGTTGCCAGAGAGGGGACAGCTTATTGTAAACTAATAAAATTTAAAAAAACCCAACCTCTTCTCAAAACTTGATCTTGTCTTCCAATTTCAGGTGGCATTTTCCAGCACTGTCGCAGCTGTTCAGAGAATTATCTTGGTAACGAAGGACATCTCGATAACGAACAGGAGTGTCAGGATATGTAGAAAATAGGATGGGAAAAGAGTTACAGCAATTTTGATTGGAACTACTCTAAAGCGTCCTAAAAAGTATCAGAAAACCCAGCATTTAGATAAGTAACCTGTTTATCTAAACGTTACTTACATGGCAATCGCATTTTTTGCAGGAAGACATCTGAAATTGTAATGCCAATTTAAAAAAAATATATTTCACTACTAAGAAGAAAATCAAAACAGTTTGAAACAGTTTTTTGCTGATACTTAGGTAAACACTGTTACAAGATTAAATATGGGAAAGAGACTGTACACATCTTTGTGAAAGTAATGAATTGCAGCCTTGGTGTTGAATGTTCCTGACAATTAGATTTGGCCTAAAGGTGAAAGCATTTTATATACATGTCCCTCTCTGTTTTAGGATTTCCCCCATTTTCCAAAATACCTACTACATTATATCGCTCTTCATAACCTTCTGTACTCTTATTTCAGAAAAATATATATGGGAACGGTGTATTTGAAAATAATATTATAAATGTCATCTATGTATGGGAAATACCACTGCTCTTTTCATATAGTCTCTTATAATCAAATAGTTCCCAGAATTAGCAGAAGTCTGAGTAATGTGAAGTGCTGAGAAATCATTGATGACTATTGTGTATCTGTGTGAGCCAGCATAAGAGTGCTCGTACAGCTGTAAGACAATCAGGAGGTAATGCAAGGGTAAAGCAGAGTATTAACACGGGTAGTTTCTGAGAGAATGAGGCCAAAGGGCTTGGTACATGCTGCATTGCATAGTGCCCAGTAGAGATGCCCCCTTGCCCTTCACTCTAGCAGTTCTGTGTTATGCATATGAAATAAATGAAATCTGGCTACGGAAAGATACACTAAGTGAAGTAGTTCAAACTTGGTGATTTTGGATAAGAGATATTTCTGCCAATTCCTTTCTCCTGTGGAGAATAAAATCCAAGGCTTCACCAGATTTGTCTGAACAGCCGCGCAGCCTGATAGCAGAACTGAAGTTCTACTTTTTTCAGTCCTCACCCCTTGAGTTCAACCCTCACCTACTTGAGTTATAAGCAAAGCTTTCTCTGCCAAAGGTTAAAATCTTGACTTCTTTTAAGGCTCACATCACTTGTACTTGCAACATTTAAGTGTTCTTGTTTAGACGGGAGAATGGTTAATTTTGTAAGAAAACTTCTAATGCCTCAAATCCTACATCCTTGAACACTACTGTGAGCTAATGGGTAGAAACATAAAAGTCTGAAAAATAAATTAATTTGTTGGACCATTAAAGATAATTTGTGCAAATGAAGATACAACTGGCCAATTTACATAGAAGTCAGGTAATGCAACAAATTATTTAGGAGACAAAAATAACCAGGTGGTTACACAACAAAAATATTTACTGCGACTTTTTTTTAAGATAGCATTACAGGTCTCTCTCATCCTGCCTACATGAGGGAGGCAGTAATGGAAGAGCTATTAATATTTTAATTACAAAGAATCAGTGTGGCACATACCACTACTTGGCAGCTGGATGGCATTAATGCTGAGTAATGCAGAAAGTTTCCAGAGATAACATCTTCATTAGCAGGTCTATGATGCGCTACATTGGCTTGTTTTTAGGTCCACTAGGCTGAAAAACAAATATTATAGATGAAACCTTCAAACATCATGAACAATTCTGTTCTATGTTTGCTGCAGAGAAAGAAAAAATATTGAGGTATAAAAAGATAATCTGGTGACTGATGCAGCCAGTCGCCTGGTGCCCTGTTTCCCCTTCTCCCAAGCACGTCTGAGGCACTCAGCTGTCTGACAACAGCCCCTCGCCCCCTGCTCACCTTCCCTTTTTATTTGTCAGTAAAAAGCTAGTACAGATAAATTAAGGTAGTTCAGAGCGTATCCCTGGGTTTCATCATCTCCTCCGTTACCAGACATTGGGCGGATTACAATTTCACAGATGCTAGGAAAGGAGATATTATAGCAAAGCAGTAGTGCCACTACAGATAAGGTTAAGATGGCACTTCCATTACAAACACCTATTTTCAGTGGCTTATAACTTCAGGCTACAAATTTCTCTCAGGCTGAAACCTGGCATATTTGGGCTCAGCTTGGTAATGGCTTTCCCTGTCTCTTCATACCATTTTGATTAGGCGTTTGCAGTATGAGAACGCACACAAATATATGTCTCTGGTCGTTTCAAATGGCACTGAAACACTTTTCTTTCGTGAAAAAGCCCGGAGGGCAGGGTGCTCCTGTCATTCTAACACCCATTTTACTGTCAGCTATTTCCCCCAAAAGATAATTTTTAAAGTGACAAAATTCACATCGTTATTTCCAAAAACCACTCAGGAGAGCTAAGGGGTATGGTCCCTGCCCGTCTGCGCTGAAGGACAGGCTGTGTCCCTCTGAGTGGCGAGAGCTCGCAGTGCTCACCAAAGCCGTGCAGTCTGGGCTGGGCCTTCCTCAGGGCTGGGATAAAAGCCACGCTTAGCTGAACAGCATTTCTGGGAGTTCAACATATTGACCAAAACTTACGTGTTTTGGAATGAGGAAAAAACAAGCATCATTATATAGCCCACAAATCTCATTATTTTAATGAGGTACTTATTCTAATTGTCTAATTATTTTGAATTATACCTCATTATTAAAATCCCGTTTTTTCATTCTGATCTTTAATGAAGGATGTAATGAAATCCCTAAATACAGTATGGATTTTTTCCTGCAGCCTTCTCCTCTCATGAAGTTTTGAATTTTTGCCAAAGATGATAACTTTTCAGCAAGCCTCCAAAACAATAAAGTACAGAGACCTTCTTGCATGTCTGTGTACCTGCCTGGCTCCTTTCATGGTAATATCTGTTTCACTAGGTATTTAAAAAAAAAAAATTAATAAACCTGTTGAATGAGACAAGTTTTGTGTTATTTTTCCTTTGTATTTCTCATGTACCAAGATATGTGCTGAACTATTATATCACAAGAAATGCATAACCCTTCTGTGCTTTTAATGACCTGAGGGGATGCTGTATCAATCAAAGCATATTTTTAAAGAGTCAGACTCACAGTGGACAGAGCAGAAAAGGACAAAAAAATGGGAACAGGAAGAGGAGAGAAAAAAGGCATACCAACATTTGCAGAGGGAGTATAAAAATGATCGAACATCAGTTATTCTTGATATTTTTCATTTTTTCAAAATTTATTTCTGATTACTCTCCTCAATTTAATTTTCGCCAGCATATCTCATGCACACTATAAATCCTTTGTAGTTCTGGAACACGTGTGGTGCGTACATCCTTCAGGGTACTGGGCTATGTACATTCCTCGGGACACCGGGCCCAGACCCACTGGGAGAGGAAGCAATCATGATGGCATCACGTTAACTAAATCTGTCTGTGGGAGCACCATATTGATAGTTATTTTAGACAGCAGACATTCATATGTGGCAGATATAGACAGCAGTATGAAGCACATGGAAGAGAGTAACATACTGCTTACTCTGGTCACTCCAACTTGAAACATGTGGCAGGACTGGAAAGAATCCAAAGGTGAAAATAATTCAAAATTGAACTGCTGTTGCTTTTTTGAAAAAGAGACAGAAAAGGGGATATAATAAAAATTATAATGTTAATGGCAGAGCAAGAAAATTAGGAAATTCTTACATGGATCATCCTCAACAACGGGACAGCAGAGCACCGAGTGCAGTGGGTGCGCACACCGCGCTGCGAGAGCTCGGCAGCGCTGCAGCCCACGCCAGCTCCGGGCCAGCCCGCCCGGCACCGCCAGCGCTCGGCTGTGGCAGCGCAGGGCTCAGCGTGAGCTCATTTCCCCGGCTTCGCAGCACAGTAAATTGGCTGTGCTGAGCTCAGAGCTGCCTTGCTTAGATTGGTACCGGTATTTGAATTTCAATCTAGCTCAGGCTTCTCTGCATTACACTGCAGGAGTTTGAATGATTGCTGGGTAAACCTACCGAAAGACTTGTAGAAAGACAGTTTTTAGATAAATTGTATACCTGTGGAACTCCTTCTAAAAATATTACTGAGTTAATAGTATAGTACAGTAAGACTCCTCCCAAAACGCTAGACACACAGGCAGTAGGAACACTCACAATTGCATTACAGAGTACAAAATAATTGCAAAGGCTGTAAGGAAGAGATATTATTATGCTGCAGGGCATAACCCCCAATTTAAAGCTCCCTGTAAACTGCTGGTCCAGGTAAGGTTTGGATGACAATCCTGTATGGCGTATTTCATATTCCTGGTTGGATATTCTGATTAAAAGTACTTTCCAGTGATTGTTGTGGAAGAATCTTTTCAGTACATGCAAGCCATCATTAGAAACACTATTTAAAAGCCTGAGTCCAATCTAGTGAAAAGAATAACTTTTTAGGTTAGCATGGATACACCAGCAAAACAAAAAAAATCAACCCAAACCAAAATACTCTAACTTAGGAATGTTTAGCATTTAGTTCTAAATTTCAACTCACAAATGTGGCCGTCTATCTCAAATGTTACTTTACTAATGAATAGATTTATCTGTTGTGGTAAGGTCAGATGACTGTATGTGAAGCAAAAATATTCCTTGAAGAGGTGGATACTCTTCCCTCTTTGTAAGAAGGATTTTCCACGGTTCAGCAGGACTGCAAAAATGCTTTCGTGTTAGGCATGGGCTGGTGATAATTGTTAGTGACTGAATGTCACTGAGTAAGAGTGGGAAAAAACCCCTATGTAATGGCAGAGGATGGTGTGTGAAAGTGCTGGTTACACGGACACAGTATCACTCTATCAGACTTTATAAATGAAGGGCAAATTAAATTAGGTTAAATATATGGTTATTTAACAACACTCAACCAAACATTTCTTTGCTGGATAGCAAATAAGGCTTGTATTTAACCAAAGATTAGTGCATTCCAATTTTAATACCAATGCAGTTTGTTTTTATAGGAGGATCTAAACAGCACTTTATGTTGACATTTCTATTGCGTATTTAATGAACGCATATCAAATATGCATGGCAAATAAATACTGTGTTTCACATAAACCTTTCCTGCACACTCCCTATCTTTTCTGCTTTGAAATATATTTGTTCTCATAAAAATGCATATCAGTGCAATGTAACTAAATCTTATCTCAATTTTTTTCCAGACAAGAAACAGAAGTCTAGATCATTATAAGTACTGCCGTACTGCTGTTTTAAAATGCAACCCTGAACTGTACCTCTGCCTCCCTCTAAGCAGTCAGTCTGCTGAGGAAGGCCCCTTCTGACAGAACAGATTAAGACTATCCAAAACTCCTTAATCCACTGTCCACATACAATAGCGCTGTGGAATTGCATGTGACACAACCAGCAAAAATCAGAGCTGGCAGGAGATCCTAACCATGCTCTTCAGCCTGCATAGCTAAATGCTGCTTTGTGCTCAGCTGGAGCACAGGAACACCTCATCTGACAGCGGCTGGTTGGTTCTAGGTACAGGGGGGTAACATTTCCAGCACACTATTCAATTTTTCTGGATAAAAGGTTCATCGTTCACATTCCAATGGATCCTAGCTGAAGTTTACTTCATTGGGAATTCTAGGGGACATATGGAAATATCTGGCAGACGTTTACTATGTAGGAGCCTAAAATGTTGTCTCTTTAAAGAACTGTTAAAACACATATTGTGAATTATGCTATATAAAGGAGAAATTAACATATATGTCTATTGCACATATCTTCTGGCTACTTGCAAATAAGTCTAAGGCTATGAGAATTGTTCCAATTTTCATTTTAAATGATGCTATCTAATCTATCAATTTACTATTTGGGTGCCCTACTTAGCTTTAACAGAGAGCAGGCCACTCCATTTTCTGTGCAAATATTTTAACATAAAGGCAGTAATTACTATTTTTTCCTCTTTTTTGATTCGCAAAAGCTTTTCAAACAATATTACAGATTTTTTAAAGGAAACACAAACATTGTATTTGTTTGGTACCTTCAAGTCCAGAAATAACAACCCCCAAATTCCTTAGCTCAACAGATTCTGAAATGAATGCTTATTTCTGCACACCTTCAGGTTCTGGTATTTTATAAAAGAGCTTTAATGCTGGTCTGCCTAGTAATTCACTATGGGATGTCTTTATATACTACTGACAGTAATACGGCTCATTTTGGGTGATTAACTTAACCCCCAGTATTGCAAGTGCCTTGCTACATTAGCATATCTTTCAAGGAATAGTTGCAATGTGAGAAAATTGCCTGTAGGATTATTTGCAACTAGGAACCTGTGAAATGTAAAATAAAATTGAAGACTATAAAGTAAAACATCAAAGCCACCTAAAATATTAATAGCCAGTACTCCAAAAAGTAATTTAGAAGAATTGCATGAGGGAGTGAAAATTACTAATTTAAAAACAGATAGCTTTGGCAAAATAAAGTCAGAAGTTTAGAACAAACAATAGATAATATAAATTCATTCTATAGACAATATGAAAAGAACACAATCGGCACTAGCAGCTTTAGTAGCTGAAGAAGGCTGGGAGAGAAATGCCTGACCAAGCAAGCAACTACATCTGTACAAACAAAACAACAAAGTTGCATTATATTGAATTTAGGCTGCTGGAGGGAAAGAAAAACAAGTACTTTTTAATCCATCTAGTTTTCAGTTACATTATCATTCTAATTGAACACAGGTAGAATTTGTGGGCAGAAGGATTTTGTTTTTAATTGATGTATTTGGAGCTAAGAGCCATTGTCATGCTGTTCCAAATCATGTTTTCACCTGCTCTCTGTGGGGCAAACATGTTGGAAGTTTCAGTCGGGTTTCTGTGCGAGATTACAAGCTTTAAAGCTAACATTGTGAAACCTGTTTCCCTTTTGATATGCACTTTTTCTTTTAATAAATTTCAGAACAAAGAAATAAATTCAGATGAATCATAAAGGCACCAAAAATAGAAGAAAAAGTCTTCAGTCTTGAATCAGGCCCTGATTCTGCATGGCAGAGCTTCGAGATGGATTCATGTTTAATCTTCTTATTGAACCATCACCTCACAGAAGTTCTTAAGTATTTACAAAATTTACTGCTCAGTGCATTAAGACTGGCCCAAGAGCATGAGCACAAGCAAGCTCTGTGTGAATCTCTGAGGCCGCCTCCATCCAGGGCTGCCCAGCCTTGGCTCTTCCTCTTTGCTCAGGACAACACATGCCAGAAGACCACCTAAAGGCCTGTTTGAAATTCATGGCTCGTTCAAGACAGTAGCCTGTTGCACCAGTTGCACAGAAAACCTGCAAGGGAAAGCAATGGGACTACTCTGTCCTTGTCTGCTCTTGGCTCCATGTGGGGTGATTCCAGGTCAAAGTCTAGGTAAGGAACTGTGATTCACTGAAACCCGCACTTGACTTTTGCAATTCTTCAGCACATTGTTGCCAGGGCTGTCCTGTGAAACTGCATTAATGTCACAACAGGTGTAGATTTAAACCTTGCCAGTGAAATATAAACTGTACAGCAAGGAGGGGTATTTCTGAAGAAGTTGCCACACACACTGGGTCATTCCCTATGCAACTGAATAGTGCATGGGCATAGGAGGAAAGTGCAGAGGCCAACTATTTATTCCCGTATTTTGTCTGTTTTCTTTTTGAAATGGGGTGTGCCCTAATGTAGAAGTCTCCCATGGTAAGACATTAGTACTTGTTCTACAGAAAACAACATTGTTTTGTTTGAAAGGGGGCTGACTTAATGACTGAAGAGGTCTTTTTTAATATCTCATAACTGTGATCCTGGTAGTTTCATAGGCATTCTAGTCTATAGTACAAGATGATAAAAACTGAACTTGTTTGGGAAGTTCTGGTACTTAAAAATGTAAAGACTCCTACCAGCTGCTTCTAAATAAAGACTTTTCTGTATTAAATACTCCAGACTAAATTCTGTGATTCTTGATGCTGATTTTTTTTAACCTGTGATTAATATATCTCAAGACTCTATTTATAATCATGCTCACTTACACATATATCATGATATAATGTGGATAAAAGGATTACAAAAAGAGGTTTGATTCTACACTTCTAGCTTATATTTAGAAGTCAGGGAAGGAAGCATTTTCAAATGGACCTATCCATCCAAGTAGCAGATGAAAAAACAATGCCAGCAGCTATTTTCAGATGACATACTCTAAATACCAACTGAAATACAATACCTTCAAAAGAAAGGAGCTTCTTGTTCTTCTTTGAGCTATAACATGTAGAGCAACAAGGGAAAGGTGCTTTACAGTGAATGATTCACTTTCCTATAATAATGTGTGGAGCCTCTCACTATGCCATACTTACAAGGCAGCAGAAATCACCTTTGAAATGACTTAACTGAATCTCAGGGATTATTCTGTGGGCCTACTGCAAGGCTGCTGTATCTTTTTATCTTTCCTTCCATCTTCCACAAAGGGAATCTTCCTAAAGAATACTGAACTTCATTACATTGACAAACTCATGAAGCCATCTAGCCTGTATGGTTTCTTTGGACAACCGGTTGCCTGGAATCATTCAGAGCATCAAGAAGAGTCTGAATCAATGTGGGCCATGAGGATCAGACCCAGCTTCCACCCCTGTTGCACTGAAGGTATTTTAACTCCAGTTACAGAAATCATCATGAAATGGCAGTGCTTTTTCTTCTGAACTGGACTTTAAGAACAAGGTTATTCTTCACTATAGAAAATCTTGCCTGAGCCAAACTTCATAGGTCTTGCTTAATGGTTTCCCAAAATTCTTTCACATCAGCCTGCTTCTATGTATAATGAACTATCCGACAAAAAATGTTTCAGCCAGTGCAGCAAATGAGTGACCTTTATAGTGAAAGCTGTAATAATGTCACTGTCCAAACAGATATTTTAACAAAAGAACAGAAAAATAAAAATACCCAGAGATAATACTGTGGCTAAATGGGGACTAAGTGACCACTGATTGATTTCTTTTAATTTCGCTATTGATTTCTAAAATAAGTTAGTTGATGTATCCTGTGTATGCTTGATTCTCAAGGAACGTATGCACCAGGATTTCCATGTCAGAACACAGTGCTGATTGTTACGAGCAGAGTGTCTCAACTGCTATGAAATGGAAAGGAAGAGTTAAGCTGATCCCCCCCACTTTTTTTTTTTTTTCAGTTTTACTTTTAGTAACAAAGCTTTAGAGAACTATGTTTCTCAGCTGTGAAATACTGTGCCTTGGCAAACTCCATTCTGTGGATCCACGATCCTGAGGCTCGTGGCCACACAGATGCCAGGACCATCTTGGGCAGGCTCATGCAGTCCTTTCAGCAGCTGAATATTTCTGAAATGCATCGGTGTGCTGATTCTTTCGTCTTTTCTTTGGGAGTGATGCTTTTTGTGAGGCTGCCTGGGCTAGACTGCTCTCACCTGAGCTGGTGGCTTGACTGTTCCAAGCACTTGGCACCCACATACCCACGGAAGGCAGTGGGAAAGATGAGAGTTCTGAAAATGTAGGTCATCAGCTTTGAAAACATGTACAATACTTACACTGATACCTTACTTTTTCCCCAGCTAGGGTAGCTGGCACAAAAAAGGCTTGAAACTTGGAAAGGTTTTGTTTTGTTTTCTGAGTGCTTTCATTCTATTTAGGACCATACAACTCTGTAACTGTATGAAATATTTGTTACTGAAGTACATGACACCTCTATAAGAATTTGTAGCCACTTGACTTTTGTGCATATATGTTGATAACAGTACTATTTATTACAGAAGCCTAAAGTGTCTCTTTGAAAAGAAATTACCAAACATAATATTTCTCTTTGTATAAAAATATCCTGTAAAAGGATTATTTTCATGAATAGCAACACTTCGCTTCAATTTGTATGTCTGTTTGCAATTTCTAAAGACGCTTTCAGATAGATCTCATTTCTATGAGGATTTGATAAGACAACACTGAGGAAATAATAAACAGATTCTATTTATAATGGACTTGCTAACTAGCACTCAGAAAAGGCTTTTATGCATGAGGTCTTTTTCTTTGAGTTGATCTTCACTGGTATAAAACTATTATCACAGCATCCTGTTTAGTCCATAAGTATGCAGTGACTTGATTCTGTCTGAAAACAGATCTAAGGAGAAAAATTCAATGTTTTTTGGAACAGTAGGTGATGGCAGTATACTGACATTTCCTTTTTTTTTTTTTTTTTTTGAAAGAAGTTACTGTTTCCTCCATTTCAGGATTCTTGGGGAGATCTCATAATGTTGCACCTACAATGTCAGACTGGTTTCTCATCTGGCATTGTTCACACCTAACCCGTTTATCAAGGAAGGAGGACCTGGCTAATTACTTTCCTGAGATTTCACATCAGCTTTAATAAGGATTGTAGAATTTATATACTGAGACATGGTAAAAAATTCAGGGGGGTGATTTCCATAATTACAGGAAGCCCAAGCTTCCACAAATAATAGCTTAGCATGATTTAATGAGCAAATTGGTGATTTGCACAGACAAATATTTAGATATTTAACGAGCGGAGGCTCCAGGAGTAACAGGCAATTTTCAGTGCCTAGTTCATGATGTTCAGTAGAAATGGACAGGACTTTTAATTCTAAAATGCAATGCCCCTGAAGAAGGGAGCTGATACCACACTACAACTGACCAGTTTGACTCTGCTGCCCATTCCCACTCAACTGTCAAAACTTTTGGTTGTTCATTTGAAGAGCTGATTTATCTCATCTGTTCCTACAAGATTAAAGACTATGAAAGGTCCATCTTACTTTCCTGTTGTGTGCAGAACTTTGTCTGCACTGTAGAGACCGGTGTAACTAGTTTAGACCAACAATAAATTCATACCTCGGCTCAAAGACTATGAGGAACTCTCTAAATGCTTTTGAAGACCTTGGACAGGATAATGTGAGGAAGTGGGGGAGAAGAATCATCCTGGATTGCACAGTCCTTTCCCACAGTAGGCAGCTGTCAGTAAGTGTGAAACTTTCAAGCATGAAGAAGTCTCCAGTGCATCAAAGATTACTGCTTAAATCTTACTGCCCCGCACATCTCTTATCATCTGATCTGGCTGTCTGAGAAAACAGTGCAGAAACAAACGACACAAACAAATTTAGAACAGTTATCTCTAAAATATTACAAAGGAATTGTAGTTTAGTGGTGTAAAGAGTAAAAAAAAAAAAAAAAAACACCACACAAAAAAAGCCAAAACTTTAAAAGCTGTTTTTTTACCACTGCAATTTGTTGAAGAAAATAAAAAGTATAAACCACTTTACCATTATTTTAATGGATACATCATGTTGCCTAGCATCAGAATTACAAAGGTGTAATTTGTTGTATTTATAACTTCTATCCTTATTTGCAGAGAAAACCTTACGCATTTTCTTTAAAGAGATTTCACTTGGAATACTTACCTACCTTGCTATTTTGCTCTTATTTATTACTATTACATATGTTATTCTATTCTTTCTGTGAAAATAAATGGCGAAAGACTAACTCATTATACAGCAACTCATAAAACTCTCACATTTCCTGGAAGAAAATGATTTATGCTAAGACTGGTACTGACAAGCACTTTTTTTAATTGCCAGTAATGTATATACAAAGAATATGGTAGATATTATAACTCATATTGCTGCTGAGGCTATAGTAATCCTCTCTGTATCAGAAGTCCCTGCCATCATTTTGCTCACTAGCAGATATGGCTTGATTAGGGCAGTCCCATTGTTTCATCTGAAATCTTAGCAGATTAATACTTTCATCAGGGCATCAATTTGTCCCACTTTTCTTTTTGCTGCTCTTTGTGAGTGACACAGCCAAAGGAATGCACCTCTTTAAACTGTCATTCAGTTTAACTCCTCCTCTGCAATTATACTGGCATGCATAAAACATCATAACAAATTGGATTTTGCAAAGAAGCAACAACAGAAATTATATTTGCTTGTGGCATAAGATAGAAGCTGTTGTAATAGGGGAGGGAGAGGGTGAGCAATGGATAAAGAAATCTAATGAATTAAAACCACTTACAGAAAACAGCAGTTGCCTTCTATTATATTTTCTCAAGGTTTCTTCTTTCTTAGCATAAAGACCAGTTGCACAAGCAAAGTGAAAGAAAAATGAAATATTAAACCAAATTAAATAGCTTTACAATCAGCGAAGGCTTTACAAAATTGTACAACGTGTTTGCTGTTTAACAGGAAGATTTTCTTCTGGCTTTAGAGGTTAAAAATAATGGTCTTACTTCAAGGAAAGCTTTTGGTTTGAACAAAAATTGTTAAAGAAATACCACCAGCCAAAAAATTCTACATTATAAAGGACAAATATCTTTAGCAGATCTCCTGGCTGGCATAAGGAACTTCCATTTTCCTTTGATGGGTAAAAGTCCTTCCCCCACGTACCAAACTCTGTGATAGTTTTCCAAGTCTCTCTCAGCCTGGCAGACTCAGTGGCTGATTATCCTCTTCCTTGCATCTGACTGTCAAACCTACTGGAGATAAGGGGCAACCCAGAATATCCTTCAAGTAGCTGACTAGAGCCAACAACACATCCTCCATGTGCATGGGACTTCAAGACAGCAACCAGATCAGCTGTCTGCTCCAGATCCCTCAAAAAGAGCAAAATCTTAATTTGGCAGAACATCAGCAAAAAGTCTTTTTGTTTACAAAAGAATTTAGATGAAATAGAGGAATGTTTCCAGTGGAATACTGAAATCATTCTAATGTTTTAACTCTGGGGTTGTTTGTCTACAAGATATCCTTCAAAACTTAAAGTATGTTTTTCCCACACAATTTCTGTTAGCTTTAATTAATTTAAATTCTATGGAAGGTATTCCACTATATTTGAAAAAGAAAGGAAGGAGGGGCATCAGCTTTGCTGTGGCTAAGAAGAATATCTCTGTCCTTTGAAAAATACAGTATTTTTGGCGCAAAATTTAGAAAACAAACTTTTGTGGGTAGAGTTTCAACATTTAATATGGAATTAGAACTGCATTGTTCAGAAGCCCTGTCTTATCATTCCCTCTGGCATCTCACATCTCCCATGATGATGTGCTAAAAGTTCTTGATTCAACCTTCAATAATGTAACAACATGCTGGTATGCAACAAAAATAAAAGGAAAGGGCAGGACATAAATAAGTGGAAACACAATAAGCAAGAGCACGAAACTGAAGAACAGTAAACATTGTCATCATTATGAAATCCCAAGCTTTTTTGCACCCAGACTTTACAGTGATAGATATTCCCTGTAATGTTTCACTTAGCTTGAGGATAGTAGCAGTGACATAGGTGGTGACTTTACACGTTGCAGCTATAAGTGAACTATGTATAAGGGGAATCAATAATAAAGTGATATAAGGTGCGAGTTTAGATAATGAACATTTCAAAATACTCATGTTAGAACTATGTATCACATCTTTATACATAAGGGATTCATTCTTATCTCCTCTAAAACTATCCTACTAACTTTTACTTAAATGATGGGTGATAGCTCCAGGACCACTGCAAACCTCACAACATGGAAGCGCTATAATACCAGTTATGTGGAGAGTAGACAGTAGCAGCAAGATGACAATTTCTAGACCGATCTTAAAATAACCAGGTACTTTCCTTCCTATAATTAAGCCAAGAAGTTCCTTCTCAATTAGACCAGCAGAAATTCCCTCTCAATGAGACTGGCAGGTGGATATATAGTTATTTCCAATAGCATTAGTGTATGACACAGGGCCAGAACTGAATAAAAAACTGGGAAACAGGAGAGCCTTATGTGAACAGGCAAGTTTGGCTGCCAATTATTTTGGTTGCATTGGCAGACTGCTATCTGAGATGCAACTATAGCCAAAGTTGAGAAAAGTGGTATCTTTGTTACACACAGTGTATTTATCTACTCTTCATATTAGGATAAGACATTTGGTTGCTTACACAATTATTTTCATATTAGTGACCATTTTCAAGAAGTGCTCTTCAGCTACTGCTGTTCTCATGCTAACGCTGCTGAAAAAAAACACTTGGATTTCACTCTAAAATTAATATATTGGGAGAATTATTAAAGAACACACTCTAATCACATTTCTGTGGTTTAGTATCTTCCTGTCACTAGTCTTTGTTGCAGTAAAACTGCATTTTCTATAATAATCTTTGGCTTGCACATTTATTTTAATACTAATTATGTGACTATTGTTACACACATAATTGTGGGAGTTGTCAATTAAATTCTCATTTATGCTCAAGCATGAGTCTGTTCTTGGTTCCTTATGCACATGCATAAAAGAAGTCTGCCTCTTGTAAACTGCAGTTTGCTTGATATATGCAGTTTTTATAGTTTATCAGATATTATTATGCTGAAGACTTCCATTCTTTTCATTTTTTTTCTACAATGCAGTACTGCATAAGCATGTACTCTATATTCATTTTTTCAGACCATATTTTAAACTTCATTTTTTAAACTTTAAAAAATAATAATGAAAAACTCCCAATGGATTATGTCCAAAGATCATAATCAGGTCTATATCTGGATGAGATTTTTTTTTAATCATTTTTCCTTTCTATTGAAGTTAGCATTATTTCATGGCACTGTTTCTTCTTAATAATAAGAAATTCCCTTCTAAGAGTAGGGCAAGCAGAATACTTGCCTGTTAACAGGTAGTGCTGTCCACTGTGTAATAGGTAATTTCCCCCAGAAAGAAATGTGATAAGGTTGATCTAAGTTTTTATGATTTTCCTGCTAATCAATGGGCAAAAAATATGGTATCATAGGTAATGACACCAGTTAAAATAATATTTGTTAGTTTTTAACATTCCTTTGCATTATACATGAACCCAACCAGTACAATACTATGTAGTTCAGAGAATGAAAGGATCAGTCCTTTCTCTTTGTCCAAATTGAACAGTAAGTTGACTAGCAGTAATAGGTGGTGAAAAATAAATTGCATTTAGAAAATTCCATCAATTTAATAATTTAGGGTATAATTAACAACACAAGAAATTTGATTAATTCTTTTAATGAGATTTAGACTACTGCGTCCTTCTAAATACAAGGAGGATCTGCCACTGAAATCAAAGGAAGTTTTGCAGTTCACCTCCATGAACCCTAAGACTTGCACATAAGATTTTGTAACAGTAAGACACACACTGATCTGGAGTAGTGAATACATAGGCTTTGCCTGAAAATTAAAGACTGGAAAAGAATGGAGATAGTGCCTTGACAGCCTAATTCACAGGCTACTTTATCCTGTCCAGAGGTTAAGCACCCTCAGACCACAAAAAAGGCTTTAGCTATTTTGTCATAAAATGCAGCATATGATACAGATATTTAATGGTCTCTGCAGCTGGTGAAGAGTTAGTCTCAGAGGGCTGAGAGGTTCAGTAACTTCCTTAACTTTTAAATACTTAATGGACCTCCTCAGTGAAACTAGAAATCTTGTAAGACCAGGTTTTTAAAAAATAGCCAGTACTGTCTGCTTCTATCCAGATGAGATGTACCAAGAGAGCAGCTTACATAGTCATTATAATTATTAATATAATTATTATATATAGATCCATGGTTGATTCTCATTTTCTAAACTTAAAAGATACACTTGAAATGCTGCTATACCAGATGCTGTTATTCAGACATTATTCATGATAGTAAAGATTTGGTTTGAAACAGACAACTCAGTAACGGCAAGGACTCGAGTCACACTTCTCACCGTATTACACTTAGAGATGGCAGCCATTGGAAAGCCTTCCCAAGTCCCACGGGCTGCCCTGCTCAGAGCTGCTGAACCTTCAGTCCTGGCATTTCATCACATTCATCACATCCTGCATTGTAACATTTCTGAATGTAGCCTGTATCTTTCCCAGCTTAAGAAAAACAGAAAAAATCCCAACATTAGGACACTCCTGACTGAAGTAATCAAGGCATCATTATAGCAAGGACTATCATCATAGTCGAGCTATGAAGAATTCAAGCAGTGCAACGGTAGTGGGGCTGATGAGCCAAAGAGAACATGGAACCATATTGCACATCAGGGAGTGGCAGAGCTGCGGGTGGATGGTTAAAGGACAGAAACCCCTTTGATTTCTGGTATGAGAGTTCATGCCAGTCAGCGATATAAGCTGAGACTGTTCTCTTCCTGCTTCATAATTTCCTAGGCCTCACTTATAAGACCACCCTGCATATTTAATTCAATTCAACTAGAGTCTAGCGGTAATCCATATATACTTTAAAAGGCACAAAAATGACACAGACAAAATTTAACTATAAATGAATTACAGGATTGCTAATATTCTAGACCTGAAACAACCTAGAGTAAAACTGCACCATGAAACTGAAACCGCCTAGAAATAGGGATGGATCTTTAATTGTAAATAGGTGGAAGATATTCACCCTTATTGTACAAATGCATTCAACAGTTTCTCAGAAGATGTCTTTGTGTCTTTCAAAAGAGGAGACAAGGGTACATGGATTTCAGTCCTTCTCAAACAGTAATAATGAGAAGTTTTATTTCATTAATTTGCGAGATCTCACAAGAATCAATTCTCTCCAGTCATTTTCTACATTACTCGCAGTCACCGAGGTGAATTTGCCTGATTATCAAGACTTATGTGTCAATATAACATTTATGATATTCAGCTCTTCCTATGTTTTACCACATCTCCAGTGTACAAAGTGCTTAGATAAGATCAGTTCATTTATAAAAACACCTGGCTGCATTTGAATTTAGAAAAGACAGAGTGCTGAGGGGTAGAGGAAGGCATTATGAAGAATATGAAGGAAGGTGCACTCTTCTTTCATTGAAAACGTTGCCCCCAAATTAGCCAGTTCGATACATAGCTTGAGGGTATTTCGATTCCTTGATGCAGCTAAATTACATAGCACTATGCATAAGCAGCAGTTTCTATTATTATTGATTGCTACAAGGCTCATCCCATCTTGGCAGATGAAGCCCAGCCTTTGGTTATTTACAAGTGTCACCTCTCAGCTGGATTACAGCCATGTAGTTCATGGGCATGAAGCCATCACACCTTAGGAAACTCCAGTTAGTACAACATGCTGTAATACATGAGCCACCCTGAGCAAATCTATCCTCTCTTACAGTGACTTCTTATTGGCTCTTAAATCAAGGGAAATTCTCAGTTACTACTTTTAAGATAAAAAATAGCCTGGGCTCAAGATTTTTAGAAGACTAAATAAAATTCTGGGGTCCACAACCTTAAAATACAGCTTCACCCTTTCAGTAACATAATGCTTAGAAAGATAGTTACAACTTAGCTGCCTAGAAGACAGAAATGAATTCAGTGTGCATTTCTGAGATCTTACAATCTTTACGAGATACATATTGTTGTTAAAAAAAAAGAAGAGAAAACAAAGACAGGAGAAGAGGAGGAGAAGAGGAGAGGAGGAAAGAAGAAGAGGAGGAGAGGAGAGAGAAGAGGAGAGGAGAGAGAGGAGAGAGGAGGAGAATTAACATCAACAATAGTACAGTCAAAATCATAGCCTCCACTACACATGCTTTCTTGCCCCTAGGGAGAATATTTTGAGAATACAAAAGAAAATGTAATAACGAAATAAAATGATAAAAATTAAATGGATGTTTCCTAATAATCTACTGAAAGGCACTCACAAGAGATTGATGAATGCAGCACACTGCCTGTATAGAACTGAGAGCATGGACTACCTGACCATGTAGTCATATTTCCAGCCATTTAGCTGGTTTTTGTTTGTTGTTTTTTTTTTTTTTCTGCACATATCAAATCTATGGGTTAAAAGGGATGCTATTCCTTTAATGAGGAAATTCCTCACAAAAGAGAAGGTGCCAGCTTCACTACTACCTGTTCATTATCATCTTTCTAAGAGGAGCCCAGTTCCTGGTAGACAGATGTCTATCTCCAAACCAACACTGGTGCTTAAAATCTCAAACACAGGCCACGGGACACTGGCACCTTTGTTTTCTCTCCCCTGATGATTTTCTCTCCTAGTGCAGTGAGCTGGTTAGTGCTGGGGCTGGAGCAGAGGCTGCCCCATCTCTGCCCACACCAAACCCCTTCCCGCACTGTGCACAGGGCTGCAGGCTCCAGCCTTACCATCCGGCACCTCTCAAAAGCACCAGCTCCGAGAGAAAGAGATTCCTACTGCAACTGTGGCATGTGAGAAAACTATGATGACTCTATGAATGATGAGGATTCTGCTTGCCATGTTGAAATTGTTTGTCCTGTTGTGCTTATCTATAAATTAAGCAGCTGTTATTTTTTTCCCCAATTGAATGCAGCCCTTAGAATGCATAATAGGTCATTCAGATGTGTGTCTAATCTGTCTATCCTCACTAAACAAAAGACTAGATTCAAACTTACGAACAAGGAGTCACTTGTGGCACATTAATTAAAAAAAAAAAAAGAAGAGAAAAAAAGCTGTGGAGTTGAGTTCTAAAAGGATTAACATCGGGAAAATCCCCATACCAATAAAAGAAGCAAGAACAAGTGTGTCCACACTCCAAACTTGATGGCAAAACTCCCTCCCAATCCTCTCTGCCATTTCAGAAGATAAGAAAAGCTTATGTGTAATTAAAAATAACCATGTATTTGCACTTGCTAAACTGACCTCCAGACCATACAGGCTTTTTCAATAAAGGTCATAGAAAATGCTTTGTTAATTTGTCATCTCAGTATTCAGCTGGTATGCAGATTCCAGTGGACAGGTGAAGCTAGTGTCGTAGGTCATTAATCAGATAGGCCCCCCGCCCCATGTACAAGAAAGCATGGCAACTGATCAGTGATCCTGAAATCTTTTCGAAGTCACTGAACAGCAAGAGTTCAACTTTTCCTAGAATCTGAGAAGCTGAATTTCATTACAAACAAACCAGTCTGCTGCTGCTGAAAGGCTGCATTAGATAACTCAAAAGGAAATGCTGGAATTCCATATTGTGTGCAGAGTAGCTTGTCCTTTGAAAATATTTATTTCTTCCCTCCACTCCACTCCTGTAATTCTGTGCTGATGACAGGGCACACCTAACCTTTATAACCTTGAAAGTTGCCTACAGTAATATTATTTTCTTATCCGTATGAAATATGATTTTCTGGAGGCTCTTATTCAATAATTTGTGATTGGTGATACCTTGGAGCAAAGAGCTCAACAGATAAGGATGAAAGTAACGTGTGTCAACAAGAGTGAGCCTTCCAAACTGGATACTCCTGTCCAGCTGAGCTGGGCTCACTAGAGACTGCAAGTAGGAAATTAAGACAGAGTTGAGGAGAGGGGACAGATTTGGGTTGCTAACTTCAATCTCATCCTAGGAAGACAGTCACTTAAGAGCTTAAAACCAGGTTAGCCTCAGCTGTACCTCTTTATCACACACTGCCACTTTTGGAGGGTAACACAACAGTTATAGGACAAAGAACATTTCCAATTCCCATCTCTCTTTTTGCAGTCACAGTGAAATGACTGAACTTACCGAATATCTGTATTATTTAATATCTTGTTTGGCTCAGAAACCATTCACGCCATTGCTATGTAACGGCCAGGTCTCCAGGGCACTGCCTGCTCTCTTCTTTGCAGGTTTGGAGTGGACAAGGGCTCATGAGACCAAGGCAATTCAGGCAGGATACAGCATGAGGAAGGGCAGGTCTCAGATTTCATATATGGTCTTGGTGTAGTAATTATGCAGGCACTTCTTAATGGATGAATTCTCACCCATAGGATTTCATACCTCCCCAGGAGTATCTGGGTTATTAAAAATGCTAAAGAGCTCTCACAAACTGAAAAAGAACTGCAAAAAATTCATTAACTAAAACTGAAAAAGCCAGCTTGGTGATATTTTCACCCAAGTTTGCTGCTGTTGCTGGTTTTACAGATGCAGACCTTTTAATCTGCCAGAAAACTTTGTCTCCTGCTGGGGAGAAATGGGACCTTTTCTAAAGAAGAGAAAGGAAGGGAAAAGAAAAACTAAGACATTTTCTTAAAGATATTTTACTGAAACTGTTGGCAGCCATAGTAGTTGGTGACAATTGTGTCTGGGAGAATAAATCAATGCTGGTAAAGCTGCAGACAGTTAGATGACATTTTTCTCAGGTGACAATGTTCTACTATGTCTCCTGGTGTTGCTATCTTTTCATTTGCTTTGAGACAGTAGAGAAAAGAGTGAAGAAAGGATGCTGATCAGAACAAATACAGGACAAAAGCAACAGAATTAAGAGTCCAAATCTTCATTGTTGCTTAGACTGCTAGGGTGTCAAATGGGGATGGCTTCCTGCTGGAGCTGCTTCAGGGCGCTGGTAGGTCTGGGCACCATACCAACAGCCACTTACTCTTGCCACTCTTCCACTCTGATAATCACAGCAGCAGGTTCATTATTGGGTTGTAAAATACAAGGGATTTAGTGCTGACTGCAGCACTGAGTGCCTGCTCAAATTCCTCATTGCAGATCATTTTCATAAAATTTGTTCAGGGTCTTGTCTGAATTGTATTTTCACATAGTTAATCCTCTGTCTGTACAGCAATCTGGCGCTGCGCTGCTTGCGCTGCAGAACACGCCTGTGGCTGACCTCTGTGTACCCCCTGCACATTCATCAGGATGCAACTGGCCCAGCCACCCACTTGGCAGGTCCTGACAACTGCTGCTACAGACACATGCGAACTGACCACAAAGAAAAGTAAAGACAGTGAGGAAATGAAAAAAAATCTAGAGGAGGTAATATGAGACTACCGCTGACAGACTTCCCCTAAGTACACCTTGCAATGGGTAGGAACAGTTCGTGGAAAGGAATAACAGATATCTCTGACGTCAGGCCCTGAACTTTGGCAAGGTTCACAGAAAAGTTCATTGGAAGCCAAGCTTAGCAGTTTATGATAAAGATGAGTTAATAAAATGGAGAACGAATGTAACTGGTGCCCAATAATAGTAGGTAGAGCAAGTCCTGACTAAGAGAAAATGGAGTATTAAAACACAAGTTACCTGCTTGACCTTATACCAGGGAGAGGAATAGTTGCAATTTTCCAAATTCATTTTCTGGCCCAGCCTGTTCATTTAGTATATTTCTGCTTTCCTTCTTTTTAATTGTGGATGGTGAAACAGTTGTCACCTTTGACCATATTCAAGGTCTTTATTCCCTGTAGCTAATTTTTTTTTAAATTTCCTCCAATGCCTCACTACTTACAGGGCTGAAAAGGAACACAAATAACTGCCTAGAAATAGGGACAGAACAAGGGAAAGACAGCACAGGAATGCATTGTGTTTTATCTTGACAGACAACAATACTCTTCTTAGGTCATGTTTTCATTCTGACAATTAAGTACAGTGGAAAACAATGAAAGTATTTTGTAAAGGAAACAAAGATTATGGAAAGGAAAGGACGTGGTACAAAAATACTTCTGGGGGAGACAAGAAACAGAATGTCAAGTACTTCGATATTTATTTTTGGACGTTCCATCATTTTGGTTTTAATTAATATCTAGTAACTCCTGTCTAACAAATAACACTTTCTTCCATACTGCACTTCAAACACAGGCCATTGCCATTATGCATTCATTTCCCTAAGTGTTTTTAACAGATAGTTTCCCTAGTAAGATGACTGATTTGTGAAAGAAAAAAAAAAGAAAAAAAAAAAGAAGAAAAAAAAAAGAAAGAAAAGAGCTCACTGTGCAGCTGAACTGAGAAACAGGGCTGTGTTCATTCTCACTAATGGATCAACTGATAGTCAAAAATAGAAGTGTCCTTTTGTCTAAAGGACAGCAGCTTAGCAGAATGCAATGAAGTTTTCAGGTGAGTTCTACTAAAGTTGATGGAAGCCTGTTATTTAACAAAGACTATAAAAATCTATTAATTTTCTTGGCTCGAAAGCTGTGAGAAATGTGTAAATAGAAACATGGCTCAAAAGGTAAGAGAAATGTGTAAATATAGACCTTCGAACACAGAGTATTTTTGTTTCTGTAAAACATTAGGATGCCTGATGACTCAAATTCAACAGCAGTGCAGCATATAGTCTTTTATAGAGTAGCATGGCCAGCTCTGGCTATTATTCCTAACACTTCTTTCTTTACGTACATTTTAAAAAATCTCCATATACTGCAAAGTAATAGTGGTAGTTGCAAGCTTTTGTCATGTGGTATTGCAAAGGTACTTTAAAGCAATTTATTTCCTGTGTTCATATCATTGCCTTGCGTTCATAAGAAACAGCTGCTGAAGAAGACACCTTCATGCTTACAGTTATTCCTCTTACCTGACTGTAAAAAATGTTTTTAGTAGACTTTTTGCACCAAAAATTATTACTTTGTCACTAATGATCTACTTCATGGTATTTCCAATATTTTGCTACGCATTCACAAGCCCATTCTCATTTCTGAACTACGGGTTTATTACCACATAATTACTTCTGATAAAAACAAGATTATCATTTCACTTAAAGTGAAGTGTATGTGAAGTAATTCTATTAACTTTAAAGGGTGACACTCCAAACATACAGCAAAACTACACTTAGGCTCCAGTGCTTAATTTTTAACTCTCAAGGTTGTTACTAAGCACCTGAGAAGTGCATAGAGGAGAAAAGAAGAAGGAAAAAAAAAAAAAGATCCCTGCTTCTCATTTTCTTAAATTCAGACTGTTCTGGTATGGCAGTGCTACACTGACAAAATATTGTAAAGAATAAATTCTTTATAAGCACTTTCTATTTAAAATTCTCTATTCTCTTTTTCTTCAGATGGCAACTATTGAAAAAAACAACTGCATATTGTAATACTGAGTAGTGAACAATCGCTATCACCCCCAGGCATTCTCTGTGTAATGTAGTAGGAGCCCGTGTTTAAACACATTCTGAACGTCTGACACACATGCTATACAGCAAGCGCCTGTCACGATGGTACTATCCTAAGGCCAAAGACTCTGAACTACTGCCTTAACCCGCAAGGTACGATTTTTGAAGATCAAGACTGAAATACGGTATCAATGGAGAAAAGTAAAGATTCTGTTACCCTAGGAATTCATTACTGGGTTATTCAGTTGTGTCCTTTTCACAAACACTAAAAATTCCTTAAAAATACACAGAAGCCACAGGAAAAAAAGAATAATACCTTTCACTCCTAAGACAGGGAAGGCCGAAGGCTTGCAGCTTCTGGCAACAGGCAGAAGGCTCCTTCTTCACCTGCAGATCGGCAATTGCAGATTAGGTTCAGTTCCTTGGTAGCAGACTAGGGGAAGAAACCTCTGTTTGGGGCAGCATCACCAACAGGATGCAGCAGGTGACAGTAGTGGGACATCTCCTCTCACAGGGAAAGTAGCACCTATCTGCCACCAGACTCGCTGTGCAGGCGGGTTTGTTAATTACTGGGGACATCACGAGGCCATTCGAGCAGCGGAGCAGGGACCTGAGAGGTTGTGCAGTCCTTCCCTGCAGGTTTCCAAGGATCAGCTGAACAAAGCCCTGAGCAGTCTTGTCTGACCTCCAGCTGGCCCTGCTTTGAGCTGGCAGATGGACTACAGACCTCATGACGTCCCTTCCAACCTGAATTATTCTGTGATTCCATCAGGCCAGGAGAACATATTGCTCAAATTACTATCAAACTGTGCGATTGCATCTTCCCTCAGCTGGAGTGGCATTAGATCATGTGCAAAAAAATGGAGTAAATTTATGCCAGCCATCCAGGGCAACTAGCTGACAACGGAAATTTATACGTAAGAGGGAGATGTAGAGTACTTCCTCCTAAAAGTGTATCATTACAACATCTTTGCTTTGTAGCTTCAGGACAGGACAGGTCGGGTGCTGCAAGAGATTTTATGCTTTAAAATAGAGTTGGCATACACATCAGCAACAAAATGCACTCTAGCTTCAGTGAAAATCCCTTTGCATTAATAAAGACAGAATGAAAAGTAAAGGCAACTATTATAATTGTGGCAGTACAGTGCAACTGTGACACATGAAAGCAGAGGTAGATATAGCAGCAAGTGGAATAGCGAGTTCTGCAGCCCTCCAACCAGCAATAGCAGTCATCGATATTGTTATCCCTCAGTCTTTGCATCCCAGCTTAACATATTTCATTTATCCCCATTCACAAAACTCTTGGTTTACTCAAACACTTTGCCTCTGAGCATCCTTTCAAGGAAGTAGCGTGGAAACCACGTGAAGGCTTTCTAGACTCAACTTTGAAACTTGCTCCAGGCTCTTAGCCAGGAAGCCATCAGAGCCAATGTTCTCCGTGGGGAAAAACAAACAAACAAACAAACCAACCAAAACAAACAAAACCCCCACAAACAAACCAAACCAAACCAACCAAACAAAACCCAAAAAACTCCACAACCAACCAACCAAAAAAACCCCCACACCCCCAAAACAAATAAACAAACAAACCCCCAAATCAAAACAAACAAAAACACCACAAAAACCCAAACAAACAAACCAACCACAAGAAAAGCGTGGGATTAGCAGGGCCAGACCAGCACACTGTGTCCCTTTTCCCTGCACTCTCAGGAGGAGTCTAGCTTTGTGGTGAGCATTGGTGGATGGCCATGCTCTCAAATCATAGAATCATTTTGGTTGGAAGAGACCCTTGAGATCACTGAGCCCAACTGTTAACCTAACACTATCACTAAACCATGTATTTAAGAACCTCATCTACGTGTTTTTTAAACACCTCCAGGGACGGTGATTCAACCACTTCCCGGGGCAGCCTGTTCCAGGTACAGGGAGCAGCAAATAGAGGCAGTTGCAGGCACTTGGTGTCAGTGTCAACCCATTGCTCTGATCTCTGCCCTGCCCTTTTTGTAACCTGCCATTAAGTGCTAAGAGGGTCTAAACCATTTCCAAACTGGAGTGTTAGTATTTTACATGCCCTTCCCCCTTTGCTCTGCACTGGCATAAGAAACCTGTGTTCTACCCTTTAGAAGCAGTATCAATGATTTAAATGACCCATTTTGGGGATGAACCCACTGTATCTCCCTCTGCCTCCCTGAAGTGAAATCTGCATGCCTGAAGTTACATCCTGGCCCAGTTTCCCCGCTGGTGACCAAACAAACTGCTTCAATTGTCAGACTGCTAAGGAAGCAGAGTAAACAATGATTACCCATTTTTGTTGGGAAGGTGCCTTCCCTTCTCACAGAAAGACACTGCGAGCAAATCAATACTAGCTGTACAGAAGACAGTATTGCGGGACTGCACCCCAAGAAAGCTCTAGTTCATCTCTCTTTAAAACTACTAATGTAAACCTCTGTCTGTAAAGAAATATTTATGACAAAACAGGTGGTTTTAGTTGGAGATTATTAACTGATAAGATCTCAATTTGTAATCAAGGCAAACGAGGCCTACAAGCACAGACTGAAATGTAAACACCCATTTTGGTTATTCAGACTGAAAAATGCTCTGCAACAAATTTCAAAATAAGGAAAAAAAAAAAAAGAGTATGTGATACAATGAGAAAAAGCACCAGTAATTTATTCATGTTGTTCAACCGTTGGTATAGCGGCTGAAACATTGATAATCTTTATTTACCAATAACTGCAGCTGCTAATAAGAAATTTCAGTTGAACAAAGACACATGCATCTTACTTATTCACACTTTATGCGTAACTGAATACTTCCATCAGTAACTTATTCCAGGCTTTCCTGTGTCACAGACCCACTGTGCTCCCTCAGCACCATTCCAGGGTATGGTCAGATTGATCAAACAGAGAATGTGAGATTTCACACTTCTGCCTACATATGGCATCAGCCTGCACAGACATTTTCACAAGCAAGCCCCCTGCTCAAATGTGACTCAAGCTGGTCACTGTTGCATTTGCTACTAAGGAGTACCCAGCTGGTGTTGCTAAGAGGGATCTTAGCAAAGGGTTTAGCTCAGAAGAGATGCTTTGTTGTTTTTTTAATTTTTTTTGTTTCTTTTTCCTTCTCTGCCACAGGATCTATGGATGACTTTAGGGTATTCCCATGATCTATTGGTTTACAAAATCTAGCACAGGCAAAGTTCTGATCTATGGCTAATGCCCAAACATTTTGGTAATATAGGAATATAATATGCTTTCTGGCTCTCTTTTTTAGAAACTATTTCTAAACCGGGGATAGCAACATCTTATGACCTCAAAAGAAAGTTGCAATATTGCACTGGTATCTTAAGAGATTTTCTCAGTGTACATCAAGCAGAAAAGCTTATATATAACCAAACAAGTCATATATCTTTGCATTTCTACAACAATCTGCTGGTCACATTGTGCTCCTAATGAAAAAATGTCAATGTCAGAACATCCACTAGGACAATTTTCACCTTTGCTGGTAGTCCAGGAAGAATTTATGACTTTTCAGTTTGTAAAAATTTTGCAAGTTATGTCCATGAGGTTGATGACTCCTTCTTTGGTAAAGGGCCCTAGCCTCACATGTTTTCATTCTAGCACCTGTGCACTTAATTTTAATTGGACAAGATTTCATATACTACCGCTTTCAGCTCTGGGGCCCCCATCATAAGAATGACATGGACCTGTTGGAGCGAGTCCGGAGGACATCATGAAGATGATCAGAGAGCTGGAACACCTCTCCTATGAAGACAGGTTGAGAGAGTTGGGGTTGTTGAGCCTGGAGAAGGCTCCAGGGAGACTTTATAGCAGCCTTCCAGTACCTAAAGAGGATCTACAAGAAAGCTGGAAAGGGACTTTTTAGAAGGGCATGTAGTGATAGGACAAGGGAAAATGGCTTTAAACTGAAAGAGGGTAGATTTAGATTAGATATAAGGAAGAAATTCTTCCTCATGAGGGTGGCGAGGCGCTGGAACTGGCTGCCCAGAGAAGCTGGGGATGCCCCATCCCTGGCAGTGTTCAAGGCCAGGCTGGATGGGGCTGTGAGCAACCTGGTCTAGTGGAAGGTGACCCTGCCCATGGCAGCAGGGGTTGGAACTACATGATGTTTAAGGTCCCTTCCAATCCAAAGCATTCTATGATCCTATGACAATACGTATTTATCTAGTTAGGTATCTATTTATTGATCTAATCTGAGTGTTTACACAAAATACAAAAATGTTATACAAAAAGTATACAGTAGCAGATGCTTTATACAGATTAAGTGTTATTTTTATATGTCTCTGAAGTCTGTGCCTCATATTAATACAATGGATTGTCAGAATTTTCCATTGTTCCACTTCAAAGCATGCAATTATATTACCTTAATTGGAAGCACTGATGTGATTTCACCAAGGATGTTTATGTGTATTCTGACTACCGAGATATAAATATGGGGCCATTTGCTATATTTAGTTTTCTACTTACATGAATTTTTGTTCTCTGCGTTTTATCTTTACAAACTATCATATTGAGTTTATTTCCAATGCAGGAACTATGAAATTAAACTAATATAATCTAAAAACTTTTTTCTTATTGGGATCTCTAATCAATTCTGTATAGTCAAGGAACTTGTTAACTGCAGAGCACAGCAGTGAGAAGTGCCACAACTTTTTGACTTGTGAACTGCATCAGAATCCAACAGGTTAGGAATTCATACACTGGAGCATTGGCATCCATTAATCCAGAGACACTTGTAAAGTTTATGTGTCATTTGCTATCAGTACAGTCAATATCATAGAATCATAGAATGTCCTGACTTGGAAGGCACTCACAAGGGTCATTGAGTCCAACTCCTGTCCATGCATATGACAACCCCACAGTTCACACCATGTAGCTGAGGACATTGTCCAGTCTCTCCTGGAACACTGTCAGGCTTGGGGCTGTGACACCTCCCCGGGGAGCCTGTTCCACTGCTCCACCACCTTCTGGGTGAAGAACCTTTTCCTAATATCCAAGTTAAACCTCCCCTGGCACATCTTCCTGCCATTCCCTCGAGTTCTGTCATTGGTTGCTAAAGGGAAGAGTTTGGTGCCTGCCCCTTCTCCTCCCCTTGTGAGGAAGCTGTAGCCACCAGGAGGTCTCCCCTTGGTCTCCTCCAGGCTGAACAAACCAAGTGACTTAAGCTGCTCCTCATACGGCTTCTTCTCCAAACCCTTCGCCAACTTCGTAGCCCTCTTCTGGACACTCTCCAGTAGCTTAATATCTTTTTTATACTGTGGTGCCCAGAGCTGCACACAGTGCTCCAGGTGAGGCCGCACCAGTGCAGAGCAGAGCGGGACAATCGCCTCCCTTGCCCGGCTGGCCGTGCTGTGCTGGATGCACCCAGGACACAGGTCCCTTTTGGCTGCCAGGGCACAACTGTTGGCTCATGTTCAACTTGACGTTGACCAGAACCCCCAGGTCCCTCTCCACAGAGCTGCTTTCCAGCATCTTGTCCCCTAGTCTGTGGGTACAGCCAGGGTTGCCGTGTCCCAGGTGCAAAATCCAGCACTTGCCCTTGTTAAACTTCATGCGGTTGGTGATTGCCCAGTTCTCCAATTTCTCCGGATCACTCTGCAGGGCCTCTCTGCGCCTGAGAGTGTCAACAGCTCCTCCCAATTTTGTGTAATCAGCAAACTTGCTTATCAATCCCTCAAGTCCTGAGTCCAAGTCATTTATAAAGACATTGAAGAGTGCTGACCCTAAGATGGATCCCTGCCGAACCCCGCTAGTGACTCATAAATGTGGATACCCAGAACTTTCTATAGCTTCAGCATTAGTGAAAATACAGTATTTCTGAGAGGTTCTGAACTGCTGGGATGAGAATGTATTCTTTCTTTCAGGATTTTTCACTTAGACAACGTTCTCACCTCATCTGTATCAAATTGCACTAATCCTTTTCTAATCCCACAATAAAAATACATTGCTTTGCCTTGCACTTTGTTTACCGTAATACAGTTCTGTTTATCCCAATATAGACAGAGGTCTGCACATGGCTTGACAATACACTGACACCTCTGGTCAATGGCTGTGACAACTGTGTGTATTCATCAGAGAAAGAGTCTTACATTTGCTCAGTAGAACATGCCATCTAAGAGGGTTTTTCTTCACATAATTTGCTATCAACTGAAAGACAAAAGTCACTGAAAAAAATTCGAGATTACTTATCAGGTCATAGCATTCTAGATTTATCATCTAATTAAGGTTTCACTCCACAAAAAGGTACATGTTTCACTAATCCAAAGTGCAATAAATGTATTACTGAGGATTTAGACTTTCTTAGTTTGTGGTCTCCTAGTGATTTACACTTGAATTTGCATAACAGCACCTGTGAGACTGTTTCAGAAATGCAATTCCCAACACAAGTCTAAAGAGTGCACGCGAAGTACCTAGCTGTAACCTTATACAGTCACATCTGTTCACCTCAGAATTGTCTAATTTGACCTTTTGAATTTAGCTGGTTTTCTCAATATTCACCTGGTGTTCAGTCCAATGAGAAAAACATTTTGGATTTCTCACAATGTACATCTAGAGAGGAAATGTCATTTCTCTGGGGAATGATCAGAACATGTTTAGTGTTACGCTTGCATTAGTTGACGCATGAGTCCTGATTAGATGAAAAGGTCTGCAGCCATCCTAAGCTGGCAGTATACAACAGGGTGCATGTACTAATCGTGCTTCTCCTTTAGCTTGGAGCATAGAAATAACTGAAGAAGAATAAAATGAGGAGCAAACTATCCAAAATCTGACAGAGAAACAAAAAGAAGGAAGATGTCTGACAGCCCCATAGCCCACAGAATCAGCATCCATATTCTCAGTACTCTCCTTATATTTTAGGGTTTTACTTCTCAGAAGGAACAGGAATGGGATTAAAATACTGAGAGCCAATATTCTGGACTTCCCAGTGAAACTCCCCTACAGGATCCCTAAGTCTACCTTCTAGGTGTGTTCAGAAGATTTTGGAAAATCCTGAGATTTTTATGAACCCTGGTCCCACCATCTCAGCATTTTCTCCCAGAGGAGAGGAAAACAGACTCACAGACAACAGCAGTGAAATTTTCACTTTTCACAAGATGTGTATGGTAAGAAAACATCCCTTTTAATTTGATTAGGAGTGAACTGCTATTAAAGCCACAACATTAGAGTACCATTTCTGAAAAGTTAGTTTTGCTGATATACAGAAAAATCAGAGGCTTTTCCCTTGAACAGTGATCTCCATCTTTGGAATTAACGTATTTATAAGGAAGGAATTGGATAGTTTTCTCTGTGCAAATGGTGCTGACCCCACAAGTGGATCCCATCTAACAAAATGCCCATGGGTTCCTTTACTTTCTCTGAGCTTATTGGTGTGTCACCCAAGTACTGCATGAATGAGGTAGATGACATCTCTGTTACAGACCGACCTGGTACTTGAGCATTTGACTATCTTGAGATGCCACTAAATTGCTGCAACCAGAATCATTGGTAGCAGCAGGTATGGGAGAAGGGCTGTCATTGAGAGAAAGGAAATGCTTTTGTTAATCAGACATATCAATACTACCATAATAGTGGTAACCTTATTCAGCTTTTGCCAAAGCTTTTATGAAGGAGTATGTGCAACTACACTGGGACCAACCAGCTCAAGGGTTCATGTGTCAAGGTACAAAAATATGTAAAGGTAGGTAGAAATGTGGCAGCCTGGTAAACAGGAAACATTATCCCTGTTCTGGTATGATCCAGGCCAGCTACACTGAATTGCTGCTCTCACTGCATGGGGCAGAAACTAAGGCACCTCTCTTCTCCTCAAAAGTCTACGTCTTCAATAAATAAAAAGACTTCCTTGTCAAATAATTTTTATCATGTTATATCTAATATCTGTTAGTGAACTGGATGAGACACTAGAGCTGCCTTGCCTTTGCTAGAATTTATTGTGATGTAACTGCCCTTTTAGCAGCAAAGTTCCTCCTTTGGAGGAGCTTGTTCTCATTTTCTGTGCATCACTAATGGATTCAGCTCATTGGAGAATGGATCCAATCCACTGGAATCAGTTTTCAATGATGCAAAATGCAATCAAATCAAGGTACTGCCCTAGGATATCAGCCACAGAACAGATTATAAAAAAGGTTTCAAATTTCAATTTCAGCACAGTAAAGTTTTTTATGAAAGTTTCTCTAGGTGCCCCTGCAGAAAACAGCTGGTGTAATATGCTTCCTACCAATCTTGAATATTTCCTACAAAAAAGGCCACAATCAGACAAACCCCACAACGTCCTTTCACCACCAGCAAAAGCTGAAAACACCAGTACATTTTACAGATGTGATGCTGCAATTCCTTGAATACCCCTGGAAGCCAGAGTATAACACCCATATCTTTAAAAGTAAATGTACCAGAGGATTTGCTATTAAACATGTAAAAGATATTTGTCTAGGCAAGTATGAGACAAGAATTTTCTTCTTGTTTGGCTAAAGATTCTTTAATGTAAATTAAGAAAGACATGACAATGTGTGGCTGTGTGAGACTGCCAGACCTCCCATTTTGTGAATTCTAAACAGGAATGATGCACTAAGCTTTGCTTCACTTTAAATGAAACAAAAAAAGCCAACATTCCCCATGGAACAAGTAACATGAGCAAAGGTCTCTACAAGTCCCTTAACGATGGAACAAATCTTTATATTGCAAGCCATAAGGATGATTGAATGGTTCCTCTGTAAAACGTGAAAAGATATATGGGGGAAAATATTTTAGAAGATGCCATACTAAATTAGGAGTGTCACGCCTGTGAAGAAAATCTGAGGAAAATCTGTCTACAGGATAGACTTTCACTTTATTACAGTAGAACTAATTATACATTCATTAAAAACAATGGCTGTTTTATAAAATGTGATTCTTTCTGCTGCATTTTTCCCTTAATGAACCCAAACAGATCTAATGCTAATATTAATGTTTTTTACATAGAAATTAGGAATAAAATATAAATGGGGCACAACCCTGCTTTTGTTTAAATTATTTCACAGCATTCTACAGAATCAGGACCCATGTATGTTTTGGCCATATAAATGAATTGAACTTAAAATAGCAATTCTTGAACATTTCCAGAAAGCTATAATCTCATAGTACCAGTATAACAGGTAACATAACATTTTACTAAAATTACTCATCTGTTGATTTAAGTCGCAGTTATAATTATTTAAGAATTCATCATAGGGAGACCTTTTCAGGAATTTCTTTTTTAGCTGTTTTGCAACTAAAATATTCTCAAGTGGAGATTATTTTTAATATTACACAATTAAAATCTGATACTCTACGCATCTCATTTTCATAAGGGAAATTTGTAAATCATGCATTTATTAGCCAATACTGTTCTATTTTTAAAATTAAAGTCAAATTACATATGTCTGGTAACTCCCTTTGAAGTAAATGAGTAACATTTATTCTCAATAAAGCTTTCATTTTAACTAGGCACATTAGATATCATTAGTACAAATTCATTATAAATTACACTTCAGATTTCATACAGAGTTATTTACTCAGCCCTTTTTTGTATTTGAAAGTTAACTAAGATGACATCAGTTTTAGTAAATGCCCCACAGTTACCCAGATTTTAATGTAAAATTATTTTTCTTTGTTTTCTATTATATTCACAAGGTACAAATACATAATCCAGGTGTATTTCACAACTATTAAATTAAATTCTATATTTATTTTCATTCTAATGATAGATATAAATTCAGAAGTGTAATTTAAAATGACGCATTACAAACTACTATTTTGAATGGAATTAATTATTTTAAAAGGCACATGAATTCTAAATAATTGCCTAATTGTAAATGACCTTAATGCTGTTTTATATGATCCTTCTTGAAAAATTGATTTTTGCTTAATGTACTGCTTTCAGCTTCATACGTTATTGTTACAGTACCTACATCCATTACTTTTTGTAAATTCATGGAACAACTCATAATTTCTGCTCTGCCTCCAGCGTGGATACAAGTACCGATAGGAGCTGTTGTCACTCTGCCGAGCTGGAGGCTCTGTAATGGCATCCAGGGTGTTTCTTGTACTCAAATCATACCTATCGTGCTGTTCAGCAAAAGCTGCTAATGTGTCTGATTTGTACACCAGAGCTGTCAAGCACTGCACACGAAAGTACAAAGCCAAAGGAGAGGGCAGGACACAGAGAGGCAGAAACCTCAGTCTTTCACCCGCAGCAGTGTCACCAGGTCACCCGGCGAGGCAGCTGGAGAGCGATGCCCATGCGTCCCTGCTGCACTCGCACGCTCTGGATCCCGCCTGTCCCTGTGCTTCCTCCACAGCTTCCTCCAAGGCAGCCAAGACCCACTTCCACCAGGGCACTAGTGGGGCTTTGCTCCCACCTCCTCACGCCCACCTTCTCCCCAGAGGAGAGGCGCGACCTCGTACCAGCACACAAGGGCAGTGAGCCAAGGGAGGCAGCGATGAGCAGACCCCAGCACTCTGCATGTTGAAGTTGGACCAAGCACAGCTGGGCTCCAGCCAGGACCACACACCCCTCCCTGTGCCTCCATCACACCGACACTGCACTGCGGCCCTGAGTGGGAAAATCACAAACAAGGACGGGGACAAGAGAGTACAGAAGGAGAAGGAACTCATGTGGCCTCTGCATGGGCCATAATTTGGGTTCAGGTAGCTCAGCACCTATGTATAAAAGAAGTGTATCTGAGAACAAACTGCCAGAATTCTTCTGTCAGGAAGATTTACGACTCTTTTTTTTTTTTTTTTTCTCCATAGAAATGCCAGGAATGAATAATATCACTGAAGCAGGAACAACAGAATAGATGTGCAACATGACCCTTATAATTAAGTAAAGGATGCAAATGGCAAATCTAATGAGGGAGAACATACATTCACGATCACTTTACATGTTATCTTTAAATATTTGTTTTCTCTGTTTACATTTAGATATTCTTCCATTCCTGCCCACCCCAAATCAGATAGCAAGAGGAGCCAGTGTTCAGGTAGGAAGGAAGCTGGAACTCCAGCTGTGCCTGCAGCTACAGGAGCGGTATGAACGAGGCAAAATAATTCTTATGCTCTTAAAAACAGCAAAACAGCAACAAAAGACAAAACAAGCTTTTCCCTTTGCCTCCCGTTTTCGATCTTTGTTTCAAACGGGCAAATCACTTCAAAACAACTGTTCTCAAACAATCACCCAACTCACAAGATTTATTCTGTCCTCTGGAAACAGAAATATATAGAAAAGCTCAATATGAAATGTAACGTGGTCTGATTTTCAAAAGCTGTCAGGAGGCACAATTCCTCAGATCTGCAGGTGCTTGACAATTAAGTATAAAACCTCACTCAGCTTTGTTAACCTAGCTGTTATATTTTTTAAAAGCATTTATAAAATAATAAATTCAAAGAGCTGGAAGTTCTAGAAATAAGGCAGGAAGGCATAATCGAAGCTTTTGTCAATTAACATTTTTTTCCTCTGGTTCTATCAGTATCGCAGGATTTCTTACCCATCCTTAATACAGACTTCTCTTTTTTCCTTAGTGTAGCATAATAAAAATATGGGGTATAAGTTCATTTCCTATCCAAGCTCAACAATTATTTTCACAAGCAATCACAATGTATCCCAACAAGTCATGATGGTGTTTCGTTTTTTTTCTGTATTACTATTATTTGGCATACGTAACCTTTCTATTAGCAGTTTTGAAAAAAACAGTGTTTTTATAGACTCATATCCAAACGCAATAGGATTCTCCTCTCAGCGCCCTGAATTTCCTCCAAAAAAATCCACTAGCAATAACTGACTCATTCATGTAGTCGTTGCCAGCTCAGAGGCTCACTGCACATCATCATGTATGGGGAACCAAAACTATCTGTGGTGAGAACACCCTTCACATCACTATGAGTACAAGTCTATATGTTATTTTCATTAAACCACTTTCATTAGCTATAGTTTCACCACATCTCTCAGGTTGACTGTGGCACACTTTCAAGATGGCTGCTTCATATGACCTGAAATGGTGACAGTGGAAACTTATCTTCCTAAAAAAGCTCTTGTATTTTTATAAAAATTCCCCTTGCTTATGAATTATTTAGTTGTATCAGACTTTTTAATGTTGATTTTTTTTAAAAGGGAATTTAAGAGGTACCCAAACACAAGCGTTCAGAAAATAACAACTTGGCAAATGTAAAGTGCCAGGATAACATTAGCCTTACTGTTACAAATTAACTTTATGCGCACTATAAAACACAACTAAGAAAATAATATAAAAACATATTGTAAGATAAAGTAAAAACAATACATAATTAATGCCATAATAAAAGAGCAATATGATGGAAAACTGTAATGGAACTAAATACGGCACTGTGAAATGCAGCTCATAAATGTGCATAAAATATGCATAAAGGTGCAACTGCTCTCAGCCTGGTCGCACAGAGGAGGATTTCATGAAGCGATTAATGGTTCACTTTTTCCAACCTGTAGTCTAGAAAAGTATGGAGAGACAGAAATTTTGTTTGTCACTTCAGCCACTGGTATTGACTGAGGGAAGAGAAAAGCACCAGAAAAGTAGTAAGGGGAGGGTGGGGAGAGAGTGACTGCCAAGAAAGCTGAAAGAGCACACAAAATACTGCAGTCAGCAGTGGAAAGTTTTATTCTGTCATCATGTATTCATACCATGGTAGTACGTAAGTACCATAATCAGGAATCAATGCCCTGTTGTGATAGGCTCTCTGGAAATATTTTTGTTAAATGCGGTACCACCATCTAATTTTATTTGGTGTATTTTCAACGCCATGCCAATTACTCTTCAATGTACAAATCACCTACCAGACAATTCAAGAGATGTGTTATATTGTTATACTTTTGCTCTTTGGTATTTTAGGATAGTATGTAGTAGTAGTAGTTAGTTAATTAATTAACTTTGTAATTATTGCCCAAGATCACAAAAACACTACAAGAAGATGTACAAACTGTATTTTTTTTAAATTACAGCCACTGTTCAGAATCAGGGCCGGACTGCATCTCAAAGACACACTGAGTACTGTTTACTACAGTACTACCGTAGTAGTACTTTTACTCAGGGACTCTGGTGAACATGCCAGACTTGGATATCTTTTCACACGCTGAGCATGAAACCAACAGAGTTGAGTTTTACTCAGAGAGAAGAATGAAGATTCTGATACTGATTGCTAGATTTGCTGTGTAACGGTGAGCTTTTCAGCACTGAAAAGATAGTTTATGACTCCCATTTTTAAGCTGCATCCATCTTCCTTCCCCTTTGGTTATTTGCCCATTGGCATGAATGGACACCTCATTTCAGACATAAAACTGGCATGCGCAGCTATCTGCACAAATTACTTGAAATCTTGATCTTAAATCATTTTGAGAATTAATGGCTGAGATGAAGAATAGTTTCTATTTTATGGAGCTTCTGTTCCAAGCTAAGATGATGCCGTACTGTATCATAGAAGATTGTTTTATGTTATATTCTTTAGGAAAATATTTATATTTCTTATAGTCATAATACGACATATTCTCAGCCAACCCAACATACAAGCTGTGTGTTAGATCCCCTTGCTGAAGTCAGTGTGTAAACAGAAAGAGAAGAGAAACAGATTTTTGGTTTAGGATGAATTATGGGAGAGCAGGCACTTGAAAAGAAATGTGGGCAGAAAAGTTTTCTTGATTACTAGAAAAATAAAATCATATCACTGAACACAGTACAACACATTTCCTACTACTTTTCAAACACATTGCAGCACCAAAATAAAATTAAAGGCGACTGTTATATAGTATAATATGACAAAGAAATCCAAGCTTTGACTAGGATGAATTGTACTTCTTGCACTATGATTATTTGAAATGGTAAACAAAACAGTGGATTAGGAAGCAGCAATGAATACGATATACTTATGACTTTTGAAAGGCTTTTGATAAAGTTCCTCACAAGAGACTATTTAGGAAATTTAGTAACCACAGGGTAAGAGGTAAATTCTTGTCAGTGATTAAAAGCTGGTTAATAGGCAGGAAGCAAGGAGCAGGAATAAATAGCTCATTCTCAGTATAGGAAAGATTAATAGTGGGATACCCTAGGGACCAGCAACAAGGCCAATACTGTTTAATATATTTAATTAAGATGAGAAATGGGCCAAAAAACCCCCACAGTTCTGAATATTTCTGAATGCAGGAAGATTTGAAATCAGAATTTGGCACTCAAAACCGGTAGCTCGTACTCCTTTCACCAAAGCGGTCAGAAGGAAATTGTGAAGAACATTACAGAAACACAGAAACCGAGTACATCTGGTCCAGAAAATGCAACATTATGTGAAACACACTATCCAAAAAGCCTGTATTTCGGGAGTGGCTGATGTTATTTAAATATACGAGGTAAATTGCTTTAATCATTCAGGATGATTTTGACTAAGGATAAGCTCTTCGATTATTGCCCGTTCTTGACCTAAGCATTCAGTTGAAGTTCAGGACTCAGGAGAAGAAATTTCATCTCTCTTCCCCTTCTCTGAAGAAATTGATGCTATGCTTCTTTCTTCAAAGCCATGTACAAAATCCTGGTCCTCTCATCATAAAGGAGAGGTTTCTTAAACTGTTTGTCTCACAGTTTTTAGAGCAACAATCCTTTCAAGCTCTTTTGTTCATTCATTTCTTTGTTTAGGGCCAAAGTAAAAGCATACTAGGTCAGGGGTGGGTGGATTTGTGTTTGGTTGTTTTGTTTTGGTTTTGTTTTGGTTGGGTTTTGTTGGGGTTTTTTTGTTGTTTTTTTTTTTTTTTTTGTGGTTTTCTTCTGTCTTTTCACTAGTTTCTTTCATTTTCTTGTCATTTCTTTGCAGACACAAACTTTCAAAAAAACACCACCAGTCAAATCAGTGACTAAAGATACTTGGTGCCTTTTTGGTTTTTAAAGAATGTAATTGAGAAAACCATAATGTCTCACACATCATCGTATAAAGAAATATAAGGGTAACATAAAAGTAGTTAACAGTGAGTCAATCTTTTGACTATAAAATTAAATCTGTAGTGTGAAAGGCAAAGGACCGAATTCGGTGGTCTTGATAGAGTCCTCAGGCCTATGTTCTTGTTGCCCTTACACACCTGACAGCAAATTTATTAATACTGTCTCCTCTGTCTTCACAAATTTCTATAACGTTTGCCTAGAACTTCTAGGACCATTTAAATTGCAGACTATATATAAGCAGTCTATATTTTGCACACCTGCTGGACCAACATGGAATAGTAAATTCTATAATACATTATTAAAAACTGATCTTGTCTGTATTGATAGAGCTGAGAAAAGATGCAAGATATAGCACAGGTGAATATATGAGATTAGTGAGTTGTATAACAGGTCTCACTTAGCATGGATTTATTGCAGAATCCTATCACTATATGCTGCATACTGGAACTTATTGTATCCTAGTACATAATATTTCAGAGATGAATGAAAAGAATGGGGGAAATCTAATTCTTCGTAGCTCAAGAGGGCTTACTGGCATTAGGAATTTAATTTGGCTGGATCACTGGGAGGAAGAAGGGGAAGCTGCAGGGCAGTATTGGGAAGCAGAAAGAAAAAAGAAATATGGTCCCTTACCCCGGCAGTACACAGCTCAGAAGCTGGAGGGATGGCGCGTGCCAGTATCTAAAAGCAGCGGAGAGTGGGAGCAGATTACAGTAGACAAAGCAGCCATTCATTTCTTTGCTTGTCTTTTTCTCAACCATAGTTTAGAGAATGTTGATTAGGAAAAAGCAGGACCCGCACTCACAGCCATAGAGATCTCTCTAGAAAAGCTACTAAAAATCAGTATTTTAGTTTTTTAGTATTTTAGTTTTTAATAAAGTATTCTGTGTAATAGAAGACTCCTGTCCGGTTTAGCAATGCAAGTAGAAATTGCAGAGAATTCTGTTGCTCAAGAGAGGATGGTGAGTAGATATACTATATTGCACATAGTGGAAACTACATTTACCTGCGCCTATGCTCAGCTGCACTGGTAAACAGAAGACATCTTTTTTCTAACACAGACTAAAATAGAGCAAGGAAGAGCAAGAAGAGGAACAAAGTCTGCAAAAATGCCTCTTGAGAATCTGGATTGCTGTCCTACAAAAGCAGTTAACAAGAGCATGTTTATCAACACATAACATTACAAATTAAAACTGACAAGCAAAGGACTGAAATATCTCTGAAAGGGATCCTGTTCAACATTGGTTTTGGGCATTCATGGAAAATTAAATGTAAGGAGTCACCTGCAGCCATGTAATTATTATAATAGTCTTTAGGACCAAACTGCTAATTTAATGATTGCAAAATGCCTGTGCATAATGGAGCTTTCTTGGTCAGAAAATCAATTACCTGAATATTTCAGAGAAATATTTACTTGGAGATAGAAAAATAAGTTTTTACTGCTTTTTATAAATTCCTGTTACCTCTACGGGAACAACATGGGGAACAGCATTTGGGATGGCATTTATTCTTTGTATTCATCTCCCTCCTTCATGGGCCACTGGGAAGAAGAGGACTGTTTCAAAACTCCTGGTAACACTTGCCCTGCTGCATGAAGCCCAGTGATTACATTGTGGATTTCTACCTGCAAAACCCAGGAAGGATCTGATGCATTGGCCATCACTGAGGAGGGCCAAAGACATTTGTCTCGTCTCAGTGTTTAATTTTGTAACTTCACGCTGTAGCATATCTCTTCACTAGTATTCATGCTAGTGAATACTAAAACTGTATACCTGCAATGGCACAGCTTTCTTTTTGGGCTAACAGAGTTAATATTTCCTTCTCTGATAGCTTTTTGTGCATGCTACACTGTCGTGCTCAGCTGGGGTCTTGCTATCTTACATTGTGCTGTGGCATGGAGATACATAGCTAGCAACAGACACCAATGCCCTTAGCTGAGATGAAGAACCTGGGGAGGGAAAGATGCACAGCATATACAGTCTATCTGTTAAAAAAATCTTTTTCATTTGTTTGACACTATACCAAGAAAAAATCTGTTGTCAGTTCTAGTTTTGGTACATGATGGTAGTTAGTTCAGTGCAAACTGAATTGGTAATTTGAATCAGTTTAGTAATTTTTGCATTTGAATAGGGAGAATACGTTACATCATAAACAAAAAAGCTTCTTTACTTCAAAAGTACATTACAATTAACCATAATAGCCCCTCATTTTATGAAATGAATCTTGAGACAAAGCACTAAGCTTTGTGTGTCATCGTAGTTAAGTCTGCAGGAAAATGACATACAAGCTTTCAACACCTTAAGAAAAATTACTTACATAAAATATAACAGACCAAATGGTCAAGCATAAGGAGTAGCATCAGTAGTATTGACGAGCTGCTATATAGCAAAGTTCTCCCATCACCTCTTTGTTCAACTAACTATACTGTGTCATTATAAGAAGCTCTCTTGAATGTCAGCATTGCATGTGGACCTGCTTAAGGTCTCTTACTAGTTGCAAGTCACTCCCACGGATCTCGCGTAGGCATGACATCACTTCCAAAGGAAGAGGATTGGGGTAAAGACATGGAGTCATGATCTTTTTCTACATTTCTAATATTTCTGTGGATTTTAAATTACTACTTAGATCAATTGATGTTTTCATCTATTATTAAGAATTTAATGGATCCTCTTCTCTCTATTGATTACACTTGAGGTAAGATGCAGGAGACTCTCAGCAGAAGGTGTGTTACTCAACAGCTCTCTGTCATTAGTGATTTGCTAGCAAAAACCTTAACAACATGTTATTTTGCATGTAGTTCAGTGTTCTCTGTTCATGTTTGAAGCTCAGACATTGCTTAGAAAAGTACTTGTTCACTTTACATCTCAGTTATCTTTTCAAATGGTAGTTGTTGTTTTTCCTCCTCCTTTCTTTGGAAACTGCAGCTGCTGAAAATACTGTGTGGGCAGCAATCTATACAGGTTATCCTTTTGATGGGTCAGGATTCACAGTACTCAGTTATGTAGCATTTTTTAGAACATCTTGAACTTCATCTTTGGATAGAATTTTAGCAAGTAAATATGATGCCTTTACATGCATAGAAAGCTATACCCCCATTTCTGATCATATAGGACAAGTCTTAAAAGGCAGCATTTACAGAGTTTTGGGGTAGTTTTGCATCTGGTCCTTCTTGAGTCAAAAGGTAATTTTGATATATTCTGAATGCAATTCTCATGGTTGCAGTCTGCTTTATTAAAATACAGTCAAGCCTGCCATCGAAAGAACCAACTTGAACCAAAACAGACTCCCTTCTGACTCAACAGGAATCAGACTGCAAATAAGAATATGAAAAGAGAACTGGTAGTACTAGCCTGGGTCAGAAGCCAGAAGATGAATGAAATGAATCCAGCTGCTATTGTACTTAAAAATCAATCTCATCTTTTTTGGTTCTTACTTATGAGTTTTGATTGCTTATGTTACCTGCAACTATAGAGTCATCTGGAAATCTGACATATTAAAGATTCAACTTTGTATTTTTTTCCCCTAGAAAATAATCTATTTCTGCAGGTAACAACACGTAGCTGAAGGTGTCACAACTGCAGCTTCCCATGGCAGCTTCTGGCACCTTTTGGGCTGCAAAGTGTCAGTCTGGTTCTGCTCACTGGCTTTTGCCTCAGGACCATATTGCGCACAGCCACCATCCATCTTTAGCTACTGTCTCCTGCATGGCACTGACTGGCAGCACTGGCTTCCCTAATGACATTTATTATCACAACAATAATGGGGGAGGCGGGGGGGGGGGGCGGGGCGGGAAAGGGAAAGGGAAGGGGGCAGAGCTGCAGAAACACACTCAAAGCTTAATTTTAGTTTCTTTTCATCCTCATTTACAAAAACAGATTAAAAATATAAAGGCACTATAAGAAATCTGCATGTGTCCACATCCTCTCTTGCACACAGATCAGGTCCAGCAGCCAATATACCTTAATGTGTCACAAAATAACTCAAGACAGAGGTACTTTGTGGCCCTGCACTTACCCACCTCACTTAAAAGCTGGCAGGTGAGGAAGAAGTGTACATCTTACACTGACCAAGGAATGGGAACTGCTAGGAGCCCTGCAGATAAAATTCCCCATGGCTCCTAGTAGCATATATAGCTCTAAAAAATTTTGTAATCCAGGCAGAAACTCCTACAGCTTCTCCTGGAATAGGGAGCTAAACAAATGTTACAAGAAAGATAAAAGCCTCTAATTTATTTTTTAATTTCTTTTTTAATTGTTTTTTCGGGGAAAATGTAAACAGTGTTAGTGTTCCTCATATAATTTATCGCTCCTTTGTATCTTTAGGATAACACAGGTCCATTTTGTTGTCCTACTTGATGGCACCTTTTTTCTTCCATGTATGGTTGAGCATACAATAAACAGGCTCATAACTGTCAGTGTATAAGTTACTGTCAACGTTGCCTTGGGGCCACATTAACTTATATACCTTTTTTTTTTTTTTCCAACAAGATTTTCTTGCATGTATACATTTAGATTGTCTTGTTTAGCTGACATGGTCTCCTTTTGGGGTTTCCCCTGTGGATGTGGGGGACAGAGATTGATGAATTATAATTTGATGAAGGTAGTTACGGTAGCAGGAACCAAGAAATGGAATATTTGCAAAATACTAGAGATTAAGGAATAGGAATCATATGATTAAAATTTCTATAAAATCCAAGCTGCCAAAGCAACAATAGCAGTAAAAGAGAAATATTCATGCAATGTTGGCTTCCCCAGAACATCCAGTGATGCCATGAATTGTATTATTCAGGCAAGTCTATTAAGAGTACAGGAGGTTTGGATTGGTTATTTTTCTCACTGACTACAAAAAAACATATGTTGAACTATAAACATTGGTTGCTCCAGGAATTTCATCCAGGACAACTGGAGACTGTAATTTCTTAATGGCATTCACATTGCAAACAGCAGCCTACATGAGGGCTGACTGAATGGAAGAAAGGTAAAGAACTTGGAGACCAGATCTGGAGCAATCAAGTGGAGCAGGAGAACGAGAGAAAAATTGGCTTAGCAAAGGATTGAAGTAGGCAAGGTGTAAAAGATGTCTTTAATACAAAGTATATTTCATTGTGGTCAAACCTGTACAGTCAGACTTTTGGAGTATTGGTGGCTCAGTCACCAGCCCTCCAAGTAAGAAGGGGCAAAAGAGCAGCTAGAAACCAACTTGGCTCTAAAATATAATCTTGATTTTTTTTTTTTTAATATATAACTTTCTCTTTTATAACTTTGTTTCCAAATTTGTTGACAAGAATTTAATGCTTTGCTAGAAGAAGTTTGTTTTCTTCTTTAAGATTAGGAATGATAGGGGAATGTGTTCAAAACACACTATTTCTTTGGAGGCAAAAAAACCCCCTATGTGAAGTTCTGTGCATGCAGACAAAACCCTGTGGGCAACTCTAAGACTGGAGAATCTCAGGAGATATACATATTGCTACATATCAGCTAGCATTCCTCTGGCAGAAGGTGGGTAGGCAATGGGGAGACAGCTCCCATACAGGATAAACTCATGTTGTTCCTTTTTTTTCTGTCTGCTATCGATAGCTGTTGAGAAAGAACTGAACCATATTTTTTATATTCCTTTCAGAAAAGAACTAAAGGGAATGGCAAAAGAGGATGATGATTGCAAGAGAAAGCAAAGAAAAATATTGAAATAAAATGATTACATACGAGTGGTAGAAAGAAAAGCACAGCGAAAACTACTATTTAGAATGACTTGAAGACATTAGTATGAAGCAGTGGCTGCAGAAGAGTAAAACAGACATGCTTTCAAAAAGAAAGCACAGAAGCTGCTGAATGCTTATTCCCTGTTTGCAGTTCAGATAGAGCAGCTTTATCCCCTAGCCCCGGGAAATAACACATTCCTCACATGGAAAAACTTCAAAGGATGCAGGACAAAGTTGTAGAGCAGTGAGGGTGAACAGATTTGGTGTCTGGTACCACATTTATTGTTGAAAGATCCATGCCTTATTGCTCTTTTGTGCCAGTCCAGATCTTGAACAGCGCTAAAGTTGACACTTTTGCCAATGGTTTGCAAGAAGGCTGTGAAAAAAATGACAAAAAAATTTCAACAACCCAGATGAGATTTTTACTTGAGTCCAGCTTTTGTCATAAACCTGGAACTCTGACCAGATTTGTCCAAAAATATTTCCAGTGACACACCAAATATTCACCTTGCACTTTTTCCAGTGAAATTGGTAGCATATGGATTTGTTTATGCATGGATTGAGGAATGGGTTTAGTTTGACTTAGAGATTCAAAAGCAAAAATAAAAAATTGCAAAACCACAGCAGGTAAAAAACCTACAGCTGCATTCAGAACCACACTAACAAATGACTCATACCAAGGAAGACAAACCAAATATTTCCCTCCTCTGTGCAGTTTTCTAAAGGATGTTTACTAAGTATTTGAAACACTTATGTTTATACATAGGGTTTACTGGTTTACATTCCCCCTTTTCTCTCCATCCAACAGTGAAATAAAGGATTTCAGGTATAGCTCTGGAATCAGCAGAATTATTCCAGACACATTGCCAGGTTAGCGGCTTACCTGTTTCCCTCAGTGCAGAAATTGTAGCAATGCATTTGTTTCCATAGTGACAAGATGATGTTAGGGAGGGTGGAGTTTTCCTTGCTTCAAGGAGAAAGCCCTTGGCTAATGCCAGTGAAGGGCCACACTCAGGGAATGATCAGGTACTAGACCTTCTCCAGGAGCACGTGCTTTGCTTTTCATCTAGTCCTGCCATTAAAGCTGAAATTTCAAAGCTGTCTCAAGATACCTAATCCTAATGGGAGTCTGGGCACCAAAATCATTAGGGTTCATTTTTCAGTTTATCTAAACAGAAAAATAAAAGATGCCAAGTATTAAGTTTTTCATGAAGGCTTTTTATACATACATACATTTAATGAAGCAAGGTTTTTTTTATTAAGTTTTTATGAACACTGTAAAGTAACATTCCTAAACACAATGTACTAGCAGTTTTGATATATGCTAGACTATTTATGTCCCCATCTGTTCAAAAGACACTGTCTGATCTTTTATTCCTTCAAGTTCTTTATCGTCTCCTCGTTATGTATCCTTGACACTACTAGCTGAATTTGGACACTGAAATATTTCTCACATTTTAATGCAGTCTTCATGTTATCTGGTTTTTGCTTTCATTTGCCCTGAAGGCTTTAGCAGACACAGTGGCCACCTCACTGAAAGCAAGGGCTGCTGCTACCAAACGAGCTTCAGAAGATTATCTGAAAACAAAGAAATGTTTATTGGTTATCTTTTGTGTTCAAGCTCATAAAACCCCCTCCTCAGTCGAGTCCAGTGATTTGAATCAGGAAATTAAAATTAAACTGCTCCTACAAACTAATTTTAAAAAGGCAATACTAAAGCAAAACCAAAGTGAATTGGGCTTGGTTCCATCCAGTCACCAAATCTGATTTTACAGTTTTGTTACGTAGATTCTAAGTTCAGGCAGCTAGTCAAAGGGTAAGTTTCTAGTCGAAATAGCAAACTTGCTGGGGTCTGGAGGGAACAGGCAGAACTATGCAAAAAATCAAATCTTTGGAACATATGAAATTCACCTGATTTTGTATTTACAAACCCAAAGCTCTTTCCAAAGGCTGTGACTAAAACTTTCTATATTACAAGTCCCCCAACCACATTTCTGGTGACCAGAAGCAAAGCTATAAGTCTTTTTACTTCTTACTTACTCAAATCCAGCACACCAAAGGGCAAGAGCTGAAGACACAGGGATCTCAAGCAAGACACAAGATAATGCCTAGTGATGCAATTCTGCAAACGTATTAATTACTTGTGTACACAAATGAAAACTCAAAATGAAAAATATTATTCTAGAATCCACCACACACAGACACTGAGCTCCTGTGCTTGCTGTCCTCAAATTCTCTCCCATGTTTTACATACAGTATTATCTGTTACAGCCACGGATATTTCTTACAACTAAAAATACAGTATATACCCTTAGGAATCTGCAGGCACTTGTATCTCCAAAAATACTGTAAAAGAAAGAGACATTAGTTGTGGGGGAATTATGCCACAAAATACTAGTTCCTGGTACCATAAAATTTAGAGCATCTGTTCTCTACCAGAACAAAAGGGATACTTCAAAACCAAGCATATAAGTTATGCTCTGTATTACATAAAATGTGTAAAAATGGAAAGCTATCCAACATTCCAACATAACACAGTGTTTTAAGTATGACAAAAAAAGTAACTTCAAAGACCCGAATCATCCTTGGAATACTTATTCCACAAAAGCAAAGGAAGGGTTTTAAAGCAGAATTCAATGTTTCCATTGTAAAATACAATTTTCCTAATTCCTGAATGTTTACACGTGCAAAGAAATGTATCTTTGTAGTCTTTTATGGACTCTACAACCTATTAAATTCTAATCATTTTTATCTTTCCAAGCAGAATCTTTTTCCTGTTCAAAGGGAGTAATCTCAGGATGAAAACCTTTCCAAATGGAAACACATTCAAAATGTGCATAACACTGGTTTCTCCAAAACTCACCAGTTTTACAATATCTTTAGGTCACCATATATTTGATATGATATGGTATGAAATTCCATCTGAAATAACAGGCTTTGGAATATATTTGTAATGCTATTTTTGTAGTTCTTAGTATGCCTGCAGTACTGAGGTTGTTCTTTGACAAAAAGAGATCACAGCATGAAAGCAATCGCCTTTCTTGTACTAACCCTCCTTCACCAGAAGCTCTTCAGCAAAGACAGTCTAAGCATTTAACTACAGTTCTATCTATCCCAATGTTCCTGCCTCGAAGCTGGAATGCAGTAACAACCATAACCCAGCTTTTTTATTTTAAAATAAAAGCTTTGGGGTTTTCTTCAGGTACTCCAGTTTTGCTTTCATACATGCATCTAAGTCAAGAATGTCAGTACGTGGTATACAAGAGCTCCTTTTGCAGGAGAGACATAGCCTTTGCATGAAATCATTTAAAAGATCATACAGTGAAGAGATCACAGTCTATTATTCCCTACAAATAAACAAGTGCATTCGGAGAAAATGGTGAATGCAATAATGCAGACCCAGTAACATTCTGTTGGCAACTGCAGCAACCGCCTAGAGGTTTGCTTACACCCACCGAGGATCACAACAAAGGCGGGAAATCTCCTTGTGGAAAAAGTATTCTTTAGTTTAGCTTTGGTTTTAGTGAAATTATCCCAGCACATGAAAAATACTTCCCACAATATGCAAAGAGTGCCTTGCACGAGGATCCCTATGCAGTAATCTTTGTCCCACTGGCGTATGGAAGGAAAGTCCCAGCCACCCTCCTTTCTAGGTCCAAGGCACCAGGCTCACTCTGGAGCACTTTCTTTCCTCGAGAAGCCGAACACTTTGTGCCTTTCCCCTAAACAGCATGTTTCACCACAAGTTAATTCTGCTGGATTGATGACAGTACCATATAGATTAAATATGAAAACTCTTAAAACAGTGATTCACATTAACTGTGTCAAAACTTACATACAGGGTGCAGAGGGTATCTTTGTGGAAAATAAGAAAGAAACACAAATTATACTAAGTGGGCAATGTTATGAAAACTTTGCTTGGTGTTTCTACTGAGGAAGAGCGGTAAAAAGGTAGGTCTTCAAAGGTTCTAAAATTATTACAGCTATTACAATTTGTCCTCAACCTAAGACTTTTTATAACATAAAGAGACAGAGATTATTTGTGGTTTGGCAGCAGAACTGAAAGAGAAGAATGTTCCTCAGAAAGCCATTCAGAACAAACAAAACTTAAAGTGATTAGAACTTTTGTTGCTGAAATAAAAAAAAAAAAGCTCCCTTTTTCTTGTGTAAAATTGCAAAGGAAATGAAAGGACAAATTCCTGTAACATAAGACAACCTTTTTATAATAAATAGACCAGTTGGTAAGAACTTCCACCTGACACACGGGAAATATGCTTTCAACATCTACCTCCAGCAAAACAGAGCTGAACCCATGTTTCTAATACAAATGTCTTAACCACCAGGCGAGAGAGTACACCTTGACCTTAGATTCTCAGTATAAACAACTATTAGAATTTCCTGTACTACTATTAAGATGTGAGGAAGAGATGCCTTTCCAAATGTACTTTTATTTTCAATACTCAGGTACCAATTTAAGAATTAGATGTACTTGCTTGTATAATCACACGCTGTGCCAAAGCGGAAAATAATTTGGGTTGAACTTGAGTCTTCTACCTTCGTAACTGAAAAAATAGGCATTTGAAGGTGTCCCCCTTCTCCTTGACTTTATATAGAGTATTTAGTGATTAAGACAACAAAAAACCAGGAACAAACTTCGGAAGTGCCCTTAAAGATGGCACTCAGCTGTGCGGTCAAACGTACTTCATGCTGTTCCTGATCTTTTCAATGCTGAACTATTTCAGGTAAAAAAACCCGCAACAAACTAGTTTCAATATTAGAGGGTGGGTAGCACACATCTTAAGCAGCACAGAACCTTGTTGGTACATGTGCTCTAATCCCCTTAGACAGGTGTGTGTGTACATATGTGTATATATGTGTGTATAATATATGCATAGAGATATGTATATATATACATATATCAGACCTGAGCTTTGATTTTCCACCCCTTGAACAAACATGTATTTCTGAACCATTCAGTGAAAAGACAACAGCAAACTGTTAACTAATTAAGATACGATCCTCACAGACAATTTGTTATTCAGATAATTCCAAGCAGATGTTTTTACAAGGAATGCTTGAAATTCTCCATGACTTTTCCATTGGAACGCCAGGGAAGAGCCAGATGAAGCTGACCCAGCCCTTCAGGGACTGCTGTGATTTGCTTTCTAGCCCTTTGAACCCTGGAGCAGCACAACCAGGCTGTAATGCAGACCAGAATCTGGCTCTCAGCCTTTACGTTTTCAGTAGCAGAAAATAAGATCAATACAGTTTTGAATAACCGTAATGAACTTCACAGGCCTGATAGATTTTCAAAGTTAGGGCCAAGTAGTTGGATGTAAAACTACACATTTCTGCACAGTGTCTAGATTCATATGACAGAGGTCTTTACAGAAATTTAAATGTTGACAGATAAGATGGACTGCTTTCATGTATTTAATGCCTCTCCTGCCCTGCTAAATGAGAATTGTAGTGCCACAGTTTAATGTGCTTGTAAAGAAAACTACCTTATCAAGAATTTAAAATCAGCTTTATTTTTAAAAATGTAGGAAGAAACGTTAAATAAACATAAACCAGTGGTATCTAAAGTATTTCAAAGTTATAGCAGGCTTAGTGTTTTTCTCCTGTCTATTCTCAGCATTTGTAACAGAAGTTGTTTGAAATGCAATTAGTGAGAGAAGTTTGAAAGGAAAGCTTGACAATTCTGTTCAATAAAAATATTTATTGTTATTTTACTGGTCTAAGAATGTCACGATTTTTCCTTTGGGGCTCAGAATTGCACTTTAATACCTTGATAGATCATAACTGTTAGGTTATTATAAAATGTTGACAGATAAGGTTGTGATTTGTGAAAGCTCCATATGAGTTTTACCTTTAATTTCTGTTAACATTTGACAGAGCTTCATGACGTTAGAACCACAAAGTTCATTGAAATTCAGCAGTAGTTGAGTACCTTGCATACATTACTCATTTACAGATAACACTTGTACATCTCCTGACACAAAGATTCAAAATTAATCTCATCAAAAGCTGTAAGAAATACACAGTGTTTTATTTCACAATAAAACTGAATGCATCAAAGGGCCTCTGTGTTGGTAAATTACTCCAGTTGGGCACAGGGAGGATTTTTAATTGGTTTGCATCTTTGCTGTTCTGACAATATTATATCAAACACATCAAAAATAAATAAATGACTGAGGTTGCCCCCAAGGTGGCATGTCAGCAGCAGTGTTCCTGAAAATTATTACCAAAATCATGAATGGTTCATAGAGACTAACAGCTTCTGGAATTTTTTGTTTATTTGTGTAATAAAGTATGGACAAGCTTTGTGAGTTATGAATCAATATTTAATGAAGTCTAGCTTTCATAACTGACATCTTTACTTATTAACATAATCAGCTATTTGAAGAAAAATATACCAATACTAATATAATAAAACAAATAAAAAGCAATAAATAATAAGTACACAATAAATATACTAACACTAATATAATAATTTTGGTTTTCCCCAAATGTTGTCCTACTTTACTGACTAGAGTGAAATATTATTCAAAACTGCTTCTATATCAGTGATTCATGGAAGATGGAGAGGTAGCCTGGGAAGAAATTATGAGCAGTTTTTAAAACCCGCATCATATCAGTGCACTTCTTCAGAGGCCCCTCAGAGGGAAAGCAACACATCAAGGAGAACAACCTTCCCCAACAACAAATCAGCTGGAGAAGCCAGAAGTTGAGCAACTGAAGCCTGGAAATTTACAGACTCTCCCTTGACAACCTGCAATACAGAGTGGATGACCCAGACGTCTTGCTGAATAGTCTTTCAGCCCTAGAAAGAGCATTTCCATATTCTTGCTCAAGAGCTATTGCAGAAGTTACGATTGCTCTACTTTTCTCCAGTAAATAATTCAGGGTCTAACTTACCAGATATTTCTTTGTGAAACCCTTGAGATATTTCTTGAGGATGAGTATTAGAAAATGTCTAATACGAATCAAATTTTCTTCACCTCATAGACCCTATTGACTTTAAACTATCATTTATTGCAATAAAACATGCAGACTAATGGCAGGTTCATAAATTCATGTAATAGCTGCATCATCTTTACTACTTGATTTCTAGTTAATTATCACCCTAGCAGAACTGGAAGTGAGAACACCATTTTCACCTTTCTAGGTGGGATGAAGTTAATCCAACTCTATAACCTGTTTCATATTTGAAAGTATCAGACAGCTGGTATTCAGATCACAGCAGAAGGTATTTAGTGAAAACAACTGTCAGATTTGATTTATTTAGCATTATTCAGATTTACAACTAAAGGCTTTTAACTGATGTGTGAATTCTAGAGAGACATTTAAATGCTTTTCTGCTATTTTGATTGTTTGTTATAAATTTTTGCCTTTGACAAATCTACAGTACTGCATTATCTTTTTTAATTGTGACAAGGGTCCTTTTGGTTTTGTTGAGATGCAGGCGACTTGGGTTGTGTGTTTATTTAACCTAGAGTTATATGAGACATTCCTTCCACAGGCCACTCTTTACTAAGGAGTTCTAATACACTTCTAAGGTTTTTGTTCCATCTTCACAAATATTCACTTAAGACAGCAGATATCTAGGTATATTCTGGTGATAAATATACAGGGTAATTCAAGCAAGTACTGAATGTGGATTTTCAAATGCCAGAAGTATGGATCTCTTCCATTTCCCTAAAGTAACAATTTTATTGGCTACTTCTATATCAGAAAGTATCTTACACTTGGACAGGAAGTAACCGCAGCTAATGGAATGTAGCTAATGTATTACAAATGAAATGCAATAGCTTGACAGACAAACCAAGTTTTCCATTTTTTAGATGCTGATTTGACGTGATCTTCAAACACCCTAAAGTTGTGTTGCCAGTATGAAATAGAATGTTGTGGAAAAAAATAGGCGTATTTGTTAAAAAAGAAGCAAAATGGAAGGGCAGCTTCATTCAAAGGTCAGTTTTTGATAACTAACACTTTGGCATAGGGAAGGTATTGCAAATGAGCATAAATGGAACAGCTTTTTGCAGCAATATGAATGAACACTGTGAAATAAGAAGTTATATTTTCTTTGGCTTTATCCTGAACTATTTCAGAGGCAAGTGTCATACTCCTAGATGTTTTCCACCAGAATAACAGCATGCCAAAGAGAAAAAAACCCAAACAGATACTTATGAACATGAACAACTGGAGGATCCTTCAAATGAGCATCACAGGGATAAGAAAAAAAAGAAACCCTATTCATTTTTGACAGAGCCGCATGTACAACTATAGGTGATTCATCTCTAGTTGATCTATTTCAGATATAAAGCCAGTAAGACCTTTCTTTGGAATATAATCTAGTCAGATAGAGATGAAACCATAAAGGTCAGGATGCATTCTGGAATTCAGATACATACTGAAGTGCCAAACACATTCAACTAGAGAAATTTATCCTTAATGTAATCCCCGTTCCTGTTCCCCAGACCTTTGTGAGGAGGAGTGAAGTGATTCTTGTATTTCCTTATGATACCAGACAAGAAAGTGAGAAAAATGTGCAAAGGTCTGTAAATCTAAGAAATGATATTGAAGCGGGATTTAAGACACGTTACAGAATAAAGAGACTAGGAATAAATATACGGCTGAATTAAGACCATCAAAGTATCTCTACTCTGGTATAGAATACCTCATAGGCAAATCACTAGAGCTGCAGCCAAATAAGAAAGTGTAACCTTTTATAACATGTCAAATAAATTTTAAAACAGGCACATTTTACACAGATAAAATGCTTTTGCTACAGAAATGATTTTTAAGTCTAAATAAAGGAATTAAGATTATGATTCTACCATGCTTTATTTACAGGATTTTCAGAAGATGTAAAGTCACTGCAGTAGCATGAATTCTAGCAACTGTAAGTATTCTAAAGGTAAATATTCAGAGTATTCTATCATTACATCCTTTCTCAAATAATGTCACTTCAGGTATTGTGGAAAAGAAGAAAAGTGATGTATGTGAAATAGCAGCTGGTATCTAGTTATGGTCAGTCACCAATAAAACCATTAAATACGCAAAAGTGTAAAATAAAACTGTGCAAACAGAAACAACTTCTGACAGTGATCTATAACTCCCCTTCAAAAAGGAAATCTTAGTTGAGTGGCACATCAGGAGTTGTAATAAAAAATTAGAAGCTCAATACCGCAGTCCCAGGCTACATCAATCTTTGTTTCCAATGACAGTTTCTGATTTTGAGTCAAACTCTCACTAGAAAATCGAGATAAATTCTTTTGCTCACCAACATCAGAGACTCAATATTCATGCCATACCTAAATTTCTGAACAGAAGAGAAAAAAAAATTCTAGGATTTTTCCCAACTATGATCAAAGGGCTAGTCTCACAGAGTCTTTAAAAAGACCTGGATGTGGCTCTTTCTAGACGTCAAAACTGTTGATCCAATTTCAGCCAAACAGGCTTAAAACAACATTACATATTGTTTTCCATACCATCTCCAGCTTTTCTACTCCCTCTCAGCACCTATAGCACTGAACCAAAGGACTTCACGATAAAATTGTGTTCTCTTCTACTTCCACTGGTGGCTGAAAAGAACAGGTAGATAGAATTTTCCTCTAATTGAAGTGATAACATGGTATTGTTTAGCTGTTACATTTCTGTTTTCTTACAAGTTGATTATAACCACAATATCCAGACTCTGCCAAGAATAATGTCTCTCGATTCTCCAGAGATCAGAAAGAACGAGATAGAAAAGCGTGTGTGTGTTTGTGTCTGTGCATGAGAAATTTAATGAGGGAAAGCCAATTCGATGAGCTGAGTTTTGCTGAATACTGTGAGGTTGAGAGTAATTTTTATTATATTTATTCTTGTGGTAAGTTTCATAAGCTCAGTTCTCCTTTCTGTGCTAGTGAGATTTCTTCTTCTGGTCACAGCTCCGTGATTCCAGTGGAATGTAGCTGTCAGAGCTTACAGCAAGGAGTATATTTAAAATACATAGGGGTCTGAATATCAGGGAATAAAACAATCTATGACATACATTCACTGCAGAGCCTGAGTGGAATGCAGAATAAAGAAATGTTTTCAGTTGCTTGCAATTTCTACCACTTTGAACTTTCATCATTATTTGCAGTTTCTTTATAAAGAGTGGATTATAATAAACATAGCTGGAGGTCAGAAATCATCATTGCAACACCTGTGCTCAGCAGACTGAATTATACATTTGTGGAGTACTATGTCCCAAACATAGGTAGAGATTGTGAAGCCATGATCAATCAGAGATCTGCAGTAATATTAAGGGAACCATGATATGTATGTAATATACCTATGGAATATGTATAATATAACATATTTTTAAGGATTCCCAAAAGCAAAACAAGGTTGCTGAGGTCACAGACTGAGACGTGATGGAGAAAGACTTTCTAAGACTTTGGTTCATCAACACTCCTCTGATCTCTCCATCTCCAACTGGCAGACAATGTTTTCCTTCCCTCAGAATTGCCTTTCTTCTTGTGCCTTGGTTCTAAACTACAGGGCAAGAGGAAGTAATTTTCACTTAGCATAGCCCCATTTCAGGGCTATGAAAGAATGAGAGGGAGAAGGAGACCATATTTATGAGGCACAGCCTCATTGCCATCAAATGCCTGAAATGGGAACAGAAATTAGTTTATGCTCAAGTCAAGAAACATGATCCTCTCCTGAAAATCCAGTGACTTCTGTCTCCAGTTTCTGTCGAGGTCCAACTTAAGCAGTGAGTACATCACTACTATAAAGCACATGGCCTTTGCTTTGGTGAAAACTAGCTACATCTGGCTTTTCATTCCTATAGAGTTCTGAGTTCAGTTTTAGCTGAAAGACACTCTAAAATCCAACACTGAGTGCTAAGTTTGCCAGACATGAGGCATTATATGGGAGATTCCCCTTGTTATACAGAAAAGCCTCACAACCCAAGGGAATATAATAGAGGACAGTTTTCCCTTTACTTTGGGAGCAAAAGTACATAAGTTTGACATGGATGTAATGAAGTACATGTCATATGCCACGCTTTACAGCATAGGAAACCAATTCATCTGTCCAGAGGAAGAGAAGATCCTAGTCAGTGGTGTGTCAAAAGACTCAACATCTCCAAAACAGGCTTGTATTCAAGGATGCAGAATACAAGGGAGCGAGTTGGAGGCATCCAGGGGACATGTCCTATTGTGATACAATTGTGCGTGCTGGTTAAGCATGCCACACTGGCACACTGTTCACTATGCCACTTGTAAGTACTGTTTTTAATCCAAAAAGTTACTGGATCCCTACAGTATAGAACACATATCCATATTAAGTAAGCCTACAAAGCATTAAGCCATACAAAAGCCATACAAAGCCACAAAACATTACTTTTTCAGGTTAGGGAATTCCAGGCTCTTCGCTGGAATGCCCAGTCCTTTCATTGTATTGGAATGCAAGTCCTTTCAGTTTTCTTGATGGATGTGGAAATAACCACAAAATAAAATCCAAGTTGGTGCCCAGGTCTTTATAGTAACAAATCAACCAAGATTCAAGTGATAAAAAAAAAAAAAAAAAAGAAAAAAAAAAGTGTATATATATATGTAAAATGTATCTGGATGCCCGATCGTCACGTCCTCCTCTAGTCTTTTCACTGATAATAGTTCCCTATGAATTAACTGTACTTCAAACAATACCACAATACCCTGAGCATTCATTTACGTCTTTGTGGTTTTTGTTTTGTTTTGTTTTTTCCCCTCTTCACTCCTCCCTGCAGTTTTATATTTCACTGTTTAGGTTGGATTTTTTTTTTTTTTTTTTAATTCTTCTTTTTCCCTAGCTTTTGCTTAAAATTTCCATGTCTTTCTTAATCATGTCTTTTTATTTTATTTCAATCCTGAAATGAATTGGTAGAAGTAGATTTTATGGAAGAGTTGCAGAGAAAAACATCAGGATCAATCAGCTTTGGGAGGAATACAAAAAGTAGCTCTGAAAAGAAGAAATTGTCTTTGGCTGGAAGATTTTTTTAAGCACACAGCTGTGGATAAGGCATTAATACACATGCTATAACCATTCAGCTTCTGTCTAATCCTGGGGATACTTAAGCTGCATTGGATTCATTGCAATTTTCCCAAAACATATAGACTGAAAACTCAGGAATCAACAGAATATTTTAGTCTAGACAAGGTTCAACAGCTTGACAAGCTTGATCTAGAAAATAAGCTGCTTAATATCAAACACAGAAACAGAAATCTGAGTTGAGAAGGATCAGAACCCAAGACGACTCTTCTCCTGGCTAGTGTCCTAGTCATTGAACTACAGATTTATGTTTCTCTGCTCGCCAGCTTTCTGCATAATGGGACAGAGCTGCACCAGGAGAGGACTGCTGCCTAGCTGGTTTAGTAGGCATATTCCCAAGAGGTAGAAATACCTACTTAAATCTGCTGCACTAGGGAAAAAAGGGACTGAAGTACTGGAAAGTCTGTAAAGACACTAAGAATCAAGTACAAGCCTAGTGTTAGACTGTTGTAAAGACAAGTTCTTCCCCTTTTATCTGTGTTTTAAAAGACAGCAATGCCTGAAAGTTGTAAGGGGAGGAGGGATGGTAGTAAAGGCATCTACCTGAGGAGGAAAAAATGACTCCCTTAGGCCCCAGTTGAGCAGTCTTGATTTTCCTATAAGCCAACACAGGATGGGAGTTTTGAATCCCATACTGAGGTTTTTAACTCCCCCATGCGCTAATGCTGGGAGCCTCCCCACCAGATTCAAATTCTGGATTCTCACTGGATGTCTAACCACTGAAATCATACAGCACAACTTGTGACTGGCAAGGAATTTAGCATTTTACAGTGCACTTGTAAATTGAATAATATTACTCATCACATAAACATGGATAAGGCTAAATATGAGTATGCTCATACATAAGTAAACTAAAAGATGGTGCTACAGCTTATAGGTACTTCAAACATACTTGCATAACATTAAGATTGCAATCAATAAAATCAGCCCAAAGGACTGACTCCAGACTTCAACACCACCAAGAACAACAGGCATCAAAATCCAACTGTCATTCTGCGAGCTGCCCCTACAGTTGCCCCTAACTACTGATTAGCCAAATGAATACTTGCTTATGACCTTTTCTGGAACTAGCTAGGATATGAAATTCTGGTCATCATTTTCCACATTTTTCCATGTCTGCTTCCTACATTCCAAATGTTTTGTGAATTTCCATTGGGTTAATAATGTTATTCATTTTGGTGAATGTCATCTGTTTGGTAAATATCACCAAATGTCATGTGTTTGGTAAATAATGTTAATCATGTGCCCCAGCTAAATAAAGAGGTCAGACTATTTACATGAGTCTTAAATTGTTTATAACATGTAATACAGAGGAGCTTGCCTGTGCTACAGTCATGGGGAAAACAGATTTAACAGTAACAGACAGTTATGTTCATAACCTAAAGCGTAAGAATTCTCTAGGATGCTGACATAACTATAATTAACTAATGACACATTAAAAGGTAAGTTTTGCTGAGTAGTCCCAGACTGGAAATCCAGGGTATTAGAAGACTTTTAAAACTCACTACTTCCGTCACATTCGTTGTTAAGAGTCAGATAACAGCTGTGGCGAAGAATTATACTTTTGTTTAATCTACTTATTATTGGTTAAGCCAAGTCCTCTGCACGTACTTGGCCAAAAAAATATAGAAAGATATTCAGGTGTCATTGGATGTAATTTCGAAGTTTACACACTTTTTTAGCCTGGCAAGCAAAAATACTTCACCCAGGATATTATGCATGCACAGGGCTGCCAAAAATATGTTTAAATGTTACAGATCTACAGTGCCATCTGGCCAAGCAGCTTTTCAGATATAGTCTAGAGACATAATAGAGAGACACTGCTAGATATCTCATAAGATACAGAAGGGAGCTCTATTTCCAAGGTATCAAAGATCTTATCTAAAATATAGCAGACCACTGTCAAAAGTAGCCACTCTTACCTTTTCCAAGAGAAGAAAAGAAACAAAGCAGGAAGGAGAAACTTCATAAGCTCTCAAGAGCATAATGTATTCATGTACATACTATGGATATATATGCACAGATCCACACCTATATTTGCCCCGGTACACGAAGTATTCCTTGCAAAGGTGACATTGTTAGTCACTATTCCCACCAATGTTAATGGGACTAATGTTAGAACTAACTTTACAATACAAAAGAGCGGAAATAAAGACCAGGTATTCCTTAAAGGAAAAGACACACACACACACAAAAAAGACAAGAACAACAGAAATCTGTCTGCTCAATCTATTTCTCCTTCATCTTCTTGATGCTCTAGATAATTCTAATTATTCTCTCTGTTTTACAACAGGTACTAGGTACCATTTTACCAGCTTTATAGAATAGCTAACCTCTGTAAAGTTATTTTTCCAATAAAGAGGTGATAATATGTATTTCCAACTAAGAAAATTCAGGTTTTATGCAAGGGAAAACTAGCAACTTGATGATAAAAGCAAATGTTGCATAACAGCAGAAATTAAGAATACAATTGCTAGAAACTCGTGAAGATTCAGTATAACCATTTAATACTAGAACAGAAGGGGAAAAAAAAAACCCCACCACAAAACCATGGTCAGCAATACACTCTGCAAACGTAGCTTCTTTTCCTGCTTCATAGGTTGCCAGCAGACCATGGTTTCACAAATGCATTCATATTTTGTCAATGAATTTTCTCTTTTGATTATTTTAAAAATAATTATTTTTATTAAAAGACCTAGTTCTAAAGAACCATGACTTTAAGTCTCTGGAATACACAAACCTGAGGGAGATTTAGCCGGTAAACAGGATCAGGGATTTTTTAATCATTATAAGCCTATAAGCATTATAATCGAGCGAAAAAAACCCCAAATTTTGTCTCTGTCATTGTACAAAAATGAGACAGACTACTCTAAAATTGACTGTCTAAGGATAGAATCAGTCATCTTAGAATAAACTGATGAAAAGCAACTGTACAGGGTATAATTTCGGACAATACAAACAGGTCTCTTCCCAGATCACAATCCCCTGAAAGCCTGATATCTGGGGGAGAAGAGGTAAGAACATTGTATTCCCGCTGTGCTAGGAATAACATAATTTGTTAAAATAATAAATAACCATCCATGCATTCTAGTTTTCTGTCACCAAAACGAACTATTAATAATTGAGTAGGTGGGCTTGTTATAAACTCAGAGGAAGGCAGCTATCCTCTTGTCTGGCTTGCTTAGCTGGGTCTGCGCCAGAGCACTACAGAATCTGTCGCAGACCGGTAAAAGCCAAGTCTATCCTGTGTCACACATCTATAAATAGGCATGTATGTATATGTATGGGCATGTCTCCATGTATTTCATTTTCTAGTGCAAATAAACAAGCACATTTAAAATTCGCTCCCAAGCACTTCCAACAATTAATTTTTGGCAATTTTCAACGAATACAATAGCAGTGGGATGTACAGTCTGTATTCTATTTACAAGAACACAAACTGTATGCATCACATTCACTTGTTTCCCATTTTCTTGTTTCAGGTGCACCTGGCTGCTAGTCACTCCCTGCCGTTACCCCAACATAATGAATGGACTTCATATTTTCTGAGATGCCATCTTGACTGGCAGGAAGAATATACATGCTCATTGCATATATATGAAGATACATGTTCATATATGTGTGCCAATACAAGAGTACAAAGCACTAATCTAACGCAATTAGTCCTCCACATAAAGCAGTAATCCGAGAAACCAATAAATCAAAAAAAAAAATTCAGTATGTCTTCTTAGCTATCCTTTCCATTGATGGAGTAAAAGAAACAACTCAATATTGATCTGCAAGCCCTCTCTCCCAGCTGATGAGTGCAAAATTCAGCTGCAACAGCCACTTGGGCCTCTACACTTGATGACTCTTCCTTTGTCCTGTAACTATCCTATTAGAAGAATCTTGTCTGTAGCTTTTCCTAAGGGGTCAAAAAGAAATTTAGTGTGATTATACTGGGGCAAATACAGTCCTTGAATCTCTTTCACATCAGCCAAGAAGCTCTTTCGTCACTTATGGCAGCATCCCTCTCACTCTGCCAGCAAGCAACACCCTTTGTCAGGCCCCAGAAAGAAACAGTAATCTAAGATAAAAACTTCTTTTCTGTCAGGATTAATAAAAAACAAAGCTGAAGCATTCTGCTGACAAGGATGAAAAGGTAATGTTTAAATTAGAGCAAAACCTAGTATACACTGTATGTAATTTGATTAAACAGAAATCTAAGTGATCAGTGTTAACAAGGGTCCACTTTGATAAACAGAGAAACGTTAAACAAACTCTTCCCAATTAAAAATGTGGCCAGACTGCCTGCTGCTGCGTTCAGTGAGATGCGGGTGGCCTTCAGGGAGGCGGTTGCAGCAGCAGCAGCAGCTGGCAGCCGCCCAGCGCGGCACAAGGGAGACGCGTCTCCCCTTGCTCAGGTACTTATCAGCACCTCCAGCAGCGAGGCTGGTGCCGCAGAGCCCAAACGAGCAGCTCCACACTGCACCCCGTGACAAGAGAGCCGGTGGCTACTCACTGTGTCTAAATTACAAATCCACTTGCGTGAAATGGATCCTGCCCAATGCCAGAAAACAGACAAAGCCTATGCAAAGAGTCAGCCCTCAGAAAGGATAAAGCAGCTCCTAGAGGAGAAACAGTGATTAAATAAAGTCCTACAAATGATGCCAATAAACAACTTTTCAATTACCAAAGGACACCCAGGCAGCCAAAAAGAGGCTGCTAAAAGCTGTAATCACACCACTCTACAGTACCCACTTCAAAAAGTACAGAAACATATAATATATTTTGGCTGGAAAAGAACACGTAGAACAGACTATTTAAGAAAATTGCAACCTGCTACAAAAACAAGCTTGAGTGCCTTCTATTTAAGAGTGTGGGGCTGCATTTCAGATCCCATTTCTTACTTGAGGTGAATTATATCTCTGAATCACAGAGTAGTTATCTGCCTGCATCTGGTTTTCTTTGACACTATTATATCCTCCTGTCCTTGACCCCTTCTGAGACTGACAGGCTCTGGAGAGTGCTAATGGGGCTAAGTTTTCCACGAATATTTGCTTGTATTTATAAATGAATTTACTTAAGCCACATTAATGTCATTTGTGTATTTGCTTTCTGAAAAAAACTAGTTCATTTGGGGTTTGCTGGCATGGATGTTTACTAAAGTAAATTCCAAAGATGTAGCCAGAGGTATTAGGATCAGAAAGAGGCTTTTAAAATGTACCGAAGTGTGTCAGTGCATTTATATTTGCAGAAGAAAAATGATTCTCACTCAGCCAGCCAAGCAAGAGAAAGAAAATTTGGAGGTCTCCCGACCAATCATAATTAACGAACACAACATGAGGAATAAGCACTGAAAGCAGAAAACTGTTGGTAACCAATCAAAACAGATTCATGTGTTCCCAAATAGTATTAAAATATTTCTGCAGATTGGATAGATTCAAGGATGCAATATGGTCACAGCCAACTATGTATAGAGAAGTCAATACTGTATTAGAAAAAGAATTTGTGGCAAATCATTAATTGAGCTGAAATAACCGAACCCAGAGTGTTCCACCATTAGGTCATTTGTACGTACTCCAGCCACTAGTGTGAGAACAAACAAGAACTTAATGTCACAAGGTGGCTGATTAATGGCTTAACAGTTAAGACCCCAATAGCACCTTTTTCCATCATAACGCCATCTTTTATCATTTATGTTCCCAGTAAAGATTATAGGCTGGTTTGTCACTGATGCTGTTCAGGTTTTTTATGTTCAATATATCCTCTCTCCATTTTATCTTCAGGCCTTCCTTTAACTTGGTCATAGTCAGCAAGAGGTTCCTAAGAACAAGTTTTGGTAGCAGTAACAGCACTGCTGCCTATTAAGTGCAGTGTGTTCTTATCTCTGGGTGTAAACCATGGTTGTTTCATGAGGGGAATCACAGCTCCGACCATTGAGATTTTGCTACCTTCTTTAATTTTTCAGAAAATTAAGTGTTACGGCTTTTGAAAGCCAGCCCTATCAGCAGCAGGACTAATGTTGATGTTCACACAATGAGTTAACACAAATATGCTCACTCACCCCTCAATACAACTCTCTAGAGAGGAATTTAGGCACAGCTATATAGTCAGTTCAACATCAGTGTGCGTCCTCCTTGGCACTGAAGACATGAGGCCTAATACCCGAATTTTTTAAAGAAATAAGTATCTTTTTCTCAGTTTAGTAAGAGATTTGATTAATTCAGGTGTAACAGTCATAACATTGACGGAAAAAAGTCCTGTGTCAGACTCCAGATCGGGGTGTCAAACTCATTTTCACAGAGGGCCACATCAGCCTTGCAGTTACCTTCAAAGGGCGGAATGCAATTTTAAGACTGTATAAATGTAGGAGTAGCCCTCTGTGAAAATGAGTTTGACACCCTTGCTCTAGACTGAGTTGGTTCCCTTGCTGTGTGTTGCCTTGAAAACTGTGGTGTTTTTTTACAGATAAAAAAACCTGTAACCCTACGAGCAAACTATATAGTTTTCCCCACAATAAATATTTTACACAAAGGTTGTATCATTAGCAGATTTTCATCATATTCCTGTAGTCATAGACAAATTTCAAAACCACCAGCTGGAATGAGTGACATCCAAGCTAATCTGAATCATTGAGTGGTCTTGTCTTTGGCGTCTTGTTTCCTTTTCCTACCAATACCAAATTAGGATGTTTCATTAACCATTCACTGGCTGCCTCAGTCCTTCTCTTCACTGTAACATTAATAAGCTTTGTTGCACTCATGAAACTAGAAATAGCAGATTGAGAAAAATGATATCTTTTCTACATTAGGTCTCTAAAATCTAAAATTGATAATAATATCTTGATAGTGTTTAAGCTCTTTTACTCATTCTTCATGAAATATTCCTTTTATTTCTCTGCACAACCCTCTTACTGTCTTTCAAATCTTCATAATTGGCCCTAACAGAAAAAATCCCAGTGCTGGTACTCTCAGCTGCCACTGAATATCATCAAATAAATGTGCTCCCTACCTCTCTAATAGGACTTTTAAAACAATCTCCTAGGATAGACCTCACAGTCCATAAGCGACATACTGGTTTTGATAGGTAAATCTGTGTTTGCACATATACTGTGCTACACCAAACTTCCTGAAGCTCTGCAAACTACCAACATTTTCTACCTGACCTATGTCTCCCTGCTAAGTTGTCTTGTCCCTCGGAGCTGGTCCCTCGGAAGACCAAATCTGAATGTGGGTTTGAACACAGAGCACAGAGGATTCTGAAGAACTAATTTTTCTAATTAAACTACTGTTCAATTCTTGAATTATTTTGCTTTTAATTCCATGTTCGCGCAACAGCAGTAACTGTAAATTACACTTTATTTGGTTTGCTCTTTTAGTAATTTGTCACACTGGAAGAAAAAAGTGCATGTGAGCTCAACAAATTAAAGTCAAATGTGGTTTAATAATTTTCACTTCAGTCAAGACCATTAGCATGGCACAATTACGTAAATCCTAGAAGCTAGAAGAGGAGTCTGGGAGGCAGGGCTGCCATTCCTGCTGCTGAGGAGCAGCTGGGGAACTGCTGGGAATCAAAGTCACCAGTAGCCTCTGCCCCACACCTGCCTCTCCCCACAACAGCAGCAGCAGCGCCTTTCCCTAACTTGACAGAACAGGAGCTCTCTTCTGATGCTCGCCCCCAGCCCAACCATGTCCTGCTCCAAGCAAATAGCTGTTTGGAATATTTTCTGCACGTAGTAGCCACAGAAAATCATAGAATAATAGCATCATTTAGGTTGGGAAAAAACCCTAAGACCATAGTGTCCAACCATAACCTAAGTCCAGAACTAAACCATGTCCCTAAGTGCCTCATCTATGCATCTTTTAAACCCTTCCAGGGATGGTGACTCCACCATTTCCCTGAGCAGTCTATTCCAGTAATTTACAGCCCTTTTGCTGAAGAAATGTTTCTTAATGCCCAGTCTGAACCTTCCCTAGTGCAACTTGAGGCTATTTTTCTCTTGTCCTATCACTTGCTACTTCGAAGAAGAGACCAACACCCTCTGTGCTACAACCTCCTTTCAGGTAGTTGTAGACAGCGATAAGGTCTCCCCTCAGCCTCCTTTTCTCAAGGATAAATAGCCCCAGTTCCCTCAGCCGCTCCTCATCAGACTTGTGGTTCCAGACCCCTTACCAGCCTCGTCGCCGTCCTCTTGCTGTAGGTTAGCAGCCTCTCTCAGACTCCTATTAAAGGAGGCCAGGGCATCCGACGGAAAATGTAAGGCCTTGTGGAAGCCAAAGAGACCACGTTTTCAGCATATTTTTGCTGGCAACATATTAATTTAAGACATTGAAATCTGTTTTGAGAGTGCTTTGTTTTACATGATGCTGATTCGAACCCCTCCATTCTGAAAATTAGTCTGAATTCTTCCAGATCAAGATTATAAAGTACTTATGTGAAGGAAAGATACATAACATTACAAATTATCTTACACACCGTCCCTATATTTTTTCAGGTCATTTGTGAGCTAAGCTTTGAGGAAAGACTTCAGCTCTTTCTTAGGTTATTGAAACTGATTTGTACTTCACTGCTCTTTTAGACCTTTAGGGGCATTACCATGAGACTTTACCATCATTGCAGGTGTTACATGATGTCAATGTAATACGCTGTGATGCACATAGCCAGTGAATCCACTACAGTGGATTCACTGACAGGCTAATTTAAAAGGCATACCTTCTCATTGGAACTACTTGAATGAGTAAACCATGTATTTAGATATGGTTAAACTCAAGTCACATACTGATGATAATGTATCTGGCAACCAGAAAAATGATTTTCCTAGGCATTTCATTTTATCAAACAGATCTTTATAAGGATTCAGAAAGTTCCCAACAGACACAAATAATTATAGTCTTTTCTTGGGGACTTCTGTACCCATTTGGAAAATATCTCCCTACATCTTCTTGCATAGGAGACCATCCAAAAGGATATGCACTCATGCTAAGAAACTTTAACATAGTGAGCAAAACAATTTCTGGTGTACAGCCTAAAAACATTGCTGTGACATGCTAGTGTCGAACAACTGCAATCTAAGCCTCACCGATGCTGCAAGGATTTCTTCAGCTGCCAGACTCTGGAATCAGATTCTTCTCCATGTATTCTGATACGTGTTGACAATTGGACTAGGTACAGTACTAACCCAACCTAGCTAAGAACGACAAGAACTATAAAAGAAATATAATTTAAAGAACTATGTTTACTATGTTGAACTATGTTAAAAGGACTATATTTTTAAAACACGGCCTTTCAGAATGGAGAGAGCCGAGTCTCTGCCTCTCACAGTTGCATGCCCATGCTGGGATAAAGTATGAACATGAGTCTGGGGAATCTCCTCCAGGCCAATTCTGAAGGGAAAATGCTCTCGGACATTCAAACACACTCTGGTCCATGTTGCTTAGGTCACAGAAATCTAACAATGTGGAAATCAACTCCATTCATGTTCCCCGAACCCCGGCTTTTCCAAGTTTGTTAAAAGGAAACCAAACACAAACAAACAACAAGCAAACAACACAGTATGGGAGAATTGTCTGCTCAAAAAGCCCAGGGTAAGAACTCTAGCAAAACTCTACTGAAAACCTATGATAATCAATCCACACTATCAGGGCAGTATTGGCCTTCCTTCAGTTTCAATTATGATTTTCCTGGTAGCTGAAGGTAAAAGGCCATTCTGTCCTTTGCTTTATTCCCAAATGTACTGGCTTCCTTGCAACTCAGGCAAGTTTCCTTTCTTATCCAAGCGTAGCAGGACACAGTTATCTCTCTGTGTGTTGACCAGTGGTAAGTTTATAGGTCACAGATTTATCCATAAACTCTCATTTGACACTGTAGTTTCTAATATACATGATGAGATTTGTAACATGTAATAATTATGTGCAAAGTAACTAGTGAAAATTTGGAATCAAAATATTTAGCTCTACAATAGTTTGTATTTAGTGTGTTAAAGCCTAGGAAATTTGAGTTCCGTGTTCTATGACAAACAAATCAGTCTGCCTGCAGAAATTATGGTTTAAACATATTTTTGTTTGTAGAGAAAAACTGATTTAAAATTATGGTCTTGGAATTTTGTGAGCTACTTTCAAGATGTAGCCATAAATGTTATAATTTCTCACAGAAATGTGTCAGGACTGGAACACTTTGACAATCACCTGTCCCCTTTGGGAGTCCTAAAATAGGATCTGAATCCAGCCGAAAATCTGTTCCAGTTGTGTGTGCAGGTTACTTGAAAAACTAGAATGTTATTGACATTTTCTTCTTGTATGCTTCACTGCATGATCCATGCATAGAATTAGTGTTCATTGGCATGGGCTATATGCTATGCAATGGGATTCCAGCTTGTTGTGAGAAACGCACAAGCTGTAAAATAAGTTGGGAAAGAGACTGAAACCAATGCAAATGAGCACAGTAACAAAGGAACAGAAGTGTAGCACTATTTCTGAAAGAAATCGGAGAAGACATGGATAATTCAGGATTAGGATCTAAAAAATAATTTCACACCAAATCACTTGGCCTCTTCATGTAGATGATACTTTCCCAGTTCTACAAATTTGATATTAATATTTTACAGGGATACTTCTCTGTGAGAAGTTTTGCCTGTATGTTAATAGACAAGCTCTTCAACTTGACAATTTTGTCGTTTCTTTATTGGTATGAAAGTAGCCTCAGTATTGATGAAAAAGATGTTCCTATTCTAGCAAAAGATGTTGCTATTCTAATCTTAGGTTATTAGAATTTTACCTATACCTTATGCTTGTGATCCTTTGAAGAGAATAGATTTTACATGTGTACAGTAACAAAACAAAGCTTAGGAAATTCCAGGGTTAAGGAAATTCCCAGAGAAGTTCCAGTATTTGTTAAGAAATTACTAACACCAAAAGTATTAAATAACCATAGCCATAAACACCAAACATATTACCACCAACTGTACTTGTACAGAATCTAGTAAACAGCTTTCTGACTTAATACTTGAAACTTTATTATTTCTTTTGAGAGAATGTGCTTATGTATGCTACAGAGACTCATGCACTCTGCAGACTATTTGACAGGAGTATTTCACTCCAAACTATAAACATATTATGAATTGTGAAACACGAAAAGTTTGGCTGCAGGCAAACTATCAACAAGAATAACTTCTAAGAGACCAAAACATTATCTCTTTTTACAAGGTAGCAGCTTCTGTCATCGTGATCTTTATTTACAGAAAACAAATTCTTTAAAACATTTATGCTTTAGAAGACACGAGTATGTAAAACAGTGTAAAGATTTCAAGTAGGGATAACTGCCAATCAATTTTTTAGCAGAGTTTTAATTCAGTAGTGCTTTTCTTCTTGCAAACCTTTAGTTTTAAGCTTATAACAAAGAATTCTTGAAACTCATTAGAAATATTCTGCATCCTCAGATACAGTGCAGAATGCTTGTAGCTGCAAAATGCACCCAGAACATTTTCTTCCTCAAAGATAAAAAAACCCCTTTGCTGCCTCCTAAGAGCTTTAGAAATATAAGCTTTTTTTATGACATTGGTTGAAAACATTGGTTGCACAATAACGCTATTGTGTGAATTGTGAGATGTCTGTATTCAATAAATCAAATGGAAACAAATGAGCTCTGATCAGCTCACCTTAGTACACAGACTAATAAATTAATGAGCATTAAGGCTTTGTGTAGTTCAGTTAAATCTTGACATTTCTATCTCAAAATTCTTCTTCAATTGTTTCCTTTGAACTGAGTCGAGTATTTTTCGGCTTTAAAGGCTTAATTATTGTATATTTCTGCCCTATTGTAAGCTGCTGTTTTACAGACTGATAACGTATACATTGGTAACCTACCAGTCACCAACCCTTGAATGATATTTCTTTGCCCATATATAAGCTTTAGGAAGTCCCATCTAAAAACCCATGTGTAAGTTTTAGAAATCTCTGCATTCTGCAGCAATACAGTTTCGACTAGAAATAGTGACCCCCACCAAGTATAATGTGTTTTGAGAGTTTGAAAAAAAATCCACAAACTAAAATCACATATAACATATTGTAACTGAAGATATCACAAGTTGATCTCTTAACTATATCATGTTTTATCTATCTTGTGTTGTATTACTTCTTCCAGTAATAATAAAATATTCATCACTAACAATTGTAATTACTTTCATTTTATTTAATTATGGGGCTCTCCCTTGAGGTGCAGTCACAAACCCATGTGGCTAAACTACTGAGAGCTGTTTCCCTAAATAAGCACTGATGAATTGTCTGCCAGTCTTTGTGTACATTTGAAATATTTTTGTTAATTACTTGGAAAGCAGCACCTTAAGCACTCTTCCTTACTCTCTCTCCAGATAATTGTACTGAATAATGATAAGCATGGTCACTATAAATAAAAATCTACTTTCCCTTGACACTCTTAAATGTCTACATTTCTTTTGTACCAAAAACTAGGGCGGTGGTAGGCTATGATATTTTTCTTGTTCCAGATCCAAGTCTTATTTTTAGATATGTTATTACTGCTGAGGAAACAGAGAAACTCTGCAAAGAGTGTTTGTGTACCACAGTTACATATTTTTTCCATCTGGGGAAAAAAAGATTTTCCTCAGCCTCCTTTTAACATATGGAGTTTGTCACATCAATCATTGGTGGAGAACATGTAGTGGTATCCATGTCATACGGGTGACAGGGCTGTTTTACATAGTATCAGTATTTTAGATTCATGCCTTCCCATGCTACAAAGCACAGACATTCTACTCAGCAATAGCACAGTTCTTCTGGAGAAGAAACGTCTTTTGTCAAGTATTTTCATCAGAGAGATGTAGAAGTGTTACAAACCATCCAAAGTAACAATCTAGGTACTTGCACACGCAGTCTTTCTCTAGCTTGTATAATAAATTTGAGCTGGGTACTTAATAAATATGTGGATCATCAGTAGAGAAACCATTCCCCAGGCACCTATACTCATATAGAAACCTTGTCTTGCTTTTGTGTCTGTCTCAGTGAGACAAAATTTCAGAGAAGGTCAACAAAATTTCTGACAAAATCTTGTCCCATTTATTTGTCTTTTAACTTCAAAAATAAGTGGGTCCTGTTTAGTCTCAAGCCCCAAATATGTTGTAATGGGTCTGTTATGGTCTGGTCTGCCACTTTACTGCTACAGATCACCTGCTACTTCCATTCTTATGTCTCTTTTCCTACACAAAAATGATGGCAGCTCCATAGTATCCCTCTCCTCTTGTCTGCGGGCACCACGACATTGTCAGCAATTATCATTTACCCTGGTAAAGCACTTACTGCCAGTTACTGTTCAGTCCATTGGCTTGTTGACCTCTCTGCAAATAGCTAGATAACTAATTCAGGGTATAAATGGCTGTGATAATTATAATTCAATTTAATTTCCTTTCAGTGATTCACACACAGATGTTTTGATATCACTGAAATGATTAGCCGAAGGGACCACACACCATATAGTGCCTAGTGCGGAAGAACTTACCACTTTGTCCTAGAGGACTTAGGCAGAGTGTGAATGCAAAACTGTCAGTTTCTGTAGATGATGATTTCTTTGAATGAAATTGTAATCCTCAAACCTCGTCCCACTAGGAGACTCAGTCTGGAATGCCTGAATTTTAGTATTTAATTCTTCAAAACTAAACACCACAAATACTTATTAGGCATGCCAGTGCCTGTCTGGTTGTCCCTCTCGCGTGTAAAACTTGCTAGGACAATTTTCTATCTATGTCAGCTCTCTACCTTGTTCTAGTGAATGTTTTCTAGGTCAGAAAGCCTTCAAAATATAACCCCACAGGTGGAAATAGCTCTGTTCATCTTTCTCTTCATGCTTTTTAACTATTAATTCAGTGAACAGAACATTATCATAGGACAATATGATTTAATGTCTACTTGATCATGGGAATTTGAATCATTTCTCCTAAGGAATGCCCCATTCTTAGTGGACATCCTCTAGTGACGAAACTGCATCTGTGACATGTAGGTTTAAATATTCATTCAGCAAGAGAAAAAAAATCTGCTAGTTTAATATTAGAATACTGACAGTGAGATACTCCTGGATCTGCTGGTAAGACGGTCTCTTTGAAAGAGGCCTTTCATCTGCAAAGTTTTGCTGCTGGAATGAAATGTGTTTCAATAAATGAGCCCTTCATTTCTGCATGGGGACCCAAGATCTACCATCTTTGCAAAAAAATACCCAGCAACAACAATCCTTAGAATAACAAATTGCCAGCCAGTCAGTACAAGAAACAAATCCTTTAAGTTTGCTTCACAGAACTCCAAGTAGCAAAGGAAAGCAGAAATCTACTTTGTCACTCCCAGAGACAAAAGCAAAAATTAAGAAGTCATGGCCATATGGGTCCCTGGTGAGCCTGATGACAATACTTGACAAAGCACATATGTCATCAATGTCCAGGATAAAGAATGTGTTTCTGTCACAGGACTTACTGGCATTAATGCCCCTGTAGGAGTTTGTCTAGAAATGCAAGTTGTCACTGTTGCCTCTGAGTGTCCCTCTCAAAGGAAATGTATCACTTTGCTTTTAGAACGAGACAAGTAAAATAAAGCACTGAGCATGACACAGAAAAACAACCAAGGAACCTCTAAAGCACGCATAGAGTTTCATGTCCCTTCCATGAGACTTGTACAAAAAGGGATCAAATGACACAGATATTTGATAAAAGACAAGGTAAAGCAATTGTGAAGAATATGCCTACGACCATCCTGATAAGGAAGCACCTTTTGTCTAGTAGCCTGCAATTTTTGCAAGTACAGAAGCATATGAATATAGAAAACTGCAAATCTTTCTACATAATGCGTTTTAGGTGGTTTTCTCTGCTTGAAGAAAATGTATGTAAACTGTCTGCAAATGTGATTTGTATCCCTGGGTATAACTGTTTCATTGGGCTTCTGGCAGCAAGCAATTGTTTGTCAGATGTGATGCTCATAAGACCCTTAACTATAGTGATACTAGCAACTGCCTCTATAATACTTAACACATGAAACAAATTATAACAATATCCTTAAGATTAGCATATAAGTAATAGTGCTATATAAAAACTCATAAAAACAAAATGTATGGCTGCAATAACCATATTAAAACAACCATAGTTCTGCTTTAAATAACCATATGAGCCACGTTTGGAAGATATTATAGTATTTACTGATTAAGCATAAGGAAAAGTCTACTGTCGTCATCTTAGAAGAAGGAAATCGATTCCAGTTTCTATCTTTCTTGTAGGTGTTGGAAGGCCAGCTCATGATAAAAGCCCAACAGAACCATCTAAGGAGCTTCAGTACTCCTTTGATAGTTTTAAAAGAATTAAACCACATCCTTTTTATGCATATTTTTTTTTCTTCTTTCCGAAAGGGTACTATGGTGTGTTACAGGCAAGAAAAGAAGATTATTTATATCATTAACTGAGCAGTAAATTGCCTTCCTTTCAGAGAACTGGACCTCTTGGCAGCACTGGTGACTTAAAAACTCAAACTTGCACTGATGCTAAACTGGCATAGGAAAATTAATCAGGACAATATGTCTCTTTTAAATGGTGACGTCATTTAAGGCTTGGGAAACTCAAAATGCAAAATGGATTGTCTGAATCAGCACCAAACAAGACCATCCCTAAGTGTTAAGAATATTTTTCTCTGGGTGGAAATTTGAAGAGGAAACAGTTTCTTTGTTGCAGGACTGGTACTTCCAGTCACTTTAGCAGTTTCATTCTTCACTTGGCAGACAAAGTACTGAAATCCAGTGAAAATGAAAACAAACATTATGTTTCTGATACCAGTTAAAACTAAAGACAAGAAGATTACCCTAGTAGGTGGGGACCAGTAAAAAGGCCTTTTGCACCTCCCTTGTGGTCCTCTGGGATGGGCATTTGTGTGTGGAGGAGAGGAGATACACAGAAGAGCCAAGGGGAGCTGCACAGCCAGCTGTCTGTCTCCTGTGCTTCCCATGGTGTGGAAGCCATCCTGAGCCCAGTGCACACCAAGGAGGGATGGCTCATCTCAGGGATGTCTCAGGGTTGAGGCAGCTCCTTCCTTACCTTTCTACATTTCCTCCAGCCCTGAGCTCAGTACAGTGACCCACTAACAGACAATCAGGCAGAGGAGAGCCAATAAAAGAAACACCAGTCATTTTTCATTTGCTTATGGACAGGCAACTTATGATGATACTCTGATGATTACTTTCTATTGAATGAATCACCTTCTGACCCGTTCTCCTCAGTCATTTTCATTGTACACTAAATTCCGTTTGCCATGTCAGACCCTCAATTTTATCAGAGCCACTAACACAATTTTCCAGAGCAGCAGCATTAGCTCAGCTTCCTCATTTTGTCTCTGGTGCCTTGTAGTTCAATTTATAGGCGGAAATAAAGACTTGTTGGAACTTGCCTCCTTCCCTCAAGGGTAATCTTAGTCCAAACCCAAGGGCAGAATCTGGGTCTAACCTCCAGGCTTTTTCTCCCAAGAGTTGATATATCAGCAGGTGATCCATATAAGTCATATCACTGTCATTGAATAAAAAGCAATTTGCACTATCAAAAGCAGAATTCAAGCATGGAGAGATTCACAAAGATATCTGAAAAGGGAGCACACTGTTTTTCTTTCTGGTAGAAATAAGGGGAGAAAAAAAGCACACAAAAATCCCCAAAGCACCAAATGAAGAGAAATTATAAACCAGTACAATGCAAACAGAAATATGTTCACATGAATTCATTTCTGAATCCTTCTGCATATTCACATTTAGCAGGTACATCTGCCTTGTACAATCAATAAAATATATCAGATGTTATATAAAAAAAAACACCCTAGAAAATCTTTTATGTTTACAATAAAAGAATATTACATGAAAAACAAAATTTGTCAATTTTTGATACAACAGGGGATTTTTTTTTTTTCCCCCCTTTGTGTGGAAATTCTAGATCTGCTTGAAACTAACAGTAGCCTGACTCAGCACGGCATTACTTTAGTCAGAATGTCTGCCTTAGCATTGGTTAAAACGACTTCACTGAGAATTAACCATTGCTGAGCTCTCAAAAATATGTACAGAGCAATTTCAAGTTCAGTTAGCAACGAGGAGCTCAGGACATGACTGTGTCATCAGAATAAAAATGAACATTGCACTCAGCGCACTGACTTGTCAGTTCATTTACAGAGATCGTAAATAACAATGGTCCAAGGACAGATCCCTGAGGTACTTGTGTAATAACATCCATTAAATCTGACATGATGCTGTTTAATAACACAAGCTGTATGTGCCCTCCCCTAAGTAGCTAGCACCCAGTTAATTACAGATTATTCCATACCTAATCCACTCAATTTATCCTGTAAAGGAATGTAATTTATGAAATAGACAAACCAACCAAATTTCAACATACTCCATACACATCCCCTGGAAACAATTCGCACCTCATCTGTTGCATTTGAAAGCATCTGATTTTATCATTCTGAATTAACCATAAACGTTCTAACATTATTCTGCTTGAGAGACCCTTATTATTGTTACGGCAAGCAAATACAGTTTCAGGTCTCCATGCTGCTGAACCGGCAGCAAGGGGTGCTCCCTGGGAGCACACCCAAACTAGATACTGGTGTTCAAACTGTGTCTCTTCGAGGCGTGCTACACAGCTCCTGGGTAATCTGCAAGTCTGAGCAGGGCAAGCCCAGCTTCAGCCGAGTCTCACACGCTCTGGATGCAGCCTGTGCTGCCACGCTGCTCGCCAGGGAACAGCGAAAAATGCTGAATGAACGTACTGGTGCTAAGAGGGCATCAATGCTTCTTTTGGAGATGAAGAAAAGGAGCTGATGTGATTCCTAGCGACAACCAGAAAGTGTGAGAGAGGAAGAAAGGTGAGAAAGAGAGGGAGATCGGAGACACTGCCTTGGCTTGCTCTCCCACTTAAGAATGAAGGAAGAGTAAGACATCTCCATAGCAACCATCAGAAAGCATGGAAAAGCAGAGAGCAACAATGATTACAATAAGATTAGAAGAGGTCACATAGATCACCAAATAGTCCCCCAAAATCTCAGGCAATCACGTAACAATAGCTGCTTAGTCTGGAAGTGCTCTGTGGAACAAGTACTCCACATCCGCACATCACAAACTCCTTCTCAACTTCTGACTAATTTAAGATTTGTAGCTTAAAATAAAAAACACAATAATTTTAAAAGTATTATACACTGTAGGAAAGGAGATTCAGAGAACAGGTAGCCTATGTTTCTGTCACAGGAAGGAATATACTTGCTTGATCTTCTGGTGATTTTAGGACAAGTACCTCACCTCCTGCGTTAAGCAAGGCAAGCACAACAAACCTCTCACACCTGCCCTGAGCAGTCTGATCTCTGGCAAAATGACTTCTCGATATCAAATTTAGGAACCATGTTAATCCTCAGGATGTGAACAAGATGCACCAGTGAGCTTTCTGGACATTAAAAGGAACATCAGTCCCCCCCATTCTGCATGAATCTTGTCTCTGATATATCAGTATGGGCTGACACAGAAGGTACTTGTTTCTTAAGGAGCTGTTGGTGAAAAGGAGGGAAGGCAAGGGGACCCACACACACCAGGTGTTAGTTGCAACACTCAATTCACTTTCAGAAAGTGGCCAGACACCACAGTGGTGAATAAGATATAAGGCTTCCCAGAGAAGCACCAATTTACTTCTCTCACTAGTGGGTGGGTGAGATTTTTCAGAGGGCAGAGAAGGAACACATTCACATACTCCTCCTAATGGCCACAGCACAGGAGATAAATCTAGCTGCAACTTGCCAGACAGAATAAAATAAAGATACTTAGTCTGAAACTGAATGATGCTCCACACCTTCAGAAATATGCTGTGTTGTCATTTCCTTCTGATATTGGAAGGAAATATAGGGGAGACAAGAGTGTTTGTAGTCTAATGCACTTACACTTGTTATCTAGAGACCAGTGACTTTTAATTTGCAAATACACTCCTGTGATTATATATTCCTTTCAAAACCACATTGATGAAAAAGCAGGCAATGCACAATATAAGTCTCCACTAAACTGACACTGACCTGAGCTGCAGTTCAGGGTGAAAATATATGTATGCTGGGTGTGACTGAGGCTAGGAAATAAAAACACTTTTCTTATTATCTACATTCCTATCCACCACATCTCATTAGAGAGGGTACTTTATGTTTCAGAACTGTATGTTTCAAAAGATCCTGAAGAATTCCAGTGCCCCAATAAATAAACAGAAAAGTCAAGTATATAATAGATGTATCTGTAGGACAGATTTTGAATTGGCAATCTTACATTGCATGATGGTTTGTGCTCATTTTGTTGCAGTTGCAACTGTTTCTTCAATAGCAGGTTACATCTAATGGGGCAATTTGCATACCCTTTATGCCTGTCACATTGCTACCTGTGACACTTCCTCCAGGAGTGACTTGAAACTGCAAGCTATACTCACATTGTAATTTCTGACTACAGGACACTCAGGAAAGGTAGCTCAGCTCAAAGTCTGAAGTCACTATGCATAAAGTGCGGTTTTCCCACCCTTATGTGAAATGCAGCTAAGTTTTATGGCTGCTTTACTCCAGAATGAGATAATCCACATGGCAGAATCAATTTCAGTTGATTTGCTTTAACCTTCCTAAATCCTTCTATAGACATGGACTTAATTTGTGTTTTGCCGACTTTGCCCTTCCTTCCTCTGCAGGTATCTGTCTCAGGCTTTTGTATGTCAGCTATTCGAAGCACCATTCCTATACCTGTTTTCTTTCTACTGATACTTTCTACAGCTGTGACAGATTGCATTGGGTTTTTTTCCTATCAAAGGGTGGGGGGTGAAATCCGACATGTTAGCTTCTTTTCAGTATGCTTGGCAGCAAGGCATATGTGCTTCTGCCTCCCACACTATTTTCTCCATCCCTTGTATTGCTGTTTGTAACAGATGTTTTCTCTGGCCTTTGCTTCTTCCTGTCGCAGAGCCCCTTGCTTCCACTGGGACATTTTTACCCTGTCATTTCCAAGTCTCCAACAGCTCTTTCTGCCAACATTAATGCCATTACATGTGCTAACAAATATGTCGCACACATGTACAGGCATGTCTGATACGTGTCCTAGCCACTATCATTGCACCAAAGGCTTATGACTCCCACTGGCACAGAACCAAGGCAGCCCAACAAGCGCTCCTTTGTCCCATTCACGCCTTATATCAGCACTGGCTTTGCACCTGAATGTTCACACAGAAGCTCACTCAGTATACTTCTTAATCACTCCTACAATATTTTCTCAGTAGGAACTTTTTCACCCCCCTCTTTTTTTATTTTGTTCAGTAAGAAGGAAATATTTCCAATTCCATGGCATCTAACCAAGTGAGAAGTCCACTAATGAGGGGCAAAAGCAGGATGCATAGCATGCCCAGATAACGAGAGAAGTGTTGTTGCCTTATCTCCTCCTTACTTTAATACTCTCGCTTTAACAGAAAAGCACACAGTGGAAGTTCAATACCCAGCCTAGAGCTTTAAACTTCTGCTTGTCCTACAGGGGATTTCCTGCCCTGTCGGGTGAATTCCACTTAATACTACTGAATTCCTGTAACAGAACAATTCCTTCCTGTGGGAATTTAAAGACTTCAAGACTGTTTATTATATGTTAACTGGTGCTTTTCCCTGCAGCTTCAATAGTATTTGGTTTAATTTCATAGAAAATGTTTATTCGCTTCTTATATTTTTCTTCCATAGTCTCCTCAGCTCACTTCTACCTTGCTCACAAAGACAGGAAAAGTTACTTTTAGTTTGCATTATCTAACCAATATGTAGGATGCACTTAAACCCCCCCACAGAGAGGTGTTATTTGCAAAATGTATTACCTTTTCTTTTCTTCAAACATTGCATGTAATCTCTCCCTTGCTCAAGTCTCTCCAGTGTGACATAGGTAAATTTCACAATAAAAAAGCGAGCTCAAACACCACCTCACTGTATATTATATGTCCTCCAGGAGACTTTACCTCATAGACGATTATTTTGGACCGCTAACAAAACAAGCACCACAGCTCCACAAAACTAAATTTGTGTACTCTTGTTCCAGTTAAATAATATTTTGCTTATACCTAAACTAAGAGATCTGAAGGTGTTTTAATATGATTATTTCCACGTGGCCCAAGCAGCAGAGCAGGATTAGTAAACCCATGGCTCTTGAACTGTGCACAATTTACAAAGAGTTTGTATGGTCTCAGCCCAGACCTCGCGTAACCAGCAGCAGAACACAGGAGCTGCTGGGAAAGGCAGCTCCTCAGGACGGGGAAGAAACAAAGCACAAACAGGGAGTACTGAGCTTGGCGCTGCTGATTCCCCCTGGGACCTCAATGGACACCTTGCACCACAGCAGGACACACTTGCTCTGGGCATCTATGAGAGCAGACAGGGAAGGGAATGATAAGGTTGAAGGAGATATACCCGTACATCCCATATATTAGACAAGTCCTTAGGGTTGAGCCAGCTCATGTTAGGGCAAAGCATATCCATGCAAGCAGATTCCCACTGCAAGGCTTTCTGGATCACACTGTTAAATGTTCTGAAGTAATGCAGGAAATATTTTGTCTGCATAAAGAAATGTTTGTTTACGGAAACTATTTATGTAATGCAAAATAATATATTACAAATGTAATTAAATTTATAATGTAAAGTGCAAAAGGTTCCAACTCTCTTTTCAGTTCTATGTACAGATATGAATTAACAGAATTAGTATTATTACCACCAGTGAAACTTCTCTAACTTAAAGAGAAGGATTCAGCCATAGTTGATTTATATACCTCTAGAAATATCTATGATAAAACAAAGTGTATCACAATATTAATGTTTTACTTGTGCTGATTCTGTAGTCTGAGACCACCTTTGAGGTATGTAACTGAGTTCTCTGATGATATATCTTAAAAAGCTGTTTTGGAGCCAAACATTTGCTCAATGTACATCATGAAATGTATTTTTTTTACTGAACTATATTTTTGTACCCTGGCTGTTTGTCAAATGAAAAAAAAAAAAAAACCTAAACCTTAATATAGTTGGTAACCAAAGCACAGCAATCATATAACGCAGATTAACATATAAACTGTTACAGTACTTTTTTTTTTTGTCTCAAAGGTAGTACAGAATAATGTGGACCACCTTGTTATATAAAATTACGGTTTTGACAGGGAGATGTGCTTAGTGATATAATCATTTTCCATCTGAAACCTCTTTGATTCTAATGAATGCAATCATTTTAATTAAATGGTACAAGTAATAGCATAGTATAACACTGCAGACTGAAGAAACTATTTTCAACATTTGGCATAAGGTTTTGTATTTGGTCCAGACCAACCAAAAAAAAAAAGAAGTGTTTTATTTAATTTTTGAGGTTGTAAGACATTTTTATCACCCTGTAAAGTTTCAGAAACATTTCTGAACTATAGAAACCAGTTTCAAGTTAACAACTGAGGTTCTGGATCCACTTCAAGGCTAGCAAAAATAAAAATCATACTTGAAGTTTAGATCTCTCTGAAGGCAGTGAAAAATCCTTTGATATTTTCACTTTGAAAATAGTTCACTTACAAATTTTAACTACAGCACAGATAACCATCTGATGGCTGCTCAGTGGATCGTGTGAAATGAAATCAGCTTCAGTCTATAACATTTAGGTAGTGCTCAGGAGCCACATTAGTTAGTAGAAAAACCACAACACTTTTTAGCAAGTACGGAATTATGAACCTTGATCTGAATGGCCCAGGTTTGCGGAAGCATTTACCTTCCATATTAGGCATGCCTACATGCTTTCCAAATTATCAGCAGTTTAGACTATGCAAACACAACTTCACCTTATTTGCATATCCATACCCACATATTTTAAAGCTGTTCCCTTAGTAACTGTATCCTGATGGAAAATGCAGAGTTTCTGCCTGCAGACCAAATAAGAAACAACACACCAGTAGACATCTGCCTGCTTGATATCATACAGAGTATGGAAAAAATAAATTTACTTGGCAAACAAAACAATATGAGAAACAAAGCTATTGATAGGTGTTCTACCATTGCAGATCATTGCCCTTTATGGTGAAAAAGCTCCCTTTCCAATCAATAACTACAAATACGAAATTTTGAAAAGGATATATTATGATCGTGGAGAGACGACAGAAACTAAAAGGATAAATTTAATTTGTATTTTTATATCTCTGGATACATTGTCATAGACTTTTTAAATGTAGGTTATGCCAAAATAGTTGAAAAAGAAGAAATTATTCACACCCAATTTAAAGACTCTTAACTGCCAAGTAATAGAAAGTAGCCCAGATTTAAAGGAGAACTGGGTCATTGCCCTCTACAAGTGTATTACCTCCCAAACCATGCAGTCAATTTACAGTTGGACAGAAAGAATTGCTATAGTCATATTTGTATAGAAATACTTTATGCTCATTTATTTTCCACCTCTTTTCACACATGCAAAAGCCTACACAACAGACAATAATGAAGCAGACTTTTCAAACCTAAATTTTTTTTAAAAAGTAAATACATTATTTAAGAGTGAGAAGCATTTCATCCCTGTACTCTGGCCTCAAAAGTTCCCAAACAAGGCAGATTAAGATCGATGTGCCATCTTGCTATTTTGTATCCAGTCCGGATTTAAATCCCAAGAGATGCAAAGGATGCTGCATTTTTAAAGAACTTAATTGTGGAAAAGAAGATTGGGAGCTTCAGAAGCAGCTTTTGCTCCCCTAATCTGCCTCGCCTGAAGATATACCCCATGTGTCTGCAACCTTCTTGTCTGGCACTCTCCTCTCTTTGGTCAGGTTTCTTGCCTTTTTATTTTCTTTCTCAGCACTGATTTTAATTTTACTTAATTTATAAATTTATAAGAGAAAAAATATTGTGCAGAAAAGAGGTATTTAAACAGTTGATATTCAAACTATTATTGCGATGTTTTTAGCTATCCTAAACACAAACATTTCATCTCTGAACTATGGTTTGACTGACACTGCAGTGCCATTAACGCTGTGCTGAACTATTCGCACGGTAGTGTGTTGGGGAAAAACTGAAGACAGAAAAGGCTAGTAAATGGAAATAACCACACCATTTTCCACCTTCAACAGCCACTAACTCAATTATTTTACATTCTAGACTTAAGGATTGATTTACTGTTCCCAAGTTTCAGCTGATTTCTCCATGATCAGAACTGGTATGGTACTAGATGAGTAACTGAAGGGTTCTGTGTGCCTACAAGGTACCTGCCCGAGGCTCAGACAAGCTCGCTGCCCAGAACCTATTGCAGAGAAGTATCCACTGAGGCTAAACAGACCGTACTGAAAATTCAGGCCAAGATGCAAAAAATGATGTAGGATATAGGTCCAATTTGATGGGACAAGGTCAAGCGCTATTAGGCTTGTACTCCTCCTGAGACTCAAACAAGGATCAGTGCATATCTGTGCAGTGAATCTCTGTGCCTCACTTCCCAGCCTGCAGATGGGCAGGAGTATTTCCCACCTCACAAGGCTTTTGTGAATATACGCCTGTTCACTGTATCACAGTTACAAAGAGGGAGACGGGAGCTGTAACGACATCTGACAGATGACATGGGTAATAAGACAGTGCTCCCTTCACAATCCAGCATCAGTTCTTTGGAGACTACATTCACTCTAAGTGATCCTGAGTTTAACAGTCACAAACATTAAGTTACCAAAAAAGTCAAACAGGAAAAGGGGGCAGAGTAAACTTACAGGGGTTTCTTTTCATACTGAAGATACACTGATGTATCAGCAGGAAAGGAAGAGGCAGAGAAGGGAAACTGGCAGTAACACCAACTTGTATTCAAAAATGTATTTTCATATTTGCCTCTGCAGGAGAAACCTTTTCAGCATTCATGTGTTAAGCTTCATTTAGAGTCTGGATGGTTGTGCCCATGTTCACTTGCAAATAAAATATTATTTATGGGCTGATCTCACAAATATTTACTACTGAACATATGGGTGAATGTTCAGCTGGTGTAAATCAGCAGAACCACCGATCTCATTTACATTAGCTGAGGCTCCAGCATGTTATGTTTATTACATTAGGGACCCATTCATATGGATAGGATTTACTCTAGTAACCATCCATAGTTTGCTTAATCCAATCTACAGGTTGAGGATGATTGCAGAATCCCTCCTCTACTTGTGCTTTGTGCAGTGCAGGGCCTTAAACTGTCATTTAGTTAATATTTTGTTACATCTCCTATACAGATTTATTTTCATTGTTGTGTTCCTAATATTTTTTGTAGAAACCAACTGAAAAGTTACAATATTAGTTTGTGAACCCTTAATTATATGAGCAGCCCCATGACGTACTCGGCAATGCACGCCCTAGGCCCTAAAGGTGTGAGCCATAGTATAACCCTGAGCAGCTCCTGGGAAGGGCAGTAATCCTTCAGCTGCCTTTCAGGACACTCAGCACCTCATAGAATTGACTCAGCAACTCTGGTATGGAATCAACAACTTGTCAGAGTATTATACCAGCACCATGTAGGTTTCTGGAACAAGAGAGACTGGAAGCACTTTTTCCTTACAGACTCTCTTTGTTAAGAGGAAAGTGTTTTTCTCTGTGTGAAGAGCTTTGGTAAAATCTACTCTAACACTCACAGGGGTCCATTCCTGTATGCCATTTAGTTTTGAATCATTATTAAGACAAAACAAAACAACCCGAGATGCATCAGTAACTTGGTTTGGCTTTCAGCTTCGAATGAAGTGCAAAAGTAAATCTAAAAATTACTAAAAAAAAGAAGTTATACAACAATAGAAATTTCATATATTTTGTCACTGGTAGTGCATATAACCATAAACAGCAATGTTTTATTGCTGAATTTGCCTATCCGCTACACAAACAAGTTATTACATAGTATGCAGGATGACTGGAGGTAAAACTGAATTCCCACCTCCCACCCCCCAGCCTGTCTTTTCTCATTTTCTCTCAATTACCATATTTTCCATATTATTTCCCGCAGCATTTATGGCTTACATTTTGAACTGTGGATCAAATACTTAAAAAGCGTATATCCTTCAAGGTTTTAAAGTTCTTAACTGATTTTTTTTTCTTTCTTTTTCCAGACAACTATTCAAAGCTGTTGCTCAAGTAAGTAGTAATAAAAGGTAGCAGACAACTGACCTCCTCTATATTTCTGGAAAAGCAATTAGTGAAATTCTTGAGAGACCTGGAGACATGGGTGATATATTACCACCTGTAGGTGGTTTAGAAAGGCATATTTTACAACACCCACACAGTCATAATCAACTTACATATTTTAATGTAGAAGCAGTATAACAATGTTAGATGGAAATGTGTTTTTTAAGCAATGTATTTCAGTATTCTTGGACTGATACTGCCTCCTTTAAAACATCTATTATTATAGACCTGATGGCACAAAGACAACTGATGGTGGAGGCAGACATAATCAACTAAAGTTTTCAACACTCCTTATAGCATCCAACAACCAATAACGGTCTCTCTGCTAGGATTTTGCAATAGAAGAAACAATGTAAACTAGGCACACTCATTTTTCATCTTCTCCTTTGGGGATTTTTGGTTGTCATCATCATTGCATGCATTTACCCCTTCATAAGTGAGACCTAGAAACTGTCTTCAAAACAATATTTCAGGTAAAATGTTGAAAAGTGTGATTGCCAGTCAGTGATTTCAACCAAGACATCTTATTTCCTCTTTTAAGACTAAAACTAAATCTTAAGTGTCCTTGAAATCACATTCTTTTTGGTACGAAAATGCATGAAAATAAGCATTAGCAGAAAGTGAATTCAAAGTTCAGCTCCAGAGAAGCATGAATCAATTTCTGATTGCATGAGCACAGGACAAAGCTTGGAAATAGTTCTTCATTAATAATGAACATATTATTAATAGATTTACCAGAAGGAGGAATGCAAATCAAAGACTACATGACGATTTCTATGAGAAGCCCTCAGTACTAGAATCCAGATTGAGATGACTGGGAATCCATACAGATGTATTGATATACTATCTGGAATCTGTGAGAGCAATCAATGTTGTGCCATTAATTGTATAAAGATTTCTCTTGATGTAACTTTCTGCTTCTAACTGACCTTTTTTTTTAAGAACTAGAAGTGATACCCTCAGAATCACGATGGCAAGGGAGATTTCTTCACAGTGGCGAGAACAGCACCAATTCTGCACAAGCTTGAAGTGACATAAGTCAATTTATGTTTCAAGAGACATATAACAATCACAGTGCAGTTAGCCTGTCTCATTATATTTGCCAGAATGCCATGCTAAAGCAGCAATGGGGTTTGGGATTGGGGCTGACTTGGACCTGACCAAGTAAGACTAAGTGACCTCTCAGGCAAAGGAGAAAGGAGCCTGCACTCATTTACATTCATCCATCTAGACATATCTAGACAAAATGTAGAGCTGGACTGTAAAAATAAAACTCAAAACCAGATCAGGTGTCAGTGAAGTCAAGAACTTCTACCTATTTTAACGGTGTAGTTAAGCTGGCTATTAAGTTTGGGGGTTTTGGTGTGGTTTTGGTGTGGGTTTTTTTTCTTAATTTTTTTTATTTAATAGTGTGCTTGTATTTAAAATTAACTGCAGTGTTCATAGTCATATCGCCTGTGGTGGACTAAAGACCCTCAATAGATCTCTGTGTGCCATAAGTTGCATTTTCTGATTTAGTTGCCTTAGTTAACAATATAACAGAGAAAAAGGATAATTTTTGTCCATGGATCTTAAAATATTTTCAAAGAAAAATACAAAAAGAATTTGCCACTGAGAAAAAGAATTTATAAAAAAGTACAGTGACCTGGCAAGATGATACAGCAGGTCTGTAGGCAGCCTGATAATAGATCCAAGTCCTTCACTTCTCAGAGCATGTGTATCCTGTGACATTGCCAGAAGCAGCATAGCCCAGAACTCGGCAAAGGATAAAAGATCCGAGTTAGTTAAGCTTTCACAGAGTAAATTTGATGATCCTGCAAGCATGCTATTGCAAAGGCATATACCTTCAGTCCTGTCTCAGTGTATCAGTGTCTCTTTTCATTCACTATGTATGCTTTCGAACCTTACACTTTTGTGCAAGCCTATGTTGGAACACTTGTTATGTAAGTTGGTCTCATCTAAAGTGAGTGTGCATCATGTGTGCTGCCATAGGAAGCAGAGTGCAATGTGAATACATGTACGAAGCTATTTTTCACCTCACAAATATTTCCATGTAAAAATAACTCTTTTCCACCTCTGAAAACTGCTTCAAGTTTTCTTTATAAGCCTAAAGAGAAAAAAAAATGTTTTGCTTTTTCACAAAACTAAGAAAATAGGATTTCCCTGTGTAGCTGAGAAAACATTTCTGTTCAGCTGTCACACTATTCATTTGAATAACTATAACCCAAATTTTGCATCTGGATTGTGCAGAACTCTTGCTCATTTTAAATAGGTGCCATCTAGGAGTAGAATTTGACCTAGTTTTTCCTCAAGAGTATGCACAAAGAAATAAGTAGTGATGAGATCAATTCACAGCTGATTCAAATTAGTGTGGAGGCACTAAATCTAGAACACAGTCTCACAAACAGTTTCTTGAAGATCTCTAGTGAAAGCAGCTATCAGAAATGCCAAATATTTTTAGCTAATTCTGGAACTGTGACAGAGTTTTGTTTTGGTTCTACATCTCACGAATTTGTCGTAACTTTGTACATTATTTGCCTAAATAGGCTTTCTCCTATAATTTTGCCAAACACGGCTATAAGGAAGTGTACATTACAGTTATTCAAATCAAAGGACATATTCGAAGAACTGAACCTAAAGGTGAGTTAACTGAACATGAGTTTTGACTTTGGCTGCAAAGTCAAAAGTTTGGGGGTCTTATTTTAATTTGTACCAGAGACAGAGCACAACAGATGCATCTCTTCACTCACAGGGTTTCTTAAACAACTGAATTGAGCCATGTCACATAACAGATCTGCATTTGCTGGCATAGAATGGTCTTCTTCATTCACACATACAGTCCTGGGACTAGCACAAAGGCTGAATGGAGTTTATATCCCTCCATTTTCTAGTCACTGTAGTAGTTTGGTTGAAGCTATTCTTTTCATGTCATCCATATTCCTGATCTGGTACATCCTGAGGGAAAAGCAGAAATGTAACCTGTACACATCCATGCTGCAATCAATTGCTGAGGACAGACTTCAGGTTTCAGAGACTTTTGTCTTATTTGAGTGTATTAAATAGTTCCTGAAACCTCACAGTAACATGAAGAAATCAGATTAGTTAACTAACCTAACAATGGTTTTAAGAACCCAATTTCATTCTACACTGCTAAAATTACGCACTTCTAAGTAGATTTTGAAGCAGTTATCAATGTTTCTAATAATATCTACATTCTTGCTGAACACAAATTTACTACTCAGTGTCTTTTCCAGAATCATTCTTTGTTTCTTACACTTACATGGGAATTACTTTCACACCTTCTAGCTCTTCCTTGCTAACCTGTCTTAAGTGAGCACTCAAAGACTAACCAAAGACTCTACTATTTCCCTAACTATCCACATCCAAACTCTGGAATCTAATGCATTTAAGCCTGGTGCTCTGTCAAAGTTCATAGTCATAATTAGGCAATTATCTGCTCTAGTATGATGGTAAAACCTTTTAACATTTCACTTTTCCCCAAGGAGCGTACATAGCAGTTTCTGGAATGATGCCTTAGCCTTCTTTTGGGAATACTTAGGCAAAGAATTCATTTTGCTCTCAGCTAAATGAACCTTCTGCTCTCCCTCTGTAGCCATACTGTCTCTTTGTCTGGCTGTTTTACATGAAGTGTATACATCTGTATTGAGATACTTAGTAAATTCACTAGAATGTTCTGTTTGACAGATTCCCATCTCACAGTGATGTAAGTCACAATGTAAGGCATTTTCTTGAGCTAATCAGAATTCCTCTAGCTGTGCAATGTTGTAATAGTTTAAATTGCCTCTGATTCAGCCCCTATACATGCTGAGGTTGCTCAAGGCTACCAAAATTAAAGGACCCCTGCGACAGCTCTAAACTGTACCAGAAGGAAACTTCTGGTCTAAGATATCAAGAAGCATTTCTCTGTAGGTGAACTGAAGACCGTTCTAAGACATCTAGGCTAGACTGTCCATCACCTTGCTCCTATGAAGGCACCTACATCAAATCATAGTGAGAGAGATAAACAGTGTTGAAAAGCATAATGTACTCAGTAGGTGCAGAAAGAGTTGTGAAAAAAAAGTCTTCGTGGCATGCTGCAAACTTTATATAAAAGAGATTCAAGTTAAGGTCATTAGCTAATTTAATGTTTTAACAACAAACCTAAAATCAGAAGTACATTCACTCAGGATTAAGTTTTGTAAAATATGCCTTCCTTATTTATTTTACATTTTTGTGTTCATTATTCCTTCAGTTCTACAGTCTAGCATTTTGAAAGTTTGGGGGTAAATCGGAATTCACATCTAAGCATCATTTTCTTCATCTGCAACAGGTTAAACACAATCACTCCAACTGACTGTCTCAGGAAACTAAAGCTCTTTGCAGCCTAATTCCAGGACAGAATTTGGGCCCTCTGTTGCAAATACAGACATGTTTTCAGTCACAGTCCTTTCTATTCCTCTTCTAAATTAATTCCTTCCTTTAGGTCAAGCTCTCCATAAACTCTGTTTTTCTTCCCACCTACTTGGCAAGACAATTGTTTAATTTTTTCCTTTAAAATTCAAGTTTTTATTCTCTTCCTGTTCATTTTTCATTTGAATTATAGGGACATATTTACACTAAAATCCACACGAGGTAGCTTTAAATGGCAGAGGGAACAGCCTAGCTACAGCAGCACAGAGCCCTGCACATAGGAACTACCTGTTTTACTGATCATCTCAAGAGTAAACTGGCCTAAGCTGATTTGTTTCCAAAGCTTGAATTAACTCACTTCTCAAGTAGCTTAGGTACTTTGAGGTTTGGGCACACAGATATTCTGACTGTCAGATTTTTATTCTGTGTACTTATTAATTGTCCATTTTACTAATTAAAACAGTATTTGGTCCTTATTGGCCAAGCCCCAAGTGGTATCCCCATAATTCCAGAATTTTGTTTCTCTCTCCCCGTCCTATTGCAAGTCTCCAATGCTGCTTGACCAGCAAGATGTATCAGTTGAATCCCTGTGACCAGGAGATATACATTGCACATTTTAGAGAGTAGCCTTACTACCCACCCCTCTGGCAATTGGCTGTCCTGGAAAAGGACTCCACAAACAAGAAAAGTGCAGCAAGTGATCACACATGGATCACTTTTATTAAGGCTAACAGAGAAACGACCTTGTGGGAGGACATCCTTTCAAAACTAGCTAAATCTGCTGATGATACAGAGCTAAGAAGTAGTAAATACAGAGGAACAGAGCAAACAAAGTCATAATGATTTGGATAGAATTAGGCTTATGGGATGCTAAGTAGTTTATGCAGTTCCATGTAAAGAAGTAAAAGGTAATGAGGCTAGGGACCAAAAATAATCACGGAGACTGAAGTCTAAATTACAGCACAACACAGAATATAGACCAGGAAAAGGAAGTGGGAATAAGATAGTTTAAAGTGTTTTCCACAATCATGCATAAGATTTGGCAGCAATAAAAAGGCAAACAGAAGTTCGGAGCAGGAAATTGGATAAGGCAAAGAATAAAGAGGGAATTATAATTTATCAATGGAAGGCATTCTGGCACCACATGAAAGAATACAGAGGTCATATGTGGAATATTGTGTGCAATTCTGATCATCACATCACACTGCAGAAAGGACATCAAAATGTCTTACAGTTTGGGAGGATGGGTTATTCATTCTGAAGAACAATTAGTCAGCTTCAGCATTTGCATGTTTTCAGAAATGATTTACGAATTATCATAGTGTTATATCTCATCCCAAAAGGAAGGGCGTGGATTGATGACAGGTTGACAGTGAATTCAAGTAAAATGTTAAATTAGATATTAGAAAGTACAAACAGTAATTCAGTTGGACAATAAAATATTTCGTCAAGGCAGACTGCCACAGTTCTGTTTATTTTAGGTCCTCAAAAGCAGACTGCATCAATTTAGTCTGATTGTGCAACTTTTCACAGGCAAGCATCCTACTAACTTAGCAAGAGTTCTGCATGAAAAGTACTTAAAATTCAACTCATAACCCATTAGATTTTTAAGGAGTTGAAAAAAGTTATGAGATACAGTTCATACTGATATCAAGGGCAACTGTGTAGCTAAAATTCCAGCACAAATTATTAGAAATGTGTTGCAAGAGGCTGTAACTCTAGATCAGTGAAGTATGTAAGTATATGCTTAATTTGTTACACAGTCAGTAGACTTAAGATACATGGTCATTGAAACCACTCATTTAATTGAAGGTAAGCACATCCATAGGCAGCATGGTAAATGGCAGGTAAATGCATAAGAGATTTTAGCTGTTTGGCAGGGTTTTTTAAATATGCAGTCTGCAAATATCTCATATATTCTACAACGTGTTTAGGCCCAAATCCAAAAAGCCAGAATATACATACATTTATGTTCCTACATGCAAATACTTCCAATGTTAAAGTTGAAAATGGGCCAAAATTTCTGTGACAAGTTGACTAGGTCTTTAAAGATAGATTTTTAAGCATTCGAAATATTCCAAGTACCACCTAGCATGGATCAACCATGAAAAGCAATGGGTACTTAAATACCTAACACTTCAAGAAAAAAACGCCATAATTATTTTTTAAAATCCACTTCAATACCTTTGAAAAATGTATCCAATTTCACTGACTTCATATTCCTAGACATCTTTTAACCTCTGGAGACTACAGACTAAAATGTTTCCAAACATTTGAAAACACAGCTTTGTGGTCAAATGCTATAGCAAAGTGTTTTCACAAGAAATGATAAAAACATGATGTCTTCTAACATTAATTCTAAGTAACTACACACAGAAGTTGCTTAAGTGACTTAGATCACACCTTCTTCTTCAATTTCAGTCTTTAGGAATGTAGACATTTTCAGACAAAGAAAAAAAAACAGGTTAAGGGTACCATCATATGTGCTTTTCTATTAAATTGCTGCAGAGTCCTATTACTAAATGGATGTTCTATTTATAAACACCCATAAAATAAACAACTTGCAAAAAATACACAGATAAATGTAAGGCTGTTTTTCGGACATTCACAGCATAGGAAAGTGCTAGTAAATCAAATAGCGTACAAAGAGCAGGTTTTATTTCTTTTTACAAACTAATAACTGAGACGCTGTATGCAATCAATGGGCATGAATTAATTTATTTTGATGGTTTTTAACTAGTTCCCATCAGTTGGGGCATACCAAAATCTCCTGCCAATAAAGCTTGAATTAAAAAAACAGCACTGTCTGATACGTTTGACACTTCGACCCACAGAAATTCTGTGAGAAGAGCAAAAGTGAGAGACATTATAAAGATCCAGGGAAAAAATAAACCCAAAAGCTCTTAAAAATCAAGGAAAGAAAAACAAAAACCAACCAACAAACCACAACCAAAACCAAAATTAAAACCCCAACAAACAAACAAAACCGCAACAAACCTCCCTCCAGAAAAAAAAAAAAACAAATCAACACAACAACAAGAAAACCAAACCACCAACTCCCCCCCGCCTCAAAAAGAAAAATGTTGAACTAGAGCTGAAATATATGTAGGACTTACACAGGAACAGAGAATTAAACAAAAGTGATGCAAATGAAAGGGAACAGAATTCTCTAGAGAGATGGAGGGTAGCCTGGCGGAAGACTCCAGAAAAAAAAAAATTGTCAAAGTGTTACAAAAGAAGAAGAAAGGTGGAAAAAGAAGAGTGAGTAACGAGAAAGCAGAGAATACACAAAACCCATAAAGCATGAAGATAAAAACTGTAAAAGAAGCTTTTTTTCCCTTTTCCTCACCCCTCAAGATAGACTAACACAGTGGTTTGGATACTTCCCTGTTTTATTTCTAAGAATTCACACCCAATTACCTACATCTCAGAAAACATTCTAACTACTAAACTATTACGTAGTCTGGAACACTCTTTTCTTTTTGGCTATTAGCTAAAAAACTTCAACAAAAGTTCAGGCAAGGAAATTAATGTAAAGTAGTGCCACATGCAATAGGGCAATAATTTCTCATGAAAAAATATTGTAGCTAGAAATCTCAAATCAGGACTGCTTTATGATCCTGTGTAATTCTCAGATTTCTATCGTCTTTGGGGAATGCATCACCAGCTAAGCTCCTCCTAGGTACTTTAGCAACTGTGTGCCACAAAAGATAGAAATCACTAAGAAGAGACATGCAGATTAGAAGAATAACCACATCGTATATAAAGAAATGATAGTTCAGTTCAATGTGCATCAGCTCTTGGATGAAAGAAGTGGAAGTTGTAGCAGCATACTGAGTAGATCAGTTGTTAACATGCCCACAAATGTCCCATACATTTCCTAGGTGTTGTCTCAAGCCATTACACTGTGCTACTTGGCTCCTACAAAACTAGGAAATTAATACATTTATTTTATTGTTATTGATATGTATTATGTCATCTTGATGGACTTCAATAAGATTTGCTTCTCCCCTACAAGGAGAGCTATTTCCTGTAACAGCATCACAACAAAGTAGTTGGATAGTAGCCAAGTGGAGTCATGGTGTTTTTATGGAAGGAAGAAAAACTCTTTAACAGAGGGACCAGAGTCCCTCATCAGACAGATCCATCGAAGTTTTTGGCTGAGTCAGAGTTACTTAAAAGGCTGAAAGGAAGAAAATATTTGGCAGGCTGTAAAACTTAAAAACACAAACAGGTATTTCAACCTGGAGCACATGAATCTAGTACAACTGATAAGAATTTAAATGTTTTCTTTCATAAACTTTAATCAGAGTAACGATGTATTCAGTACCTGTATTAAAATAGGAAGAAATAATGTGGAGACCACATATTTGGTTTCAGTTTACTTCTAGTTCTTCTAAAGCCAAAAACGCTTTTGTTAACAGGTCCACTCCTGGCAGAAAAATGCACCAAAACTAGCGGTACAAAGGAGAACCCTATTTCAGCTCGGAATTTTTCATCTGTATTTGATGTGTTCATTAAAGCTATTCATTTCATCAGTCTCCATCTCCATGGTTCCAGTCATTTTGAGCAATTCCTTAATGACAGAATGGATTTTCACTGTGAGTCACTACCTTCTAAAACTCTAGATTTCAAAGTTTAATTTTATAAGATCTGCAAGACAGACACTGTGACAGGAAAAGGATATTTTGAAGAAGAACATGCTATTAGAATCCCAGAACATCTTAAAAAGTGAATTGCCACTGTCCCAGAAGGATGAAAGAGCATGTTTGATGGTGGATGTTCTGTTTATTATACAAAAAAACTCCTTCCTCTGAGAATTCACAAGCTGGAAATGCAGTTTGTCTGCTGTCTGTTACACTTGGGTACTTCTGCTTAAATTATCCATTCCATAGATTCCTTGTCTTAACTTGAAGCTTGTCACATTAAGACATGATGGAACACTAATGCAAGCAATTTTTATCTAACAGATACAAGTGGTATTGACTGCTATCTCCCTAAACTTCCTTTTCTATTGGCTTAATGTAAACACTTCCAGTTAAAACATCTAGAAAGTCATAGATATAAAATACATTTCTGAAGTGAACACACAGACCATTTACATTCCCATATATTAAAAGCAAAAAGGATATTGTAATCTTGCAATATTAATCTCTATATAAAATAGGTCACTGAATTTAATGCAGAAAATCTTGCATCGAGGGTTTGTGCGGCTCACTCTACTCCTGTCCCGGAATGGAAAACAGGGATCATTATACAGATAATGCAGGACAACTGTGATTCTTGGTAAACAGATGTAGATCAGCTAGTAAAAATTCCTTCATGTAACTCAGGATGGCTAAGTGAGAAATTGCACATTATGACAAGTTTTGTCACACCACAGGACAGTAGTTATGCCTTAGAACCCTGTGGATGAGAATAAAGAATCTCAAATCTCAGTCTCAAAGATATCTCCAGCTCAGCCATACAGCCTGTCTGGTAAATAAGCCCCAAGAGAATTGTGGTGATTCCACCTAGAGAATGCTAAAAAGGAGGAGGAGTAGCAAAATTATTTCATGAAAGGGCATATGCATAAAAGTGCTGTCTATTGACTATCATTTTACAAAAACATAATTTGAAAGCATTTTGCATTTCACGTAAAGGTGCTTTGGTATAAATACGGTACTCTTTCCAATCCTTCTACACTGCCAAATCATGATAAAAAGTTGTGTCAGTGAAAGTGGAACAGAATAATTAAAAGCATAGTGTAAACATACATATTCTTCCCCCCGCAAAAAGAAATTCAGATTATCACAGAATTTACTTAGCCCATGTGTTTCAACTAGACTAGCACTTCTATGTGAATTTGTTTTGACTCAACTGGCCTAGTCCTTGCTTTATGCTGATACTACAGTACTCATATTTTACCTCTTTTTAACATGAGACCAATTTCTCTCTCCACAGTAAAGAAGAATGGAACAGACACTATGCAGCATATACACAAGCTCAGATAACACTTATAAGAACAGGGTTATATATGAACTGCTTCTGGTTTAAAAATTGCCATAAAATATAACATGCTTTTCATTAGGAGAGATACTAGGCTGGAAGTACAACCACATTCACTGTACTTTCCCATCTGGAGAGATGAAAAATTTTAGAAATACTTAGTCACACAAAAGTCTAATTCAGATTTTACTGCTAAAACTTCCAGCCAGCAGAATGTGCTTTAAGTTACTATTTATATTTTTAACAATACTTCTTTTATGAGTAAAAGAATAAAATACTTGCATGAAATAAGTTGCATAGAATAAAATACTTAATATGACTAGTGTGATTGGCTTTTTACCATCCAAAGAGCTGGCACGTTACTTTAGCACTGGCTCAGAAAGCACCGTTCTTTATTCTGATGTGGGTCCCTTTTTGGCCCTAATTAAACAAGACAGTGCTGTAAAGAGTCTTTCTACTTTGTGCACATACATCCACTGATGTTTGCATGTATAACAGCAGCTTATGGCTCAACAGCGAGATACTCCGGATTGGAACATGCATACAATTCCAGATATCAAAGTTAGCTTTAGTTTGACTTTGTGAGATTCTAAAAGCAGCTGTGCTTTGTTGCACTTCCTTAGATCCCAATAGTGATTTAGTTCTGAGGATTATATATTTGTCTCTTACGTGTCAAAAGTCTTATCCCTAGTGACATTACAACTCTGTTTTTGTATTTAATGTAAAAGCATGATAGCTTCACATTGATGATTGTCAGCAGTTGCTATTTATCATCTGTCAAAAGTTTTCCTCATGGGAAGACAGAAAATCAAATGGATTATAGCTGGTTTTTTAGTTGCTTAAAGGAATCTTACCTGACACAGGCTAAAAGGAATGGCGAAACCGTTCCTGACAACCAAGTTAGCATTCATAGCAATATGCGATTTTATGTACATAGCAGGGGAACTGTCAGCCGTCTTGACAGAGCAGCACATTTAAAAATGCTATGTCAGTTCACTCATCTGACCTCTTGGTTGCAAGAGCGCTTGATACTGTAGTTGCATATTTCTAAAACTACTTACAGTATTCTCCAGGAAAAAAAAAAAGTGAAAAGCCAAGACTGCAAATAAATATGATGGCTGAAATATCTAATAGTATATGGTAAAAATGTCTAATAATTACATCTCTGCAATATCTTTTGGTTAAGATTTTTAAAACTAAGAGGGATATACTCTCCAAAGAGAGAAAGAACTGAGAGCTGAACCCTCCAACAGGACTTGTCTGTACCCCGAAGTCACTTCCCTGCACTTCTACATTAGCTAGAGGAAGGTGTCCTTTCTTGAGAAAATGAGGAATTTTATCCTATTAAAGGTGTTTTCTCCAATATGGTTGGAGAAGTTAATGAGAAGACAGATACTCATTTATGCTTAGTCACTTCCCTACTTGCATCAACACACACACACAATTTCATCACTTAGATAACTACGGATTTTACATAAAACTTGCACAAATCTCTCTGGTTCTCTCTAAAAAAAATAAGCCACAAAAACTGAGCGAGACAGAAAAATTTCTCATATTTTTGCCTAATGCCTTAAAATTAAGTCAATTTGTATACGCAATTGTAAGATAATTAACTGAAACATACTGCTTGTTTGTTATTTACTCATACTGTCTGGAAATACAAGGTACTCAGGAGATGGAGGTAAAGCTCCTAGATGAGTGATGGGTGCATCTCAAAAAGTTGTAAACTCATGAAATGTAGGAATTAACTGCATTTTGAATAGCCTCTTCATTCAGTCTGCATTCTGGGAACAACCATGGACCTGGTTCATGTTGTAATGCTGTAAAAAAAAGAAAAGCTATTTTAATGACATTTCATTCGGAATCTAAACTACAAAAGGGGTTTGCTGGTCCAGCATTCTCCATGATCTCCTTAATCTGTTTCAGGTTTGATATCCTTTTATCTTTAATAAACCTACTGAAAGAGATTTGATGTTTCACAGATAATTATGCCCCACCTCTAATTTCAGTACATTATAACAGATAGATTAAGGGAAATTCAGGGAAGCAATAGAGATTTAAATGACATAAATAGAATAAAAGATTTAAAATTCAGTCTTTTTAGTTTCACCTTACATTGTCAGATAGAGAAACCAGCTTTATTTCAACCTTAATGGTCGTGTGGAGATTACTGGTCAAAGAGCAGAGAATATAAAGCTCCTCTTATAGAAGTACTTCTGAAAAACCTGAAGCTTAGATCTGGGCTTCCACCTTCTTTGAAGCTTATTATGAAAACCCGTTCTATGACAAATGTCCAGATAATGATACACTGTAACAATACCTTGGTTTTCAAGAGCCATCTTACAGACTTGTGCCACCATTGGAATTATACCTTTTAAAATATTTTATGTCCTTCTAGAGTTGTTAAAAGCGACAAAAGTCAGAATAGCTCTACAAATCTGAGTTTGAAAAAAGTGATGTATCCTGTTCATGGCCACACAGGGACAGTAGAGGGACAGTGCTAATATTAGGTTAGTGAACAACAAAAACCCAATGAATAAGCTCATTAGAAACAAAATGATATGTATCAGCAATGAATTTAAGCAATGATTTGGAGTCACGGCAAAAAAACATCACACACACACACAAAAACACCCACACAGATGAGGTGGGTCAAAACTATAATTAGGATTTAACACTGTGTCTGAACCAGTTCCAGTGTAAGGCTTCCTTTACCTTTACACTCATACACTGTGGAAAGGAAAGATGGATTTTTATACAAGACAAAAAGGATAGTTGTTAGAAGAGGCAGCTTCTCTTTCTGTGCAGACAAGTTCTGAGGATTCAGGGTTAATACATGAGGCATATAAATACTATGACAATGAATACCATTGAGAAATGTAAAAAAGCCCAGCGTTAACTTTACGCTTTGTCTGCATTTACTAACTGAGCTGGAGGATTTTGGTTTCCCTGTTAGGGAATATTTGTAAACAATATCTGTAAACAGGAAGAATGAGGAAGGATATATTTGAATCTCTCTGGATGCCAGTGACAAGACGAAAACATGGCAAGTCCAGGAATTTCTAGGTTTTGTTAATTTTTTATTTAGATGGATGAAATTTAGTGGTCTATTCAAAATTCTAGAATGGAATAAGCCTCTTTGTGACTATCAGAAAACAGATTAAAAGAGTTTTGCTAGCTGCCTAGGCTGTATTTTCACTTTTTTCTTCATCACATTCACAGAGGTAACCGCACAAGTGTATATGGTTATATACAATGCACAGCATCACACATACTGGGATTTTCCAGTACACACAAACTGCAAGTTACATGGGGGCTATGCACTGATGCATAAAATACAATGATATGTAAGGTCACATTCAATCCATGCATGGGTTGAATCCAGTGATCACCATTTTTACATTAAACAGTCTTTGCTGGAAGCCCATGATTGCCTCCTTATGCTCAATATTCATTTGTAGGCTTCACTCAGCTCATATGGCTCTCTCAGATGGTGCTTTTCTCTCAGTAAAGCTACAGGCGAGAGAGGGCTAGTCCCATCCTTGCTGTGGGCTTTCTGCACAGCAATAAAGCTGGGACGAGCACTATGAAAAAGGCAGAGTCTGTGGGAATTAGTCCATTAAGAGAGCCACCCCTAGGCGATTTTTTTTCCAAGCTCTGCTTTTCATACTGAACAGTTCCTTTTAATAAGCACTAATGTCCATTCTGATCAATATCTGTAGCAGAAAGCATTATTGTCACTTTCTCTGGTCATATCCAAAGTAAAATAGAGAATTTCCAGTGGCTTTTTTGAGCAGCATAAGAATTCCAGCCAACCCTTTCTAGACAATGAAATATAGAGAAGCAGAATGAACATAAACACTCATGGATCTTTCTCCTCATGATAGCCCTTCTTAATTTCACGACAGCCCTGTGATTGATACTGTCAATATCCATGACACAAGTCACTTCTCTCCATTTGTCAAACTACAGCAGAGCAGCAGCACACGACAGGGAACACACATGTTGTTATCCGTAAGACTTGCTCAGCAGAAAGAATGTTGAAAGCATTTTTACAGCAACAGACAGAAAAAGAGGAAGAAAATTCACCATTAGACCTGCCCTTTTTGCATGTATGGTAACATTTTTTTTTTTTAGGAATCCATGCATGACCATATCTCTTGCTAAGAAGATGCTGACTCTCATTTTCTAGCCGTTGTACAAAGACTTCACTGTTTTTTCACACAGACAGAGGTGCTGAGAGCAGTGGGATGTGATTCTCTGTCATGAGAGACTGGCTGCTATGTGGAATGAGGGAAGAACCACCATAATTCAGAAACTTGGACAAGGAAGCCATTATCCCCCCCCACCTTTTTCAGCACCACCCTGCCAGTCATGACAGGCTTCACTGATCACAACTTTACACATCTTTGATCCTTGTACCAGTCCTCAAGTGTTGACCCCACTGAAGAGAAATGGGCATCTGAAGAGCTGCTGAAGGCCAGCCCAAGACTGCATGACTGAGGGAAGATAAATACCTTCATATGCCAGCCAAGAACTTAGAACTTCTACTGAATTCCATTTGTTGATAAAGTTGTGCCATGATCCCGCAGCTTCCTACACAGTTCATCAATTTCCAAGGCAGCAACTTCTTCCTCAGGAAGTGTCTCTGGCACTCACAACATAACATTGACCACAGCCAGCACAACCAGAGAAGGAGAAACTTGGAATGCCACCCTGAAAATCTGCCTCAGATTTATTTAGGCCTCTCTTTAGCTAATTTCTCTTCACCTAATACCATCCCATTTCCTTGTAAGTCATCAAAACCATTTGAATTAAAGAATTAAAGATAGGACAGAGATGGAGGGTCCTTGATTCCTCTGATTTCTTCAAGCTGTGAGGACACGACAGGGAGTACGGAAGCAAAGGATATGCCTCTTGCAGGCTTTCTGACATTTTGGGCAAACAAGAAATTACTATCCCAGCTGCATTTGGGGAAAGGGAAACAAAACATGCTCAAAGCCTGAGTTAACATTGTCTGAATTCAGATCCACTCACCATATGTTTACATGCTTCTATCTGTTGAATTTAAATTTAAAGCATGTTAAAGGTATTTTATAGTATTTTATACTTTTCCTTATAAAAACAAAAGGAGAAATGAAAAATTTAGCAGATGCTATAGCAGTTCCAGAGATCAAAAGCATATTCCTATGAAAAATAAAGCATGTAACCACCTTTAGTTACTGAACAACTTTAACACATAAGAGTTCTCTGTGCTTAAAGTATCTTTCCCAATAATAATGACATTCCCACTCTCCTAGCCATCAGTGAAGGCCAGTAAATTTATATGTTAATATTGAACAGTAAATTCATTCACTTGCAAAAGTAAACTTAATTCCAAAAATTTTCACATGCCCTGTCTGCAAAGAATTTAAATTAATGTATTTTGCATAAATAAATATGAATGTCGAGAATTCCAGGCAAGGTCTGGAATAGTTTTATGTTTTTGCAATATGTTCATACTCTTTGCTTCTACATTGAGAATAGACTGTTTTTCATTGCTTCATTCAAGATTTTTTTTTTTTTTTTTTTTCTATTATCATCCTTACCACCTCCACCTTTTAAAGTGTCTCTCTTGCATTGACTTGTGGTCTAACAGGAAAAGCTTGCAGCCTTCTTCAAAGGCTGTTTCCCAGTAATGTTTTGAACAGACAAGCAGCAAATAGATGTTACAATTGTTCCTCCTCTAGCAATCCCTTAAATACCCTTCAGGTATGCTTTGTCCCCCAGCCTAGTTAGCTATTCTGTTGGTGCCTGCACAGCAATGACAGACTGCCTGTGTAGTCTAACCTTGTCAGCTGTTTCTAATTACTGCAGCAGTGCCACAGACTCTGCTCTCTCTACAGCCCTACCAGTCTGGTCTCATGGGATTTACCAGTCCCACTGGTAACTGACATCATTCAACTATAAATGTTTCGAGAACCATCTATCCCTTTAAGAGTCACATCTACATATCTTGACACAACATGAAAGCGCACCGTGGGAATATATGGGGTTTGCATGGCAAGGTTTTGGTAGCAGGGGGGCTACAGGGGAGGCTTCTGTGAGAAGCTACTAGAAGCTTCCCCTGTGTCAAATAGGGCCAATGCCGGCCGGCTCTAAAACAGACCTCCCGCTGGCCAAGGCTGAGCCACTGATGGCGGTAGCACCTCTGTGATAACATATTTGGGGGGCGGGGGGGAGGAGCGTGGAGCACGTAAACTCCAAATTAGTTAAGACAGGAACACAAAGTACTTAATGTCAATTTTTTTGGCTCAGGTTTGAAATTCTCAGTTCTCTGCCTTCCCGCCTCCTATGGTTCTACTCCGAGATGGTTAAAAAGACAGAAGTTCCTGCTTTTCAGTTTAAATGGCTCCAGAGAATGAAAATTGGAGTCCTGTGTCTACATAACTTCTACCACATGGGGAGCAACATCTTGTAGCACAGATTTCTGTATTTTGTTGTTACTGAATCTGAACCTTGGTCCTCTTGCCCAACAACAATTTGGTCATAGTATTTATGGTAGTGCCCCGTGTGCTTAACCATGCGTACATGAATACCCTCCATCAAAACCAATGTGACTATTTAACCATTGAATTATTAAACACATGCATTAGCATTTGCAACACTCCTTACTTGGATATGCTCATTTGGCTCATCTCTCCTAAAATCTTATACCTACTAAAACCAAATACATAATTTGTCTGACAAACAATTCTGGCTGCAGAATATCTATAAGTAGAATTCATTCCTCAAGTGTATTACTTAGAACAACACAAAATAATTCTTAAAGATTTTTAATTATTTTTTGGCTGGCTATATTTTTATTTGTTCACAGCACCCCTCAAAACTGATTGTGTATTATACAGAAAACAAGAAAACTACTATTTTAGGGGCCTGAGAATGGCATAAGGTCCCCTAGATGCAGTCTAAATACTGAGTCTCCCAAAACTGTTTTCATTAATTATGGCTGATCATCTAAATCACAATATTCTTACTGATCCTGTGACTTATCAAATATTTCTAGCCGTAACAGTCTCTCAAGTGAATTTACATTTGCTTTTTCTGATTCAATTTGGATAGAGATGATTTTGATACAAAGTAGGTTACTATTTTCAAAAGTGTATTTTAGGGTTATAATTTATTAGAAGCAGTAGGGAATTTAAATTTATGGATCAGTTATATCAAGTATTTAACTAAACCCATGAGAGTTCTGAACACTATACTGCTAATCCCAAGATAAATATTTTAATCCACTTTTCAGCAGTCTTAAAATAATGCTTCTTTCAGTATGTATAATTTTATCATTTATTTTTTCTCTGAACAGAGTTCCATGGATGAATTAGTAAAAAAGCACAACTAGAAAGAAAATCAATAGCTCTTAACTGAAGACCACTTACAAAATACAATCAGGAGGAACTGATTTGTAGCAAAATTTGCTATTTAATTCTAGTCACATGTAACTGGAGCAAAAGCATGCACCAGGGATTATAATTTGCCTGTGTACTAATGCTCCCAAGTGTATCATCTCTGCAATGATCATAGTATAACTACAATAAATGAAATAAAATTTGAAACGAGTGTAGAGTTTGCCAAATGCACCTTTTGTTAATGACAGGAAGTTGTGTTTTGGCTGGGATTTACCACTAGCTTTTATTGGAGACCTGTTCATGGCAGGGTTAAAAAAAGGGGAGAATAATAATATAAATTGGATTCAGCATGTATGTACACAGAAAAAGGTAATAATTCAGTGCTACCTCAGAAGCAAATGGGTTCTATATTGTATAAGTTGATGATAACCATTCATCCACATAAGAAATCCTCTGTGGTAATTCTACAGGGAACTGCATCACACTAAACCAATACTAGAAGTTGGGTTTTGGTGTTTTGGTGTTGTTGGGCTTTTGTTTGTTTGTGTATGTGGGGGGAGTGTTTGTTTGTTTGTTTGTTTGAACCCACCAGAATCAGGTAAGGTTTTATTTGCAATTATTTCTTATAACATTCACAACAAAAGCACAACACCTTGACAAATGGCTGGAAACATTCAAGGCCAGGCTGGATGGGGCTCTGAGCAACCTGATCTGGTTGAAGATGTCCCTGCTCATGGCACGGGGGTTGAACTAGATGACCTTTGAAGGTCCCTTCCCACCAAAACTATTCTGTGATTCTATTAGAATGAGTTAGATACAAACTTAAGGTCACTTTTTAAAAAAAATGTTTCTTCTAAGTTGCTGTAGTATTAAATACACACCAAGAGCCATCCATTAAGAGTAGTATTACATTATATTATAATCTTTTGACCTAACACCTTCACATCTTTAATTTATATTTGGGGCTCAAAAGGTGCAGCATGTCATCAAGGTCACTTAGAAAGGCTTTAAATCAGAGTGCTTTTTACAATAAATTAAAAACCGTAGTGGCATAACAAACACCACTGCTGTAAATCCTGAAGGAACCCATACTTCTGCATGGTTCAGGACACACTATCCTGCTCTATATACAGAATTAGCAAACACTGTATGTTAACAATACATTGTTTCTGAAAATAAGCATTCAAAAATAAGACACGTCAGAAGTAATTTGGATTCAGCTATTTTGTGTATAAACAACATAATTCTGCTTTCAATTATCTAAGCACATACTGTTTTTTTCTGAGAACCCTTGACCCCACATTTAGCATAATAGGTATTCATGTAGAAAAGTGAGTATTCTACATTTTTTCATCCTTAGAGTTCCATGTTAAGCCTGTAGGCTAGCTAGACCTCACTAATTTATTTTCATCATCAACTTTTCAGTTCTTTCCATCAATCTAGAATCTAAGCTCTTTACATCTTCACTCAATGTGTTGATGAAATGAGAGGTGGTACAGCCATTTTATAGTTAGCAAAACAAGGCACAGAGGAACTCAGTTTAAGATTTTTTCACTCTTTTTAGATGTCTGATGTGAAACACAAAATGCTTTTCAGCAGCTGCAGAATGGGATCTCATGCTGCCTTTTTGGAACTCCTCACATAGATAATTTATAGGTAAGAGTATACGTCATTCATTCAAAATATCACAACATCCAGCTCAAGCTCCACAGCTAATCATGTATTACCTTTGCTCCACTCCTATCTATTTAAGTCTTACCACTGTTCTGTATCCAGCCCACTCAGTCTCTTTCCCAACAGTAAGAAACTGGAAAGCATGCAAGGCAGTTGGCTATTTGGTGTTTGAGTGATTAAATTACAACCCTTAATAAATTACAACTCATCAGCTGATTGTCACTTCTGTAACTGGGCGCTTTCCATTTCCACTGGTAGAAGCACAAACACACAATGAACAGAGCTGCTTCAGCCAACGAATGGTACCTCATCAAGCCAAAGAAACTCCATCATCTGCTGTCACGCCTACATCACCTAACGTGACTGTTCCTTGTGCCTCAACAGCCACTGAGAAGTGAGGACCCGACTGCTGCAATTTGCAGCATTTTCACACACTTGAAGCCTGGTACTGACCAGTGTGATCCATACAGATTAAGTCTTGGAGGAATTTACCTCCAATTCCTTCAACTACTTTCAAGCTGTAGATTTTTTGCTTTTACCACAATCAACTTTGGCAAGTCTTTCAGCTGGGCAGCAAAAGATGTGTTTGATACCATGAACCATTCTGCCAGATGGTGTTCAAAAGCACAGAAATGCATAGTCTCCTACAGAAAAGGCTGCAGTTTTTAAAATATTAGAGCATTTTCCCTTTAATTCCTTTTTTTCAGAAATAATGTTTTGTTCTGAAATAATTGTGAAAAGAGTTATTATGAGAGCCACAGAGAGAATCCCAAGTTAAATTAGCAAACAGGATATCAACTTGAAAAGTGAGGTGATTCAACTCTAGCCATAACCATCATTCTCAGCAATGAGAAAGAAAAGGTGTAAGAATGGAAGTATTGCATCATAATATTAAGGTGATGTCACATGATACTTCACCAGAATTTCAAAATCTACTAGAAAATGGGTTCAAGTATGAAGGTGTTTGTCACAGACAACAGAGGAAGAAAATCTTTCAAAGTGGTCTGAGATTTTGGCTTCTTCTGACTCATTTAGTGTTAATCTCTCCCAACAAATGATCTACCATACTTTACAGCCAACCACAGAGAATTTTCTCTTGGAAAGCATTGTTGCTTACTTCAGGCAACGTTACTACCCAAGCAGTTATGCAAAAAGCTTCTAATAAAATGTGAATAGACAGAGAACTCTATTGTATGGACCAAGTGATTTTTAATAGTGAATTACTGTACACTGGAAACTTTTCTAATACTGCATGAGTTCTTTCAAGTAATTATACTGAAAATGTTGAAAAGACTCAAGTGTTTTGGTCAGCATTAATGTTAGTGGTTTCCTATGATGTGGCGTTTATGACAGTAGTATGGGTTCGGTTCGCAAGACAAATCTGCCTGGAGGCAGTTCTGACTTAAACGCCAGCCCTTGGATATTTTTTTCATAATTTCCAAAATAAAAAAAAAAAATAGTAATGGTAAAAAAAAAAAAAAAATTGGTCATTTCTACACAGAGTCTTTTTTGTATATAAGGAGGTCCAACATTTTTCTCTCTTTCAAACCTGTAATACTACCAACCTCTCTGGAAGGAGTGACATTTCCTCTCATGAGAAGCAGTTTGTATTTCCATGTAACTTGAACATAAGATCCATGTAACCAATGCAACAAGTATAAGACTCAAAGTTATGAAGCCAAAATAACATTCACTTCAATGCCAAGAATCTATTCAAGGCTTCACTATAAGGTCCACACAAATTCCAAGATAATGAAGTTACTTATAAGAAAGTATACAGACTGTTGAAGGATGTTGCATTTTCACACCTACACACCTGCAAATGATAGAAAGAATTAAGTTTTGTGGATGGAATCCTGTAAATAGATAAGGATTGCTGAAAACAAACAAATAAAAAAAGCAGCAGTGTGCAGTTATCTTTGCATCGAAGTATTATTATCATATGCATAGATCTTAAAATACAGACAGATGTTGCTATACAATTGATGAGGGCAAATACCACATAATTCCCCTCTCCAGCAATGTTTTACTGTGATAAAGGCACTTTATATTTCTAGACAAAGGAAAGTTTAAAACGTTTTTACATCATCTGAATTCAGGAACCTCTCTCTCAGTGTGGCTACATTTAAGGACGTTACAAGGGCCTACCTGCAACAGTTCTTTAACCCACTTAGCCTGTGCTAAAATTCTTTATTCTATGAGGTGAAGGACTGAAAAAAAAATGAAGACAACAGTTTTTCAGTCACACAGAAATATGCTTTCACAACAAGCGATAGAGAGGCTGGGAAGGAAGTCAAGGGAAGGGACAAGATGGCAATACTAGAAGAATGACTATCAAATTCAGTCAATTTTCTGGAAACATACTCTTTTACTGTGATGAAGTACTCTTTTCAATGTGTATAACTGCAAGTGTGTTGCCTGGTGTGCAAGTATCTGCCTGAGAAAGATGACTTTTAGAAGGTAGTTTGGGTTTCTTCCCCAGGAGCTTATGAGCGTCAGTGCATTTGCTCCATTTAGTTCAGCGATCTACATTCTGAAGGCAAAAAGCACCTCTTCAGACAATCACAAGCAAGGGTGATTTTTATCATATCAAATGGAGGGGTGACCTCTCCAGAAACAGCCTCCTTCAAGTGTTAAAGCAGGCTAAGCAAGAGGTTGCCTGAACCGCTGAAAACCTGCTCCAGCATATCACTGTGAAACTATAATCCATTTCACTGGTGCTTAAAGTTCAAGCTGAGTTTTCTGAATTGCAAATAAGTTCCTGTGTAAAGAATATTCCATGTATGTATCCAGTCAGGGTGGTAATGTTGTTATTACAGCACTGTCTGCAATAACTCAGCTGTCAAATTCACTTCAGGCTGAAATTCAGTCTACATGGTCTCAGCTGGCCAGCAATTTCTTTTTTCATATACAGTGTGTTTAAATGTATTGAGACTGTTATGAGTCATGAGGTGGCAAGTAAAAAAAAAAAAAAAAAAGTAGTGGTGGGTTTTTTTTAGTTTAGGAAGAAAAAAGCTGTTAGAAAATTTTAAAGAGGGTGTTATCAGTTTTGTCTCCTACTTACTTATTTACACCATCGGATATTACATTGGAAGAATAACTTTGTGACATCATATATTTCACTTTTTCATTATATTTTCAGCACTGACTTCAGGGCCAAACCTCTTTTCTTGAAAGATTTCTCTCTATTACCTTTTCTATTTAGCTAGTTTCTCCCTTAACACAGTATTACCTAAGCCTCCATTCTAGTCTGTCCACAGCAGATAGACAATTTATGATCTCTGTACACCCTAACACATACATTGACAGTAGTTTGAGACCAAGCAAAAAAGAAATTATTTGTTACTTTGTATCCATACAAAAGTTCTTTCAGTCTGTAGCTACCAAATTTCATTTGAATTTCAATGCATAAGCACACATACAGTGGAGTCTAGAAGTCTAGTTGTTACATTCTTGTTTTACACTGAAATTCCTTAATAAGTGTCTACCATGAAGAACTCTTACTGAATCAACAGCAATACTTTGTTCAACAGACTTTGATCAGATTCTCCCTTCGCTTGAAGAAAATGCAGCTTTAATATACATCAACAAAACAATACAAAAATGCAGACTTCAAACAGGATTCAACATCAGTATTTAGTTCTTATGAAACATATTTCATGTTAAGATCACCATGAGCTTTATAGACCATGGTTGACAGCTGCATTGACAGAGAGACCTACACAGTGCCTGCTGTGGCAAACATGAGGCTAGAACTTTGCTACATTAGAGACAAGACAGGAGAATAATTTTACTTAAATAACATTTCACTCATCAAATCTCATGTAGCTAGAATTAGTCATAAAATTGAAGGTATTATGTCTCAGCAGTAAGAGAAGTTGTTGGATGAAAATGATAGAACATCAGAGAATGTAATACATTATAAATAATGTATTTAAATTTTAAAATATTTAAATTAAAGTATTAAATAATGATAGGAAAATTAATAGCTAAATCTTATAAACTAAGGGTAGAAAATAGTCACTGACTGCCCTATGTGTTAATACAAACACAGCTGCCCCAAAAGGAAATGACTCAAAGGTAAAAAAATTAGCAAAATGAAGCAGCAATCCACATTTTACAGGGAACTTAGGTCAAATTAAAAAGATTCCAAATGCATAACACAAGATGTGGGACTTCCTGTTCCAGCCAGAGCATTTGCAGGAAATGATCCAATTCTGATATCAGTGATGGACAACCCACCACATCTTGGTACTTTAATTACTGTGATGTTGAATGTGTGCCATATTTTCAACACAAATGTGCATGGTTCATCAGTTACTACTGAGTACTGTTACATTTTGTATGCCAGGCACAAGAGCCCTCTCAAACTCCTTTTCTTTCCTCTTTAACAGCATGGAGGAGGTTGAGGATTAAGGCACACTTGTCTAGTATAACGTTTTGTCATGGCAAGAATGAGGTGCCACATTTTTATATTTTATGTTGCTAACTCTCCCATTAAATCAGCTGAAACAAAAGCAACATAAGAGTAACAATGGGATGAACAGCTGACGAGAATGTGTTATTGTCCACGACATTATTGGAATGTCAAGCCAGTTCATTGAAGCAAATTCATTGTATTTTACTGTACCAAAATATAGCTGCAAGAATTTGTATAATTTGATGAGATGAAATATCAAATGTTAGTGGATTGATTCTAGCAGTGGTCACAGCTCCTGCCAGACTTCTAGAGCAGCCGGCAGTCCTACGTAAGTTTGTTGTGCTACATTAGTCACCTTTAAATTATTTTAAATATTCCTTTAGTATTCAGTGCAGGAATTTTACTGCAGTGTTAATTACGTGTAAGTCACACATACCAATATTTGATTACTAAATTGCTTTACAATTGTGCTTCTTAGCTTTTGTCATACTGAGGGGTTTCTAAGTTTGCTCCCTAAACAGAATGGACCCATCAGAAACTACCTGTATTCTGCACCAAGTACAATTCACAGACAATGCCAGAAAGCTCGTGAGAGGTCTCAAGCATGATTAACTACATAAGAAGGATAATTGACATTAAAAAAAATGGAAAAAAACATTCACCTGTGACCTTTTCACATTCTTGTTCCCATACAGCCACCAGTAACTGGCACTATAACCGAAGAGCAAGAAACCCATGTTTCAAGAGACAGCAATTTTTATTTACTTATTTTTAAAGTCAAGAGCTCTCAATTTCTTAGATTAAACCTGACTTGAGTGTGCAAATTGACGGAAGACCTTTAGAATAGCCAGTTGGGTGGCAGGGAGGGAATCAAGATAGACGCGTATAGTTTAGATGGAGGATTTCTGTGTAAATGGCAATCCAATGGCCTTTTTATGCTTATGCAACTTCAGGAGATATATAACTATACTAACTGATGAACAAACCTTTACTGGCTTCTCCATTTAATTTTTCTTTCATACAGATGTACATTTTATACCTGGATGTTGCTTGAGTCTGTTTAAATCATTTAGAAATTGCCAGAAAGACCATCAAAACAAGATTTTTCACTACACCAGTGGAAAAAGATACTGTCAGTAAGTCGAGAAGTCCACCAGAGACTTTAAAACTCTGTAGATTAAAATAGTTAGATGACCTCTTTGGCACTACCCAAGTTGAAGGAGAGTAATGAGCGTTGAAAAAAAAATGAAAGAAATCAATAGCAGTATTGAACAGATATTAAAACATTATTGAATTTCTGTCTTTGGATTAAGCTTTTATGAAGGTTGACATAATGTAGTTGGATAAGTAGGCCCTTGTCCAAGTGTTCATCAGAGTCTTCCTACTGATTGCACATGATTTCTGAACAGACACAAAGTAGAAATAAAAGTACTCATATCCCTGAAAATTCAGCATTATTTCATATTTCATCCACTTTTATATACACTTTGATGAATATTTCTAGGAAGTTACATAAATCAATAGTAACTTTATGACTATTTGTTAACAGGCTCAGAAGCATAACCAACCAATTTTCCAAAGTACGCTTCTTAAAGTGCTGGAGAGGGAAAACAACACACTCTGTGTTCTTGGTTGACCTGTCAAACACTTCAAAAGCAGATTCAGGGTGCACAATAATCAATAATCTACTTGGAGCAAATAACTCATAAACATTGCCTAATGTTCAACATTCACAAAACTGTTCTAAAACGATAAGGATCAGCAAACAAATTCAAAACTCTAGTCAGAAAAAAAGTCCTCTCTCTAATGAGTAGTACAAATTCCTGAAATGAAATAGCAAATGCTTTTGGGTTTGGAGTACCAAATTTTAAAATAGATCATGGGTTAAATGAATTTCAAAGCACTTTTCATGCTAAAAGATACTTAAATATGCAGATTATTCAGGTAATATTTAAATAGGATTGTAGAAAGGCATAATCTTTTTTTTTTTTTTTTTTAAATTTATATTGGTTTAGCATCTGTGTCTCTTCCATTTACCAATTGGAGTGAACTCTTTCTAGGCAGCTTCACACGAAATATTAACCACTATCTTCCTTTACCATAACTGTCAAAATCCCTCATTGATTTACCTGTATAATATGCGGGGTTTTGTATATTTTACACATCATGGTCTATTATTGTTGACTATGAATTAAGTTTACAAATACTTGATAGGTTATTTGAAATACAGCACATGTTTGAGATTTTCATAGTCTTTATAACTGATTGCTTCTGACTTTGTCTTTTCATTCTATTATGCACATGTCCTTCTATGAACATATTTTTAAAGTACTACAATGCACTTGACAATGTCACTTTATAACAGTCTTTTGTGTATTATCTCACTAGCTGTAATCACTCAGGAATATTAAAGCTGTGTCTTACACTGCTGAGGAAAATGAACTACTTCTGTGCACGGACAGAAAACTGCTGTAACGAGAGCTCCAAAGTGCGCAAGAGGTTACACAGTTTGCCATCCTCAGTTCTGAGGATAATGTCAGTGAGAAAGGAACTTACAATAGCTGTGCTTTCAGATCTGACATGAAGTGTCATGAGATAGATGAGGTAATCATAAAGTGCAGTTACCAAGACTTGACTAGTTTGAGTGAGGCAGAATGCAAGAACTTAATGCATCTCCCAATGAGGCTTTTACTTCTGAAGTATGAGCTCCTGTTATAAAGCCAGCAGGTGATCAGCTCGTAAAGTGAAAGGTGGCCTGCAAAGTACACAGTTAACAAGGTTTGTTTTTTCCTCAATATATGGGGGGTATTGAAGAAGAATGTTACCAGTGGGGTAAAAAGAAGAAAACACAATGGCTTGCCTGTCCTTGGTTTCTTTGATAGCAAAGAAACAGCCATGATAAGACAATAATTGAAAACATTAATGAAAAAAGTAAATGAAAAATGGAAAGCTATTGACATACTAGAGCTATCTGACAATTTAACCATATGGTATTGCCTTCATGTACAAGGGAAGACAATAAGAAAACTCGGAACCAGAGTTGTTCAAAAATTCATAAGCAAAACAGGAAAAAAAACAGCTTGTGTATCTTCCTGTTATAGAGGTGCCATTTACCTCCTATGAGTGTCCCCAGCATCGACAGTGTATCACAAAATTGGACAAAAGTGATTGCTAAATTCTTAAAAGCTCTTTCCCAATGCAGTGCAGTATATCACCAACTGATGCAGTGCATCACAGGCACAAACAAAATTAGAGTTCTAGCAGCATGCTGGGATATCTTGGATCTCTTGTACTGATGTAACCAAACAATACATTTACAAAATACAGGCTGATATGCAGAGCTTATGCTTATTAATAACTTGTAATGCAGTATGACAATTGGAGGTGGTCTCTCTTGGACCATGGTTTATTTTTGCCAAAATGACATGTTGCACAAAATACAGAAGAAGGCAGAGAGTATGTTTATCTTTCCTAATTTTTTTTTCTTTGAGTGGGAAGTTCAACTATTTGTAGAAGTCTCATCCAGTGACTGTACCCATCAAAAGGAAAGTATGTTTTCTCTTGGCTACCACCTAAGTAATCTTTCATATTCAATGACAGGGTAGGCTGGAAAGCATAACTCCTAAAAAAAAAAAAAAAAAAAAGACTAATCTTTTTAAATCTTTTTAGTCCTTCCCTGGAAGAGAACCTTGCCAGTAAACTGTTGTTTTCTTGAAGCTTCAACTTATCTCCAGCCCAACAAGACACTAACTTTTTTGGAAACCACTAATCGCCAATAACTGCATGTCAGCTTAGGGATTTGTGTTCAATGAACAAAATTATAATACTTATTTCTAATAGTATTTATTTTGTTTTGTTTGGAGTAATTTCTCAAGAGATAAATTTAGTGATGACTAAACAATTAGTCATAAGACTAAATAGAAGGCCACAAAGATTTGCTTTAAATGTGTATGTTCTAAAAGAACTAGAGGAAAATGGCAATGTTACTTAGGCATACACTTGTACAAGAGAATGCTGCAGAAGAACATTTGAATTGGATACAATCAAACTACACATGAGGAAGTTCTTACATAATGTTTTTACTGACTTACTGTTTACAAAAACTGTTTCAAAAAAGCATGTCTGGAATACACTATTAGAGAAGTGAATCATGGTTCAGTTCAGGTTAGGAGGAAAAAACAAAGTTAGCAGGATCATTGCATATAATAGGGATTCACTCATGCATTTCATTAATTTAATTGTATCGTGTTTTTCACATAGTCAAGGTCACCCGAATTCAGAATGTGAACACACACACTTTTGGAAACAACTGGGTGGCTGCACTGCAACCAATCACTTTAGATATTTTAAGCAGATCATCATCATCATCATATTAGTTGGGCCCTTAAAATGTCACCTGGCAGAAGAAATTATGTTTCAGCAGGAACAGAATGTTTTAATTTGAACATACTTATAGGGGTCCACTTGGCGATTTTAAAACAGTTAGATTCCAAGGCCTACTGGTTCTAAAATGTTACTTTCCTTCTGACAGTTAACTCTTTGTATGAACCATGGGGCTATGATTTTTTAATAGAAATATTTGAGTTGTAAATATTGGAAACCAGGTCCTGTTCATGCATGGCAACTTTTCATATCTTTTATATGCATATTAACACAATGAAGGCTCCATATCTGTAAAGCTGATCTTGGCAGATAATAATAATCATTGAATATAATTGATAATACTACTTATTGAAAGTGACCAAGCATTTAATAGTTTCTCTCTCACTTACTTTAATTCTAGAGAAACATAATGATTTAAAATGTTCAGTACGGTAAGTTCAAGATAAATAATTCAATTATCATTAAGCACAGATTGAAACAATCATGTTGATTCACCTAACAGCGTCAAGAGTTTTAGTGAAACATTTAATAATGTCAGTATTCTTCATGTGCATGAATTGTCTGGATTGACCATACCATGCAACTGCTTCAAAACTAGTATTTTGCAGCAGCTACAAAGGAGCTGTGAATCAGAGGCATTTTACAGTTTATTTCCACGAGCTTTTTTTCCAATTCCTAACTGCAGGCATTTGTTCAGTGTAAAGAATGGGTCAAATTCAAAACACTGGGATGAACAGTCCCAGGGGAGGGAAGTTGCGTCACTGACTTCCAACAGGGACTTGGTCTGAACACCAGCTCCTAGCAAAGGCAGCATGCCTGACAAGTAGCAGTACTTCAGAGCGATGTAGTAACTCACCTGCCTGCTCAGCCTTTGCCATGGGGTAACATTCAAACAAACACATTTTACCTCCCAGTAAAATGAACTAAATTATCTCCCTGTTTTCTCCAATTAGATCAGCATAAGGCAGTGGACAGGAGCCATTTCTTAATTTCATTATGGTCAAATTTCAGTAAGGATTTAATTTTCATTTTTAAATGGACAATTCCAGACTGAAGGATCATCTGAGCTTCCTGAGGAGTTTCCTCAGAAAGATGAAATTGCTTCTCTTTGATTCCTCAGTGAACCCTGGCTCTCAGATAGGCAGTCTTAACAAAGCTTAGGTGGACTTTACTCGTCAGCTTTTGATCTTGTGAGTCTCTTTTTTACAAGCATAAATGATCAGACAGCATGCACAAACATTGCCAGTTGCATATCTCTTGAAAGTATGGAAGTAAAAAACCTGGGCTCCTGCCTGTCACTTTTGATCTGAATCTATTCTTTATGTTTTCCTCAGATTCATAAATGTGAAGATCTCTCTTGAGCTGTACATATTATGTCTCATTTATATTCACCACTTCCATAGCAAAGACTTTGGAAACGTTTATTGTCAATTAAGGGATTTTAAAAGAACTCCACTTTTTATTATTAAGCTACTACTTTTCTCCTTAATCTGTTTGGGTAAATTGTTTTTGAAGAAGTGCACAATCACAGACCAAATTTCCAAATGCTACTGAATATACACAAGTTTAATTTAATGACTCAGAAACATAACCTCTCAACTCTACCTTACACTTTTTCATAAAGTATATTTTGGCAGATGATAATAATTAAGGATCTAATTGATAATAACGCTTATCAAAGGTGACCAAGTATTTAATAACATCTCCATAATTTTGTATAAACAGGATAGGCATCATAGACCATAAGTGCTCAATATGATAAACTCAATTTTTTAAATTCAATTAGCATTAAATATAATTTATGAGTATTTCAGGTGAAGCGCAATTAAATATTACCTACTCCTTCATCAGAAGGACAGGGTGCATTGACCCAGTTATGGAAAAATAAGTAACAATAAAGCAGCAGGTTTCTAGTAAACACATACTTTTATCAGGATAAACTTAATTTCTTTGCGCAGTTAGTGTTGCCATTCATCTTGTGCCTTGTTATAGACTTCTGTTCAAATTGAATGGCAGAAAGAGAAATGTGATGAGGCACAGGGCACATACAGATTATCTAACGGCACAAGGATGAAAAAATATGAAAACTGACTGACTATGATGAATGCAACCTAACACATGGATCAAAAAACACAATGAAGTAATCAGGACTGAACTTTAACTCCTACCCCGTTCCTGTCAACCTTACGGAACTTTGAAAGAACACCCACTCTGTGTATCTGCAGTGTCCTGGAGACCTGCAGAGAAATTTCTACTTCCTCTCTACCTGGTTTGGTGTTCAGACAGGCAAGGCACCATACATCCACCATAAATTTGAGGGACTAGGGTTTTCTTGTAAGACAATATAATGGTTTCAAGAAAAGTGCTTAATTTCAGTTGAGTAGTACTAATAATGTACTGTGAAGCTAAATTCTTCCTCTGTAAGGCTATATACCCATTCTTTAGCCACTAGACTGAAAGATTTCCTCCACCTTTGAGCAGAACCAACATCTACCACCTGTGTCCACCAACAGACTTCCATTTGTTTCAAATTTCAGGACAGCAGAAAAATGCACTCTTTCTTATAGTGTTTCAGAGCAGTAGTCATAATTGTCCCCTTCCCCCTGCTATGTAATATTTAATATTGCTCCTTGGTAAAATTCACACACTTTTTTTTTTTTTTTAAATAAATCATAGGATTGTGTTTCTGTTACAGGTTTTGTAGCTTGGGGAAAAGAGCTAGCTAAATGCAACCCATCTTGGAACTCCTACAGACGAGGGCAAGGGGGAAAAGGACATATCATAAAGCAGAATAACAGAGCACACACTGGACAAAGATGACTCTATTGGAAGTAGTACAGATAATTTCACTGTCATCACTGATCATATATAGGTAACAACCACACTGTTAGGATAGCGCAAACCAGAAAGACTCCATGCCTCACAGGAGGCTATGAGGAACAAATAGGCTGTCAGTACGTTTAAGACAAGAGTCTTAAAGATTTTTCTCCTCTCCCTCCCAAGAGAAAGGGGCTGAACTCCAGAACTGCAGCCCTTTCACAGGCAGTACCTCTGAGCTACCACATCCACTGCTCCTAATAGCAACAGCTTGGTGCAGGGAGGCTAAGACCAACAACTTTACTGAAAAACTTACTGGCACCCACAGCAGAACCCAAGCACCAGTGTAATGAGATCCCACTGCAGAATGAAATACTGAGCGAGATGTGACATTCTGTATTAGTTTCCATTTCTAAATGATCTCAGGCTGTAGTCACATGCGAAACAGATTAGAGCAATCTTGAGAAAAATGTGGCTAAATGTGGCAACGTTTGTACTGCAAAGATTTTATTCTTCTCACCAGGCCCTGGTGAAAGAGTGAAATTCAGGCCAAGACTATGGGCTGCACATCTGGATGCAGCTTAAGATGAAGCAATTACTTATCCTACAATAGCTCAGATGCTTCAAGATGTTGTACTCCATGTGTATGCTATTGTACAAGCCTGTGAGGCTCATGTACACACCACATGTTTTCTTAGCAACACCAGCATTGCTATGCTTGTACATCCTGGTGCTTAAGTTCCCATATGAGGGGACATAAAACCTAGGCTAACCATGTCTGATTATCCTTAGAAAGCTAACCTTATACTACTGAGAGCTCTAAAGAATCTGGACAGAAACCAGACTAGGAAACAACAACGGACAACAACTGTAATGGTAGTAAATAATTCTGGGTTTTGGGGAAAAAAAAAAAAAAAAAAAATCAAAAAACCAAAACCCACCAACTGTTGCAGATGGAGATTTCTGCTTTCTAGAACTTAATATAGCTGCCCAGTGGGTGCCAGTGCCTAGGAGGTAAATCTAGTGGGGTGTTCCTTGCCCTTTTCTGGTATCTCTCATTCACTGGTATGTATCATTCAAAGACAGTGTCCCTCAGCCAAATATGCTCTGACATTTGGAGGGGAAAAAAACTCCCAACCTACCAGCTGAGCAACTGGAGACACACTATGCAATCTAGCTCAAGAACATTTATGTTGAAGTAATTTAGCTTTTAACCATAGCACCCAAAACAGCAAAAGAAAGCCCAAATTGTTTATTTTCCTTTTGATGTAGTAGAACAAAACTCAGGTGTTGTCAAAATATTCTGTTCTGGCCTTGAATCTGGATGAGGAGGTTTAGCAAGTAGAGACAGATTAGTTTCCAATGCTAATTGAAGCGATGCCATTCAATTAGGATGCTGACAAGAAGGCAAGGGTGAAAAGTCTTAAAGTTTGACATTGAGCACAAACCGTATCATAGCACGAAATGGCTGATGCTCAGCACTGTAAGTGGTATTAACCACCCCTGCTTCACATACAGAATCAGGGACTCTAGACTCTGGCCTTTGCAGTCAATATAAAAAATAATTTCCTTGCTGACTTTCTTGGACCACTTTTGGCTTTATACAAGAATTTACTGAAGTGGTAGGGATTGGTTAGTTTTTATTTTATTTTCACAAACTTCCCCATAAAACAGAGGTTAGTATGCCTTTCTGATCTGGTGAAAGAGGTAGTCCATCTTAAACCTGGCAAGCTAAAAGAAATAGTCTTTTAAAACTAGTTTTCCAGCCCCAGCAGGTGTTATAATTATTTCACTCCAATTTACTGCTGCAATGTTAGGGTCTGAGGAGGCCAGCAAAATACCTACAAAGATGAAGTTTCCCAGAAGTGTCTATTTTAATAGAGCTTTAGTTTGTTCAGTATATATTCTTTTGATTTCAATAGGTATTTTAGTATCTTAGTGTCCAGTTTAAACTCAAGGATGGTAGGTTGTTTTCCTGAACTTCACATGGCCCAAATTCAGCTTTTTAATCTTCTGACCAGCTGAAGCTGGAAATAGCAGAAAAAAAAGTCACAACTTCCTTGCAGTGCAGGATCCTCACTACAGGATAAATTTCATCTTTCCTCTGCTATACAGCTGCAGGGAGGATTACTGGGGAGGCTTGCATGCTCGGGGTGGCAGCGGGGGAAGGCTGTTGTTGGCAGAGCAATCTGTGCTATACTAATCAAACAATTTGACCAACACTAGTCATCAAAACAAAAGATTCAGAGGAATGAGGCTGTGCGTCATTACCCACTTCGTTCTTGCTGCAGTTACTCAAGAAGCCAAATAATTGCTCATCTTCCCAGTTTTTAAAGTCAGCACTATCAGGCCAGCAGCTGTATACAGGTTCTCTCGTCAAAGGGCTTCCACTTCATCTCAAAACCTGTGGGATTCCCACACAAGTTGTGTGGGATCGCACAATGCAAACCCCCTCCTTCCAGGCTGCAGCACCTCCCCTCGCCTGGAAGGTCAGGAGAGGAAAATTCTTGAAGTCACGCCCAAACTTGATCTCCTGGAAGGGAGAATGTACAACTATCAGCTGAGACTTTGTGCTGACTCAGAAACTGCAAATGTCTTAATTTCTTTTTTTCTCAGATAAAGGACCTTTCCTTCTCCCTCTTAAGCTTTTTAGTGTGGACAAAAAAAAAAAAAAGAAAAAAGAAAAAAATGCAACCAACATCTTTTTTTAGCTGCCTTTTTCTTCTGTGTTCACTGTCCTTTGTAATATACTTTGACACGCTGACAATACATGACTTTCTGTACTCTCACTCTGTCTTTTAATCAGCAACCAAAAAAAAAAAAAAAAAGAAAGAAAGAAAAAGAAAAAAACACACCACCCAAAACCCCCTCGACTGTGCCTCCCTAATCATTACAAACCATCTCCTTTATCTAGTGGTCTGGAGAGGAGGAAGAGGAACAGTAAACCTTTTTCTTTCATTCGCTTGTGCCCCAGCAATATGACTTCATCTGCTCCCAGTTCTCTTTTGTGCTATATCTTCATTGAGTATAATATTCAGGCATGTCTCATGGGCAGCCAGGCACGCATGCTACAGTGATGCCATTCCCTTCATGTGCACTGTAAAGCAGCTAATGAGGACGTATTCTTTATTTGGTCGCATGCATTTCCATGATTGATATGGCTACATTTCTGATTCTGTTCTGTATGCTTTGATTCTTAAATTTGATGAAACCAGATTTACTGGTATATAGTGATTTTTTTCTTTTTAGAAAGGGTTAAAATAACAAACATATAAATTGCACACTTTTTAAATGGGGGGTTTAAGTGTTTATACTGTGACAATGGCTGTGTTATCTGTGGATTATAGTAATATGCTTTATTTGTATATACACCTCTGAAAAATGCTCAGACACTGCAATTACTGTAGAACAAGCAGTATAGCTGATCAAGGGCTTTTGTCTAGGCTCTTCAACGACATCCACACTGTGATTTGCTGTGACTGCCTACAGACCAATGAATGCCCTGCAAGGCTTTGCTTGGATGGTACACGAAGCTTTAAGTCACACAAGACATAGGAGAAGGCACAACTGCCCTGTTTGTCATCCCACCGGGATTTGTCAGGCATGGACTTGCTGAATGTGAGTAGGTGACTGTATCTTCGCGTACAACACATATCCGAAACTCTTCCCTGTACCATTTATCTTCCAAGAAAGATTCAAGACTCTTGCTAACACCAAGTAATTGAATATGTAAGTAAGCCATAAAGCTAATTGCAAGATTTCTTCTTAAAACACTCTCTAAATTTCTATTCTGCTTTTGCAGCACTCACAATTCAGCTTTTCTCTACAGGCACAAACCCCAGGAAAAAAAACAAAACAAACTCAAATTCTCACACACGTGCATCTCAGAGTTGTTCTAAATACAGGTCGGTGTTTGTGTCTCCACATTGTGCTCATTATTCCAATATCAAGGGGGATACTGTTCTGCTGCTAAGGGAGAGAAAAAAAAAAAAAAAATCATTTGTGACCTGCAATTTGGCAACGCAAGGTTTTTTTGGCCACACTGAAATAAGTGCTGCCTTAACAACAATAGCATATTAAGAACTGCTGCTTGCAAAGCCCTCATTTTAGAAGGAAGGTCTATCTGTTGGCTTAGTGTCTGCCAGCTTCTCCGTAAACCTGCCATGTGACTGATCAGCCACTAACTTCTGAAGCTGAACTCTACTGTATCGAAGTCCAGATTCACTATCTGTGAAAGGGGGATAATGACATTCACTACTCTAGCAGATGAGTTTTTGAAGTGATAAATGCCACATCTACGGTACATCACTACAGATGCACAGACTGCATGGACACCTGCTTTTAAAAATGCTTCTTTGTAATCTGTCAACAGTAACAAAATCCTGATCATACTGTTATGAGGTTCCTCCTGATGTACACTGTATAGCTAAGAGATGAGACATTTTGTTGAGTGCACTTTTTATGTGAAACTACAGAAGAGACAGTGTTAACATGAAGATCTATTTATCTTATCTTAGTCATGAACATGCCCTAATGGTATAGCTGTCGCTTCTGTGCACTGGTGCTCCAGTCAATGAAATGAAAGGAATACAGTGGAACGGACTTCCACAGTGCCCGAATATGATTTATATTAAGAGCATTTTTTTCCAACCAGCACCAGAGAGGAAGGATGCAGCTCTCATCATATTTCTTTGGAAGCAAAATTAAATTATCAGTCTTTAATGCAGTTAGTGATAATCTCTGCTAAAACATTCCCTCATGGCTTCCACTAAATACACCATTAAAATCTCCATTCTGTCTAGGCTAGGAAGTGTGCTCTCTGCATGAAGACACTAGTTCAACTTTGAACTGGGTGCTCACTGGCTGCTGGGAAAGCAGCTTTCTGCTCCAAAAAGAGTTTTCACATATCACTGCATAACATAGAAGTGCAAATTGGTCACATTTTGTCATCCCATTAGGAACCAATAACTATAAGGCAAATACAGCTGCAATCATAGCAGGAGAAACAAGAGAAGGAAATCCTCTATTAAACCCTTTTATCACTGAGGACAACTTTACCAGTTTTGCCACAAAACAACAGCAATTTCCTGGGTTGCATTTCAAGAGAAAGAATCTGAATAGCACTCAAAGACAAGGACAGTACAGGCAGCTGCATAATATTTCTATCTGTGGGAGAGTTCCTGCACACACTTATTCTTTTCACCGGAAAAGTAAGTGGCACCAGTTTGGATCAGGAAGAGGAAGATGCTCCTGAATGCCAGCACAAAGAATTAATCTTCCAAACATGGTGCCAACAGGGATATAGTGTAAATTACTGGGAAATCAGAAGGGCAAAACTGGAACTTAAGCAAAGTTAAAAATCAATGAAACTGAGGGTTCACAGAGGGAAGCAAAGATGAAAGACAGAAGAAAACATTTGTACAGGTACCAGCAGAGTGAGAGTGATCCCTGCTCATGCTTATAAAAAGCCAGTTCAGCTCTTGGTTAAAAATATCCATTCTGAATCTCCATTACTTAACCCAATCAGTACAACTTGGCTATATGTGGAAAAGGAAGAGAAATTCTACTACAGTGCAAAGAAACTGGTCTGATTTCCAGGTTCAAATTATTTCAGGAAAAATCCTCTATATACACTGTTGAAGCAGCTATGTCAAAAATGAAAAATAACCTCACTTCCTATTTTGATATATCTGAGATGTATTTGCAGTAACAAGCCAGATTTGAACCCATGTATTCAAGAGTCCCTTGGGCAGCATGACATGGAAGTGATGGAGCGCAAAGTGCCAGATCCAGTTTGCTTTCCCCTTTTGTCTCTGCTGATGTAAAAGTGAGTTGACTCGGTTTCAACTTCTTGTTACTCTGTAGCTCCTGCTGCTTCTCTCCTTCCTGAGCAGGACAAACAGACCACGCTATGGAAGACATGCAATCACTATCACTAACTCCAGAAACCACTGTCTCCACAGTGTACGGAAAATATGGGAACAGCCGAGCATGGTGTACTATGGAGCATATACAAACTCTGGACTTCAGACTTGGCAATAAACAAATTGCCTCTTTCCTGGCACCGTGACAGCAATTTATTCGTGTGCACCCAGCCACCAATTCAGAGTCCAGAAAACCAAGAGCTAAACAAACTGAATTTCTCACTTGTTAATGAAGCCTCTCCACTTCGTCCGAAAAGCATTTGCACTGGTAAAGAAGGGGATGTCACTGACAATACAGAAAGATTCTAGATGCTGTGCAGGAGCAGAGCACAGATGTTCTATCTCTTGCTCCAAATTCTTGAGCTCTGCTCAAGACCGCAGCAGATCAAGGTATAATCTGGAGCCTAAAAACACAATCATAAATCTTCCTGGACAGAGCTGGCTCAGGGCTTCTTAGCACAACAAACAACGAGTAAGGCTAGAGTAATGTGGCCTGGAAAAGAAAGGGATGGAAACATGACAGAGTGTCTCTTTCCTGTCATTACTGGAGAAGTGGGTGCAGTGAGGAGGAGAGCGGGAAGGAAAGGCAGCCCCTCCTGCCCTTCCTCACACCCGTCTCTCCTGCAGCAGGAATCAGCCCAGCTCTAGCAAAGACAGTGTGGGTGATGGGCTACAGCTGTTTGGCCACCTCCTGCCTGCTGTCCTACACAGTCACTTAGACTTGCCTTCCACAGGTCTTGTCCTAGGAAATGCGGGAAGTAATTAGCTTTTCTGTCCACCCTCAGGAGGAGAAAGACTGCTCCCAAGGGGAGAAGCCTCATGTTATTTTGCCAAGCTCCAGGGGAATAGAGAAGGCAAAATGGGAACCTCCATCCTCACGTCCTGGTAAAGAATTACTCTAATGTTCCTTCATTGTGCATGACCATGGTTTCACAATAATCATAAGTGGGTGTAAGGCACAAGAAGCTATTTCTACTCTAGCACTGTCTGAAATGGATGCCTATAATTTCATACTTTTAATCATATACACCACATCAGTTATGCATAAGAAGTAGTTAGAATTTTCTGCTCCCTGGTCCTGCATATGGGAAGTTTAATACTATGTCCAAATTACTGCAAATTCAATTGATGCAGCACAAATTAATGCTCAATACTAATAAAGTTTATGATATTTAGTTCCCAGACAAAAACTGCTGTAAACAACATTTCCACTATTTAGTGAACTTGTGTTTCTTATGCTCTTTAATAAACATAAATAGGACTGTAATGAGCAATTCCATATGCTGCTGATTCCTTCCTTGATAATTTTTTTAAACACTATTTAGAGAGTTATGTGTAAAGAACTTATTACACATGGCTATGTATAGTTGAATATCTAACTCACTTCAAATTGCACTGAGCTCAAACAAGTTGAATATTGGAAAGTATTTATATTGGCACAGAAACTATCAAGTATAGTCCAATTCAAGCTGTTTTCTCATAGTCCCAAACCTATAAACAACCTCACTTCATCCAATCCCAAGGTTTTTTTACACTTGTAAACATGCTACTGCATATGAAAACTCACATTGCTCATATCCCACTCCCTTCAACAGGAAGCTCACAAATATGATATAGGCTGAAAGGGTTTAAGCACTTTAACACAGTTTTAGCACTTGCTTGAATCTACAGTGGTCAAATCAGCACATTCGCCCACAGCCTTTAACAGCCACTCGGACAATGCAGCCACCAAAATTGCTGGGATTAAATGGCACTTATTTTAAAGCCGTGGAGTAACAGTGCTGAAGGTCCGCAGCCTTTTCCCAAAGTCCAACAGCTGTTGCCCACTGCTGATTGCTAAGGCCAGCTCTACGCTTCTGCCGGCCTGCGTGAGGAATCCCATTATAACTACACAGAGAGTTTTCTACATACTTGCTACATATTACATCCTTCATGGCTAAACTGCAGACACATTATATATATATAGACACATATATATATAAATAAAAACACTAATAAAACCACAAGACTCGAGGTAGCCACTGTACATACAAGAATTTTGACATGAAGGTTTATCTTGTCCTACCCAAGGACCACCACAGCGCTAGGTAGTTGTAGCATTTTCCACTTGATTGCACAATTTCACCAAGCCCTCACCTTTTTTTTTTTTTTTTTTTAAATGCCTACCCCACCCCAACTCTGTGAGAGAATATATGCTGCTCTTGAAATAAAACAAAACATTCGGTGTCATAGGCAAGTGGTTTCTAACCAAGATGACACCATGATGCAACATGGACGATTACACTGCTGAACAACACTGTCTATCTCCACACAGAATAAGCTGTTAAGGCCACTAACACAGTGGCTGCAAAACTCATCAGAGAGAAGTCTGAAATGAAGGTTGCATATGTTAGCTCAGAAGTAATGGGAGTCCTGGTCATATGCCAGCTCCGGACTGTTTAGTGTCTCTCAGACACTAAGCTGATGCAAGTCCCTTCTTGTTCCAGTTCCTTAATGTGGAAAAAACAAGGGTAACTGCAGGTGTCAAGGAAAAAATAATAATAAAAATATATTAACATGTCTACTGCTCAACCTTCTAACTTAACACATTAGTTCGCAGTCCTTACACTGTTATACATTATTCCACACCTGATCAGAAAAGCAGTTTGTTTTCAAACTGTTCAGGCAGAATGCATTGCTTTATTTCCATTCTAATTCCACCACCACCCCTGCCCCCCATCTATGTTAAGGTGAAAATCCACATTAACAAAGTTTTTTTTAAAGTATAGACAAACAAACCAAAATGCAAACCAATTAAGCTCTTTAATTTAATTATACATTGTGGCAGCAAGTTTCATGAGCTCATTATCTACCATGCAGAAGAAGTATAAATTTTTAAACACTTGTATTTATTTTTAAAGCATATTCTTTTAACATCAGAAAGCACAAACATGAGCACACAGTGCACCTTGTCATCATTCACACGATCAGTTTGCACAAACCTCTGCCATGTATCTTCTCATTTATTTTCTTTGTGAACTAAACTATTTCTTTTTCCCTTTTTCTTTTATTGTGTCCTATCTAGAGGTAAATCCAGGACTTTAATCACTTTGGTTGCCATTTTTGGCCACTTTTTCACCTGCCCCTTTCTCCTTCTTACAAAATATTTCAGTCTTAGATAATATGCAAGTGGTTTGCCACTAACTTAATTTTCCTCACCTGCGTTCCTCACTCTCTTTCAAATTGATACATCAATAATAAAATGTTATGATATTCATCGCAACTCCTTAGCCTGTTGACTCCAATACCCATGAACTAAGCATACTTAAATTGGGGGAGAAAGCCTTCAACACAGCATCATTAAGGATGAGAGAGACCGACTGATTGTTACCAAGAGTTCATTTTATTTTTAAACAAACATCAGAAAACAAACTGCTTTGACTGCACACCTGTTCTTCATAGAAGACATTTCTGCCTGTACAATACTTCATTTCAGCATAAGGTGGAAGTCTTTCTTATGGGTGCCTAAATATGTATTTAAGCGTGTAATTTTAGATAAACTAAATATTTGTGTTATGCTTTGTTGATGCTCATGCTTTCTCCAGCTACGTTTCTACTTTGTGTTCCCTTCTGTTTCTTAGCAAAGAAATATAGGACTTCAATCAGAAAATTATTGTCTCAGGATGCAGTATATATCCAAAAGGAAGATGCAAATTTGAATTGGCAGAAGTCAATACAAACAGGTCTGGTACCTGTAGCAATGTACTTCTAGGCTCTGGTACACTATTGTCAGATCATTTCTAATAAAATGGGGTTTGATTTTTATTAAATTGATTTACACAGAAGCAGTATATCCTCTCCTATAATTCCACAGCTGTTTAAATTCTGATTTCAAAGTCATTTCTGGATAAAATTACCCTTAGCAACTATCTGAATGCAATAGTTACCTGTAGAAAAGGAGACACAAAAATTGTGTAACTACCTGAACATGTTTAGAAGTGAAGGTTCTATTTTTAAGGCTGCAAATAACAAAAACCCCCAAACACTTGGCTGGTAAGAAAAGAAAACAGGGTTCCACATCTGCAATGTGTGTTTCTCCAAAAGAGATTGCAACAGTTACTAAACTAATTTAGATATTTTTAGCTACAAGACACATCAGTGTGCAGAGAACACATTTTTGCCTTACACTCCTATCACCTCCCTTTTGTGTCATATTGGCTGATGTATCAAGGATGATTACTTTTAACTGATACAGAAATCAATAATACTGAATGGTTATGGGAAAGAGAAACATCTGTAGAGGTTCAGGCGTGATTACTTGAATTTTAACATGAGGAAATAAAAGAAAATGGTGATTTACAGGTACTAACTACAAGGAAATCGAGGTAAAGAGCTTATGGTTGGGAAACCTTTAAAAAGGTTATTAATCAGAATTCCAAATTGCTAAATTAATGTTTTGTTCAAATACGTTTTAATGTATACTGTTTTCAAATCCTTTCCCCTTAAGGATTTCTTGTAATATTTAATACACTGTCTATGACACATGATCAAAAGCACTGGTGTTTCTTCTTCCTGATTGAGTATCCAAACTCTTATAAAACAGGAAGAAAGAAATCTGTCGCACTAAACTTCAACTCTGATTTACATTAATATTATTAAGATTTATGTCAACACATGGAGAATAAGCCAGCAATTCCTGTAATTGTTCCTGAAAACAGTTTTGAAAGAGCGATGGATGTCTGATCAGCACCAAAAATTAGCAGAAATGCTCAGACATTTATCTTTGGTACTCTGACTAAAAGAGAACACCATGATAAAACTCATACTTCGCATCTCTCGCAGAGCTGCTGCTTTCAACTCAGACAACTATTGCAGACTCAGACAACAATGCATCAGTTATCACTTCATTTTGTAAGACAAGGTAACACTACCAGTTGTTCATTGCCAGAAATTTTAGGAGTGTTTTTCTTAAAACCATAAGTTAGATGCTATGGCTTGATTTAAAGAGAATAATTCTGCACCAAGTTTAGGGAGCATGAAATGCAGAATAGCCCTGCACGTTTACTTTTATATGGATTTTCTGTTTACTATATATACATAGAGTACATCTACAGTCTCTGCACCTACTATTAGTATTATAGGTTATTAATTACAATAGCTTACAGGTGCTTGAAGTACGCATGCTGCCAACTCTTTCTGAAGTTACAAAGTAGTTTACTTGTGCCAGAAGCTGAACTTCATTTAAGAATTAAACTGGTCATCTGACAACAGCTGAGTAAAGGATATATATATTAAAAAAAAAAAGTTTCAGTAGTGAAACACAGTACTAGTATATGTAATTAGTGTATTAAAATAGACATATTCACAGACTTTAGAATATGTAAGTAGAGACAACACGAAGATTTAAAGACAGGCTGTGTCAGCTGTTAATGAGAAGAGATACCCTACACTTCATTGGTCCTAATATTCAGCATTTTTAACAACTCTAAGATAACTTGAAGTTAACAGACACTAGATATTCAGCATGTCTGAAAATTTGATCCAGTCTTTTTTTCAAATGCCATTCCTACTGAAAAGAGTATGACAATTCAAGAGATATGCAAAAATCACTTTTCATCAGCAGAGGTGCTTTCAGGGTCCGTGTTCTACATACAAAACCAGCTATCCTGTTTTCCAGCATTTTCTAATCTTTCACAAGACAACTGGTGATACAGGAATCATAATGCAAAACTTTCATAACACTCAAATCCCTCCACCCTCCAGCAGAGCAAGACCACCTCCACCCCATCCCCAGCAAACCAAAACACTTCCTATCACACTGAAGGACCGCTGCTGTGAGTGTGCACCGAAAAATATTACTGAAATAAAATGAATGATTGCTTAAATAACCTAGAAAGGGGCTACCAGTCTTCCTGCAGTATCACATACTCAACTCTGTATTTCAATTGATTACATAAGGAGAGGAAAAAAGAAACACAAAAAAATGCACAACACAACAAAACTAACAACCCCAAACCCATTACGTATATATATGTGTGCGTATATAAATATATATATATATATATCTTTGCGCCGTTTTTCTTATTTGTGGTATTTTGCTATTATCCCTATTTCTTACCTAGTTTCAGGGAAAGGAATATAATACTACAGGAGAAGTAAAAGTATTTCAAAGGGTGAAAACCAACCAACCAAACAAAAAAACCCCTCCTAGGTCTGATACATCTCCATGCTGATTTCAGATAAATGTGTCAGCAGAAGAATGGCAGACCCACAGTAAAAAGCTCAGCAACAAATGTCAGCACAGCAGCAACTACTGCCAAGCAGGAACATAATGGACATGCTGCAGGAGCTACCATGTTTGGAGGGGATCTGCTAGACGGAACTTGGAACTATGGTGAACATCTCACTGCCACTCTGCTGAACATCTGTCCTCACATGGTGCAAGCCACTGGCATGAATCTTTGCTGAAAAGCATCCCTCCCATGTCACGTTGCATCATTAAACATCCCAAATGAGTCTCCACCATATGACAAGAGGGACTGTTTGTTACAAGCTGCTTTCGGAGTCAGCTGTGAAATAATCATACAAAGTAGGCAAGAGGACGGGGAGCTGAGCTGGGGGAGGTCTGTGTTCTGTCTTTCAATTTTATCTGCGCCTCACTGCAAGGAATACTCTGTGGTTCATTGAATTAATTCATGACTCACTTTCTCCCAACTGAAAAATGGGATTAAAAATAGCTATTTGCTGTTGTAAAGTACTTTATTTAAAAGAAATTGAAAAAAAGCTGAAAAAAACAACAAAAATCAAACAAAACAACCACCACCACCAAACAAACCAACCGATTTTGTGACTAGTGAGAAGAAAGATCGCTGCTAGAAACCCACCTGCCTGCCTGTAAATTACTGCAGTAAAAAGAAATAACAAAAAATTTACAGTAAAAATGTATTAGGGACATGCTGACAATGCTTTTTTATTAGTGACATTCTTGGGTACACAGTGCTTCAAGTGTTTTTCTATAAACTCATCGCTACTGTTTCAATGTTTTCCTGTTGTGCATTAAGATTCAGGGTTAACATGACATGTCCTGTCTCCTGACAACACATTTTATGGTGAGCTTTTCAATAAGATAATAAGCCTGTTGTAATAGGCCAGATCTTGTATTTGTTTCCAGCAGTGTTCAATAACATGCTTTGGGAAGAGCACTAGAGAATACGATCTGTACTATTTGTTTACACTAGGAAAAGTATTCCGCCCTTCTGATCAGATGGTTTACTTCTATCTTGTATTTCTCCATTTTTTTCCACCAAAAACATTTACAAATTCCTTTAACAACAAAATCTAGGTGACCTAGCAAGGATTTTCCTATTAAACCCTCTGCAATTGTTCCCTTGCAAATGCTTTACAGTGTGGTATAAGGAGAAAGTCCTCTGTCTTCCATTCTGTGACCAGACTGGCTGCTTCCACTATGTTTTCATTTATTTCCCATTTTCCTCTTTTTCATCCAGTCTGGCGTCTTTCTGTTTTTCCTGAAATCTCAGCAGTTTTTGTCTCCAGCTTAGGAACCCCTTTGCCACATTTCATATTCTCAACCAAATCCATAAAATCATTCACCAGCTTTAACATATACTTAGACTTTGGTTGCTCTGTGAAGTTTATGCTATTATTTATGAAGGTAGGAGATGCCACTGGAAGCTACAAATCAAGCAGCTGTAGTCAAGGGAATCAGCAAGCAGAAAGTCTTCACTGAAGTATACCCCAAATACTTTACTTAATTTCTTAATCACAGTTGGCTGTAGAACTATTATGCTTCAAAACCATGTATAACCTGATGCTTCTTAAAGACTGCACCCCATTCCAGTTTGTGGAACAGTAATAAGTCCATAAAAAAAATAAAATCCAATAGTCTTGGCTAATTTTATGAACACCTTTACCTTAATGTTTTATTTTCTGTGCTGAGGTTGATCCAATCCATTTCCCCATGTCAATCAGCTCCTTTTTAGAACAAAAGCTGTTGAAATCACGTCTGTCTTTTTGGTAGTAATCAGTTCAATTCCCAGATTAGGGTGATGTTTGTGTACCAACTGTTTCTTATTTACTCAGGTTGGTATTTGCATTAGCTTTGCTACAGCCAGATTTGTGCTTAAACTGATCCTGATATGATTCAGGAAGCAGTAATTCGCAACAGCTATTATTTCCACAGTGTCTCAAAGGTTTTCAAATTAATATTATGGAGGTGTTATCAGCCATCATCACAGTGTGATTATCCACACATAGCTTTCTTATCTTACCATGTTATTTCTCCTTTCCCCAGCCTTTCCTGTTGTGGTCATTTTGTCATGGTCTTATTACAGCCTTTTACTCCTTCTGTCTACTAACTCCATTTTGATTGATTCATTAGAGAATTCTAGGCCTAAGAGTCTTCATTTTCTGTATATGAAATGCCATTATTTCTTTCCTACTTTATTTTTAGTTACTAATCTGAATGTATACAGTTTAAAATAATACCTATTTAATCTCCTAACTTTTAGATGTATGTACACATGAAGAACTAGATGGTTTTAGCTTATTGTTTCCAATATTCCTGGTTTAAAAGAAAGCAAAGAAAGGATAAAAACAAAGAAACAAGAAAAATCAACACCACACATGGCAAATGAAACAGGCTTCTTTTCATTCAAATTCCAGGATAATGCAAAAGCAGTCTGTTACATAGTATTTCAGTGACTTTGGCTTTTTACAGGACAACATTATTTCACTATTTTGTGCAGGGTTTAAATTGACACATCTGATATGGAGCATTCTTCATGCAGCACACATAATTGAAATAATTTGTGCTTAATCTCTCATTCATTCTCACTTGGCTTCTGAAATTCTCATTATATTATTTGTAATATATTACTCCAGTATTACTCTGTAATTACATGATAGCAACATTATACAATGACTAGTAAGTTGTTACATTAGTGATGAAGAATAAGCATTACTTATTTTGTTCTTTTACTATTACATCACAAACATTTTTCAATAACTATTTATTTTCATATACAAGACAGAACTCCTCTTTGGGAAAATGCAAAACCAGTATGACAACCTTGGCTTTTTCTTAGATTTTTAAATAACTTAAAGCAATTTCTCTGAGACTCTCTTGCCATAGATGTATTATACTGTCTGCACTGAAGGTACTTGAAAACTAAGAAGTACTCAAGAGATTTATGAAAGAGTTGGAGAAAAAAGCCCTCTGCACCATGAATATTGATTTTAGTTTTAAATAAAGCACTGAGATGATGCAAGATTAGAAAAATGTACATTTAATAATGAGGAAGTGACTCCATCAGTCCAATGGCTGCACAAACTTAATAAATGTCATTTAGGGTTAAACAGTAGGTGCTCAGCAATGCTGCTAAATTATTGAGAGCCCTTATTCTGGGCTGGCAATAATCAGCTCTGTTTGACCCTTAATTCTGGAGGGCTGCAACTGATATCCTCAGTAAATAGCTCCTTTCAGTAAATTTCTGAAAGCAAGTTCATTATAGTGCAGTAGTCCCCAAACTTCTTCCATATTCTGTATGACATCTTCATAAAGAGATGCATATCTCTCCTCCTATCTGTATCAGAGACACAATTGTCTTTTCCATTCATTCCTTCTGCATCCCCAGGGCAAGCACAGCAATTTCTACATGGAACATCTATTTCACTTAATATAGTTTTTTAGCTTCTTGTGATGCAACAGAAGAAATATAAACAATGAGATGAGATTGCATCATGTAACTCACTCATCATCCAAGGACCCCTAGTAAGTGTACCCCAAAAGAAGGCTTCCTGGGTAGTCATCTGCTACTTCTACAAGGACAGAGGATATAAATCTGTACTAAATGGACAGTATTGACTTCCATTCTCATTCTCACCCTTTTCGGGAATAGAAAGCAAAGAGAAGAAGGAATGTGCCTCATTAAACAGCTCATTGCAACATTGTCAGAATGACTTGGAGATAGCAATGGTGAGGACGACTTCCACGCACAGAGTCAGAAGTCTGGGGACTGGCCAGGCACTCCTGAAGGGCCCTCCCTGCCATTCAATACACCTTTGCCATCCAATACACCTTTGCCATCCAAGCCTAATCCACTGCACATTCCAGCACTTGCTGAGTCCTTTTACATCACATAAGCACTTGCCAGTTCTGCCTCCCCATTCTCACTGAGGTATTTTCCTGCCTAGCTTTTGTGCAGCTGCTTAGGTTCTTATGGTTCCATATATCAATGGGTGATTTATCTGCAGAAGTCAAGACACTAGCATTATTTTAAGGGGCCACGACTCCCATGTGATGTGATTTATTTGCATTATCATAATCTCATTGCCTGATATATTGATTTATTTATTAAACTGATTATACACTTATGTTGCCTTTAAGTTTAGTTGCCTCATTCAGAACTTGGTTTTTTTACACTGCATTTACAATGCTGCAAGTATAACAACACCATTACTTTCTCATCCCCCAGAGAAGCAGGCTGTACACCCATGTTTCTGTGTTTTACAATCCATCCTTGAAAGTCATAAAACACTTGGAGAGGAATATGACAATGCATCAGAATTTGAACACTTCACTTCTCAGGAAGAGGGAACACATGGGTGTAGAGTTTTAGGACAAAAAATACAGGAATTGGGAGTGTCTTACGTGTCAGTGGTCTAATCCTCAACACCAACATAGGACATTCCTCAGTGTAAAATACTTGGTTATATGTCACTTCAATGTCAGTACCTAAAACAAGGTTTTTCTCAGTATGTGGTATGAGTGCTTGAAAACTGTGCTTTCTTTGTGCAAAACACATGCGGGAAGAATCCAGGGAATGATCTAACATTGTATATCACCATAGAAGATATCTAAATTCTTGGCAAACTACAGCAGAATTGAACATCCACATGGCACTGTGTCTCCCTGGAAAGTAGATTTGCTTCCCTGCTAACTAATATATCACTGGAACTCAAACACCACTGGATCTTTTTATATGGTCTATATAAGGCTATAGTAGATGAGTTCCTCATCCGTGTTTTTGAAGTGTGGGCATAGGGAGCTCCTCCAGAATACAATACATAGACTTTTTATAAGCCCCCGGCACATGCCACACTATTTCAACATTTCAAAACAGATCAAAATGAGATATTTCCATTAAAGATGCAATTAACTTCCAGTATGTGAGCCTATAGTACAGGCATTTCTTCAGAAACAGAGTCCATGGTTTCTCAAAACAAAAATGATGAACCTGATTCAGCTGTCCATCACAATCCCTCCCTGTCCTCCACCTTGATATTACACATTTGCACTATGGCACAGAATTATGCATACTGTTACATAGCACTAATAATGGAAAACATATAAACTAGATCTAAACCCCACATAATCGGCCTTAGTAACCTTTCACTAGGCATTATTTTAAGCCTTTAAAGAATCAGCATTGTACAACAATTACCAAATTACTAAAACTAACAGATGTGTGCATAGGTGATCATCAGTCAACACCTCAAACATCCCAGCGTAATTGTTTGCAAGCACCAGCTTATAAGAAGATTGGTGCCTACTGTCAATATCTTCAAACTTGAACAGTTACCTAGAATAACAGATCGCACTTATTGCCTCCAACAAGCAAGTTACTGATCACAATACAGGATTCATAGTTCACAAAAGTCAGATACAATTGATAACTTGATTTTATAGGTTTCCAAAGCAATAGTAACACTGTTCTCTTCAGCTGCCTCTGTTCTCCAGCCATATTTTGCTTAAGCATCTCTCAGAATATTATTTGAAATGGCAATTCTTAGCAAAACAAACTAAATGTTATCAGGCCTGCCTTACTGCTCTCCAGCCATAACCAGAGAAGTCTAAGATGGCACTCTGAAATGCAGTGAGTACTAAAAAGGGTACTCTGCCCTTTCTACAAGATTGAAAAGTGTTGGCCATTTAACATACTGACCACTGAAACTTAAATTTTCTGTTGGGAACAAATGGCAGTGGACTTATTGATTTAATATCAAACAAGTTTGCTGTATACTGGTGATAAAAGGCATAAGAATAATGACTTCTTCAGCTGAGTGACAAAAAGCGAGGGGGATGAGGTGGATGGAAAAGGAGGAGGATGGAAAAACAACCAAAAAAACCCCAAGATGAAATAAAGGCTTGATTTTAAGTGAACTGAAACACTTGCCTCAAACACCTTCATTTTGGATTAATTATCTCTTGCTCCCTTTTTCTTCCTACCTCATCCAAGAAAACAAACAAACATACATCTTAAACCCTACAAAACAAAAATGCAGGATAGTTTAGAAATTAATTCTTGCCACATAAGCAGTCACATACATATCTTACAATCACGATGCCCTGCCCTCTAGCATATTAATCTGTGCCATCCCCAGATTTTAAGTTTTTGTCCCATCACCTGGGATAGCAATGTGAGTGTCCAAGAATATTGTTGCAGTATCGGCCTTGGAAGAACACCACTGTAGCCAGCTGGCAAGTAAGACCACCATTTACCAGCACTGTTTGAGCACCAGCTTCCAGTCAGATTTCTTCCTTATAGTCTACTTATCCAGTCCATTTACCCCCAATTTGGATGCTATGATACTACAGGAACTGTATTAAAAGTCTTCCTAATGTTAAGGTAAATGATACCTAGTGTTTTCCTACAGGGTCATTCGTTCCATCATCAAAACTAATCAGGCTGTTAAGTCACAATTCACCCTTGATAACTTGATGTAAATAAATCACAAAAATTAAGAATTCATTCTTTAGGGGTCTAGCTATATAATTGAAGCAGAAATCATCCATTTCCCCACCAGCAATGTCATTACACACTATTTAAAGTCAACCTCTAAACCAATAGGAACTGGCAGAATTAGAGACCCTGAGGCAAGGTGAACAAAGGCCAAGTAATATGAGTCAAACAATACATATAAATATGGGCAACAGGTCCTTGGTTGTAATGCTGTGCAGAAAAAAGTCTCAGCAAAATATCCTGTCTGAATAAAAATGGGGGTGTGGTGGGCTAATATAAAAATAATGTATTCTTTAACAATACGAGCTCGAAGATCCTTCAAAACTTTAAGCTTTGCAGAAGTCTGAGAAAATAACCAATAATTTCACTGTTTCACATCTGCCAGTTACTTTTTTACTGCCAGGTTTTGTGCATTTACAAAACGCAAAAACATTTACAAACTGATACTTTGCTGGACCTTGAGTTGCAGGAAGCAACACTACTGACCACTGCTGTTCTCCAACATAAGCCTTTTTTTTTTTTTTTTTTTTAAATAGAGCTCAAGAGAAATTTTAAAGAAAGTCCATATACAAACAGAAAATTTGAATCATTTTAAAAAGGCTATACACAGCATTCATATATTGTATTTCTCTTTACAGCTTGTATACTGCACATGCATGTGCTTATTAAAGATAGTTGGAGCAAGTTCAGAAAGAAGAACTATACAGTCCATACGGACTTGTGCAGATAAAGTAGAAGTGAGACCTCCTAATTGAACTGATGAGGATCTACACTCTTTGCTTCCCAAGGACAACATTTGCAAATGTATCCAATACTCACACTTCAAGAAGGAAGTAAAGGAAATTCGATGGGTTCTGTTTCATTCACGTACTGACCAAACCAGTATGTTCTTGCTCATAACATAAAATTTAGTTTAAAATGAAAAAAAAATATATTTTACAGATTTCTTTTCTTTCTTTTGAAGGCCCTCTGCTCCCCACCCTCCCAACAATATTTCTACAGAGACACCTATGGATTTATTGGAAAATACATGATATAGAGAGCCAAGAGCTTTGTGTAGGTACCATCAGAAGGGCAAAAGCTAAGCCCAGCAGTTTCAGTGAGTGTTTCTAAGTAACTAGGTTTCAACATACGCAGTTCCAGTGTTTAGTACAAGATTAAATCAGATAAAATTATACACAAATAGAGATAGTGGATTATAGAATGTTTTTTTTTTCCTTCCAATTAGTCCCAGGTGGATGAGAGAAATCTCCTCAGTTTAAAAGATAACTATGAGACAAATTCTAATGTTTACATTTCATCATTAAGTACCTACAATTAGTTACCTGCATGCTTATCAGGTTACTAATAAGTTTAGCTACAGCAAGCTGTTTAGTCAGTTAAAACATTGCCATAGGATTATTACTTTTTGATCCTTTGATTATTACTATATCCTTTCTAAGATGTCATTTAGGCACAATTCACTGAAGTGTGGATCCTGAATTATATAGGATAAGCACCAAGTTTCTGACAATACACTTTATAAAGAATTGGTCTTTCAATACATTTTACTACTCTTTGTACTTGGGAATGCCCTGCAAGTTACACATTTGACTCCTTTACATGTAGTGCTTCCACCAGCTGAGCAAACTGTAGCGTTCTGTGCTTATACCATACGCACACGAGTTGTTCCCTGGTCTCACCTGTGCCCTACTTCCATTATACCACATACATAAACATACAACAAAATTTTGAAATTCTTCCCTTGAAGCCACAATACATCATGGTTTATCACCCTTGGAGTATAATCTAATACAAAGACCATTCAAGTCTTAAGGATATAGGAGAAAGACAATTTACTGAACACAACCACAAAGACTAGGCGCAGTCTCTGGCTGGATGTCTCAACAGTCTGCTTGGGTATGTACAAATTTAAATGAGGCAGTACACTTTCCTCTTTGAATATTTCACCAATTGATTCCCCCTGGCTGAATTCCCAGAGTCTGAGTTTTGCAGTCCCCTAATGAAGACTTCACAGCATTCATTTGAACTGATTCCTGCCAATATGAAAGTAGCACAACAGAAACAAAAACGCTAACGTGATGCCAGAAGTCACAATTGTTATCTTAAAAAAGAAGCCTTGGTATGCAGGTTAGAAAAACATGTAGTTGAAGAAGGAGTCTGGTAAATTAATGGAAAAACTGGAAACAAATAAAATGGCCATTAGAGAACATGGGAGTTCAGTCCTACACTAATAGCAAAATGTGATTTTAAATAACAAGTGCAATATTGTTGTGTTTAAAACCATTTATTCCACATAAAGAGTGGGACTCAGAAATGGCGACATGATGATAAGTGCTTTAAAAAAGTAATTATGAGTCAGGCTGTTTTTTAACAAAATGAAGGTAGGAAGGTTGAGTAACTGCTCTTTGTTCAGCTGTACCAAATATAAAAAGATTCCCTGGAAGAAAAAATATTTCCTAATTATCTGGACCATCTGATGAAAGTTGCCACACATTCAATAACACAAATGCCTGCCATGGTTTTTCAATGCTTTCATGCATTATTGACATTTATAGTATTTGATTACATTAAAAATAAGGTTTGTTAAAACTAAATGCCTTCTTGTGGGGGCCTAAAAAATGAACCATACTTTGACATGAAACAAACATAATTCAAGATTTTTATTTCCCATTTAAATTATGAAATTCAAAATTTTCAGTTTATATTTTTGCAGGGCCAAAAAATTCAGGATGTTTGGATATGATTTGGATATGTACTTATAATGCTACTACCTCCATTCCCTTTGCAGTTTTGATTTTTTTTTTAAACCCGTCTCAATAGTTTCAGTCTAACATAACTTTGCTTATTAAAATCTGAAGTTGTCCTGATTATTCTAATAAAGCCAAAAGACATTTAATTTAGGAGAAATTACTTTGAACATGCAATCTAGGAAAGGAATAAATTGAACAGACTTTCTCTATGAAGCATTTGGGATGTAGTTAAATTGTTTGGTTGTTCAGAAGGGTAGTGCAAATTTAAATCCTACAGGCAGAGCCAAACTAGCAATGCAAGGTAGTATAGTCAGTTAATCTTGCGTTGTTCAGTTTGTTGGGTTTGCACTGTGAAATTGCTCCTGAGGCTTTCATGTGGAAAATGAGAATGTTCTTTAATGGCTGATGGGGGAATAAAGAAGTAAATACAAAGAAACTCCTACAAGCTCTTAATATTAACTGTATTAACTGCACTAAATGAGTGTAACTAACTGCATTAAGTTATTGATTTATCAGGGCTTGACCGAGTAGTATTCTTTTTTTGTTCTTTTGGGGGTAAGGATGAAAAAGGAATGTTAGACAAGCCAACTGCTAACAGGTTACTGAAAAATGATACTGTTTCTGCCTCCAGCTGTTTCTGTAAACTACCCAAGGAACAATTAGTAATGACCTCAAATAGACTAAAGCTCATTGGCTTTAGCCAACAAAGTTTACCGCGTCACAAGCAAGTTGGACTTTCCTAAACGTCTGTGCCATATTCAATTAGGTCCACCCTTTAAAAAAAATGGTGAGTATAGTAAACAAGCACAGGACAAGACATTACAGGAAATCTACTTTGTTGCTATATCAGATCAACACATCTGACAATTTTATTACCACGTATCACAATGACTGAAAAACTGAGCTAACCATGTCAGTTTATTTACAATTAAACTGTTTGAATTATGTGCACTTATAGAAAAGTCAGTGTTCTTAGGACAGAAACATTTGGATGTTTTCCACTCTGTTAAAACCTACAGTTACAGTGGCTTTGTTCACAGGGAGATCTGACAAGAAGTTGCAGCCATGTGTTGGTCCCATTTGAACTGCAAAATCAATTCTAGTTGGTGATTAAACTTGTGGACCATTTTAAAGGCAGAACAGTATATCTGCATGAAAGTTTTAGGGCTTTTAAGTGCAAGTCCCAACAGTGAGTTTCAGCACATTTGAATTCTGATTACCTTTCCTGTCCCCAATTAACAGAAAAGCAGGTTATGTGCACATACTGTAAAGGAAAAAAAAAACAAACCCACAAACACCACACTAAAACCAACTTGTTTCCCTAACTTGATAGCAGTGGTTAGCCTACTCAATGGTACCTGCCAGGTACAGTGTAGGAACCATTTGCTCCATTAGACACACACATACACAAAAAAAAAAAAAGATAGATGAGAAAAATCTACAGATAAACCATAGCTGTATGCAAGAATTACTACTTACACAAGTTACTGTATCCACACAATTTTAACTATTTCACATATGGACTCTGGTCTTTAACATAAACAAGTTTAGCCAAACAGTTCTCCGCAACTTTTACAGCAATTACAGAGTGGCAGCTCCTAGCATGTCTTCAGTGTAGTACAATTGCTTTCCCATAAAAAAGAGGAAGAAAAAAAGCTCACACACTATTTGAAGCAGAAAACCTTTTGCAGACCAAAAACTTATTTCAATTTTCTGAACAGAAATCAAAAGTTAAGCTGTTTGGCAAGCCAATTCAAAGCTTTGGTTTGAAAGGGATAAAACATATCTGACCATTCTGTGCAATTCTTGTTCACCTGTTTTAGTTATAATAGCATTGAGAGAGAGAGAAAGAGAGTATGAGCGTATGTAAGATTTTATAGTTGCAAGAACAAAGTTCAGTAAGCTTAACCATACAACATTTTAAAACTTCTCTCTGCAAATTGGTATTGTATCCTATGCTCCATCCAGGCTGACTTTAGAGTTAGAGAAGCATGACGCTGTTGCACTATACACTTCTGAGATCATTTAGAACAACTTGTTATACCCTCACAAATTATAGATAACAAGAACTTGAAAGAAAACAAAATTTACATTATGTCAATGTCTACACCAATGAAACCACTGTACATCTTCTCTACCTGTTCATATATTCACTCAACACCAGACACAAGAATTGTCTTATTGAGGAAAGACTATTTAATTTAAATGCAGTTCTTAAACACAGACTTAGGTGATCAATGGAAACACCACGGTGAGGCTATTTGTCTGAAATCAGACAAATTAGTAAAGTTAGGCTTAAAAAGACACCCTTAAAACCTGTATCCAAAGTTGTTAAAATAAAGCATCATGCTTTCCGAAATAAATACAAATTTGTGTAAATTACACTGGTGAAGAGTAGAGCATCTGTGCAATATTGTTTTCATTCATAATGCTTGCATTATGTACTTCATTAAAAGTATAATAATTTTTAAAGCAAATTTAGATTAATGCTATTCAAACAGTTGTATTAGTAACAAGATGAGGAACAATTACAAGTTACCTAAACATTTCTCTGTTTCAATATTTTAATGGGTAAACAACATATCCCTGTAGTGTCAATTTTTACTTAAGTTTCCTGATTGTTACTAATCAAGGCAGAAATTATCCTTCTTTCTCCAAAACAACCGTCAGTGATTCATTTCCTTCCCGTCTGACCCCAAAATTGTAGTTTCAGCTTAGGTCAGTTTACTGACCATCTGTCCTGAAGAGATACAAGCCTGAAGTGTCATGCTGTGGCCAAGATTTTAGACCTTGTAACCTGTATTAAACACACATTTAAATCATAAATGTATTTGGCCTTTGTAAGAATCCTCCTCTTACAATTCCTTTTGCAAAAGAAGAGTAGTTTGGTTTCAAAGGCAAACAGGGTATGACACAGTACACTATTATGTAAATACTGTCACATGCACAAGGAAGATCAGCTTCCCCAAGGCTTCCCACGGCTCAAATTGTCGGGCAAACTACCTTTTCACACACACGATAGAGTCCAGCTGGACCAAGGAACCACAGTTATTTACCATAATGCAGAGTCTTTCTTCTAATACCAGCTAATGAAGCCATTTACTGCAAAGTTAGATGAGCTTTTAACACAGTTGTTTGAAGTATTTTCACGTATTACTGCAGATTTAATTATCAAGAAACTCACTACCACTACCACTCAAAACACAGATTTGAAAACCTGGTTTAGCAACCAATGTGAGATTTAAAATCCAATTTCGATGGCAGAACTTACTGTTTACTAATGTCTTTTGTCTCTGACTGACAAGCAATGCAACAAGAAAAAAATAATGTGTATTTCTGAACCTTTTGAAGGGCTGAGTGAGAAAGGCTTTGTCAGAAGAAGCAGGGAGACACAGGTGGTATCCCCTGCTGCAAAACTTTAATAAGTTTTAGACTAGATCCTCTAACATTTTAGACTGTTAAGGAAGAAGGAAGGAAAAGCATTCCAGCAGAGTTTCAGTAATAAAAAACTGTTATCTTAGGTTGGCAAAAAGAACTGACATTATGCTGTTTATCTGGAGGTTTATGACTGATGAATGGCAGCTAAGTGACACAGAACAGACTCCCGAGAGCAGCGTGATGCTCCTACCTCTAGTCTGGCTGCTGTAGAAGAACCTGGAGAGCATAAGACCCCTCATCGCACCTCTGGTCATCTTTCATTACAGTTGACATTTTCAAGTATGTGATCTGTTCCAGAGTATTAGCGTATCACCATGAGCTGCTGAAGACTCCACTCATAGACAGAATACATATTTTAGATTCTAAATGAAAATAAAAAGGATGAGTTAATTTTTGAACTATCTACTTGAAAGACATTTATAAGCAAAAAAGCCAGCAGACAAGTTTAATAGAATATTCAAGGCAAAAATGTCTTTCTAAATTTGTTTTATTTTAACAACTCTAGCGATAAATTAATCTATTATATGATTAAATTAGAACCTGACAGTGACAATAAACTCAGTCCTGCAGAGTATTACAGTCACTTGGGAAGAATAGAACTGTAAGTAAATTTAAAAAAAACCCCAAACAACAAAAAAACAACAAACTGATTTCTATCTAACATATCTTTAAAAAGAATAATTGATACAATGCTGTAGGTAATAAGGGCCAAAATACCAGCTGGAAATCAAACTTTTATTCTCTAGCATTCTTCTCTACTCATATATGTTCTACTTTAGAATTGAGATAAGTCTTAAACAAAATAAGACTTCAACACCCTTCAAAGTACATGCTTAACTTATGTTCCTTGTAAGAAGTTTAAACTTCACTTTGAAATATTTACCGAGAACAGTATTACTTGTATCATGCTAGAATAAGTGTAAAATGTCTGAATAGTATCTTATTTCTGGTATCTTCATTTTGTAACTCTACTTGCTTATCAGATTTTGGGGTATCAAAAGCTTCTTTAACAGCAATCCAAATATTTATATATAGATGACTAATAACTATAGTAGGTAGTGACAAAAATTACGATGATGCAAGTTACCAAAAGTACTTTATTAACTCATAAGAAAGATAAAAGCCGTAAGACACTTTTAATTGATTTTAAACAACAAAAAGTATTTCATATAACAAGTAGATTTTTCTTTCCATTTCCTGAGATAAACGATAACTCAGAATCAGCTTGTTTGCTGTAAGGCTTTTCTACATACATAGTTGTCACAGTAGCACCAAAATAGGAGGAGTTCTCAGTAAAATACGTGCACAAAAAATAATAATACCTCTGTGCTCACATTTATCATTCTTCCTGCAGAAATATAAAGGCCATTTTGCCAGCAATAAAATGATGACATAACTACTAAACCAGTCAAGTATTACACTTGCCCTTTACAAAAAAACCCACATCTTTTCAGATTTCCATATTTAAGACCGAGAGGACAAAGCAAGACCAAAGAAAAAAAGGAATACAAGCATGTCTTCAGCAATAACAGGCTGCACTTGAATTGAACACAAAATGGCTGTAGCTTGTACCTAAATCACAGAATTAGCAATTCGTTTCACACAGACTGTTAAATTCTTTCATCAGTCTTTATCCCTTTCCTGTTATGGAAAGATTAAAAGAGATAGTTATTAAACTGGCTCTAGCTAGAAATCCTGTTGGCAGACTGAACAAAGACAACGAGGACAACACAAAAATTCTAACATTTTTGCCTGAACCCTGACAATTAAGCCATCCAGGAAAAGATATATATATATAAAAATATATAAAAATATGTAGCTGTTACATTAGCTATACCTGCTTGTGCATGCAGTGAGAGAGCCTGACAGCACCTTTAGCTGAGAAAGTGATACATCTAGGTTCCTTTCAAAAAGAAACTGCATTTAAAATCTAATTATCTAATTTACATCCTTGTTTGTAGCTATGAAGACATGTTGAGGCTCCCACTTAAAGGAAAATAATAACAAATGCCAAGCATCACATGAAAGCTAAGAGTAAACAGCTGTAACAATTAAGAAACAAGACTCATTGGCCACAACAGTCCCTCAACCCATAACAATTCCTTGATTTCTGGTGATGCTGTTATTGGTCTCCCTTATCAGATCAAATCTATTAAACATGTGCTTGTTAATCCCTTCCCTCTTTACCCACGTCTTAATTATATATTTCCATTCCCTGACAGGTTTTGGGTGAAGCTATTAGGGGTGCTACTTGCAATGCTGGGTGGCTCTTGCATCCCTTCAGGTTCTCACATCAGCTCCACTGCTACTTGCTGCTAATCCTTTGCCTTTCCGGTGGCAGTGGAGTGAAAAAACAGGACTCCCATATCTACCTGGTTTGAAGCATCTCTTTAGTGTTGTTTGCATCTTAGATCAGCAGCTACTCCTTCTATCTGAATCAGGGGCTTGTAAGGCTTTGCTTTACAGCATATATTGACCAGAAATATAATCTGTTCTGATGACATCATGATTGTTACCAGTAGAATTGGTAGTTCCACTGTACCTCTTTCTTAAATCTGAAATTCAGCTGGAAACAGAAATGTCTGAATACAGTAAGGGCCAATGATGGGAGTTTATGCAAGAATAGCTAAGCATTAAAGCATGGAAGTCAAACAAAAAAGGTTGATTTATCACAAAGCTATCTAACCAGATTGACAGCAATTAAAGTGCATTTGTCACAATTAGCCGGTTGTACCTGACCTATACTAAAAGAGACTGATAGGGCACACCTGACCTAAATAATTCATTAATTTTACTTTTTGTTTCAAATTTGGATGGTGAAGGGAGGTTAATTAGGTAGCCAGACATTTCCTTCAGTCTCACTTTATCTATCTACAGCTGGCCTATTAGCAAGAGCTACCATCATTTCATGTGTCTGCTCCGATTTCTGAGCACAAGAATAGTTTGGATTTTCCTGTTGTCATATACAACACTGATATATGACTCTAAAATGTACCTTTTGCAAAGAGTGATTGGGAATTGAGAGGTACCATTCATTCAACACCCTGCAAAGCCAACACAAGTACAGGGTACTCAATGTCAATCAGACAGAGGCTTCAAAAAAAAGGATGAGGAGAAAATGGAGTACTATAGATAAAATACATTTCTTTGAGGATAGAATAACCATTGCAGAAGAACCTTAAATGCCAGCAGTCTCTAATTCAGAACCTCATTACTAGTTTTCCTTTTCATATAGGAACACAAAGCAATGGTCACCTCAATTCCACAGCTTTTTCTCTGTCTCCTGAATTCAGAAGTTTTTGCTAGGATACCAGTCATCTAATTGTTCTATACATTTGTCACATGTATATTGAGTGTATCATTAAGATCATTTAGGAAGAAGTGCATATCTGGTACACTACACATTACAGAATCACAGAATGGAAGGGACCTTGAAAGATCATCTAGTCCAATCCCCCTGCTGGAAGGGTATTACTAATAACTAATAATTAGTTAGTACTAATTACTAATAATTAGTAATTACTACATTACTAATAAAAGTAACAGGACTTCATCCTGCAGACTCCATCCTGCATTCTTATAGAATTTCATTCATCTCTCAATAACCTGTACTTTCAACATGGAGATTCCTACATTCGTTTGCCATAGGATAAGTTTTCAACCTCAGAAATAGTTTGTGCATCATACAAAGACTAAAAATAGAAGTAAACACTTTACTTAATTCAGTTCTCACATCTCCTACATTCTCAAAAGAGACTTTAGATTGTTTCTACTTTTTGCTGTTATGGCATCATAATCCCTAATTAAATATGTATCAATGATATAAAACTTTCTAAATTGAGAGTCTAACTTTTTCACTATGAAAACCTGTTTAAAAAAGGTTTAAACGTAGTCTTTTCAGAGCGATGTAGTTCTGCATGTCATTGGGAGGCACTACTGATATTTTGAATTTCACACTGAAAACTATTGCTGTTTCATCATCACCACTGAATAACAACATTCAGATTTAAAAGCTGGTTATTTCTGTCAATAAGGCAATTCGAAACTTGAGTTGGTCTGAACAGATTACACTGAAGCAATTGCAGCACAGACAGGGGCTCAGTTGTCTTTCAGTAACTTTATCTTTCCCAAGATCTTCACTTACACTGGGAATGTTTTTCTGTGGCTCTAAGCCTCCCAGAAAGCTGAAATATACTAAAAGGTAATACGATTTTTTAAAACTGTTTTGGAATATCTATGCCTGCCACTTTTTCCATATGTAAGTTTTCAAAATTAACAATTCATACCTGTAAGTTGTAAACAAACTGCCAGTCAGCCTGTACATAAAAGCAGTACCAATAATTCTTGAGGCTGAGGTGAGGCATATTGGAAAATTTGGCTCTGTTATAAAGAATAGGCTGTTACCTTTATAAATTGATATTTTGTTTATTTTGATTGTATCATACAGTATAAACTCCTTTGAGAGATGTGCCTAGATCAGTTTTCAAGTTATTTCAACTGAAATTTTATCTGCATCCTTACACAAAGGATTATTTTTCCCTTTAGAGAGATGATTCTAAGAAGAAAGGCAAAAAAAGCACAATGACTTCTGTTTTTAACAATAAAACCTGTGCATTTTTCATTCTTCATTTTAAGCAGAGCTTAACCTGTTTTATGCCCATGAGCATATATGGGTATAATCCTTTGACAAGGATTTTGCGAAGTGACAGTTCAAACTGTCAGTCATTTCTTCAGGGCCCATGAATTCATGGTTAAATTTGCTTTTGATACATGTGCAACTAAACATTTCACACTGTTTCAGAAGCTTCATCTCACTCCCTTCAAAGTTAATGCACCATCATTGCTGTTTTACACTGCAAAGTGCATTTGAGACAAGAACTATCATTAACTTAACAAGAAGTTTGGAGTCCATTCACTAGATGTGTGCCCTTCAGTTTTGCTGTATTTAATATGCTCAAGGATACACAACTTTGTGTTAATCTTTATTAAACTTAACTTGGATTTTTACAGCACTGTTCCTGAATTACTCGGGACAGCAAATGGATCTGGAAATCAACACTGTTAAGAAAACTTACTGTCTCGTCTTGATTTCTTTCCACTTTTATAGATTAAAACAACATAATAGAGACTAAAGAAGCAAGGGTATCAGAGCATTTTTTCAGTACTGTGCACAGTAAATGAGATGAGACTGTATTCAGCTTCACAGATCTGCTAATAATAATGGGAGTTGTAAGCCTAACTCAAAGCTTAAGAAACTGAAATTCTAACTGACCTTCTTTTGATTTTACAATTCCAACATATTCTTTTTCCAGCTCTCCTAAAATGATCTTGATTCTAGTGTTTCATTATACCTCAAATGATATTAAATTATTGCCAAAGTTTACAGCACTGCAAAGTACTTATTCAGAACTATGTGTACAGATATCATGCATTAATTGCTTAGTTTATACTAAATTAAAAGCTTTTAAATAATTATTTGGATTCTGGAGTTACATATCCTTTGGGATACCATATGGAACACTCTCTGTCTTTAATGTAATCAACTAGAGTGGAGTACATGTGTCTGAACACCATGAAACACTATAGAGAAACTCAAAAGCACAGCTCTAGATTGTGCATGCTCTTGACTTCAATGGTGCCGATAATCAATTCTGCATAATGGCAAGCTGAGGAAATCAATTTTTTCAATATATTTTGGATTGTACTTTATCCCTTATTTCTCTCAGATTGAACAGTAATAACAGATCCATTTGAAATAATATGAAAGCCATGAATTTCAAAGCCATAAAATTAAATCCTGAGAGATCCTTTCCTAGTACACTTACAATGTACATACTTTCCTGACTGCTGGACTCAAAAAGATTTGCAATCTTAGCCTATGGTTCCTATCCTGCAGCCCATAAGCTTCATTCCTGTGTCCTATTTAAAAAAGAGTATAACAGAGTTAAGACTTAAACATTTACTCATCGCCTCAATTCTGAGTTTCTTGGTCAAAGTCAACTAATTATAATCTTCACGCATTTCTTTATTTAGAAAATATACAAGTGTGCCTACATTTTTACTACAAAAGTCATTGCATATGGGTAAAACAAGCCAAGAAGCCATTTTGATTTCAGCTGAATCATGAAGGTCACTGTACACTCAGGTTCATGGAGCTAGAGGTTCTAACTTCCTGATTTTTCATCTTATTGTTACTGCACCTTTTCTTTTTAATTATTTACCAGACAAACTTCAGGACACATTAGAATTCATCCACTGCAATCCTGTCTGCATATGGCATACTCGATACTGTTATTTGTCCAAATTCTTTTTACATCAGGTCTGCAAGCATTCTGTTCGTGTCAAAGGGAATTTTCTTTTTATTTAAGACATACTGCAAAACACCTATTTTATATAATAAATAAGGTTTCTATCCAGTGCTGATATACTGGTGGTTATTTTTTTAAATGGTTTAAAGGATTAAAATAGACTCTACAGGTGAGAACCAGAGTCATACACAAGACCCTGGAAACCAGATGAAGTCATGAATTTGCAGCTGGCTAAGCTATTCATCTGGAAGCCCAGTCTAGATGCAGTTGCTATTTTTTTCTTATTTATGCGGAATTTGCCATGGAGTGCAACAAAGAGTCTTTCATACTGGAAGGATATCCACAAAATTTGATTCACTTTTTTTTAAACATATGGAATTTCTATACAAAGAGTCACAAGTAACTCTTGCTCTCTAGTCATCTGCTGTAGTGTATGTGTGTGCATGTGCTACATACAAAACGCTATGTTGACAAATTAATATTTAACAATTAAAATCACAAAAAATTAGGTAAAGCAAAAAAAAAGTATCTATCAGCATTTTAACTTGGCCCATTTTTAGACAATACCTGTTTCTGGGGATACAGCTACAGGCAAGGACATGAAAATGGAAAATACACAGACTTATTGTTCTTACAAGTCATCACATTTTCTAGAAAGATTACTGTCTATCCCATAGCACAAAATTTATATTTTGGAAGAATGTCCACAGTTAGAGTAAAGAAGTATTATTTTTTATTACACTGGTGCTAAAAAAATTGCAAAGCCTTTTATACAGTTTTACCCATACAAATCAACGTATTACCATGTAAAGTGTATATTCCTTATAATTTATTAAAAACTTCTGGGGTTTTTTTTCACCTCTCTCTAGCCACAAAGTCAGGCTCTTGGAGTATAATGACTTAAAATGGAGCAAACTTCAGATGGACAGAATATGCAGAGATTTTCAGAAGCTCCTCAAGCTGATTTCATATAGCTTTGAAAAACATAGTAAGAGCAGAATAATGTCCCCACTAAAACAGAGTTTGTCGGTGAAAAAAAATTTCGAAAATGTCTGACACAGCTAGTCTGACCTTTTACCTTTGAAGATGGAAGTCAGAAAGGCAATATGAGAAAGTAGTAAACACAGTGAGTTACATCAAAAAGAGGTTGCACTTGCAGAAAAAGTTTTGTTCCTTATATTAATCTGCTCAAACATTTTAAGCAAAATTACTGGCAAATGTCTATTTACTTCTACACAAACATAAGAATTGTTATGATCTTTTAATTGCCATGATGTTTATTCTGGTAATTTACACTCATTCACTAACATAAACTACGTATCTCCTGTGGAGAAACACATATGATATAAACACACACATATATATAAAATATAAACACATATCGAAGTTCAATATAGTTGCCCCACTACAAAATCAAATATCGATTACAAAGGTCATTCTTTAATTGCCAACAAAATCTAACACATAACAGCTACAGAATATATGATATTGTGGTGTGTTACAGAAAACCTTCAAAACATTAACTGGAAGGATTTTCAAAATATATTGATTGACATTATTGTTTGAATTTTCCTGTCTGTAGCATGCTGACTATTCTAGTAGTCCTTTTTAAACATAAGCACATTATCATGGAAAACCTTATGCCTCCCTAATATTGCATGGTGCAAGAACGTTCCTGGATACATTAGGAAGCTGGGAATCATCCCCTCCTGGTGGCTGAAACTTCAGTTTGTAACCTTGTGGACTCAGGTGAGTCCTGACATGACATTTCTACATCCTAAGCAAGCTGTTGCTGCAGGGATTCTTCCCTTCCCTACACTGGATGGGTGTAACTTGAGATGAAATCCTACCTCCAGTGAAAGAGGAAAGGAGCACTCTAAAAGAATTTTATTATTTTTATTTTAATGGCAGCTGTGTGAATCTGCTGCAAGGTTTGAAGTGTTAGAGGAAGCCCTGGGAGAGAAGGATTAATGGACAGAGGGCAGGTGAAGCAGTCAAAGGTGCATAATAAATTAGTGTATCACATGGTTGCACAATTTATCACACAGCGCTCTATTTCATCACATTATTCACCACCACATATGTGCTTGTATGTATGTAATGCCCACGTCCACATGCACTGTGGCCCAATGCTGATCACTGAAATCAGTGGTAAATTGCATAGATAAGACTTCATATTTCTCATTAAAACTTGTTTGAAATGTTTCAAGGCATTCAGAATAAGCAGCAGTAAGTAATTTGTTCACTTTGGCTTCATCAAAGAGTAAGATTCAGATATTAAACCTAAATAACCAGTACGGCAGAAACAGTAATTTTATAATAAAATAAAATTCACCCATTAATACTATGCTGGAATGAAAGAAAGGCAAGAAATGACAAATTATCTTTTCTGGTCTATGGATCTATTTTCTACCATTTTCCCCATCTCTGTACAGAATCTATTTTAGGGATACCACTAAGTACTGACTGAAGACACTGGGATAACCTGTAGATTTTTATATCCACCTAAATAACGAAGTTTTCTTTGCATTAGTGTGGTAAGCTGTTATACAATTGCTGAGAAATCAGTTTACAGTTTTGAAGATATGTTTATTGGTGTTAAAGTAAAAAAACTATGTGCAATTATTTAAAGTGAATGTGGAAGACAGCATTTCCCTAGCGAAGAAAGATCAAAGTGCTCTAACGTAAGCAAGAATTTTGATCAAACCTTGGAAGCGTTTGATATTTTAAATAAACAAATATTGATTCTTTGATTAGGTAATGACACAGTCCTTCATGATGCAAGCCTGGGGAGCTCTGTGCTCATGCTCGCTATGTAAAAACCTACCCCTTCCAGTCCTTGTCCAATATTCTGTACAACCCCCATTATCTTCAAGGGGAATTTTGAGACTGATGAAATTTTTGTCTGTTTTTATTTCTTCTTCTTTTTCTGTACATAAATCCAGAAGCCTTCATAAACTGACTGGAGTGGAACTACAGACAGAACAGGACACTAAGAAGAAGAGAAAGGATTTCAGCTGGCAGTAGCTGTCATCACTGCAGACTGACAACAGGGGAAGTTGTTGGACAGAAGACTGTTTTTCGCTGCTGTATAAAAACTGAAAACAGCTCATATAAGCCTCCCAAAGTGTATCTGAGGTTATTTTATTGTTCTTATTACATTCATTTCCCCAAAGCAAAATGTTGATATAACTCGTTTAGGAGTTCTCATTTATTCAGAAGTTCTCTTCCAGTGACTTCAGCAAGTGCCATTGCAAGAATGGTGGAAGTGGTAATATATTGTAATATTAGTGGAATCTTCCCCTCCAAATATGAGGAGGGAACTAAAATTACAGTAGAAAGGCAAAGTATCATGGCATGATAAATGTCGTCCTGTCTAACATCCTCTTCTGTGCAGGAATGTATTTATTTTTTCAATAAATACAATTACAGAACACTTTTCCTTCTATGAAGCTGTCCCTTGACTCTCCCTTATAATGCAGGAGACACTGGGAGATGTCAGAGGGCCACATTTCTTCAGTGAGCATGACTATAAAATATTTCTCTCTCTCCTCATTAGTTTCCTGAGATTTTTTTTTTTTTCTTAACTGTAACTGTCTTGGGGGTTTTTCTTACTTTTTGGGCAATTAATGAGAGAATTCTAACAGTGATATTGTCTCTTTCCTTCAGTCTGTATTAGACTAAAAGGAGGTTTCTTTTATTCTCTGATTAGAGTAGGTGAAAGAATATCGTCTTTCATGGAGCACCTTCTTGTCTTTTTCTGTTTCAAAGCTGCGGTAAAGTAGAAGCTTCTCAGACCTACTGACTTGGCAGCTATTCCTGTTAACTGTCTAGGGGGTTTTGTTTGCTTGTTTTGAGCTCAGAGGGGCACCAGACAAGAAAGTGGAGGGCAGAGGCTTTAAATCCTACTAAGGGAACGTGGTCCAGCTACATTGCTGCTTTACCTGATGCCATCCTAGAATGCTGCAGAAGAAGAGGAAGTTATTTTCCAAGCGCCCTTTCCTGGTTATATTTCACACAAACTTAAATCATTAATTATGTCTTGCATGAGCATCTCTTATTCAGAACAAACAAAAGCAGAAGATTTATCCTATCCTTGGGTGAAAGCAAAGAACTCTATCCAAAACAAACAATACAAAAGGGCAAGAACTTGCCACACAAAGCAGTTTGGGGATCTGCAAGATGTTCCATAACATGCTGTTAGGTAAATATCATGCTGTCATTTTGATGACATACTATAAAAAGAGAAAACAACAGTTACAACAACAGCATTTGCATTTATTTTGGGGAGATTCTGTTTCAGTCTATGTGGCACTGCAAGATCTACTTGTTTTCATTTTATCAGTGGGATAAAATCAGACAATGGGAAAAATATGATGATGAAATTTCCATAATGTAAGACTGGTCAGTTAATGTAATATAAAGCCTTCAATTCTGAGGGATAACACAAGTTTACTCTGCTTATCTGAGTCAGAATATATTGACTTGATACAAAACCAAAATATAAAATATCAACTCACAAGCAGTTTCCTTATGACAGAGGGAAAAACAGGGCTTTTAAAACTCCTGTGAATAGAAAAAATATTGTCTACTGGCCTGACATATGAAGGAAGTTGCCTTTTCTCAGCAGGAGAAAGGGTTTGTGAGAAGAAATAGCTCCACGTTCATTTTTTTTTTTTAAGGAAGCCATTAAAGTTTCTTTATATCCTAGCTTTCTATACTTATCTGTAATGTCAATGGCATTGCTGTACCCCTGTGAGAAGACAATTGGCCTACTTAATGGCTACAGATTTTGATGCTAGGTTATGCCATGTATTGTAATAATTCATTCCTTTTCTTTTGATGCCTTGTTCTCAAACAGGATGCCACAAAAGCAGTAACTTCGTCTGCAAGAATCTTAAAAGCAAGACGACTATGCTTTCCTTGCAGAGGTGGAGCAAATTTTGCAGGCTTTGTGTTTGAAGAGTAACAGATACCTTTGGGTTACTTTTATACAGTAATTCACCATGGGATTTTAACTCTCGTGTCATTACAACCCTCATTAGACTACCAGGAGGAAGGAGCAAGTCCATGGCCAATAGGTTTTAAAGCCTGTACTTGTAGTGAGGAAGAGAGACTCAAGTAAGTTGTCTAAGACTGTGCCATGATCTTTGAGTTCTTTCAGTGACTGCTAACACGAGCCATTTTCAAGTTTAACCCTTTAAATTACAAAGCCAATATTCTCCAAGATTTTAATTCAAACTGGTGAACAGCTTCAAGGCCATTCATCATTTCAAGCAAACACAGATTATGTGCTTAACATACACATCAAATATGCCAACTCACGGTCTGCAAGAGAAATATACATATATATTTTAACACATAGTTATTAAAAAGTCATAAGGCCAAAAATAACCAAACGTCTTCTAAAAGCAATCTGATAAGTGGTGAGGCATGTAAATGCTATTAATGTGTTTACTGCTGAAATGCCCAATAATTATTGTGGTGAATATGAGAGCTTGCATTGTATTCTGTCTACCTTTTTCTTTAACTGTTTCATTATGGACATATGGGGTACATATACTTATATTATGTTTCCTATTGCCATATTGGTCAGAAGATAAGCATTCTTAAAATTTTGTCATTAACCTACAATGACTCAAGCAAGTATAGTTAAAGATACAAACTTCTTGTCCCCATCCCATTTATTTAATCTTACTTTTAAATTTGGGATGAAAATGTAAAGAAAAAGAAATCTAACCACATCCATTAACATCTTAGTATTATAGATATCAGGAGTATGCTAAAATGCCCAGGCAAATAAGAATGGAATTCTAATACTTATTCTGCTTCTGTTATTCTTTAACTGGCCATTGACTCATCATATCATATGATCTCATACGTGTAATAGTTTAACTGTGGATATTACTAATCTCTTCTTAATATAATATCCCTTAACATTTAGGGTTGGAGGCATTTCTTCTTATACATGGTTACTAGTGACCAGCATCAGAAATGAACAAAATCCATAGGCAATGGGAAATGCATGTCCAAAAGAAAACTAAAAACGTACCAACTAGGATATTTAAAAACAAAATGTAGGGGTTTTTTTCTCACCACAGCAGTGTTTTCAAGCTCAGCTGCACAACACACTTCTTTCCTTAGGCTTGAGAGAACTTGAGTCATTTTGGGAAATTCAGTTCAAATTTCTTACCATAAAGGAAGGCAGATTTTTACCATGATCATTTTGAGCAAAATACACTAACTGGAGAGCTTTACTCCTAAAAACCAACTGTTTCATAGAGGGATGAAATCTCTTTCCTCACAGATTCAAAAATTCTGATGAACTTGAAGTCTGGTACTGTGACCACCTGTGCTGGATCTAAGAGGGAGGCCAACTGTATAGATATTCATCTCACAGAACACAAAACAATATTAATCTCCTTAAAAAATTCAATATGAAGTCAACATCCCCAAAATCTTTGGACTTGTGAGTGACAGATCCATTCAAATTAGCAACTTTGAAAAGTTAAGCAATCAGAAAATGATTTTAATCTCTGGAAACACAGAACACAATAAAGATGTACTCTTTTTTTTTTGTCATTTAAGACAGATCTAGATGACAATTTAAAAGTTAGTGTTACATCTATATGCAAAATAATCTGAATATTGATGGTGCATCTAACTGCTGAATCTGACCTCTGCTTTACAAAGAATTCAAAGATAGTTTCCTGAACTCACATTATAAAATTGTCTTTGGAAAATGTTCCCTGAGAGAAGACATGTAATTTGAAGTGAAAAACAGGTCTAAGAGAACCACTTACCATATATTAATAATATTTTTACCCACAGCGCTTGGTACTGGAAAATTAGAAATATATCACTTTGGCATCATGGTTGAAATTTTGGGTTCAACTCACCTCTTCTTTCACATATCAAATGGCTTATTTTGTTTGTCTTATCCTGTTAATGACCTTTTCAAAACAGTGGCTGTGTCACATACAACACCTACAGGTGAGCTTTTACTCTCTGGATTATCTGTAGATGACCTACATGATAAAATAAGTAGTAGCAACAAGATCCCATCCCAATCGACATATTATCTCAGAGAACTAAAACTTTCAGGACACTGCACATTAGGAAGTACAAGAAATGTATGACAAACTCTTACTTCGAAAAAAGTCTTATGTTCATAATACAGAAAAGCAATTTTTCTTGACTTTCCTTTTCACACCAATGGTTATTTTTAGCCTAACGCTAGAAGTCCTAAGATTCCTATTTCCTTCAGTGAATTTTAAAATAGGCTCATTATTTCACTGAAAAAAGTTAAAGCGATTGTTCACATCGGGAGAATTACTTGCATGGGTTTTAATCCACTGTGCCAGGAACTTAATTTACCCTGCCATTTCACAACTGTGTCCATATAACCTGAACAAAGAAAAACCACATGGGCACAAAAGTCTTACAAGTCGTCTTCCGCGACTTTTAATTTCCCCATAATTACTATATGACTTGTACTTTGTCTCTCTTTCTACATTTTTTTCAGAGACTTCAAAGAAGAAAAAAACCCCACAACATTGTCCATGTTAAACTTGAAGACGGAAAGCATCAAGAAATTTCCTGCACTCCTTTTTTCTTTTTCAGCTAGCAACCCTAGAAAGGAGTTGATGGGTCTAATTATAATTCTTCACACAATAGCAAGTTAAACTTTAATTCCAGCTCACAATGAAGGTTTGCTGTATTTCTGTTTCACAGAATTACAGCATATTCATGGCTATATATTAACCAATGTATCTAATTGGTGTTGGAGAATACAGGCTTCAATAAAATATGCTGGTACAATGGCATTTTAGTTGCAATTTCAAGACAGCAAAAAGAATGAACATGAAATATATTTGAATATGTGATCATTTACTTATCTGAGAATATGGCCAAATAATGTCAGGATCCTAGCATTCTTGGCTTTTTTACATTAATTATTATTTCCAAAGGATAAGAATAGATTAATTGGCATTGGTAGCATTTGGAAAACATGAAGGAAATTCTTTGAATTTTGCCCAAACCACATATTATCCAACATATTGAATATTTCCTGTAGTGGTGTCCTTTCTTTTCTCCTTATTTTTATGCGGACACAGTTCTATTTGACAGAAACGCTATGAGAAGCTTGTAGAAATAAAGGAAAAGGAGGAAAAAAATGATAAAATTACATCCTCCTCCTCTATTCTCAGCATGCTAAAATATCTTGTGCTCTTACATCTGAAAATACCAAATGAGGTTTTACCGATGAAACAGTACTGGAAATTAATTTTATTTACATATTTCTATTATTACTATGTGTTGGCTGTATTTGGCTAATGTCTTTGGCTGTCTCTCCCGCCAACACTAAGAAAGTTTTCTGCTGTCAGCTAGGACTATTTGGTCCAGAAAAAACTGAAAAATATACTTGGGTTTTTATACTGTACACCTTAGTAGCACCCAGAGAACAGCACATTGTTCAGAAAAATAACAGAACATGTCACTGTCTCCAGATACTATACAATAACTCCAAGGCAAAGGTCACTCTATGACAGTGTTAAATTTGTTGTATAATTAACTGGGTGACATCACATTTCATAGCCATTTTCAGGAATGAAACTTATTGTTGTGAAGTTAATGAAGAAGTCATCACCTTTTCTATTCCTCTTGCAGTTTTATTAGGCAAGTTATGTATTATGTTTATAGCTGTCCATGAGAAACCGAGGGATTTTATTTTAGCATGAATTATCAGAGGTAAATTTGTGTCATAATGACATGTTTTAATTCTATTATTTAACTTACTGTAAGATAGTTGTTTTATGGCAGAACCAACTGTGGTGTTTCATGACAAATGCATGACAAGAAATCCAGCTACAAATACATTTTACTGTTTTTCAAGGAAGTGTGCAATAGGATGTCCGTTATTCCTTCTTCTCATCCACATGTTATCTATACTTGCTGATGTGTGGTAAGGTGTGACTGTCACCTTTACATCTTTGAGGTCAAAGGAAGCACATAAAAGATAATGACTTTGCCCAGTTCTCATGTGTTTATCTTGATTCATATTTCCTTTTGCAATGCTCACTCCTATGACTTCTTAATTCAGTGACAAAATATTTGAGTTTTGACAGGAGGCAGCACACTCTTGCATTGGCCAAGAGCTGCATACAATGCAAAAAAAGATCTGAATGTGGTAAGCATCACCCACATAATAATGCAAGTAGAACTGACTATAGTGGGCCTTCATATGTGGATGAGAAATGGAGCGGAGGAGAGCACCTGAAATGGCTGTCAAGGTATACAGCGATATTATCACAGATAGGATGGCGTCCTATGCAAATATCCAGCTATGAAGACTACTGGCATTACAGAAGAAGACTGTAAGGGACACTGTAACGCTGATGTCCAACCCCATATAAGAGCAGAGCATTCTGCTTCAGGTGAAACCAAGGCACAACCTCAGAGCCTGGCTCTGAAACTCTTTGGAAGGAGCATCGCCTTCTCCAGGGCTTGGCTGTCCTGACTCTTGGGATCAATAATTGGGGTGAACCTCAGGTGATGGTGTGTGTGTATGCATGTGGGTATGCGATGGGAAAAGCTTTCCTTGGCATCACCTACCACTCACTTGGTTCACTTAATAAACCAAACTTAGCAGTGTCACACCGTTTGATGTTCCTTTCTCCACCATGACAGAGCTACATGTTGTTTCTTTTTTGAGGCAAATAACATTTTTTGAACTTTCAAAAGAAACTGCAATGCTCACATAACTCAAACAAAACCATTTGAAAGTGATAGTTATGTACTTTACAAGTGACAACCATTTAGAACCTGTCAGTCAGGAAGAAAATTATTGTACTTTGTGCATAAAATGGCAATTAAATTGTGCTGCTTGTGTTTCAGTAAAAAGACAAGCATCTCTAGACCACAACTTCAAGCATCAGAGAATAGACAGATTTCCAGGGATAAATTCTGATTTCAGTTATATCTTTTCGAATTCAGAGCAAATCTATTGAACTGAAAACCTCTAACATGAACTTACAGTAAGAATGAAAGCAAAATTTGGACCCTTCCTGCTTATTTCTGTTAGCATGTGTTCTATATTTAGCTACTATTACTGTTTTTCATTAAAAAAAGAAAACTGTGTCCAGAAGAAATGTTTTCTTTTGCCAAAGATCTTTTACTATCATTGGATATTTGAAAAGAAATAGACTAGCTAAATGGATATCATGACATACTTTTCCTAACTATACATCTTTATTTTATACGCACTCCAGAAAATATGAATTAAATAAAATCTGTTTAAATTATAGAAAAGGTGGCTAAAATTATAGCTGAAGAGCATTAAAGATGTTTTTTTCACAGACTGTGCAATTAGAAAAATTACATTTCGTAGTATCCAAACCTCATATACTAACAACAAGTGACAGAGTATAAATAAAGAACAAGAGGTCTGCTCTTCTTATAAGATGTTTGAAAAAAGATTAAGGATTGAAATTTGAAACTGGAATGAGAGAGACATCCTTTGCTAGTGAGAGCCAATATACTGCATCAACAAACAGCTGTCTGGAAAACAAAGTAATGTGCCTCTGTATTTTTGTTGCTCTCATATGCTGAAAATGCTAGTATATTGTAGGTTAATAAAGACATTTCAGGTGTCATTCAGGACATATTAGTAAAATATTATATTCATGACTCTATAATATATTAACAACATCTGAAAAACAGAGGAGGAAAATTAAATAATTTATAGTACTGGTCATGCACTGAAATACTGTTGAAGGGACATGTTTGCTTCTCAATGTGCATTATCATATAACCCTTGTGCAGGCTGATACTTCTCAAATGCCATACTATTTTCAGCTCTACCTTATCAAGCACAGGAGCTCGAAGTAAAGCATCCCAGAGAATGTCTTATGTGATAAGTCACTATCCTCTTAAACATGCCTGAACTATGGACACCTTCTCCTCCAAGAAACCATCTCTTATAATGGTAATGCCTTTTCTTACAGGAACTAAAGATGCCAAAAAAAGAAAAGCATTTCATTGTTTTATGTGAAAAAGCCTGCTTTTCTTAAATCTTTCTCCTCTTTGCCCCACTGCACTGAAGTACCACCTTTGAAATAAGCTGCTTTTCCATTTGGAGCATTCTTAATCATATTTTGAGATATCAGCTTCAAATATTGAAAATTCAGTTTGTTTTATTGTACATCAATTTTGATTATTTTGATTGATTTTTAAAAATTTTTAATGGAGTGTTTTATTTTTTCCGTTTACTCTTTCTAGAAACCCATACTGACCTTTCTAGTGACAGAGAAAATTTATACATCCAGTTCTCTGTAGGCCATATCATTACTGATTGTAAGACCCGATAGACTAATTCAAAATTAGAAAAGCTCTGTGCTGTTGGAACTAGAGTACTATTGGTACTCAAAGCTGGATCAGCGTTATTTTACTTGCAGTCTAAAATTAGCAGACAATCATAATTAGAAAGACCTCACAGCCAACAGGGCTGAAGGCAGCCCACCTCAAGCAAGTTATGAAAATAAGGAAGTGCCTACAGGACAGTATTGTGGAGAAAGCTCTCATACCTTTTCTGGAAAATCAGCATAACTAAGTGCCTCTCTGAAATGGCTGTACACTAATGCACACACCATGGGGAACAACCAGGAGGAATTAGAAGTCCATGTGCAGTTGCATGGGTGTGATCTCACTGGGATGACAGAGATGTGGTAGGATAATTCACACGACTGGGGTGCTTCAATAGATGTTTAGAATCACAGAATCATTTTGTTGGAAAAGACCCTCAAGATCAGAGTCCAACCATTAACCTAACGCTGTCACTAAACCATGTCTCTAGGAATGTCATCTATGCATTTTTTAAACACCTACAGGGATGGTGACTCAACCACTTCCCTGGGCAGCCTGTTCTAATGCCTAACAACTCTTTCTGTGAAGGAATTTTTCCTAATATCCAATCTAATCCTCTCCTGGTGCAATTGAGGCCATTTCCTCTTGTCCTGTCCCTTGCTGTTTAGCAGAAGAGACCAACACCCTCCATGCTACAGCCTCCTTTCAGGTAGTTGTAGACAGCAATAAGGTCTCCCCTCAGCCCCCTTTTCTTCAGGCTAAATGACCCCAGTTCCCTCAGCCGCTCCTTATAAGACTTGTGCTCCAAAGGAAAGACAAGACGGGAAAGTGAGGAAGGAGAGAAGAGGAGTCTAGGAGAGCCAGTTGATTTTCAAGGATTGCCTCTTCCAAGCTCAAGAAAGTTCCATCCTCATGGATACAGGAAATCAAGCAAAAGAAGCCTGCATGGATGAATGAGATGGTTTTGACAAAACTTAGACATAAAAGGGAAGCATACAAGAGCTGGAAGCAGGGTCAGGTCACACAGGAACAATATAGAGACACTGTTTGAGCATACTGGGATAGATTGAGGAAAGTCAAACCCCATCTGGAGTTGAATCTAGTGCAAGATGTGAAGGGTAACAAGAAAGGCTCTACAGGCGTATCAGCAGGAAAAGGAAGTAGAGCAACTATGGCAGTTTGTTAACAGGAATACTTAAAGAAATTGGACATATACATCCACGAGACCTGATGTGATGCACCAACAAGTGCCGAGGGACTCTCCACAATCTTTCATAGGTCATGGCAATCAAGGTAAGCTCCTGAGGACTGGAAGAAAGCAAATGTCACTCCCATTTTCAGGATAGCAGGAAGGAGGATCCAAAGAACAATAGTCCATTCAGCTTCACCTTGATCCCTAAGGAGGTGATAGACTCAGGAGGGATCCTATTCATATGTACCTGATAGGAGGGAGGAAAAAAGATGGAGCCAGACTCTTCTCATTGGTGGCCAGTGAAGGAACAAGACACAATGAACACAAACTGAAATACAGGAAATTCTACTTAAACATTAGATTTTTTTTTTTTTTTTTAAATCTTTTCCCCCTGTAAGAGTGATTGAACTTTGGAACAAGTTTGCCCAGAGACATTTTGGAGATATTCGAAACTCAGCTGGACACGATCTTGAACAATCTGCTGTAGTTGAGTCTGTTTTGAGCAGGGGGATTGGAAAAAATTATCTCCAGAGGTCCCTGCCAACCTCAACCGTTCTGTGATTCTGACACCATTATGACTATGGGCAAAGGACTAGAAAGGATATCATATAGCTTACAAATTACCAATTTAAACCAGAGGGAAATTATCAGTAAAATACTATGATAATCAGTGCTGGAACAACCAGTCAGCTATCAGAATGAATGCAAAATACAGTGATTTATTTTGCTAATGACAAAACTAAAGGAGACCAATATAATTCCAACAGATTTCATCGAATCAAGTTCATAGACAGAAAATGGACATTCAGCTGAGGAAGACTGAAACAATAAAAGTTATCTTAACCTTCCAAAGCTGTAGGATCTGCAACTATTGTGCAGTGCTACTTGTTAATATAGACATAGCCTGTGATGAGAGGGAACACAGCACCAGTTGACCCAGGAGTCAATGTCTTGGTTTGATTCCAAGAGAACTGTTATCTGTAATAGAACTCAGACCTTACTTTCCCTATAAAGCTTTTTTTTTAACTTATACAACTTATGTTTTATAAAGCTTATGGAATATGAGGATGTTGTGAATTATAGCCTATGCAAATCGTATTATTGACAAAAAACTTATAGAAATAGACAAGTTGTATATGAGGACCATCTAGGTTCACAGTAGGATTCAGGGATTGTAGCTGTTTGAAAATAAATAAGAAATAGAGAGAAAAAAGAAAACAGATGCATAGAAATAATGTATTTGTGAAGAAGAAAGAGTAGTATCTACGTAGTCATTAAATCTATTGAAATAATCCGAATAAGAAGCAATGGATAAAAGTAGAAAAGACTGGGCAACAATGGAGTGGATAGTGACAAGAATCTCTTATATAAAGAGTACTTTATATAAAATGTAAAGGTACAATAAGGTAAGTCTGAAAAGCTCTTTGGAGGCGTACTTGAAGTACATCTTCAATACTTCTGAAAATTCTAAATTTCTGTAACATAACTGTTAACAGTGTTCTTTGAAGTTTCCTCACCTACATAAAAAGTTCTGGTGCAAAGAACCTTAAATAAACAAGCAATTGATGAAATATATCAAAAGTATTTATTCACTCTTGCTTCAACTTACTCTAGTTCAGTTAAATTATTGATACACTTAGTATATTATTTACACTTAAGTCTGGTGTATTATTTACTCCATAAGTCTGTTAAAATATGAATTTTCCCCTTGCATTACCTGCCATCAAGGTCAACAGGGTTTCTAGCAACTACCCTAAGCTACAATGAGAACATCAACTAACAAAATAGCCAATTAATATTCTGAGGATTCCAGAGGGAGTCTAAAGCTTGATCATTATAAATTTGGAGTGGTATGTTCAGTTTAGACAGATTAATTAAAATATCCAGGTACATGTTGTTACCATATTGAATTTACATCTTTTTGTACTAAGGTTGCATTAGTTCGATAAGATGATGTATTAATCCCAAGAGGTGCTAATTAGGTGTGAATAAATGCCACAATGAACTTTTCAGGGAAGCTCAATAAGACATTTTACTCCAAATAGCAATATTGTCAGTCAGTGTAAACATAAATATTGTCTCTTACTGATAAACACATAAACCCCTCAATTCTATTTTCAGACAGCCACAGGATAATTACTTAAAAACAACAAGGACCAATCAGTTTCTTGTGGTGCATTTTTGATTATTTGGTAAAAAGAGTTATTTCTTCAATCTACAGTGATCCATCATGATACCGGGCTATAGATATTGTTATAGCTGATGGCACATGTTAGTCAGTTACCCTAACAGTCTAGTATTTACCTTGCAAAGTTATTAGTTTAGCAGAAAATCTTCCCAAAACAATGAGGTAATTTTAGACATAGCCTTTTAGTTAAGATCTTTAAAAAGCATGATTTTTTTAAGCAGTAAGAGAAGACAATTATTTTCAGGTACATCGGATATCTACAAAGTAGAAATCTACGTTGCGCTTATGTGTTGAATTGTACCTAATTCTAATACAAATTTCCTTAGCTCCAGCTAGACATGAAAAGACTATATGAGCTCCTTGAGCTACAGCAACAAAAAAATTCCCATGAATTGCCACGAAAACCAGCAGTAATAACCGGCACCTTGCATCGTAAGTGGTCCCTTCTCTGAGGCTACATAGGAATTTCAGTATCTGGCACTCTAGTAGAAAATGTCCATCAAATATAACATAGACATTCACACATAATACATATTTTACATTTGAGATGAGTTTCATGTTCATGAAAATAAAGGACTGACAACACTATTTAGAGCCAAGCAAAATTCAGACAGGTGTTGTGCAGATTTCCCCACACGACTTTGCCAGTGAGTGACAGCATTGACCTGCAGCCCTTCTGCTATTCCAGGTTTTGGCCTTTCTCAAGCAGGGGCTGCCACGTGTGTTGAACTGAGACAAACTGAGAACAAATATCTACTGGGCACAGTGATGCACTTTCAGTATGCTAAATATTATTTGGGGTATAGTAGTGGTTAGAGGTATGAGAGTCAGTAAAATCCCATTTGGCAAGCCAGCTCTCTTATTGTCGTCGCCTTTTTTTTTTTTAAACCCTCTGAAAATTCCTGTGTAAAAGCAGGTTAGTTAAAGGTACTATTTGTTACTCCACTTCGTTTACAAATGCCTGTTTGTACTCTACTGCTGAATCCAGCAGTAGTTCAAGCAAAATTTCAAAGTACCGTTTATTTCACACACATTAAGTAAAAGAAGCTCCTTTTTCTTCCCTATAGTCCTCAAACACTCCAGACACACTGTTATATCCAAAGTGGTATCCACTTACCCGGTCTGGCAACTCACATGAACATCTAAATCCTAGGGTTGTTGTTTTTTTTTTTTTTTTTAAGTATCTAGAAATTATATGGCAAATAATTGTCTCAAGATTGTTCTGGTACATCTTCATCACTTTCAAGCAGCTTTTTTTTAAGCTACCACACAAAGAATTTCCACTGATGAGGAAAAATTAGGAACCCGATCCAAAACTAAATGGGAGAGATTCCCAACTGAGTTCAATGGAACTTTGAACAAACCAAGAAAAAAACCCCTGAACTTAAAAATGAACTTAAAAGGTTAATGTGAATCTTCTGTTCCCTACTGCTGAATCGATCATTGTGCATGAAGTAAAATGTGCATCTGGGAAAAAAATAGACAACTAAACGTATCTTCATTAGAAAATGTCAGTTATTACAACCAAAAGACTTTGGGGGAATAGAATTGACCTGACAAAAGTTCCATAAGAAACTAGAAAAACTCTATTATAAATGGCTTTTCACAATTCTTAATATTTGACACGGGAAAGCAGATCTGTTTAATCATCAGCACTAAACATTTAATAAAACAATTGAAATTATGCAATCTTAGCAAAGTAATTATTACAATTTTAGAAATAAGTCATATTGCCCTCTCAAAGATATTGTGTCTTCATCTGCATTTTCCACAATTTGACGAAAAAAAAAAGTCTCTAGTTGTGTTCATAACACTTTAATCGATGAGAGCTTGGCGTGCCCAGTGTAAATCATTTGTTTTGCTTCATTGCTAAGAGTATGAACTTGAATGGATAATACTAGAATTAAGGACAGCTTTTAACACTGCTAGCTATCGGTCTTTTCACTTTGAGTGGATGTTGGCCAACTAGCTATAGCACAAGTATCATACAATTTTACTAAAGGAAATAACCCTTTTGAGATTCAAACTTCTTTCTAGTTCCATTTTGTACAATTTATTAGCTGAAAACAGCTTTTGTATTGTATGGCTTAGCAACTTCAGTGACAGATTTAATTTCCAGCTATCTCAGCTAAAATACCAAATAAATCTCTCAACTGACAGTGCTCCTGCATGCTTATATTTTGTCCTAAAATGAGACATATTCCACCGTAACTGTTCGTTGGCCATTCAACTTTAATTGACCAATTTTTAGGCAGTTATCAGTTGCTATTTTCTTTAAAGGAGATAACATTCCTGACAGTAAAACTCCTTTTCCTTCCCTGTTGTCAAGTAGTAAAATTACCTATTTGTGAAACTTTATAAAACATTTCCTCCATCATCTGAAACACGGAATTGATGCAAGAAAGAACAATCTCCCATGACTGGGCAGCATATTCTCTCTTTGAATCATCAAGGAGTTTACAGCAAATTAAGAACGGGTATCTTGAAAAGGAAGTAAGTGTTTTGCCTTATTTTAATCCCACAAAATAAAGTAAAATAAAATTAAAAACCCCACACATCTTTTACAAACCCGTAGCACCATTTGGGAGTCCCTAAAATCCAAATGCGAAAGCACCACGTACACAACAACAAACTGAAAAATAGAAACTAATAATCGAACTCAACTCAATATTTTCAATTCAGCAAGATTTTTCCTTCTTTTTGTGGTTGCCAAAACATTTACAAGAAGATGTTCCATGGAATTCTGTAGTCCTATAAAATGCCACTTAGTATTTTAAATCGGTGTCAAAAAGTAGTAGAAAATGTACACTTGGTAATTTTTTTTTAAAGTAACAGAAATAGATGTCATTTTTAATTTACTGCCAAAATCTGACAAACACTTCGCCTTTGGCCAGTCACAGTTGAGGCTGACATGAAGTTTTGTCAAACTAGGTTAACATTACTACTGAATTACTATATGAATTCTATTATTTATTTTGCAAGGTTGGCAAGGAGACAGTAAAATTCCTAGAAGAGATGCTTACATTTTGGAGACTAGCAGTAATCTGCTGGATAATGCCTTATGGAAATGAAGTAGATGGAAACCAAATACCATGTCAGCAGATAGTCATTTTTACCAAAGAATCAGTAACTATTTAATGGGATACTGAAACACACATATTCACAGATGCTCACACACATTCTAATTAGTGCCGTCTGCCATTAAATGGCAATGACTAACAATTTTAAGTTAAATATGTATTCTTCAGCCTTCATTATATCCTGTTTGGTATGTTGTACCTTACAGCTTTAGTGACATGAAACAATGGAACATAACAAACAAGATATTTTCTTATATTATGCCTGACCTTGAAGAATGGCACTCTTTATGCCATTTACTGTAAGAGCAGAACAGAAGATTAAACAGGTTGTTTGGAACTTTGAGTCCAGTGCCTAAACACCGCAGTTACTGTATCATAAAATACTTCTTCTATAATACTCTCTTTAGAAGGTTCTCTCAGAACATCACTACTCTGATGGTTCCTGTAATTTTCAAGCTAAATTTATACTTAACCTCATCTTACTCATGCCTATCAACACTCCTAAAGTCTTGCAACTGTAACTTAGAGTTTTCTTTCCTTATCCTGGTTTCTTCTCACTCCCTTCTCCTATACCTCTTTCCTTTGCATTTTCTAAATAACAGAGTATAAGGTCTTACTAAACTATACAATTGCATCTGTTGTTTTTAAGTGACTGTTATTAGAGAACAGTGAGTGATCAAATATTCTGAAATTCAAATCATGAGAGAAAATTTTTGGCAGGGCTATTCCTCAACTTGGGAACTCCTGTTTCTCTGGAAAGGACCAGTTTACTTGCTCTACACAAGCAATCATATATTCTTAGCTTTCCCTTGTTTCTGGATATTAAGAATAATTATGACACTGTTGTTGCAGTAAGCATCAAGTTTCCTTTGATTTCAAAACAAATAATATGAAGGTCTCAATGCATCTAGTCTGTTTGCTTTTCCTGGTAGAATTTCCAATGCATGTCATTTGTTTTATTTTACTGTCATAAAGCTGAGACATTTATAATGCTTTTGTTTATTGTATTTTGTTAATTTTCATGCATACAAAACACAAAAGATGAGAAGAGTCTTGAAACATACAAATTCAAGAAGATAAGGTCTTGACTTTTTAAACTGCTGTATGTTGACTTCCTATACATATGAGCAGTCTCAATGGAGGTGACTGGACTTTACTAACAGGCAGAACTATACACAAACGTGTACATAACCAAAGTGGTTCTGTACCTCAGAGAATACCTGGTTTGAATTGTGAGCCGATAGTAGAAACAGCTGAGCATTTTTGCATCTGGAAGCTGGTTGTAGTTATAAATGATAGGACTTTGTGAAACTTTTTTGTTGTGGTTCTTTAATCTTTTATTTTTCAACTGGAACTTGTTTCATTAAAGTGGGGGATGCCTATTCAAGGCCTGCCTTTATAATCTTTGTTGCTACTTGAGACAGAGATCTGGTTTATGTGTATAATTTCTGCAGTGAAGGTTTATTGTATTTACTGAACCACATGCTTTTCTACAGCCTGCTTGGAATTTATGATGACATGGTTTTGGTTTGACAACTACAGTATGTTTCATGTTAGCTGATTTCCACTGGAAATTATAGTATCTAATGAACTGAGATTTTGAAAATTTTCAATCAATTACATTTTTCAATTTGGTGATAGAGTTCTGTTGCAAGGATTTGTTTGTTTGGTGGTTTGTTTGGGCTTTTCTTCACAAATTGATAAGATTTTTTGGAAGGTTTTATTAGTGCCTTCTGGGACAAATTCATTATTCTGCATGGGATCTAGGAATCAAAACCTCTGTATCTGAAAAACTTTATTCCATTGATAGAAACAGCGAAAATACGCACTTGGCCCAATTTACAAACACTTCGCAAGCATACGTTATTCACATGGTTACTCTGAAACTGGAAACACATCACATCACTGTTTCTGAAGAATGTTAGGTTAACTAGACCAGCACAGCATTTCCTGAAAAGTAGGGCATGCCCATACAATGCGGAACAAGTGGGCAGGGCAGACTGGTGACTCAGTCACTTAATGTCATATTTGCTGAAGTCCTTGGATTAGTGGTTTGAACCACTAACTCACCACAATAGGAACATCTGCATTCCATAAGACCCCAGTTTCACATCTTGATTGTGTAATTGCAGCTTTACAACTTTATTAGATGAATCAGCTGTATACTATGGTGTATACTACTGAATGGTCTCTTAGATGCAGTCTTTAGATCAACACATATTACAAACCCTATATTTTTAAGTACGGAGTATTCTGAGTATGCACCTTTTGAGAGGCTCTTCACTGCTTCCCTCATCGTGTGCATCTTTTACTATGCACTAACACAGTTGCTTTCTAAACTATAAACAGTATGTAGTACTTGTGTTGTAAAAATAAAATTATTAAACATGCAATTGTCATTCTTCAAATCTAACACATTGCACTTTCTATTTTGTCCCACTCCCATGGGAGAGGGAAGTGGATGAGCACTCTGGGTGGCCTTTTGGTTGCTAGTCAAGGCTAACCCACCACAACTAGAAAATCAGGAACGCTGATCTGGATTAAATATACAAGGCAGTTACCGAATAAAGGTCTAGATCAAGTGCAGACTGTTCATGGAAAATAAATAGAAGTTCAGTCTAAACCAAATTTTGTCCAAGGAGGTAAAATGTTAATAAGCAATCTCCATGCTGAGATATCCAGATCTTTTGCTTTTCTCTAAGCTACATAACTGACTAGGAACAAATGGGGACAGATCATCTTAAATACTTAAAAGTAATTCTCTAAAAAACAAGCAGCATATTGAAGGTACACAGATCAGCACAGGGATAAGTTCCAGTGGAAGAGTTTTTAAAGAAACAGCTAGTAATGGAAGTGGTAAGTTTTAGGTAACATATTTGCTAGTTTATCCTCTTCCTTACATTTGGTTGTATCACTCATATTAATAATGAACATTTTTATGGTTCAGAAAATTCTCATTCACTTAAAAATCTATTTACAGGTCCTCAAAGCTTACATTGAATTGACCAGTGAAGTAGTTATGATCAACGTACATACGAATAGCCTAGACAAAAGGTTTAAATATGAGACCTGTGACATTCCATGTCTGAGCAAAGGCATTTTGGCAAAAGCCAAATGACAAAAGCCATTTCACCTACTGGTAGTGGGGTATGAGTTAACAAGAACAAGTACTATAGGAGACGACTACTCCTAACCCTGTAATCAATGAAACAATGTCCCTGGCTTTTCCAGCTCCAAAGCGTTAGGCTTTAAATGAACATGAACATCTTTTTCATGTAGTACTTTCCTAATGACTGTGGGTCCCACATTAAAATCCTGTGTAACAACCTCAAGTCTTGCTTTCCACACTGTTTATCTACACTGCATTATTTCTTTGATTTCTTAGAGATGCGTCTTTGGCGTGCTACCTTGTAGTGTAAGAAACCAAAGTTTCTTTATCCTGTGACCAGAACTTGACATGATACGATGCAGAAGGCTTATAAGAGCCACATAAAATGCTTAGAAAATACTTTTGGAAGATGAAGGCATACCAAATCTGGTTATGATTATTTTCCCACTGGAATGTTATCTGTCCATGGCAGGTACATAGGAGAGGCATAGACAGAAAAATAATTTTCATTGCTTATCCTATTGAAAACATACTTAACTCAGTAACCAGAAAAGTGTTGATTAAATGGTAAAACTCTGTGTTTTAAATACGTTCTTCAGCAAAAACCATACTTAATAGATTTTAACTGATTATTTGTGCTGTTCATTTAAATAATGGGATATTATGAAACACACATGGATGTGCTGCACTGAGCCCAGTCGATTCCTTACAAACATGTTTAAAATTTTATTGGCTGATAGAGTACGAGAGATTTCTTTTGATTTTTGTTTCTGCTATTTTCATATGTTGAACATATGGTATATGTCTCTCAAGCACAGTTGACACTAGAAATCAATAAAGCCTACTCTCACTTATGTCCAAGCATCATTTGTAAATGGCTTTAACCGTATTTTTATTAATTCAATTCCTATGATCAACTTCTGATCAATAAAGACCAAGTCATGAGATTCATAAATCCATCTGCCACAATCCATTATTGGGAAGAGTTGGACAATATTTCATCATCTCTTTTTTTTTTTTTTTTTTTTTTTTTTTTTTTTTTCCCCTCCAGGCTTGTGAAATCCTTTAAATACAAAGTAACCAAGATAGTTCAGAAAGCGACTTGGAATTCTGTTTTTAACTTTTTTTGGACTTTTTCAGAATTATTTCCATACAGTGTATCATATACGACAAATTATAATTTTACAATCACGTAAAATGTGAATTGGTTTAATTTACCAACAAGTTACCCCACTTACAAAATGGATTTACCTTTCTAATGATAAAGTTACATTAGCGTAAAACTGAGCATGAACTTAGTAGCTTTCCAAGTTCAGCAAGATGCAATTTTTGCAAGATTACTCCTTTAAGTTTACCCTCTCTCTTTTGAATTTTGATATCCTAATCCAAGCTCCAGCAGCAAATATAGTTATCAGATAATTATTTTGTAATTACATAAAGTTACTCAGAGGTTGGAGATAAAAAGCTATAATACAGCATTTTTTCACAAGGGATGTGAATACTTAAGTTTGCGTTCTAGTGCACGTGCTTGCAACTTGACCAGCATTTCTCACCAAATCCCTCTCTGCAACAATGCCCTCTATGAAACTGAATACGTCAGATGATATATTTACTGTAACAAGACCATTCTATTCTGAATAAATGCTTTATGTTTTGTCAGGTCTGAAGATTTGGCATTCTATGTATTATCTGTATTTTCTCTTCATCTGTCTTGAAGTCATCTTTGTAGCTATCAAACCCAAGCACGCTATATTGCATCCCATTTATACACTGAGCTACATTTTGCCTTTACTAAAAGCTGACTTGTGTCTCACTGGCAGCATTTGCTGCTTCCTCAAGAGTAAATAATTTTCAGATAATCTTCTGCAACTATATATAATTTTGATACTTGAAAATGACTAGTATACCTCTTATTTCACTGAATGCTTTTAACACTTATTTCCCTCCTTATGGAAGTTCAGAACAAAGCTGATTCCTAATGACATTTTACAAGCAATATCACACAATGGTCCATGGCGGGTGTGTAACCCTATGCTCCCTTCACCCACTGAAGCATGCCAGCACCCACTTCGCTCATTCAACAATACCCCAACTAAGTTTCCTTCCTGTCTTTTTTGTTTGTTTGTGGTTTTGTTTGTTTTCCTACAGCTGGGGACATCACGCAATTGTTTCACATTTTAGTTCTATTTAAATTGTCAAGATCTAAGTTTATTCCTAGAAACTGTTCAGTGATTTTTCAGCCTTTTGAGTAGGACTTAATACTGATCCAAAACACTCACTAGGTTCCAAGTCAGAACAAGATGATATGGCTAGCACTTTACAGAACTGTTGATAAGATGCAATGTTAATTTAAAATATTTTTTAGATAACTTTATGCTAGAACAATGCTGTGTACTATTAGTCAATAAAATAACAAAGTGAGATTTTATTTTGCATTTTATAATCTTCACCAATCCTCTGAAAACGCATGCATTTGAAAAATTAATATATATATTTTTTTTTAAGAAATCACAATACTTTGTCACCTCTCATCCAGAAAAGTCTTGGGAATATTCAGGTAACTAGCATAACAGCATACTACATACATCCAGAACATGAAGGTGATTATCACGTCAAAGTCAGTGGGCTGGTAAGCACTATTAAAGGGAGATAGACGACTTGCATATTTTCATGCTACCCGTGCATATAGAAATGGCTGAGACTCCTTGATAACTCCTCCTCTTGATTTTGAGGATTTTGCTGCACTGGATAGAACTTAATAACTAAAAAGGGAAAGATTCATATATAATATTTTAAATCTTGAGGTTTCATTGCTTTTCTTTTTATTCAAATGTAATATAGTTCAGTCTTCTAAGAACTGCCAGGTTTTTTTTTTTTCCTTGGAAGTGTAATTTTCTACTATTACTCTAATCAACAATGTCTGGCACTTTACAACTATACTGACATTTCTTTTTTTTTTCTTTTTTCTTTTTTTTGGGAGGGACGGGGCAGTGGGTTGGGGCAGGGGAACAGATGACAACAACACAGGAAAATATCTTCATCTTTGAAATCTATTTTACCAGCTTTCTAAGTAAAATATTACGATCTATTACATCATCTTAGATATGAGTTCACCTCTAGAACAATGACAGTAAATAGGAAATACAATTCCTCCAGGAAAGTGCAGAAGCCTCATTTTCTGCACAGCTGATAACGGAGGACATTTGCAGAACCTGTAAGGGGAAGCCAACCCTTCCTACACAGCTCTGATGAGATTCTGCCATTTCCCTTAATCTGAGAGATGATACTTGTCCTATCGGTAGAGCTTTCAGCAAATATTATAGCAAAACTGTGCTTTATCTCAAGCATCACATGAGCAGCTGCTTCATGAGAAATATTTTATGACAATTTTTTAAATAAACTATATTATTTCTTGTTAAAATATAAACCACTGCATTCAGAAGAGGTACTGCAAGTCAAGAATTTGGGTTTCACTCAGATTCTATTCATGAACTAGATCTGACCTGGGGCAAGACATTTAGCCTGGTCTTGTCTCTAGCCCTTTTATAAACACGTAGCTGAATGTGAACAAGAGCACAGAGTCTCCCCAGATCTTTCCCTGATGAGGATGGTGATTTAGAGACATTATTTCTTTGTCTGTTTAAGTAAATACTGCACATGAACAAAGCCTGGCAGTGGGCACAGCTGGTGCGTTACCATCATTTATATGTCTTCTACAGATTTCTAAGACACCCAAAACTTTTACTCAAGATTCATCATTCTTCATACTTCAGCTCTTAGTATAGGCCAAAAAGGTGGTCTTGGAAATCTTGCCTGTATAAAGCGCTCCTCCAAATATTACCGTACTTTCAGTGCATGTTAAAAGCATTGTCTCTTATTTTCATTCACGCCTTTCATTCTCCCCTTTAGCTTGGAACTCATTTTGTTAAAATTTTTCTCAAATACCTCTTCTTTCACTACAAATCTGCCTCGAACATTTGCCTTCTGCTAAGACATCTGCCTACATTTTGCTCAAAAGAGGATCGAAAATGATAAAGTATAAATAAGAAAACTGCTCCTTGCTACATTTCAAGATTAAACCTTTGATAATATTTTGTGCATGATTTGGTTTTGACTCCATAGTCAGTGATGGTCATATATGACACAACTTTTGCCTACAATTCAGAGCAGTGCATTTAGACATCTGGTGTAAGTTCAGAGCTTTAAATAAAAAAAAGACTAAAGATGAAGGTAGTTTCTACATCCTAAATCCAAAACAACTCGGAGGACAAAAATTAAGGCTTTGGTGGACCTTTTAGAGCGCAGCAAAACCTTTAAGATAGGGGCTATGTAGTTCATATAGTCCACAGGGAAAAACTGGCTTAAAGTCACAAATACTGCTAATTTCCATCTATAATACTAGATTTTTAAAAAAATTCTGACTGTATACAAATGTATATGAAATGACATCTCGTTCGTAGATCAGCTACTGTGGCCTAAAGTATTTTTTCCCCTATTTTATGAATTTATATGAATTGCTAGCTAGTTAATCGTGTGGAATATTCTACTTCAATATTTCACTATAATAACAGAGAAAAATATAAAAGTACTTGGAAATAAAGAACATCTCACCTCCAGAGAAAGGTATTATTGTAATATGTCAAATAAAGGGGAAATTTTTTATTAAGAATTGACCGAATTACAGTCAAATTACACTATTAGACAACCCACGTATTTGTCTAAAATAATCTAACCTAGAATAAACAGGAACCATTACTATCTGATGTAAAATCATCATTTTGCCACACCTTTCCTTTCACACTTACAAAAGGGAAGAAAAGTCAAAAATTAATTCCTGCATGACTAGAAAGCCAAGCAAATATTCTATATCTGGAAGGAGGCAAAATGAAAAATAATTATATAGAATGTATTGTTTATTTTCGGAAAACAATACAGACCAAGGTAAAGTTATTTGAAACCACACCTTTACCTTGATTTTAAAACTGAGGGAAAAAGTTCAACGAAGGATCTCCCCACAGGTCCACCTACGTTATGCAGTATGATGAAATCACACTTTTCATTGTAATAAAAAAAAAATCCTGCTTAATATCATTTAGTAATTCCATTCATATTCCCCGAAAACACAGAATGTTTTTGGCCTGTGAGAGAAACTCAGCTATGTAAACCACTGAAATCTTCTTTTATCTCTGAGTAGCGCTGTAAGATCATGAGCCGAACAGATCCTGAAATGTTACTTTAGTAGGCTGTAGGAAGATCATAAGTTTATCATCACTATTAAACACAGTCCAGTGGTCTGGTTTTTTTCAACACTGCTCAACATACCATGCTGTTGTGCTACAACTTTGGTAGATTGCTGATTCTGAAAATTCTGTATTTTTGAAGTCACTTCTGGCCTTGCAGAAGTGACCCCTTGTCACCTGCAACTCATCAGCTGCTCTCTTCTTTGACATCCAAAAACATAGTTTAGCACTTTCAAAGCACTTATCACAAATGTTGCCTTATGGTAAACCTTTTGTCTTTGCATGCCATTGTTCAGTTTTCTTTCCAGCTTTCTGAGCAGCTCTGTTCAATAGAGGTTGATATTAAACAAGTGCTGTACATGTGCAGTGCAGCATTTGCCTTCTATTTTCCTGCCTAGTCCATCAACCCACAATGTGATGGTCATTTTCAAACTAAAATTTCCATCTGTGACTGCTGCCTTGCATTTAATTTAAAAAGCTTTACAGTCATTCCAGTTTCTAGTTTCTGCTATTTCTTCACTTTTGTGCTGATAAAGGTATTACATTTCTTAAATAGTTTATCTGTGATTTTCTTTTAAGTGAAACATACCAGGTTTTGGAACTTTAGGATAGATTCCAAACTGGAACCTTTGCATTCTAGCCCAGCAGAACAGCTTTCTCAGCAGCGAACACCTTCACACACTGCCTTCTAGTTTCTCAATAACATTAAGGAAACAGGGCCAAATCCTGAGCTGGTATGAATTACCCAGCCTCTTTGCTGAGGTCAATGCAGCCTAATAATCTGAGCTGATGGAGTAGTTTAAATTTTTGGTGTCCATCTTGCTCAGAGTAAAGCAATATCTAAGAAGCAATGCAAGACATGATTTGAAGCATGCCCACATGTGAAAATGTAAATTGTAATCCCTGTGATTAACACAGCAGTCCTGAAATGCATTTTTTAAATTATTGAAGGAGCTGTAGAACAGCTCTGAAAAATATCGCCAGTGTGAGAAGCAAAGAAGTTGAGGACAGTCGCTATTGTGTCAAGTGGGCTAACTTGGGAGCTCCAGCAATAATCTGCAGGGTGCTTATGTGAACCAAATGTTCCCCTGACAATCCTTTAATGAGTTAAAAAAGAAATACAACCTATATTCATTTTGTTAGTCTGATTCTGCTTTAGATTTTGACCAGACTTTTACCTGATACGTGCCTGAAACTTAACCAAAAAAAAAACCCAAAAACCACACACACACACACAAAAAAACCACCAAAAAAATTCACCACCACCAACAAAAAAAACCCCAAACAACAAAAATAAACAAAAAGATGAAATATGGATAGCTTCCAAACTCCTAATTATAGCTTGCAAGTTTGTTCAGGACAATTTCGTATTGCCATATAACATGATATAACACACATTAAGAGAAAAAACATTTAACAACTTGGTATAGGTTTTCAAGCTTCACAGCATGGATTATTTTAATCAAAATTCATCTGGACATTAATGGCCTGTTTCTCCTCTTGCATCACTTTTACACTGACATAACTCAATTAAGTTCAATGGAGTTATTTCTGATTTACAATATAATATCTGAGAAAGATCAGACCCGGAGACTTTAATGTGTCTACCATCACAATATAAATAAGAAAATGAATCCTCACCATTAATCAGAAACATTTAAATCAGATAGGGACCTTAGTCCAGGAATAGCATAATGTTAACTCTTTGGAGTTTGAGAGGGTTTAGTGTTTTCTTTCTTAAAAATAAATAAATAAATAAATAATCCTAAACAACAACAAATAACTCCAAACTTCTGCAATGCTCTGCATAGTTGTAAAAACCTTTCTGGCTTACTTCTTGGTATGCAATTTTAATATCCTTCTCCCTTTGACAAGGTCAGGTCTGCTTTCTCTTTTAGGCAGCTCAGAAGACTCAAGTTATAGCTAATTGCTTTGATTATTGGTTCTGTAACCTCTAATTCCCCATGACCTTTTCCAAGCCCATTTTCAATTTAATGAGCCAAACTAGTAAAGCTTATACTGGAGTTTTGATGAGAGCTGCCAGAATGTCTTGACAAATTAAGTGTTCCACATACTATGTTGCTTTCAGACCAAATGAAACTGCAGAGTTAATATCGTTATTTTTCATTTAAGTTATATCATTTGTCTGTGCAGAACGGTTACTTTTCACAGAAAAAAACAAATTAAAAAACCAAAACAAAACTCATTTTTCTATACTACCTTCTGTAAGTTAGTAATACTTATTCCATACAGGCTGGTCCCTCAAAGATTAAACAAACAAACAAAAATTGTATTAATGCAACATTGTAACACTCATTGTTTTCTTACCCACTTCTTTATTTGATTAAGCTAGACTGACTTATTCAACAACTCCACGAGGGTGGATACTATACCAGAGATGGAAACATCCTTACAGAGGACATTAAGAAACTTCCGTGGCCTCTTCCAACAAAAATGAGGTTATTATATTAAAAGCACTTTTATTCTAGCTAGTTTGTACCACTCTAATTGTGTCCACAATTGTCAGGGTTATTTTTTGCAGCTATTTACTGCACTGCAGCAATGAAGCTTTCCTGAAGGTTGAATGTGACTGGAACTAGGTGGACAGTGCACAAACCCATACTGCCTTTCCCTTTGATTTTTTTTGAGGGTGATGCAGTATCAGGATTTGTTGTAAACCAAAACTCAGTGGGATGTAAAGAATAGGGCATTTGTCCTTCATTATTATCTTGGCCTTAGTATTTCGTGCTCCTTGTTCCTTTAACGCTAGACTGACTAGACTTCTGTCCATCATTCTTTGTTTCATGGTGATCATGTCCCTATTTGTTCTTTTTTTAATAAGAAGTACAGAAGTAATATTTTGTTTTCCAGTGCATTCAGATAAAGCAACAGTGTTGTCAATATTAACCCAAATATTAATCTACTAATATTAAGTTTAAAAACCATAGAGTTTATATGGCCAGACATCCTGTGACCTCTTATGTACATCCTTGTCTTTTCCATCTGCCTTTGTGCCCCATCTGAAAATTTGATCCTGCAAGGACTTTAGGCACTTACAAGTTAGCATGTATCTTTCAGACACCTGATCCCTAAAGGAGAATCCAGATACCTCCATCTCAAATTCCATCCTTTTCTACATTGTGGCCTCCAGAAAGGTATTTCTGTCAACTTCAGATCTATATCTGCCCTTCAGTAACTGTTGACTATATATACGTATTTTTAATGTGATCATCTTTTATATGATGATCTTGTTACCAAAGTAGTTAGCTGCCTAACTCCCACCAAACTGATGGATACAATTCCTTCATGAAATGTAAGGTGCTCAAATAGAAACCCTTTGTTTCCTCAAGAGAGTTTCCAAACCCTCTGAATGCTGAGTTTCTCCAGAGATTGGCATTCTCCATTTCTCCAGTAGAATGAGGATCCAGAAATAAAGGGAGCATGTCAGGCAATCTGATCCTGCAGCCTAGTGCCTCAAACAGTTAAGAGGTTGTTTATAAAGAATAGCAGTATAAAGAACTAAAGCCTTGATAATAAAGCTTTAAATTTGTTGACTAGATTATTGATAAAAGTCAGTTCCAGTGAATGTTTAATGGTGACCATTTCTTCAGAAGTCCTGCTAACTTTGTGTATTATTTGGTGATATTTGATTTAATACAGAGATCTACTTTTGAACATCACCTACACAACAATAGGTTGTTTTCAATTACACGTATATCTTGGTTTACAGAAACTCAGTTTTTACTGGACACCAGTTCTAATAATAAGCAAAATTTACAAATAATGAATAAATGATCACTATTATAAATCTCTTACACCTATTAACCATAGGCTTGATTTGGCTTTGGATTACTCCAACAAAATCAGTTCATTATATCAGTGAACTCCAAATAGTGTAAAATCACCTTCAGTGGAAGCATGAGTCCTATACTTAGGAGTACTTGGGTTTCCACCCTCTAGTCTCATTTGCTATCAACAGATTTTCTTGGATACCAAAGTCTCAAGTAAAGAGTTCAATGAAATTAAAAGAAAACTAATTCTAATAAGAAAACATGTATCAACAAAACCCAAATTTCCTTCTCTTAAACTAAGCCACCATTACCTGTCATGAGCATAATAGAAGAGTTGTTAAAACAAGTGTAACTAGTTCAGTTTCTTTTCTTTAGGTATCATTATTATTTCCCTTTTAAACAAAAGAAAACAAAAAGTTCCCTTGCCATGCCATGCCCCGTTCTGGTAGCGGGGTGAAGTGTTGACTTGTTTCAGGACAGCTGTTTTATCTTTAGCTTTGAAAGATGCACATTTGTATGTGTTTTCATAAAATTGTCTTTCCAAAGTAAATCCCATCAACTCCATTATCTAGAATAATGAATGGTTGTGATACAAAGAATGATAGGAGGAAAAAAAGAAAAAAGGTACTACAGGTAGATAATTAACACCTTCTGGACGGGATTGGATACCTTATAATAAACTTCAGTACCTCTACACCAATACAAAGACACTTCTGATAGTTTCTAGCCATTTCACGTCTAATTTACACTTATATTGTACAGGGAGCAAAAGGATCAGTTGGGGGTTTTTGGCACCATTTTTGTTTGGTTTTTTTAAACACCTACTTAACTGTTAGAAAAAGTATGCATTAAGGCCCTCTTCACCACTCTTAAGCAATCACTTTCAGTGCATCAAGTTGTAAGTGTGCACTTCGGTCAACTCTGAGCATTTCCGTACAAATTACTACAACCACATGGTCATTAGAAGCTTTTGTACTTAACAGAAGTTAATACTATCAAGAGTATCCTGACTCCATAAACTTCTCACTGTCATGCTATCCTTTACAAACTACATGTACTATCCAGCAAGTGACTGAAGAACATTTGGTTCAGGATTTTTTTTTTTTAACTTCTTAAGATTGTTACTATTAAATAAGATTTTGAAAGATTATATTGCTTTAGAGGTCTATGTCAACTTTAAAGTGAATAAAGCTCAAAATAAAAACTGAAGCTTAGTGTCTTGGTGGGTATGAGGCAGACTTATGTATTTCAGGTTAATCCTAGCCATTGATTTTTTTTTAAAGTTATTTTTCTTAAGTGAGACACTGAAGCTTTTTCTAACCTGTTTTATGGTAGTTATGTATTGTGCTGGTCAATTTTTTTGTCTAGATTAGAGCAACATTCTTCTCATTCCAAGAGATGTTGCAGCACATGCTTGATCATGATAAGGACGTATCAGTGTATTTCCAGAGCAGTTAAAGCCAGATTATAATTGGAATGAAAGGCAGTTTGATATCTGAGATTGTACAATATCAAAGGACAGAGAGGTAGAGAAACCTCCCAGTTGGTGACCTCGGGCCCACTAGAAGGAAAGTGACAGAGATATCCTTACCAACCGCTTCCACAGAAAGAAAGACACAAGATCATTCCCCAGAAAGTAGGCAAGAGATGAAGACATGAGTGGCATCAGTTATCACTGTAAGAAATGCTAGCATTAAACTGCAGATGTGACAAAATACTCAAGAAAACTTATTTTCATTAATATTATTTAGTATGGGCTATTCTTTATCAATAAATCCTGAAAATGGTGGTGGGCTTACCATTTTTCTAGGTGGTTACAGTAACATATGTGAAGGGGAAGGATAAAAAGCAATGTGGAAAACAGTTGGCAAACCAGCACAGTGACTACTTTCAGCACACAACCCTATCAACTGTGCCACGCTGCCTCAAGGAAGGAATAACAGTGAAGGGACTATGCACAACCATCTTTTCTACTCTTGACGTTATTCAGTCAGCACTAGACAGAGGTAATAAAGTGACTATACAATGTACTGAGAGCTCATCTGGCTCACTGGTGAGCCTGCCAGCATAGTGCTTTTCCCCTGAAGGAGCAGAAAATATTTGACATCAACAACCTGAACTACTGGGATTGTGACAGCAGGTCTGTATCTTTTTAGTGCAGCATGTCAAACTGAAGAAAGTAGGGAAAGCAACATGGGACAAATGTTTTGACCTTACAGCACTGTGCTGTGGTGATGAGATACTGCAAGTGTTATCATTTTCCCTGCTAACCCTTGCCAGGAGCAATACCTTCTGCGGTACTTAAGACTGGTCCTGTTTATGTACATATTATATCATCCATTGGCAGAGAAAGTTGATAGTAACAGTTTGATTCTAAAAATTCCATCTATTCTGTTCAGAAATGTATAAATAATTTAATAAATAGAAATAACTTTCTCAGATCAGATAAAGGATATGTAAACTTAGAGAATTTTTTTTAAACAGTCAAAAGTAATGTTGAAAGGACCTTGAGATATTGTAATTGCCAAAGAAAAAAATAACTTCAGTGCATTGTTCACAAATGAAAATTCCAACACAGTTTTCTTTACAATACGCAACACAAAACTATCTGATAGCGCATATCTTCATGGTTCATGTTTTTGAAGTGATTCTCCTTGTTCCTGTATTGTTATTAATAGTAATGATACAGGTTTGCTATACAGAGGATTCTTTCCCCTTTCCCCTGCTCCCCCAAAAAGGCCATTTTTATTCCTATTCTTCCAGAACAGAGGAAGTCAAAATCCTGCATATAGAACCATAGAATCATAGTTTGGGTTGGAAGGGACCTTTAAAGGGCATGTAGCCCAACCCCTCTGCAATGAGCAGGGATGTCTTCAACCAGATCACTGTGCCGGTGTTTCACCACCCGCATTGTAAAAAATCTCTTCCTTATATCTAGTGTAAAACACCTATCATGTATCTATCATAGCTGTCTATAATCAACTCATCATATATCTAACATATCTATCTACATTGCAATTTCCAGTTCAGCAAATTAAAGAAACCAGAAAGAAGAGTTGTAGTATATCTATAAGACATTAATTAAATCCAGGAGGTACATGACTAGAGGCTCCTTCAGACTCTTGCAGTGAAAATATTCTGACCAGAACTAAAATCACATTTTTAGTTTACATTTTAATGCCTTTGCTGATGTCTAGGCATATCAATACTGTCAATAATAAAAGGGATTTTATGAATCTCAGTAAGTGTCTAAAAGCTTTTTAACTAGGATTAATACGAAAAGATATTATAATATGCATAATAGTAATTGGAGTACACAGCTGAAAAAATAGAAACACCAAGCTATTCTAAATACTTACACATATGTATGGTGTGTCTTAGTGTCACTATTATACCACAGCATAGAAAATCTTAAAAAAGAAAAAAAAAATTAAAAAAAGAAAAAAAGAAAAAAAGAAAAAAGTAAAAGGTATTTTAGGAATTTTGGGACAGAAGTAATGTTTTCTTGTACCTCTGGATGAAATACGTTATCTTCAAAACTCTTCCTAAAACAAATGTTATTCTATTATGTAACTAGATCACCATAACTAACGTGATAAGTTCAGAAACCTGAATCTGCTAACGGAAGGTATCTACATATCTTTTGGATAATGATATTGAAAAACCAGCATTAACAGAAGAGCGGGACTGCTGAATATTAATAAAAATATGGTATGAAGTTTTCTAAATACGTATACTGGGGTGGTTCAACTGTTAACTTCAGCATGAAATAATTTGTTAATCATGAGCATACAGCCAAAACTCAGTACTAACAACTGAGTCTGCAAGTGATAGGATTTTTTTTTTCAACAGTAATCAGTAGAGCACTTAATACATCATTTGTGGTTTTCTAGCTTAAAAGCTGTCATACAGTTTGTCACAGATCAGAAACACTACAATGTAACTTAAGCAATGAATCACATGTCATCATTAGCAACGAATGCTAAAAGCCCACAGAATGAATATTATTCACCCATATAATCAAATAGTTTATTTGGAAGTACTAAAGGAATTACTTCCTTGGAGGACAAAGACTTGAAGGCCAAGTTTAGCAGAATCTCTCTCAAATAAGAGTCAGGGAATTAGATCCTGTATTTGCAACTAATAATTCAACCTCTTCTAATACAGCAGAATTTCATGGCACTCTTCAACAGTGAAACAACACGTTTTAGTAATTTTGCTTTTTATCACAGTTAATAGTCATATTTCCTGAGAATGTGAAATACGATTTTTCCTCACTAAAAAGGGAGAGCTATTCTTGCTATTTACCATGTTTTTAGGTTGACATATTTTATTTACATGTTGCTTCTCCCCATCTGAGGTTTCATACTGATGGTCCTTTGGGGAAGTTAAGTACCCCAAAGCACTACCTCTTTCAGTGTTTTGTTGAATTTGAATTAAGATTCCCTGTAGGAAGTTGCAAAATTGTTCAAAATTTACTCTAGGCATCCTAAGAACCCTAAAGCTTCTAAGGGACTTGTTTAAAACTAAAAACTGAATATCTCCTGAAGGAAAACTACATGTCAGATTTATATTGTAATGCGTTATTGTGCTTTTTGTTCTAATTGGGTTTGAAGCCAAAATGGTGTTGTTTTGCAAATGCTCCCGAAGTATTATTTTGTTATTATTACTTCCACACAGAAAATCAAACAAACCAGCCACATAACAAATAATAGTACCAGAACAATAGTGATTGTGGCAAATTTTCCATCCATTATCTATAATATTTAATTATACATTTTTGTGTCTAATATGAGTAAGAAGTTTTAATATTTATGGTGAAGCATGGTGACAGGTTACATTTTATACAAATGAAGTAAAAATACTTTAACTGAGTGTCTAAGAGGACAATATTTCATTTTGAAAAGTTTAGATTAGCCTCAAGAATTAGATAAGGAATATGAAAAAGTAAATAATATCTGCCAATAAATGACATATGATCATTAGCAAATTTGTACCACTACTTTGCACTTTAGCAGTACTAAAATATTCTCATTTAATGCTAATCAAAACAGTAAAAGTAGCCAAGATACGAGAAGCCTAAATGCACTGTTTCTTTAATCACAGAAATTTATTGAGTACTGTACTTGCTTTGTGGATATTTAAATCTTCTTCAATAGAAACTACAGTTGGCACCTAAATGTATTTTTGATTCAAATATACATGTAGATTTATTCACTCAGGGTTAGATTTTTTGATGTAACAGTGTATGAAGCTGCTGCATATTCTAATTATAACCATAATATGAGATATAAAAGTATTGTGCAACAGATTTTTGTCATAATAGAAACTCATCTTTTAGATCTTATCTTTTGAGACAGAAAGATGACTTAGCAATTACTTCATATTATTTTATAACTTCGTTAAAACTTTTCCCTTTAAAAATTATGTCTGGTTGCTATTTATCATACACTCTATGTATGTCTGCATATGTAATTGAAACTCAGGCAATGGCAACTTCTCCAAATAAAACATAAAACAAAAGCCCACCAAACAAATGTGCAACAATCCTTCATCTTTTAAAGTAACACCATCGATACTTAAAAAGTGTCTTTCATCTTCTGTTGTAAAAGTTAGCAAAGTAATAACTTGTCAGAATGACATACACTTTAGATATACCTAATAGCTCAATAGGTTTTCTAGAGATAAAAAAATGAGTCTCTGTTCTTGTTTATCTTAATGAAGCAGAGCGTCCCAGGATTCCTTCATGGCTTTCGTAAGCTAGATTTGGCCTTTAGTTTTGTTTTATTATAATCAGTGCAAACTGATGGATCCACTTTCATCACTAAATTTCTCTACTGATTTAGTTTCAAATCAACCTTGTCTGATTTTTCTAGTGCCTCAGTCCACTCTACATAGCTAAATTAAGCAAGAGTAAACTAATGCCATTGAAGATCATATTCACAAAGTTATTTCATAGCTATAGTTGGTACTTGATATGATATCAAATATTTTCTCTAAAAGTTTCTTGAGAGTTAAAAGTTTAACAAAGCATATTTAAATACAGGAACAGCACATTTCAGATTGAAGGACTAAGGCAATTCTCAATGAGCTGATGTGAGAAATCGAGAGTTAATGACCTGGATTCTCAAGATGGTCCAGGCTTCTAGACTAAGACTGCTAGCTATGACACCAAGGCTGTCTATACCCCTGTGAAACAAAATGGTAGGAGGAGCTTCAGTTGAACACTCCTTACCTTCTGCTAAGCAAGACCTCCTACTGAGTGAAATATCGTTCACACCAGATCCAGCTCCTTTACTCAAATGGTATCTGAGATTTGGGTATCCTCAACAGGTCTGAAATGGTGCAGGTACAGGCATAGCGAGACTATGCCATGTTTCATTACTTTGAGATATATCATAACAGTCAGATCTTAAATATACAAAGAAGCAGAAAATTACTGCACTCAAAATTCCAATGTTGAAACTATTCAGATTCTTGAACTAAACATTTACATTTTAGTTCACTGAACAGATTAAAATTCTGTTCTCTCAATGTCTACATGTTTCTGCACTACAGGAAACAGATGGCCTTTGACATCAACCAACCTTTGGAAAGAAAAAGGAAGGGAGTTCAAATATAAGTCAAGTCAATGCGCGTTCAGTTTGCCCATTTACACATAAATCCTTTACAGCTTACATTTGAACCTAGTCCATGCAGAAGGAACACCTACTCTAAATTCATTTGCATTTTAATTCTCAGTAGGAAAATAACAGAAGAAGGTCAAAACAGTTATACCAAAACAGTAATGTACTTCAACTACATAGAAAGGGTTACAACCAGAGGACACCGATTTTGGTGCAGCCATCCATACCAGCTCCTTCACAGTACAGCTAAAGGCTCCATGGAACAAGTAATTGAAAACATTTGTAATCTAGGTTATGTCTTACAGGAACAGTATTTAAACTCATTGCGTAGTGGCTAGCTGAAGATGCTTATTCCATAGGACACCGGTATGTATCACTCAGTTAATATAATTCAGGATGCCCTCATTTTCATTTTCACATCAGACAGCCTTCATTAGGTACAGGAAAGTGTTTAAACTATAACATTCGTTCATATTATAACCACCATATACAGTAGTGGGCAGATTGTATGACATGAAGGTACTAGTATAAAAGATCTACGAGCAAGCCAACACGCATTAATCAATTGTCAGTGGGTTATACAGTCCATTGATAATTACATCTGTTATGAACTGACAGGATTTCCACATTTCCCATACATGCAGATGTTTATTTTGACAATGCAAAAATCACCAACATATATTAGAAACAGAAAATGGGTTTGAATGCATTTAAATGAGTATGTATTAGTAAAAGAAACAGAGTTTAATAAAATTATACATATATTTGGAGATAAAGACACTTTTGTCTCATTTGGCATGTTCTATAAAATGTATGTTACTTCATTTAATTACCATAGAATTTATCTTTCCTTGTCAGCTTACATGCACTTAGAATAAAGCGACATTTCTTACGATGTTTCTTTTAATTAAAGCAAAAAAGAACTTTTCTCATTTAGAAGCTGGGCACAATAGGAAGAAGGAAGTTTACATGCTTGCCATTTCAAGCAAGGATCAAGACATTGTTTCTTAGTGTGACTCATAACCAGGAATTCATATCTAGATTCCTGTTAGGTTGTACATCTGAGTCATGTCCTCTCACAAGGTGTGGTGCAGAAGCTATTCTGAACGTTAAGACAATAACTTTCAAACATACCAAGGAGACTTATAAAAACGAGACGCTTCAGTCTCCTGGAAATGACTAATGAGAACTATTCCAGCCATTAGTTGCAGATATTTATTCTCCAAGGCAGAAGGCCATAATTACCAAGGTTTTAACAACAGAAATACTGGGTAGGTACACTTCCCAAACATTCTGGGCCAAACCATATTATGTGGCATAAAGACAAGCCAAGCTACCACTGCAACGTATACGTATATATGCGTAATTTATCTAATTCTGGAAGGCAGAATAAAAACCAAACTCATGCATAAAAGCAACAAGAGAGACTCTCACTTTACAGTCCATCTGTGAATACTTTGGACATATGAGACGCAGAGTTTAATAGACATGTCTCCTTTCCCTCTCCTGAAGACTATATCTACCACTTCTCATGCTTTCTTGCCTCTCTATATGTATGTGTCCTTGTGCAGGACATGTCCTGGCATTTCAGTCAAATCCATACTTGGGAATCCCTTCTTCCTTTTTCCACATCTCATTCATTGCTACTTGTTTCAAGTAAGCAGGTAAAGTAGGCAATTTTGGTCTCATGTGCGACCTGTTTGATGTAAAAACTGTTTATCAATGGAACTCAAAATGAGAAATGGGCTTGAAGTCCTACACAGCAAGCAGGCTTCCACTGTGCTGTGTGCTATAAACTCCTGGAAATGAAAACGATACTTCTTGCCCTAAACAGCGTATAGCCTTCTAGCACACAGATACAGCAAAGACATAGGAAGAAGAATTTTAACAGCAATACAAGAGGGAGAGCAGCAGGAGGCAGTCTAAACCCTTGATGGGTGTTTTATCCATGAAATATATGAATTATACTTTCTAGCTACTCTTTGTAGTGTTCTGAAAATCTTCCTTTCTCTTCTATATCAAGCAAACATTTGTTTTGGGGGGCCTACCACAAGAAGCAAAACAGGGAATAAACTTAAGAAAGAGTGTTTATTATGTAGGCAGCAACAGATCTATATCTGTATAAAAACTATAGAAATAATCCTACTGCTTTTCATTTTGCTATGCTCGGAAAGTTCCTCTAGGAAACAAAACACTAATCCCTCATAGATTTAACACCATATTTAACTCCCCCCATGAATAGCCACTTCATAATGAAAGTTCAATGTGTAAATTATGATCTGATGTACTTTCTTTGCTGCTAATGGCAGTTTCCCTTCATGATGACTTGAAGAGTGTATCCCAGACTAAGTGAAAATTTTCCCTTCAACATAGAACAACAAGAAGTTACTGAACACAGTTAACCAAAACTAACTGTCTTGTAGGAAGTCTGCCTTTTTTCAATGAAGTTACTTAAGGCTGTGCTTGATTTTCAATACCACAATGTAATCTGATAAAACTAATTATTTTCCTATGAAATTTAACCTTTGGTTTCTAAATAGCCAATGATCTAAGACATAAATTCATACCACAAGAGAAAGTAAAATATTTATGGTAATATTTTAACTGTACTTGTGATATGACCAATTATTTTAACTAACCTTTTGCAAATAGGATTTATTTTCTAAAGGTTCCCCAGAGAAACAGCTTTTCCTGATCAGAGGCTAATTTTTATCATCTCTCTGTGCATTCAGGTAAATAGGTATCTGGAGCATGAACTTCTTTGTGCTTTGTGGTAGTTTGCATTCAAAGGTCAAACTAATTGATTAAAATGGCAACTAGCAAGTCCATATAATCTGGTTACACAGTAGCCCAATAGTATCCATGTGCACCTCATTAGGTTTAATTGCATTGAAGTGAACTGTAATTCACTGTTAATCTAAAACAGCTGAGAGGATGGAGTTCTTCACACTAAGTGCAGTCAGGTAAGTAATTTCAAGAATGCTTTGTGTCCTTGCAAATTACAGCAGAGTTAAGAGAATGCTTGCATATTACTGGCAAAATGAAAAGGCTAGTAATCAGTTGATCAGGCTGGAGAGACAAAGACTTAATATCGAAGTGCAATACAATTTTTGCTAGCAAAAATTTCAGAGATGTACATGCATTAGACATCCATAGGTTTGAGAGAATACTATTCAACTCATTCCTTATCTGTTCTAGGTCTCACCGCACTCTATAGTCTTCATAGTACTGAAAAAACCTCAAATATTTTTGCATAGAGAATATGCAGGAATAGTGTGAGCTGCTTAAAACTCTCTTGTGTGTTGTACAACGGCAACTTTATAGCCAGCTATCTGTGAAGCTTTATGTTCCTGAATGCAGTTTTCTCTAGATCAGGGGAAACAAAAAATAAAAATCAAATCAAATAAAACCAGTAGGCAAGTAATGAAAAACAAACTGCAAGACAAGTATAGAGATTTCAAGGCTAAACCCAAAATCTAGCCTTTGCAGCAGCATAAGATTGCTACAGTGCTCGTTTTTTGTATGTCTGGCTTGCAGGGCAGAATCCATGTTTGAAGAGTACAATGCAAGGTGCAGTGACAGTGATGCACCTCAGGAAGGGATCCACTTTGGCTGGCATGGAAGAGACAGGTAAAGAGAATACCTCCAAAACTTCACACCCAGGCAAGGAAAAGCAGGTGTCAGAGCAAAAGTGTGGATACTTACTTCAGCTAACATCTGAATATTGTTATATGGTTTAGATTAAGTCCTACAAATTAAGTATCTTTATGACAGATGAATCTCATAACCTACGTTCATCCTGTTTCTGGCCTCTTAAGTCTAACTTTGCATCTCCAACACAACCAGAACAATTTAAAAAGGTAATGAAGATTGGTTCAAAAAGTCAAATGCCATCATATATGCCAATGCCATCTAAAAATTCTAACCAGTCTAGCTGAATATTAATAACTTAGTATCTAAACTCCATTCTTATTAAAACAGCTCTTTATTTAACCACATTGTGAGACACCAAATCATGGAGTGGGCCACCACTATGCTAGGTAGGACAGAAGATGACAAAAACAGTCACTTCCCAGGCACTGGAAAAAAAACCATCAGGCTTGAGAGAACAGAGAGAGATAAGCAGAGGCAGGTGCACAAGGAAAGAAAGAAATGCAACATTCACAGCCTTTCCTAGGCATTATAACAAGGGAGAATTTTAAGGACTTGAATTTAATGAGGTCATCTTTTAAATGTTTATGGCAAGTTTCAAGCACAGGGTCAACACAGAAGAAAGCAGAAAAGTGCTTGTTTGAAAATCTAACAAGTGGGCAGTGAGAGTATAATGGAAAGAAGGAGATGACATCTCAACAGAAGGGGAGGACAGACTATAATGTACTCGTGTGTGATACAATAGAGACACAGGCCATGTTGCAGCATTCACTTGGACATGGTGAATTTGTCAAGGCCAGAAAAAAGAATGTTATGGCAACCGAGATACAAGATGTTAAGAGCTGAGGCAAAAGTTTTAAATGTTTTCCTATCCATCCAAACAGTTGTCTGACATATGTTACTCAAAAAGGAACTACAAGAATAAGACAAAACTTAGCTAGAAAGAGGACTGAGGTGATGATAGATCTGGGCCTCCATAAAAGGCAAGGTGGCAGGAAACGAAAGCTAAAATAAAGACCTCAGGCCAGGGACAAATGTCTGATAAAGCACTCTGCTTTAGTCATGTACAGCTGGATTAGTCAATTCCATTGATTTAGCAGCAATGGTAATCACAAGGAAATATTTTATTATGAAAAGACAGAACAGAGTCCAGAGGTGACATCTTTGTTTATATCCGAGACTCAATAGTTTGGAGATGGTAGCTAAAACAGAATGTGTACACAAGATTACGGTGCTTTTTCAATTAATAATTTAAAAATATATATTACTCAAGAGGTGGCCTTTACACTTATTCTTCAGCTATAGCAGAAAGTGAAGACTTCCCCATTGCTCAGAAGTTTTCTGAAAGTGAGGAGAGCAAAAAATTATACAAAAGATGATGCTACACAAAATACGTCCATGAGCCTGCAACTATACCTGTGTTGATTATTACAATGGAGTGTAAAAATAGAAGCTAACCATATGTAGCATCCATGCATTTGCTAGGCAGACTGGTAGATAATTAAGTTTATAAAAAGTGCTCACTCTCAAGCCATGGGAAAATATTTCAATTTGCTCTATGCCAAAAAAAAATTCTCTTCTACTTAGTCATTTATGATGATGAGGTTTATTTGGAACTATTGGTAAGACCTTCTTCACCACTTATGGTGGAATATTTCTTGTGAGGAAATAGAGATGTTAAGGTCTGCATGAAGCTTCACAGACAACAGAATTAGCACTAAAAGTACACCTGATGATAACTTTCTCAGCTTCATTCAGTTGTGAAAAGGAGAGTTAAACTCTCAGACTTTATTTGATCCAGGATGCAAAGTTCCTCTGTCCATCTTTCTTTGCTTCAATCATGTGTCATAAAATGCCCAAAACTGCTTTCAGTCAAAGTCAGCATAACAGTCTTACCTGATTCCTGATGAGATTGCTCACCCTGGAGATCATCTGTGATGATCAGTAAAGAGAAGAAGGAAGAGGTGAGTAGAATTAATTCCATTAACGTTGGAAGGAAAAAATAGCAGTGTTGCCAAAGCACTGACTGCAATTGCCTCATATAACAAAGATCTCTCCCTCAGCCCTCCTGAAGTGCTTTGATGCACTCTGCTTGGACTAACCATCTTCACTAGTTTTTCACCTAAGAGGGAGACACTCATCCTCTCAGTTTGTATTTATGGGAGAAACAACATGCTTACACAGTGAAATGAGAACTGACCCTGAAGAGCAGCTGTTGCTAACGGTGGGAAGTATAAGTGTATAAGGGAAGTATAAGCATTACTTTCTGAACTTACTGCTCCTTTAACTCTTATTTAAATTAGTGTCAGTTGCATTACTTCAGGAAGAAACTGAGAGAAAAAAATTATCATCCTGTAGAATATGCACTCAACTGACTAAAATTGCCATCTATCTGTGTAAGCATGCTGCTACCACTGTTGTTGCATCATACTATAGCTTCTCTATAATTTTGCCTGTTCTAATCTTTTAGGTACAGATGCTTTAGTTGTTACATGTCCCTGAAGACACTAAGTAGTGAAGTAGCTAAATACATAGTTACCTAGATAGTCCCCAGGAAGAAAGTGCCTTCCATTAAATGCAGTGATTATAACCTTGCATTGATGATTTTGTTTCTTTGTTGCTGATAAGGAAATTGCCAACATCCAGTAGAAATGCCTCATTAATACCTTTAATTACATATATAATAATCACATGTTCATATCATATTAGCTGCTCCAGTCAGTGTAGAGCATTAAAACACTAAGACTAAGGTGTTATACAAAAATAATTTAATGCATTAAACTGTACTCTGAGAGAAGCAGAAACAACACATGCACAAACTGTGTTGCTAGTTGAATTGTATAAGGAAGTAAATCAAACCTCTCTTGCTTCCTATTGCATTTCAGGGATCCAAAAACTTTACCTTAGATGGTATTACTGTCCCAGACTTTTCTAGGGCTCTTTTCTGATGCCCTTTGAAGGCTGTTCCATCTACCCTTTAGAATCCTCATCTTTTCACTAGCTTCTCCAACACCTTGGTTTTGTGTTGAAGGACTTGCTTTAAAGCAAGGAAAGTATGTGTGATACTTAATGGTTTGGCTAGTGAGGTTCTGATCAGCCCCACAAGTTTCCACACATCCTGTAGTTGAGTGCTCTGTACTCATGCGTGCAGAAGACTAGTGCAACACATAACAAACACCTACATAGAATTAATACTACAAAGATATGGAGAGGTTTTGTATATTAATAGAAAATACCGCAGTGTCCCAAACACAAATAAATGCATTATCTGTTTGTGAATTGCTTGCAAGTGCCTGCTTTTTATAGTCAAAGGTAAATCTATAAATTCCTTCCTCTCTCTGGGAGAAGTTACAATTTAATATCTTTTATTTCTCTTTTTTTTCCTTAATATTAAAGAAAAAAATACCCCTGAAATGTCACTTGATTGATCGTAATGGCCAGCTGTTACAATCTCAATGGAAGTATAAGAACTGCTGCCTAAGGTGCACTGAAGAGCGCCAAGCCTCATAGCAACTCAGCTCATCCTAAAAAGCACCACAGTCTGGAGCACAAACTGCAATTTTAAATTCTCCCAGAGACCCATTATTTGCAAACCATTGACACAAACAGCTCCAGTCCCCCCATCAGTGTATACGTGGGGAGCTCTTCATCCACACAGCCTTGCACGCTCAATAACTTTACATGCTAGAAATCCTTATGGAATTTTGGCTAAAGAGGTGTTCTCAAATATGTGAAATGTTTTTTTCAGTATCATTCAAAAAGATTATTAATATATTAAAATGTACACTCAGTCCCTCTTGATTCAGGAAATTTTCATTATAGGAAACAAGTTTGGTATCTAATAAATGTATGACAAAATGGGAAATCTAAGACAACTCTCCTAAAACTTCTGAGGTAGCTTTAAAGAATAGCTTAATATATCTTTAAATGGTTGGAACTAAGGCAGACAAATGAATCCAGACTTTCAACATTCTCTCAAAATTCATTCCCAAAGGATTTTTTTTGAGTTAGAAATCCTTGTGAAAAGGGATTTATGAGTAGACACTAAAACATTAATATTACTGTACAATGGAATCTGCTACATGATTGCCCTTCACTTAGGCTAACCTTCTGTAGAACTTAAAAAAAAAGTTTTTAACAACAGACAGATTAAATCTAATCTGATTAATTGATGACGACCAACATTCATCATAACCAGCTGATGCTCCTATCAGCAGTGAGCCCAGTGGATAGTTGAAATACTGCATTTTCTTGCTTTTTAAAAACAATTTAAAAATTAACTTTGAGTGTCTGCCTCTCTAGCTTATGTAAAATTAAAATAAATGATAAAAATAATTATTGATATTTGATTGGATTTTAAAATTACAGAAATAATTCAGGATGGAAGAATTGAAGGTGTTTGATACTTTGTGGACTAAAACTGTGCTCTTCACAGCTCCACTCAGAGAAATTTCTATTGCAGCATCTTTCCTAAGCATCCTAAGTACAACATCATCTATCACATCATTTGATATGATTTTTTTTCCTGTTTTGTGGGAGTTTGCTGCTCCCTTCTGCTTTATTTTTGGGAAGAAGTGTTCAGCTTCTCTAAAAGAGTACTTAGTTTTTATTTTTAAGCTATTCTTTCTTCACAAAAAAAAAAGAGTATGTTCCTGAGTGGCAAAACACACTACTCTTGTTTAGATTCTGCTACATAAGAAACTGAAGTATAGGCTTCTTTAACGCACCCCAGAGTTCAGCTCAATTCTGCAAATGGACCAGGAAATATTCGCACCTTATGGTGTGAAGATTTAGTATGTTATTACATCTACCTTAAGTAATTCACCCATCCCTTGCAATGTTTTAGTATTAGTATATCTACAAAAGTTTTTCCTTATATTTATCAAAACCTCTTTTTTGTCTTATCAGTCACATTTTATCTTCTGATTGTTTTTCTAATAGAAACACTGGAGAAAGAGGAACATGATAGCAAAGGAGCAATAGGCTTATTCATATTCACTGTCACTGCTTTCTTTACAGGGAAACTGGCTCTTTTCCCCTACAATTAGAAACTTCATACCAGCAGCCAAGGCTATTCCAAGCAATTCTGAGAATGAGCAGGAAAGGTGGAAATATCCCAACTCCAGGATGGCAAATAACAAACAATAAGAGAAACATAACACTCACGCAGAGCCAAAACATTGCAGCCAACTCCAAGCACACAGTGCATATCTGAAATCGCACGCACATACACTCTATAGCAGTTGCAGCTGCAGCTGTAGCAAAATACCTACTAAAATCCAACTGTGAACAAGTATTAACAGGCTCATTGCATCAATCCCATGGCAAAAGTGACACTGAGACATGAAGTTTTCGCTAATTATCCACCAGCCATTAATATATCTCCTGCTGCTGAGTTCTATCTCCTAACATTCCATCTGTGATGCTTTTTTACCTTATTTCCAATTCAGCTACTGAAAATTTCATATGTAAGATATTTCTTGGTCAAAGCAAAATGCAGCTCTGAGAAGGCTTCAATCCACAGAATCATGTAACAGAATAGGAAGAATGTTCATTGTAATCCTTAGCAAATATCTTCATCAAAGAACTATCAAAAGATTTCAGATGACAGCATGAAGCTTTGCAGTTGCTTTTCCTCCATCTTTTATTATGCGACAGAACAAGAGAGATCTTGTAAAATTAGCAAAAAATTTAACTTTTACTGGCCAAAGACCTTTTTTCTACCATAGAAATAAATATTTCCATACTATTATGTTTGATTTTTTTCTTCTAACGATGAATTTAAAATATTCACTTTTGAATACATGCATTAAAAAAAAAAAAATTGGAGGGGGTAATATATATAAAAGACAATATTAAAAATGGGTAAGTTTATTGTAGTCTAAAGTATTTGTTGATACTTAATGTGTTTTACACATTATATTTAACATTTTTTCTGTACTGGGAAAACAGAATAAATATTAATCTCTTCCACCAATTAATTTGCTCAACAGTCAGTTTCTACTAAATGGCCTTTTGCACATGTTTATAACACCATGTCTAATGAAATGGCACCCTCGGTAACCTGTACAGAGAAAATATGCAAGTGATGATATGGGTTTTCTTTGAGGTTTTCTTGAAGTGAAACAAAAAAATATTTGTCATACCCCCTCTTCACAGTACAGGGGGAAGGTAAAAGTTTCTGATCTGTAAGGCCAAAATGGACCTGAGGCCAAGTTAATAAGTAACAGGGAGATTAAATCACTGTTCAGATGCAAATGAGAACTTAATCAATTTTATTTTTCAGAACTCCAAACATGCTTGAGCTACAGGCCTGATCCTTGAAGAAAAGTCTGAACAGAAGATGTTAGCGGAAGACATACATAGTCTTTTTAAAGCTAACACATATCCTGTGCAGCAATTTCTTACAGAAGATCGTAGCACTGTCGTATCATGTACTCTAAATTGTACGTTCACACTTCACATTCTTCAGATTTATACTGTGCAGCATGTTATGGTAGAATGTGGTGTTTTATGGAAAAGGTCAATTTAGTTTTTGTCAGTACTTCCACATCCCTAGATCCCATTCAGACCTTCTGTTCAAAACCATTGGCAGAGGTCATTCGCTTTCTCTACCCTTCCCACTCAGACTTCCCACTCCTCCAGTTAGTCATCTTGCTTCACGGTAAGCTCTCCTTATCTTTCTCCAAGTGTCCTACACTACTTTTCCACCCGTCTTATCTTACTTATTATATCTTTCAAAGGCCTTTTCTTAAAGCATCCATAATTTTTCCTTTTTAACATGAAAAATTGTGGAATGTCCTATAAATACATTAAATAGCACTAATCGATTTATTCCATTTCCTCTTGAGATTGTATGTATTTTTTTTTTTTAGCTTATAAAGCTCTGCAGAAGGCTCAGAACACCCAGGGATGGCAATAATGTTGACAATACACAAACAAGTAGACATTAAAAAGCATTTTTGTATTTGAGACTGTACCTTGAAAGTATCAAGTTCTTCAGAAAAATACATTCCATTGACAAGAGTAATGAACAATCAATTCTAAAACAGGTAATTTTCTCACCTGGAGAATGAGGGAGTCCAAATATTATTCAGGTATAATATGCTAAATCTGATATAAAAGATCAGCACTTGCAAATATTATAAAAAAGAATGTATCAAACATTATCAGTAAGGCTACCTAAATAGCATAATCATGACTTTCAAGGAATTCTTGTGACTTTCCATCAGTAAAAAGTCTATCCTCATAACCCACGGGCAGGGAAATTCTATTTTACAGATGGATAAAAATATTATAGGCACCAAGGAGGCCTATGCTGGAGACAAAGAAATAAAACCAGAGTTCCTGAGTCCTTGCCTCTTATTCAAATTACAAGTTAGACTGATATAAATCAGTCTGCTACTGTAGCAGCTGTCATCAGAAAAGCACAGAAGACCAGAATCAAATAAAGAACAGTATAGATATATCGGAATTAAAGATTTCAGCACGCTGAAATCTTTAATGTGTTTCATGAGGTACATATATAAAAGACCAAACCCCAAGTGGTTCATAAGGTTAAAAGTTAAATTTTACATTATACGTTTTTCGTAGACTTCTGATATTTTGACGAACTACTGAGCTGAATTCTAGTTGGCATTCTTCCATTATGATCTATTTGCTATGCTTTGATTTAAAAAACAAAACAAACCCAAAACAAACCGCAAACACCACCACCAACAAAATGAAACAAAACCCACAAACACCAAAAGATTCTTGATACTAACAGATACGGTATGAAAATCTGGAGTGCTATGCAGAATGGAAGCAGAACACTAAAGATTCTCCACTCTTTTTAGTAAACCCCTTCCCTAATATTAACTTCACCTCCCCTACTCTTGTTTCTGCTGTACAAACGCTTCTCTAGACAAATGTTCTCATTTTTGGCCAAGAGAGGAAAACTGAAAATAAGATAAAAATATTTCTGTTTTGTCAGGATAAGGAAGTAAATGCCATTGTTCAAACAATTTGGAAGCTAGAAGCACAAGAATTAATGAACACACAGCACATAGGCAGATCTACAGCTGCAGAGAGACCGTTCAGACAAAGTCTTACACTGTCTCATATATCTAAATGCAGATTCCTTCTGGAAAACAACTTCTATTTTTTATATCAAGAAACACTGATGTTGTGACAACCTTTTGCTGCCACTGATCGTTGTCTTTACGTGGTTTGACAAACAAGGAGACAAAGATCAGACTCCTGTGAAGGATTTTGCCAGACTCCTTCATATTTGTTTATGGTACCTCTGCTACCTTTGTATTTAGTTATAAAAGACTGCACATACAGAAACAAGAAAAGTATTTCAGACAGAATGAGGTGGGAGAATTTTTTGTAGCCTTGTACGATACCTACTCTAAGTTAATAAAGACACGATAGACTTTCATAAAATCTGAAAAGCAAGCAAAGAGGCACTGAGTGGTTACGAAGTGAGATTATTTTCACTGCTTGTGTCTAAACTGAGATAAACCAATTCTGTGAAGTTACTTGAGTGCTGGTCATCAGATGCACAGTGTGCTGGATGTGCAATTAAATGTCCTTGTGCCCCTACCCTTGTGCACTCACATTTCCTTTGGAAGGAAACTTGGGCTCTCCTGGTATGGATAATCAGAACACCAGGACAGCACTGACTCCTCTGGAGCACATCTGCCTCAAAATGTGGAAACTACCGAAGCAATCATCATATACTTATTTTAACACAGCCAAACGGATTCTATTCCTTACCACAATTGCTGTGTATAATGTATATTGCATCACAATGAGTGCAATATCAGAATCCTATTGAAACAGATTATTTCTAATGTAAAAAAAAATGTATTAAATTTAGCCTTTTAATACTCTGGTGTATAATACCCTAACTAGGGAAAAACGATCTATTGAAAAGGAGGTTTTACAGGATGTGCTGTGTTTTCTATAATTTTTTAAAGACTCTTTGAAATTAATTAAACAGATAATTACTTGTATCTAACGCAATAGTATGTGTGCAACATGTATGTGAAATAGGAATTGTTAGCCTGTAGTTTAGATCTTACACTAATTGTACATAAATTCATTAAAACAAAAAAACCTTTCATAAACAGGATCACTCACCATATATACAACCCATCGAAAAGAAGAAAGCATAGTGTAGGCGGGACTTCATTCCTTCTCCTCCCAACTGCTTTACAGCACTTGGGAGGGGTTTTTTTTTTTTAGTTATCAGAGATCAAATTTTTCAATCACACTCTCTCACTTTCTCTTTCCTCAGTACAAATTTAGTGTGCATACACAAACCTGAACCTATGATGAAGACTTTTTGAAAATTTGCCCTCTGGTGTTTAAACACAGCTAGATACTGAAACTTCACTTTGCCACTAAATACAAGAAAACACTGAAGGTTATGTCTTCAAACATTAGAAACTACATACTCACTATTTTCTTTTCCTCAGTAGTTCCAATTACCTCATTAATATTTGTTTTCATGCTACAGAGAATATACTTTGGAACATCTGTTTGTTGAACTGGGTATCAGTGAATCACAATTGGCTACTAATAGCTGCAACAAAGAAAATTATGGGAAGATTGTTTCTAAAGCGCAAATGTTTGCAGTTGCTGTTTTCCAGCAGCGAATATGCTTTTGGAAAAAAGAAATAAACATTAAGAAGGGAAGCACTGTGGTCTCCCCGCTGTCAGTATCACATATTCTGTGAATGGGAGCATCATTTTGTTACTATGTAGCTAAACAACTGCTTAAGTGATCGATAAAGACCATTATCTTAAATCATAGCATGAATTCCCAATATCATACATAAAATCAATAAAACACACAAAGAAAAAGACTAAAAATTTCCACTAAAACATAGCCTGCTGCTTTGGAAAATAATATTTAGTAGGTTGGGTTTTTTTGTTTTACTAATTATGAGCTCAGTGGCAGTTTATTCTGCAGTAAATCTGCTGGTGTGAGATTAAACCTGTTATTGAACAGAGTTTTGAATCTACTGCTAGGCACTCATCACTGCTGGAGAGTGAACATTGCTGTTATCTCATTTAAAAGTTGGCCAGCAAAGCAGCCCATTTGTTTAAAATGCAATTAAGCTGGTGTCTTGAAGAGAAATTAGCAAGGAGTACTTCATTCTAGAGGCATAAGAGGTCTGTTCATAGATACATTAATCCTGTGATTTGGGACATCATTACAATTTGGGACTGTGTTCCAAAAGGATGTGCAGTACACATAAGCACAAGAGTAAAGCTGTTCATTGAGATGGGTCAGCTCTGTTTCATGAGCTCCCGAGATCTTCTCCACTAGTTCATGAATGTTGCATGTGCTTGCTACAGAGTTAAAAAAACCCCAAAACATGCTGCTGAACTGAAATTATTGGACATTTAGCAGTTTACAGATCACTATGTTAGGTTAAAGAGGAAGTTGAAGTTTATTTTTTAGAAACATATAGTAGAATTATTTCAGTCTTATGGCATATATTCCACTGTTACTTGATTTCTAAGATGCTGGTCAATATTACGTGTAAAAAAGCTAATTAATTATCTGAAGTAGAAACACAAGGAGAAATAAAAAAAACCCCACACTCAGAAAAGTTCTGTTTAACTACAGTTCTTCAGGAAGCAAACTGGGACACATGGACTCAGTACACGCTTATAAAATAACAAATCTTTTATAAGTCTGCAAAGTAGAATAGTGAAGGACACATTCTCCTCTGATGTAACTTGACCAAAGTCAAATGCCAAGTTCAGTCTTTACAGAAGTCACCAGTTACAGCAAAGCAGCTTTTTTCCTCCTGACCTGTGTAACATGAGAGGACAGGCCCACTTTGAAGAACAAGGAAACAAAGACAGGCACATTTTCAAATACGTGTGTGTCTAAATGTACACACATTTGCTGCAGAGAAATGGTTTAGAGGTATTCACCTCTGGGTTCACACTACAGGATCTGTCTGTACATACTTGGATGTTCCTATGCATTTTACAGAAAACATTTATCTAGATAAATGGTGAATTAGAAAGTTATTTTGCATGTCATTTTCTTAACTTGTTCAGAATGTCTTCAAGGATGCCCTAAATTCTGTTCTTTGTTTTTCTGGGACCCGCAGGGCCTTTCCAAATCCAGCACTTGTAGAACAACAGTAGTATTTTTAACACTCTGCTTTTCCCCACCTCGTCCTGCAAACAGAGATTGAAGAGGAGGGATTCTGTATGCTGTAAACTTTGTGTCAGTTTCTTATTACGCTGGCACCCTTCTCGGATTAAAAAAAAAAAAAGAATCGCAGCTGGCCAGGGTTTGCATTTGGTTTTTGTTCTCTGCATTGCTCCATAAGGCTAACGATGGACCAGAACCCCAGTCTGGCTGAATGCTTAGTTTTCATATTGCTGTGGTTTCACAGTCTCCTACCAAAACTTCATGTAGAATTTTCAGTGAGGTAAAAGCAGTGGATGCTGGTAGCAGAATCCAGTTAACATTTTCTGCCACTGTGGACAGGACTCATTGTTTAAATTGCCAATTCATAATAACCTCAGTGATCTGTTATTAGTTTCTGATACCTCTCCAAGATCTGGCTTTGGGAAAAGTTGATGAGACTTGGGCACTGGACAAACAGTTTTTTTGATCATCACAATTCACTCTCTCATGGTTGTAGAGATTAAATCTAAGCATAGCTACACCTGAAGCACAGCAGATCCTTATGTGTGCATGTCCTGAGCAGTGCTTTTCCAGTAAGTGCTCATTGGCAGATACCCAACAACAGCAACGAAGCAGCAGTGTGCTGCTGGGATTTAAGTAATCTTTCCACAAAATTAGATTTCTGAAAGAAATTAATATCAAAACATAGACTTCAGCTGCCTTGTGTTTTTGTCCTGCTGTCTCTGAACTAAATGATACTGAGGAGCAAGCTCTGAGTGAGAAGGAGCAGCAACACACTTGGAAAAGACTCCACTGTACTTCTACTTACTTCCGTCCATCATTACAAACTACCACTGGACTGTAAGCTGACTGAATTCTTAAAACTCCAGATTTTCTTGTACTGAGAAGAGTTCCTGTGGGGATACTTCAAAGTTTTCAAACGGTAGGAGAGTCTATGGAGAAGGCTATACTCTTCCTGTGCAGCCTACAAGGATGCCACTCAGCACACACAGATCTACAGTTTTAAATGCTAGACTTAAATGCTACTAACAGGCAAAAATTAGTCTGTTGTGGCAGTGAGGAAATACGTGGAATCAAAGTCCTAGCTTCTGAAAACAACTGTTTTTTCTCTGCCAAGGGCGCTTTCAGCCCCAGCTGCATTTAGTTCAAAGACAAAAGAGTCCACAGCTGAGGCTCAAATTGAAAATGCTACTTTCAAATGACACTGGAGGCTTTAGGTCCCCACGGTTTTTTATTCATTTAAATGAATGAATAATTAATAACAAAACAGAAAATAAAAATATTTTACTTCTTTTTCCGCTACTTTTTCCTTGGACATAATGATTCAGCTAGTGTGAAATAGCAAACAAGTTCCAGCAACATCCATATAGGCCGGAACCTTCATTAGTTAATCAGATCATTCCCTTTTTTGTATTCCATAATACAGTGCTTCTGCTGATTTCTTTAACCTTTCATTTTGGACACAATTAATGTAATCACACTTCTAACAATTTGGAGATGATTTCTCGCTAGCAAACTGTTACATACAGTGATGTGCTTCCTATTTCTGACTTGACTCTCAAAAAGCCAACAGAAATAGGAGTTTGAAGTTAATTTCTTTTTAATTATCCCTCCTTTCTTTCTAATTATCTTTTGATCACAGAAAAGAGGAACGAATTACAAGAGTTTTTTCGTTATCCACAAAAGCTGATGATGTCTGCATGTCTAGTATAACATATTGGTGATACTTATTGTTTCTGCAAGATGTCTTGACAACATTTTGGAAGGAAAGTATGTACATTACCCTAGTACAAAATAACTTTTAAAAAAGCATACAGCTACCAAGATCATGAAACAAACTATATCCGTTATATGACTGATAGACTTTTTGATTAGAGGCAAGTCAGACAAAGATTATCTTCAGCCAACATTTATTCTCTAATCTTTCTTTGATGACCCGTACATCATAGGCCTAAAGCTACAGTTAAATATGCTAAAGTTAGTCTCAATAAAGTACTGAGATTCTTACCTAACTCCCCTAATTCCATGTTTATAACAGAGTAAGTCACCACCTCACTGGAGTACCACATCTCCATGGTATGTTTTCTAGGTTTTGTCCAGCCTCTCTAACATGCCAAGCAATTTGGCACCTACTTCTGCCTTTGGGAGGCTATTCCACAATCTAATGATATCACTGTCAGGAAATTTTTCTGCACTGCCAAGTCATTCCCAAGAGTGCCACTTTTATTTAAGGGAGGGGAACTGATTCTGGCAACAGTGTTGTTACTCCTCTGATATTTTCAGTTAGTGGGTGCAAGTAGCCAAACACCATCTGGTACCCAGCTGCTACAGTGTATTTAGAGGCACCTAAAAATCTTTCCAACCCTCCCTGGCTCATCTTTACTTTTGGAATCAGCTTCTTAATCATTTTTAATCATTGTATTGTTTTGCTATCTGGAAAATTCTTTTGTATGTATACAATCATTGGAAGGAAGAATTTAATTATAGTTCAGAGACTATTATGATGAACAAAGCAGTGAGGCAGGTTTTTTTTCTCTCCACTTCAGTTTAATTATCTTTAACAAGTTTTAATAGTGTATCTTTTTTCAGTTTACACCACGCAAAGTGTCTCATGAGATGAACAAATCTACGAAAGTAGGGCAAGGTTAGTGGACACACTTGTACATAAACATGAGCAACAGTAGATCTTTTATGATATGTGCAATAAAAATATAAAAAGGGGGATCTGTATGGCAGCTTTAGCAGTAAAAATACTTCTAAGTATTCAGAAGGCATGTTTCAAAGACATGCTTTTGTACGAGACTGTACACAGTAAATTATTTTTGCTATAATTGACTTAAGAAAAAGGTAGAAAAGTTAGAGTGCCATCTTCTTAAATGAACAAGATGGTTAATGACTAACCTGTTCTGGGTTCACATGCAGTCCCTCCTAGAGGACAACGTCCATTTAGTATTTTTCTCAAGACTCTCTAGAGTGAAAACTGTGTTTAGTTTGTGCCACACTCCTGCAACATAAACACAGTACGTATTCTTCATGGCCTGATTCCAAAGCCCACTGAAGTCAATGGGAATCTTTGCACTGACAGGGGTAGGCTCGGATTAGAGACGAATGCATAGCTAAATATTTTATAGTATTGTAATGAAAATTGCACAAGGAGACAGAGTAGAGCAGGGACCTGATGCAAATCTTCAGTAACATCATTGAAGTGATATATCATGTAAAAGTAAATGCGTGCTCAGTGCATTTGCTATTTAAGTCACTGGCAGTTTTGCCTCAGAATTAGATAAAGGATATGAGGCATCCTCAGTCTGCTCCAGCAGTGCAGGCAGAAAGGTAAAATCTTTCATAACAGAAGTAAATTACTTGTCTGTTCCACAGAACATTGCTGTCCGGGAAAGCAAATGTGGTCTCCATCATCTTCAAGATGCAAAATGAATATGCAAAACCAAGATCAACCACTACTGAGAAAACAGCTTATTTCCCCATGTGAAACCTTTTAAAACAAGAAATAGAACTATCCAAGGAATATAAAAATCTTGTCTTTCTCAGCAGACATATCTTCCTCTGGAGAAAGAAAGTTCCAATAACTGGGAGCAAACAAATACAATTCTCCACAAAATTATCTCTATAAAGGACATTTAAAGCAAATATTTTGAGCTCACCTGTCAGATTAGCAGTCTTCTGTTGAAGACCTTCTTCTCAATTGGTATCTGTGCTGCCATAAACACAAAGTGCACAAATGCAACACCTGAGCCAGGACATACAGCATCCACATGAACCGAGATCCCAGAACCTGCCTGCCCCAGGGTTTGAAGGCCTGAAGAGATCAGTTTCTTTCAGTCCAAGATGAACCAAAGATACTTCTATGAGCAAAATCTCAATATGTATTTTGCTTGCCAGGGAACTGGGGCATGTTTGCATGAACAGAAGATTTCCCATAGACATTTTGCAATGAAAATCACTGACTGCAGATTCTGTACTCAAATCCAGAGCTTGGTTTATCGTATTCCTTTTCTATATCTAAATGTAAAAGCATTATAAAAGCCAAAGAAACTTGAAAATTAAACACTCCCTTAAAATTAGAAAAGAATCACTATCAAGAATTATTTACTTGGACATCAGCCTTCTCATTCCTGGGCTGTGTCCATTCTCAGCAAGGGGAACAGCACATTTGAGGTGCAGTCTGTATGGATGATCTTTAAGATGATAAGCACCCACAATCTAGAGGAAATTTCCAATGAATTAACAGCTAAATTCCTGAAAATTCTCTACATAACATGTATGAACTGAAATTTTATTCAGAGCCAAGTTTCAATGAATACTAATTGTGGGGATGAAAAAAGTGCATCTTGATATAAAGGTAGTAGTATTGTTGCATGTTTTTTCCAAAGTACAGTAATACCATATCTTCCCAGTTGTATCTTAGAAGCACTTAAAAAAATGTCTTCCCCTAATATTGCTGTTGACATTGTGTTAGTTGCAGCTTTGAGTCACCAGCACTCTGAGACAGAGACCTCTGTGAAATATTTCTGCTTGAACTCTTTAATGTTAGTAAATTCACATGCAATTGAAACCCAAATCTTATAACAAACTGTTAGGCAATCTTAGGTGTGGACAATGATAAAAGGTCTGCCTATAGTAAAAGTGAAAGAAAACAGAAAAATATGATTAAGAAGAGAATGAAAAGCAAAGCAAATGGAAACACTAACCACACACTGGCACACAGAGAAAATCTGTCCCCATCAGAGCAGAACTGCAAATCTTACAGCAACAGCAAGGCCTGCTGGCAGCTGCCAGTTTTAGTGCTGTCATGAGACGGTGTTCCTCTCACCTCAAGCACCCTGTACTTTAAAAAAATTAGTCATATTAGTAAAATGAAGTATAGTTGCCTATCATTCTCATAGAAAGGAAAATAAACAGAGTACCTGAGAGTCTATGAGATGCGTGACAGATGATTGCTCAACTGATTTCATCTCCTCATTCATTCCTATGACAAACTGCAGGCCTTGTAACTGCAGCATCTCCTGCCAAGCACCACATCAGGTAAATGAAGAAAACACTTGCTCACTCTCTTGACTGGACAGACAACATCAAGGCAGTCAGATGCTGTCGTGATGGTGGTGTGAATACATGCATTTAGTCAGAGCTCCACAGGATAGAATATATGGAAGGGATATAAGACAGGAAGTTTGGGAAATGAGATATTTTAAACACAATAAAGCATCAGATTTTTGCCCTTTTTTGTGTCTTGTGTTAAGAAACTGACAGCCCTTTTGTCTTAGAGTTAGTCCATAAGTAGAATCCTACTTCTCAATTTGGGACAAAATGAAAATATAGCTCTGAATTTATTGCAAGCCTTTCTCTGACCTCTACTGGAAGGTCTCTTTCTCCTACAGCCATTGCCCTCAGCAGTTGGTCTCCGCGGCCTGTAGAAGGTTCCTTCCACTACGCAGGCCCACCTCACATTTGTGATACCCGCCAATGGGAAACAAAGCTAATGTGTGATACTCATTTTTTTACATTAATGTTTAAAAGAACACACTGGTGCTTAATTAAGACACAACTGAGAGACATCAAAAATTTGTGAATTATTTCACACTACCCACAGTCTACATCCAAGTTTAAGTTTCAATGCCTTTTGAGGTGCCAAAACCAGAAATTTTTTGGCACTTCTTGTCTCTTTGTGCCTCCTACTGTAGGACATGCACATTTCAGTTTACATGGGAACTTTTTTGCCATGAAACTACAGCCAATTTTAGGTTTTTAGTCACTCTATAACCAAACTAATCTGATTAAAAGCTAAATATTTTTTTTTCTCACTTTTATACATTTTATTCCACTTTTTCTTATCTTAGATATTTTCTGAAACCAAAGCCATTTCATACTCTGAAAACATTAAAATCTGAAAATCCCTTTCTGTCCTGGCCACCTAATAATCTCTAATAAGCAACCTTTTCCCTTTGGAAGATCTTTCCTTCCAACCACCATATCTATAAATGTATATTGTCTGCTATACTAGAAGAAATCTAAAGGATTTGGTAGACTTCTTAAATGCAAACAATATTTCTGAGAGAGTAATAGGCATTATCTACTGATGATCCTTCAGATATTTTATCTACAGCAAAGAGACTTATTCTAAATGACAGTACACATTGCCCTGGCTACCTAGGGCCTTACTAATGGTTTGTTTCCTGACCCATTTCTATCAGGCACACAGACTAGCTGAGGATTTATGTATTTTCTCCTCACTGTTCATTTTTGAAATAAAAGAGTTTTAGTTGTAGGGCAACATTGGAAATAATAGGCAGTCCTTCAATCTATAATGCTCTACTAGAGTTTCTATTAAAAGCTCCATATCAATGAATTTATTATTTGGAAGCAAGAATTTATGATAGATCAAATATTTCAACCATGCCAACACCTCAATCAATCACATTAATAAATAAAATTATTTGTGTCTGTATCAAAACTGACAGTAGAAAAGGAATGGGGAGGAAAGCAGAATTTGGGGACTAGATTTACATATGTTTCTAACTGAATTTTTCAGCTGGCACCAATAGTTCTGGTTTTTGCAAGAAAAAAAGCCAAATACAAAAATTGAAAAAGTTCTTGATGCTGTTTAGTAAAAGTTTCCAAGGACTACAGTCCCAAAGTGTTCTGCTCTGTGGAACGCTTCGCAAAGAGGACTGCTACAGCTGTGTTCTGTGGTTCCTAACAGCACATTATCAGTAAATGTTTCTATACTGTCATAACTTTTAAACTGAATTTATCTAATAAAAATTTTTAGCTAGAAATTGAAAGCAGAAATGAGTATAGAGACCAAGATAACTTGAATCCTTTTACACTGTTATCTCCCATAAATTGTGACATTTGGTATATCAAAAATAAGCTAAGGAAAGTGAGATTTGAGAGGTAGATGATAGCACAGAAATAGAAGTCAACTAAGAAAAGTCGTAATATGGAAGAGGATTATACACAGCTTTTGAGAAGAGGAGAGTGAGGGAAGTCTTAGCTGTGGAAGCATCACTTAAAGAGATGTTACTGCAAGAACAAGAATATTGCAAGACATGATCTGAATGGGAGGAGAACACAAAACAGAACAATAAAGCAAATGAACTCCTACGGAAATAACCGAGTGTTACTTCAGTAAGACATTTTCTGTTTATTCATCATAGAGATTATTTGGGTTTGTAGCAGATAGGGCTGTTCTACACAAAGAGACCATAATGAATATGATTCATCCTTTAATGAATGCTTAATCCTTAGCCTTTAATATGCCATACCACCATCTACATGCTAGACAGATGTTATTTATAATGCCAAGCAGGGACACTGAATATCTGCTTAGAGGAAAGCAGTTCATTAAGCTATCAAAGAAGCAGTCAGAGTACCACAGACTCATTGCTGTTCTGTTCTTTACAAGAAACAATTTCTTTATGTTGAAATTGCAGACTTAAAGACAATATTTAACCTGTAGTTCCAGGTAACACTTAGGCACAGAAGTTGAACTTTCTAATTGTTACCATTACCCCATCTCTAATCTTTCAGTGTATGGAAAAGTTTTTGAGAGGCTAATTCTAGAGTTTCCTTTGCTAATTAGGCACTAAATATGCATATATTAAAGAACTAATTTCTCTGCCCAATGTCTTCATTTTGATAATGAAAAAGGTGATATTACATTTATCTAGAGACTTTAGCACCATCAAAATTGAGGTTTGATTTACTCAACTATAAGTTGGGTGGCTGAGTATTTCAGTTTCTTACTGTCAGAGAGCCCAGCAGGGAAACTGCTTATTTACATGACAGATTTTTTCAAGATGGGCTTATCTCTGGTTTTCCCCTTCATTCTTTGTATATGGGACTTAGAATGAATATCAACAAAAGGATGCTAAGTCAAGTTCCCATTTTGTCAGCATCATGGCAGCAGTCACTTAAAACAGTAGAGAGTTTGAGCCTGGCGATCAGCACTGTCTGTGTTGATCTTTAGAAAACACTGCATGCTTGGTGTGGCTGATGTCAACAGCTGAAGTCCATGTCTACGTGTGGATCTTGTGGAATTCCAGGAACAGTGGAAATTTCATATTTGCAATTTTATAGCAATTTGCTCTGGTATGAAACTTACACATTTTCTAAAGATATTTTGTCTGAACTGTCCTTCTGTAATGGGATTCCAGGCACAATCAACTATCCATATATAAAGCTGCATTCTGAGCCTGATTGATAGATAACATACATCCTCTCATAACTGGGAAGGCCCACACATTCAATAAATACTCTGAACAAGAATGTCTGCCAAAGCAACCAACGCTAAAATCCGAAATATAATAAATATGCACTATTCTTCTTAAAAAGCACGCAGGATAGATTCAACCCACAGAAATGAATTAGGTATCATAACTCTAAATATTGTTGGTAGCTTGACAACTAAGCATCAAAAATGGACTCAGCATCCAGAAAATGTCAAAGAGAACCTGGAAGGAGTGTGACAAACCTTGCAAAGACACTTAAATGAGATGATAGCAAATATGGAAAAGTGAGTATGGTCGTTCTCAAGGACTTATCACCATTAACTCCAGATTAGCAAGTGATAACTCGCTATTTGCAGTAATGAATACATGAGTGACATAGGTTGCAGCTAGGATGAGGGTTTTTTTCTTCTCATAAATATGAAAGAGGGAAGGGAACAAAAGGTAAAAACAAAACAGAACACCACCACAATCCTACTGTCCCTCTTTTATATTCTGAAATGTAATGGGTAGACCATATCCTGGGAGATCTAGAATAAAATCCCTTTCACACCATATTTGAAGGAAATACTTGAATTCAGGACAGCAGCTTTGCAATATGCATCCTCAACAGCTAAATATAAAGGATTTTCAGGCAAATTGTTACTAATTAAAGTCCTTGTCCAGCTCAGGCAAAGCAGAGTTTTGAACACGGGTGTCCTGGAGTCCTGCATGTCAAAGATGAGGCTACTACATCTTTCAAAGGATACAGGAGAGAAAAGAAGGAAGTTGATCCTCCAGGAATTTGTTGTTCTACAAGCTTTTAATTAATCAAGTCCCAGGGCAGAGCAGGCAAGGGAATGCACCCTCTCTTAGCAACACCTGGGAGCAAGGGATAAGAGCAGTGGCTCCATCAGGCCAGCAGCAGGAACTCAGACACCACGGTGAGCTGCAGCTTCAGGAGAAAGCGGCACTGACACAGTGCATTTAAGCAAAACTGAAATGTCTGAATCTCCTTGGATTTAGCCTTTGAAAATAATGAGAGTGGTCGTATTTTTAAGATTCAGAGATTACATGTAAAGATCCACAACGGAGACAAAAACTCCCTTCTATTTAAAGCTGTCTCAATTTCCAGAAATCAATATATAGAAATGAAAAAAATCGATACCTTCAAAATAGCTTTTGAGATCTAAGTGTCTGAACACCAATATACTGCACCTTTTAAAACGTAACCTACACAGTTCTGAGGGAGTCCAGACCCCATGTACTATGAGAGTAATAAATCTTGAAGTCCTTCAGACGTCTGGGAAATTCAAGAGATACTCTTAACTCACTCGTAAAAAGTAAGCAAACTACTTATGAAAGTAAAGCTGCAAGTTTAAGAATTACCTTTGAGCTTTTTCAAGCTTTCAGTATACTATTAGGTTTTGGGTTTTTTTTGTCAGGGTTTGTGTATCAGGTGTCCAGGTGTCAACAGTGGCGGGTGCAGGAGAGGTTGGGGCTGCCCCAGGCCAGACACAGTGGGTTCCAACCGCTTCCAGCTGGTCCTAGTCAGCTCTGCAACGCACCCACCTCAGCACACAGCTGAGCCCATCAGTGAAGCTGGTGGCACCTCTGGGAAAATAGATTTAAGAAAAGGCAAAAAACTGCACAGGAGAGTGAGGAACAAAGTGTGAGAACCAGCCCTGTGAGCACCCAGTGGGGAGAGCGAGGAGGAGGAGGAGGAGGAGAAACTCCAGGCGCCACAGCAGAGACCCCCCCCTGCAGCCCATGGCGAGACCAGCGAGCAGCAGGGATTCCGCTGCGTGACCCACAAGCTTTTCCGTCTCATTTTCTCTTCCGTCCTGTTGAGGAAGGGTAGTGAGAGAGTGGCTGGGTGGGCATCTGGCAGCCAACCAAGATCAACCCACCATTGTTTGTAAAGATCATCTGATTTTTGCTGTTACATCAGCTGCACTTCTCCATGAGATTACCTGTATGACTTTAGTATTTTTTTCTAGCTATATAATAAAAGCAAAACTTTTGACTGCCTCCTGTGCTGTTTTTGGCCTCTGTGTCTAGACTAATATCCTTTATTTTTATTTATTCAAAGTATCTTGTATCTCTATATGTACTTCTGTCATTGCATAATTTGTACAAGCCAACTATCTTAGCATTCTTTAAAGATATTGGCAAGTCTCAGCAGACTGCAGCTCTAGCTCTAGTTCTTCTTCCAATGGCTTTTTATATAACTGTTTCCTATTTTTTTTCTAGATATGCAAAGAAAATCTAGTATTGGACTTGCCTAATCTACAGTTATCTGCATTTCAATTCAATAGACTCTTCGTCACACAAGGCCTGAGCTCACTTACGAGTGAATCTTGCCTCCAAGAGAATCTGAAAAGAGAACGCATCTCTGAACACCCTGAAGGAAGCATTTGCCACAAGGCAGTAGTGGAGACTGCCATGAAGATAAAATCAGAAGATAATTTAAAAAAATATTCACATATAAGTTAATTCAGCTTCTTCTCAGGGAATTTGTAGAGAGCTATACATTATATAAAATAGAAAGTGAAAAATATGATCATGTATTGTTATGTAGTTGACTGAAAAACATTCCAGAGTTTACCCCTGATTCAAGAGCATTAAGGGTAAGCAAAGCCTATTGCAGGTTCAAGATGGTTTCCTGAGATTCTAGAGCTCCATCAGACTTGCAATCAAAGTACACTGCACTGTTCACCCCAATTCTCTTCTTTTATACTCCCATACCTTTTATAGTGCCTATTTTTTAGGGTCTTACAAAGATTTACTCACTTGTATATCAGAAAAAACATATTCTAATAATTTTGAGTAGAAAAATGAGAAAAAAAGACTTGCTTGGGGCAAGTTCCTAGTGAGGCAATGGCTCACTCTAAGAGCTTCTACTCAAAAGCCAGATTCAGAGCTTGTTTCTCTCCAGTATACAAGTTTCAACTGTCACAAAGCACAAGATTAACAGATATAAAAACTTGAGAATGGTACTAAAGACAGTGCTTGGAAGAGAGTCTTCCACATTGCACACAGTGGTGCCCCAAGCCAGTTAAGTGCCAGACTGATATGCAACTAATGAGTGTTTCTTTAGCATATCTATGTTTCTCTTCTTATGGGAGACGTATCCCATCTGGAAGCTGTCCCATAAGGATGAGAAATCCTGTCATTCTTTCTTTCAATGATGAACTAACAATCTGAATATATCAATATACTAAAATATCTTTACCTGATATTTTATGTTACCTGATGGCTTTGAACACCTATGTTAATTAAGAAGCAGCTGAGACATTGAACATTTCAGTTCAAGTCAGTTCCCATGGATGAAATACTGAACAGCAGTAATGGAAGGGTACACATGACAATGTCAGTAAATCCTCAGCTTCAGCATCAACAAGATACAAGCAATCATCTACAAAATGTAGCAGGAGGAAAAAAGGCTTAATATTTCTAGATCACAGTGGGCCTGCCAACAAAATAGGGGAAATCAGGCAGAAGGCAGAGACCCACGAACCTTGAGTAACAGAAATAAGAATTAAATCCTGTCTCACTGAAATCAGTGGCAAAACTCTTAGGACTAGCTAATCAGATCTTACACTAAGTGAACTGAAAAAGTAGAAAAAGTGAAACAATGAAACTTGCACCAGGATAGGTGAACCTCACAGGAGACAAAATTGTCAGTATTTCTTTGTTATGTACTATTTTTTAACACCAACTTACTACAGAAAATAATAACATCAGCCAGTGCATGAGGTGCTTTATAAGGAACCCATTAGTTTTACCCAAATGATTACTTCTTATGTGAATATCAAAAGTAAGTTTCACAACTTTCTGAAAGAATTTGTCATTTCAAGAGAAACAAAAATTACTATTTGAATTAAAACATTATTATTTCACAGTGTAGTTTCACTCCTTTCCAAATCATCAATGGAGAACTGAAAAACTTATTGATTCATTCTGCATGTATTCATTCATTTCATATTCTTTTGCTCCAACTTTTAATCACCAGCAGGAAAATCCCATCTCCCCCTAGGAAACAAGGCAACATTTTCATCTTCAAAACCCCAGAGAACCTAAATAATTTTTCATAAGATTGAGAAGTAGAGAAAGAGTCTGTCTGGACTGGTTCTCCTATTTTTGCACCTGCATTATCCTCCTGGATTTTCCTGCTGTCAGCTGCCTCTGCACAGAAAACACTATTACATATGTACACCACTGACTGAAGGCTCTTGTTTCTTCAAGTCATGCTCACCCACTTCAAAGTTGATACTGCACCATCAGCACTATTTTAGTACAGGTTTCAAAAAGCATTTCATTATTTAGGCTTCTGTAACAAGGACACCTTGTATACTGTGGCAAGAGAGGTGTAGGATAGAAGGAAGAAAGAGTAAATAGCTGCCTAGTGTAGAGGGAGCAGTGACAAAGGTTTGCAGAGAAGTCTGGAGCTGGATGAATAACAGCAGTGCTCAGAGTCCTCCTGTGGCACCACGTTCTTTTTAACACAAGAAAGGAACAGGTGGCATCCGTAAACTTTGTTTACCTGGAGACCAGATCAGACTGATGGAATACTTCATCTGTTAGAATTGTTGAGGATTACAGTAAAACTGTCCCTTTAACGTGCACTTGCAAGTATATTTCCAAACACAGAGAGAAGTTTTCTGTAAGTAGTGTACTATTTGGAAATAATGAGAAGGTAGCTAGTGTTTGCAGAGGTCAAAGATATTAGTGGAAGTACCTTAAATTTTAGCAAAATGCTAGGTGTTGCAGCAAGAAGAAATGGTAAAAAAAGGAATAACATACTGGGAAAAAAAGTCCTGTAGGGCACAAATAGAAGATCTGACATTTTCTGACAGTTTAGCTAAATCCATTGTAATGAGAAAAGAAAGATTCTGTATTAAATCAATTCTGTTTGCAATACTTATCCTTGGATGTTGTGAAGAAGCATTTCACATCTCAGAGATGACATCCTTTTCTTTAGGGCCTAATCCAAAACCCATTTAAGTTAGTAGGCTGAAAATGACTCAGCTCAACTAGGAATGATAGCATCTGCCATAAGATTTGTTTCACTTCTTTGCAGTTTCAAAAGCATCACAGACATATCTCCAGGAAGTTGAGAGGGAGGAGGGACATGTCCAAATACCTACAAATCTTTGTTTAGTTTTTTCCACTGTTTGAAACCTTTCCCATAGTTGTGTTTTGGTGGTTGTGTTTTTTTTTTTTTTTAATGGTAGTAAAAAATTATCTGTCCCATTACAGGACACAATGAAAAAGGAAGCACAAATATTTTTTTTGCAATGTGCAGTCTGCATTAGTGTAGTTACAACACCACTCTTTTAAGTTAATTAAAACATTTGATCTAAATTGTGTAAATAAAATAGAAGATACAATGGAAACACATATAAACACATCACATTAAAGGGTTTCCTGGAAAATGAATAGACTGCCGAAAAAGGAATCACAATGCATATGGAAAGAGATAAAAAGAGCAGAAAGTAAAAACTGAAACACTTAAGCCAAGACTTTTACACAAACAGATATACTGTGATGGAAGAGAATGTGAAGTTTTACATTTGAAGTTTTCTATACCATTTCATTTTGTATATTTAAACAATGAGGAAACAGGAAACTTCCTCTGCCGAACAATCCGAGTGGCAGTTTGCTCCACCGAGCGGCAGGAAGAAGTAAGGATATAACTACTGCTGTAGAGACAGTTTTACACATAGTTTTGTTACCAGATTGAAGTAAAAAAAAAAAAAAAAAGGTGCATTTGGGAAAGGACTTAAAAAAAAACGCCTGGAAGATTAACAAGGAATTCATATGCTATTAGTACGAAATGTAGGAAGAGAAATTGTTTCTGGTTTTGAGACTTAAAAAAGTAAAACATCAAAAAGTGCCTCCCAAACCCAACACCAAAACACAGTGCTGAAGCTGGTGCTGATTAAACTGTGGAATCCTTTGCCAAGAAGTATGTCAGATGTCCCATGGCCTGAGATAACAGACTGGAAAAAAAATCTGAGGAAACTGCTGTAGGAAATGGGCTGGAGGATGGCCAAAATGACTAACAAATCTTTACTACTAATAATCCAAGTAAGGAAGGAAAAGAAAGATAAAGGAGAATAAACAGTGCTCTCCCTTCCTTCTCTCACTTGAATGGCCAGCAGTATCCTCCAGCAATGCTGCCATCACTACATCTTTGCTCCTCCTATCCTGTTACTGTACTACATGTGCGCGCCAGTGACTTCCATGGACAACAGCAAACTTCTCATTTACCTCAGCTGAGTGGGATTCAGCCCTAAGGGAAAGAGCTGAAGAACAAATCTTACCCCCTATACCGTACTGCGTGGGCCTGTCCTGATTTCCAATCCTTATGCTTAGGATTGCTTGTTTATTTAATTCAATAACCATTTAGCCACTGAGATATGAAAAGAGTATTTAGCGAGATACCTGTCTTATTTTGTGCTATTTTTAGCATTTTTGTTTTCTGCCTTTACTAAGTCACTTGCCAGTTTTCCAGCATCTGTGGCATTCAGTTTTTGTTGTGCTGACTCTGAAGTGAAGCATTACATGAAAAGAGAGGAAGAATTTTTAATATCTAAGGTTGCTCCTGGAATGCATTTTCTTGGCGGACAGTGAAGATACACACAATCCCCGTTTCAAGCAAGAAAAACTTCAAAAATCAGCTTTCCCTCCCATCTTTACCTCTGCGCTCAGTGCTTTCACTACCTCTAGTATAAACCATGAATAGAGCTATCAAAGTCAGTGAAATCACTGTGCTAAATAATAGTTTGAAGGCAGAATCTGTGTTTTGGGCTATTACCCAGTCCTCTTTATTACTTGACAAAATTCCTCAAGAAAAGTCCTTAAGACTACACCAGTTTAAGACACTTCAGCTTTTTTTTTCCCCCCCCTACTCCATGTTCAAAGACAAGAGTGGCTTTTTTGGCTTAAATTGGTCTATATTTCATGGGCATTCATTGTGCTGTCAGTGTATGAAAGTTTCTTAATAACTACTTTTTTAAAGCAGCTAAAATGCCCAAACATATACAGAATCTACTCATGAAAATTTGATGCCATTTTTTTCATATTTTCTGCAATCTGTACATATTTTGTCTAATTATTTTTGGAAGTACATCTGCTCGGACACCTGCAGAATTACTGCAAGCTGTCATTTTCATTCTTGAAACATTATTTAAATTTTAAATTTGGTACCTGTCAAAAACAAACAAAAAACCACCATTGGATATTATAATGCAGCAGCTAATAATTGCCAGATTTTACCAAATCACACAGAATGATAGACGATACCTTCAAACTGGATCTTTATGTCAGCACTACAGAGCAGAAGAAAAATTGTTATGAATTACCATATTTCTAGTAGGATATATTTTATTCTGATTAAGTCCCTGCAAAATTGATTGGATGAGATAACTTGTAAGCACTGACAATATGTTTTTTCCCTCAAAGTACTGTCAAAAACTTTCACATTGGTCCCAGTAATGTGAGTCTCAGTAACAGGCCCTGTTTGACAGACTAGGACACAGAGAGCTGTCAACCTACGAATAGACCGAAGATGATTGTTAAGGGGATTTGGTACTTGGTGTATTTTGCCTAATAGGGGAGCCTGTGCTCAGCATTTCCTGAAGCAAAAGAAGACAGATGAAATCTCTGGGCACTTCATTGCTGCTGCCTCTCAAAGATTTCCTGTCAAAACGGGCCTATAAGTGAAGAAAGGTTTTCAATAACATTTTTTTTTTTTTTTACCTGGCAGGATTTCCAGTCTTTCTATGAAAGAGTTTGAAGGCGCTGTCTTTGTAAAAACACTGCTGCCAAACTACCATATCTAGTTGTGTTTAAAAATAAAAAAGCAATATGACTCACATTACCATAGTGTATACTGTAAAACCAGTTTTGATTGACACTCTATCCATATTTTATATAGTGCTTTTTTCTTTCGTCAAATGGAGCAAGTGACCTTGATGTTAGTGTGCTTTGCAACTTAAACAGGGAAAGCGTATTTGTTGTCAACTTCTTTAGGGATACAATTTTCAACAGAGTACATAGGGAAAAGGAACACAACTCCCGTTATTAATAATAGGAGTTATTAATGTAATTCCCTGTTCACCTCATTGAGACTTCACCCTTTTATGTCAGCCTTCTTAGAAGGTTGCACCTATGTAAATTTTAGCTGCATAGAATTAAAAGGCACAAAGAAAATTATGATTATTTTCAGTATTAATTCTAAATAAAAGATACTGTATATGACTGAAAATCTACAATTCCCCATGGAATTTAGTCTTGGGTGCTAGACACAATTGAATCAGCTGCATTAAAAATACCCATGCAGATACAGCAACTGCAACCGTAAAATCTAAGTGTTTTCTCCTACCTCATCATTAAAAATAAGCAAACAAAAATCTCATTTTCTAAACTATCTAGGAATCTGGAGACTGTTTTGAGAAAAAGAGGACATACAAAACGGTGAAATCCTATGGAACTTACAGCTTAAGTACAAAGAATACCACCGTCTATTTAAGGCAAGTGATGTGGCAAGGTTGAGATAGAAGACCTAGCTCTAACTTGGCTGTCGAGCAGCCCACACCTCTTTAGGGTCTGGGTTTGCAGTGGTCTTCCTGCTAGCGATGGGCTACTCAGCCTGCTCTCGTGTGACCTTTTCTCCTAGAAGTGGATCAGGAAATTCAGGTTTTGTAGGTTTGAGGTGTTAAGTTAACTCAATTTATTACAGAGTATGTAGAGGATTTTCCTTTGTGGTCTGACAGCCTCCTGCTGTCTGAGAAAACTCAAGCGATGCACATTAACTGTGTCTAGATGGACTGTGGAGAATAATTTAATTTGCTGTAGAATGGTTTGCTCCAAGAGGGGTCTTGAATGAGGAAAAATAGGGGGTATAAGGCTCACCATTTCCTATAGGTAAGGACAACTTATCTGATTGGAAAATGGATAAAACTATACTATGCTTTTAAAAAAGCGTAAGAGTAGGCATTTGTCAAATGGAAATGATCAATACATTTTCCAGGAAACAGGATCAGAAGACGTTACAGAGAAACAAGGATGAGGAGGAGAGGATGCAGCACTAAAAGCAAAGACTGAAACCAAGACAATTCAGTAAAATTGGGAAGAATAGTCTTTTAAAGTCTGTGGCTATCAGAAGGCTAAGACTTTCAGGTTAACAAGGGTGTATTTTCATGTTCAGACAGGCTGCCTAGCAGAGTTATATAGGTGAATGACTTCCAAAGGTTAGGGAGGACTCAAGACATGAAGCAACAAATGCATGAACAAGCTGTTCAGCAAACTGGGCATGAAACTTCAGTAGTGGAAGATGCAGTTTATTTAGCACAGGCCAGGTAGAGGGTGGACCTGCAAAGAGTAGCATTATATAGTAATGACTGGGAAAACTGGGAGTTGAGAGGAGCTGCATAACTCTGAGGCCAAAAAGGAAATTAAACATCATCACTACATCAGGAGATGTATTAAGTTAGATGAAGTAAGTCAGAGATACATTTGAAGGTTTTTCTCTTTTTATTTGTGCAGCAGAGATCTATGAAAACAGTAAATAAAGAGCCACATTGAAAACAGTATATAACTTCAGAGGAAAAGACTACATTAAAATACTACAGAAGGTGTTAAAATACCTAAAGCAAATAGGAAATTCAGAATTAAAGATGCCACATGTTTGCAAACTCCCTCAACCTTCTCTCTCATCCAGGAAAAGAGCCATGCAGGCTTAAACAGAAAAATACTCCAGGACACAGCAAAGAAAGCAGATGCTTTTCTGCAGCCTCAGTCAAACACTTAGTACTCATGCAGATGCCTTAGCAGAGTTTACCAATAGCTCAGCTCTGTCTTGGCAGGAAATCTGGAATTCATATTCCTCAAAGAAAGACTGTTTGGGAAACTACTGCATAGAATATTTTAAAATGCACTCTCCAAACACATCTGTGAGGATATAATCTTTTAATGTCAGTAATTACTAGAAAACATTTCAATAGCCCATTAAGTTTTGGTTGACAGTAGGACCAGCCCAGAGCTGGGTAGATACCACACAGCTGCAAGAGAGCTTTTGAGCAATAAAATGAATTACGGTAGTGCAGTGGGAGCTGTTAGCTCTGCCCTTCTTTGTTTCCCCCAAATCCACATTTTGACAGGTATCTGTAAGTATTTCTGGGGCAAAGAGCTCAGCTACAACCTTTTTATTGCAGTGACTCTTCATCAGGTAAACCTCTTGTAGTTCATCTGACAGGATCCCAGTCTCACATAAAAAAAACCCCAAAAAACCAAAAAAACCCGAAACCAAAACACAACAACAAAAACCAAACACCAAAACACAAAACCAAAAAAACCCCAAACACACACACAAAAATCCCCACAGAACTAAACCAAACAAATAAAAAAACCCAACCAACCAAACACCAACCAATCAACCACACCACCCTTCCCCCATTGTTTCACCTCATACCATACTTTTTATACAAAATGCAGTATGGAAATACAGGCTCTACTGAGACTTATAAAAAACACCACTGGATTATTCACTAAAACCAGATGATACACTATAATTAATTTCTAAAACTATCTTCTCCAGGAAAGACAGATACAAGCCTTTTTAGGATTCCTTGCCCCCATTTATCATGAAGAGAAACTTGTAAATCACAACAATAAATTCCACCATCCCAGAGAATTACATTATCCTGTACTACTCTCACAATATAGTCCCACAAACAACTCTTTCTTTTCCGCATCATCACGCAATACAGAGCAGCTGACTAGAAACCAGTCATACCATTCATAATTTCCAAACCAACATCTGCTGAGATCTACAACACTTATTAGTGCAGGGAATGGAGAAACAGGGAGAATACAAAATGGGTTGTTACAAGCAACCTATGTCTTGTATCATCTGAAGCTGTAAGTATGTTATTCTTTTCAGGTATTGACATTGCTGAAAATTTTCACATAAAGTCATAATATTTGTACCCATTTAAACATTCCTTTAAGTTTTCAGACCACTCTTTAGGTTTAAGAGTTTACCCATCTACAAATTACAAGCAAAACAGCAGCTTGGTGGAACTTGATTTTCTCAATTGTAAGGGTACAAGACACAGCTATGCTAAGGTGTCCAGGGCCTCACATCAGAACCTATACATGAACTCTGGACAGGAGCTGATCTAACCATGGTGAGGTAGAAGCATTTTTGTCAGATGTTGTAACCCTTTGATGGGGCCACATTATAGGAGCAAAATACAGGTTAGACATCCCTTCCATTTAGCATTTAAGAATTGCACGAAAATCTTAGTACAGACATTTTTTATAAAGGGCACTGATGTTTTCAGTTTAGAAAGTCCATAGTCCAAACAACTTACCATCTAAATGAAAAAAAAAAAAGAACAAAAAAAAAAAGAAAAAAGAAAAAAGAGAACAATAAGACTGTGAATCACAAGGGAATGGTAGTGTTCAAATAAGCAGAAATCTGTTCTGTATACAATGATTGCAAGTTCAGTCCTTATCCTAGAGAACAATATGCCAGACTATGCAAACATAATACTTTACCTTGGACATTTGTGCAGGCTATGACCACTTTGATGGTCTTGCTATATTGTTTTTATGTAACTTGCAAGTATTGTTCCTATTCTGGCTTTGTTTTCCCTTCTTCTTTGTCTTTGCACTAGTGTCTCTGAGAATTCAGCTGGTGAATTTGTGGTGCCAAAACCACCACGGCTGCTTTTAGAATAAAGCCAAACTCCAAGCAAATAAGGCAGAATGCAGCATTGGCAGCTTTCTTAACAGAAGTCATGGGCTTTTAAAAAAAAAAAATCAAAAACCAAAACAACTGCTCTCCCTTAAACAGCAAAAGTGAGATTGCAGTAGATATCTGGAGCCAAATCCTTATCACACTTTCTCACTTTTTTCCATATTCTGTCTCCATCACATTTTTTTCTCCCATCTGAATTTATGTTTGCCAAGTAAAGCCAGGTAGTAAAGCACACTGATATTAACTGCTCTTCTAAAAAGTCGTATACAAGCTGTTTCAGTTTTTACAGAAAATATTGTGTCTGTGTATTGTAAATATCAGAGACTAGAATAAACAACTAGATAAATATTTACTCGTCTTCACTATCAAGTCAAAACTTCAGGTATTCTCACCAAGTCATACTGGAACCATTGCCTCATGCTTACAACTCTCCAGTATGGCCAGTACACAACAAATAGCCAGTATCAGGGGCATCAGGGCTCCTACTTTAGCCTCTAAATCTCCTGTTCCATGTAACATTCTCAAAGCACTGCATTCGGTTGATTAAAGTCACGTTTGCCTGTGATGTAAACATTACAGCATCACTAAAGTGTCAACATCATCAAATGTTAATTTTGGAAGTATTTTAGCACAGTCTGACTACACTAATACTTCATCACAGTACTTGAACCAAAACATCCTGGTTAATTTGTGTATATATACTACAAATTAATACACTACAAAATCTATTGCTCTTTTTTTTTTTTTTTCACACTGTAAACAGAAACAACACATTCTTTCTCCTACAAAGATAAGCAATTACAAACTTACATCCGAATTCCAACACTTCTGAAAAACTGCAACATCTTGGCCTGTTACAGAAACTAACAAAATGGTTTCATTAAGCTTCTCAAGACCATAGTGAATCACAAGAACCAAATTTCTCAAAGGTTTACTATGAACAGCATAGGAGACAAACAGTGCCAGACTGATACCTTTGACATCAGAGTACATGATGATAGGGATGACAAGGTGCAGCCATGCTCAGAGTGAGCTGGCAGCAGTTACAAGCCCATTAGACAGCACAGATCTTCCATTCAACTCCAGTACCTCAGTGGCCATTAAAATAAAATCATAGAGGGAAAATCCCAACTCCAGATTGCTGGAAGGGGGCCCTACAAAGACCTATTAGAGTGAGACACCCTTTCCTTAGGTCATCACCATTGGCCTACTGAGATGCTTTTTAGCCTTATTTCATAGCAGGCAAGGTAAGGAGTGCTCCTCTGTCTACATAATTTTCCCATCCCCAGTATCTTGTCAACTTTTTTTCCTATTTCCACAAAATCTGATGTAGCTACATAGATACTAAGCTTCTTTAAATGTTGTGCGAATAGGCTGCTTTCAAAAAAAAAACCCACCAAAACCCAAAAGCACAACAAAAAAACCAACAAGCCAAAACCCAAACAAATGAACAAAAAATACCCAAACACAATTAGGGCATCTTCTCTGCAAAAGACTGCAATATGAGCTCATATTTCCATAGGCGCCAGAGATTCCGCAGGACAGAAGGGACATTACATGTGTCCTAATTTCATGGAAAACTTCAGTTAGAGTTGCACCTTGTTAGTCTTTGCAGAATCCCATCACTAGATGCAGAGCTACAGCATACCAGCTTTCATTAGTTCCAGTGCTTGCAAACTACACGTTTATTTTAATAAAACATGAATAACTGAAAACAGAAGCCAACCTGCCAGGTGGGGTTTATTTGTTTGTTTGGTTTACTTGAAGAGCTTTAGATAAAGCCATAATATTAAGCAGTAATTTTGCCTGTGTTTTAAATCACCCTATCAACAGTGAAATTACAGATGAGAGAGGCAGCTAAAATGACTGCTGATGCAGGAGGAGTTGAACCCGCCATCCCTACCCGAGCCAGGCGCAGGCTGCTGCCACCCTCATCAAATTCTTCAGGTTATTCTAGACTCTTGCGTTCAATACTGCAGAAGTGAGTTTCCTGGTTAATGCTATAAAGCAACACTGAATAAATACAAATAGTTTAATCTTCCTCTGCAGTCATATCCTCCTACACCACTAAGTGTAATTAGGAAAATGCTACATTGCATGCCCTGAATAGTGAATGTAGCTGATTGTTAATCACTATATTTACATAGTTTATATAAAAAAATATTTAAATTCATGAATGCTCCAACTTTTCTTTGCTGTAATATTAAAACCTGAACAGCATCTGAATGTATAATAGTGTATTTGTAGCTCACTGATTCTTCTGCAATGTCCTTGTAAGAAAAGTGTTGGACAATGAATTTCCAGGTGTAGAGAACATTTGAAATAAAAAAAGGAATATTCTTCGATAAAAGTGACATATGCTTGCAGGGAAACAGGGGAAAGATACACTGTTCCAAGCTGACATGAAAGTGTGTTCACATAAATGAAAGATAAACTGTAATATATTGAAAAAAAATTTGGTGAAGTACCTTTTATAAATACTGTTTTGCAGACTGAATTGTGAATAATCTTTCATCTGTATTTAACATCCATAAAATAATGATTTCCACAAAAACACAGTGATAAAAGGTTTATATGAAGCATGGAATTTCATTTTGCCAACAATAACTGTCTTGTATCTGTTTTATTGAGAACAGGCAACAGAAATGTATCACATATTTTGATAATATAAAAAATATCAAGAAGATTCTTTTAACAAATAACTCTTCAGAAATTTGACTCAGAAGCAATGTAGGTTCACTAGCAATCTCTCCGATAGGATTTGTAAAATGATAGAATGAATGCATAAGGTATTATTAAAACAATTTTTAAAACCTGAAGTGGGAAAAAGAAACTAGTACTCCGTAAAATCTGTTGTATAAAACAGACCATTATTTAAAAGAAAAAAAACAACAACAAACCCAGAACCAAACCAAAACAAAAACAAACAAAAAACCCCCCAAAACCAGTCAACTTATTTTCTGGATGCCCTTTCTAGGGTACCATGGACTCAATTTTCAGAAAGTGGGTGTTCATACTTTTAAAAAACTAGGTTCATTTAGAAGTCAAAACCTGAACTCAAAATACTAGTGTTTTCATGAACAAAACTGGAAAGAAAAAAAAAAATTAAATTTAAAACCAATTGTAATTTATTTGCCTTTTTTTTAACTTTTGTTCTTTGTATTCTCTACCTATATTGTCCAACCACAAGGAAACTTATTCTTTTAAAGTAACAAACAAAATCATCATTTACATTATAGCATTATACCTCTCCACGTTGACATCATGCAAATATAACCCAATGCCTGTTTGATTTGGACATGTTCTAAGCATTCACGTATATACCTGATTATTCAAACGCATGAATGAGAGTGACAGTGTCCAATTGTAATATAGCTTTGCCCAGCAGTCTCAAGAAATGCTTCATTCAGGAATACTGTAGCTGCTTCTTGTGAACATAATCTTGAAATGACCTTAATGCCTCCCTATAGGCATAACTCTGTTCTCTTTAGCTCTAAATCTCTATTTATCACATATTCCAAGTAGGATTATGCATTGTATGATGCATTTTATACACATGATGTGTGTATAAAATACTATGATGTATTTTATACACATTCACTTACTAAACACATTAAATGCATCCTTTCATGACCAAGGTATACATGGACATTTATTTCTTGATATGAAGTAGAATACTGGGCATGTTTGGGCAGTGATTAGATTATTAGTGAAGTATTTAAAACTCACAAGCACTGCAAGGGAACTTACTCCTTCAATGGTTTAAAAGCTAATTTTTCAACAGTTTTAGTACTGACACAGTAAGATCACTAGAACTAAAATGGCAGATTTGAAACCATTTCAACATATATACATTTTGTGCCATTATTAGGGCTCTTTTCCTAGAAAGAGTATATGACAATCCAGTGTCTCATACAAAATCAATTACTTTTTAGTTCAAGATCCTCAGTCACTGAAACAGGATATTATTTTGTGTCCCGAACAATATCTTGTTCCAGTTTCTAAGGAAACCAGCAGCAAATACTAAGTTTACAATGCTGCATCCTCCAGAAATTGACTCCGATGTCAGTCTCCAGGGTATCATTACCAAGTGCTATTTGCATTTAAATTTCTATACCCCTTAAGCAGCTGGATTGCTTGTTTGTATGCATGGTTATGATCTACTAGGTATCTAGGTGTTATTCCTCACCTCCCCATATGAGTTCGCAGCCTATTGGCATTTAATGGCTTGTAAAGCCAGATTTCAAATCAAGGGCATGATTTGTGAATTTTTATCTTAGAAATGTCTTTTTTGCCACACTTGGTGAGATGTCTGTTCAAGCCTAGGGATCTGCTTCATTAATGGATGTCACTCATTCAGTTCCACACACGGGAAGAACCAGCAAAATCATGTTGCCGTGTGCAACACATCGCCAGAGTCAAGAGGAACCATCTGTCCGTTTTGCACAGAAGGTTTTGGGAACTGGCCTAGGGGAAATAGGTTACATGTTCCTAGGGGAAGTCAAGGAAAACTCCAGATTTTTCTTGACACACTCTTTCCTCTTTTGTCAGAAAAGCTCCACTAATATTCTGATTAGTTCCCGATGCTTTTATCATTGAAAACACTCCTGAAAAGCTAATCTGCTGGCCAGAGATGAACAAGGCTCTGACATCAAGTTTCTGTCTTCAGAATATACAGAATAGTTATAAAATCTGTTCGCAGAGGATGCAACAAAAAAGATTCAGGAGTTATATTCTCCCATTGAAATCAATATTAATTTGTCCTTTAGTAGAAATCCCTCTTCATTTCTACAGTTTTACAGCTTTACATTTTTAACTTTGTAATTGTTTTTCATAGAAAAAATCTTCCATTAACTTCTACAAGGTCTGAATTTATTCTGTATTTAGTGATATTGAACTTAGTGAACAGGGCAAAATGAGACTTTTCTAAACAAATTACTTTTATGACTAAGTAATCACACTTACCCAAAGAAACAGAATGTGAATATAAGAAGTAAGACTTCTGCTCTGAATTGTAGACAGATACTTGCAAATGCAGCCTTTCACAATCAAATTTCATTAAATAAGTAATGTTCTAACCTTGGCAGATGCAGCAGCCATTAATTTAGATCAGATTTTTCTCCAGAAAATTATTTCAGCAAATTGTTAGTTGGTCTCTTTTCTTATACAATGCTCCCTTATTCTCTGTTTCCCTCCCCTTGTTAAGAATATTTAACCTGAAACAAAACAAAATTACTTTTTTCTTTTCTTTTTCTCCAAACTTCACAAAAATCTACCATAAATATAATAATATGGTACTCAAGCACCACATAGTAGTAGAGAAACAAGAAACACACCCTTAGAATGAGCTCTGAATAAGTCCTGGGCTGTGTAGGAAAAAGTTGCTTACTGTGTGCTTGCTGTAAGCAACTCGCTTGCACAGCTTGTTTACTGTGTTTTCAGTAGAGTATATATGTGTTATCACTACGAACAATGGGTTGTTTGATTGTTACTTGTTAAAATAATTGAATAATTAAAAAGCTACATCCATTTGCAAATTATTATTCCCTAAGATGAAACCAAGATATTGTGTTACAAGTAGAAACTGAGGCACATTATTTATTATAATAATATAAGTCATATAAATATAACCTCAAGATCACCAAATGTTTTTTAACTAACTGTTAACTAACTAAAAAAAACTGTTAACTAACTAAACTGTTTTTAATTGTCTTTTTTCAGTGTGCATAAATAATAATAAAAGTAAACTTATACATTACATGTATAGCCAGCTATACTTTTTCTTAGAAGCTTTACTGAGTTTCCTAAAATCATAAAATATACAGCGATGGCACTATGAGGTTTTTAAGTCAAATGAGCAATAAATTAAGAAAAGACGTTGAAACCACTAAAAATATTTAAGAGAACATTGAAAAAAAAAAAAGTAATGCTTCAAGGTGATAAATGCACATTCTTCATTGCTTGGATGCAAAACAAGAACATCTTTGGTTAATTACATAATGCCTTCTATGATGCATTTCTTTGATGTTATATCTTCCTTTTATTGTAAATAATTAGGGCAGGATTACTTGCAAGATGGATTACTATTTCATGAGTGCTGAGTTCATTGTACACTGCTGTTGATTTTATACACTTAATGCACTGACTTACCAATAAATTAATGTCCCTATCATAGTCTCAGCCGGAGTAGCACTGAGCATCTCTTAAGATGCAATAAGACCTTAAATCAGCAAGTGAGTTAAACAGATCTTGTGGCTTCTTTGCATCTCATAATATCAGTTTTCAATTAGAAGCGAAAGGCCATATATTGTACTAAATCATTCTTTTACTTTAATGAGTGTCTCTCCTGTTCAAGTCAAAGGTTGCATGTTGAGGATGATGTTTGACTAGTCTGTACTCTGAAAGCAGAGTGAATGCTGACGCATTTGCTCACCAAATGAGAAGCCAAGGCAGAAGCAGGAACAAAGATGCACTTTGACAACATTACACCTCTTGGTACAGACTCCCAAGGCTGCCCAAGCACTGAGCCCCAGCACGCAGCCAGGCTGCCGCTGCAACCCTCACAGTTCCGTCAACTACATGGAATCACACACAACCACGTTTCTGGCTATGTGTGGTTTAGATATTGTAATGTCTTACCTCCCAGTTAACTGAAACAGGATAATTCGCCAATCCCAAAGAAATGAGAAAGAGAACAATCCAGATGAGGAAGGCTAACGGCTGATCAATCCGAATCCCATATGCTACACAGAGGAAGCCAACCGATGTTACCTGTTCGAATATACCTGGATATTCTTGAAAAACCACCTAGCATACTGATGGATGTTTCTGATGACTGCAGGTAAAAATGAAGCAGAACAGAAATGCAAAAGTGACACAGGGTGACAATACGTTTGGAAGTCCTCTTAAACTCCAGTATTACTATTTCTTGGACAAAGAAGCAAGATTAAAAAACAGTAACAAAATTTAGGCAAGAAGCGGCTATTCTAAGGGTGGGAGGGCTTCATGGCCGTTTCCCAACCTCATATCACAATGAAAGCAATTAAGATCGGGGCAAGGAAGGGAGAGGGGTTTTGACTGTCAAATACCACCCTCTGAAGTGTTTTAACTTTCCCTTAGAAACATTGCTAGAGCCCTACAGCCACCTAAAGGCCAGCCAAATTCTGATGAGATATAAAGATAGGCAAAATCTTTGTTGCTTTAACAGAAATAGGAATTGTGTTTGAGTGTGACAGTTAACAGGAGAGTATTACTTAAAACACAATAGAAGGAGGGGTAAGCTCGAGGCATAGTGAATGGATGAGTATTTTCACAGATGAAAATATGCCGTGTTTCATAAAGCATGCCTGGAAATTAAAAGTTATGCAAAAGAACAACGAGACCTGGAAAGACAGAAAGGTGATAAAGTATAAATTCCAGGTAGCAGAAACAGAGAAAGAGTTTTTACACCACTAGAGACAAGATTGCTGAAAAGAAAAAGGTGCTAGAAGAAGAGGATGGCTAGAAAAAAGAAAGGGAAGGTCATGGATAGAGATGAGAACAAGACTACGCAGGATGTAAAAAAAAAAAAAGTTCTCTGAAACAAATGTGAAATGAAACTCCTGAGTATTCAGCACAGTTACCTTATTTCTGTGTCACAGCTAAGCCATCTATAGGAAATACCATGTCACTGGTATTTAAACAAATAAAAAGGAAGAAGAGTCTAATGTAAAAACAAAGAAAAAGAAATCTTCATTGCAGAATGAAGAGGCTCTTTTTATATCTCACTCCTGTTTTTCTTCCCCTTCTATTTTGGCAGCTGCTGTGGGGTAAGCCCTGCTACTGTGACAGGCATAACACCAAAAGGCAAAATACTCTTCAGCTACTACATTTCTGCAGAGTCTCCTTCTGGGCCTCCTTAAAAATGCCTGGCTATTTTATGTACTCATATTAGGGCAAAATTTAAGCTCAGAAATACAAAACAAAATTGTTTAAAAGGTTTTGAAAATACTCCCTAACAATGACATAATAATTGAAGAGAATTGATGCAATTCTTACAAGCAATCAGCTCTTGCCAAAGACTGAATTAAATCAGAGGGGCAGTGTTGAAGCCTGCATCCTGTTAAGAATATACAAGAGGAAAATGATTCATACATATTTTGCATACATTTTTGCACTGTCTAATTGGGCTGGAAGAGCAAGATAACTCATAGCCTATTGTTCTGGCAAGCTACTAGTGCAAAGAGAGAAGGGAATTGTTAACAAGCTGATATTAGCCCAGTAACATGACTTGATCATTTTATTTCTAACTGTTGGATGGATGACACAAATTCTCATGCAGGAAATTTGCTGGAAGGAATACTACAGGAGTTTCACTGCTGTGTTATTATCTGGGATCTATTATGTTTTACATTTTTCAAAAATCTTTAAGCTAGATCTTTGACATTCAACTGCCTATAAAGACATACACCACCCGATGAGAAGCTTTGATGTGCATTTTGAGGATTAAATAATCTAGATGGAAGGCAATGTGTTTCCAGCCAAGAAGAAAACTATGGAGGAAATTTTGCCTCCTGCCGTTTAGCACTGCTGGCAGTCAATACCTTTTAGCCTACCCTCTAAATTTGATTTCATACATATTTACAGACTATTTTTCCTCTTACTACTAATTCTTTTGAGACCAAATTAAGAACAAAGATAGCAGGAACAGGCTTCATCAAATAAAAATGTAAATATGCTGCATCTCATTTTTGGATGAAGAAAGTTTATTTAAATATTTTCTCGAACGGAATATCTTTACAGTATCATTATTGCTTGCAACTGGAAAAGTAATAGCCTTACAAGTCAGAGTAACCCATTGAGGCTTAAGAAAATGTATGCATTTAAATAATGTAGTTTACTTTAAAAAACCCTAGAATTATCTGCATTTTCAGACAAGGAAAGAATACTAAAAATAAAACAATTATAACAGATACAGAAAAAAATATAATCTTACTTCCTATATTCAAGATACATTGTCAGGTAGCTCAATATTTTTAACTATGAAAGAAACACTGAAGTAATTACAAAACTTTTTTCCTCACATTTTTGAAAGCAAACTGAAAAATCTAAAGCTAAAACTACAAATTATGGTCCTTCTACAAAGTGAGATTAATCCATAATAGATTTCCAATTTTAGTTTTCTTAAAGGAGGTCTAAAACCCTTTTTTTTTTTTTTTTTAATTAGCAGCCCACCTTTTCTGTCCGGTCGACTTCACAGGTAAATAGGTAAATATGGTAGATGTAGCGTACTGCATTGATGAAGCCAATGAAGCTACAACCGTGACTTTGGTGGAGTCAAAAATCTTAGAGATGTTTGATCTTTTACTTCCTGATTTAAGTTCAATGAAAAAAAATAAATCTCTCTTGTCTGTCTAACTAAATGCTGTGGTATTTTTTCCTCAGTTATTACCTCTACCCACAGCCAAATAAGTATTCTAAAAAAACATTAGCAATAATCGCTGCTATAAACAATAAAAGTTTTTACATTCCATCATTTTCATTTTTCAAAAGACATAAGACATTTTCATCTGTGATGACAGGCTTCAGTGAAGTTCAGTACAAAAAGTAGAGTTATGTACAAGTGACAAAAGAGTAACTAGACATGTTTTCAAAATGTTCATCTGGCATGGCATCCATCCATTTTAAGGTTCTTCCATTCCATCCTACCCAAAGAACACATAGAAGCTTCCACATGGGTTTTGTGGGACCCAAGTAGCACAGGAACTGTTAAGCATCTTATTGCATCAGCTGCTTCCCTACAGATTCCAGGAGGCATTAACTACGTCTGCTGTGTTTACAGAGAAATAGAGTGAGCTGGGTAAGGCTTTAGCACCACGTGTCTGCTGTTAAGGGGTCTCTGCAGGCCAGTCTCTGCGTTAGATTAGACACCTAGAGATGTTCTGGTAACCAGGTTTGTCAGAGATAGGCATGCTGTTTCTGAAGAAGTTGGCATCCACAGTGCCACGAGGGATGTGTAGGAGAAATTAAAAGGTTGCAATGAGAAGCCCGCTGGGTTTTCCAGGCTGGATCACAGTTTAGCTTCCTCTGCACCCTCCAGCTTTTAAGCAGAGCATTTGAGCCAAACTCACTGAGCTAAGGATGTCAGGATGTATGTGGGAATCTGTATATTACCCTCACCCGCAGGTATTTCTTCACAGAAGAATATACTAGAGCCTGCTTCCTTGAATCATTTTCTTTTGAGAAATTGAATCACAGTTCTACTACTTCTAAAGTGTCATATATTCACAAGCACAATATTAAACTGATATGTGTTTGTTATATAGGATATAGATATCCTTTGTTGCCATCTCATGATATTTCTATATCGGGCAAGATAAAATCTACTTGAAAGAAGAGCAAATATGTTAACTGTTTTTTCTCAAGAAAACTCATGCAGAGAGGAAGGAGAGATTAATCTTTTTGTAAGTGCTGGCAACATTTCAGAGACATATCTACAAAGAATTGTGACAAGTTTAACAGTGACATTATGTAGAATAGTGAGGAGACTAAACATGAACTTAAAGAGCCAAACTTCCCCATTAAGTCTCTGTCTACATCAATCAGTAAACTGAGTGATGTTTAAACACAACCCTGAAGCTGGTAGGCACATTCATTATCTGTAGGCCTATTCCTGCAAGTCTGCAGTAGGAGACCCAAATATTCTCTGTTCAGGTTTTTCCCCTACGGTTTTACTTAATTTCCCTGTTTCTTCAGGAAAAATTCTGCAGCTCACTCTCTGCAACCACTGTGCCTACTTTTTGCCCCTACAGGTTGTGGTAAAATAGGCCCTGGGAACGTGTCCCTGCTTGGTTTTATTGGCAACTGTCATCCAAACAGCTTGACATTTCTTTATCTGTGAAATCCAGATGCACAAATATATAAACAGTAAACAAATTTCAGGAAATTTTCAAATTTTCCTGGAGACCAGGAACAAACATTTTGAAAGTTTGTGATGTAATAACAATAAGCTAGATCTAGAAAAGGAAAAAATAATATGTTCTGATAATGAAAAAAGTAGAACAAAAAGATTTAAGATTGACCTTTAAAAGGACTTATTTATTGCTAAATGTTTTTCTTTAAAGACCCGGCACCTGATTTCTGCAGATAAAATGTGTTCATGACATTAAGTGTTTTCTTAGGATTATATCACATAATTTGTGAGAATTAAAAAACCCACAAACTTTCCTATCTGCAAGATTATATTCAGGAAACATGTTTAGTAAATTTTCCTGTAAGGACTGTATAAATCAAAATTATACAAATTAACGCTTTCACAATCTCAGAGGCTTCACCACTGTAATTAAAAGGTGAATTTTTCACTTTTATTTTGTTATTCTTGTCTCCTGGGTCTGATTTATAACTTTTGTTACACAATTATATTCATTTATTTCTTTGTGCCATGTTGTATGTTATTTCAAAAGTAACATCTAGGGTGTCCTTGCTTTAAAATGTAGATTTAGCCTCTCTGGATGAAACTTGGTAGAACATCTGTGTTTGAAAGTATGAAAAATTACCACATTTTCTGAGTGAACCAGGCTGAGCGCTCACATTATACTGTCTCTAAGAGAAAATTAAAGTGCTGCTGATAGCTGAGGGACTGGATGGCTCAAGGGAATCGTAGTGTGACACAATCTTTCATCTGATGAAAACCAGCATGAATTTAGCCCATGCTGATAATGACCAAAAGTCATTACCATTTGTTCAGTAATTTATTTAAAATGAGTTAGGGGTCCAGCTCATGTCTTGGTGGTAGAGAGTCCAAATTAGAACTGAGCAAATAAGCAAGACATGTCTCTCCAAAAATGATTTCATGTTTCCAAATCAGTATGCTTAAACTTCTCTGTGTTTATTACCTTCTTAATATTTTAACAAACAAGTCCAGGAGGAGAGATGTTTGTGAACTTAAAAGATGTATCTGTAAATTCTCATAGAAAATAAATCCTGAATTTATGAAGACAAGTATTTGCAGTGGAAAAAGGGTCTATTTTTTAGGATTCTGATTATACATCTAAATACATTAAAATATGTTGTGTGGCCTCTGTGACTGGTCAAAACTAAAAAATAGCTTCTGTTTTGTGAGTCAGATGCTAAAGAAATGAAATGTTCTCAAAATAGCTAGATAATCACAGATAATTACAAAAAATACTCAGCAAATAAAACCATCTCACAAGTTAAACAGAAGAGACTCCATAAAAATATGAGATGCCTTATTAACTTAATATTTGGGATAAACTGAGGCCTGTTGGAAGTGAGAATGGAGAACTTAAATCTTTGCAGAAATGCAACAAAGATGGGTATGTGAAGTAATTTTGGCAATGTGGCCAAACAAATAAAAATCACAGACTGGTGTATGAGACTACAAAATCTAGCAGAAGCATTTACTGGGCACATGTTCTCAAAAAAGGGGGCAAAAGCATTATCCCTCCAGTGAAGGTGTCTGGTGTATGCTAGCTAAATGTGTATGTGTAGAGTAATATTTTGGCAAAAGGCAGATCTAAAAAAAACCCCACAAAACAAAACAAACCCAAAAATCTTTGAAGCTACAAAACTCTCAGCAGGACTACAAGAAAGAAGAACTGTATAATTTTGTACTAACATTTCACATATGCCTTCACGATGTTTAAGCATCTCCATCATACGTGGGTATCTCTTTGCCTGACTAGAACAGAGGGGTGAAGACTGCACTGCATGTAGGCAATCTATTCTCGTGCTGGGATGCTTCATGAAAGCAAGATCTGAATGTATATTGGGATCTGGTAAGCAGGGGTATGGATAAGAAATTAATGGAATCACTGAGATTGGCAGGGACCTCTGGACATCACCTTGTCCAACCCTGCTGCTCAAAGCAGGCTCAGCCTGAGCTGTTTGCTCAGGGCCATGCCCATTCAAGTTTTGAATGCTTTCCAGGATGCAGACTCCTAAAACTTTCTTGGCAACCTGCTCTAATGTTTGACCAACCTCACAGTAAAAAAGGTTTTTCTTATATTTGCATGGAATTTCTTGTATTGCAGTTTGTGCCCATTGCCTCTTGTTGGGTGTTGGTTTTTGTTGGTGGTGGTTGGTTGGGGTTTCTTGTTTTGTGCTTGTTTGTTGTTGTTCTCCCCCACCAGGCACCACTGGAGAGCCTGGTTTCACCTTCTTCACTGACTCCCATTAGATATTTCTACACATTCATAAGACCCCCTACAGGCCTTCTCTTTTTCAGGCTGAAAAACCCCAGCTCTCTCAGCCTCTCCTCACATGACACATGTTCCAGACTGTAAATCAACTTTATAGCCCTTTGCTGCACTCTCTCCAATATGTCTGTACATTTCTTGTACTGAGGAAGCTAGAACTGGACACAGCACTCCCGACGTTTCTCACCAAGACCAACTAGAGGGGAAGGATCACCGCCCTTGATGTGCTGGCAAGGTGCTGCCTTGTGCAGCCCAGGAGGCTGTCCATCTTCTTTGCCACAAGAGCACATTGCTGGCTCATGGTCAACTTGGTGTCCACCAGGACCCCCCGGCCTTTGCTACAACACTGCTTTCCAGTGGGCATAGCAAGACTCCTTCCCAGGTGCGTGACTTTTAAAAAATTTCATTAGGTTTCTGTTGGTCCATTTCTCCAGGATGTCAAGGTCTCTCTAAATGATAGCACAATGTGGTGCATCAACTGCTCCTCTCAATGTCATACCATCTGCAATGCAATCAGCTTCTGAAAGCTGAGTGACTTTTGCTGCAAGCAGGAAACAAGAACTATGTGGGTATAACTACAAAGCTGAGCTGATGGCCTTTCATGAACACAGACTCTAATTCCACTCTTATTTTAATAACAGAGACCTGCCTTTAAAGGCAGACAAGAAAGAAGGTTGCAAAGACAATAAACAACAGTGCTTTGTTTCCCTCATGTTCTACACTCTTGGTTGGGCTCCTGCTTCCCTGGGAACAACAGGACCCTTTGACATGCCAAATACACTTGAACAGTGGCAAAATCATAGGCAAAGCGGAGCACTTCCAGCAATTCTGTTTCTGTGACTAACAATATGGCACAAGACCCATGAAGGTCTGGAAAGATGGTTGTTTTAGACAGCAGATTCTCCTCACTAAGAAACAACATATTTAACTGGAATAAATAGTATTACTCCTGATTTACATCAGCAAGTCTGAGAGAAGAAAAAGACCTGGAAGAGCTCACCATGAGAGAGGCCAGAAGCTTATTTCTATTGTTATGAAACAGAATGTCAGCAATATTTCCAATCTGTAATTTGTACTGTTCACTATGTTCATGCCACAGGGAAAAATGATGCTTAAGGCAGAATGATTACACCACACTAGCCTTAAGCTAAAATGGCATCAGAAATCAACAGTGCAAGAAACAGTAATAGAGACAATAATCAAGACAGATATATAAATAAAAAACAAAACAAAACCAAACAAAACAAAACACACACCACAAAAATAAAAAACAAAACCAAACCAAAGCAGAACTGTGGCAAAGTAATACATCTTCAAGCTTATAAAATAGAACTAGCTAGGACATTTAAAGATCCATTTAGAATAATAAAGAGAAAAGAATGGCAAAATAAAATCTATTAAGATGCTTGAAATTGTCCTTTTAACCTTTATTTAAATTAGCAAAAGTTGCATGTTCATACCCGATGGCAATATATAGTCCTTTTCTAGCAAAACATGAGAGTTCGGTATTAATACAGGGTATGTAATATTAAAATAGTCATCCATTATAAAATATAAGGCGTGACTATATTGCCAAGTATTCAGCTTAGCAAAGAAATATTACTTCTGCTTAAATTCATCCAAAATGCAATAAAGCTATCCAATGAAAACTTGTGTGAATTGTCCATTTGCAGACCAGTAGCTACAATAAAGGAGACAATGTCTTCACTGGTTGAAAGTAATATCCATTTAAGTTCTGAACACAAGCATCCTCTAACAATAAACCAAATGAGCTCTCAATATAAAATATGTCTTCCTTCTCTGAAAATCTGTGTAGTGAATACAGCCCGAGGGAACTTTTAACAAAATGTTATAAAACTGAAAACTGACATTAATAGGAAGTACTGATATATCCTTAGTGGCAATGAGTTCAATTCTCCTGCCACTGCATAATGGAAACACCAATTGGCTCCAATTTTCTTCGATTGGATTTGCTCCGATCAGTGACAGAAGAACGAGGCCCAGTCCTGCTGAGACATCATTATGAGAGACAGACTTAGCAGAGAGTATTGGCTACAACTGAAATATGTGACTCTTTAATGTTACTCAGGCTTTGGTTGAAATCCATGGCGGTGGGTAGGACACAGTAAATGTGGTCAATGCATTCCTTAGAGTCAGTGACTAGTTCATATCACGAGCTGCATCAGTGAGGTAAAGCACATGGCATTTCTACCTTCCCACTGCGTACATCAATCTTAAGTCTCGCTCTGTGCAAATCTATCCTGGCCCTTTATTCTCAAAAAATCCCATAGCGTGTCTCATGTCCTTCATTATTGTTGTGCCTTTTACACATCTTTTCTGTCTGCCTAAATACACCTCATTATCTTTCTCATCCTTGCCTCAGATCTTAGCCTCTTTCTCCCTTCACCAATCTTCACCAGGTCTCCTTTACTCCTGCACAGCAGGGGGCTAAGGTGGGAGAACTGTCCCAGAACATCTGCCCAAAGCAGCCCCAGGTCCAGACTCTGCCAAAAGAATCTGTATACTTCCTTACTCCATCTTTTCTCCAGTATGGCTGAATTTTTAAGGGAATGAAAAAGTACTGCAGTCCTCCTTGTGAAAGCTAGGAAGGGGAAATGTAATCTGTGCCGTTACCATGATGTTCTGACCAAGAACAGATACACTGCACCAAGAGAAAGTGCGAGAAGGAATTCACACTGCACTACAAATATGTGATTAATTTTATACTGAATCCAACTTAGTGTTACAATTGATTTTTTTTCTTCAACTCAGGACTGAAAGCCTATTATAATACTACTTATCAATAAAGAATGTTAATTCACACTTTGAATTAAGTGGCTAAAATGGGGATTTAATTTAGATTTACTAAGACAGCAATTGCATGTTAATTAAATAGCAATTGATTATTAAAATATTTTAGTGAGGTTTAACAGCTCCACTACATAAGAAGATTTTCAAGTTACTGTCCAAACTGAGTCTTTAGATGTACTGCGGCAAATTCAGTGAGGTTGCACAGATGCAAATGAAAAAAAACAATTGGCTAAATAGTTGTTCTCTCTTGAGATAGTGTTTTTAACATACAGTAACTCACTGAGTCTAAATCAATTGTTTAGCTACAAATATTTAGGATAGTTAAAGTGTTAAGGAATATTATTATGACATAAGTTTTGAAGCTGTAAAACATGATAATAAATGTCTAACAGCGTTTATTAACTGCCAAAATAATCTTTAGTTCAGAAAGATATCAGAAGCTCTTGATACTTCCGCACATAAGTCTGGCACCATGCATATAAGGTATAAATTAACACAATATATAGCAATCCAGGATATTGCGGCTTTAATACACTTAGGTTAACAACAATGTGGGAATCTGAACTGGAAAGTGAGGTCTGAACTGGACTCAGGAACCCATGAAAGTGTGGAGAGGTCAGAACTCTCTCATGGCATTGCGTGGTGTCCGGGCACACAACACTAAGCAGATGCTGCGATCAGCTTCTTTTCCACTTGATGCTGAAAGCTGCGCCCAGGACGTGCATGAGGACAGCCTGGGTTCTCCCTCTGCAGCTGAAGAGGCTCAAAGGGGATGTCATAATTTACTTGCAGAATATTCACTACTAATTAACATAATCAATGGAGATATTTGCCAAATTAGAAGGGCAGGATAAAACACTACAGTTCCATTAGTAGTACCCTGTCAGAATCTACTCCTGTATGGGTTGACATTTTTCTGCATTTTTCCATCACTGTTTAAGAGGATGGCACCTTCAAGAGGAAAAAACCCAAACATTCTAAAGCTTTACCTAACAACACTTTGATTTTTTTTTTTTTAAATCACTTTTTATCCCAGTTCTTCCCTCTTAAGATAGCTCTTCTCATAAAACATCATCAAAATGAACTGATTTTTCCAGTGTCCATGTGGGTAAATTGCCGGTTTTCATTATGATTGCTTAGATTTTTTTTTTTCTTTTAGCGTTATTCTAATAAGCTACATTCAGCTATTTATTCCTAATTTTAGCGGTTTTATCAGCCCTGCTCACACCCTGTTTTTTCTGTTGCCTTCCAGCTGTTGCAGCTCTTCCTGGTCTATAGAGGACTAGCACAAATTTCAGCAATGTTGCTCATTGCTATTTTCGCTTTCCATCCTTCACGAACCAGAAACATTCTTCCAATCCTTGGACCTATTCCAAGTCTTGTGATATCAGATAAATCATCATTTTCTTTGGTGCAAGGACTGCTATTTCTTATTTTGTATGCAAATGCAATTATCAGAAATACATCTTTGGCTGTTAGACCCACTATTTTTCTCCCCTACACGCTCACATAAATATAATTTCATGGATAGCAGAGTCAGAATAATCCTCTGGATGGCATCACTCCCCATCTCCTGGCTCATCAAGTACAAACCCCCATATTATGGGGGAACCAAAAAAAAAAAAAAAAAAGGCAGATAAATCACACTGTCACACCCAATCAAAACTGGGTTTTAAGTCAATATCTTTTTTTTTTTTTTTCATCAAACACTGTATCTCTGTCAGACAGACATACCTTTATCCTTTCTCTTTCATGGCAAAGTGCCCATGTCCAGGGAACTCAAAACCTTCCTGTCTGCATCAGCCTCTGCCTAAATTTTTATTCACAGCTGAGTTGACTGACAAAACAATCCCCTGGTGTGCCCCCGAGCCTGAGGACTTGCTCAGGGTCCCATCAAATGCTGCCAGCAGGCCTGCCCAGGCTCTGGTAATGGGGGATGGGGGAGGCCGCAGGTTTGGCCGTGGTTTCCTGAGTTACCAGATCCAGCTCATGTCCCTCCTATTTTGACAACATTCCAAAGCAGGTCCCAACTGAAATACAACCCTCTCCCTTCTGTTTCAATCCTCCAACTAAACCTAGAAGTGAAACTCTGCCTGCAAAGTAAATTCACTACCTTAGAATAAACGTTATTTTGTAGCCAGTAGCTAATCTTTCAAAAAGAAAAGGCACAAAATTGAGCCATTTAAATCCTTAAAGTGAAATATTCTGGAACCACATTAAACAAAAACATACACTTTGGTGCTTCTTCTGAAGGGATTCAATGGCTTACTCTTCCTACAAGTACCTAATTTACCTTTTTGGGGAGGGGGTGTGCAGCTGTACAACGTTATGTTGTGATTTTCGTTACTACTCCTACCTACGGGACACACACTACTCGGTCTCCCCAGGAAATACAGACATTCAAAATATAAACCAAATACAAGTTGATGTTACTTTTATCTCTATTTTTCATTCCTCTGCATTCACACTTGTGTGACTGATTTGTGTGTGAAATGATTTCCAAGTTTTCAAGCAAAAAGCAGTTAGGAAACAAAATATTTATACTCTTCTAACTTGTGCTTCCTGCCTAGCTAGATACAATACAGATGCAAAGTCACTGGTCTGCAAGAGCCTTCCACAGATCTATAATAAAATAATTAAATTAGTGAGTTGTGTTTAGATCAGATTCTTGGCTGCCAGCTCCTAAGAACTCAGGGAATTCAGAACCACAGAAGGATCATTTGGAGTCCATTTGGCAGAAACGTCAGAAACTTGCTGCTCCTGGGAACATCCTTTTCCAATAACATTTATAGCTCTAGATGGAAGTGAAAAGCACCATATGTTAAGAGTTTCCTGCAAAGCTTCCTGGTAAGAGAGGAAATAAATTCAACTTGTCACATCTGCTCGTGGGCCAGTCAAGTAGGATTTTATCACAGCTTTAAGTGGTTTACAAAACTGTCCTGTTATCGACTGAAGGGAGCTTTACTTTTCAAGGGTTTTTCTCGATATGCATGTTCATATAATCTCGATCATTAAATGATTTATTTGTCAGTGGAATTCAGTAACATGTATTATTATTTATCTCTAAACAACAAAGATTACTCAGTTATTCAGCTAACAGCAACTATTCAGTTGGGAGCCAATTTGCATGGTTTAGCTGAATAAAGCTAAGCAGTCCCATTCTGCCCTTCATTTTTTGACCCCAGCTCTGTATATTGTATCAAATTTTCCATTACAAAGTACATTTAATTAGACAAAAGTCAAGCTTCTACCATCTTTGGAAATCCTAGGTTGTAAGCACTGTAAATGCAATGCAAACAGCTGGCTTCAAATTCCCAGGGAGTCAGGGATCCCAAAGAAAATATTACGAACCAATACATATTGTCTCTGCAGTTGCTCAAGAAATCATTACTCCCTTTACAGAAAGCAGAATTTTGCTATGTGAAGTGCAAAGGTAGCACAAAACAAGGCAATAGTATTCCATGGCAGGAATTTTTGCAAAATTCACAGCGCTGTGAAATTAGGCATAGCGAAATTCCACAAGCTACATACACACTTTTTGGAATCTTGTCCTGTTCTCATTGAAGTCAGAGGGAATTTCGCCACTGGCTAAACAAAGAGGAGGATCAGGCCCAAACTACGCAGCTATTTCCCAAAATAATCAAGTTACAGGAAATTGCTCCTCAGAAGGTAGACGTGTTTCAAAATTCCAGATGCCTACATGGAGCTGATCTGATTTACACACACTGGGCCATATACCGTTCTCTGCCTCCACACACAGTTCACTTTGATGTTAATGGGAATCTGCTGCTGCTTCAGGGCAGCACAGTACACGTCCCTGGGAGCCCATTCATTCCACTCGATCAGCGAAGAGCAAGCACAAAAGAGAGTGGAAGTAACACATCATATTACATTCAATATTCATGCAATTATTGAAGAACACTGTATGTATTACATTTGCAAACTGTCCATAATAATTTAATTTTCTATCCTCAATTTATAATATGTTAATTAGGCATGAAATTAAATGCTTTTTAAAATACAACTGATTATGCTATAATGTATCCAACAAAGACTGATTACTGAATAATAAATGAACATTTGCATAAATATTTATATAATTTATTTTTTAAAATTCCACACTGTATAAACAGATAACATGGGAAAATGACAAGTAGTATGGCAGAAACTGTACTTTGCCTTTTAGAATTCTTTTTTCTTGAGGTTTGTCAAGACTTGCTATACGTTGGGAAAGTAAACCTTACTCCACACAATAAGGAGAACTGCAGTCCTCCTTTAAATCACAGAATCATCTCGGTTGGAAGAGACTCTCAGGATCACCGAGTCCAACCACAAGCTAACTCTAGCACTAAACCATGTCCCTAAGAACCTCGTCTAAACACCTTTTAAACACCTCCAGGGATGGTGACTCTACCACTTCCCTGCGCAGCCTGTGCCAGTGCCTGACAACCCTTTCTGTGAAAATTTTTTTCCTAATATCCAATCTAAACCTCCTCTGGTGCAGCTTGAGGCCATTTCCTCTTGTCCTATCACTTGCTATTTGGGAGAAGAAACCAACACTCTCCATGCTACAACGTTCTTTCAGGTAGTTGTAGACAGTGATAAGGTTTCCCCTCAGAACTTCGTAATAACATAGCACATTATTCTTAACATGAACCAAGAAACAGAAAGCTTGCTAGAAAAGAAGAAAATTGCACTTTAATTACAATACAAGGTAAATTAGCTTTACCAAACACAGAATTTTCATAAAAAGCTGACATTTTATTTGGGATCCATCCTTGCTCTTGCTGGTATCCATGGCAAAAAACCTCTTCTTTCTGACTTTGTACCTATCATTCTCATATCTGACCCCCACAAAATCTTACTGCAATTATTTCAACCTGGGTTTCTCTGTGACAAAATGATAGTTGTACTCGTTATATTAATGGTGAGTTAAGGTTGGACAGTTTGTGTTTACAAGACACCATGGAAAACTTTCAAATACGAGCAGAAATCTACAGAAACTCCATTAACTGAGGCTGCTGAGAACTTCGACACATTGACCAGAGATTGACCAAACTGCCTGCCTGACAGCAAAACTCCATTTTTATGAACTACTTGTTCTTGAGGGACTTTCTACCAGTAATAGCCCAGATACATTCTCCCTCCGCCCTACAGTGCCTGCTCCAAAGTTGACAGAGGTAAATGGAAAGACTCCCCAAGACCTCATGAGCTTTGGATCAGCTTCACATTTTGCACAATCTTCTCATAAACTAAAGATCATTTACAGGCTGGTCCCCAACACTGGACTCTGTCCTGCCCACATTGCGTGGGAGGGGAGACTCAAATCTGAGTTCAGCAGGAAAGAAAAGACAAACTGAATGTAATTGGATAAATGCCTCTACCTTGGCTAATTTTGTTTATGCTTCTTGTTGGCCTATTTAGAAGCAAAGATACTTAAAAATAACATGCTTATTCAAAAACTTCAACCAAAACACCAAAGGAAGGGTTTTTTGGACACACTAACTTGCTGCTTACAAGCCAGGAGCAAGAAAGGGTTTGGGAGAAATCGCATTGGCTAGAACACAGAATCCTCTCTTATAAAGAAAACTGAATGTAATGCCCAATTTAAGATGACCAATTACAAACATTTAGTGATATGAAGAGAAAAAAGTTTAATTAGAAAGCTATTACAAGAAAACTGCAACTGCTTTTTTTTTTTTTTTTTGTTATCTGCTTAAAAGTCACCAGCTAGCCAGCAGCAAGTGCCAAGGAGATGTATTCCACACAGGGAACAAGAATTGAAATAGAGCCCAGCCTTGGTTCACTGCTGCAAGCTGCTGTCCACCTCTTAAGAAACACTCAGCTCTACACAGAAACCAGTGGGAGTTTTAGTGACTCAGACTGTTACAGCATCAGATTTTCGGATATTAGTGCGGATTATGTTTAAAAAGTCTGTTTTCTTGTCCAGAAATCCTGTGATGAATTTGATCTTCAGTAAGTTTTCAGGAAGTACCCATCATTAGTGGAAGGTAGTGGTATAATATCAGCTTTTACAAAAAGTTTTGCAATGATACTTCCCCTGGCTGCTGCAACCATACATCTGAGAAAGGAGGTAGGAGTCTCTGCATGGCTGAGAGTTTGTGGGAGAGGGGGGTTTGACAGGCTTGCCCTAGAGAAGAGCTTCTCCTGGCCTCCTCCCAGGGATCACACAGAAAATGACACTAGGCTGAGTCTTCCAGGCAGTTTCCAAAGAAGTATATTCTTCCTCTTTCCTGCTTCTCCCTACTCCTCTTTCTCATTCTGTATTTCTTTTTCCTTTATGTTTTCAAGGTACTGTGTAAGAGGATTTTCTTTGTAAGAAGTGATGCTCTCTTTGTGACTATTGCATCACAAGTGGAGAACACCAGACCATCCATGTCTGCTAAACCAAATTCCACCTCCTACTATTGTTTTTCTGTGATCTCAAAATGCTTAGAAATATCAATGTTTCTTCTGTACACAGAAAACCCGAGGCACAAGTACATGAAATGTCTTACAGGATACACCCAGTCAGTGACAAAGCTCCACTTTGGTCACCCAGCTACCAATCTCCTGGATCATCTGACATCCCTGAACTAACCAGATCAATATTCCTTACAAAATTTGACCAATCATCTCATTCTTTCTGGTCCAGTTTAAAATTACTGTACATCTTTCTTTTCAAAGATTTTTTTGCAACTGTTGGAAACTGCTCTCATCCCATTCTCTCCTCCACCCCACCATTTGACCCAGCAGTCCCCCAGCCCAGTCTAAGAAGGGCAGCGTGCTGCCATCCATGCCTGGCTTGCCTTATGCCACGCTCCTAGCATTTGCGCTCTTCTGCATCCACTTTTTACTACCATATTTCTTATATGCAGCACACTGCGAAAGTGATACAGGATGTTACATGAGGTGTACTGAAATGCTTTATTATTAAATATTTTAAATTAATCATGTGTGATAGTTAATTATTCATTCAAACAAACCATGAAAAATAGGGACTGCAGCAATTTCCTCTCTCCAATATCAGATTGCTACTAAATGTATGGCACAATAAAACACTCAAATTAAAACTTCCTGATGTGACACCAAATAACTAAATATCCAAACTGCTGAAAAATTAGAAGTATAACCCTTGCACAACAGATTTATTATATTCATGTCCTACTCAAAACTGCATCTTATTTGGAAGAAAAGAATATTCATGACCTCTCTTCTACAAATTGGAAAGGAAGTTTCTTGATTTGCCTGAAACTTTTGAACAGCAATATAAGCAAACCTTAAGGAAGGCACATCATGTGCAAGCAGTTGGTGGTGTATGGTGAAATTAAATAATTACATAGCAGAGTGTAATATCTTGAAGCCTGTCTTTCCCACCTGAACCACTTCATTTTTATTATTGCTAATTATTTAGAGTGCCCTTCACCAACAGTGAGTAAGAGCAAAAGTTCACTGCCCCAAAGAACTGGAAAATTAAAATCTTGTTACATCCTCCTTGAGACAAGACCAGAGTTGGTGGAACTAGGCCTTGTAATAAGCAACATGCAAGATAGGAAGAATTTGCAGGAAAGAAGCCTGGAAGAACAAAGGAAAAACAAAACATCAAAGAAAGAGTTCTCTAAAAGAGATGAAGGATAAGTTATAAAGGAAAAGTTCACCTAAACTGAAATATTGTACATATCCTGTTAACTCTCGAATGCTATTTTACATTTACACACTCAGAACTCTCTGGCTCAGACCGAGCAGCCCCTCTCCCACACCTCCCTAACAACCAAAGCCACAAAAGATGCCAGAAAGATAACAGCAGGACAGAAAAGATGAAAGAACCCAAATCCCAATCTTACTTTTATTTATGATTTTGTTGTAATTTTGTCACGAGCACTTCACTGTATCAGTTTACCTCCTACATAATTCCCAAACCCTTCACAATATGTAAACATCAGACTTTTGACTGAACTTAACTATTCTATTTTGAACTGCTGAGGTTCTGGCAGAGATATCATTATAGTATATATTCCTGAAGACTCGGTGTAACGATCAAAGCAATCTCAAAGTACAGCAATCAATGAAGAGCTGTTTGTCTGTCAGTCCTTCAAGAGAAGTAGGAGCGCCCAGTTCAGCAGAACAGCAGGAGAGCACACTGCTGTCTGAGGGAATCGCAGATTGGTCTCGGTCTCTCCAAAGTAACAATATTTTGTCAGTGTTATTTCTTTTCTTACTATAAAAAGAGATCTGTCTTCTGTGAACCCATTCGTTAGATTGCAATTTGCAGGTTTAACCTTTCATTAGTCTCTATCCACTTTGATTAAAGCCACTAATTTGACAAGTGAATGACTTCTTTGAGAGGTTTGTCCTTTCCTTTCCAAAGAGCTTTTTTTCACCTTGCCTATCAGCATGGCCCAGGTGCTGGGTGTCATTACTGCCTTCTCTGCTGACAGAAAGAGGTTGGAACTGGAGAGCACCCAGGCAAAGGTTTGCAGAAGCACAAAGAGATTACGTACACAGACGAATTTTAACAGTGGTCATCTTTTTACCACACTTATCCATCCTCTGTTCTTCCTTCCTCCATTTCCCTTCCAGTAAAAGCCCAGGCTCACCAGGCTCTTCATGTTACTGAGATATTCCCAACAACATCTTTGAATCTTTTCCCCTTGCATGTCCTCCTTGTATGCTTTCTCCTGCTTTGATTCTCCTTTGTTTTCTTTTGTTTCATTTTCTCTCTAGTCAGGTCTCTCATTATTTGTTTCATCTTTTGTTGGTTTTTTTCCCCTCTATACAGTTGCTCTTTTTGTGTGCTGCTGACTTAACTTACTTTCTTTTCCTGAATCTTGAAACCATTCTTGGAAAATTCTTTCTTCTCCTTTTTCTCCAGCTCCCCCTACTCCCCATCCACAAGACCTTTTCAAATCTTCCTCTAAAGCACAGCAAAACAAGCAAATTACTGCATTTTGTTGATTTACTATAGCACCTCCTCAGTGTTGTTATTTTCTTGACCATCCTGCTTCTTCCTGCTTTTCTTCAAGAAAGGATAGACAACTTTTGTTGGTCAAGGTCAGAAAGAGAGGAAAAGACCATGAACGTGCTCTTCTGAAGCTCTCATGATGCTTGCTGGAGCCATTTGCTAATTTTTTTTACCAAGGTGATTGTTGCTGTCATTACAAAAGTCTTCTCCTTTAAACCTCCAGGTAAGCCGGATTGCAGCCTTTCACTGCTCTGTCAATGTTATGGCTCTCCAGTCTTTTTTATGGTAATAATCTAGAAATATATTCTGCACGGTATTATTTGTAAGTTTCCCCCTCCCCATCCCTTTCAGATTTTTTAAGTTTTATGTAACTTTTTAGCTGTCAAACCTGGAACACGGTATTTAAAAATACTACTCAGCATCTCTACACTGGAAGACCTGTGAAAGAAAAAGAAATACAGACTCTCCTGAAAGTCTTCCTGTTCCCTGACAAGCAGCATGTAGAACAGAGAGTCACTCGGTTTCTTGAGCCATTACCATATGGGTGAAAGTTGGCCAATACATAAGAACTGTTTGGAAACAGCCAGCATAAGTGGGGTCAGAGAGAGAACTGGCTTCTTTCCCTACACTAAGGTTTGTTCTCATATAGCCTCTGCTTCGTACCTGCCAGAATCAATGAGCGGCGACAGGGGCTGCTTCTCAGGTCAGGAAGACTTGTATATGTGGGAGCAGCGCATGAAGAAAAATTGGTAGAGAGTCCTGAGGTTATTATACAGATGAGGCATAAGCAACTGGAAAAAGGAATGAAATGCAAACTGCCATTACAAAAGGAAAAGAGCATAAAACACAAAATAAGAATAACATGCAGAGTACCAGGCCAGGCAGTCACAAGGAAAGAGGAGAAAAAGATGGCAGAGGTGGGAGGTAAGACATTTTAGTTCCTATCCACACAGTAAATCTCTTTGGATTACTCATAATATGTGAAATTATACATAATTCTCCTCAAAGTTGTTGACAGTAAAGCTACTTATACCTCTATGGTGTGGTTTGCTCTTTATAGACATCCGCATACAGCAATAGCTTTTGTCTATGACACAAAAGCATAGTGTAATGTATATATGCATACAGCAACCTTGTTCAAAAAAAACCTAAGCACTTCCTAAGAACAAACACTCAAATCCCCAGTTAGCAGCAACACATATTTTTCTGTAATTACTTATATGGGTTCTTTCAGCTGAAAGTGTTAAGCCTTAGACAAAACAGCAAAAAAAAAATCCAAAGCAAAGCCAGGAACAGAGATAATTGCCCTGCTTTCAAAGCCTGGCTCAGGGCACCATTCGCCTGTTTTTAAAAAACAACCAACAAAAAAAAGTTGAATAAAAGACTCAAGTTGTAGCAGACACTAACACAGTGGGACAAGTAGCATCAGAGAAGTCCCAAAACACCACTGGGAAGGGAGACAAGACAAAGAGATAATTAATTGATACTTACTTGATAATCACATTTTGGATGTAATTTTTATCAATCCTAAAGGTATAGGCACTTTGAATCTTAACTATGCACTTCTCTGCCTGTGAAAGTTAAGTTTCCCAAACAGACAAACCCTAAATGACAAGCCATTGTAGGCTGTTGAGATACCAGAATAGTGGTCATAAACCGAAACACTATATAGACTCATGTGAGGAATACCAGGAGGTTGCTACACTTAGTAACCAGCAACCCCTTTCTAGATCAGTGTTTTAACAACGTGATTTGGAGACTGCAGCTGCAGGCCAATTAGATTCACTTTCTACATACATAAACCACCCAACAAGTTGAGCATGGTGGGCGCTCTGCATTTGGGTGAAGTCAGGATTCCTGCCTTGAGTAGATTAAACTTCAGATAATCCTAAATGATTGAATTATCAGTAAGAACAATCTTCAACTAAATTAGCGAAGGGACTTCACTGTTTACGCTGCCATTGCTCTCTTTTCTAAGGACAATAAGGTTTTGTTTTATTTTACTTTTAAGTGATCAATTAAGGGAAAGTTGTCTGGTGACAAGAATTCTTCTAATTACCAAGTTTTCACAGTAGTAGATACTTTAAGTTAAATCAACCAGCATTTAGCAAACTGCTGCTCCCTCTCTCTTCCCCCTTCCACATACACACTTTTTTCCTTCTAAAAGCCCTCTACTGAATTAGCTGTTAGGTGCTAATTGCAAATGATTAAGCACTCACCAGTTTTACACTTCTTGCTTTAATATTAATGAGATGTATTAGCATGGAACATGGCTTGTATTAATATTATAAATGGAAGACTGCACGGATCACTGCCTACTGTTTTGCATTACAAGGAGCATGCAGCTAAAGAAAAAAGTCCAATTTAGGCCAGAAAAAGCCTAGTACACCATATATTTCTGTTAGCAACAAAGAGGTAAAAGAACTGAAGAAAGTTAAATACTATCTATTTATGTAAACAGCATATCATTTTTCCATAACCACCAGCAGCAAACTTACGTAAAAAGATAAATTCATCTCATCCATCTCTGAAACAACTGGAATACATGAAGGTAAACTTGAATTACTCCATTATGCAGAGCCATGCCACAGAGAAACACCTTTTCTGCCTTGCTCTAAAGAGGTATCTTGAAGTTCTTCTTCCTGCGTATATCAGGCTCAAGGATTGTACTCTATTCAAACACCTTACTTATGCTTTCCTATTTGCAGGATACCAAAGTGTACCTAGTGGGTTTTAAAAGTATGCATATGTGTAATTATTCATCCTTCCTCCAAGCTAGCTTTCCCATTTCTTCAGCCACCCTGGACAGGTAAAGCATAGGTCTGTCAGCATGTACAACCTAACTAGCTTGCCTAAAATTGAATCCAATCTGTTAGAAACAGAAAACATTCCTTTCATTCTTCTTGCTTTGTGCAACTGTAAACAGACATGTTTAGCTGGTAGGCAAATGAAAGCTCTCCGCACACAAACTGTGTAAGTTGTAAAGAAAAACACCTTATACAAAGTCTACGCATTTTCTGGGGAGCCTAAAGAGTCTCCCTCTAAGATAAAATTTTTAATGCTAGTTATTGGAGAAGGATGGAAAGTATGATGTGCACACTTCAAAATAAATGACAGGTTTCCCCTCATCTGGAAAATACAATACTTTTTTAGCTTCTGTCTTTAAGCTGGTTCTGAGAAAAAGCTTGCGGAAGGAAGTGGAATTATTTATACAGTATTCTTATAAGTAAGTTGGAAGGATCAATACAAATATGACTTTGGAAAAAGAAAGCCTACAAGCAGAAATATGAAACCAGCATCATAATCCTGGCATAGGTTTGCCTTTAAAATAGTGGCAGGAATGCATGGTAAGAACTAAGGACTGATATCAAAGCTCATATACATATGCTATTTATTGCTGTGGACATCAACGAAAGGCAACCACAAACAACAAAAGGAGAATTTAGTGCAGAAGATGCTCTCAGAGTGAGCAGCTCAGCCACATCACACCATGTAACACAGGGCAGTACCACTCATCAACCAACTCCCATGGGCAACTGGTACTCCAGTAGCTCCATCTCATATAAAAACTATGGCCAGATCAAGAAGCATCAACTCAGAAGTACAGCAGAAGGAAAAAAAAAAAAAAAAAAATCACATGCAGAAGCAACAAACACAGGTGCAACAGGGCCAAGGAAGGACCCTCCTGGACAAAGCACCAATGCTTTGCTACCTCCACAACACTGCCTTCAGCTGTTGCTCTTGTGGCACTTCACATTCAGTACTGAGCCCCCAGTAGGGCCCAGTCACCAGAACCTCAAGCACATAGGCTGAGTCCTGTCAGGTTCATCTACCAGCACATGATGTGGCACAGGCCAGCAGAAAGGGGACTGGTTTAGCATGGAAAACAGAGCTGACTGCAGCTGCACAGTGTGGCGTGCTGCCCTAGGTGACTGACACATTGCCAGCTTGTAGCTAGTTATATCTGTTGGTTGTTTTGTTTATTTGAATCTTCTACATCTATTTCTGTTTCCTATCACTTGTTTATTTTTACTTTAAAATGGGGTATGTGGGCATAAGTAGGTTGGGATCTTGTAGCTGCTGATGTCAGCTACAGGTTGGGTTAACTGAACATTGTTTGCAAGAAGTTACAGCCAAAGACCCATTTGTGCAGCACTGCAATTAGAAAAATATTCATTTTTCAACAATAAAATGTTTGAGTTATTTTTTTAATCATTACTAGATTTCATAGGGGATTCTGCCCCTAATCAGTCTAATGAATATTTTTGTTTTATTTTCTATAATATGTCATTAGAGAAAAGCAACATTAGCACTGTGTAACTTCACCCTTTAATGATTTCTGCTGTCATCATCCTGAAACACTTTTTGCATAAGGAGACTGCTTTCCCAGTATTTCTTATTCCCCACCATCCACCTGACAGAGAGAGATGGGAGCTGACTGAATTACCCATTATCAGAGTGGTGCTGTGGCAGATTCAAGAGCCAACCCAGTCCACTTGAGTCCTACTGACTCACTCTCTGTCACAGAGGCTAACATGCACTTGTTCATCTAGGAGGGATGGCGATATAAACAGTTGTTTGGCTTTAGTTTCTTCAGTAGTCCAGAAATGCAGTATTAGAAGGGCTAAATTTATGGATATATCCAAAGAACGAACCTTGGGAAAAATAGTTACTAAGTGATTAGAAACATTATTGATTACATGGATTCAGATACATACTGGTATCAAGTTAAGGTTGTCCTCCAAATCTTGAATTCTACCTCTTAAATTATTGACTTTACAGCCTTAATAATGCCTGAGATTTTCGATGTATAGCTTTGTTTTGGCTGCATATACATAGAACTGTCATAGAAATTCAGCATTTGCCCATATTTATCACACACTGTCACAGAAGTTTCTCAGCCTTCTGTTCTTGGAATTGGAAATAAGAGTCTTGCTAAGAATATCATTTTCAGTAAAACTACTTTCTACAGGAATACTAAGACTGATCATTCCTTGGAATAAACACTGTCATTTCTGCCCTTGATTCAATGAAACTGAGCAGTCATTTCAAGTCAGCTCTATATCTGATTATTATTCAACTTGGCTTTAAGTTTTAAGGCAGGACAGAAAAAACACAACAGCAGGTTCCCATCTCCAGTGAGGCCTGTCCTCTGGGAATTATGTACTTCTCACTAGCAGTGGCTAAATCCTCTTTGCAGCTGCAAGACAATCATTTGTTCTTCAGTGCTTTATATGAAAAAAAGCTATGAGCAGACAACCCAGATGCTGTCTTCCCAGGTGCCATGGCTCACCTGTACAAGATTCTGCCACAGCTCTTTCATTTCTTTCATTTATGTTCTCTGCTGCACCACAGTGTTTTGGGATAATTGATGGTGGAATTCTGCTAGCTTTGGGATTGAATTGTTTTAGGTTAGTGAACGTTCATATTGCACATTGGTGACTGCCCATGCAAGTATTTATTCTTCAGATATGCTACTGAGTCTTTTTCTTTGAAAATGAGTGTTTGGAAAGAAGGCAAAACAAAGGAAAAATAACAATAAGCAGTAAACATAAGAATTCTTGTGGTAGTAAGAGAAGCAGAGGAAGCAGTAGGTTGGTATTTGGCTACACACAGTTCAAGTACTGCCCTGTTACTCTGTACTCCATTTCAGTTTCTGCTGAACTTTCACAGGAAATTTCCACTGGTTTTCCTTTTGGAAAGGGTAAATGAGCCATTAGATGGTAGAGAGGGTGTTACAATGCAGGGCTTTACCAAGTAGGTTCACTGTATCCACTCTGAAGAGATCTCCGTGGTATCAGGCGCCTTCTTGAATGTACAAAGTATGGCAAAAGATCCTGTTACTGCCCTTCTAATCCACGGGATGCCAATTTCAGCAAATCTACACTTCAGTTACTCTACTATTCCTCTTTTACAGCAATGACTTGACAAAGAATTAGAATATCACTCTTTTTACAGCATTTCACTTGCAACAGTTAAATGTGGGGGTTTGTTTGGTTTGGTTTTGTTTGTTTGTTTTTTGTTTTGTTTTTTATAATTTCCTTTGCAATTGCATATCAATGCTGATATGCATCTCCTATCTCAGTACATTTCATTCCTGTTTCAGGGCAGTGAGCAATACTGAAAGGTCAAAAATCTCCCTTTCACACTATCAGCTACCTCACCCAAGTGAGCAACAGTTGGTTTAGTTAATGAACATCGTAGTAATCTCAGGAAATTTTAATTGTTGTAAACTGTACAGCTTCACAAATTTCCCATTTAAATCGCTGTTCTTCAGTTTTCAGTATACAAACCGCATCTCCTGGACGACATGAATCTTGATAGCAGGACAGTAGGAAAAGAGATATTTGTCTTCACTGCTGATGACACTGCAGTGGAATTGCCTATCTTCTTTTCTACCTTAGCCCTGCTCACTTCTGCAGACAGATGGAGAAATGGGAACAAAGTCTCTGCAAGGTTTGGTCTCTACAAACATACAGTGACTTGATCTTACATGGATCTAAATTCCCAAGCCCCAGATCAGAAAACATTTCAACCCTCGTTTAGCTTTAATCCAATAAATTATCTAGCTGAAGTCCACTGAATTACTTTGGTGCCTGAAGTTGAGTGCAATGAAGCATCTAAGCATGCACTGGGACAAACTGCTCTGCACTTTTGAAGCTTGTACTCTTAACTGAATAAGTCTTAACTGAGTGTCACGTTTAGGAGTTGCAGTGAGAGTCTTACCCCCTTTACTTCCTTTTGTCTTCAGCCCTTAACAACAAGCACATTATTCAGTCACCTCTCATTGCACCATATCAGGTCTGCAAGCACTACAGCTTCAAAGAGGCAAAGTGCTAAAAATGAGGCAGGCTGATCATATGACATCAAAAATATACAAGGATTTGTGTAAGGAAGTGGGAGGGAAGAGGGAGGGGGGAAAAAAAAAAAAAGAAAGAGGAATGAAAGCATGTGCTTACAATCCTTGGACAAGAATTGCTCTCTCAAAGACAATGTACTGTACATATGTTATTTATATGCCACCATTTTAATGGCTCTTCAATGAAAAACATCTGTTACCATAGTAACTGCCACATTGCATGCTATCTCTGAGACTACTACATCATCATACTAGACACACACAGCATTTCACACCAATAAGTCATAGGCATGTCTGGTATTTTACAAAAGAACAATACGTATATGTTTTCTCTACCTTAACCCATTATTCTGTATACATGCTATTGATGTGAATTTCTCAATATGAGAAAGGAAAATTGTGGTTTTGTTCTTTCTCTTAATGTTTTGGCAGATAGAAACACGTGTTTATCATGGCTACTTACAATATCAGAAAAAAACCTTTATTTTTCAATTATTATTTTACCTCTCCAAACATCCAGAAGCTGTTTGGAAGTAGAAGAAGAATTTTTTTAATTGTTTCCGTTCAATTTAAAAGTGCCTACTTCATCCATTTTGGCATTTCTGTAGCATGGATTTTTTAGGATACTTTGCAGGGAGTTATGCTTGTTTGCAGCAGACATTCCCTGCTGCCATCCATGGGCAAAGATTCTCACTGTGAAGTGCAGGCAGGGGTCTGTCTCCATCCTTTGCTCCATCATTCATATATTTCAAGACACTCTACATCCTACCTAAGCCACTAAACAAGTAATGCCTGTTGCCGCAATCACTTCCATAGTTCTATCCAATGCTATACTCTTTATCAGTCATGATGATCTTAAAGATTCAAAACTACAGAAGAAGCAGGCTGAATTTCCCATTTGGTGATGGCCACAGTAAAAAGTGCTTTGCCATGAGCCTAAGGAAAAGTTGGGTGTCTGTACATAGTCTCCACAGGTAGAAATTCAGAATAAACTATGCTAGAGTGCCTGCACGCTGCATACAATAACAGCTCTGAAACCTGTGAACTAACACCCATTCAGTGGGATAGCTGAAGAAAACACAGGTAAACAGTCTGCTGTTTCTAATTTGATCACTATAGCATCTTCAGATGTTTTGTTCACTTTAAACTGGCAAGTTTATTCATGTTGAATGCCTTATCACATAATAACTGTTTCCTTTTTTTTTTTTTTTTTTAATCAAAGGAGAATTAACCCTGCAGCCTACCTGTGGCAAATATCAGTATTGTTGGTTACACTTACGATACAATTAGCACAAACAGCAGGCTGTAAAACTTATATCATTATAATGTTGTTAAACATAGTAGCAGATACCGCAGCAGGACATTGCTTAAAGATTTCTTGAGACAGAGAGGAAGAGCACAAATTGTCATTGCCAGGCTTAAGGCTCCTGCTCTGCTGTACCACATGTGGGTGATAAAGAGATACAACCATTTTTCACTGCAAAAAACCTGCCTTGCCAAGACAACAAGGATACCAAAATTCGAGTCAGCTTCTTGCCACAGCTCAAAGTTAAATGCCTGGAAATGCTCCTAATTTGAGGGTAGATGGAAGTTAAAGATTGTACTATATAGTCCAGAAAATGACCTAAGAGACACTTCTACAGAGGACTGAGAAGTTCCACCATTGGAAGATTGCTGCCAGGTCAGCATCACAACACGAGCTCAGCAAGAAAACATAGTTTTCATTGTGTGACTTAAGCCACTTTTTTTCTCTAAGTTACAGAAAACATACCTAACTAATATATTAAAAATGTGACTCATCTGGAGAGATATTTTTATTTGAATATTCAGGGATATCCTGCATTGTTACTGATAGGGACAGAACTTGCTCAACTTAAAACTTTTTAATTGACTAGAAAGTCTCAAAGCCCTGAGGCCACGTATGCACATTGCACAACAGACTGTTTCTGCTTTCCCACTAAGAATCATGAGCAGCCTTGCAGTATTTTCCTCTTACTCATGAAATTGGAACTGAAAAAACAATGAATTTCTCACACTGTACGGAAATGAGCTCAGCCCCAAGACAGATATTGGGAGCTTTAAACCCTCACACCAGAAGTTATTTCAGACCTGACAAAACATACTTGTTTATAATATAAAGCACAGGCTCTAGTGGCAGGAGTCAGCATACCTCCACATTCTAGGCCACACTGTTGTGCAAAAAAAGGAGTTTTTCGTTGTTGTTGATTTTTTTTTAATGTTCAGATTGGAAGGAACCTCTTGGTTAATTGTCTTGGAAAGTCATTTGATAGTCTGTTATTCAATGAAAAGATAGAGGCCACGGAATAAAAGCTTAATGTAACAAAGTCAACATGTGCATATAACCTGTATTTATTACCAATTTTCAGACACAGAAGCTGCGTAAAAGTTTATGCGTAACTGCAAATTTTGCCAGTTTTGGAAAAGGACAGGATGCAACAGCATTAAGGATTATAAAGGGGTTCAGATCTTCCTTTGGGCATAGAAGTCAGGAAGAATAGAAACAAAATGTTTACCATTTAATAATATGTAAATACTACATTATTAGAATTGTAAGTGTTTAAGTTTTAAAGTCTCCCCAAGTATGGCTGACTATTTCAAGCTTTTGTTTAATGTAATTATTTCTGATTTGGCTCTGTGCTCCTCACAGGCTTAAATAACCTTTCACTTTGATCTCCCTCTTTCACTAACCTCCTACTTCCCTTTTTACTGAACTGTGACAACTTTAAAAAGGTTATTATACATCTAATTGCAGAAGCAACAGCAACGTGTTTCTAAGCTTTAGACCACAAAACCCAAGCCAGTTCTGCTTGCTCAGAAATTATTATCTGCACTGTCATTGATACCAGCAGTTAAGGGACCAGACCCTGCAACAGCAGCACACAGAATTTGTGGCAGAGATGGCAGAAAGTGAAACAACTGGACATCACTTTGGATTTGGTTTCTTTACATTTTTAAATTGTTCTGCATTGTGCAGGAGCAATGTGGTTTAAAAATAACAAGAAAAGACAAGTAAGAGACCACCATCTCCTGTAGCTTGGTCATTTCAGTACACAAGAGTTCTTTCTACCTATAACTCACCAGTAGCATATAGGAGAAATAAAGGGAGTGTGGGAAAGAAAAGGGAAAGGAAAATGTACATTGGTTATTTTAGAAGGCTCTTAATAGCTGCCAGCAAACTATCTGGAAAAAAGTGAACTAGTTCCAAACCTTCATATGTTCTAAAGCCAACTTGTAATAGAAGGTTTTCAGCACTGGAGAGAACTAGTCACTCATTTAGGCATCCAAGATCCACATGACAAAGACCTAAGTGTGAATTCTGTTACCCATCCTCAGCAACCCATGTTTCTGAAGTGTTTTCCATAGCTCATTGCATCAAAGAAAAGTGTAGTAACAATTTCCAAATTTGCTGAAGCAGCACTTATTAAATGATGCACTCAGTAATTATTTGTGTTTGAAATGTGTCATTTCCTAAATTTTAATCCTACTTTTCCAGGCATCACTTATTATCACCTGAAATTCCAGACCACAAGCAAGGAAGACTGTCTGAACACATGGCTGCAGGAGAATGATTTTCCTAGCAAAGACAAACATGTGAAAGCTTTCAGAACTTCTTTTCCAGCTCTTGTGAGTTTTTAATGATTTTGGATAGCGTGGGTAGTGGAAACAGATGCTATCGTCTCCACATTTTTGGCAGAGGATAAAGCAGCAAAGGCTAACATATTCATGCTGTTTGCAAACTGATGTGTACCACAGATCATCTTTTCAAAATACATTTGGGCAGGACAGAAAATTTCCAGCTCTTGATGATATAACATTCTACCATTAATGTCTAAATATACCATTACTTTTCAAAAGGAAATACCACCCTTCCACACCCCCCGTCCCCATCCCCATGCATAATCCTTCCTGTTCTCAGATGGATAAAGGGTACATATCTGGGTAGCCTTTTAGATTCTTTCCTCTCTCGCAGAAGAAAATCAGGCTTGCCAAGCACTTAAGGATCCTCAAATGGAAGACACTTTATATGAGTGAATTCCACTATTTATTGCTACCATGCAGCATTCGGGACATCCATAAGGCTTCCTGCAGTCTGAAGACTATATTAAGACCTAGTACAAGCAGATGTAACTCCACTGACATCAGCAGAGCTGCAGGCACTTACATCAGGCCTCAACATGGTCTAAACACTGCTGCCTACAGTTTATACGTTGTCTATTCTTACCAGAGAAGCCTTTGTAATTTAAGAATAATAGTCTAGATCCGATCCAGAACTCAAGATGCACAAGCTACTCAGAGAAGACGACCAATACAAATCAAATATCCATCTCTGCTTCACCTTAAGCTTCACCCTGTCCTATGGCAGTTTGGTTTGGAGCCTTAGACATTTAATCTTCAAAGATCACAAAGCGATAAAACAGTTAAATATTAAGGAGAGTTGATAAAGGACTTTAAGAATTCTATTTTTCCATATAACACACCACACTATACCATAGCCTCTGCACCACACATATATCCCTGTTCTTTGTGTTATTCCTTTTTAACTAGTTGTAGGTCAGGATGCATTATGTAACATGTTCAATAAATAGCATGTCTCATCCAGTAATCTGAAAATACTGTTGCATTCCTGCAAGAGACTAAACTGCATTTAAAGTGGTGAATGAAGAGGAAGGCAACTCCAGAATACACCCAAGATGCTATCATTTGAGAACTTAATTCCACGGCCTGTTTTGCACAATGTGAGTGAGTGCCCATCCTCCTTAGGGTCCATGGGACTGCATAGGTAAATATGGCCCAAAAAGGGATCTGGTTTCAGGATGCAATTTTCCAAGCATTCCCATAGCACTGAGGTTCAGGAGAGACACCAATTCATTAAAAGACCACTCAAGTCTGGACTGATGATTATGTAAAAGTGACAATAAAACGCAGGATATTTGGAAGGTTTCATAGTGAAAAATGAAACCTCAACTCAAGATTTACTACCTGACCTTTGATCTGACTTCAATCTGTTACTGAAGAGTGGTCTGGAAAGCAAAGGCCCTATTCCTAGCATCAAGCTGATTTGACTGACAGCATCACCAGTGATTTTTTGTAAGTATAACAAATCATACTAATTTTGTCTTGAACTGTATGAAAAACATGAGGAAAAAAGAAAATCTATATTTTCCCATTGTGGGAAACAGAAGGCTACTAAAAAGGGAATGGTGCTTCTATTAGCCATGTCCAGTAAGAGACAAAACCAAGACATTTGCTACCATCTCTTTTATAGTGTGGTAAAAATACTGCAGTATATTTTACATCTTGGCTTTAGGAATTGAAAAAAATTGATTTTTCAGATTTGTTTTTAGCAAAGTAATGACATAAGCTTTTAAATAACAGCTTTTGAAAGAGTGTGTGTCATGTTTTTCGAAAAAAACTCCAGGTAGTTTAAAACCAGACTTGCCTCATAGCAGACTAATACTTAAAACGGGAGGTGTTACAGAGAAAAATCAAGTGGGCAAAAATCAAATCTCCGTTGTATATTTTTTAAACTACCAGAAATCTCTAATTTCTTTTAAATTCTAATGCTATTTCCACATACTCTATAACTGAAGTATTATTAGGCTAATCTATCGTGGATCTACAATCCTACTCAGTTGCAGTAAGAATACTAAGATTCAGTTCAATGAACTTTACCAATAATTAAAGAAGCTGTGTTAAGTATACTATAAATAAAACCAAATATGTTATTATTAAAAAATACATATACTTGCAGTGAATTGCCAGAAAAAGACCATTATGGATTATAGTGAGATGTTCAATTAAAACAGTTCACTTTTCAGAATAAGCATTAAAGCAATATACAATATTTTCTTGTTTTTCTTGTAATGAGAAACAGTGGTCGAACAGTCTGGAATCATGGTACAGTCGTCCAGTGCTCTGCAAGTCCTGATTATGGCATTTGTTTTGACAAGTGGTTCCTACAGCCTGATGTTGCTGTGCTTTGCTTTTTAGAAAAAAGCTATTTTGGTAAGAGAACTACCTAGAGCAGGTACAGCTGTGATGGTGAAGATGGGGAATATAAGGTGATCATTTTTTCTTAGGATTACTGTGTACCATATCTAATGCTTCTTATTCCATCTGTGTGCTTGAGGCAATAAGCCCTACCAGTAAACCTTTCACCTTTCACATTTTCTATTCAAAGACTGTCAAGACAGATGGTAGTAAATGCCATCTTTATTGAATTATGATCCTTAGTACTTTACCAGAAATAAGCAAGTATTAATCAAAGTACAAAGGTTTGAAAAAGGTAGAGCCATGACAGCTTTGGGAAGAAAACAGCTTGGCAGGCATGCTCTCATTTTCAACAAAAATTACAATAAAAAAAAAAATGATTACAAGAGTTAGAAAACTTGCCAAATATCAAGTAGAGTTGGATGAGGCATCTTTCAGATTCCCTATAAATTTTCAGAGCATTCTGTCTTTTGTTCTGTGCCATGTCTACATGCCGAATATGGCTGCTTTCCTCAGTGAAGGGATAATTTTTTAGATTTTTCAGTTATTTTGTTTTAATTTTAGTTAGTTCAAACCTGTTCAATTACACATGGCTGTCCTTAGGCCCCTTATTTGTTCAGGTGTTTTTCTGTGTCTTGTTTTGTTTCGTTTTTTCGGGGTGGGGGTTGTTTTGTTTTTGTTTGTCTGTTTGGGATTTTTGTTTGTTTGTTTTGTTTTTTCTTTTTTTTTTTTATTTAAAGCTTTTTGCCTCTTCTTGTGGTCTCACTGACTTATTGTCATCATAACTTCATGCTTCTGCAATTTGTTTTGGCCAAAAGACAAAACCAATACTAGTCTCTCTCAGAGCAGAGTCGCATTCTTTGCTCTGCAGGTTGGAGATGGGACACCACGGCAAACCTGCACTCACATGCTCCGTGTAGATCCAGAAAGAGTCTGCAATTTGTCCTCTGCCTAGGAGGAACTGTGAGCTTGCAGGTAATCTGGTAAACCAAAAGCATATATTAGTTTGAATCCCTTAGTACATTACAGTTCTGGAAATTTGAAGCAATTACTTGTAACAATTATATTTTTTTTAATTGCCATATGACTATTTTCTGTAATATAATGGAAACTCTGAGACAAACAGGTATATAACCCGCACACAACCGAGGTCTATTGATGACAACTGGGAACATGCTCAGGAGACACTACAGCCCCTTCAGACCCCTCATGGCTCCCCATGCAGCCCAACAGCACACGGTCCCCGCTGTCCCATAGCACATCTGCTGTAAGAGCCACAGAAGGCAAATGAAAGACCTGGCTGTAGATATGTGGAAGGACGAGCACACATTAGAATACATACCTATGGGTGACCTTTTCTCATATTAACTTTCTTTTACGAATGTCATTTAAATACTAACCAGCAGGTAATTTTTTCATGTGCTTGCATGCTGAATACCTTGAATTGAAGAAATCAGTTAAGTCATACCAGACTTTGAGGAAGAAACTCAGACTTAAAAATTCTGTTTGGTTCAAGTAGGAGCCAAGAAGCTGGACATGTCTGCCGCAGATGAAAGTGTTCTCTCTAGTGAAATCCCACTAGGTGTTTTTCCAATAGCAATGCTCATTTAACAAGTGCACTCTGCCATGCAGGTGGGGCCTGTTAGGAGCAACAGCACATTGGAATATTGTGTAATTACTATTTATTGCTTTCGAATATTCATTTCATTTATGTTTTCATAGGCAGCCCGATGCTCTACAAACCACCATGGTAGGAAAGTAGCAGAAGTTTTCACTAGCTATGTGCACATTCTACTGTATAGAAACATTTCTAAATACCTAAATACATGTATTTATGATGATTTTTAAATTAAATAGAAAATACCAACCAATTTATCACTTAGCATAATAGAAAACAAAACAGTGACTCCAGATGATGAATACACAAAGATGTCAACATGAAGCAAATTACAGCCTGAACGAGCAGCTCACAGAGCCGTTTTGCCCACGTACATGATATTACTGCCCAGTAAACTCAATGTGGGCTTGCTTACCGCTACTGAAAGGGAAATGAGTTACCCTGCAAATACAGGTGGGCAAAATTATGCGCAGCTTTTCCACTGAGGTCAGAGCAGCTGGCAGGCTGTTAATTACTCCCAAAGTTGCCCTGCAGTAAGTCAGCAATGTGTTTACACTCTGGACTCTGAAGTGGAAGCAGCTCGAGACACCACAAGGCCTCCACTTGCTAACAACAGGCAGTGCCTTGTCACAACGGGTGGTTATTTACAATTAAGGCTGGTTCTTTTTATAGGGATCTAGTACAAGACCGAAAGAAAGCTTCCTTTTATAGGACCCACAACTTTGAACATACCTGATTTGACATCTAAATAGCATCTTAACCTTCTTTGTATCCTTTCCCACTAAAGTACTACACTAATTATTATTCTTCTCTTTTCCCATGCAATACTCCATGTTATTTTTCATATAGAAGAATATCGATTTCTCTACTGTCCATTGTTTGTTGTTACTGGTAGCTTCCTTCCCTTAATAGCATTTTTGTGACATTTGTCTGGTATGTTGGCATTTAAAGAAACTGTGGTTCTACTCTGCAAAGCACTTAACTACTTAAATTTGGTTCTGCTGCAATCAGTGAAGTAAAGTACTTGTGCAAACGCTTTGCTGAACTAAGGCATAACTAAATATCATGAATTCTAAACACCTAAATTTCCATTTTGTCTCCAAAAGCACAGTAGTTCCCTGAAAGGCCAAAATAAATCTTATGTATATCCTACTCCAGTGGATGAATATTTTTACTTTTCTTCATGTATCTGTGAATAAATGTACATACATATATAAATACATTCAGAAAGATGTAGGTATTTAGGAACTAATATTGACACAAAATAAAACATCTAGTGTTTTTTCTCTCATTTGCTCAACTTTTTTTATTTTAATCCAATTTTTCGAGGATATAGAAAAAACCTCAAGATTAACATAGATACACACTATGGAAAAATATTTTATCTATTAATACTTCTGCATTTTAGGTAGGCTATCTTAAGGGCTGTAAATACAATCTAGGCTTTAGAGCAACACTGTATATCAAACCACCCAGAGATTTTCTGTATACTTCTGTGTCAGATGGCAAGTTATGCCAGGTTACTACAAGTTTAAAATAATAAAGAATTTTATCATCTGTCTGTACTTCTATTATTATTTCTGGTTGACTTTTGCCAGACCTGTGCTAAATATAGGAGAAATTAAAATTTGCATTATTTTTAAGTCATGCTTCTGCAGTTTTTAAGACAAGTATTTCTTTCAGAAATTAGATAACATTCTATTAGGAAGATTTGCAAAGCTGTGACACAATATAGTACTACACATGTAAATCTGTTCCATAAGGGTTTAGAATCTGTGTTCATCCTTGTTTTTTTTCCAGGACATTTTTATCTGCTGGAGAACAATGGGTCAAGTAGCAAAGACTAAGCAGTTACTCCAATATAAGCTTGTCATTTATTTGCTATCTGTGGTTATTTGCCTTTAAAGCTAGGAGCATGGAAGACTAAAATCTAGTCCATGGACAGTTTATGAGATAACTTACTTGGGCAATCTCATGTCAGGGCTCTAGCAATGAAAAACATGGAAAAAAAAATCCAAAAATAAGAACTTGAACAAAATAGTTTGAAATGTCTATTTTTCCCTTTCTCCTCCTATTTCAGTCTCTGGTTGTTTATTACTAAATACAGTGCACAAGAAATGTGATGCACAGTAATGTAAATTCAACTTTAATGATGCACTGAAAAATGTCTTATTGTTACCACAGTCAGTGTCTTTCTGGATATAACAGAATTTATAGGATTCTGAAATAAAGCCCTAAATCCATTACACTTTTCATACAGAAAAGTAAAGGCTGATTGCTAAGGACAACTGTAACAGTATTTTGGTGAACTACAGACCCCACTTGTCATTAGTGGTCAAAAACTAAATTAGATCTCCCAATATATTTTTCTGTATATATTCTAAACAATCTTCTTGCTATTTGACCCATGTAATTTCAGAAAATAGGCTGAACACCGGTAAGTTTGACAAAGCTGCAGCAAAACAGGCTGCTCTACAGCTCTGTTTCTGATATATCCCTAGATTAAGATAGCTGGTAATTTACATCGAAAGATGTAAAATAAACAACTCAGGAGGTTTTCAAGTTGGAAGCACAACTCCTTCTGCAAAACTATGAATAACTTATTCACTAGCATCAACAGTAATTTCATCTAGATTGCAGTCTTTACATTTTAGGCACTGAAGGGATATTAAATACAACAATATTAACTTCTGGCTTTGTTATCAAGCAATACCTCTTACTCTTTGAAATTGAAAACAATAGCAGAAAAATAAAAGTAAAGAAAAACATGACCAAAATTAACTCTGCAAATCCAGAGGATACAGGTAAGTATTTGTGAGTCTCTTGAAATGCTCAAATGAAAACCACTGTAAGCCTTAAAAATACAGTTAGATTGTAGCCCCACTTACAAAGGAAGAGTGACATTTCTGATGCAAAATATTAGACCATGCTGAGTGAAATATATTACACACTTGTTCCAGGCTGAAGATCCATAAATACTGTTTATCCTTTACCTTGTTTGGATATTTTTGTGAACTCAAATTAAAAGGGAAAAAAATCAAGACAAAGACAAACATCAAGTATTCAATATTTTACTATCAGCCGCTTGGTTTCATTTAGTGTTAATGCATATATGCTTTGGTGCTTACAAAGAGAGTTCCAAGGAACACTGGGTGTTATTAGATTGATAACCAACTCATATCCCCAGCAGGTGGCTCATAAATACTTAAACATATGCAGAATATTTGGGAGAAGATAGTCTTCATTTGTGGTTTTAGGTCATACTAATGTGATTTTCTCTTTCAAACAGAACTAAATAGATGTGTCAGAAGGGGTAAAATTCTTAATGGAAGAGAACACAAATAGTTTCCTACCTGCTGGTAAGGTTAGAAATGTCACAGGTTGTTGTCATTACCATGGAACAGAGAGTTCTTCATCATTTCAAATGCATTTTCATATCCACAGGTAGTCAGATAAGTGACCATTACAACATGTAGCAAAAGGACAAACAGATGGGATGCAGCTCATCCATTTTTGCCTCTCCTGTGCGCTTCTATTGTTTTCTAAGTTTGCAGTCATCTATTGGCTGCATGATGGGACTGGTTCACTCTTTTCTTCACTGAAAAGACAATTCTACATGCAACAAGCATCATGTCTTTTGGAAAGCTATTTCCTCCAAATTTAAACAAACTCTGTATTCATTTGGATCTTTGAGACCATATCTGCCTGGCACACTAGTGATGCAGGCACTGTTCTGTCAGAGGCTGAGGCAAAATCAAAAGCAAGATTTGAACAACACAAAACAAACAACCCAGCCCACAAACACCAACTTTACTGATGTTTCTCAAAAACTATTATTTTTAAGCAGGAGAAAAAAAAATAGAATGAGATTAAAATTTAGTATGTGAAACTCTGATATAATCCAGAAATTTATAACACTGACAGATCGTATTAGAGTATCAATCATGAGTTATGATGTGATCAAGGCAAGTGACCTGATGCATCATTCAAAATATTTTAAAGGAAACCATCGTGTTCAGTAAATCACTGCTAATAAAAAAATAATTCCTTGTAAACTTACATTTTTCAGCCATTGAATATGATTTTAGTCAATTTTTAAATGCAATTTATTCAATATGCCTCATATAAACACAGACACATATATAGCTCGAACAGGTAAAGTGCAGTGACCTTTGTAGCATCCAGCATAAGACTGCAAACAATCCATCTCTTTGCACATCTGCTTACAAAATTATAGACCAGGGAAGTCAGTGGAGTGCACAGTTCATACTTATGGTTGTTGCTGCCTAAGGACAGACAAAAGCATCTCTAACTAGACAACTGGGTTCCTTTAGGCACTAGCAGCATGTCTTCATTTAGTTTCATTTCAGTAAGTGAGCTTTCAACAGTGACTGCAGTGCAAGGTTGTAATTACGTCTCAGAAGTGGAAAGACACTGATGCTCAGATTCTGCAAGGACTTAGACAGGTGCTTGGCTTTGTGTGCTGTAAGAAAACCCATTCATCTCCATGAAAACGCTGCTCCCTTTGTACACAAATACATGCTTAATTCTTTGCTGGACTGGGGTGCAGTTGGAATTTTATTTCAGCCATTTAACTGTGCAAACTTGCCAATTTTGATCAAATTTTATGAGTCCAGTAAAAATGAAAAATAGTTGTCATCCCCAGCTGAGACTAGACTAAAGCTATGAACCCCTCACTGGTCTTGGCCCAGTGATCATTCTAGGCCAGAATGAGAGTTTTCATACCACTCAAAGACAGATCAATAGACTAACATTGACACTGGCACAGCTGGCCAGAGAAAGGCCTACTGTGCTGTATTTATTGGCATCAAGGTTTGGTACGATCAGCTGTTACCAGGGGCTCACACTGTAGCTGCCATGGAAGAGTACACAGCGATGGACACAGAATAAGCGACCTGTAAGTGAGCCTGCTATTGAAAGAACTCAAATATAACATCATAGCCACACAAGAGTCAATATGCTACTAATCAAATATTTCACTGAAGGTGAATGTATAAGCAGTCTGATGTACACGAGATCTTTTTAATCAATTCTTTAGAGGCACCAAACTTTTAAAAAATATGCTAGTTTTGAAATAGAAATTGCCTAGCAATGGCCCTGAAGTTGCAGCTGGGCCACTTATGTCTAATGCCTTATTAGTGTACAGCAGTGTAGGTATGTTGGAAGCATTTTTCTAAATTTCATGGTACATTGCGCTATCATTATGGTCACATATAGAGGTCACTTTAAAGGTTCTGTTTTCACTCATTATAATTTGCTGGGGAAGATTATACAAGGTGGAGGTGGGGAGGGTGATGAAATTTTCGATAATTCGTCTCTGCAAGTAGATCACTTATTTTGTTAATTTAGAACACATATCTTACAACTGCTTGGATTATAAGTGCACAAGAAAAGGATAATTGCTCCTGTTTCTCTTCACTACACCATCGTCTGCCATTATCCACACTACCCTTTTAATTTTCTACTTATTATTAGAGATAAGTTATACAACACAATAACAAAAGAGCAAGTAAGGTAGTTACAAAGTGTAAGCAATTTAAGGGACAGCTATTTCAGTGCTACACTGTACTAAACTCCCAGACGTGAATTTAATATTCACACAAAGAAACCTATGAAATGAAAAACTCAATGTAAAAACCTTAGCAGACCCCTATCTGTAGTTACTAGTAGACTATCTTTGCACACACATCCTCTTTCGCAATGTCTCTAACTTTTTTTTTTTTTCCTCCTTTCGATATGTTATTTCATCCAGGCTATAAGGAAAAGAGCTGAAGCTCTGTTAAAACATTCTCATGGCTTTTAAGATGCTGTTGTTTTCTGTTTTACCTATCACCACTTATAAGTAAAAAGTTATTTTATGCTGGTCATGTAGAATACATCTCCGTTGCACATTTCCTCTTTTTCCTAGCTAATAACCTAGAGTAGGGATTTAAGTTAAATGGTTCTACACCTTGACCTCCATCTTGATGTGAACCATAGGTGGCAGAGACTGTATTAGAGTTGTCTCTGGGGTGTTATGCAAAAGACTTTAGTGCTTATATAGTAAAGAAAATTGTGCTTTAGTGCTAGCCTGCTGAGTATGCATTATAATTCTCTAACTATTTTCAGCAAGGTGTTTTATGGGATTCAACACTTCCAGATGCCATATATTTGGTAGGAGGTAGCATTAAATTTTTCATGTAAGGTTCATTAGCAAGGTTTACATGTTAAATATAAAAGGTTTTCTTGCACTTTATACAGAAGTATGCCAAGGGATTGACAGAAAAATCTAAATCTCTCTGTGGGTTTTTTTTTGGTTGTTTTGTGGTTGTTCATTTGGTTTTTGTTTGGTTTGTTGTGGTTGGTTGGTTTTTTGTTTTGTGGGTTTTTGTGGGTTTTTTTTGGTTTTTTTTTAAGAAGTTGTCTAAACAGTGTGATTCAATATGGATGAAAAATATATCACAGAGGAAAACACTGCCTCTTATAACCATACAGACCGCATAAAACCAGTAAAATCTGCTGAAACCTTTTCTGTTTTACTCAAAATCAATCTGATGGTATTGTTCCAGACCCTTATACAGCAATCAAAGACATAACTTTAACATAATGGATTGTGGGACTGGAGTTATTCTTCAAAAAAGAGAAACCCTTGTTAAGAGCAGAAAGTTGTCATGTGAGACAGAACTCATCATGCCCAATGTTACCTCATTATAAGTCATTCTTTCAGTCTGACACTGGGGAAAAAAGACATGCCCTTCCTTCTAATCATTTAACTTCAGTCTGTCATTACATCTCACCAAACCAAAGCACGAGGTCTTTGGGGCAGGGATCATGTCTGGGGATGCACCAACACTGACCTCAGAACCATGGAACCAACAGTTCAGGTTGATATATTTTATGACATTCTGAAATACATGATACGGATGCTTTCTAGATCTACCTATCTATATAATCTCCATGGATGTGGTCTTTCTGTGTACATATATATACACACACACAAAACATGTCTGTATATGCACACATACATATCAGGCAAAGTACACCCATGAGCAGGAATCCCACTGAACAGCCATCCAAAATCACGATTTGTTGAAAAACTTATCAGTAGGATTTCACATTTGCAAAGAGACTTTTATTGAATTATAGTTTAGTGTCTCTTTGTGTCTTTTAGTCTCTAGCTGTTAATGTACTGATGAAAGTTTAAAATTTCATATACGCCATCCATACAGTAGAGCTGTTAATGCTCTGTCAGAGAACAAGTGCCTCTACTCTGCTTGCTCTGGCATTCATACATTTTTTAGCTACTTCTGATTCCTTTTATGGTGGAATTCAAACCAGGAAAAACTCAGTTTGCTTAGGATAATGTTGATCTTACCCAGCTATGAGAAAAACAACTTTGTTTTTGCACTTAAACTGACGAATGTAACATCAAGCAAGTTAAAGAAATAAAGAATATTCCTTTTTTATTTCTTTTGGAAGCCAAAATTAGAGCTTCCTGCCTTTCATAAATTTTCATGCCTTTTTTTTTTTTAAGATAAAACATTATTAAAATCAGTTGCACATATAATTCCTCTTATATAATATTCCATCAGAAAACTGCCCTGAATAGTTTTATTTGCATGCGCTATTTACAACCTACACGTACCAATGTCCTTTCCAGTTCATTTAACACACATTTAGATAGGAGAAAAAACCACAACAACAAGATAGTGTATTTGGAGAACATACCAACACACCCAACCTAGCAGAGCAGAGCAAATGTAGGAATCTGCCCCAAAATGGTTTAAGCTGAGAATGTAACAGAAGTAAAAAGACTCAGAGGTATTAAAAAAAAGAGAGAGAGAGAGAGAGGAAAAAAAAGCAGAGTTGTTTTAGACACCAGCAATGCATTTCTTCAGCTACAGTATCAGATTTTCATTTTGCCTTTGATGCAATGATCCCCATCATGCATTATCATGACTCCAGCAGTCCGATCATAATGAAATAATGAAGTGGGCTTATGAACCACTGATACAGAATACTGAATAGTCATCACCATCCTTCACCAATCCATGCCCCAAAATTAGTTTGGTTTAGATGTTCTTAATTCTTCTCATGTCCATATGATTCATATTTCCAAGGAACATACCTACCTAATCTTCTCTCTTCCTCTTCATTATTTTCATCCTCTCAATTATCATTGTTTTCTCAAACTTTCCCTGCTTTGTCCTGTGTGTTCCAGCAATATATTAATTCAACTTATCTTTTTAAGTGTGATTGCTAGTCCAGAACATTTGGGTGGTTTATATCTAACTCAGCCACTTCCCGGTACATGCATTTCAGAATTTCTCCGAGTCATTTTTAACCTTTGTTCAGCTTTTATTGCCAGGACATAAGTCTCAATACGTATCAGATGTTTTATGTACCATTAAAATACCATACTATCCTATTAACTTTATCTGAGTGCACCAGTTTTTCAAACTACATTCTACATGAATGGTAGTTTTTGCTGTCTTCTCACTAACTCTACAAGTAAGAATGTCCCCCACTATCCCAGAACAATTGCATCTTGGGTCTTGGTCAAGCATGCACTTCAATATTACATTATCACATTACACTGTAAGGTAGGTGCCATACCAAGAGGGGAAAAATAATTTAAAACCTTATGCACTACAATTAGTAGTAGATGAAAATTAAGGGAATCTCAAAAACTGTGATGGGGAACACTGAATCCTAGTCATTAAGCCAGTTTAAGATTATCTTTCAACATGTCCTACTCACAAGTCACCACAATTTGGGGAGAGAAGGAGGAGAGACACCTATGCAGATGTGTGCCAGTGATCTGAATGAAGCAACAGAGTAACTGAAAATGCCAGCTTTAGAAACAGGGAACACTAATCATGACTGAGATATAAAAAGTCACTTTTAACTGTTTCATTAAAATCATTGCAAATGCTACGCATAACAATTTACTATAGTTAGCTAAGCCCCTGCAAAGCTGTGTCCTTAATAAATGAGGTTCATCTGTAGTAAATGGCTTGGTACAACACTGGCATCTCTAATCAAATTTGGGACAGATGAGTTCCATAGATTCAGTTTATTTCATTAATTTACAACTGCTTAGTGCTCATGGTAGATGGTCAAATGATATTATTTGTGACAACACTAAGTAAAATAAGCAAAAGAAAATGAGGCACATGATGTATCACCAGGATAAATCATACTACAAAATGTAGGGAGATGAAAGCCTACAGCAGCAACACTTAGCACACTTCATTTGATTCCCATCCGTCAGCTTCAGTGCCAGTGGCTCAAAAAAGAATGTAAAGGTAAATGAACACCAAAATATGATTTACAGCACTTGAAAAAGAATCACACAGAAATAAATCAAAACTCTAGAGTTATTTTAGGCCAAGTTTTATTCAGAATATGGGACCTTATAATAATATACTGCTGTGTAAAAGCATCACAGTACAAAAGCAAGCTTAAAAAAAACACCTTCATCCATAGCTGTCTGCCTACATAAGGATCAGGGGTTGCATTTTTTAATTTTTTTTTTTTTTTTTTTTTAATATTAGTTATATTTATTCCATCCTAAAGAGGATTCATAAATACCTACAATTTAAACTGTGGCTCACGATGCTGACTGCCTTCTCATTTGCCTCAGTCTTCACAAACAAACAGTCCACTCCATATTTTTTTTTTTTTTTTTCAGTTTCAAGATAGCCTTCTGAAGGGCTCACAAGCTGAATGCCTGTGGGTCATAGCACAGAGGGGGTGCAGGTGGGGGACTGCCAGCTAGGGAGCTTTCTCAGCCCTTGCCAGCTCCTCTGTAGCATGTGGGTTGGCTCTTTCCTGTTCACCACCACCTTGTGCCAGATGGAGCTAGTTGACCAGCTGGTCAACTGTATGTTGTGCACAGGGCTACTACTGTGGGGAAAAAGTTGGGGTAGTGCTTGCTAAGGGATGAGATACATGATCAGGAATTAGGCTAACAAAGCAAGAGACCTGTGTGAAACACAGGATCTGAAAGATCTTGGCATACAGAAAATGGAATTTCCAGCAGACTGCTTATCCTGGAGCAAACAACTCGGCTGCTGGAAAGAATCCAGTGTGGCAGCACACTGCAGGCCAGAAGATAGCAGGCGGTTCCCAGACCATTCCTGCAGTGGCCTGTCTGTCCTCTGCCTTGCAAGTGACACCAGAGCAACAGCCCACACTATTGCCCTAGAAGAGTACTTGCACATTTGCTCTACAACTCAACTTCTCCATCTTTTCTGACACCTTTTATGAGCCACTGTTGGGATGTACTAGCCTAATTAAACGCAGAAAAGCTTCAGTGACACCACCAGATCTAAAAGAAATCTTAGGGGAAAATATAAACAACTAGACACATATTGCAGGCTTGAACTACGTGAAACAGCAAAAAGAGAAAACAAGCCTTCGCATCCCACACTGTATCCAGGTCAATCCTATCTAGACTGTTCCCAAGCAGCCATACTATGTACAGTTCTTGGACTAGTAATATTTCACAGGAATATCAGCATTCATTATTACACCAAGATTAAAGTGTTGATTGATTTTACTTTCAATAATCAGAGCTCTTTCTCGAGGTTAACCAGTCCATGGCTGAAGTTTGAATGTCTGATTTCCTTTTTTCTTAATTGCGTGTAGAAGCAACACATTGGAATGATTTTTTACCACCTACTGCTATATCTCATCAGATTTATATCCAGTACTTTTATTAACAGGCTAAAAAGCAGCAGCAAAGAAAAGCTTTGATGATGATAAAAAAAAACCAAAACAAAAAACACCAACCAAACAAAACCCAACACCCAAAAAAACCACCACACACACCCTAAGCCTTCTATCATTCCCAGAAAGATGTTTTCCGAGTGTTTGCTCCACAAATACTTTTTATGTTACTGAAACTTAAATTGTAATGCTGTTGCAAATAGGGATGAAACAACAACATATCTAGGGTACTAGAGCTGTATGAAGTTAAGATTATACATTTCAAAGGTTTAAATAGGTGTTTGTCTGAGAGCAGCAACCTCTGTGGAAAACAAGTTTGAGAAAGAAAACACCGGTTGGTTTTTCATTCTATTATCATTGAAATGGCATGGGGCTTTTTTTGTTAATGACTGAATAAATCAAAATTTCAGCTTTATATTCAAAACATTTTCTCCTAGTTATTCCATGTTTGATGCAAAACTGAACAGCAGCTGAAGAAGTAACTCACTTCACAACAAAATGTTGAGTCTGCAGATTTGAATTGGTCAGGCAGTTGGACTAGCTGATCATTGTAGGTCCTTTCCAACTAAAATATTCTATTTATTCATATTAGCTGAATTATGTCCCAGGAAAAAAACAACTCCAAAATAAATGTGAATTGATTTATCATTACAGCAACAATAAGAGGAACCTGGAAGATTGCCAATGTTCTTCTTATTGAGGTGGGAAAGATGATAAGGGTGATCCAGGGAATTATAAACTCATGACCCTCATTTAAGTACCTAGGAGAATTGTTGAGAAAGTCATTGTAGATGTAATTATAAAGTACCTGAGGTGCAAACCAGCATGGTTTTCTGTAAGCGTAGACTTACATTAGACAATGTATTAGAATTCTTTGGAAAAGTCAAAATAATGAATAATGGGAGAAATTTTAGATTTACTGTAAATTAAGTAGTTTATGATGGAACAGCACTTAGCTTTATTATGGTGAAATAAGGGTAAATTTTACAAAATCAAGAATTACGGAATGAATCTTACAGCTTTTGGCATGAAAGCTATTAATCATCATTTGGGGCCTGAATATACACTTAACCTCTTCTCTTGCCCTCCTGCCCCGCAGCAGGCAGTCTCTGCACGGTGTGGTTGAGCCATTAGGTTTATCTTCCATCTTTATAACCCAGACAGCTTCCCACAATCTTCCTCTAACAGAAATGCAAAGTCTTCCTGCTCACTATGAATTTGGAGCAAATCTTAATACAGGACCTCTCCCACCAGCAATAGCTCTATTAGGTTTTTAAAGAACTGGGCAAAAAAACCACTCTGCCAAAACACCACACCAGCACCACACACAGATATAAACACAAATGTAAAGCTCATGACTCATGAGAAAATCTCTTCTAGCGCTTGTCACACGCTGGTATCATTTCCTACCTGCCTAAAAATTTTGCAAATAAAATGCTTGATGCCTAGGATTCAGTATTCCTGCTGTAAACTGAACTGGTAATTAAATGTTGTATCCAAGCGAAATTATCTATATAAACACGAGGACTAGTAGAAGTAATTATGTAGTTGGTTAAACTTAGAGAATGTAAAAAAAAAAAACCCACCAACTCCTGAGGGGGTTAATGCAATCTGCACTAAGCATCTGACAAACATCTGCAGGCCAAAGCTCTTGGAACCTGATTCTCAGACCCCTCCATAGCTTTTGTGGTTATTCACACCTGCAGGAGGCAGGTGTAAAGCCGGTGTTCAGATCTGGCAGTGTTTATATCCACACAGCACAGCTGTGAATGTTGACAGAAATCAGCTCAAAGCACTGTCTCATCCCAGCTCATCTTTTAGTTCAACATGCTGCTTTAAGACTGGAAAGCTGCAAAAGCCATCAACTCCATTACCTTTAAACTTACTGTCCATAAGAAGTTATACAAAATAATATATTTTATTAGTTATTATGTATTTTAATAGTTATAATATATTTTATTAGTTATACATAAGAATATATTTTAATGTCTGACTTAATAAAATCTGTAATTAACTAAATGAGAATTGTAAATGTTTTGATGTTTTAGATAAAAATGTGACCTGATCAATAGATGTAAAAGACTTGTTCATTTTATTCTTGGAGAAAGCATCTGAAGTTCATAAAAGCATTGGTAACACATGGTCTCACTAGAGTTTCCAACAGAAAATTCTGGCAGAGGACAGCTATTTCATCATTTTAACCACCACCGCAATTTACAAATAATCTTTACAGCCCCAATAAAACAGGCAAACTCCGATCTATTTTAACCTAGTGCATTAATAGTCTGAACGATACTCAAAAGCATGAGATTGACACCAGCAGTACCAGAAAGGCTGGCAGGGCCCCGGGCGTGATCCTGCCTCAGTGCTCCTCGGTGGCTGCCTTCGCAGGAATGAGGCTGGAAGGCCGAGCTACCCGTGTGCTCCTGCTGTCACCAGGATGGGATGAAGTTGGAGGCTGGCCATGAGATTTCATGCTCCCCTGCACCTCCTTGGCATCTCAAGTTACACCTGCATACGACAGCAAGCAGTGGGGAGAGGAGGAAGGAGCAGCAAACCAGCAAAGCTCACTGGAAACCCTGCGAGTTTCAGCATCAGGAGCTGGGGGTGTGGAGTTGCGTGCAAGCAGAGAAGCCCTCTGCTCAGAGCCATACGAACCACCAAACTTAAATTGATGGTACCTTCAAGAAGAATGACAAATCCTAAACAAGCCACAGGCTGAGCCAATAACTCATGCATTTATTTCTATCAAAATATTTATCTCTGTCAATTCAGAAATTTCTGCTCACACCTCTGTATGGTAACTGTTTTATTCATTGCTGCTGTCAGATAACTGTCACCTATAGCTTGCTCATAAGCAACTGTGCACCAGAATTCAATATTCAAAATTCAAAGTCACATGACACTTGCCCATCCTTAGCATGGAAAAACATAAGCCTTCGCAGAAATTAAAGGTAGGGACTGTCTAACTCCAACAGGGAAGGAAAAAACAAAAACAAAACACACACAAACAAAAAACCCCACACACAAAAAAAAAAACCCCACCACACACAGGTGTTCCTATGAGTGGGAGAGCAGGGTACAATGTAAGGAAAAGGGAGTTAAAAATGAACAGTAAAGAAAATATTCATTAATTCTACACACAATTTTGGAGGGGAGGAAGGGAACAGACCATTTGAAAATAAAGAGATCAGAAGAAACTGTTATTGACCTCAAGGGATGGAGAAGAAAGCAGATCAGGAAATGTTTACATAGATAAGGGAGGTATGTAAAATGGCTGGTCTATTGCCCATGAGAGGTTTCAATTACTTCTCCAATCTGCACAATAGTGGGATTACAAAGAAAACATTCATTTTTCCTGGAGTTGGGACAGAGTAAACAGGTTTCAAAAGCAATTCTGGAGTTAGTGCAAGGAATTAAACCAAATAATATGAGCAAACATCTATAGTTTAGTGTTGAGAACAAAGTTTCAAATATACATGGGTAAAACCCTCTCAAACCAAACAGTACCTAAGTAGTAAAATTTTAATAGATAAAAATCTAAGAAATACTTTTGCAGATTAAGTATTCTAAAACAATCTACAGGTTGAGTTTACTTTTGAGATCAGCGAAACTGGGTGCACTTCAGTTACATGTTAGTGTATAACTTGCACTTTGCTGTCATTTGCATTCACCCCTGATATAGAATTTTGCTTAAATGAGATAAAACACATTGCTATTGAAAACTCTCCGAATACCTCATACTATTCAGCAAACTGTTACCAATTTCTCAATGCTAAAATAAATGAACAGAAGATGCTGTTTCTATAGTTCTCTTTCTCAGTACTTTAGAGACTTAAGCGTGTAACTTCATGCAGTCTATACATTTCCAAGAGGCTACCAAGAGCACCAGCCTTTACAATATTATAAACAACACATTAGTATCTTAGCTGAAGTCTGCGATATAAACTGAATTAGCTAACCTCACATAAGGGAGTTAGCATTACATGCTCTTTCTTCCTTCTTTCCCCAGACTTTCATACATCCATACACTTAGTCCACTCTTCACTCGATCTCCTGCCCTCCACACACGTTTTCTTTGTCCCATTTCTACCCTGGATAAATCAGTCTTGTACAAACTTTCCAGAATTGCACTGTATTTTGACACAAATCAAGTATGAAATATTTCTGCTGAAAATGACTGGTGGTCCCTATTGGCAAATCTTCCCTAATCAAACTCAGTTACCCCTTTCTTCATCCTATTGCCTCAAATAGTATTTTGAATGTTCATATTTTAATTTAAACTTCAGAATGAGTATCTACTAATTTATGTCTCCCATTCCCTGCTTCGGTAACTTCTATGCATTTCTCTCTTCTAAACCTTTATCACGAGAATCTTTTTGTTGTGGTGTTTGGCTGCTTACTATGTGAGCTGGCAAAGAGTAGGGAACCCATCAAGGGGAAAAGACAAGCAGAAATAAGGAAAAAAAAAAATCAAGAACTAAACAACATTTTCTCTGACTGATGCACTGGTTCTTCATCTCTGGCAAAGTTCTTCACTTCACAACCCAATTCAAGGCCATTAGCTGAGGCACTGACTTTCATTTTAAGTTCAAATGGGTATCTGGCTACTACAGAGAAAGTAGTAGTGTTTCCAGGTCTAGACACCTGATTTTTTTTTTTTTTTTAAATCATAAAAGCAAAAAGAAATCCTAAGCTGGGAAATCAAGGAATCCAGGTGTAAGAATAAAAAAAATACAGTTGTAAGTACTAATATAAAAAGGGTTAATTCTGCATTGGTATGAAACAATGTAACTGGTTTATTTGTTAAGCCACATTTTCCTTTCAAAGTTCAAAGCCAATTCCCTACTTGTTTTGGTAAAGTGAAGTGATAAATTGTGTTCTCATGGTTTGTGGTGATACATTTGCAGTTACTGGAAAAATCTTATCTTGTAATTTACAGCAACCAGGACTCAATCTGCCTTTGCCTGAAATCCTGTAAAGTGTGCTTAAATGAGGCTGTCAGGGCTTTTCACTTGGCAGCTCAGGGGCCATATCCCTGCTGCAAAGGACAGTTGAGTAATGCACAGACAGTCAGAGAAATTATAAAATTAACCCAGCTGGAGCCCAGGCTGGGCTCACTGCCAGGGCTGCAGAGGCAGAGGGCCCAGAGATACTGGCTATGATTGTGATGACACTCATGTGCTGGCAGCGTGGGACATCTCGTGACAGGGTGAAGGTGAGGGGTCACGACAAAGTGTCCTGCAACCATGTGTCCCAAAAAGGTAACTCACGCCCTGCCTGCACAGGGTCCCCCAGCATGCAGCACAGCTCAGGGGCACGGGGCTTTGGGAGGCAGGCAGCGATCCAGGATGAGGCAGAATTGGGCTGGTGTCCTGTTACTTTTCTGCCTTCTCCCTGCACTGGAAAGCAGTGGAGACAGAAAGATTTCCACTTAAACATGTACAGAATAAGATATGTGTGGCCCTTTTGCCCCTTTGTGGGGGTGGGGAGAGAATAATCTGAAAATTTACAATATACTCAATCCTGTTCAGGTCAGAGATCCTCACGCTATTTTAGAACATAAGTCAATTAGAACACACTCATAAGTTTTTCAGGGTCCAGACAACAATGTTCAGTTCTTCAATTCCCCTAGAAGTCTCCACCTACAGAGGAAGGTATAACACAAGGGGCATATATAATTTCTAACCTTTCAGTATTTTTCATACATTGCATTTTTCAGAGCGTAGAGCACTTTTCCAGATGTAGCTGCACCACAGGCAGGAATGACTGACTTGCTCCTTCTGTGATAGTGTTTTTAGATATGCTGACCAAAACTGAAAGAACTCGCTCTGTTCCTGGTGCTCAGTGAACACTTGCACAAGGTCTTCTGTTCATTATTGCACCCACACCCTTCACATCCTCCACCCCCATTTAAGTATTGCAGGAAAGTTTCTGCTTTTCAAAATACTTTATGTAAACATATTTCTTGCACACTTATCCAAGCTGAAACTCATTCTGTTATTTACAGGGCATGGTTTGATTCTCTGTAGATGTTATTTCATTATTTCTTTGTCCTTCTGATATTTGTTTCTTCTTTCCATTTTAGCATCCCCCTCAAATTGAATAAGAAAATGTAGATTTATTCCTTCATCTGTTTGATGAACAAAGACGCTGAATATGTTCTTGCAAGAACAAGTGTCATTATAATACAAAAACATAATTATACAAATATCAGTAAAAAGAACACTTAAGAACTAACAGCTTTTAATGAGTTTGAGAAATAGCTTACAGAAAACAACCCATAGTTAAGAATATCTTGACCACAGCCACATGAGAGCATATATTTTTCCTTTACCTTTAAATGGTATTCAGTAAAAGAAAACAGATTTCTCCTGAATTACAGACAGATTGTATTTACTCCTTCTCACCAGTTATGTTGTTTCTCACCAACATGTTGCTTCCCCCCACATTTTAATCCCCAAAAATCCCAGCTGTTTTCCACAGGAACCTGTGACAGTCACTTGTGCCAGCACACTTCTCACAGGCAACTTCCATTTTTGCACTATAATTTTGACATTTACATTGGTCCAGATGTACTCTTCATGGAACACAAAGAGGAAAAAGGACTTCATAAAAAGACAGAACATCTAAATAGGCTCCAAGTGATGACAGAAAAACCAACAGAAAACATTCATGAGCTTAATTAAAAAAAAATAGAACTTAAGAAAAAGCTTGGTTCGATAGATTGGTTTCCTCCCAGGGACAGGGAGGATCAGCTGGTGCAGGGATCCTGCAGCAGGGAGGTGACTGGGGTGACTGAAGATGCCCCTAACCACTCCTGCCTCACAGCATTTCTCATTCACAATGAAGAAAACAAAATTTAACCACCACAAGGTACAGTAGAAGCAGTGAAAGTTACCTTATTACAGCTAGTCCTTCCTTATGCACAACAGATTTACTATGCAGCGAGTAGGGACTGATGGCATGGGAGTGCAAATCCTTTCTAATAGCATGAGGAATATACAAAAAAGTGAAGCATGCACTGTACTGGTCTTTTCTATGAAGAGGTCAGGAGTTTGTTTTTGAAGGAGGAATATTTATTTTTTTTCTTTAAGGCTGTAATGCTAGTAGCTTTATTAAAATGGTTGGGCCATCTTAAAAACCACTGCCAGACAAATATTTGAATGTGCGAAGGAAGTGGGGAGAGAAACTAAGGAATTAGCAGGCACATTCACAAGTTCATTTAGTTTAGAAGAGACCCCTGGGGACTGGAAAGTGGCTAACATAACAAAGTTATTTTAAAAGTGCCTGGAGACATAACAGGAAACCATAGACCAGTTAGCTTGATATAAAGTGGGGAGAAACTTCTAGAATATCAAGTGGGAAAACACTTGAAGAAGCACAGCTTGATTAAGGATTGACAGTATAAGAGTAGCGAGAGGAGGGAGATGAGGGTTCATGGCTCGCTAACTTGCTGGGATTCTTTGAGGAAATTTCTGCCACAGTAGTCAGGGAATGCTAGGCACCACCAATATAAACCTTTATCTCTATTAAAGAAAGCATATGCTCTGTTTCAGATGAAGATTAACTCTTTCTGTGATGGCACACCACCACAGTCTCTGCACAGGAAAACCTGAGCGTGTCCAGACACACCAAAATATTCCCTGAGAAGTACCACGTTTTGTGGAAAGCTGGTTCTTCCATAAAGACATCTCTTACATAGAAATAATCTAACATAAATCTAACGAAGAATTTAGTAATACTTTTCATCAGCTGTTTCTGGCAATAACAGTAGCAATACTGCTTATCAGAAATCCTTGTTAAATATTGTAAACTACATTGCAAATATAGAGAAAAATTAAGAACTAGGTCCTGTTTTTAAATCCTCAAAATCAAAACAGCTTGAAGTTTGATTTCTTTATACATTACATGAAAGTAAGCACATTCTCTTGATATGCCACAGATAATGAACCAGGCAGAAAAGACAGCACTGAAAGTCTGCTTTGATTCATGGGTGAGACAGCACGATAATAGCAATGAATATGAAGCCATCTACCACTCTGTAAGCATTTCAAATCAGTTTCATGATTATAAATAATTGTTACCATATTTGTAAAACTGAACATTAAGTTCCTCTTTTTGTTAAAGAGATAATTGTCCAATTCATGTAAGCAGGAGTTATTCTCCTTCCTCTCCCTCTTTTAAATAGCTGTTACTTGTGCTAAGTTTTATTACATAAAATAAGAAAGCCGAGATACTGATCAGTACAGTTAACTGAAATATTATCCAAAATATGAAATGTTGCTGCAACAGAACTATTTGGAAAATGCAGAAGTCAGATTGTTGTCATGCAGAAGCATTTTACGATTAGAAATGTCTCATTCTATTCTTCTGCCTGACCTTGAGGAGCCAAAATTAACTTGGATTTCTGGCTACAGGTTATGAGCTCCCAGCCTGGGACAACTGCTTACATGTTTCAGAGAATCGAGATGGTTGACAAGACTTGCCATTTCACATAGAAGTAGCCTGGATATAACAGCAGATCCAACACACGAGTTCACATGCCAGAAGAAAATTTGCATTACCAGCAGGAAGGCTGTAAAGTATGAGCTATATTTGTTTACTTAATGATGAATTTGGTGCTATTGTCCTCTACAATCAAGAACTTCCACATTTTAAAAAGGCATATGGTGAAAACTATTTTAAGGACTTGTTTTACCAAATTTGCGTGACAAAGCAACGGAGTAACAATTTACTGAAGAACATGAAAAAAAATATTTAACTTGCATCATTGACAAAGCTAATCTGAACCCAATTCTGCTTGCAGAAAGGTGGAATAAGCTTGACAGGACAGAATTGTCCACTGAAAAGTCCTCTGTTTTACACACAGCTGATGAGATTCTCAAACAAAAGGTAGCAACCCTAACAGAAACTCAACCAGTGAAGAAAGGGTCATAAAGAGATATGCATTTTGAGACTAAAACTTGAAATAAGTGCAAGAGTTGGAAACAGTTGATTTAAAAGATCAGCTAGGAAACATACTAAAGCAGCTATCTTCTGTCCTGCCTCAAAAACAAAAGACCAAAAACACAACACCAAAACAAAACAACCACAAAAAAACCCAAAAAAACAACCAGCCAACCAAAAGCTAGGAAGTGAATGGGCTCCAATCTATGCCGACCATCAACCACATGCAGCTAAATCAAAAAAACTACCCATGCGACCAGTAACTAGGGGTAACAAGGTAAGCTGGAATCAGAAGCTCTGTATGATAATCTATATGCCTTACATTGTAGCCCACCAACACTACTTATGCTGAGAAAAGACAATTAAAAAACGTAGCACAATCTGTCATGGTTTAACTCATGTCTCAAGCACTGTGAACACAGCAATTTGAAATAAAGATTTAAATATCATCTAAAACATGGCATTCACACCTACTGGTATTCATGCCTTTCTCAGGCTTTCCTTATTCTTTCACCAGCCTGAGAAATATCTGGTTTTGATTCAAAGAGCAAGTGTCATCACCTTCTCTATACACATCAACAGCAAATCTGCATGTATGATATGGAGTGCCATGGCATGCTTTGCAACAGTTTTTGCAGCCAAATATTTTCTGATTCATACTCTACATTTGCTTGCAGAAGTGTAAACATGGCTTTCTCTCTCAGTCTCCCTTCTTTCCTACCACATAACAAAGGAACAAAGACCTTATAGAGGTTCTATTATTATTAACATAAATCAGTTCTCAATATAATATCTGCCAGTCAAATCCTTTAAGTGATGATCTTCGTGATGGACTAAAATCACCCATTTTCTTTCCTTGTGCGGGAAAAAAAGAATCACCATGTCCCCAGTCTCACAAAATAATACAATCATTTAGGTTGGAAAAGACCTTTATGATCATCAAGTCCAACGGTAAATCTAACACTGTCAAGTCCACAACCAAAGCACATCCCTAAGCACCACATCTACACATCTTTTGGCTAAAAGAAAAACTAATAGGGTTTGGTTGTACCTGCCTCCAGACTTCTGGATGTCACCAATTCTAGATGTTGTTGAAAAGAGATTATAAGTAATTCTACCCCAGGCTAACCTTCTGAGAGCATTCAGCCCAGTCCAATCATTCCCAAAGACAGTTTGCTCATTCACCAGTTTCCATGGCACTGGTAATTTTTTCAGGTGCCAGCTCCATCCAACACTGTGCCCACCAGGAGAAGCATGACTCTATGTCTTCTTCCTTGCCCTTAAATCCATAGCTGTAGCCAAACACCTTGGGACCCATAGCATTGCCTGCCTGCAAGTGGTCACAAGCCAGTTTCCAGGTCCTATCACTGCAGGTTGACATGGTCACAAGCCTTCAAGCCAGATCTAGTCATCTCCTACAGAAAAACAGAGGTGGGAGACTGCTCCTAATTTCTGACTGCTCATGCACATGAGTTGCTAGAAGCTGGAAGCAGACTCCCACCTCTGCCCTGTTCCTTTCTGAGATGATTCATGTAGCTCAGCCTGAAAATCTGTAACTGCAACTACTACTAGCCCTAGATAAATTGTTAGTTCGAAGGCTTCCCCCCTAATTAGATTCCACAGCTCATAGCCAAATTACACAGTATTATCTGAAATGTCATCTAAGACTTTGGAGGTTTATCAGAGCTGGCTTAAATGGTTAGTATGAGATTTTTTAATGAGACTATTAACTACATTAAAAAAAAGTGACAAACCTTGAACCCTTCTATTTGGCTGATTTTACATGTGTGTGTATATATATATATAACATTAGTAAGAGTTTTACTCCTGGTAAAGCAGTAAGTGGATAAAACTGGCAGCTGCTATAATGACATAACTACCTAGCTGAGACTTCTGAAGAGCTTTTAAATATAGACTACAATAACACCACCTTTGTTCCCTCCCTTCTTTACCCCTTTGTGAAATTCTCTGCTTTCTTCCAAGTTCCAGTGACAGCAGACAGCTTTCTCTGCACAGCTATCTTCTGCTTATGAACTTCACACTAAACAACTCTGAGAACAGCCAGATAGTCTTTCCTGGTATAGCAAAAGGCACCCATCCTTTCACAGCTGTATGAAAAACAATCCCAGGGTTGCTGGGTCAGGTTGTTTTTCAACTGCTATGCTGTAAATAAAGCAGTAAATCAAAAAATATTCAAACAATGTAAAACACTGCATTTTTTAGACTGGCATGTCTCATAAACACCTTGTCCAATTCATTTCTCTCACCATCCTCTCTTAAGAAAAAATAAATACAAATTCTCCTGTGGCAGAGGAGAGCACATGAGAAATGTCTTGGCTGCATGGTGAAGTTGAACATGAAATCAAACTCAGATTTATGGCAAAAGAAAAAGCTAATAACTAGCTTAAATGCTGAAACAATTGTCTCATATAATATATTGTGATGAATCACCAGAGCAGTCACAGGTCATTGGGGACAGTGTGAGGAATGAAGCTGCTGCTTCTATCTAGGGGTCATAAGTCATCAAGAGAGAGACTGTTTGGGAGAGGTCAAACAGTCCTGGAGCAGCTGCTAGAAGGAGCTGGCCAGTCTGGAAGTGGGACAGGACAGACCTTCTTCAGAAAGGGCCAGGCCCAGAGGTCAGGGAGACGTGCTGCATCGCATGGAATTAGCAGGATTGAAGTTACAGCCCCTTGCACTGCCCTGCATGTCCTTGGCACGATGCTGTGCAGACGTGCTAGAGAAGCCTCAGGATGAGCCTCCGGCACCGAACCCTGGCTGGCAGAGATGGGCGATGCCTGCTCACCTTGTACGAAAGAATAGACTGATGGAGGATAACCAGCCCTTGGTCAGCTCACTTTCAGCTAAGCTGGAAATGTATTCATTGCAACTGTTAAATCTAGCAAGACAAAGTGTAACTGCAGCTCTGCCAGCTCTACTTTGTCATCTTTCCTTTAAGACATGATGCAGGTAACAACCAGAGCCCAAAAGGCTGTAGAAACTGTGGCCCTGCCAGCTGCCTCCCCGGCCCCACAGGACATGAGACCTGTCTTCGGTTTTGCAGAAGGGCCCATTTTAGGGCTCTTTTTCAGAAGGCTATTTGCTTTTTTCTGTTTGTAATCAAAAGAAGCTTTGTCATTTATCAATGTCTGTCTTTTCCATTGTATTTTGCTGATTTCCAGTGTTTGCTTTTTTCACAGGTGTGGTGCTGAATGACAAACAAAAAGTTCTCCCTGTTCTAAAATAGGTTACTTTCTCAAGGAAGCCTATACTTTTCCATACATGATAATTGTTCCTGTAATTGTGCAGCATCATGAGACACCCCACTGATGTCTAATAGAATCCCAGCCTGCATAGAGCATGGCAACATACATGAAGGAGAAAGGCTCTGACAGAATAGGTGAGATCTTACAAAAAGGAAGGTGTTACTGTGCCTGTTCATACACAGCACTACCAGCAAAAACAAGTCATGTCCTGTCAGAAGACCCACAAAATACCTGACACTGATGCTTGCTTTTCAAGGAGGTTGAGCACACACTGAGTACAGTGTTAGGAACACCTATTTTTTATTAAATAATGCACTTTCATCCCTCTTTCATACATTTTTTTAAGTCTACATAGATTAAAAGATGCTTTATGAAACTCAGCTCAAACTCTGGACTTTGTTTTCAGCCAAAGGGATGCAAAAGACTTGACACTAGAGCTGCGGCAAGACCTCAGGGAGCTAAGGAGGAGCTGTGCAGATGTAAGTGGTTTTTTCTGCATTTAATTCCTTAAATCCACCCCAACATTATTCTTCCCCCATTCAATTTTATTATACCCCTTAGCTTTCTTATCACATTAGCAGGAAATTCCCATGCCTCGTACCAGTGCCACCAAGAAGAAAAACTGCACTCTTCATTTGATCCGTTACAGCATGGTCTCTCACACAGAGACGAGAAACTCTAGGCCGTCTACCTAACAATATCTGTATGAACATTTGTGGTATTGGTAGTTACGTGAGACAGGAAAGCATTCATATCACAACCATTTTTGGCAAAAGTATCATCTCTAAAATAGATGGTTTTGGCAATAATTTTGTAGAGAAAAACCCTCAACACTTTAATCACATCTCTCAGTAGAAAGCCCATTGGTTTCTAAAGGACAGACCTTCCTGATGGAAAAGTCAATGTGCTGAAAATCTATTTTTCAGAATTTGGATGAAAAATAAAAACCAGAATATTCCAGATATTCTGGACAGCTCTTTTACATGGTCATTGCTCTAATACAGTTAACCTTAAGAACTCATTCTCTTTAAAGGTCAGCCATGAACATGCTCTAAAATCCACAGCTCTGAAATGTGATGTAAGCACCAGAACTGAAAACAGAGTTGGTAACTGGTAACATCCCAAAATTTATTCACATGTATCTCCCTAAAAACAAACAAACAAAACAAAAAAAACCCCAAACAACAACAAAAACCAACCACAAACAAAAAAAACCCCAAGCAAACAAACAAAAACCAAACTGTTTCCCATTGAGAAGTATTCTTAAAGATTTCTAAAATAGCAGAGAATTGTTCTTAAAAGAGTAAAGATGTCCTGCTGCAAATCTAGCACACACGCACTAACGCCACATGTCCATAGACTGAGTAGTTATAAGGATTTCCAGTCATCTAGTTTTCTCACGAACTGGGAGGAAAAACAAGGGGCTTACAGGAGCAAGTGTCAATATGGATTAATCTTAAGAACCAAATAACTAGCACCACAAAGGTGTCTTACATGATAATTGAGAGAGCATACGTGGTTTACAAGAACGGACATTCATGTAAAAACAAAAAGTGGGGGCGAGGTGGGAAAGCGATGCAGCTTAGCTGTTTTATTAACAAGTAAGCTTGCTTGCTGGTATTTTTTTTTTCATTCCTCAACTTCAAATTCACAGTGACTCAGATTTCTGGAATATAGACCAGAACAAAGGCATCACTGCCTCATAACACAGCTACAGCTCCATTGATCCATTCCACCTACTTTCACCAGCATTTAACATAGACAGAAAATTCAGCAGGAATATCTACAGATAATCCTCACTGACTGCAGTTAGCCCCAGCTCCTAAATTTCAGAAGACCAGACCACTAGTAACTGCACTGATATCAAATTCCAAGTCTCTTTGGCTTCCTGCTAGTCTCTATCATAGTTTTCAACTTTCTCCCTGCATCCTATTTACACACACCCCATCTCTATCTCTGCTTGTTTCTCACAGCTACCCATATCCAAGGGTCTTCATTTTACTACTTGGTTTATTGGAAGTAATCTTCCACACACATACTGTCATATCATTTTCCACCAAATACATCTGAAAGGTATGTTTCTCTTTCATTTAGCTTCCACTCTATCACAATTTTCTGCTGTCTGTCCCTTCACCCCTTTCCTTACAAGTTGCACAGCAATAATACTGGGCTGTTACTATCTTGCCCCCAGAGATGTTCCCAACTGAGGCAGAGAGAACTTCCATTCCCTTGTATTAATACAAGAACCTGCGTTATCGTTGATGCAAAGCAGTTCTGCGAGCGGAGAGGCAGCTAAGCTACATGCTAGCATGGCTTGTCACATTTCCAAGAGACAAAAGACTACGTGCACTGCTGCCCTCTTCCAAGAGTAAGGCTGCAATTAAAAGCTGGAACATGCATTTCCTATTTTCTATCCATGCTGCTCAGTTGTTTACAATTTTGTCTGTTTGTACTTTCTTGTCCTCAAGGAAGGAGAATTAGACATTAACATGGGCAGCAAACAAAGCTACTGCACTTCTCAATTAACTTTCTTCCCTCAACACCAAAAACTATTATTCTTAAAACCATTTAGAAGATTGCTATTGAATGAACAAGTAGAAGGAAAAAAAAAAAAAAAAGATGCTTTCAGTTTCATTTACTACTTACATTTGAAGCAGTAGAGATGTAGTTACCATGGTGGGCTAAGTATATAAGCAACACAAAGTTCTGTAGAGAGAAACAGCATCATCCACTGGTGTAGTTGAAGAGAAAAGAGAAAAAACTCTTCAGACTGGAACATAAGTAGTGAACTTCAAGCTAATACTCATATTAGGAACAGCTGTTCTGAATTAAACTTACCTATCTTAATTAAGTGGATGATTCTGGGCTGCCTAGCACCTGTGCCTGAATAAGGTCTTTAAACATTTTTAATAGTCTTTTTTTCTTCTCCTGTGTACTTTTTTAAAGAGGTGGAAAGCCATTTAATGAAGTAGGTAAAGATTTCTGTGCTAGAATGCTTCAATCTTGTTTTAATGCCCAAAGTATAATATTCTTGGCTTTGACTTTTCAGGCTCATTTGATCCGAGAAAATTAACACAGATTTCTACAGAAAATCCAGACTATTACAAGAATCCAGAAGTTAAGCTGCTGACTGTACTTTACAAAGGATTTGAAGAAAATTACATGCCAGACTTGAGTTTGGTACAGCGTGCTATTGGAAACATCAGCTCTCTAACAGGATGTCTAGGGTCTAGCAAAGGACTTGATTTTTTTCCCCTGTGAATTTCAATATCAAAACTTCCACTTCTCTTGACTGGAGTAGTATTAAGACTGTTTTGGCATGTTAGCTAGTATGTGAGCAGATGACTGTTCTGCTCACCTAGATTATTCTATGCACTTTCAATCAGAACAGCTGAACTACCAGAAGGAAACAGCTTAGGCATCATCTTTCTAACAGCCCATAAACTACCAAGTAAAATAGGAAAGGAGTTAAGAAAGAAGTAAAGCCCTCTGAGAAAGGAGATGGAGGGAACTAAGCAATTGTCCGAAAACATATTTTTATTGAAGTACATGGTTATTGATACAGTCTGAAGCATACAGCAACAAAACACATATGTGCTGTCTGTGAACTGCAGTGATCCTTTGAAGGGATTTCTCTGCTGTATCCAGAGCTGAGAATAAATTGATACAGACAAAAAAAAAAATCCTTTCTGCTCCACCTACACTGTGTAATTCTGATATTACTTAAACAAATTTTTATTTTCATGTATTTGATTGAAAATTTTCAGTTATATTTTTTAAAATTGTATTTTGTAGCACAGATCTTTATGGGATTACATTCATTCTCCTTTTCTTTCCTCACTTCTTTTCTTACTTTATCTATATTATTTTGCCTCTTCTTGTTTCTGCTTTTGATCCTTTTTCTGCCTTTCATTGGTATTATATAATGAATATAATTATTTATTTTAATTAAAGCCCCAGCATCTGGAATTGAGTGATTGCAGGAGGATCTCAGTTTTTACCTACTATACATAAAACTGATTTCCTGCAGATTTGCATCCTTTACCTAATTCTTACCCCTAAAAACCTACAATAATCCCAGGTTCCCCTTTAAACCTGAAAACATGACTGAGGAAGAGACAGCAGTACTGAGGCTAATTTTGATATGCAGGTACCAACCGCTTGACCAGTGCTATCCAGACAAATTCATTGTGATTGAGTACTGTCTGCTTTCCTCTCAAAAATGAAACAGGAATTTTATTATTGGTGGTATTATTATTATTTTCATGTGTATAACTTCATAGCTTTTGTGGTTAGAGAAAAAGCTTGAAGAAAAGGCAAATTATAAGAACCACAACCATGATTCTGTGATATCCTGATCTGAAGAACAGCTTCTAAATAACTGGGATTCATAGTGTCACTTAATTTCTACACAGACACGTTCGTGTGCATACGGACACAGATACCCTCTTTACTTACCTTGCCACCAGTATTAGAAATATTCTTCTGCCTCTCAGTCTCACACAGACAGAAAACTCCCCTTCCCTTGCACAGGTACGTGCTGCTATCTGCTCAGCCGCCCAGCAAGCAAGAGAAAGCTCCCAGTATAGGGAGGGCAGAAAACTCTCTTATTGCTCTGCAGGCAAAATCAGGTGGTGTAGCCCTCCTACCTGTTGCCTTTGCATAGCAGGACTACCCTGTATCTCAAGCAGTAAGAAAACCACAGGGCAAATAGGTGATAAGGTCACAAGCTCAGCCAGTCACCTGTAAGTATCCTTTCCCTACCCTCTCTGTCAGGTAGCTGGTACATTTGTACATCTATAGAGCAAAACATTACGATAAGTCTCAGGTGAAGAGCAGCTCTACCTTGGAACACAGGATATTACAGTACCCATCTGCTTATCAAGTCCTTTTCGATATTCTAGGAAGAATGGTGATAAATATATTCATACACAAAATAACCTATTGATTACTGTTGCTGCTATGAAGGTTAGTTTGCCTGTATGAAGAATACTTAATAAACTCAGGAGTACACTTTGATTCTCAGGAAAACAAAAGAAAATCCTTCACGAAGCTGAGATTCCCTTATCCTATGGAAAGTACTGTGTAATACAAGTTTTACGTGTTCCACTGCACGGATTTGCAACAATGAATTAATTACATCTCCTGTAAATGATACGAGAATCCACAAGGGAAATCAAGTAGTCCTTAATTTGTTGACTTTAGCCAGTGCTTTAGTAATTCTCATAGTGAGCTTGTAAGCATTTTCAAGCCAGAACAGTCCTCAGTCCTGTCTTGTTCTAAGCAGAAAAAGTAGGGGTTTGTTTGGGACTGAAAATTACTGTGAAAAGGAAGAAAGGACAGCAGAAGATAATTCTGAACAAAGAATATCAGGAGGCAATAATAGAAGAAATAATCTTCTTTCATTTTTAACACCTTTCACCTTGAAACTTTCTAAAGCCCTTTCAAAATTATGTATACAGGAGTAGTTTTACCAGCTTCTGAAAAGGAGCTGTACCTGAGAAGGAACACAGCGAGCTGCAAGAAAAGAAAGGACTTCATGCTTTCTTCCACTGCAACCTTCCTTTCTCCCTCTGCAATGCATCCCCCATACAAATATCTTTTACAAAGCAGATTTCAAGGCTGCTATCCCATTCTCTAAATCCACTTTCAAGACCTTTCAACATTCTTTACAGATCAAGAAAGTTAACACAAAAATAAAAATCCCTTTTACTTTCCCATGCATACACAAGCATCATAGTGCTGAAATACCTTCTACCGTGCAGCTACATCATCTCTCACCTGGAATCTCTCCTCGTCCTCCACAAAGGTCACCTGCAGCAGTAGATTCCCTCAGCAGTCTGGAGTGTGTTGTCTTCCTTGGAGGCCTCCATAAGGTCTGCAGTCTACAGTTAGACAAGTAAGGTCTAATATGCCAATGTTTCAGGGCAGGTCTCATTGCCCTTCAGGGTGTTTGAACCAGCTCATTCCAGCATCCCATCAGACAAGGTGCAAACCTACCAAGTACAAAACACTGGGTTAATAACAAATTAGCACCCAGCTCAAGTTTATTTATGTGTAATATTAGAGCATATCATGATACTTCTCCATACAAAAGACAATCCTGACATTCAGTCCTTTGCCAAAAAGGGTTAATTTACTGAATAAACTATTTTGTACAAGGTCTACAATAATACTGACATTCCTTTTGCCCAGAACCATTAATATTTTATTTATATTCTAGTACTGCCTTCAAACCTCATTCAAGAATCAAGTTCCCAGTATGCCCTCTCAGCAAATAAAGAGACAATTCGTGCTAGGAATATATAGCAGATCATTTTTTTAGGGACTTTCTCCTTTTTTTTCAGGGTGCCTTTGTAGAAGCAGAACCTGCCAAAGACGCTAACCTTGTTTTTCTCTAAAGCCACCCAGCTCCTTCTGAAATTCAGTTTGCTTCACACCTAGAAATTCGTCATTTGCTCTTTTTCAAACTTACATCGAAGCATACTTCTCCTTTCCTAGTACTTTAACCATGCATAGCCCATGAAGTCAACACACCACGAAGCATTACCAGCAAAATGCACACCAATGAAAAAGGGAATTTTATGAAGGAGTATCATACATGATCCATCAGCTCCTACTCTGTCATCCCTGCCACAAAATTTGGGACCTTTTTCAAATTTCATCAACAGACAATAGTGCAGGATGTAAAATACACAGAATCATTAGCTAAAATAGCAATGATCAAAAGATAAATTTTCCATATATTTTAGGGTCATATTTAGATGTAGAATCATTAAATGAAGGAATCTCAATCCAGAGAAACAAGCGAAATCTTTCTCCCTTGCAAAATGCCTTTAATACTCATCTCCTTCACAGCACTGTACAGGAGCATTTCTCAGGTTACAAGTTTGGAATGAGATAACAGAGGGAAATGTCAAAGTTCTTTCATTTGCCATAAACTTTTTGGGATGTTTATAGATCTTGTGTTTATAGATCAAGCAGAAACCACAATGCTCCCACTGGAATGTGACCTGCCACTTTTTAAAGTAGAAGAGAGACTGGCAATGAAAATATCCCAATATCCCTTTCTTTCCAGCAGAGACTTTTCACAGCTTTCCTCATAACTGCACATAAATTATGTACTTCTTTCAAAGTCAAGCTGTCCAAACAACCACATTAACAGCTCCTGCATCTTCTTTTCTTTCACCTGCTGTGCTCTTCTTTGGACCAACATTCACCTTCTAATGTGATGACTACACAATGATCCTTCCTTGGATTTTTTTTTTGCTTGACTCAATCTCTGTTCCCTACGATGAGATTTTATCTTCATTAATTATCCTGAATTAACGGCAAGTGGTCATAGTGTAGTACCCTGGATCTATCATCAACAGCCAAGTAATAGCAGGAATCCTGACTTCACACATCTGCCTCTTACAAGATACAAGAAAGCAGAAATCTAAATAAATTCTTTTGAAGTTATGCCCACATGCAGCAGCTCATGGTGCAAAGACCAAAGGGACTGAAGTCTTGCTACAATCAGTTGCAGCAAGTACCATTTCATAGCAAAACTGTATTTAATTTGACCTTGCTTTTGGCATACAACAGAGTGCTGACAATATATCCTTCTCCTTTTTTTGACTGCTGATCGCTTTTTGAATCCAGAATTGGTGGCACAACTGATTTTCACTGAGTTGTCTCCATCATTTTTTCTTAAGTGAAGCAGCGGGCAGGGAGCAACTCCACTCTTTCTCTCCTAGTTTAGATTGGGAAATCCTTGTGTTGCCAGGGCTAAGCAAGCTCTGCCAGCTCCAGCTTAGAATTTCCCAGAACTTCCTCCTCCAGTGCAGAATGGGGGGCTGCTTCCCTATTACCTACAGCAACTCCACTGAGATGGGACTTTCTCAGTGCATCACCTACTGCTGGGCCAACATATCCACTATATACAAATCTGTACCACAAAAGGAAGGAGCCTGTCCAATCTCATTATCCTACACTACATCATTAGCAATGATGAAAAATTTATCATGCACAGTGAAAGCTAAAGGACTTACCTGATGTACATGCAGCCATGAACACTAGTTAGACTTCCTCCCAAGCTACTTAGGAACATAAGTCTGTGAGTTTGGAATTAAATATTACTTTGGAAATAGGAGCATAACCTTAAAATAACAGATGAGATGTTCTAATACAGAAAAATCAATGATAGGTACCACACAATCATGCTCTCTGGAAAATGAGCCCTCCATCTCCTGCTGCATGTGATCAACTGTTAGATATGTAGCAACATAGCCAGCCAATATCAATATTAATTAGAGCTGAGGAAGCAGCTCATAACAAACGGTTCTTTCAATGAGTTCCACATATTTTGCAAATGTCACTGCTCTCCTAAATTTATAATTTTTCATTCTTTCACGGAATATATATTTTCTTGCTAGCTAACTAGTGTTGGAATTTTTAGTTAATTAATTGTGGCTTGTCACAGAGATCATTTAAGAAATCTTCTCTTTAAATTTTGCTTTGTATGTTATAAACAACTCTCATAGAACACAAGTTTTAAATGAGTTTATTGGGAGAACAGGAGCTTTCAAGATGAAAATGAACATTCTGTGAACATCTGCACACACATATTTTGAGTAATTGGGGAAAACACACAGAGAACAGAATGATATGACTAAAAACACTACACTAAAATGCTGTGGAAGATTTTGAGGAAATTTTGATTGCATTTAATAGTACCAATTCCAACCATATTCTGATGAACAAAAATTAAACTGTCAAAGGAAGGAAATACCTGCAAAATAGTGTTTCTCAATTGTTTTACTGCTTACGAGGTCTTTCACAGCCTCTGAAGTCCTGCCAGGGAATCACAGAAATCACCAGGAAGCCAGAGGCAACTGCAGAGAAGCCCCTTATCTCTAGGCCAGCTCTTGGTCTCTATCATTTTCTAATTGACAACATATTCCCAAGTGATTCACACTACAGATTTTGTAACTGAATTGAATATTGCTGTTTAATCATGCTGAAACCACAGAAGTACTTTCGAGCAGGGCTTGGAAAACCGTTAAAGCCTTATGTTGCATTACATTTCCCAGCAGACCTCATTCAGGAGAGAACGTGCATGTCTTGGTCCTCTCTGTCTTCTCCTCTTGCTTAATGCCTGTCCCTTCCCCATACTTGGACTTCAGACTTTGAGTTACGGGGAAATGAGTACACTTCCCAGAAAAGTATCCATTAGATTTGCACATGGGAAAAAACGAAGGAGGGAAAGAGAATGTAACATCTAAGACTTTCACTGATTTCAAAGAAAAAGTCAAATACACAGCAGCCAATTGTGCCAGAGCACAAACACTATAGAACTGTCTTGTAATTACGGTCACCCTACTAAGTATTTGACTTGTTCCAAGATTGAAATAAAAATATCAATACTGAAAATGTTTTCTGTTCCGTTTATGTTTGAGAATACTCAACACCATTTTGAGATTTAGAAAAACTACAGTTTTCAGTCAATTTTTATTTTGAATAAAAATACCCTACATAACTCAGCAAAGAATTATCCTGCACTATCGATAAAGTTTTTCAGAAAAGATGATTACCGTTTATAAATAAAAAAAAATGGACTCAAATATATGTATTCTTCTCAACTCCTCACATTCTAAAGCATTCTGCAATTTATTTCCCCACTTTCATCTACTGAGATTCAGAACAGCCATGGTGTGATCATATGTTTTTTCAAGAATAGCTGATGAATACCTGAAAACTCTCCCACTGTGGGACATTCTGTTTTCTCAGGAATGAAAAAAGCAGCCAGAATGACACATTTTCTATTTCTAAAAATAACCTAAAAGGCCAGAGAAATCAATGAAAAAAAAATCACTGCTAAGACAGCACGAAACACAGAATACCAATTACATTTTGGCAATGTGACTAATGAGATAGCTAGTTAATTACCTGATTCTGATAAACTTTTTAGCAAATAATAATCTTATGGGTAACGCTCACTTTCTCCCTAATACTGCCATTTGTCATAATGAAAAAGGATAAGGGATAACATATGATAAAATCCCTCCCTATCTAAGTGAGATTTTGGTTCTGTGCTGTTCACCATCTGAAGACTCAACTAGTTAAATGGATTATTGCTGGATAAGGAAACTGAAAGAAGGGGTTTGTTTGGGAACAGGTTGGTCTTTTCCCTGTATTGCCTTGCATTAGGAGGTAATTAAATGTACACAGCCTTCTCTGCAAGGATTTCCTACATTTCCATGCTCCCCTATCCAGAACCCTCCTGGGAGGCAGGAAAGGAACTCTCTGTAATCCATACTTTTTTGCACAGGAATTCACCTCCACATCCAAGGTTTCCCTTCTAATTTGATAATCACCAAATACCACAGAATGAAGAGGAGGTTAATTCAACCAACACATGCTGTTCCAGAGAGATGAGAGTAAGAGTTTTTCCTTTTGCGGGTCCCAGTGCCCTGCTCTGATCCATGAACTCAGATATGTAGGAACAGTTCCACCAGCTGGAGGATCTTTCAGAGCACTGTGGATACCAGCACAGATCTGCTGCCTTCATTTCTACAGGTGGTGCAACCCTGGGGCATTATCCTGATCTTTAAAATATACCTGTTATCATGTCCTCTCCAAAGACATAAAATGAATTATTCTAAATAATTCTTCTCTGATAGGGATTGAGTCATCATTAATCCACAGGCAACACCCCCCTGCTCCGGGCCAGCAGAGCATGTGCATTGAGGAAGCTGGGGGCAAAGCCAAAAGTGGCTTGAAATCTAAGGGCAAGTAGAAGGTCTGAAAACCTCAATCGTTATAGGTTTCTAAATGCTATTAAAATCCAATCTAACTCAAGTTGCAGAAAGGACGTGTAACATAAAGCTCTATTTTTAAAGCTTGAAAACTCGTTGTAAATAATATACTTCCATCATTGCTTCGTATCCCTCTGTCTGCATCCCCTTTCTGTCTTTTGGAAGTTCTTTCTGCATGTTTGTGCAGCATATAGCACTCTGGGATCCTGGTCTATGGCAGGAACATCTGTTTTACTAATACGTATCATAACATGGCTTCTTGGATATCTAAAGCACGCTGCAATTCTCTTTTACTTCTGTTTGTCTTAAAAACTGAGATATCACTCAGCTGACAATAACAATTATAAGTATATATTACAGATCCATACACTTTTTTACCACAATAGAGATTCCAAACAACAACTGTGCATGAAAGGTAAGGAACTTCAGTAAAAATCTTGCCCTGCACGGTAAACAAACAGCCGTTTATCATTCCCCTAATTACCAAATCAAAGAGATACCAATTTCTATATTTATAAAGTATGCATGAGCAAGCATAAGCACATGCAAAGCAGAGCATGGTAACAAATTTAATAAATAAAATAACAGAGTAAATTGGTAAATAAACATTCATGATCTTCAAACCTAAAAATCAGGTTATGTTTTAGGGGAAGCTTGCATGAGCAAGATGTAACTCCAGTAAGTCTAGATGCTTGTATTTTAACAGCATTGAAGAAGTATAATGTACTTCGTTTAGAAAGGAAAAATAGCAAATGTACAAATACAAACTGGGGAATAACTGTGGTGGCAGCAGCACTGAAGAGAGGTTTGGAAGTTACAACACAGCACCACATAAAGTCAAATTAATAATACGCAGGTGCTGCAAGAAAAGAAAAATGTTCTGGGAGGGCAGCTATAAGTACAAGCAGTACTTCTGCTCTTCTCTGACAATGTCATGGCTGAAGTGCCTCATTAGGAAAGAGCTAGAGGAATTAGTGAGCATCTAGACTAAAACAACAAAAATGCTAAAAGGTTTGGAAATTGTAAGCTTTGCAGCAAGGCTGAAAAAAGAGTTGAATTCCTCAATTTAGAGCATAAAAATCAAAAGAGTACACTGTAATTTCTTCAGTTATATAAAATATTGCAATGAGGAATATGATGACTGGTTTGCTCCACACTTCCCTGAGTAATTACGAATACTCACTGGCAGCAGTGGGGACTTAATAGATTAGGAAATTTTTCTCAACAGACAGGGCCTGGACATTTAAGCACTGGAACAGCTTATCTATGAAAGCTCTGAAACCCTTGCAACTGGTAGGTTTCTAAGCAGCAGTATGACAACCACCTCCCAGGAGATTCTCACTTTAGAGCAGGAGGATGAGATCGAATCGATGACTCCTGCATCTCCCTTCCAGTCCTTCACTTCTGTGATTGGCCATGCTTTGCTGATTCTGTATATATGAAAAGTAGAATGAAATAGTTCCCTAACACCTATTTTCTACAAAATCTGGAATATACCGGCTTCCTCAACCATACATCCCTCTGTCCCACCTTGGGGAAGCAGTGTATTTTTTATGAGTATCATCTGTGAAATACAATCTATTTCTTGCAAATATACATGTTTGCATGAGCCATGTCACTGAGAGAGTAGACATACTAGTTCAGAAGTTTCCTCTTGCTGACTGGTGCAGGTGTTTCCCTAGATGATCAATGTGTCTCCATGGTTGTATTGGAGAGCACCAAAAATGAACCATGTGAAATCAAATGGTGCGAGAGGCTCAGGATCATGTCAACTCTGAGAACTTCCATACTGGCAAAAATATAATAAACAGTGGCTCTTAGAAACAGTTGATGTCTCCCCTTTCTCTTCCGCTCAACCTGAATTTGTTTTAAAAGGATTATATGATAAACTGACACTATGCACATTACAAATCCTGGCCTGTTCGTGTACGCCTGACAGCAGCTGGCTACCGTATGCCTAAAATTAGCTTGGAGTTCTAGAAAATGCTAGAACTAGGGCTGGTTTCATCTTTGTCCTCATCCTTTTTAAGGAAGGATAGGCAGACATGGGTCCTGCCTATGTGGAGGTGGTAACTGTCCCCTCGAATTTTTCAACTAAAAATGAGATTTCAGTTGCATTGAAGATGATGGATTTGACCCATTTTTCTCTGAGAAATCCAGAGCTCCATATCCTCCCTTCTCATCCATTATCCAGGCTTGGCCTCTTTCTGTAGGACAAAGGAAATCCAATGCCCTCTTCTGTTCCCAGGGGAAGGAAAAGAGAGAGTAGGTCTGTGCTTCTCACATAACGCTGAGATGGTACTGAAGTGTCAGTAGAAAAGTTCATCACCTCAATAACATATTTCTGTTTTGTTTGGGATTTTTATCATTTTTTTGTTTGGATCCATACTGGAAAACATGCTATGCACACAGATCTGTAAACTGCAGTCATGGATTCCCACATAATTAGCCACCTACCTACAAGTAGTTGGATTTTTTAAAAGTTATGTGATTAATGGTAGTTAATAATGAGGTGTTCGTAGTTTCTTCATAGCTTCAGCTGAAACTAGCTTTGTATTCTAAACCTTATTTCTTCCTGTTAAATTCTCCCCTCATTAAAAGGACATTGCATATTGGAAAAATTCTGGAAATCAATCTGATTTACTTTTCTAACCATCATCATCATAATTTCAGTCACAGCACTATTTAAAGTAAGGCTTAGTGATTTTTCTTTCCTAAAAACTTAGAATCTGTTTTTCAGTATATATTTTGACTCAAATAAAAGTATTTAGATGCAAAGTCATTATGCTATACAACAGCTTACACATACGATGTATTTTGTGCATCTGAGAAATCCCACAAAATTCTCAATTCCATGTCAAACTTCTAATCTGTGTTTCATTAAGATTTTACTTATGGAAAAAAAACAAATAGAGAAGTTTCTGGACTTTAGTCAAGTAGGTAACAACTGGTTAAACATCAATAAGCTATTTTAAACATTTTCACTTTCATTTCAACTTTTAGGACACTTTTATCTTAAGTGAAAAACAAATCACATGGAAACACTTTTTAGGTTCCTATCCTGCCATTAGACGGAAAGAATTTCCAATTTTTCAAGTCTAGTTCTGGTTTCATTGTCATGGTGTTCATTGTATATTTTTTGATGCATGGAAGTCTTGTTTTCAGCCATTCCACAGCTTTCTTGACAGAAGTTCCAGAAAACATTTACAAGACGGAAGATACCCTGATCTCCACCATTCCTGGGTGTCACCAGGAGTCAGATGCAGCCCCTTCATGTGGGTCTGTGCCCTCTTGTACCATTCCCATGGTAGCTTGTGTGAGAGGCAGAATTTGGCCCGTGGCCCCTTCCGGGAAGCAGCTGTGACATTTAAGCCTCAGGCCAGCTTCCGTGCATTGCAGCCTCTATCCTATGACTTAAAGCCTATACATTTTGTTGAGAAGTAGAAAAGAAACTGTGGCGCTGTGGAGATATGCTGAGAGGAGTTTGCACTGTAGCAGAGATGGAAAGAGATGGAAGTATGTAGGTGGGCCTTCCCTCACCTCAGAGAATCAACAATGGATAACATGAAAGCTTAGATCAATATACAATCTGCCACAAGTGTCTGGTGGCTTATTCAGACCTTGGCAAGGAAGAAAGAATTTCCCTCCCTTGCTTTAGGGAAAGTGTTGATATGAAAACAATTGTCAAAACCTCATCATCCAGCCATCTGATATTGATCCTTTCATGTCAGCCAGTGCTCTGGATTCTCCAAAAAATCAACACACCGTTTCTAAAAATTGATCGTACACAGTACAAAACTACCATGCCTGCCTGTCTTAACACATACCTTTACCAAAATGTTCAGCAATAAAAATCTAACTCTCTGTGAGGAAAGAGGAAGGGTAAGGCGCATTCTCCCTCCTCTGAAATTTTGTCTAGAGAGTCTGATCACGTTGGTCTCTCCATGGACCTCAGTGGAGCCTAATCAAGACACAGTGGTTCACAGGACTGGAGCAGCTCACGCAGCTACAGCCTTTGACTGCAAACCCATTCAATGCAGGGATCTCATCGATGAATTCTTGAAACACACCCAGTGTTCACTTCTTCTCTTATCCAACAAAAATTGCCCCTTGTCCTCTACTAAAATCACACGAAATTAACTCACAGTCTGAGACCTCCATGCAAGAGAAAAAAATGTAAGTAATGTGGTTCAATCCTTAAAATCACCTATCATGGTAAGACAAAATAGCAGAATACATAGACTGGGAGAATTCTCATTCTTAACCTTCTCCTGACAAAATAAGTTAAGCTCAATGGCCCTGTTGTTCAAAATCATATTTAACAGGTATTTGAAATGAGGCCTAATTCCAAGAGCTCAGGATGACACTTTTCAAACCATTGGTATTTTCTGCTTTTTGGCACACAGGAGGGTCCACATACCTATTGTCTTTTGATGGCTGTTTAGCTGTGGCATTAAATATCCTCTTTTCTCTCTGCTTGCAGCCTTTTGTTCATGTCTTAAATACAGTGGTACATTTTTCATAGCCTCCTGCATGTGAAATAGACTTCTCTGCTACTCCCTCCCTGTGTGGTTATCTTGTTTCACTAACATTACAATAATTTAAAGGCATACTGGTAAATCTTCTGTTAAATACCTTGACAGCTGATAACAGACTATGCTACTAAATAGTCTCTCTAAAAGACTTAAAAATCTGTCCCAGGTGTGACAATAACTATTCATTATTGTTAATTTAAAAATTTTCTCTTAAGTTGTATGTCCAAGTTTACTGTCAATCAATCAAGCTACATTTGAAAGCCTGTTTAATTTCCAAAATTCAGAGAGAAGAGCCCATAAAATGGAAAGAATAGTATCCACAAATTAAAAGTGAACCACAGAGAAGGCATAATAATATGAACAGGTTAGCTAAGGGCTTGCACTGGGAAAATGCCTAAAAATTCTGCATTAAGTGAGAGGAGAGTGAGATAAGCAGGCAATGAGATTTGGTTGTGATAGAATGAAGCAGTCTGAAACTGCTGTGAATCTGCAGAATTGCAGGTTTCCCTTCCTCCAGCATGGAAATTTTGGAACTTCATCTACAGGATCAGTTTCTGTAGGCAGGAAGATGCTTTGAGAAAACAGCTGCATAAAAACGTGTGCCTGACTGGGAAAGAAAAAAAAAAATCTTTGAGGATACAGTTGTCCTCCCTTGATTCATCATTAGAGTTTGTTGGGCTCAGTAAGAACCCTCAAAATCACAGGCTGAGACCTGCCGCAGACGGGGACACCTCCTGCCCATGCCTGTATGTACCATTTTACTATGCCCTCCGTTTGGAAGAAAAGATGCCTTGATTCAATGCTAGAATCTCCATGGGTCCCATTATCCCAAAGGATGTGTAGAAAGGGCTCCCAGGGAAGTTAGTGGGAGTTACAGGTGCTCAACTCTGAACTGAAAGTCTGTTCACTTTTAGTGACACATGAACTGGTGAGCTGAGCTTCAGGAAGCTTGATATGAATATTTGGGGCTTGGCTCTTTCATGAGATAAAAGCCAAGGGATAGGGAGGAGGCTTGAACGGAATACAGTGAAAAGTCTCCCCATTTATCTTTTTAAAAGCAAGGGGAAGTGGTCTAGTTTTAAAATCATCTCTATTTATTATTTTTGTTTTCAGCCAATGCTGCTTCTGGGGCCTAATAATTTACAGAGAATCCCTGCCTGGCAGTGGAGAGTGAGCAGTGTCCTAGAAGACAAAGAGCAGAAGTGATGGGAGAGTCATCTTGGATAGCGGCAATTCAAAGCTCAAGCATGAACAACAGGCACAAGGACACTGTTACGTGCCAAATCCCCACACACTCCATCAAAGGTAGGTTGTGTTCAGGTGTGAATTACACAAGAGTAAGTTTATTCCTATCTCCTGAAGTTTATTCCTATCTCCTATCTCTCCTCTGTCGCCCTATAAGCTGCTTGCACTCCCTCAGTGGCCTCTCTGTGACTGTGCAGCTTACCTGAGGTACAATTTATATACTTGCAAACTGGTTGCTTAATAGTTTAACTTCATGAAAGCCTTTTAATGTTACAGTTGTTCACTATAAATTAAGTTAGCGTGAGAAAATCAAGTGCATCAGTAACAATTTAGCAACTGGTCAATAAATAATCCACGCATAAACCACTTCTATTATCTGACAAGATCCATAGATTCTGGGATGCAGGGAAGTCAATTTTCATCATTCTTTGGGAAAGCAGCAGCCTGTGATGGTAGAAGATTGCGCTGAGTGCCTCTAGCCACCCTCTCAGTCAAACAGGGGCTGCTCCCTATCCCTGTGGGCACATCAACAGGGCTGCCTGGGCAAACCTCTTTTTCAGAGACTGTTTATGATCTGTCATGAGCAACACAGCTCTTTTTCCCCTGTGGACTCTAAGAAAGGAAAGGCACTTCTCAGCAGCCAGAAGGAAAAAAATCTTTTGCCCCATACACAAAGTTTATGGGAAAAATGTTCCCTGAAGTCATCCTTTTCCCCTCTTCTACCCATCTTGCCCAACACATCTGGATGAGTAGTCTTGTGGATGGAGTTGTATTAGAAACTTCCAGGTTAGTAAGTTTATTCTGATTCCTGCATTACAGTACACCTGACTGCCATTTAGGGAGTTTTTCTGGTTTTATATTATTTCTATCTGTTGCCACATTTGTCAGTGAATTTCAAAAGACAGTTATAATTATTTATAGAAGGTCATGGTTTACTGAATTTTTTTCCATTTAGCTTGCTGAGATCTTGAGTGAGTTTGTAAAATCGCTTTTAGACAAAGCTCTGGCAATGCAGTGTTTAGTACAGGTTACCTGAACATTATCTAAACAGTAATAGTAGACATCTGGCAAAAAGCCAACAAAGGTAATGCAGTCTGAGTCTGTCTGCAGAGTGGTAATGATCTAATGGCTGAAACTGAGAAATGCAAGGAAAATCTGGGACCCCAGATACAATTAGGGAGTAAGCAGGCTGAGATGCAGAGGAGTAACCCCTGAGGGAGACAGGCAAAAGAATGATGATTAGCATCAGTATGTGCTATACTTGATAGGACCCGTCACAGCAATTACACTAGTGATTCTAAAAAGGGGGCAGGGGCATATGGTTAGACATAAGGCTCAGAAGTGTTATTATGTCCAAATATCACCTAGATCATTGTAAAATAGTACCTGTAATGATTGCACCATGAGCTATCTGAGAATGCACATGCATGGAAAACACTATGAAGTTTGTTATGCCAAAATTGCTGCATTGCTATTAAAAATACATTTTTTACAGTAGAAACTCCACTCTGGCTATTACAACAAAAGCATCTGCTCAGTGTTGCTACTCAAGACAAGGCTGCCTGACTTTTAAGTGAATGGAATTTTTGGAATAAACAATGAGGATGATTATACTTTCCCCTGCTGCAGGGATTTTTATTTACTTCTAAAGCATATTAATACAGACAAGAAAAAACCCAGATAAACATTTTTTGGTTGTACTAGATGGCAAAAGTATATAATTACATTGCTGAGAATCTCATCAGCTCCCATCAGTCTAAGCTACTTTATGAATATATTTGTAACTGCCGAGTACAGAGCAATTACGGGAAAACATTCTCCTTTCTGAATGCATCTGCACATTTAGTATGGTCTGATCTAATTAAAGTCACTTCCATTAAAGTCAACTGGAGTATTTCCACTCCTGGTTCAGGCAAAGACACAACAGACACAAAAGGACCCCAGTTCCTACAGCCATAGCTTCAATTTTAACCAAACGAGACTATTTCTAGAAATGATCCGAAACATGACCTGAATACAAACCTCAGCTGAGACAGCAAGTTGTTTGGCCTTATTTTCTCAGTAGGAGTCAAACCCCTTCCTATTTAGTGTGGGGTATCATGTAGGAAACTGTACTCGAAACAAACACCATTTGGAGACAAGAAATTAGGGGAAAAAACAAAGATTGAAGGTCCATGTTCCATTATTTATAGGCAGTTGAAATTGATCTCAATAGTTCTCTCAAGTACTTTGTTTTCTGAGAGAGGCAATGATATATTTTAGGGTGCCCTGTGCCCTAAAAGCTCTATCAATGCTAACATCTGGAAGACAATGGAAAGAAGTTAAAAAAAGAAAACAAACCATGCATGCAGTTTGATAAAGCTATTGAGATAGACTACTTGTTTTTAACTGAGAAAAGATCTGAAGCACTTTAAAAGTGAAAAGTTAACATGACAGGCAAGTTTAACAAGCTTAATTCATAATTCCATATTAAACTCATATTGATTTTTTTCTCACCAATACTCCCTTTATTTAAACAACTTCTGATGGTCAAAAGTCTGGGGAGACTGCCAAAGACCACTTCATTAATACATTCAATAAGAATTGTTCAGTCTCACAAATATAACTAGTTTATGTTTATTTCAGGACAAAAGGTCCAATTAAACATTCAAGCTTGAGCCATCTGGGTAACAAAATTTATTTCGGAGATTTATCAAGAGGCAAAATGCTTTTGCTCACATAATCGAGAATACTTAGCAAAAGTTTCTAATAGCTAAGCAGAAACTACACACTGTGTCATTGACTTCAAAGGCCTTTCACTTATATTGAAGGAGCAGCTTTGTCTAACATGCTGGGTTTGGTTTCTTTAAAGGAAAATCCATGGAATGTGTCTATTGACCAGATGTCAAGGTAAGTACAGACGGAGATTTTTTCTTTACATTCTAAGCCAGATTCTTCAATGATAGACTTAATTTAAATGTGATTAGACTGGGGTAGTTGGTGACAAAGCAAGTCCTTTGTTTTAAATAACTGGACTGGTGAATATCTTTTAATGAAGCTGATTTATCTTTAGTTTTCAGAATCAGGAAGGCAGAAAGCATATATGTATTATGTCAAAAGACAGGGCTGAACACACACATTTAAAAAGAGAAACAATTTTGGATCATATTAAGAAGACAGGATGATTATATTTAAAGAATTCAAACTTGTAAAGACTTTAGCGACAATTTAACATCACTTTTGAGGACACACCACTATCTTCCACTTTCTTTCTCTGTACATTACTAATAAAACATTCATAATATTAAGTACACAGGCAAAATTTGAATGAGATGTAATTAACTGCCTGGCACACCAGAAAAGACACGGCTTCTCTGGTTCCTCCAGAAAGGAGTGCCCAACTAATTATACAGGCAGACAGTCGTGAGCAGGAGAAAGCCATTTCATCCTTGCAAACACCACTGTGGAGTGAAAAAGAACTGTCACAGTAGTGACACAGACTGAATCTGCCTAAGAGAAACCAAGGGTTTACCAGGGAACAAGCAGGAAAAGAGAGTTGGCACATGAGCACCAAGCTCCAGAACGAATACAAGTCAGTATAGAACTTTTACCAACAAGCAGAATATTTCCTCTTTCTCTTCCTGCTTGTCACATTTATTTTACATTTCAAAGGGCTTTAACCTTTTTCTTCTTTTTAGTAAGTATTAGGTAAATTCATATCTTATCAACAAACAGTAGGTAAACAGATACGTAAATAAGACAGCGAGCAGTATGATTTGCATTCTTATACAATCACGTTACACAAGTCAGATTTACATTTAAGCACTTCAAATAAATAAACCTAAAGAAATATGGAAAGACACTCAAGTACAATGAGAAAGCTGCCTCCTTCTGCTGTGCAGACATACACACATACATCTACACACCTACAGTTTCTTGATGGCTTTTGTGTCATTACTTCTTAGTAATTGCTCTAGTCTAATAATTTTAGTTACACACTAAACCATTCACTTTTCCACAATTTCTCACTAGCAATGAGTTCCTACAAATTTCCATCAGAAGAAAACATAACTCATGAGTCTTTACAGCAAGGAAATATCCTACTCTGACATTGTCAAAAATTACATAAGACAATTTTGCTCCAAAAGGAAGGATATCTCATGCTTAAAACTGGATTGATAAAAGAAATCAGGTTGGGTTCCTGACTATTTCACAGTCTTTCATTATGGCCTGAGGCAAGTAGTTTAACCTCTGTGTATCTACTTGCTCTGACTCAAATGAGTATAATAACATTTTTTTCCTTTATTTTTGAGCTGCCTTGCCTTTGGGTATTTTCCAGCAAGGCATGTTTTTCACTTTGACTTCAGTCCTGCTAAAGTGCACACACTTCAACAGAATTACTCATGTACTTACTGTTGCACACATTTAAGTCAACCTGCTGCACTGGGAAAAGCAGCTACCACAACAAAGTTCCAAATATACTGTCTCATATATAAATAATACCTGCTTATCAATACGCTCATGGTTATCACATACTGATTTTTATGAAGAACGTATTAAAATATTTATGAGGAGGAGTCTAGAATTACAACTGAGAACTGTGACATTTTAAAAGTACTCTTAAGCTTAGTTTCAGTGGTTTCACATACTGTAGCAAAGTTACATGGGCTCTAGGTCTGCAGGAGCACAGCTCTAACAGGTGTAAGTACTAAATATCTCAGAAAGTGACCAAAGAATTAATTCATTAATTCAACCTGTGTAAAATGTCTTGCACCACCAAGGGCACCTTGCTAAGCAAAACCTAAAAGGTTTACATTTGATGTACTGTCAACATTGTGTGAAATCATCTTTTTATAGAGGAAAGAAGACTATTCCTATAATGTAAAATTTTAAGTAGTTATTGTTAGTGAAATACAGTTACTTCATTTTATTGATATGACTAATTTAATGTGTTAAGAATAATACATTGTAGGAATCATTCAGTTCCTGCAGCAGCAGCAAAGGTGTTTACATGGACATTTTTTCAGACTAACGAAAAATGAGTGTGTGGCATATTTCTAGCCTCCGGGTAATTCCTGACCCAGAATATGCATTACTTCATTTTTTCTCTTCTTTTCTTATAATCAGCTTAGTTTGTAAACAAACTGCAATATCGTTATGAACAATAATTGGTATTTATTAAATAATATATATTCACAAAACCGATTTCCTAGTTGACAGGGACTCCACCACTGGACCTTACTGCTGCTATTACCAGATTGCTCCAGTGCTTTGCTGCTCGTTGAATCTTGCTGCCCACACAAGCATTTTTTTCCCCACTCTCTCCCTCCTGTGCTACCTCTGATCAAATGTCTTTTGTCTCTCTGTTTTCAGTGCCCCATAAAACAAATCTGTAGTCAATCTGAGGACACCTGGAATGAACTTAGCGGCGGATTCCTTGACCTTTTTAACACATAGGGGTCAAAAATCACCATCAGCAGTTGGAGAGAAAAATGTGAAAGATCAAAGTCTTCCACTCCCACTACTGTTTCTGTTTTCCTTTGTTGATATGTGCACTGCGGACAGAAACCAGCAATTTTTATCTCGAAAGTGCAAATATTTGATAGGAAACTGAGGCCAGATGTATAAACTTAAAACAAACAGCAAATATTTCTGGGATTCTTTTAATGGCACTGGAAAAGGTCCTTTTTAACAAACAAAATCTTTCTCCTGGAGGATTTGTAAATCAAACATTGCACCTTTTATTAGTTGATAGACTGTTGATACTAAATAAGAGCCAACTTTAAGCCTGAGAGCAACTGCATAGATTCCTTTCATTGCTGGGCTAAGATATGCAAAAAGTAAACACCATAAATCATGAAAACTTTGCTTTGTACAAGTATTTCAAGATAATAATATATAATATTTGGTAGAATAGGCAATGCTTGGGTTTGTTTGTTTTTAAATACATATTTTTTAATCAGTCTCTTTGCAAATCCATACGTACAGAAAATTATTCACTTTCTTTCACTTTCCTTGAAATAAAATTTTTCTCTTTTGTTTGCCAGCTATTATTTTTCTCTGCTGACCTTTACGTGGCCCAAATTTTAAAGCAATGTAATGAAAATGCCTCCAGGCATCTTAACAGTTCCAAATTGTTTATATTCCAAACTGACTCCATCCCAAAACAAATGTCAATACAGATTTGGTCTTTTGAAAAGGCACAACATTCTTTTTGAAGTATGTTCAGAGACGTATTGAAGAAAGAGAAGAATAAGAGAGCAGAATCAAAAGAACACGGATTTGGTCTACAGTTGTGCCTAATTTGTCTTGTAAAGTCAGACACTGAATTCCCTCGGCTGTTCCCATTTTTTTTTTGCATCTCAACACAAAATTGAATGAGTATAGGGTGTGAAGTTGCCATTGGGAAAGTAGCTGATAAAATTTTAGGGCATCTATCACACTATCAGCAAGGTCCCCTTTGATACAATTTTAATGTAAAGCCACTTATTTCCTTAAAACATTTTCCTTTGCACCACTGTAACATGGAGTGTCACGGTCTCTAAATGTGCTCATAATCCAAGGATCTTATTTATATTAAGGTAAGAATTCTACCCATGCAATTACAGTTAAGGTGACTATGACAGCATAATTTAGGACTGAGGTTTGTCAAGGGTTTATTGTTCGGTGGCACAAGTATCCTTGGAGAAGCCAAAGCCTTTATCCATGCCCTTTACCCTCTTGGTACAGAAACTAGGAAGAAACTGCATGCCATTTCCTAAGTGACTTCAGGAAGGATCAATGCTAAAGACCACGGCCTCTGTCTCAAGAGCTCTGTTCCATGCAAGTGGACCCAATCCCATTGCAGGGGCCAGAATATGTGTCTAATTACTTAGAAGGGTACAATCCAAGAAATCACCCAGTTGTTGAGTTCCCTTTAAAGACTACTTACATAATACCCCCAAAGTCAGGCGATGTACATTATAAAGAGCTTACTCTTAAAATGTGTGGTTTTAAGTCAAAGTATCAAAACATAAAAAATCACTAGATGATTTATTGACAAACCAAAATATCTGAACAAGTCCTTAAAGAATCTTAAGGTAGAAGCAATTTCCACACCAACTTAATAAATTCCCACTATGATTTCCATGATTTGATGTTTTTAGAGAATTTTGATCCAGTCTTAATTCCCATAGCTTACCATCTGCATGGTATTTTTAAGAAAGGTAATTTTAACCCCTCTGACAAGCTGTTCAATATTGTCATGGGAGGATTTATTAGTTTCCATAACTCCAGACAATATTTTATTCTTCCTGAGTTTTCAGGTGGCAGAGCCAAGATCCTAATTTTATCAATTGAAAGCACTAAAAACATTCCTTAATAAAAGGCTCTAATCTACCTGTTCTGTGACTCAAGAGCAACACTTGCCTTTCAGGCCCCAGCTGACAACCTCTTTCAAAGAAAGAGGGAGAGAAAAAAAAAAACCCAAGTTTTTCTGTGTGATGTAAATCTCTGCAAGTTAAGACCTCTACATAGAGCTCCCCCACTTGCTAGTCAGTAAATCCTTCAGAAGTATGAAGGTAGCAGAGGTCTAATTGCTACAATGTGTTGCAGAAATGTAATATTCAATTAAGCTCTAAGCTTTTTAGGAGCACAAAATTCATTTTACTCTTAAAATTCTACACACACTACTGATGAACTTTAATTATTATAGTGTAGCGACTAATAAAAGTAGCAATGTGCCCAGCAGTCTAAGCACACACAAACTCTTTCTGCTTTAGGGAAGCCTGAAATGCACGACAGTGGATTCTTTCTAAACGTACTATCAGAAAGCTGTTTGTCTTCTGTAGCAGAGCTTGATTCATAGTTATTCCATTCCTGTCAATGAATGCAGCACGAGGCCTTTAATACTCCCTTGTTGAGAGCTAATGCCTTTAGCTTTCCATTAGGTAATTTGAAAGATGTATTCATTTTTTTTCACAGTCAGCTAACTAATTCTTTAACACTTCATTTCAATACCACTAACACTTACTAAGGGATTGACTTCGCTAAGTGAACAATCTCAGCTGTCTCAACATTTCATCATTACCTGACATATATAGCTGTGTCTAAATCAATGAATCACACTGAGGTAGGTCTATCCTCTTGAGCATTTTTTTTTTTAATCTAGTCCCAGTGCTCCTTTTTATTGTTCAATGAGGAACTTCCAAGATCTCTGAAGAGTACCATATACTTGCTTTTTTTACCCCCATTTCTATACTGTTCTTCTATTCAAATTACAGACCGTCAGCTCTCCGTTTCAAGAACGAGGATTGCATTTCAAAATGCTTCCTTTCTGAGGAACCTCATGGCAAAGGTGGCAAAGAAAAAACTAAGTTACTTCCTTCCCTTTAGCTTGCAAAGACAATCGGATATCATGATGACAATCAAAGTGTAGGAAAGGTTAATTGGGTTCTTTTTTTACCCCCCAGCTTGGCAGAATTCCTTCTCCCAGGAAAATTCTATGAAGTACACCAAGGATGAATATCAGGGATAAATTCATGAAAGTTTTCAAGATGAATCAGTGAACACATATTGAGTTTATATTTCTGTTTGCATCAGCTTTATCTATAAAAAAATACCACATCAAAATATATTCATTTATTTATTTCAGGCATGCTTTAGAAAGTGGAAAATGATAGAATTTATCTCTTGACATTTCTACCCCATAGACAGCAAGAAGTATAAGGAAGTTCTCAATAAAAGATGCAAAAGCACATTAGAAACAAAACATCACTAAATTAAACTAATCTTCTTTCAATGCCTTCACTAAACACTATGAAAGGGCCCTACCAAGCTGCAGAACATGCAGTTTTTGTTGCCAGCCTGTTCAAGCATGGTGTCTGCACAGCTCCTGCTGCTCTGAAGAAGTTCTTGCCCCTCCATTGCCGACTTGCTTGTGTCTCATATGCATCAATGAAGGCTATTGAAAGAAGTTATTTGCTTTGAATCTTTTTGAATCAACTTCGCAGCTGAATAATGTCAGGATTTTAGGGGTTTTTACATAGCACATCAGTAGTGCACAGGTAGTATGGAACCTTATTTTTGGCATAACAAGGTTTGCATTACAGTGTTCAAAGCGAACAACAAAAAACTCTACTAAAAAACCCAACACAAAACAAAAAAACCCCACCAACAGTCTCCTGGAAAGAAAATAATCGCATGAGAACCACTGTGTCTGGAAGATTTTAACATTAGCTTTAGTGATCAAGTGAGCTTTGTCTTTCCAGAGGAATGTTAGCTGAGGAAGAAAAGCTGGTGTTTGCCTGTAGGATGCCTGTCGCTGTGGTCTCTCCAGGGCAGCTCGAAACTCCATTGTGAGTTACATTTCTATGAAAAGCAGAAGGGGACCAAATCTCAAATAATCAGTTGGTTTCATGTGCTGAAGATCAACAGTCACCTTTCTGCTCAAGTCTGAGTGAATTCCCTTGCCAGCAGAAAGCAGGTGTCAACTTTAATCCTATGATTTCTGCTCCTTTAATAAATCTTACAGTAGATATAGTATACTTTGATGTTTTACTGCCATAAGAAATTATGCCTTTATACAATTCAGAGCTGGCTTTTCCATATTTAGAATTACGACATATTATTATGATAACTAAATAATTTTCAAAATTTTGTACTTTAACTTAAACCTCATTTGCATACCTAAAGACATCTCAGTTTTCAAAGACAACTACAACTCGACTTGATCACGAGCAATAACAATAATTTTTAAAAAGGCAAATAAGTTACATAAGCTCTTTTTGAGTACAGAATAAACTGCTGTAATGAACAGTGGGTATATGGGTGTATTATCTTGGAATCTCAATATTATGATAGGTTTTTACAGTGAAAATGCAATGAAGTCTCATATAAATCAGAACCAATTCACTTTCTTCATGACTGTAAAGCCTCTTGTTACTTTTACTGTCAGAAAACAGAATTACTTCACAGGAAATGGTAGAACCAGCTACACATGTTCAGCATTGTAACACAGAAATCACATTATAAGATTACTAGTGAGTTCTTTTAACTCAGACAAAGCCCTCTTGTTAGCAAATGATACTTTATATTTGGCCATGATTTGTAAAAGCGGATAATATTTTCCATTTGTATAACAAATTTCATCACTGGATACGAAAGTCAGCTAGTGCTTATTGGCTGCTTATGTACAGTATGATTCTTGAGAGAGCGTCTGGAGGTTTTTTGATACAGAGATGGAAATAGCATATTAACTGATATTCCCCAAATATCCCCAATGCCTCTGGAAGAACAAGGTAGAAAACCCTGTCTTCCCAAACTCCAGGCTCCTGTGCCTTCACCAGCAGAACACCTTTCCTAACTTTAAGCACTTTTGTTTTCATTTTTTAGATGAGAAGGACAAGGAGGAAAAAGAACAAACAGCTAAAAAGAGAGGTAATGCACTATCCAAAATATTAAGTAAGCCAATTATGAATGTGTTGATTTAATTATCTCTTCACAGACCTCATACTTTTCTAGAATAAATTTTAAGAAATTTTAAAAATATCGTATCTACAATAGTTTTGGAAAGCTGTATCCTTTTTCACAAAAATCCACCTGTCTGGACAGTGAAGAATTAGAATTCACTTAAATTATTTTACAAACTCCTATATAAATAAAACAGTTTTAGAAGAGAATGTGCAACATCAAAAATCCAGCCTCCAGTCTCAAATAACTCTGCCCCAGTAATTTTTAAGACTTTCATAAAAATCTAGAAAACAAAGCTGAATCTCAATTAAGGACTGCTGAAGGGAGAATGGTATCCTATAACACTGGCATCTGGACTACTGCTAGAGCATGTAATGTATATCTGTCACTGACAGCTTACTGGGTTAAATATAATTCTAAATCATTAGTCATGTCTTTCTCAGCAAGCACAGGAATCCGCAAAACCAACATAGTCACAGAAGAAGTACCTTTGGAAGACAAACTCACACGTGACAATCTGACAAGGTAATCTTAAGCCATTAATATAATGCAAACCATAGAAGTCAATACCAATAGTTAAGTGCATGTCAACAAGCAGGGTATAGGCATGACTGATCTAGACAATCAACTTAATATGTCAAATGATAGCTCTGTAAAAATCTCCAGCATTGGGTACATATTTAATCTCCACGTGCTAAAGATCCAGTAGGAAAAAAGAAAAATGTGTCCAACATCATTTCACACAGGAAGAAAAAAAGAAAAATCTGTTCCTATTTCCACAGCTTTGGAAAAGAACTTCTGAAAAAGTCCAAGAAGAATGCAGTGTGCCCCAACACAAACTTATTCAAGATGTAGCCAGCAGATAAAACCCGACACGTGACCCCGACTGGTTAAACAGAGGCAGGCTCTACATGCCCTGTCACTTGATCATGATATAGATTGATCATTTCCATTACCAGACTAGACTGTAACGAAAAGCCTTGTGAATGTGCTAAGACCATTTTAACAGCTCACTAGAGACCTAAGTGTGGAAGGAGCATGCCTAAGCCAAGTTCTATATGCAGTTCATATACCACTAAGAATAATGAAGTCTTTTAGGCAAAAAAGAGGATATTACCATGAGCATTTTTCTTCTGTCACTGAGATTTTTTTGGGAAATTCTACTGACAGTTGATTGGGTGTTTTAGGACTGGGGGACGTGTTTAACCATTTGGTTGAATCCTCAAGCATAAAACATTTTTCTGAACACTAACTTAGTGAAAGAGGCAGGAATTTATATACTTTCAGGACAAAAAAAATAGTGAAAGAGCCCAATAAATGTGCTGCAGAGGATGATTATTTATAAACACTTAACTAGCACTGCTATTAATTCCTTCTAAAACAGGACAGTTTTCTTTCCTGTAAAAAGAAAGGGAAATTGCTGTGGAGAAAAGTACAGTACTCAGGCTTCCCATATACGTTGGGAGCATGGATGCAGTTTAGGATAATGTTGGAAAAGACATCTTAAAAATGCTAACCCATTTCTTTTCATAAGAAACTGTAGCCCTAAATGCATTCATTTAATTATTAAAATTTCCTGTTAGCATCTGAATACTCAAAATAAAAACTTCAGAAATTACATACAGCTGTACAATCAACTTAGAGCCATAGCGCTGCTTAGAAGCCTCCCTTCTGAAGTGTATGTTTAAAAAAATGAGAGAAAGAGGAATAAGGAGAGAGAACAATAAGACCTCCCAGGCTCTGTTCTCTCAGTGTCATTATCAGCTTGTGCCCATGACAAAATTAATTCCTCAGTTCTGCCAGGAATGGCAGTCCCATTATCCATATTAGAATGATGAGAAAAAAAAAGAAAATGTAGAGACCACTGAAAATTCTGAAAAATCAAAAATTGTTTCAGGGTGAATAGTGGTTTATTTACGTGGTCAGTACACGTTATTACTTTATTAAACAAAATTAAATGTTGAAAAGTTGGGGGGTTTCGTTGTTGGTTTGGTTTGGGTTGGGTTGTTTTTTGGTTTTTAGTTGGTTTTTTTTTGGTTGGTTGGTTGGTTGGTTTTTTTGTTTTTCTTTGTTTGGTTTTGGTTTTGTTTTTTTCCAAATAGAAGTAAAAATATTTTAAATAAAAATACCATATAAGCTTTTTAAAAAATAAATTTCAATTTATGAAAATAAATGTGATTTTATTAAATATTTGGGTGTAGCTAAAACTGTATTTCTTATTGGAAATCCTAGAGCTGAAAAATGTTGTCCTGTTCCATTCCTAGTATAGAGAGAAAAGCAGTTTCAAAGCAGACACATCTGCTGATGGATGAAGCAGACTAGCAACACAGAATAGTTCTGGAAAAGTCAAAAGATTAGACTGCAGTAAATGTATCGATAATACAAATCTCATGATATTTGTGACGCATGTATAGAACTGTCTCCTTTTCCTCAGAATAGACCAGATTCATAGTAGCACATCTTTGTAATATGATGTGTTAGAATTGATGGCTTTAAAGAATTGGCCCATTTGGATTAATGATCCTTATCACATTGTTACACGTCTGAACTGAAGCAGCATGCTTTATTTTCTGACAGTATTCAGAACTGAGATTGTGATTTAATTTTGATCAGAGATCTTTCTTTTGCCTAGAACATGAATTACAGCAACAGAAATGTTAAAAGAAAAAAAAAAGCATATGGCTAATTGACTGGCTGAATAAACAACTGCCCTTTCCTGTTAAGAGCCTTCTACCAAATATTCACTTGATGCCAGTTAGCAGCAGGCATTCCTGGAGCCTCTGCTCATGGCATCAAAGAGAGTGCAGGAAGCAAATGTCAACACTTGCCTCAATAGAGGAAGTGCCATTCTCTTAACTTTATCCCATAATATCATGTGGATTAAAAGACAATTCAATATGTTTTCATATCTATCTAATGAATAGAGCCAAAATGTGAAAAATGTTCTTTTATGGAGCTGTGGGATTTGGGCCAGACCCCTTCGGTGAGGAATGTCTTAGAAATGGCCAGTTAGAGCAAAGAACCCAGCTGAAGTGCGGGTTCCCCCGGGCAGCAGGAGTCATTCATCAAGGGTCTTCCAGAGATAACAGAGGTAGTGACATGCTTAGGGATAGCAGCTAAAATTACCCACTCCCTCTGCACTCCTGATACATTTGTCACCATGAGATATAAACATTTATGTCAGTGATAACAAACCACTTATCTTATTTGACTATTTTGAACATCCGGAAAACTTAAGGAATATCATAGCAGTGTGTTACGTTTCTGCTAGAGGAAAACTATATCACAACTGCAGTGGTTCTAGATGCTGTAAATTAAAATGTACAATCTTTGTCTTTTCTCATTCCAACAGAGAAAGTCTCATAACTACCAGATAAATATTCTGGATTGCTGCAGTATCAAAAGTTTCTATAATACAGTGATTAGCTTGCCGTACAGTTAGTATGTGGCAGAAAATTCAGTATTTTCATCTTAAGGCCAGTGGGAGTTGATGATCAGCACTTTAATTGTGTCTCTTCATTGCTAACTTTTGAATAATTCCTAATGCTAATTCCAGTTTTCACACTTTCCTCACAAATGAAATCAATACACATGAAATTTAACACATTGGCGCTTATGCCAGAAGCTTTCTCAAAAACTTTGAGTAAGGTCAACTAAAAGTGTATTTGAGCGACGAGGTTTAAAATTAGAATCATAGCATTTGACTTCTCATATTTCCAAAAGGATTTCACCTGTGAACACCAAACAGGATTTTTAGCCTTGCAGGATATATAACAAACATTTGTTGAGGAAGTTCATCTTGCAAATTCTTACCTATAAAGCAAGATTGTTATGACTGTGAGAACTTTGTATTTACAAGGAAAAAATGTAGTTCACTTTAAAAAAATCCTTTCAATTCAAAAATAAATAATGTGAACACTAAGTGTCTGTATGGTCTGGAGATGCTCTATGCCTTTAGTATTTGGGTGACATTTCCTGTGTATTTGCTTACTCTGAAGTATATTTGAATGTTGGAGGTTCTACAGTGTTCTTTTAAAATGCCACTAGTCTGAAAACAGAGGATTGTTTGATGTTTATTGTTTCTTAGTGATTTTGGTACTAAATGTGTTCCAGTTCAAAATTAAAAAGATTACTTGCTTTCTGATTGCTAGATCTGCGAATCGTTCTTAGTTCCAAAAAACCAAGATGCTCCCACTGCTAAAATTTCTATAGGATTTCTATGTTTTATATTTTGTTGCAATTACATTAATTGGGATGACACTGTCCCTCAAGAAATGTGCATCTGTTCTACACCTTAACAATCTATTTAAAAAACAGAGGCTATCTGCATCCTTGAGAAAGCTGAAGTCAAAAAATCCTTCATTACAAAACTTTTTTACTGTAATCTGCTTGGATAGAAGGTTTTTAGATACAGGCAAATTCTGCTTATATGAAGGAAACAAAGTTTTGAGTCATGTTTTTTCACCCTGCAACTTTGATAATTGAAAACTTCCAGAAAATTAATCAGGACTATATGTTGGGACAGCAGATCACTAGGGCAGCCTGCTGTCTCATTAGGCATAAGAACAATAGTGCCAACTGAATTTACACTGTAAATTACTCTAGATCTGTCCTTGATAGCTACACCTTATCTATCATTAATGATCTGCTTACTATTTGAATAAAGCTAAAGTACTCCATTTACATATATAGTAAACATCTCTTCCCTTAGCAAACAGATTTGACTCAGTCTGTCCTAGACCGCACTACACTCCTAGTACACACAAGACTCTCAATTTTCTATTCAAAAGAAGATTATTCTCAAGATCTTTTTGGTACAAAACTAGTGTTATTTTAAGAACTTAAGTATTCAATCTCTTTGGTAGTGTCAATGTAATTTTCAATTTTTATTACTTTGACTCTTACAAAAGAAAAATCAACCAAATCAATTTCTGTTAAAAATTCATCTTAATAGCATGTTGCTTAGCAGAGTTCTGTGTCTAGACTTGTTAAATGCACATTCAAACTAAAATACTGTTCAGTGACTAATCTTTTCCAGCAGCCATAGAGTACTGCTAACTCTACTTGACTCCCTGTGGCAAAGGTGGAGGTAATTCCTCGACTCTTCCTTTTAAACAGTTAACTCAACCCCCTGACGTCTGCTTTTTACATTATGGTGTCTAGAGGTAACTAGACTTCTCAGGTGCATCATTTCCAGGTTGACTGGATGATTTTTAAACTTTTTCAGCCTAAATATGCAGAGATTTACACTCCTTATGCTGAATGCCAGATATCCATGACGTGCAAGGAGACACAGAATTTTATACAAGCGAGAAATCAGCACAATGCAGGTGTAGTCAGACACAGGTACACCCTCCCCTACAAACTAATAAATCAAGGTCGTTTATTCATAATTTAAAGATAAAAGTGCTTATGGAACAGTTGATCCTAAAGAAAATAAAAATTCGCAGGCCAAAAATACAAAGTTAAGCTTAACCTGTATCAGTATTCCTATCACCTAAGCATTATTTATCATTGTCACATACTTGAAATAAAAATGCTAAAGACAAATCTCAGAATGCAAAGCATTTTCCAGAAGATAAGTCCAAACAGAGAAAGAAGAATTAAATCAACAGGTGAGTTACGTTCATTATTGCTGGTGCTATTATGGCAGTTAGAGGCCGCACAGCAGTCCTTGGGAGCATAAGAAGAGCGGTTGGAAAGAATCTGCAGTTTCTCAGCAAAAGAGTATTTCCTGTAGGGTTGCTTTTATCCTATTCATTAAAACTCATAGTGACCGCAGTCAGATTATGGTGAACTAGGATTATACTAAATCCTTCCTTACTTTATGAACACTGAGTTTCTCATTAGTGCACACTGTAATATTGCCACTGACTTCAGTGGTGCCACATCAGCTCACTGTAGCATAGACTGGCTAAATACACATTAAAACTCTGTTGGTTTTAATACATTGTTAGTCTAGAGGTTTCCCCATATTCCCTTTTCATCTGTTAATTGAGATAATTTTTATAATCTATTTCTCTAGCTAATGACTCAGCACCTCTTTCATTCCCTTCCCATGAACATTTTATTGTTGTGAATATTGACACAGAACCTGTTTATAATTGTTCAATAAATACCGTTCCATCTAGAAAAAACAGTAAAAATAACTTCCGGGAAAGTAAAAGACTATGACTTCGCTATGGAATCTGATTTAAAAATAGATTACTGCATCCTTTGTATTCTGTTACAATATCAAAGACATTACACTTAAATTAAAGAAGCAGAAAAAAAGGGGAACCATCCAGATGAATGAAAATACTTGCTTAGGGGAATAGTGTTAGTCTGATCCTGAAAGAGTATATACATGAAAATGTTCATTATAAAGTAAAATCCTAGACCTTCTGACAAGGCCTCTTCTACTAACACACAACTGAAACGATTTCTGGTACTCCTCTTGGTCAAAAGAGGCCCCTTGGCCAATTTATGTTGTAGGAGTATGATCCAGAAAGAAAAAAAGACTTCAAGGATTTGAGGATTTGCACTACTTTAGTAGCTGTACATCTTAGCTATGTTTTCCATGTCATCAGCTCTGAGAGACTAGGATTCATTACCCTCTGTTCCTTTATTAACTGTGCTATCAAAGGCTTATGATCCCTGCATGACTTCAAGATCTCACTTCAACATCAACTTGGTTCAAGATCGATCCCACTTTTTGTCAATATTATTCAAAGACTCCGGATGTGCACCTCATCTTTTATTTAAGGCATCTATGTACTTAGTCATACAGAGGTAAGTACGGGTCTGATAAAAGCAGGTACAGTTCTACTAACTTCAGCTGAACTGAATCTACTGAAACTAGAACTGAACTTGGTCAGTTGGCATTCAAATAAAAGTCCACCCATATGGGTAAAATACATGTTTATTCTATTGCCATCTCCAAATAATATGTCATCACGTATATTTTTATTAGAAAAATCTATCTGTGCTACTAATAGTTAGAGGACATGATCCTAAAACACCTTCAGAATTTAAGTTAATGATTGGCCAATCCAATTAATTCGTGGTCTTCTCTATTTACAAGCTGATCACAAATAAATAAAAAATATCTGCCAATATGTGTTGTTCAGCAGTTTCAAATCTTTATTGGTGTTGACTGTATGCATATAACATGTTTGTTTAATACACAAAATTAAAATCAGTCAAGAGGATTTTGACTAAATATACCACTCACACTAGATTTTAGTTTTCTGATTAGAGAGCCTCAGAGTAAAATTTCCAGCATACATTCACATTCCCAATTGTAACACTATCCCCAGCATTCACTTCAAACTGGCCACTTACTTTGCTCTTCCTGAGATCACTTTTGCTGTTACACTCTCTTTCAGTAGAGGGTAAACTGTGCCCCAAAATAAGAGCAGCAAGTATGTCAAAAGGTCAGTAAAAAGTAGAACAAAATCAGTCCAAAAATTCAAGTAGCGCTGTCTTGTGACATTTGCTCAGTTCTAGCAACAGACTCTCAGGATTGCACCCAAGAACAATGTGCTCTGAAACTATAACAAATAAAGAGATTTAATAGCGCAGCTGGTTAGATAGGAATCGGCCCCTAGAATATTCCTAGCAGGCTGTTGTTAATTTAACAGGTTTTGTTCTCCATCGCCCTGGTCCTGGTCCATCCCATCTCAACGCTGGGATAACAAAAGATGTGAGGCTGAGACCTGAACATCCACACTAGAGACTTTTTGCAGCCAGCACCTCCCTGCTCAGTCCCACACTAGCCGCTTCACTTTATCGCTGTCTGGACCACAGTACAGATGAAGAAGATACAAGACTTTATATACAGTCTTGGCATTTGTCCTGGACCCTAGACCTCTCCCTTTGTGCAGAGAAAGAAGACATCAACTTAATGAAATCATTCATGGCATTTCAAAGGTTAAAATGGTGCTGCAAGTATTCCCTCTTACTTTCTCTCATCTCCCTAGAGAAGACACCACCAGCTCTTTGAAACAGTAAATAAACCTTAAACCTTTACGTGTTCAAAGGAAAGGCTGGCTTGTCTCAGAGGGCATTCCTTTTGACACAGCCTCCAAAGTCTGCTCCCTGGCAAGTTCAGCCTGTTCCGCAGGCAAGACCTGGCTATTCCCTGCTGTGCAAGAGCAAGCCCTTCTTCCCCTTCTCCCTCAGTGAAAAGTACATCTTCTTTCTAGCCAGGCTAACCTTTGACTTTGTCTAGAGCATAACAATATTCTCTTCTTTGAAAGCTTCCTGGAGGACTTCTCCCTTTAAAGCACAGAATTGCCCTAATTGGACCTCGAAGAATGACTGTCATCTTTTTTCACACTGCTTTACAATCTCACTATCTTCCCCACCTCTCTGTTCTGTGGTGTTAGATTTTGTTAGGTTTTAGTTAAAATAAATTAAAGGCAACCGCATAAGGGTAAAGGCACTTGGGATTTAAACCACTATTATTGCAGTAGCTTTCTCCCTACTGTGGCACTGTCGGGCATCCACCATGGTGTCACTTCTCCTTTCAGTGTACAATTGAGAGCGAACAAGATGGAAACAGTCCATCAGTCTAGTGTCACAGCTGTAATAAAAGTCTACAGAAAACCTCTAAAACTGCTTACACTCTCAGCTATAGCACCAGCTTGATGGCCGGTGTAAAGTATTCTACAGAGGTGCAAAGAGGTAGCATGTCATACGGAAAAACTGCCATTTGAGCCATTTTGCAAGTACTAACTGCCTGCAGGTACCACCCTGTCATTGCAGGAGATAATAAGGACAGCACAAATACTTCTGTAGTTCCCACACTAAAAGCACAGATAATTCTGATACGTTTTCATCTATTGGGCTGCATCTATTACACACATTAATATGCGAAGGAACATGGTCACCCTAGTCACAAAACACGTGTCTAAGTAATCAACTAGTTCATAGTAGGAAAACTTACAACTCTTATGAATGAACAGAAAAAAAACGTGGTTTCGTGTGCACTATATTTTTGCCCCACTTTGCAAATTGTAGACAACACACCTGAGTGTGGATTTCTTGTACAAAAAACCTGAAAGCCACAGAAAAGAGAGGACTGCAGGCTTTCAGAATAAAGAACATGTAACACATAAATCCTCACAGTTCAAAACATACAAATTCATTCCATGGAATGCATGCTTTAGATGCTCTAAATATAAATGAGGGGCGTGCACAAGAAACATGAGACACAGGCCCCATCCCCCGTCTACTGCCGTTCCTATTCCTGGGAAATAAAATGTGAATACGGAAGGAAGGAAATAGGTAAGTAAAGTGACAAAATCCTCAAGAAGGTGCACTTTTGGGAGAGAAGTAAAAAAGCATCAGAAACCAAATAAAGAAAGAATATAAAGATGTCTGAGGACACAGAATCTTAGGAATAATATGTAAAATCCTACTTCAGAATACAGTAACTTTCTAAAAATACATATACAGGTTATACCAAAATTTTTTTTAAAAAAAAAAAAGAAAAAAGTCTGATATGAATGATATTTTAATCAAAGGAACCACCTTTATTTTATAGAGGATCAGGAATCGTCCCCATCATCCTATTAACTCACACGAAGAAAGCAGTCAGTATATTAAATTGTTCCTCTGTCAGAGTGAAAACCAATCAAAGAATATCTTTACAGACATTCTAACAGATTACTTATACTAATAAAATAGAAACTCAATCTTTAAATTGTTTATCTCTTACTCAGTTTTTAAGTAATTGGCCCTTCTTTAGTACCATAATCCATCACAAAAAGGGGGTTACAAAGCAGTTAAATTCCACAGTTTTGTCCAGCTTTCTTCATAGCCTCTTTGTCAAAAATTCACTGGAGGAATGATTTTGTTTATTGAATCATAATCAGATGTTTGCTGGGTGACCCAGAATATGAGCAATGACAGATGTGTCTCAGTCTTTGTGTCACAAGATAATGATTTGTGTTAACAAAAATTGTTTTGGTGAGGTCACGGACCTTTTTATCATGAAATAAGAGTTCAGCAATCTGGGTAATGAGGAGCAGCAGGAAAAGCAAGTGAGAGATTGGAATGAAAAATAGGATTTCTACTTTTTCTGATTCATTGAGATCTAAGCCTTTAACTGTTCTAAGAAATAAATTTTTTCTTCGCCATTTTAAATAGCAGTTCCACTTCATCATTTGTGTGGACACAGAAAAACGTGCTATAAAGCCAAAACCAAAGAACTGCTAAAATCTGGGATTAAGGATAATTCTTACCATATTGGCAATTGGTCTCTTTCTGATAAATACGAAGGCTTTTCCTGAACAGGATAACCAAGAATGACAGGAGGGAAGGTGAGGAGTCTTTTATCATCCCAGCAAATACAGTGGTTAAAATATTAGAAAATCCACAAAGTGAAGAAACCCTCTGCAACATGAACAAAGCTCACACTTATATTATGGAGCTGACTTCTACACATAATCCTCTCCCTCTAGAGCCACACTGGAGACTACATCCACTGTCATGCTCTGGTTGTTTTACACTGTTAATCACTCTTTTAGCATCTTTTTCTTCTTTTCCCCAGGATCAACAGCCCTTAAGTGCTGTAAAATCAGCTTTATGTCACACCTCCAGCTACCTGAATAGGCATGGATTTACTGGAGCAATGGGAATTTAAGGGAATTTCAATCAGTTCATCTCCCATTACGTTAGACCATGTGAGTACACAGCTGTGCAGGGCCCTACTTTAAATAAGGTCTGAATTCACCTCTCCTGCCAACAAAGATGCAGTGGTCACAGCATAAAGTACCTGATATTTTCATAACCAGGGGAGTAGTAAGATTGGAGCACCACTTTGTTAATCAAGTCATTCGGATGATAGAAAGAGTCCACTAGGTTATTTGCTTCCAGAGGTGAAATACCTACATGGCTCCAGGATTAGGGATTTACAAAAATGATGCAACATTTCTCTGATATTGCTGCTTAATGAGCCCATAAAAGCAGAGCCTTCACAGGCACAGGAAGAATTATCTTGCTTAGACTTGCAGAGCCTCTGTCTGCCCAAGCACCCTCCAGGTGCCTGGGTTTGGGACCTGGCACTATAGTCCTGGGCTCTCTGAAGTCCTCTTGCCTCTAGCCACTGTGACTGGCCCCAGTCTCTCCTGCATGAGAGATCTCTGTCTATTCTAAGTTCAGAGGATCAGTGCTGCTCTACAAGATGTTGAGTGAGCTTAAGCAAACCCTTTCTGAGAAAATCAGTACCAAAAAGTTACTGCTTTTGTGTACCCCTCCTAGCTGAATCACATCCAGACGTGTGCATTTCAAAGGTTCTTCATTCCAGAACAGCTTTTCTTAGATAGCAAACAAGAGAGCACAGATCCACTCAAATCAAAGAATTTATCGGTACCATATTCCTGCCTGTTTTCCCCACTTATCTTGAAAAGTTCCCTGGCCTTAAATCAGTGTCCTACAAGGAATCAAAATATTATTTCTGTAGCTCACAACTTCTCTAATCATCAAATTTCCCCTCTTTCTCTACCCAGAGTGGCTTCCACTAGCCATGGCTGGACCTCCCTGTTTCAAACATGTTCTGCTCTTTTCTGACCCTAGCATCCTCCTCATCTTTGTGAATGCTCTCATCTTTTCTCATCTTCGTAGTGCTGTGTTTTTAAGCCTACCATTTATATACTGTCCGCCTATGGAAAGATTTTCTTTTTTGACGGGCAGAGGTCTGATGCTTTCTGAACAGGCTAAAGATCTAAAATGTTTGGCCTACCTTAATTCTGAACAAGTAGCATCTCGCCAACCATTTAAAGAAGTATTAGGCCAGAAAGTTAGTGGTGACTGTCCTTATAAGAAGTTGTTTTTCATTAAATCTAATATACAGGAAAATTCACAGCAATTAGGGGATATTGCAAATTCTATACACACATTTTGCATTATTTGGTGATTTTCATTGTTAAGTCTCACCCAAACGGGATTTTGCAATCAGTCTTTTATCTATTTGATGCATTCTCATCACAGTGTTAGGCAGGACAGCTTTAGATAAAGAATGTTCAGATGTTTGTCTTAGATTAAGTAGGAAGGTGTTAATTGGCAAAATAGACCTTGATTTTGATATTAAATATGAGTATCATGTGGCGTATTTTCAAGTTTATAAGGAAGCGGCACCTAGGTTCTGCACGCTGTGTTTACTTTGCAGGTCTTGAAATGAATGATATATGTTTTTGCCAGTGTACAGATGGTCATTTATTTCCATGCCAAATTAATGTTAGTTTTTTCACTACCTTTAAACATCTCCCCTAAATTTATCTATTGTTGAGTTACACTTAGCTTTCTTAATTAGAGGAGAGAGTGAGTGTAATTTGAAGGCTCAGCTGGGATGCATTTTCCAAACTATGCCATAGGGTCTGAGTCATCTTGACTCTTGAGACATCCAAACGGCCTGATGTTATTTTGGCAGCTCTTGTTTTCTAAGTTCCCTACTTTCTCTTTTCAACAGACAATACCTTCATCCAGGTCTCCCATATGGACAGTAAATGGGATGCTAACATCCTGCATGGCTTCTAAATTCTAGTTCACTCAGTTCATGGGAACATCATGACTGCTCACTTGTTTCCACATGTTTTCAATGGTTTCTGTGACAATCCTTACCTCAGAACCAACTCATTAAATAGACTTGTTAGTGATCTCTTGTGTCTGTTATGTTGAAAGATATAAATCCCTTAATATACTTGTTTGATTACACGGATATGGCTTTTCTTATTTCTAGATTTTTCTATTTCAGTTGTTATTTTTTTTTAAAATATAGTTTATTAATTCTCCCCATAGTCCCCTTCAGAGCATTAGCTGGTACCTGCCTGATAACTTGTGCTGACTTACAGCCCCAGGCTGCTGTAAAAGGCATCCTGTGAGGACACGCTGTTTGGTTATTCATGGAGCCCTGTGTTCTGCAGATCGTTCAGTCCCAATTTTTCAGAAACAGTTTCATAAACTAAAACTACATTAGAAAACTCACTCTCCACTGCAGCAGATGATTTAATGTAAATTATCAAGATATTCTGCAACATTTATGAAAAATACTTAGGAAAGAGAAAAGTAACATCTTTCCATCCAGCTTATAAAACATTGCAAGCTCTGCTCATAAGTGCAGTAAATTTATTTTAAAGCCTTGACAGCAACAAATTTTGATCATACATTCCTGACCATGTCACAACACTAAATGAAGGGATTTTGATCTTTGTAAAGCGAGTTCACTCCGAATTAACTTAGAGATACTGAAAATGTTTATTATCGGTATCAGTTCACTGTTGCTGCTTATGAATTTATTTAGATTTATTTAAAGTGCTCATCCACGGTTCTGTTATATTATTCTGCTATTCATTTCCCTTAATCAGAACATTCAGTAAATGGTGTTGCTATAGCAATACCGCAACTTTTCCTATGACCAAATTCTTTTCTACCGTGGTCTATGCAAAGAAATTTAAAAATAATACTATCAATAGCTAAAGTAGTCCAGGGGTTTACCTAGAAACAAGTTAACTCTCACTTTGAGAGCCGTCTTGCCCACTGGCATCGATAAGGGTACACGTAAGATATACTTTAAATTTACTATTCACCCTTATACATGGTGCACTTAAATGAAGGGCTAGTAACAGAGCATGGAAGGGGCTTCTCCACCTTTGTGCACCACAAAGGATGTTTTTCAGCCTTGGGTCTTCAAGGTGGAGTGGCATAGCCTGGTGTTAAAGGCTAGAGATTCAGAGATTCTCCATTAAATAGGTAGTAACCCAAATTTCTACGCAAGTGGCACAGTGCAAGTCCCTGTTAGTTCAGACTAGCAAGTAGTGCAGAAGTACCACCCTTTGGACCTAGGTTCACATGGTAGAACTTGTTTTCTCATTTTCCTTGTGCTTGACCCACATAAAGCCCTCTCAGTAAAGATTTAGTATTTGAATTAAATTCACTGATCCACAGTTGTATTTCTCCAGTGTGAGTTACGCTGACATAAAATGAAGTGGCGAATTAGGCCCTGAGGGCTTTAGGAATGATGGGGCCTTCTGCAGGCCTTTTGGCTTAGGATGAGTTTCTGCCCACAGTGAATACATAAAATAACTAGCAAATCTTTTTACTTTGAATATCAGTTACAAGACCAAGGAGTCTTCATTACTCTACTGGCTGGGGATTGAAAGTTCCAAAATTAGAAAAGCTACTGAAGGAAAAAAAGTATCTCTGCATGCTATAATTGAACTGGTTATGAAAAGAGCTGTGAAGAGACTACAAGTGAGGCAGTGAATGTACTACTCAACAGAACAGCAGCAGCAAGAGGAATAGTCATTGTAAGCCATTTCTAGGCCAGCGAGGCACAGAGGGAGATAGCAGACCAAATAATGAGAACAAAAGAATTAAAAATGCTTTACCGAATGATTAATTTCAAATGTATATAATAAAGTTACACAAATACATCAGTAATTCAGTCTTAAAATAATGCAAATTAATCATAATTTAATTCGAGATCCCACGCTCTCTTATAAAGTTTGTGGATTTTTTTAAACAAATTTATTTTAATGCAGAGATTCACATTAGGTCTTTTTACCTGTGTCCATTCCTTCTAGTCACTGAAGTTTTACTTCCATTTGCTCCCATGTAACTCACCGGGTTCTCTGTGATTATTCAGGGAAGATGACAGTGGGGAAAGAGGAATGATGCAAACCTTTTTACCCATACCGTGCCTGTTGGAAAAAAAATAAAGTCCAAATAGAGAAAAAATACAGCAATGTACACATCAGAGGCAGATGATGACAGTCCTGTCACACAGATTTCACGTACTGTTCATAATTCAAATGACACGGGCCTCCGCCCCAGCTGGCTTTACTGACAGAGCATTCTGGAACTTGTTCCAACAGCTTAGGATCTGGTAGTATCATTTATTAAAACAAAACACATATTTGGTGTCTCAGTGATCCCTTAACCTTGTTATCATTAATTATTGTGTTGGAAATCAAAATACCCTCTCTTTTCATGGATTAATTTCATAGAGATATCTAAAGCTGGGTGGTGTGTATGTAATTCTGCCAAGTTACTTGGCTTAGCCTAGAGTAACTCTGTTGCAGAACAGCAATCTTTCTCGCTCAGCCCTCCTACTCCATCCCGGCTGAGTATTTTCTTCTGTGTAATAGTTTGCTTTTTCCTTTGCATCAGCTATTTGCTATTCTCTGTGGTTGGCTTAAAAGGCAAAAACACATTAATCAAGTCGTTATTTTCTACAATAAAAACCCCCAAACATGTTCTTTCCTAGGCTGTAATTCCATTCCTAGTGAGTCTACACGCAACATCTACTGCACACGCTCTGCTTAGCAAGGAGGACACTTGCAGCAGGCTGAGTCACCAATTTCTGAAGCATTTTGGGATCAACTCTACCTGCCAAACAATGTGAGAGAATGAGTCCATGGCCATTTATAATGACTGCTCATGTATAATGATTTTTCCTTTTGTTTATCTGCAGCCTAGAATCTGCGACGAAAACTTTATTGGTGGTGTACGGGATATACAGCAACACATACTGAAGCAAGCTGGGACTTAGATTCCATTTCGCTTTGGGATTTGCACATATCAACCCAAATTTCATTAGTACTGGATCCCCTGACAGACTCCACTTACTTACTTCTCCTACACAATAAGTATTTATAATGCACAAGCAGTGCAGCATCCGAGCACCGCACAACTGGCATATGGAATAAATCTTTTGTAATATATGAGACCAGCAATCAGCACAGAAAACTAAATGCATTCTGAAGCATAACTGTAAAGCCTATCCCACAGAGAACACATTAATAGTTGTTAGATCTATCAGTATGCATACAAACATCCCATTATGGTGTATCTACAGTCTTATTAAATACCTATCTTTCTTCCTATCAGTTAAATCAAATCCTCTTTCTTTTTCTGAAACAAAGTACTCCATATTCCCCATAGTTGGCACTCATCCTAATTTTATGTAAATCTGACAGACAAAATAACTCCGTTTTCACTATGTACTGCATTCAACAAGGCTTTGGGCTACATTTGGAATGGCAACTCTCCCCTGCACCCATTCATTCATTAATCTGTTTTCCATAAATCTTGTTGCATAAATAATGTAAATTCATTATAAATATAATTAATAATGAATCCAGCTCCAAACTACGAATAAACTGTGCTCTGGAGTTTTTCCATAGTTTCAAAGAATAAAAATTTTGTCTGAGAAATGCTTGAAGGACCAACCATTTTGATCTGACACAACGGAAAATTAATATTGTAACAGGAAACTTCTAAAATCAATATAATAGACAGCCTCTGCTGGATGCATATAAAATCCGCGACTTAAATGACTGTGTCACTGAAGCACTCGGAGACAGGGGATGGTTGGAGGCTCAGCATGTGTTTGCTGCAGTACTCTGCTGAAACGCAGCTTTTATTAAGCCACATATCTTCTGGAAAGTTTCTTTATAGCACTTATTTTTTCTTTGTCCTAACTCTGTTTCCCAGAACATATGCTCAAATTTCAGAGGCTGAGACAGACTACTAGGTAGGGGAAAAGAGAAAATACTACATGTCCCTTTACCAATATCAAATGAAGCTTTGTAGTTGGGATTTTTTTTTCAAAATTTAATGAAAAAGTGCTGAAGAAAAATTACTTGCAGAAGTTTTATTTGTCTGTTTATGTTTAAAATGCTTAAATTTAGGGCTGCCTAAGTTATCTTGCAATGAACACAAAAAAAAAAGGCAGATGATTTTGAGAGTTGTGTTAGCAAGTAAGAAGAACAAAGTTTGCAACTCTGGCTCAAAAGTTTTTCCTTTACCTTCAATCAGAATTAAATAATTATGGAACTTGCATATAGTTTATTCTGAACTACTACAGTTAATAAGAAATTCTACATAATATTAGCATTCATGGACATCAAACAAAAAACTGGCTGAGGATGGCATATTTCCCTTCTAACAGGAAAACTGTTGTGTGAAACTGTACATAGTTCAAACAACTTCAAAAATAATGTTTAATATTTAAAGAAAAGTACTAGTCAAGGATTCCATAACTTCAGTAGATTTTATCATGTATTATTTACCTATTGGAGACTGTGAAACCTGCTCTATAACAAAAATGTAAAGATGGGTGCTGAAGTAGCCCTTCTAACTCTGTGAGAGAATCTGAAGGAGAGGTTTTGAGTTTAAGATATCTTCATATATAGAAAATATGTGGATGATTAAGTTAACAAAGAAAATATTTGATGGCATTAATATGTTATTTATTCAATTAGATTTCTTTTATTTAGTCGCACCAGACTGAGTTAGGTACTTCTGAACTGAAGCCTAAAGAGCAGAGAAGAAAGAAAAAATTGTTCCTCCTTAATGCCCAGGTATGTTATGACTCTGCCCTGCCTGGGCACTGCTCTCGCAGACCGAAATAGAAGCTGCTCAGTTATATTGCATCAGCCAGACAATGCTTGGTGCTAAAAAAATCAAAATGATTTAAAACTGATTTTAAACCTGCATACATAATTCTTTAATGAAATAGCACTGTCTTTTAGAGGGAATAGAATACAACAAAATTTCCAAACCCTCTGGCCAGAGCTGACATGAAGGAAAATCAAATGGGACAGGGGTACAAGTTCTCAGGTGTGCAGCATAAAGACAATTAAGTTTGAACTTTTCTGCGTGGCCTTAAAAATGTTATGGTCTGCACAAACATTTTCTATGAAGGAGTCTTCAAGTTGCATGGGCCAAAAGACCCATCTGAACTAAGCAGTATAATTCCTCTTCTCTTTCCCAAGCTGCTTTGCTCCCCAGCCCCAGCCCAGCTCCGGCTGGCAGGTCCCTTGGGCAGGAACAGCCCCTGTGTCCCCCCCAGGCTGGAGGGGCAGCCCCCACTGCGCCCGGGCAGTGCTGCCCTTGCCAGGACAGCAGCCAGCCCCGTTCCTGACACGCCTGCTGCATTTTTTCTGCTGGCGAAGCACTCCTGAGCAGCTGGTTTTAGATACCGTAGTAGCGTGAGGGATACTGTGAACAACAAATCTATCACAACACTAAGGTATGATAATCCCACCTGGCTTGAAATGTTACACTTCATTTGAAGGGGAATCAATAACAGACGTTTCGCTTGCAACTAATCTTCAGCGCAGCTTCAAGATGGAATATGAAGAGGTGAAAAAGAAATAGATTTGCTATCCTTAAAATTATTCAGAAAATATCAAATAAAGACTAACTTTAAAGACTTTGCTATTTGTTCACCGTCATCCTATAAGCAGAAAGATTTATTCAGTGTCTGTTCATTGAGTAAACTGCTGTGATTAATTTTTCAGTCATCAGTGTGTTTTGCATAAAGAGACATTTAAAGAGCATGTGCAGTGAACATTTTATGAGTTGCATTTTATTTGGCCAGGAAGCTGGACAAGAGGAAGATGATCTTGCCTGACACAATTTCTTTATGAGACCATCTTCTCAATGATCTATGGCTCCACCAAGTAGAATTATGGTTTCAATGCTGCCCTTGGAACATGGGTCAAGTAATGTTGCGAACACACATTCTTCCCTGTCAAACATCTAACTGATTCCATGGTTTGCAGAGCCACTACTATTACTTCCAAATTTGATTTGCTTGTTTTCAGCAAAGAGGTGCCTATGTCTGTACATGATAAGGAGCTGCACCTGCCTTCAATTTGCTTTACTACATCTAATTTCCTAAGTGAGCAGTTCAAATACCATAAGACGGTAATCAAAGAGCAGCAAGATTTCAGTAGCAAAGGTAAGGATTGAATTACTCTTAGCTTTCAGCCTGTGTTTCACTGGCCTTGTCCAGTTTCTTGACTAAAACCAGGAAATAAAGACTCAGCTCCACTAAATAGAATTGTCATCTGTTCACTGGGAAGCTACAGGGTAGAAAAATGTTTTATAAAGACATAAAGCTTTATTCTGGTAACTCTAATCTTTATGATCATTGTATTAAAACTGACAGAGAATTTATTCAGTTAATGTATATTTGTGGGAATCCCAGAAAATATGTCTGCCATTTTGTTTTTAAGCATTTTTTGATGAGATGAAGTGGGTTTGTGCTTAAAAACAAACCTAAAAGAAGTAAAGCTGTGATAACTTTTGTCTAATTCATGTAAAATACTTGATTCAGTTACTATTGTCGGGTTGTCATTACATGTTTAAGTCCCAAATGGAAGCAATTTCAACCATCAGGATGAACACACCTCACAGGATCAACACACCAGAATACAATCCATGCCAGTACACTAAGTTTGGTCTCCTGAAGGCAAAAAAGTTGTTTATGTCCATTGCTTTCAATTGGAGTCTCTGAAATCACACAAAAAATGGGTGATTTCACAAGATGTGAAGTACCTTTTTTTCCTAAGAAGAAAATTGTAGTTATAATTTGATATAAGAAGCCTATTCCAATGTAAGCAAAGTTCAATAGAGTTTTCCAACATGAATATACATGACCATCTTCTCAAGATGTTTTGTTGTTGGATCTATGAATCGTTGTATAAATCATATGCTGTTTCTTGCAAAAGCAAATTTCCCTCTAAAATAATCTAAAAGATAAATAAAATGTATAGAGAACTAAATCCAAAATATAACTCACTCATAAAGTGCACATTGCATAGAGAGCCAAATATTATTTTCTATTTTTTATATTAATATATTTCTTCTTGTTTTACATTATAGCATTACCTTATACAACACTTTCCCAATTTTCATAATGCATTTAAGCAGACCTGAGTACTCTACCTATTCATCAAATCCTGAATTCTGTCATTCCATCACAAAAAAGGCAGAAAAGGTGAACAATACATTTTGGTGCTACTGAAAATGAGGTTAAATATCATTACATCAGACAGGAAAAGATAAAACTTGGAGCTACTAAATGAGATAATTTATCTAATAAGATTAGATATAATACATAGTAAAAATGTACCAGTTTGAATATATAAGTGTTCTGAAAAACACAGGAGTGCAAAGAAGAGAGAAAACATTTAATATAAGTTTGTCACCTGAATATGAAATGTCTTATTAGTTGTGAGTAATCACTTGATTAATTTTTCTTCACACCATTTAGATTTACTTGGGCTCCATAGTCACCATGTAACAGCATCAAAGAGACAGAGAGCATACTCTGCTCTCTGAGCATATCTGCTGCCATTTCCAAGATCATGCAAGCCATTTGTTACCCTCAAGCTGGAATGCAATATGCAACATTTTGTCCTTAGAACATCTCCTTGTCTCGTATAATATCACTTCCAAACTTACAGCTAAAGTCATTTTCAGAATTTGGTCTCTAATGCAACCTCAGTGCTTATAAATGGACTCTCCTAGCAACTAATTCTTTAAAGACATATAATGCATGCTTGAACAGCATTATCTTCTAAGAGGCCTCATGAGTCATCCAAGTTAAAAGAGCAGAGAGAGAAAATCCACTTGTTAAATAAGTCAGAGTAGCAGAATAAATTTACTACCCACTAAACTAACCATTTTATTAGTAATATGATTCTTTTATTAATTTCTGTTTTAAGAACTGAACAATGGCAGAAAATATTGCTGAAAAAATAATTTGATTTGACAAATATATTAGTTCCATCATCAGATACCCACCATGATAGAAGGTCAGTACCTAAGACTTTCCTGCACGTTTAAAGGAGAGAATGTACTGTAGTACCAGCGCATGCTAAAATGGGTCTGGAGAGCCCACTGAGTCATTAGTTTCTAGAAATTGGTCCTAACCTGAACACCCACAGAAATAGTAGCACCTAGTTTTTGTTTGTTAAGTCCCCCAAAATATTTTGCTATTTTCAATAGAAAAACCATCACCACAAATTGGCACTGGTACTCATCTTCTTTATCTTGGGAGAGAAGGAAACCTATTAAAAACAAACTTAGCAAACTCTAGCCAGCAAAGTGCCTTTTAACCTTCTAAGCACTTGGGCTGTGGTATTATCAAGTCACTGACAGTAATTTCACCGTCAATAATAAAACACACATCACACGTGATACACATGGACGTTTTCATGACAAAGTAGTTCTTACTCAAGAAAGTATCTGTCCTCAGGAGACACAAATTTAGGTCTCGTATTCACAGTAAAAAACAACTCTTGATCTCTCAAGAAGTGGTGTGAGTAAGTCAGCAAAGAATGTGTTATATATGGAATCACAAAATGCTGTACCCGGGCCCTGCCAGTCAGAACAGAGCAAACCTGCAAGGGCCGTCTGGTGAACGCAGGCTCCCCTGCACTTGGGCAACACTGCTTACGCTCTAACAGAAAAAAAAGGGTAAGATGCATTTCAGGAACCGGACCAAACACTGCTGGTTCAGGCTTTTGTTTCTAATTAAAACTTCATAAAAATATATTGATATTGCTTTATTAGCAATTTCTTTCATCCCACTATTTTCTCAAATGTCAGTTACTTGAAAAGAACAAACTTTACACATTACCAGCTCTTTCAACAAATTACAAAACCAAATATGAACATAGTATACCATATTCCTATATAATGAAAAATTGATTATAAGCAAAGAATTGCATACTGTGCTAGTGTTGTAAATTACTTCCTCTGTGGCTTTTACAACATTGCCTATGAACGTAATTGAATGCCACTAGTTTATGTTTGCAAATACAATCCCAATGACATTGCACCTGGGAGCGTGTACACACAGTCATCTGTTATGGAGAAGGATCTAAACATATGGCCTGTTCATTGGGGTCTGGCCCCAAAGCTATCACAAAATCCTCCAGCCAGTTTTCTGCCAGACTAACCCATCACAATAATTCAGCTCTATCAAACAGGAGCTTCTCAACAACACCCGAGAAAGTGTATAGCATTTGAAACAGCCACTTCAGATCTAAACACTAAACATTTGAGAATGCAAAGGTCAGAGGCACACCCCTTACCTAGAGAAAACTATATTGGGTCCAATCCTACATTTTTATTCATCTTACTAGGCTCGCCTGTTAAGATACAGGTTTTATTTTCTCCTTCGATTTGCCAGTAAAACCCTTCTAGAGCAAAGCTTTAACAGTGAGCTTATCTTTTGCGTGTATGGGTAGCATCTGTATGTTCAAAGTTAAGCTGATTCTTTAAACATAGCTGGAGCTCTTGTGCATGGTTCCCATCAGCTGTTAGCAGGCAAATCAGTTTTGGATGAGCCTTCTCTGGCTCACAAACGCAATGCACATGCTATCACTTACATAGGCAAAACGTGCTTCTTTTCTTCATTTCTGCATGTGTTTTTCTGAACAGGATAGTAATAAAAAAGCACAAAATAAACTAAGTTTCTATTTGTGAAACTGAGCAAGCGTTTGAGGGAATTCAAATAAGATAAGCTATTTAAACTTTAAATAAATACCTTTGGAAAGAATATTTTTCACAGCTAAACACAGGAGTCTGATGTATTTGAAATGAGACACAACTTTTGACAATCACTGAAGCTTACTGCAGGGTTCCAGACTTTAAAAATAAAGGTCTACATGTACATTTTTTGGAAGAAACAGCAATCAGACTAAGAACTGAGCACCTGTTGGCAACGCCAGAATCTGTAAATTAGGGCAGTATCTGTTGGTGTCTGTTATTACATTTGAATTTGAAACATCTACCCAGTGTAAATTGCAGCATTTGGGCTGCTTCCTTTATCATACCTTCCAGTAAAAGCTGGCTTAGTTTGATCCTGAAATGCTTTTCACTTAACCGTAAGTGAATGTGCGCAATGGCCATGCTCACGCAATTTTACTTTGTATAAAATAAAATAGTCAAAACTTGCTACTGTAAGTGATAGCCCGCTGTTAGAACATACTGAAAAGAGAAAGATCTTCTTTCTAATGAACCCTTAAAGTTAAATGTTCTGGATGACAAAAATATTCAAGTTACCAGCTGACCTTTAGAGTCATATAGGAGAGGATGTGCATAATGCATTATTCTGTTGGATATGCATTACTTATTATAAAATAATAGAGGCTTCAGTATTTTACATGTGACCATTAGAAAGATCAGAACATAACCCAGCCTTCATAATATAATTGAGTGCTGCAAAAATATCTCTAATGATTAATATACCAGACATTATGCAATGCTCCTACAAGGTAATTTTGTCCTGACACAGAATAATGATTGTTGCGGTACTTCTGCAGCTTAAGACACATTAGGCCTTCAGGCTTCCACGGCCAGTCGTAAAGCTGCACATGGGTGTAGAAATTCCTCATTAACATCAGAGTATCTCTGACATCTGTTTACATTAAGTCAACAAAAATGTTATACTTGCCTACACATAACTGCACAATTCTTCCTTCAGTGTTCAAAAGGAAGAACTTTCAAAGCTAAATGCAAACACCTTAGCTGATGCACAGCCAAGGCCCTGACCTTGCACAAGTGGGGAAAATGGCACAAGACTTTTTCACCTTTATTAGGTGTCTGGGAAAGGACTGGAAGAATCCAGTGGTTTATAACCACTGTAAGTCTACTTCAGCCTAGGCAGGGGCAACATCCAGGTGGAGATGAGCTACGAGGGGCTACACACCACCCTGCCCATGCTGTCCAGGTGACCAGCTCAGGTTTGGGGGGAGCTGGCGCACAGTCCCCCACCCCCCGTGCCCTTCCCCTGGGAGCAGCCCACGCACAGCACCGGCATCGCTCTCAGTTGTTCCACTCTTAGCTGTAAAATAACTGCAGTCAGAGATGCAGAAATGTCTTCTTTTTTTGTTATGACAATTTGAGAAGCAACACTAAAAGTTGATGTCCAGATCTGTCACCCAGCTGAAATTTTTTGTTGTTTGTTTTGACACAGAATAAATTCTCACAGTTCATATGAACAGCACTTAGTCAATAGCAGTTTTGATATCTGTTCCATGGTTTGAGTATCTTTTTCTGGGGTCCTGTATTGTGCTATCACTTGTTTGCAATTTGCTTGGTAAGCATTTGCAGGGCACACATGGCAACCTCTTATGAGTGACTGGAAAGGATGGCACTGTTCATCTAGGTAACTCTGAAACAATTCAGAACAACCAAACTCACTATTATAGCAACAGAATTTGAGCTGATATTCCTTCAAACCAAGATTAGGGATCATTTCAAGTGACAAAACAGAACTCAAAACTGGAAGAACAACTGAAACTGGAGAATTTTTTCGCACCCGTATACCGTAAGTATGATAATTAATGTTGTATTATATGACAGCACTTTGCTCCCAGCTAGTAAGAAAAATATTATTATGATTCTAGAAATTATGTGCATATCTTCTACTCCTCCATTTTCAGAGATAAAATCTGAAAGAAAAAGGCAGCCATTATTTGTGCAAACACAGGAGCTTCAAGAAATCAAGGCAAATGTTCTTACTAAAGCAACACAAGACAGAGAAAAGAGTAGCACCATGAGAAAGGACTTGAGAACAGATACCTTCAGACAGTTCTGAGAACTGAAAAACTCCTGAAAACCGAAAAGAGACAACTAATAACCAAGATGCTATTTCCAATAATAACTAAGAGATTTAAATGAAATAAATATTATAAATTTAAATTGCCTAATTAACCCCTTCTTTCCTAAAGCCACACATTTTTTTTAGCAGAAGACAAAACGAATGTTTCCTTGCACTTCTTTTATTTCTTATTCACTTTTCCTTTTTTTTTTTTGGCATTACGATGCAGATGGAGTATCTCAATTCCATCTTTTCCTTGGATAAAATGACCCAACGAGGCAGCAACACAGATATGGACAGAAGTACAAAAGAAAATGTGCAACTTGTGATTCAACAAGGATAAAAAGGTGAAGATAAATACAATGAGGAGGCTTCTGTTTTTACAGAAGCCACCTATGGGAAGCAGAAACAGGCTGGGGACATTTTGCATAGGTCTGCTTTTATAGACTTCTATTATGGACACTGATTGATTGTATCACATTATCTACAATTCGCAATGCCAAGGTTGGCCTTGTTTTTCAGATTTAAAAATAAAACAATTATTAGAAACTTGCAAAATTTAGCATATAGGTAAATTAAACTTTAAGGGTGCATTTTAAAGTACTGCTTTCTTGCATAACCAATACAGAAGATGGTATTAACACTTGCTTTTCAAATCTGCACTTCTTACCACATAAACAACAGTTATAACATACTCCCTTATTTCATTAGTTTATTCATACCATTCTCCCTGTGAAAAAGCTGGTGCATCTCTTCTTCTTGAAGTAAATATTTTATAGTATCAGAGTCCTAAATTCAACTCTAGTATTGATTACAAGATGTATTACATTTGAGTTCTGTATGCACACAATAAAAACAAAGATCTCACGGTTTAAGTATCAGAGAAAGTTTAAAACCAAGACATCATGTCCTACCATGGTGACAGAGTCGCATGCACTGGAATACACTGGTAATAAGCGTTAGTTTTCTAAGAATTTTACTGTGCAACATTTACTGACTAATCCATTTGGATATACCTGTTGTCTTCAGCTTACATATTGCCAAAACCAGATCATAATGGAAATGTCTGGAGACTATAAGAGGATATATTTACATATGCATTTATGTCTTAAGTAAGATAATTTTGCAAATAAATAACATTAGTAAATCTTGGACTACAGTTGCCATTGCTGTCCCAGCACCAAAACCACCATAGTCACTTCACAGAGAGAGCTTAACCGTGATAGTCTTTTCAGCCATAACAACTGACAGGATATTTGATGGAACACCTTATCCTTGGTGCCATCTTAAGACATATCAAGGATAAGAGGGTCACCAGGGACAGTCAACATGGCTTCACCAAGGGGAAGTCGTGTTTGACCAACCTCATAACCTTTTATGAAGACGTAACAAGGTGGATTGACAATGGCAGAGCGGTGGATGTGGTCTACCTTGACTTCAGCAAAGCATTTGACACCGTCTCCCACAGCATCCTCATGGCAAAACTGAGGAAGTGTGGACTGGATGATCGGGTAGTGAGGTGGACTGCAAACTGGCTGAAGGAGAGAAGCCAGAGAGTCGTGGTCAATGGGGCGGAGTCTGGTTGGAGGCCTTTATCTAGTGGAGCCCCTCAAGGGTCAGTTCTGGGACCAGTATTATTCAATATATTCATCAACGACTTGGATGAGGGAATTGAGTGTACTATCAGCAAGTTTGCTGATGACACCAAGCTGGGAGGAGTGGCTGACACGCCAGAGGGCTGTGCTGCCATCCAGCGAGATCTGGACAGGCTAGAGAGTTGGGCAGGGAAAAATTTAATGAAATATAACAAGGGGAAATGTAGAGTCTTGCATCTGGGCAGGAACAACCCCAGGTTCCAGTACAGGTTGGGGAATGACCTATTAGAGAGCAGTGTAGGGGAAAGGGACCTGGGGGTCCTGGTGGACAGCAGGATGACCATGAGCCAGCACTGTGCCCTCGTGGCCAAGAAGGCCAATGGCATGCTGGGGTGTATTAGAAGGGGGGTGGTTGGTAGGTCCAGAGAGGTTCTCCTTCCCCTCTACTCTGCCCTGGTGAGACCTCATCTGGAATATTGTGTCCAGTTCTGGGCCCCTCAGTTCAAGAAGGACAGGGAACTGCTGGAGAGAGTCCAGCGCAGGGCCACAAAGATGATTAAGGGAGTGGAGCATCTCCCTTATGAGGAAAGGCTGAGGGAGATGGGTCTCTTTAGCTTGGAGAAGAGGAGACTGAGGGGTGACCTCATTAATGTTTATAAATATATAAAGGGTGGGTGTCACGAGGATGGAGCCAGGCTCTTCTCGGTGACGACCAACAGTAAGACAAGGGGTAATGGGTTCAAGCTGGAACACAAGAGGTTCCACTTAAATGTGAGAAGAAACTTCTTCTCAGTGAGGGTGATGGAACACTGGAACAGGCTGCCCAGGGAGGTTGTGGATTCTCCTTCTCTGGAGACATTCAAAACCCACCTGGACGCCTTCCTGTGTAACCTCACCTAGGTGTTCCTGCTCTGGCAGGGGGATTGGACTAGATGATCTTTTGAGGTCCCTTCCAATCCCTAACATTCTGTGATTCCGTGATTCTGTGATTCTGTGATTCTGTGACAGGGCTGACTGTTTTACTTTATGCTGTCAGTGTGCACTTTCCTAGACAGCAATGCTAAAGAATTTATGGAGAGAAGAAAAAGGAACCACAAGACTAGGTCATGCTTATAGGGTGAGATACTAGGTCCAGAAAAACAGGGGCACAGAGGAGGCGCCTTGGGGTGTTGGTAAATAACCAACAGAATGTAACAATGCCTTAGCTAATGCATGGCAAATGCAATCCCTAGACACACAACCAGATGAATACAGAAGCTCCAGTGAGTCATGAATACAGAAGCATCAGTGAGTCATGTATCACCTTCTAATAAAACCAGTATTTGTGTTATCATGTGTTTGTTTCTCATTCAGGACTACACGCTTTAGATCTTACACAGGTAGAATGGAGTGTTTCTAGACTTCATAGTCAAGTATGTGCCAGAGAGGTTTAACATAACTAGGGGGCTTGCCAAAACCCAAGATTACTGCTTCTATGAAAAAAAAAAAAAAACAAATATTTGGAAACAAATGGACAACAAAAAAAAAAGAAGCAGAAGTAGAGAAAGATAACTGAAGACAGCCAAATAGCTCATTAGCTGGGTCACTCAACATTTTACTGGATCCAATTAGGCAGCTAATCTCTATGCTGCTGTTTCATCTTCCTTATTTCTGGACCATAGAGACTCTCCCAGCAGAATCACCAGGTAAACAAGGATATCTTAACATTATAAGTCACAGTTTTGATGAATCAGTATTTTCAGAAAAAAATGTTTCATCAGAAAGCTCCCACTTTACTCTAGTTATGCCTGATTTTTTAAACACATCGGGATTTTAAACAGTGACCCAGGGGAAAGACAATATAAAAGGCATACTATTTGTATCTTTTGTATCATTTCTATTACAAGAAAAATATTTAAATATATCAGGAAGGTATTAAGGTGTTGTGCTGAACTATTTTCAGTAGATTGCCTTATTTATCTAGGCTAAACTTGATATTCCTGCTAACTTGTATCTACGTAATTGCTGAATATGATCTAGAGTTCACTGCATTTAGGCATTTACAAGCTTAAATCAAGAGAAAGAGAAAACATTAATTATTTTAGCATTTTAGAAATGTACATATGCCAGGTCTTCACTCTGGAAATGATGTGTACATGTATAATGATGAAAAGGCTCTCCACACTAAAAGGCTTGCAGTAAAACAATGGTCATGAGAGCTTACAATCCAACTTAAACAGCTTATGTGCATACTGTATCATCTAAGACCATATTCTAATTTACAGTAGGAATTCCTGAACAAAAGAGAAAGCTAAAATTTTAAGTGAAATTTAATAGTGAAATATGCCACAGGGCAAAATCATTATTCAAAGTAACTCCAAAGTGAAAAAAAAAAGAGACCAATTTAGTTAATTTGAAGACTGGACTAGCTCAAAAGCGCTCATCTACAGTAGTGTCTTTACCAGTCTTGAGCAGATGGCTAAGACTGTATTACAGCTCCAGAACATTAAACTGAGGGCCAAGTGCCCAAAACAACACAGCAAATGCTTTTATTTACTGATTTCTAGTCTCTGCCACACTATTGCCATAGTGCAGATATTGTCATCATTGATGTAGTCATATGCAAGATAAGACTTTAGAATGGACTGCCATCTCCTTTAGCTACCACAGCAGCTCAGCTCTTTGGTGAGTATGACACTGCTGTTATAAGAATTGAACTTTACTGAGCAGTGGTTGAGGATAACAGATAACAGCAGTTACTTATCTTCTCATCAGAGAGTAGAGGAGGAAATAATGCAAATTCCACATAAATTCTGCTTCTATTGCTTCATTTCTTCAGGTATTACATGAAGTGGCAAATTTCACCAACAGTATTCCATCCCAACTGAACAAATGTTATCACATTAAAACAAACACTGTAATATTACAAAGTTAGCTGTAACGCTACTAGGAGAATTAGGAAAATATGCTTTTACCTACATATGTGAAGAAAAATAATGGTATTAACTCTTGGGACCACATCTGTCACTTTGGGCTACCCTGAGTTTCTATACATTAATCTCTTTTTACCTGCAGGCTGCTCAAATGTCCCAGCTCTTTGGTGCATCCTATTCATCTCCTTACACGTACTCCATTTATTTCAAAAAGAAACCAGAATCATCTTGATTTCAGTCAATGTCATTGAACCATAACGACCCCTCAGATGTTCTGATCACTGAACACAACCTCCGCTTCACATATCTCATGAACCCTACTGCTACATCATCAAATTAGGGGATAAAACTATGTTGGCCCACTGAGTTTAATGGAGAAGTAACAACATATTCCAAGAATTAGTGAAGAGCAGAGCGGTTTGCAAGTCTCGTAACACTGTGTGTGTTTTAAGAGAGAGTGTATCTCCAGATTTTGGGGAGAATGACAGGAAAGAGATTTTTAAAGGCAATATATTTATAACTTTCAACAATCAGGACCTGATGTGGAAAAAGCTAAATCAGGATTTTTAAGAAATATTGTAACTCTCAGTGCACTGGAAAACTCATTTGTTCAGCCCTCTTCAAAGCATCACTGACAACAGTTTAGAAGAGACTATGAGTGAAATACAGACTCTGTGAAGCTCATGGCTTTCATGAATTTAGCTCCACTGATGCTCTCACCGTGCCGAGTTCAGTTGCATTTACTACTTATGAAACTGGTCTGATGAATTCAATTACTGAAGGAAGTCTGGTTTTAATTCTTAGAACTACTACTTCTTTCAATTTAAATTGATTAATAATAAAAGTTACAGCATTTCAGAGGAACAGCATATAAATTAACTATAAACTGAAGCCCTAGCCCATGGCAATAAGATACAAAGCTCTCCTTCATGTCAGCTCGGATGCAGCTTTCAAGCATATTCTAAAGGTACTTCTTCTGGATAAATATTTTACTTTATAGATATAAATTACAGTTTATTGCCAGCTGTTTAAAATATCTATGATTTGGTAAGATGAATCTTGCTAACCCCCAGCTGTCTCCCATTTACTTGAATTGGAAAAACACTGGGTAAATTGCTGCCCATGGAGCACAAACATAAGCAACTGAAGTATCCATAATTTGTTGGAGTTTTAGATCATTCTAATTTAGATATTTTTCAAAAGACATAATGTAAAGTAGACTCCACTTAATCACCACCCTGATAAATAGCTCTATTGGGAAGATAATACAGTTAGTAGAAGGGCAAATTAAAAGCAAAATGTAAAAGCTATGCTGCATCCATGACATACCCAATGTGTTTGGAATGAAGTTGTTTGATGGGCCGATCATAGAAGTGTACGGTGAACTACCACAATATGTGGCACAGCTGTTTATTATCTTCAGGGGACTTTCTCATGCTCTTGAATTGATATTTACACAACCACATAGATATATTAAAGAAAAACTAAAAAGCATCCCACTTCACTGTGCTCTTGGGTAACAACATAAACACAGCATTCCATGTGCTCTCAACAGAGCATTTAAATATCTTTCTTTGCAGGTTTTATCATATGAAAAACTACAATAAGTGGGGCAGGATATATACCTGAGTTATATGCCAAGGTAACAGCAAGCAGGGAAACTCAAGAAAAGCGAACTGACAGCACAGAAGAAGAAATGTCTCAGCAAGCCTGTGGCAATGTCTAATTATTTGTGATATTTTTTGTGGTTCTTATTTCTATAGGTTAAACAGAGACAACATATGGAGTGAATACTGGTTCATAATACGCTATCAAAGGTATCTGTAGACTGCTAGGTATCGTCACCACTACACAAAAATTGCAAGTTTAAGAACTGAGAAATATGTACATTTTCAATACATTACAGAGCAAACTATTTTATTCTTCATCAAAAACACCTTTAATATTTCCTTTTGAAGGCTATTTATAGCCACAAAGGCAATCTAGTCCTCTTTGACGAGTTAAAACCTTAATCTCTGGCTTTCTGGTTCAGAAGACATTCTTCACAGAATGATTTTTAACTGTTGCAATCCCTTTCTATGACTCTTAGCTGGGGCTGAGCCTTCACTCTTTTTACAGGGTGTAGTGAAGTCCAGATTAGGAAACAGAAGGCGGTGGTGGCAGGAGAGAAGCAGAGGAAAGAAAATGTACAAGGAAAGGAGACAGAACTGCAGAAGGTAGAAGTGCGGCTGACAGCCCTAGAATCCCCCAGGATTGCAGTCAGCAGTGAAGAGAATTACCTTGCGGAAAAGACACAGCTGGCAGGAAAGATGTCAACCGCGGGAGGTAAAGAAAAATGCAGGCAGGAGGAGAAACCAGTGAGCCACTCTGTGGACAGGAGTGCCTTGGGAGTAACACAACACAGGTAGGATGGCCAATGACTTAAAAATGTGCACGCAGCCCACAAATTAATCTAACACTTGATTACCTCTATCAATCCAAAATGGTTTCCTTGGACACCAATCCAAGAGAACACTCAAATTACCTCTTCACTCTCTGACAGGCATGGTTCAAGAGCAAACACCTCATACCCTCACACCCAAGGGTATTAACCAGTCATTACCTCACATTTCCTTGTTTCCCTAATGGACCCCATTTCATCTCCCTAGGTACTAAGAGCTGCCTCACAGCACATCCACACAAGCAATCTGTAACAGCGCTCTTCACCAGTCAGCAGGGGTCCTGAGTAATGAGCCCATCTGTACCATCCTTCCAACCCTGTCCTGAAAGCAGCAGTAAGCTCAAGGAGCAATATTTTCAAGGTGTCTCCATCTAACCAAATTTCTAAGTAGCAAAGGAGTACTCTTATTGCTAGGGTGCTCCTTAGACAGTATATAAAATGAGATTTTTACTGTTCAGCCAATAAAAGTATTCCACTCTTTTTGTGTTGGCAGACAGGTAATGATAAAATGTCCACTCACAATAAGACTGTCATAAAAGGGAACCAGAAGAAAAGAAAATCTTCATTCTTTCCTCTTCCATATTATGTTACAGGACATAGCAACTCATTGGCAAAACACTCGATAATCCCCATGCCTGCACTCAAATTAGAAAAAAAGATAAATTAACGATTTGGTGGAAAACTTTTTAATTTGTGTCCAAGAGTAAGACCCTTTCTGAGTTCGGCAATGAAAAAAAAAAACACAGAAAAACAAAAACAAAACAAAAAACCAAACCAAACCAACAAGCAAAAAAACTCAACCAAACAAAAAACACGAACAAAAAACCCAAAACCAACCAAAAACCAAACATTCCTCTGATGCTGCCACACCTTCGTCTTGTCTGTTCCTCCAAAGGCAGTTCTTTCTCATGCAGAAGGAGTAGCTGGAGCTTTATACAAATTAATTACTTGGAAGTGAAATCTATCTTCTATTCTGGATTGAGACATGGGGCAAACAGATTTCTGACCAACAGGAAATAATAACTACAATCATATTTTCCCTTGCCTCAGTTCCTGCTAGGATCAAAGCCAAGGCTGTCAATCTTCATTTCTGTTTAGATATTTAAAATATTTTCAGTATCATTCTGGATTTTTTAAGCAGTTGGCACTGAACAATATCTGAAACTGTCCCACTGTACTAAACTATGGCAGTATTTTTTCCCATCAGATACTGGTACGGCAATCCCCTTCATGTCTAATCTTTGACAGCAGTTCAGTTTTAGATGGCTTATAATAGAGTCTGCCTGAATTCTGCCAGGATTGAATTGTTATTGATTGATATGAGGCAATGGTGTAGAAGGGTGCATTTCCACAGCTTGCATTTGGATGGGTCAGATCTTTTGACAGCTGATTTTGTTAGAAAATGTCGGGTCATTGTGGGCACTGATTATTACACCTCCTTGCATTTTTTCCATCACTGCAAGCTCAGCTTCTTACTCTACAAAAGGCACAAGTGATTTTCTTTCTAAGGTCTATATAGAGGTTCTTCCATATAAGACCTTATAATAAGTCTTTCTTTGTGCGTAACTTTGCTTCATATTTCTCTGAAACACTACATTAGGTGCACAAAACCAAAACATCTACTGTTTTAATTTTTGATCATATTACCCTACCTGCCCCAAATCCAGCCATCACCGAAGCTGGTGGAACTATCCCGTAGGAGTAAGAGTGAGCCTGCCAGTGCTCTTTGAATGCTGCTTTCTCACAGAAGCTCCCATGCGTCAAAAAGGTCAGGTCAAAAACTCAAAAAAACCCCTCAATCTTACTCTGCAGGCAGCAACTTACTGTATTTTTGGCTTATTTTCATTATCAGAATTGTTCTCAATTGTTTGAGGGACACATAGCTCTCACTAATCAAAGTAATATCCAAAAACCTCCATGGATTGTACCATCTTACATTTTTTGTTTGCTTGTTTGTTTGTTTTTTAAAAGAGGAAGGGATGGGGGAAGAAAGGGGAAAAAAAAAAGCCCAAACGTCCCTCTATTTGTCTAAAAGAATACTGTGTTCTGTTTGAAATCAAAGCTGTCACAGACAAGTTTTAACATCACTGAGTTTCAATTCTGCTGTTGTTAGTCTTGTTGATATAGAAAACACTAGCAATTACCAAAAACAGTCTGAGTATATCAGTAGGAGTTTTAATCAATCCACTGTAAGAGAGTTGAGGAAGGAGAAGCAGGTTGCAGGCAATGGATGCTGAGTGCCGGTTTCCCACCTCAGCACAGCCCATCAGCCTGGGGAAGCGTCCTTCGAAGTGTATTTTTCCCCACCACTGCAGGTTCATCAGCTCACTCTACAGAAGATGTGTTTCTCTGTGCTGCTGTGTAAGTCAAACCCATTCATATTCCATTTCTACACTTATAAATGCCAAAATACACCAAGTCAACCAAAATTTATGTATTTGACTTCAGAAGATGAAATGATGTAATTAGTAACATTACACTTATTTTAATACCTTTGCTTTGATTTAAATTGTTAGTGGTTTAAACATCTTAATTTCATAGTGAATTATATAATTGTTTTTGTTGCCCGTTTATCGATTTTTTTTGTATAATTAGGATAAAGCAATTTACTTTATATCTCTATGTTTAATTGAGTTAATAATGTCTGCTGAGAAGCATGATGTCACACTCCCAGCTACTTGGCTGGAAAGCTGGGGGAAGAGCTTTCACTGGATGTAAGAATTTCAAAGGGCAACTTGTCTTCCAGAGCTGTAACTCTGCAAAAGTTACTTTGCTGTTGAAATGACACAGCTGCTTCCATACTTTTGTGCTTCTGTTATTGCTCTTATGATAGATCATATTAAAAAATCTTTCTTGACATGCCATGGTTCTCCCTGATGATATTGTTATCACAAAACACTATCTACTGTATCAATAACAGCAAACAGAAGCAAGGACATTCTGTATTGAAAAATAAAACCTTAGCTTTCAGTTAGTGCCTAATAACTGAAATTGCTTCCCTTGGACTCTACCAATACAGCCAGTACAGCACATCCATCTCCACTGCAGAGTAGCATTTTATCAACCCTTCAACTTTTCATGACTCAGCCACTGTGGAAAAGACCCCATCTCCCCTTGGACCACATCATGGAGGACAGACTGACCTGGAACTTGGTCCCACAGGAGTGGAGAGAGCCTTTGGCACCGGGCTGCAGATGAGGAGCACACACTTGCCAGCTGCTGTGTGGTGCGTCAGCATCTCCCCCAAACCGAGAACACACCTGGTACGTACCCTTAGTCAGGAGATGTCATGGACGCAACTGCGCCTTTGGACCACACAGTCTTACACACAAGGAATAGGATTTGACTGGTCTGGTGTCATCAACATAAAGTTATTATGGAAAATCAAATAAATGCCATATATTGGGATAAACTATCTTAAAGACAGTAAACCAGCACCTACCTTAGGGTTTGTGCCACAAAAAATTCAGCTTAAAAACAGTCACCATGAATACAATAACTGTACTAACTGGACAGCCTAAAAGCCTGCATCTTGACTTCCTCTAGAAGTTAAATAGCCATAAATAAAGATTACTCTTAAAAATCCCTAAAACTGGTGGAGCTACTCACGAGTAGCTGAAAGAACTTGTTTTAAAAAGCCACATCTGTTAATAGGCATGTAATTAATACTGGCTCCCAAATATTAGTGCATGTATAACACTTTCCATCTCCAAATTGTGCATAAATATTAACTGACTGATCTTTATATATCATAGAAAGGGAAAGCTATATAATTGCCATTTTCAAGCTGGAATAATGGAGAAGTTAAAAACAGGAAAGCAGGGAAGGAAAATGCAATAACAACTAGTGTAGCCATGGAGGACTCTTCATAAAATTGCCTGTGTCAAAAAAAAGGAAGCACCACATGGTAAAAATGCAATATTATAATCTTAGCTGGGAAACATAGCACTAAAAATGTTAATTTATGGATGGACCAAGTCAATAACTGAAAAGTCAGAAAAAAATGAAGCTACATGAAGTGAAGAAAAAGTTCAGTGTAATTTCTGTCATTCCAAGACAGAACTACTCCCACAGCACCTTAGACATAGTTATCAGATAATACATCCATCCTGCATCTACAGCCCATAATAGGTTCTGCTGACTCCAACCTGCCAGTGCGGTTGATATGGTCACCCTGTGTCTGGCACTGCCTGCACCACAGCAGGTACAGGCAACACTGCAGGGCCAGCAGTGAGAATTCGTCAGTACTCAGTAAGTGCAGTCAAGGTAGTTCTTTTACAAGGTGACTGGTATTAGTACTTTCTGCCCCACAGACAGTGGTGAGGTTCAGAACTGGACAGTATCCAAGTAGAACCAGGACTCATAGGAAAATGGGAAAAAAGAGGAAAAATAGTCTATAACAACCTGCAAATGCGAGTACTCAGAGTGGAGTAGCCTTAATCTAGACTGACCTGTTGTATAAAGGTCCAAGCACAGTTTTACCCCTGTAGGAGCCTTGGCTTTTGAAACTCAAGATGCCCACAGTCTGAGGCTGAGATTTACCTATTAAGTGCAAGTGAATACTTAAGTCCTGTACTCTGGCTCACTGAAATATTCATTTCGAAAGCATCTGTACAATTTAACCTTCCAGTGTCACAGCCAGCAGCAAGACTTCCTAAATTAGCAAAAGTAATAAACAAGAGCCTCATTAAGTCTTCCTCTTCCCTGTTTTTTTATCCCCCTAATGAAGCTCTCTGTCCTGCAACACCTCTCATTTCCCTAATTCTTTCTTCATCACAGTTTTCTTTATCCTTTGATATGACAGAGTCTTCTGTCATAAGTAATGATAGAGCTACGTTTTCTAGAGGGCAGAGTATGAAAAGGACAGGAAGGCATGTTCTTAAAGCTGTGGCCCAGCAAGGCAGATGGCTCATTAATGTACCAGTCTTGCTCTCTCAGCAAGGAAAAAACACACACTCACTTACAGTGAGGGGTCAGCCTGCCAGGCACACTCCCTCTGCTAGCCCGAGTCTGGCTGCTTCTGTTCAAGCTGTCTTCTGTACTTCTTAGGTTCACCTTCATGCAGCAATGAAGTGAAATATTTTTTAAAGGTGTTGGAACAGCTCTTGATGCACTCCTTAGAGCTTTGAGTCTAGCAAAATCTGAAACTCTTGAGAGTCCCCTGAGATCAGCAAAAAAAAACCCTGGTATCGTGTTTCTTTGCAGACATCATTAACTCGAACAGAAGAGAAATAAAGTAATTTACTGCTTGCTAATTACAGACACACACACACAAAAAGTTTAACACAAGTAGGCAACAACAAAAACTAATATAATTCAATCTGAAATTAAGATTTAAAAAAAAAAAAAAACACCCTTGGCTTCTATCAAAGCAAGTAATAAAATAAGCATATTGTGACTAATTTTAGCAGCTCATCTCCTAAAGTCAAATACATACAACTGTGATGACTTCATACCTTTTGACAAATGAAACTTGAAAGAGCAAACACAGCTCATCAGATCAGTTTCCCCAACAAAGAAACAAGGTCAAGGCTATAGGCATATCGTCTTCCCCCCTTTTCTATGTTTTAAAGAAGGTGTCACAAGCACATTGACAAAGTCTGACAACCACAGATGATCCCAGGAAAGACTTTGTGACTTTATTTTTATTCTTATTGTCACTTCAGGAATGGAAACAAAATTCTGTCATGCCATGCATTGCCTCATGGGGAATCCATCGACTGTTTGCTGATGGAAAGTGCATCATTCCCTGTGCTGCTGCCCCGGGTTCTGCTTCTGCAGTACCTTGGAAGGAGGTGAACCACTTCCTTACTCTAATACCACCATCTTTTTATACTGGATTTTTTCCTTTAATAATGAGGGTTATTTGCAGTAATGTTCTGCTACTTCTGTACTGCAGAGTAGGTACTCCAAACCTGCTTCAGCAACGATAAGGGCATAATGGCAAATTGATCTATCCCTGAAAAGTAAAGGAGTGCATTATGAGGGAAAGCACAGGGAACTCAGGCAGGAGAAAATAACAAAGACTTCTCCTATTTGAAGTTAACTCCTCAATCCCAAAATTGCCAGTGGGCACACCAGCATCCCCAGGGATTAGGGCTCTGTTTATTAGCCCATACACTGTGTTAATTAGTATCACAATGTCACTTAATACCAGTGTTTTTCCAGATTTTGTATAACTTTCATACTTTCTACTTTTCATAAATTCAAGTTTTAATGCTTTTCAGCTGAGGACAAGTTCGTATTTGTTATGCAGTCTTCGGCAATCACGGCACTTCAATAAATGAAGCTTTACAGAAGTCTCGGAATTTAAGAGAAGGTTGCCGAGAGACCTCTGTGATTCTGAGGCCTTATAAAAATGGAAAGAATCGTTCCAGTTTCTAACAATAAATTCTTCTGAAGCTCCAGTGAGAAAGGAAAAGAAGGTATCAAGGCATAAGGCCTGTGTTTGTTACCTGTGTTTCTACAGATCCCTTATCTCTGGATCTGATCAACAGGAAATGCTCAGGAAACTGTGAAGGTTTCCAACACTTTGCAGGAAAAGGCTGTTTTGCCTTTTTTGCATTTAACTCAGCTCAGCTTACTAATAAAACCAATTCTGTCTACCTTAGCTACTACAGATCAGGATTCAGACATGTTGGTAGGACAGTGAGTAGGGAAAAAAAGAGAAAAATGGAAGTGAGCATGCCTTCCCCTAAGGTCACACGGATCCTGCGGTCGGTGGCTCCCTGCTGAGACCCCCCTCCCTAACTGAGTGGCTTGCCCAGCAGGAACCTGCAGACTCTCTGGGAGCTGAAGGAATGGGAGCTGCACTTTTTAGCGGTAATAAGTGTCGTTAACAAGGCAACTCTGCCAAGAGGGCTGAAGGCATCTGTTACTTTGTAAAACACTTAGATTGATGATATATGCACTGTACCTGTTTAAGTGTGTGCACTGACTCTTATGGATGTAATGTATCAAAGCAGCAAAATTACTGCCCAATAAGCCCAGGCAGAACTCTTGAGCAACAAGAAAACTGATCTTATTTTACTCTGAGTTAAGGATACTTGACTTTTTGTCTATTAGTGTAGCTTTTGATGTTATAGTGTAATTTAATTTGAACCCAATGTGGCCAACTTCTGCAACAAATGATATATATTTCTCTTTCTTCTCTTTGTGTTGAAAATATATCCTGGCTGACTGGAATCACTGTGGCAAGCTGTAAATGATGTATGAAATGAAAAATCCCTGCTCACTGCAAAGATAGAATATAGACAGGGCTCAGCAATTGCTGCTGGGCTATGCTATTTGCTGAAATATTCAGCTCAAATGCAGTCACACAAGCTTGCCATTGCTGACACTGGGCAGCAAGTTGCGTATATCATTTTTCAATCTTATTCAGGACAAAATGACTAAGTGATAGCTAGCACGATAAATGCAGGGGGGGAAAAAATCCTAAACCAACTTCAGTTGTTGGGGTCTTTTTTATTACAATAACTCAAATGACTAATGTTCAACTGCTTCTGTCTCACTAATGCTCTGAATTTTACAAATTCACAAAGTAACACGAAGCAGGGCTGGACAACTGGAAAAACTATTAAACAACAAATGGTTCGAGCACTCTGGAACTGTTTGTAGACATTATTCAATATTTACTGAACTGGTGTCATGTTTATTAAGGTGCACTGCAATCAGGAGGGTTCTTTGAATGTCTTGACCAGAGGCAAAGACCCTCTCCATCCTACGGTACATAGAAATACATCTGTATCTTAGCTCAAGTAAAAAACAATTTGCATTCCTGAACAGGACTGTTGGTACATCAGAGATATTTGTGTTAACTGTTGGGACTGAGACTATGATTTACAGACTTTTGGAGATTATAGAGTTCCTGCTAACCCCACACCCCCATCTGTTGTCATCCCACAGCTCACAGTTTCCTCCATTTTCCCAAGGCAACTGAAACACAGCCATGCTGTGAACTGAATCAAGAATCTGATCTGACTTGGACAAACTCTGTCTAGAAAAAAAGAAAAGAAGGGCAAGAAAAATTTTTGGTAAATCAGACAAGTTCTCCCTAAACAGAGAAAAGGTCAAGATGAAATGTGAGTCCCTGCACATGATTAACTTAGGGCAAGGCTGCAGATCATTCTGTCATAAGAAGCATCCAGGGTGGATCTCCAAACACTACAAACAACTGTTTGGAAGAGCTGTCTATCACAAATCTAGGAGCTGGAAAGGGGAAGGGAACGGCATAGCAGCTGAAAATCTGTGATTCTGTCTCCTGTGATGATTGTAAGTCTCACTGACAAAATGCAGATCATGTAGCACCTATGGGGTTCTCTTTAAAGATTTTTAAAGAGAATCTTCAAGAATCACACAACAAGCTGAAATTGGAGATTTCTTTCTGCCTCTGTGTTCTTCCTTCCCTCTCTTCCATTGAGCTGGTTGCAAAGGTTAGAAACTTGTCTCACCTCCCCTGAAGGCAATGAGCAAAAGGAAACCTCAAAAAAGGCTTTAAAATCCACATACTTTAAAATGTATTAACTGTTAAACTTTGGTTTTGTTCAGACATTTTTTACATACATATTTTCATGCATTATGGAAGTTCGGAACTCTAGCTTTACATACTTAATGTTTAAACTTCCAAGCATATTTTTGACTTCTTACCCTCTCTAAGTGGGTGTTAATTCAAACGAGTCAAGGGGGCACGAACTTGAACAGATGATCTCTTTTCCAATGCTATTTTCTCCAGACCTTTCAAAGATAAGGTTAGATATATGTGTCTGATCCAAATGTGGTGCAAGCAGTTAATGGCCCTCAAAGTACTAGTATAGCACCTTGAGGCCAGAGTTGATGAACTGAAGGAGTAGGGAAATACAGATGTCTCTACAGAAACAGAAAAGCAGTCCTACATCAGAACTGGCCATCCCCACCATGCAGCAGGGAACACAGCAGATATAAGAGGAGCTGGGAGGAAGGTCACTATTTTAAACATATAGAATATAACAGAGAGAGAGGAGACTACACTGTAAAATCTACTTAAATCGATTACACCCATACAGATATAAGCCCAAATGACAGAAAACAAAGGTGTTAGAAGCATCATTGTGTTAATCATCTCTTGAACAGGGAACAAACTCTGAATGCACAAGCTATTTTATCTAAGGTCTTTTTCCTCATGTGTTTAAACAGTGACTAGTACAGTGACAGCATGATCTGCAAATAAGGCTGCTGTGCATTACTGTAGTAGGAATATTTTTCCTACACAGTATTTATTCTGAGCATTGTTCTAACATCTACAGTCCCCAGTCATGGGGCAGGACCGCACTGAGAAAACCGAGTCTAATGAAACAGCAGTAACAGGAAACTTCAGCCCTTTGTATATAAATTAAATGGCTTAATACTGTCACAGCCTGAAGATGAGCTGAACTCCATCTGTGCAGAGTTTTCTGCATTTGTGTGTGACCAGGTGCTTATGCCTGAGCCATCATTTGCTGCCTTCCTGCAGCAGGGAGGGCCAGCTGGGAGCTCCCACTGCATCTTCAGTGTGGCTTACCAGGGAGATGTAAAAACCTGGATGCAAGCCCTGTGGCTAACAAATGTAGACAAATCCAACTGAATGTTCTGAGAGGCTAGGAAAGTTTAGAGGGAGGATTTTTGAACTGACTGCTGTGGGAACATTACTACCTTTATTCATGGCCAACAGAAAGAGTGACAAAAATAGCTGATACAGAAAGATGGACCCAAAGAAAACTGAGATCAAATTTGAACATTGAAAGCAAAAGATGTTAAAAAAAAATTTAAAAAAATAGTTCTAAGAATCAACAAAACAGGGAGGCTAGTGCATTATAATAATAGAAAACAAAGGGCACCAGAAAGGGATAGAAGCTAAGTCCAAAACAACTGAACTACTTCTGGCAGGAGACTCTGCACTGAGGCAATAACTCTCTAAAGGAGCTGAAGCAGGGTACACCTGATGTGTGAATGTCAAAGAGGTTTATCTGGGGCTATGAGCCATCTCCTTTACTTCTTCTACAAGAGTGGGTATTTGGCAACACAAACCTTCGTGGTGCTCCTTAGCACCTTGGCAGGAGAGATGCTCCAGTCGCTCCATGAACCATTTTGGATTTCCTCCCTCAAGATGAGAGCACTTTGTTTGTAAAACAAAAGGGAAATTTATTACCTAGTCTCAAGATCCATTAGCTATAGCACTGGATACAAAAGGTCACAAGTTAAACCCAATTTTAGCCTAATCTTGCTTCAATTAAAGTTTTCTATTTACCAATGGAAGACTTTTCTAATTGCTTACTCTTGTTTCATGGGATTTCAAGATGTATTTGACACACTGGAAGCAAAGGTTAAGGTTAGCAAACATAACCTGTCTCCTGAATGCCGCTGCCAGTGATCAGTAGTTTTATCTTACCTGGCCCAAGAGAACGTTCATTTTTAATTCTAGTCTGAGATGCAAATATAATTGTTCTTGCTGACTCTGCTGACTGGCTGTCTTGGCTATCATCTCCACTCTGTAACAACTATCAATCAAAAGATACATGGGCTCTCAAAAACCTATTGGTGGCTTCTTCCTGATCATCTTGAGTGTAAAAGAGTTATCCCCTTTTTACACCTGCCAACTGGCTATTTATGCTCAGCCGGACCTGTTCATTATGTAAAGATTATTGATTCATTTATGCTGAATATCACAAGATTAGCCATACATACTTTCTCTCTGGTTCATGACATTTCACTAACTTTCTGTCCTGGTATACATGACATTCTTAACAGTTATTCCTGGAGTTCAGGGCCAATGCATTCTACAGCAAGCCCCACAGTTCTGGTCCTCATGTTCCTCATAGGTTTCCTACTTATAGGACTTGGGATGGTGCATGTCTGCTCCAGATATGCAGCTAGGACACGGTCACCTTAGGTTCTGCTTCTGGGAACCGGAACATCCTCTCAGAAATAGTCATATCCATAGATTTGGGTGGGTTACAGGAGGAAATACATATTAAGTGCAATAGCACACGGAGACAAGCTAATCTTCATGCAAATATCCTAAGGGAACTACAGAATGAAATTGCTGAGCTGAATACAAAAAAAGTTATCAACCTAAAATTATATACTACTACTGCAGGGGACTTGGGGCCATTGTTAATTTGGTTTTATCCTTCCAAAAGCCATTGGGGTGATTCTGGAAGCCAGGCACTAGTAAGGGGTTTTTTTAAAAAAAAAAAAAAGTGCTGAAACAACTGCAACAAGAATAAATTACACATGTTAGGGACAAACAAACACAGCTCCTACAAAGGGAGATGTGTCACTGTCATCTATTTAGCACTTTGGGGATTGTAAACAAAACTGAATGAGGAAGAAACGGCAAATATTTATATGGGCTTCTAAAGCTTTTGACAAAAGACACTAGATCTTGAAGTCAAACAGTGTCATAGATTAGATACTGACTTGAAGACAAGAAAGTATAAATAAAGGAACAGTTTTCAATCTGATAACCAGATGGGACTGGAACCTACCAGTTATTCTGTTTGTGGTTTTCTTAATTTATCTTGTAAAGTCTTCAAATTAGGAATATTCTTCCAAAGCACCTGACTAACGAGACCTCCCTCTTGGCTGGAATTTCCATACACTCACAAGTGAAATTTAGGTAGCTAATTTCAACCTAAGATTTTATTGTTCCTGAATGTTTGTGCTGGCAATGAGAAATCTCTAGCTATGAAAGTCACCTTCCATTTTTTGGAAGTACAGCGATGATAGCTCTTAAAACCAGGGAGCAAGGTGGAGCAGATGGAAAGCATGAGACATATTGCCAGTTTTGAACCCAACGAACATTAGAAAAGGAGTTTCCACCTTGATTCTAAGTCCCGAATATTAGGGGGAAGACAAATGCCTAGGTAAGAGCAATGCTAGAGACATCAGAGTTTTTCTGAAAAATTTTTTTAGACTTTGTTGCTAATCTGATGATTTTTAGATTTTCAGATTGCCCTAGGTGTCTGCTTACACTTATATTTACCAAAAGACTTCATGAAGAAGAAAGTCACAAATACTTTCATGAGGAAAGAGCTAAAATAGAAACTCTTTCTCATTGCTGCTGAAAGCATCCCCATTTTAAAACATGAAACAGGAGAACGGAGTGACAAAAAGCCATGTGCCAGTACTATGGTCTCTGATAATGTATTAGGCTATTTATGACAATTGATTACTTTGGTCTCTTCAGCTTTACCATCTATCTATTCATCTGCATAAACACTAAAAACTTAAACTTCCTAAAAGATTAAAAAAAAATCCAAGAAACTTGTGCTGAAACAGAAGAAGTCATCCTAAACTCTGTAGCCTTCTGTGTCTCCAGCAGAGCACATAGAAAAGTCGCTCACTGTACAGAGAGAGCAGGGGAAGAGAGGAGCTGCACAGCAACTGTGAAGACAAATGAGAAGCAAACCAGTGCGAGCAGCAGTAACTATGAGTTGAGGGAAGGAGATAAATGAGAGAGGTGCATCCAGTACTGCTACCATTATCACAGCAAAGAGAAGATATATCTTGGCTCTTTTACTACATGAAACTATTTGATCAGCATGCCTGAAACATTCATGCCAGCCATATGACTGTGTTGCACTTTCCAGCAATACTCACTGCTGTACAAGAGAAGTTTAGAACAGTCAGGAGTATATTTTGCTTCTCTGTCTATGCAACATCAAACGTTTCTTTAAAGCACCGTCTCTCCCTCAATAAGCCAACCCTTGAGACAAAGACCATACTCCCAAAATAGGTAAAATATGGACAAACTGGCAAGCTGTTGTCTGCATTAATATTTGGGCTTGTCCCCTCCCTCAGTAATTGATACTATCTTTTGAAAATAAGCTAACTGTTCTTTACACCTCTGGGTTTAATGAAGATCACATATCAGAACTTCATGACCAAATTAACATAAGGTCTATCCCCTTCCCTAAAGACCTTTCCCTGGTATTATTGCTGCTAATATTTTAAGTGTAATGTGAAATGGCCAAGTCACACATGTGCCATGTTTTGCACATGGCCTGAACCTGCTGGAACACGATTTTCATATGAATTATGAGAGTAATAAACATCTTCTGGCAGAGGCTTGCAGAATCTGCACACATTTTACTCAAGCAGTAATGGGTCATAAAACTCTTAGAGAACTGCAGGAGAAAAGCAATGTACATACACATGCATAAATTAAAAAAAGAAATGTGAACTTGGTGCAACGGTACTCTTTTAGACGTTTAGAAAAGGCACGTATAGTGGGAGAAAACTATATACATACTCAGTAGGACTCACAATAGTCAGAAAAATTAGAGCGTACTAGTTTCTAAAACAAGATTTTATGGGAGAGCTTTCAGTGATACAGTCTCAGCATTTTCTGCAACTGGATCTTAGGTTTGAGTCCTCCACATGGGCTGTAGCAATCTTGCGACAGCAGCTATACAAGCAGAAGAAAGTGTTAAAATGCACTCTCTTCTACTAACCCATTACAGGGATTACTTGTACTTTCACTGGATGACCAGTAGGGAGGATCCCCAGGATTTGCTCTGCTTCACTAACCAAGTCTAAACCTTACTGGAAGGGTTTCAGATTTTCCACAGCCTTTACAGGAATGTAGAAATTTTATTTATTTATTTTTTTAAAAAATTTTTGAAAACTTGCCCCCCTCATTTAACTTGCTTTTGGAAGAGCTGCTGCTTAACTGCTATGGTCCTTCCAGAAGCACAGGTAATAGGAATTGCTGTCATGCAAAGCTAACTTTTTGGGATAAGGAGGTATCTGACAGCATTACATTACTGAGACACATCTGGATTTCCTCGAAACCAATGTCCAATAGGAAGGATAATAAAATTGCTGCGGATTGTCTAATGCTGAGAGATGAAATCCAACTTTTATGCTAGAAGAATTCCACCAGCAGATCAGGAAGGTCTTGGTAACTTGCATGTAATATACAAGTAAGAGTAGGAAAAAGACTTCAATTTTTTTTAAGTGAAAACTCTGATCACCTCTCAGTTATTCAGATTACCTACTTACACTGTCAGTGCAGCAGGGCAAGTTTTTACTTAACCAAGGAACCAATTTAAAGCCTGAAATTGTAAAGTAATTGACATTCTGAATGCTGCTGCTGCTTCAAAGAGACTGGAGGACTGCAGCTCCTGGTGTTGCCAGCAGCGTGTACCAAGTATTTCCAGCATTTGTGGAGAAGCTCTGAATGTGCAGAGAAACACTGGCTGGATGATGACTAAGGTGACTAGTGTAAAAAGCACAGTTTTGCCATGAAGTTAATGAAAACGCAGTCTTAAATGCAGAGGAAAACAGAAGCCTGTCCTTTGCTTTCTTGTTTCAGGAAATTAATTTGGATCAAGGAAGTAACACTTAAACAGGATGAGCTCTGAGTCGAAAACAGTAAAAGCATGGGAGAAAAAAATTCAGCAAAATAAATTTTTGGCACTGAAACGAGTGCAATCAACAGGGCTTAGCCAAACAACAGGATACTCCCCGTTCTCCTGTATTGGGTTACAATTGTGGTGTTCAGCCACAGCCTTCCTTCATTGCTGCTGAACAGCTTCTGGTCCTTGCTATCTCTGACAGAATTTTGCTCTGAGAGTTTTTAAATAGAAGTTACTAGCAGCAGGTCAACTAAGTGTCTAATTCCTGGTGTAAAAACAAACAATGTGTGTTCTTCAATGAAAAGTTGAGTAGGACAGAAAAGAGCTTTGTCATGTTTTTTATCCTGTTCCTCCTTGAATGTCAACTACGTTTAAGTCCCATACCAAGTTTCACACCAAGCACTGCTAGACGGAGGAACTCTTCCAAGTGTCCGTTTTCAAAAGTTCCTCCAGCTGCCCAGTGGCACATGTGCCACAGTCTCACATGAACTGTCAACTATCAACAAAATCTAGATCTTTCATTGTACTTTCACTGAGACTTGCTGTGTCTGTTTTTTATTTACTTATTTGCTCTTTCTCTTGTAATAAAATTGAGGGCCATGCCACATAGTAGAGGTGACAGAATGCATTCCTGTTTGACAATACCTTGACCTTGAAACATGGGCTCTTTTTTGCTCCTGTGAACTCCTGATCATGTCTTTTATTTATCTTTTACATAACACATCATTTAAAGAAGTTAAGTTATAACAACTGTGAAATATTTTCTTTGGATCTACAAAATGTACAGGTAGAATTTTTCTTGCAGGACACTTTTCAACATTATTCTTAAGAGTGAAATCAGATTAACATGCTTTGCTGAAGTCCAATATATCTTCTCTTAATATGTCCCGAAGGGTTTATCTTAGTTCAAAATGCTATTACAAAGAAGTAATTATAATTGAAAGAACTGCAACACCTTTGCAATCATTCAAAAAACTTGGATCAACTTTTATTCAGTACTTTGACTACAAGGACAGTATTTCATTATTCTAATAACTTTTTCCAGTCCCTTTCTTTGCCGAGACGTTCTGGGAACTTAGCGATGACAAAATTATCTCAGACAGTCAGCATTTTCCCAGTGATAAGGCTTCGCTTGCACTTTTCCGAAGTTTTATCTTTTTATTGCATCTTAAAAAAACCCCAACAAACTATTAGAAACCAATATCAGTTGAAAAGTAGAAATGTTGGCGACAGTCCTCCAGAGAACCTAGTTTATCTTCTATGGGGCAGAGCAGCTCTGTAGTTTATGAGTTTTGCAGGTTCAGAAATAATTTCCTTCAGAAGCCTCGGTATCCTACCCTACAAGAACTGAATTCTTTGGGGGGTACTGTGATAGGTAGTGCCATACACAAGAGTTTCTCAAGAATATATGTATGCCCAAAAGTTATATAATGGTAAAAAAAAAAAAAAAAAAAAAAAAAAAAAAAGAGAGAGAGAGAATTAATTGGGTATGACTAAAAATCTGCCTGATCATTAACTAAAAAAACACATTTTCAGTCTATTTTTCACTATATTTTTTTGCTACTCTATTACTATTTAATAACAACCACCACCGTATTAATCATATACAGAAAGACTGTTCTGAACTTTAGGAAAAGTGAGGGGTTTTGGTTCTCATGCTCTGAGCTTCTTAGTTTCTTTGTCTTCCTTCTCTGAAGCATTCTGTGTCTGAGTCTCGTACTCCATTTTGTAACACAAGAAAGTTCTGTCTTATGGAATTTCCAAAAGAAAGACATATATTATTTACATCTGTAGCTACCATAAGAAATGCCTTTTTTTAGTATCTTTTTCTTCAGTATTTTCAGTGCAAAGTTTCATGAATAAGCACATGCTACGAAAAAGACCCCTACCAGGAAATACCACAAGAAAGCAAGAAGGTCTTTTCCTGTTAACTAACTGTTAAGCATGTTTAGTCCAAAAAAGAAAAAGCCCACAGGAATGCTTTTTGTTGTGGCATTCATTAAGAACAAAGGCATAAGCCAGTCTCTCAGGCAGCCTGTTTTGACAGATTTGAAACCCATGCAGTTTCATTAACCCTACCTCTTGCGAATTCACCCACTGTAGTAACACATACTGCAGTTAAAGGCTATCCATCACAATTATGATATGTTTAAAACTGGGTCACAATTCCTTTAGATTAAGAGGTTCCTTTATATTGCGAAGTGTTCCAAAGTACAGAATGGGAAGTACCACTGCAAGTGGATTTGTTCTAAAGTGCTTTTAAATATACGCTTTAATTGCTGTTCCTACTTTATCTAATCACCACCAGAATTACTGAATCCCGACACATTTGATGATGTTAAGAAGCCCTCCGGTAATGAACCTGGGTAATGTTTCATCTGAGTCAGAAAGCTTGTCAAAGGGCAGTATATTTGACCATTAATTTAACTACAGGGCAGTTAAAATATTTTCATCTTTCCAAATGCGCATGTCTAAAATAAACACCATGAAAGTACACTCATATATACAGGAGTGAAACGCTTAGTAAAAGTGTCTGTTATTAATTTCTACAGTGGTACTGAAACAGTGATACTGTTAAAATAAAATTGTCTAGCTACAGACTGAACACCAAAAACAAGTAGGCTACAAACTACATGCACAGATGTCAAAACTAGAAAAAGTGGTAGTGAATAACCTGATATACTATTGCTCTGTTCAACAAGGGCCAAGTTGAACTGAAAACCTCTGGCTGCATGACATCACTTAAGCTGTGCCAGTGGCTATGTAGGCTCAAGCCCTAAATACTGTAAAATGGTAATTCCATCTCACAAAACAAGAAATACTGCCTCCTCAGAATTGTAGGGAAGGAGAATACTGGGTCTCCAGTACATATGTAATACAGATAGGCCTATACTCACATGGCCTAAATTTAGGTCACTGTGTCTACAATTTCCCATGGGCTCAGCACCTTTCAAGGTCTAGATAAGAGCCAATAGGCAATTTAAGGCACGGGGACAAACTGAAATTTAAACTGTGTGAATGTAGACACTATTGAAAACAGGTGATATTTTTATCTTCTTTTTTCACCTGTGTAATAGAAACATTTTCTATAGCTTGCTGTTTGACATTAATGGATAACATGTATGAGAAAGCCTACTCCATCTGTTCGAGAGTTTTCTTACTATTTGTCCCAGAGGCAAGGAGTGAAAGCTACAGCATTTACTCATTATGGTTGCAGTGACTGGAGCACGGGAAAGTGTAAACCATAGATTTAAGAACAGACTCCTGATAAAGAGATATACTGGATTTAAAATACGATATGGCTTAATTCTAACACTGTTGAGTAAAAGATTTTTCTTGCCATGAGACAAATAAAAAGAAACATATACAGCCACAAAACCAGCCCATTTTGAAACATATGTCAAGTATTTTCTTAAGCTTCCAAACCCTGTAAATTTCAAAGCCCGCTTGAGGAAAAAGAAAACTTACCATACAGCATTTTTTGCATAGTAAATTTGTAATTGAGATGCTTTTCTCAGAACACAATTGTTTAAATTTTATGCCTGTATAGTTGATCCTGAGAAACTTAGGGAATACTTGAACTTGCTTCTGGAAAGGGCCACCCTTGGTCTTTATAAGAACAATTTATTGTAAACAGGTAGCATGGCTTGGTTTCATCTTTTTTTGCAAAACAGCAGTGAGCAGATTCTTGTTTCAAAGAAAATATTAAGTATTTACAGACATTTGCTGAATAAGTAACCAGATCTTGGACTATACTAATGAACATTTGCTTCAGTACTTGCTCCTGGTTATTCCTGTCTACCTGGATAAATTTTTGAAATAGGAAACGAGGATAGATCCCCAAAACCCCAAATGTGTGGTAGCTTGTTTTTGCTTAGAAACCAGCTTGGGAACTAACAAGTGTTAAGCAAGGAGTAACCAATAGAGGTTTTCTGTCTGGTACAGAAATACTCCTTGTCCTGTATGAAAGTCTGTATTCAAATGAAGCACAATAGACTCGCAGCAGAAGACCACACGTCGGTCCCTGAGGAGAACTTCAGTGAGACTGGGAGGCTGCAGAGACCACAAAGAACTTTATGACATTGCTGTTTGTATGAGCAAAAAGCAATTCGAGTGGGACCAAAAATATAATGAAAACATAATCACAAAAAAACTTTAATGAGTGTATGGCTATTTGATCAAATCCTATAAAAATGAAATGGCATCATCTGCCAGCTTCTCTCTGGCAAATCACTTGATGTGAAGACAACAGCCTGAAGTAGAATTACGAACCTGAGCTGTCATACTGGCACATCACAACAACGCTACACTAACTTGTTATGAATAATGCCTTCCAAGTCACAACAGAAAATGCGTAGTCCCTAAAAAGGATAATATCTTACTCTTTAAATCCTTTAACTATTAAAAAAAAAAAAAAAGTGTCTCTATGCTGCACTGTAGCTATTAAAATCTTTCAGTATTTATCTGCCTTGCATCTGATGTCTATGTGGTGTTTCCTTAACATGTCATTTTCATTTTAGTTTAAACATTACTTTTATTTTAAACACGACTTCTATTACACTACATATTTCTAAGTGCTGGCTGAGCCACTTGAAGGACTAGTAGATGATTGATTCCCATCATCATGGGACTCAACCTAAATACATTTGGCATTTAAATAGGAACTAGCCATTGACTCTGTAATCCCTTGTGCCACACTTGTCCTGCAAAAGGCTAACGACAAAGGCTAGTACCGGCTTTGTCAGGGCCCCCTCGCCCTCTCCTCTATCCCCACAGGCAGTGACTGTAAAAGTCTGTGACTTCAGGCGAGTTCCTGTTGTGACATTACTGTGCACATTCCCAGAGGGAGCTCTGAGACAGGACGTTTGCATTCATGTTTTAAGACAGAGAATTCAGTTGAACTTCCACAGGCACAGGCTGCCCAAGACGAAATGACTGGCTGCTACATGAACAGAAAGCCGAACGACACAAACATACTCCAGTATGTTTGGTCACAGATTAAGGCCCTTTTCACTGGGGACTGAATAAAACAACTGAAATAAGAGATATATGTGCTGAGGCTTCATTGCTCAGGTAAATGCAGTGATTCTGTCAAAACTTGCCAAAGACTTTTATTTTCTTTTTTATTACAAAAACAGAGCTGGGATGTTTTAGCAATGCAACTACGGTATGTAAGCAAGGCCTAAATATGGTAATTTTACAGAATGAATGAAATCTCATTATACAAACACTTAAGATTAAAAACAAAACAGAACACCACCTAGCTAATGAATGACAGAAAAAACAAACACAGACACCTCAAATCACACATCCAAGCAGCCCTCTAGTACCCCACTGTGTGGAAATACCGATGCGTTAAAACAGCGCAACTGATCCTGTAAGCATTTACACATGTATTTATATTTTACATATAAGAATTTGAAGGAAAAAATCCTTCTTGTTAAAGATGCAAGCACATATAGCCAGTAATGATTTTCATGATCTTTTGATATTTGTTTGTTACTAAGAATCATATCAATATCTGCCTTGAATTATGACTCACTGTTTAGTAAAATTCCACTTTATTTCCCTATAGAACAGAAAGGCTGATGAGAAATTACTTAGAAGACCATCTCCCTCAGTAACCAACTCCAGACGGCTTGTGTGACATTTCCCTGGGAATGCAAAGGAAAAACTGAAAAAGAGAGTAAATTCACTTGGGGCCTCTCCTCCAAGCTATGAGTGAATGAATCCCTGTTTGTGGTTCTGCTGCAGGCTTGGAATATGGTAAAGTTGTGGGATTAGCAGAAATCAGACATTCCTGTCTCAGAAATGAAAATGTTACTTAGTATAATATATTCAGAAGAAGACACAAGTAGAAAAACTTTTGAAAAATACCATTCCGTAATTTAAAGCTGTCTGGTGTGGGTCTAAATATACAGTTCTGGTAATTTTCAAAGAATGTCAGCAAGGGTATTTACCATGGGCACATCTGCATAAGATTATACACAGACAGAACATCTTTCTTAAATAAAAAAAAGAAAAAAAGAAAAAAGAAAAAAAAAAGTGTTACTATCGTCATTTAGATGTATTTTTGTTCTGTATTTAACGAATGTAACAAAATAGTTGTGAAAGCTCAGTAAACATGCACACTTTTGATACAAAAAGAAAAAAAATAATTTCTGAATTAATATAGTAACATAAGCCTGTGGAAGGGAAAGTATCGCTTTGGAGACTGTTTTCCGAAGGACAATCAGCAAGTCATTACTTTTAAACCTCCAGAAAGTACTGTTAATATTGTATACAACCCAATACTGAATGGCGTAAATGACACTACAGAGAACAAATAGTAGCGTAAAAAGCCAGCATTTACCAATTAGTCAGTCTACATAAAAGCCTACACTGTGATATGGCAATTACAGAAGAAGTACTTACTACAAGGCATATAAGAGGGATAAAACCAAATGAAAATGCAGTGCTAGAAAGTATGAGAAAATCATTTTAATATGCACACCTACAGAGAGTAAAATATACACCAGAAGTATATAATCAAACACTGTTTGCTTGAGACAACATAGTGAACACACCGAGGAAGAAGAAAAACAGGAACTAGCATATGTAATCTGACTATATAACAAACATAATAACTAGTGTGTTTGAGATTTGCTGTTATTACCTCTAATTTGCTAGCCAGACTGTCTTTTCTCTAACACATTCAGTATGTGACACTATGCTGGAAGTATGCAGTATTGCAAATCCTTTTAATGGACTTCTTGGAAGTTTCTTATATAACAAAACCAGAAACAAGGAACTTGAATTTTAATTAATATAGCATAGGTGTCATATCTTTCCCATAGATTCAGGCACTGGTAGGAAATTCAAGATGACATCTGGTCGAGTTTGATTCTTTTCAGTTCAAGCGCTGTACCACTGAAAATATTTGGGTCACAGAAATATTTTTTTCTGGGTAGCAAAGAATTTCATTTAAAAAATTAGTTTTAAAATCTTCTAAGCATGTTTTGGTCATGGCTTTCAGCAAGCTAAGCCATTTTGAATTCTGCAAGCTTGGTATGTCATTGCAAAGACACATCAGATTTGATTAGGTTGTCGTGTTGCATCCCTCAGCAGTTCATTGACAGACTGCAGGCTCTTGATCCAGTATTTGTGCTTCTTTCTAAGCTTCTCTTTGAAACATCCAGGGTCAAACAACTGTGGGTACTGACAGCATTTATTTTCTTGTGAATAAGCCCTTCACTATTTAACTGACTCTCGGACCTTATCTTGTGGAAGACACAGGACACAAACAGCCAGCCCATCAGTGCCACACAAAATTCATATTATTCGGTTCTGCCAGTATTTGGTTACATCAATTCTGGATACACAAAGACTGACATTATCAAACGTTGAGGGCAAACCCCCACAACTCAGTTAAACCTGTAGTATAAGAAGTTCCTGTAGGTAAGGATTTTCAATCCCATTTAAAGCTTTAAACGGTATCTACAGAAATCAACCCTTCAATATGCCTGTGTAGCCTATTTTAAATATTTTTGAAGTTGCAGTCAGTTAACTGACAATTTTCAGATGCCTTCATATTAAGCCAGTAGGGATCATCTAAACATCGACACTGATCTCTGCGTAAGAGACATCACCCTTAACGAACTGTAAGCACGCAGGTTCTCTTACCCTGTGCCATTTGAGTTCTATGAAATAAAAGCAACACATCTAGATATCCAAATTAATTTCAATATAGTCAGGACACAGAGTCAAAATGTTGCATAGGCCAGGCACAGGTAAGACTATTTTAGCCATGGCTCAAATACAAGCATATTACAAAGTTAAGACACAATTTAGCCCAAGCTAATGTCTCAGAGGTTGTTCAGCACAAGTTAAGGACTGATACATTCCTTATGTTTCTTTTTTGGGGGGGGGAATGTAGCTGATGTAACTATATCTAGATTATTTTCAAGCTCATTTCCATAGGAAAATGAGCTGTACACCTCCAAAAGATCTTTCCATTGCAATATGCAGGAACAAAGATGTCAAACTTCTCCAGCTTCTCCTCAGATTTTGAGGCCATTAAATGAGTGTGGGACCCTCACTTAAACCATTGCTTAGTAACAGTTCCTAGGGAGATTTCTCTTCAGAGGCACTTTGAGTTTTCCTAATGTTCCTGAGTTTTAATCAGAATCTAAAAGTATGAATGCAGCTATTAAGCCCCTGCTATACGGGCTTAATGTGTGCCACTTTAGCTAAGCAATATTATCACACTAATGTTAGTATTTACCTTTATGTAACAGGATATTGTTTCATTTCTGTCATTACACTGCCTGAATTTTTTTAAACAATTTTGCCAAAATTAAGCTTCAATTTTAAAAAATCTTTTAAAATGCATTAGTTTCCTAGTTCTTCTAAACATAATATAGTCAACCAAGTTATTTTTAGCTTACTTTTTGACATTCTGTATTTCCCTTTTAAAAAAATTCTCATAGTTTTCATTATGCATCATATCAATTTGAAGCCTGCAGTATTTTGTGTTAGTAATCAAACATTATCCTAGATAAAGTTAACTTTATTTATAAAGAAAAGTGCTCGTGGTCAAACACCATAACTGAACTAAATTCATCACCATGAATAAATGTTTGGGATGAGCCTTATAATCTCTGCTCATTCTGACAAAAATATTTCATTCAGCTACAAGACGACATGTAGCTATTATACAACTGCCATTCTCAAAGAACCAAAAGCCTACTTAAATCTCATTTCTTAACAGTATGTTTTATAGAACTGGGATATTTGTCCTATTTCACCAGCATCTTTAGTATCCTTGTGGAACCAACATGTTCTGCTTGCTCTCCTCTTAACTACACTTCCTGTTTTCATTATCCTTGTGTTCAACAACACTTATAAAAAACAATAAGAAAAATGTTGCAATAACATATGTAGCATGGCAAAGGAACTGCCTAGGTCTGTCTCCCCGTAGTCACACCATCTAACCCCTTCCTTAAAATTCCTCTCTTGCTTCTTCTTGAAAGCAGTTAGATTTCTTACCCCCACTGCTGTACTTTAGCCTATTTCTTACACATCTGACTGTCAAAAACCTCTTACTTTCCACCTGCTCACAGCTTGTTCATGTATGTTCATTCTTCTGCCAATATCATAATTCATCTTAAAAATCTCTTTTTTGTCCATAGCTTTATAGGTCTTTCCACACAAATATACTCCTTATCTTCACCTCTACTGCTGGCTGATGATCAAGGTGCATCTTGCTGTTATACTGTCAGAAAGCTGCATCAATTGGTCACTCATCAATTACCCTGAGGTCAAAAAGTTACAATAGATGCAGAAAAAGGAAGTTACCTCATTCCCAGTGCCAGAACTGACCCACAGAGGTAGGATCCAGTCATGTCCCTGATACATTTTTCTCCCAACATAGAAATTGTCCTTGTCCTTTACCATTGGTAGGAAACAAAGATGTGCTCATGCAGTGTAATTTGCTTCTCAATAGTCAAACTCCTTATAAACTTCCACCTCCTGTGTTCTGCAATATTTTTAGCTGTTCATTGGCACAATATTAAGGCAATTGAAAAAAAAAAAAGGCCCAAAGTGTATTTGTTCCAAAGATAAAATCCTGTAGATAACTTCCAAAATACATTACTATTCAGTTAGCTGAAAGTGTCTGTCCATGTTCATTTTGTGTGAACTGCAATGTTTTTTTCTAAATTTTTTATAAACTAGATGAAAATTTCATATCTTAAGGTGAAAATACAAATGTTCAGGACAGACATGGACCGCAGGGTTCTGCCAGACTTCAGCACTACTGCAGAATTTTTTTAAATTTTTTAAAAATTATTTTCAGAGGAATTCATCAATTCAAACCTGATTCCCAACACTAAGCCCTTGGACAACTCTGAGCTCATCTAAAGTTTGGGTACTGAATGAGACTGGAAGTGGAATTGCAGCTTAACTCCAGAAACTATTTAGAAGTCTCTTTTGGACTTCTTACGCAAGTTCTAAACTTCTTAATACAGACTAAATTAATAAAAGGCACGAGTGGGGGGAAAGAAAGGACAAGTAGGATACAGGTTTGAACCTATTTACAGTCTTGGCAATACCCATTCCTTCTGCTGGAATTTTGGGGCTCAGTGTGCCTTCTTACAATGTCAATTTAATTAAGCAGACCATCCAATTAGGATACATTCAGCTAGGATATAACATGTAGGTTTGTACATTTGGAAAGAAACAAGGGTCTCTCGTATGGTCTGCTCCAACTCTTTTCTATATGGACTATGACTACACTATCATACAAGTTAGGTCTTAACTTTTGAATGCAGGGAGTCCGAATATATTTGAATTCATCTCAGAGAAAACAGCTTGGAATTGTGAATTCATTTGTGTAAAACATTGGTTTCTCTCTGACACACATTTCTATTGCCATTAGTAAGTATTTCACAGCACCCACTATATTCTGGGTTCTTATCCTTCCAGTCTCCATACTCTATGGCAATACAAATTAAAAAAATCACAGTTAAAGATTTTGAAGGTCAAAACTTATAGTATCCACTGATGGGAATGAAATTAACCTTAGAAATCACTATATGTGTGTGTGTGTGTGTGTATACATATATATATGTATATACGTGTGGAGAGAGATATGTACGTACATACGTATGTCTGTGTATGCGTGCGTGTACATACACATACACTGCCAAGCATAAATACTGAGCCAGTAAGTCGCATGTCTCAGATCCCTTGTACTTTATGCAATGCAATGATAGCATCTGAAATACTTAGTGCTTTGCAAGTCCTGATAAATAACAAACAAGCATGTTTTCTTCCTGCTTCATTAGAGACACTAGTAGTTAATGTTTATAGAATATCAATAATGCAGTTTGCAGTTCTGCATAATTAAAGACACCCTATGTTAATAAAATAACTTGGAAAGAGAATGCAAAACACAAGACATAAATCCTCTTATGCCTTTGGCCTAATCTTAGACAAGTTTAATTACAATGCTGTTGCTGTACTGTATGCTAGAAAAAATATTTTTTGTCACTTAAACCTATCAAAGTATACACCCATTTATGACATTTGTGAGGAAGCGCAAACAATATAATGGCCCACAAGCGGATACTTACAGTTTATGGATTACTAGAATACACACTTGCAGTAGAACCTCATGGAAATAGAAGAAGCTTTCTGATGCAAAGAGCTACAATCCATTATTTTAAGGATTTTCTGATAAATGAAAGAAGCCAGGAAACTCAGACACAGAAGTAAAATGCCATCTTTATGCTGCCTTAGACACTGATGCCTATACAGAGAGAAATCTTTTTGTGAGTCTTAAGCAGAACTTTCTATTGACTTCAGAACAAAAATCTGTGTCCAGTGACTGGATCTGTCCCACGAAAAATGAAATAAACCAAGTTTCTGAGATTCCTCAGTAATTATAACCTGCAATATCTTGGTATCATGTTTCGTCATTCCTTTGCGACACTACTATTTTATTGAAGTGGACTATTACTACAGACAATAATTTAATGTAGCTTTCTAGATCGTTAATTTAATTAGAGTTGGGCAGCTCACTGTTGGTTTGAGGATTTTTTCAGGGAGGGGGAAAAGCAGAAGAATGGAGATGGCTTCTGCTCTCACCCTGCTTCTGCTTCTCTTAAAAGGAAGGAAAATAATCTCAACAAATAGTGCACCTGAAAGCCAGTACTTATGGGCTACACTTTGTTCATGTAGAGCTCAGGCTACAGCCTCCGTAAGTCACTAACAAATAATCAATCTTTACTGAGAAAGTGTCTCAGCTCCAAGTCACACAATGCAATATGATGATGATAATAAACAAAGGTAAGTGCTGTAGTAATGTCATAATCCCTCACACGCACCACCATCAAAGAGACAAACAATAGAAAATGTCAAAATAAAGAAAAGTGAGATGAAGGAAGTTACTATGCAGATGGGGGAAGAAATTAGGAAAAAAGTCATGAACAAAAATAAGTGGTTCTTTTCTACTCATAAGTAGTTGAAAGAAATTTACAGAAGAAGTAAAAGCACTCTGTCTTTTGATAACATGCTCTCATAACCCTCAAATTGTACGATAAGTTGTCTATACAGGCCCGTGTTCCTGTAATTTATGTCCTCATTCTCACTTGCCTAATTTCCTCTTACTGTTTGTTACACTCATTTATTACATTTGTATTAAGTTAGCCTTGATCCTACAACTGAATTTTTAAGTCCACCTGCCTGTTGCAGGCTCTAAAAGCCAGGCTGTGTGGTCTTGAGGAAAAACTGAAGTCTCCGGAACATTTGTACAGTATCCCACAAGGACCTTTGGGCAATATCATAATATGCACACAAGCAATGCCGACCAAGGCCCATAGGATGGGAGGGTGTGTTGAACCTGACCAAAGTGCTTCCACAGAAGACAGTGAGGGTTAAACCGTTTTGTTCGCATTTTTTTGTCTGAGTAAACTGTAATGGTTCAACCACATTGATTCACAGAATTAAAATCTTGAAGCAATAGAAGAGTAGGTATACAAAATTCATTCCCCTAATTTTGGCAAAATTTCACCTTTGCAAGGCTTAAGGATTTAAAACGAAGCCTCCTTAACAAAGGCAGTGCACAGAAGTGTGAACTAAGTGGAATCACACTGAGAAAAATTAACAATTAATTAATGAGAAATATGTAGTAGATAGAACTCCATTCTGCCATAAGTTTTTTGCAACAGTGTGGATCTTAGCTCTCCTTATAGGTGTGGGTAGATCTACGAGAGCAACACAATTTTTGTCTTTGGGATAATATGCAAATAGAAGAAGAGGTAGAGATGGCAGAATTGCTCTTTCAGGTCAATGCGAAATTGCATTTTTTGCCAAACAAAAGGGTTTGGATCAGTCTCTCTATCTAACTTGAAACAACTGAAGATTAGATCAATGTTTCTTAGCAGTCACTTTAAATGGCAGATGTTTTTCCTCTTAAATGTAGGTCCATTTTGAAAAGGTATTAGTTTTAGAAATACAAATCTATATCTTAATCTGAAAAATTTTAATGCAAAATTTTTCTAATTTCCCCATTTGTAATTTCCTGAAACTATACATGAATTTGGGTCAGATTTAATACTAGGTTTATTTTCCTAAGACTCCATTTTCATTTTCTTTTCTACAATTTAATACCTGCCGAGGAAGAAAATTCACTTAACCATACTTATGAACAGGCAATGAAGTTCTGCCTTCCAACATTAACTCTGTCTTCCTTGTCTGCATACTACTGATCAATTTCTTTGCTTTTCACAAAGACACACAAACATGAGAGAATACAAAATTCAGATTAGTTAACCTTCTGTACCACAGGTAGTTCTACAAACCTTTTCCGGGTGCTTTGACATTATAACCAAGCTGAAGTGATCAGAGGTTTGAGAGTGGGAAAAGCAGGCTGTAATTTGGGCTGCTGCTCCTTGCAGCTTTAGTCCAACCTTATCCATGGCTTCAAAAGCTACTTCTGTACTATCTCCAGCTCCATCCCAGAGCTCTGTCTCCAACAATTACACTGCTCCATCTTAGGTGGGCTCATCTAAAAACTCGTTCTGTGTACTGTGTCTTCAAGCTGGATGCAGAGTATATAAAATCCACACCCTGTTCCAGTAAGGAAAAGAATACACAGCAATTAATGTTAAACTTGTACTTTCACCTTCAGTGAGAACTTAGTATCATGCCTTTTTCCCTTCATACAATTTGTCTATATTGCTAGAAAGTTAGTAAGATTTTTAGCGACCTGCCATGCAAATGACACAGGATGAATCTGTAAAACAGAAGTTAACTTGTTTATTGGGATTTTTTTATCTCTTTTCTAAGCCTTCCCTGGATGAATATGGGTAAGCAGTTGTTATATGCTAGTGCTTTCTTGGTTTTTATCTTACAATATGATCTCCTATCAAATACAAATCATGGCAACGTCCATTAGTGCAGCAAGAAATTTTCAAGGATGACTCTAAGGCATTTATATGAGTTACTGAAAATAAACCATATCATGCAAGCCTTTTGGGCTATTTACATGAAAATAAGACTTACGTGGAGGAATTAAGTTCACAAACAGATTGTAATGAGCAACAGAAAGTAGAAGTTTTTTTGTTGGAAAAATGGATAATACCCAGAGTATATACCCTCATTAACATGCTTTTATATTACAAAGCTTAGTTATTTTATATCCTTGAAGCAAAGCACATATGTTTACAATACAGTACTCAAGAATTTATTGGCAAATGCACTTCTATGATCAGAGGCTGTATACTCTCCCTATGTTCCATTGTTGAAATGACTGAAGAGAACATTACTTTTGAGCTAAATGTCCAAAGGAAAAAAAAACTTACTCAAATAACTAGGTCAATGTTATAAAAAAGACCAAGACTTATTTTGTGTTTGAACTGAAACTGAGAAAGAGAAAACACTGCTAAGCCAGAAGCTGATGGTCTCTGTCAAATGTTTGTAACTCCACTTTTTTACAAATGAAGACGCCCCAATAGCTGCTATAATGATCCAAAATCTATATTTTTCTATATAATCACTAACCATCACAGATCTCAATGTTCACTCACTGAACCAAAGAAGCAATCTGATGCTTTGGTGATGTGGACTACAAAAGTATGTTCAGATGAAGTGCTGAAGAAAAAAGGAAGATATAAACTTTCTGTTATATAGGAAACAAGAGCGAAGAACAAAGATCTTCAGCAAATCACTTAACCCCACCCAGTCATCCAGTCTGTAAAGTACTGGTTTTTACCTGTTCTTTCATTTCGGAGTTTGTGAAGTGCTGTAACAGTATAATATATTCTAAGATACAGCATAAGTGATTAATGAAATTACACTTACTGGCATGACAGAATTTATTTTACATATTTTTGTAACCCAAACATTTACTCTCTATTGCTGGAAAGCAATATTTATTATACTTCAGAGAGAGATGAGAGGGAAAAAGTGAAAACTGCTGGAGTTGATTCACTGAAGCAAAACATATCAAAGTATCTGAAAAACACATTAAACAGTGAAGCCTGATCTTGAAAACTACAAAACACTGAATGTTTCATGTGGGTCAAAGATAATCTAATGAAAGCAATATAACATTGCTGTAGAGATGGAACGATTCAGTCACCAATAAACATCACAGCAACTTACCAGTTCTACCCATCTCATTCTTTGTTTTCTTATTCTCTTTACTTCTTTCATCTCTCTATTTTGCCCTCACAGCATTCCCTTCATGCCATTCAAATATGTGTTTCTTACACAAATGAGGTGTGTCTTTAGAGAAAACATTTGTGAAGGGCTCTGTGTCCGCAGATGTCAAAGCACTTTACAAAGGAAAGCAAGTATTATTAGTGTTCTGATCATGCAGAGGGGGGAAATGAAGCAGGCAGAGGTTAACTGATCAAGTAAAAGCCACACAGCAAGCCACTTTCACTATCAATAACAGAGTGACAGCACTGTGTAACCTAAGACAGTGACATCTGTAGGACTCTGCTTAATCACTTATACAGTCTCATTTCAACATTGTAGATAGCAAAAGGGGAGCTCACCTGAGGAAAATTCTAATATTATTATGGAGGTACAGACCTGCTTTGCAACATTCCCCCTACTGAGACAAGCAGATGTCGTGCCCACCTCCCATGATGTGACACAAGCAATTTTGCCATTCCACAGCATCCACCTAGACTCAATTGCATTTGGCCTTGTCTTAAGCTTTGCAAAAGAAAATACTCAAAACCAGTGCTAATCACTCTTAGTGTCTGACTAATACTGATAATATTTGTCAAAGTGTTTCTGTGGTCACAAAACTCCTATGGGAAATATAACTATTCCCCAACACATACTAATTAAAAATTATTTGCTCACTTGAGGTTTCATTGAATGAAATGATACCATGTTGTGGAAAGGTAACATATTAAAAGGAGACATGCCTCCCCTTTCTCATATCTCTATTTGAAAATCAAGTTTTACCAGCACTAGAAGAAACTTCTGAAATTATAATACAATTTATCATATTATAATCTTGTGTTTCAGGATTTTATCTCTATTACATTTCTCAGTCGTTTTTCCAGAGTGAAGTTCATTCACATGGAACACATAGTGCCAGGGAATGCCTCTCTTCCTGACATTAGAAGTACTGGTAGCAGCGATGCTAAAAGTGAAATCAAGGAGAACCACACTCTTGACAGGCAGGAGAAGTAAGCTTTTGAATGTTTGAGCAGCCTTATTTTTGCTCAAAGCATCTGTATAAATATAGGAAAGGATTAGGAATTTACTTTCCCTTAAATTAAAATAAGAAAAAGACAGTCTAAAGTAGCCTAAACCAGTCTGATGCTAAGCTATCATATCAGCTATTTCTTTTTATTGAAGGAAAATTTCCAATTTAGCTCAACTGAACTAGGTACACTGTACTGAAAACAGTAAGTTACATAGCTCAAAACGCATACAATTGCACATAAAAACCAGTGGGAATGTTTCCATTACCATAGTGTTCTTTGTACCTCTCCAATAAAGTCTCATGCAACTAATACAATATTCTCTTCTAAAACCATCAGGATAAAAATGCGGACTTAGAATTCTGACCTAGAGATTTCTCAAGGGTGAACCCCCTTCTCATTTGAACACTGCACTACCTGAAAGCTTACCCCTATGATGTTCTAAATAATCAATGTTGCATTGTTTGGAACTCTGTCACAAATCTGTACGGTTCTTTGCCAGTTGTTGTTCTTCTTCATGCATGGCATGTCAGGCTGATGAGGGAAGGCTTGTATACAGGGAAAAGATTTTAATTAATTGCAAGATTAAAGTATTGTCATGAAACAGATGAATAATTCTCATGAGTCCTCAAGAGGCTTCCAAAGCAGCAGTGTCAAGCAGAAGCTTTCGTATCTTCAGCGCTTCTGCTCAGTTTCCCAGAAAACATGACCCAGCAGTGCATCCTGCTTGTACTCGCAGCAGCCAGCACTCTGTGCAAACCATTCTGCAGGCTGCAAGGAGAATCTTAACCTGGACCTTTTCTCCATGCCTTATGGACAAGAAACAATACAGGATTTTTCATTTAAAGGTATAGTACACTTAAAAACACAAATCTGGTCACAAACAATACCCAGACATATTGTATTACAGTAATTTACTCTAGCTATATTGTAATAATTCCCAGAATAAGGTTTTCAACATAAGCCTTTTTCTTTAACATATGTGTTTTTAATTTTTTTTTTTTTTACATCCACCTATTTTACATGTTTTATTATTGAATGCGTACTTTAATGGATGGCAAAAGGAGACAGAAGAGCATTTATTCCAAAGAAACTGAAATCAGTTCCATCAACTGTGTGACAGAAGACGTGTGATGAGAAGGAAGGAGTCTTGGAAGTTGGATGGGAAACAGCGGAGCTGGTAATTCACTACTAGATTTTTTTGTCAAGGGAGGAAGGTTGTCGAGCATCTTCCTTCAATATTTTTAGGCACGAGGAGAATAATATTAAATTCATAGCAAACACGTTAATTAATCACTTCTTCCCTACCATAGATAAGCTTAACAAAATAAGTGGTACCAATGAAACCTGTATTTCATTTTCTTTCATTATCTCTAAAAAGGCCAGAGAAGCTCTTTGGTTGGCTGTTTCTCCTGAATCTGTCAGCTGTGCAATAGTTAACATGCTTGTGTTAGGCTTCCTTCAGAGGCAGCACCCACTGCCATGAAAGGGGCAGCACACAGTATCATTTTCTGGAAGCTACAGTTTCAAGCCCTCTGCAGATGCAGACAGAAATCAACGCATCTGCTTAGGTTCATTTGACATTTTGAAGGTTATCTTTGTAACCATAAGGGCTAGAGGCTTAATTACTTTCACAATGAAAGCTTAGATTCTGAAGCACTATTATATGGCACATTCAAAATGAACTGTAATTATGTAGCAATTTCAGTGACTGCATAATCGCATTTTACATTGGTCCTTTACGAGATGTTAAATGTGTACAGAAGATTGTAGGAAAAAAAATGGGTGGTGCCTTTACGTGTAGATATGCGCGTGCCCTCCGCCAACACACATGAGAAATAGCACAGGACCACAGATGTAAAGACAACATTTTGCAGCGCATACATGCAGGTATGCAGAGCTAAACTTGCAGATCAGGACATCTCCTGTGTATTTTAATGTGAAAGGTATACTTGCTGTTATTGAAGCATTTCCTAGGGTATTTAACAGAAACTGCTTCTGAGACTCATTCTTTGGAAACCTGGCAAGGCTCAAGAGGACCAACTCCATGGATGACCAAAGGAGCAGTTGGTCAATCTGTATACATCACTGTGAAGTCCATCCACTAGAGTTTTCCACAGTCCTCAAGTGTCCCTAATGTTTGCTCTATAATGGGACCCAAAGCATGGCAAATGGAGATAATAGAAAATTCCCTTTGAAAGCACACCTCTTATCCCAGCTAAAATGCTAATGTAGATGTGCCCATGTAGATGCTAAATTGTCTGAGGCCAGTTTGAGGTCCTGTGTCTACATAGCACTTAGTATACTTCTTCAAAAGTACCATACTACAAGTAGGAAAATATTAATAAGAGGAACAGAGACCAGACTGGCTTTACTGTAAGGATAAAGGCAGGCACTGCTTCCCAATCAGTAAAGAATACAGTTTATTCGGAATTGCAGCCTTCAACCTCTGCCCTTGGAATACCTTTTATAAGTTGGGGAGGGCAGAGAGGGGGAGTGTGTCTTGGTTTGTTTGGGGGTTTGTTTGTTTGTTTTTTCTCAGCATTGATCATGATCTAATGTACAGGTATTGTGTTTATGAACACAGTAAAAATTTAGAAGTGAAAATGTTAACATTTTGTATATAAATGAAAAGGGACATCGAATACAACCTTATTCTGAGAAGTTTCTAATGCAGCTATCATCTCATGTTCTGCTAGCATCAGTCTAAATTTTCCATAAGGAATTAGGTCTGATGCTAACAAGCCACACTTCCTGAGGGTGTTAAATGGATTACTAGGATCAGCCACACACTTCTCATACAAGCCCACGATATTTCCATTGTTGGTTTGGTTTGTCGTTTTTTTTTCATGTTAAGGGAATGTTTTCTACAATTAGTACCTATAGCCCAGCATATCTTCAAAAATCCTAAAAGAAGATGAAATTACTTTCTTTTTAGTTGAAATACAAGAAAGTATGGGGCAAGGGATGTTAGCTCTTTTAATTCGTATACACGCTGTTTTGCTCTATACTAACAAGTTTCAGTCCTATCTTTTCATGCAGCAGTGATAAAATTACTACATTCATTTTCAATATTTTAATAAGTGGTGGTTTTCAGTCTATTTTTTTAAATAACTAAATTCTATATGATATGAAATTTACGAACTACCTTCCTGGATGGGATAGTAATGTCTTTCTTAAATTGGATATATTTATCAAAACACTGTGTAAGGTTTGATTCTCTTAAACTGTACAAACTGTTTCACTTAATTGTTACACAGACTTAAAAAAAATTATAGTTTTATATAAAATTTAATAGGTGTTCAAATTTTTACAAGTTGCCATCTCCTGGCTGGAATTTGACTAATTCTTAATTCTGTTACAATGTTAGCAGAACAATTCTAATAGCACAAGAAAGCCATGTAAAAGATTGAGAGGAAGAAGATCAAAGGAGGCTCACATGTAAGATAAGATGGAAGGATTCTAAGGTTTTGTGTGCTCTGATCATTCACCAGTATTCATAAATCTTTTAACATTTTCCAGCTCTTTTTGATTTTGTGTATTAACTAATTTCAACAAGACATGTTGTAAACACTTCACAGGTGTTAGGAGGGTGCAGGAGGACTGAGCCTGAAGCCCCTTCAGGGAGAGGAACATTCTCCCAGGATGTTCAGAGAGCAGGTGCAGAAGTACCAGACTTCTTGGTGAAGCCATAATACTACCTTGTTTGATCTTCAGCTTTGTTTATAGGTGTAACAGGATGCAAGAATTGAATACTAACACATTTCAGAGAGCATTCATTTTTCTGTTGTGGTCAAAGATGGGCCTTAACAGGTAAACACAGGGTCAAAACACTTTAACTGACTGTGTATTTGACCAGCTACGACATTAGTATTATTTAATGTCCTTCTAGATACAACAGTCCATTTTGGGGGTTTGCTCTGTGACTTTGTTCTCACTGCTTGCTTTCCTTCAGACCTTTGACTTCAGTTAGCTTAAACATCCTGTTGGCTCTGGAGCTCAAATTTCCATTACTTCTGTCCATTTTTACTGCATCATATTTGTCCATCACATTCCTCACCACTGGTTCAAGAGCTCAAGATTCTTCAACCAAGAGCAGAACTTAGTTTAACTTCTACATTTAAGTAAGAACCAGTCATTTACAATTTCCTATTGATTTTCCAGTAAGTACTGTATGGAATTCCTATGCAATCTCAGTCATACCCTTTAAAAGAGTTCCACATTCCCTCCTATGGTATAAAGCTCAGAGATGCCGAGTACCTCCTGCACAATGTTAGATGTCTTCACAATGTTTTGAGGGAAGAAATTCTCTATTATTCATGGAATTGGCATTAAACACTCTTTGTGTATTGCACACTTCGATGATCAAAGAGAAATACAACTTTTCTGGAGGACAGGGCACTCCTCTTTTATTCATAGATTGCTCTATTAATGAGGTATGATTTTCTTCCTCATTGAATGAGAGCAATTCTGGACACTTGTTCTCATAGATCACAGAACCCACCACAGCAGTTTCTCAAACTATGGTTTGTTACCAGCAACAGCGAAAGGTAGGACGGAAAGTTTATTGGGAAAATTTCAAAAAAATCACGAGATTTCAGCTTGACCAGAATCATTCTAAACCATGTTTATTCAAAATCAACACACTAAATGTGTGTTTTTAAAAAATTAAAAACAAACAGCTGACATCTAATATACTCTTAGATTATCGAATTTACTTTCTTCTATGTGGTGGTGGAAGTGAGTGTTGTTGCTTTTCATGCTTCCACCTTAGCATAACTATAAGCCCTAACATGACCTAAGAAACACTAAGAACAGGTAGAAGAACGTACTGCTAATGGGAATAAGGAAATTCAGCATGCAGGCTCTCTACCAAAACCAAGTTAATGCCTAAAATAAAATTTTGAGAGGCTCCAAATAGGCTGTGTGTTTTAGTGATGTAACTGCATATCACTATGGTTCTATTCTACAAACAAAAAGGCAGAGGAGACCTGTTACTTATTTTCTTTGCTCCACAAAATGCCATCCATTATAACTCCACAACGCCAGGAACTGGAGTAGACGACAGAATAACTAGGGACACTCTGTGATTCCCAGGTGATATACTGGTCATTTCTGTGGGTGGCAGCCTAATCTAAGAAAACCTGTTTTGAACCTCTGCTCAATGAAACCTTAGACATCAATGTTTAAAGACCACAATGATAAAGTATGATCTGATCATATCAAGTAAATTCCCTGCACGCACTAACGTAAGTAGAAAGAAAATAGAAATAGCAGGATGTGCTAGAGAAGACTCTAATTACAATGAATGTAATACATGGGAATCCTAAATTACTACTTTATTACAAACTTTAACACAACCTGCTGTCTGACTAGATAGTCTTCACACTGATGACTTTTCAGCCTTGAAGGAAACAATAAAACCCATTCCAAGAAAACTGTGCTAAGAAAGTAGCATTCTAAAAATTGATCACTTAAAGTAGAATATTAAATTATACCAGTTTAAGGGCTTGAGTTACAGCCTAAGGCACTCCTCTCAAATGACTTTAGAGTGAAGTTCTGTGATGAGCATCTTCTGGATTCCAGTAGGTTTTAGAACTCCTACCTAACAAGGTGTCATATGAGTATACGACAGCGAATGCATTACCAGCAGTTCAGATGGTTCAGCATGACAAGATGCAAATGAGAATGGGGAGGCAGCTATACTAGTGGTGCAAAAATTCTTGTAAAACCTTTTGAAGGCAAGAGAGGTAGGTATCAATTAGCCTTTGAGAGGAATGTATAGCACTGTTAGAGATCTAATGAAAGTACCAACTACTTAAAAAAGATAGAACAGACCAACAAAACCAATTACCTATGCAGTAATAGGATAGAATTGATGTTGCTCTTATGAAGTTACAATCTTTTCCATCTAGCAACGCAGGTTTTTTATCAGCACTAATGCCCGAACATTTGAAGAATATGATCTCTTCTGATATCCATCTGGAATATGAGATGAAGGAAAGCTACCTTTGGGTGTAAGATGATCACATTATCCTAGGATATCCAGTAGCAGTTATGGTCTTGGAAGGTAAATCATTAAGAACATTAAGCCCTGCTATTGAAACGGTTTCGTTCAGGCAGAAGATATCATGATAACATTGGCAACATCTTGTCTGGTCTTTCTCGTCAACCTAGAAATTGAAGGAACTGATATCAGCATGTAACAGAGCCAAGGGCCAGTGAATAAAGAAAGCTCCTGCTAATGCTTTTGGGACTTGAAGGAAAATTCAAGGCAGAAAAAACATAGGGAAGAAGACATGTTGCAACCTAGTGTGAAGTGTTACACAATCTCCCAATTTTCCATGAACCCCATTGGCTGCCTCCCTTTAAGCAGGAGCTTTTCCCTGTAGACTTCAGGTTGAAGGCAAAAAAGATCACAAAGAATGGCCTTCATTACTGCTACAGTAACTTTCCCTACATAAGCTCAACATCTGCAGGACTGCAAAAGAATCAAAAGGCAGAAACCCATACTACCTCTGACAATTCATGTATTAAATCATTACAGTTGTTGTATGTAAACAGGTACACTGAACTTCTTTGCAGTAGGATAAGGTTTTTTTAAAAGGGCCTCCTAAAACTAAACTTACAGTCAAGATAACAGAATTCAGGAATGTTTTCCAAGTAATGGCTTTTCATTCCCTGCAAATTTAGAATTGAAACTGCCATTTTTGCAACTAGTTGCTTAAGAGTTTCATTCTTGTAAATTCCATAGCATGCAGTCTATGGATGTTTGGAGAAACTAAAACATACCACCACCTGAAATAAAGCTTGAGTGCTTCACTTGAGTTTGCTCTATATAAAGACCTCTTTTTTCTGAATTAACATGGCATTTTTTTTTCAAATTAGTTAAAAGGTCAGCAAACACACAGGGCACTCTGTCCAGTGACGCTGAACAACACAAACACACCTTTCTCTGAGGATACAAAATTGACTCGTAAGGTGTCTCATTTACCACTGTTCAGTGAACCAGAAACATTGCTTTGGTAACTGATGGATATTGACAATTTTACAAATGCCCATGACGATGTAGTTCCATAACAGCCCACGTGTACATGGCATTACTCACTCGCAGCAGCACGCTCCATAACCGCCCTTTGTCTCTGATTCTGCTCCCCTCAGTGAGCTGTAAATCATGTCATTAAACAAGTGCTTCCAAAGCACAGTGATCTGTCATGATCCAGTGAAGACATCAGTTGTAATGTTGGCACTTAATCTGTCAGAGCTTGTGATGATGCATTCTAGGGCAAGGATCACCATGTTTTGCTGCCCGTAAGTATTGAATGACAGAAGTTAAATGATAATGTGATTTAATTTCTTAATCATGTGGATATATGCTACCATTACAGGGATAATTCTGCAAAAAACAGAGGTTTGTTCTCAAACTTACTTTCCTCCTTCACCATGAAGCCTATTTAATTTCTTTTTAAAACATCATTCCATCATTTCATATGTTCAGATTAGACTAATTATTTTATCACTGTAAGCAACACAGATTCATTAAAAATAGGAGTTTCTGGATTTATATTTCTATCATTATATGCAAGTTTGCAACTGACAAATGCTCCAGGTATGAGGACTTTAGACAATTCCCTTGAAACAAAGAAAACTCTACCAGCAGCCGTCTTCCAGGGATGTTTTTAGCCATCTGATGTTCCTGCCTCTCAGGCTCTGATGCAGAGGGGAAGGAAACTTGTCAAAAGCGTCAGTTCAGCTGAAGCTCCCATTTAAGTGAGAACCACATGGAATTGGAAAAGAAGCATTGAAACCTCCTTGATTTTCATCTGCTGCTGCCCCATTAGCCTGAGTTTTGTCAAGACCATCCATTTCAATCAACAACAAAGAAGTTAAATGCCAGAGTAAGTTTAAACTACATCTGTTAGTATATCATGATAGTGTAAAATTATGTTAAGTTCAATGTACACAGTGATACTATTTTTACCACAGTTATACTTTAAAACTGTGCTCTGAACATGAGACGTTCTGCTCTGAAACATGCATAGCTGTTTGTTTTCATGAGCCCTCTTGAAAGATAAAATAACTCACAGTACTGGGATTTATAAGCAATAACATACGCACTTTGAAATAAGGTGCAGAAAAATTGTTTCTATTCAAATTATAATTGGTATAATGCTTAATTCTCACAAGAATTAATTTACAAGGTGCAAAAAAGAATATGTACCAAGTGTAATACGAAATCAGGGTTTGGGGGTGATGTAAAAATTATGTAATGATATTACATCAACTTGATTTCCAGAATCCTAGACCTATATAATCTTAGGCACTGTAGAATTAAATTGTAAATACTATATAGTGGCTAAAGACTAAGGGATCTAGCTAGGATTAATCAATATAGAATATTCCTTTCAGATAGCACCATAAAAATAAAATTCTAATCAAAATTATTGTAAAACTATTTTGAATAAATATAACTACTAAAAATGAAAGGAAAAATAAGCATTATAGACAGATCTTTTATGCTACACATTAAAACTGTGTTAATGGAGAGTCCATTTTGCCATACAGAACAAATAAGTCACATTTTTTAACTAGCATCTTCTAAAATTTAGAGATGCACTAAATGAATTCTTTAGAGATGCTGAATCAACAATTTTTTCAGGCATTCCTCTGGCAAAAGATGAATGCATATTTTTTATGGTTGTTGCTGGAAATTCTCATTAAATTAATTCGGGCAAGGATACAAAGTCAGGGTTATACTTCACTATGAACTTCCTGTAAACTCTTCATAAAGTCATTTGAACTTTAACTTCTATTTTCATTTTAAAGGATGATAATTCCCAGTCATTGGAATGTTTCGATAGATCTGAACTGTACTTTCTAAGAAGCAGAAGTATTTTCACCCAGAATTTAATCTGTGATTGAAATGGCTTGTGGCCAATGCTGAGTTTGGTAAATATTTTTGATTAAAGGAAAAAATAATCCAATAATTAAAACACCTTTATTTTTGCTATTTTTAAGATGAAGCATTTTAATACCAAAATGAAGAACAAAAACATTTACTTAATTTGAATTAAATCTGAATATACATATTTAAGCATCCAGAAGACAGCAAAAAAAAAATTCAATAATTCATTTGAATGAAAATGAAATCCTGAAGTTCCTCCACAGATGAAAAACTAAAATTACTTTTAAGGTGACCACAAGCAAAATTATTTTCAATTTCTTAATTCAGCTATGAAAGTAAAGATTAACTGTTTGTACTGTTTGAGTTTGGAGGCTTAGTTACTGACTTAAACTGTTTTTTAATTCTCACATGGTTATGTAATTTAGTGCAGGAGCTTTTTCAAGTAATATTTTCAATTATCTAATTGTGTTCTATCAAAGTCAATCAAATTGAGAGAAGACAAAAAAATCACAATTTCTTTTTCAGGTTCTAATTCCAGCCTCTCAGGGATTTTCCAGATGAACTTTTTAGCCCCAGTTCACTCCTTCAGGCAATGGTCAATAATTATTCATAGTATTTTTTTTTTTCAGAAGTGTTACAAATTATCTAAGCACATGGTTTTCACATTAACTCATCCAAGTAAACTGAATGTGCAGTCTTCACATTTTGAAACCTATCAACATATTTTTAAACCTTTTCTGCAAAGGTGAAAGGTATGACACACACTGTGGATGCACAGTACTGTCTGCTTTGGCACAGATTTACTGAGGCCAACACCAGCCACGCAACCGGAAAGGACCTACCCTGAGCGAGTCACCTCCATCTCCTCTGGGAAAAAAACAGAAAAAGTAAATAGCTTTGGGGCAGCAGATAGGCCATAATGAAAGATCAGCTGAATGACCCTCTCAACACGTCTTTCTCTCTCCATTGACCACAGAAGATGTCTCAGTGACAAACTTTGATTAAGTGCTCCCTTTTGACAGCTAAATACAGGTAAAGTGAATCTAATCCTGAGCATCTGAATCATATCCATTGAGGACAGCAGTGGGTTTGGAAAGGTAACTGCAGAAGTTAAAATGCAACTTCAAAGCAGTTGGCATTCTCCCGAACCTTGTACAATGTTTCTGATTTTTTCATTCTGCCCATCCACAAATCAATAGTTATAATACATTTTAAAACATTTTAATAAATATTTCCAAGGTTGCATGGTTTTTATTATATAGAATCAAAGACACTTCGCCATTAGAACAGTTCAGCTACATTGTAATTGCCATGGCCATAGATTTCTTTTCAACAAACAGGCCTTTGCCTTGTGTAAATCATTGGCATAGTGTACTTGAAATCTGCAACAAGCATCCACACATGCTGTTGATTTAGATAAAAGAAACCCACTGGCACAGCTTGGATGACTGCTAAGCAATATGTACCTCACGTGATGTTTTTTAATAGAAAGAATGCTCCATTGTACACACACACAGAGCAGGTATAAAATTAGAGACAGACTGCGGCTGAAACACTAGACTATAATCAGAGTTCACACAACTTCAGACATCAAACCCCAACTTCAAGACCCCACAGTCTTCTCCAGTTCTCCATAGATTTGGCCTGACAATCCATACTCGGTCACGAGAAAAATCTAAGCAGTGACTGCAAGAACTTGTGACATCAATGCCGCTCCAGGATTTGATACATATTTTCATGCATATCAGTGAGCAGCACATCTGAACAAATCTCTGTGATTTTTACCCAGTTCTTGATCTCTGATTTCTAGACAAACTATTTTTACTTTATTTTGGATTAACCGTGTTCAGTTTTGGGCCCCTCATCGTAAGAAAAAGATTGAGGTACTAGAGAAAGTGCAGAGGAGGGCAACAAAGTTAGTGAGGGGCCTGGAGCACAAGTTTGATGAGGGCACAGCTGAGGGACCTGGGGCTGTTTAGCCTGGAAGAGGCTGAAGGGAGACCTTATCACTGTCTACAACTACATGAAAGGAGGTTGTAGCATGGAGGGTGTTGGTTTCTTCTCCCAAGTAGCAAGTGATAGGACAAGAGGAAGTGGCCCGAAGTTGCACCAGGGGAGGTTTAGATTGGATATTATGAAAAAATTCTTCATGGAAAGGGTTGCGAAGCACTGGAACAGGCTGCCCAGGGAAGTGGTGGAGTCACCATCCCTGGAGGGGTTTTAAAGGTGTTTAGATGAGGTTCTTAGAGACATGGTTTAGTGCCAGAGTTACATTATGGTTGGACTTGATGATCCTGAGGGTCTCTTCCAACCAAAATGATTCTATGATTCTATGAACTGCAGCCAGGCAGCATTAGAAGACTTATATAAGAGCTTGTTCTGTGAGCTAGCAAAACTCCACAAATTCCTGTACAATGGAAGGAAACGTAAAGACTTAGTTGGAATAAACCAGACTAACTTTCGGAATTTTTAACTCAGATATATCATGTCTTCTACAGAAATGCTTCTCTTGAATTCTGACTAGAAGGTCTGGTGCCATGCCTGACAGATGAGAACCATGCCGAAGCCCCAGACTGACTATTTTAATTGGGCTAGAGATGTGACAGGTGGATGGTAGGTTACGTAATTCACTTTCTACCTGTGTTCGATGTAGCATGACATGAGATTAAAATTTGAGAGTTGAAAAGTATCAATTCATTTCAGAGTAAATGGCAAGATTTCTCTTTGTCATATACTAGCAAACGACACAACTGAGTTTCTCCAGTTCATTCCATCATGATTCCCTCTGTCCAGGCAGGGTGAACAGACAAAATAACTATTCAGAGGGAATGCAGAAAAAAACAACCATTAGCTCTCACTGCCATGTCTGGCGCAGCTCTTAAGTGAAGACCTCATGAAACAAAAGTGTCCATAAGGAATGTTTTTGCTTACAATATATCCATCTGCTTAACAAAGGGAGGAAATTCTTGTTTGTTACTTAAACAAGTTCTGTAACATAAATGTGAAATTAGAAAGAACACTGTTGTTAGGGGGTTTGATCTGTTTGAAAGTGATTTTTAAAGTCAAGTTTTAGACAAAAATCTGCCCTTCATTTCTTCCAGATGCAACCATTTGCTCCTCAGGCTGCTATTGTCAATTTTTCCTGCCTCTGCCTTTCAGCTACCCAGTTGGGGTCTGTCAAGTCCTGCAAATATGCCTCAGAGTATTTCATTCCATGTGTCAGGTTCTACTAATACTTCCTCAAAAATATTGAATAAAGTGTATGTTTTCAGTTCCCAAATGGTTGTCTTTCCATTATCATACCTCTGTGTTGTCCAGTCTTAATCATCCATTCATGGTATTTACTCAGAGCTCACCTTGTTGCTAGTCCAAGGCTACATCTCCTGTGTTTTGACTGGCACAAAGATTATGTAAACATTGTAGATGAATATCAGCCTTCATTCCACCTTGAGTATTTCTGCCTCTTATCTATGTCCAGGAGGTTTGTCTCATCCGGCCCTCTTTTACTCTGGGTAATTCGGGATTTTGGTCCTGTCTTCTAAGGGCACTGGCTCTTATCGTGAAATTGATTTCTTTTTTTTTTTTTTCTTCCTCACTGAGAATTTTGTATTTTACAGCACTTTTTTCTAGCCTTTTTCTTATGTAGATTTTTTTTGTTAAGGACTCTCTTTTTTTTTCTCATTCTGTTCTTGAATTTGGTCTTATTACAGTTCTTTCAGTTCAGATCCCCTTACTTCTTTCCCAATTAGATCATAACTAAAAACCAAGCAAACTAAACACCAAACAGAAAAATATCGGGAAATCCTAACTATACAGTTTCTAATCTTAATCCAGCATACCAATTGACTGTGGGCAAATGATACAAAAAGCAGTACATTCGTATTAAAGTCTGATCTCACATAGCTTCATTTACCTCTTGGGGCTCATACAGCATTGGCTGCACAGTGGAGTTTTCTTTAGGAACCTTTTCACTCAAGAACTATGGAACAGTATATGTTGGGATAGAGGATTATATTCCCACATGAAGCAAGGACTATAAAAATATTTAGGAACTAACCATCTGATACACACCTGTGGATGGAAATTTCTCTCCGTGATGCATGTTCTTGTCTATTAGAATGCTCCTAGAATGCTTCTTTCTTAGTGAGCATATAAACAGATTGAAATTACTTTAATTCTTTGAAAATGTAATATTTTTTTTTCATGGTGTAGTACAACATCTGACTTACCTTTTTTGTTGTTATATAAAGGACCATTAGAAACTCAACCATTCCTTGTAAATGTGGTCCACCTGTGGGTTTTGTTTTGTACACAGTTATAATGTTTAAAATATCATTTTACTCCAACTGCTGATATAGTACATCTAATTTTTTCTGCTCTGAATTCCAGGATTCCTATTGATTATTTGGGGAAGATAAAAGCTAAAGCTATATTTGGGCTCTCATTTGTTTTCCTTTGAGTAATAGTTGTGTGCTAGCAAGTCCAATGAACTCTCTGTGTCTCTTGTGAAGATACAATCTGTTAAGCACTCATTGCTCTGTCAGAGTCAACTAGGCCTCAAATTACCTGTGCTGCGTAATTTCCTCCTACTTTAAGCACTGAGGTATTCTAACTCTTTTTAAACTTAGAAGTGATTGTCTAGGGAAATGGTGTCATTTCTCTGCCACTAATGATATGATAAACAATGTGACCTTGGAAACATTTTTGTCAAGAGAGTGTTGGAGGTTAGTTCATGAATCCTTGAGATCCAAATGATTCTGATAAGCTTTTCCAACATTTATTGCTATTTCAGGTTGCTATTACAAGTGGGACATCCTAGTTTGTTATTCTGTCTTTTTATCTCTCACATGAATAAATTACATGGTTCTGCTTCTTATCACAGAAAACATTCCACTGATCATCTGGGGAACACAAAATATTTTTTTCAGTCTATAAATTATTCTTAAAGAAATCCTCAGAACTAGTGAGACAGTGAGTTGGTTTTGTTTTGGGTTTTGTGTGTGCCTTTTTTGACAGCATTTGTCTAAAATAATCACATGTGGTCTATCAAATTTTAGTTTTGTCATCAGAGCTGTCAGTCTTTCATAAAACATAATTTTAAAAACATATGCACACACACAATAAGCCCTTTGCAGTGTCTTGGCCAATGAGCGTGAATGAGAAATATACCTGGCTGCTCTCTTATGGTGTTTTCTTACTATTCCTTGGCAGAGAAAGTGATTTCATGGTAGAAGGTTGGAAAATGACCTCTTGTAATGATGAAATTTGCATAAATAAATGCTGATTGCACAAAACGAGTAATGTGCAGTGAGTATCACCACGATAAGTTGTCTCCTACTGACACAGAGTCTAAGTTGGAAGTGTACAATTATGCAAATCAAACTAATGCCAGTTTCTCATTACTGTCATGGTGGTGGAGGCAAACACATATCCTCCATAGACAGCTTGATGCTGGGAGAAAAGCCAAAACATTTGGTTTTGCTGACACAGTAACTGAGTCAACAAAAATAGGATATAATAGTAATACATCAGAGGGATCCATATCAGGGCAGACCTGAAACTTAATGGACTGTGAATCTTTTGTCTGCAGAGAGGCCTTTCACTAGTATTGACCCATAGTACGTCTGCTTCCAATTTTACCGATTTTATAGAAATAGATTACAGAAGTGATTGCTTTTTGGAGCTGAAATGTCTGCAAAACAGTCTATTAGCTTTCCTTATAACAGATGATATGACATTTATAAATACTTAAATAATGTCATATATCCCACATTTAAAAACTTCCCAGAATAATTCACAGACTCCTTGTGGTTGCTTGATCTAATGTTTATGTGAAGTCTCATTACGACACCACTGGGATTTTTCAAACAATGCCACATTTCTTTTGCCATCTTAAAAATATTCAGACAAGAGGGGTTCTTTTATTGTTGGTTTGGGTCTTTTTTTTAAGGATGTGGCAGCAATTGCCATTAATATGAGGGACTGAAAAAGATGTTCATAGCTCCACTCAGAGTGGTGCTAACCTTCGGGAACATGTATGACATCGGTAATGTGCATCACTGAAGAAGAATCTAGTGCTCCATCACTTCAATTTCTCACCCTTCTTATTCAAGTAATTAGTACTTGTTTGCCCTCATCTGCATATTAGCCTGTACTGTTGTACACTTCCACATGCGTGCTGGTGTGCAATTCAGAAGTATCAAGCTAACACTGAGCTGACAGTGTGAAATTAACCCTGCCTTCCCAGGCCACTCAATGCACACACAGCACCAGTACAGGAATGTGCCCCTCCAACAAAATTCTGCATTAAGGGTCATTTCAGAAAAATGATTTTGCTAAAAAGACAAATTAAAATATCCTCAACTTAAATAAAATTAAGAAAACAAACATACAAAACAAAAAAAACCCCAAACAAACAAACATAACAAACAAAAAAACCCCGACACGACAAAAAGATAAAGCAACTATTAAACAGAAAAAGCAATGATAGCTATTAATAACATCAACTGAAATACACTGTATTCTGCGAGAGCAGGCTCCATGAGCTCTTCGCCTTGGAATGTTGTCACTTGGAATGAAGAGTCACTTCAAACTACCCAGCATGTACACAAATTTGCCTTAAATTTCAGCTGCAGATAATCTCCTGGGACAGAGCAATTAACATCACCTCTACGAACTGACAGTTTAAACACTTCTGAAAGTCCTTCTGGGCTAAGACTTCTGTATTGCTGTTACTAATACTGCTGTACTCATAGTACCAGTAATTGAAAAATTATTTAACAGAGACAAAGGAATCTCTCCCACATCATTTCAGGGTACGTGTACAGACTCCCTTCTGTTACACGAAGAAACATAACAGACCCTTCCTTTTATACATCCTTCTTGCAAAAGCGTTGCTGCCTCCAGTAAAGCATATCGGAAGTACTGATGAAGCAAGAAGGCAGACACATCTCTGCATAGCTGCCTTTGGAGGCAAAGAAGATTCTCTAGGACATTATTATTTAAGAAACTAGTCAAGTGACAGAAGATTGGGGTACTTCCTTGCTGATAAAGTTTGGTCCCTTCTGAGATGCTCCTTAAATCAGAAAAGTTACACTTTGACCTTTAAAAATACTGTTGCTTTGCTTTGGGAATATATCACATTGCATTTGATGATGGGTATTTAAGAAAAAAATGTCATGACAGGACACCTCAGAAAAAAAAAAAAAAAAACCTCTTTTCTCATGCACAATCCTTCTTTGAACTCGCTCCAAATGAACACTGTGCTGTATTATCCAAAGAAAGTACATTTTTTTCCAGAGTACAGTATTTTCAGCAAGAATATTCAGCATACATTTGTTGTTATATTACTGATGCCTTTTTTATGGTTACGATTCCAGGAAAGCACAGCCATAAATGAAAAGAAAACATAAACATCCAGTTCCTCAGCCTTTCTTTGGCTGTGAGTCCACAAGCAGTTTAATAGGGTTCATCACAAAGTGAGAGGTAAAATACAAGGGAAAAAGTCCAAAGCAAAAATTAGTGATGAACCTGTGAAAAACTGGAAACTTGGTTTGATGAGGGTCAATAGTATACACATCAGCACAAGAATGTTATCCCAGTGGGTGTGTATCTGTGGGCACTGTTAATCACTTTTCTAACTGTTGCCAGTTTCAAGAAACTGACGAAGAGTCTCCAAGAGATTTTCTAAATATTTCATGAAGCCAGGTTGTTAAGCAAGGAAAAGTAGTCCTGTGAAGGAACCAATATTAAAGGAAACCTTCATATACATCCTAATTGCAGGAAAAACTTCAAAATTTGGCCTACACTTGTTTGACCCTAATGACAATCCAAAGGCTCTTGGAGAACAGGCTTCATGGGCTGCAGTTGCAAGTCTGGGCAGGTGCAGCCCATGGTGAACCCAGAGACCTGCTCCTGCTCATAGTGGGTCCCACGGAGCTTTCTGTCTTATCCACGCCAGAAAGTGGCCCCAGGGTATTTCTTTATTTGACTGGACAGGTTCATAATAGAGATTTTATTATGGCAATTTCCACCAGTTCTCGGATGTTTCGAAGTCTCGACACAGAACCCATACTCCTTTATTTTCATGCTGTCAGTTTAAAACTGGCAAGTTTCACCCTGGCTTATAATAAAGTTTATAATAGACCAGGCATACTGTGATTTTTCTATTGTTAGGATATGGACATATCAGTACTCCCATCTACTGCCTCTTTCCCACAGCAAACAACTTCTACTCTCACTTTTCAAACTTGTTTTCCTCAATTCAATGATGTTGAATGGCCAAGAGGTTCTCAAAATAAAAATGTTCAGGCATGGATTGATTGGAGGGAAACTAAAAGGAAACTTGGCTTTACTTAACAGGAAAGTAGCATTTGTGAGGCTTCTGGTGGATAGCATAGCCCTTCTATCCTGAAAAAAATGCTGTCTGGCATCTCAAGCTTATAATAGACATGTACAGCTAACTGACTTTTATCTTGCTTGTGTCATATTGATCTATCAGTGAATCCATAATAAAAGATAGCAGGCTGAAACAGTAAAAAGTAAGAGCCATTGAGATGGATAGCCTCAGCTAAAATGTAGTTTCATCGGGACACTTAGTGCAAAGAACTGTAGATTCATGTCAGACAGGACATAAGTATCCCCTTCAAAGCTTACTGTTCCAAACACCCAGTGCACAGATGACCTGCCTTCAGAATATATGTTTCTATATTGATTTTCACAGTTTCAGAAAAACAGGAAAAGCCAAGTGAAAGTTTCTTTGCAGAACACTAAAAGTAATTTTCCTTCTTCTTTTGATTCCATCTCTGTATTTTGCTTTATGGTTCACAGTACAAGTGCTTATTTTAAAAATTCATCCATGACTCAGAAAGAAAGCACAGGGTTGAAGATCTTTAGGAGTGCAGAGAAAGAAATGAGCCACAAAATGAAATGAAACAAAACAAAAATACATTAGGATTTAGTGGTAAGTCATTACACAAAAAGTTTGTATTTTAAACACAGACACACTGGTTCTGGTAGCTTATAATATTATAAATCTAGAAGCAATATTAAGAGGAAAATATGTTATGAAGATCCTCTTATTACAAACATTATAACATTGGCTTGTTATAGTTTATCCTTCCAGTAACCAACAAGCTCCTCGAGCCTACCTAAAATAGCCTTCTTGTGCATAATAAAACCGTAATTTTAAGATTTTCCAGGGTTGTGACGAAGGGCTTTACTTAAGTGATATAAATGCAAACACCCTTCCTCCTGCAGCATTATGCTTATGGGGATACACCTATTTTGAACACTTAATTTTCCTTCTCTCTTTAAAAATGGAAATTATGATAAAGGAAAGGGCATGGAAGTTACTCACTGCCTACATACATCAAAGGGTTCTGTCTGTCTCTGCCTCTCTGCAACGAAGTCTGTGAAGCTCTGTGTCGGACAGAGGCACTCAAGTCATGGGACTTGGGAATTAAATCTGAGCTGCCCGGTAAAAACACTGTTATTCAGCATTACTATCTCAGGCTATCTCAAAAGTCCGGCAAATACAACCTAATTTGTTACAGTTGCTTTACAGTTTCAAGCATTCCTTCATTCTCATGACATCTACTTTATTTTTATTTAATTGTACTTACCGGAATTTTTGTGGGTTTTTTTAAAATAAAAAGATAAAACATACTGTGGATGTCACCAACCAGCAGTGTCACAAGCTGTGACAGCACTCCAGCCTCCCTTAAATGCTTACAAGGACAAGAACTACTCCAAGAGCTGAGACTCTACATACAAGCTTGTGTTTCATGTGCCTGCCGCCAGATACCTGATTTGTTTCAATAATGGAGCCGTTTATATTTTATAGCTAATAGACTGGCTGTCCTCTCTGAGAGGAAAGCTGGCTTTTCAAAAGATGAAATGTTTGAGGACAATTTCTTCTAGTAGTTCTTGAAAGATTATTCAGTGTGATTGCTCTACTAGCAGCAGTTTTTGCCTTGTGGACCTTAAAGAACAAACTAAAAGCCCCAGGAGAGTAAAAAAAGTGTGGGGTTTTACCTCAGCTCCTGCTTGCAATGGCAGAGGACTATGTGTTAAGATCCTTGTAGTCTTTGCAGGCTAACATTTTTACAGCTCTTCTTTTTCTGATAGCTTAATCACTCTTCAGCATTCAATCCCATTATTTTCACCTCTGCTCAGCGCTGAAATTTAGAGAATACCTTCAGAAGTTTTTCATAGAAAGTGAAACTCATAACCCTATTAAACTGGAAAAAATAATCCAGATCCAGCTGAGACCCTGGTTATGGCCCACCATAGTCTTCCTCTCACACACCTCCTCCTGCTGACAGCCTCTTACTCCCTTGTTCCTCACCTATTTCCCTTCTCTATCAAGCTGTCCGACTGACCCACGTGTCAAGGTATTGATGTCAGGGGCTCACCCACTCAGTTGCAGAGCCAGACAAAACACCTGAACTGATCACTGACCCTCCTGACATCCTTCCCCTTCCCTCTCACTGCCCACAGCATCCACCCGACCATGCAGGGAGCCAAATCAGCTCAATAAATCAAAATAAGACTAATCCAGTAAACTATCTAAACAGTATTCCATCATTACGGTAAGCTGCCTCAGCTCCCTGAGGGATTCAGAGGAGCTGGGACAAGGACAGAGGTAAGGCCACAAGTCCATGGGGGAGAGTGGGACCTGTCACTGACAGATCTGTAACACTGACACTGACAATGGTTGTGTCTAATGATACTTCACTGGGGAGTTTATTTCTTATTTTTGGGGCTTGATAAAAGGTCCAAATAAAAATCTACTAACTTTCCTTAGAACTTTTATTTCTCCGGAGTACTCCAAAATCCTTTTCCTTTTCTAATAGCATGCAATTGTTGGATTGCCTGGAGTCTTTCACTATTAGCAAATACAGCATCTGAGAGCAGGATGAGGAAGTATAAGCCCACACCAAAAAACTCTTGGAGTCATTTTTGGCTTTGCAGATGTTTAAGGTAAGCTATGATGGTATGGGATGTTATTTTACCATCTAGGGAACTCTATAGTGAGGAGGACAGTATCCTCATGGCAACCATGTAAAAAGCAATCCACATATTTTGTGCCAAACTAAATTCATGTGATCAATAAAAAGAAAGAATACAGCTATTAGCAGGAAAACATTATCACTAAACGGCCCCTCCTCAATGACATTTTAGCCTTCGCCCCCAAGAAAGATTTACAGAATACCTTCCAGAGCTAATCCAGGAACTCAATAACTAATGGATACTAAAAATCATGGACTCAATAAAGACATTAGTTTTATGGCCCATTACAGTCCTCTTACTGTACATCCTACTGATCTCTCTCCACTCACTGGTGCTAAATCTCAGTTTCTGTCTCCACTCCACAGGAATTCTCTCCAGCTAACACTCATCCATACAAAACCCCCTTTCTCTCAAGTTGTCGAATTAATTAACATAATTAAATTACACTAAAAACCAATTGTTTCTGTCATTAGTTGGAAGTTTACTGCTTCTACAACCTCTTTCCACAGCTACTTTAATTTAGCCAAAATGAATGCTGTACTGAAAGCAGCTTTTTCATATTTTTTTCTCCTCCTCCTCCTCAATTTCTTCTCTTTCCACTTATACCACAAAATTTAATTGCTCTGGATAAAAGCTACACGAGAAGATGAGACAGTTGACAATAACCCCGTCTGGCCTGTGAAGGATATGCAGAAACCAGACAGCTGGTCGGACCAGCTAGAGAGCACCCGGAGTACGCTCCGTGTGCTGAGGACATCCACAGCCCACACTGCCTCCTCTGCTGCTTTCCCCAGCATGCTGAATCAGAAATAAATGACACAAGTACCTACTCAGAAGGACTGTTTGACAGATTTGGATACTTTAAGCAATGCCTTCTCTCTAAAAGAGAGACTTTCATCAATTTTGATTAAAGTTTATTTTGCATATCCACTCAATTTGAATTTCAAGATGCTCTAAATACAATTCTCTCTCTACGGTGCATCTCAGTCAAAAAATGCCCTAATTTTGACATTAACTCTCTAGTGTGTTTGCCATGAAGTTAAGCTGGGCATGGTTTTTCAATTTAAAACCCAGAATCCTTTTTTAACAGCTGTATCATGAGAGTATCATCTACAGTCTTTAAGTATGCTCATTCCACCTAAGGTAACACACACGGACCTGGTCGAAACATACACCCAAAATGCAAAAAAAGGGGACATGAGGGCAAAGGGAGGGTAATTTTAGGATAGGAATTCCACCTGTGCAAGGAAAGAAGAAAAATTAAATTACATATTTAATTGAAAGGTGATTGGCTGAAAGTATAACTTCTGAAGGCATAGCCCTAAAGGCAATGAAACCATGGCCAAAGCATATCATGTCATAATATATCAGCAACATCTGTATTTAGCCACATAGGCAGGACTACTACCTGATCTGTGCCATTCAGATAAAGCTTGTAAATGTCAAGATGTATTTTTCAAAAATTGCTGGAAAAAATCTAATAAACCCTGAAAGATCAAAAGTGGCACAGGTATAATTTTCGTTGTTTCTCTTACCAAGTTTAAAAGTCCATTAAAAGAAAATATCTGATACATATACCAGCCTCGCTGTGGTTGCAGAACAACTCAGGAAATTGTTGGCGTTGCCTATCCCTACTGCTGTGAATAATTACACAAACATTTAAATTTTAGCATTTCATTCATGACAGAGGTATCACTAATGTGAGAGTTCAGCATAAAAACAGAGCTAAGAACCATCTTTTCAGGAATGGGGCCTAAAAGATTGGTTAATTTTGATACACTAAAAAAAAAAATAGAGCAATAAAGTAGCAAGATATGCACACATCAAGCTATTGGAAATCCATCATTTTGGTGACAAAATATTGTTAATATCCCTCCCACCATTTTTCTCCTCTAGGGAGGAAGCAGAGGACACAGAATACAAGATTTTGCATGTTGAAGCTACTTAGGAACAGAGTATTTTATCTTCTGTTCAGTACTTTCTCAGACATCACACGCAAGTATACCTAGAGCATTTTCAAATGGAAATTTGGAACAGTTCTTTGAGCTTGGAAGTCTGGGAAGTACATTGCCTAGCACCATTTAGAAATGATTCACAATATATTCAACATATTATTACTATGAGAATTAGCGTCAACAGATCTTCAAGGCTAGAGTTTGTGCCCCTCCAATAAAAATATTTCTTCACTGCTCTAAAAGTCTCAAGAAGCATCCAAGCCTATCTATCAACACCTACACCCACATGCTATCAGCATATTGCTGGGTGCACTGACTTCTTGACGGCAGTACTGAGAAGAACAACATCAGAATGACCTTTTGTAAGATAATATATTATACTCTTCATCATCATCCTCACTGCTGGGATTTCTCTCAAATGATGCACCAAGATAACAAGACTATGTCTCCACATAGCCATGTTACCAAGCAAGTTAGTTGAATGATTTAAAATAGAAAACTAATTTAAAATGTAAGAGAAAGAAGCAGACCAAGAACTACAAATGCCGCTCAAAGAACTGAAACTGCATATTTGTATATATTAAAATAATTTATTTTCTGGCTGAGTACTCCGAAAAGGCAGTATTATGATCAGGGTAATTTGAGCTGCTATTAATGAAAGAGACTTTACATGATATACAAAATCCAAGCTGGGAGTCTAAGGTTGGGGAGGCAAGAAGCAGAGAAAGATAGAGAAAAATAGAAAAAAACAAAAGAGAAAAAAATACTACCCCATTTTTTTTTTCTTCAAAATAAAACTAATTTAATCATCTAGCTATAATTTTTCTCTCTTGGCCCTGGTAGCCAAAGTCTAAACTAAAGGATAATAGAACAAAATAGCAGAGAAAGCATATCTCATTCCTGTACTGCCTATCCCTTCCTCAGCCCTTTCACTCCTCTCTCTCTACCAGCATTCATGCAGTCACCGAAACTCTCCTTCCTGACTCATGTGACCACACTTCAGTCTTCGCTTCCATTAAATTAACTTCTTTTTGCTATTTTCATGGTCCATTACTTTCTGCCTGCTTCCTATGAAGTAATGATGACGCAATAGGGAAAGAGAAAATAACCAATGAAAATTAGAACTATAGGTACATTATGAGCATCAACAAGATCATCCTTCTTCCTCTTGCTTTCCTGACAACTTTGTCACTTCCTCGTGTTCTAATTCCACTAGACAATCAAGATGACACACATCCAGCAAGCACTCAGGCCACTGTAGTCCTGGAGAAAATGCTGGCTCCATTCACTTTAGTCCTTCATGGAATTCATATTCATTTCAGCCATCTCCCTGCAGGGTTTCCCAACCACCATATTGTGATGAAGGGAAGAAATGGGGAGAGGAAAGAAAAATCTCTACCTCCTTGACAGTTGTTCCACATGCAAAATTAAGAACTGAAGATCACTTATGCCAGAGCAAGGTCACAAGAAAGAGCATGGCCTTCTTGTGTTTAGAATATTCAATTAATACTCTCAAGTCTAGTTGAGACACTACCTAGCAGTCTATGCTCCAAATAGTGAAGTCTAAGTACACGACATCCACAGCCTTTTCCACATCTACTAGGTGGGTCTCCTTGTCATAAAAGGGGATCAGGTTGGTCAAATAGGACCTGCCTTTCATTAACCCACACTGACTGGGCCTGATCACTTGGTTTTCTTGTATGTGCCATGTGATGTCACTCAGGATGATCTGCTCCACGACCTTCCCCAGCACCGAGGTCAGACTGACAGGCCTGTAGTTCCCCAGATCCTCCTTCCGGCCCTTCTTGTAGATGGGCGTCACATTTGCCAACTTATCCGTTTGACACACTGCATGTAAATTTGGTCAGCTGAATATGTGAACCATGAAACACTGGTCCCTGTTTAAAGAAGCACATACTTCAAATTAATCAGACTAAATCCCAAATATTGTATTTTATTGTAGTAACACTTTATAAATAACAGCCACTATTTCTAGTCAATTCTTCCATGCAACTAGAAAATGTCATTAGCTATGTTTTGGCAGGGTTCTTTGTCTAATTTCTACAGCTAAGGTGGCAAAAAGGTTATTACAAGTAATAGCAAATTTAAAGTTTTATTAGCAGTAAACTGCAGAAGCTAATGGTGATGCCAACACTAAATAAAATCATTGTCACAGTTAATTTTGAACTCTTTATTTCAAGCTTAATAATAGGAAACTCAATGGAGAGGATATTACACGGCCCATATCACTCATGAGTGCCGCAGGCCTGAGTAACTTGTTATTTTGCTCATGAGTGAAATAAAATGCAGATTATACTGCCTGCTATCAGGGGCACTGCTTTAATTGAGGGTGCATACACGGTGATGAAGGAGTACCAAGTAGGTTTCATTTTCTCAAATGTTACAGGAATGATCTTTGTGGTTCCAACTGTGACTTGTCAAATCACCTCTCTATTATTGTTGAATTTTTAAAGTTCTTTCTGTTCCTTCTTCAATCCTGAAAAGTGACTATGTTTGTCCCTTTAGTCAGGGATTATTTGAAACTGCTTCTGTAATATCCTAGTGCCCATATCTTCCGCCATTCCTTTGTTTCAGAAGAAGAAAACAATGAAATATCTGTATCTGAGTCAGACTTAATCATGTATGCCAGACACCCCAAGCTACTTCTCCACCCTGAGATATATTTCCAGTCAGAAATAAATAATACAAGATACACTCCTCCTTGCCTTATATTTACTCAGAAAACAGGTGTTTCCAAGAAGTGGTAGCACATGGTATTTTTTGTTCTTTTTTAAAAATATATTTCTTTTCTATTAATCCACTTATTATACTACTAACACACTGGCTGACACAAATCACCTAGAAATGGCTCCTTGTTGACTGGATGTATTTATGGATAACCTTTTTCACAATGTTCCCTATCTTGATTTGGGAAAGCTATCTTTATGATTACAGAAAATCTAAACATTTTTCCTTTTTTCATCCTGTACTTTTAGCTAGGAATGTTTGATTTCTAATCATATTGTGTTTTCCTAATGCTCGCTAAATCTTGCAACTTTTTTTTTCATCAGCCAGAACTACCTGTGAAATATAATCCAGTAACTCTCCTACCACTGAAATCACCAGAAGAACTTTTACTGATGGTAGCAGACTTCAGGTGAGGCCTTTAAAGGGCTGTAAATTCCCTTTTTATTTACAAATATGTAACAGAAGAAAATGCCCTACACCTTTTGATCACCCCTAGTCAGGACTATCAACATTGCACTTCCGGGCAATTGCTGATGCCATTCTTGCAGGGATATTAATGAATTTTTTAATCAGCTTTCATTATCAAGCTCCGTATCCAGCACACCATTGCCAAGAAGTAAAAGCAGCATTACATGGCTGAAAGCAACAAATTGAAATCCTGACAACAGAAAACTGTAAGCACAGTGTGCTGCCATGTAGAGGTGCTCCAACCAGATCTTTTACACTAAGTACAGCTAGATTAGTGTGGTGTTTTACTGAAGTTAATTTAGGTAAATGAAAAAGAGACGATAGCTGATATCATAACATTGCATTGCACAGTCTAGACATATTTTGAAGGACAAGTTCAGACAAGTTCTGCTGAGAGTGAGAAATGAGGCCTTAAGTGGATTTTTTTTTTCCTTCCCTGGTGCAACCAAAAGCAGAATTTAGTAATCAAATCCCACACTTTTAGAAAGGTACGCAATACCAGTACTGTAATAGCTACTTCCTAAATCTCTGGAAGCCCATGTTAAATCCCTAAGTAATTAAGTGCAATCAATCCTTGATAGCTGAATTAGTCCTAAAATTGCAATTCAAGTTTGTCCTGAATTAAATACGACAAAACCATGTTTACTGAGGAGACTATTAAAAGTCCTCTACTAAAGAGATTGTTAGGGATTTTCCACAACCCAGCTCATGTACATTTACCCATGCAGACCATCATCCTTCTAAATAAAACCATAATGTTTCCAACAGCATGAAGGACCACCTTCTGCAGCCATGCCACCATGTCTCTCTGGCAAATGACTCTTATGGTATGGGAATATGCTCATAACTGCAACTGACCTAAAGAACACTCCTTCTCTCCCCATGATATGCAGAAGATGAAGACGACAGCTCCTTTTAAAGTGGCTTTCTTCTAAAAGTAGACAGGATATTGACACACCTGAAGTAAAAATTTCTCCTTCTTCAAAAAGGGACAGAACAGTTTCAGAGGTTATCATGGTTTCAACTTTTTAAATTAAGAAGAGAAAATTTAGCCAAGAAAAAAAATTAATCCATTTTTAAGAATTCATTTTACTTTTCATTGGTGACATGTACATATACAGGGGCTTCATGCTTTCAGTGCTTCATTTCTCTTGGGACCTACTCTAGACTTCAAAAGACAAAATAAACCTCTTGTTCAGTAAACCACTGAACAAGGTAAAATCCTACTGTAGTATAAGTTTCTTTGACAGGTTGACCTCATGAAGAGATTTTAGCTATTTCTTTGTATTTTCTTTACTGTGGCTTTGGTGAATTAGGCTAGGATATTGATTTTTTGGCAACACTGAAATCATGATGGCTTTTAATTTCAAAGATGACTGTTTGTCTTATATTACATGCCTGTTTCTGAGCAGTTACATGAGAATTTAAGCATAACTACCCTTAAACTTTACATCTGCTTCCCACTTCGAGGTCTAATAAAGCCTTTAAATCTGTTTTTCCTCTTTTTTTTTTTTTTTTTTAAATCTCATCTAAACATGTGCTTAAGTGGAGGACTGCAGATCATTTCCTCTTAGTCCTGACTTAATTCAAAGCACTCACCATATACATCTATTCAGCACAGAACACACTGTCCTCTAAGTTGCTTTTATTAAAGACTCATGCTCAGAATTCTTTCATTGATGTTTGGGGTTTGGTTTTTTGTTTCGTTTTGTTTTATTCTGGATGTCCTAAACCAGACTATCTCAGATATTTCAGATAAAATAGGGGAGAACTGGCTGTTACGCAATGAGAAGTTGTAATCAAAGAGAAAATGTTGTATAACTTAGGTTCAAAGAATATTAAACCACTCCCCAGCATTCTACCGAAAAGTTCAGAATCTTGGTCATCAAAACACAGATGAAATGCTTAACTGAATTTTTCAACCATCTTTGATCTGTATGTAACTCTGAAGGTGGATGAGGGGAGAGAACACAAAACAAAGAAAATACCCAAGGCAGGATTTAGAAATACCATGAGGAAAAATTCTTTGGCAATATTCAGGCACTCTGATTCCTATCTCAACACTAAAAGAAAAAGCAGAGATAATTCTTTTTCAGAACTCTTCGAAGTCATTCGTATAATAATTTATAAACTTGAAAATCATAGATTGAATTCAGAGAATAACTGGAATTAAACGTGAAAATACTATATGGCTTTCATCAAACATTTCCTCTTCTTCCTCAGAATATTTTGCTCTTTTGCATGATTTTATAATTACTATGCAGCCCAAATATAAAACAAAAAAAAATTGTGTTTCTTACAGGGACCATATGCTAAGTGGAAAAATTTTCAAAAAGACAAGACATCTAGGAGAAGAAAAAGAAACCAGGAAAAAAAAAAAAAAAGCCCAGTTCACTAGTAAAAGCTCCAAAATTATTTTTCTGACATACGTATTTATTTTCAAAGTTACTGAATTATTTTTTTCTGTACATAAATGTCACCAGTGCAAAATAATAATCATTAAAAACATCATAATAATTAAGAAAAATATTCAGGAACTGACTTTACATGTATCCATAAATGAGCGGAATGGTTAATAACAACAAAAATGCCCACAAAGGTCTGAATGTTGTGAGTAAAAGCAGAAAGAAATGAAAAGGATGCCAGTTCTACTAATGTCAACTGTTGTCTTCAAATGTAAATAAAATCCAGATAAACACATTTATTATTTTGCTGTATAATCCCTCTAAGCAAGGAACTAAGACAGATAGAATGCTCAAAGTTGGATAACTGATTTTGAAATGGAAGCGCCAAAATATGTCTCTTACATTTTTCTGTTCAGAAGTAATGTGAAAAAGCAAGATAATTAAAACATTAGACTTATATTAAAAGTTCATTTGTCAAAGGTGTTTGTCTTATCTTTCAATTGTAAATACAAATTTTTCCTGATGGATATTTATTAAATATTTTAACCTAGTAGAAAGGAGATAAAGACAGAACACTCTTTACCTGTACTTATATAGAAACACTACAAAATAAATTTCATAGCCCACTACTTCTTCAATCATTGCCTAATTTATTGAATACAGTGCATATGTTATACCATTAAAAACAGGAGAATATGTTTAAAGGTTTAGATCTATATTTCAGTTAAGTTCAATGTGTATTATAATAACTTCTTTTGCCTGAGGTACTTCCACTGCGCAGGAAAAGAAAGTTTATTTTTATTTTTCACTGTAGTTCTTCTGTATCTTTTTGCATTAATATTGAACATATCTGTCCCAGTTTTCTCTCTGCTATTCTGTACTTGCCAGTTTCAGGCTAATAACCTAGGATTTGGGGACCGCTAGAGGGTTATATGAGCATTCTACTAAATTTTAAGTCAAGTTCATCATATGAATCTTAATTATCATGTGTAGGAAACTGATACCTTCCTACGCAGTCCCTTGTGATAGAAACAAAAAGGAGAAGTCAAAAGAAAATTTCAGCAGTTTCAGTTCACAGTTCAGAAAAGCTTTTCACTTTTTGACAGCAAGTACTTTACTATTTACTGCCTTTAGTTACTTGTGTTTTGAATAAAATATTTTTTTTTAAAAAAAAAAAAGGAGGTAGGAAAAAGAACAGTTATCATGCCCATTTTTAAGTTGAGAAACTGGGGGAGGAGATTTGGGGGATCTCAGTAACAATGTAAATGCACAGAAACAGAGCTGAACCCTAAATCATTGTGTAGTGATTTATCTCAAATTTATTCTCGTGTTTAAATTTGTCCCAGGCTTGTATGCATCGTCAAAACATCCTTGAATGACTAGGAACATGATCTAACTTTGCAATGAAACATCTCTAATTTCAATGAACAATTAAGTGGCAACTGGTTAAAACAAGATGTGCACAGATTCTGGGAACGCTTGGCATTCGTACACTTTACAGCATTCTGTGTTACTGGATTAAGTAGCAGCTCACAAAAATGCCGAGGTTTTCTGTGTTCTCCTCATAAACAGTCTTTTTCAGTGCATTAATTTGTTGCAGTAATCCTGAGAACGAGACTTTTAAGTTGTTTATAGTAAATTATAATACCCTCTGCATTACAGAAGATCATGATTTTTTTCTGTGCTGACCAAACAGTTTGTTGGCTTTTCAAGATGCTGTGGCTTCACAGCACTAGGCACTGCTGAATTCCAGCCTCTCCTAGTCATAAAAGTATTTTTTTATTCAATCATCAGCCCCCAGGTAACATTTGTGGATTGGAATCCTAACAAGTCAGAAGCTGATGGTTGTTATCCAGTCTGGTCATTATCACTTCCTTTGTCAAGAGCCCAGAAATCACTGATTCATGCTCTGATTTTCAGGCAGGATTGGTTCTACTCAGACATCAATGATGTCCAATTCTGTGGCAGTTTCAATCACAGGCATCCATCTAATATCCAGCCAAAAACACCCAGTTCTGCTACTAACAGAGTCCTTAAGTGCTGCTCTCTGCAAGGTGTCCAGCCCTGGATTCATCTTCAAGTGACTCTCATCTGTGCTCAAATACAGTGGCTGACCTCTTGGCAGTGAAATATCAGGGAGTCAGCATAAACGATACTCAGACACTCACTTAGTGAAAACTCAAATCATTTATCATGACAGTGAAGTCCCTGCACATGGCTGAGAGTTCCAAACGATACAGGGTCAAATGCTATCTCTGCTCTGCCCATTTCAAAGGCGGCCTTCAATTACCTTCCATGCATAGCTCTGCTCCTTGGATCTGAGCTAGATACAATTTAAATGCATCACATCTCTTTCAAAAACAGTTTGCTGTCTTTAAACTTCTAAGGATAATGGTCTACTAGCATTTTAATTCATGGTTCGTTTTTTTACAGTTTGCCTGTTTTCAGTTGTCCACTGCAAGTACATAGAAAAATTTTAATACCAACATTTAATAGCTACATATTAATTATGATTCTTCCTCATACTGTCAAAGCTAGTAATTTCCACCATCAGTTGAGTTCTCAGCCTCCTTCTAACTACCACATGTGGCAGCACAGTGATTCTGGAAATACATTGGCTTAGGGTTCTGACAAACTATGTATTTTCAAGTCAGCTCCTACATATCTAAACTGGAAGGCTCTCTGCCTGAGCATTATGGTGGGTGGGGAAAAAAAAAAAGTTTGATCAAAAATCAATTATAATTCCTATGCCAAAATTAACACCTGTTAATTATTCCAACACGAAAAACCAATACAGACCATTGAGTACAGATGTAATGCATCAATCCAAGAAGCAGAAATAAGCTAAGCACCCAACTTCTACAGTGATGCAGGAACAGAGATTACTGGAGACAAGAGATGGGGAGCAGATGCTCTCTTCTCCGCCCAGCCCCCCCACACTGCTCTGTGCCTGCGACTGCACAGGAAAGTCAAACAAAACATACACTCAATTGGACGAAACTAATCTCTCCAACTACACATTAATTTAAATTTGCCATTGGCATTCAGACATCATGTGTTGTTGATGTCCAGCTTTCAGATGACAAAAATGCAGGTGTTTATTAGGAAAGTGAAATACTAACACTGTTCCAAACGTTTTACTAAGAGGAGAGGCTGGAAAGGGTAATAGATACCAATGCTATTACCTGTATACCCAGAAGGTTGGTTACATTTCTTCTTCTGTAGAACAGAGACAACAGGTTAGAAATTTTCAAAATCCTCCACTGGAGAATCTTCAAGGTAAACAAGCAATCACTTTTAATGATCTCTCATAATCTCTCAAAAGGGGAGGATTAAAAACCACTCAAGTGTACTTCTATCCATTTTTTTTGAATGTTAACTGCTCATGAATACTATCTCATAACCAATAATACCCCAAGCATCTGTAAAACTGTGTGATACATCGTTGGAAGGATTTCTATAACTTATTCATAAAAGAATACGGTAAAGAACCACTTCCTATTTTAAAGGTCTTTCCCAGCCTGATGAAAAGTGACAACATCCAGAAAATACTGGTATACCTACAAAAATATATAACAATGTAAAATCATTAATCATTAATTTCAAATAGTAAGACTTGGTATACAGAGCATTATTATTGTGGTTTAAGCAATGTCATTGAGGTTACTTCTTGATTCTTCAAATTGATGTCAAGATAGGTCAGAAGCAAAAAGGCAGTTTTAAGATTATGGACTGAACCACAGAATACCCAGTGAACCTTTGGGATCCTCACAGGAGTGAAATTTTATGGATATGTTAAAAAGGGAGCCTGAGTAAGACTGAGCCAGTTCCTCTGCCTCCAAAAGCTGAAGCCCAGACTGCATTGACAAATACATATTTCTTCCTCTCTTCCCAGGTACTACTTCCTAATGACCACGGTATATCACAAAGACCCATGTCATCATTCTGCTTTATAGAAGACCAGAGACCAAGACAACTTGAGTCCACTTTTCAGTTGTACAGCTCCCTCAACACACCAGAAAACAGCGGTGCTCCTGAATCACTTTACTGTGCAACAGAACACTAAACTTAGCTTCGCACAAAAGTAAATGTTGGTACAAAGGAAAATCATCAAAGTTCTTACCCCTGTTTTGAATGCTAAGTATAATAAAGATAAGAGTTCTCCAGATATACTGCATAACCTGCTGTTAGTATTTTCACAACAAAATGCAGTCAAACCAGCCATGAAATATTAAAAATATCTAACAAATAAAAATCCTATCCTCTCTTCACATGGCAGAAAAAGCTATATGCTTACACAATAACAGAGATAGGTAAATTTAACTGGTAAATACAAATTTTGAAGCATTCATTCCCAACCTCTCTAGGCTGACCGTCTCAATGAGGATTTCTTCCCCAACACTATATTCAGTGTTATAAAAATTGCTGTCTCTTGCTGTGCTTTTACAGAGAGCATCATCAAATAGGTTGTCCACTAGTTTTTCAGAAATTAAAAAAAAAAATAAACCTCAATACCTCCTTTCCCAACAGTTCTGTAAATACTTAAAATATCTGTTGATAAGCCGTTTTACTTAAAGCTAACTGTTCTTCTAGTTTCGTCTTCCTGAACATATTTTATGTACCGCAGGCATATGGTCATCTGGTAAGCAGGCTTTGAGCCTTACGATTTTGATTCCAAACCATAGGCCCTAACGTAAGATTTCAAGCAGACATAATAGCAAATCCTTCATCCTCTACCCTGAAATCTCCCCCAGCTGACAGCGGCATCTTATGCTCCCCTTTCGGTCAATTTATACCACTTCATTACCTGTCCTTAGGCCTTTTCCCCTCCCCCATAGAGAACATTGTCATAAAGTTCACGGTTCTGGTTCATGTCATTAGTCTTTTTTGAAGCAGTGTTTAACATACTGTCCCAAATGACCCCCAGAAAACACCACGGTTGCTGTCAAAAGAAAATGTATACTAAATTGTGCAAATAAGAGCATCACAAATATTACCTCATGACAATCTAAGACTAGAAAGTAAACTGATTGAATGATATGTCCTACACTAAATCAGTTTTTATGTTGGTCCTAGCCTTATTTAATAGTAAGTATTGAATAGTGATGTTGAACTACCTAGTAAAGAGTCTTATAACCAGTGTGTTTTGTGATGATCATGGTACTTTTGTCAAAATAGGAAAAAAAGCCTTGTGAAATTTGGAAGGTTTTTTGTGTCTGGAGAAACTCTGGATGAAATACCAAAAATCTACAGGCTCAAGAAGCAACTTGCAAAGCACAATAAACTTCTCTCTGAATAGCTGGGACTTGCAACATTGCAGGATGGAACTAGAGGTCTCAGACAATTGTTTCACTTGAAGGATTCTTAGTACACCTTGATTTTAGGCTTGAAACAGAAATGCATTCTATTTGTTCATTTTCTTTGAAATGTTTTAATAAAAATGAGATAAAATCACTATTTTATAAATAGTGAAGTAGAGCAAACTATACTCTTGACAGAGTTTGCTTGTATTTCAAATGCAGATGTTATCAAGCTAATATTAAAATTTTATAATAAATATCAGAATACTTCCAAGCCACAAAAACCTATTTGGATCTGCATCACAGCATAACCTTCTGTGGGTTTATTTCAACTTGTTTTGCCCAGAATAAACAACATTTGCATTGGCAGACTTCATTAATCAAGTCACAATGGTCATGCATTTGTGGAACCGCATATTTCAAGATCCAAATGTTAACACAAACTATTGCACTGGCCAGAAAAAGATAAAGTTTTTGTACAGAAGCAGATGTTTCCCAAAGATAAAACTTTACCTAAATACAATTGTGTCATTTCCACTACATTTGAAGGTTAAGTGGAAACTGTTTTCAACATCCTTAGCAAGAATCGCTCCTCCACAATTTTCCTCTCCATGTATGTGAATGTAATATCATAACTTAGTATCAATTGTAAATCACGCAATTTCCGACAGAACTATGATGAATACACATTCGAATAAAAGAAAAAAGTGGTGCAGCAATATAGTCCCAGGAATTTAACACTCTGTGGTCACAAGGTCACATATGTTCAGTTTCTTATTTATATCCCTATTAAAGCTCTGATCTGTGGGAAGCAGAATAGAAGCAATGTGACTCATTTTACAAATAAAGAATGCATTGTTGTTGTACTGCACATCTTTTGTTTCTGGGTACTTAATGATAACAATGTATGAACTGCAGGTGACTATAATAAGGGGAAAAAAGATCTTCATCAGGAGACATAAATATTTGTTCCTGCTACTTGTCTGATAAGTGCTTCATTAAAAGCATAACAAAATACGTATTTTATAAATGAATCATGAAAATTTATATTCTTCATAATTTTTTTTAACTTCTATGTACCTCTTGACATCAAATTATATGTAGAATAACCAGATATTTTGACTGCAGTTACACTGAACAAGCAGCATATAAAGAAGGAAGAATAAAGAATTTATGTACATTGCATACTTTGAATCAAGATAGTGAAGTATTCTGACCTAAAGATTAACCCAGGTCATCTGAAACCAATCTGGTGAGACTTTATTCACCAGAGGAACCTCTCCATGACACTCAGCACAAACTACACTGTGGCTTAGTAGTTGTTCCATCTATTTTGTCCTGTGATAGTAATATTTTATACCTGTGCATCACATAGGCACATAAGAAAATGACACACTGACAGTCTTGCATCAGCAAAACCCTCCAAGTTATTTTCTTTGAGAAATAATCAAGTGACCACATGTTATTAATGATGCAGAGGTTAGGTAATAAAACCAAATAACAGCAGAGGACAAAAGAAGATGGACAGATGATAAACTGTCGAGTATTAAAAAAAAAAAAAATAGGCGAGGGGGAAGCTGAGTTCTTTTTAATGAGTGGAAAGACTTGAGTTTTTTTGGGACTGCTTGCTTTTGGGTAGGTTTTTTTTGATGTAAGCATTCTACCTCTGGCCTAGTATGGTATAAAGGCCACTATTACATGTACCCAGATACCTGAATACCTACACAGATTTATCACAGCCAAAACTCTTTCCACGTTTTTTTTTCCAGCTTAATCTATACTGGCAATGGATGCAGAGGAAGCGTTTTTGCTTTTCATCATTTCATACTATAGTTGTGAATGTTCTTGGCATAAGTTCAATAGGACAGCATTACCTTCGTTATGGCTTCTTATATATTCCCTTTGAGAATATCCCTTTTTAGTTTCAATAAAAAAGTGTGAGCCTTATTGTTTGTTTTCTTTAGGAGAAGTAGCTGCAAAGTCATAATTACGTTCTCTTCCCACACTGGCAACAAGCAAGCTTCACATTTTTGTGCGTTTAAAATCACCTATAAGGAGAAGCTGAACCACTTTCACATAGAGGTTTATAATTTTCCCAGCATCTAAAACATACTGCTATTAAAAAGAGGTTTTGTTTCATTTTTAATTGTATTGAGAACAGCTAATAAATCAGTTTGGAATATATTAAATTAATAAAAGTGCCGTATGAGTAGAAAGATACAGCACTATAGCAATGTTATCAGTTCAATTATTTTCATAAGTTCAGACTTGAAACACATCAAGCACAGCTGATGACTGTTTTCTGGACCTCAGGAGCCAGATAGTGATGCCTCAGTCAGCAAATGGTCTCTGAGGAAAAAACAACAACAACGAAAACAAACACATGGAAGGAAGGAGGAGAGGCTGTCAGGACAAAGAAGAGCAGTAGAGACCTGGAGAGTCAGAAATGCTGCAAAAGCTGCAATGTTCACCCTTCTTGTACACAATATACCTCCTTACGCCTCCTGTTTGTCTTGCCCACATAAAACTTTGTTTTGGAAGAGGTCTCATTGCTTGATAGTTAAAGTGTCTAATAAAGTTAGTGTCCTGCTTATTCCTTTATCAATATCCGACAAGCGAACATCATTATTAAAACAAAATGGTGTCACGCTTTTGACCTAAGCACCTATCCAGAATTCAGGCTCTAAATCCTTGTCAGGAGGAGGAACTGATGTTGGAGATGAGAATTTCTTCAGTGCAATCTACAGCAAATTGTATGTTATAGCTCCATTTTCTTGAACACAACAGGAAGCAAGCAGCAGGAGATAGCTTCCTTGCTCAAAGCTTCATGCCTCTTTAGCAAGTACTTTCGGTAAAACTCTTAGTTCACAGTATAACTGCTTCTGTGGTTGCACCTGGAGCTTCCCTGTTCCTCTCCTGTGTGCTCCTGGAGCATCTGCCCTTTTCTCCTGGGTGCTGACACCCAGCTGCAGCCAAAGCCCTTCCCCTATCTCTGCATTTAACTTCCAGGCCACTGAAAAACTGCTCCAACAGAATAATGAACATCATTATACATTAATTGAATTTTTACGGGTTGTTTCAATATTTTTAACTACCTCTAAACACAGATGCATTCGTTCCCTCATTCAGCTTGAAGACAAGGTGACTGTTACACTTAGCAGCTGCACCAATGTTTCTTCCCATCCCTAACACGACCATAACAATACCACCCCACCATTTCATTCTTTGCTGAACATTAATATTTTGCTTTATATTTTCTGCTCTACAAAGAACAGTACATTTAGAATACTCTTTTTATATTAATTTTCCTAAGTGGAACAATCTTTCAAAAATGACAAGTTTTTTCTTCACATTTTTCTTTCTGTGTGAGAAACAGCACACACAGAGAAGCCAAAGGCATTTTCTGAGGAACTAGAAATGGCTTGGCAAGAAATAGATCATCTCTTACACTGGATATTTCCACAATCTGTCCACCAACTTATTCTTTAAAATTTGGCTGGAAGCAGACTGTCACCCTCTCTACTACCAGATTCCCACAGCTACTCAGAGGGTCTCTCCATGTCACCACCACCATTGGTTTTCATACTTGCAGACTGGGCACCAGATCCCACCTCCAGGAGTTCCTCTCACTTGGCAGGTAAAGCCTCACACTCTCTCCATTACAGAGGTTCTAAATTTAGAAACTCAGACAAGGGCAAAGCAACAGTGTTTGCTGAGAATCCATAATCTTCCAAACAGAAACTAATCTTGTTTAAAATCCTTCAGCCTACATGTGGAAGCAGGCCAAAAATACTATTAATGAACATTCTTCTGTTTCATGGGGACTTTCAGAGAGGTCAAAATGGAGGTACATTATTTATGTTTTATGGGAAGATGTATTTAATGTTTATAAATCCATTTGGATAATAACACTGACTGTAATGGACTGATAGACGTATCCTCTCATGTACATTACAAGAACAATCACATACAGCGTATGAAAAATTTAACATTTCCCTCTTGATGAGTCTTATTTGTCTGTTACTTAACAAAAGTTTTCAAAACCTCAATAAAATGTAACTGTTTTTCTCAAATGTGTTAACAACCCACGGGTATCAGAAGGGTACTTTCTCTTTGAAGTTTGGGAATGACATGTGAAATGGCATCTTCAGTCTTCCGGCTTCCTGAATGGCTGATAGGTCTCAAGAGAACAGTCTTTAGTCACTCTTAGATAAAATGCAGCAGCATCTCTAAGAAGTCTGTTACAAAGGGAGTGTCCGTGCTAATGACATGGTGCTATTATGAAAATTATTGTTTTAAATTCTCTGAGCTTTGTGTGCTCTCTGTTGTCCATGGCCACAAAAGTCTTATGAGCTGGAAATCAGGAAGTTAGTAAACGTCACGACTTTAGAGACACATGATGGAGCCTTACAGAATGCTAAAGGCAGCAGACTCCAAAGCTTGACTGAAAAGATACAGCTCTGCAGTCTGGGGCCGTAAATCAAGAACTAATGCAAAGCCTGCATAGGCAGAGCAGCACACTGCGCACCCCGGCTCCAGCCCAGCAGAGAACACGGCCTCCTGAGTGCTTGTTAACTGTAATAAAACAGGAAACTGAAATTTAAATCTCATATAATGGCAAAGAAACACAAGCCACCTTTATTTTGACCTCAGTGGTGCTGATGAGTTTAAAAGGTCAGTAAGCATGCCTATGGGACTGATATTTATATTATAGTAAAATAAGGATTACAGATAAGGATCTTTAAATGCTGTACTTAAAATATGAAAGAATTTTAGTGGATTTAAATTCCTTTCTACTTTGATATACTGTATATGTGGCACTGTCAGGGAATGCACAGTACTACCAAACACAAAATGGAAATCACAGACAAAAACCACAATGGTAGACATTAAGAAATACTAAACTTAATATAATTCCTTGATTATTTTTCATAAAGATGAAAAGTGCATAAAGCTCACAGAATTTGCAGTGAAAATGTATACAGTAAGACAAAAAAATATGTTTCTATCAGAACGGAAAAACAGACTAAGAGCTTGGTCAGAAGATGTGTACTCTCTGCTGTCATAACACAAAACTAGTAGTGACAAGCAATCTATACCAGAAAAGAAACACACTGAATTGCATGCTGTAAATTTATGTCAAGAAGGATACAAGTGAATCACAATTTCAAAAAGAGGACCAAATTTCTGAAAAACAGTCCGAATTGTTTCTGTGCTAGAAGTGACCCTTTCTACATCTGCTAGCAGATCTGACAGCTCCAGTTGCCAGGATAATACATCTAGCATAAGGAAGGATTTTCAGAATCATAGTAATAATCTCTTCACAACGATCAACACCCACAGAATTCACTTTTTTGACATCCATACAGACCTACATAAAGGAAATAGAATTTAGTTAAAAGTAAAATGGTAATATCTCTAGTTATGACTGATTCCATACTAAAACATGCTAAGAGAAATTAAGGGAACATTGTTAAATACTCAAAACAAAAGGCATGTGAAGTTTCTTCTGTAATTTGACAAGTCTTGGCCACAAGTCCACAATTTAGTTTCTAGGAAAGTAAACACAAATATAAAATTGTCTGCATGCCCATTCCTAAGACCTGAACCCAAAAGATTTGAGATGTCTGAATCAGAACATGGTTTAATTCTGTGTACAAATACTAACTCTTGGTTTCTGCACAGCTTTCATTATAGTAATTACCAATGGTATGATAACTTGGCTTTCTTTCATAAATATATGGCACATCTATAGGAGAAGCTGTCAACACTCTCGAGGGCACATAGGTCTTGCAGAGCGATCTGGACAAATTGGAGAACTAGGCAATCACCAACCACATGAAGTTCAACAAGGACAAAAGCTGGATTTTGCACCTGGGACACGGCAACCCCGGCTGTACATACAGACTGGGGGACAAGATGCTGGAGAGCAGCTCTGTGGAGAGAGACCTGAGGGTTCTGGTCAATGGCAAGTTGAACATGAGCCAACAGTTGTGCCCTGGCAGCCAAGTTGTGTCCCGGGGTGCATCCAGCACAGCATTGCCAGCCGGGCGAGGAAGGTGATTGTCCCACTCTGCTCTGCACTGGTGCAGCCTCACTTGGAGCACTGTGTGCAGTTCTGGGTGCCACAGTATAAAAAAGATATTAAGCTACTGGAGAGTGTCCAAAAGAGGGCTACAAAGCTGGTGAAGGGTTTGGAGAGGAAGCCATATGAGGAGCGGCGAAAGTGACTTGGTTTGTTCAGCCTGGAGGAGACTAAGAGGAGACCTCATCATGGTCTACAGCTTCCTCACCAGGGGAGGAGGAGGGGCAGGTGCCGAACTCTTTCCTTTAGCAACCAATGACAGAACCCGAGGGAATGGCACGAAGATGTGCCAGAAGAGGTTTAGGTTGGACATTACAGAATCACAGAATGTTAGGGATTGGAAGGGACCTCAAAAGATCATCTAGTCCAATCCCCCTGCCAGAGCAAGAACACCTAGGTGAGGTTACACAGGAAGGCGTCCAGGCGGGATTTGAATGTCTCCAGAGAAGACGACTCCACAACCTCCCTGGGCAGCCTGTTCCAGTGTTCCGTCACCCTCACTGAGAAGAAGTTTCTTCTCAAATTTAAGTGGAACCTCTTGTGTTCCAGCTTGAACCCATTACTCCTTGTCTTACTATTGGTTGTCACCGAGAAGAGCCTGGCTCCATCCTCGTGACACCCACCCTTTATATATTTATAAACATTAATGAGGTCACCCCTCAGTCTCCTCTTCTCCAAGCTAAAGAGACCCAGCTCCTTCAGCCTTTCCTCATAAGGGAGATGCTCCACTCCCTTAATCATCTTTGTGGCCCTGCGCTGGACTCTCTCCAGCAGTTCCCTGTCCTTCTTGAACTGAGGGGCCCAGAACTGGACACAATATTCCAGATGAGGTCTCACCAGGGCAGAGTAGAGGGGAAGGAGAACCTCTCTCGACCTACTAACCAGCCCCCTTCTAATACACCCCAGGATGCCATTGGCCTTCTTGGCCACAAGGGCACAGTGCTGGCTCATGGTCATCCTGCTGTCCACCAGGACCCCCAGGTCCCTTTCCCCTACACTGCTCTCTAATAGGTCATTCCCCAACCTGTACTGGAACCTGGGGTTGTTCCTGCCCAGATGCAAGACTCTACATTTTCTCTTGTTATATTTCATTAAATTTTTCCCTGCCCAACTCTCCAGCCTGTCCAGATCTCGCTGGATGGCAGCACAGCCCTCTGGCGTGTCAGCCACTCCTCCCAGCTTGGTGTCATCAGCAAACTTGCTGATAGTACACTCAATTCCCTCATCCAAGTCGTTGATGAATATATTGAATAATACTGGTCCCAGAACTGACCCTTGAGGCACTCCACTAGATACAGGCCTCCAACCAGACTCCGCCCCATTGACCACGACTCTCTGGCTTCTCTCCTTCAGCCAGTTTGTGGTCCACCTCACTACCCGATCGTCCAGTCCACACTTCCTCAGTTTTGCCGTGAGGATGCTGTGGGAGACAGTGTCAAATGCTTTACTGAAGTCAAGGTAGACTACATCTGCTGCTCTGCCATCATCAGTTCACCTGGTTATGTCTTCATAAAAGGCTATGAGGTTGGTCAAGCACGACTTCCCCTTGGTGAAGCCATGCTGACTGTCCCTGATGACCCTCTTATCCTTGATATGTCTTAAGATGGCACAGAGGATAAAGTGTTCCATCACCTTCCCAGGGATGGAGGTGAGGCTGACCGGTCTATAGTTGCCCAGGTCCTCCTTCTTGCCCTCTTTGAAGACCAGAGTGACATTTGCTTTCCTCCAGTCCTCAGGCACCTCTCCCGTTTCCCAAGACTTGGCAAAGATGATGGAGAGTGGTCCAGCAACGACTTCAGTCAGCTCCCTCAGCACCCGTGGGTGCATCCCATCTGGATCCATGGATTTATGGATGTCCAGATTGCTTAATTGCTCCCTAAAAGGTTCTTCACCCAGAGGGTGCTGAAGCACTGGAACAGGCTGCCCAGGGAGGTGTCACGGCCCCAAGTCTTGACAGTGTTCAGGAGAGACTGGACAACACCCTCAGACACATGGTGTGAACTGTGGGGTTGTCATATGCAGGGACAGGAGTTGGACTCAATGATCCTTGTGGATATCAACTCAGGACATTCTATGATTCAATGATCTTACATATATCGCTATACGTGCATTGCCATAACAATGCTATTGTTATCATGGTCTTAAAGCATATTTTGAGACTTCAAACAAAAACCTAAAACCTGTAGTATATTTACAGTACATCTGTCACTCCCAACAAGTCTCAGAACTTGGCTCCAACAGCTCATTACTTACATACAACCAAAATGTTACTTACCTCTCTCAGGCAAGCACTCAGTAGAACCGCTCATCACAATAAAGGAGTTGCCTCCAATTTCTGAACTGGTATTAGCATGGAAATGTTCTTATTTGCAAACAGGACAGCCACAAAATGAATAGCATTTTACTATAGTTTTATTTTTAAAGCAGATACAATTCCTTTGAAATGGTACTAGCTCATTTCTTGGACAGATTAAGATTCCCTGTCATTATTCATAATCTGTTTTTAACATCACAGCCATCATTTTTTTTTTTTTTTTAAAAAAAGACCAAAATTCAGTCAACTATCTAAAGTCTGGAATTCTTTCAAGTCTTCACTATGACTTGTACTGTAAATCCAGATGTACCTCCAGATAAAGTCAGCTTATTTTCAGTAAGACTACTCTCTAAGACCATGCTTTTGTTTTATGCTTCCTAGTGTTCCCAAACACGAACAGACAGCAGGAAGAGGCAGGAACTCTTCCTCAGTTCCTCCACAATGCAAAGGCTCAAGTGTCTGAGGACAAAAAGCATTCACACCAGTAGTTCTTATAGAGAACTTGAAAGGAATATCTGAATTTTGGGAACTTTGTCTGCAATAACCTGATAAACTGTTGGAATATACAATTATTCTTTCAACAGTATTCAAGAAGAAAATAAGGAAAGCCCAAAGAGGAGGATATCTCCAGAAGAGATCTATTATGAATAAACTATGTTAGAAAACTGAACTAGTGAGCACTGAGCAGAATCTGGACAACTTCAAGTATCCAAGGAAGTACTAATGAGGTGGACCAAAAACTAGGAAATTACTATTAAGACTAAAATGTAAATACAGTTACATCTGATCAACCTTGAAGTATGATACAGACATCAGACTAAACTAATTCAAATTTTAAAATCCGTACTGAGATATGAATGTTCAAATAATTTAAAGTGCTTGTGTTTAGAAACTAAGATAAAAGAGTACAAACTTGCACAGAGGGTACTTGAGACTGATTTACAGATCACAGACATTCACAGTGAGCTACTCTCATGAATGTCTTTGCAAAGCACACAGTAGAAGAGAGACTATAGAAACTAAGATTTTAGATCTAAGTTTAAAAATATGTTTATTGCAATTCAAAACTAATGTTATTCATTACTCAGCCAACATATTAGTGCAGACAATATTCTCTCACTTCCTCTGGGTCTTCTTTAATCTTATCTGGATTTATTCCCTGTGTATTTCTGAGTAATCAAAAGTTATAGGCTTGATATCTCTTGAGTTAAAAACATCCCTAGTGTTCCTGCTGTTTCTTTTGTATATGTTCATTTTGTTCAGTGAGTCTCCAAAAGAAGGATTAAAAAAATCAAATAAGTTTATTTCAAACAGAAGAATCAGCAGTTTGATTTCTTCCAACGTATTAAGTAGACCTTCCTGTTAAGACAGTGATTGACTCAAGCTGGTGTTAATAAGCATAGCTGAAAATTTAATGTTAGGCATTTCTTCAGCAGATGTGCACATTCAGGAGTACAGTAATGAAGCAAAAGTCAAAACCAGTTAACTCATCTTTCCTTTCAATAAATAAAATTGTTCAACAAAACCTTCATCTGAATTATATACCAAAAGAAACTTAAATACACCCATAAGACATTCATAAATAGAACTATTGAGGAATTTTCTGACTAAACTGAAAATGACAGTTTGTCAAAGTTGAGATGTTTCACAGAAATGTCACTGATTCAACCAACTTTCATCAGTGCGCTGGCAGAGTACCCACTGCGGCCTGGCTGGGACTCAGGTACCTGCAGCTCTGGCCAGCCAGGCTACGGGAGGTTTTCTAAGAGCCAGGGCACTGAACATCCTCAGAGCCCTGTGCCACAAGACTGCTTCCTACAGGAAAGTGCCAAAACCTTGAACTGGAGCTAACCTGAGGCTCTCAGAGACTCCAGACTCAATTTTGTGAAGCCAGGAGCCTGGACAGTCAGACACGCCAGTACTAACACCAACCCAGCTCCTGTACCTGAAGCAACACACGGTGCGGCCCCAAGAGCCCCAGCTGAATTCACTGCTGGCAGAGCTCCCAGATGGCATCTGCAAAGGCTGGAAGCCTCTGCTTTCTGGGTGTGCTCATAACCCAGCTGCACAGACACAGAAATGCACTGGGACATTTCTTTTAGGCATACCTTTTTTTGAGTTATGTTTAAAACATAAGTCATGTCCATGAATACATCATGACTCTGTAGCACAGTCTAAGTGGATTTGAATTAGGTTTAAACTACCTAGCTCAGGAATTCTTGGCAATATAGCTATGGTACCACCAGCTGACCATCCAGTTAACTACCATCTTCCTGGATGCAATTTAGTCTGCTGTATAACAAGTACTTACACTGATTTGACCAGCTAACTGATAAGAAAACCACAAACTGCTTCATTTGACTGCATTTCTCTCTCTTGCTAATTAACTCAGGACTGTTAAATCAAGAATACACCACATTTCCCAGTGAAGGTGAAACCTTGATGTAAAAAGGTAAGGCTATTTCTTTCTTGCCAGAATAAAAATACACATGGAAAAAGCATGGAATTTACAGGCAGGTGTGAGGGGAAATGAATGGTAGCTGCACTATTCAGTGCAGAGAAAATACATACGATGCGTCAACACCTGGCAAAGTGTGAAGAATGCAAGCCTGCACAGATAAAAGAATATATGTATTCACAGTACCAAGCAATTTGCAGTTTAAAGGTGGCTATCGTAATATCTGTTGAATTCATAAGGAAATCCCTGGTTGCTGTAATGTTTGGTTAAATTTAAACTTCCAATTAATCTATAAAGATGCCCCTGGTTTACCAACTTCTTTATTGTAAAGAAGAGAGCTGACAGCATTATGATTATGTTCTGTGGGGCCAATGCTAATGCCATAATTACTTTCTGGTTTCCTAACAGACCAATTTAAAGGTCTTGCTTAGAACTTGAACTTAGTCTTTATCAGTGAGACAAAAGATAAGCATAGAGAAATTTCCCAAAACTTCCATGAATTCATCTTTGGAAAAGGGATGTTGTTACATAAATATCAAATGGAATTTCCTAACTGGCCCATGCTACTTCCATACATTTTCCAAAAATCATATATTCGAACGGTTCATAGCAGTATAAAACTTCGTATCTCATTCAGGTTGGAAAGTTGGGAGCACTATAATAGTGTCTGGCATTTAAGTTTATTTTATTACTTTAGGAAGGCCAGGTTTGGAGTTTGGTTCTGTTTCACTGAGTTGTTTTGTTTGTTTTGCCGCTTTTTTATTTCCCGGGACCCTAAAAGACTGACTGCTTGACAGAGACACTTGGTTCTAGGCACTTGCTTTCCCTCATTATCTCTGAAGATGAAAAAAAATACCTCTTTTGTTCCCCTTATCACTTCAGTAACTTATCCAAATATTCATTTCTCTTTCAAGAAGAAAAAGACAACTGAAATCATGCAGAAACTATGCCTTATATATTAAGAAAAACATTATCATTCAGGCAAAGTGCTAAGCATCCAGATAATAAAACAACAACAACAAAAAAATCTATTTCTAGAGTTTTCCATTTCATGTTTTTTCATTTTCAGCTTAACTTGAGCAATTTAAGACAGACTTTGTATGAGATAAAAGAAACATTTTCTGCATCAGACTTTGGGGTTATATTACAAATAATTTTTCTACATTCAATCATGACATTTTTATACATCATTAGCAAAAAATAAAATAAATGGTGACACCTCAGATGGTGTGAACTGGCAGGGCTCTTCTGACTCCAGTGGAGTTCTGCCAATTTCCACATTGGCTGACAGTTTGGACCTAAACTTATATCATAAAATTAGAAAGAAATAAATTGCAATTTCTCTCTCTCTAGGTAATGCAGCCTCAAACAAAAGTCTTCTATCCAAACAATTTTAAAAGCATGTGATAAAGAATACTTTTTTTTTACCAGTAACTGCACCTGAGATACATTACTGGCAAGGTATTGGTGTCAGAGGTGAAAAATTTGCACTGTAATAAATGCAATGAGGCTTTTCAGTTTGAGAAATATTTTTAAGAAATTTGATTATTTGATTATTTTTTCCTTTTTTGTTGTCCATAATGAAGTGAAAATTCTACACTTCCATGAAACACACATAATTATTTTCTTTTCTCATCCTAGTCCATATGGTACAACACGCTTGGATCCAAAACATTTTCTCATGAGTGAGGGTAAATGCCTGATCATTACTTTGAGCATATGGTATCATTTTTTATTGTTCTACTATTTATAAATACTTTATTATCATTTATTAAATGATATAGAACATACATCCAGCCTGGTTCATACATACAACAAGCAGGCATTCCATGTACCCTGCTTCCACAAATTGCACAGGTATAACAGTCATTAGAATCACCCACAGCAACTGCATCTGTGAATTGTTAAAAATAAAGTGTATTATACGATCTTAATTCCTTATTAAAGTTTATAACTGGCAATATCACAATTTTGATTTCCAGTTCTAAAATATTTCAACATAAAGCAAACACTCTGTCTTCAATGCATGATATGCACAAGAATGCTCCAGCAGCTCCACTGTGTCACTTGCCCCTTTCAGAGCTCGTCACTTCTCAGAGGACAGGACCTGGCCCAAGAATAATGGTACCAAATAAACACGCCAAAGCGTACAATACACTGCAAAAATAACGAACAAAAAACCCCTCCGGTCACCTGTTCATAAACCAGCAAGTCCAAGCTATTTTTCATTAAAAGTGGACCAGGAGTTTCCTTCAAGGGTTCTCTGATCAAACCGACAGAATTCCAAATAGCTTTGGGACTTCATTTAAGGGCTCTGAGATGATTCAGTATAAACCCTCAAATCAAGTGAAATTTGTTAAATGCAAGTGACAGAAGCATCATATCATAAACTGCAATTATGACAACCAGAGTCACTGCACATCATTAATGACTGGGCACCAGCTTTTCCAAAAAAAAATACTCCATGGTTTCTGTACAGTCAATGCAAAGACTCTGGCCTGCCCCTTGGAGACTGTCCATCACTCTCGCCTGATAGTAAAAGGAACCCAGGGCACAGGTTAGGCAGCTTAATTAGATGGCTTACATTGGGTTGTTTGAATTTCCCTTCTACATACAAAAATGTATGGAATTTCATTTAAAGAGGAACCGCCTATTTTTTCTAGAGATCAGGAGGAGGGCAAGAAAAATGGTTAACGGCAACAGGCTGGGAAAAGTGATTTGGACGCTGCAGGCAAAATTGTCAATTCATCTAAATCAACATAGTATTTACCCTTTCACAGAGCTCTGCGGACTTATGAAAGCTGAGAATCTGGCTATATAGGTAGCTAGGAAAAACTATGATTAACAGTTAATCTGGGAAAATAGCTATCTGGAAGAGGAAGTGCCTGTAGAGAAGACAGATCCACTTAAGGTAAATTCTAAACTGTACATCTTTAAGATAAATGAGTTAAATATTTCTAGCACTGAGGACAAGACAGTGGTTTTGGGACTGTCCTTGTCATTTTTCTAGGTACATTCAATGTGTGTGTTCAGTCACAAGAAGGGCATTTGTCTGTTCGACTTCAGAGGCTGCCATTCTACACCTATGCCTAAGCAAATAAGGCTGCAAAAGGAAATTTTCTTATGGGTACCCACAGCAAAGCATCAGAACCGGAAAATGAGCAAGATGAGAATGCATCCGTACCTTCTTTTGGACAGACCTTGTGTAAGTATTGTATCTAATAATGCAAAGACACAGAGTTCCTGTATGGGATATCCCAAGCAAACTTCATCAGGGAAGGAAGAAAATCTCAGGAAGTCAAATATATTAGTCAGATATCATAAGCTAACACAAAGGACTTGCTCCCCTCTCCCAAGTCCTCATCCACTCTCCACAACAATGGAATGGCATAGAATCAAACTTAGTAACCTAGAAGGTTATTTTCCACCTCTAATTTCCTTTTTTTTTTTAGTTAAATTCTTGGCTTTTGGAAGTATACTTCCATTCCTAATGAAAAACAATGTATGGAGGTGTATTACAGATAAGTAACAAAAACATTGGCAAATATCTCTAACCGGAAGGTGAAAAAAAAAATCAGTTAGCTCTTTGAAATGCTATTTAAAAACAAATAAAACAAAACTGGTTAATTTTTTCAAAGGCCCACAGCAGTTTCAGAGTAGCTGCTGTCAAGAAGAGTCAGACAGGCTGTCAGAAAGTAAATGTAACTTCTGGCTGTGAAGATTGCTGGTCCCTAAGGAAGCCATGTTGCCAAAATTATTTAAATTTGAGAAATAAATCCTTTTTTATTATTATGTTTTATCTTTTATTAGAACAGCAATGTATCATCACACCATAACAGTGGAAGTCCCTAGCAGTAATAACTCATATTACTGAATCCCAGAAGCAGAAACCTCCAGGTATCAAGGCAAGTTTTATAGGGTGAATTTCTCAAGAGCTTAGTTCACTGGTTTGATATCTGCAAGCCAGAGCTATTTAGGTTTACACTCAGTGTCTGACATGTTGAAGGTTTTATTGCATTCAGAAACTGGCAGAGCACATACTGAGAAAAATGTGTAAGAAGCAAGTGGAGAGTGTGTTGTCAGATTCTTAGTTCATTTAAGGTTATAAGAACAGTACTTAGACATGTCAGTCAAGTATGCAGAATTCTTCACTTCCAATTCAGGATAGTATTAGGAATGACCAAGTGTAAAAGGTTTGAGAAAGTAACTTTTTTTTCCTTTTTCAATATGGGTATTTTTTCTCATCCTGTTTTGTTTTAAATCTTCATTTCTTGTTATAGTCCACTGCAGCTATTTACATAAATTCTAAATATACACAATAATGCTACTATTATGTTTAGGTAATTATGTTAACAGCATTAGAGCTGGCACAGGAAAGGAGGGGAAACTGTTGTAAGCTATTTTCTTAAATTATAAACAATTGCTATTATTACTAAAGTATTACCTGAATCTTTTGATTTTTGCAAAAAGTTGTGCAGCATTCTGACAAGGACAAGGTCCCCCTTAAGTTCTGTGGGAATTTTTTTCTTAGAAGCAGGCCAAAATATACCACAAAATATTGCTCTTTTAGGTACAGAATTTCAGCAATACATAGCTCACATCTTGGCAAGATCCTGGAAATGGAGAGTAGCGTAACAATGAAATGTAATGAGGGTGGAGAAGAAGGAAACATTCCAAACCTGTCAAGCCTCAAGAAATGTTAAGTTTGGGTCCAGTTCAAGTTTTGGGTGAAGATTTAGCTCAGTTTTTATTTTCTTCAAAATGCCTGAGCACCCTCAGGGAGTGCTCTCTTCCTGAAGAGCTCTTACAAAAGCATATTTTTCCACTGACAAAAGGATCTGCAAATGGACCCTGATGCCAAAAAATTGAAGTTAAAGCAGTTACTATGGCAAGTCTCACTCACGTGTTTGTCCCTTAAAAAGGATTTTAAGAGATTATGCAGAACTTCTATATTTAGTGATTCTTCATATTTCCAAATGAGACAGAGACAGTTATCTATTATACTACATGCAACAAAACAAAAATTACTTCTTTATGCTTTAGTTTCAAGTCTCTTATACACTGAAGTTTTTTCTTTAAAACATATTTTCTAAAGACATTTAGAGCTAGAAATGTGCTGCTGATCCAAAACATCAAGCAAAGGAACAGAGGAAGAGTGAGGATCTCTGAATAATTTAAAGCAGCTTCCTCATTCAAAAGTCATTCTCCTTTTAATCTCTCACACTTTGTAGCCGGAGAGTTTATGCTGGGCTGTGGCAGAAAGTCAAGAAACAATATATCTGCAGCTTTAGAGCAGGATGAAAAGAAATAACAAAAAAGTACAGGAGACCCACTACGAGTTCTACTTTTACACAAAGTTTGTTTTCCAGATATTTGTCTGCATCCACAGGTAGCGGCCACTGCTTGAGGACAGAATCTCTCTCCATCACCTGCTCTTCGCCTACACAGGGCATGAGCATGCATCTACATGCCTGTGCATAAGTACACACAACTTGTTCTGCTAGAACAGATGTCTCTGATTAACAATGATTTTTATGTTATTTTTGATAATGAGTTCTCCTGGACCAAAACTTCAATGAAAATAAATTATCTGCGTCATTAACAAAGACAACAATTAAAAAACAGTTGAGTCAGGCCAAGATTTCCCTATCCAGAGTTTATAAAAACAGGCTTTACTCTAACAAACTCTAATAACTTTTTTTTTTTCTTTTTTTACCGTAATCACTTTTCAAAAGACCAGACCAGCCTATTTTAGAGGATCTCTTAATGGATCCAATAAGGGAATGGAGGCCACCTGTATTGAAGGAATACTTTACAAAGATCTTTGGGAAGAATCTGATAACGTGGAGAAGAAAAGCTTCCTAGACATTACCTACTTAGAAGCTGACTACAGAAAACTCATCTAGAATTAGCAGTGCACTAAATTATCAACTTTTCCAACTCTTAAGGCCAAGCACAGTGTTTTGATCAGGCAACAGTCTTTTTTTACACCCTGAAAAGTATTCTTAAACATTTGCATACTATTTACCATTTACAAAGGAGTTTTTTGTGCTCTTCTACTTCCCCTTCCACCTTCTTCTTTCATGATATCCTTAAATGAAATCATATGAAGAGGAGTAATATTAAAAACACAAATTATTTTCTTTTGCTTTGAATTACCACTTAGAACACAGCAACATCCCCTCAACATTAAGTTTCTGAGAGACCATGAACAACCATTTCATGAACCACACTGCAAAAGTCACTAACACTTTCAGTAATTGTTATGGAGTTCTGACACAATACAGAAGTGATCAGATAATTATTTCCTGGGGAATCTGCAACTTTATTCTCAAAACTCATGCAAAAGATGTCTAAGATAAGGGGAAGAATTGCCATGGGTGGCCTCAACTCAAGCTTCCATTCAGTGCTTGCAGATAACTTTGGTAAATGGCTAATTGTGAAGTTCTAAGCACACAAGTCACTTCGACTCACTGCTCATGATTACAACTAAGGGCACTTGCGCAGACAGGCACACATCAATGTGAATGTAGAATGGAGGGCTGGATTTCAGATCTGTCCAAGTGTCACTCATGTTGTACTGATAGATCACAGGAAAGAAACCAAGAAGTTAAAATTACAAAGCGGACAGATAACTGCAGAAAGAAGAAAGGAAATGTGTTTAGATACAAAAACAGGACAGAAAGTACAAACATTTCACAGGTATGTCTATTTTTGCTAAGCACAAATCCTGACACAAAGCACTGTAGTATAAAGAGGGGCCACAGGAGAAAAGTAAACCTGGCAACCTCACAAGTCTTTTAAAATAAAGTAATTCTGATTGCATGATAAGATTATTATTCACTGGCAAAAGTTATCCTCTCATGAAACCTTACTGTTCTCATAGCCCCCTGTTCTCTTAGGCACACATGTACATCCTTGGCCTGAAGATTCATGAAAAAAAATCTTTACAAATCAGTACGGAAAAGTGCTTTACAGTCAGACAACATCCTCTCCTGAAGTTATGGCAGACTCTAATCCAGTCAAGAATAGACTTGACCAATGTCCAACCACACTATTCCACAAGGTCTTCCTCCATTCATTGCCCAACATGGCAACCCTCTAGATGTCATACAGAAGGGCTGGAACTCAACAACTGCATTCCTCAGGGCCAGACTGACTTGGGGGACTCAGAGACAAAAGTCCCTTGCAATCATGCTTTTCTTCTTAATCCTGAACCAGAGCAGAGCAAGACAATGTGCAGGTGCCCATGTGCTGAAACCAAAACAGGCTACAGAAATCTTAGAGAATGGTAGGCATCTTAACCCATGCCAAATCATCACAACAACAGTAACACTGACTTGAACTGCAGCTGCTCTGTGTGTCCTGCATACAAGCAGGATGTACCTAGAACTTTGTGTCATCATCAGGATTAAGCTGACTGTGCAGGAAGACCCATTTTCGTCTTTTCAGGGAAGATCCTTACAACTCGTTTCCTAAGAAGCTGAAAGAAAGTCCATGATGTTGTATCTGAGAATATGATAAAATATTTTAAGTGATTGTACATTAACATTAAACCAGTGTATACATCAAATACTTATCTTTCAAATATTTTTCTTGCAGTTATATGTTATAATAATTAAATACCTTTTTCTTCTCATATTTACTGTAACTCATATTAATTAGAAATTCCAAACAAAACTACTCAGGGTGGAGGGTGCATTTTCCTTTCCTTTGTCATTAGGCTGAAAAATCTTTTCTTTGACTGTGTTCCGTTTCCTCTATTAAATTGTTTGAATCTGTTTCATCTGCTTAATTGTTGACGCACTTTACCCATGCCTATGTAATTTTCTCATTGAAGTGTTTAATCTTAATGTGAATGGTACTGTATTTTCAACCCAACTAGAATTTTTGAGACTATGCAATCCTAGTTGGCTTTAGTTTTTCTTCAATGGTCATGCAATAGCAAATAGCACACAGTATGAACAATTGAACTATTCTGCTAATTATTACATCTGGCTGACTATCCCACACATCTCACGTGTTCTAGCTGAAGGGCCAAGTTGATCATTGATACTTTTGAATTGGCACATAATGAGAATACTTAATTCTGAAGGACTCCTTCCTAAATCTCAGCATATGTCTTTATGTTTAAATAATTAAGCTACATCTGTATACAAAAAGCAGATCAGGACATCTCTCAATGGACTGTGCAAGGAAACTCACTCAGTGGACAGAATACTTCGTAGAAGATGACCTTGAAGATAACTTTTGGTTAAAAAAAATCTACAGGTATCTGAAAAGATATTCCATAAAATGCGTATCTTTCTACTAGCAACACATTTAAGCAATAACAAGCAGATGTCATTCAAAGGCTCTAGAGGAAAATATTATGTTTCAAGACACTTCATACTTAAAAGTTTTGCTAAGTCTAAGAATGCAACCAAGCACATGTGCTCTAATAAGAGCATCAGAAGATATGGCAATGCAAGATTACGGTTTGGTAATCTAAGATCTTCTCCTACATCTCTATGAAATATTTAATTGATTTTGGAAGTAGCATATAATTCAACATTAGATTTTGAGGAGGGCAAAAGAATAGCAACAAACATCAACTTTGCTGCCTTTAGTGTTTGTAAACAGCAACAGTGAAATTAATAGCTACTTGAAGAAGAGGCTTTCCTGTAAAGACAAATCTTAACACTATTTTTCAAATTCTGAATGAACTTGAAAGAAAAAGGAAAGGATATTTAGACATTTTCCAATGTCTTCTCTCCCTACTTTTTTCATGTAACAGTTCATTAAATTCTGTGATACCTTTAATGGCAACTCAGGACATCGCAATGGTACAAATAATGAAAAATAAAAACAATATTTGTTGAAACTATCTTTTCTGTCCATATTTCCACTATTACATTTCTGAAACTCACTGTTATGGAATCGCCATCACACCATCACATATTTTAAGATGGAAAGAGTGACTATTTAAGCCAAATCTATGAACATACAGAAACAAGAATAACTAAATTTTTAATGTGTAACTCCCTATTTTATTTTAAATACAATTACCCCTTCTTGATTTTTTTAAAGTAATTTTTTATATCTGACAAAATAAGAAAGGCATAGGAGTAACCTAAGCAATCCAAAGCCACAAAAGGCGTCCTTTGCAATCACTTGAGCTTTTTTTTGAAAGTTTGTATGAGAATCAATCTTCAGTGATAAATCAATTGTCAGATAAAAATCTAAAAATTGCACTGTACTAGGGTGGCACACTCAACACAAATGTGAAATGTGAAAACCATGAGAATAAAGGAGAAAAAAGGAAATTTTAACTCAATATATAATGGAAAACTTTATATAGAACATAACAAAATGATTCCACAAGGTTCTTGGTTACTACATTTACATCTAATATAAAGCTGAAGTTTATCATCAATCACTGTTGTCAGTAATTAGTACCACAGTTTGGGAAGTGAAACCAACAGCAAATGCAACAATGCAGGCATCAAATATTCTAAGTATCTTGCTATTGCCAGCTTTGTCTAATATTTTATATTAACTTGATGGTACTGAATAACAACAAAAACATTTTGAAGGGGTTCTTTAAATAGCAAACTAGCAAACGTTTGACATTGAATTAGTGCAACTAAAACAAGCAAGTCAACTAGTAAGTGTAGTGTAAACAGTTACATACATGTGATATCCATACTTGGAGAACAGTCTTAATCTTGGAAAACATTTTCTTTTATGGCAAATTTGATAAAAATTTTAACATATGAAAGCTTTAACAACACAGTAACTTCAGGAAAAGCAGGATCCAGGCTGCACATCATGAATGACTAACAAGCATGACACAACAGCACAAAAAAAAAAGCGGGTCGGGGGGACACATCATATGGTAGGCAGTAACAATGAAAGAGGAATATGTAGAACTATACATTTCAGTTGAAATTTTCAGAGAAGTTACCTTTTAAGCTGCATGTAGCACAGAGATACCCTGATCTGAAGGGTGATTTTGCCAGGGTGAGGCTCATCCATTACTCCTGGGTGTGCTCATCTCTGTCGCACAAAGCTCAGCTTCACTGAGAGTAGTTGAGGACTATATTTCTGTTATTCTCTGAAAAACAAAAATAAACCAGAAAACCCCATAAGTTGAAGAAATTTGAGTATGCAGGGGGTTTATGGGCACCTGAAATCTGAAACTCACTGAAAGAGGTTCCCCACCATACACATACTTCCCAAAGCCACTCCAAACACTAGAACGATGTCTAATCAGGCCACAGTTAGGAAGTGTAACTAAAGCAGCTGTTACAGACTTAAAAAAAGGGTTAGCACAGCAAGACATACTCTACTATGCAAGTTCTTAGGCTTTATAATCAATAATACAATAAAATGTAATAGCTCCTTCACTCTTAACCATGACACTTGACCAGACGATTCTATGTCCTATTAATTTAAAAGCATGTAATTGACTTTTCAGACCCCATCTGTTTTGTCAAAATCTACCTAAAGATTTTTTAAAATAAATTAATAACTTGTTAACTGTGAAGATATCCACTGAATTTCAAAAGATTTGCATAGCAAAAATTCAGCATTATTATTTATCAATTTTCTATTTCTATTTAAATCAGCATGGTCTTATATTTAAAAAATAAAGTCAAGCTTGAGTCTTATAACAGCAGAAAAATTGTCCTGTTAAGCAAAGGAATATCCACCTCATGTTGGTGGATTCTGTTCTTCCCACAGAATTGATTTAAATAACAATAATGGCTAGTCACAAATTTAGGAGCTTAAAAACTACACATATTTTAAAGGAACTCCCTAAAACTATTGGAAGGATAGAGGATGAAAGGGAAATTTATTTTATTTTTATTTCATTCTGAAAACAAGTACTAAAGAAGTCAAAGTCCATATTCAGAAGAAAGTAATTTCTGAATTTTATACACTGTTTGCAAAGGTTCCTTTTATTAAGTTTCTCAATGATTCTTCCAACCCTGCAAATATTCAAGGGACTTCCACTGGAAATGCTACCAGACCTTCAAATGTTGATTTGCTGAAATCACAAAGTGACGTATTTTCTCCAATATATTTGTTCTCTCCATGTACCACTTTTCAGTGTATAAGTATAAAACAATGAGCAGTAAATTCTGTATTATTACCATTGTTATGAACATCTACTTGCAAGATGTATTAACACACTCCATGGGAATCCATGGCCTCTAGGAACACAGAATGAACCACAATGAATAGAAGTGACACACAGATAAAAATTCATCCCATCCAGAGAAGGAGATCCATACACAACTGACCGAATAACACAGATGCAAAGGAAATCTTTAGTCTTGTTCCCACTCCCAGAAATCTATCGATTCACCTTGTCAGACAGAAAAAGGAGGTCAGAACATCCTATGAAATCACTGTTCATAGTCTCTATGGAGATAACTCTCTTCCTTCCCAAGACTGGTTACTATTTCTAAACATTCTCACTTTACATTCTAGGACAACTCATGAAGTTTAACTAAATTTAATCTTCACGTCTCTTTGAGACCAGGATGCATCAGCAGGATGTAATCTCTGCCACTATGTTAATGTATCAGCCGGCCACTAGCAGAAAAGCTCTACAGGGTACTCAGAGAAGAAATACAAATAGTGAATTCATTCCACTTCACAGTGGTGAAAATAACTGTGTGTGATGCGAGGCAAAGGAGTGTGTGATCCAGGATCGGAAAGTCACAGAGTAAACATCCAGAAGGGGCACCTAGTTATCAATTTTCTATTACACCACTTTGAGTTGTATTATTATAACAGGCATTTCAATTTCATCCAGTAACTTAGTATTTGGCAGAATAATTTATGTTTTGCCAGACAACACTTTCCCAAGAAAGCGTCTGATGATGTGAAGACATGAAGCATACAGAGAAACCACTCCACTCAGTAAGTTGTTTCACGGTACAGTAAGTGCCATTTAACATTTGTCTCACGTCAGCTTGCAGTCCATCATCCCAGCTACACCTTTACAATGTTCTACTTTCTTCTGCACAGTGAGTCACTTTAAAGTCCCCCTTTTTAAAAAATTATACACATTAGGCTTTCTACGGCTCTCACCATAGGCATTTTCTTCACTGATAGCATAATCTTGGTAGTTCTGTATCATCTCCTGCCTTTATACATCTTTTAAATAAGTGATATCAAAACTGTATACAGTAGTCTACCAATGTCATCTTATGGAGATTAAAAAAAAACCCTCCCTATTTCCAGCTTGTATTTCTATGGATGGCACTTGCCTCTTTACCTCAATACTGATCTGAGAGCTCACAATCAGATGCACCCATAGTAACAATCTCCTCCAGCAGAAGTCTCAGTTTTCAGACCAGCACTCCCCATTCTCTCACCTTGTTCCAAGCTATAAACAGCATTGGTTGGGATTAATGCACATTTTGCTTTAGAGGATTACACCAGCAAATGACACAGACTACTCCAGATGATTGTCCTCCTGTCATACTTATTTCCCAATTTGTCAGTCTTTTTGCCATCATGTATTTCATCAGAAGCTGTAGCCCTGAGATGCATGGCTTGTGACTTTGTCAGTTATTCCACCACTGTAAGAACGCCCAAATAATGTATATGAAAACCTGTCTAGATGCATACTAACATGCTTTTGCTAGTTAAATCTTAGAAAAGTCATATGAAATTAGTCATTAAGATTAGAAAGAAAGTACTGACAGCTGCAAACTGCCATTTTTTACTCTTAATTACCAAGTGAGGAACACAACCACCTATTGGTTTTGTGGTTCTTGTCCACAGTCACATTAATAAAATTGTTTAATTTGAGAGTCTGCTAGGCCATTCCTTCAGTATCTGGTATACATTGCTCATTTTGACAGTGTATTTGTTTCACATTTGCTTCAGAGTACTTCCTTCTCTAAGTTCCGCTTTTATAAATAAAGCAGAAAAAGCAGTTTTGCTTGACTGAAACAGAAATTTTAATCAGTAAAGTTCTTTAGGCATGTACGAGAAGAACAGCAACATTTCTGTTCATGCCCTGAGTTTCTGTTATATGCAGATTATTTGTTTATTTAAACTAAATGCTTGAAAGACAATATGCAACCAATTAACCTGTAACACTTTATGTGAAATTACTTTCTGAGGTAGGGTAAAACTAAAAGAATTGGGGGACATCAAGGCCACTGTCATTCTAAAACTCTTACATCTCATTTAAATAAAGAGCAAATTATGAGATACAGGAATTTACACCATTTACATTTATGCAAAATGTGTGTTTGTTAGCACAAAAATTAATATGAAATACATCATTCAATGGCTAGAAATACTGTGCACCAACCATGCAATTTCACGAGATGTGTAAGTCAATCTATGTACGGGCTCCCAATGGGCCAATCTGCCACTCCTACCTTTTCCTGTCCCTTGCCTTGTATAAGCTCCACTGCATATGGCCATGCCAGTAATAAAATCTGCTGAAATTTATTTTTCTTTCTTTTTGGCACAGTAATTTCTCTGATGGATTGGTGGGTTGTGATCTAGCCCATTCAGCAGTAACATGACCAGTACAGCAAATTCAGGGGAGCAGCAGAAGCATCTAGCTCAGAAAATGAGTGATCACTCCTTGGCAGTGCGGTCTCAGGTCAATAGGTAAGCTAAAGCTTACTGTGACACTGCATTTGTAAGGAAGTAAAAAATGATCTATTTTTTAAAGTGAACAGCAAAGCTATCTCCTGCATAACAAAAATGCAGGTGAGTTTCAAGAAGAAAGATTAATTTTCTTTAAATCCCCTTGTGGACTCCAAATGAAAGAGGCTATAAAAACTAATACATTCCACCATAAAGAATTTCCTCCAAGCAATGCACTGTGTAAGTAAGATATGAAGAAAGATGTACTCATTTTACAAACTAAACAACATAATCCACCTACAAACAACACTGTCCCTGGCTCGATGGACACCATTCTGCACCATGTCATCCCACATGGCAGCCAGCCTTAAGTACCTGCAGAACAAAGCCAATACTGACCTCTAGCCTCAATGCATTATCGAAACCATACACTTCACCTTCATCCAAAACACCACCTTCAGCTGCCACTGTTCCCCTAAACTTTACAAACTCTTGTGTACTTAGGACATGTAGATAGCATCTTTATCATTGGGACTAAAATGAAGACTCCCTCACTGATCTGTATCACAAATTAGTTACTACTGTTCAGTTTCCTCCATCAAAATAGCTCATGGCCACTTTTACATCAACAGTCTCTAAGAAATAAAAAAAGGCCATAATACCAACCTAATAAATATCACAGTCTAATTAACTCCTCTCTTCAAACAAAAAGTGAGGGAAAAAAATACACAAACAAAACAAAAAAAACCACAGAAACCCCAAACAAACAAACAAACCAAAACACGAAAAAAAAATCAAAACCATGATACATAAGCAAGTACTCAGAGAACACATCTTCCCTGAAGAACATACCAGCCACAACGCCTTCACCAATCCAAAGGTGACGCATTCCCTTTCTGCAGTAAAACTATCCTTGACTGATCTAAAACACATAGTTGTAACAAAACTTACTGAAATTCAGACAGAAAATCATGAAATATTCATGAACTACATGAAGATCACGCTTTGAAAACAATCTTCCCCAGACTCTACTACCCTCTAAACAGTAACTTGCCAAACAGCATCAGAAATGGATGAACAAACAGACTAAGGAACCAAAGCACAGAATTAGTAAGTGTCTGTTGTGCAAATGTTGGACCTCAGCAGGTCTGTGAGGAAGACTACAAATGCAAAAGTAAAATGCAGAAATCCTAGCATGGTGTGTGACACATTTGAACCTTAGCTGCTCTAGCTTCTCTGAGCAAAACTTCATTTATTTTCATTTTTAATGTTAATGGTGGAAGCAATAGTTACCGTAGCAAATGGTGAACAAACTGGTGCAAAGAAAGGCCAGCTCATGCATTTCACATCTTGCTGCAAAATCCATAGCCTGGAAATCCAGCATGAAACTGTCTCTGATCAACCAAAACATTTCAAGCATAACCTTGTCAGGTTGTCGACATGGAAACCATATCTTGCTCAAGTTTACAGGGCTAATTTTACTAATTCTTTTTGTAAGCAGCCTACATGCTACACTTGTTGCAAAATATGAGTCGAAAACGTTATGTATAGAGTAAGCAATGCAAGGGTCACAACACAAGTTGTATCATTACTAGGCCAAACGAAGCTGCAATGGTAGAGAAGTATAAAATACCTACTTATTTTTAACAGTCAACTTTATTAACTACAGTCGGTCTGCATTATAAGAAATTAGCATAGTTAACCTGTGACGTAGCACAGTTGACTAACTGCCTCTTAGGTACAATACCTCAATCATGCCAGATCATTTTTGATGCAAAGAATTCCATAAGACATTATTTTCTTCATTACAATGTTCACCTTTATCCAAGGAATGGCCTACTGTCAACAGACTTTTGGCTCTTGGTGTTTTAGTTATGTTTTCATCAAATTTAGTTATGTTCCATCAAACATCTCACTCAAAGGTTTTAAAGGACTACAGGAAAGTATTGCTAAAGAAAGACACAGAGAATAACGTACTTCATTTCTGGAAGTCACTAAATGTGAAAGATATCATTTATGAATATCAGATAGCATGAAATAATACCCAGGAGAAAATGCTGCAATATAATGACAAATAAGTTCCTGATAAATTCATGCTAGATATTGACCATACAGTTCTTTGCCTATGCAGATAAGACTGCGAAGAACATAGTATTAGATATTAGAATGCCTCCCTGGCCTTGCTGACATGAAAAAGGGAAACAGCTAAGAATGAGTGCAGTGTGGCAATTTACAGCTGAGTTATCAATTTCAAAATTACTCAGATTATCAGTATATTAAAACAAAAACAGAAAGGAAAAAGCAAGGATAAGACACAAATACTAGGAAAGGTTTGTACAGTGCACAAGAGTGCAAATACGGCATTAATACTTCTGACATGCAGCTAAGGTCTTTAACAGCAGCAGCTGATATTCACAAGTTTGTATGGCGTGTAATAAAATCTGGTGTAAATTTTGCCCAAACTGCCATTGGAAACACAGAAAGAATTTTTCTTTGAATAACATCTTCAGATGCATACTGTCCAGAAGAGCATTATTATTCATTAGTTACACTGAAAGACCATCAGATGATGTATGTTCTAACAGATCTGCATTACAGAGTCCACATATTTCAGTACAAATGCATACCTTTTCATGACACCGTAAGTGAATTATTTATTTGCAATTAATGTGAAGATGTATAAATATTCAGGAATAACCTTCCTGTAATGCATTTGAATTGAAAAAAATCTTATGGATAAGCACAACTATTAGTATCTTAATATTGGCAGGGAAAAAGCAGATATTTCTTCAGTTTCTATTTTGTCCATAAGACGCAACTTTTTCCCAATGTTAAAAATCTATGGTTGTTTCAGACAGTTAATACAAAGACAGAATACAGATTATGTTATGATTATAGTATACTGTTGTATAAAAACACATATTTAAAGTTCAATTGTGAATCTGAGATGTCCTCCTTCTTTATGTAAAACAGCTGAACCACCATTTCTGAAAATGACAATTCTTGAAAACAAACAAAAAATCCTAAAATATTGTGATATAACATAGCAAATATAGTGAGAGGAAAAGTTTATTTAGGTGTCGGTTAGCAGAAAGTCGTGTGGATTTTTCATACTCATTTTACCAGAAAAATCCAGTTATTGAGGTTCAAATCATCAATATGCTGTGGTATAGCCAATATAAAATGGGCATTAGGAGCCATCTTACACATGCAACTTCCCCAGAAGTCATAGCCTATAAAGCACCTGAATCCTTACTCAAAACCAGAATGCAGAGGTTCCAACATACAGTTAGATCAATGTGCCTACAACGCTCTTGCATTAAAGTTATTCCCAGATGGCTCAAGATTCCTTGTGTAGTTTCAAGACAAAAGTGGCATGCAAGTGAAAAGAACTATCATCATTGTAAGTAAAATCCCATCGCTGACACAACTTAAATGACCATTCTTGTCCTGAGCTACATGGAAACATGTGAACTGAAAGAAAACTCGAGCAACTTACATCTAATTGCAGCATTTTATTGAAACTTTAATCATCTGGAATCCATATGTGTGACACTGTCTTAATAAACAATAACACATTTTATTTTGGTTTACTGAAAATTAACAGGACATTTGGGAAAATACTGTTATTGTAAAAGCCTGTTTCACATTTGTTTGGCAATACTAGAGCTATCTAAGTGGAAAACAAGAGAATCTTTTCTTTTTTTCCCCCCCTCTGTTGTTGATATTAGGAGAAAACAATGCATCTGGTAACATTAATGATACCCTGTATCCTCAACAAAGATGAAAGAGGTCAAACAAAGTTGTAATGGGCTTAACCATATGAAACAGCCATATTGGATTGATTAGCTCAGTATCCAGACACAGTAAACCCTTTTTTTTTCAAACAATATTCCATGCTATAGTCCAATAGGTCTGCAAAGTCTCAAGGCTTTGGATAAGGCAGTTTTCTTTATATAGTCAGCCCCACGGCAAAATGCAATGAATGGCTATTTCTGTTTTGGTCTGCCAGACTTGAGAGGAAACAGAGAGAGAGGCAAGCAGCCTGAATCGTACTGCATCTATCACCATATCACACTGGCTACTCTGTTGAGAGAGTACTGCCAGCAAGCTTATTATACAGTTCTCTTTTCAGATATTTACAATTAAAACTCCATTATAAAACTGTCTTCTTGGCGAAAATGTAGCAAACAAGCTCATTCCAAAAGGGATTTATATTTTAATTAGAGAAAAATCAGTTCAGCTGTCTTTCTGGAGAGTCAGAGGGTTTGGCTGAGAAAGACAAACAAAACCAGATTTTTGGTGGTTTCTGTAGTTCTTTTGTTCTTCTTGAGGAATCAGTACCATGTCAATGTAATAACCATAGTGAAATAAGATCCATACCAAGAAATGAGGATTTCATTTGACAACTGATCAACACCGTCTTTAAACATAGTTAACATTATTCCTCTGTAACCCTGTAATCCAAATCCCTGCGTTTAATTTTTAACATCTAACACCAACAATGAGAATCAAAATCTTTAGTCCTGGAACTTAGATTTTTAGTTTTCATGGCCCTTCTAGAATGCTCATGACTTCACTGTTTTCACCAGTGCTCTAGACATCCAAGCACTGCAGATGTCAAAAGGCATGAAAACTCAGTTATCCTTTCCTTTAAAGTCACAGGATTCCTTAACACTGGCCCATTACAGTACAGCTGATTCCACAGTTGACCAATTAACCTGAGGATAAGTCAAAAAAATTAATATTCAGCATACAGTGATCCAGAAGGACAACGCCAGGATTTTAAACAGTACAATACTGAAAATAAACTTGATTCAGCTCTGTTCTTGAGACATTTCCCCTTGTCCTGCAGGAGAAATTCACATAGCTGCTTGCATTGAAGTCAGCAGGGCTGATATTGAGAGTAAACAGAGTTTTGTATGCTTCAGGTAACTCTTTCCTTGAATTCAGGACAAAAACAGGATATGAAAAATACAGGGACTGCAGTGTTCATTTTTATGGTGTTTTACCATGATATATTCCATGTCTAGAACACAATTTGTGGGATATATCAGCCTATGTTCCCATCCATTTAGGGACCTTCTTTGTGACTCTTAAGAGGAACAGCATGAAGGTATCTGACAAACATACTGGGATTGAACTGTCCAACTTGCAACAGTTGCGAATTGGCTCCACTACCTCTTCAAATGGCCCAGTTGTCAGAAAGGCACCTATGCAGGCATCTACATGGTACCCTAAGAAAAACAAAGGTTTTCAATGGAAACTTTTCAACAGCTATGAATGCCCACCACTTTTCCTTCAAATAATTCTTTAATGCCCTTCTGTACTACAGCAATTTAGCAAATAATGAACTTTTCTTCCAGCTAATGTAACACGCATGTTATAAACAAAGGCACTGAGAATGACAAGAAGGGAAACGTTCCTCCATCACAAAAAGAGAATGAGCAAAGAACATTGTGAGCTGGATTCTCAGTTTCTTGCTCGGGATTGGAGAATAAAGGCAGAAGAGCGTGATATGCTTTGTAACCCTCTATAGTAACAGAGAGGCAAGAAAAAAACCAAGACAATAAAAACCCTTGTAGCCCAGTACTTAGGAAAAGCTTTACCTTACTTTATTTACAAAATAGCTACATATATTCATAGCAAAAGTGGACAAATCACAAGTAAAAATTTCAAAATTGAATGCCCATGAATAAGTTTTAAGCTAGAGGCTTTTTTTAATCCTTTTGTCATTTGTGCAATATGTGATCAAAGACATTTCCTCTTCCCGTTCCTCAAATGTTAAGTAAATATATAGGCTTAGAAAAGAAATTCATGTAATTCATAGCAGGACAGAAAGTAGTACTTGTTACATCACATAATTAAAGCTGAAATATTAGAGGTGGGAATGAGGGCCAGAGTCTGATTTTCTGAACAAAGAGATGATCAATTTTTTTCAAAGACTGGAAAAAATTCCCCAAATCATTCCTCGCCATGCATCCATATGTGCCAATTTCTCATCACATTCATTAATTTTATTGGCCAGCCTGTTTTCCATCTGCTTAAACCTAAGCAGAAGGGAGCAAATCAGTCTGTTTACTCCGGTGCTGTTCTTCCTCCAGCCCACCTGAACAGTTCCACTAAGACTGTCCTGCTTTCAACAGGGCTGAGGAGAGCCCCCTTCCTGCTCCGACAGCCACTAGGCTGCTCTGTCCAGCTGCCCTTGGCGTTCGGGGCCCTGAGGCACTCATAGGACGTGATGGTCCTGACCAGCTGCGCTGGGCCTCCCCCCACAGCCCCTGCCCCTCGACCTGAGGCCATGTTTTGGCTCAGCCCAGGGCCTTCAGCTGCAGCTGTGCCCCTGCCTGTCCATAGACCTCATCAATCCTCACCCCTGGGCTGATGTCCCACTTTGACCTTGGACCTGTCCCATCACCATGGAGCTGTCTCATGATCATGGGGCTGTGCCTGACCCTGGTTACCTGGCTGAGACTCATCCCTGACCCTGCCCTGCAGAATGGCTGCCCAGCTTGCCTTCAGGTCTGCCTCATGACCATGAACTTACCTGATGGATTCTGGGCTACCCCCAGCCTGCCCTGCTCCCTGGCAGGGGCAGTGGGACTGGTCCTGGCTGCCAAGCCCTGCCCTGCCAGCCCCTGCCACTCCTGGCCCCATGTCCCTCAGCTCCCTCCTGAGCTCCAGGTCTGGGCAGATGCCTGCCTGCAACAAGAGGACCAGACTGGCCTCTGCCACAGCCAATGCACCAGCCCAGTGGCAGCCAGCACAAGCAGGAGTCAGTGTCTTTTAGTTGCTCCATGGTAAGATGAAGGGGATTCACCTCAGCCGCAGCATGGCCAGCTGCTGCACAGGCACCTCCCTCTGAACATGACAGCACAGGTAAGACAAAAGCTGTTCAAAATAATGAGGCGCCAGAGCTCATCTCAAGTCAGCTACATCTGGGTATGCTCCATTCCTTTTTTTGTGGTAATTATTTCATTTTTGTATTGCAGGACTCCTCCTGTGCTCTAACTAGGCTCCAATTCTTCATCTCCCACATGAACAATATACCTCCTATTTTGACTATCACACACAATGCTTAAGAAAACCAGCACCACACATGAGACACTAAGAGCATCAGGGGAATGAGACAGAATGCCAGGCTGGCAGGGCATGGCAGGACATGCACCAGCAACGGGGTATTAAATCTGTAAGTCACTGATGTCCAAAGGACAGACCTGATTCATAAGATCTGGCAGAAAATGAAAGAAAGGTGTATCAGGGCAGTATTTAGTGAGTAACTCCATACTGTCCATCACAGCAGATCGTGAGACTGTTCCCAATCCACAAACAGTGCAAGACTTCAGTAGTCAAAAACTTTCAGCTGATAACAATCCCGTGGATTTGGGAAAAAGAGAAAACCACCCAGTTATACTGAAGAAATGGCCATGGAGAAGAGCATCTGAAAGCAAACCCAATACCAGATTTTAAGATTCTAAATATTAATATCATAAGCAGCTATAAGACCAAGGCGAGAGCAAAAACCCCAAGATATCTCTAGAAAAACTCAACTGAGATTTTAGCAGAAGCAATTTCAGCCAAGTAAAAGGGTTGGCTGCCAAGCTGGAAGTGACCCAGGATGGATTGAGGTTGGATTACCAGAGAGGAGCATGTAGCAATAATTGTGAACATCGTGCTCAGTGAGTTTGGATGCATAACATAAGAGAGAAACAGCAGGATAATTGGGAAGATAGAAGGGGTTGTACTTAATGAATGCAAGAGAGCAAGCTGTGTCTACTTTATGACAGGGAATAATCCAAAATAAAGCAAGACGACTGAGCAAGACTGAGGCATGAGAAATCAGAAGGTAAGCCTAAATGTAATCTATGGCTGGAATAGGAACTACAAATGAATGAATAAATTAAAAACAGAGAAATCTCAAAATTAGCAGTAAAGTGGATGAAAAAACACTGCAGAAATGTTTCACATCTGCCATCAACATAAAATATGCAGACTAGTTACAGCTAGAATACTTTTTAAAAAGTACACATTATGTCAACTATAATTAAATGGCAATGAAGGTAACAATAGGCAAAGGGATAGTATATCTAAAAAAGAGCAAAAAGAGAGAAGATAAAATTTCTTTATAATTAGATGGATTCATAGTGTCACCAAGTAACTTGCTTTTTAAACTTTACCAGCCATGTAATAATAAACTGCAAGAATATCAATAGATCTCTACCATGCTTCGAGCCTTTACTCTTCCTGCTCATCATTATAAGCTGGGAGAGATCTTGAAACAGATCATTATAGCTGAAATATTTAGCCATGTTTTTCTTTAATGCTCCCTTTTTTCACTTAAAAAAAATTCCTTACCCTAAATTTTAACATAGTCTGAATGTCTAAAACGTCCATGTATTCTCCTTGCTGCTGAATGGACATGAATGTTTTCTCACTTTCAACTTGTACAGATTTGTACTTCGCTCTTATTTTCTCCCTGAAGTAACATTAGCAGCGTCTCCATTCCCCAACCAGTCCACTCCTGAATTCTTAACACCTTTCTCAGGCAACAGCTCACACTGTGCCTTCTGCAACACTGCAACATTAACCTATTTTTTCCTCCTTGGCAAAAGAAACAGTGGAGTTCTCTGGAGAATGCTGATTCAGAAATTTGCTCTGTGAAAGACTTCCTGAGGTTCCTAATTAGGTATGTTGGAGAAGTCACTGAAATCACAGACCTGCAAGTCCCAGAGAAAACCAGGCCACTCACCTTTCAGTCCACAGGAAACCTCTTAGGAAATTCAGAATAAGCAGCCCAGAGGAAAGGCAGTTTTTCGAGTTACTACAGAGATATATAGTTTGGCTTGTTTGTTTAATACAGCTGAAGAATAAGATATGAGAATTCAGCTGAGTTGAGACTGGCAATTTTCATAGTCCTCTATGAATATTATAGACGTTATCACAAACAGACATTAGGAACGATAGTACATATTCTGCAGCAAAAGACCAACAGAAGGATAAATATGACTCATTTTGCAAGAAGGAGAAACGTTAACCATTTTTTCTTCAATAAAATGAGTTCCTGTCATTTTGGGGAAGCAAGAAGGTTTATGAATAGCCAGAGATTCAAGAGTGGCTACAAACTGGTACCAGAGGTTATAACAAATAAGAAGATAATTTTCAAGTTTGCAGGCTACAATACAGCCAGTCCTGTCAGAGAAATACTGCAGCAGCAGTTAATCTATTGAAAAAGTCTTGTCTCCTTGAGACTAATGAAAATCGCAAAACTGGGCAGTTTCATGCAAGATTTACTATGAAAAGCAGCCATGGCAGGTGAATGCTAGAGTTACTGCTTAAGTTGTCTTTTTCCCCATCATCACAGGGGAAACCACAGGTTATCTTCATGCCTGCTAACATGGCACCTTTTACAGTCTTGCAGCTTGCTCCATTTTCCTCTGTAAGCAGGGTAGGCTTTTATGCTCCCAGACACACTGGTCAGGATGCTGTTTCACTCTACAAGAACCTGAGAGGCCGAAGACAAAGCTTCAAAACTGTTCTTGGATGAACTGCATTTCTTAGCTCCTGCTAATGCCTGCTGAACCTCGATTAATCTTCTTTGAGCAAAACTGCAGTCAGCACTTGTACCTCAAGGGCAACAAACTCTGTTAATGCACTCTTTCAAGAGACCTATTATCAGCTTGAAGTCTCAAACAGCAGACCCTCTCCCTGAGTAGCTCGCATTACTTTTGGCCTTTCAGGCTCTCAGGGTGTGGTTTGATGATCAATTTAAATTGATCTAACTGTGGACCACTGCCAGACAGACAGTCCTATAACCACGCCTATCAGGCTAAACAATGAGCTGGTATAATTGAGCATCTCTTTTGCTGGGATAGCTTTTAGTCAGATCATTTCCCGGTCCAAGCCATAGCATGACAACAAACAGAACGGCACTAGAGATGAGGCAGAAATGTACAGCTGGCAATAAGGTCAGCACATGCAGCCCAGACTTCGATCTGCTAGAACTTCCCATCAAACAGCACCCTACACTGGACATCTGGGTGGATTATTAATATGAGATGGAACAAAACATATTATAAACAGTAAAATCTGTGTGTTTTCATCCCCAAAGGATCCTTAATGATTTCATAGCAGCTTTGAGCAAAACGGTAGTATTATGAGCTGACAATGCAGAACTGGCTTTCATTATACGCTTCTTAGGTCAGTATGCAAAATGTTTTAAGAATCTCTCTTCCGTGACACCCCTGAGAGAACCTCTGCCCACAGTACACAATCACGCTGCAAATCACAAGAAATGGTATTCAAAAGTTCAGCTGTTCAAAATCTGTTTTGTAGGTTTTTTTATTCATTTCAACATGCCCTCTTCTTTTTGCTTCCGTTTTTTTTTTTTCTTATTTTATCACAAAACAAAGTAAATGCAGTAAAAAAGCTTCAGTCTATTTGCTACTTGGGATCTAGTCAGACAAAGATAATGTGAAAGTTTTTGGATTAGGTCTTCCCTAAACTCTTCTTCAGACTTATAAGAAATGTCCAAATTGTCTATTTTTAAAGGAATTAATAAATGATAGAATATGGATATATCAGTTTTATTCAGTAACTGGATCCCAGTAATGAACCTGGTAATTCTGTGCAAGCTAAGTCTATCCATATTTTATATTATTTATTTAGGATATTATCAGGATTTTTTCCCCTAATGCAGCCAAAGATATGATGGTTCCAGAAGTCTTTGCATATGGAGTTAACACATTGCCTGACAAGTCATCAAACAGAACCAAGTAATAAAGCTCCAAGTGTTTAGTTAAATTTAATTTACAACTAAGCAAAACAGTGTTTATTGGAACAAAAAAGGTCATTAGTGTCTTACTAGGAAGCAATTAAAATAACAGATCAAAGCCATTAATCAAATCACAAAACAGATGCTAAGCTTTACTGTAAGAGATTTAGAAGCAATGGTGTATGTAACAGTAGAAGTTCCACAAAGTATGTTGCACCTTCTGTGACCATAGAGAAGTTGTTGAAAAACAAGATCTATCACGTACTAGATTTAACCGTGATTCTCCAGCTCCATCCTCATCATCTGGAGACTCAAAATGAACTATTCCAACCTCAACACTGAGTTCTGCTTCAACAATACAATGAAAATCTCTAGTGTCACTAGAAGAGAAATGGGGGGAAAAAAAAAAAAATCTAAGGCTTCAGCAGCTTGAACAAAAAACCTGTAGTTTACATTTCCTCTTCAGCAACAGACTGAACTAAACCACTCTTAGCCTCCTAAGCTTCAGGTACTCCAGATATAGCTTAATTCTCTCCACAAATTTTAAATAAGTAGTGAGAAATATTTGCAAATTAAAATGCAAGGTTAATAATAGAATTCTGTTTCTGTTACAGCCTCTCTGTTTCATACAGGAATTGCAATCCATCTTTGAAAAATCCCTGCTCATTAATAGATATTCTCATGTCACAGATTTAGGGAATCTATAAAAATCTTAAAATCTCTGCTTAGAATAACACGGACATTCCATATACACATCTATGTCAGACTTCAAACACTGTTTTAAACATACAGCTCAACCATTGTCTTCTTGCTACCAAATCTATTCAGAAATTACAGCGTCTACCCAAATTGAACTGAGTCAGCAGCAGTATGAAGAACCAGAACTGGAACCAGAACTGAGTTGCAGTTAAATAGCCCCAACTCAAGGTGATACAAGTAGAGCTGCCCAGAAGCCTGCAGTTGTCTTTGTGGGCAATTGCCAGCCCCAATGCCCTGATTCAGCTGAGGGTCAACTAAGGTCCAGTTAACAAACCTTTTGGAAAAGTTTCCAAATGGCTCTGTAGGTATCATGCCAAATCAATGACAGGCATGCCAGTAGACTCGGTTCATATGAAGCCTCTTAGAATTTATTTTCCAGTGCTAGTACTCTCTGGATTCTTCCATTATTCAGTGTACCCTAGACCCCACTACCTTAAATAAGAAACCTGACTGCCTGAAAGGAAAAAGAAAGCCCAAAGAAGCGCTGTTTACGTCTGGGAAGAAGATTTTCTCTTAGTCACTGGGGTGATCAGCACACAGTCTAAAGCAAGTTACTTGATTGCCCCTGCATTTATTATGCATAGCATAAATATTACTACTGGTCATAATGTTATGTGATAGCAACTGTCATTTCTGCCCTTAGGGCAGCTGTTCTGTCTGTATCAGCAACCAGCTCAAGTCCCTCCTAGTGAAGATTCCCTGCTGTTTTTCACAAATTTTAAAAAATGAATTGGGAATTTGCTGAAGAATGCCCTTAAGCACATCAAGTGGGGATTCTCATTAACAAATATCAAAGGGAAACTCCATATGTTTGCAAGCAGCTTTTAACCAAGCACAGGATTACTTACTAAGAGAAAAGAGTAGAAGCTACCAAATTCATAACATCAGTACTATTTCATCTCAATTTTTTCAGAGCAATCCTCATCTATATTCTAACCCTGCAGGAATGAGATTAACCAACAGGGCTACATGCACGATACACTTCAGTGTAATAGAAGGACACCTAACCCGGTATTGGATAGCTTGGGCATCAAAAGCAGTCTAAACATGACAGTAAGTTCCATATAAGCTAATGTATTCTATTTCTTTGAAAAATCAATTAGACTATGCTAAGCTGAGTGCTGTCACAGACAGACCATTTCTGGTATCCAGCCTGGCTTGTTTAAAATTAACTTGGGTATCTCTATACTGAATTGTGCTGTGTAGCAAGATGAAAAGATAATACAGTTCAACTGTTATCAATGTAATGAAAGATCTAACTTTTACACCACAGGTTCTCAGTAACCTAATTAATAACAGTCACAGCTTTTTAATTTCATTTTGTAACACTAGGAATTAATTTTGGTCTGCATTAATGTAATCCATAGGCAACAGATATCCTTACCAGTGTATCTTGTTACCTGTGGAAGGACAACATGATATAATAGAAGAAGAAATACCTTGCAGTTGCCTACCTTAGTTCATGATGCACTTGAATGAAAGTCAGTGATGAAGGGAGATTCTAGGGAAAAAAAATCAGCCATGTAACTGCTTTGTATGGAACCTGGTTTTGACAACAACTCCAACATGTCACCTCCAGAGAACTTTTTTCCAAATACTTTTCAAGTTTTTTGTTCACCCCATATGCTTTCCGTATTGGATTTGGCAGATTTTCGTATGCATCTTGTAACCAGGACACTCAATGAACAGTAACAAAAGATGGGTTAAGAAGAACAGTTTGTGTTCTTTTAAAAAGGTTACCACGTTTGTTTCTTCTTAAGGATTCTGATGTTTTCTGCATGCATCTGAAGCGTCTGAATTATTTTGTCGTATCTGCGGGAGCTCAGTCTTTTTGTTTATTGACCATCATCTTGCATTTCAGCCCACTGATTGACAGAGCAACTAGAATGTAGAAGAAGAAAATCAATAATGCAGGACCTCCAGACAGACCACTGCTGCTCTTAGATGTAACTGGTTTACTGGTCCCAGTGCCAGCCACTGATCGGAAAATGTAAAACTAGCCAGCCATGAATAGAAACAATATAAAGACAGATGCACTGTTTCCTTGCATGGGAGGTTGTTTATATTAGTTGCCCATGTTTAAATTCCCTTATATTTTTCTCTAAAGGCAGACTGGGGCAAGGAAGAATTGAAAAATAAAAGAGGAGGGGGAGGGAAAAGAACAATGTTTTAAAAGCTGTGCAGATATTTATACACTTTTTTTTTTAATCACCACACTAACCTTCACCACTCCTCAAGCTTTAAGGATTCTATATGTAAATTTATTCTTTAATATACCATTTTATTTATTCCTGAATGAGTGACACTCCTGTCAAATCCAGACTTATTACTCACAAGCTAGCATTTTACTGCTAAAACATTCTGCCACCCTTTGCCTTCTGGTTTTATGGTAGTCTAATTACAGTCTGCAGGCCCTCAATGGTCTTCTGCCACTGCAGCTGGAGGTCAACTTCAAGCAACCTCTCCGTTATGACCTCCTGCTGAGTTACTGGTTATTAAGGTAATGCAACTTTAGTATAAAAATAACATAGAACTAATATAAGGAGGGGAGAAGACTTCCCACGCTCAAATGCATCTTGCTTAATAACAGTTCTCGGATTTGTATGTTCCTTACTTCCTCAACTAAAAAAAAAGAAATCTGTAGTGCTTCGTTGTGAACAAAACCTCTTTTTTAACAAATATGAAACAAAATGCTAGATGCAAAAATGTGGGGGTTTTTTATTATTTTTCTGAGTGAAATGCATCTTCCTACAGATTGATAGTAAGACGACATCAGTGCAAAGATTTCTCAATAGTTCTATTTTATCCTTTTATAAGTCAAAATAGGCAGTGACCTTGGTGTTAATAAAATGTTCTACTTATGGATATTTGATGCATAGAGTGAAGAACAAAAGGAACCAGAAGCTAAGGACGCTTTATTACTTAGACAGAAAAAAGAGCTCAAGGTTGGTACTACAGTAGCATTTCTGACTTTGCTCTGTGAAAGCCCACAGAAGGTTAAATCATAAAAATGGCAGACAGGAAATTGAGTTTGGTGAATAAATCACGGGCAAATATGCCTTTGGTAAGAACCCTCTAATTCAACAAACTTTACAACTGAGTTGGCTTAGGATTTCCTAATTAAATGTTGGGGGTTTTCCCATCATGGAATATCAACTAATCAAACACGAAAGCATATACAGTTAGTTTTAAGGAATGTACTACTATAAACATTTTTTGGAGAAGCTGTCCCATTTCACTATTTTCACAATGAAAAGTTGTTTTTTTCAGTGCAGAACTTTGTATTTTAAATCAAAAATGAATTATGTGTAAAAACTTTTAATATGCGAAAAGAAAAAAGTTCTAAAGGAAAACAAAATATTCCAATGACATTAATCAAGGTTTTGGATTTGCCTGTTGTTTGCCATTTCAACATCTTGCCTAAAATATTTCCCCAGAATATCTTTCTCTGCTTATCTCACTTTTAAAACCACCTGGGATTTTACATTGTCAAGGGTAACAGAGCCATGCTCTTGGGACTTCTGGGTCAGCCACGATGTATCTAAAAATTGTAATTTTCTACCAGAACTTTCTACTAACAGTACTTATCCTTCGCATAAAACTTCCATTCTATACTTTCAGCTCTTTTTCAATAATGTACTCTCTGTCAGACAATCAGTTTCACAGAGACGCTGCAAAACAGGCCATTCGTGCTTAACATCTCCTTTAATGCTCTGTAAGATTATCCTAAGTATTTGTAGACTGATTCGAATTCAGTCCTGGAGCCACAGCTGTTGATAGAAATAGCTGAATCTCGTCCTGTATTTGTCACTGCCTTTGGCAAACTGACCCATCCTTACCTGGTTAGAAGTTAGTTTTAGCCAAGTTCGCCTTCAAGAAAAAGAATCGTTTCTATAAATAGGTGCAACATCTTTGTGGCAGAAGTCTTAATGGGTCTTGATTAAAAGACATCTTTCTTCCACAAGCTGCACATACCAACTTTTCCTTCTACTAAACAATGCATTTGCTTTTTGTTCAGTTGCAATGGACATGCTTTATTTAGCATCTGTGACCACAGGAAGATCACACAAAAGTTCAACGGAAGGCAAACACTCAGGCTATTTCCACCACAGCCATTGATTAGAATATGTCAGTTCTTAGAGCTAAAATATTAAAATATTCAGCACATTTCTATCAATTCATGGCATGTGTTGCTTTTCCCACACGCAAGTAACAATGCTAAATTACCTGTTTTATTTAATTACACACTCATTGAAACCACAGGTTTAGCTGCAGTATCGCAGAGCTCAGCACAAATGTGTACATCCCTGAGACACACACAGGTGTCTTCTCAAGACTGCAATCTAGTTATGCTGCTTAGAGTGAATACCAAAACCTTTTTCCTTATTTTGTATTACTTTTTATTGTACTGCCATGTACTGCACCTGCAATGCTGTACAGTGTGGTGTCACTGCTGGATTTATCCAACAATCCATCACAGTTAAGATGTAGCTTTGAAGTCTGTAGGGTCTGAGGTGTCCTACCAGCGAGTGAGAGAAAAGCCTCTGGGTTTTCATAAAAAATCCCACTAGATCATACTTTTGGAAGAGGAGGAGAAGAGGCTTTAAAATTTCATATTTATCTGAATTCCATATTTGAAGTAAGAAAATACAATTGTTTTGGCCTTTACTAAAACATATGTTAGTCTCTCTTTGTGACAGCCAAATTCTTCAAAGAATTTAAACTTTTCTCCATCAGGAGGGTTTAAAATACAAATCTGGTTCAGCATTTAGCCAAAAGAATCATTTACATATTTGAGTATGAAAAGCCAAAAAATGGAAGTTCATACTACTTGAAAGAATAATGCTTTTCTGAAGACTGCTACTTGTCCATATCTGATTTAAACTACATTCATTTCAAAATAGTGATCATCACATCTACAGACCATTATGAAAATGATATACAGATTTCTCATTCTAAAATTTTTCCTTATTATGTAACAATACACACTATAACATTGACCAAGAGTTGAATGCTTTAAGTGAAAATTACCTTGAGACTGAAATTCAAATGACAGTGGAATATACTGTGGTTGAAACCACTTTTTAAATCTAAAGATATATAAAATCAGATCTACAATAACTGCTAAGAGTTAAGAATATTGTATTAAATGCCACAAAATCCACAATCAAGGAAAAATTAATCAACCTTAGAGAAAAAAGGCTTACAGGGAAAGTAAAAGCACGTGTAAAAATAAATAATGAAAGCAAAAAGGGGAACACTGATAGCAATTAATATAAATTAAGAACCAAGGGATTGCTAGAATGCTTGAGGCTAACGTCGATGAGAAATCAATGGCCAACACAATTAAGGACAATAAGGATTTTTCAAAGTACATTAGCAGCAAAATGCATTCTAACAGCAGTACTAGTACAGTAATAGATTAGTATAGCAGAATGGTCATTAAAATCCAAGCAGCATGGGAAGGCTTACAAACTAGTTTCATTCTGAATTTGGGAAAATTCCAAGATGAGTCGATACTGTCGAGAAAATATACTACAATCCAAAAGTGATTTAGGGAAGTAATACTGACTACCTACCACACTAAGGCTATTTTTTAGATCAGCACAGATAGAAAACTGTGATTCAAGAGCTGGAGAGAAACTTATTTTGTTATTGGAACTTCCCAAAGAAAATTATGAAAACTAATACTGTACTTGACCTTTAAAAGTTAAATGGCGTGACCCAAATGAGTAAGTGGATATGACCGCAGTCACAGGCACAAGTAACGCTAGAGCTGCTTGTATGTCACTTAATAAACATTGATAAAAGTTCTGTGAGCGATTCAAGATTTATTAATTGACAGATCTCAAATTACAATTGCAAGTGGAGAATCCTAATTGCATGTGTGCTGCAACTGAGTTCCTATAGAGACCAAATTGTAGTTGCATTATTATTTAGCGTTTTTATCAGTCTCCTGTAGAAAAAAAAACAGAATCTTTACCTGTAAAGGTGACATGCAAAGAGGATTTTAGCACAAGTTAATTATTAAGACAGCTCATTGATACAGAGCAGATCACTATAGTGAATAGGGCACAAAGTAATTATATTCATTTCAACATGGTCAAATGTAAAGTAATAAATCTAGGAGCATATAATTATAGGATACCTCTGCTCACTTCTGTTGAGCAGACAGAGGTGCAGCACAACCCACAGCTGAAAGCTGAGAGGCAAATACTAATGCAAAATGAAGTGCAGATTTCAACTGCTAGGTAAAAGGATTTAGCATGGCAGCCTTCCACCAGTGGTAGTGGATTCTCCACCGCTAGAACTAGTCAAATCACAGCTGGACGCTTTTCTTTAAAGCATAGTTTATTCACAATGAAAATGAATTTAGGGAACATTTATGCTGTGCTGTCAACTTACATAGGATCCTCTTACAAATGCAAGGTGCAGTCATGAGCAGGAACACTCTTTGCTATTCCTGGGCATACAGCCAATTCGATGGTCTTGATAGGATATAAATGATGTGCAGCTCACAACACTGGGCCACCATTTCCATTGCCAGTTTTATTTATAACCCAGCCACATTCATTAAACGAAGTCAGAGAACATCTCTAACATAGAGAAAAGGGACAGGAGAACTAAATATTAGCCTGTACTGCTCTGAAAGTTTATTTTCAAACAGTTGTGATGTTGTCTATGGTACTGCTAGTGAAGAACAAAATCCTGCCATTTCTACTTGCTCTTCACTGAGACAGGGGTCCCACATAAAATGTCTCTAAAGACAAATGAGAGTGAGGAGTTTATAGGCAGTTACCCAGAACACAAACTGATGCAAGTCCCATCAGAGTACCAGAAGGGCAGACAGATGAGAATAAGGATTGTTGCAGAATCAGGACCTGTATGTGAAAGGAACAAGAATTTGAAAATGCATTGCTACCTTAGCGCTCACAGGGTTTTTTCAAAGCAAATTTGTTACTTGATAATACGTCTTGCCATCCGAAACCCACATGACTTATAACCTATTCAACAGAAAACACCTAAATATCCGAACACACTAAAATCTGGACCATGATACATTCATAAGTGAGGAGTAGCAAATGAATAACCTTGTGCATGGTGAGACAGTAGCTGCCCTTTTCCACTGTACAATAGCAGTATTGGACTCTGTTCTGCACAGTCGTGCTGAAGTGTATTCTGAAGTACACAACTGGGAACTTTACAAACTGATTGAGGAATAAAAGTTTCTGTTCCTTTGATGAGGAGGTAAATACTATTCAGTAACAGTCAGCCTTCAAGGTAAAAACACTCTCTAGTGACACACATTTTAGACCTGTTACTCCCAGTGCACTCTGAAGACAATCGGACAGCAGCTCATGGAATCGAAATATTCTGTGTTTTACAAAAGTTATCTCATAAGCTTCTTAATTCTAATTATCTGTTTTCCACATAATCATGCAGCATGCCTAATCCAAATTTCCTTCTTTTTTTAAAGAGACATCACTTCAGCCATTCACCATTCAAACTCTGTTTAACACCTTGACATCAGGCTGTGCCTATCGGTATGTGCCAACCAAAATTACAACATGGGAATAGATAAATCACAAGTACAAAACACTCAGAATCCTTATTACTGTAATTATTGTTGTAATTGTTTTAACATGTTAAAAAAGAAAACCACAGTAAGAGCTAGAAGAGTAATAAAGGGATTAGATTTCACAGCCATATTCATAAACCTTACATAATGAGTGGAAGGAAGGCTCCAGAGGATATAAAAAAATTGAGAAAAGAAACACCCTAAGTCCTCACTGGAAGAGAAAAAGCCAAAAAAGGACTATCCTGCTACAGCTTATTTGTACCTGCTACTAAACTTTCATCCATCTTGAATTCTTCTTGACCTCAAGAAGTATGTCATTTCTACCATTAAATGTGTTAGACTTTGGTCAGTTGAAGAAAGATGGAAACAGCCAGCAAAAGGCTTTTCCAAGCATTCTTCTTTCTTAAACAAGCATGAAGGGCTGTTCAAAACTACCGCACTGTCCTCACTGGCTATGGTAACAAAGCGTTTCATTTCCCACAGTTGTCAGGCAACATGTTTAAGACTCATGCAAGCAACAAATGTTAAAAAGAGAAGTTCTTTTCCAACAAAAGGCAAAGCTCAACTGTGAAGACCTTTGAAGGAAATGCTGCACCTCAGTGCGAGTATCTTTGATCTGCGATTGGTACCTCTAACAGAGGTACACATGACACTTTAAATATTGATGAGAGATTTGCTGAGCTGCCATTAAAAGCCAAGGCTTCACTTTCTAGTGAAAGAAAAACACAAGCTTCAAAGACTCTGTAGGGGTCCTGATCTCAAGAGCCTTTAAAGAAGCTGAAAGTATATCAAACCAAGGGAAGGGGGATCACCCCGTCTTGGTTTGATATGCCATAACACCAGTTGTTATACACAATTGTTTTGGAAGTATTATAAAGTGTGAAGCCTCTTTTGTAGTTACCATTCTCCTGCCTAGGGTGCTGGAAAAGAAAACCATCCTCTTTTTATGAAAATAGTACACATTAACAAACAGTATTTATACCACAAATAACTTTGTTTGGTTTTGTTCTTTGACTGTGTGGATAACTCAATTCTGTTTACTATTTCTGAGACACATGAAAAAATGCATCTGAATACTTCTGACAGATCAAAGTCCAGGAACTAGACAACTTCATGTCCAAAACCGTCAGCAGAAGATGAAATATCATGGTCATATGCATCAGCACATGCTATGCAGATGAAGTAAAAGTGAGCGACGGGGCCAATAAAGCATTCCATTGAGTTTTCTTGCCTATTCCACAGTGATTTCATCCATATGTCCATCCAAAGCTTCATTATTATTAGTGTAATTATTGGGGAAGATATACTACATATGGAAATAACTATCAAGGATAACAAAGAAGAGTTAAGCTACCAGCTATATTTTTGTTAGACGAAAGCTGACAATGACCTTAATAAGCAAAGAAAGCACACAGAGGAACTTTTGACCTTCAGTCTCAACTGTGTTACAGTCTGTAAGCCTACTGAAAGAAGTTAGGCACAAAACAGGGCCCAAAAACCTGCTGCAGCTGGACTTAAATCACTGGCCAGGGAAACTGAAGGGCAAGGAGATGCCCCATTGCTATTTAGCATTCTGATCAGGTGAGCAGTAAGAAGGGTAAATTTGTGGCTGTTCTCCCTGTATGTGAGCTGAGCAAGGAAGAATTAGAAAAAGAAGTTAGCTAAGATGGGAGAAGGCTAGATCCAGCATATATCTTCTCAGAATAAGAGGGTGAATAACTCGGCTTCATGAGAACATTGCAACATGCTCATTCAGCCATGCATGCTTTTCTTAAAAGAGTGAATAGGGACCAAGTCTCTTTTAATAGAAAGGACAAAGTTGCAATCAAAAAATGCATCTCTAATTTTTAAATGAGTTACAAAAGGGAAAAATTTTAAAAATAACCTTTTCAAAGACATTGAAAGTTTGTGAAATGCTTCTTCGAGCATTGCAAAGTACATTTGGCCAGAGGACAGTGCCATTTTCAACAGTGAAAAAAAGGCTGTTGAAAAGTTATATTATTTCCCAAAGTTTAATTTCACATATTGTTTTTTTCTTTCTTGATATAAAAAGGAAAAAAAAAAAATCAGAGCACTGGCATCCAGTAAACTTTGAGACTCGACACTTCACTTTTTACTATAACCTTAGGAAAAGACTTCTAGAATAAATTCTGAAAATAAGATGTATCTGAGCAATCACAGATAGTAATCCAAAGACTTTCATCCAGTACCCTGTATGCAAACCCAAGCATTCTGTGTGGTCCTGCAGGCAGCACTTTTACCTAAGTGCTTACACATAGCGTTGTGCATATATTGTAGTCACATTAAGACACTAGATCATAAAATAAAAACACAGGCTGCAGCATTAGCATGTGCTAGAGGATAAAAGTAAGAAAATTAAATCTTTTTGACTGAGATTAAAGTAGAAATGAACTGAGAAAAAAAATAGTTCAATTAATAATTTACTTGATGACGAAATGATTTAAAATTATTTAAAATTATACCAAAGAAGAGACGATAATATTATGTGCATTTGATATCACAGCGCTGTGGGAAGTTACCTGAAAGAAACTCCACTTTAGTTAATTTTTCTGTAGAATAGGAGAAAAATATGGACATAGTACAATTAGACCAATATATTATGAATTTGTACATTCAGAAGTGAAACTTGTTATCCTGATTTCATATCCGTTTTATCCCTACAAAACTTTTCTTTAAAGCAATTGCAATTTACATTATGTGTGAGAGCATATTTGCATTTTCGGATGGAAATAAAGGTATGTGTTATTTTACAGAGCAGTCAAGAAATGTTGTGTATGTTTTCTTCGCCATGTAAACTAGCTGCATTTTACACCGAGTCACACCTCGAGAATGCTTACTCACACTAGAAGTTGCAATAGAGGCATCTTGGAATTTTTGCAAAGGCATTCATCCAATTAGCTTTTCCATTCCAATCTCACTAATAAAACCGAGAGCCTTGGTGTCAGAACGTCACACGACAGGTGGACAAAAGTCACTTTTATGTGCTAATCTTATGACTAATGTTACTCCAACAGAAGACCATGCATTTTGGAAAGCTAACTTCATTAACTCCACTTAGTAGAGATGTAAAAATTTGGTCCCGTGAAATGTATACCAGCCATTAGGTGAATACTAGAGAACATGTGCTCAGCAGTACTCTAATCTAATAGTTGAATCAGTATAACACTTGCTTTTCACTGTGTTATATTACATTATTATGGCCAGATCATCAAATGGTAGAATCTGGCAGAGCACTGTTGATTTCAGGAGAGCTATACTAACTCGCACCAACTGAGATTCTGGCTTTCTTAGAAGAAATGCATTATAAACTTAAAATCATAGCTAGAATTGAATGGATTAGCTATGTGTAGACAATATATAAAATACCACAGCAACAGTAAGAGGAACAATATAAAGAAATACACATGATGAGGCTTACACTGAAGAACAGACAAATCAGCTCAGCAATCTGTTGTTTTAAATACAAGGGGCATAGTTGGAATGGCTGAATGTTGCTTCAGATTGCTCAAAAATATTATCTTCAAATAAAAAGACTGGTGCAACTCAAAGGCAGAGCCACCTGCAGCAAAAAATTACAAAGCAAGTAGCAAGCACCATTGAAGTAGATCATTCAAACAATAAATACAACTAAAACTATCTGAATATCTTTTGAATACAGAGAATGAGGCAATTCTGTTGATACAGAAAAATTTAAATATAGACATTCAAAAGAAAAGTTGCAAACATTGTTTTAAAATAAAGGTGCACACAATGCAATTGCAGGAGATGTCTCCATTTCCATACGAATTTTGAGTGATTTGGTGGAACTCACACAATTCCGATGCAATTTAGACCATACAGAGCACTCCGACCCTTATTGAAATAAACAATATTGTTTGGCTTCCTCTGTACTGGATTCTAGTACCTTTGCCCACATTAAGAAATACTCAGTTTTGCAGGTATTTCTCTGGTCCCCTAAACTGAGGGCTTATATACATCAACACGTTAACACAGAGATTCCTATCACTACTGCTGGGCCTTTAAATTATTAATAAACTCTGTGAGGTTGGTGGACACATTTCCACAGACTTCTAAAATGATCAATTTCTCACAAAATGTTTCACTCCCATACTCATCACAGACTTTGCTATACAATACTATTTACTGGTTATACATGAGATTCATATTTTGATATCACAGTGTGTCTGCCGTTTTGAAAAAGTATTATATAACACAAATACCAGTTGTTATGGAAAAGGTATAATTTTAGGTCTCCTCATATCAGAGGAATCTGATTCACACATTCCTGGGCCACAGGAAGATCCTTACAGCTGTTTGCAACCCCTCTAGTACAGGTAAAATAGCAGGACATATTTTATACAACTGTTAACGTGGCGCATGCCAAGAGCATCACAGACAGGAGGCCCAAAGACGGATCAAAACAGCAATAGCCAGCCCAGCAGAGGCATGACCAGAACCTTTCAAGGTTTGCTTAAAAAAAATTCTAAAATTGTACTGGGCACATTAAACCACTCCAGGTTTCTTCTTCAACTTAAACTGTACTTTGGAAGCACACAGCACACACACACATATATATGTGCACACATATAAAATAAGAACCCCAAAAAGCCAGAAGCCAGGACAAATTATGATCCTTCATCCTGCTACAGATAGGCATCAGAAGGATTCAGCATCAATTCATGCCACTTACAAGTCCAGCTCTAGAGTTAGGACTCCTCACGGGAACAGTGGGTGCTGAAGGAAAAACACACAGACCGCAGTGATATAAGGAAAATACACACATCGCTGGGAAGGGGAAACAAATGGGAATCTCACCTAATTCCACAAAAAAATAAAACTAAATAAATAGTAAACATAGATTAAATACCTAAAAAATATATATAAAATATATAAAAGCATTTTAAACTATCCTATTAAATTGAGGACAAAACTGGCATGTGGGGAACACTGTGTGGTTATATGCCCATATAAAAAGAGTTGCCTAGTGGTAAGGCATATTACATATTCCAAACATATTAAGTATAGTTGATCATTAAAGCAACTCGATGGAAGTATTTCAAGCACCTTTCTTCTTTACATATTTTTAGGTAACAGGTGCTTTGCCCTCTACTAAGAAATTTGGTTTTATTTGTATGTATAGAGCACCTATGAAAGTAAAGACCTCATGAGCAAAACTGAGTCTCCTCATAGAGGCTGTGGTTTGACCCCAGCTGAAGCAGGAGTCACCCTTGAGCCCAGTTCCATTTGGGCCCTCTTGAAGTCCGCTAAAGTCCTTTTATCTCCTCCACAAGATTCAACACATAAGACTGTTACTAGGTTTACACCATTAAAAGATGCCAGGACATTCAAGATTCTGCTGGTGTACATTAGTTTGAATGGTACTGAAGAGCACTTGGAGACATGGCCAAAGACAGCCTAAAGCTGACGAGTACACATGGTTTCAAAGCCATGGCCAAAGACTGTGTCCCTTTACACCAGTATTGCTCATATCGGAAAGTGAACAGCTGTAGGCTGTATATTGTAATTAAAGTTACATCTGCAAATAACTTTCTTAACACAACAGAAAGAATAAATTAATAGCAATAGCTAAGAAAAAAAAGTTTGGTCAGAAAAACATACTAGTTACAGTGCTTACTAGAATCCATAAAAAATAGAATGAAAAGGATGTAAAAGAACATTAATGTCAAATTTAAGCATAGCATATGTTGGTTTTTGAGGACTAATCACAGAATGAAGTTCTGTGTTGGACAGAGTGTGTGGGCCACTCCCCTACTTATGACTCAGTTAATTTGAGAATAGAAGCAGAAAAACAAGTGACAAGTTGTGAGCTTTTAAGGCTGTATAATCTGTCTTCCTGCTCCATAAGAAACTAGAGAATTTATCAAATTGGTTCAAATAGATCTAGGTAACACAAGTATGCATGTTACTCATGCACAATCAAAATTGGGAAAATTCATGATGGTATAAATAACGTGCTTATGCAAGCTTACTAACAGTCATACTACACTTAATTTCTGTTGCAGACGAGGAAAAATATTTCCTTCTGCAGCCAATCTAAAGAGAGACTGACTTTCTAAATTCCTCTGGAGGAAAATGAATATTAATAATTTGAAATTATTTTTACAAATTCTGGCTGAGAAGACAATCAAAGCAGAAGAGACTAAATCAAAGTACTCAGAAGCTCTGCATACTGGTTTTCAAATACAAAGTAAATATTTTTCTAATATTATTGTATAGGATGTCATGTTGTAGATACTTCATATAAATTTTACTCCTTGATTGAAACACAATAATTACCCATGCCTCCAACTTATGTGATATTTATAGGGTCCAATAGTTCTGCAGATGAATTTTTAACCTTTTTTATTAAGTACAAAGGCTAATAATTAAAAATTGAAATAAAAGGCAATGACTGTCTACACAGCTATCTAGATAATTAACTCATACTTCTAATATTTTTTCTCCACTAAATTTTGCTTTTTGGTACTACTGCATTCTCTGTTAGGGTTCCTCAGACATTTAAACCACAGCTAGCATGACTTCTACTTTTCATTTGGTCATGATTGCACAAATACTGGAGAGAGCCTTTCCCTCTTGATCAAATTCTATATTACACTACACAGAAAACAGAAAGGGGTGGAGGATGAGAAGAATAGAGTCTCTTTCTATATGTCCCAATTTAACATCTACAGCAGAAGATTGCAAAAGTAGCTCAATTTGGGACCTTGCTCAGTTATCTTCAAGATACAACATGATAACGGCTCACACGTGAAGGCTGGCTGGCTGGAGTCAACAAGAATTGCATTGAGCTACATGTAATATTTCAAATTCAGTAGCCTCCAAACATTGATAAAGGAATGGCAGTTCTCCCTAAATCTCACCTGATATGAGCTGATTTAAACTTGGCGTGGACTTTTCAACATACAGGGCCAAGGTCTTTACTACAACTATCCAGAAGAAATTAATACATGTGAGGAGACGGCAGGATGCAGAGAGGAAGGAGCATCTACCCTTTTTGCCAATAAACATGATGTCAGCACAGCAGAATGCATGTCTGTGTCCTCTTTCAAAGGAGCTATTATAGTAAAAAACTTCTCATTTGATACTTAAAGGTTATTTTTTGTATGACAAATAAACGTCTCCTTCACAGACTGTTATGAATCAAATCATGTAATATACAATCAAGGCTGGAGATGACAAAGACCTATTAGGTCATCTGCAGCACGTTCTTTTGCCAATGCAAGATTGCTCCCTGCAGTCTTCTAGTCCTTCAATTTGCTTTGAAGAGTCTCCAGTAATGTAGCCTCTTCTTCAGCAAGCTCTTCCGGCATCACAGACATTCAAGTTACAGGAAGGAATTCTTAGTGGCGACGCTAACATTTTTGTAGGTGCTAAGCACCATTACTTGTATTTCTACCACTTTTGCTACAATAAATAGTTTATTTTTTGACTCACATCCCATTGAAAAGCCATTTTTTCCCCTGTGTGTTGGGGTTTTTCCTTCGCATCTTTGTTCCACGTTGTTTTCCTCCTATACCTCTTTCTTGTCATACCTTATTTTCCTTCCCCCTATCTCAGGTAAATCTCATTTTACTATTTTTTGTGCCCATAAATCTGCTTTCATTAGGGTGATTTATGTTATTCTTCCACTCTGAGCACTGCTTGCAACTACCACTAATTTAGTATCATCTGCAAATTTCATTAACAAGCTATTTGTCTTCCCTAGATCAATTCAACAACAATGAATTTAATAGGGTAATATTTTCAATTTATTATTGTAAATTTGTACCCAGATGTTTTGATCAATTGAGAGAGAGTATAAGTACATGATTTCTATTTCCCACACAGTGTTTGCTAATTCTGTTCAGTTTACCAGATAGGTCAGCATAGCTGCCCTATTAAAAAAATGCTCACAAGTAAACCCACATAAAATGCTTATTTGCATGTATGAGCCTACATACATCAGATATCTTTATTTTGCATGTGTAAATATGGAACTGCTTTTTGTTTAGTTGGGTGGGTTTTGTCTTGAATTTAGAAGCAGAAAGTACCACACACAGACTAGTTATTACCAGAGAGGGAGGACATTTGTGAATACCCATGAATTTTCAGAAACAGTAGCTGGGTTTTGTGGAGTTTTTTGGAGTTTCCAAGATAAGCTGCTGCAAAAAAGTTTTAAATTTAAGCATGACACTGTACTTCCTCAACTCAAAAGATGTTCCTTTTCCTAACTACAAAACGGTGACCACATTGACCACTTTTATTTAATGAATATAGAAACTCTCTTGTTAGTAAGAAGATGAGAAAAGCAACTTCACATTACGACCTGGGTGGTTGCAGCACATCGGTTTTATTTTGGGATCTCAAGCCAATGTATTCAGGAGAAGAACACTGGTATATGGCTACCTCAGTCACAAACAATGTGTGGAAAGCAACTATCAAAGCAGTGAGTGACTTGGATTAACTTTCAAAATGGACTCATGGTGTTCTTTAACATACCTGAACAAAACCATACTATTTTGAATCTGCACTGAAAGTTACAGGTTTCAAAGCAAATAAGCAATTCTTATTTCCAAGGCATCAATATTTCTACCAATTCCCTACTGATGACATTTAGCAAAGGCAAGTGAAAGAGAAGAATCAACATTGTATTGGCTAAATCCAGTAACATCCAAGTAAAGCCACAGAGTGTTGGCTTTCAATCCCAATGCAGTGTAAGAAAGCTATTAACAAGCTGTTTAACAGCTTTATGTCCTCACACGTTGCTACTGAGCTTGCTCCACAAAGCTCCTGTAATAGCCTTACCAGCATGGCCTTTGAGATGTCCTGTGGGAACTGTGTAAAGGACAAGGCCACCACACTATGCAGCTTTTTTGTTGGTTTATTCATGCTCTTACCCCAACACCTGTCACACAGAGATCCTTTGAAGCTGGATGGTTTTCACTGCACTTGACCTTTGTGGTTCTATTACTGACTCCACACCTCCTCTGTTAATGGGCTGTTCTTTAGAAGAGCACCTATGTTCAGTTCGGCTTGCTGCTACATTCCCTTCCTGAAATTGTAGTAAACCTCAAGGGTTTGTCTTGAATTTTTATCCTGCCTGGAAGTCCTGAAATCTGAATTAAACCTTTTTCCACCACTTCACCTTTCCCAGTCCCTGAACTGCTCTAAGTCTGATCCCTAGCCCATAGAACTCTTAATTGCTTTCTCCATTCTCACAGTCCCTTTCATCTTCACATTCCTTCCCCACTGCCTCCAGCCTCTACTTTAAGAAATTTCTTGCCCAGAGACGGAGAAAAGGGGGAGATTAAAACAGATGCTCAAGCAACTGTTATTTATACTTCCTTACCCCCACACAAACCATCATGCAGAACCTCTAAACAGAATATGAACATCAAACAGCTTGATTCTGCTCAGAAATCCCTATCCCATGACATTCTAACAGGTTCTGCACAGTAAGACTCAACGCTGCTGGTGGTGTTTCTGCTCAGCATGGAGGAGCACTCCTGTCCCACAGAGCATACACTCAAAAGAGGTAGCAAAGAAAAACAAGTAAATTATCTTCGTTTTAAAGACAGGAGACTAAATCACTGAGCCAGCTAAGAAAAAAAATATGCATTTTATGCCTGAAATATAACATTCTCTCCATGAAAAATGTCATAAGGTAAACACAATTCAGTGCTCTTGTTTGCTATTGTTCAATATTAGCTTTTAGTTTAATTTCTGTTAAAGACTTTTTAGATGCTGAAATATAAAACTTTAGGCACTAAACTAAAGCACTGAGAGAACAGGCAGCAAAACAGCTACCAACAGTTGACTTCAAGCACCTAATGAGATTTACTAGAAAATATTCTGAAAGAAATACAAAAACATGCATATGCTTCACAAAGTGAGGCAAGTGGCCCCAAAATATACTTTTTTGTTACTGTTATAATCAATGGCTTGGCTGTGAGTTCAAGAGGATTGTAGCCAGACTCACTTGGGTTGCACTTACTATGGGACTTTTAGTATTGTAATTATTACTGTCTTTCAGCTTAACCTCTCCCCTTGCTTCCCGACTTTCATCTGAGACCTTTGCTTTCAGTTGGCTTGTTTTACATTGTGCCTTTACCTTGGAATTTCGATTTATTGTTTTAGATGAATTCATACTAGTTTATTAATATTTTAATATCATACCCTGTGGGAGTCAAAATCGGACATGAGGGCCTCTTAAGACCCAGAAAGGCAGCTGGCTCCACTTGAAGAAACAAGCAGCCACAGTGAGGGAGGTGACCCCATGAGACTCATTTTTAACCACAGTTTTAAATGGGTGTTTGTTATCCATCTCAGGAGAAATAGAGAGAACAACTAGGTGAGATGGAGAGGCAGCAGATGTGGTCCTGTTTCCTTATAAAAAGCAGGAAAGGAGAGCACTACTCTTTCACTTACTCAGAGATAAGAAGTCCATTATAAAATTCTACACCTGTGTCTCTGACACTCACCATGGCTGGTAGGGGCTAGGACTGGCTGTACCAACATGTCCTCATCCTTCAGAATGGCCATGCCTCCACTGGCATACAGGTCAGCTGGGATTTGCAGGTTTTGGGGGGTTTTTTTTGTTTGTTTGTGTGGTTTTTTCTTCTTCTTAAAGCAAGAAGCATTTAGAAACGAGCACAGATATCTTTCAAATAAGAATGCTAAGAAAGCGTTTGTTATTCTTTTGCTCAGGTATGCTAGTCTCAAAATTTTGAACCTTGGCCATTTATTCCTTCCCTTAAATAAATATCCTTCTGCCTTGAAAAGAGCAAGAGATGAAGTCAACTTGTTGAAATGTTTCTCATTTCCATGCAGCATATACAGTATGATAAGCAGTTAGAAAAGTAATATTCGGTATGTCAACAACTTCTCTTTCACTGCCAAATACCTCAAAGGACAACACAACAAGGAAATTTAAATGGGTTCCAAGATGTAAATATCTTAGGACAAGGTGAAACAAGGTGGCAAATATTTGTGTGTACTACAAAATTCTGCCTGATGAAAAACAAACAGGTGTGGATATTTGGGTTTTTGTCAATGCAATATAAAGGGCAAATGTGGAAATCCATCCTACACACAAATATTCCCAGCATTATTTTAAAAAAAGGTTCCTTTTCTATTAGTTCAAAACCTACTGACTTTTGATCTGATGTCACATCCACCTCTAAGAATGAAGTAAGGCAAGGGTATATGCAGTCTCCCATTCCTCATATTCTGGGAAAGATCTATGCTCCATTAAAATCACCACCTTCAATATCTGGGTGAATATTGGCATGCTTTAAGTGAAACTCTTGCGTATACCAACACCAAAATGTGAGGAACTCTATTATGATAAAAAGTCAGGCCATCAGTTTTTTAAAAATGCAGCAAAAGTTCTGTATCTAAGAGCTCTATTGTACAAGTGGTGGCATCCAGCAAAGGAAAGTGGCCAGCATCTCTTGTGAGATCTACAGTTCAGTTAGTTGTTCAGCAGACATAAAACAAAACTCCAGATTCATGGTCCATTGGTAAAACTACACTGCAACAAATGGGATTCTTGCCTGAGGTAGGACAAAGCTGAGCCCCAAAACCTTTTGAAGCACAACAGCCTCTCTATAATAAATGCTTAATTTAGAAACTGGTGGACCAAATATTAAGTGAAGTGCTCGGATAGTGAAATAATAACACTCAACATGCCTGCAGCCATACCGTGTCCAACTACAATCCCATCAGGTCACACAAACTAAGCCAGGTCAGTTTAGGTCAGTGTTTGAATCAAACACCTCCAGAATAGTGCAAGAGTTGCAGAAATGTTAGTGTGATTCTACTCATAATAGACATCTTTGCTTCAAATCAGGCTACAGTAAGCTAACCATACCCAAGTTAACCCTTCTTTAATTAACTATTCTTACTCAAGATGCACAGCATGGCAAACTTCATAAAATAGTTATTAAAAATAAATGTTATTATCAAAGGCTGCAGAATCATATTATTCTATTATTAGAGGAACTAATGTACCAGAAAAAAAATATTATTTTATGAGCTGCCAAATTCTGCTAACTATAGCTGCTGTGTTTACTCCCTTTCACTTAACCAACTCAAATGAGAGTTATTAGAACATTCCACAACATCTTTCATGCTAGATCAAACTCAAGTTAGAGTTAAGATTCAGGTAGTAAATGGAATCTGTTCTTCAGTGACAACAGGCTTTCAGGAATGACCCAGTATCTAAACAGAATGCTAAACAAAACTGGAGATAGTCAAACGCATTGTCTCTATTTTAATCCTCACCAACACTTTATTGATAAAAATTATACGCTCTATGTTACCCTAAACCCTTCAATTTGTATCAAAGCAGAGATTAAATAAGCCCACTGGTCAGGTACTCTAACACTGTTCCAATGAAAGCCAAATCAAAGCTTAGGGGCAGCTTATGGAACTATTTCCTCGTGCTTCTCAGATACTAACGGCCACATAAATCTCTGCTGAGACCAGAACTACCTGCTAGCATCCATCTCCTCCTGGCTCGTGGAAGGCAGCAACTAATAACAGCCGTTTGTGACTGGTAAGAATACCTGCAGGAGTAAAGAGAGAGGGCACAATGAAGCAGCTGGTTTTAACCCCTTCAAAAGGCAGGCCCAAAACTGTCACTTTTCAGCTGAGACTGGAGGGAGCCCTCTGACCGGGGGGAGGGAACACCTGACTTCAGTGGGACAGCAATGCCACTAGCAGCTGCCTTCTCCACAAACCCATGCTGGGCACAGGCGCAGCACAGAGAGGGTTAGCAAGCTCCTCTAGCCATACCTCAGAGCTCAGGCTTAACACAAAATCAGGTTTACTAATTGCCAAAGGAAGAAGAGAAGCACCCTGAATGTGGATGGTCCGATGAAGGCAATTACATTTCATTTTCATGTAAATTTAAACACAGAATAAGATCACACCTATCAGGAGAAATGAATTACAGGTAATTTTGGTTTACTCTAGCCAATGCATAAACCACAATTGGACTACGCATCCATAGTAGGCAACAGAGCTAGATCCAGCTAAGCTAGATGTGTCATGCTTAGTCATTTAGCAAAAATTGTAATGCATTTCTCAATAGAGACTCAAATAAATATTGACAAGGTGTCTAAGATACATTTATGTCATAAAGTTTTACATTAATGTGAAAAAGAATTTGAGTTTCATTTCATCATTCTGTTATGGCGCCAGTTGGACTCTGCTGCTTCTGGATGATCAAAATACAGTGTTCTTTCTGCTGCTGCGTAAAGCTAAATACAAACCAACAGTGCCTTTTAAAATTAAGTCCATTAATACCTGACTTCCCTGCATTTACAGGAAGATGAACAAAATTGTCCTCATGCTACCCTCGCAGGAGAATTTTTTTTTCTACTCTTTTCAGACAGTCTGTCTACAAATACTATCCTGCGGTAAGTGAAGCTGCAAGAACATTTGTCTGAAACTATGTAACAGCAATTTCATTTAAAATAGTATATTTTGCTTAGATTCACTATTATTATTTCTAGTCAGAAGAGGCCTTCTCTGCAGAGTACAGAGAACTTTAGTTTCAGTCAATACATGTCCACCATCTGAAATCAATATCTATAGAAGATATATTAAACTTCCCTTGAAAAATGCCAGTAAATAGAGCCAATTATTAGATTATATATATATATATGTATATATATATTTTTTTAATGGAATAGTCATTGTCAAGATAAGTAATTCATTAAATGAATGACTGATTTGTCTAGTAGTAGGAAAGATTTAATCTTCAGAGAATAGGAAACCTATAAAAGCTGTGAAGTCAACAATATATGCCAACTACAGAAATTCATTGTTTTTAGGGAGACAAACTGAGCAGCCTCCATACCAGCATCCCAGTTCACTTTATAAACATAAATTAATTAATTGGAGCTTGAGATCTTCATGATGTTCCTAAAATGTGTTCTAAAACGGGAGATAAAATAACGGGCTGCAAAAAACTAATGATCCCTAGTTTTGAAATGGCAAATGCATGGTGCTTGAATTTCTTGGGGGTGAGTGGTATTCTCTAATTTTAGATTATTAGTTTTGGTTTTCCTACTGTTTTGTGACAAAAGCATTGAGTTGGTGACAATAGTGCCAGTGACAGTAGCAGAAAGATAACACAAGCCAGGCGCTACAGCTGTTGTTATTCACCCTCTCAACAATGTAGTCCTAAATCCAGAAGTCAGTATAGAAGTCTCTCTACCATAGGACTTCCCACACATCTCTAGTTTAGTGGAGTTGCATTACAAATATTTTTTATCAACATTGAAGAGAGAGAAAGGAACAGTATTTTTCTTTTAGTCTCTGCAAATAACCAGCTGCCAAGTGCTGCTGATACTGCTTCACCAAATGCAACTGAGCAGCACTTAGCCAGCATTATGAAACATGGTTCTCAAGAAAGACACTTCAACTACGCTCACAGATTTAAATAGTTTTAGGGCTCTCTTCACCGTAAAAGTGTTGCAATGCTGCTTGCTAGAGAAGCTTTTAGAGTGACTGAAGCATGAAGACTGGGCTGAGTTATTCTGCACTAGCAATGTCAGCTAAATATAAGTAGCCTGTGAGCATGAGGACAAAGGGTAGGTAAGAGAAACTTTCCTCTTCTGCATAGTGCTAAACCTGATTCATTCTGGGAAAAGAGCCAGTATTTCTAGCTGTGCCTACCTGCAGCAATGACTCAAATGTGTGAACTGCTGAGCAAGCACAGCTCCCCTGAGTCACCGAGCACCAAGGGTGCTCAGCACCCTGGAAAAATCAAGACCTAGCCTGCTCGAAACAAGTGCAGAATACCTGCAGTTCCTACTGGTTTTACTGGGAGCACTCTTAACAATACATAAAATCATGAGTAAAAAAATGGGAAAGGACATACCCTGTCCTTCCTCAAAAGCACCTAAGTATGCAGCATGCACTCACATTTCAGTCATGGCCTGATTTTCACAGACACCGAGGAAATATTTACAGCACAAGTCTGCAATACCATACTAAAATCTCCAGAGATCACAGATATTTCATATTGAAATCCAGTATCAGTGACCACGTTTGAAAGGTTGGGTCTTTTAAATTGACTACTATGATTACAACAACATCCCATAAAGATGATTTTATTTTAATTTAAACAATTATCTCCAGAAGCCTCCTCTTCCAATCACCCCAAAAATACTATGACTTATTGTTAGAAACAGTCACAGGAAAAAAGTGGTTAATATCCCAAGTGAGTGAGTGTCTGATACCAGTTTCTAAAGCTATAGTCTTGTCTTCACACCTGGACCTGAGCACTCCCAAAGGTGAATTAAAAAGTGTTTGAAATAACCATATACATAGAGAAAATAGGTAAAAGCTGATCACTACTTGTCACCTTAGGGTTTTGCTTGAACGGAACAAGGCTCAGGCTGCAGGTAGTTACGTATACAATGGCCTCCTCCTGATTTTACTAATTCCTTGCAATGGCTGTATAAATATTATGTTTTGTCATGTCCCACCTTTGGGAAAAACAACTTTCATATCTCATATAATTGACTGAACTTGAGTTTGTGAGTTTAAGCAGACCGTATATTCACATTTTTTTCCAAAATATTCATATACCTGGTGTTACTTTGTGCTGTACTATGGATCTGGTCTCCATAACCACTTCTCAGATCAATATTTATTGCTACAATATGTATTTTAGTTGATTAGGTACCACACAGTGCCACGAAGTTATGACTTAATGAATAATTCTACTTTTCCTCAAAAATCAACTAAATATAGGGACATTTTTCCTGCAATAACAGCTTCATATAAAAACCAGCTTGAGTTCTGGCTACATGACCCTCAAACAGAGGAACTACATATTAGGATTGTTTATGAGAAATGCAAATTTTCATCAATCAAAACATTGAAAAGGAATATCTGAAGATCCTGCTGCACTAGAACTGTCTGCCTGCATAGGTAGAAGGCAAATAAAAACTGATGAGACCCATTCACTCAGCAATTACTCACACGCAAGGGGGAGGAAAAACATAGCCAAAAAAAGGTCACTCCTCAGAAGCACCCAAAATTCCAATGCTGAAAGCGTATGACAAATACCTTGAAAGGAAAATGGAATATGAGCTCTTCGCTCCCTCACCACAGAGGTAATGGAACATATCACATGAAAACAGGCACTGTAATAGCCATTATTAAATCTGTATTTTAAAACCTGCGAAAAACAACATGACAGCCTTTTTCTATTTATGTCAAAGACAAATGTTTGAGCAAGTTCATATTGTTTGACCCACTCCAACACACATACATTGATACAGATCATAGCAAAAGCAGTAACAGGCATGTCTCTATTATAGCTCCCTTCTTGCTGCTTATAGCCCTCTTTGATGTAGTCAGAGCTCTCTCTTCATAAAAAGCATTAAACAATTAGAAGGCACCTGCTTTCTAAAGAATTCAAACAGCAAGATGGCACTTTCCCATGAATTCCAAGGAGCATCGTATTTTCTTCGTGAACCATAACCGGATAAATACCAAAAACACCAAAAGTATCATCAAGGGAAACATACTCTTGAAGCATGATGGAGTGTCTATGCACAGAGTGTTCACATGCATCAAACACAGGTTTTTATAAGAACTAAGGCTTGAAAAATTCCAACTTTTACTTTTTTAAGCTATGTTGAGGACAATCCATTGAAATGTCCCAGTGGTGCTGGTGGTGGCCGTTACGAACAACACGCAGTAGATCATGCAACACTGAGGCCTAATAGCTGGTTTGGTTCTCAGCACTGCAAAACTCCCAGAGTTGGCTGTAGTCTGGGAGGGACACACAGGGCTGTAAGAGCTGACTCAGACCCTACTTAACCCTCATTCTGGCTCCAGCAGTACCTCCTTCCCAGTCCTTCTTCAGATACTGATTTCTGTTTACATTCACTGTAGAAAGAGAATAACCTGATAAGCCAAAGTTCTGTAGTATTTGGACCAAAGTGGTAATGGGAATAATTGGGGTAAATCTGAAAGAAAAGCTTCAGACAATAAATCTGTTCAGAGCTCTATGTATCAGCTTCTTGCCGTTACTGACGTGCTCTACAATGCAACAGCTATGGCAAATAACCTGTACAAAATCATTCACTGAGTTACAGTGTTTAAAGACAATACACTGATAAATGCAACTAGTTTGGGTGTGGTTTTTTGAATAATCATATGATTTTCATGCCATTCATAACATGGGGCACCCACACATGTTCAATTTATTGCAACTTCCTGTGAACCATAGTAGCTGAGCCCTGGTAACTAACCATCTGCACACACTTTGAAAATGTGAAATAACACGTATTGTCTTCTATTTTCTAGGTAGTTTTACAAAAAATGAGATTACTGTAGACCAACATGTTTTACCTTGCAGTTGTTAGGACGACACACATAGTTCCTGCCACTTAGCTGGCGTGTAGCAATTTATGGAGATGAGGTATCGGATCATGCACAAACTATACCTTTTCTCTTTAAATGCACTTGTTTGCTAAACATTATCAGAACTCTACCTTGATAAATTTTACTCCATGATTTGATTGTAAATAAATTGCCCTTTTTAAACAACGAATCACTTGTTAAGTGTAAGTCCCACAGGTTGTTTAGCTTTCAAGAAATGCTCCCCTCTCCAAATCCAAGAAGTCTGTGGTGGAAGACCAAACACACACCTAATGAAGGCCTTCCCCTGAGAACAGAGCTGAAACAAGAGTCATTTCTACCCACAGAAATACAAGTATCAGGAATCAGCTCTCTCTGCACACATCACTTGGTACTGAGTTTACAAGTTGGCCTTTAACGTCCGTATTATCTTCAGTACCTTGAGTGATTCCTTTGCTAGAGACTGACAGACTGCACACTCACAAGGCAAAAACTGCTGGTGAAAACTTAAACAACTTTTGCCAAACAAGTTTCTCATCTACTATACATTACTGCTGGCTTCCTCTTGCTGAATTGCTCTGCAGACAGGGTCTTCCAGCCAACAGAGTGATTCCTTCCCATTGCTTCACTGCAATCAATGCTGCTGTATAAAGTATGTCAGTTACAGCTACACTGATTGCAGCAATAAAAAGATTCATCTCTTAACTCAAGCTTGCTAATGAGTCCAAGCAAGGTTTTAGAGCAATAAAAGCTATTTTTAATGACAAAAAAAAAATCGTTTTACTCCCTGCACTCTTTATTTCTACAAAGGCCAAATAACCAGCACTTTACACAAGATCTCGATCTCAAGGAGAAGAGGAAGAGTGCAAGAAAGCTAATGTGAAAGAGCTGTAGTATTACTCTTTGCTAGTGACTCTACTTAATGCAATGGAGAGCACAGCATGAAGGCCAGAGCCTGACAAAATTTAAATGCTAAATAGTGAAAGCACATCTACATGAACAAAGTTGTAACATAGAAGTTGCCATTTAGTCTGTGTCTTTTTGAAGGCTGGATGAAGGGTTGTTTGTTTTTTTTTTTTTACTATGGGCAGCCCTATAATTAACATCTAGCTCCTAATTTATCTGCTCCCTGATTCATTGAGCCATTGACATAGAAACAGGGATGAATTTAACCTTACAATCCCACTTTAAAAAAAATCTTTACATTTTAGCCAGTCAGTTTTGAGTGCAGTGTTGCTGCAAATCACTCAGGATTTCTGTATAGGTTCGGCTTCACTCCATGAAAAACAAGAGAAAAATAGTAAGAATGGGGTGGGGTTTCCCTTCATGCTGGTACATTCTCAACAATTTATGGAAAAATTTCAGAACCGCACCACCAATATTCTGATGATATGCTCATATAAGATGTTCCTTCTCCTGACTATGGACAAGCACTGTGCCACAGAATACAGGATAAGAAAAAATAAAAGTCAGAGACAGCAGAATCTGTTCATTTGTTTAACTATTTAAATAAAAGTGGTTTTCCTACTGTACTCCAGAAGTAAAGCAGCCCCCCAGTCAAACAAACACACATTAAGATGTAGTTCTATAGGAAACAATACCCTTTGCTCCTAAAGAAACATGCCGAGTACACTGCTTTTGACTTTTAAGTTTCCTAGTCACTGAGCACCAAATTTTTTAAATGCTGACTTCTGAGATGAGGGCCCATTAGCTTTTTGACTGCTTTTGGACCTGTGCTCAGACTGCTCTGAATCCGTCACCTTATTTACATTGGCTATCGGCCTTTCACCTGTCTCTACGATTTGCTTTCTCAGATATGAGGAGCATTTAACCCTACAAGAATACCAAATGCCAAGTTATCTCTATTTCACAAACCATTCAGATAGAAAAAAGCATTATATACATCTTGTAGGTAAGAAACCTGTGGCAGAGGTTAAGGACAATTTTTTCAAAGCATGCCCTCCTAGTTCTGGGATTCCAACAGAAGAGACCAAGTAGTTCAGCACATAAAAATCAGTAATGCCTGCAGTTGAAATTACAAGTGCTCAGACACCTTGAGTTGGGTTCACAAAAGCACAGAGTTGCAAAATGAGAGGTTACTTGTGACCTGTTGCTCCCACAGGTGTAACAGGGCTGCTCAGATGCAAGGCAAGAATGGAAACCAGAACCTCAAATGTTCATTTCTATGTTTTTACACCAAATCACCAGAACAACAAAGGCAGGCTGCATCCACAGAAATACCCCAGCAGGATGTAAAACTTATGTAAAGAATCTATTTCAGTTCCTTTGCAAACCTGCTGTTTACAGGCAAGGTGAGACACACATGGCTACGCTGCTTCCTTCTGGGCTGTTTGGTGGCACTCCCTGGCAGAAGAGGTGGCAATACTGGGCAAAACCCCTGAGGGCTGCTTTAACTCGTGCTAAGAGCCAGCAAGCCCTTTTGCCAGATCAAAGCTTTTCAGAGTATGCGACTGCAGCTACCTCCTGATGCAACCTCTGAGTAGCATTAACTTCCTACCAGCATTTAACTCAAAACAATAACCTCACCTCTCTTGCTTTTTTTTCATTTTAAGCAAAAACCATGTTGCAATAAAAATGCACACCTTCCTCTCCCTCCACCTCAAGGGGTAACTGAACACAAAACGCAAGTGACAGGGTTACAAATTTTCTCCTTTGCTTTGCAAAGCTTAAAATCCTTCAGACATTCCCTGACTTCGTTTTTCTCCCCCATGTTAGCCGTGCACTATTTACATGCCAGATGGGTTTTCCCCAAGCTCTCACACCACTTAGAAAACCGCAGCATTTTTTGTTAATTTATCACTGTATTAAAATACAAGAAGTGAACCATACACAGATAAAATGAATTATAGGTATACCTCCCATACATTCTGTACATCATGCTAAGCAAAAGCTGTGTTGTGTTAACTGTCAAGCTAAGAAATAGCTGACATTTGTTATTTTAATTAATAGTTTACTTTGCTGAAATAAGCCTCTATGAGAAGCTATGACTTTTATTAAACCTTCACTACAGCACTATTTTCACAGATTGTGAGGCAAAAACTAATTTTCAAAACCACTTTGCCCTACAAGGTCACCATCAACAGCTTGAATGCACATGTCAAGGAGACATCTGCTTCAGAGATACCAATATATGTTAAATGTGCATTATTTCAAAAATTTAAGATCATTTTCATTGGGAAAAAAAAAAAACCACCCACACAAAACAATTATTCAGTAATTACATAGTTTTTAACTGGTGTTTAGTATTAAAGATTTTTACCCCCTGTGGAATTTTTTAATATCTCATAGCTGCCACCCTGGATTCTTAGACCTCAGTATTTGCTTTAGAAATCACAGTAAAGCATCCCATGGATGAATTCAGACAGACAAGCTGACTGTCACTGATGTAAATCATTTCACAATTACACAGTAAGTTTATAAATTTTCTTTACCCAAATATTTTGAGGTCATTGATGAGACCAGAGAATTTCTCATTTCTGTTTTCTATGAAAACAACGATCTTATTTTCAGATAAGCAAATTTATTCCATTTCAAACCAATGTAAGTATGCTTGGCAAAAGAGAAAACTTCTTGGTACACTGACCCAGTGATTCTCTGGATACAGTTAGCAGTGTGGATACTGTTAGCAGGCTGTACTGTCACCGGTTTCAAAAAAGCTTCATGTGGGAAGAAGACACAATGTTCTGGAGAGCCAGACCTTGTCTTCCGATTCATGATCCACTTGAAGACTGTAAAGCAGGATACTGTTAAAAACAGCAAAATCTTTTTTTTTTTTTTGACATCAACGTATGAAGATCGATGTATCAATTGATTTCTATGAATTATATTTCACTTAACTTTTTTATTGAGGTCTGGTCTTACAATGAATAAAACTTGTGCTCTCAGGATTGATCCGTTGCTTCATATTAATGGAAAGATTCCCATTGACTTCAAGCTCTCAGTGTCAGAAATAACAAGCCTGAATGTTTATGACTATGTAGCGTAACTGCAGGCAGGTAATAGCTCGCTCTGCCTCCACTCTGGAGTGATTAAAAGTTTCATTGTCAAGATTAAAATAGACTGGGGATTTTATTTGTTGGCATATATGTATTAAGCTTTGAATTTCAGAAGATGGAAAGTTCTGCTCATCTGCCTAGATACTTTTATTTTTTGAAAAAAGAAGGATTTTTTTTTGCTGCTCAAAAGCATAGTAGTAAAGCTGTTATAGCCAACTTTGGTCTTAAGGATCCAAGAGTGGCACAGGTTATGAAGAGAAAGAAATTAATTATTAGACCAATACTGGAAAAATTGACAGAATTTTGGGCTAAAAACCTCTCATTGGGGCATATGCCTAAAAGAAAGAAATATACGTTTGTTTGAATATAGATTTCCTTACAGGTATATGAAAAGGATTGCTTCTCTCATGATTTCCCTCACAGGCAATGAGTTCTGCTAATCCTGTGTGTTCTCATCTCCCATAGTCCTCAGGATTTTATCACTGACCCCATGGGACCACCCAGCAGCTGTTGGTAGCCAGGACTGGGACAGATACTACATCTGTGTTTATGCTTGCTTTGCTTATACCTCTCTGTTCACATGCCATAAAAATAACTTCCAAAATCCTCTAAGTAACAAAATGTTTGGTTTCATAAGACACCTTCTAATAAATACTTTTTTTTGCAGCAGGCATACCCAATTCCCGTTTCTGGGGGAATTCCGGGTTTAAGGAGCAAGCCAGATGTTGCAAATTGCATGGCTGACTTGTAACTGCACGGCTCCACACAGTGTCTGTAGCATCCCTGTTGCACACATTCAGGGATGAATTGCACTGGTGACAGGTCTGATTTTGTTTCTGCAGAAGTCAGCTATCCTGTCCTGCCTCGGGCCTGAACCTGCTGCAGCTGAATTGAGTATTTGCTGAGCCCGAGGCCGTAACCTGCTGCTGCTGCCGTCATCTTTTATTTGATAACTGCCTGATGCCACCTGTCTACTTCACATGATACAGCAATTGGGACCAGATCCTCTCCACCACACAGAAAGCTGGAAATGCACATCCCTCCCAGTGTGTTTAGAACTCCACTGACACAACAGGAAGACACTTTCTCATGGAACTAAAGGAGCACAAAAATGCTCCCATTGCAGCTCAAGTGGAACAACTTTTAATGCAAATATCTCTGGAATGGTAGAGAGATCAGGTTTGCAGCATATTAGGAGAGGGACAAACAGCTCAGTTACACACACCCCACGGACAGGCGAGCCATGGGTTTTCCTCCCTGATAAAACTGTGTGACAACTTTATGATTCCTCATTATAACTTTATTTACCAAATGTTGTACTTATTGCCTGGCAACATGGCAAAGAGGAATCTTGTAGGATCAAGACTAAAGACTTGGGTGAACCCCAGCAAACCATCTGTAGTGACCTCAACTCCACAAAATCGTGATGTACCAAAGAAAGCATGCAACCCTGTTACACTGCCTGGCTCTGAGAGTTTGAAGGAGCAGGAGTGCAATTCATTTTTCTCATTAGTTCCTACAATCTACATTCTACTATTTTCCACAAATACCACTTATTATCATCTAAATTATTGCAAAGACATGAATTTTTTTTTTGCAAGAATAAGTCAGGATTCTTTTATATTGACAATGTCAAATGATATTATTTGAACTTCTACATTATATTAAAATATTATTCAAACTTATATACAAACACTGTATTATATTCATATATAATATTAAAAAGTAAAACCAGAAATAATAATGGAAATTATAAAGATAAAATGAAAATTTCAGTGACTTAGTGACTCATATCAATGATAGATTTAAATTTGGAATCTGGAATGGGGTTTAAATAAATAAGAGGAATAAAAGGAGTTCACAATGCAGGGAAACCGTTACTTCAGTCTTTCTTCTCTGGCCAGTGAACAACTATATATATATATATATATCTATTACCTATCAGCATCTGCTAATAGCAAAACAAGATAATATCAATAACTTTTATAAGGTATATAAAGCTATTTATTGAAGTAATGTAATTTTGTATCTTTTGGAAACTCATTTTCAGCTTCTGGCAGTTTATTAAAATTCAAACTATACATCATTGCTTAGCAACAATCCCAAATACTAGGAACCAAGTATTACAAACTAGTGCTAAAGGAAAATATATGTTTAACAGTAAACAATTCTGACATTTACTTTTAACTGATTTTTTTGTATAATTGCTATGTATTTTCCGATAGGATAAAAAACAATATACAACATGTAACCTTTTTAATATAGAAAGGCAATCATCTTTTAAGCTTTCCTAAGAGGTAATAAAGTGGTAACTAGCACACCTATAGATACACAGTAGATGTTTACAAGATAACATTAAAACAATTCATGGAAACAAGCAGCACTTGAATGGTTAATCTCATGTATTTTGAAAGAAAAAATATTTACTGGTTTCATTTTCTGCAGTTCTGTCATCAATAATGCAACTCTGTTTTGTTTACATATTCCTTAAAAGTCACCTGGGCTTCATTCTCCTTCCCGTCTCCTCTCCACCCTACATTTCTAAGCTCATTTGTTTTGTGAAAAACACACCACCACAAAAAAAAACCAAACCAAAAAAAAAACACCACCACACACCACACAAAAAACCCCACATCGTGCACACCATAATATTAGGATCTTTTATGGCTGAGAACTGTTACTATGAAATGTAACAGATATTAAACATAGGGAAGTTGTTAAAAATGTACTAACACAAGTGCAATCCGAAAAAACTAAGGTGTGTGAGAAGCATATAAAATTTCTTTATGCATGTCCTTCAAAAACGTTTAATACATAGTCAGGTCACATTATTGCACATCAAATTCTCCAGGTCTCTAGCTGCCAGTAGCAATTATCTGTAAGAGAACATATTTTCCCTTGTGACTAGCTATCGGGAATTTTTGAGTATACCTAAGCATAGCCTTGAGCAAAACTCCTACGGGGCGTATTTGGAATAGAGTATTTCATTTGGATGAAATATTAAGGTTTCCGTGCAATATGTCTATCTATATATTTATACATCTGTTTCAACATATTGATCTGTTTATGTGTTTACTTTAATTACACTAAATAGTTGTATTAAAGTATAAATAGTTCTGAATCTCTATATTTCTGTGCAGAGTTTTAAGTAGTACAGTTTCCCTGGTCCTGTGGCTGCCAGTTATAACGATGCACCCCGTAGCCACAGCTGCCACCAGCCCGCCCAGCCCCACGGGGGTGTGACTCCAGGGCTTGGCTCTGGTGCTGCATCAGCTGCATCCCTCATGCGGGACAAACAGCCCTCACCCTTTATCAGCTCATGGCAATGAGCTGTGCTACTGCTTGTTAACGGCATGACTGATGATCACATATGCAACCAGGCGTCAAGGGGGGGGAATTAAAAAAAAGGTGGAATCTTGAAGGAGAAGGAGCAAATTCCATCACTGCAGAGGAAGTATAAAGTCCTACAATTGATCATCTTTAAAAATGTATGAGGCAATCCAGCTTGCTAGAGGACTTTAAACAATGCCTGCTGTGGTGGTTTACAAACCTCTGCATGCCACGGGGTCAAGTTTGCTACCATAGATTTTTCAAACAAATTTCTAGTTTCATAGTGCTCTAAGACGGGAAGGTATCTTTAAGTTTTCTAGAAACACAATGCCTACAAAAAGGACAGGAAAAGAAGATAGTCTATTATAGTTGGATGATAATGGTCCCATAGCATACAAGGACAACTGGACTGTGCTAAAAATGAAACACAATGAAAATGTGTAGTAAACATACTAATGAATGAGAATAATTTAATTTCTACCTTGTGAACACAGGTGTAACCACCTGCTTTCAAATGAGATTATGTTGGTTTTATTTTTATATGAACTGGGTCTCAACTGTACATTAACTATAAGAACAATTACTTGGTTTCATACCACACCCTCTGAAATTTACAATAATCTTTCAATTGATTTTAGAGGCAGTCAAATCCTGTACATTTATGCATTATGTGTATGTATTTATTGTATAATCACATTTAAATATATGATAGTATAACTGTAAAAATGAAGATACTATTATTCAAACAGAGAGAGATTCTAACAGTAATAGATAATCACTAATTTTCGTCAACACAGTAGTTTGAACGAATGTAAGACCAAGCATAGCAAAGACTTTGATAGCTTTGATATGTACTTCTATTACTGCAAAAGAAAAGAGTGTTACAGCTTTGACAAATGAAACATTCTATGAGCCTTTATAGCCCTGGTGGAAGAAGAGTTGATACTTTCTAGCTTTCAAATGACCATGAAATGCATGAAAAAGCAAAAAAACAAATTCTCATCTCTTCTCTTAATAATACATTCACAATCTTAAATGGTGATGTTCTTTCCTGGATTTTTCCAAATCTGCCCTATTTATCTGATTGTATTTCTGTTCCATCTTTCCACATATTACAGCTAATTAGTACCCCCTGATGAGAAACAGTCCACCGACAGAAAAAGCAGTTGGATAAGATCTACAGTAACAAATTTAGTTCATTTAATATCATTTGTACTGCTGCATTATTAATAATACATAATTACCCTGTGCAGGCTGAAAGGGGCAAGAATAAAATAATTCACTAATTTTTTGGCCTTTATGAAAGGAGCAGTATATTTTCCAGGAAAAAAAAAAAAAGTATTGGACTTACACACTGCCATTCATCAGTTTTGCGTGTCTCACTAAAATATTAACTTTCTTGCATGGAAACTATTGCTGTATTTAAATGAGATCCTTACAGTAGCCCAAGATATGGTGTGCCATGCTGCTTCTGGATCCCTAAATTGCTATCCTGAAAGTGCTGAACAAAACAGCATGACAGCCAACTACCTAGAAACTTGAGACTTCCAGACAGCTACTGAGGGAGGTTTTCAATGCATATAAATTCCAGGCCAAACCAAAATACAGACTTTCCCATGACCTACACTACATTTGTTGTACAATCTATTGCTTATCTAATAATCTATTTAGTATTTATTCATTTAGATGTATAAATTACTCCAGGGTTTGCACACTGCATGGAGCAAATACACACCTGCCTTATTTTTGTCCTCCCCCTTCAGTCCAAATCAGCACAATAACATTCTACACCAGTTACAGAATGGTGAAAGAGCCTGTTAAATTGCAGGCTATGTTTTAGGATATAGAATAAATTCATCCAAATGTGAGTAAAAATCTGTTGTTCTCACTCCAGTAATAGCCTCAGTGTTGCTATGCATGTTTTGCCTAAAGAACTGATATTTTTGATTTTTTGACCCTTGCTGTAGCATTCACAGAATCACAGAATCACAGAATGTTAGGGATTGGAAGGGACCTCAAAAGATCATCTAGTCCAATCCCCCTGCCAGAGCAGGAAAACTTAGGTGAGGTTACACAGGAAGGCGTCCAGGCGGGTTTTGAATGTCTCCAGAGAAGGAGAATCCACAACCTCCCCGGGCAGCCTGTTCCAGTGCTCTGTCACCCTCACTGAGAAGAAGTTTCTTCTCACATTTAAGTGGAACCTCTTGTGTTCCAGCTTGAACCCATTACCCCTTGTCTTACTGTTGGTTGTCACTGAGAAGAGCCTAGCTCCATCCTCGTGACACCCGCCCTTTATATATTTATAAACATTAATGAGGTCACCCCTCAGTCTCCTCTTTTGCAAGCTAAAGAGACCCAGCTCCCTCAGCCTTTCCTCATAAGGGAGATGCTCCACTCCCTTAATCATCTTTGTGGCCCTGCGCTGGACTCTCTCCAGCAGTTCCCTGTCCTTCTTGAACTGAGGGGCCCAGAACTGGACACAATATTCCAGATGAGGTCTCACCAGGGCAGAGTAGAGGGGAAGGAGAACCTCTCTGGACCTACTAACCACCCCCCTTCTAATACACCCCAGGATGCCATTGGCCTTCTTGGCCACAAGGGCACAGTGCTGGCTCATGGTCATCCTGCTGTCCACCAGGACCCCCAGGTCTCTTTCCCCTACACTGCTCTCTAATAGGTCATTCCCCAACCTGTACTGGAACCTGGGGTTGTTCCTGCCCAGATGCAAGACTCTACATTTCCCCTTGTTATATTTCATTAAATTTTTCCCCGCCCAACTCTCTAGCCTGTCCAGATCTCGCTGGATGGCAGCACAGCCTTCTGGCGTGTCAGCCACTCCTCCCAGCTTGGTGTCATCAGCAAACTTGCTGATAGTACACTCAATTCCCTCATCCAAGTCATTGATGAATATATTGAACAGTATTGGTCCCAGAACTGACCCTTGAGGCACTCCACTAGATACAGGCCTCCAACCAGACTCCGCCCCATTGATCACAACTCTCTGGCTTCTCTCCTTCAGCCAGTTTCCAGTCCACCTCACTACCCGATCATCCAGTCCACACTTCCTCAGTTTTGCCGTGAGGATGCTGTGGGAGACGGTGTCAAATGCTTTGCTGAAGTCAAGGTAGACCACATATTTATATTACATTATATTTATATTACATTATCAGACATACTGAGCTCTTCTGCATAACTAACCTTTCTAGAACTCTCATGTGAGAGGGTGAGGGGCAGGAGATTGTAAGCTAAAACCCAGAACTATGTTTCTATATTTTTCCTGGAAGCAAGAGTCTGGTTGTCTGCTTTTATTAGAGGAGGAAGGTTCATGTCTCTAAAGCACTTTCCCTCTGATGGGGAGTGGGAGACATGAGACAGGGACACACAAAGCATCTGACACTTTTTTTTCCAGTATGACTTTGGATCACAACCTGACTTACTCTCAGAAATGCTTAGCTGAGCTGAGACAGTACCTCAGAAATTTTGGGGAACATCCCTAGTACCTTCTACGTACTTCCTCCAATAGACTGATTTAAAGACACAATTCAGCTGTATCAAAGTTATCTTGTGTAGGATACCATGTGCATGTTTAGAAAGGGCTGCAGGACTGAGTGCACTGATGGAGTTGCTAGATGGTAAGGGCACTCTCCATGTTTGGGCACAACTGGGACTCACCAGCTCACCCATGTTCACCTCAGGAAAGTAAATGAAAATACAAAAAATTACTAATGGCTCAAAACACAGTGGTATGCTAGTGCTGAAACAAGGCAAGTAAAAAGAAGAAAATATGACAAGGAAAAAGTGAATTAACATTTTATGATATAAAGGTAACAGGTGAGAGGACCTTGAAATGAAGACAGAGGTATAAAAATGTGAAAAGGGAAAAATGCCTTTTTTTTTAATTAAATAGAAGTTGTGTATGTGAAGGGCATGAATAGTTGCTATAAAACAGAACCACATAAAAAATAAAATCAAGAAAGAGAACAGTAAAATGAATGCATGAGACAGAAAGCAGAGTATGACAGGTATCACTAAGATCAGAGATTTTCCAGGTACAAGACAGGCTGAATAATGGGTTGGGTTCAGAAGGCAGAGCTGAACTCATCTTGAGGAGAGGGGGAAAAAGCTCATTCTGTTAATATATGAATTGAATTAACATACCTGCATGACAGAGTATGTGGGAGAAGGCCCAGCTCAATTAAAGCTTATCAGCAGGGGGGAAAAAAAAAAAAAAAAACACCAAGAGTGCAGTGAATAGCTGCTTGTGCCACTCAGTTAACCACAGAAAACGAGTCGTTGGGTCTGCATTACTGTAACTGGGGCATAATTCAGATTTAAGTTGTTAAATGTTACAGATTATTTAGCAGAAACACAGAAACACACTGCCAAGCAAAACATTACAGTGAAACCACCTTTTAAAGAGATGACCTAGCAGTGGACACAAGGTCACCTGAAACAGTTTTTATCATTTGGTACAAGCCTGAGGGGGAAAAAAAAAATTTAAGAAGCACTAATATTTATTATAGCAGAAGGAAGTGGGTCATGCTTTACACTTATAAGTCAGGACATGGCTCTCTCCTCAGGTCCCTGGTTGGAAATGAGCCATGCAGCAGAGAAGACCATACAGCAACAGCAAGGAGTCAGATCCAGCTGGAAACAGCAAAAGTTACACGGCCAAAATTATAATGCTTAAAGTCAACAGCCTGCTGTCTGACAGTGCTGAGGAGGGAAAATTAACCCACCTTCTGGAGGTACTCCAGACCCTTAAGACACGCACATCCTTTTCAAGTCTCCTCCATCACGCCCAAAATCAAAACAAAAAAAACAAACAAAAAAAAACCCCAACACCAACAACAAAACAAAACCAACAAAACAACAACAAACCTCTTAGTTGCCTAACAGAGAGATATCCAACGACAGAACTGTGCAAGAAACTAGAAAATCCTTTTAAACTCAGAAAGATATATTTCCAAAAGATGAACTGCAGTGAAGCAGATAACAGAGACTAAATCAAAGTTTGGAGTCCAAAATATGTTCCAGAAAGATCTGAAGTGTTTGATATCAAATATTTTTTCAGTTGACTTCCATAGCTACTTATTTTAATTCCACAAATTGTCAGCAATCCTAAAGGTTTCAAGTGACTCTAAGTGTTATAGAGAAAATAATCTTAACTAACATATGATCAGATAGGACTTCTAGGATTGTTCAGATTACTGTATGTTTTGTAATAGCAATTTATTTCCTAAGAATTAAAATATTAAGACATGTTCCTCATCTGTGTTTCACACCAAGCTACACAGTGATATGTGTCTACAGCTCCGCTTTAAATTAATGAAACCATACAGTCTTAAATCTCCAAATTAGAAATACATGCAAAGCCTTTGAATTTTGAATTATTTGAATGTCATTATCTGACATACAACAAATGAAAAAAGTTGTATTTTATTAAATAATGTAAGAAACAGTGGTGCATGCTTCATCCTTAATTTTGAGAAGTCACAAAATATCATTACTTCCCAAGTACTTTCTCAAAAACTTATTAAATTGAATATATTCTATATATGTTCAATATAAATAATATATATTTAAATATATAAAAACAATATACTTCTATATAAATAATGCAATTCTAAAGGATCAGAGCAGACTCCTAATCCATTTTAAGTTACGCAATATAATTGAATTCGAGGTTAACAGCAACTTTATCCTAAGTAGTGTTCACTGCCAACAAGTTTGAGTTTCACTGTATTTACTACAGGATGCCACACTGAAGATACACCACAATATAAAATCGATGGTAACAAATAGAAAAAGCCAGAAGACAACTAACATAAAGTGGAGGAAAACCAACTCACAACAACAGACACTAACTGACAATCAGTCTGAATCCCTCAATATAAATATCCCATCACTAATCCATCAGGATTCACTGATTTAAGTGAAAGCTGTGAGAAGAGGGGCCAGACTGTCCCATCGCTGAGAGAAGCTGCTCATACACAACAAGCAGCGCTGCTAGAAAGCTGAGGTTCTTTTTCCTCACTGGGAGAAAAAAGATCTCTAACATAGCTGGGTATTCCTCCCCACTTTCTCCCAAGGGTTGGAGACCTTCATTCTGCTCAACCCAGTTGCTGTAAATGGTGATCAGGAACTCTTGAAGAGATGAAACTCCCAGGATAAATTTAGAGAAGCTGAATGTATCTTGTTTTCATCTAGTTGATTAAATATTCCAGAGGAATATTCAAAGGATAAAGCCTTGAAATGATTATCTACTCCCTAATGACCAGAGATGCTTTGCAAGTAATTCAGAGCAAGAAAAAAAAAGAAAAAAATAATAATAATTTTTAAAAAAGTGGTTACCACAATCCAGGAGTTTTCTCCACCTCCCTTAATCAAGAAAAGACGGAAAAAGAAAGCCAGAAGTCATTCAGCAATTTGTCATTCTCACACTCTTCTCCTCATCATAGTGCATAATGGCTTGGGGTTTAGTTTGTTCTTGGTTGGTTGGGTTTTTATTTAAGATTTATGTAATGTTTAGGTTCAGACAGGTTGTGTGAAACTGAGGAACAGAGATCCTATTGCAGCTTATGATTCAGAAGTCCTTGAAAAGTTGGATACATCTATTTCTGTAAACAATATACCATCATCCAAAGCATGACACAGGCAGCTTTAATAAAAAAATATTAAACGAACTCCATTACATGAGTAACTTTTCCATACTTCTACTTCAGGTGAGGCTGTTGTACTACATCGTACTACACCCCACCTCACTTGTTCAGCCTTTGCTTCTATATCAAAAAACAGAGACCACAGTCATTGCTAGCACATCTATACTGATCAGCCTTTTGGCAATCTGTGCTGACCTCTCAGTAGCGATTATTCTACAGTCCTGTGTGCCAACAAACTACTCTCTCTGCTAAGTAAGAAACATAATTTGTTGCCTTCATTACAACTGTTGTTAGCAATTTACACCAGCAGTAACACACTGGTGAAGACACTGCAGGGAGTATGTAGCAAAACATCTGACACGGATGTGTCTAGTACAGATTTGCTGACCCCACAGACCCTGTCTCTGAGCCATCATCCATAAGCTTCTGTATCAAGTTTCCTCATTCTCCTTTCACTGAGATAATACCTGTATTTGTTGACTGAAAATGCTTTACACCTGAGTTTTTGTTTTTCTAAAACCAGAAGGAATGAAAAGGAATGCAAGATCTAAAATTGCATTAATGAAATCAAGTCCTCTAACACTTACTCCAAAGCATTCACACCATGAAGTTGAAGCTTTTGTACATTTGGTCATGTTTTTTAATTTGTGCATTAGCCAACTGGGATAACTGTATTTTAATGCCCTTGAAGTGAAAACATACCTTTTACGCAAGATTTTTAAAGCTGTCACATATCTGAAACACAAATTAGACTCAGTCAATTCCTTTTCCCTTCCTCCTCCCAAAGGCAGTTGCAGTGCTTGGTGCTCCACCTGCCTCCAGCAGCTCTGTGTCTTCCGTTCCTCTGGGCTTCTCCACGCCTGTGGCCACCGAGCTGCCTAATAGCTACAGCTTCTCATATTTCTTGCCTATTGAAATACAATATCATTGTAACAGGCAGACTATTACATAGAAATATTTTAAATGTTGGATTTTTTTTTTTATAGAGGAATTCACTAAAGTTTGCATATAATGAAAATATTTCAACAAGTGAAGCATAACAATGCAATATTAAGCCTAATATTGGTGACATTTCACAGATCTTGTCAGAAACTAGGGAGAAGGCTTTATTTGAACTTTGTTGCCCTTGTATTAGATTTCTTTTTCAGAATTAATTTATTTCCTTGTAGTTCTCATTATGTTTTTATTGCATTCATGGAATAGCGGAGCATTTCTCTAACTAATTTAACACCTGTAAATTCCCGTGGCTGCTAATGAAAGATTGTGTAGACTACCAGATAAATTTCTAATTCATATTTCAAAGGTTGTGAGTTCAAATCCTATTAAGGTTGTACTTATTAATGATTCTATTAACTCTTTTCCATCTCTGAAGTTATAGATTGAATTAATACTTTCAGTTTTTCTAAAGAAAGAAAAAACATCTGCTCCAGAATGTCACACAGAGGGGACAATGAAGGAGAAGGAAACAAACTTAGTGAAAGGACAGTTCAAATGCAATGTCTGCGCTTTTCAAAGGGATAATGCCATTCTTGCAACTAAAGGCACAAACCAATGGACTACATGTCTTGAATCCTTCAAGTAGAAGTAAATTCTGGTGTATACCAAAGAGTGAAAATCCATAGTTTTTTCATAAAGTGCAACTCAATTGACGGAAGCTTTGGCTTCCATTCCTTTCTAACACACTTCTTTACAACATTTCTCATTTAACCTCCGACTGCCTCAGTTTATTCATCTATAAAATGGACGCAATACTTAGTAGCCTCCTAGCTTAACAATTCTGAATCCTTTGCACATCTACAGCTATTTCCTTTAGAATTTCAAAGCTAATAAATTAAATGCAACTCCAACGGGATTTTGTCAAATTTAATTCTTTATTTAAGAGATTCTTAATGGAACAGCTGTAGATGTTCAAAGGATTAATTATAGCTGAAAAACAAGCACTTATAAAACTATTTAGCTATATCAAAAAGAACATAGCTCTGGAAATAACCCTGCCCAATGAGACAGGGACCTAAGCAACCTCTAATATTGCCCTTGATTGACATAACTTTAAATGCAGCAGCATTCTGGAACAATGCTTGCTTTATGCTGATACAGTATCTACATCTGCTATCAGAAATAATTATGCAAAAGGTTTGAGAATTTTTTTATATATTGTTTTGAATATTAGATAACATCTGAGAAGCTGTATTTTGTGCAGCCATTAAAGAAAATAATTTGAGTGGTGTACAAATACACAACAATTGCTTAGCAAGCAGTATACTAGATTCCCATCTCATTTCTTGAATAGTTACTTTTTTTTTTTTCAAAAGAACTCCATAATTTTATTGGAGTAACTTCATGTTTTCTACCTCTTTTTGAAATTTATGAGTATTCTCTGTAGTCTTACACTGATCTCCAAGTCATAAGGCTAAAAAAGTGGGCTGTTACCATCATTCATTTCTTTAATATATTTTGCTTCTCAGTCACTTCTTAATGAGCTTATAGCATGTATTTCCACCTAATGCACAACAACATTCTATTGAAATTTAACAGAATCCATTTAACACCCACAAATCTATAACTCTAACTTACTTGGGATTGAAAATCCCACTGAAAAAAAAAAAAACTACAATACTACAATAACACTTACAGGAATTTTTGAGCCAATTTGAATCATCATTTTAATCTGTTTGAGGAAAAGTGAACATAAAATATTTCCAGTTAGAAGAGACCTTCATGTTCATCGAGTCCAAGTGTAACCTAACTCTGGCACTAAACCGTGGCCCTAAGAACCTCGTCTATGTACCTTTGGAACACCTCCAGGGATGGTGACTCCACTGCTCCCCTGGGCAGCCTGTCCCAGTGCTTCACAAACCTTTCTGTGATTTTTTTTTCCTAATATCCAAGTATCTGAAACACCTTTATTTATGTGGTAATAGTGAATACAGCTTGTTCTCTCATTTGGCTTTCTCCTTAAATCAGTGTAAAACTGCTCGGATACATGAGGCTTTGGTTCAGAGACAAAAATACCTATTTTCCCATATATACTACAATAGCACAAGTACTCAAAAATGCCAAAGCGTACAGTCTCTGGTGGAAAGGCCTGTGAGCAGTACACAATCATCAACAATACACATATGTCCTGATTCACAGGAGCCACCGTACAAGGTTAGAAACTTTTTTACCATCTTCTTGCATTAATTTGAGCCATGCTTTACACTGTGCCTCATGTTTGGGCCACATTTATACACTTAGCCCAATGACAGCTGCAGACTGTAACTTCCCTGCCAGATTTTGCTTTCAAAAAGACTGACTGACAAGTTCTTCTTTGTTCATTTTCTAGGGGTGAAAAAAATAATATATATATGTGTATATATATATTAAAAGAGATATATATAAAAATATATATCTGAGGGTCATGCTTTTGGTATTATCAGAGCTCTAAAAACGCTGGAGACATAAGGGAGACAGAGCTGACTTCTTGCCGTTGATCACAAATTCCATCACAAAGAGAAAGAAGATTGAGGCCTTGATGTAAACTGCCAGGATTTATACTGAGTGGGGCTGTCTTCAAAAGAAGACTGTAGATAAATAAAAAGCCAGATATCAGGCTCTTCAGACTGAGCATTAGAATCAAGGTGCACAGGCTGAAGAGCCCCATCAATACTATTTCTGCAACAACCTGCCAAAAAACTAGGGAGGCTCTGAAAAATGAGTGAACAGGGAATGGGAGAAAGAGTTTGTTTATCCATGTGGTAACAATGTTCACACAGCTCCTAGTACCACGCAAGATGTAGTAATGTACTTGAGAGGAAATCATTTCAAAATATACTGTCTCCAAATTCTTACGATTCATACTAGGTTATAAAATCCTTAGGGCCAAATACCGTAGTCCCTCCTCAGCCCTCATTCAAGGAAAATCTGCCCAAAATCAATAGGAGTTTGCTTACATAAGGAAAAAGTGATAACTAGGGATAAAAAAGGGCTATGATTCATGGTACACATGAAAATTATTTTGGTTGTTCACACATGCAGACTATATATCATAATAAAAATATGCTGTCCCACTGATGACCTAGTTTTCAAAATCTGTATGCATTTATTAATGGGACTGAACACAAACTTCAGCACACTCCAAAAATCGAGGTGTGTCACCTGGCTGGCAGTTCACAGCAACACGTCTGAATGTCCTGGTCCGTCCTGGTAAGTGTTCAGCCCCTGCATTGCATGAGCTTTCTTGTTCACAGGAATATGCACAAGTATTTTGAGAAATGGCTGCATGTGATTAGGATGGGAAGTGTTCTACTTACGGTGCCCCTGCATAACAGTCCTATCCATTTTTTTAATTTTACCTTACAATAACACAATCTGGGATTTATTTTGGAAGATTTGAGTGCTTCAGAATAATTCGTCTCTCACGAAAAAAAAACAACCCAAAAAAGGACAACAAAAAAACCCCCCACACATTACCATGACAAATATTTAGCTATTATGTGGGTCATGTTTAATTCATTTTACTAAGTAAGAACGTTATTAATAGAGACGCTTATGAAAATAAGTAGGATTGGTTTACTATTTGTAAATAATTTCTAGTGAAAATTTCCAAACAGACGTGAGAAGGACAAAGACATTTCACGAAAGATGTAAATCAAACAACAAATTATTATTCATACACTTTTTCTTTTTTAAAAAAATGGAGACAGAAAACTCTGCTCAGCATCAAAGACACTGATGCAGCTTTTAGGGTTTCTTGCATTTAATCATCTTTGTGGAGAAAAGTGAGCCAGCAGTCCCCTGGATTTCAGCCAGTTCTACAACCCTCCTCTCATTAAATTTTCCACTTCCCTAATTCATCTTATTATCTCATTCTTACCAGGTTCTTGTTTTGGACTACAAAATGCATCTAATATAACACAATAAACCAAAACTGTCTGAATTTTAGTAGTATGTGTACTACTGTTTTTCCTCTTCAGTTATTCCCTTTTATTTTGTATTCATTCTCTACTCCACTCCATCATTTTCTGCTCAGACATACCATTGGAAACCCCTCCCCGCCCAACCACTTTCATACTTGTAATTCCCTTATGCTCTCGGTTTCTCCTACCAGCAGGGTTTTTTTTCCCCAAACTGTTTCATGATACTTAAGGCTCTCCTTCCCCCAAATCTATCATCTTGTCTCTTTTCTGCTTTTTGTTTATAATAATCTTTACATCTCCATCACTCACATTCAACACAGCACATTTAGGAATTTACCTTTTTTCCCCTTCCTTATCTTTCACAATACCTGTTCTCTCTCCTGTACCTTGATCCCTCCCCTGCTGCAAAATTCCCCTATGAAGTGAATTTTTCTCACCCTCTCTCTCTCCAAGATGTTTTCTGAAGACAAAACAAGATTTCTCATCAGCTTCTTTACTGACACATTGGTGCATCTCTCCCTCTTACTGTGCAACAGAACAGCCTGTGTGTGCATAGTAAGGTGTATATTCTGGCAGATTGCAAGGATGGTGCGTATTAAAATGCATATGTGTGGGTATGTGCATGCTGGTATGTGCAGGTGCGCATATAGATGCAAACCGTCAGCTATACTCCTAAACTCTATGAATTACTGTGACATGCACCAGAACTTTATCATTATTAAATTCTAATTCCAAATCATACTGCAAAAATATTTTGCCTTAAGCAAATTAAAGCAGATACCGAAGCTTAGTACGAAATAGGAAATGTCTCCACCTGATATCTTTAAATCTGTTAGAGAGTCTGAACTTAAACTAGAACATGAGGACAGTATAAGTGACAAGATTATTATATTTTTAAATGTTAAAAAAAAAAAAAACCCAACACACAGCCACCAAACAAACACCACACACACACACAAAAAAACCACCACCAAAAAAAACTTGCTGGCTCTCAGTATGACATTCAAAGGAACAAGGGAACCTGCCACTGGACTGCAAAAGTTGGAGAATTAGCTGCCTGTCAACATGGGGCAGCAGACTGGGTAAGAACAGAGTAAAAAGGAACATGAAGATCCAGCTGGGGCAAGGACAAGCATGCAAATGCTGAAATGTTCTCATGAACCCTACTGAATCTCTAAACTGAGGAGCACCCATGGGTCTGATAAAGGCACATGTTCTTTTTGGACAACCAAAGTGCATTTAAAATATTTAACTCTTTCCTGGAATCAGAAACTGAGATATGACCATGTACATACAACTGAATTTGACAGTTCCTAGTGCTCACCCATGAAAAAAAGTTTGTTTCATGAAGTAAACTGTAATGAGACAGGAATCTCACAGGTCATTTTCTAGGTTCCTGAAGCTCATATAGAAATTTTAAACAACACTCAAGCCACCTCATTTTTAAAATCAAATATAAACTACTGATATATCTGGTTTTCAGAAGGTTGTTTTTTCAATTTCTTTGTAGTGAAGCACCATGACTAAGGAGACTATGCCTGCTGCTAACCTCTTACCTCCAAATTTTGCTGTTGCCTGTTTATTCTTCTTTCACACCTGCTATTTCTCAGTACAGACTAATAACTCAGAGGTCACGCTAATCTTCATGTATCAAGTCCACTGGATTTCATCGAGTTACTAATAAGAGAGGAACCTGAATGTTACCAAAACTCTTAAAGAATTACCTGGATGGTTCTCTGTATGCATAAGAGGTTGCATTTCCCATTCCTTAAAAATCAGAAGCATATAGAAAATTTCTTTTTTCAAATGTAATATTAGATGGGCTATTGCATCATGTATTCACTTTGCTCCCCAAGAACTTGGTAAAGCGAGTTCACTTCTCCGTGTGTCTTGATTTGAAAAAACAGTAAAATATCCCCCTTCTGAGTACTCTGAGGTTTAGAGGTCAAAGGTCTATATTAGGCAAAAAGATTAAAAGAGCAAGAACAGTTTCACAGTTAAGATGCACTCAAGCAAGTTGATTATAATCTGCACCCAAAATATAGAAAAAATAGTTTCATCTTTCATGTGCCTCATTTAGAAACATTTTTGTCTCTTCTGTTTCTCTGTCTCCTTCCCTTCATAGGACAAAAAGATGTGATGACACTCACTGCTGACAGTCTTCAAGAAGGGTATGATAACCAGATTAATTAAACATATACACAGGACATCGGCAGAATAATACCAGAGACAGGAATAATTTCAGGAATCATCTCATATTCACCTACTCATCAGTTTTATAAACTGGAACTTCATGCTAAGCTTTCTATACTGAAATAACAGGTCTTTGTTTCAAAAAGAAAATAAAATACATATGAAGGTAAATGCAAATCTCAACAAGATAGATATATATATATAGATATATAGATATATAGATAGATATATATATATATATAATAGTGCTAATGTTTGGTGGCACTTTTTTTCATTACTGCAGCTATGTGCTGACTACATTCAATTTTGTCCTGTCACCCTACTTCATTTCCACAGACATATAATTGTTATTACATTTTCATCAATAACCAATTTACTTGGAAAACATAACAGTCTCTGTCCACCTCTAGATAGGAAATTATTTTTGTTTCTTATCCACCATTGCTGCAATAATGGAATATCTCAAAAATTATTGTCAGATGTGTTTCTTTTTTGAAATAACATCATTACATAGTGTCCCATGACAACCAGATATGAAGAAAGAATTACTTTTCAGAAGTCACATTTCTCAATCAACACGAGCTTGCAATTTTAATACTACCATCAGTCAGATGGACATAGAAGTGATTGTGTATTTCATCAGGTTCCAGAACTACTGTCAGTCAGAAGTTTTGTGTCACATTCATACAAGAAAAATTCTGGAAATATAAATTATCCTTCTGTCTGCTGTATTGTATACAGTGACTATATTGAGCAGCATGTAAGGAAGAGACTTGTGACTAACAGAACACTTGCATGCTCAGTGTGTGGAAAAGCAGGCAGAAATGTGTTTTTGTAATTTGCAGGAATGAGGAGACACCTAACTTTTCACCTGCCAGTTTTGCCAATTTTGTCAGAGCTGAACAGCAATTCGTGCCACTCAACTGTGCTTCCCTGCACAAGCCATCAGCAACGGGGCACCGTTCAAGCAGATGCAAAGGGTGGACACAGAGCAACGAGTGCACACAGCAGGAGCTGGCATCACTCAGTAAAGTCACTGTCATGGCCACCAGAAGTTACAATGGCTTAAGGCCAGCCAGCTGAGACATGTAAGAGATGGAAACATCACATCCACTGCTCTCATGTGCTGGGTGAAATAAATCTTGTCAATTTTATGCATTTATCTACTATGTGCCTTTTGCAAGTTACTGCTACCAAGAGATAAGTGGTTATGAACACTCTACAAATTGCAAGACTTAATATAAATGGTGGTTAATAACTAGCTCAAGATGACAGATATTATTTTGATGGAGGACTTGGCCCTTTTCAGAAGCTTCTCTTGTGCACTCTGTGCCTTTGAAAGGCATTGCTAGCCTATGCACTGTAAATGGTAGGCAGAAGATGTTGAGTTTTCTGGAGACAGAAATCCAAACCCTACATTACATGATCAAATTTCTAAATCTTTCCTACCTGTCCAGGACTTCAATCATACTGCATTACTCCCTGACTGGTCTCTAGAGTGACTAGTGTCTCTCTTCTTTGCACACATTACTTGTTCAGACTACACAGAACAAATCGACAGGACTATATTCTGTAACATACAATCATTTCAAAATGAGCATTAAAAAAACATTTTCTGGAAACGATGAATGGAACTAGCAGAGCAAAAGAGCTGTGCCTATAAAATGCTATAAGCAGTGAAGATCCCTTGTAACTGCAGTGTTATCACAAGAGGTGTGATAGCTGAATGGTGAATAGTCCTTTATTTCATACTTGGAAAGTATTTGAAAAAAAAATATTTTCCCTTGAAATCCATGATTGGATTGTATGCAGGAAAAAAATACAGAGTGTGTCTAATGCAGTTCTTTGCAGTTGCCTCCAGAAAACTAAACGTTGACTTTTCTTTTTTAAATGGAAGTGAAGGAAGTTTTTTCCTTCATCTTGTGCTTATCTAACTTACTGCCATTAACCTTGCAGATAATAAGTCTTCCATCTTCTTCTCTAATGACAGAAATGAAATAAACTCATCCCACTTCAGCACTGCTTTGAATCTCTCCCTTCTGATGTGTCATCAAAGCAGTCTTGACAGGCTTTAAAATGAGAGGGGGTTAAACGAATGGCAATTCTGCTGCGCTTCCTCCACCCGCCTGTTGAATCCCATGACCTAGAAGTGAAAAAGCCATCTGCACCTGTACCTACGATTTCAAACTGCTCCACATGATTACTGCAACTGTATTCAGGATGCAACAGTGGGATGCTGAATGACATAAAATAATATTGAGACAAGAGCAATACTAAGTGAAACTCAAAAAAGAAAACAACATAATTGTCTGCTAGCTGGACAGCCAGAACTACCTTCCTCAATACATTCCACTAACTGACAGAAAACAGTTACAGCCCTGACCTGATGGCGTTTCATTTTATTAAAATATCACTGTTCTTAAATTAAGTCAGAAGGACTCCAGATCTATAATTCTTCTTCCACTCAAAAGCATACTGCTGTTTTGGAAAACATCTCGATCTCCAAGGAAGATTATGAGAAATCCCAATCCATTAATACTCTTCCTTAGGAGTTAATTTCATCTCAGATGTACATCTATAAAAGGGTTCTTACATGGAGGTCAATAGAGTTGAACTAAAGCTGTGCAAAATGTGCAAAGATCCACATGAAACTATATAAAACTCACCAGGTCTAAGGTGTGCACTAATAATTTGAACCAGCAGGGCTTTGCTCTAAGTTTTATTGAGCCAGAGTACCTTTCATTAAAGGCAGAAATGTAATTTTGAGCACTATCTGGAATTGTACACACTTCTGGAGGCTAATTATTTCACTTTTTTCCCCTCCACTCTTCTCCTTCCAGGTTGGATGCTGTGGCTGTTGCACAAAGCCACTGATCTGAGTTTCATGGTTAGACTTCTGGAAGCCTAATTGGCTCAGCGGGACCAGCACGACGCCAGCTGCAGCTACACAGAGAGCCTCTCTGTAGCTGACTTATATAATTCCTATTTCCAAAAAGTAAAAACTCTAAAAGAATCTCTTTTAAGCACTAACATATTGTGTTTCTGTCTCCCGCTGTGGCTGACCCAAAGAGAGCAGCCGCCCGTCACCGCTCGCAGCGAGCGGATCAGTCCTTCGGCTCAGCAGCAGAGGTCTGCACGTCGGGGAAAGGTCTCGGGTTCACTCCCTCCAACAAAGCAATTATGTGGTTACAAACCTCTATGAGTTTCCACAGAAAGTTTCACTACCTATTTGTGTAACCAGGGAGAAGGAAACGAATCACTGTTAACTCTTTACCTGGCTCTCTTAAAAAACCCTAGAATAGGGATTCAAATTTGGAACATAAAGTATTCCTTTGACGACTGCGCTGTCATCCTTTCCCACTATGTCGTTCAGGTTTCAAGGCTACAACAAATCCAACAGCAGAGAGCTAAGAAATACTTGTTTCCAGTGACTCTTTTGTTGATAACTACCTAAAAATCTTTAAGTACAACACATGCATTCCACTCTCCTGATTACATGTGCAGCAGGAGCAATTTAACAGCCAAAAACTGTTTACAAGTATGCAAGTTCCAGATTAATGCATACAGATGAAAAAAATTGATACACCGTTTATACGAGGGAACTGGAGCTTCAGTCTTCAACACATCTAAGTCTGCTTTTCATAGTACTTGCATGAATAGACATATAAAACAACAGCAGTAGCAAAAGGAACTCCTTACCTTAAAAAAAAAAAAGGAAAGAGATACTTGAGAAGGGAAGAATAAGGTATGAAAGGCAGGGGTTAAGCTTGGTATATCGTTCTCTTCACTATAATCTTTATTTAAGTAGTTTTAACTCAAATTGCGAGAAACTTGCTCTATTCAAATGTAAGTTGAACTAAAAATTTGGATAATTATCCAGCCTTTTAGACAAAATAGGATGAAGGATCTGGAAATTCTAGTATCAATTTTAGCAATTACAAAACAAGATATCATTGAATTTTATAAGGGTAATCAGAGCAAAAAAAGGTGCAAAACATGAAAGAAATGAGATTAAAATTTAGTAAGAACTGGATGACCTTAAGAACTCCAGTAGGAAGAGAGAGATGAAATTGGATAATAAGATGTTATTAAGCTAAAAGCTTGCAAAATAATAATTAAAAATTAGCATAAGCAAGTTAAGCTAGCATACCGCGCTGCAAAGCTGTGGTGTCATGGATGTCAAATATTTATGTATCTGCGTCAGGCTGGCTTAATAAAAAAGAAGAAAAAAAGAAATAAATTTGTTGGCAAAATCTAAATAATTATCTTTATTGACCATGGCCTAGCAGTAGATATATAGCTTTGTGTCTTGCCTCGAACATTTGGAAGTAGCTGACATCAGAATTTACTTTGCTTATTTTAAGCGTAGAACCTTCAGTACCTGTTTAAAAGTATAAAACTATACTGGTAAACAGTTTGGGATTAAAAAACAAAACAAAACGAAAAATCATACTGTACTGTGAAAATGACCCCGAGATTCACCAATGAGGAATACATAATTATAGAGAGTAATTAAATTCCATCTTTGTTAGCATTTGGAAATTACATTTTCCCCTGCAGATATCCAGAACACTATCCTGATTTTTGATCATTATCTAAGTCTTTTTTGTATCTGTGTTTTTAAGTGGGAATTTTGTTCCTTTGCATAACCTAGAGCCTCCTGATCCATCACAGAAAGTTACGTTGAGAAGTGGGCATGAGCGGCACGTGCTGATAATCATCCTTCTGCCGGCCTGCCCTTGAAAACTGGGATTGGTGTAACTCAGGTGTGGACAGCTGAAGTCTTAGGTGAAGGTTTCTGTGTGGCAGTTGTGGGGGAGAAGCCACAGCTCTGTCTCTGGTTTCTAGATGGCAACAATAAGGATGACGAGGACAACCACCAGAAGGGCACTTGTCAGAAATGTGGTACGCCTCTCCTAGGAAGCGACAGTTATCAGCTAGTACCCCTCAGCCATCACTCCTAATGCTGCCCCACAGAGCTGCTGGGCTAACGACAAGAGGGAACTGACAGAGCAGGATAGAAAGATCACAGCCAGATGTGCGGTACATACTCACTACTAGGGAAAGATACAGCATACCATACAACATCAAGAAGCTTTGAAACCACTTGTGAAAAAATGATAGTCAAGGCAGAGAATGTATTTTACAATCAAGAATGTGATCTGGGAAATCAATTCACTGTCAGCCAACTCAAACTACAGTACCATCAGCTGGATAAGTTGCCTGTCCTTGAGTGACCAAGGATTGCAAGGTTGTCTCTGGCATTAGGGCCAGGCTGCTCTGAAATCCTTCATCAATTAATAATAACTGTTACTTTGTTGGTGCATATACAGGTCAGAAGTCTAATAGCTGGTGCAAGTCTTTGTCTCATTAACTTTCTACTTATACATCAACCTTGCTGGCTTCCCTTGTTCCCTCTGTTAAACATAGTTCCAGCTCTGAACTGCTACAAACTCCCAAATTCCCCACTCCCCCAAAAGATAGAAACACTTCCTCATTTCCCTGTTTTACACTCTAGCAAACACGGACACTACCTGCACTACTCTCCTAGTTTGCATGTGCACAATTTTCTTACAATCCTCCCTGACAGTTAAGAGAGAAACTTACACAAAGCCTATCAAAGACCAACATCCACTGCCCAGTTCAACGAACAGCAGTTCAGGGATGATGATCCAGAAAGACTGTTGCAAACATCTCGCTGTTCACCTTGGAAGAGCGGGGAAAAGTGGGGCTGAAGCACTTGTCCTGTCTCACTCAGGAAATCGTGGTAGAGACTGACAGTAGTCTGGGAATCAACATTTCCTTGAGAGAGTAGTCGCTTGCAGAGGACACTCCTGCATCCTCTCTGAAGCAGTTGTATTAAATTATTGTCATGCTTTCTTGTTCTACAATTCATCATAACAATTGCATATAGAATTATTTTTAAACATTTATATCATTTGACAATGAAAATTTCCATTAATGCAGAAGTCGTAAACAGTACTTAAAGTGATGCTCTCTTCCAGGAGTCCCTCAATTCTCACAAACATGCAGAACTACATAACAACCGAACTAACAAACAGTATTTCATCACATTTTTTAACTTTCAATAATTCATAGCTCTAATATTTACTCTATTACCTGTTCAGCATAAATATTAATGACATGCCACTACAAACTTTGAAGTACTTTCTGACTAGATCAACAGCAAGGAACTCTTGCCCTTGGCCTGAAGACAAAAGATTGTCACTGTGATTAATAACAAAAGTGATGAAACTTTGTAACTATAATCAAGAAACATATTATTCTAGAGAAATATTTCACTAGTTTCTAAATGCATTTCACAAAGACCCAAGATGTATTTTGATGAACATGTCAGAGAACCCACCCTGAAATTGTTGCATCACATGGAAACACTTGCAATCTTTTTATTGCATTGCAATATTCAAAAAAATCTGTGTCACATTTAACAGGTTTTCCATTTCATAAGATTAACATTTTGATGCATTAGTAAAAATGAAGGTTGCTCCTCACTTTCCCTGACGGAATAATTTCACCTTAGTTTTTTTAAGGGAGAAGAATGGAAGGCACTGTCCCACCGAACTATCCATCTATACCCAAATAAATTAAACTGTGATCTTTCCTCCAGTTTTCCCTGAAGTAAAAACAACACTCATCTATGATTTCATTGAGTTAATTTAGTCAAAATCTAGAAACTTCTGATGACACAGATCTGCCAACACATTCAAAAGTTTTCTGCATTTCCCTAATGCTACTAGTAGTAATGCCTCATCCTAACTTGCTTTAATGCACAAAATTCTATTCAGTGCAGTTCAGCCACTTGATGAGCTGAGGTTGGCATTTGCACAGTGCTGACACAAAGACAGTTAATGAAAGTAGGAATCTGCAACGCTGTCATTCCTTAAAGAAGTCTTTAAAGAAGTATTTGTTGAGAAATTGTCACCGTATACAGTCTAGGACAATTTGGACTCCTGGACTCTGAACTAACACTTATTCTAGTTAAAACAGACAGCTTCCTCCATTTTCTCAATTTACTAAAGGAACAAAACAGGCAGTTATCTGCCCCCTTACTCCCCCCATGATGCTGTATAATCTTTAAATACATTTCTCACATTTTGACAATTACTGACAGTCCTCTATTAACTAGGGGCTGCCTGAGATGAGGAGAAACCTATCAGGTCTCTCTTCCACAACCATCAGGAAGAACTCAAAAACCAAGTCAGATTTTTAGTGGCAACGAGTGTAGTGTTTTGGCAACCTTCACCAGCCTTTGTTCTTCAATTTTGTTCAGCTCTTCTCTCCTATGTTTGGCTTGCTGATTGAAGTCCAAAATGTGAGGGCTACAATATGCCTAGCTTAGCATGCAAATGTAAAGATCAAAAGCAGTGATCCTTTTCACGAACATACATGCACTCTCTTAGGCAGCAACCATATATGTCCCACTTCTGGTTTTGCCACTGGGAATATGAGATCTAAATCAGATTCAGAGGACAAGAGTGAAAATTAGTGGAATGTAGTTTCCAGCTATTCCAACACAGACATGAGTTGTGACATAAGCAATAATTTCTATACTATGAAATTTCAAAGGACCACAATCAACACAGGTTTCCAGTGTTTGTGTGGTTTGTTCGTTTGGTTTTTGACACTTTGGCCTTTATGTAACTAATATTTTGGGTATGAAACTATTTCAATGGATTGCTCAAGCATATGGAGGCAGGCATATCTGGACCCATCAGTCAGGTAGGGAAAGACTTGGGCTCCAAGGATGTACAGGGCAGCTGAGTAGAGAGAAAAAGATAACCAGTGCCATCCTCTGATGTCATTCAGTACACAGATTTTAAAACTGGCAATCCAGACTCTACCAGGAGGAACTACACCACCATGAGGACAAGACTTCTCTCTTTACTTTCCTGTAATTTATAAACCTTTCCTACAAATGGTCCCTTCTGGTTCAAGGAACCTACCTGTAGTACTCCCTTGATACATCCCTCAGGGTCTCTACAGAGTTGTCTTCAAGATCAGTTTTTGATAGCTTTTCTAATAATATCAGTTTGTCTCTGATCCTTTTTTTCCCACAAGGACTTCCTTTTTTGCTTTATATAAACATTGCCTTTCTGTTGCCAGAGTGACTGCTTCTCCTCTCTTTAAAAAAGGTGTTAGAATAGAATAGACTATTTCAGCTGGAAGAGACCTACAACGATCATCTAGTCTAACTGCCTGACCAGCTCAGGGCTGACCAAAAGTTAAGGTATGTTATTACCCTTAATAATTGTCCAAATGCCTCTTAAACACTGACAGGCTTGGGCCATTGACCACCTCACTAGGAAACCTGTTCCAGTGTTTAACCACCCTCTCAGTAAATAAATGGTTCCTAATGTCCAGTCTAAACCTCTCCTGGTACAGCTTTGAACCATTCCCACACATCCTACCACTGGATACCAGGGAGAAAGAGATCAGCTTGGAACAACAGAAAAAAAAGCCATGGAACAACTGAAGAAAAGCATTAGAAAGAGCAACATGTACAGTAATCCACCATGAAGGAATTACAGGATGTTTAGGTGTCTGGGTCCCATTCCTGCCCTCACTACCCCTCGAATAAATGGAGGGAACAGAGAAGAATGCTTCCCCAGTTCAACATTTTCACAGGTCCTAAGTCAGAGTCAACACTTTTAGAGAACGATGCATGAAATAATTTCTATAGAAAAGCTGGAGACTCAGTGTTACCTTAATCTTGTCATAAAGCAGCAAGGATTGTTCAATATCTTCTATGAAAGAACCTGAAAAAGAAGTCTTAACCTAGTCTGCCATTCAGTGAATTCCTAAATAGGTAAATAAAAGGATTAGATCATCAGGGGAGGACTGTGGACAGTTTCTATTGATCCTCCCAAGGCCATTTAATTATTTATAATTTCCTTGATTACATGTGAGAGGGGTCAAATCACTTTTGTAACACATAAGGTTTTTATGTCATTTTTCAGCTGGCAAGGTAAATGATTATGGCCTTTTCCCTCCAGCTCCAGATGGGCTATTGTTGTTAATCTCTGCTATGTTAATAGAGTATGCAATATTAAGGAATATAAGATATTTATAACAAGTTATAACAGAGCTATGACCCAAACAATTCACATATAAAATTTTAATGAATTGGTCCCTGAGTCTATTAATTTAGTTAAAGGGTAGAAAACTAGCAAATATATTTCCTCTGTCTCGGGCACAACAGAAAAAAATTAGCCAGGGTCAAACGTTGCTGCACGCTACTGAAAGAAAAGAGCATGTTAGAAGGTGACATACATTTTAATTTCAGGAAGATTTCCTAGTAACATCATTATAAACAAAAAACTGAACTACTTTTTCCACAAGATGTTCCTCTATATCATACAATGCTGGAAATACACATATACATATATGTAAAAACCACGCAAAGGTCCCAGTTGGACTCACCATCATTTGTAGTGGAATAATATTATATCCACAGTCACAATGTTTTCAGTTCCTTCTGCGAAACAATGCCTTTTGCATATGTGCATATATAGGTAGATAAACACTTATCAGATTACTGATTCCAAGGAATATTTCCTTGGGATACATTCTTCAGAAAATCCTCCAGGCTAGCTTTAAAAACTGCTTAGAAAGGAGATCTTTTTTTTTATAGAAAAATGCATTCATCTTCTGTAGAATTATTCTACAGTATTTTTATAAAGGTCTTCTGGAAAAAAGCCTAAAGAAATTAATAGTGATTAAAAAAATACATTCTGCAGATCAAACTCTACTCTATTTTCTGTAGCCTTATTAGACTGAATCATAGCCTTATTAGACTACTGATAGCATTTGGTACCAAACATGAGATTTTTTTTCCAAAAAAATCAATTAATCAAAGTTTTGTTTGTGTTTGGTTTTATGTATATATGTGTGTGTGTGTATTTTTTTGTTGTTGTTATTTGTTGGGGGGTTTTTTTTGTTTGTTTGCTTGGGTTTTGTGGTTTGTTGTGGGGTTTTTTTTTGGTTTGGTTTGGGTTTTTTTAAGGGTTCACTTGCTAACTTATAACCAGGAACATGTAATAGTTGCATACAAATTTGTTTGCCTAATGAATATCAATCCAACTATGTGACTTGCTGTTACAGAAGTCTTTAATCCAGGTGTTTCATTTTGCTCCTTTCTATCCCTCTCCTTCACTTTAATACACAAACTCCTCATTTTATCTTTATCTGACTCAATTACCCTTCAGGATAATCTGTCCATATTTTCTATATAGCCACTTAATTAATAGCACTGCCATTGCATTATGACTGTCAGAAATGTTACATTGGGAAGTGTTGGAAACTATTTAATTACACTGTATTAACCATTAATTCCCATCAACATTATATTCCTGTATGCTCCCATGCCTATGGAAATAAACATAGATTTAATTCTCACTTTTCCCTGGCTCTTGATCACAAATGTCAGTGTTGCATAACTGAAATTATACCTCCTTGAACCAAACTCATCCTCATCTCTCCCATAAATACCAGCTCAGCTACTGCAAATGAGTGAAGTCACCACTGCATTGCATGCAGGTCTGAGTGACTCATCTGCAATGAACCTGCACCTCCAACACAGCAAAGACTTCCAGAACAGCTCTAGACGGCTGCCAGAGAACAATGTGTCTGGCATCCACCACTAAGGTCTCTGGAGACCCCATGCCAGTGAATGATTACACAAACAGAGTTGTGGCTCACTCTGCCTCACTGGGTTTTGTTTTCCACAGAAGCTCTGTGCATCACACAGGCAACACTGGCAGAGTGTCACATTCACACCAATATGGCTTTTGCCTGTTCTTTGGGATATTCTAGAAATACACTGCATTATACTTTATACCCTAACATATTTTTTGTCCTTTGTAATTCTTGGCAGTCTACAGGATTTTTTTGTGTGTGTGTTTCAATTGCCATATAAACCACTAAAAGCTCCCATAAACATAAATATTAATGTACTAATAATGCATACTTCTCTACACTGCAGAATAACTTACTTTTACGACAGTTCTGCTTTGTACAAGGTGCAATAAAAACAGCATCTTGGCATTTTATACTCATATTCTCTCAATTACTTTAATACCATTAATTAAGTTCTAAGTTTACAACTTAAATGTTGTTTACTTTTCTGCCTGCCAACATGCAAATATAGGTTCAAATCTGAGAGTCAAGCTAGGTCATCTGCTACTTCATGAACAACAGTCAGCAGAAGTTGAATCTATTGCTTAACTCTTTGCTTAGTGGTATCAGCAGAAATTCAGAGAGCATTTCCCAGCTGGGGCACATTATGCTAGAGATTTTCCTGCTTGGAGAAAACCAGAAAGGCAAGGAAAAATTCCTAACAGCTGCTTTTTTTACTTGGTCAAAAAGGTATTAAATAGATACCACGCTTCACAGGATTCAACACTCCGAAGCCTTGACTTGTGACTGCTTTCTGTGAAATAATTGCTTATTGATATCTCCGTGCTCTGTTTCCCATTTCTCTTTTGAGTACTTCCCCCACAGACTAAAAGCACACAAGGAATCATTTCCCGGTGGAATCAAAGTAGTAGAAATCTTCTGCTGAGAAGTGCTCAAAAACAATCTCTCCCAGTCATACAACATGGAGAACCTTATTGATTGGCGAGGGTGAGGAGAATCTATTCTCATTTGTACCTTATAATGACATTTATGATCTTTTTCGTATCATAATATTTGGAAAAATGAGAATAAGGTGGATTTCCAGGAGAATCATGAGTCAAGCTTGTTGTCTTGATCGACCACCTCTAACCAATACCTTGGTGAAAGTTTAATTCAGGACATCAGCATCCAGCCAGCTATCAAGAGAGGAAAAGAAAGGACCAGAAACTAGACAACACAGAAGAGCTCTGGCTGGTATTTTAACAACTGCTACATGACCCCTTTGCAGAAGTTTATGGCAGCAGCAACAACTTCGAAGTACAACATGATCTAGTGAGAGTATCATAATCTACTTAGCATGCTCCCTTCTCTGTAGCATAGAGGAGCAAGTTTAGACCACCACATTTAGTATAGTGGGATCAACACAAAGTGTGAGTGGGAAGTCAAAAATCACTGTTAAAAGACTTGTTTCAGAATGAGGGTAACATGTTCCTCGTGACAAAGCCAGAGCATTTTGGCTCACATTGGGTTTAAGTTGATAACCGTCCACATCCCATGCCACGTGGAGGGAAGAATCTTAAAAGTTAATTTCTCACTGACAAGTACCTCGGATTTCATAATACTACCTATGTTTCACAAACAGTTTACAGAAAACTCTAACATTTAATTATTATCAGATTACGCAGTTTATATTCTTTATCACTCTGAAACAATACATTTAGCAAGGAAACAAAAAAAAATTTGTGAATGCCGAAACAAGAAAAACAACTATTTGCATTAAATATCTCATGAAAAAATTTTATAGCGTGATAAAGTAGCAGAAAGGAAAGACATCTGGATGACAATTTATCAACTGCCTTCCATCCATTCATCTCAGGGCCTTTGAAATTTACGATAAAGTTCATCCCTGGACAGCAAGTATTATAAGAATAATTTCACTGAGAGGTAAACACAAGCCATCATAAAACCATCTTCTTCAGGCTTCATCCATTGCCATCAGCTTATGATACAAGCACAGCTGCTACCGCTGTTCCTGTCTCTCTTTCCAGGCATACAAGTACTAGACCTGTCGCCAATAATAAAATAAATAAAGGCTGTATTATCTGTGCTGGTTTCAATGACCAGAAACTTTTCCCACAAGGAAGATGTTTCCAAATTACAATGGTAAAATGCAATGCCTTTTTTTTTTTTTTAAAACAAAGCTATAAGAGTATACCTTCAGGTCTGCAATCATCTGTGTAAAATGGCACACACTAATACTTCTGTTACATAAAAGAAACTACCCACATGCCCAAAGCTAAACAACAGTATAAGCTCTACATAAAGAAATAAATTTTCTTACTTTGTCATTATATTAGTAAGCCACTGAAGAACTTTGAGACTGTTCCTGATGTCTGAAGATTTAGTTTTCAGGGAATATAAGCAACAATGGGCAAGGAATTCTGTTTGTTTAAAATTTTAAATAGATACACACAAAGATTTCCCACCCCTGCTTGACAAAATGAGTCACATAGCTAATAATTAAATTAAATAGATCTAATAAAGTGTTTTCATATTAGGCAGGAAAACTTAGAAAGGCACATGTATTGTTACGACCATTTAGTAGACCAAATACTACTCGCTGCTTCAGTCAGTGGAAAGACGAAAAACATATTCATGTACTGATTAGAAGCTGGCAGCCGTGGTGGCTGTCCAGGCATGCCAAATCCTACAGCTTATGCAGCCTTTCCTCCACGATCCCACCCTGCTGGAGGACTGGTTCTGCCAGTTTGGGGAGGAGGAGGGGAACGCAAAAGAGGTCAGTGGTAGTGGCCACTGTGACACTAAGTTAATTTCCAGCATAAACTGTTCACTACTAAAGCATAGCTTTTCCCCACTTCTCTCCAGTGGAGCCCAGCTGCAGAGGTCAGGAACACTGTAGAGGTTTGCAGTGATGCAGAAGTGCAGCATATATTTTACGTTTCAGATTTCAGAAAATAACTTCCCTTTTTCTTCTCAGGCCTTGCACTGACAGGAGCATCAGAATTCTGTAAACACGGTGCTGCAAATATCCCCCACACCATCCCAACCCAGGGACAACCCTGAACACTTGAGCTGCAAGGTTTCCCTCCCCATGACTGCTGGGGTATGCAATACAGAGACAAAGAGAAAAGTAAAAATACTCTTTCTCTTCTCTCCACTCAGCACTGCCATTCCCATAATCACTACCCGCTACATTTAGGCTTAATCTTAATTATGAGCAAACAAGCAGTCATAATCTCAAAAAGCAACTTTAGCATATTAAAGCCAGTAAGCTTAACAATGTCCATTCTGTTTTCTCCAAAAAACAAAAAATCTATTAGCAATAAACAAGCCCACAGACTATGAGTTCTATTTACAACCATTTTTTCAGGCATTAACAAGACAAGAGTATACTACTACAGAATGTTTACTATAAGAGTAAAAAAAGTTATTTGGGGGAAAAATGGTAAAAAAATTCTATATTAAAGCAGCAGGGGAAAGGATTTGGAAGCTGTATGGCAGCTGTTTCAAATAACCATCATTTGCAACTATACTACAGATTTTTGATTTTACCTTGATAAAGTAACACAAATCTTTATGAACTGTGTACTGTTGAATTTTCAATTCAAGCATTACAGTTAGGGCTGTTTATTTCACATATACGGAAGACAGTAAAGCTCATTTTCAATAAAAATACCCATGTATCAGAAGCTACATAGAGAAATCACAGAAACATTGCCTTGCTTGTACAGTCTAGTACAGTGCATGTATACAGTGTGGTTTTTGTATTTAGAGATCATCGTTAAGTGTTTTATGAGTATCACAGCCCTCTTAAAAAGCAGATTTTTTTCTTGAAGAAAAGCAGACACACATTTTCCTTCTGAGCCTGTTGCTTTGTTCATTTTTTAAACAGCCTTGCAGCCTATCATGAGGGTACTGTACAAGTAAATACAAAGTGATATTTGTCATTTCTCTTGTTTATAGTAATGATGCTGCTTTTTCAAAAACCGTTGACTTGTGGTTTATATCACTCTTTCATTAGCTCATCTTGCTCCTCTACGTTATCCGAGCCATTCATCACCCCAAATTACTTGCAAAAATGAGTCCAAAACTCATCTGATTTGCTATTTTCTCATACTTGCACAGCTTCCACCAGGAAGCATGCATTCTGCACCATCAAGGGGGCAGAAGGAGGGAAGACGTAGACTCTGTTCTAATTCTATCCAAATCTTTCATTCTCCCTAGCCTGTAAGGGAACCATCGCATATCTTAAGGCATTTGCAAGTGACTTGTGGACGTAAGAAAATTAACAAGAATGAGCTGATCTACAGTGACAGATTACGTACTTCCATCTGAAACTTATTTCTGTGGCCTGTCTTACCCATGAAAAGGGAGAGCTCCACACCCTGACCCTTGCTGATCACTGGAACCCTCCGAGGCTCTCACTGGCGCTGCTGCCATCAGGAGAGTCCAGCCTCACCACTCCAGCAGCCACAGCCATGCTGTCATCTTCCTCTCAGATCTTCCTAAATCAAACCAGACAAACCCTTCTGAAGCCCATATCCACCTTAATAAACATTACTGAATGAAATGCTGCCTCAGACCATGCAGGGCTCAGCTCAAACCTTGGCTATCTCAGGTCTCTGAAAGCAGGTCATGAAACAATCCAGCTGCTCACAGACACCTCCCTCTCCCCTTGCAAATGGGGTATTCGGCAGCAGCTCTACTAACCCACGTGACTTCACATTTCTCCAAAGCTGATTTTGGTTTTGAGATGCCCAGCCTTTTCCTCCTGAAGTCTATCTTTACTACAGAAAATGGCTTTTTAGTGTCCTTTGTGCCAGAGTTTATCTGTTATAAAGATAAAATATTTCAGGCAGTGCCATGACCGACATTAAGAAAATACTCAGGATACTGCACCACAGATTCCAGTCAGGCTAGCTCGCAAGAGACAGAAATACGTGTCTGCAAAACCAGAAATGTCTAACAAAAATAAAAATATCTTTTCCACCAGCGTGTATTTCTTTTGTCACCAAGCTGCATTTTTTCCTTTCCAAGTTTTATAGCATTCAGAAAGATATCTTAATAATCTTAACATAACTCAAGTTAGAATACACAATGGGCCAAGGAAAATAGTGACAATAGACAACATAGTGACATCAAGGTCATCACAGATGATGACTGCCTGAATATAATATTTTAAAATTCAAGTGTTCTGTAATTGTTTCAGATTTTTCACACTTCCAACAGCATACACTTTTAATGGTTGTTTGAAAAATGTTTATAACCACTGAAAGTGTTTAGTGGTTATGTGGAAATCAGAAAAATGTAATTGAAGGTTATGAGACAAATTAATTCACATCAAAGTAACTACAGATTTCCACAGAGTTTGCATTGTCTTTTTTTTTTTTCTCCAACAAAGCTATTCCAAATTTTTGATAACATTAGGGAAAACAAAACCACACAAGTAGGAGAGAGTAAAGGAAGAACCCAGGTATCTCTTGCCAAGTTCTTATAGCCATTACAGATGCAGTTAGCAGCCATACCGTGTTCTCAATGGTGCCTAGACTTGCTGAATTGATATTTCTCTTGCAATGACATACACTTTGAAACAAAAATAGATTAAACGTGTTGCTTGAGTTTCCAGAGAGATGTAATAGTTACATTAATAGTGACCACATTTAGGGGAAAACACGAAAAAAGTTATTTTTATTTGTTGCTCTTGAGGAAACTTGGAGACAAGATCAAAGGGCACTTTGATTTGTTTGAAAGTTTTAAATTATCCATTTCCAGATTTTATGAAGTTAGTGTGCAATCTGTGAGTACTTGTGCCATAATCGAGAAGGAAGGCTCTTCAGCTTCACATGTCAATGCTGTAAACACGTAAATCTGGAAAATATTTTCCAAGCAGGCAACCATGTGTAAAATTTACAGAACCTGTCATGAAAGAACGGCAGCTGCAGAAGTGCAAACTTCTCGCTGCATCTTGAAGAATCCAGATGGGGAGATGTGAGAGATACTTTTTTTTTTTTCCCCATTATGGAGGGTTCCAGCTGGATTGAGTTGTTGGTGCCACCAACTTTTAAAGCAACACTTCACCCAGTAATGAAACACTGATTACCCAATCACAAACAACAAAACAGAGGAACCTCTTTAAAAATAAAAGAGAAAAAAACAAATTTAATCACACCAGTATGTGAAAGACTGTGGACTAATTTATGACCATTTTGCAATATGTCCAGATGTCACTGTGCTGAGACCACCAAAGTTATATTACATGAAACTAAAAAAAAAAAAAAAAACACAAAAAAAACCCCAACCAAACAAACAAATAAAAAGGGTTTGGAATTAAACAGAAATCCAGACATCCAGACATGCTCTTGAAAACCAAAGGTACAAAACTGAGATTTGAAATATCTGTATTTATCTTGTGTGTATATGTGTGTGTGTATATATATAAATATATATACATATATATATATGTGTATATATATATATACACACACAAACCCAGCCAGTCTCAAAATCACTCCCATCTTACAGTCCTTCTGTGGAATCTTAGGTGGAGTAAAGCTTTAACCATCTCTTCACCCAAGTTCTTTCATCACTGCAGAGAAATGGGAGACTAGGGTCATGTTCCCCCCTTACTAACCCTGCGGTCTCAGCTCCTTGTCCCTGGACCTCTGTCCCCCCTCTGCCACTCCCAACACGAGTGAAAGGACCAACATAGATCAGTCTCTGTAAGCACACACAAAGGAGAACACTTCTGGGAGTGCTGAAGAGGAGTGCTAAGCACACCCCACCGATTTTCCCATATACTGCCTGGTCACCTGTTCTTTTCTAGCTCATCTTCTTTGAAGATGACAGGAAATACAGAGATCGCTTTGCAGGAAAAAATCTTTGTCAATTCTTACAGCATCATTATAAAATACTATCCACCAAAGCTCCACGCAGTAGGAGTAGTTAGGCAGGGAACAGAGTGATCAGTTTTCAAAAGGAAAAAAAAAACGAACAACAAGGCCTAATTTCCAGTTGAGCTGAGCTATCACAGTCACACTTCTGTTTGAAATAAGTGAGAATGCAGTTGAAAAGCCACCAAACAGTCTTAAATAAAAATCACTATTAAATCAAATACTTAAAAAGATACAATTGTCAAATTTAAATCCGTGACCTCCTTACAATGGTTCGGAAAAGTCTGATTTTTTGGTTTAAAGTTTGTCCCTTGACACTGAAGCCAGTTCTGGGAGATTATCTGTGCCAACCATCTTTTAAAATCTTCACAGAGCTGTGCAGTATTTGCTTGCTATTTATAGTTATATTAAAAACCTCTTAGGATATATTTAAAAATGACATATATAAACTACCAGATGGCACAGAAAACAACGACAATTTGATGAATATAGAAATCAGTGCAACTATTTCTAACACCACTAATATGTAATATTTGTGGTATCTAATATTCTGGTATAATATACACTATTTCAAAATGAAATCTGCACTTAATGCCAATATCCTCTCCTTCTGGCTTCTCACTTTATGACACTAACATAGGATCTCATTCACCAAGCCAATTGAAATTTTAATAAAAGAAAGCTGGAGTTTCTAATAAACTCCTGCAGCGAGTGGATAATACTAAACATCTTTAGCAGCATGGTGTTTTTTATTATTATTTTAGCTGTATATTAATATGCTAGTATTTGTAAACTCTCTAGTGTCACCAGATTTATTTCGAAAGGCTTCTCTGCATTCCTCTTCTGTGAAAAGTGCATGTGACAATGAAATAATTTCAGTAGGTCTTTACTATATAGATGTCTAAACCGAAAAAGAAGATACATCTCACCTTAAAAAGGTAACTTCTGATATTATTTACTTGCCATTTGGGAAGACAGCATATTGGACTTTCTTGTTGAGGGTAAAATTATAACAGCAAGACTGGTAGCATTTGCCATGTGAAGATTTATTACAGATTCTGACACAGATAAACACATGTATTTCTTCCTGCCTCAGATTTGCACACGCAGCCAGGTGAAATGTGCACAGAATATGCTGCCCAAACACTGGCCAAAACCTACAACTGCTCACAACCAGCAGTGTGACTGGTAGTTAGAGAACAATTGTTTTAAGTATTTTTCAGACCTCATCGGCATCACTCACAGCCCTGCAAAGCACCGTCCACCCACAGAACGTGCTGGAGGGTATCAGAGCCCAGAGCCAGGCTTTCACCTTCTCCCTGGCAACAAAGCACTTTTCCCCACAGGACCCGAGCTGCTGGTCTGCTCAGTCTCCTCTCCTGTCCCCCAGGCTTCCAGGATTGTAACACCACCAGCATTAGTGGTTGCAAGAGACCCACCAAAGCCTTTGAAATCAATCCCAAAATGGCTCTTTGTCTTCAGCAGACACAGGGTAAGACATCTAGGAATCAAGTTCATCTCTTTTGAGCACAAAAATCTGTCTACAGTGTTTAATTCAAGCACATTGCCTCCAGTATTTGTTCAGCAAATCAATTAGCAGCATGTTTAGCAACATATACGTAAAACCTTGTACTAATTTTCATAGATATTAAATTTAGCTTTCAGTTGCTGAAAACACACATAACTTTCTTATCAATTTCAGGATAATAGCTGTGGTTGTCAATGACAAAAAAATATCACTTATTTGATTCTTAAGCTGCCTGTACGCTAACATTAATTCATTATCTTTCATCTTATTAGTTACGTTCTCAAACTGTACAGTATGCAAACATTAATTTGAACAGTCACCTACCCTTAAAATGCCAAAGTTTGTATTAGGCTTTGGCAACTCTAAAAAACCTGCATTCATTGGCTTGCAAATGAAATTTATTCACAGAAAAAAATTTCTCCCATAAACTGAAGCAGCTCATCATTAACATTCAAGGAACACGAACACAGGCTTCATAGAAAACCATTAAAATATACGGCAGCTTTCAGCCTATTTTAAGAATTTCAGAGAAATTTTGCATTTTCTTTCCCATGATGCCATGGTGATGTCAGGCTGCATTTCAAATAAAATGACAATGAAATCATTTCAATTCCATGCAATGTGCAAAAAAAAAGTCAATTTTTCTCTTGGCAAACTGAAGTCTAAAGTAATTAAGCACTGCTGTGTGGGTGGCAGCTTCTTCCTCTGAAGTCAGTCTGAGATAATTACCATATTAAAGTCAAAACATCGTGTGCTGGGCTGATAGATAGATGGATGGAGAGATTGGGCATCTATTAAATGATCCATTCTGTTATGCTCCCTGGGAAATGTGCCATTGATGCCAATTAAAAATAAATATTCCAAGTGAGTATTTTAAGAGACAAAACTTCTATTCAGTAAATTCAATTTATTATTTACCGATCATGAAGTACTTAAAGACATAAAAAAATCTTGATAAGAACCTAGAAGAATTATATACTTTATGAAGTTTACGAGCCCCTCATTACCCAATTGCCACATTCATATAACATGGTCTACAGCATCATTTTTAGCTAAGATACTGAGCTATTTCCCTTCCGTCATAAAATCCTTAACTAAGGTGGAAATACAATACAGTAGATAAAGCAAACATCATCTAAGACTTCTGAATTCACAAATGTTCTATTGTAAAAAAGGTCTTTGTCAATTTTAATAATAAAATACCCCTCAGTACATATTCAGAATCAAATGCCTTCAAGTCTACATTTTTTGTGTCAGAAAAGTAAATGGACCAAAACAGAGATGATTAATCAGTGCTATTTGTTGAGATGTACCACAGCAAGGCTTAGCATGATAAAAACACACACACACAAAAAACCCTCCACACATAACTAGTATTAATGTGTAATACCAACACTGTCTTTGCTGCCTACTACTGTCACTCCAACAGTAAAATGTTTCTACCATTAGGATGGGAAAAAAATGCTCTCCTAAAATTTAAAGGGAGCACTCATTTTTATGCATCAGATTTTTATTTCATTTGCAGTGACTTTAGAGCATGGCCACTTGCAATAATCCCAATTTTGCCTGGTATCGGAACACATTTACACCATGCTTTATCAACAAAGGGATAAAGGCAAGGTTTTGCTATCAGAAGTATCACAAAAAGAGCTAAGTCTCCATCCCACCTACTCTGCAGGTTATGTTTGATCGCATTTAAATGCTTTGAATGAGATTTATTCTTCACTATTGCTATGATGAAGGTCATGGAACTAAAACTATGTCTCTTTAAAATTAAGGACAGGAATTTCTGAGGCTCAGAAGAAGGGCTTTTTCATATTAACCAAACACAAAGTAAAAGAATGTCATGTGAAAATACACATGCACTGATATAAAAATGCTAATGAGTTTTCTCAGCAAGCAATCTAAACAATCAATATTTTATCTTTAATATTAGATTCAGATCTTGCTCTGAAGCACCTTGCTCAAGGTATTCAGATTCCAGAGAGGCCGGCACTTGAGTAAGCTCAGTATTTGTGTTCCCATCTACAGAAAACTCTGACAGACAGTCTTAAGACCTTTCTGTTTAACAGATTTAAGCTAAAATCCTAGGCTGAGAGAAGCTTTAAAATTATCCTGAGGAAAGTTTAAGAATCTGTAAGGGCTCAGTCTCACAGCAACTGCAATCCAAATATATGATTTGTAACAGCAGAATTTATTCAGAGTTTGTATTGTATTTTCAACAGACAATTTTCAAAACCAGCATAATTCAATTTATAATGTACGGTATAAAAAAGATCACTTTCTGTATACTAACATGCATATACCTTTGCTACCTCTTAGGAAGTGTTTAGCACAATGGCACATAGCTACGAGAAAGAAAAAAAAAAATGTGTTCAAAAAAAAAAAGGACAAAATGGTCCTGTAAAAGTATATGAGTGGGGAATAGGCAGAGCAAACAGAACGAGTGGGAGTCTGCTTGCCATTCAAGGACAACAGAGTTACTGCAGATTTACTTTCATCTCATGAAAACAAATTCTAACAAATTCAAATCCTTCTAAACTTAATATATTAAATAGGAAGACTAATAAACAAAAGATTTATAAATAAATAAAAAATGATGAAAAATTAATGAACTGACTTTAAAAATTTGTACTTAAAATAACCTATGTAAAGTTTGTTTTAAATGCCACCTCATTTTTAACTCTTTCAAGGTTCATTTTTCACTTTTGAGCAACATTTTTTTCAAGCTTTCCTCTGTAACCTAGAAATTCTTACAATTAATGAAATCTGAAATCCCCTGACACTAATATGGACTCAAGGGGTGACATTTTGAAAAACAAAAAGATTGCATGAGGCAAGCAATCAGGCAACACAGAAGGACATTTTCTCTTGGAAAAATCAGCCTTTAATTTAAAAGGTGACTGTTGCCGATAGCTTCCCACACACACTTCCCCACCCCAGCCATCTTTGTCAGCCACTTTGCTTTTTGGTTCCCCAGTGCTGCTGCTCAGCTGCTGTTTAAGAAAATGTAGAATGTTTAAATCCTTTACAAGTTCTATGTTTTATTTCAATTGGCTTTTTTTATGGTAGCTTGTGATACTTTCATTAGTTTATGGATGTTGTTTTAGGAATATCCAAGTACATAAACATAAATAATCTTTGGTAATTAAAACCTATAATTTTTACAAAAATGCAAGTTTAATGAATCTCCATTCTTCTCACCTTCCTCTCAAACTTTATTCACAATCATAATGCGCAATTTTAAAAAAAAAAAAAAACAACACACCACCAAAAATCAAGAAGCAGTCCTCAAATAATCCCCAAGAACATTCATCGTCCCATCAAATGTAACAAACAGCACTTGATTATAAATTTTAAAGGAGAAATCAACATAAGATGACATCTTGGCATGGCTACTCTTCAACCCACATGAAGCCACCTTCCACAGCACACAAAACCATTTACCCTTTGGTAAGCGGCCTTCCAATTTGTAATAAATCTTTCTTCATCTTTTGTCATTGCACCTGCATTACTTATCAACCCCTCATGTAGACAGGTTTTCCAATTTAACACCGACAGACAAGGAGCTTGTCAGGGGCCAGTCCACTCACAGAATTTTTGGAAGGATTTTGAAAACTGAAGTTTACAGGTCTTTCCCCTCACCAGAATTTGGCACAAGCAAAGGCTTTTTTACTTGTGCCATCATCAGGCACATTGTCACTGTTCCTTTTATTAGACCATCACACCCATCCTCAGACTTACCAAAATTTCACTCTTATTCTCTGTAGACACAATGGTCTTGACCTCAGAGCTCTGGAGAAAAATCCTGTAATGTACTATAAAGTCAAGTGTGGACATTGTCCAGTTCTTTTCAAAAAAGAATACTACCTCAACTCTAAGAAAGCTTGAACCAGGATTTCACATCACCTCTACCTGTCTCTCAATTGATCATTAAGAAATTGAGGCCACTGCAGCAACCAAGACAGTGGGAGACCTGCTAGTGAGCACACAGACCGCTTGGCATTTCAAGTGCAGAGAAAGGACCAGACAAAAGCTGGGTGTGCAAAGCCTTCCTGGAGCAGTGTACAGGGAAGACAGACAACTGGATAGTTCTAAACCAGAGAACTGCTCGCCCTCCTGAGTGGGTTCTCTTTCTTTTTCTTTTCGTCAAAAAAGACAGCTATTCATCAATTACTTGATGTGCTATATTCATGTAAAACAAATGTAATATATATTCACTATACGCCATCATAATAACTATCTGATGAGTTTTACAGTGCCTGCAAAACTTTGTGTTCTTACAGCATTTTGCCAGTGAAATTTCCTTCTTTAAATGCAGAAACACTTTCAATTTATAGAGGAGGACACCAAGGCTCAAAGAAAGAGGAAAATTTGTTAACTGTTGCAAAAGAAAAGTCAGTGTGTGAAATGAGCAGACAGTGGAGGTGTCCTAAACACCAGCCTTTATGATCTCTTCCAACTTTAGATCATGGTTTCTTCCCTCATTTATCCACTTGAAGCCCCTCAACAGTCACACCAGCGAAGTGGACATCACAGCAGATCCAAGGATCTCTTTTTCCAACATGTTGCAGAGCACATAGATGTGTAAGTTGCTCAGCTGCCAGAGGCACAATTCTATTTTATTCTGTCTTACAAAGTCCAACATTTTTCTGCAGAGGAAAACTTTACACAGCAGAGCATTTTCCAAAAACCCAGGGATTAATTTAAATCATGAGAGTGGAAATTCAAGACAGGTAACAGGTTAATAGGTACTCACTTGTCTCTAGCACATCCTATTAACCATTTATGTGTTGAACAACAGATGAGAGAAGGGAAGCAACAGATGTTGCCCATCTGGGCTGAAGACTGAAGGAATTCTCCTGCAAACTGAAGCACAAGACCAAGAGAGTAACCCACATGGAAAGAAAAATTGAGAACTTCAGATTAATGTACTCTTACAATAATCAAGACTGTACGTTAGTAGTCCTATTTATAACAGCAACACTACAGGTGCTCCTGAGACTGTTACTGTTATGTTACTTGCAATTATGTTTCGCTGTAACCCATAAATCTGTCAAAACGAAGAAAGCAATTAGGCATTTCCACATGAACAGGCAAGGTTCTTCCTTCCCACACAAATGGCACAAGTAAACACCTTAACCCGTGTGCCTGGTGGGGATTAGGCACCGAAACCTCCTCCTGCCTAGTGCTGCCAAGTTCTGTGCTGCTCCATGTGTAACACTCTTATGCCAATTATTAAATGAACTGATTTGCAGTTACAAATAATCTGCATATTAACTAGGAACTTTACAGACTAAGTAAAATGAGATGTACAAAATACCAGAAGGAGGGAGCATATGCATATTACAGAAAGTCTAAGGGACAGGAGATAGCTGGAAGGAAAATATCTTGGGGGGAAGCTGAGGTACAGCCAAAGGTCTCTCGCCATCACTGTTCCCCTCTTGAACAAAATCCCTGTTTGTCCTTAGTGTCAGCAGCTGGTCCTTCTCCACTTGCAACTTTCAGGGGACTAGCAAGAGGAAGAGCAAAAAGAGGAGGCCATATGGCTTCCAGCACAGCAAGCATCAGTGAACTCCCGATGGCAAGCCGCAGTGATGGCAAAATGGCCAGCTCATGGTTTCTCTGCCATGGAGACAAAATGCAATTTTCTGGCAGCCCAGTCACAGGGAACAGAAAAGTGATTATTATGCTATCAATTAAAACAAAAACAAAAAACAAAAACAAACAAAAAAAAAAACCCACACACAAAAAAACACATAAGAACAACCACACACACACCAAACACAACACATATGAAAATGTGCATAAATTCTTAAAACCTGGGAACCTGGATAGGTGCAAGGCAAGGTGCTTCAAAGCAGTAAGAGGCCAGACGCAGAGGAATAAATGGCAAAATGTTGTGCTGCATCCGCTTTCCAGATATTTTTGAAAATTACAGTTATCAAATAGAAATACACAGCCAGGTAGAATGGACAGTTTCACCCAGCTTTAGAAAGCATGTTCCAGATTACTTCAGGCAGTCTAATTTTCCATTAAACGTTGTTTTAATAGCTAAAAAGAACTGGACTCCATACATCCTGATTTATTACAATGAGCAGTGCTCCAAATTCTCAATTAATAAAGCATTTTACTTTGATGACTATCATTTAGTTTGTCCCTTGTCATAAACAGGGTAAGAGCTCAGAAATATTTAGAAGTACTGCATCTTTTATATAGTCCAAGGCACAGTGTATTCTTGAAGACAGAGTGACATCTAAAGGGATTTTGAAATACTCAAATCCTGCACACTGAATCCAAACTGACAAAGTCAAGGGCATGTCGTATTTTTGAAAACTGATGAGTTTTCAGGTTCACTGTGGTTGATTGTCCCAAGTAACCATGAAAAGAGGATCAAATTCCAATTTTAATGACATGCCTCAGGGTGCCCTGAGGACAACTGCCATTTTTATCTTAGATTCTGCAGGTCCTCAGTGAACAAAAGGGGGAAATCAGCTTTGAATGGATTCCTTGCACTGTTGTCAAAAGTAATCCAACTGCTCTAAATATCTATATCCTAAAATATTTTTTACAGCAGTTTTTATTAACCTGAAGCATTAAGAGAGCAGAATATTTAAATGTCATTTTTAGCTACCAATTCTCCAAGTAGATCTCATGTTCCATAACCAATAGGTATTATAACTGGAGTCTTTCATAACTGGAGTATCTCTCTCAGATACACTCACACACACAAAGAAAAATCAAAATACACTAGCTAATGGCTACATTTGGGATCCAGGTTGGTATTTGCACACATACAAATACTTATCCTATATGCTAAAAATATTTTTTTTAATTATATCATTCCAGACACCCTCCTGAATATAAAAGCCAATTTAGGAAAGGGGAAAAAAAAATATCAAAGACAACAGTACAGCAGAAATGGTAGCAGGTGTTTTGCGAACAACATGTATGCGGTAATGATGAGTTAGGTACCTTTACAACAGACGTTTATTTCATTCTTCTGTTAAGTATCTCCCTGAATTCACCAACAGTGAAAAAAAAAATCCTACATTAAGAACATATTTTCCCCTCTGAAATCATAGTAAACTCTTGTGAATTTATTTCTACAGGCTTGAGGCAGGAGTAGGTGGCAGTGTCTACTATCTTTAACTGTCTATTGCTTAGAAGTAGAACGTCTTCTGATGCAGTTTTATTTATTTATGAAAAAAATCATAAACCGTTGTCAGGATGCTATATCTCATTTACAGTCACAATGCCCCAATGAACTACTTAAATGTGGCTCAGCAGCAAAGCACTGGCAAGCTGAGTTAACTCTTTCCAGTTAGAGACAACATATCTCAGCTTTGAAGGTATATATTTACTAGAAGAGAAAAAATAGGCATTTCATCAGGAAAATACTACTTGTAGCAAACCTGTGGTAAGAACATTGAAAACAGCTCTGAAAGGCTGTTCAAAAGTACATTTACTGTACATCAGTTGTAGGAATGTGGTGTCTACTGCCTTAGTATTTACTCATACAACTGATTTGGGGGGTTGTTGGTTTTGGTTTTGTTTGTTGTTGTTTGGGGGGTTTTGTTTGTCTGGTATTGTTTGTTTTAAAAAAAGAGAGTCAGTCCTACTAAACTTTCCAGTATTTCCTTTTCAAGTCAGAGGTAGCTGGCACAGCTAATGTAAAACAAAAAGTGGGACCTGAGGCACTGAGACAATAAATAAAGACAGACCCTTTCAGCAAGACTCAATCAAGGAGATTAAAGCAACATGTAACTCTAGATGCATGTTAATAAAACAAGTGGTGAAAAATAATAAAAGAAATATACAGAATGATACCTATCGCTATGCTTCAATTAGTCTTTGTGAACACTATCTTTTTTCTTCCTCTTCCAGCATTTTCAAACATATTGTAACTGTCCTAATTTTTTTATGATTTTCAAACAAAGAGTTCACATAAAGAGGAACATTTGAGTTCTTATTTTAAATATTATTCTTTAATCCAGCACATTTTTTGGTAGGTTATTTGAAACAGCCTGTGATTGTTGCTGGGTTTGGGCCCCATTTAGATACTGACCAACTTCCCAGGGTGATCCAGGTTCTCACTCCATCTGCTACGATTCTGATAAGGATTCCCAGACAGACAGAGTTGTAAAGTCTTGACGAAAGGAGAGAATTATAATGGTCTTTTATTAGACCATGGATGAGTGTCTATGGACACAAAGAAATTCATTTGCACTATATCTACAATGCAGTTTGAACTTTCCCTTTGTTTGGCAAAGTATATCAAGTCTGATTTAACAATTCTCTTTGTGGCTTTGCTTTTCTCTCTACAGCTTCATATATTTACAAAAGGATAGATGCATGAAGACTTCTGATAAAGTATATAAAAAAACTCAGGCATTACTATACATCCCTGTGTACAATTGAGAATCACCACCTTATGAGGAAAACACTATTAAAAGAAAGTATGATTTATAAAAATCTCTCTGCATATTGAAGTCATGACAATGTCAGCTGCTAGCATTTTACAGGTCATGGTCATTTACTGCACTAAGGAGAAACACAGACCTCATTTTCCATTAAGAAAGCAGGCATTTAGCTCTCCAACAAACAATGCAAAAGTAAAAGCTGGTATCCACAAAGCCGAATAAGTCTCTGATGTGAACTGCTTACAAGTAGCACCTACTTCACAATTCACGTGCTGTCAATACTGGCATTACATTTTATTCCTGAAGTATTCCTGGTTAATAGCATCCACAAGCAAAACAAAAAAGTTAGTTCATTCAGCAGCAAAAACCTAGAGTTTTGATAGAGAAGAGGACTGCACTGGGAAAGGCCCTCTCCTGACCAAGGGTAAGGCACAGTCCCTGCTTTGTTTTGAACTCAACACGGAATTAGCAGGAGAGAGAAAGGAACGGAAAGCAGAGCAACATGGATTTGTCCAAGCTCAGTGACAGCAAAGGGAGTTCCTGACTCTCCAGTAGATCACACAGCCTCTTCTTGAGTCCACATAAGGTAGCACAAGCCTCACCTGACAGAAAAAAAGAAACATAGCCCTGCAGACAACACAAAATACAAACCTATACAGATTGACAATACTCTTTCAAAGGCAAAACTTAAATTGGGCAGATTTCTTTTTATCTATATTGTTTTTTCTTTGTTGTTCTTTCTCTTTTTAAATTTAAAGGAATTAAGTCATTATGGAGTAGATCAAGTGAGGCTCTGAATTTGATTTTTAGGAGGATTTATGCAGAAAAATATCCACTATAATTCACTGAAATTACCAAATTTTGAAATAATAATTAAAAAAAAGCCACAGGATTTTTTTTTCCCAAACATTTTTTAACCAGAGGCAGGGTTTGTCCATTTAAGGGAAAATATCTAAATATCTCAATGCCTTTCTAAAGGGTAAAGAGGCTAAGAAAATAATATATTCAGTTCACAGTAGAATGAGTTACAGATGCAAAATCTCAAATATTCAGCTATCTTTGCTACAGCTTATGCACATATCAGTTTCAGCAGAAAAAAAAAAGCAAGCTCAGATAACAAGAAGATTGATCAAGCAACAAAGGAACACAGAAAATGAAACAATAGCAAAAATTAATTAAGTAAATATATCTTAGTACATCCCTTGTGTGCATGGAAGCAGAAACAGACAAACTTCATTAGTTCATGAATGTCCAGTTGTCTCCTCTGAGCAGTCACCTTCCTGTCACAACAACCCCCCCGCTTCCCCAGTTTTTCTGTATAAAAATTCACATTTTAAATTAGCTAGAGCTAAAAGCAGCTTTTTGGTTTCTCTCAGCCACACACCTTGAGTCAGATGTGTAGACACAGCGGACAGCAAGGACTGGCCTGCAAAATCGCTGCACTTATTTAGAGAAATGGGACAGAAATAGACACTCTCTGCTCAATTTCCTTTCGTTTTTGCTGGACCCCTGTTGTGTTCCTGGAGCATAAAGATAGAAGCAGCAGAGACAGAGACAAAGGGTACTCACACATTCAGCCCATGCTCCCAGTATCTGCCAGTTTTAGTTCATCCCTTCACTCTCAGTCGGGAGCAGGACACAGAGAAGGGCAACACTTGGTGCTTGGCGCTTGTCAGAGACTAAATATCCTAAATATCCAAACCTTTCTCCTCTCTCGTCTTGGTGCATAATTAAATAAAACAGATCTATCAGGAATGACACCATACCACAAATGATAAATGAAGATCATCTTGGAAAGCCTCCAAACCATAGACATCCTAGTTAGGCAAAGACGACTGATCTTAACTCACATAAAATAAAGGTTCTATATTTTCTCCAACTTTTCAGCTCAGTTCAGTTATGTATATACATCCCACATCAAACACAAACACTAATGAAAGTTAAAAATCAAGCTAGAGTCCTCTAGTGACACTCCAACGATTCATTTAAAAAAAAAAAAAAAAAAAAAAGAGTTTAATGGATATATTAGAAAAATCCAAATTTGCCAGTGCATCCTTTTTGAAATATCTTAAATCTTAAGTATACAACAGATGTTTCTAACTTCTTAATTAAATAAAAGAAGCAGTCAGTAAGACATAACTGGTAATTTACATAAGACATTTTTTCCAGTATTTCATGCTGCTCTCTGTATAGTAGGCTCAGTAACTCTGGCGTTTACAGATCAAGAGAAAAATTAACCAAAACGAGCTATTCAAAGATTCCTAATCCTAAAGCTTGTTTTAAGTTACATACGTATTCCAATTCACATGCTTACCCTTTGAAAACTGAGATCTCAAAATATTGTTCCACCATTTTATCCCAATCCAAGAACATTACATGAACAAAGCTATTTAGGAACACTTCAGCACAGGAAATATACTGAAAACGACCTCCTAGATTATGCAGCGATGGTTATACCACCATGTTTTATACTGCCATATTGATATGTGCATGTACCAATGCAGGTACCTGATGGTAAGAAACCTTTCATTTCCGATTTACTTGCAGGCCATTCATATCTACTTGTTGGTATTTGAACACTGCCCTTCAGCTTGCATAACTTTTTTCTTTGTGGTGTTTGTCATAAAGTAGGCTCTTCAGTGCCCTAATCACTCCAGAAGGCTTCTCTCACCCATCCTACATTGAATGTACCGTTCTTGAAAAGGGGTAATTCAGAATGTACAGTGGTTTTAATACTTACCTGTCCTCACTGGAAATGCAACACCTGATAAACTTACGACCACATTTAGTTTTCAATGTTGGTACCCCACAGGCATTCCTGCAACCTATTCACATAGCTATCTTTTTTTGTTTGTTTGTTATTTCTTTTGTTATCTTCAATATTAAAGCAAACAATGTGATTTCGACTGAGGAGCATTTTATTTCTGAATACCAAACTCCAGGCCAGTGCCTCCTTTAGTCCATGTAAGGAAAGCCGGGAGTGGAGTGGGAAGAAGGGGAATCAATGACCAAATCAAGGTGGCTTTTAACTGAAGAAGAAACAACATTGTATAAGAAACCCTGGTACTATCTTAAAGAAGTCAGTTAAGAAATATTTTTGAATATCAGAGGCTTCCCAATACACAGGTTTTACTATACACATTACAGTGCTGGACTAGATAGGTTGCTTTGCCAATGCCTTGCTTTCAGAGGCCACCTCAGATCCTGAGAATCACAGTGTCCTTTAGCTTAAATTCCTCATATTAACTACCTGGTAGCAAGTAGAGCCTATGTTAATAAAGGTTATTTCTATTCAATGCCTACATCTACATGTGTGCATTATAGCACCTTTTTTCGTTGTCCCTTCCAAAAAAGTATATCAATAGGAAAATTCCAAAGCTCCCACACACACCCTCCAGTCTCTTTCACAGCACTAAGAATTGAGAAAATCACTGTATGTAAAATGTCTGGAGTATTCAGTCTTGTACAGAAAAGCAGAACATAGATAAAAGTTCACCTGACATAAAAAAGAAGGATGGTCAAGAAAAAGTGTGCTTTGCAAATATCAAGCCTCAGTGGCCTTCTAAATGGAGAATGGTCCTCCCTAAGGCTAGGAGGCATCTTTTTTCACTGTGGGTGATCCAGGGTTAATCTCAAGCAAAGAAGTAATGATTACAAATTACAGACCAATTTCTATCTTGCCTGCTGTGACAAAGATTACTGAAAAATTGTTTCACTCGACAATGATGAGCTCTCCATCATGGTATACACTAATATACAGAACCATCATCCACATTTTTGGCCCCTAATGGAATCCAAATGGCCCTGGAAACATGACCAGTAGTTTCTTCTGCACACAGATCAACAGTTGCATTTCTGGGCCTGTGGTCATGAATCGACAAGCTCTAGGGAATTTTTTTTAGTTTTACTTTTTCCTGAATTTGTGCCAGTATACTGTAGCAATGAAACTGGTGAGTGAATACACCCAGATTGTGGGGCTAGTCCTCAATGGGTCCCTGCATTTGCTTTTTCACAATGTTCAGGTGGGTCTGGAAGAAACAAAATAATGTTTCATTTCATGTTTAAATTCCCTTCAGCATGTAACTCATAACAATTAGGTCTACTCCTAGAACTCCAAAATGGAACCATATTTCTTTCTGCAGGACATATCACTGCATACAAAGAGATTAATAGTATTGTGATACCCAAGGAGAGGACAGGTACTGAACAGTGGAGAGGATGCTGTTACGGGATGATAACTTTAACAAGAACAACACAAAAAAATAAATACACCTCCTGGGGAACAGGTCTTACTAGGCTGAAATAACATGTTGCCTCCTCCAATGCTCAGATGTCTCTTCTAATTGGTTTGTAAGTTTTTACTCTTGGATGCCCTAAATGTGTTTTACAAGCACAGAAAATGCAGAAGGGCAATATTCTTCCACAGTGGCATTCCATTCAATTCAGTACAGGAAAGGTATGCTCTAGAATTGGTCTTTTCCAGCTCAGGGGCTTTTTCAGTCAAACAAAAATAAGAGAAAATTCTCCCACAGAAAAGAGTGAAATGCGCCTCCCAGGCTAGCTGGAGAGGAGGGAAGACAGATCATATGAACTCAAACAACAATTGTAACAATACTGATAACCCTAGCACTGGTTGAATTTGGAAACAAGACAAATGGTAAAAAGTAGATGATAACAAAAATACCCAGGTAGGAGGTTATTGTGTAACGAAATGGTGAGCTAGGGTTGGGATGGGGGGAACCAGCTAGAAGTTAACACATCTTTGCCAAAAAGCATCTTCCAATTGAGAATATGAAAGCATCGTGAGAAGGGCAAGATAAAATGTTATTCTCTCCAATTTATGCACAAGGAAACTGGAGAATGGAAAGGCAGATTACTCAATGTCACTCAATAAGATGTAAAGAGGGCAGAAACAGACCCCAGGTCTCTTGATCACAAAATCTCTCCACTTCATTTAATGAACTCGCCTCCCAGATGCAGAGAGATATTATAGTGCCTTAGGGCAAATCTAGATTTTCGTAACTAAGCAGAATGTGAATCAAAATGGATAAGGAATTTCATCCTAACTAAAACTCTTGCTTAAGATACAAAAATTCGAAGATGTGCTTTAAAATGTCAAACAGTTTGGAAAGAGACCTTTGTTCAACAAAGCAGAAGAAGAGTTTTGCATCCTGCCTCACCTTCCACAAACTCATAGAATATACATCCAAATTCTCCCCAGATGAGCTACTAAGTTAGGAGCTTGAAATTCTACAGGTTTTACAATACACAGGAAACTGGAAGCATAAGGAGGCCAGGGGTGGAGAATAAATAAATGGGCACTTTCGAGATTTCTGCAACTAGAAAGATCTTCAAGAATGGCACAGCATGCTGGGCAGGCATGCCTCACCCTGGGAACGCGAAGGAGAAAGTTGGAAAGAAGTTGCGGGCCAACAATTCCCAATCCATGTTTCATGGGTAATCCAGTACTTGCAAAAGCCTTCAGTACTGTCAATAGTCATGAGACACCAAGGCAATAATGAGCACGAGGGAGCACAAGGCAAAACATGATGCTGTCCATAGCCCAGCACTTGTTCAGTACTGTCACCAGCAGACCTACAGAGATTGGAAAAATGCTGCTCTAATTTCATTTAGCCCACTTAAAGAAACAGAAATAAAGCTTTATTTAATGTTCTAAACCACTCTCAGTGTAGGAAGCGATTGGACAGCCATGCCAGTTTGTGTTCAATCTGCACGTTATGTTTATGTGAGCTTATATCTTTTTAATGCAGCACGGTTACACTTACAGCAGTTTGCAGCTTCCCCAGGAAACCATTGTAAATGGGACCTGTGCCCAATTGTTTTTATCCCAGTTAAGTAAATAAATGAAATATGCTAATTAGCACCCTATTAGCTCACAGCAGGGAGTAATCCAGCGCACTTTGATTGGAAATTATTCTGTCATCCAGGAAGCCGCTCTGTAACAGAATGTAAACTGGTCCAATTTTCTCTTTTTACCAACTGTGGATGTCATCCAAATAGCAGAGATGCCACTGAGCACGATCTATAGGACATGGTGATGTTGCAATGAAACTTCCTTTCAGTCTCCCATGAGTCTGGCCTAGAGATATGCTGGCAAACTCCAGGACTAGAGACGCAGTCTGCATTTAAATTTAGGTGTCATTTCATCAAAATCACTTTCAAGCACACAGTTGATTCACCTCCCTATCACTGGCATTTCAAATATTCTCCAGAATATTTTCTGAACTTATCACAAATCCATAGTAATGTTAACTTTTTGCTTTTGGTTTTTTTTTTGTAATGCCAGAAATATTGAGGCTGAGACACACCAGAGGTATATCCATACAGAACAGGAAAATGTGGGATAAAATAGCCATAAATTCCCAATTTCAATATTTTCAAATTGTAAGCAAGCACAATTACATTTTTACATGATTAATATAAAATATGTAGTTTAAATATACGTAATTATATATATTTTATCTCTTTGCTAAAAAGGCAGAGTTGCCAGACTAGCTAGTGCAGATCTGTACAGTCAGCCTGGCAACTGAACTCCGACCACATGGAGCAGCCAGTCCCAGGAGGCAGCACCCTGGTCCCAACAGCCAATCCCAGAGAGAAAAGAGAGAGAAAAAGGCAGAAGGGCCCAGAGGCCTCTGCAAACAGCAGGATGGCAAAACGCTGAACTAAGGAAAGTCCTGAACAGAACTCTCTCAAACAGGTCTCATCCCAGCTCCAACCAAAGCTAGCCAGAAGATCCCGAATCTCCTTAAATATGAAACATGATGCTAACTGGATGGAATACTCTTATTGATCAGTCTGGCTGTCAGTCAAGCTCTGCCCCATCTATGCCCCCTTTACTAGTTGCCTCACACCTGTGGACAGAGCTCAGCACCATCTTTGGCTGTCAGACCAGAGCAATTAAAAACATTGTCTGTCCCTGGGTGTCATCTTCTTGTTCTCAAACTAAGTTCAAATAATGACCATGCTAGCTACAAAAAAGAAAGGTTTCTAATGGCATGAAGGAAAATTAACTCACTTTCAGTCAAAACCAGCACACAAATTTATATGAAAAGTTACAGGGATTACCTGGATTTTCTGACTGCCATTTAAACCACATAAGGTCCTCAATTTTTGATCTGCTGACTAGAAAGGCAGTTTGGAATGAGTTCTCTATAAAACTTCTACGTCTTCCTTCTGAAAAGGTGCACATTGCAGCACTACTATATTGCATAGATTTAAGGCCCCAAAATACAAAATGAAAATAACTTTTACATTAAAAATGTAGCTATTTATGACAAGCAATTTTGTTTTAATTTAAGCAGTAGAATCTTTCAATTGACATAAAATCTAGTTTTGTATGAAATTACAGTCTTAATTCATTAATAAATTTGTACTGTTTATATTCACTACAGATTCTGTGAGTGTTATTTGATCTTTATATCCATTTACACCATAATCGCAGTATTTACATACGTGAGTGCTAGCCACTGGAATCAATATTTTAAATTTCAGAGGTTCCATTTTAAAGTTGGGAAATTCAAACTAAGAAAAGGAAAACAATGAGACCTTGAGTAGCACACCAGAGTCCTCCAGTGTTTCAAATCTATACTAATTAGTCTTTCAAAAGGGAATTTTTCAAACATAAAGGAAAAGAAGACCATACTATCAAGTGGCTAATGTAATACGGGTTTGCTGCCTCCAGCTTAGCAATGCCAGTTAGGTCACCCAAGGATCAGGTCTTGCTCGTGCTCTCAGGAAGGACAGTTTTATTCTGTATGTTTACAATCCCTGACACAATGAGACTCTGAATCTCAGGGATCCTCTTCTTTAATAACAAAGAATATTGTGCGTTGTGTATCCAGGACTGTTCAGAAACATGCCCAAATGGGTTTGTTCACTATGAGTTTATTTTATTTTTACTTTTCATTTGCAACCTAGATGGTAGAGTCTTCACTGAAAACTAAATAGGAAACATCAGTGACTCACAGCGTGACATGAACAGACTCAAAGGACTGTTTATAGATCTGTAGAGAATATATAACGTGTCTTTTGGGAATGACCCCTTTTATCATTAGAATATATGCTTTCCCTCATGCAGAATAGGACCTTGTATTTTTCAGTGCAGAATAAAATCCCACAGCCCCAACAATGTAAGATGTAAGAAACTGGTATTTAGAGAAATGAAGCAGTCGAGAAAACCACAGCTCTCTGACCCAGCACTGCTCCTGAACACAGCCACAGAAGTACCCAGGGAGGCAGCCACGACACGGAACCTGCTGGTGGAGTACCCTGTAAATACTCGCACTCCACACCTGACCTGAGAGAAGATCCGAGCCCATCTGTTCCTTCACTACTGGTAAATGTTCACCAAGGGGAGACGTAGAAGCTACACATATTTCACCAGTAGTTGATATTGAGTCAGCATCAAAGAACACCAGAACATCCCCAAAGAAGCCAGGAGGACTGAAGTGCTGCACTGATGGTGAAGAGACACCACGGTCAGCTTTGCATTTATCTGCTCCAGTAACTATGGATCAAGTAGTTGAGTATCTGTCTGCTACATACATTTAACCTGTTAAAAAGTCACATGGAGAGAACAAGCTCTGAATGCTTTTACACATTTACAGTTGCTGGGAAAAACATTTCCTTGAAATCCACATGTTCCATATATCCATCTCACTTTGAGTCTGGCCTTCTGAAAGGAAAATTCACAGCCTGGCATCAGGAATGAAAAAAACAGAGAGAAAAATCCCTATTGACACATTAAATTAGACATGTTTGCAGGGCTGCCAGAGATAGCAATTAGTCTGCTGCAGCTCCTGTGGATGGATTACAGCAGAAAACACGGACTGCTACCAGGTAATTCTACCTGCTAATTACTTGGAAAGACTCAGGTACTAAACTGACCTGAATGTTTTCATGGGTCCTGGGACCCATTAAAGGAAAGAACTTTAAAAAGCCACACAGTGATGCTGACAGGAACTCTGGAGCTGTTGAAAACCCATCAAAAATATTCCTGCAGTATAATGATTAGAGTTTCATTCAGCCCCAGTCTGTGCAAGCATTCACATTTAACCAGCAGTTACAACAAAAAGAAGTGCTTTAATGGAGTGGCTTCCCCTCCCGAGATGATGACTATAAAAAGCATCCGCAGAGCCGGTCCTGATGCCTGCCAAGTAGCAAGGCACCGCCCGTTTCAGCTGAGAGGAGGTTAGTCCGTCTTGAAATTCTTCTATTTCAAAACAGGATGGTTGAATTCGCAAAGTGAAATTGAACGGTGAAAAAAAGAAAAACCTAAACCGAGAGAAACTTGCGCAGTTTCCTAGCGCCCCCTGCCGCCCCAACACCCCCTCCCCCCCAGTTCCCCTACTTCTCCTCACCGCAAGGCCAAGGCACCAGTGACTTCCAGAGGAAAACAGCTGACGCTTTAATCTAAAATTGCTTCTTCTCAAGCAAAAGTCGCAATGTGGGAAGCAGTGCAAGGTGCGTTGCTCTAGCAAAGAGCTGGTGGGTAGCAGAAACCAGCAGGACAGCAAGTCTGCCCTGTCTGCCCTCTGCAGCTGAAACTGGAGGCAGAAGATAAAGCTAATGTTGAGCCCCCACTGCACATCTAGGCTTCACCCAAGACATACAGCCCCTCAGCACAAACTGACATAACCTCTCAAACAGGGAGCTAATGCAGAGGGCATTCTCTTCTCAGAACAGCTTGTTTTGCCTTGCTACCCAGGACATCCGTGAGAGATAGTTGACTACGGCACAGCGAGCCCTGGTTCAACTGTTCCGAGCACCAGGATGTGCGGGTTGCTGTACAAAAAGCAATAGCTGGAGCTCCAGTGCTGCTCTCACAGGCATGCTGTGAGGGTGAAATAGCTTGTCAGATCCAAACCATTAACTCTCTGAAGAGGCGGTGCCTTATGATATTTTTTGGTGCCATGCTGAAACGATACATGCAAAGCTCAGATTTGGGCACTCAAGCTGCAAAGAGCTTTCTGTTGTGGCAATAGCCTGACTCCAACCCTGCTGCCAAAGAATGCTCTGGTCAGCAAGACCTCCTTTCTTTGGCAGCTATTTGTAAAAAGGACACATGACTGTGGGATGTCCAAAAAGAAACCCAAACCAACAAGACTCAAAGATCTTTCCATCACAAAGAGAGTTCTGCATGCAGCCATCAAGGCAGGAAAAAGAACAGAAGGAATACAGAAGCCTTCTGTAAATAAATCTGTACCTACCACCACTTTCCATCCAGCACACTCCCCCTGTGTGGGACTGGGGTTGTCCAGTGTCAGACAGCAAATCCAGCCCAGGTGTCATGGTCAGGAGCACCTAACAAGTGTTATAGACACACTGGTAATTTCACATGTCTTTGCAGCATTTCTTTTAGTGTCTTCTACAGTACAAAGGAGAGTGGAAAAATCCGACAGAGCTCCCATACATGGGCAAAACCTAGATAATCCAGGACCCACAAAACCTGCATTTCACATCTAAAAATTCAAATCTTCTACCATTGCAACAACCTGCCATTTGTCATTCTATAGAACTTGGGTATAATTAAATACTGCTAGAGATGCAAGGAAAGCTGTGTTATTTCCTGTGAGGAGAAAAAGGTGACTTAGAGGTTTTTAATATTATAGTTATTGCTTTCCAGAAACTCTCCTCAGGAAACGTTGGAAAATCCCTTCTCTCCAAACAGACAAGCCTAAAATTACAGATTCATTAAATCAGTGTGTGGGTAAGAAGTTTCTTCACATAGTATCACTAGGTTTAAAACAGAGAGAAAACACGGCCTCCTTTCATCTGCTGAGGATGAAAAATCTATAACAAAAAGGGAATATATAAACAAAGAACACTGCTCCTCGGCATAGTATTTGCTGTCAAAACTTCCTCCTGCTCAGGGTCCTTTTCCCCATCCTACCTACATTTAAACAATCACTGTCCCAAACTGTTATTTCAGGGTTGTATTAAACACTTTAGGATTTACTTATTCAGTGAGCAGTGATGCCACCAACCCTTCAGCCTGACACTGAAAATATCTGATCAAGATTCTGCAACAGAATTTAATCCACTAGGCAGCTGCCTAATGTGAGAAAATATTCTCTACACAATACATCTCATCACACACTTCTGAACAAAAATATTCTTTTTAACATACCAAACATGGAGTCTGCTATTCTTTTTTTGAGACCATGGCATACATAAAATTATTAAGAACAGTGCAGCAGGGACATTAAATAAACAAGGCCCATGGACCGAACCAGTTGAAAATTACTAGATGTATGCAGTTTAGGTCAATCTGGGTATCTTCTAGCAAGTGTAACTAAACAAAGTGAGCAGGGAGTAAACACTTTCATAAATTTAAATACTTTGAGTTGCATTAATTTATCTATTCCATGAGACTAATCTAATTTATCTGAGTCAGTAAACAACAAGAAAATGTGAGCTGCTCACATTTTCCCCACAAATAATATCCCACCATGTTGTCTGTGACAGTGACAACTCTCAGCCACATTCCACCACACTTTCACAAATATTACCACTAGGCACTATTTTTCCTCCTAAAGGCTTCACTTCTCTTCTGTAAAACAAGCAGCTATTATCAACATGCTAGTTCTCCAGTTAGAAAGGGAACCAGGTGTCCAAATCAGGGCTCAGTGGAAGCTGATAATTATGTATGTCCACAGATTCTGTGGTTTAGCGGATCTGTGCTACCTCCCGAGCCAACGCACAACTCTTGATAATGAGGCACAGAGGTAGCAGCTGCCCTCTGGCTCTGTATTTCTGCAGAAGTGCAAACCTCTTTATGGCAGCTTTGTTAAAGCTGGATTTTGAGAGTTTCTTGCCTAGCAGCCAGAAGCTAGCACCTTGTTTCAACAAGGTGCTTAGATCTGTAAGCTATTTTTGAACTGGACAACGGTCCCACTGAAAACAAAGGTCCAATGGCCTTGACATTAAATATGCACTTGAGAGCCCTGCTCGGTAGTTGCTTCTCTTTGTGGCTCTCCAGATGGTTGCCAGAGCAGCTTAGGGCAGAGGTGCAGTATGTTGCACATGCAATAAGCTGGTGTCACACTGCACAGGTACACAGAGAAAAGACTCAGAAGGATCATCTTGATGCATCTGTGAATGCAGGACAGGTAAACAGGTTTCCCTAACAGTTACGTCAAGTTCCAGCAGTGATTTCCCTTATGACTGTGAGAAAATAATTTTGTTTCTAGGCTCTGTTGCTGATATATAAAAGGGACTAATACTTGCATAACAACATTTCACCAGCTCCCGGAATATTGCAAACTTGAGTGTCCATAAAGCACAATGAGAAGTAGACTGATGAGACTCACTATTCCTGCTCCAAGACCACCCCCAGTGGCTCATTAGCAGTTGACTTTATAGTTATACATGCAATTTTCCACATGGGCCACCTCCTAGGGAAAACAGATGGTGAGAAAGAGCATTCCTTCCCCCTGCCACCATTCCCCCAAAGAAGTAACTTTGACAGGTATTTTCCCACCATTAACATTAACTTCACAAAAAGAAAAAAATATTGGTGTGTCTTGGACAAATAAATAGCTATACACAGGAGAAACTAACACATTCAAAAGAGAAAGGGTATTTTTGTATTTGGAAAATTACACATGTTTTCTTTTTTTTCTTTTTTTTCCTTTTTCCCTTCCAGGAGGCATGCTAATGTTAGCAATGTATTTGGTCAGTGCTTCAACTGGACTATAACACACTACTATACAGTAGATGACAGTTGAAATTATATTTTTTATATGTAGTTGGCTTATATACATTCTAGACTTTCCCAATTTTGTTCTCTCAGACGTACAAGAATGCAAGAGAATTAAAACGTATAGCTGGTTCCAACAGTACAATTCTGTCTCTTACACAGCTCAAAGAAAACTGACATACATGGATATTTTACTCAGTCCATGGAGAACTTTCTCTGTTCCACATCGTGGCAGTGCTCATAGTGCCAAGGATGGCAAATAAAGCCTTATGGTCCCCCTCTCACAATGCAATAATATTTATGTATGAGGTAAAACAACATATAAATAACCGAGTCCTGTTTTCTCCTGACATAGGTATGTTGATCTAGATAAAGCCACAGAAACAAAGCTTTTTCTTCAACATTGACATAGAACGTTCCAAAAGGACATTAAAAGAAGGGGCCACCTATTTCTGAAAGGTAGAGATGTTTTCCCCAGGTCACCCGTGTTTCACATCTATTTCTCTGCTCGTGTTGTAACTGATTTAAAGGTAATTTTAAAAGACATAGATTCGGGTCTCTCACTTGCAAAACCTATTGTCTAGCTTTCAGTAATTGACTGCTGATGTCTTTGAATGAAAAAGGATGCAAGAGGACCATCACAGGTCTGACACTCCAGAAACTCTCTGCCTTCAGCAGCCCAGGACACACACTAATGAACTGGCTAGCTCTTCAATAACAGCTGATTTATACAAACTACAATGCTTTCTACTGAGTTAAAAGTATTTATAACACATTGTAACATATAAATATGCAGCAGGAGGGGACCCCATGCTTTGCATGTCTTTTGATCAGGCACTGTGTTTATTGTCACTCATTTTGAAATTAGATGCCAAAGTAAAAGGGACTTCAATCACAGTAACCCTATCTCATGGTGGTTTTGGAGAGCGCCCTCCAGCAAAATGGCTAATTAGCAGCATTTTCTGAAAATTTGGGGCATCCAACTTGAGACAATCTGCATCTGATTTCCAAAAATGGTGAACATTCATAGCTTGCATTGGATCAGCAATAGCACAAGGTAGTTCAGCCTGGAAAGGCAGAGATGCTTCAGAAGATAAGGCATTGCAAGACACAGAATGGGTGGTCACTTCAGTCTGCACACACACCAAGCAGCATCGGAAAATGTTACATGTTGCCTGATTCCATCAGCATAAAACTAAACTTTTTGTTAACAGTCAAGGAAAATAAAAATGAAATAGTTGGTTTGTACTTCGATTGCCATTTTGAAGATTGTGGCATCTGTTCTAGAGTTAAGTATGAGCAGCATCCCATGCACAGACTCATTTGTCTTGGTATAATACACATTTTAAGTTGTTCTTAATTTCTGTTTTTTTCCCTAAGACTCCTTATGTATAGAATTGTGGTTTTGCAATCATAAGGTACATCCAGGCACTACTTTAAAGTATTCCTTAAAGCAAGAATGAAACTCAAGAAATTTAGATAAGTTTACAAAAATGCCTCGATAATGCTAGAATTAAAATGATACTGAAAGAGAATCCCCTATGCCTCCAGCACTTTGCAGTAAAAGAAACACCTTTCTTTCTTTCTTTGTCAGGAAAAGAGCAAACAAGGTGTTAAAACAGCTAAAATGGATCACAGAACAAAAATTGTCACATTTCCTTTACTCATAGAGTGCCACAGGATAGACAGAATATTTCTATCACAAAAATTTCTACATTTAGACAAGTCAGGAAAGAAAGTGCTTGGTCTAGAGAGTGCGGCAATTTTTTCCTGGTGACAGGGTAATTCTTGGTTTTGTTTTGGTTTTGGTTTGTTGGTGGTGGTTTGAGGGTTTGTTTTGTTTTCCTTGGTTGGTTGTGGTTGTTTGGTTTTTGTTGTGGTTTTTGGTTTGGTTTTTTAATCTAGTGAATAGTATTTTTGCTTTATAGCTTCTTTTACAGCTGCTGGTTATGCAGCTGATGTGACTGCCATTGATAGGAAGAAATTGCACAGATTTTCATTAATAAGAGCAGCAAGCATCCAAAGGCTGACTCAAACAAAAATGATGTCATAGTTGCAAATATTTGAATTCACATTTGAATTCAAATGCTTGCAATTACTCAACTACATTTTTGCTTTTTGGCTACAGGGCTATGTAGGCACAATGTTAGAATAGACCCACTCGGGGGGAAGCAGACACCAAACCCTTTAATGATGGTCCCCAACTGAGAACTATTTGAACTGTTCCAGACATGTGCTCATGGGAAAGTGAAACAAGCCTCTGAATTTAGATGACTCTTACTAAAGCTATAGTTTACCTCATAGAGTTACTGCTTGAAAGACAAACATTTCCAAGCCATGCAAGTAAATGGACACTAAAGTACCAGAAGGGATAGTTCTCAATTCCCATGAGTATAAGCTAGTCCAGTTGAAAATTTTGCTCATTGTAACTTACAAGTTTTATTGCTACAGCAAGTGACTGGCAGTGTGTTTATACCCTCCACAAATCATCAATATCCTGTGCGCCCACTGCAATATGCTGTTACCAGGTAAACCTATTTACTTTCCATGGAAGTGTTAAAGGAAAGAAGCACTGCACTCTCCAAATAGTAATTTAAAAAAAAGAAAGCTCCCAGTAACCACAGTTGCTAATCTCTTCTACTAAAGAATTATGAAGAGGAAAGTAATACAGACTGTAAATTGTGCAGCCACCCCAGGAAGCTCAGTCCAGTGGCAGTCCACATCACTAGTGTGTTACAGTCTTTAGGGGATTCTTGGGGAGGAGGGTCAGGGTGAGAAGGATGACATCTCCAGGCAATTCCCAGCCCAGAGGCATCTAGCAGCTTCTCACTCCCCATATTACATATATATTTTATAAACATGCCTACCCAATCATAAGGGTTTTTCTTAGGGGGTGCCAAACATTTGGTTGATCCTTGCTTGGAGAGCAAAAGTCTAGAAAAGGCACCCGTGGCATGGGGTTGCCACAGCACAGCCATAGGTTCAGTCATACAGATAGTAAAGTAAAATAGGGTCACAGACACAAGGAATAAGTTTTTTTTTACAATGAGGGTGGCAAAACACCAGCACGAGTTGCCCAGAGAGGTGGTAGATGCCTCATCGCTGGAAAGATTGGGCATGGATAGGGCTCTGAGCAACCTGAAGTTGTCCTTGCTCATTGCAGGGGAGTTTGACTAAATGCCCTTTAATGGTCCCTTCCAACCCAAACTATTCTATGATTTTATAAGGATCTCCAACCAGGAATCTCCAACAGAGGAAAACAAATGTGATCACTACATAAATCTAAAGCAACCTGAGAGGTGCCCTACAAGTGTCCCTCTCTACCTGCTAGCAGCAAAGTCTGCTTATGGCTGCATCTTTCTTCGGATTAATTCACCATTTAATTCAAATGGATGTCAACTTCTTCTTGTCTTGCAACACTTTTTCTTGTACTCAAATGATCTTCAGATTCAGAGTCTGCAGAAATGCAGACTGTCAAATCCTGCAGCAGCACTGATGTTCTGGGGTAGCACTAGCCTTTGCCTCGAAAACTGATCCACAGCTGTGCCTCAGCTGCACTGCAGAGGAAGCCCAAACCAAGGGAAGAATGTGATACTCGCTGCTCAGTCTCATACAGACTAAAGCAGCAGGTCACTTCTATTGGGAGGGAGCAAAATATTCTCTACATTACTACTACAATCAGAAAATGAGAGCTTGGATATCACATTAACAATTATGATCCAAAACAAAAACCAAAGGATGTACAGTATCACCCTCCATATTGCACATCCAGGAATTGTGAAGAGAAGGGAAAATCCAGTCTGCATTGCTGGGGAAAGTTATAAAAAATTCAGAAGTATTTAATAATTTATGTAGTCGGACCACTGACCTTAAAAGTTGTGTTAAAAAATTAAGAACCTCAAAGAAAAGTTATTCAAAAATACAGTCTGTACTTAAATAGATTATTAGTTCCCCAAAATTATTAAATATGGCTGAATTTAATAACAAATTATGTATGAATACAACTACGTATATAAGTAAATGCGATCAGAGCTGAGAACTTCAGAGCGCAGCTATGCAACATCAATATGAGGCAGTGAGTGAGTGTGACACCTACAGAAAAAGCCAAGCTGAGGCACAGACAGCTCTCATCTGTGCTCAGCTGCTGTCTGGCACAATACCGAGGACATTTGCAGCCTGGCAAAATATTTATTGTGAAACTCATCTGAATTTAGATTTCATTATAAATAAGACAACCATCCCTTTCTCCATCATACCTCATGTACAAAAAATTACCTCTAAATGTCAGATTCTTCCCCTCCATCTTATTATCCCTAATCTATTCACCACACAGGCCAAAGTAAAACAGCACCTGAACAGCAATTTAAGAAACATGGGTATGATCTCAAACCTGGTATAAACAAGGATGTGTTTGTTAACTGTCATTAACATGGCATTCAGTGGAATAACAGAATTCAAGATGCAATTAAAAGTGAAGAAGGTGTTCTTCACATCTCGTGAAAACTTTTACACAGATTTATTGGTACAGAATACTGGTATTTTGGTCGGTTGACCAGTAAGTAATCCCTAGTTATACACTCTGTAAAGCACTTCGTTATTTGTTGTGAAGAAATAAGCTCCAGACTATTATTTTCCTGTACACATTCTGAAGATAACAAGCCCTTCATTTGAGAGGAATACCTTTTTGGGGTTCAGAAAAAAAAAAAGAGAGAGAGAAAGCAGTGTTAACCTGCACGTATGAGAAGTGCATCTTTGATTGTCAAGTGCTGAAATATCTTGCTCAATTTGCCTTGACTCAGGAAGTGCTCTCTGATCTCAAAATTGTTGATGCTAAAAAAAGAGCATTGTCTTAAAAGAGCAAAACAGACAGTACTATAAAAATAATGAGCTGGGAAGACTCTTAAGCCTTTTACATAATAGAATCTCTCACTACACTGAAGAAGATTCCCTCAAGGCCCAATATAGCTCTTTACTTTTATTTTGGCTCAAACAGGCAAACACCATAGCATCAATTAAAGAGGCCACTTATTTACTAAGCATTCAAAGTCTACAGCAGTTAAGAGGATTAATTGTCTTCATGCATATAAAATTTAAACATAAGAGATTAAAGACAAACCAACCTGGTCACACACAACTAACTTCAATTAACCTATCTGCACTCCCTAAGCATTTTTGTTAATAAGCACAGACCACTGGTCCCAATTCAGATCCTGACCCTGCAACAGGTTTTCTCCATGTGAACTGTGAGAGAGGGAGCACTGTTAGAAGATAGCTTCAGAACAAAAAAAAATGTCAGCTCCAGGAATAAACTGTAAAGCAGTAGCTGCAATAGTATGTCAGCTGAACCACGGTGGAAAACATATGTGGAGCCATCCATAGCCACCCTCAGAAATTACTGGCATTTGAGCATCCAAACACTGGAAGTAACTTCACTGTAATGTGAAATTTGAAAACAGCTCTGACTGCTAATGATAGGACAGGAAACCATCCAGTGTTAGAAGCTATGGCTGCTCCATTCATTTCAACGGAGTAACTGTGCTGCAGTGATTTATATCTACCACATTAAACATCTCAAAACAGGGACTAGAGCCACTTTATCCTTACGTAATTAAATTAATGCCAGTCTCGAGCTTTGGCTCTGCCTGGTTAGGAACCCATGTTCTTTCTGACCTTCACTGCACAGGAGACTGCCAGCAAAGAGCTGCAGCATTAGGCAGGCTTGGATAGCATACACTTGTCAATATTGGTTTTCAGTATTAAAATCAAGTCCAGTTCTTCTTTGTGAGGCATTTTTTCACAGCAAAATACTACATTTAAACTTTCCTGTGCTATACCAGTTTCAGCCATTGCTATGGACAATCGCTGGGAGAGTGAGGGAGGCAGGAAAGGTTATTAAAAACTGAGTATTGTAACCACAGTTTTTATTTGCCCAGACTGTACAGGACTTGACTTAAATACAAGATATTTCATCTAAGCATAAGAACAACTCTTTTTTTTCCTATAAGGGCAATTGAACAATGGAACACATCATCTGGAAAGGCTGCTGTTTCTCGATCCTTGGAGATATTCAAAATCCAGCTGGACACAGCTTCCCACAACTTGCTCTAGCTAACCCTGCTCTGAGCAGGAGGGTTGCACTACATGATCTCCAGATTTCCCTTCCTACCCCAACTTCTCTGTGATTCTGCAATAACCATTAAAATAGTAGTACCGCTGCTCCTGGTCCCTGCAAACGTGCCTCAGTCACCAAGCAGAACAACAGTAACACAAAACCCCCTCTCCACAAAGCCAGAAACCTCTCTAACTCATCCATGGTATGAAAGTTTCCATACTACTCAGCTTCTGAGATTTCTGATTTCAAGCCACAACACATCTTCAAACAGCCCCCAAAAAGATCATAATGCAAGTCCTGCATTGAACACAAGATGTGATGGGGGGTTTAATTTTTAAAAAAAAAAAAAAAAGTAGATACCACTGGCAGCTGTCACACTCTGTGCCTTCCCAGCAGGGTAATTACATGACAACTAGGTAACACAGAAGAGTCACATAGCAAAACTAAATCTAGTATCTCTAGTTTTCCTGATTAATAGTTCACTAGAAGTGATCTTGAGATAATACCAGTTTTAACCAATAGCCTCATTTGCAAAAGTGTCTATTCGGACAGATATTTTTTCCTACTTTTACTCCTGCTACCCCTGTGGAAGGTAATCACCAGGGCCAAATGCATAAGACCATGAATTTTACTCCACCTTCCGAACTGCCAGCAGTATTGTTGACTAATTTCACTAATTTCCAACCCATTACATCTGCACAAGCCCATAGGCTCTTCATGGATGCAAGCAATCAGAACTTGACCTGATCAATCTTTACCGCTGGTAATGGCACGCAAAAAACATTCCACAGAAATCGTGCAGAATTGCCAGTTCAGAAGAGTATGTCTGGCTGTTGCACCTCCTCTCCCTGTAGTCAGGCTTTTCCTGCTGCACACCCTTCCAGCCAAGAGGCCACCTAACTCAAGGTACCTGGAAGAACACACGGCTCTAGAATAGGACCACTATTTACTTTTTAAAAAATCAAGTGAGATTAAAATATCTCTTAAGTAACTATTCATTAGAGCAAGACCAGATCTCTTCCTCTTCTAGACAGTTGCTTCAATGTCTAGTCTCAAGTGTCAGTGATGGTAACCTTTCTGCTAACAAATAAATGCAGAAAACCTTTGAAGGTTCTTTAAAATAAGTGGTTATATATCCAGTGGAATGAAGACTTAAGGCAGAGGAGCAGCCTACATACCTCTTGACTGTGATCTCCCTAGAAGTTCAGGTAGAACTTCTTGCCCCTTTTTCAGAGCAACACAGTAATACATTGTCTGCAGGCACTGCCTGCGCATCCTCACATTCTTTAGCTTTTATCTATTCTAGAAATCTTTAGTTTATGTTTCCTTCTTGAAGGCCCCTTCAGCATCCAAAGCAATGAAACACAAGGCTTAGCTTTGTTGTAAAATACTGCATGTGGTAACATCTGGAAGTGCTGCAACAGGATTCTAGAATCAGGGAACTGGTTTATTGTTTGGGTTTAAAACTTAGAGCTTCAACAATGTAGGAAATGGTTCACAAAAATATAAACAGTAGTCAATTACAATCCCTCTTCTCTCTTTTTCCTTTTTGTAGGCTTAATACATTTGATGTAAATACCACTAGCAGAGTGAAAAACAACTCAGGACCCGGGACCTTAACAGAAAAAAAAAAAAAAAAAAAAAAGTGTTGTTTGTTGGGTTTTTTTCCCACAATTGAAACTCAGTCATAGAGGTAAGGTCCTCTTAGTAGTTACAAAAACTATGTCAAAATGTACATCAGAATTAAGAGAGGAATATAAGAAATTGTCATGCAGTAATGACTCGGGCAAAAATACAATTATTCATTTAGTAATACCTTTTCAAAGCAACTATGTATTTATACAGAAAAAATCTGATAGCAGATGTTGAACGGTGAAGGTCTTTCACAGTCACATTTCATGAAATGCAGGCCAGTTGCAAAACCTGGGAATTCATCAAGGAAAACCAGTTGGTTTTGAAAAAAGATCCAAATAGAAACAGTAGATTAAACCAAAACCAAGTTATGTGGAAATTTGCCAGTTTAATGCACCTCTGCAGCTGGCTTAGTGAAGCCATTTCACACTTGGCTGAAACACCTGCACAGTCCCAACCAGCACAACACAGTATCTGAACACCTTCTAGTCTTCACCATGCAATGCTGACAAGACAACAGCTGTTGATTTTCTCCATTTTACGAGTGGAGAGTGCAGAGAAAGAAAGGGCTTGACACAACAGAGCAGCTTGCAGAGGTAATGCTGGGCCATGCAACTCTCACCCACCAGCCACTGGGCACTCAGTGCAACATCAGCACTGGTGGGAATCTCTTAGCAGAAATAGGTGGGGCACAGGGGAAAGAGGCCAGGCCCGGTTGCCCAAGTGACTGATCCAATCCACAGACAGTTACCTGTTAACCACCTGCTAAAAATATAGAGCTAAGCTCCATTTCTCCACGAGCAAAAGCCCACAATTGTTTTACACAAAAAATCTACTTCTAAGACTCCCCCTCCCCACAAAAAATCTAAATACCTCATAACCTTGAATCAGCTTTCAAACCAGCAAAGTGAAGCACAAATCACTACCCCACTTTACCAAAATATTGGTAAGTACAAGGTGTTTCTTTCCTGTTTAAATTCCTCTGCTTAACATAAGTAATATTCATAATGAGAAAAGACACTTCCTCCACAGCTCAGTATCTAGGATATTATCCTTAGACACCAGCGACCAAAATTAAAATTTGTACTTCAAAGTAAAAAAAAAAAAAAAAAAAAACACAACAAAAAAACACAACAAAACAAAACCACCACACACTCACACACACCACCACCCAACACACCAACCATGCCACACTAGATTTTTTTCTCACTCTGGGCAAGCATTCTAATCAGAACACCTCAACAGCATTCTAATCAGAACACCTCAACATCCCAGAGCTCCTCAGCTCTTGCTTTCAGCTGCTTTGTGCATGAGCAACATTCAGCTGCTGTCAGTTCAGAAAGTGCCTCTGCGATTCAGCTTCACTGATCATCTTGCAGAGCTCTGGCTTCAAGTGAAGGCTTCAGAAAAATGGTTGGCTAAAAGGTATTCATAACTGGTGGAGATAGCAAGGGCTGGATGATTTTAAAAAGTTATTGCCACTTAAAAGGCAAATGCTTAAGGGCTTCCATCGTTGTTCAAGTACATTTGAGAATCAGAGCCCATGTTATCATTCAAAAGTCACAAAGAAAGTTTGAGCCTCGAAAAACCAAAGCACTTGAACCACAGCCTCTTCCTTTCCTTTAGCATATTGTATACATGAGCAGAAGAGTATCTGTAATTTTAGAAAGACAGCAGAATTAAGCAGACCCTTCACCTTATTATGTACTGCAGGGCTAAAGCCCACAGTGTTCCCTTAACTGGTTAACTTAACTGGTAAAATGTTCCCAGTAATGGAAAAAGTATTAGGCCTGAGGGCACATCTGCTAAGTTAAACCAACCAAAATAGCTACTGAAGAATACACAATAGAGGTTTTGTAACAGTACTCCATGCAGGCACCCTACTCCCCAGTAACAGCTATTCTGTTTCAGAGGGATTAGGACAGTACCAAAAGTTCAGGCGTACAGAATAAAGCACTAATTTGGGAATAAAATTGTTCCATAAAATGATAAAACCTTGCTTCTGAAAACCCTTATTGTTTAGCATACAGTAAAATTAATATCAAACCAACCACCAGAGTTTTCCCTTGCTTAAGCCAGCTGAAAGAGAACATTTTTTTCTTCTTACACATTCTCCCTTCTCTTATAACCCTGAATAGCTATATCAAGCAAGGTGCTCTCAGATTTGCCTAGAGTGCAACATTTACACCGCATCACTGATTTACATTCCGAAACAGTGGCTGTGAATGTTGGGACAATGCTCTGAAATCCACAATCCAATCTCATCAGTATTGGAGAAATACACACATTATAGGATACTTTAGTATTAAGCCCAAATGTTAAAATGTTGATCTGAGGCATCAGGATGCCCTAAATATAAACATGGTAATAAAATAAATAAATAAATAAAAGATAGAGAGGTGGTAATTTGAAAATCATCAACTCTCCACTAGAAAAGCAGAGGAAGTACAGAGGAAGCCTGACACCATAAGAAGGGACATACAATGAATGAAGGCCATCCTTAGACACCATTGTAATCTACATGAAGAAAAGCTCTTGTCCATAACTCAACATATGCCACTTAAATAATTAAGACTTTTTTTTAACCTTGTGTTTCACATTTGCTAGACTGGCAGAACCACTTTAACCTAGAAGTCTTTGTGTATAATCTTCATTTCTTGTCTGTCCTCTTTTGTTTTTATCTTACATTCTATGTGTATACAGCTGGTATATAAAGAACCTTAGCCTGAGCAGAACTAAAAATCACTGAGAAATCCTCACTGAAAAAGAAATCACTTCATCATCGGATTAGTCTATTGAAAAATGCTTTTTTTGTAAAGCTGCACAAATGTGGAAACTGACCATGTGTAAAGTCAAAGTTAGCTGCTGCATTCATGAAAGAGACAGACCAGTTTGTATTATCAAAAAAGAGATGGTTAGTTTATCAGTCTCAGTGTCATTTCACAGAACTTTGATAACCTCATCAAGTGAGATATCTCAAGTCAGTTCACATTTCAAAGAAAAAGTCCTAAATAATTGCCTTACTAAAAGTCATAAGGATTATAAAAACTAGAAAGCTATGATATTAATCAGAAACATGAACAACATTTTTGACAGAAATTCTAGGTGTTCTTATGTATTCTAAAGCATGATTTTTCATCTACACGTTTAACACTACATTGCACTTCTGCAAATGTTAAAAATCCCCAATAAGTCAGCTTTTCTTTCCAAACCTTTGCTTCCTTTAGGTTTGGATACAAGTTCAGATCCAGCTCCCATGTAACAGTACATGATACAATTTTTTAAGTTATGTAGAACACAAATTTATGGCAAATGACACAGTAGTCACATGTATTGCAATGTTGATTACCCAAACCTCAGTTATCCAAAATTCCTGCTTGCTGAAATAAGGTTGTATGCTGCAGTATCTATCAGGGGAACTTATTTAACGTGATTAACTGAAACCTTGATCCTCTGAATTCATGTTACACCTGACATTTGGATTATTAAAGCTATAACTGCCCTGAAAAAGAAAAGGCTAAAATGAGCTAAGAGGCAAAGACCATTCTAATGACTTTGTTATTTTGAAAAGAACACCAGGTGCTTACCCAGGCAAGCAGAAGACAGAGTCCCCCACCTTGAATGGCCTACGGTGCACTCAGGCACAATGCTTGAAGGCACAGAAAGGCCTGAGACGAAAGAGTACAAGAGTTACAGTAATATGATTACACGGTTGCATAGTTAAGGAATGTGAAAATCTTGATGGTTCAGTTGCAAGTCTGCTGGTCATTTTCTGTGTGTAATTATTATTGATTTACTTCTTGATAGAATCTCAGAGAAAGCACAGAAAAAACATCTGAATGAGAAGATCCAGACATAAATGCAGATTTTAAATGGTGTTTGCACTTGGCACTAATTATTTTAATGGTATTTTTAATTCTGTTTTCTAAGTTAGAAATTTTTTTTCTCTTGACTTCACGTTATCACGTACACTGCTTTAGCAAAATAAGCAATGGAGTGTGGAATGGGCACTGAAGGCAAAAACTTAATAAAAGAGCAGCATGCTTTCCAATCTGGGCTTCTAAAACATCCACTATCAGAGGGCTTTGGAGGTTTAAGGGATTAGATACCATGACACATCTGTCAGATTATTATGTAAGAAAACTCTCCTGCTGTTTTCTGTGAATAGAATGTCTGCTGTGGAATATTTAAAAATAGTTTTAAAAACAAAACCACACAAAATAGGCAATATTTCAGTTGCTTCAAAGTGTATTTTCATGGGAAAAAAATGATAACTTATTTTTCCTGGCCTAAAAACAAGTTACATTTAGGACTTTGACTGCAGGCTTGTATCTGAATATGGATTAGCAGAATACACATGCTTTTACTGTTCAGAACAGAGATTATGCAAAAATACCAGGATTTGTAGGTTGGCCTAACTTAGCTATAAATTACAGAGCCAGGACAGCAGGCAAAGCATAGCAATGAATTATGAAATGACAATTCTTTTACATTTCAGTTACATGGTTAAAAGCATTCTAAATTACTGTTGATCTTAGGAAGCTTTTCTGTATAAAACAAAAGCCACAATAATTTCATGAAAAATACCTGATATCACCCTACTGCTCACAAGCTTTTTTTCAATAACATGGTTACATCTTGTCTGTGGTGTGGCAGCAGTGTCCATATGTTGTTGCTGAGGGCACTGCAGAGCCATGACCAGTCTCCAAACCCACATCATACATGGCTGGAAAGCCACAGATTTGTTAAAATTATTATTAGAAGGAGAAGTCTGAAGCCATCATCCACCACCAGTTGGATACTACAGATTTAAACAATTATTGTAAATCCTGTATCGGTCAATTCTATCTTCAAGTTCTGCAATTCTCATGCCCCTGCTGTGCTCTTTTAGACATCTCACCCTCACAGCAGGGAACCAGATGATGCAGGGCTTTTTAGGTGGTAAGAGCTCCAGTACTGTGTTACACAAACAAAGCACAGAAGCAAACACAGCAAGAGTTGAATTGGAAGTTTCTCCAGTTCCAATAATTTCTCTCTCCTAGCAGCCGAAGTCTACCTTTGCCAGAAGTTCCATTACTGACTACACAAAGCATTTTGGACTCTGCTTTGCACAGAGAGATGAACAGAAAGCAATTGTCAATAGATGGAAACTAGAAAGAGGCAGACTAAAAAAAAAAACAAAACAAAACAATAATTTTAAAAAATCAGCAAAGGTCTGGAACACAACTATAGCTTTGGATCACTAAAAAATATGGCCAAAATGTGGGGGAACAGATGGCAGATTTATTTTCTTTTAAACAAACTTGTGTATAGATATAGATAGAGAAAATTTCTCTGAAACCTGACCTTCACAGGAGCACAATATGACCATGAAAAGCATTCTCTGTTCAGGGATCAATCCTTTTTTTTTTTTTTTTTTTTTATGCTGACATTATCACAATTTGAAGCAACAGGGCTTGGGTCTCGAGCACTAGCCATTACTCTCAAAGGGTGCAGATTAAAGCAAGAATCTTCTGTGCCGCTGCAGTCTGTACTGGGGCCCTTCCTGCACACACGAAGCCCTCAGCATAAGACACACTCATTTGCTTCCTACTTCAGAAACATCACCCCACCTACATAGTAGCCCTCACTTTTTAAAGATTTCTCTTCTTTCAGTGAGCAGGAACCTAAAGGCAGCATGTTCTCAGCCCCACAAACTAGTTTCACCAAAACTTCCCAGAACTTTTGTTTTAGGACTGGTGTTTCACTGTCTGCATTCCAGCAGAGCATCATGAGTGGAAGATTTCTACTGATAAAAGAACAGTGCAACCACAGTCATGAAAATCACAGACCTTGCTCTAAATAAGAATGGTTCAATAACAACATTGCAGATTATATTGACCAATACATAACTTGTTAGTAAAGCATAAGCACCTTTTGTTCACAGGCATTGTATAAACTTTGTCTGGAAACCGTGGGTCATATTTTGTCTGTGTGTACCACTGTCATTCACGCTGAAGTCAGTTTAATTCACATTGATAAGTTTACACAATTTAATAGTTAAAACACCATTCCTGATTGTGTACATACACAGACAATTTCAGTGAGTTAAAAGAACAGTCAGTTCAACAAGTCAACATTTTTCACGAAACATAATTTCTAGGAAATAACTTTTTTTTTTTTGTCTAGAACTATGTAGATGCCTCTTGTGGAAATGCTCCTTCCTCAGCTGGGTTCCCTAGCCTGGCTGTATAACCCATGATGGATGTCATTAATTCAGAAAGAGGGGATACTCTTGTAGTCAGCACTAGGAAAGTGAGTTCAGTCTATAAAACTAAGTGATCCATAAGGTCCACCAGCAGCCTTTCTAAATTCAGTTTTTCAAACTACACTAAACACCTCTAATTTGGATAGAATCAGTTTAACCCCACTCTGCATAAAACTAGCCAAGATTTTTTTGCAAGAACCCATACTTTTGAAACAGGAGTTTCAGAAATGCTCTATTTCAATCTCAGATGAGGAGCATCCACAGTCCTAAGTCTTGAACACTTTGGCAGTCTCAGAATTGTTGGCCTATGCTTCTTCTAAATGTTTATTTAGTCTGAAAATATTTGGAAAATTACTATGTCTTGGCTAGTAGTCAGAAAAACATTTTTATTTAACCATCTATTGTTTCAGAACTCTAGATTTAAATATTTTGAGTGAAATTCATGTGTGTACATGCATGTAGATCTGTAAATATATACAAGTTTTGTCTTATTTACATGCAGTCCCTACACTTAGACTTTGGGCAGCTTATACAGACATCTCTTCTGGTGGGAGTGAAAAACAGGTTGAATCCAATGCTTATGTGCAGCTGCAAAGAGATGCGAGAGTGGCTCTTCAGGGGCAGCCTCTGCCTGGAACACACAGGGTCACTCTGCACACAGAGGTCTCAGATGAAGAGCTCCTCGTTCCAACAGACACACCACAACAAACACACACAGGCTCCAAGCCTCAGACACAGCCAAATTGTGCTGTATATTTGCTTAGCTCTCCAGAATCCAACATACTCTCACTCCCACATTGGAGCTACCCTTTTGTTCTTCACAGGGAATTTTCACAGAATGCTGAACTCTGAAATGAACTTTTATTTTTAACTGGAAGTAAATAGGGGCACATACATTCAAAAATCCAGGCTACAGCAGAACATAATTTTATTTCCAGTGAACCACACACCTAGCACTTCCTGGCTTCAGTAAGCCTTTCATGTGAGGTTTTTAACTATTAAAAACATATTATCATTTCCATTGCCTCTGGCCACATTTAGATTCAAACTCACTCCTATTTTACATACATCTCATGTTTCATTACTGTTACTATGCATCATCCACATTCCTAACAAACATGATGGGATGCTGGTTTTGCTACAGCAATTCTTCAGTGTCTCCATTACTCCTGTTTTCATGCTGTCTGACCTTCCACAGGCCTCAAGATGTCATTCTGCTGACGTTTTGTTGGATCCTCTTAAGCGAATCCTAGCAAAGCCCATTTGGACTGCAGGATCTTTTAAAGAGTCTTTGCAGAGTTTGGTACTCACCTGCAGCCATCAGTGCTGTCAAGCCGTGCAAGGCCACTGGCACCAGCTACACATTGGACCTCCAGCATCATCGACCACCCCAGGGCCCCAGTTCACAGTATGTCCTCCCACACACAGGTCTACTCTGTGCAGTGTTACTACATTGAAGAAACGTCTATTACCGGTACACTGGAAGCAACTGGAAAGTTTATGGCACTTAGTTTCTGCTGCCCGAGCAGAAAAATAGCTGCAACAAACTTGGATCTCTTTTAATTCAACCTCTGGACTACACAGGAAATAAAACAAGGAGAAAGGAGACAAACCATTCGTTCTCTCCTCTGTACAAGAAGGGGGAGAAAACAGCCCTTTCCAGCCTGGCACAAGACAGATTTTGTTGCACATCTCCCCCTTTCCCTTCCCTGCTGCAGTAAGAGCTTCCCTGGTTTCAGCTTACAGAGATGCTGGGACAGGACCCAGCACTGCTCTAAACCAGGTCACAAGACCATGTCCCCAACACCTTTGTGCCAGCTAAGGACCACAAGATATAGTAATATATAGACAATGTAAACAACCAGTGTGCTAATAACCAATCCCAAATCCAAGTTATAAGAAATGAGACAAGTAGGGTTTGGACACTGCAGATAAGCACATTTTGTCTACAAACAACCTTAGCATTACAAATCCCTTGTTCTTTCATTTTGAGGATTGCTTATCTCAAGTTTTGCTTAAAAAAAAAAAAAAATCACTATTACTAACTTAAGAAAGACATAATATTTTAGGAAAGAGACTTCAAGGAACTTCTACATGCTTACCTAAAAAGTGTCTTTACATATCTGAGTGCATTTATTAGCTTTGGGGATAAAAGGATTACTCAGCAGAATGAAACTGAATGTAAAATAAAACAGTCTCTACACAATCAGGATGGTGACAATCATCAATGCTAAAAAAAAAAAAAAAAAAAGAAAAAACCAACAAAAACAAACAAACATGCACGTTTCTAAGCTTACAAGATTTTTTTTTCCAAGTCAATCAAAAATATAGCTGATATCATGCAAGGCATTTAAGCAAATTCAACATGCTAAGTACATTTCTATTACTTTAGCCAAAGAAAATTCAGGCATGCAGTCTGCTGTTGAAAAAAGTTTATAACAGAAAAAAAAAGAAAAAGCAACAATGTTTCAGCAAATGTATAAACATGTATCCTAAACGCAATCATAATGAGTGAGGAAACCTACTGTACATAAACATCTGAAAGACAAAAATATGATCCATAAATCATACATCATCAATAGCCATAAACCTAACTACTAATTGCACCAGACCCATCACATTCAGAGGCAAGTAAAATACAGACTCTGAAAGAGAGGACAACGTGTCCCTGCTCACAATGTAAAACAGCCCCTCGCCTGCAGCACGTACAGCGTGCCGATGGTGCTCTCTTTTGGTCAATATGCAGTACTGACGTAAATTTCTCTGTGCAACGACTCCAGCCCTGTAAAAATATTTATTCAACTCTAACTCCAAAACCGATCTTACAAATAACCCTTAGCTTCTGATCTACTTTAAAAAGCTGGTTATTTTTTCATCATTATTTCAGCAAAGAAATGGCTGCTGTTGTCCTAGCTCCTTCATCAGGCTTAAGTCTTATGTGCTACAGGCTACTTTATCAAAGTGATCAATATCATATCTACATGCACAATAATATTAAGCAAAAATACGTGTGTTGAAAAGGAAGAATAATTTTGGAAAAAAGATTATGATAATCTGTTTGGTTCTTTCACATGGCAATGGCGGTTGTACTTCATTTCTCTTGAGGTTAAGCCAGGAACAGCAATGACCAGCAAACAGTAAAACATTCACTGAAAATTTCAGTGTAAATGATTTGAGCATGATGGCAGAATAAACAGGATATAACAATTAAAAACAAACTGATCCATTCACTTCATGCTCTAGCTCATTGAGAGAACCCCTCTCTTGCATCTCACCCTCACTGGGCCTTCCTGCCTTCACAAACCACTTGGTTTAAATTCTTCCTTACCTGACACCTTCTCGCCAGTAATATCTCTATATCCTTGTTTTCCTCAGCTGTTGTCCTATTTTGTCTCCTCTGTTTCAGATTGTTTGCATGTGCATCTGTTGTGCCATAAAACTGCTTAATAATAATCCATGTCCTTTCCACCTGGGCTGCACAGAACTGCAGTAATAATGTTTATAACCACTTCCATGTGGTAGTTATACAGGGCCAGGTAACCTTCGGGCTATTTCTCATTCGGGGCAAATAATCTAAATTAAAGAGATTAATCCGTAGGGGACACATGGGCTTACAAGTACTAAAGGAGGGCAAATACTTTCTCTCCATTTATTTTTGTGAATAAGTCTAATCAATAATGGACAATCTTCTTAAAATAAGCACCTAAAATAAAGCATTCAAACCTACATGCGTAAAAGTAGATGAGAATTATTCCATATTAACGTAGAAGAACACTTACAGCTCTCTTGGCTTTCAGTGTCACAAAATGAAATGCTTAACACCTTTAAATCCTTTCTCTTTAACTGAGATGTATTAATATATATTTGACATACCATTTTAGCCCCCACAGTTTGAAAGCTTTGTCTTTCTTCTGTGAACAAGAAATAAAGAAAAACATAGATTTTGCATAATCACACAAAAAGTAGCTACTGAAAAACTTAACAATATTTAGAAAAATCTCATCTTTTACTGTCTATCAAAAAGCTGTTTCTCCTGCATGATCCAGATGTACGCCCCTAACCTCTAATTCAATGGAAATCACACCAGGAGATGGGAGTGTTAAATCAGATGAGAGTTTTTGAGCATCTTTAATACTTCCCTAAAAATCTGTGAGAGAAATTGTGTAGCTAAATTCTGCATCCACACACATACCAGAGTAACAACAGTAGAACTGCTGTGACCAAGCTATTTGATTATAATAGTATTCCCACTACGGTTGCTGCCCCAGGAGTAACTAGATGTTATACTTAACGAAGCTATCCTGATGAGTGAAATTTTAAACTAATTATTACATATAAACCATGAGCCATACTTCAGTCAAACAATTCTTCCAAAGTCTTGAATGGTGAAAATATAAACTGAGTAATTCATAAACAGCACCACACCTCTGGAAGAGAAACTTAGCTGTTTTAACTAACTGCACTAAGTGTATCTTTGCAACATAAAACAAAAGCAAAACAATAGTGCATTTCAGGGAAAGCGTATCAGATAAGCTGCAATAATGGAAACTGTTTGATATCAACAGCACCACAATGAAAATCTGTTGATATGAAAAACTGAGGTTATAACATTATAGAAGACAAAAGATGATCACTAGTAACACAGAGAAAGAGACATTGCCAGTGCAAAGAACAATTTTTTCATAAAATCTAACTGTTGCTTAAAGTATTATCTGCATTAAATAAAATTTTCAAAATTAATTACTGATAATTCAAGTTTGAATCAGATATCAAACAAGCACATCTAACACAAAGCTTAAAACTGGCACCAAATCAGCAGAAGTTAAGACTTATGGGAGGACTCAGAGAAAGAGTCTGCTGCAGCTCTTCTCAGCCCCCTCCTCCTGCGAGCAGTGCCAGAACTCTGTCCCTAACGATGCAGCTGTAGGACCACATCTTAGATAGCAAAACACACAGAGGAAACTTTTGACTCAGACCTCATATCAGATCAGTACTGCTGCAGAGAGCTTCAGGGCAAAGGCCAAGGAGGAGAGACATGGGCTCAATGCAAGGAGGAACCTTGCAGATCACAGCTGAAGTGATTGGTATCTACACTCAGTGCCCATATGCTTTCACTGGGTACTCTTGCAATTTGCTACACAGCCATAATTCTTTGGCCCTCAATTGAATACTGCCTGCCAGCATGTTGACAGCAGTTGTGCAATCACTTTGAGTCAGGCAGAAGACAGTGCTCCTCAAAAGGAAAAGTATATGAATTCCTGCAAACTAATTGCAGAAAAAAAAAATAAATTTAGCTTTCTGCTTCCCCCAGGTACACACTTGTCACTTGTGAGATCAACTACAACACAAAGAAGATGTTTTAAAACTGCACTGCAATGTGTAAGAGCTCGATCTTTCAAACACTCGCACAAGTTTAGGTCTGATGCTTGCTAATATGGGAAGAGTCAACTGCGATATCTATGCATCCGCCCAGAGTTTGGAAAATCCCTTGTCCCACAGAATACCACCCACTGCTGCATCTCTCTGGAAATCAACCACGACAAACTGCAAGTCAATTTTCATTTTCCTACTGAACACTATTAATTGTCTCTTGATCCCCTGGAAGGACCACCCCATGCAGCTCAGCATCCCACCCCTCTTCCATTTTGGCCACCCTGCAAGGCAGCTCTAGGGAGCAGGAGAGGAGCTGCCAAACCTGGAGACCGAGGAAAAGGGAGCAGCCAGGCTCTGCTCGCCCCACCAAGCTGAAGCTCTCTGCAGCTGGCAGGATGCAGCTGCTACATCCACGACCCTTCACAGTTCAGACCACTTAATACACTCTTGCTGCTCTGAACTCACCTGAACTGAAACAATTCCAGTTACAGTTGAGCCCAAACATGAACAGAAGGCAGAAATTTGCTGGTTACAGTCCCTTGACACAGCTGATATATCTGAGAGCAACTTTCTATGGCTAAGATTTTATTAAGGGTCACACAGATTATTTAGCCTTTTAATTTACAGCTTACAGAATAAATGCAAGGTTAAATATGAAATCCCAGTAATCCATAGTAAGCAGGGAAAAAATATCCTGAAACACCGAGCTTTAAAAATTCAATTAAAAATATAAATAAATAAATAGTCAATCACTGTTTTCGTAATTATTTAAACTTTGATCTTTAAAATCTGCAAGTTGACTTATATCCTATTGCTACAGAAATAAAATCATTTTTACAGTTGATAAGCACTCAAGTTTACCAGTTAATTAAATCCTTTTTGGATTTTTTTTTTCCCCTCTTTCAATTTTAACGGAAAAAAGTTTAAGCTTTTAATAGCAAAATGGAGCAGCATTATATAATTCTTTTACTTGATGTTTTTAATTGCAATTACTGGTTTAAACTAGAGAACTCCTTTGGGGGGACCCTGAGAAGACTTATGGTTTTTCTTCCTTAACTAGAGCAGTAATTAGAAAATACTTGGCTTTTCTACACCTCTGACAATCTGCCTTTTACTCTTCTAAACAACTGCAAGTTTCCAATATCACTAAAATTACATGAATTAGGTTTGCAAGTTAATCGCCAAATTATCCATGACATACTTAGTTCATACAAGTTACACAATAGTGTCATTTCAGACTCCTGAGTAACACTAATATTTTATGAAGCATTATAAAAAGATACTAAAAATCTAATTTTCATGTGATGCCACACAACTCAAAATACATAAGAAAAACAAACTGCTTTAAAAAAAAATGAATAAACTTAAGGATGCCACCTTTGATTTCTATTTTTTTAATGATAGGCTTGATCCAGAAAGTATTTTTTACTAAGTGTCACTCACCGTGCTTCAAAAAAGAAGCCCTCATATTAGTAACTGTTCAACCTGACAAATATTACAACCCAGCGGAGCCTGACTGAACTCAATTCAAAGCATAAGGTTTTCCAGAAACCATCATGACAGATTTCCTTGCAACCTGCCAGCCTCATGCTGATGGCTTAAACCCATCCATTCCTGTTGCCCCAGCCGATCTCCTCAGCAGCTCAACTGACCACAGCTCCAGGGCTCCCAGGCAGGGACGGCTGGGCAGCTGCAGGGCAGGGCTGCATTTGCCTCTGGCTGCCTGCGAAGGCAGAGACACCTGCCGTAAAGGGCTTGGTGCATGCCAAACTCTCTCATAGTTCCTGGCAATGGATGCTTGTCAAACTGCTGTCTGACAATACCTGATTGCACAAATGCTGCTGGCCCTTATATTCCACCCGGTAAAATAAGATTTTTATATATATATATATATACACACACACACATACATATACTTGCTTCAGTTAAGTAGGGGTAGGGTCATTTGCACCATTTGATTAAAAAGGAGTGTCCACAGGCACTAAAACTTCCAGAAAAAAATTTTCCCAGTAAGCAATAAATACCAGTACGGGGTAATTATTTCTAGACTGCTCCCTTTGACCTTGGCAACAAGAAAAAGTTAAGTTGGGAAAAATCTCACTCCCTTCCTCAGCAATTTTGCAGAAAACAGTAGTAATATAATAAAAATAATAGTCAAGAAAAATCATCATCCATAGTGCTGAAGTAATTCCTCCATTGCCATGGCACCACAAAACCTTAGTCCTTTGTGCTGAAGGGCTTGAGATTGGAAATGGATTATTTTGTTGGTGTTTTGAATAAGCATATCCTGCAGGCTGAGACAGTCCTCCCTTCTCAGAAAGGACAATTATTATTCATAAGCTTGTCCATGCAGACTTACAGAACCAAAACACAAATGCAGCCCAGCATTAGAGGGTGGGAGGAAGGGGACTTCCTGCAGATGATGAACGACACAGGCCCTGCCATCAGTGTCTTTCCTATTGGCAATGCTGGCTACCACGTGCGGTGTAACCAGTGACATTACTGATGTCCGATAAGGTCTGGAGGTGGAACAGAATGCTGCATATGTACCATGACAGCGCGCAATCCACAGTATATTGGTGCTTCAATGTATAGCTTGGTTGCTTTCATATTTCCACACAGTTCCCAGAACTACAAATAATCTCAACACACAGTAGTCTAAGACCAACACAACCAACCTGTGAAAGCATTTCTCCTCACAGAATAGCAAAACTTGGTATTAAAATGTATAGGGTAGAGACACAAGAAGGGAACATTTCTAGATTCCAGTTACTGCACTATCCTGAAGAATGATGGTCCACCAGCAGATGTGCAATGAAAGCGAAGTTGCTTCTGAAAGATACAATGTTTTCTTTTAAAAGAGTAAACCACAATGGCACAACACAGTAAAGCACAATTTATTGTTGATTAAATAATTACAGTACAGTGCTATACTTCCTGCTGAGATTCTGCAAGCTGAACTGCAACTCAGGTGAGATAAAAATTCCTGTATAACAAAAATGCTGACACAACGTAAATGCATATTAGAATTTCTGGATATTGTCATCATTGTTGATACAAAAAAGGTATACAATTGTCCTAGAATTGTAGAACAGGTAATACAGCAGCCAGCTAAAACAAAAGTGTGTACCAACTTTATTTACTTGACTTGACTGCAATAGCCAGTAAAGCTATCCCCACCATGTTGTTGCAGTCCATACAGGAGAAAAAAAAAAACTACTGTGAAATAGAATGCATCATTTCAAAAGCTCGTCTAAATGCCAACCTTCTTGCAAACATGGGTGTTTCTCAAGAGTAACCATCTAATTACTTCAGCTTTCTATTATCACTAATAACACATGTATGTGTTTACTTGAAAGAAGATAAATAACAGGAAGACGTTACAAAATATATTAATTGGATATTGTTTGGGCAAATCAAACATTTTCTACAAAATATTTGTATTCAAACACAGTTAAGAACATTGATTCACACTAGATGATCACTCATATTAAAGCTTTTTCCTCAAACCCAGATTGTCAACATTTGCAAGTTATAAGCTGTACAATGTTTATTGTTTCCTCCACCTGAGCAGGCTGTAGGTTGAAGGAAGGGAGGGAAGAAAACCTGCAAATTTTCATAGTTCAGAAAGAAGGGTCTGTGCTAGTGGTGCCTTCCTCTGCCACAGCAAACAGCCACACTGCTCTGACAGCTGGAACCACATTGCCCAAGCAATGCGCCAGCAGCTTGTAAGCTTGCAAGTATAAAACTACAGCACTGCACATTGCTTTTAAAAAAACAAAAAAAACAAACCCCACACCAACACCAAACAAACACACAGCACACAACCCAACTTAACAACTTCTGTTACCTATGTTCCCATTATTCACCAGTCGTGACCAGCACTGTCATACCCAGTGGCACACCTGTGGAGCAAAGCATTTAGCTTCCTATTATGTCAAAAGCCATGTCATGGCTGAAGGAAGTTAGGGAGCTGTCTCTGGTTCATGTTCCGTGTTTCAAAACAAAATCAGAGGATGTGGTGACAGGAGGGGAATACACACTCTGAAACCACTACAGACAAAAATAAAGGTATGCACAAACTCTGTGCTTGGCAGGCGACAGTGAAGGTAGTGAACTCTGAATATACCCCAACCACACAGCTGTAGGCAATCACACTGATTAATCTGGCAAATCATCCCACAAATTAAGTAAATTATAAAACGGAAAGATGCTGTCAGGTCCATCTTACCGATGTTGGTAGAAATTATTTTAAGTGCCAGAGGAACTTATTTTTCTCTATGTCAGTAAGCTTTCTCAATTACTTCTGGCTGTGTAACTTGTTAAACACCAAAGCAATCAACAACAATGTGATTAAATGAAAACCACCCTATATAGCGTATTTGTCTAATACTATGTCATTTTGGTGCAGCTACTTTATTCATTCTCTGAATCAGAATAAAACAAATGAGATGGCTTGAATCCTACATGATTGTGACAAGAATCCCATTCCCATGAAGAGCACAAACCCTGCACAGGGAGTGAAGAGGCTGCACGCTCAGTGACAGCTCAGCAGAACACCCACAATCACCCAACGGGGCTGAAGGGGAAAGGGTAGCTGGGCTGGAAAAAAGTCCAGCTCTTCCAAGCCTGACCCGTCTCTGAGATTGCTGACTATTTACTAACATGGTCAGTTACTAAAAATACATCTAACACTGCACAATGCCCCCTACTTCATTAGGTACCAGGGAAAGCACAGATTTCCGCATAGGACAATTTACTCTATTTCTCATTAGCAATATTGAGTTGTTTGACTAATTTACTGCCTTTGTAAGGGATACTGCGTATCAGTTATTTTACCAAATACTTGTACTAATGAAACCTCCAATTGTACATGGCACACAAGTCTCTGGTGGAGCAAACAATGCCAGAGCTGCAAAGAAGTGACTTGAGGGAAAGCCAAGACGGTTCAGCGTCAGTAGAGGTGCCTGCACACATGGACTCCTTGGTGTGCAGGGTCACGCTCCTGGGAACACATCCCGAGTGCTCACCTCTGCCTGCTCTTGCACCAGATGCACCATTGCTGAGTATTGCTGAGTCCACTCGTGTGTCACTCAGAGTTCCGTTTCTCTTCGCAAAGTAAATTAATCCCATCCCTCCTGTGCAATGACAACCAGACTGCTTCCTACACTGGAGTCAGATCAAGAAATCTGTGCAGGACATAGAAGTTTGCAGTGCAGGTATTATATGACTTTTTCTTTTTTTAATCTTGAAATTGAAAGCTTCTATTTAGAAAAGAGGGTCCTCTATGTCCTTCTGAGAAGCTTTCAAGAGAAACAGTGGATTATGGCAGAAAAAAAAACAAGTGGGTGTAATGCTACAGATAGTCAGCGACACTATGCCACTCAGTTAAAAATCATACATAGCATTAAATGAAAGAGTCTTTTGTTCTGCTGTGACAGAGCAAATCGTTTCCACAAGAACGGGCAGAAGGAAAACCTTTAATGCAAAAACTACTCCAGAGTAATGCATTTTCTTACCAGATGTTCTTACTTCTTACAGCCATTTTGGGCTCCACTCCAGTTCATAACTGCTACCCTCAGCCTTCAAGGCCAGCACTTTTGAGCAAGTGAACTGCCTTCGCTGCCAAACCCCGCTGCAGCAGCACACTACCTGACGATGCTCAGCAAAACCGCGTGACAGTAGTCATGGGCAGTGGGCAGATCAGGGCACAGCAGAAAAGGTGGGTTTGGGTCACTTCTCTATGCTTGTCTACCCTTCGCAATGCTGCTGATAGCTCCTGATGGGCAGAACCAGCACAGCACATCAAGCAGATTCCAGACATCCATGCCAGCCACCACTTCAGCTGGGTACGGGCTCCACAGGGCTCTGTGGTGCTAAGAGCCCACTGGCCTGTCTAGAGGGCAGTTCAGGGCCACACACTGCAGTTTTTAACTGTATTCTTTCATAGTATGAGTAATATCATTTGTGGTGAAACTAGGGCAGTTCTAAGTCCAGTACTGAGAGTTCTCCTTACTAATATTGCCTTTTGTTTTAAAAGAAGAAACAAGGATATATAAAAACAAACAAACAAGAATGTATCCATTTTGCTCCCCCACAAGCAGAATCTTCTCCTGTTCCATATACATAAATTGGTAAAAATTACCCCTGATTTCCCTGAGTCCTCAAGTGCTACAGGTATTTGCACATCAACAAAGACCCTTCTACATTAAGATGCAATCTGAACAAGGTAGGGAACCGCACAGAGGTGGCTGCCAGAGAACAAAGAACACAGATACAGAACAACTGATGCATGGGAATTCTACCATATACAGAAAAGATTGCAAATTTTTTAGCAAATGCTGGAGTGACAGATTTTCCAATAAGTATACTATTTAAGAACAAATTATTTTCTCCTGAAAACAGGAATAAATGCAACAGCTTCAAGTTAACTGTTTTAACACTGCAAGCAAAGCTAACTTGCAAATATTCACATTTGTTAACGACTAAATTAGATGTTAGGACTGTCAATGCAATTCAGTCTTTCCACTTTAATATACAGGGACAGTCAAAACCTGTAAGTGATCATTTTACATTTAAGAGTGAATTTATTCTAGAACTCCTAGCCCCGCTAAGGAACCATTCAAACGTAGTTTTAAAAGCTGATGAATTTGTTTACTTTCCTGCAGAGACAACCAACAATTATAGACTAATTTTCCTATAACAAGGACGACACATTCCTTTCTAGACAGGACATTAAGCAAAGGCCGAGGTCTATCAAACAGGTATCCTCAGAAGATATTTTAAGTGATTTTTCCTTTAACATTACTTCAGCAAAGCAATCCTTTTGAAACAGTATTTTCCTTCTCTTCTAACTTTGTATTTGGACTCCAAAGCTTGTTACCAACACCCAGAGAAGTAATTTTTAGATGTGCTATCTTTTAGCAGAAAACTCCACATCCTCAGGCACAGAACAGGTCTGGCCATGTTGAGAACACAGCAAGGTAGAGATTTATTTAGGCAAGATACAGATCTGGACCTGCAGCACCCGCTGTGGAAAGCAGCACCTTTCCCAGTCAGACCTGGAAGCCCATTTCACAGCCTCAGTGAACACAACTCCTGCAGAATTCAGCAGCTATTTTTCTCCAGTAACGACTGGAAGAGCAGATGCCATCAGGCCATGCTGTCACAGCATAAGAGCCATTTCACACCACAAATAAAGCGTGAGGTCTTTGTAAGGTTTCATAACCGGCATTTCTGAGCCCAGCCCTACAGCTGCTCATCCTGCCCTGGCACCAGCGCAGTGTGAGAGCTGGGACACGGAGCAGCGAACCAGCCTCCACATCGCAATGGTCACGCCAGAGCAGGCTCCTTCTAAACATCTGCTCAATACATGAGCTTGTCACACGTGCACCATCATCAGCGTGAGTTTCTCTCAGCACAGCAGACACGGGGAATGGGCATCTTTCACGGCGATTATAGCTGCCCTCAGCCCCCCACCTTGTTCTGCCCACGGAGCTGCGGCGAGAAGCTGCCCCCACACCAAGGCAACCCCCCGGAGCCCTCCCCAGCCGCCCTTACCTGCTGCCGCCTCCTGCCGGCCGCCCTCCGAGCGCCTCCCCGCACCCCGCGGCGGCCCGGGCGGGGAAGTGCCCGCGCTCGGTCCTGCCTCCCCCGGAGCCGCCGAGCCCCGCTGCGCCGCCGGGCAGCAGGCAGGCCGGGCGGCGACAGACCAGCGGAACGCGCTGCCTGCGCCTCCGACCTGCTCTAACGAAAGAACTGTAACGACATAGCGGAAAAGTCTCCAGCAAAGGGCACCGGTTCCGCCTGGACGCCCGCGGGTTTCTGGAGACTCAGCTGCTAATAAAACTTGGAGAGGGGCCCCGAGCCCCCCGGCCCGCCTGCCTCACAGCGGCCGGCAGGGAACCGGCCGCCCTCGCACCTCCGCGGCCGCTCGCGTGGCGCTAACGGCCGGGCGCGAGGCGGGACCCGCGCGGCGCCGGCCGCCGCTCGTGCCGCCGCGCCCCTCCATCGGCAGCACGAGCGTCACACCTGCTGCGCGTGCCGCGGCTGGTCAGCGGGTGCGCGCGCTGCCGGGCACCGCCAGCGGCACGCGGCCGGGCGAACACACCGCCGTGTTTTCTTCCTGCGTTGAACGGGGCAAGATCAACCTGTGGTAACGTAATTACCTGTCCTCGTCCTCTTCCTTACAACTCTCACACAACCTGGAAGTACACCTGAGCTCCTGTTGCGCCACGAAAGGCATTGAGGAGGTTGGTCTCACCTCCGGTTTTGATTAATTAGTTGCTTCCCGAGTAAGGACTTGACGGTGGGGCTCCGAGGAGGGGTCATCAGGCTGAAGGTTCAGTGGTGCACGCAAAACCCTAAGGCCAGAACTAATTACTATTTAAAGGCTTTTTTACCAGAACCGCTTACGTGATCGCAAAGGAAATCCTGCTGTTTTGCAGAAGGAGTAAATGCTTCCACCTATGGCACTACGTGGAGTCAGCCAGTAACTCACCCGCAGACCACACGCACTGGGGCTGAGGAGCTGGCAGGGAAGTGCAGCATTACATTTATTGAAAGTATTGATTCACACATTATTAGGAATACAGTACCACTTTAGGAAATATGATCAGAAATATGAATATATTAAGTAACGTCAGATGTAAAACAACCATCTGGTCCATTTTTGTACATGCCAAATGTATTTTTTTCTAGATCTGTCCATACTGCATAGGTATGGCTAGTAGCTATCCTTCTGCTGGCAGAGTGTTCTATACGGATTGACCTGTTCCAGCACTGGCAACTCAGAGATCATAATGTGGTTTAAAAGAAGACAAGCTGCCTTGACTGAGACCTGGTGGGAAGATGCTGGTACCCACGTGTGGGGCTGCAGGGTGTGCCCTGCTCTGACCCCAGCGAGCAGAGCTGTGGAGCTGCCCAGGGAGAGGAATTCCTCCACTTGGTGACAGAGCTCCAGGAGGAGATTGACAAGCATCAGGGATGAGAGAGGGAGACAGACGAGTGCAGTCGCACCCTGCCCTCCCTGGGACAGGCCCAGCAGGCAGACAGCGCATGTAGTACAGAGGACTCCCTGCCCTCTCTGCACAGCGGAATGTAGTGACTCAAGGGTTGGGGGACAATGGCAGTGTGTTTCTTCCTGGTGCAGGAGAAGGGTCTCTGCTGTGAGTACCGCACCTTCCCAAGTTCCCTTGCAAAACAGCCACGAGGCTCTGCAAGTGGAACCAAACAACAAAATTGAGGAAGGTGGTTCAGCTAAGTTGGAGGTGCCGCAAAAGATAAGTCAACCTGCACCCTCCATCAAAACAGCTGCTATAAAGAAAAAAAGGTGGGTTGTGGTCATAGGAGACTCCCTTCTAAAGAGAACAGAAGGCCCTATATGCAGACCAGACCCACTTCTTAGGGAAGTCTGCTGCTTCCCTGAGACCAGAGTTAAAGACATGAAAAGAAAATTTCCTGCCCTGGTTAGGCCCTCAGATTAATATCCTCTACTAATTTTTCAGGTAGGCAGCAATGAGACTGAAATGGAAATTCAAAGGCAATCAACAGGCACTTTAGGGCCTTGGGACAGCTGGTTAAGAGATCAGGAGTACAAGTAGTGTTCTCCTCTGTCCCCCCCAGTTGCAGGGTATGATGAGGAAAGATACAGGAAGACCCAATACCTGGCTGCAGGACTGGTGTCACCAGCAGAATTTTAGGGTTTTTGTTCATGGGTTGGTTTACATGACACCTGACCCAAATAATCCAAGGGAAAATGGTTGGCAACCTGCTACACCACTTAGACACACATGAGCCTATGGGGCCACACAGGATCCATCCAAGGGTACTGAGGGAGCTGGCAGAGGTGATCACTAAGCCACTTTCAATTATTTATCAGCAATCCTGGCTAACTGGGGAGGTCCCAGTTGACTGGAAGTTGGCAAATATGATGCCCATCTTTAAGAAGGGCTGAAAGGAGGATCGGGAAAATTACAGGCCTGTGAGTCCGACCTCAGTGCCAGGGGAGGTCATGGAAGAGATCATCTTGAGTGCCGTCACACAGCATATACAAAACAAACAAGCCGTCAGGCGCAGTCAGCGTGGGTTTATGGAAGGCAAGTTCTGCTTGACCAACCTGATCTCCTTCTATGACAAGGTGACCCACTTAGTAGATGAGGGGAAAGGCTGTGCACATTGTGTACTTAGACTTCAGTAAAGCCTTTGACACCGTATCCCACAGCATTTTCCTGGAGAAGCTGGCAGCTCATGGCCTGGATGGGTATACTCTGCAATGGATAAAGAACTGGCTGGAAGGCTGGGCACAAAGAGTTGCAGTGAACGGAGCCAAATCCACTTGGCGGCAGGTCACGAGTGGTGTTCCCCAGGGCTCAGTATTGGGGCCAGTTCTGTTTAATCTCTTTATCAATGATTTCGATGAAGGGACTGAGGAAGTTCAGTAAGTTTGCAGATGACACCAAGTTGGATGGGAGCGTTGATCTGCTGGAGGGTAGGATGGCCATACAGAGTGATCTGGACCAACTGGATTGTTGGGCTGAGGCCAATTGTATGAGGTTCAACAAGGTCAAGTGCTGGGTCCTGCACTTGGGTCACAACAACCCCAGGCAGCGCTACAGGCTCGGGGAAAAGTGGCTGGAAAGCTGCCTGGCAGAAACGCATCCGGAGGCGTTGATTGACAGCCAGCTGAATATGAGCCAGCAGTGTGCCCAGGTGGCCAAAAAAGCCAACAGCATCCTGACTTGTATCAGGAATAGTGTGGCCAGCAGGACTAGGGAAGCGATTGTGCCACTGTACTTGGTGCTGGTGAAGCCCCACCTTGAATACTGTGTTCAGTGTTGGGCCCCTCACCACAAGAAAGACATGGAGGTGCTGGAGAGAGTGCAGAGGAGGGTGACGAAGCTGGTGAGGGGTCTGGAGCACAAGTCTTGTGAGGAACAGCTGAGGGAACTGGGGCTGTTTAGCCTGGAGAAAAGGAGGCTGAGGGGAGACCTTATCACTGTCTACAACTACCTGAAAGGAGGTTGTAGCATGGAGGGTGTTGGTCTCTTCTCCCAAGTAGCAAGTGATAGGACAAGATGAGATGGCCTCCAGTTGCACCAGGGAAGGTCCAGATTGGATATTAGGAAAAATTTCTTCACAGAAAGGGTTGTGAAGCACTGGAACAGGCTGCCCAGGGAAGTGGTGGAGTCACCATCCCTGGAGGGGTTTAAAAAAGGTATAGATGAGGCTCTTAAGGACATGGTTTTGTGCTAGATTTATGGTATGGTTGGACTCGATGATCTTAAGAGTCTCTTCCAACCAAAATTATTCTATGATAAAAAGGGGGGGAAGGGCATATGAACCTACTATCTAAGGCTCTGTTTCAGTCTGGGAAACTAAGCTGGAAGCTGGTTTTATTCTTATGGTCAAAGGCAGAATACAATGGAAGCCTCCCCCAGGAAGAGAGAAATTACAGCTTTTATTAGGTCTCACAGATAACCATAGTATGCTTTATCAGTAGTCACTGTATGGACCAAAAGAGATATACAATTAATGTGAATATACTCTATTACTAAACTAGTAATACCACAAAAAAGAAAAATACTTTTCCAGACCAGAAGACTGCTTATATCTGGCTAATCTTAAGAGATGTTTTTAATTGTTTACAAATAGTCTCATTATCGTAGATCCTGCAGTTCTAGAGCTGAGGCACTACAGCACGGGCATCAAAAATCTCACCCAAATTCCCAGTTTTATGACTGTGACTAAAATTTTTAAAAATCCTTTCCAGACAACTTCAGTCTCAAATTTCTTAAGTGTCTTAAATTAGTCTTAAGTCTCTGGATATCAAAAACCTCTAAGATACTTGCTCCTGAGGATAAATAGCCCCCAAATTATTCATTTAAGTATACCTGAAATATATCTATAATTTACAAACACGTTCCAGGGTTATATGATTGGTAAGTAAACAAGTCTTTGGTAAATAATAACTTTTCTTTACTCAGTTAAAAAATTTAATTCATTTTAAAATCTAGATTAACTGATTTTTTCAAAATAATTATTTCTGTAATGAATAAGGCTCATATGGCACAATGCTGAGTGGAATGAATTGGTGTACCAAAACCTGAATGATGCTTTCAGGCTACAAGTCCTGTTAATAGTAGATTCCTGCTCTGGCTCATTTATTTTTGTGCCCTTCAGCCAGGCCCAGGAAGCTGAATCTGAATGAAGGCTTTCTAATGAATTAGATTTCTGACATTTACAGCTGTCAGCAATCTAGAAAATACTGTCCATTGCAAGGATACATTCTACAGTAGGTACTGGATTGTATGCTAGAAACTACAAGAAACCAATTAGTTTAAGGTTGAAATAATACATTACAGCTGCAGTATTTCCTAAAAATGTCTGCTTTACCACTTGTGCAGTAAAATAGAAAAACTATGCACTATGCAAGCTTGTGCAAGTCGGAGGTGACTGCTTGCTCCCAAAGGAAACCTAAAGGCACAGGACATAGGTAATGGGAGTGAAAAACTGGAAACAAACATTGGCTTCCACTTTATTACAAGAATCCAATTAGACACTGAATGCCTAAACTGATGATTTTACTGTTTATGTGCTAGATGCCTTCACCTTGGCTAAAAGATACTATACCATATCCTTTAAGAAAAATAGCAGCATTAAATAGATCTTGTAATTTCAGAGGAGAAATAAAAAGAAGTCTGCCTTAGTTTTGGCTTAAACAGTTTTGGGGATTATTTTAAACATGTCTAAGAAATTATCAGATTATTTTTTATGACTGTTGCAGTTTTACTGTTCTACTACAGTTTTTAAATCATCTTCCTTATTAAAGGATAAATTACATGAGACAATAAATCATATAACTTTACAATAAATAATATTCAAGTCAAAGTATTGTACTTACAAAATAATGTAACACTGTAATAGGATCTTCAAGATCAATTCCATTTTATATATTCTGCAGCAAAAATTACATTTCTAGTAGGAAGGAATTACTCATAAACCTAGCAAGATCTACACATTCACATGTGTGTGTAAACAACTTAACAAGGTTTATTATATTTCCCAGAAAAGCTATGCTTTTACAGTAGGTTTTCAGCTAAATTTTGTCATAATATGGTAGTAATTATATAACAGTGCTTGTATTTAGCTCCATGACAAATTTTAATTTGAAAAAAAAAATAAATGGAGTGTCATTATTTACAAAGAACAGCAACTTTCCTTTTGCTTCACAAATGACTGTATCTGTGTGTGAACAAAATGTTATGGCGAGGCATTCCAGATGAACTGCAGCTAAGGTTGGACGAGGATGATTTCATGATGAACAGTGAAGGTCCTGACAATAAATACCTAGAAAGGATATGAAAAATACAGCAGCATTTACAGGCAAAGTGACATTCAAGAGTAAAAGAATTAGTTGTTCATGCACCATACCTTAAAATTGTTGTATCAAAGAAATTACATACAATAAATACTACTTATGAAACATAGAGAGCACTAGGCACTAGCTAACTCAGGAAACAGATCTAAATTCAGAGAAACTCTCAGCAAAATTTCAAGATGTTATATGAGGATCAAACATCTTTCCAGTCCTTTATGTTTAAAGCAAGAGGATAAATAAAACAATGGCATCCTGTGTAACACTACTGCCAAAAATTAATACTTCACCCACTGTTCTGTTGTTATAGAACTATTTATTCAACTTATACTGGATAAAAACTGTAATTGGTGTTAAACAGCTTATAAAATGTTAAGTTGTAAAAAAAGTTGATCAGTGAAGAAACAGAAATTTTCAGCTTTGGTTTCCAGTTCTAATTCTCCACAAATAGACATGCTATCATCACTACTAGTAAAGCAAGAAACAATGATGCTGCAACCTAGTAAGTCACATCAGTGACTACTTAACTTTTAAATTCAGACAACTACATAGCCTGTATTTTATGTAATACTAAAAAAAGTAATTTATCAAATACTTAATATTCATTCTTCGATTTTTTCATGTTATCATTTCCTAATAGTTAACTGCGGAAGTCATTAGATGAGCGCAGTAAGTGTGCAAAAGTAACCTCCATACTAAATCAGAATTTCATAATGAATTGTGTCAATGTTAGGATGGATTGACACAACACATTGTATAAATTATTGCTTAAAAATTGTTGCATCATTCTAGTGAATCATATTGATTAATGATGAATAAGTTAAAAGACTGATCCTACTAATCACATTAATAGAAACAGCATCACACTGGGAGACAACCTGTATAAGAAAGCATACACATTTGGTTTAAGCTTTGAGAAAAGCTGTTATTAGAAAAATACTATCATCAATATATTTTTAAACAATTTACAAAAAAATAAAGTCTGATTTGGAATGGGTCGGTGATAAGCTTGACAGTTCACTGCATCGCCAGACTGAGTCCTACCATTGCTTGACAATATAGTAAAAAAAAAATAATGCTTCCCAGAGAATATGCCATGGAATAGATAAGATTATTTAGCAAGCTGTAAGGATCTAGCAGTAGATGGGATTTTTTTTTAGATTTTTCAACATAGGTGAATAAATCAAAGTACATAAAGTCTAACTTTTTACACAGTTTGATTTTAGCTATTATTTTGAAGATATTTTGGTATAGTTTTTGAGCTCTCCTATTGTTTTCTTTACACTTTTAATTTTGTGAGGGAAAAAAATTACATTAATGCATATTTACATTAATACTCCTATTCATTCTCTTCATGGCACATCGTGGATTTACAGTGCAGAGGTGAGACTGAGAACAAAATTGAAAAGTGAAAAAATAACTCTGTGGCTGCTTTCATTATCTTCTCTCTCCCTGTTCAAGAAAATTTTCTCAGCTAGACAGGTATCTATTTGTAATCTTTGAACGCTTTAGTTTCACGAACATTTGTTTCATAAATACAAACAAAAAATGGTTTGTGCTCAGAAAAAAGTTATTCAAATTAGATTTTATAAAATCTTGAAAAAATTGACTTCTTGTATATTTATTAAATTATACTGATCTTGAACTTCACAAAATTTAACAGAGTCAAGAAAACTCTTATTGGCAGTGCAGATTCTTATATCATTTAAAATGGAAGCCTAGATGAAAAATGAAATAGCATTGTGGTTATCCCATTTCTATGACAATAGTTCATTACCCTAAAATTGTGGGGCATAATCGGCAAGAGCATTTATTTCCATATGTATCTTTCATTTCACAAATTCAGAATACCATGGTTAACTAGCATATTGCTGTATCCACAGTACAGAATAATATTTGTGGAGATTAATATAAAAACTGTAACTTTAATCGGAGTTGTCATGACACTCCATCACTGAAGACATACTGGTATTTAGGATATAGAGGGCTTAGATTAGTATAGCCTGTGAAATTTATGAATAAACTTCCATTCAGCATCCAAAGAAATACAGAAACAGGAGATGAGAAAGTTCTATTGGACCATCCCTTTCACTGCTTTCCAAATGCAAGTCTGTTTGCTGCAGCACATTAGAGTAATCCGATCAATTTGAAAAGTTTGTGGTTGGTCATGATGAAAAATTTTCTGCAGTACTAAGAGTAAAAGCAATAAAAACTTCAAGGTTTAAGATTTTCTAGTCTTAGCTAATCCAGATGACTTTACCATACTCCTGCTACAGCTCAGTAGGTGTTAATATTGAATACGATTTGTTTTGTGGCTAACATACTTCTGCTTTTGCTGTGACCGAACAAGTTGAGTTTCTGGTTGGTTTTAAATTATGTTAGAGTGCCTTAAGATCCACATGACAATAACAAATGGGTTCAGTGTATCAAATAACTAGTCTGAGACATAGCAAGTAAGCAATTAAGTCATAAAATAAATTTAACAGATAATATATCAAAGGTTTGCTTTCCATGTAATATTTAACTCAGAAATCCCTTCTAGGAAATAATGTCTGTAAGATGTTTTATATAAACAAAGCATTTGTAAGTTTATATACATAATAATTCAAATTGCCATTATGGATAGAAATTGGAACCTAAGTAATTTGAAAATTACGTTTTGTTCTTCACCTACAACTGTTAAATCGCAGACCGCAGACTCCCACAGTTGGAGCATTTTCAGTAATCCCTATACTGACAATATTATAATCCCTATTGTAGCCAGTCAGAGAACTAAACCAGCCAATGGAGAATCGGGTAAGTGCCAAATAATTTCTTTACTATATGATGCTGTTTTGCAAGGTTTGAAAATATATTTATGCTCTGTAAGATGAAATAATAAAACTTTCAATCTGCAGATTTTGGAAATCAACTTTGCAAAACTGTGCAATACAGTAAATCAGATGGCACTTACCTGACCCTTGGCTGGAACTGTGCCCCTACAGCATCCCACTGCGAATGTGACACCAGAAGTATCATACATGTTAGGATACCTCTAGGAATGCAAATCTGGAATCAGTGACTTTGAGGGATCTGAGAAGGGGAAGAAAGGAAATTCTCAGTTTACTTTATGGAAAGCCTCTGCTGCAGCTACTTGGGCAGTAGGCAACCAAGATTTTAATAAGTGTAGCTTCACACAAAAGCTGTGTATCTAGTCTTCTTTTAGCAGTTCTTCCTGAGTAGGCTAGAGAGACCAGAGCAGCAGAAACTCAGGAGCAAGGGAAATGTTGGGAGTTTTGCCCTTTTTTTTTTTTTAATACATAGTGAACTAGGCTTAAAGAAAACTTTAGTGGTAGCAACATAGACTGAAACCTGTTCCAATATTATCCTTTATACTTATAATTTAGGAAGAGAATATTGAAATGTATACCTTGTATCATCCCAGTAGGGGCTGATCCCAGTTGGGGATCCTCTTGAATCTGATGAATATTTGTAAACCACCAGCAGGCAGTGTTTACAAAGTTGTACTATTCGTCGGCAACACTGGAGTTGCTCAGGCGTCACCACCTCTGTGCTTTTACTGAGTATGGTTTCCCAAGATCTCCTGTTATGGAAAAAGACATGATTTCATGTTCTCTGTCACAAATTGCAATCTGAGAGCTTTACTGCTTTGTATCAGATGTGACAATAGAAGAACAAGAAAAAAAGCATGACCTTGCCTCTTTACAGGAAAGGTCTATACTGTTTAACACAAATGGTGGCAGATGCTGAGTCCAAAACACAAATTAAGAAGTTAATCTTCATATGTGAAATGTCCACAGCCATTTTTCACTTGGGTTGCTCCCTAAAGCATTTATAGGGCCATTACTTAGGTTTAGCACATAAAGATTTACTGTCACATAATTTATATGAGTCTTAAAACAGGAATAAGAAAAAACACTTACTATTTTTAACAGGCTACCACCTGAGTGCAAACGCGATGTGACATTAAAGGAATTAATAAAAATAATAAATTATTTCTAAATGTCTACACAGCATTAATATTACTCTTCTTCTAATTTAAGTACGTGACACTAACAAACAAATACGAAACTAATTTACAGGAGATTAGTACGTGCTCTGCTTCCTCATCCAAATAACCATATGAGGTGAGTTTCTCAGTTTAGTCATTTAAATGTTACTTATCATTCCATCTGGTCATATGGGGTTGGTCTTCTACAATTAAGCACAACTTGCAAAGTGTATCTATAGTCGTATTGCTTTTTGAAATGCAGACCATCATGCTGCTGTTTTCTTAAAAAGCCATTTCTCTTTCCAAAAAACCCCAAACCCTACCATACCAATATAAACCAGGTATGTTTTACCACAGAAGATTACAATAGTTCTTTGCACGCACCTCAGCCCTCTGGTTTGTGCCAAATTCTGACCACATTACAGATTGTTACATCTGTTTTAAAGGCAACATTGTCCCCGTGAAGACCTTTTTTCGGGCAAAACATTATCCAGTAGCACAGATAGTTTGTAAGGTGGAGGTTTTTTGTTTGTTTAAGAAAGAAGCGAAGAGAGAAACATTTGCTACATCTGGCTTCGACATAGCATCCAGGATGACTTAACCGTGTCCACTGACATCAGCAGTAGATTTCACAACCCTGCTGTGGGAAGTTTGTCCTTAAAACAATATCAAGGAACCATCAAGCTTACTTCTGTCTGGTGGGATTTTTAAAATTACACCGTATTAGGATGGAACTATGAACATCAATGACTAAAAGATAATCTGTACGTATAGCTAGCTGATTTTTCAGCGTGGGTCCTCACTCTAGATCATACATTCCAGCTGAAACTATTCAGTCCTACAGAATTTCCACTGCACACATAATTTCCAAGTGACATGAGCATTTCTCCTTAACTATTATCCATATAATGAATTGTTTAAGAAATACTGTTTATAAGGCATCAAAACTATTTCATTTCATAAACAGAATAATTCTACTATTGAAGAGCTACTATTTTCTTTAATATATTTTTCTCAATATTGTTTCCTGTCTGGGAACTTTCCACAGTATTTTTACAGGGAAAGTAACCTATTGTCTTCATTCCTTTCTCAGGAAGTCATGTGATGGTTGGTAGAAAGCAGCAAGATGAAGTTCTAAGTATTACATTTGTTCAATGGATTCACAGTGCCACAAATAATTATATTCTAATTCAATCCATAAATCTACAAAGTCCAGTAGAAGAAACCCTCCTGAAAAATTCCTTAAGTTCTGGGCTTTGAGGTCTGTAATCAATTTCCTACAGTTAGGAGGGCTTTTATCAGTGAAGGATAATATGTGGCCTGCTACAACTACGGCTGATTATGGACATAGTGGCATACAGTTACTCTAATAACAAAGTCTGAGATTTGGAAATGTATATGTGAATTTTAATGAGCTTTCATATAAGTGTGCCTGTGCAACCTTCTCCATGGGCTACACAGATTCAGTTCATGCTCCATTATACAGCAGTCAACGGGGATCAGAGCACTGTTACATAAGGAAGCTTAATTTCTTATGCTATAACTTTAGTTCCCATACATTAGTAAGAAATCATGGAGGCCTCCGCAGATCCAGAAAAGAGTATTATGCTTGATTGTGCAATATTGTCAATTATGTGTTATTCTTTTTACAACTATCTGAAGTCAACTGGTTCTACAAGTTTTCTCTTGTTAATTTGAATTGTTTATTATACAGTAAAACAAATGTAGCTTTATGAAACCGTCCACATCAAGGTTGTTTCACAGAGGTTTTCTTTGTTTCTTTGGTTATTCTTTTTGTTAAAGTAACACATGCCTAGCAGAGATCTAACCAGCAAGAGGACACCTTAAGGCTATCAGCTCTGCTCTTCTCCCAAGACATACTTCTTACAAATAGTAAAAGTACTATACTCCTTATTATATTTTCATACACCCCTGTTGCTTCTGAATTAGCACATTAATACCCCTTCTCATCACGTTTCCCCAAATTCTACACATGCTCCAAGTTTATTTTAATCCGTTCTTTAAAACAGCACAACAAATTCTAAGGAAGAGCAATGAGAAGTTGGCCTCTCTGCTACAGGGATGCTGTCCTGAGTTCTCTGTGGTGGACTACATGGCAAGGAGGATGCTTGAAACTGAATAAGCAACATACTGGGAAGGTACAAACAGCCTTTCTGCTTTCTTCTGTGAATTCTCTATTAACTATATTACATGCAGAGTGACTTCTACACATATTGGATATTTGTATATTACTTTTACAGTATTTTTAGAATCTTTTACATAGCGACTCTTTTTACAAGGAACTGGATCTTTGTCAAAAAGATTAGCTCCACTTCAGAGTCATCAAAGTCTTGTTCTGCATGGATTAAGTTATTGCTAGATGAGAAATCCTACTCTTCATTGAACTCTTCTGCTGGCTCAAAGACTCTTCTCCCGAGCCAAGTGAGCAGCAGAGTTATTCAAAGGATTTAACAAAAAACATTCTAGAAAAATCTAAAATGAAAATTTTCATGCATATTAAAAGATTTGCGCACTACAAGTAAAATTCAAAATAATCAGAGCAATATTAAAAGGGAAAGGAATTACAATATTTTATGACAACAAAAATTGAACTTGGACTCAAGACTTCACAGACCTCTGCTGGCATGAAGAAGGGACCCTGCAGCTGCTGAGGATTATACCAAAAAAAAATTTCAGATTGGAAACACAGAAATCTTTTCTCACCCTATTTTAATTTTTGGAGTATGCTGCATTCCCAATACCTACCTCTAGCATATCTTAAGGCTGACATTATCTGCAGGTTCCTATGGTCCACCTCAGTGAAAAAAATGTGAGGACTCCTAATGGTTTACACAACAAGAAGCCTTCAGCAATAGGAAGATAATGGTAAAAAAAGCCCAAGAAACTGATGACCTTTTGGATACTCTCAGATCCTTCTTCTTACCGACCATTTTGTTGGGAAACAATTAACAAGTGGATAATGTGCATTCTCTACATGTCATAAATGACTATATGTGAAGAACATATCGACCTGATTCCTTTGTTCATAGAATACATACAATTCCATCAACATACTATTGTGTTTGTTGTATTCATTTTCAATAAATCTTTTAGAACACCTTATGCAAGCTAATCAACCCCCCATTCTTTATACATTGTATATACTTACAGAGAAAATCTATTTTTGCATGCAATATATTTCATATTTAAACATTTGTATTTTTATTTTATGAAGAATTTGGCAGGTGGGGGGGATTCTTTTATACCTATGATCTGATCCTCCAAACCTATCCTTGCATGACTGCCTTTGATTTCACAAATGTAGATTTTGTATTGTAGGATATTGAACCTTCAATATATAGCTTGATCTTTTTTTCCCCAACAGAAAACTTGTATTTGCTACCCAAACCAAAAACATCTGCTTACCTCAGTGTGGAAATTCCTATTTTGCATATACTTCAATTCCCACCAGTGTGGAAACCAGTGAATGTAATCAAGTGCAGAAATTCAAACCTATTATTTGTAAATAACAGAAATGACATTGCATTTGGCGTGAGATGTCAGCTGCACTTCTGAATTCTTCCCTTCTAAGTCTTGACCTCAAATAGATATGGACAATGATTTCTGTTGATGGCAAGTCTATATTTGACACTTAGAGTGGTCAGGCCTCAAAATTGTGCACCATCCAGTGAAAGAGTGGACCTAAAGCTCAGACATTTTGAAAATTAGGTTTTTTCTTAAGGTCATTATATTTGTAAATACATTACTAAATGTATGATTCCATTACTGAAAGGGTTGGCCTAGATTATTAGATTTCTAATACTATATGTTTAGATGTTTATAAAACAATTTCAATGTATTACAGCAACCTCTTGAATGAAAATGAGCAACAAAGTATGCCAGCATTGATTTTAATTGTGAAGGTATGAAGATGACCAAAATAAGAAAAATAGGCTTACCCTGAATTACAGAAACAGTTCCATAGACCTTGACCATGGCTCCAAAGTAAGCGATTAAATACACGGTTGAAGAGACGGTACAGATGTAAATTTTCAATGTCTGGAGCCTTCCAGACACGCTGTAGAACTGCACGAACACTTCTCTTGACTATATCCAAAACCTAGGGAAGAGTATTCCAAGCAAATCAAAGCAAAGGCATATTGCAAAACCTAAACCCAACTGTTCAGTGATTCACTGCACACATACACACAAACACACACACAAGATGACTGCTTAACTATGAATTCCCACAGATGTCTGTTTCATTTCTGTGCATTCATCAGCAAACTTTTACGATATGCTTTCTCTGTCAATAACATTTTGCAAAGCCAAATCAAAATATTTTATTTTTATTACAGAAAAGTTCATTTCAATTTTTTTCAGTCTGTTCAATACTAGCTCATTTAAATTACAAAAAGAGTCTAGAAAGAAACAAAATGGACACAATTGCAGACTAAAAGCAACAAAATTAACAGCCCAAATACTACATATTTGAATATTATGTCATCTTCTTTTCCCATTCTCTTTTAAAATACCATCTATTTTATAAAGGACTAACATGTCCTGAAAAGCTACAAACTGCTTTTAGTTTAATGTCTGTTTAAGCTCAGTGTTACCCTAGATCAAACCATTTTAGTTTACCTTTCATGCAGGGAACAGCGCAGTGAAATCAATAAGTAAGAAAATAATCAGCAAGAGATTTAAAATAGCCATATTTATAGAAACACAGCAGATTTATTATATATGGACTACATTTAAATGCAAGTGTAAGGATGCAGGTGAAGAAAAGGCTGGGCTGCATTCAGTACAGCATGGAGAGCTCCACCCAGCAGGTCTTGGCTACTCAGTGCACACACACACTTAGAGGCAGTCCATCCTACTCATCAGAGTCCTCTGGGATACACCTTTGCACATCCCAGGGACCTTTCCCACACAAATGGTTGTGATTGCATACAACCTTTTAAAACAACTCAGTCCCTAAATTACAGAAAGGATCAACCATACATGCTGACTAATAGTAATTTATCTCCCTGTGTAAAACAGAACAATTTCACACCGTATAGATTCTCTCACTAGTCCAAAAGACATGAACTAAGAACTATGATGCCAATGTAGAGTTTTTCCTTTCACTTTAGCACTCGGAGTTGGAGAAAACTAAGGACTGAACCTTGCATCTTAAAGCAAGGCACAGACTGCCAGGTAGTCTGGAAAAAAACTTTCTTTCTGTTTTGACTATGTCGATATTGCCAATATGCCAGAGGGGAAAACATCCTAGTCAATTGTTCTAAATTTGCAAACATGGCCTCAGTCATCCATTTAAGAAAAGAGACAAGGCATTGCACAAGACCTGGAACTTCATGAAACCTACATCCTCATTTTTCTAAGTTAATTTCCCTAGTTTGCCTTCATCTTTCTGTTTACTTTAATTTACATAATTTACTTTAGCACAACCATTTATCTAGGTGTAACAGAACAAAATGTTACGAAAGAGTGTATTCAAAACCCTCTGGTAACCATCAAAACACTTTAAAAGAAATTATATAAAGTGATGTAACACGAAGCAGTCACAGTTCCTCCCATACAAAAGTATCTTTTTCATAAAAGCCTTTGGAGGCTAAATTTCATTTTAACATGTATTGATTTCATTGGTTTACTCTCAACTTGCTTCTAAATGCCTCCCCTACCTCTGCTGTAATGCCGGAATATTACACGCTAAGAAAATGAGCAGAAATTTAATTTTTCTACATCATGTTGAATAATTGTTAAGCAAATAACAGCTGTCAGGGATGAACACCATGAAATCTAGTACCTTGCCCAGGTATTTTCTTCCTGCGTGTTATAATTTCCCAGTAAGTATAGAGAAGGAGACTGAGTTTCTGTTTTGTATTTCACAAAGTTGCAGAAGGCCCCTTCGAGACAGATTCCCTACTTGCATAAATATTCTCTACCTTAAGCTTGCTTCTCCTTTATCCACCTCATTGGAATATAAAACATACTTCTTGCAAAATCAACAAAAGCTTACACATTTGGCAGTCCTCAGCTGCAATGTCATTGTCAAAGTTAATCCGTTTTTATAAACTACCCTTGTAAGAATAACTTTCTGATTGCTTGAAGGGATTGAGGTTAAAAGCAGTTTAAAAGAAAAAGGCAAATCATTTCCAGTGCAAGCAAAGATGAAGGGCCCACTGGTGCTTCAGGAATTATAAGTCTCCTAAGTCGTAAATGATGTTCCCACAAGAAAAGCAAAGAAATACACACTTCTGATTGCGCAGTTTTTGCTAATAACGACATAGCATATCAACCTATATCATCCTGACTTTGCACATGTGCCCTTGGTTTTACATGACTTTCAGTCAAATAAAGGACAGAACCACCCTTCACTGACAGATTTCTGAAATAACACTTAAAGGAGAAAATGTTGACTAAACTTGAAAGTTAAAAAAAACCCCACCACACACAAAAACCAGACAGGCACAGGTAAATTAAGCCAGATGGCCCAAAGGAGCTTAGGAAGGGCAATTGAAGAATGTAAACAGCCTCAGTCCCTCAAAGAGCAGATTTTTCACTCTCACTGTGGCAATTCCTTCCCATAGTTTTGGGGAATGTCCTATGGAGAAGGGTTGAAAGAGACATCTTAACCAGTCTTGTGTGAAAGCCATGTATCTCAGTTGCAACGATGAGACCCATCTGGTGACTTCTTTTCACACTTGTGGCATCATAGATTATAGAAAGTAATTCTAGCAACACATTCCCCACCAGTTCCAACTGTCCCAAAGATTCCTGCTGAGAAAATGAGATCTCCGTTGCAGCAGTGTGAGGTTTGGGCCCTGTTCCGTATGTATCTATCTATTTATCCATCCCTCCTGTCCTAGCAGCTCTTCCTCCATATCACCATTTTCTACAAGCCCCCACTAAGAATCTCTCTGGTTTTGGCCAAAAGGCTACAACTGCCATATTCACACAACATGTGCATGCGTATTGGGATTACAGCACTCTTTCCTGTAATTAAAAAGAAATAAGAGATCATTTGAAGCAAAGGACTATTCAGCAGAACTGCTGTAGATATCAAACAAACATGACACTATTTCAGCCAATGAAGATGGTTGCTCTACTGATTCCTGTCACTAGCACAAAAAATAATTCTGCTAAATTATAGATCTGAGCTGCCATTTGACATGGTTTGAGAAGAATTTTGATTAAATTATAGCCTCCTACATTTCCAAGTTCTTCTTCAGTTTGTCATGTCTAATTTAGTTTTAGAAAGCTGTGCAGACACATATTCCATTTAATATCTGAACTTCGTTTGAACAATCCAATATATTTCTATCATATGATGTCACATTAAATGGACATGTTTTCTCCATCCAGTATGAAATACAAGCATTTAATGCAATATTCAATACAATATGATTTTAAAGACTGAGGATCACACTGCTGATTTTACAAAAAGTGATTTGAAATGAGGATCTGAAATCATTCTTCCAGTCTTCTGTAAAAATCTACCAATCCTTTCCAATTATAATATTTATCATGTATGCAACATTTTGATTAAGTTACTTTCTTTTACGGTCTATAAAAATAGATTGTGAAACTGAAACACACATATGAAATGCCTGGACCTGATATGCTAATTCGCATAATTGGTCTTTCTCTGCCTCAGTCACTGACACAAAATACTGCTTTGGGAGCACCAAGGTATTAATAATAGATATTATTTCTGCCGCAGTAAGGAAAATAAATATGACACTGGGAAGATGATTTTGACTGACATATGTCATACAGATATGACTTACATACTACCGTATGTCAGGTTTTAAACAGATCAAAAACTCTTTAGATGTTATGCACAACAGTAGCTCCTAGATAGCAAATGAGTGAAGACAGAATGATAAATATAATTAGCCCTTTGCAAGACTAGACCACTTAGTTGAACATTATAACAATGTCAATAATCTTCGCTTGGCAGGTCTATTTTTTATTCAACATTATCTATTGTAATACTGTGGGTCAAAGACTCAAATAACCAAGTGCAGTATCACTAACTCTAATGGAGTTTTGATTTGCCTGGTCTGAAACTGCTGACTGGTTTATCCCTTACCAATCAAATCTGTTGAATCAATACACTTCTAAGAATGTTTTCTAAAAATTAGGTATGTAAGCACTGATCATGTATTTGTTTGCTTTTCTTTCAGCAGACTAATTTTTTAAGAAATTGTTTTTGAAATTCTATTCCAGGATGGTTATGCTTGTCTTAATACAGAGCAACATAACTTTCTGCCCTGGAATTAATTCATATATATGTTAGTATTAATAGCATCTCAGGTCACTCTCAGCTACTGCTAAACACTAGTAGAAACACTGCTACGCGTCTATTTCAGATGATCTCCAGAAAATGAGAAACATGTCACTTACTTTTCGTTGCTTTACAGAATCCAGTTTTACCAACCAATAGGATGCCACTTTTGTTTTGTGATACTTCCAATTATCCATAATCTGTGGTCGTTGCAAAACATGAGATAAAAGAAATACACATAAAAATCAACCAAAATCTGGCATTTCATTCATGAGTATTCCTAATGCTAAAAAGTATGAGCACCTAAAAGACATTTGTGAAAATAACTTTTCTCTAAAAGAAACAGAAAAATGTTTGCAAATTTATGTGGGGGAATGTTTGCAAAGACTTGTGTGATCTTTCAGTTTAATCCCACCCTCTTTTCCACCTGATTCTTACAGTTGTATGCAACAAAGCAGGTAGAAACTTGTCTTGACTGATTCAGCTTGGATTCCTTGAACACAGCAGTAAGTTCAATAATGCATAAGTGTTAATCTATTTAAATGGTGAGGGGTTTTGCTGCATAAAGGACATTAGACATACTTTGAAAACATCCTTTCTATAAATGATCATATATGAATTACACCACTCTCCTTTTATGATGTCTAAATGCTATCGAAATAGCTCAAGCCATGAACACATTTTTATTTTCATTTTGTTATTTTATCTTTCTATCCTATTCTTTTCCAGATGTATGACAAGTTCTGCCTCACTGACAACTAATATACCATTACTTGTTTCCTTGCATGGTGAAATATTATTTCCCATCAGAAACTGGTTAAGGCCAGAAGAATTTATAAAAGAATCCTGCAATAAGAAAGTGCACGTATAACCATGATAATCTTACATGAGAAAGCACCACTAGATGGAGTGCATACACACAGTCCCACACTACATAAATGCACACACACTCTCACGTGTCTGAAAGATAAAATTTAATGAAGCGTTTTATTTCTGCTTCTAAGATGAGAAACTCAATACACTAGTTATGAATGCTCTCTTCCAGAATCACTGAAATCAACCATCATTACAGAATTCCTTTCCACTGTGATGTAGCTGCACAAATTACTAGACACACAACCAACACTTTGAAAGCTCACAAAGGGCATTTCTGGCTGGATAATGAATTAGATGAATTTTAATACACGGTGGACTGTGCTTACTACATCAGAATACAGGTGTTAATTTAAATTACTAGATACCTCCATAGTTCTACTAGACTAAGAAAAGAACTTCTATCTTCACTTTTTTCCATTTTCCAAGCTGAAGTTAGTTTCTTTGCACTAGATATTTAAAAGGGATTTAGATACCATGTATTTTCTGTTTATATATCTTAATGTTAGGTGTTGCTTTTTAATTGCCCTCTAGATTGGGCATTTCTGATACCAAATTATGAGGCTCATGACAACGTTGGATGCAAGAAAGGGTAAACTGGCACACTAGAAGAGCCAAAAAGAGTGTGATCGGTGTTCTTTATGACTAACAAACTGTTGCGGTTTAACCAGGCAGGCACCTAAACACGACACACAGCCATTCGCTCACCCCCCACCTCACAGTGGGATGGGAGAGGGAATCGTAAAAACGAAAAAGGTAAACCTCATGGGTTAAGATAAAGACAGCTTAATAGGACAGAAAGGGAAAATAATAAAAATAATAATAATATTAAGAATAATAGAATATATAAAACAAGTGAGGCACAATGGCAATTGCTCACCACCTGTCAACTGCCACCCAGCCAGTTCCTGAGCAGTGGTACTCTGCGCAGCTTCCCTCAGCTTTCTACACTGAGCACGCCATCAGATGGTGGGGAATGTCCCCTGGGCCTGACGGCTGTGCCCCATCCCAGCTCCTTCTGCACCTGGCACAGCATGAGAGGCTAAAAAGACCTTGACTGCTCAACAACAACTAAAACATCAGTGTGTTATCAACTTTATTCTCATTTTAAATCCAAAACACGGCACCATACCAGCTACTAGGAAGAAAACTAACTATCTCAGCTGAAACCAGGACACCAAGTTCCAGTTTGCCCTGCAGCACGCCAGTCTGAGTTCTCTACCTAGTGTGCCGGCTTGAGAGCAAGTTAAACATGTCAGGGTCTGCACTAACAAGATCAGATGAAATGTAAACTGTTAATGAATTGTAACATTCTTCTTAGCTTAAAGTTTAAACTTTCTTCACAATGAAAAACTGCATTTTCCTAACCTTCCTGATTGTTTCTCATATATTTTATAAAGACATAGGAATGTTTTCAGTGCTGCTCTTTTAAGGTCAGAAAAAAAGCAAAAGCCCCAAGCTTTCAAAATCTTTTGAATTATCCTGAGTTTTGGAAGTTTTAAGGCCACAGGAGCTTGTGAATCATAAGTTGAGCTTTATACTTTATTTTAGTCGCCTAAATAGTAACTGCCTAGCCTATTATTCTTCTTTCTTATTTACAGATACTTACATCTTCTATAATTAATTCAGATTCTTCATCTGTTTTTCCTGGGAACCTCATTCTCATGTCATTGATAATGAGAAGAGTCTCTTTTGTCAAAGCAGCTTCTTGCTCTTTTGTTTTCTGTTGAAGCAAAGACTCACTCTAAAAACCAGTATGAAGCAAAGGAAAAATTTCAGGCATATCATTAGGCTACATTACAAATACGTTTCCTTGACAAAAGTAAATTCTAAAAAACAGTGACATAAAACGTATTATTAGAGCGTGTAGACATATCTAATACATAACCAATATACACACATATGCCTCATGTACGCTAATGCATCACCATTATTTATGGTTGCCAAGAAATTAAAGAAAAACAGTTCAAATATAAGTTTCTTTTTCAAGAGTGAAATTCAAGATTTTTAGGCATTTCTAAATCTTTGTATTTTGTAAGGACTACAATATTACTTAAGGATATTTTTGCTTAAGTAAGTGAGAAATATTTTTAAGCTTAACAAAATATTTTGCTATATGATACATAATAAATAATGTGGCTGAAATAATAAGATAGCAAATATTTACAAATCCACTTTTGTTTATAACTGCTATAATAATGTGTTTGTAATTCCCAGCTATAAATGGCACATCCTAAACTTAGTTTCCACACCTTTAGAATATACATGGATCTCAGTAGGCTCCAAAAGTGGCAATATACTGCTCTTTTCTTGCCTAAAGGTTGGATAAACTAATACTTTATCACACACAAATGACTTCTTCTAAGTTACAGCTTATCATTTTTAATTTATTCTATAGCAGTAATATATATTATTCTTAGTTGCAAAAATAATTATGAACAGTGTTCCATTCACAATACAGTGCTAAGTTATGAGTACTTCTTATCCATTCTGTAAGTAATTTTATTCACATTATTTTAAGAATCATGACTTAAGCTCTATCACTCAGCATAATTGTTATGTATATCAAGATCACCTCTGTGGTGGAGCTTTCTCAATGAGAAAGAGAGTATGGTTTCTTACTAATGTTAATTTAAGCGAGTAGCCCATTTTTAATGTCAGATGGCAAGAGACTGTTTTTAATCTTTCAGTAATTTGTATTTGATATAAAGTTAATGCAAATAGAAAAATCTGTATTAGCCCTGTCATATTAAACTCTCAGAGTACATCTTGATGATAAAAGGGCACTTTTTAAACCTGAGATAGCTAATGTGATAAAAAATATCTTTAACATGTTGTGGTGAAGACACAATCATCTTAATGTTTTTCCAATTCTATTAGCTGACTTTAAAGATGGAAATCCATGTTAAGGAGTATTTCACAAGATGTCAACACAATTTTAAAAGGATCCTTTTTCATTATTTAGACAAAGCCTCACAGGCAAAACAGACAATGAGCATTCTACCAGATAAAAATTATTATTAGATATGGTAAATACTACGAAGCAAGTTAATTAGCATTACAAAAGAATTTCTCACAATCCAAGCTCACCACAACGGAGAAAGGCTGCAAATATGGGTTAAAAGTGTCAATTTGTTTTGTCCCATCTTGAAAAAAATTATTTAGGTGATGAAATATATAGGTCCAGCACCAAAGCATGACTGGAAATGCGCTGGCACCAGCACACAATAAAATACTGAACGAAGCTGGGGACTGATCCCAGCAAACACTGCCCAGGAATAAGTGGCTACATGGTAGATCATGCAAACACAAAAGAAGTGCCTGCCTTGTGAAGGAGATACCAAAACAGATGACAGTCTGGTCACAAAAGGAAAAAATGTATGGTTCAGAAGTACATTGTGGAATTACAACTAACCACAGAAATTCTAAACAGCTGAAAGTATTTAATCTGATCTATTTATTAATACTTAGACTGAGTCTAAATGCCTGTCTTAGGGACTGGCTTCAAAATGAAAGTAGTTTTATCTTCACTCTAAAAAAAAGATGGTTTCTGACACAGTCATTGCAGTGGCAAATCCTAAGGATGACAAGACCTACCTACAAAATATAAATTGTTCACTTTGCAAGTATAGCTCTCCTTTCCCTGCAATGGACACCCATACAAAATCTTACTAATGTTCTATTCTGGTACGATATATTTACCCTTGGTGTATACACTGGGTTTGAAATATTGACGTATTTTTGTTACTGTAAAGATATCAAAGGTAGGCACAACCTTCTTTCAGAACCAGCAGTCCCCAAAGAAATCATAGAAACTTTTAAAGTAGAGGTAAAAGCCCTTTTTATCTTAAAAAAACTATTTAGGAGAGAAGGTTTCCCAGTCACAAAAACTCAGATTTCCATTTGTATTGCTGCACCAGAAACACTGAAACATCACAGCTAGTACTCACTGTAAGTCATATGCAGGTCTAGAGATTTTCCCGAGCTTCTGTCAAAATAGCATTGACCATAGGACCTCAGATTTTCTGACATTGTAAAAATTAGTAATGTGTTTATTGAGTTTTAGACAAATGGAACTGATTTTGAAAGCAACTGCTATCTTAACTCACCCCCGATGAGTTCGTAGCTCCCAAATTGGGTGTCTGAGAGACTCTGGCTGAAGATGGGCTTCGATTTAAAGAATGAGACCTGTTCACTGAGGATGCACGCTGGATTTGCAGAGGTGCTTTGGCTGAAAAGGGTCGTTGCTCTGCTGCCTGTGACTGCATAGTCAATACTGATATTGAACGAGGGCAGCTTACAGAACGCCTTATTGGACCTGTGGATGATGTGGGGGATGAACATGATGGAGATTTTATATTTTTAATCGAAGGCTTCCAGTTCATTCTACCTGCAGACAAATTAAATGAATGATGTAATTACTTATTATTTTCTTAACACTCATTTTTCAGTTTTTATAACTAACAACATGTATGACCAACATGTGTGCACACATACCATAATGTATGTTGACTAACAACTATATATGTGGCAGTCAGTCATGTCAGATTCCCTAATAATACATACTTTACATACTCTATAAGTAACATTTCTTTCTTCTTCTTTTCTTTCTCATAGTCTGCTTTAGTCAGGTAGACTCCAGTCCTCTATAACATGCATCAGATTTATGACAGAGTGCACATGCCCTATAGGTCAAAAAGTATTGTGGCTACTGTGTGAGGCTTCTGGACTGTAAGAATATGGAAGCAGGAGAGAAAATGTGATTGCTGGATCCCATATTTGCAGATCTGGTCTCCCTCATCTGCTTCTGCACAGCTGTACAGTTTTTTATTTCAGTTTCCTGCTAAATAAAGGATGCTGCTAAGAAAAATAAAATTTTAGAAACAGCGTTACATGATGAAATTATTTGGGACAGTACACCACTAAAACAAAAATAACACACCATATCATGTTCAGCAGAACATGCTGACACTCATGGTCTGCAACAAGCAAGAAAACAATCACCAAAAAAAAAAAGAAAAAAAAAAAAAACTATGCAGGGATCTCATCTGGAATATATTACTTTCTATATTCCTCCAGATACATTTCTTTATCCCTTCTATACTCCAGCAAATTCAAGCTTAATAAGACTACCTTTTACAAGAAAAAAATAACAAACTCCCCCCAAAAAAAAAAAAAAAAATCTAAGAGCAAAAAGGAAAATTCACACCATTTCCCAGGTATATTTTTCTCTTTAGCATTTTTGGAAAAAAAATTTCATTTTTTCCTTTTTAAAAAATTTATTTTCATTAATTTAGAAAATATTTTCAAGAAGATGAGACAAGCAAACCAGTGTTTAACCCTGAAGCATTTTATATAATTCATCATGAATGCCAGACTTACTTGGAAAACTTACCCAAACGTTCCAAAGATTTGTCTTTATTTTCTTCAAGATCATATGAAACTTTTTTCTCTTTTTTTTCATTGTGATCTTCCTTTTCAGTTTCTTCTCCTGATTCTGACATACTGCTATCACTATCACAGCTACTATCACTATTGTAGTTCTTTAGTTTTCTTAAGGGCTGTGTGCTTTCTGGCATTGAATACAACGGCTAAAGAAAAAAAAAAAAATTCCTTCATAATCCCAAAAGAACACATTACTATCACACTAGGTCCCTGATTCAAGCAGGTTCATTTGTATACATTTAAACCCTCTCAAATTTGATTGGAAGTTTGTCCTTAGTTTTAGAATAGATGCTTAAATATTTCATTAAATTCCCCACACAGAAATCCTAATCTTTGTCACATGAAGAGCAGCAGAATATAGTAAGGGGAAAAAAATTACTTTATTTCGAGTATGACTTACATTACCAGAATTATAGTTTGAAATCATAAATCAGGTGATACAGAATATCATTTGCAATCAGTTTCAATCCCTCACTGATATTTGCAATAACTGAAGCTATAGTTTAACAACAATCAACGTGAAGTAAAGAAACACATCAGGGAACTTTGGCTGGTAAAAGTTCTGAAAGAGAAAGCAGTGAATCCACATTCTGCAGAAACTGGCAGAAGACAGCAAGCTGTGCCAGGTGTACTGGGTGTCCCATGTGCACATGGGATTCGGTGTCATGAGGTAATTAATCTTGTGCTATTACCAAGAATACTTCAAGACAAAACAAAAAGTAGGAGACAGAGAAACTGATGCAAGAGCAGGAACTAAAAACTAAAATTTTTCATCTTCCATCTACCATCAGGTAGACAAGAAAAATGCAATATACTCTACTATATCTATTATCCTAAGAAGGCTCATGTGGTCACTTTTTTTTCCTACGCATTTTCTTTCCAGTAACTTTCAGCTATAAAGAAGCTATGGTGATGGCTTCATCCTCTTAGTCATCTAATGGACTGCAATTAAACCCCAGATTTAAAAAATTAATATCATAATTACTGAACATATTTTGGGTCAGAGTGAAATAGAAGAACTCTCAGGATGAATTTAAATTGCCCTGTTATCTTAGCATAATGTAATGCACCAAGATTTACTGTAAATGGCAACAGAAAAAAGCCCCAAAGATACTGTTCCTGCAAGATACACTTTGTAACTAAACATATTCTACCTAAACTTCTATTCCAGATGAGGAAGGAAACAGATTTCTGCCACTAACTTAAAAGTGACAGTATGTTCCTGCAAGCCCAACCTGTTAGACCAGCTAAGGACAAGGCAAAGAAAAATATTCCATTGAGGAGCATTATGACTATTGTTCAGTTACACAAATAATATTTTGATATCCGTCTACCTGCCAAAAGGACAAATTAAGGTGCCTCTACACTTATTGCTTTCTCAAAAATAGCCGTACTAATATGAAATGCTATGTATCATGGAGATATATTGATCAGACCTTCCTGATGAGTTATACAAGATATAATAAACATTTTCAATCAAAACTCACAGGGGTGTTAAGGTAGATCTCATTCCACTTATGAATATTCCTCACGCAGAATACGCTAAACAAGAACATCCTGACCGAGACTTCACATCAATTAACAAAGAATAAAAAGAAAGGTCAGATAAATTATAAATAAAGCATTAATGACAAATAATAGCCGGATCTGGGTTTAAAATGACCTCTTAAAATAAGAGATACTTGATTGTTTAGCAATTTCAATGACCTTGATTTTGCCCTCATGCTAACCTGATTTTTCTCTGATTAAACTCATCTGATTTTATATCAGAAGAATAAAAATAAAATTAGTTGCTCATTTCCTCTAAGATATCTGTTATTCTACTTCTTTAGTTCTTTTTCCTGCACAAACAGGTACAATGTAATGAACACCAGTAAACCCCACAGTGTGTAAGGATGAGGTGCCCTCTAGAGGCTACAAATAAACCAGACACTTCCAGAATGTATTTCTCAATCTAAGTAGAATTCGGTAAAATTTAATTGCACACAAAAATGCCTTCATTCTGGGAAATTCTTGACTTCTACTCTGAGCTCATAATCACGTTCAAATAAAAATAAGCCTGAAATACCTAGCAAATACGGAATAGCTGTTACACACAAAGCTTATTTATAGACACTGAGCATCTGACCTCCTAACAGCAGCTTCTCTCAGCAGGCCAGCCACTGACTTGTAAGGGAGGACAGGACTTTATGACCTTCTGAAAGAACCTTTCATGTTGGGTAACATGACGTAAAAAGTACTGCTCCCTCAGGTTTGTTTTGTCCAGTAGATCTTGCATATGTTTCTTTTCTGATATGCTAATGGGGATTTTTATTTGTAGGATTTTATGATTACAAGAAGATGGGTTTTACAGCTGGGTTATTCTCTTACCTGAAAGACTGACAGGCAACAGTAAGTTCTACTGCCTACCTCACTCGCCAGATTTCTATACAGATTTATATTTAGACATTACGTATCTCACAGCAGGCCCTTTAAAAGAGGTGGCCAATATTACCAAGTGCATATTACTCGCCACATGCACCTGGCCCCTTACAGGAAAGAGGAGATGCTCATTTGGTACAAGATACAAGGACCATCCGCAACGGGCACGTGCATTTCAAAGGGAGTGCGTGAGATATTTTGCAACCAGGGAAGTCTCCAGTCACGTGACTTCACTGTAGGCATGGTTTAAATGATTAAGAAGGATATCAGGACTCTAAAAAAGATGCAGGAAAAGAGATACTGTACAGCATGAACTGTGTACACTGCAGGGAAAATAAACAATCTCCTTGGAGAAGCTAGTTTCATTGCCTTCCCTTTCGATTTCATCAACTTTATGGGGAGGAGGGAAAAAAAAGTGGGAATTTCGGTCACAAGCAATTTTTAATTTCTCTCTTAAGTGCAAACAGTATTGTACTGGCATAGCAACTTGTAAGCTACGGAACCCATTGGCCTGCTATAAAAGAAGACCATGTCATTTAGTTTCACTCATACATTGATCAAACTTCATCTCACAGCTAATTAAGAGAGATTTCTCAATTTGGGCTCAGTTCCCTACTAAATGTTTATGGCCTCCAGCATGGGAATGGCTTGTGTACAACCAGTGTAGAGATAGTACAGATCAAGTCTGTGTGCACACAGCCAACCAGATAGATGCTCTCGGAGGGCTGCTGGGAAAAGACAGGCTTCTGGCAAAAGCAAAAATGTGATTGAGATATTAGACTTGAATTAAGTGACCCTATGTTAAAGAACTGAAAACAAAACCCCAGGGAAAAGAATCCCTGAAGAATGTGGATTGAGTGTATTGCTAGGTGGACTGGATTTTTTTTGCCCTTCTTTAAATGAATCCATCACTGTTAAAGCACTAGCTCACAAAATCCCCATATTTGTAATAAGGTTCCTGCAAATCCATCTTAATGTCAGGCTGGGTATGCAGATCCTCTTTCCAGTATGCATGCCCGTAGTAAGATGTAGGTCTTCGGATTCTTGCACATATATAAAGTACCCCTGAAAGCTCAGGACAATTGTCAGCATTTATTTTGTACAGAAATGCCCAGATTTGTACACCATGTTCTCAAACATAAAATGCTGTAAAAACATTTACACGCATCCATAAACAAATCCATCAGAGCTCAGGAACGTAAATGTAGGCTCTTCCAAGAAGACTTGACCTAAAATGTTTGCAGGATATAAGAAACATACTTAACGTAGCCAAGCCCAAACTATTTTTCTTTACTGGCTTACAGATATATGCAGTGTATTTAAGGCAAAGACTTGCATGAACCATGCACATGACCAGAAAGCATTAAGCGAAAAATAATACACATTCACTTTAAAAGCAGATTTTGGATATGAAACAGGCACCAAGATATACTGTACAACCCTTTTAGCAAGTAAGCAAGCTACAGACACATCATAATCATAATTAATTCTTTGAGCTTCCATAGTGCCTTTTATCCCATGATCTCAAAATTCCTTAGTGGCACTAATCAATTAAAGATGAAAGCATTCTTTTGAGATAAGCTACGGATATAAAAATAATTTCACACACGGAAATCAAGCAATCTCTTGTACAACAGTTGTTGCCATGCATGACAATTCCTCAAAATAGTTTAAAGAGGAAAAGAAGGATCTCATATTCAGTTAAAATTTTAATGGGTTTTAGTTGGACAAATGGTATGGATCCACCAGGAACAGCTAACTAAACTCCCTACTTTAAATTCTCAGACTACCTCTCTGCAGAGGGAAATGTAAAAGTCAAATACCTTAGGTCCTCGCTGCCTGGTGCATTTTCCCATTAGTTTTTCATCATCTATTTCACACTGCTCCAGAAGATCCAAAATGTCCTCCTCCTAGAAATGGGAATTTCACAACAATTAATTCAAAGCAGGACACATAGTATCCTTCCGAAATTCAAGCACCAAGTGGTAGGAATTTGAAATTACTTTGATTTCTAATTCCTGAAATAAGACTATGAATCCCTCCACAGGATTATACAAAAGCATTTCATTTGATGCATGCATCTCTGCTTGCAATCAACGTGGAAGTGGAAGTTAAAATCAAATCTAAAATTTATTAAAGATAAAAGTCTAAGAAAGGGTTGAAGAAAGATACTTGTAAAGCTGCTGGATGATGCCAGCTACAAAGATGGGAAATTATTTCTCAGATTTCAAATGAAATCATGTTAGTTGGTTATTTTAAATACAGCCATTTTCCTACTGTCTCTGACTGCAGAGCTTTTGGATGCCTTAAACTAGTGGAGCTGGTTTCACTGTATCTCTCGTTCCAGTCCGTACAAGTGGATTAATAGGCTGGGGACATCACTGGAAGAAGGAGGAGGCAATTACCAGCTCCAAAGCAGTTTCTGCCAACCTCTGGTTTGGCTAGGGGTAAGGCTGAGGATCAAGGAAATGGTAAAGTAGCTTAAAGCCATCTAGCCTGTCTCCACCCTGGGTTCACTGCTATTCATCCAGATTCAAGGATCTGGCCCACAAGCTGCACAAAGAATAACAATAAAATGATGGAAGCATCATCAAATGCAATTTATTAGCCATCACACATGATTATTGTGAGATTAATCCACAAGGTCATGAATTCCATGGAAAAAGGAAGCCAGTACTTCTTGGGCTTCGGTACCTTCATTCTTTTTAAAGGGTTATTCATTTCCCGCTGAAGTGAAGCTGCTCTCCCAGCAAGAAATGTCTGGAAAGCGGCGGCTAACAAACTCTCATACTTTTCAAGTAATGTCTTATCATCCGGAGGGTAAATCCGCCTAAAATAGGGGAAAAAAGCATTGTGTTTAAGACACAAGCTGAGCTACTTATCACACTAGGAACAAAAGTAATGCAGCTAATTCAGTCTCTTCTTTAATGCACATGCATCCCAGCTATAATAATTATATAATATCATACCATAAAATATATACTCTCTACATTGCTCTCTACATCTAATTTTAGCACAGTGAACACATTCATGTTTAAGCCAGCCATTAGACAGTCAAAAGAAATACTATGCAGGTCATTTTGGAGATATACCTAAACTTAGTTATGCAGCACTCTGAAATTTCAGTGAGCATGAATGATGCATGCAGGTGTGAATGATTCATAAAATATTAACGAAATATTGCATGTAAAATTCAGAGCCACAAAATAATTTTATTAGCAATAAAAAGACACAAAACAGTGAAAATCTGAACAATTGCACTGAGTTAATGGGCATGACGTAAATTAAAGATTGAATATGTACTGCACATGAATGCTAAATAATGAACAGGAAGAAACAGATACTACAAGAAAATAAATTTTCTGGTATACAGATGTACAGGGTGACTCTGCTTTTCCATTAGAGCAGCTGTGCCATTATTCTCTAAAATCACAGGTAGGGAGGTTATGACAATACATGAAGCAGGACTCAGTGATTTATTCACACTCATCATGCAACAACGAGCTTTGAAGAAAACTACTCTAATCCATTTGTCATGAATGTCTGAAAAACAGCCAGAAATGATGAAGGCGGAAGACTAATTTCTAATGTATTGTAAGGAGTAATCCATAAGTTAATTCTGCCTGCATGGTGCAAAGCACAGGTACCATTTCTGTATTGACGGGCATCATGGTTTTGTGGATCTTTTGTGAACTTTTTACCAGTTACTTCCTCCTCCTTCCTTTTCAGTCTTTTCCTCCTTGAAAAAATATCTGCTATGATGATTTTGTTGCAAGGAAAACAGGATCGTTATGATCTCATTAGACTCGGGGCACTTCTAGAGCAAACCAAAGATGGTTCTAGTTTGCATAAAATACCTGTAGGAGCTCTAGCCTAGCTGCGGTCAACACTTTTCAATGGTGTTGATTCTACCGCTGAAAAAGTGCTATGGAACAATACTTCAAAGAAAGGACATTCGTTTTAACGTATGTAGAAACACACGGCAGCTAAAGGCCATTTCAAAGTCATGTACATTCTTCTCAGTTCCTTATGAATTCACAAATGCTTCAAAGCAGAGCTCCTACCTGGAGCACCCCAGGGCTCCTTCTGGCATCAGTGGGCCAGTTGTGCTTCCAGACAGACAGACACCTGACTAAGCCAGTTGCTGAACTGATTTAATCCTCAGATTAAACCAAAGCCTGCTGAGGTTGATTGAGATTTCTCTGGATTTTTATTCAGAAGGCAATATTAATCTGTGCAGCAATACTAGCACCCAGAATTTCCATGATTCTCTGGCAATGCCCGACAGAAGCTAGTCCTGCTTGCAGGAGAATATCACAAGGAGAAAAGACTGCATAATGCTCAGATAAAATTTCTCTGCATCTCTAGCCAAGAGTCCTTTACTTCTCAGGCTCTGCTGATTCTTCAGCCTTTTTGCAAACACAAGGCAACAAGAAAACACGAAGCAGTTTTGCCCTTTTACATGTGCACGTTCTTCATGAAATGACACTTCCACTTTTTCACAAGGAAAAAAGTATTTTTGGACTTTTATTGATTTACACTAACCCAAAAGCTACATAAAGAGAACATTTGACTCCTTTTCAGTCAAGAGCTGAAAAAGCAGCCCAAAATGTGATCAGTCAAAAAGTTAGACTTCAAAGTTACTGAAACACCAAAATGTATTAAAGCATCATGATAGTCTAAGTAGCATGAAAATAACTGCTTCGTTGTGAAGGTTTTTTTGATGTACTAGTTCAGCTTCACATACATCAAGAAAGGATGGAATTAAAGCTGGATATATTAAAAAGACAGACTTTTTGTAATAAAAATGTTAATTCATCAAAATGAAATTTTCACAGAAACTTCTATCTGTTTAAACGAGAACTTTACTGGTAACACAAAATATCTGCTCAAAAAAGCAGAGGTGAAGAACAGCAATAAAGGCATTCTGTCTAATTCAGAAAAAAAGACGTGAACCCAGACCTCTCATGCCCTGGATGAATGTTATAAAGACTGGGCAAACCCTCCCATCATCTCTTCCCAGCCTTACTCTGCTCCCTGGCACCAAATATCCATAGGCCTTGTTTGTGCTTTTCATTGAAGCAAATATCAATAAATAATAATAAAAACATCATAAAACAAAATTCTGGCCAATGCCTATTGTAACCAACAAGTTAAAACTTCCTTTTGAACATATTTTGCCAAGGATTCTGAAGATACTTATGTTTAAGCCTACTAAGATCTCAAATCAAAGTACAGAAATATGAATACAGTATTACAAATGCCATTCTATCAAAATGATGAAAGCACCAATAAAGTTTCTGAATTTTTGGCAAGCCTCATAGATAACACTCATATTTGCTTTTTTACCGGGCAATACTCAGATTTGACTTTTTTATAGGGGAATACTCACATCCCTATATTGCCACACCCCTAGAGATAAGAATCATCATACGTAATTACAGACAGGTCCATCATGAGAGTCATTGTTCTTGATGCACTGAATGTGAACAATCATGTCTTTCAAGGAAACATCTTGCAAAAACACTAGTGATTGATATCATATAAATTCCTAAGTGCATGCAAAAATTTGGAATCAAAAAAAGAGTTATATTTTAAAAAACTTTCACTACTTGGTGCACATGTATAAATTTTCTATAAATGCCTACATATTTTTGGCAGAAAACTATCATCTACCATAAATACTTGTTTCCATTATTCCTAAAGAATGCATTGAATACTTCTTACTAATACAGTAAAAAATAGTTACCTGTAGTTCCCCATGTGTCTATTTTCATGCTCCTCTTTGGAAATCTGTTTACGTACTTGTGCAAGTCTTTCCTTCTACATATCGAGAAAATAAGACAATTAAAAACAGAGAGCATAATCCACTGGCAAGGAACTGCACGCTTTTTCCTTCCTACCAGTTCTTCTTTTCTCCTTTCCAGTGTGTGGCGCTGCTTCTCCCAGTCTGAGGATCCTGGCAACAGTTTTTTCATTGAACCTTGACCATACAGTCTTTTTTGAGCCTCAGCCTTCTGTTGAGCTAAATTTCTTCTTTTATCACTTGTCCTGAAACACAGGTGATATTAAGATACATCAATCCAATGCAGGCAAAATGAGATGCGCTTTCGTCTCAAGTATACCACCTGTATTTTTCAGTCAGTCATGTACGGTTTCTGATATAAAATTAGAATTGAAACACTCATTAGGAACTTTTTAAAAATATTTTTTATGGCTAAAATATTTTCACCCTTTAAGGTGCACTACAATGACTCTATACTATAATTTAATGTACAAACATGGTTGTATCTATTTTCCTGAAGTGTAAATTTTCTCCAACATATCCCAACTACAAAGCTTTCCTGTAGAGGGGTATGGCTTTTGACTGTATGTGAAAGTATTGCCAAAGAAAATTTCCTGTGTGGTCACCTGTCCATGACTGGACTCCTATCTCCACTTTGAGACCTGCTTGAAAAATAATTTAAAAAAAAAAAAGTTTAAAAGTTACTATTACCACTCATTTTTTGCAAGCACATGAGCAAGAGGAAAAATTAAATTTGGGTTAATTTTAATAGCAAAACTGATGGCAAGAGAAACATCTACATTTTAAAAATATGAAGGTGGCAAAAAGAGTCTTCCTTTTCTCCTAGTCCAGATCAATTTAAAAAAAAAAAAAAAAATCAAAGCAACAGCAAGAGAGCCAGACTGCAGAAAAGAAGACAAGTAAGTTTACCGTATGTTGAGAAGTTTTAATGCATTTAGTAGAACACCTTTTTTTACATCATAGTCTATTTTTTGATCAGTTCCAAAGCTTGGGGCACGATTAACCTGAAAAAAACAAGATACAGAAGACTCAGGAATGTCACCTTCACTGGGAACACATCTATTGTAACAGGCTTTGGAGAAACCATTATTTCAAATACAGCAGAGATTAAGAGAACACATGTGAAGAAGCTCATTTTCATTTGTATTTTAAAAAAATTAGAGCATGAGTATCAGAGATATTGGGAGTCAGGAGATGTACCTTTCAGCCACCAAGTTATTCAGACACTTAGAATGAACACCATTCAAGTACCGGCACTGAAAATCCAGTCTAATCTGTTCTTGGTTGCTGCAAATTTTACCATGCAAAGCGCTGCTGAACGTGTTATAACAGTCTATGTGCCATGCTGTGGTAGTCCAGCACAGGAAGAGTTAAACTCTTTCCTAGTTCCCGGTCTTAAAGCAACTTTGACTATTTCTCTAAAAAGTAACAGCTATATAAGGACAGAAACAGGCTCTAATTCAAGGTCTTCTGAAGTATATTTAAAGGAACTATTCAGATACACTTTACAGCAACACCTAGAGATCTAAGCTATTAAACCAGCACATAGTGTGAAAACATAAAATAATTAACAGTCTCAGTAATGCAAATCTTGTAAGCTAAATACAAGATCAGAGATTAAAAATGTTACCATAAGTATAGAGGAACAAGGGGAACGCAACTGGGAATCAGTGAGACTGAATCACAAATATTAACCACTGCCAAGCTCTGGAGCCCCTGCAGAAGAACATCAGCTTCTGGAAAGCTTTGAGCAGGGATAATGAAGTAGCTGCATCAACATTTCTAGGAACACCTTCCAGACTGGTGTAAAAATGTATACATGAGCACTGGGAGCTAATAAGAGGCAGGAATCTCACCTTTACAGTGAATGAGCAGCACTGGTTACAGAAGGGACAGACACTTAAGACATAGGATAAATTTCAGCCTGGCATTTCACCTCTTTACCAAAACAGTCAAGAAGAATATTCTCACCTCCCACTGCTTCAGCCTGTTAGTATGGAGTAGGAAAAGAAATTTTCCACTGTCACATATCTACTGAAAAGACCTTTCAAATATAAAGAGAGATTACATGAATGACTTTATAAACCTAAAATCAATTGAATAAAATATTACATCCTTTTAGAAACAGAGATTTAATCTCTGTTCAATCTGTAGGACAGCATGAATGTTTTGGAAGGGATCTCAGTCTTTAATAAAGTGATTGAGATTGCTAACAATAGAATTCAAAAAGAAAAAGAAATTCATAAGCCATAAAAATCCTATTACATCAAATGCTGTTAGTGGCTATCAGATCTTTGATTAGAAACAATCATGAAGTTCCTTCTAATCACTCATTTCTAAGCTTCACAAATTGTGAGAGTGCTAACCCCCTTTTTCTTAGCTTAAGAAGAAGGCTGCTTTTCCATGGCAGTTTAAACTAATACAAATCCAAGCTGTCACACTCTGACCACTTCATTGTCTTGGCACAGGGGTTCACAGAAAGGGAGTAAGCTGATCCCAATTATCCACACGAAGATTAACCTCACCAAATTTTTTTTTTTTTTGTTGGTCTTTGATCATCTCAGAAAGCAATCCTACAGGCACCCATGCCATCGCAGGGCAGGGAACACGTCTTCAACAGGGGACAGGAGGGCAAGACCTTGCAGCCGGTACATTGATCGGTTGAAGCACCACAGAACTGCCTCACATAGGTGGAGCTTCACATTTAACCTAGTCCAATGCAACCGCAGGCTGCCAGCAAGGACCGGTGCTGTCCCACTCCCAGTCCTGCCTTCGTGTCACTTCCCTCTTCCCTGCATCAGACCAAGCGTTGTAAAGTCCCTGTGTGAGGAAGTTCTGTCGGCTGATTTAGTGTAAAATTATGGTTTGCTTGGAATGGTAAATGAGATGTTCATTCAAACAGCAACCAGAACCATCTCACCCAGTAGGCATGACCACCAGACAGAAGCAAGTTGCTAAACCAGCTCTTTGAGCAAGTGCCCAGAGTAACACCATATATGTTAAATCAAGCTGTAGTCTTTTTCACTCTTTATTCACTGAAAAATTGGGAAGAGTAGGAGTTGCTACTGAGGTCAAATATGGAGCCAGTTAAAGTCATGTGTGCTTAGTGGATTCATTGCTACTCCTTGAGAGCAAAAAGAATATACCAGTGGTACTGTCACAACAGGTACTCATAGTAACTGGTTATCAAAGCATTGTACATGTATCTGTCTGCTGAGAGACAATTATTTAGAGTTCGATTACCTCGATGACCAGGACATACACATGACTTGGTCATATTAATATAACATCAGTAATTTGATCAGGAAGGCACATGTTGAAGATCATTGGCAAAAACAGGATTGTATGAGGGGCCCCAAAAGTACAAGCAATGATCATAGCGAAGGTCTTGATAATCCAGAGACTCTGAGATCCACACTGATCACAGTGGCCAAGTTGTGCTCACTACAGGAATGCAACCTTGTGAACCAGATGACACTGGGTTTAGGGATAACAAAGAGAACAGAGAGCAGAATCCAGAAAATGTAAAACAAACCACTTATGGCAAAATTTGGAGACAAAGCAAAATTTCAGGCCAGTGAATGAACAGCCAGTAAGTGTATGGTGGCAGCAAATGAATAAAACCAACCCTAAATGAAGCTAAGAGCAAAGACAAAGAAGCCTTCACCATCAACAGTGTGTTCTTCCTGATGAAGAACACAAGATGCTGACAACTTGCTATAACCACCTCCCCATCTTTTTTTGGAGAAGTACATAGACTTCTCCCGCCCCTTGTTGGCCTTTGGATCTCCAGGGGCACAGGCCAGGTAAACATACCACAAGAAAAAGTAAATACCAGGAAGATTGTGTATGTGAGCTTTAACTACTTTATTAACAGGAATTAGCAGTAATTGGATACTTCGGCCTAAGATGTCCAAAGTCCTTTACGTTTTGAATAGATTTTCCTAGTTCAGTTACACTAAGCAACAAATTGTGGATCTGTATATAAGGTGAGCTTCTCTCACCCACATAAATCACAAGTGAAGTTTGGTATCCTGCACCTGTGGCAGTTATTAAAATGTAATTTTTTTCTCACAAATCCCAACTGGATATAATGAGGTTGAATAAGATGGAGTCCATCCTAGAACTTCAACTGTATGATTTGCCTGTGTACATAAAATAACATAGCTTGGAAGTATAGGTCCAAAAGAGTAAAACTGGATTTTCTGGGAACAGAAGGGAGATGTAGGTAGTTGTTGCTACTCAGAATGGATGGAGGCTGCTGGGATTGCATACACCCTTGCCAGGAACATGAGGTGCCACAAGATGGCAATCACGTATTTCACACAGCCCTCAGTTCGGTAGAATGTTCCGGAAGTTCTGTAGCATTAAGGACCAGGAGAACGAAATCACATCAAGGCAACATAAACAAAAGTCATCTCAGGAAACCAGAGTCATTATAATGTTGCACAATTTATTTCTTATAATAGTTTATTAAGCTATCTTTATAACAGAAAAGCTACATGAGCTATGGGAACATGAAACTAGATTTACCATCCTAATCCTATTTTGGCAATTTTCCCACAACACTGGGAACATTTAGGGCCTTGTGATTAGTACTTGTTACCACTGTTAGAAAGAATGATTCACCCCCATAAGTGGGGTTTGCCAAGAGTGAAATGGTGGGAAAAGGTAAGAGTGGAAATCTGAGGAAGAAGCCAGAACTGTGTTAAGGAAAAAAAAAAAATTATATATATATACACACACACATTATGTATAATGTATATATATACACACTGCATATTTGATCTTGCATACACTACATATAGTATGCATAGAGTGTGCACATATATCCATACTGTGTATTTGTTCTGAGAGTGCTGCAAAAAACCACGAACAACCACAGTAAAAATTAGTGGATGAGTACAGAAACTGAATTACTAAGTCTCAAAGTTTGAAATTTCTGTTAGTTTAGTTCAACGTCTGGCAAAATACGTTGAAGGATACCTGTACCATCAAAAGCAGAAAAAGAAATAACTAGCCTTCTGTATTTAAAAAAATAACCAGGTACACAACTGTAAGTCCTGGATTATTCTCCAGCAACCCAAAATACCAGACCAGCATTAATTACTTTATGAGATCCCTCCCTCACAAACTAGGCATGTGGGTTAGTATCACTCTCCTATGAGACCTACTATCATAAATGGTGAATCAAACCCCCTAAAATCTCCATACTGCATGTAAACATCCATGGAGATAGAGGGATGTCCTTCAGAATGGCTGATTCACCATCTCTCATAGAAGAGGTCTGGCACCATTTCCTACATGGCTGGATGAAATGCATACATACGCCAATATCAGTCTGTGCTTAACCACATATACTTACATGCAAGATACAGGCAACCTATAGATGATAATCTGGAAGTGTAGAGCTAAATCAAAGGGACAGCAAGCTTTGCTTGACAAAAAGAGAAAATGTCAATGTAGTACCAACTAAGTTCATGTCATAGGCTGCTTTTGGCTAGCACATCAAAGCCAACAAATACGCCTATGTCTGCATGGCAACAGTGAAAGAATTTATATTTTTCTAACGAAAATTATGTTGAACTCCTGAGAGAAACAAGCATGACAAAACAAATTTTGACAGTATTAATGGCCTGAGAACAAGGTTATAATTCAGTAAATTAATTGTGTACATTTTGCTCATCAGCAGCCATATCATATTCATGATTTATTGTCAGACAATACATTTTGCTTTTTTCCTCCACCTGTACAGCCTCCCAACTAGTTAATAAAATGATATAAGACAATCTGAAAAATGATAAGTGAACTCCATGTATATGTTATTAGTAGTGTAATTAAAGAGACACAATAGACAAACCTCAAACATTCCCGGTTGAAAATGTGTTGAAGCATCACTTAAGCTTAACTGTACCAGTAACAAGTCAGAGGAAAAACGTTTCTTCCAGTCCACTCAAGCCAACTGTTTCACAGCATTTCATGTATACTGAGTTAGATTCCTCTGTTTATGTGGGCGCTTTTAAAAGCCACAGGAGAGGAAAAGAACACATATCCCAAAAAAAAGAAAATTAAGACCATGCATTCACAAAAGTTGCCAAAGCCATATACAGAGCCATACTCATAAAGGAAATTTATATAGCACCCAATTGCTATAAACAAGGTCTTTCAGCTACAATAACAACTGGATTGACATCACATTTCTTAGTAAAACTTTCAAAAAACATCTGAAATGCAACATTCCTTCAAGACGACAATTACCTTTACCCGAGTCTCCAAAAATCACTGCAAGGCAGTGTTCTCATATGGATGCTGCAGAAAAAGCATTATCTATGTGCTCAACAACAGCACCTCTTGCAACGCACAGATTTTCTTTGGAAATTTTCTTACGTAGATATTGATTCGGCTGGGGCTTACTTAACTTTACTCTTAAAAAATTACATTAGTTTAAGGATGTTTACCTCTAGGAGCCATGGTTTTAGTTTTCTGTCCAGCAGAATATCAAATCCCAGGACTTCAAAGCAGACACTGTCACTTCCCGGTGCTTGCCCTGGCCTGCACATGCGATAAGCGTGAAGAACATGTGGCTCGGCAACAATGAGAGTCTTCACTACTAACTCCTGTAGGGATTTTTTTCAGAAAAATTCATCAGGAGAGAAGACACCAGTATATATTGAACTAACATGTTTTATACTTCTGATCTTTTGAATGTCATTATTAAAGAAACTACTAAAAAAGATTTTAATTACGAAATATATGGTCTATAATAAACAAACTGTATGGAGTAACAGACATTTCATACAGCTCTAGAGTACATTGTTACACTACCCATAGTTCATATGTACTTTCAGATATGTAATAACTTAAATGCTAAAGGTATATTTGGAACAAAGCATAGCATAGCCAATCTTCACCCATTTCATTTTGCAATACAATTTTCAATAAACATTCCCAGAATCACACATACAGATGATGTCCAAGCTCCAACAATCTTAGGCCTATTCCTCACCTAAAGATGCCTGTAACGTAACCACTGACTTCAATGACACAGGTTCCACTTCACAGATATATGCACTGCTGACTACAATTTTGTAAATATTCACACATAAAATTAACTTCATACTCTAGAAAAGACTCCAAGAATTTAAATCGGATGGCTCCTTTGTATCATATTATTTATGTGAATAATTGTTTGAAAGGGCTTTTGTGTCTCAGAAAAAGTTTAACATTTAATTTCTAATCAAACTCAAAATTTAGCCTTTTAAAAACATAATCACCATTTATAGTAATGTCCTTTGTGCCATGCATTGCTGAGAATTTGGATTAATAAAGTTTCAAAAATCATTCTGGATTCCAGTAAAGCAGATGGCAGAAGCAATTAATTTTCTAAGAATATACATACACAAAATAAAGTGTATTAATTTTATCTTACTGAAATATCACTCCAGAATTTGGAGACATCCAGATTATTTGTTTCTAGAAATTCAGTAAACCATTTTATGGAGCGTTTGCTTCCTTTGTCTTCTGTTTCATCCCGTTCAAAGCGTTCATTATGTTTATTGACAGAGTAGTTAGTCAGATGCATGTACAACTGACTCTAAAAAAGAGAGAAAAGACATTAAAAAAACCCACCTTAGATACAACTCTAGAATAGTCAATTCAAAATAATTATAAGAAAAAAATGTTAATTCAATAATGACACAGCGAGAGAGTTCATATTTGGAAACAACACTATGTGCAGATTTAGTGTTTCCAATTCTTGGAGATTTCATCTACTGAATGTTTCAGCCACCTTATAACAAAACTTCTGCTCATATTTCAACCGATCTACCAGTCAACATCTGTTTGGGCAATATAATGTATTTGCCATTTTTACAGGTCTATATGTAAACAACTACCTAAAAAAGTGAAGAGCAAGTATCATAACTTACAGAATGATTACATTCCACAAGAAGCAAACAATAAAGACGGTGTTTTAAAGTGCTACTTTTAAAAAGCGTTAAAAAACACTCTGGCATCTGTTTCATAGACAATCCCACATTTCGGTTTTCACTGTAGTTTATTTATGAGCAATTTTCTCATAATAGTGATACTTTAAAATATCTTTTACATATAAACTCATCTGTCATGTTGGTATCTGCCAAAATTGCTCATTTTTGACTGGCTGGTAGCCATACATTAGAGGGAGGTAAATATCACTATATACTTTACGTCAATGAGGGAGTGCTATAGTTCCTTTACAGAACAAAATGTCACCAGCAATACAGTCATGTTATCAGTTGCATTTTTAAATAAATAAATAAACAAACAGACAGATAGACAGACAGACAGACAACCTTTCCAAGCACAATTTCTAAATCATTATTTAGATGTTTACATTATCTCCCAGTACAGGTATCAATTCAGCTTTCCACCTACACTACCATGACAACTGTCATCACCACAGTGACAGTTCTCTGTCATGTTTGATTCCTTACTTTAGTTGATATTCTAAGCTGACCATAAGCCTTCTGTTCCAATTCCTTTTGGTAAGACAGAAAATAGATAACCCACTATTTCTGCTGTCATTTATCTCATTGCTCTTACTTATGTTTGAAAAACCTTAATGAAATTAACAAAATCAAGTCAACTTAATTGCAGGTTAGTTAACAATATATTGTATTAGCACTACAACTAATTAATTTCTCCCATGGCTTCCAATTACTGCTTTGAGAATCATTCTGAAGCCTATTGGTTTTGAGTCATTATAAATGTCATCTTTCCATGAAATTGAAATTATTTCAGACAAAGGCAATTATTTTTCAGACTACAAAAAAAAAATGAAAGTGTTTTTAGAACATTCATTAAACATCTGAACTCAACTTTAGTCTGAAGTTATCAGAACAATGTCATCCAAAGAACAATGTCATTAGCAATAAGTCAGGTTAATTCATACAATAGACAAACTACAACATGAACAGTTGTGAGAACACAGAAACAACTGCCTGTTCTGTTTATCCACTCAGAGCATATTTCAGTACTGCTAATGCCGAGAGTAGCAACAATTTAAAAATATTAAAAGCAAACTATTCAAAATATAATTTTGGAACTCTTCCAGAAATGCCATTTGTACTGGGCTCCTGCATTCTTCCAAGGAGCACTATAAGCCAGTCACAATTTTAAGCGACAAGTAGGAAAAAAGGCTCTTCATCTGTTGTCTGTTGCATAATTACACAGAAACATCTCTGAAAGTACATGGTACAGAAAAGGAAAGATACAGTAGCAATGGAGTACAGAGTGAGGTCTAAGAATCTGTCTTCTGTCTTACAGACATCTGCATTTTGATCTGTGCCAGAGGAGAGGGCTGACAGCTCTCAACAGGTGAAGATGCAATACAGTGAACAGGAGGCTTAAAGTGTCCAAAAACTTTAGCCCATCCCTGACCATTTCTTGGTTCTCTCCAAGTTTACAGGCAGCCCTACTATATCATCCTGAAGCTGCGAAGAACATTCTCCTTTCCCTGCTGAAGCAGGGACCTGACACAGCCCCAGCAGCAGATCCCCTCGTGTTCAGGGAGCGCAGTGTCCACTGCCATGCACTGGCCTTTTGTGTCGCCCTGTTTTCTGCTGGAACAGCTGAAACATTGCAGGATCCTCAGCAGAAGCTCTAAACTTCAGGGATGTTAAACAATGATCAAGCAGAAGATAAACCTTATCCTCCCCCACACCCCACCCATTGTCTCAAATAAATATATAAAAGCACTGTAAATGTTCTTGAAGTGATTTTCTCTACTTCGTCTTCTCTGGATTGAATGTCTATAATTGACCTGTTTTGCTTTCTTATAAGAAATATTTAAACTTTTTAGCATCCATACATGCAAAGCCATATACAATTTTCACACAGAAGCAATAATATGGCTACACTTGTGATTTTGATAGAAAAGCATGAGTTAAATAACTGTAATTTTTTCTCTTCAATAACAATGCAAAAGTTCAGCCAGATGAGTACCAAATTAAATCTCATGTCACAACTTATTTTCTTTTACCTCCTCCAGACACTACACAGGTAAAAGTCTACGTGCATAAGCAATAAATTGGAATGAACTCCAACTTACCAAATTTGAGTCACTGGGGGGATGATACTTTTCTGTGCCCATTCTCACCAGTCCATCATGATATAAAAATACTTTCAATGGATCACAGGAGGTCACAAGAATATACACACGTAAATCAAACTTGTACCCTTCCATAAGAAATGGTTTGTCAAGATATTCCTGAACAATCAAGTGATCCTGAGCTTGTAACTTTTCTCCATTTCTTATTAAAGAGATCCTGGTAAAAACAAAAGTTATGTTAAAAACATGGAACTTTGATATTATTCTTCAAAATAGATCTTCATGGTCACCCAGCCAGGTAGTCAGGCTGAAGTCTATCTGGAGAAAGAGACTTACACATTTGATTTGTAGGGTGGAGAAAAAGTGCCATTCGCTTACATGGCTTTTGGTTTCCTGTCCTTTATGGTGCTTCACTGGATGAAAAAAGGCAATGAGCCATTTCAAAATAACTTTCTGCTTCCTTTGATTCAACAGTTTGTAATAATGGGTTCCCTCCACACTTGGAAATTGTTTGGCAGAACGACAAGTCTCCAGCTTCTGTGATTATTCTTACCCATGCAGCTCTAAAAATAGGCTTCCACTCTTTCTTTGTCACAACTTCTGCCTGAGGCACAAGTTGCAAAGAACTTTCAGTGCTAACCTGACTTCATAATGATGTTTGCAGAGCAGGACACTGATTGTTACGACTAAGGATGGCATAGATTAAGCTCAATAGTTCTGTATTCCAGTTTCCCTACATCAGAATGAAAAATGGTTTATATACAGACTATACATTGGCAGTCCCTTACTACATAGACTTTTAAATAACTGTAATAGCTAACATTTTTCAGTGTATCAATATTAAACTCTGAATTGCCATAGCTTTTTTGCCTTAATCTTACTCTCTATTATTTATAATTCATTTCAGTATTCTGGTGCTGAATACTCCTAATACACTGAAGTACTTTCCAGGTATTTCTCTGAATTATTCTGCTATCTTTCCCCTCAGCTTATATTTGCCCTTACCAAGAGGACTAAAAAATAAGAAAATGGAAAAGTTTGGGGACTTTACTTTTACAGTTATCATAGAAAAACAGAATACCAGGTTGGAAAGGCCCACAAGGATCATCTGGTCCAACCTTTCTTGGACAAAGCACAGTCTAGACAAGATGGTCCAGCACCCTGTCCAGCTGAATCTTAAAAATGTCCAATGTTGAGGCAACATTTTTAGTAACTAAAAGCTTTACTATACTGTATAACCCAAATTGATATTAAAAGCAATAAAAGCTAAAATGTAAATATCTAAAACCAAAACAGGTTAAGAATGAAACTGCAATATTTATTTCATTGTTTTTTACTGTCCAGCCCTGCCACAGGCAAAACCATTTCAACTTGACTGCAGGACACAGTCTCTTCAGCGGTGTCCCTCCTCTGGCACGGGTGGCACCTCTCCCCAGCAGCGCACCTCCAGTTGCATCTCCTACATCTCATCGCTGCTGCTGTTTGTGCTTCGCTGACTGGCTGCAGGTTTGGCCCACAGTGGGGTGGTTGGGAGCATTTCAGAGCTGTGGAAGGTCCTGACCTTCTTCCACACATGACATCCCTGCAGCCCCCAACCACCGAAACCCTGCCATCTATGCTCAATACCATCTCACCTCATAAGTCCAAGCACAACAGATTAATAAACATATTCTTTAGATAAATTCACAGTAAAAATAATCCTGATCTTAAGAATTATTTGAGACTCCTCAGAAAATGCATTCTCCATGCATTCTTATGTCACACTCAGAACAACATTAAAATACCACTTCCATTTAGCTTTATATTTTTGCCGTTTCTGCTTGTTAAGCCCTCATCTAATACATGAACTTTCTTATACTGATCATAAAACATGAACCACAAATTTCTTACTAATACTCAGCTTCTGTAATGTTGTAAATAGCACTGAATTTCACCTTTAATAGGTAAGAATACTGAAGTTAACACACAACTTACCCATGTCCCATGGCACCATTTGCTGGTTTGACTATGAAAGTTTTCTGTCTACGTTTCTTTTTCAATTCTTTTACGTAGTTCTGAAACTGTGTGTATTCTGCAGGGAAGATCCATGTTCGAGGAATAAAACTATACTCCTGAGGCTGACTCTTGATCATTCTGGAAAAAAGTGCAATTGAGCCAATATATTTTAACTACTTTGATGTATCGATCCTCAGGATTAAAAAGCATTTGCAATAATTTGACAAGGAAACCTTTTCGGCAAAATGCTGTAATATGAAAGCAAACTTCTGCAGTTGTTTAAGAACAGTTAGAGCCCTATTATATATTCATATGCATACTTTAAGAACAACAAAAGCAGATCATCTTGTGTATTTTTGCTTATTATCGTATCGTATTTGCTTATTATGTTACTGGCATCCATCTCATTTCTGGGCGTCCATCTCACTCCGGTTATAGTTTTTGTTCAGTTACTCAGATGACTTAATGCTATTCCTAGTCTTAGAAATATTAAACCTACACTAGGCCATGTGATTACAGATCTTTCCCTACCTAATAGACTCCTGGATTCCTCCTTCCGCACTTCCACCCCACACACACCTTTTCCTCATGGGAGAGGTGGGTATATTTGGCAAGTATTTTAGTTTTCTTACTGGTATGTATTTGGGGATATATGAGGATCAGCATACACAAAAAAAGAGGACCTGGAGTTTCTTCATGAGTGCAAAAAATATTAATAACAAGGACTGAATTTAAAACTAAAATGGAAGCAATTTAAGAAGAGTTTTCTTTCTAGTCTTTTGAAGGGATTTCAGAAGTAAGGAACTGTGGCAAATATACTTTGACACAGGACAAGCAACTGCTCATGCACTTCCAATATTGGCAAAACACACAAGCTTAGAATTGTGTTTGGTGCCAGCATATTGTGATTAAGAGTCTTTGAGCACCTTATTTAGTCAAAGGAAACAAAGACATGCAAAGCAAGACAAGGGTGTAGAAATAGAAGAAGTAAACCTAAAGTAAGCTTAAGACATCATAAGGAACAATCTCAAAAACTGAATCTGGTTAAAGGATGCAGTAAGGTCTCAATCTCCCTGCCTTAACAGCTGCAGCAGCTGAGGCAGCGAGCATCTCTCACTTCATAGCTCCGCTGTCTGAGCGCAGAAAAGACAAATAGAAGAGGAAAAATAGTAGCAAATTCAGTTAGCAGAAGTTTGCACCATCCAAAGCTGTGTAGCTGGCAGATAGGAAGCATATACCTACAGCTGACTGGCAGTATAGGCTAGATACACATGGGTCATCTTTAAACAAAGTAGCTTTAACACCAGTTAATGGCCAAGTTATAGGAGCAATGGTGGTACTATGCAGACTAGTATACCATAGTTCTCAGCAGCATAAAATTATAGTCTTTGCTGAGTTAAAAACTTGTGTAGATACTTTGTTTCACGTACTCGGAATACCTGAAACTTCATACATAACTTCATGTGAAATTAGTTAGGATAACTCAAAACTACTCTGTAGCATAGGGTGGACACATCTAAAATACAAATATCCACAGACCAACAGAAAGTGGCTCGATGTTTAAAAAGAAACTAACTGATATAGGAAGTTCCCCAAATTTGATTTTTTTTTTAAAATGGTACTACGATGAATTTCATACTTTTTAATTAATTACAGATGTAAGTATACTTCTCCTTTTGTAATGAAAATCAACAACATCAGGATAACTTAAATGTAAAAGATACAATATCATTTCAATTTTTCATGTCTACTGTGAGCCTATATAATACTCCTAATGCAGCATAAGCCACTTTTTCTTTAAGTGGCTCACATACTAATGGAAAAAACAGAGCTGCCAACCACATCTGTAAGGCGAGGATTGCAGCCAAGTCCTGCTGGTATAATAGACACACTGTCACCAAATTGTTTAGCCAACTACCTAACAAACGCTCTCCAGAAACCACAATAGCTATAGTAGTCTTGAAGTACTGCATGAGGTTCAGTGCTTCTGCAGCTTCACTATAAGTATTATTTTTACAAATCTGTTTTGATGAAAGACACCAATTATTCAGAGAAAAAGTTTTTAAAAACATAAATAGATATAATTCATGATTCGTGCATATTTTTAAACTACTCTCCATCTGCTATATATTTACAAATGTTATTACCTTGCTAACTGAATAGCTCATCTAGGCAGAAATTATCCTATTTTTAGGCAAAAAGCAATTCCTTTGTTAGTCTCCATCCCTCTCCAAATTATTTATCACATGCATACTGAAGTGTTACATGATAAGAGACATGTCACTTAACTTACTCACAGGTTTCAATACACATTCTCTCTAGTCACTGAACACTTCATGGTGTTCTAGATATATTAATATTATTTTATGACTGCAAGTACATCAGCTTTATATGCCTTTTTTAAGTACATCAGCTCTATACATCTTTATCTTATGCATAACTGCATAGACTACAAATACTTAATAACACAAAGAAAAATACTTAACCATTGTTTACAACTTCTGGTGTTCACTACAACTTTCAACAAAAGAATTCAGTTCTGCTCTTTCCCTTCTTGGTCATATTCAGAAATGGCTTAGGGATACCAAGTAGCTTGTGGAATCAAAACCCATTCCACCACAATAGCCCTATTTTCCAGCACATCTGCTGTCCACTACTGCATCCTTTAGCCTTTGCAGTTCTTCCCAGAAGGTCTGAGAATTAAACAAAAAATTATTGTTCTTCTGAGTGCTATTTTAGCTCTTGGATGTGGTCAGACTATGCTCTTGTTTCTCAGAGTGCTTTCTGTGCAAAAGAATCACAGGTGTTGAACAAAACATAGGATACTGAAGACATGACTTGTCAGTCTAATAACGCAGGTTCCACTACCTCCGTTTCAAGATCCTCTGACTTTTCACATATGAAAGAAGGTTAGTGGGTAGGTATGGATGATCAGTTGACAAACCTTTTAAATGTAAACAACAAAGGTGCAAAAAAACTCATCACATACATGGGTCTGTTGACCTTCCCATTCGTTCTGGACACTTTCTCCCCCACTTAATGTATTCATTCTGCAACCACACTTACCCTTCACATGAGATCTCATCTAAGAGACCATTTACAGAAATTAAGATCTAGTTGGCCCTACAATGGCACCTCTACTGGTTTTTATTTTCTGTGTTCCAATTATTCCCCTTGAATCCAATGCTCATGCCTCCTTTTGTTCTCGGTTCCATTTCTGCTTCTACCTGTTCCATCGCTCTGTGTCCCTACACTGTCTGTGCTGGGTTGTCTTCTTTCATATTACACACACTACATATTACAACAGTCCCTTCCACCCTTCACACCACACTGTCCTATGACGCAAAGTGCCTGAATACTGGCTGTAAGAGGAATTCCTAAGTGCAGTTCCTCCTGAATAGCATTTGCCTCTCAGAGTCCAGCAGCTTTGTTCTTTTGCTCCATTCCCAACAGCTTGCAGAAAATGGAAGGGTGAGATCAATATAACAACAAAGATAGAAGTAAAAGAAAAATAATTTACTCTCCACCAATGTTCAACAGTTGTTTCAGCAACTCTCAACAGTATGAAAACCACAGCTATTCTGTATGAGTCAGTATCAGGAACAGAAAAGATTGCAAAAGAACCGAATTAGTGTTTCTGCACTACCCTGTTTGAATAAATTTTAAGACAGAACAGCAGCTGTATGGAACAAAATCCTCTACTCTACTGACAAGAGCCTGCCCAACCACAAACCGCAACTGACTTGTGATTTCACATACATGTGTCTGTTTCACAAGAAGTCTTAAGGCATTTTGATTTTTATAAATTGTGAATACTAAGCATTGAATTGTGAGGCTAGTACTGTGAAAAACAGACTGATTAAAACCCTGTTATACCTCCTGATAGTAAGTGAAATCACAACACAGATATGTTTGACCCAGAGTTATCATAGCAATTACTCCCATCTTATTATGTGCAATCTCTGCATTGAGCACCTTTAAACTGTGTTTCGAACTCTGAACTCAGCCGGCTGAAAGAGGTATAACCAAACTGTATTTTAAAACAATGTGTGTGTGATAAGACGAGCCTTCTGCCCTTTTTTGCACAGAACTGTAGCAGTATACAGGGATAGCACTGCCTACGCGATGTTGTTCCACTGTTCTCAAGACCTCTCCAAACCGCTATTTGCATCTGTGTGCTGCCTCCATGTTTTTACTTTTAAGTCTGGAAAGAGCAGTGAAAAGTGCTCGTGTAACATGTATTGACGCAAGGGAGTCCTGGCCCACATGTAGACACCATCGCAATGCATGTAATATTTGCATCATAATACTTCGATACTTTCTACATGCTATGTGTTGTAGATACAGAAAAGGAAAAAGAGAGAGGGGGAGGCGGTATCACATTAATTACATCAATATATGAAAAGAAATTTTGTTCTGGCAACAGGAAATACCATGTAGGTAACATTGTGGATCAAAATATTAACTCTCTTAATAATTGCTCTTTAAACTAATTTGGATTAGAAGAATCAAAACATTCACACACATTTCTCCCTAAGCTTTTCCTTATTACCAGGTTGTTGAATTATTACTTAGTATTGTTTTCTCACAGGTCTTACTCACAGATTCTCAGCTAGAATAATTCCTCAGAACACAGTTATTCCACTAGAGTGAGGAGAATTTATAATGGAGACAAATGAGCCTCTCTGACTTACTTCTTATATAAACAGTAAGATGCTTCATGTTTCCTAAATTTGATATACACAAAAATAGTCATTAATTATTTTAAACAAATAATATCTATCCAAATACTAGTTATTTTTTCCATTCTACCATTACATGATATATGCCTGGGCATTATGTATGAAGTGTTTCACACAATAATTTAAGGCACTGTCCTACATTTTGCAAGGTTATACAGAGAATTGAACCCACATTGTTTTCCGCTGAATTCAACTGGAGAGTTACAGGAGCCCACTCTGATGCTATAGATCAGGACCAAAGCCAAAGTTATTAAGGAACTTTGGAAAATATCCTTGGTCCACTCAAAGCCTCTTAGTTAAAATAAAAAAAACCTTATAAGCAATAACTCAGTATTGTACTGCATTAAATGCATGGTTGAAAAACTTAATATTAAAAGAAAGATTACTTAGTCATGTTTCTTGCCAGAAAATCCTTTCTGCAGATCTCTCCCATTCCTGGAAAATGGTTGATTCTCTGAGGAAGGAGAGAAAAAAAAGAAAGTTAGTTGGTAGTTTTTAGTTCTCCTGGCATATCTAATACAATCATTTAAAATGTTCAACTGCACACTCAGGCAAACATAATTATTGTTACATATAAATAATTCGAGATAATATCTTACATTATACTATGCATTCTTAGTAATACTAGAGATAGTCTAAGTTGTATTCTCCTCCACCAACATGAGTATATCCACTGCTTTCATTTCAGACTTGAAAGGAAATTATCATACTCTTACAAAGCTATCTAGGAACAAAGAATGCCACCACAAAGTAATGGTTAAAAAAAAAAAAAAAAGGAATTATTTATTCACAGAAACTTGGGAGAGAGCTCTGCTTGTTAACTGCTTAAAAGCTTATGAGCAACTTATAAATGACGTTTTGCATCTTCTTTCAAACTCTGATCATTCACAACACCCAACTGGCAGACAAAAGCATGAAAGAACACCCCCACATATTTAAACATCAGATTCAAAGTGGTATGAACAGATAACTCTGGAAAATAGAATAGGATTTTAAAATACGCAGTGGTATAGTCTTATTGCAGTCTGGTTGGGGGTGTTTTGTTGAGTATTTTTCTCTCCATACAGAAACTGACCAAAAGTGACATATTACTGTACATTTCAGAGTGCAGTAGTTTACTGACACATGTCAGAAATCCTAACTACCACTCTACCTGATAGTTCCGTAGTTCAGCAATCTTTTCATGTTGTACAGCAGAATCGCTCCATATAAGATTAGCTGTTTCATCTTCATCACGTGTTTTCACAAATCCCATTTCTTGTATTACCACACGTACTACGGAGAAACCACAGACTTAAGGAATTTTTTGAATCTCCAGAAGTGATTAATTTTCAAAATTTAAAAAAAACTATTATGATTTTAAATACTTCCAATATTCAACCCTTTGTCTGAGAATGCTGGCATGCTAGCTATTATTTATCTTGCAATATATTCAGTCTATTGCAAGCCTGTCATTACAACGTTATAGCACCTTGTACTGAGGCTGGAATCAGAGCACAACCACTGAAGGGAGCAGTAAAGAGCTTCAGGACATTCCACAACTATCTAGTAAAAGTCCACTTGCACGGCTTTTAGACTTAATCTTGGCTAACACATGTTAATTTTAAAACAGTGATGACTACAACTGTCACTGCAGACAGGGGACAAGAATGCCTCCTTAGTCAAGGTCCAGCAGTTACAAAAGCAAATGCATAAGTTATTTCAATATTTAAATAAAAGATAAAAGATGGATTATGTGCCAGGCATAACAAAGGTTCAAGAGAAAAAGATTTTTTGGAAGTAGTCCCAAGCACCAAAATACAAATCACTAGTAGATTTTATTGAGAAACCTCTATAATAATTAGGGCATTTAACATTAAATTCACACTGTTCATCTTTCAAGGCTTTAAGTAAACTTCAAAATACATATGTAATTCTTAATTAGAGGGGTTTTTCCACAGCCTTCTTGATTAATTATTTTATTTCAAGTCCCTTCCCTGAGTAACAAATGGGGCATAATAGATGCACAGTGTTCAAAGCTATCAACTCAATGTTACAAAAAAAGAACAAAGGTTTCTTACAAAAGAAAATCCTTTGGAAATGTCTCACTGCCAGCTTGACGCAAAGTCCATTAATTCACACCATTAGTTAGTAATTCATTCATGTCAATAGCTATTGGGATGAAAACAAAATATGTAGCTTCCTACCAATTTCATATTTTGTGCCAGCAACATTTGCAGTGATGACTCCATTCTTCTTCTTTCTGACTTTTCTTTTAATTGTGCTTTGATAGGGTAGTTCCGAACTCAAAGTCAGAGGAGCAGTTCCATGGTTATCTTTGAAAAATAATGTTGTACCTATCAACATCTCTATATCTCAAATAACATACACAAATTAACTAAAAGTACAAACATTTACTTTGTTACAGCTTAGAGGTACAAGCATACTGAATAATTAATAGGCTATATTAAAAATCCAAGACTAGCATACCTCCCTCATGAGGCAAGGATGGCATTATAACCTAGGATAGTGCAGAAGCTGAGCCGAAAATCCGTTCCAAGTTCTCGGAAAATGATGGAGCCGTCAAAGGCAAATTATTTGAAGCTCCAGTCATAGCATTTCGGTCTCTGGTTGTAGCAAATATTAGTTCTGGAATGGATAAATAAGTATGTTAAAAAACATGAGAGGCTTTGTTATAGAGAAATCTTGAAAAATATAAACAGCAGAAAACTAAATATGGAAATGCTTTTAATAACAAGTCAAAAGTAATGCTTATTTTAAAAGATTGATCAAGTTAATGTAAATATGGAACTTTGTTCATTACAATTCAGTTGTTTGTTTCTGACAAAAAACATTCTGCAGTAATTTTCAAACTGAGATTATATTACCTCACTTTACTTTCTTTTGTGTAGGGGAGATTTTGGACATGAAAATAGGTAACACTGAGGTCAATCAATACTGCAAATTTTTATCTCTACAAAGCTCACGGAATTTACAGTAATTTTAAAGTATATTTTAATTAAAAATTTTGAATCAGACACACTGTATTATGTGTTTTCAGGTACTAATAGGGAAATCACTGAAATTACCTTAATTTTTTTCCAGTTTTTCATTTTTCAATATTTTTAAAAGTAATTGTCCAAAAACTTCTTAGTAACACATGGCTGTAGTTTTATGATCACTTCATGACACAACAGAAATAACTTCAAAAATGCTTTCAGTGACAAGTATCTAAATTGTCAGTTTCTTAAAATGAGTAATTATTTGCATAAAATGCTATTTTTCATGTCTACACTGATGCAAAATTTCTTTTTTTTTTTTTTTCCTCTATGGATACACTACCACATATGAAAATCTCACACACTCAGAAGTTACGTAAGTCCACCTTAAGCACATAAGAACAATGTGTTAAAATATTAGGGAAAAAACCTCGGGAATAAAACGCTTCTAAACATGCTGCTGCATGACTTCGGGCAAATTCTGCGAGAAAACAAATGTCTTTGGCAGGTTGCCTCAAGCAGATTTACAAGGTTTTGAAACATATACAGGCCACTGAGTTTTAAATGCTTTCATTTCTTTTCTGCAATTATATGTGTGGCAAAAGCTCCTTACACCAGCTTCAGATTAGCTTATGTTGCCACTTGTGGTGATTGCAAAACTTATTTAAAATAACTTTATATAGAGTACAAGTAATTTCTTCTGCTATAAATACCAGAAAATTACAGTAAAGTGCAGCCATGACTTATGATGTGAAACATACTTGGTCATAAGATTGGACAAGATTTGCATTAGTAGAATGACCAAAACATTACTTACAAATCCTCATTTTTTATTTGTACATGTGTGTGTATATGCATGTCAGCAAGACAGATACATATTTATCACAGAATCACAGAATGTTAGGGATTGGAAGGAACCTCAAAGATCATCTAGTCCAATCCCCCTGCCAGAGCAGGAATACCTAGGTGAGGTTACACAGGAAGGTGTCCAGGCGGGTTTTGAATGTCTCCAGAGAAGGAGACTCCACAACCTCCCTGGGCAGCCTGTTCCAGTGTTCCATCACCCTCACTGAGAAGTTTCTTCTCAAATTTAAGTGGAACCTCTTGTGTTCCAGCTTGAACCCATTACCCCTTGTCTTACTGTTGGTTGTCACCGAGAAGAGCCTGGCTCCATCCTCGTGACACCCACCCTTTACATATTTATAAAAATTGATGAGGTCACCCCTCAGCCTCCTCTTCTCCAAGCTAGAGAGACCCAGCTCCCTCAGCCTTTCCTCATAAGGGGGATGCTCCACTCCCTTAATCATCTTTGTGGCCCTGCGCTGGACTCTCTCCAGCAGTTCCCTGTCCTTCTTGAACTGAGGGGCCCAGAACTGGACACAATATTCCAGATGAGGTCTCACCAGGGTAGAGTAGAGGGGAAGGAGAAGAAAGGAAGGAGAAGAAGTATTCTGGACAAGTCATCCTCTTGGTAAGAACATATAAAAGCAGACACCTTGAGCTGCAAGATCTTATTTCCTTTCAAGACAGAAATTTACCCTTAACAATCCATTAACACAAAAGGATAAAAAGAGCAGATTGTGGTTCTTTTATGGCTGTGGTCAGTATGCTAGGGGCAAAATTCTGCTTTGTAATAAGGCAACCAAATCTCCACCGTGTCCATGTAGTGGAATGCCACAAATTAACGCTAGAACGTGATACTGTGTATTTATCCAGAAAGTAAGAACAGATGTTTTATACACAGATAAATGTTTGACAGCATAGTAATAACCCTCAGCCACACCTACTTGCAATCTACTTTGCTGAACCAGAACTTGCTAAGAAAATCTCCCCAAAATGAACTAAAACTGGAAGGTCCTTTTAAAGTTTTAATGTTTTGGATGCTCTGAGAAGGTGCCCTGAAAGTCCTCTTGCCTGCTGGCATCCTAAAATTACACACAGAGATGGGAAAGCAAAGCATTTATCCTCCTCAATACCACTGAGAAGGAAAAGCAGAGCTGGGCACAATGACTCACTGAATATTGCACATTATCTGTTTCTCAAGCTAAGAATACCACCAGAGAACAAGACATGGTCAGTTCCTGGGAATAATACTGAAGTTCATCTGTTAGCCAGTTAAGGACTTGTATGCACACACACAACTGCCTACTAGTTGTTCTGTCACCATACTGGCTAAAAGCTTTTAACAAATTTGGAAGAATGTCAAGGCAACTAATACTTCCCTGTGAGAAACACCAGCCCTTACTAATACAGCAAGATTTACAAGCTATGATACGGTAGTAAAAACCAAGCAGCTCACAGAGCTTTCATTCAGCTTATAATCACAGAAAAATATCTGCCCAAAGTTACTGTAACACTTTGTATTCTGATGGTGGACCATAAAGCTCCAAACTGTACGACATTGTTGAATTACTGTTTTTCTTTATATAGAAACCATTCTACTCCCTAGACAAGAATACTCTTTAGGCTATAAACAGAAAATACCAACACTCAATGTCCGCGACTTTCAACCAGTCAACTTTTTAGCACACATACATGAGTTGATGGTAAAGATTTATGGCCAACTTTAGAGTAGCCTACGGGCAATTAGTAGTTTGGCCATATGTAAAACATAGTAATTGGACTCACGCTAACATAAATCTTGCAAACTTATCACTGAGGTAACTCTTTTCTGGACAAGATTAAGGATGATGTATTTTTATCATCACAGCTGAAGCATGCACTCCTCTAATGTCAAACCTTGTTACAAAGACACACACAGTCTATTTGTCAAATCCTGATTTAAAATGAATTCTTCAAAGGCAAAAGGGATTGTTATTGTATTCTGTACTCAGATTTACTCTAGGATTTTGATTTTTCACAGGCACTGTCCTATACCAATAAAATTAAACGGTATTCTGCCTTAAGCTTGTACACAGTAATTCAAAAATGTTTACAATTGCTTCATTTCTCTTCAGTCACCCATCTCCAACCAAGCATTTCACTGAATACCAAAACACCAGCAGTTCTAAATTAGTTTTCCAAAGTATTTTACATAGGATGCAGTCCTTTCCTTTGTTCCCACTGGAACATTTCCTCTCCAATGGGCAAATACAGGTCCAATGAACTGGATACTCTCAGCTTTTCTTCCCACCATGACAAGTAACAGACGAGAGGTGCAGCATCTCACCTGGGGGAACACATTTCCCAAAGCACTGGCTGCGAGTTGTAGGCTAAACCATGGGAGCAGTAGACTTGCTCCTGCTTAGATCTCCCTGCTTTGTGTGTTCCCAGTGCAACGCCATGAGAAGTTGCAATTCTGCAGCAAGAAAACTTAGGACCAGGCTACTGAGGAAGCTGAAATCCTCCCAAGTAAACTGCAACTGTTCCTCAGGCTACAATTTACATGAGCAGTCCTCTAACTGGAGGAATGGGTCATTTGAGAGCCTGGAACACATCTCCGGGACCAGTAACTGAAGGGCTGTTGCTGGAGGGAGGGAGCTGGGAGAAGAGGGACACACACTGACAGAGGACCCAGTGCAACCCTGCAATGCCGCAGGCCCTGGCAGCCAGGAGCTCTCTCGCGTCCTTTGTCTTTTTGACATCTATACAGCAGAAATCATCCCAGAGTTACTTCATTCTCTGACTCAAGTCCTCCCCAGGCACCTTTTTCTAGCTCACATCTCTTGTTCTGTGATTGCCCAGCCCCACTCCTGGCTCACAGCAGAGCTGCCTCAGGCTCGACGAAGGACAAAGACCTGCAGCACAGACCACTCTGCCGACAGCCTCTGCTGTCCCAGCAGAATTGCCAGTTACGGGGCAAAGCTCGTTGCATGGCCCACCCGATCATGCAACAGCAACGGCAGCAGCATTCTTGGGTTATGAATACATCAAATTCCAAGTTGGCAACGCTGACAAGGCTTTATTTATAAAATAAGCATAGCATGGAACCTGTGTTCAGCTACAACAACATAGAGGTATCTCCCTCTAGTAACCTACAGTTTCTAAAAGATTGCTTTTAGTAACATGGAAGAAAGTATTCTGTTTCCAAACTGGGACTGACAGAGCTTGCTAAACCTTGGCAAGTCAGCTATCAGGCATCTCTGAATTCACACTCTAACAGAAAAGCATCACAGTTCCTGCTGTATATATCATTTCCCTCCCGAAATTGTGATACACACAAATTGGTGAAGGTTTGTTGCTCACCAATACTGATTCAAGGGTGGCTGAACAAAAACAGTTAACTTAAAAATGGAGAAAGACTTGTGAAGAAGAAATGAATGCATCTTCATTCTTATACAAACAAGTGCTTTTATTCAAAGTGTTCTGGGCGGGGGGGGCGCAGGGAAGACGAGATGTTGTCTTTACCATTGCCTGGAAAAGGTGTGAGAGTCAGCAAGAGAGATACACTGCACACAATCCTGTCCTAGAAAGAGACAAATAAAAAAAAAAATTTTAAAAAAAGAGCTTTTTGCCTGCAGGGACAACAGAGGTCAGGTACTCTTGCTACAAAGAGAAGTGTTGCACACAGACAGGGACCCTGGCAGGTGCCTGAGTCCATCTGAGGGAACCATCTGAGCAAGGTACGAGAGTGCCTGGGTGACAGGCAGGGGACAGTGGGAAGAAGTGGTTTCATAGTTAACGGAATAATCCATGTTTCCTTGATAACAAGTTGTAATATGCTGTAGAAAATAAAAAATAAAGAGTATTTTTTGCTGTTACACAAATTAAGTGTATTATAAGAAGTCAGTAAATTTCCTGAAAAAATAATTTTCTGCCCTTGATTATATAGAAGTTTTTTTTTAACAAATCCCTCTCTTATTTCCTAAGTTATTTGCTCCATACTGTTCCCAAGTGACCTCCGTCTTTCATGAGCCTTCACTTTACATGCTGATGCAGTGCAGAGCTAAAAAGGTTACTTTTAATCTCTAAAAAGGAGCTGCATGCCATCAGAGCCCTTTTTTTCCCCAAGGAGTAAGCATCCCAGAAAAAGGTTGAATTAATCAGATCAAAATAGAGAAGGGGGAGTCAAATTCAAACTTAAAATAAAGCAGTGCAACTTGAGAATCTATTTCAAAGAACACTCAAGTCAACGAGATTCTTCCAGGAAACCTAGATCATACCAGTAACTATGAAACCACTACTGTGTACCCTAACAGAAAGAGACTAGATTGCATGTGTACATTTAAAATAGATTTGATCTAATAAATTAAAGCATTAAGAATGATAGTTTACTAACCAGATACTCCATGTTGCAAAGCAGAGACAACACTGTGTCACTCAATGCACTGTTTTTAATGTGAACCTCTTCCTTCCTTCTAGCTATTGTGACACTGCTGGTGACCAGCTTGAAAAGCTCTGTGGGCCACGCATGTGCTTAACTTCAGATATATATACAGAAAACTTGACTTCAGATTTAGGCCACGGCGCACAGTTCAAGACTTCTCAAAGACAACTAACATTTCTTAAGTGCCTTCCTATTTACCTAGGTGAAATGCTACAAAAACTGGATTGTCAGTTTTATTTTAATTTCCTGCATTCTCTGTGTACAGATAAGTCACCATTTGCCAACAGTGGAATATTTCAGAATAGATTTTAAAACTAGCAGACTGCTTTCCTCTGAGCCCATTAGTGCAATTTACTCAGTGTTGTCAAAAGTGTCTGGAAAAGCACCGCAGCTGGGAAGAAATCCACAGAGCTCCGACAGAAGGAGCTTTCACTCTGAAATAGAGACACACTGAAGATATAGTTACAGAACTTGGCAGATGACCATAGGGAGGGAAGGACAACATTGCAGCGCTGCAATCCCCCTCCTCAGTTAGCTGGAAAAGAACAAAAATTTCACAGAAACATGAAAAACAAAGAATTGAAAGTAGTCTTCAGAGCACTGATCTAGCAAACATCTGATTTCTGGGCTTTTTTTTTTTAGTCTGATCTAAATAATGAAGTTTTTTGCTCCCTTAGATGGTAGGGTGCTAAAGGCTGGATACACCATAGTAGTGAAAAAAAAACAAGATGGTATGTGAGATCTAGCCCAGTTATACAAAACTATAATCTACTGTTGATCTGGAATTAAGCTGTAAAATGCAGATTCAAAATGAGATTATGACATTAACAGAAATTATAATAGAGAGAAATGCCTTCTTTGCTGTCACTCTCAAATAGCAAGGTAATAATCTGTAGCAATTAAACTGCAGAATTAAAAGCATCATATCCTTTTATAATTTTTAACGTGTCTTGACAAAAAGCATGTTGAAGTGTTCCTGCTACAACCAAGTATAGCCAAGCAGTTTTATTGTAAAATGCTAAAAGAACACTTTGGTGGCAATTTCTCACTCCCACAGAGAAATTCTAGATGCAATCTCAATGTGTCAAAGTGATCAACTTGTTTTTGTCAACTGGCTTAAAAATGCATAGACGTTAGGGCTTGGTTCAAAATATTCTGAAGTAAAAGGAAATCTATTAAACAGTCGCTATTCTCACCATGAAATGAGATGAGATGTTTATTCAGCAGTTCTTTCAGATAAAGATACAGATTTCTCAGATGTTTGATTCGCTAAACAGACAGCTGCAAGCTACGCAAGAATACAAACAACATGATTGACACAACTTAGAACTTTTTGGAATCGTGCAGTTCTGTAAAACAATTCTCCGAAGTAGTTTATCCAAATGGCCAACATCTCTAAAACTTCCAGAATTTCTCTGAACTACCAAAACCACCAAACCAAGCTATGGTGGCATCACTGTACCTCTGATCCATAAGTTCCAGTTACTCTGGTGTGAGTTTAACCTTAAAAACTGCCATTTCCCATTCAAGACCTCAATCAGTAAAGGCCCTGGAATTAGTCTCAGCCTTCTGCAACACGGCCTGTGTAATAAACATAATTTTACAATGGCTATTTAGTAATACTGAAAGCACAAACTGCCCTGACCCTTCCAGTCCGCCTTCATAACACAATGCAAAACAGAGTCTGTACGACAGTTGTGAACCTGTATCTTTTGCTGGAAAAATAAAAAGTGTGTGATGTTAAACGGCTGGAGCGTGGACAGCCCTTCAGCGCCAGCTCCGGCTCAGCCCCGCGCACGGGCACAGAGCCTCGGGAGCTTTGCAGTCTCAGTTCAGGGGAGATTTTCTTTTGGTCTTTCCTGACTTTGCAGTTCACAGCTTTGGGTTGGGTTTTTTCATTGTTTATTATCACAAAAGGCCAATGAAATGGTAGGAATATATCCCTGATTTGGAAAATGGGAAATTTATTAGAAGCTGTTGAGACAGTGGCAGTGTCACAATGTGTTTCACAGGAATTAATCACTTCATACTCACAATTTAGAGATTAGAAATGGGCACGGAAGCCATTTTTTTAACTTTCAGCATTGTCTTGAAGCAATAGTGCTTTTTTTTGCTCTCTTGTTCATTCACTTTCCAAAAGGAACCTTGGCCAAATTTAAAACCATTTCAAAGCTGAAGATTGATTTTCTCTTTAAAAATGACCTCCAAAGTGTCTTTCATAAAAGAGCAGACAATGTGACTATCAGTTAGCTCATTCTCACCCTTCAAAAGTCCTTTTAAATGTGATAACATATTTCAGACTGTTAGCAAAATGAGAAGTACAGAGTTTCACATTTATGTTCTCCATATGGAAAAACAGGAACATAAAAGAAAGCAAGATAGAATTAGAAGACTACAATAAAAAGGACATTGCTTGAACCTTTTTCTTGTTCAGTAGAACACAGGAAACACATTAACTGACAAGGCAAGTGAAAAGAACATGTATGACTTACAAAACAATAACATAAATAAAACACAGGGAACTTTAACAAACATCATTTAGCATTCATAATGGCAAAGAAAAATATTGGCAAAATAGCCCAAACAAACCAAAGCACAACTATGTTTTTATACAGTAAAATATTAATTTCAGAAAATATGTATCTGCATCACTCACTGCTAAAAAAGTATCAGCTTTAATGTTCTACTCGGTCAGCTAAAAGCATAGACAATGCATAGGTCTTGTACTAGTGTTGACTAATTCAGTGTTGATAACACCATAAATCTGTCAGCAGGACAGCATTTCACCAGCTCCAGATCAGAAAGTATTCCTGGCCCTGATCACAGTTAAGTTCTATCAAACACTGCTGAATGGAAAGTCATCTCTATTTATTGTAACCACCCACCTCAGCAACATCAACACAACCATTCTGCCTTCGTTTAAAATAGCGTTGGCATGATCTAGGCATTTTCAGCCTAGAAACACACCCTACATTCCAGTGCACTGGCCACTTCTCCTCTGCGAGCAGCAGCCGAGTTGCCCAGCTCCCACCACCCGTCACCTCAGGTGAAGCGGTCCCGTCAGAACAGCTGAAAGACCCTTGTCAGATTTGTCTTGGGGACAATGAGCACAGGAAGCCTCATGTCCTGATTGTCCAACTACTGCACGCTAAGGGCCAACGCTCTTTATGGTGAGACAGCCGTGGCTGCTAATGAGGGTAAGAGAGATGATAATGTGCAATAATGATTACGAGCAACAGTAACATTGAAGTCTGACATTAACAGTGTGGTTATGGTAGGGAAAAGGGTAAATAAGAGAGAATTAGGAGAAGAATTGAGTTGTGGCACCTGTGGGAACACCTCTGCTTTGAATTTTGCAGTGTGCCATCCATGTTCTTCATCACTGCATGTCAACATACACCAACATGTATCACAGGGTGTTTAAAACTCTGTACACCACAGACTAATCACTTCTGGAATTAAACTATTCCTTCCTTTTTCTATCATTCACTTCTCAAAGGATTTATTTCTCTAGCAAGTGCTAGAGATCTTAGGTATCTACAAGATCGGACATTTTAACACTACATATATCAGCATAGTTGTCTTAGTATAACAGAAAAAGCACTAATACTTTAATGAAGCTGATACGTTTGCAATGATTCCTTACATTATAAATAGCCCTTGGGTAGATATTTACCTTGGAGAAGAAAAATAAAACAAGCAAGGATATCTTCAGAAGGTTTGCCCTCACACATCAAATTCTCCCTCCCTTGCTTCAGGTTGGTGGCACTGGCTTGGGGTGAAAGCAGCCTCAAGTTCAGGGGTACAAGAACAAATATGATACAAATACGGTTAAAATCATTTCTACAGACTCTGTGTATTGCACAAACCACACCTTAGCCCCACACGAATTCTTCCCCATTACATCTCATATTTTACTGGTCTACACTTCATAGACCTAGTTCAGCATCTCTAAATGTGGACTGCAGTCATCACATACAGCCCACGAAGACTCCAATTGAAATTACATCATCCTAATTCACATGCTGCAATATAACAATGTTTTCTAGTTTAGCAACAAGGATGAAACTCCCACGGCACCCTGAAATATAAATTGCCAGATGTCAGCCTGCAGTTTCAGCACCTGATGTGAAAACATTAAACAAAAATGGGGCCTGGAATAAGCTACCAAGTGCACTCACAAGGAACATATATTCAAAGTCTTCTTGGCCATGGGAGTACAAGGAAGTTTCTCACACACAATCATCTAATTGTTTATCATGTTATACTGACACTTCCAATCCATTTGCTCAGCTTCACAGGGAATACTTGTATGATCGTATGAAGGCTAGTAGACCTCTAATATTTCAATGACTGTGCCATCTACTTCTATTCTGTACAGAACAAATGACAGTCAGAAAGGCTCACAACTGGCCTACAGTATCACTAAGACTACTACAACCAATCCTCAGTACTAGTAATATTTTACTGATAACAGCTGATAAAGCCAGACAAACTCCAGCAGCTACAAAACACTTCAGCAAAAACATGCTTTCCTCCCCACAGTTTAGTATTTGGGGCTCAGTGGGGTATCATGGATTTGAAAATATTTTTGCAAATGAAAATAGGAGAAAATCAGCAGTTTCAAAAGGATGCGAGTCCTTAGAAGCTTCTCTAACTGGAATTGACCCAATTTATAAAAAATCCTTTAAAAGGCTGGATTGGCTCCAAACCCTCTGTGTCACGCTATTTTTATCCACTGTAGGGGATCTAAATAGAGTCAGTATCCTCATCAGTAATGAGACTCCAGTATCCTACTATAGGAATATTTTGTGTATATACTGCTCACCTGTAGAGAAATACAGCATGTAGTCAGAAACTCTAGAAAAATAACATGCCTTAAATACTGACCCTAAATTGAATACTTCAAGTATGCAAAACAAGAAAAATTCAGCACATCAGACTTTATACACACTAGCTTTAATTTTTGCTTAAAAGAACAAGGCACAAGGATGGCCTACCAAAACATAATTTTCTGAGATCTGCTTGAACTCATAGGATGAGAATAATGTATCTTGTGAATAAGTACAGCATTACTGATGCAACCCAGTAGTATTGAACGGTTTATTCATTGAGTAATCATACATTGCCTCTGAGGTATAGAGGCCATACTGACAATGGCATCATAGCTTTTAATGCCATTTAAAATAACTCCAAAATCTGAGGAGACAACTGCCCTGAGCATGCCTATTTGTCTCCATGCCTTTAATCACAGCAGCAGCACAGTTCCAAGTTTGGAAGAACATCACAGCCCTGTCCTCATCCATCCTGGTCAGCTCCCAAAAAGCAACACTTAAAAGCAATTGGCTCTGGAGCATTTGCTTGGTTTTGGTTTGGTTTTTTGTTTGTTGTTTTACCGTTGTTGGTGGTGGTTAAGAGCTATGCTTGGGAAATGTACTGAAAAAAGAGTCCTCAAGCAGAAGCTAGAGCAGTGGGATATTCAACTAACTTAGCAGGGTTCAATTTGATTTTTCATTGCTTTAATCTTACATTTTTAAAGGTGCATTCTTAATGAAGCAGAAAGGCATAAATTTACACTGTCAAATACATGCTAGCTGCAAAGTTAACTGGTTTTCAAATATTCAAAAGAAACAAATAAAAAATAATTTCTTATTATGCTGTAGCCACACACGCCACCATCCTCCAAAGTAAAACATGACTGAGAACTGATCCACACACACTCTTTTTTAATCATCATATTGTCTTAGGGTGAAAATTACAGTTTATTGTTTTGTGCTTCTGACTCTCTCAGACATATCACACCCTGCATATTATAGAAGAATTTTTTGTAGCCAGGGAGTATTATATTTACTTGATGACTACAGATAAGGAAAAAAAGAAATGTAAACTGAGCAAAATGCATTTATAAACACAAAGATATGGAAAAGTTACAAGACATCTATTCACCAGAAGAATAAAACTTTCAGTAAATGTTTAATGCAAAATGTTAGTACTAATGAAGGAGAAAACCATTGATAATCCAAACAGAAACAAATGGACAATAAACTGGGATTCGTAGTTGGTTATTGATCCAGGACTCTGAATATTATTTCACAAATATGAAACTTCTTCCCAATTTTTAATGCTCCTTTGATTGCTTGAAGGAAGAAAGAGCTTTTCTCCAGGAAATTTCCCAGTTCCATCATCCAAAAGAAACGTGTACAAAGTACAAAATTTGTTTCAAGTCTATAGCATAAATGAGATCAAACCATCTGTAACAGGATCTCCTCCATAGCCCGTTGAAGTAAATATAGACATTTCTATTGACTTTTGTGGACTTTATATCATAGTGTTTCAGTTCCAGCACGGCCTTGCTGGTGGCACAATTCAAGAATATAATTAAGACATATGCTCATTTGGGAACATGACCAACCCACGTCTCATCCACATCAAAACTACAGTCCATTTAAATCAAACCTTCAGCACAGTAGAGATTACAGCTAAAAATAACTGAGTTGCCTGAGAATTTCACTCTTTCTTGACCAAGATTATAAGCTTCAAGTATCACTTTCAGAACTGCTTGGCTGTCTAGAGGCAGTGCTTCATATTTCATAGCTCATATAGGATGCACAGGGTCAGAACCAAGGATTACTGTTTAGGCAATATATAGACATATCATCACACAGAAAGCTTCCTGCTGTTCTCCAGAAGCATATTTTGTCTAGCTAACAGATCAAGATTCACTGTATTAAGATGCTCCTGAATCCAGTTCTCACTAATAACGAAAGACAAACTGAGTTCAAGAATGTACGAGAAAGAGCATAAAAATAAAGAAAAGGAGCAAGGATCCTGGAAAAAGAACTCATTCCAAAATTACATGTAGTGGACAGAAAGCATAAAATAAAAAACGACTTAGCAGCAGCCTGTGGCAGGTTGATATACTGAATTCTTCTGCATACAAATTACTGATAAGAGTGCAAAATGTTTATTTATCATGGATTTAACTGACAAGATTACATACTGCAGAATAAACAGTCTTACCAGGATCTCCCACTGACATGGAAACAGATTTAAAATAATTCTGCAGTAGAAGTAGCAAATGAAATCACTTACCTTTAGTGTTGCATTGCTGAAACTATCTGAAAAGTCAGCCCTCTGGAAACAGATTTTTCTGTCAATAGCTGACAGCTGATACAGTCTCAGGCAGCGCTGGTACACCAGGGAAACACAGGCTGCAGCGGGAGCTCCTTCCCATTTAGCCTATCCCTAGCACTTTTTACATCTCTTTCTTAACCATTTCTAGATATTTTCTGCCTGTGTTTTGAGTGAAAAGAAAAAGGCATGATACCTATTATAAAAGAATGCATTATTTCTCACGTTAGAGTGTGACAAAAGCCGTGGGAAGTCAGTAGGATTTAGTCATAACAATAAGCTAAAAAGAAGTAAAATCTAAAACCAGAAAATGACTCAGTGACTGGGAAGGAGTTATATCAGAGCCGTGAGGTACTGTAACCAGAACAATGATTTCTCCAAATGTAGAATTAAGAGGTCAAGATCACAGTAGCACAAAATAGTAGCAGAGAAGTAAGCTAAAGAAGATGAATAGTTCATAAATTGCTATTAAAAAAACTGTTATGATTCTCTTCCAGCCTGGACCAATGAGATTCCAGTTTTAAAAATCAAACTTACTTGCTTTCAGTGGGGCCAGCATTACAGCTTTATAGAGCAATTTTTAAACCAAATGAAATCTTAAGTGATAGAAAAAGAAATGTTACTTCCTTTCCTAGATTAACTCTTTCTGTTACCATTCTCTTTCTTAAACCATCCACATTTCTTAAATTTGGTTGTTTTCTTTTACAATGTCAATTTTTATCAATGAGAAATTGTTTTCTGACACCATTTCACAAGATGAATTTTCTTGGTCATATGATTTTTCTTGGTCGTTAAGAAAAGATTGGTCTGATCTGACCAGGTAGAACGAAGCTGGGAGCCGAATGTGCAAAGGCCACAGTATACATTAAAGATATTTTCTCTTACTGCCTCCCCCCTTAGTCTATGAACTGTAAGAGTGGATGTTCTCTCTGAACCACAGAAAATTTCTCGCTTGCTTGCCCATTCAAGTGAAATAGAAAAATCAAACAAATGTGCATATTTGCACCATAAGTACAAAGAAATGAAGCTCTGAAAATTCCATAGTTCTGTCACAGTTTGTTGCCATTTTCCCCAGTTTATAAGAAGTATGGTTCCCCCTTTCACACAAATCAGTAGGGAAAAGCACTACAATGAAATCCCACAGGTGACAACGCAATCACATTTATTCCTCAAATATAAAGACACAACAGTGGATTCATCTGTGTAAATGAAGACCCCTACAACGTTGACTTTGGGCTGGTTTCTCTGGGCTGCCTTCACAGACAGCCCATGTATAGCCAGTGTGGGCAGCTGCAGGTATCTGGATTGTAGATGTATAAACGTTGGTGAGATGAATCCAATCCACGTTGCTCAGCATGAAAATCTCACTTTACTTAAAATAAAAAAAAAAAAACCCTACATAAACAACAACAACAAAAAAACAACCCAGCAAGAATTAAGGCCTCTACTTGGGTGATGACTGAACAGGTACATCTTCCAAAATCGAAGAAGAGATGAATTGAAGGACTTTGAAACAGTGGGAAATTACAGGAGGAAACTCAGTGCAACCAACTGAGACACAGTTTCCTGTGGAAGCACAGAACTGGTAGTGAAATCAGGCAACTTTTCCCTATGGCTCCTCAAACTGTCTTGGCTCCAATTTTCTTACATCCAGCTGTTGCAGAGTCAGCCTCAACTGGACCATTAATCTATTATCCTCAAACAGCTGGAACACCACTACACATGCATGTCCTACGGCTGACTAAAAGGTGTTGCTGCTTCATCAATGAACCTAAATGGTGCGCTATCTGCATCAGACATTCCCAAACACCTACTCACAAGAATATATCCTCTTTTTTGTTTTCATTTCTCATATATTTTAATTCATATTCTCAGAAATTATCAGAGACTTGCTTCCTATATGTGTTTGCATCCCTGAGCATTGCTTTTGACTGAAATGCCACAATGTCCTTTCATTTTCTCTTCATACCTAGAGGCAGCAGGGGAAAGTAACATACGGGCTTTTTTGAGTGACTGCTTGTGGTCATTAACTGCATCATTTCTGAGCTGGTGGCCAGAATTTCAAATCTAACTCTGGATTGTTCCCTTACTTTTTATCTATTTATTCACTTAAGGATGCTGCTCTGGTTCAATTTCCTAGAAGATTCCCAACTCTACTGAAGACCTTGTAACAGTGCAAACCAGCACTGATTCCTGTCTTGTCATGCAGTAACACTTCATTTTACATACTGAATATATCCTCTCCATCCTCAGAAACATTCTTTTCAGAAAATGCTTCCATTTTTAAAATGATACAAAATGTACCCAAGTCATGTTCTCATATCACTGGTGTTCATTTTTAAGCAAAAAATCTTTCATCCAAATTAATGCCTAATTGTTAATTCTCACTAGTAATTTATAGTCTTTCAAAGACTTCAGGTTGACATAAAGATAAAAAGTTAGGATAATATTATATCCCTCTAAAAAACCCACATGAAATAAAATGTAATAATATAGGGTGTTTTCTCCTGGGTGAAATAAATTGCACATCTTTCAGATCTCTTCCATCAATAATTCATCTAAAGTGCTTTAGTACTTTTCTCCCACCCCCCACTCAACCAAGATAAGCTTGGAAAGATAAAACAATATAACAAATTCACAGAAATTACATTTTCAGTGAACACTAAACACACAAAAACCACCCACAAAAGCAAAGAAAATGCAGACTTCCACCACAGAATGCCATTCTATATTTTTCAAGAAAAGTCCATCCTGAGCAAGCAAATATGATCTATTTCCCCATTAAATCTCACAATCTTCTGCCCTATCAGTGCACTCTTTTTTGTGTTCATAAGCAGTATCTAGGTCTTTTCCTCTTCACTTGCATGAATTGAGTATTAAGCATCTGATTTCATTTTCTCACGCTATACTCCAATGCTTCCACTGCACCCTATAGGGATATTACTGTGCTGGTTTTCAAGCGCTAAAAATAAAACAAACACATGTCAACCCAAGGACAAAGTTGGAAGGAAACATACTTTACTGTAACCAAAGAAGAATATATTTAGCATTTTGCTACTAAGCAAGGATGAAAATAAGCTTGTCAACACATTGCTGTGTCTAACTGTGAAGCTCACACCCCACTCAATTTGTTCTGTAGCATTTGTTATATATGAGAAGTGGATTTAGTCTTTCTTCCTAAGAGTGACTGTTAGCACTCAGCTGCTACTGCTGGCGAGAAGGGGCTTCCAAACAGCAGCGTAAAGCACTTCCATCCTTTCAGGCAGTCAGTTTTCTATCCATTAACAGTAATGTAGCCATCTAAGGTGCATTTGAGCAGTGGTGCATACTAGACTTGAACCTGGAATTCTTCCAAAACCAAATACAAGCATAAGTGGGCACTGGCATGCCATTTACTCCACAGAAAGGAAAGTGAAAAGTGAGGGCTAAATCAGAATGTTGCTTTCTTTTGTATTACTTTCATGATTATTGTTAATTTGGGCTCTCCATAAAGCAGTACTGTTTCTGTGTCACAAGAGATTAATGCTTATAAAAAAAACATGTGATTATATTCTTACATATTGCCTTTGAAGCAAAGATATTTTCAAATGAACACCTATATTTTTAACATTCTAAACTACTTGAACATGTATTTTGAACATTGAGAAAATAAATATTACAACTGAATACATTGGTCTCATTTTGGAGGTCCTGTATTCTGATTAAAACTGGGACTGAAGGCAAGAAACATTATGCCTACTTTATTTAGTGCTGTAAAACACAAACTCAAAAATTTATTCTATTATGTTTGAGCTTGTTTCCTAGTGTATGGAATTCAAGGCAACAGGAAGAATGTCAATAAGTATAAATTAATATTTTAAAACTATTTTGTACAGCTGTATGAACATTTACGAAAGAAGGCAAGGAAGAACATTGGGAATAAGCAAAAAAAAAAATAAGACTTTAACCCCTGCAGAACCTGTAGGTTCCTGCATCCACCACCACAAGGAACAGTATCCAGTAAACTGAAGAACTATGGAACCTCCTGGTCTGAAAAAGCTTCTGGCTCCAAGAGAGGTGCTACTGTGGAATAGGAAGATTTGTTCCGATACACAACAGATTCAAAGGTTGACTGCTTCAGTATGTCACATTTTATGTCTTGTATCTATTCTCAATTACAGATGATTCTCTTACCCATCAGTGTAGTAGGCATCAATAAATTCCATTCTAAATTTAAAATACATTAGGATTTTAAATATTAATGTTAAAAAAGCTCATTGCTTCCAGTAAACTTTAAAGGAAGCTTGTAATGTCTGCAAAAGGAGTACTTGCAAAGTACCATTCTGGCAGGGCTTTAGGTAAGCATTAATGGAGCTCTAAAGAGCTTCCTCGTGCTTAATAAGGGCCATTTGAATCCTACTGCCAGGAGCCAAATGGCTCCAATCAACTTCCTAAGTGTGTGGAAAATAAAAGTGAATCTAAGGCTAAATATTCTAAAATTCACAAGGGAAAACCAAAATCCAGCTAATATCCTCCAATACATATGCTGTGGTACTTGCAATGAATTTTCTTAACTTTGACAGTTTGTATGCATCTTTCCAAATAAAACAAATCCCCACTATCTTCCTATAGACTCTAGCCCTCTTTTAGGAAAACACGACTACTCCCTCCCACCTTAGACCATTATAGAGTCAGTGTGTCAACTCTGGACGATGGAAATACCTCTTCAAAAAAGTAAAAGACTGGCAAGCATTAATCTCTTTCTTCAGAGACTGATACAAAGCCTATCAGTACAATTCAGTGTCTTTATGATTTAGGACTGGTCCAAAAGTCACAACACTTCAAGACAGTGACAACCCTCAAAATTTTCTGAAGGTTTACAGAAACTTATAGATGTGAAAATAAGCATTGTTGGTTTCAATAAGCTGTCTTTACACTGATAAATCCATAGCACAAAAAAAAAAAATATTAGTGATTCACAAACCAAAAAATTATCTTGCAAAATGTTGTCATGCTCATTTTTTAAGACAAGACAGAAGCTTTAAAAAAGTAGCTGCAAGGTAGCTTGGGAAATGTTATCAATTTCATTTCAATTTTTTTTGGTTTTCTAAGGATTTCAATCCTTAAATTAATAATGTGTTCTCAATTTGTGTGCAAAATCTGCTTAAAAATATACCACATTAAAATAGGGAAGAAAAAAAAAGAAAAAAAACACAGAACATTACAAAAATGTGGAAGTTCGGGAAATGACTCATTTGCCATATGTATCCTACAGAGATTTTTAAAACTTATAATAAATATACACAGATGGAGATTCAAACCAAGAAACCAAGTCTTTCTTGACGTTGACAATTCAGAGCAAGGACATTCTGCAGTCAGGATTAGTCTGCCACATCTCACCTTGAAAACATGTTTACAGCTTTCACTATCAACATACAGTATTATAAAGAACTTAGAAAAAATCCTAACTATACAAAAGATTGTAAGATAGTTTAGTATCTAACTACTTGCTCACCAGTTCATCTCCCAGTTCTTCGGACTTGTCCATTTTACTCTGTCAGCTTTGGAAGAGCATGGGAACAAACCTTTATTGGATTGCAAACCTGAGCCTAAAATTACTGAAATGATTGCTAGATTACTGGAATAATTACCTAATAACTGCTGACAGGCTTGATCTCCCAGCCTCTTCTAACACTCCCAGATTGGTGGGCAGAGCCCTTTGGAAGTATGTGGAATGCATCCAAACCATTAGAAATATAGAAAGGGGGTGTTTTTCTAAAACAAAACAAAAACAAACAAAAAAAGACAACCATTGTTCTACACTTCGTTGCATAATATTGACAATATCTATAGGTAAAAACCACATTCTTTCCTTATGAAAGACATCCCATATTCTGTAGGAAATAGCTCACATAATTTTCTGAAACTTGGTAACATTTGCCTTCAAAGAATCTGGCTTTGAAAGTAATACGCCTATATGTCAGTGTAGACATTATATTTACTCATGATGTAGGAAAACCCCCGGCATAACTGGTTCTGTTATTTTTTGTTCAAAGTAGCATTGACACATATCCTATCTGTATTAAAAACTAAATCCTACTATTTAAAACAGAGGCAAAAGCTTCTACTGAGGCCAAGTCACTGTATGTTTCTAGATACTCTGTAGAATTTGGGGGACAACCAACTCCCACACACAAAAGCGCTCGTAGTCTTGTAAGCGTGAAAACAACCAGCAGGATTTCCCTGAGTATTATGTAGATAAGTACTAACACCCTGGTACATAAAATTAATGAAGAGGGGTTTTTGAGAAGGAATAAAATCTAATTTTGGTACTCAAACTGCAAATACATAAGAAAGACAAAAAAGTGATCAATGCTGAGGCCTCAAGTCAGTTTCACAGAGTTCAGCACTACGTTCACATTCCAGCATCAATTGCTTTCCCCTTTTGCTTACAGTTATGTGTGGTTTGAATAGCAGAAATTCAAAAAGATCCCACAGATGATGGGCTTTCAACCAAGCGCAGAAAGCACGGGAAGATATTTCACTTTGATCTCCAGAGATTTAACTTGTTCTACATTTTAGCCTCCACTGGGTACTACTGTTAACTGACGATCCCATTTTAACCTTAACTGTCTCCAAAGAGACCTGACCGTACATGCGATACGACCCGCACAGATGATGGACTTCGCGTGCAAAATCTGGGGCGGGGAGAGAGAAAATCAATACGTTTAGCCTCCTCGCTCCCCACTCCTCACACAGCGCCATGCCCACACGGGGCTGCCCGCTGCGCTCAGGAACTGCCCGCGGGGCCGCCGCCCGCCGGTCCCGCCCGCAGCTCCGCGCTGCCCGCGCCGGCCCCAGCTGAAGGCTGCGGGACCGGGGGCTGGCGCTGCGGACAGAGTCTCCCCGCAGCCCGCACGCCCTCGGGCCGGACACCCGAGAAGCAGCAGAGGCTAGCGGCCCTTCCCCCGCGTTCCCGCGCCGCAGCATCGCCCCGAGCCGGCGAGAGACCCCGCTCCGGTACGGCCCGAGGCGGGGCCGCACCCCGGCTGCCCGGCACCCGCGGCCCTCGGGCTGGGCTGGGCTGCCCTTCCCCGCCGCCCCTCCTTAGCAGGCGGCGATGCTGAATCACGACGGGCAGCCGCTCCGCCGCCTGTCCCCGGGGACGGCGCCCCCTCGCCCCCCGCGGACGGCAGCCTGTCCCCCGCAGGCACGGGAGGCGGCGGGTGAGGCGAAGCGGGGGCAGAGGGGGCGAGCGCCCCGCCGCTCCCTCACCGTTACCTGTCGGGGCGGGGAGCAGGAGGCCCCCGAGCACTTCGGTCCTCCCGGACGGCGCGGAGGGGCCGCGGGGCCAGGCCGTGCGGAGCGGGCTGCGCCTTCACGGGCGGTGCGCCGGGGCTCTGCCGGGCGGCAGCATCCGAGCGGGCGCCTGCGGAGCCGGGCACTAGCGGGAGGAGGAGCGGGAGGTTACGGCGGGGAGCTGGGAGAAACCATTCCCCGCCAGGGGACACCGCCCGTGCCGGCCAGGCGGGGCGGGGAGGACGTGCCCTCCCACACAGGTACGTGCGAGGAGAGCGCCTGACGAGAGGCGGGCGGTGTCCGCGGAGCGGGGCAGGCGGCTCCGGGAGCTGGAGCCAGCCCTGCCGAGCTGTCGGTCTCCCCCCGCCATTCGCGGTGGGAGCGGCCCGCGCTGTCTCCCTGCCGGAGGACGCGAGCAGAGGACCTAGCAACGGCGCGTGCAGCGCCGCACCGGCCCGGGCCCGCGAGCGGCCGCCGTTCGGCGCGGGCGCGCTCCCCTCCGGGCCGGTCGCGGCCGCGTCCCTCGGGCCCCTCAGAGCCGCACCGCCCGGCCGCGGGGCCAGGACACGCCGGGGCCTGGCAGCGGCTGACGGAAAGCGCCGGAGGACGGCTGCGGAGGGCTGCTGTGGGCCGGGAGGGGCGCGGGCCGCGGCAGCGCGGATCGGGCACTCGCCTGGGCCGGGGATCACCGAGCGGCCATCGCCGTGAGGTGCGGGGAGCAGGACCCGGCGGCGGCCGCGGGAGCTCCTGCCTGCGCGGGCTGCAGCGGAGGGTTGCGCCGGCGCAGGTGGCCGGGCCTGCGGCGCTGCAGCTGCCGCGGATGCTCGCGGGCACAGTGCGGCGCTGGGGGCATGTCGTCCTGTGCTGAAATCCCTGCGTCTGTGCTGGTGTATACGCGTTTTCAAACCATCTCCCCCACCTCCCCAGGCCACTGTGTCTGATCTCATAACTTCCTATGTGCATAGCTGCTGTTACCTCTCAGCAAGAGGCATTTCAGTCTTTTCCTGAAACACTTTGCGTCCCAGCCTGAGGCATGTGACCTAATCCAATAAATGCATTAAAGATTAAAAACATAAACATTTATCAAATAAAGGTTTTAAAGAATGTTATCCAAAGAATAAAAAACTTTCAAAAAATATTTTTGAGAAGAATGAATAAAAGCCGAACTGAAATTTAATCCATTATCTCAGTAAATCATGTAGAATCCTGCCTGTTTATCAAGGTTAGGAGCCAGATTCACAAGCAGTGGAAATACCACAGCATTGGATTTAGGCTGATTTATGTTTGCCATGGAATTAGTTGTCATATTCTATTGACTTATTCTGGTTGCTAATATTTGGGTTTTCTTCTGTTTTATCAATTAACTTTATTCATACTGTTACATTCTCACATCACGCATTCCTCACCACCTTTCACGTCAATTTCAGTCTAACCTTTTCTGCACAATCTCTTGGCTAAAATAGGCCGGCCATGAGAATCTCTAAGGTAGTTAGGCATAGATATATTCGGTGGGCTTAAAGTTTTCTTTTATTTGATCAGAACTGGAACGGAGGAAATTGACAGTGTTAAATGATGTGAAGCATGTCGGTTGCAAATTTAATCGCAACTTGATCAGCATTATATTTTTTGTTTAACATCTTGCAAAGTAAGCTGATATTTTAATAGGAACAGATTGTGAGATTCTTGTGACTACTAGAATGATTTTCAAGGACAGAAAGCCACGTGAAAAATCCTTTAGGGAATCCTAGAGAGATGTCAGATTGTTTTCTCATGTGTGGTATGGGTTTGTAGCTTGTAAAGTTGAAGAATTCCTTACTTTTTATAGATATGGTATTTTTCATTTGATTACAGTTTACATCGTGATTTTTACCAATATATAGAAATTATAATTTATTTACCCCTCAAACCTTTGTCAGGCTTATCAAAAGAAGAAGCAGAGGTAAAATTCTGCCTACAAATATGTAATCTCATGGAAAGTCACATGCTTGTTTGTGTAGGTAAGCATTTGTAGGACCAGATATAAATTTGAATGGAAGAAATCTCATGTTAAAGCAGAGACAATGGGATCTAAGCTTGTCTCCACATAGGCCTGCTTTATTTTTCTTACAGTTGTGAGAAAGCTGTTCCAGGATGCTCGTCGGGAAAGGTCTGATTTTCTTTCCGTTAGTCATTTGGAATGCTGCCACTGACTGCAGACGAAACCGTTTACAAGGTTCACGTGCATTGCGTGTTGTCTCAGGGTCAAAGCTTGCTTCAGGCCTACAGCAAACCCTGCCAGCTTGGTTTTAGCTGTATGGCCACGTTCCGCACCCTAAACCAGGTCTCTACACCCCAAAGTCTGAGGCGCACCTTTCTGCTGAGCGAGTGGGAAGAGCAGCAAATCACAAATGAGGGTTTATGATGAGAAGTTGTACTCAGCGGTCGCTTTATACTTCCCAGGCAAACCCAGAGCTCTGTCACACAACTGTGCCCCACTCCCAGCCCTGCTCCTGGGAGGCTTTTTCTAGCAGCCTCCCCTACAAGGTGCAGCTGACACGTCCCCTCCCCAAAGCAGGGCTGATGAGAATGATGCTGGTCTCAGCTGGGAAATCACAACCTATGGCACAGCCTCCCAAAGACCAGAGCTTGACCATGCAAATGTTTTTTCTCATCTCCCTCCCTGAGAGGCAGGAGGCATTAATCTCTTACAGAACATGCTTTTAGTTGTTGTTTCCCAGAAGCAAATCAGATTTACTTTTTTTTAAATGTGATCTGTGTTCTGAATCACTCTGAAAGTAGATGTTATTACTACCTGCATGTTGAAGTGATAGAGCTAACAAAATTTAGTAAGAAACCAAAACAGGGTATTAAATACTCCCATGCTTGATTAGGAGCATGAAATAGAATTTTATTTTCAATATTGAACTAGTTTAAATATTGAACACTTGAGATAACAGATGCACCTACATAATGATTGTAAATAGAACTAGCAATAAGAATACCTTTTGTGAGATAAAGGTCAACTTACGAATGTCACAAAGAAACAGACAAAACAGAAAACTAGAGAACAGGAAGAATGTGCTTTCTCAGAAATCTACGTATTTCAATGAATTCTTTTGCCTTCTTCCTGTTTTTGCATCCAGGGATCCCAGGTACTTTTATGACTTTAAATTGTTATCGTAGTAGAAGAACAATGGGGGCAATCAGATCAATCCTCTCTTTCTGAGAAAAGTTGATTTTTTGAGCACAGTTCCTGTTTTACCTTTCCTGTTATTAATAACATGCTCCTTGAATAATTACAAGGACTGTGATGCTATGTGTAAGTACGTATCCATCTCAAAGTCAGTAAATATAATTTCTTCAAATTACAAAGAAGATAGTTAAATTCTCTGAGGAATATTGGCCCTTGAACAAAGTCACAAAACAGGCTTTGAAATGCAAACCTATTTCTCCTGTCCAGCCATCAGTTTAGAGAGCTGCAGTAGGATGCACAGTCTGACATAGCCCAGAAAACTTGAAGCTGCATTTTGCCTCTGCTCTTGAAACAGGTTGTATCTTCATGCAATGCTTAGCACTTGAGAATACCTAAAAGCCAGAGTTTCAAAGCATTAGAAGTGACAATCATGAAGTTCAAAAGCTTTGAAACAGAACAAGCATGTATCTGTACAATAGGAATCTTTGATATTCCAAGTGTGTTTTCTTCTGTTTGCATGGCATTCCTCTTGGAATATATTTATAGGTAGTTACTTATGCTTTTTTGAACAGGTGCATTTTCCCACTTGCTATAAAACTATATCCAAACAGAGTCTGCGCAGTCTAAACCCACCCGTTTCCGAGCATCTGCCTAGAAAATAGTACCACCGAAGAAACAAGGTTCAGCTCAAGCTCCCTCCCTACACTTTATACTCCCTCAGGATTCTCACTACGAGATTTCTCAGCCCATGCATATTTTTTGCTTCAAAGAGCAACACCCAGTTCTTTTGTAATAAGCCATCTGCTCGGTCTGTTAGCAAACCCCATGCAACAACTTCCAGCAGCACCAACACCTGTGACCAGGGGATGGTGTTTCAGGCAGATGCTGCCAGCCTGCTACAGCTTCTTAGCTTCTTTCTCTCTAATCTTCAGAGGACTGTCTGGGATTATCTCCTGGAAATCAAATGCCTAGCAAGATGGCTTGTTATTTTTTTATATATCAGCAAACAGGTGCTTGATTGAGTTCATTGCTGCTGTAAACATCTTTTATCATACCAATCAATGTGAATTTACAAGCTGTAGCACTATGATATTGACATAATGTAGCATTTCATGTACAATAACTTTTTATAGTCCTCACCATTCCAGATATGCTCTGGGTGAAATTCAGTCCTGATGTAAGCAGATACTGTAACACCAAAGGTATCCATAGGCTACAGTCAATTACACTCAAACTTAATGGGGCCGCTTAGGTTCAGGCATGGTTTTGAACAGCTTTAAGGTATGAGCAGTTCTATTTTTAATCACACAAAACATAATTTCAGACTGTCTTTATCTGGTTAGTAATCAAAGCCTGGAGGTTCTTTTACAAATAATCTCTTCGAGTTCCCATCTGTTGTCTGCCCCTGTTTAAGAAAAAGGGAGTCCCACAACCTCAGCAGTTTGAAGAGGCATTTCTTTTTGTTGAGCAGCCATCAACCAGTAAAAAAAATATATATATATATGTATATATTTCCACTGTATGAAGGCTGTAAGATCAAAGGAGGCATAAGTTGAAATAAAGTGGAAATTTATAGCTCCTGGTCAACTAAGTGAATGTGGTCATCCAGGAAATAAGAGGTCTTCATAAATATTCACAAATTGGGGCAAGATCATACAGTGTTACTAAAGGCTACCTACACTATTGCTGGCCTGCAGGCCCAAGTAGAGGGGTGTGAGCAGCTCCTGCTTTGCAGGTGGACACAGAAATTGAATCATTATTTAAGCAACATAGTCAGGAATCACCAAGAAGAAAAATGGGAATGAGAGAGATTTCTGCTTCAGCAAAGTTGTGCTGTTTCTCATGTAGTTAGTGTGTCCTTTCACAATGTAGTTCTCGGTATCCCTTCAATCCACACCTTAGCAGGTGTAACTGAAAATTGTTTCATACAGGTTTATCGAAATAAGTCTGAAGTGATCAGTTCTTTAACTTGATATATTACAATGCGAAAACTATTGTTCTTTACTTTGTATTACTATCACCATAACCCCTTTTCAGGAAGATAATTTGTACCCAAGCTTTATGACCTACTGAAGCTCTAAATCTTTTGAAGATATTGATTCAATTGGCAGAGAAACATCTGCACTTATTTTCATTATTAAGGTGTCTTGATGTATCTTAAGTTTGGGCTGGGAGAAAAAGAATTAAATCCTTTTGCATATAATATTACAATTTATTTGGATGTCATTAATGTGCTCACTGTTCCTACACTTAAATTTCAAAAAAATCCTAGGTAATATGAGGACGTCTTTCCTTGGGCCTACCACTGTACTTTAAAGTGGTTTCCAGCTGCATGGATAACAGGTTTGGAGTTGTTGAGGAAAGCACTTTTCTTTTATACAACTGTAAACTAATTTTGCAACGGTGACAAATGCTTTTTAATGACAATGACAGGACTATAGAATCCTTTTAGCTTTGACTTGATGGGAGTTGGTTTGTTTGTTTTTTCTAGTATACATGCTTCATTTTTTTCACCTATAAACCAGAAATAATCCTTATAGCCTTCTTTACAAAGGCATGTTAGATCTGTCAGTACCACGTGGCACACAAAGTATTTCCATGCTCACAGTCATTGCCAGGTAGGTGTCAAGAGAAACCGACATAGTGAAATGACAACTGAATCGATACTGCCTTCTCCAGGGCAGCAAGACAGAGAAATTTAATTGATAGTGGAAAAAACTTCATAGCACCAGTACTGCAAGATGCACTGGGCTGCAAAAAGCAAAAACGTTAACTACATGTGCTGAATTCCAGTCCATCAGGGCTGACTTGCTTATACATAGGGTCAGATACTCAGGTGCCTTTACACTGCACTGAGTTTCCTGGGGTGCCTGTTAGCCTGGTGAGGTGGGCAGCAGGTCAGCACACATCACCCCACACCCACACAAATCAGGATGTCACAGCAGAAGACAGAACAGAGACAGACATGGCAAGATATTTCTGGAGAGAGAAAGTGGAAGTTATTGCAGTGGGGACAAGGACTAACCATTTGCATTTATAGGAATAGTCAAGTCTATAAATATAGTAGCCTCTTTTACAACATGCAGTAAATACTATGAAATTTGAGTTTGTACCATACAGTAAGAAGGCAGGATCAGTATCTATTTAGATGAGATAGCTCTGCATGCAAGACATACGGAACACAAGAAGGAATTGAAGGGAAGCTCTCATTGGATCCAGGCTATGGGCAGCAGTCTGAGTCTTCTGCAAACTAAATAAGCCTCTAAGAGTTCAGATTTATATTACAAAGATGCAACATGTCAGGAGGCAGCCAGAGCAGGGCTGCTTGCTAGCAGAACGTAAGCCAAGAGAGATCCCACAGTCACAGGGACCAGCCCCCCTGTACCCAGGCAAGGTAAGCAAGACAGACCTGGAAATGATGCACAGACCCAATTGAGAGCCCATATCATAGGCAGCATCATGGTGATGGGTCAAGCCCGGAAGCCAGTCCATAGGCAAGGATAAGGTCCAGGCAGATCCATATCAATGAAGGAGGGCTGGCACCAGGCTAGGAAACCATCACATGGGCTGAGGACCAGCAGGGGACAGGCTAGGACTGCACAGGAGATCAGCACACTCCAACATAACTTACAAAAACTGAGGGCTGAGGAGTGAACTTAAATAGAGCTCCTGAGCCCATGGTGTGGAGGAGGCTCCAGGTGACGCTGGTCAGGGACATCAAGGCTTATTAGTGCCCTCAGTGCCCTGATTACAAAAGGATACAGAGGAACCTGGAATTCAAGCATTTTTCCTTTGAAATTCTGTAGTACAGATTGTAGGATTTTTCATTTTGTGTTATCTTTCACGGATAATGTTTTTATTGCGTATGTCTTATGAACTTAATATTTGTCTGGATAGGTACATGGGGTTTAATTCAGACTGTAGAAGAAACATCCCTGTTCAGCAATAGAGTTTTGTTTACCCAACCCTTTCAATCAAATCTTGCTTGCTATTTACAACAGGAATATCTGGTTCTAGAAAAGATAAATGATATAGGGGTTAACTCACAGGAGAACTAAGAATACCACAACATAGGTAATATTGTCTACAGGCTGAGTAATGTTTATTTGCTCTTGTCCTGTTATATTTAGAGATGGAAAATTTGTCTTTATTGTGTAGCATTCACCAACAGGAGCTATTGACAGAGATTATAAAGTAAACTGACGAGTATGAAGGGAGGACATGTGGAATAGCACACTCTGAAATGATCTTACTGAGTTCATGTGAATTTCCAATGCAAAAAATTGCTCATGTCTTGAAAGTTGTTTTGTTCTTCCTTAAGGTAATGAGTAGGATGCAAATGTAGAAAGGATAGCCTGATAATAACTCTTATTTCCTTAAAGCATCGTGCTTCTGTTCCAAAATAAATTTTTTTCAGCTGATGATCCAGAGCAGACAGTGGCAGATTATGGGTTTGCTACTCTCCAAGTCCCATCCCACCCCTATGTTGGACTAAAAGTCTGTTGCAACAAAGTTTGTAGAAGAGAAATTACTTGGTACAACTTCACATTTTATAAAAAGTGCACCATAATCAGCAGTTCCATGAAGGCTTTATGAGATTTTACTTTTCAAAGTTTTATCCACAGTTACACAAGATTTAAATTCACATTCAATTTAATGGTTCTGCATTTTTCTCTGGTTTGGCTCAGTTATATATCATGGTTACTTTGCTCTCATTGGAAAGACTACATCAGACTTCAGATTATATGAGTTTGGATTACATAAACAAGAATTGCTTTAATTTCCTTTTTTTTCTCAGAAAAATGAATAGAAGAATGACATTTACAGGATTCAGACAAAAGTTCCAAGTAACTTAATGTTCATTTGTGAGATTCAGTTAGTCTAATCAAGTTACCCCTTCAGGCTTTTTTTCATCATTTAATCACAAACCACGGGTTTTATACATTAAATAATATGACATTGTGCCATAAGTTTTTCATAGCTAAAGTTTAAGAGGTGTATTTCTATGTCAAGTACAAGTTACAGAGCTACAACAATAACAAGAACTAAATGGAGATTTTAATCTTAAATATTACAGACATAAAATAGAGGTCAAAGTGAACTTGTTCATGTATCACCAAGTTCACCTGTCCATATGTCTTCCCCAGATAACAAGTATTTTATAGGTAGCAATGAAAGGGAGCAAAATATAGGAAGAATATCACATTTTAAATCCAGAAAAGCAGTAGTAAAATAACATATATAGCAGTAATAGTAATAATTTTCTGAAGCAACTCGTTGTAATGAAACACTGCCAGGAAAGGAGATAAAGTAGATAAACTTTAAATCTCGTGTCTAAAACACTTTAAAAAAAAAAAAAAAAAAAGTATTTCTAAAGTAACACAGACCTGCCAGATTTTTGGTTTTGTTTGTTTTGGTTTGTGTTTTAATTCTTCAGAATTGTGTATAAGAACCTGTTTCATATCAGTAAGAACAAGCTTTGAAATATTTATCAGCTAGATAATATTTAGCCACTCTATTTATCGTGTGTAATTGGCAGCTCATATTGCAAAGCGTAATATTTTCACTCTTATTTGAATTTCCCCAGTATTTTTAATTAGCCTTCTAATTGTCTTTTCACCTTTCTAAAGTTATTGCCTCAAAAGGCACAATAAATACACACTATCAAAATAAAATGATAAGCACAGTTTTCACTTTTGTATAGTCAAAGTCTTCTTTTTCATATTCTTCTTTCATTATACATAAATACTTAATCAGTAAATGTTTATGTCGCAACAGAAAGCAATATAGAAAACATGAAAAAAAGCTGCTGCCAGAAAACATGTTTATTTTTGCCATATATCACAAATTAAAAGCATGAAGCATTCCCAAAGAAATGTGCAAAATAGGTCTCTGCAAAAGCATCCGTCTCATTGTGCAGGTACGGGCACTCAGGATCTGTCCCTTCCGAAACAACCTAGTTTTTCCTCCAAGTCCCCAGCTTTTTGAAGGCCACATGTTGTTCCACTGATGTTTACAGGAGTTGTCCTAAGCAACCAGATAAACCAGAGAGACTTAAAGGGGCCTGTCCTGTCTGTGCCATAGTCTCCAAAATCACAAAAGGAGCTTTGCAGAGCACTGTGCCTATGGAGAAATGTGCAGCCTGGTGTTTGAGGATCCTTCAAATTCTGCACAATTCTTTTTTGTAGCAAAGAAACGAAAGAGTAGTACTATTATACTTTACATACACATGATAGTTTTTTGTTTTGGTTCGGACTCTGGATTGTAATTTTTCCGAATATAATAGATAATATTAACATAATTTACATTTCCTTATGATCTCATGGGATTCTTATGTCCAAGAAGCAATGGTGATGACATTATTGAGTGTTTACAATTTATTATTTCAATTACGGTAGAAAACAGAGACCCCATTCACGATTAGGACCCTGTTGTGATGCAGCTGTCCAAACATATATTAAAAGACTGTGTCCAGACCAGAGGTCTGCAAGTCGTTCAACTCGGAGCCATCAGGGAGTGAGCAGAGCTCCGCACAGGGAGCAGACACACAGCCAGGGAGGAACCTGGACCGCGCGTACATTGCGGAGTTTGTAACAAAATCATAGGTTCTCCTAGTCATAAGCAGCACTTTTTCTCTACAGATGAAACAGGTCACCTCCCCTACTATTTTCTGTCTTAGAAGACCATATTGCATATTTTCCTGTTGAATGAGGCAAGTTCAACAAGTTCTCTTCCATAATGACTTTATCTGTTTTCCTTTCTCTGCATGTGTATGTGCTCCAATTCTGGCTCTGTTTTCCTCTCTGTTTATCATTCTCAAACCCTCTTCCCTTCTATCCAGCACTATTTCATTCCTTTATCAGTCACCACGTTCTCTTCGCCACGGCAGATGAAGCTGCCCTCCCCGAGGGGTTCTGCTGCTCACCCCACACCTCCTCAGCCTTTCTCATCCCTTGAAATCCCAGCTGCCATGGGACCACTGCTCTCCAACACCACTGAAACCTTCAGAAGCTTCTGACTTCATCTGTCTGTCTTACCCTGAGACACATGGATGAAAAAGCACTGCATAAATGATAAGTGTTGGCATTGATTGTATTTTTAATGTTTGGATGTTAAAGGATAATTGTACAAAACACTTCAGCTGCCCCTTCAAGCAGGTAGTGGATACAAACGAAATATCCCTCCTCTGTCCTCCATAGGGGAAGTGCTTTAAACTGAAGGAGAACAACATAACCTGCATTTGTCATTCCTAAGAAATTATAGGAATAAATTATTTACCCAGGAGAACCATTTCTAACATGTCTTTTGTGCCCATTCAGTATACTGTGCTATGCTAACCTTGAGGGAATGGATATATGGCTAATTATACTCATCTCTGCAGTAAACTGATGGAATGTACAGCACGTAAGCAAAGTATTTTCTTTAAGATAGTTTATGAAAAGTAACAACTGCAAAAATAGAAAACCGACTCAGGCCCAGTGTTGCAGATAATATCCTGATGCCACTGATGGCAAAACTTCAATTGAGTATGAAGAAAGCAGGATTTCATTCAAAACTCTACAAAATTACATCTCTCCTCAGCAACGGCTTTGATGGCCTTTGCCTCAGTGTGTGTGTGCTCAGGGGATTAGAAATCTCAGCTGTGGTTTGTCTTTTCAGCAATGACCACGTCAGCCCCAGCTGATTTAGACATGCCCACGTCTTTATGTTCAACCCTATTAATGAAAGATCTAATGTCCCTGTTACTGGAACGGAGCAAGGGATGCTAAACACCACCATGTGCACTGCTGAATTTCATTAGCTTCGTGAACTCTTTTTAAAAAAAAAAAATAGCAATATGAAAAAGTAAAACTAGGAGGAACAAAAGAAAATTATGTTTAAATCAGAGGATGCTTTTTATTGTGACAAAAATGGAAAGGGATATTTGTGAGGAGAGAGATCAAAGGACAAAAAAGCAGCTGTCTCAAGCGATCTACACATAAAATCCCATTACCTCTGAATTAAAATGTTGCACCAGGACAAAACATAAAGCGTAGACATTATCTGTAACAGGGTCAGACTTCTATACATCCTCTGTTAGAGACCTTGATTGATTGTCTCCACCAGAAATTATTTGAAAGGAATTACAGCACTGGAAATGAGAAACGCTTGAGGGTAATTTTCATATGTAGACATTTATTGGTTAATATATTACTTGGGAATGGATCTACTCTTTGCACAAAATTAAACTAATAGAGTTCTTTCATGTAAATGTAGTGATTTAAATGGTAATAACTGATGCCAATTAAAAAGCTCTGTCTTTCACATTCCTTTGAATAAAAAATGTATTTCGCATGGTTACCATCTTTTAACATGCATTTAAAAAAATGAAAGTTTTACTGGAAGCAGTGTATTTTTTTCAACTATTATTAGAAAATGAGCTCAGCATTTCTGATGTGAAACTGAGTTTAAAATCTGACTAAATGCAAGAAATCAAAGATCCCTGTTTCATGAGATTTTAAAAAATCTCGAAAACATTCAATTTCCTTCGGCTGGTGGATCAGTCACGCATCTATCAAATACACAGAACATCTACTAATATCAAAGCACATTGTGCCAGTGGCTTCTCAGATTCTGGAGTAGAGAAAAAAAGCTTTGACATTGACATTTGCATTACAACCACTTGAAATAGCCACTTCTTTGTGTTGCTGTGGATTAACGTGTTCTTCTTGGCTAGCACCACAGATACTTCTCCTTCTAGCTTTGTCAAACACCAGCCAAAAATAGATCTACAAATATTAAATAAACTTCCTAAGTTGGTTTCTTGGCTGCTTTTTTTCAGATGAAAAGTGGCTTTTACTCTTTGTTTCTTGCATGGATTTTTTTTTCAAATAAATTCATATGTCTGAATAAGATGCTATGATTTTCTTTGTTTATTATTTCTCATAACAAAAGGTTACTGGTGTAAAAGTTCCTTTAGAGGTTTAGCTTTCTGACTTTTAAGTGTGAGGAAAAGGCACTGCAGAAACACATGATTAAAGAACATCTACTGTAATCCTCTGAGTCTGGAACAAGTCCTCATTCATGGCGCTAGCAATAAAAAGAAATCAAAGAAAGAGACTGGGAAGAAATTGGAGCATTTAGAGTCTCAAACTCTGGAAATACCAGAAGCTGCTGGAAAAGAAGGCAAGAACACTTCAATGTACATCTGGAATCAGTAAGTGTTCTTTAAAAGCAAGTCAACCAGAAGGAGGTTTTCCTTCTGAAAATAGCAAGTGCTGATGCATTTGGCATATTTAACAGTTTTCAGCCATCCAGCCAAGGAGGATATTCTTGAAGCTGTTACAAAAAAAATTAGGTGTGTTGCATTCTAAATAAAAATGAAGCATATGAAAGTCCTACGCTTTGAGCCTGAAGATTTTTAAGTACTTCGAAGTTCATAAGACCGGGGAGGCAGCTCTATCTGTTACAAGTGTTATGATAAAACAGGGAATTAGCCTGCCTTAGGCTAAGATCTAAGATATTTAAATTAAAACCAAAAAACAAACAAAACACACAAACACACAAACAAAACCTTCCCATTTTAGAAAGCCACAAGTTTTTGACAGAAAGGCGAGCAAATGATATAGACCCCTGGAAGAAGCAAACTCTGGATGAGGCAATTCAGAATGTGCCAAGAAGCGGGTACTTGAATAAGTGTTGGACGGGACAGTGCTCTGACACCTTAGATATGACCAAGAGCTCAAAATAGCATAGGACAAAGATATTGCAGACAGAAAAGCACGCAGAGCTTGAAATCATAAGCAAGGAATAACACCACAAATAGAGAGATGGGAGAAGCTGAATGTTAAGCGAAAGCTTGTATTAATTCGGCTGCAAGTGCCAGGGGTCTGAACCATGAAAAAACTGCGTGTTGCTGACAGCCCTGCCTTGGATGACTGTTTTCTTAAGATATTTGGGATACTTGCAGAAAAAATATGATGTGTGCAGAAGAAATAATAACCATGAGAGCAAATGAGATGTGAATTACCTTCAGTTAGTCATATGTGCACAACTCCTACTATTTCTAGGAACTGCGTTGTAACCCTAAGAGAAAATCAATAGGTTGTAGAAAGGGAACTGGATAAAATTCCAGGTCTAGGAAAGTGATTTTGTTTCTGTTTAAAACATATGCTTCTAGATACAACTAATAAACCAGAAAAAAAAATCTTAGGCTGTTCTTTCTGGTTTTAGATGGCACTACTAAAGATATTACAGCTGAGAGCTGATTATGCATTAAAAAGCTTGATATGTGACAGTGGGCCGTAACTTACAGGACACAGATTTGAGCAGAATACAGTGAAGCTTAGATTTATATATGTCACTATTAGTCCTCATCATTCTTAATTTATTTGTTGCAGAGTATGTGCAAAAGCCTGGTGAATCCTTTTATGTGAACTCTCTCAGGTAGAATTAAAGTGACCTTCATTTAACAGAGCCTTTTTCACCTGCAAAGTGAGTTAGGCTGAATTGAATTAAGGTAATTTTTAATTCTGAAGAAAAATACATACTGAGGCATTTAATATAGCTTGGTCTCCTTTAAATTAACAGCTGTAACTAACTTGGAGATCTCTGTAGAAAAAAATCTAAAAAGATAAATTAAAAAACACCACTATTTTTGTTTTTAATCTTCTTTATTTGGTAAAAGGTAAGCAATGCAAGGCCACAATATAAAGTAAGAACAAACAAACATCAGTATAATATTGATCACCTCTTGGTTATGGTAAGCATGTAGATAATGAAGTCAACTACCCTGAAAGCGTTTTACTATATAGTTTTTTAAACCTCTATGCATTTGAACAACTTCAACTACACAAGTAGTATTTCTATTCAAATCTGACAAGACTAGAATCTAATGTCAGACAGCTATACCATCAATTTTAATTTAAGTTTCTTTCCTTCTGCAGTTCATGTGCAGCAATCCAAATACATTGCTGAACTACTAAAATACAAGAAAAAAATTTGGAATTATTTTTTGTTGTTTTTTTCTCTACTGGATTTTTGTACACAACCAACTGTTCGGAAGTGCTGCAATTCAAGACAATATAAAATATCTTGCTTTTCTTAGGCTGAGAAATCTAGCACAGATTCAAAAAAAAATGGAACGTGTGTAGAAAAGCAAAGGACTTCTCTTGATATGGATAAGGAAACTTTTAAAATTAGCCTGATGGAGTCTGGATACCCACAAAAGGATCACAAAGTCAGTTAGAAAGGCAAGTAAGAAAGAATTTTCCTTCACAGTAATTAGCGATTTCTGGATCACAAATTTGTAGGCAGTATGCTCTACAAATACGGAATAATCCGCAGAACAATTACAAGCAACTGAAAGCAGGTGCTGCTTGGCTGATAGCAAGAGACTACACCCCCATCCAGAATGATCACAGGAGATAAAGGCCAAGAACTGAGCAGCTGGACTTGGCCATGAAGGAAGTCTGTAGTTTAACTCTGCAAAAAATGTGTCTGGTCAGCAGGACATTGATCACAAAACAACATCTGCCACCTTCTATGAATGAATATTTAGCTGTATCCATAGAAAATTTGACAAACACTATCTTGTCAAGGGACAATACTACTGATGGCAGGCAAAAACAGCCCAAATGTACCTGTTTATATAAAATATGTTTAAAACATCAGAAAAAACCCCCACCTTGCAATTTTATGGGTCTTGAGAGGTTTGTGGTGAAATAACTGTAGTTAAAAATCAATAAGGAAATACATAAACCCTTTGCTTCTGTGTTTACATGTTTCCTTTGACCAGTGGCTATCTTGTGAAACATCTAATGCCAGGAGAGGAAGGGTGGCAGTGGTGAAGTGTTGGCTGCTGGTGTAAACTTTCTTTGGACCTTCTTGCTTTAATTGTACCTAGTCACACTGAAGTAAGACCAAGTTACCCTTATTTAAGAGTCCCTCCTTCTTTGAACTAGAACCTCCCTCAAAATGACAACAGCCACAGTGTGCAGCAGGCTTCCCTAAGGCTCCAGATTCCTTCTGGATTCACAATTGGAGGACATCAAAAAGCATTTTTTAGGAGATCTGGCAGAGCAAGTTGTTGGTCAAGGTGCTCTAGTTTCACTGCAAACTCAGGTGTTGGTAACCTCAGATACTGTGAAAACACAACGTAAGACCTTTTGCTCCTCTCTGTGAGGATGGGTCCTCAACAGGAATTAATTGGGCATCAGCATATCTGGTCCTAACCGCACAAGGATGCATTTCATGGCTCTCCATACAGCTAGTGCAGGGAGCAGGGGGAATTGCCGTACTCCAGCTTTTATCCGTTCCCTTAGCACATCTACATGACATAATTGATATATTCTTGGCAGGTCTGAAATTATGCCGCAGTGATGAATATTCCTGTTTCTGGGTCAGAAGCTGTAAAATTTGGAAAATAACTTCCATATTCACCAAGAGATACATATGCTTCTTGGCACGTTAGCAACCTGCTAGAAAAACATCCCACGCTGGCAGAGTCGGGGTTAGCTGAGAGCAGGAGATGTGCCAGTAGTCTGGAACAACCTGAAAGGAAAACTAAGAGTTAAATGCCAAATATATCAGTCTGTTGAGGAGCAGCCAAAGAGGCTGCCAGGGGTATTCAGATATGCAGGAATGTGGGATTTGGGGAATAGCCATCAAATCCAGTATTCAAACCCTGCCATTTACAGACACTGCTGCAGTGGTAGGGCAGGCTGGCCATATAAAGAGAATTACAACTGAGGCAGGTACATATTCATAACCTGAGCAGAGCCTACATGCTCAGGGTAAGAATTGTCAGTATGGGTGGCAAACCCATCCATCTATGTCTGCCAACCCCTTGCAATACAGGCACACCTTAAATGCGAGGGAAGAAAATTAAGATGCCTGATTTAAATTTAGTGACCTGTTTCAAATGTGTACTGAAAACAACTGCTGTAGTTGCTACAGAAATGCCACTATCTCGTCTAGAAATTGGAATGATTATGAAGTGAAATGATATGTGGCTCCAGAAGTAATTACCGTATGAAAATGGGATTTCTATTAAAAGCACATGAGCACCTTTGACCTAACAGAAATTTATCTTTTCTGTCCTGAAACGACCCTCTCATTTTTGGTTCTGAGTCTACGTAGAGTGAAATATGCAAGTTTCATTGGGGAACTACACATCTGCTACAGAGCTTTAGGCTTTGTCAGAGAAAGATTTGTCTTGCTAGGATATTCCTAATCAATAGTTCCCAACAAATATGTAGAAAAATGGATTAAACCCCACTGTGAGTCACTGAAACTACATCATTAAACGTGTATAGTTCTAAAACTGCTGAGCTGACTTTCTTAGAGTATAGCTATTTTTAAAAATCTTATACAGATCAGCAACACAAATTAAATTTGGATTTTTAGATTGCACCATTACTGAAATATTCTAACATATCCAAACATAACATTTTTCATATTTACATGATTAGATTTTGTAACCAATTTTGCTGAAAAAAAGAAGACAAACTACCTCTGTATGCAGTCATATGAGGTGTTTCAGCATCAAAGGATTTTACATAAGAAAGTTAAGACAGACTGAGGATAGGGCTAAAAGAAGAGCTGATGCTCTGAATACTAAATAAATATATATACATAGCATATATCATCTATATTACATTGGTATGTTCTGCAATTAATTAATGAATATCAACTTGTTAATGTAGCATAGGTTGTGTGACAGGTGCAAATGAGAATGCAAGTGTCCAGCCCTAAGTCCTTGTTTCTTTTATCTTCGATTAGTCATGTAACACTGGGATCGTGGAAGTGCTTCATTTAATGTTTCACAGCACTGTTGACTTACATTTGTTATGGTTTTAATTATGAGACAGTGTATAAGCATTTACGCAAATGCATCAGTGCTGCATGTGTATTCAGAGCATGTGTTTATCCGAGCAGCCCTGTTGTGCATTGCTGCACATCTACCTGCAGTGCTGTGCATGTACATATAGGTTTTTGCTGGAGTACATGCAATGACCAGCCAGCCCTTGTCCAGCAAATCCCAAAGCGCAGTGATGGCTATTGGACCTTGGTGGGTCCTCACATACAGAGCGTACGCTGCATTATTTGCTAGTGAAGGGATGAGCTATAATGCCAAGAATATGCTAAAGATGCTGCAGCGTATCTCATTTGTTAGTGATGCTGCTGCGTCTTCTCAAGGATATCAAAATGCCTGTCAGCACCTGGATGAAAATCAGCTGACTCAGGTTCAATCTGGCCAAAATGAAAATGATGATGGCTGGAGCAGGGAAAATGTTTAAAACTGGGGCAACTTCTTTACCTATGTGTGATAGTGTCTTTGAACATTTACTCAAATGCTACAGCGCCTCAGGTTTCTATTTTTTGTCATTATCTGAGAGGTCAAGGTGGTCGATGGCAAAAGTACCCTCATTTTTTCCCAAGCTTAACCTCTCCTGGTGCAGATCTGGCCATTGCAATGTACGTGCCCTTCCCTGGCAGAATGAATTACCAGTAACCAACTGCACCTCTGGTTAAGTGCGTGAAAGAAAGCAGGGACTCCAGCCTCGGCAAAATGAGACAGCTCTCTTCAACAGTAGCAACTTCACCACCCCCAAAGGCTTGCAGGTTATTTCATCGCTACGTTCAAGACTGGTTTCTGATCTTCAAAGCAATAAAGATCTGGCTTCCTCATAGACCGCTTCTTTAACCATAAAAACACAGGTACTCTTCTGAAGCAAGCAGTATCACACAGATCAGGATAATGCAATTGAAAATGTGAAAATCAAGAGAAAGTCCCTTAACTGTTCATTGATAGAACCTCAACCTACAAAATATCACAATAATTCGGGTAAGTGTTCCCCAGACTTCGCAGCTGGATAATCCAGGCAGGTTGTCAAGGTGGAGCCACGCACTGGCCAGATCAGCCCTGTGTTCGCACTAAACGTACTCCGCTGCACGGCCTGAGCAGACTGGAAATTTCCCAGAGGTATCTGCTTTAGTGCACATTAATCTATGTGTACAAAATCCTGTCTTACAGAGGGCATGGTAATTCAGTATCAGGCTGACAGCGTGTGCTGCACCAGTAGGCAGCACAGGGTGTCAAGAGAGGATTTAGATGGCCCCTGTGAAAGATGGTAGCCAGGATGGCTGCTGCCAGAGCAATTCCTGCAGCTTTGGGGAAAGAATGCTGCCAGAAGAGGCTGGGTGTCACATAAATTGTCCTGGCAGCAGATACACGGCTTGTGATCCATAAGGCTAGCACTTCTGCTCTCCACTCACCCCACTTTAAGGCACATAAAATAGAGCCTTCTTTTTGATTAGCATTTCCTTCCAGAGCTAAAACACCCAAAGCATTCACACCGTAAATATGTATATTTAAAGAGAGCTATCATCGACTTGGAAGCCACAATACGGTAGCTGTAGCTATTTATGACATGAGTGGCAGCAAAAAGGGGGAGGAAAAAAAAAAATCTTTCCTGGCAGCTCGCTTCCTTTCTGTATGTTTTTTCTATAGTCTGTTGAGCCATGTAAATACGATTTGCGAACAGGCGGCAAATGCGAGTTGCCCCGCGTACGCTGCCGGGTGCAGGCCCGGCCGGGACGGCCCGGCCGGCGGCGGCGGCTCCGCGGGGCGGGTGTCCCGGGGATGCTCAGGGGGAGGCGGCCGAGCCCCCGGCGCCGGGCGGGCGCAGCCGCAGGGCCGCGGCGCGCTCGGCCTGCCGGGGTCACCTTGGGCACGGCGCGGCTCGCCCCCGCCTCGGCGGCCGCGCTCCGCGGGCGGGAGGGCCCTGGGACGGCGGGCACGGCGCGGGGGCGCTCCCACGCCGCCGCCCTGTGAGGCCGGGCGCCGGCCGGGGGTACGCGGAGGCGGCCCCGCCACGGCGGCAGGCGCGGAGGCCCGGCGCAGCCAGCCCGCCGCTGCCCTCTGTGAGCCGCGGCAGGCGCCGCCCCGGGCTCCCGCAGCCCGGGCTCTCAGGCCGGGGGGCCGGGACAGCACCCCCCATCACCCGGCGGCAGCGGCCGCGGACAGCGGCGCCCGGCGCGCCCCCGGCAGGCGGCGTAGCAGGGAGGAGGCACCGCCCCGACCGTCATTTCCGCCGTGTATCGGGGTGGGGGAGGGGGGCAGAGCGCTCGCCTCCTCCTCCGCGGCGGCCGGAGACACAGAGACCCAGCGCGGGGCGAGGGGAGCTCAGCCGCCGCCGCGCCCGCGGGCCGCGCCGCCCCGCCAGCCGAGCCCTGTCCCCGCCCGCCGCAGCCGCCCGGCATCCTTCCCGCCGCCCCGGCCTGGCCATGGGGAACGCAGCCACCGCCAAGAAGGGCAACGAGATCGAGAGCGGTGAGTGAGGGGGATCCGCGGCCTCCGCCCCGCGCCTGGCTCCCCTCCCCGAGGAGGGGCCGGCGGGCCGGGGCCGCAGCGCCCGCCCCGCGCCGCCGGCGCAGGCCCCGCGGCCTAGCGGCTGAGGCGCCGAGCCCCCCGCCCCGCGCAGGCCCGGCCGGCCGCCCGCCTGCCCCCGGCTCGGCGCGGCCTGCTGGTCGCCGCGGGGAGCCCGCCGCGGCCCCTGCCGACCGCCGAGCTGCGCTCCCGCCCGCCTCGGGTTTAGTGTCTCAGGAAATAAAGCGGGATAAATCCGCCTGCGGTCGCCGGGCCCAGGCCGCTGTCGGGCCGCGCGTCCGGCTGTCCCGCAGCAGGTGTCCGTGCCCCGCGAAGGAGGAGCTGCTGGCGGGGCCGGGGTGGCGGCGGCGGGCAGGTGTCAGCGCCTCCGCCAGCCGCAGCCTCCATCCTCGCCCCGGCCGGCTCGCTTTCCCCACCCCCGAACACACCCTTGCCGGCGGGGGAGGCCGCCCGCCGCGCCGAGCCCCGCTTGCGGCGGGGGGGGGTTCGTCCCGCAGCGGGGAATGTAGGTCAGAAGCTGCTGGGCCTGCCCGGGTCGCGCAGCCCCGGTGACCGCGCGGGTCCTGCTCGCGACACAGCCCGGGCCCCGCGGCGTGTTTACATCGCTCGGGAGCGCGCTCGGTGCGAACGCTGCTCTCCTGATCCCCGGGTAAAATGGAAGACAAAAGCTTTGGTCTGAACTTGCCATCACAGGGTGCTTTTTGCTAATTTTTTTCTTTTTTTTTTTTTTTCCCCTAAATATTTCATCGTAATCCTTAGATAAACATAAAGCCGATTCAGTTGTTGGGGGCAGGGGAGACACCAACCAAAAAAACCCCCAAACAAAACAGACTCTATTTTTAGTAAGTTTTAACTTCCCTACTTTGCTTCTAGTGGAAAACTTTGAGTATGTTTGTGATGGATAAAAGACAAGACTTAAAGAGCAGCCAGTTGTGCAAGCTCAGTGTTCCTGCAACAATACCTTTTGTTACTGGAAATGCCGTGGGCATTATTAAAATGGAAAGAAGTTTAAGTATTGAAGTTACTTTTCATTTTTTCCCCACTTTGTTTACTTTTTGTGTGTTTACTACTGAGGTCTGGGGCAGGCCAGGGTAACCCGATGTGCACAGGCTGGTGCCTGCCCACACAGCATTCCTCCGGCGTCCCAGAGCTGCACCCGTGTCTCCAGCTGTGGGACCAGGGGCTCAGCTTGACCGACCTAGTTCTGCTGTGTGGTTTTTGTCTTTCAGTTCTTGTGCCTTATTTCATTATTATTATGGATTTCACAATCCAAATGTTTTATGAGTGTTTGACCATTATTGTTTAGTGGTTTTATTTTTTATTTATTTAGCTGAGTGCATTAATTTTTGATAGGAAGTATTTTAGCCTACCTATAAAGATACATGTGGAGAGAGAAGGTGGATTGTTTAAAGTACTTCAGATGACAAAACACTGGATTTTGTATTTCATAGTATCTGTATTGCTATTAGTCCGTGCAGTTAAATAACACTACACCACACAGTGTTTACTTCCATTTAAATTAATTCTTTCCTTATATTACCAAATACAGTGATTTTTAAGTTGCAGAAGGTGTTTACTTCAGAATTCCTCTCTTTTCATTTGCAAACTCTAACAAAGGGAATGCTGTTAGAGACATCAAACTCAGATGTTCAATTACTTGGTATATTTAGCAAAAAAGGTCTGTGATGATACAACTTGTGTAACTAGGAGAAGAAATTGATCATCATTGACATACTGCTGGAAAAGACCAGAATTCACTTACTGTGGAGGATCAATAGTATATGAATACTATACACGTAATAAATTAGAAGCAATATTTGGTTTACTGGCAGTGGAAGTTGTGTAATCTATTAATACAATATATGGCAACTAAAAACTAAAGAAACATAAAATGTGATGGAGCTTTAACACTTCTGATACATATTTACATTGTTGAGCCAGTTTTCCTGTTTGTGTGTTAATGGTCCTTAGTAGCACTTAATTCCAAACTTCAGGACACTGATGAAGCAGTAACAGAAAATATCCAGGTTTGACTTGTAAAAGTGGTGTCATGCCCTCGATCCAAGCATGGAGCATATGGTTTTGTGTGGATCAAGGACATGCTAAGGTCTCTGAAAGAACAATGAAGGGTAACACAGCTTCCACTGATAACTAGACTTACTAGTTCATGGAGTGTAATTTGAGACCTCTTTCACTATCTGTGGTCAGCACAGTAAACGCTGTTCACCTGACTGTGGCCCTTATATTTTTGTTGTTTGTTTTAGCTTTCCATGTGTATTCATGTATCTTCAGTAGTTGTTACTTCGCTCAGGTTGTCGAGAGGAATAAAGCCAGTTTGTGAACGCCAGTAGTAGAATGGAGCAAGTGTTCAGAGTACTTCTAGGCAGAAGTTGCAGGTGAATGAAATCTGAATGCTGGTAAGTTTCTTAAGCTTGGCCACCAAAAAAGTCAATGAGGCTTGCACAGCAGGGAGGGCAAGATAGGTAGGTGGATATAAAGACGGGAAGCTTCAGAGTAGTCTTGTCAGGGTTTTCTTTCTATGCCCTTCTGTTCCAGGTTTTGCTTTGGAGCACCAAAATTAAAAGTGATCCTTTGAGAAGCATAAGGGCTCTGTGGCCATTTTAAATTGTATACCAGTCTTAAATGGGTTCATGGTTTTCCACAGGGCACAGCAGCCTATGAATTCTGAGAGTATTTTAGAATAATAAGTATTTTTCATTTGAGTTATGAAGAGACACAATTGTCAGTTATCTTAAAGTTTCTCTAAGTTTGATACCTCATCGTAATATTCATTTAATTATTCACTTAATTGCTTGTTGGTTTTTTTTCAGCTGCTCAATTTACAGTAGTTGAGAACTTATTTTGCAACCTATGAGTTCAAAATGTCAACGTGTGGTAAGTTATGTATAAAAAAAAGGCCACAGGGAGGCTACCTTGTTGCAATTAATGCAGGAAGATGTTAGCTTTGTTAATATCCATTATGTTGGAATAATTTGTTAAAGTACCACGCAACATAAAAGAAACATAACTACAACACGTGTCTGAGTTTAAAAAAGGTCACATAGTATTTTCTTTAATCCACTAAGTAGATCTGTTACTTTCAAGATCATTATTGGTTTTATATGAAACAGCAACATTTTAACTTTACTGGGACTATTTTCTAAGCAGGAATGAATGTCAGCCCTGAAAACTGTAAAGCTTGTAGAAAGTTTTGGGTTTTTTTTCTTTAGATAACTTGATAATACAGACTTTTGAGGCAGTTACTATATATGGCTCTGAATTATTTGCCCCTTTAGATATGCAAAGTAATGTCATACATAACAGCAAGAAATTTGTTTAGAAATTAATAGTAATCTCAGTGTTTTGTTTGTTTGTTTGTTTTCCTGGATTCAAGAACACTTAGCTGTGATAGTCTGTTTCTTTGTTTTTAATCACCAAACTGGATTAGAGACCTGGTGATTGGAATACACTCTTTGGTGACTGGAAGATTTGTATACTTTCCCTTGTTCCAAAAGATCATGAAACCACACAGGTCTGGCTTCCGACTTGCATTAGCCAGGATTCAGATGGTCTTTTTCGCTTTTTCTGTAGCAATATGTGGTGGTAAATTGCTCTTAAAGTGTATGTTTAAACTCTACATGATTTTCAAAACATACTTCTGTACACCTATCTTTTTACCTGGTAGCTAGATCTCCAGCTTCCAGTGCATGAGGAATTTAGTAGTCTAACATGACTTTACTGACTTTGACTTCCGTGGTCTTTAAATAGCCAGGTACAGTGTGTGTGATGTGTATTCTGTATGTGAGTTTTATGTTCATTCACTCCTCTTCCACTACAGTATCTTCAGCATGACAAGAGTTCATATTATATCATATTATAGTCAATTCTTCTCTTTTTAACTCTTATAATTGTTCTGTAAGTAGTACTCCTTTGAAATGTGCTTGACAGGAAGATGCAATCTTTTTAATTTTCCTTTGCCAGTAGATTTTAACCTCCTCAGGGGCCATTCTTAGAGCCGAAATGCTTTCCCCCTCCCCCCCCCATTTTCATGTGCATTCAGTGCTGGGTCATCTGCTGTATTTACTCATTGAGGGTTAAAAGAGGCCACAAGTTTATTTCTTGGAAAGACTGGATGAGGCACGGCTCTGCCACTGCTGACCTTGATTAGATTAGAATTGGTGAAGTAGAGGTGAAAAGCTCTGTGCCCATTACTGTTCCAAGCTTGCTATCCCTGTCACTTTTCCAGAGACCCTTGGTTTAGTGTTTTTATTCCAAGTGTAGTTTTCTTCAACCACTTATCTTTTTTCTTTTGCTTTTTGTGTTTATACTGTCTGATTTTGAAATGGATAACTTCTGGAGCCTTGTTTACACATTTTAGAACATCAGCAATAGTATGTATTGTATAAAGAGTAATTAACAATATATATTCTAGTGATCCTGGAATGTACTGTGTGGATAACATCTCTAGAAAACATGTTTAAAGCTTCTTCCCTTACATTTTTGAGCTTATATTGTCTCACTATTGATCAATTAGGTTTCAGCAATATGTTACTCCATCATCTGAAAATCAGGGGTAGTTATAATTACTTGCTGAAGAAATACCTAAAGTTCCTTTGCTGTAATCAGCAATGTAAGACTGCCATTATGCACCATCTGAAAAGAGGCACCATCTGAAAGTTCTGCTTTAATTAAAAACAAAATGCTTATTCACAGCTTGGACTAGCAAAGAGAGAGGCTATCAGTGAGTAAATCATAGCCACCTGGTAGCATAACAAAAGGTCAGAAGGACCCCCAAGCGATAAATTAGTTTATGTATTTAGCTGTTGTAGTTAGGCCTTTATTACAGGCTCAGACTGATTTAAAGACAGAATATTTTACATTACCTGATGCTTCCTTGTTGCTGGATTTCTTTAGTTTTCATCCATTTACCCATATATCCACATTCGTAGAAATAATACAATAAAAAATAATATCTTTAAAAATACTCAGATTTCTCATATTTTTTACAACAGTCAAGTTGTTCCTTAGTGTAATTAAGGCTCTGTCTGAGCTGCAAAAATTATCAGGGAGCAGAATGTGGACAGAGAAGTGGAAGAACCATAAGGAGGCAATGCTGCAAGTGATGGTGCTGTGGGCTGCCCTGCCTGAGTGGTGAGCTGTGCTCCACACCGCTTGTCAGGCTGTTGAAGTCTTCTCCAATTAGTTAAGATCTTCCATGACTGGCACATCTCTCCTTTGGACAGAGCTGTGGAAAGGCCTTTGGATGGCTGTCAGATTTCGTGTGTTTTGCCTGCATCCTTACTGTAGACATTGTGAAGGACTGGTTTGCCTGGAAGGTGTTTTTCATTTAGTTGTTTTTCTGGTTTTTTTAACTACAGCTGTTAGTTTAATAAAGAATGTAAAGGATACTGTCTCTGCTATGCACCAGGTAGGTTCTGGATCAGATCCAAGTATGTATTTTCAGTCAGTGCTTCTGGTCATTTAAGCTTGCAGAGTTTTCAGTGTTAGGAACCTTGAGTTGGTGGGGATTTTTTTTTATAAACTTGTGAAACTTAGAGCTAGAACTTGGCAAAGAGTCTGCCCTGCAGTGCTGCTCTTAACCTTTGTCTTTGTTACAGGTGCAAGGTGTTATTTTGTAAACATTTCTTGCAGTTGCAGTTCTGCTTTTCTGTTCCCTGCTACTTTTTTCCTGCCTCTGTGCCCTCAAGTGTGCTGGAGCAGCTATTTATGAGACAGCAAGGTGAACTGAATTTGAGATTGATCTAAGTTAAAAATAACCCTGCAGAAAAGGGAAAGCAGAAGGGACTTAATTAACCTGGATCAGCTTCCTGATCCAGTTCACTGTAGCTGCGCTGCCAGTTGTACCCGTGCAGGTGGAGTGTGGCAGGGGGAGGCTGGAGAGCAGCCACCAAACAGGGGCTGCCTGACCTGCTGCTGGGGAACCCAGAGCTGCGATCTCAGGCCACACTGCGAGTGTTTTCCTACCAAGTAGTTTCTGTGCTATGAGGTTGCTGATATGCTTCCTGGGGAATGTGAAAGAGGACAAAGTAGCAATTGAACTGTGAGGAGGTAAGTGAGAAATGTGTTCTCTTAGGAGTTGCAAAACTGAAAGATAAAAGGAAAAAAAAGAGGTGGTGGTTGTGGTTTTTTTTTGGTTGGTTTTTATTTTTTTTTTTGGTCTTGGTATGATATGATGGGGGAAACGATTATGCATGTTCATCTGTGTAATTTTATTTGTGTTATCCTTGTATTCAGGAGGGCTAGTTGTGGATCAGGACCCCATTTTGTTTATGCAAACACACACAAAAAATTTTCTCCAAAACCCCACATGTTCTGTTTTGGATGATAAGGTGAATACAGACAGATGAGGGTAGCCCTGGCTGTGTTTGGGCTCAGCACCAGTAGATGACAGTCTCTCTGATACTTGGTTGAGCCTGTTTCTTTGGTGTCCTGCTTGCTGTTTCTTTAGCGTCACAGCCGAGTGATGTCGGCTAAGAGTAAGGTTTCACAAAACAGCTGAACCCATCTGCTGGCTCGTACTGTTGAAAAAGATGTTTTTATTCCTAGACCCTTAAAGGGTTACAGTTCTAGTCTTTTTCCCATCCATTGATAAGCTGTTTTACATAGGCAGGAAACTATGTGGGTTTTATCCCTTTGGGTTATCTGTAATTATTTTGCATGCCAAATCAACGCACTGAGGTGTCAGATGGCAACAAACAGGTTCAAAGGAAGCGATGAAAGCACCGTTGGCAATTAAATGGTGAGGTGGCAAGAAAAAGGAATATCTTTTCTTAGCATTGAGCTCTTAGATTAACTCAACAGTTTCCTAAGACCTCGCCCTGCTAACTTCTTGGAAGAATTATTACTCCAAACTACCCCTTTCCTGTCTGCTGTTGTTCATGTAAAGAATTACTTCAAAGCTTGAAGTTTTTAGTAGGAGATGTTAGCACCAGCAGTTGGACTTTGCTTTTTTCAAGCTTTTAGTGTTATATAAAGAAAAATATAGAAAAACATTGCTGCTTTTCATCTCCACACTTATCATATGGATCTTTAAGACAGTAATATTTTAGAAGAGTTTGTTTTTTTCATTTTGTGTTTAGTTTCAGTTCTCTTTTTGCCAATTTTATATTCACGGTAAGAAATGTGCTGAAGCTGTGGGGTTTTTTTAATTCATTCATTTTTTTCATTCATTGAACTATTTTCTGCTATTCTCTACCCAGAGGTGTTCATCTGTAATCATAGCTAGCTTGTGATATGAGTATATATTCCTATATACACATGTAGTAAGGGTTAATCTAACTGTGTGGGTTGCCATTTTGCCATGTAGTAAAGATGTGGAAACACCTTGTGGTTTTTTGTTTTGGGTTGGTGTTTTAGTTGTTTTTATTGTTTTTAAGCCACAATTTTTATGATTTTAGACTATAAACAACCAGTTTGTTTTCAGTGTTCCTTTACATTAGGATATCATCTATCTATAGTTTTGAGGGGTTTAGAAAACCTTTCAGAAAAATCATAGTTATCTAAATACACTCTGCATGTTAGAGATAAATGGACCTCCAGACTCTGAGAAAGCGAAAGTCTTTTCCATGACATAGCTGTTCCCTACTAGAGAAAGCCTGATGAGCATTTTGAGCCAAATTCTCTCCATAGGAAGGGCAAAGAGTTACTGTTCTGCCTTGCACTAACTGTTTCTTCTGAGGGATATGGTGTCTGTGTGATAGACTAACACTGAAATATGACAGTAAGATATCTTACCTGTGATGTTAAAACAAGAGGCATAGAAAATCCTTTTTTGGCATGTTGGTAGATGAATGAGTATCTAATCTGATGGGTAATTTGTAAATGTAAGCGTTATCGTTTTGCCTCTTGTTAACTTTTGTCCTGCAGTTAAAATCCTGTAATGGTTAAACAGAGGATGTCAGGAACTTTTTGTTTGTTTTATTTCATTCAGGTTATGCTGCTTCCAGCAAGTATGTACTTGTTAACCTGCTGCACTTGCTGTTAGCACCCATCTGTAAACCCAGAGATTCCACCGCTCAGTGTGGTTCAAGAAATTAAAACAAAGGAAACTGCATTTCTGGCACGAAGATGGAAACTTTAAAGATAGAAAAGATGGTTATTTTGCCTGTGCCCAGAATCCGTTTGCTCTTCCCTCTCATGAAATGACATAATTAAAGGTGTATGTACTCAGATACATTAGCAGGTGCATTGTAATAGTAATTAAGGTTAGTTTTGATTACTATGATATTAGGCAGTTTGAAATTCTTTGTTTGTCTTCTAGCAGGTAACAGTAATAGGTTTATTGTATATTTAAATTTTAATTGTTAAGCATATGATAATCTAGCCTTACTTTGCACAGGGGAAAATGTGACTTAACTGCACCAAAGTCTATTATTAAGATGAAGTTTTTAATGCAAATTACCTGTATTCAAGCATTTTATTAAGTGATCCATAGAGTAATGTGGAACCTGGAGGTTTTAATCAGAGTTTCTCATTGAAAAACAGGGTAGGTGGTGAGAGAGAGAGGGGGGGAGAAAAGCATTGTGTAGCTAAAATCATGCCAAACCAATTTGAAAGATCATGGTATTTCCTTCCAACAAGTGTCGTGATGATAAAGGGAGATATGTTTCATTGACTTTTCGAGGACCATTTTGTATTAGGCAGTTTTTAAAGACTGAGTGCTTTGGTCATACATGTGGTCCTTGTGAAGACTTGAGGAGGAGAGGTCTCCTTGGAACCCAGGACTGCACGTACTGCAGAGCCCAGCGCTGGGGCTCTGCTGTGGGAATTACAGGTTAAACATCCTCAAGGAGAAGATTGCAACAGTGCAGCCTGTGGTCACGCGGGTTTCTCTCTGTTGGCTTAGAAGTCTACATTTTAGTGGTACTTGTTCACATTAACTGAACTTCAGAGTGAAATAAGGTGCTGAAACATTTAGCTTAATTTAATGGCCTATATAAATATCAAATTGCAAAACAGATAACGTTTTGCAATTAGCATGAGTCTGAAGCAGCTTAATGGGAGGTGGAATCATCTGTGAGGTTCAGGGTGTGTACAGCTTTGTAATGGTTCTTATGATGTCTGCTAGTTCTTTTGCAAATCAGCAGGTTTTTTTTTTCTTTGAATTTCTTGAGGACTGATGATCAGATGCAAAACTAACTCGAAGACAAAATTAGCTTCAGTTTTTCAGACAGATTGCTCTAATACCTAAGAACAGTTCCATTTCTATCTACATTTTGTCTTTTATGGCACGCTTTCTGTCAAAAGATTGCACTTCTGAATCTACCTATGTCATTATCCAAATGTTTATTTAGTATTGAAAGGCAGATTTTATTTCATTTGCTTATTAACTTAGTTTTTTTACATTGCATTCCAAGGTAGAACATTCTTGAACTTTAAAAGAATGTGTCCACTTTTTTTTTTTTAAATCCTGTTTTCATTGCTGAGTAACATTTGTAGGCAACAAAGAGTTCAAACATGTAGCATCTAAGGTGAACACTGGAAAAGGATGGCAAAAGGTACTGACTGATTTCCATATAAAGAATTACCATGTAAGTGACATCTCTTCTATCTAGGATAAGACAATATGAACTGTGAAATTGTGTGGCATAGGAAGGGAGAAGTGTCCTATTCTTGCTTTTCTTTAAGCAGTCACTTCAAGTTATAGTTTCTGTTGGCTTTTTTCTTAGGCACAGGTAACAATTTATTCCTAATAAAGCATTAGAGGCCTCCTTGAGAATGAGGAACTACAGAAAAAGAGAATGAAGAGAAACCAGGCAACAGCTGGTAAAAGGAGGAGGAGTGTGGGTCAAGAAATGTAAAAGTAGGGAGCACTCAGCAGAGTTTGGTCTGAGTCTTGTCCACGTTCTCTTGTCCCAGAAGATGGAGCTGATGAACACTGGCTGGAGATGCCCTGCCTGAGAAGGTAGAAGTAGATGCCACAGGTGTCAGGGTCATCCCATGAAGCTCCTTCCTCCCAGTTGCAGCTTGGCGAGAGCAAGCAGAGTTGAAGAAGATACCCTGCATCACATAGAGCCTTAGAGGGGAAGTGTATAAATATAAAGGTGAGCGAAGAGCATCTTAATTAGATGTTTTGGAGAAGCTGGAGGAGGGGTTGCCACTTGTCCCACTTGGGCCTTGCCACACATGTGTGTTCCACCTTATCCCAGAGGGACCTAAACTCTCAGGACCCTGTGAACAGCAGTATGGATGTACCATCTCTTTGGAGTATTTTTCCTGCTGGGCTCTGGCTTAGCCCAGAATACAAGCAGGTCCATGCTCCTGCTGTCTGGGCAGGGCATAAGGTGAGAACGCGCGTTATGAGCGCACAGTGGAATTTTCCAAGATGAGGTGTGAAGATCAACTGGGTATCATGAAGTCTGCTGAAACACTGCGTGGGGAAGCGTGTGTATGGAAGGGACTACAATCTTCCGTTGATGTGACAGTTCCTTTAATCTTGAAACAAAGAGTTACACAGTTGCTGGAGAGGTGGTGTTGCAACCTCCATGACTGGCTTCATGCCAGATACTCAAAGCCACATTCTGAATTTTGGTTCTGCCACAGATGCCAGGTATTATTGGTGTGTTGTATCAGCCATCGTTAGCATTGTCCTTTGATACCTGTTATGGTTAGTCCCTTATTTACCTACAGTCCTAATGTTCTTTGTGCACTTAACTGCATTCTTAGCAGTCCTCGCCCATGTTTTACTCTAGTCTGACAGTTTTACATTGCACTGAAGAAGTACATTGTTTTCTGTACTGAAGTGGTGCTTTTAATCTGATCTTTTTATCCTGATAATTGTATACCTTTAAACAGGATTTTTTTAAATACATGGTGTCCTTTAGAAGCTTGCTATTTTCAGGAGCTAAACTGATATTATAAAGTTGTTCCCTTCAGAAGCGTTGGATTTTTTTTTTTTTAATCGTGATGGCTTTTGTGTTTTGTTTAGTTTTTTTTTTTAAACAGATGCTTGAAACGATGCCATTTATTAAAGAAAAGCATTTGCTAAGTGGGTGACAGCAGGAATATAGAACATAATTTGGCCAAGTAACTGTTACGGTTTTCAACCATAGGACAGTGTTGTATGATGATTTGGTTGAATTTCTAAATCAATGATAGCCACAATTTGTTGGTATTACTTGAAGTGGTTTTTCAGAACCTCTTTTAGGAGCAATTTTATCATTTCTGCTGGCAAGACCTGTGTTTTCAGAGTAGAACCTGATTTTTACTGGTATGATGTTTTTTGAAAACAGACAAAACATGGTTGTATTGCCTCAAACCTCAAGCTGGAGACTATAATTATGGAACTTTTTTCAACTTGCTGCTTATGAAGTAGTTACGTGACCAAATTTCTTTGACAGTAGAGTTGACTTGAAAAAATCCTGCCCTGATCACACCTGCTACCCTGTTATATTTGCAATTTGCTGCTCTTCCTGTGCTGATACAGCTGTTTGAGGTCTGCTCTGAAGTGTTACTGAAATGGTTAAAATCTTTGCTCGAACCCAGCCCTATTTTAACCCATTAGTTTCATGGACCTCTCTTTAAACATGGCCCCACCTTGTGTTGAACTGATACAAAGGAGAAGAAAGAGTGAAATGTTGTTTCAGTGGATTTTGCCTCTGAAGAAAAGGTACTAAGCTCTTCACTGAAGGAAAAGAAAAAGTGTCATGTCACACGGTGTTGATCTAAGATTTTATATGTGTTAACCTGAGGTGATTATTAATTCGAGAGGCTCATTGGAGCTTTCGCTTCTACCAGAGATGCTGTTAACTGACTTTTGTAACAATGTGCATCAACATGCCATTCTCAAATATTGTTGGCAAAAGTTATTCCATTTTTGCTTACTACTAAGACTAAAATAGTATTTGTAATGTTTTAGTTCTGTTAAATGTGATTGCCCTCATGGTCACCAGAGCAAAATTTATTTTGACGAAGTTAGCAAAAGGATCACCAGCCTTCTGCTTTATATTTTTAATTACTCCAGAATGTAGTTGTTAGGACAAATAAAAGTGGGAGATGACTAATACATACACACTCGTTTTAGATACGGCATGTGAGTAGGGAGTAACAGGAGGAGGAAGAGAGATGTGCAGATCTGTGCAGTAGCAAAATGAGAGGTGAAAGAGCCAGGTATCAAAGCTAGCCTAGACGATACAGTAAGGCTAGAGATATGAGCACTGAAAATTTAGTATGGTATTTGACAAGAAGAATGAAGGCATCTCTTGCATTTACCTTTCCTACAGCTGAACTGAATTTTCCACTTAATGGTGAAAATACCGATTTTCAGCAGGATGTATTTTTCATTTAAAGTGAAAATAAAGTTTGTAGCCTTACTGCCCTTTCGTTCAAAGGATAACTTGTAGTTCTGCCTTTCTTTGTGTGAAAATAATCCCAAATAGAAAACAGTAGCTGGCTGGTTTTCCACAGTTCTATTCAGAACATTGTAATTTTCTCCACCAACTAAATTGACTCATTCATTTCCACTAATACATACAAACTTACTTGTTCCGCTGCCAGCCTTGTCATTAAGAGGACTGGCCCAAAACACAGTGGCTGGGGAAACAGAGTCGTAGATGTTCAGTATGGAAAGCCATAAAAGCTGGCCTTTCACACGCGGTCCCTTCGGATGTGTTACAGAGAAGCCGAGGAGCAAAGCAGTTCTGTTCAGAGCTGGAGATTGTTGTTACTCATGCGGCACTTGAGAGGGGTTTGTAGGAAGTGACTGCAGGTTGGGAAGGAGAGAACAGAGATTGGGTACATTTATGAGAAACAGAGCGGTGGTGAGAATTTGGGCTTCTCTCAGGTGATGTGGTGGTGGTTGGGTAGCATGAAGAGGGCAAGAGTTACATGAAAAGCAGTTTTGATTTCTTGTTGAATGTACATTTAATCACGAAAAAAAGAAACGTAGTGAGTTTGAGGAAAATGTATACTGCAGTTGCAAAGGCTGAATATATTCAGTGTTAAGGGCATAAGACATAATACTGGCAGTTTCCTGAAAGTCATAGTAGTAAATACTGAAGAAGGAAGATGCAAGAGAGTAAAGAAGTAGTATGTTTAGTCCCTGTTAAGTATTTACTAATGATATAGGTAGCAGCAATAACATTATAGCATTAAGAATATTTTTCCTTTTCCAAAATACAGAAGTACACTAGTGTTACAGGAAATAAATACATTTTAAAAACTGCTGATGCATGTAAAAGCCCAGGTTTTTTATTGGTAATAAGGAGCATTAACTTCTCGATGTGGTAGAAAAAAGGTCTGGTCACGCATATCTTAATGTTACTCTTCTTTGGGACTCTCGCTCCCTCACTGACAAGAGGCCATCAGCCCTTTACCCGCGCTCCAAAAAATAGGATAAAACAGTAAATCTCCCTCTTTATGCTTACATCAAGAACTATTGAATAAAAGGTAGCATTAAATTTTTTTCTGGTGTTTCATCATATGGCAGAGCATGTTCTCTCATGAAAGATTAAATTGCAGATGCTGCTGACATCTGTTACTCTTTGGGAAGTTCCTGTTTCTTTGTGTATTTGGAGGAGGATGATCTGAATCATAATTACTTGTCTGCTGCAGCAGCAGCAACTTTGCAGTATCCTTTGATACGAGACAATCTGGAACTACAAATAAAAACAATGCTTCATTTTTATACATATCTGCTCTTAGCGATATGGTTTTGTGGTCTAAACACAGCTTAATTGTCACAGTGTTGGATGATTTCGAAGTAGACTTAGAGGACTGCTCTGTGAAGTACCAAAATACTGTGCTTAGAATTATACATTGTTGCTGTTTAAAAAGTATTTCCAGCTAATGGTTCTTCTCAAGTACTTCCTCAGTGGTGGCAGTATTTAAGAAAGGACAGCAAAATTAGGATAGTTTTGAAAGATGACCTACAAGCAGATATAAATATGGTCCTTCCAAGTTGTTACAATTTAAGAAAGCAAAAATGTAGCCACAACAGTAGGCTAATATATATGGCTTCTTTATACTGAAGTATGCATATACTGTATGTGTAGATGGAATTCACTTAGTAACTGAAGAAAAATCTCTGAACAAGGGGAAGAGGGAATTTCCCCAAGCCCCTTCATGAATTTTCAGGTTAGAGAAAGTGAGCAGAAGGGCGACAGTTTTATTGCAACAAATATTTATGCTCTAGGTAAGATCTTTATTTGTAAACATTTTATTGTATTTTGACAAATAAGATACTGGTGAGTGATACATTTGAGATGAAGTTACAGAAGATGGAAGAAATGGTATTTAATATATCAACAGTTACAGCTTGAAGCATTAATGTGGTAGTTAAAATTCTGTAATATGCATTAATATTCTGTAGGGTTATGTGAGATACTAAGGAAACTGGAGATCAGTTTACCTTTTTTCAAGCAAATGCACAAAAGAGTGGAGATGATGGCTAGTTATTGTTCCATTCACATCTGAAAGTGGTTTTTGCCAAAGCAACCATAATAATAAGCCTGTGTCAAGGGAAGCTCTTTTTTTTTAATTAGGTGTATTTGTTTTATTCATTTATATAAAAGGAAATAAAATATTTATTTTTACTCCTGTAGGTTTTTTTTTTTAATTTGAATCTCAGAATGCATAGATGGTACTGCTATTCCAAACAGCAGTAATTGTGATCAGAAGATAATGCTATGTACTTAAGCTCCCTGTAAATAGACCGTAAATCATTGGCAGTCTAGTGGTGGTGGTGAGGTGGTTCTGTTTTACAATTTGTGTCTGGTTCAGGGTAGGAAAAAACTGGACATTTATGTTCAAAGTTGAGTTTTTAAAATTATATTATTAATAAGTAAGGGATCCGCTTTTCTTCTATTGGCACTTGCTCATACTAGTATGGTACAATTCATTTTTTCTTACCTCAATTTTTTTAGCCTTTTAACAAAAGCATTTTTAATAAGTTGTTTTTAATTAAGAAACTGAAAATATTTTTACAATGAAACACATTTTGTGGTGTCTTGTTAGACAGTATTAATTTCATTAATTCAAGCTGCATGATGCAGTATTACTTGGAAATTTATTAACAGAGAGTCTAGTTTAGGAGCAAGTTATTTAATGAGCATCAAGACAGTTTGTCTTAATTCATTGTTTCTATTTTAGTACACGTGGCAACATCAAAAATGCAAATATCTTCTTTATTGAAGAGTATTTTCTGTTAAGTTTTTTCCTTTAAGTCATTTTAATCACAAACGCTATTAGTATTCTCACTAAATAAGTTGAATTTGGGATGTATCTTTCCTGCCAACAGGTGTTCATACACTGTGCGTCTGTCTCTTTAGTGTCTTTTGTCTTCTAAAATCTAGTATAGAAATTACTGCAGGCTGCCAAGACTGTCACGCTTACTGAACTTAACCCCTCAAATTCTGCACCTACTCCAGTAATCAGGAAGACATTTCACTTTTATGAAAAGAGGACATGTACATCGTGTTGAAACAAAGTGTCATGGGGTACTTTGTAATTCAGTTATGTGTATTTCAAGAAAGTATTTTTATCTCTTATTTCAGGATAATAGGAATTTTTAAAATAGTAAACACTGATGTCTGTTTCAGGTTAGAAACTTTGCATTTTAGTAAGTTTAGCTACTATATATTAGTTACAATATTCTTTGCTTAAAGATTACATTATTTCAGTGCGGTTTTCGGTATCTTTCTTTGCCTGATAGCATTATTCAAACCCTTTGGAGTTACATTTCTTTTGCTGCTCCTTCTTGCTGTCACATTTGTGATATTATGGGATGGATAAACTTTTAGTGACAGTAAAGGATGGAAATGTGTCTGTCTTGTTCTTGGTAAATAAAACAAACAAAAAAATCCACCAAAACTCAAACCAATCAAGTTAGTGTTTTCAAATAAAACAAAACAAAAACCACAATCCAAACAAACCAAAACCCCCATGCAGCACACTGAAATATTTCAGGAAGGAGAACTGTAGCACTTAAGGAGCGTACCTGGCTGTCATTTGGTGCAGGTGTGTGTACATGTGTTCCTGAGGGGGGAATCAAAGACACAGCAAGAAAGCCCCCAGGTGCAGTTTGGGCAAACACTGGAACGTGGCCTGTGAAATTCATAGCAAGGTATTTTTGTCTGAGCACGGCTGAAGAAGCCTTATTATGGTCGTCTTAGGTTCATTTCTTCTTTCTAGAGGTAGGCTTTTAGATGGTCTTGTAAATACCCAAGACTGTGTCAAGATAATCTGCAGAGAGCGGCATCTCACCTGTTTCTGTTCAAGTGGTGAGTGGATGATGGGAACAGGCAGCCAGCTCAGGTCATGCGGGCAGCAATGTGCATTTGTGAAAGCAGCATGGGTTATTTTTCTTTCTTGACTGACTGACAGCTATAATGATATGTACTGTCCTGAAGATTATTTTGTTGTTATACCTACTCATATTTCTTTGCTTTTGATTTATGGTTTATTATTTAAATCAACAAACTTAAACATGAATTTTTCAACTGATGCATCCATTTCCCCTTCTGGACGGTTAAATACCAATGTATGCTTTCTCTATAGAAACTGCTTCTTGGAGTTTGTGGCCGCATTCCACCAGATACACAGTGTGTCAGTTTATTTTGCGAAACTGATGGTTCCTTGCTGCCAAGAATGTTGGCAATTCTTATATAAGTTTATAAGCTATAAAATATTCTGCTGCAACTCTTCCATTTATGTCAGACCTTTATTGTCTGTGAGTAAAGAGCTTAAAAATGAACTTTTGTGGTCATGGAGCTGTGATAAAAGTTCGAGGATTCCTTGCTTGGGCAAATTAAAATCAGTGTCGTGGGGCCAGGGGGAAGGTTTTTATTAAGGAACCAAACTTGATTCTGTATTCCTGTGTATTATTCCTATGATTCTTGAACTTCTTTTAGGTATCATTAGCATACACGTCCTCCTCTCTTTTTTTGTTGCACCTTTTTTTCAAGCTTTCTGTCTAGCTCTGTTTTGACCAGATTAGTTTTGTGTATCCATTATGATTGGAATTTATACAATAACACACACATCACTTCAGACTCTTTTCTATTGAAGTTTTATGTGAAAGTTATTTGATTTAATGTTACCAAAACTTTAGCAAACAATGGATAGAGAATAAAATGAAACCATAATTTCCACCGTGCTTATGTTCTTCCTGTTCTAATCACTTTGTGGAACAAAAAATAATCTTCAGTGCAGTATTGAACCAACTTTCTCCATTGCTTTATGAAGTGAAATGTTCAAGTAGCCTTGAAATCTTAGCAATGTTGACATTACAGAGTTCTTAAGCTGGTATGCTACAACTTTGGTTTATTCCTGTGTGTGTTATGAGTTAGGGAATTGTAAGATTCTGCATCTGTGACTGTAGCTGAACCATAGTGCAGATAAAGTAAATGTGAGGATTAGGAAGGAATCCAAAAAGAAGGCAAGGAGATCAATAGAACTGTTATCAGAAATAAGAAAGGAACGCGGTATTTTCAAAATTTTCCATTCTTTGAAAACTTTTCTGAGAGAGGCTTTCATAGCTGCTGTGGCAGAGGTTTATGGGAGGGTCTGCTGATGAGCCACCTCTTAATCCAGGTGGTGCCATAAGGTGATCCTTGGCTTTTAGGTTTCCTTTTTTAAAAAAACCTCTAAGTTTCTGTAATCAAAATGAGAAAGAAAAAATAGTAATGTTGCAAAATCATATTTTAAATGTCAGGAAGTGCAGAATGAATATTACCTGGGTGACTGTGTTTTAGCTCCCTTGCACCTATGTTGTAAGAGAAAAATTTGCATGATTATATGCTCCTTCTTTCCCCCACCCTTAAAAGATCTTGCTGCTTCCAGTGCACAGGACATCAAGCAGCACTCATTAAGAAAGTTTTATTTTCTTTATTATTTTCAGTGCATGTCTGCCTTATTTACTGCACATTATTGTTTTCCTTGGGAGCTTTTTACAGAAATCATTATCTTGGTACATGACTGTTTGCAAGCATTGAATTTACCTTTACAACATCCTGCTAAATGAGGTTTTCTTATTCCCATCTTACAAACAGGGAACTAAGACACAGAGGTGATGGTAAAATGTTTCCCTTTATTTAGGGAGCCCTGTCTGGTGTGATAAAGGCTTTATTTCTTGGGGCGCATAACACATGAAATTGCCTGAAGTATTCAGGTGCTGTTTATATAGATTTCTGTGGCAGTTACAATTGTTCCTTCTTTGTGAAACCGGCACCCAAATACCCTTTGGTCGGATGAGGGACAGGAAAGCAGCAGCACATCCAGCTGGAAATAGCACAGGGTGAGGAACTTGTCACAGAGCAGGGACAGTGTCCGCTCTCCAAGGATGACATTCAGTAGCCTTCAGCAGCAGCGTGTCCTGCTGCTTCCCAGCGCTGTGTACATCTTGCCACCCTACACAAAGGAGCCCTATAGATAAGTTTCCTTCACCGCTTCATCCTGAATGACGGACGGGGCAGGTCGGTGTGCTGTGCTGCAGGAGGTGTCAGTCTGTGGAAAAATGAGTACATGATGCTGTTACAAAGCACGTGTAAAAGGCCATGCTGAGGTTACTAAAATGATGCTAATTCTGACCTTTTTTATGCTTTTGAATACCAAAATAGGAAACAGGAATGTTTTTAAAACATAGTTTTCTGTTTGAAATAAGTCACATAGACAAGTACTTATTTATGCAGTTTGATTTGTAAATGTCTTCCTATAAAAAGGCAGTAACTTTTACTAGTCAGTTATTGTCTTTATTCATAAATATTCATAATTAGTATGACAATAGGTTGATGGCAAATTAGTTCACTTTATCAAATGTCAGTTGAATTTCTTCTTATTGATTGAACGTACAATAAAGCTAAGGGATAATACAATAGCTTTTTCAGTGGCAAAGTTTGTAGCTTGTATGTTTTTGTGCTCAAGTTGGAAGAATTTATTAAAAAAATTTGACATTGATTTGTATAGATATTACCTCAAGTTAGAAAACTCGGGATCATGCAGAGGGAATAGTTATCGGTGATAAGCCTTTGCTCACTGGAAACATTAGGGAGTTCTTTTGCTAAACTCAGAAGTACTCTTGAAAACCCCATTAAAAGCCCACCCATCTGTGTTCTGTAAGAGTAACAGAAATGTGTCAGGCTATGGTATCACAGCATGAAAATTGTTTGTAGATACGATTTGGCTCATAGCTGAGGTCAAACCACAGTATTTGTTGACCTTCCGACTTGGGCTTGATACACTGAAAATTTGGGCTGTTAGACTTGGGAGTCATATGATTGTCTAAATCCTTACTTTCAGTCGTGATGTTCCAGAAAAACAAGGCAGAACCAGTGCAATCAGACTTAACAGTCCTATTGCTTTTAACCGTTTCTAAGTTTCTTGTAGGGAATGTATAGCTTTTAGGAAAACTATTAGCTTTTTAAAATTAGTTGGCACTATTAAGCACATTTGAAAACTGGAACCTTACTGCAAATATTTATTAAACATTTAACTTTTTAGAAGAATTAGGCATACAGCAATACAGTGAATACTTGTACTACATTACTGTAGGCTTATAGTAACACTTCTAGTAACGTAAAATAATGTGTATCTTCATTTTTCTTTAGTCATGCATTTACATTGGCAAGTCTGTTACACAGAGAAAACTATACCTTATTTTATGGCAATTAGTATATCAATTTACTTCACGTTCTCAAAGTGCTTATTAATTTTAGCTCAAAATAGATCAAATGTACCACATGTGACTGCTGTATCATAATACTACTTATCTATTTTTAAATCTAAATGGACTCTGGGAAAGTACTTTGCAAACTTTTGGCTTCTATTGCAGAGCTGGTTTCCTATGTATTTCTGGGTAAAGGGCCTTCTAATGTATTATCCATTGGTCTTTTCTGGCCATGTTTCAAGGCTTTTATGTTTATTAATCAAAAAAATGAAATAACTCAGGTAAATTGTGTAAATCCTTTTTCAAAAAGAGCAAGCTGTGGAGACTGTCTTTTCCATTTCAGTCCTGAAAATGTTCTGATATTGCAAAGGAAAATGAGATGTATAAGTCTCAGGTTCAGAATTGTATCGTGGTATTTTGTTTTGTAAATGTTTTCTCGCTGAACTTACATTCAAGATCACAAATAATTATTTTTTCTCTGTGTGTATGTTATAAGCTTTTCAAAACAGATTAAATGTCTCATTGAAAATACATTGACTAATGGAAAGCAAACGGTCTTCACCTTTCTTACTCTGTAATCATGGAGTTATGGCTCAAAAGTTATAAGTTAATATTTCTTCTGTAGTGGTTGTGATCTGTTTATTTCTACCACACGTGGTCCAAGTTAAATGTTAGGACTTTTCTAGCAGGATCTCACCTCACCAAAATATCATAGTAATGGAAATGAATAAACTAAGAGAATCTCCAAGGCAGTGGAGAACTTTAGTATTTTCTAGGTTGAAGGCAGCTGTAAAATAAGCCAAATCTAAGGAGAGCAGATGAAATGTTACTGAACTGGTTAGTTCCATGGTTGCATCTGAGTGCTGTTGTGTTATATGCTAATTGTAGTTTGGCTTTTGAGCATAAATCTGTGTAATTGCCATTTGTAGTAATTCAGTCTGAGAGTTACAAAGACAAAAATACTGACAACAAGCAGCACCACAGAGATGATGTCAGTATTTAACAAAACATGATAAAGGAACATTAATTATCTTTGCAGTCTGAGCTGCATCATAATTTGGGATCCAAGGGAGTACCCTTAGGTGACAAACATTGACAAACACAACGCACAATAGACTGCGGATGGTTTCTTTGCTCAGCCTGCAAGCCAAACAGCAGAAGTGGAGTGCGGCTGTTCTGAAGTCGCTCTTCATGCTGCAGTCTCATCTCTCGCTGAAGAGGTAGCACCCTGAAGTCAGGTTTTTTTTCTTTTTTTAATTTCTTATAAAGACATCAACATGTTAGTGATGCTGCAACAACTAAGGTTTATAACTTAAACATCTCCATCTATATCTGTAGCAACATCAAATAGAAATTAAGGAGGATAGCAAACAAACTTAACAAACACTAGTGCTTGAGGCATTCTCTTTTCTCAGTGTGCCCAAAGTATATCTGTAGTTTGGTATTCATATCCTGAGCCAGTTATTGCTAAGTCAGAAGCTGCTAAGATATTGAAGAATATTAAAGTGGGTGTTTTGTCTTTCATTTATGCACAGTTGGCAGTCAGTAACTAAATTCAGTTTTCAGTTTCAGAAATGAAATGAAAAGAGTTGAGATAAATAGATCGTGTTGAATCAGTGTTTGGCCTTTAACCTTCTAAAAATTAGTGTCTAAAACAGAATTAAGGGTGGAATTTTATATATAGACATGGAGTGTTGTCCTTTTAAGTTGAAATGGCTGAAAAATTAGGGGAGTGAGGAAGTAGGCTTTTTTCTTCTTCTCCCTGAACAGTGATATGCAGACCTTTTTTCATCTAGACAAACTTTGCCCACACTCTTGGTGACTTGCATTGTACAACATCTCTCTCTCTTTTTTTTTTTTTGTCTGATTCTGTTTTTTAGTGAGACCATTGTAGGCACTTGATTTTTTTTTTTTTTTTTTCTATGTGAGAGAATAAAACTATTCTAATTGTTTGGGAAAATACTGGTGAAGATGTCTTTTCTCGCTCTATAGCTTACACTCAGACTCAGGTTTCACCTCCAATCCCAGCAGCTGTTGGAGATGCAGAGCCCTTGTCCTTCCTTCGCTCCTTGGTTCAGGTTTCCCTCTGTCCTGTGGCAGCTCCCTAATGCAGTCTTGCGTCAGGACTCAATTCCTTGCCTGTTAGCCCTTCCTCTGCTTTTTAATTATTTCTTTTGTTTGTTTGTTTCCCACCCTCCCTGCCCCCCTTCTCGAGTTCTGTTGCGAAATGTTTATTTTTTACTGAGTGTCAGAGACGTTCTGGTAAATTCCATTATATTCCCTGTGTTTGCATCATAGTTAATCCTGAAGTGGACACTTAATGGCAGAGAATAGAAAAATATTTTCATTTTAAGCTGTGTATTAACAGCTCAGTAATTATTTGTAAGCAAAGAAGAAAACATAGTTTCCTTCATCTTTCATATTTCAGCCTGTCGCATCAATAATTCATCTCAAGGTTGCTCGTGTAAATATTACTGTCATATCTGTAAAAGATCTATTTCAGTCTTTTGAATCAATATATTTTCTTAGTAGGCCCTAATTTGGGCTTTATTTACTTGTGGCAAAAATCAGACCTCATTAAATGTGGCTTTTGTTTCTGTATACTTTTTATTCTCTTAATCTGTAATATCTCAGCCAATTTAAATTGTTTACTGTCAGAAGTCTGATGTTAATCCATGTTCTTGGCTGATGCAGAAAAAAGTTTAACAACAATGTTTGAACTTGACAATGACAATTCAAGCATATGAAACACCTAAATAAGTCTTAATTTAAACAAAAAACATTTAATTTTATTTGCAATTGTTTCCATATTTAAGCCTTACTTTTGTATTAAATTTCTGGCTACCAATTATTTTTAGACTGTACTTATAAATTAATGAAAACAAATGGAATGTATGATTAGAAATTTTGGCATGTTGAGCAGTCAGGCTGATCTGGAAAATATTTGAATGCATAATATGTAGGACAAAATTATATCAAAGAGCTACTTGATTGCAAAACCAAGGGTGTAAAAGGATGCTTTGAAGAAAGGTGGAGAGAACATCCGAGCTCCTTTCTGCTGCGCACTATGAGTACGTGGCCGCCTCTTGTCCAAATGGCTGTGTCCAGTCGGGTGTTGTACTTGTAGCTCTAGATGTGAATTCCCCCCTCTAAGGGTGTGAAACAATTTCAGTAAAACTGTCCAAAGGAGGGGGAGGGAGAGAGATTCTGGTTTTCAAAAATGCTGCTTAACAGATATATATTCATATAATAATGATGCTCCTATATGATGTACAGAATTAAAATATTTACCGAGAAACTTTTTTCTTTTTTTTTTAGTATTGATAAGAACTTGTCTTTGTAGACAAGGAGAAGACTTAAAAGTTCATGCTGAGTTTGTTGCCCTCCATTTCATATGTGTTCTAAGTGACTGCCAGCATTTTGTTGACAGGGTTGTTAATTATGGTTTTGATTGGAGTTCTACTGAAAGTATGTTTTTATTATCTGTATTCCTTGAGCTGGTTGCTTTAAGTAGAACAAAATTTGTACCCAGGATATCAGCTTTTCTTTTCTTAGGGTGGGTATATACATACCCATTTTTCCTTAGAGGGCGGAAGGAAGAGAAACTTTTGTGTTTCAGCATGAATGGCTATGAGGCTGCAAGTTCTCCAGCAAAGTATAAAGCTTTGATCTTTTAGCTGAAGTTGTAATTAAGGAGTAAGAGAAAGGGATTTTAGGTTAGATTTGTAAATTGTTTCTGTTTAGGCTGGGTAGACTGCTAGGAAGGGATAAGCTACATCCAAGTGAATGGGTGTAAAGCAAACGTAACAGAAGGTGGAAACAATTTCTGTGAAATAACAGATTGATAAACTACACACAATTTTAGATGCCACAGTATTGGTGGAGGATGGCAATGGATATTAATAAGGTGCTTTTAGTAAAAACTGTTTTTCAATCTGAACTAGTGGTGTAGCTTTTCCATTATGAGAGTAGGGTGTGCTGCTTTGTCCCTACAGTTCGTGAGTCGGGCGGTCCTACACAAAGTGAGGAGGCAAGATACCTTCAGAGCTGGACATATGGTATATTTTTATGGGGTTTGGAATGCTGTTGTCCATGGAGGCTGGTGCTGCACACAGACTAGTCCAGTTCCTGGTGGATGTAACTTAGAGTTACTGAAGCAGTCGTCATTAGTCCAGTATGGACTGCTGTTGTATTTAATCTGCTCTTAATTAGCTCATGGACATAGGTATTAATGAACAAATACCTGAAGATAGGTACAGAGATGTAGTTAATGTATTAATTGTGACAAGTGAATCTCTAGAAAGAACAAAAAGTGAGCAGGTTATAAACTTAGCAAATCTAGATGAATAATGCATTTTCTAGTGCTGCTTTTGTTTTAGCTAAGGGAAGATCAGCACAATTTGAGTTAGTTCAAATAATTTCCGTCTTGATTGCCTCCTACCCAATTCCTCCTTTCTCTTTCTACTCATCTTTCCATATGTGTATTTTAGCCCCACAAGATCCTTAGCACATCGTTAGGTTCAGAATTGGATCATTGAGGAGTAAAATAATATGTTCCCATTTTAACATGTTTTCCATGACCTATATGTACATTCTACCCTCTGAAGAGTTTGGTTCAGTGTGCCAAAGTAGTAGCGGATATAGTAGGGGTTGCATAGACTTGAGGTGTACCCAAAGAAGTAGTTCAGATATAGATTTCAAACTGAGTAGAACCTATAATTGCGTTCAACACGGAGTCTCAGAAGCCATTAATCTTCAGAACTTGGCCACATTTGGCATCCTGAACGCCCAACAAACCCTCTGGGAACTGCGCAGAGTTGCGTTAGACAGCATATTAGTGTTGTTAACCTTTCACAATTTTTCAGAGAAATTAGGTACCAGCAGTGTTTTCAAAAATTACAATAATACATCATTTGCCTTATTTGGCTGATAAATCACTTTTCTAAAAGTGTTGTCTTTAGAGAGGCAAAGAAATGGAAATGTCAGTAGGTTACCTAATAATAAATGAGCAGTCCTTTTCACTTCAGGTAAGGATTCATTTAGGCTTTCATTTCTGGGTAATTTAAGTGTTGTGTTTCTATCATGTAAGAAAGGTGAGGAGAGGGCTCAGTAATTGCAATTACTAAGTTCATTATTGTGATATTTCACATAAATGGGATGCCATGTGTTTCCTCCCCCTACAAGAGTGGAAGAAGGCGGATCTTTATAGTGGTAATAAGTTTAAAAATTTGCCCAATGCATTGCAACTGGTACCTCATTTTGGCAGTTTTCTTGGGTAGAGTCTAACTTGAGAGGAATTGGAAGAAAACCAGAATCGTCCTACATGCAATCTGACTCCCAGAAATAACAACTCTGTATTGAGCTTGTTGGGAAAAGTTATGAGCATCTGAGAGCAGATCTAAGTGAAACAAACATGTTTGTTCTTCCAGGAGGAAAAAAAGAAGCCTCTGGCTAGGCACAAAATTTTAGGCATTTTTCTCAAAGTGGTTCAAGTAAATAAAGGTAATAAATTCAAGAGAGAAGGCGTCTTCCAGCTCTACCAAATTAGAGGGGTTTTTTTACCTCCCAGAAATTAGCAGGGGCTGCACGATGCTACCATAAGGCAGGCTTTAACTATTCAAAACAGGGTTATTCAAAACCTATTTGTTTAGTGGTAATCATGAATAGGATGCCCCTGTCACTGCAAGATTAAGGATAACACTCCCAGTTATTAGCAGGAATCCCCTCAAAGGGTGAAGCCTGTGTAGGCACGTTCTCTGTTTTCCCTGGGCGTCTGCAGTGGAGGTGTGCAGGGAAGCTGTCAGCTATTTCAGACATGCACATTTTTGCGACTCCAGACTTTTTGGCAGAGACATCTCATTTAAGCATGAAAATATTTGGACGTTTGTCATTTGTCACAATTCTCAAATTCTGACCTGCGTAGGTTTCCCGTGTGCGGTTTGGGGTGGGTTTTCTTTGCAAGAATTCTGCTGATGAGAACAAATCAAAAGAAATACCAGTGGCATCTCTTAAAAACAAATTAAAAAACCCCTGTCTTTGAGCAGTTACTTGTTTTTCTTGGCTTGCTTTCATACGTACAGTAATCAAGTAGTAAGCCTAAGCAATTTATAATTAATCTGTGGAAGGTCAGAGCAAGGCTCTCACAGCTCTTTGCCTGGGAACTGTTCGCTCCCGGCTCTGTGGCAGCTGGTTCTTACCAAGTAGGTCTCTTGGCTTTGGAGACTAAGGTGAAAGTGGAGCTAAAGGTGGGTATATGTTGAGATGACTGACTTTGCCATCAACAGTTCGTTTCTGTAAATATCAGAAATGGAAACCAGTGGAAAGAAAATTGGAGAGTGAACTTTGATAGTTAATATTGTTTGGTATCAAATGCATTGCATCTATGCTGCAAAAATTTCTTTACATGTTGGAGTCTTCATTAGCTCAGAGGGAAAGTTCACTGCGGGGACAGATTTTGCTTGAATATGAGTTTGGGGAATTATTTGGATAACAGTGGTATAGAAGAGCCTTGCAGTATCCTTGTTAAGAAGAATATGGGGTTGAGTGTTGATGCTTTGAGGTGACCTACTGTGAGAAGCTGCTCTTAGTGGCATTTCACAGCATGCAATACAGTGATGCATTTTTAGTTATTGTTTGCTCCTATTTATCTCTAAAGCAAATTAAAGATAAATACAATTACAAGTAATGGATGCTCCTGTATCTAATTAAAAAATAACTTCAAGAATATTTGCTGTTAATTTATATGTCAGTTGAAAGTTTATATTACATTTAAGAAAAGAAATATTTTTAAATCAATACTGTTGAACTGTGGGAAAGGTGGTTCATTGTGCAGTCTAATAGAGTGAGCTATAATAGAATTGGCCAGCATAATGAGAACCTGCCTATTAGAAAGAAAATCTTTGGCTTTTAAGCAAAATGCAGAATTGTCAAACTTCTTGGAATAAAGATGTTACGTATTATCAAACACTGATTTTTGCACTAAAAATAAGGAAGCTTCGTATGTTCAACACAGCTTCTAACTTATTCCCTGTAAGATGGTGAAGGACATCGCTAGTTTCTTTTGATCTCAAAAAAAAAAAAAAAATCTTTGATCATTTTGCTTTGAGAGTGAAAATGCAATTGCAAGGTTGTGACTGCTTGAGGACACAGTGTTAAGGAATTGTATCTTTTCTCTGCTGTCATTCATACTGCATGCAGAGCTGTCATGTCATGTGAATTGTTTTATTTCGTTGAATTACAAATAGTGGTGTATTTTATCCATACTTTCTTCTAAAGCTTTTCTCAAGGGTTCTGTGTTGTGAATAAAGACGCTTACATAGCAACCTTTAGAATTTTGTTTTATGAATTCTTAGTTATTAAAATTGTCTTGTATTAATAAATACCAAGTGAAACAGCAGCTTGGCAAATTCTGCCTACTGGCAATTGCATCTTGCAATCTACAGTTTTCTCAATTTCAAGATACATATCTGAGCTTTAGTTGTTTTGGCCTTTATTGCAAAGTAATGCTTGGGAATGGATACTATGGACTGAGAAGTAAAGAGCCTTGTTGCTTACTGGTAGCTGGAAAACACATTTCATGAACAGCAAAAGGGAAATGTTTCATTTTAGGTGGTGTTTTTTAACTTGGTAAATGATTTCTGTTTTATCAAAATGCAAATACTATTTAATAATATATCTGGACTGCTAATAAATAAACCTTACATGAAACAAACTGGATATAAATTATAATAAAACCCCTCACAGGTGGGGGAAAAAAAAAATCTGTTCACTTTGCTCATACCTCACTGAGAAAAATAGCCAGTAGTTAGAAAGTTGGTCTGGGAATTATTTCCCCTCTAAAAAATCTGAGATATTTCATTGTGTTTATACAACAGATTACAGATGAATGACCAAGTACTTTTAAAGCTTACTGTTTGGTATTACAGTTTTCGTACCTCACACTTTGTTTGTTCTTAAACCAGCAGATAGTATTTGTTACTCCATTTAAGTGTGGACTAACAGATTCTGTAAACCCAGTGTAATTAACTTCAGTATATAGAGAAGTCCTGTTGTCTGAGCTGTACTTCAGATGCCTCTGTATTAATGCAAGTTCTTGTAACTGGGTTATTGCTTACTTAGCACAATGTGTATTAGGAGCATTTAACAAACTTTGAAATATCCTCTTACACATTCTGCAGCCTCTTGTCTTGGGGCCAGCAGCATCCCTTCTACTTTTCAGGGACTTAATGCCAGTTTTCCACTCCAGCTGCTGTGAGGGATAGTGCTAGATCTCTGCTAATGCAGATGTTCCCATGTTTTGTAGAATGTCTGAAGCTGAGCTGGCTGGTAGGAGTGGAGAGCCCAGGACACCCAGGGCAGTCTGTGGTCCAGCGATGAGGTGCAGGAATACGGGATCTGTTCCCAGTACAGAGGTGTGCACATCTCCACACCATATGAGCAAATGCTTTGTACTTTAGAACATACTGTATGAAAGCCACTGCTCTGTTCTGATTTGTGCTCTGTACTCTTTCATTCTCTGAAGAAGCACTATCCCTTCCAATGAAGTAACTTTGGTTTTGCCTTCTTTCTTATTTGGATATTTTCCTAATTGAAACTGTCATATAATTGGGGAACGCTCTTTTGGATGAAAACAACAGTATTAATTTAAAATATTTAGCTCGAAGTGGAGTCAGTCGTTTTTGTTTCGGTTTGGGTTTTTCCCTCTAGGGAATGTGCTGGTGATTTCAGATGCAGACTGGCTTCCTGAAAGGGGTACTGAAGTTATTCTAGTTACTCTACTATTTATCATTCTGGTCTTTTACTGTACAATACAGAATCTGATAGCAGAGCGTAGCTACTACTGTAGTAAAGAATTTTTATCTACAAGACTTTAGTTTTGGTGAGCGTTTTACTACTGTCCCTTCCCTTACTTCCTCCCATTATCCCATATCAGGAATTAGCACTAAGCATGAGCCCAGATCTCTCAGGTTTAATTATCATTTGTTATGTGCGGCACTCTTGACTCGGGACACATAATGCTTAGTGTCCCCTGAGAGCTGTTTTCAAACATAAACGTGCTTCTTATGGTGCAGTTCCATAGTATGACTAAGTAGCTAAACTGAGGGAGGATAGACCAGACCTGCAGATTCTAGAAAAAATGGAGGTCATTAGCTTTTGTAGCCAAGGTCCCCTCCGCAGCAGCTGCTTTACCTGCAGGAGCCTGGACTGGTTCTGTGAGGGAGACAGATCTTCAGCATCCCTGTTCTGATGGGAGGTTGGCCAGAATTCAAGCAGGTAGCTGTTCCTTCCACACAGTCAGATATTGAGCAAAACGTACAAATTTTAGCGTGTTTCTTCTAATTCAGGAACTTCATGGTACTCGTTTTGATGGGTAGCACTTTAATGCTCATTATTAATCAATAGTATATTTTGTTGTAAATTAAGCGAACCAAAACTTTTGTCTGTGTCTGTTAGTTTTTTCAGAGAGACAGAGATGCTGAGCTCATATGCTAAATGTCTTCAAAATTTAACCTTGGATTTTAATTCAAGTAAGTCCATACACTTACCTGTTTTTTCTAGAACTCATTTGTCCAAAAGCAAGAAAGGAGAGGAGTCCAGTTCTCTTTGGCGTGTTGGACAGTTTTGTGCTTCTAATAGAAACAGTTCTCTGTCCACTTCTTCTCACCACTAGATTTGGGACTATGACTACAAGCTATTTTACTTCAAAATAACCGTATTATATGTTGATAGAAATGAGGAAACTTGATCTGCTGCCATGGTGCGTCCGTGGAAAATCACATTGTCTTCAATAACAAATTTGTCAAATTTTGACAAGAAGACTGGTAAGAGTGAGAGCCTTTAGCTTGCGTATAAAAAAATCAGATGCTAAATTTGACTTTTTTCTTCTTAGTTATTTCTTTATTCCTTTTATATCATCATGTATTAAGAATAGATGATGCTGTTGGACCACATGAGCCTTAATTTATGCTTCGTGATGAGAGATGAAGGTATTAAATGTCTGCTGCAATTAAGCTCGTGTACAGTAGATGCCAGTAGAGGTCTACTGAGTCAAAATAGAAATACGACCAGCATTTCCATAGCAACAACTTCCTCTTGGCAAGTCCTATTTATAGAACTGCTGCAGTCCCAGCCCCAGTGCAGCTCTCAGGGGGGCTCTCTAGTAAGGGTTCACCGTTCTACAAAAAATGTACACAGAAAGACACACTGACTGCATGCGGTTACTTTCTTGTGGTTTTTGTTAAACAGCGAAGTTATTGGTTGTGTTTATTTTGTTTATTTACATTTTGATTATTTTTTTTAATGGAAAGCCATTCAGTCTCCAGGATATTAGCAAATTCTGCTCTTCCATGTATTTAAAAAGAAATGCAAGCTGGTAGCATAGAGCTGGACGTATAGCGAGAAGCAAAATACATCTGCTTTTTCAAAAAGCCTTTTTCTGCCTGTTTCTACCCATAATTCTTTCTGAAATATGCATGGTTGGCAACACTCAAAATGGATTCTGTTTAATTACATAATTTCTTATGAAAATGTTCTTTTATTTTTTAGTAATGAAATGCTTATCTGTATACTTTATTTTACGTTCTTTTCTCTTGAGCTTTGTGTAACACATAGAAAATTACCTACATATTTCCTCAGGCTTATATCACAGAACACTCTGGTTTTTAGTATATATTATTTAACAAATTTTAGGCTTACTAAATGTGTATAAATTTTGGATTTTCTAATTAAAAATTTGAAAATTAAATTATTTTTCTTAAATTAGTTGGCTGCATCTTTCAATTTATAAGTATTTTATTTGTCAATAAGAGACCTGCTAAATTCAGCAAGATCCTCCAGCTCTTAAAAATGGAGGAACCCTCACTAACACTTTGTATCAAATAATTGCTCACTCCTTTTGCAATAAATAATAAATAGTAAAGTTGGACTTTGTTGAAATAACCGATGCATAAAGGAAAAGATGTGCTTTATCAAGCCATCAATTTTTAAAGCAAATACTTTCTTTAACCTTTAGAAAAAATGTTCTTTATTATTCATTTATAAGTTCTTTTTTCAATAGATTACAAACAGAATAAATATGCAGAAAAAGTCACAGTATGTCTTTTTTACTCGTGGATGAAGGCCAGTGCTGAAAAGAAGAAATGCTAATTTTAAGTATTTAAAATAAGATAGAAAAGGATATTTTTATTTAGCCCTTAAAGAGAGGTGGAACATGCATAAACAGACAGATTGAGACTCAGCTTTGTAGGTAACCAGGAAAATATTAGGTTTCAAGATTTGGAATTAAGACCTGAATTTTAGTTAGCTATAGGTGGTGTGAAATTTATTTTGCATCATGGATCCATTTTTCAGTATCCTGTCAAGGAATACAGTTAATTCTCAAAAACTCCTGTATGTTTTTTGGTTGCAAGATATTAATGGTTACCCTTGATTCAACAAGATGCTCCTAGTTTTGACATAGGGTGAGGGAATTTCAGTTCTCTGTATGAAACTAAGTAGTATGGCAGTAGATCCTAGGAGTGAATTAAATACATTTCAAATATATAAAGATGTGCTGTAGTGTTTAATGTTTTTCTATTTTGTACTTTAAAATTCAAGAATTTATGGGAACTTTACTTGAGGAATATCTTAAACATTTTAAAATCATAATATAAGTATTTTTTCTTGTTCAGTTAAAGCCGGAGTGTACAAATCATGCAATTACTCAACCATCTAGGTCCTTCAAGGAAAGGAGGGTGCTCCCTTTCTTAGTCCTTAATTTTAAGGCTTGACCGGTAGGGTAGAATTGCTTCTCAGAATTTGTGAAATGATATTTTGGCAGAGATTATTAAAAAGAAGTTGTCTGTGTAGCTACACTATTTCCTGATTCTTTTTCAGGCAGAAGCTGAAAGAGTCAGTGGCCGGGTTACAGTGCTGGATGTTGTGACCTGTGGCTGAGAGACACTGGGCATTGAGTGCTGGGGAACGCACACAAGGTTATGGGTTAGCCATTAGGAAAAGCATAAATGGCTCTGTTGCCGTTGTCACATTAGAGGACCGCAGTGTTCACCATTTTCTATGGCTAGCGTTATTGTGTTGGTTTTTTATACGTTTGTGGGAGAGTACCTTAAAAATTTTGACTAAAATATTATTTATCTAAATACTGTAACTTGCGCATGTATTGTTTCCATTCATAGCTGAATCTGTTACCCACCTGTCTTGGTGTTTTAACATGTTTTAAAATATTGCCAAGATTTCATGGCTAGAATTTAGTGAAAATAGAATTTCTGCCTAAAGGAAATTCTTCATGTTTCAGTGTTGACTTTGGCTGCAAGGAGAAGCTGGAGCTGCATTATCTCTTTTAGAACAGAAATTTTAGAAACCAGTTTTAAATCTTTCTGTGTAACTAACACTTTCCTTGAATTATACACGTAGCCGGTGTGAACTGAGCGTGTTCGGGAGCGCTTTGAGGAGATGGAGCTCTGCGGGCATGGGGGCCCCCGTGCCGGTGCTGAGCCCTGGGCTGATGGTGCTCAGGCCGGCACCGGGCCGGGAGCTGCCGGGCACACACCAGGTAGTGCGTACGCTGTGTAGCCTGGGAAGTTTGGGTTAATTTCACAGTAAATGTGGACAAAGAGGGGATTGTCAATGTTGCCTGGCTGTAGAAACTAATATGAGACCTGGATGGCAACTGACTGGTCTTAATGTTTTCAGACATAATTGTTGTAAACAACTGACCTGAAGTAAGCAAATCTTTTGTAGCGGAAAGGTTTCCTAGGTCACAGACACTGTCTGTAGAGGAAAAGTTATTCAGTGAAAGTTAAATTAACCTAATCAGGCTTGATATTTTACAGGCCATACCTGTGCCCAGAGTTTGACACACACCTGGTGTGACTTGCATTGGGTGGGTAGAACATCTGGATGTTCGTGGTCTGCCTGGAGCACAGCCAGCTTCTGCTCTTTTGGAAGGGTGTACAAGATCTGCACAGCTTTAGATCAAAGCTGGCTCAGGTTCTTCTTCCAGCTCAGAACATAAGTAAGATGACCTCAGGTCTGTTTGCACATCTCTGTATCAGCATTTAATTGTATTTAAAGATTTACAAACTGGCAGTACTGGCTAGCAAGTGGAAATCTGAAGACAAGCAGAGCCACAGAGTTTTGCCTTTGATAAAGCACTATCCATTGCTGATTATTGAGCTTTTGGGCAGTAAGATAGAGCTTGCGGATTCTGTGCTTCATATGTAGCACATAAAATACTTGATGTGGATCGATTAATGTTGAGTTGATTTGATAGATTAGTATGTCAGTAAGATGGAAGATTAGGTAAAAGGGAGTAGGAGATTCTACCTTGAAAAGTCATGGACTTATTTGAAGACATCCAAGTCCACACGGGTTGTGAGGTTCACAGAAAGTCAGTGTGGTAGTTTTGTATTATCATTGGGCAATGCCAATCAATGCCAAAAATTTCTAAGATTAGGAGAGAGTATTACTATTTGTGTATAAATATGACCAGTACTTTGTTTTGCATGTGGAGAGGAACCTCTATAACAGAGTTTGCTGGCAGTAGTTCGTAGAATTCTGGCAAATCCAGGTTTTCTCTTAGGTTGTCTTCTAACAGTCCCTTTTTGACAACCTGTTCTCACTTAAACCAGTTCACTTCTGTGATCCTAGAGGATGCATATTTCTGCTTCCTATTTTTGACACTTAATTCAAGTGTCCGGGTTAGTCACTTGGGTGCATTCAGAGCTCTGAATTTTCATGGGCAGAGCTGCTCTCTGGCAGTTCCTGCATCTCTCCGTTGACACTAGAGGTTGGCAGACTCTAACATATGTGATGTGAATTTTGTAAGTTACTCTCTTTCAGGTCAGGGAAACAAAATTATTTCATTGAAGACATTAGGAAAGATAAGACAACAGCATAAAGGCTCAGAAGCATGGGAGAGGAGAGAGACAAGACGAGCATACCATCATACCAGGTGGCTTTGTGTACCGGAGAAAATAGCCAAGGTCAGAGAAAAAAATAGTCTCTTGGAAGAATTCCCTGGGTGCCCAGAGACTTGCGGTGAACAGGGGAGCACAGCTGTACAATTCCAGAGGGGCTCTTCAGCTCCAGAAAGTCCACCAGTCAGGGAAATAAGTATCTTGTTGTTAAGTATTTCTTACACTGCTTTATGAAAGATGGCATAGCATTACTCTCAAAGTATTTGGTTATGTGTGGTGCATAATATATCCCCATGGCATATTTGTAACCTCTGATAATGCAAACAGATCTCAATGGTCGTCACTAGCTCTTGTTTCTGCCAGCAGAACCTGGAACCGATGGGATGTCATAGACGTCAGCATTGATCTCGTGACAAAGCAGGTGAAAGGGTGGAAAGCATAATGTGGCAAAGGACCTGTATTGGCATCTGGAAAGGTTGCAGCACTGGACCCTGACCAGGGAGAGCAGCCTGGTCACCAACGAGTTAGCAGGTTCTCATCCAAATATGCAGACCGGTGTATAAAATTATAAGTGTTTAGACGGTTCCAAATTTTGAACAGGTGCTGGAGAAAAACTTTACGTTATCAGAGTATTATCCAGACCTTGAAAGCAAAGAGTGTTTCTGTACTTTGCATAGAGTCTAGAAATTTAAACTACTGTGTTGACTGAGGCTGATTACAAGAAGTCTCGAAGTGCCCGTTAGGAGGAATGTAACCAAATCCATAAAGTCTGTCCCTCAGCATTTTTATTGTTTTATCATTATCATAGGCGGTTTGTCATATTTTTTTTTTTCTGAAGCACAGAGCTGTTATGAAATAGTTATGTAATGTCCAAGGCTGGATATCTGCTGACATTTGAAAACTATTCAGTGAGAAGTATGGTGGTGAGAAATGAGAGGTATGTCTTTAACACGTGTTGACTGTAAGACAGGAGACAGATTGCAGAGAAGTTATTTCAATCTTTCTTAAGAATAGCCTAAATTTTTAAGAAGCCACATCTTTTATGTGCAGAAGATATACTGGGAAACCTGCCTAATGCATGTTTCCATTTTCACAAGAATGAATATCTAGTATTACCCCTTGTAACCATGCAAAATAACACAATTTGCAAATTAATATAATGTTAAATGCACCTTTCAATTTATTTCCCCTAGGTTTTGCACCATTAAAAATGATGCTTTCTAGACTTACTCTACAGCTGAAAATACTCAAATTTATTGTGAATGAAAAAGCTTTCTTACGCAATTCCAGGAGACTTGCATGCAAAGCTTTTACATAAGCAACGTCAGGAGCTGGTGATCAGGAGCTGGTGAGTGACCGTGACTTTGTGACTCTCCTTCCATCTGCCTTTGGGGCAGGGAGGGTGAGCATGCTGCTGGATAACGATCTGCCAGAGCTGGTTGTTCTGGTACTTTATTCCTGAAAAAGTTAAATGAATTTGGTTCATTCTTGGAGCAAGTAGAACTCAATTTTGATAAGTACAATGCAGTTGTGTTTATATGTACGTTAGAATTGAACTTCTTCAGTCTGATAATTCTCGAAGGAGGAAAGTATTACTCTTTTTTTCCCCTCAATGATAAAATACTAGTTTATTCAGTAGGTTTTGCAAGTAACCTCCTTGCTTAGAAAGTTGCTTCATTGAAAACATGAGACTACTGATGATGAGATTACAGCTGGTTATGTTTGCTATGATGGTGGTAGTACTCCATCTTCATAACGGGGAAGAGCTGCAGAATGGTCACTTATTTTTTCACGCATGGTTGTGGTAAATTAAAAAAAGATCTACCTTCCGATCTTCTAAACAAGTTGTTTATATTATAATATTTTAACACGTGTGTGTGTGTATATATATATATACACATAATGTGAGGCATTCAAAAAATGTGAAAAGACCTTCTGGAGCAATTATTGCGTATTTTTAAAAGGCAAACTTTTCGATTGACATGAGAAGAGAGTTTTAGCAGTGTAAACCAGACATGATGGAGCTTTTGAGAACAGGAAGCAGAAGCGAGCGGTGGTTGAGCAAACCCTGCCCACAGGAAGCCTGACACATGCACGGCTCCTCGTGCCTCTGGCTTCTCCAGCTCCCTTTAGATATTTTTCTATCTTGCTTTTGCAAAAGTTGCTGGTGTGTTAGATGGCAGCTCAGAGGGAGGTCCCTTGTCAGCAGTGCACAGGGACAGCCACAGCACTGCAGAGGCTGGAAGGGTTTGCTAACCGGCTTTTCCATAGGCATTCCAAGAGCGGTGCCCATGACCAGAGAGCGGCTCTGGAACATGAGAGCCAGCGCTGCTCTGAGCTCGCTGTCCTGTGGGACAAATCGAGTAAGTAGGGGGGTTTTGCTTATTTTAAAGAGATTTGCTCTTGAGTTTGCAGAGTAAGTGAAGAACTTGCATGTTTGTAATCAAATATGGGCACTGGTCTGTGATCGATTTTTGCGGCAGTTTTACAATTCATTACCTAAAGGTATTAATTTGCAGAACAGCATATGGCACCGGGCAAGGGGAAGTGGGGGGCCGGTTCATGGACCTGTGGCTGGCAGGAGAATTTATCCCTCGTCCCTTCTTTTCTCTTAAAGCACAGTTGATTTGTTTTCTCAACCCCCACCCCAATTTTTACTTCTAAATTACTTCCTTTGTTTTCAAATTATATCAGCTAGTTTAGCAGAAATAGAAAACTCATTAAAGATTGTAATGTTTCAACTTTGGAATAGGCAGATGTTGCTGCACAGATTTAACTTTTTATCATTCATTGTTTTATTTTAAGGGATATATACATCAGAATGCTCCGTACAGTGGTAAACAATATAAAATTGTGTTTGGTTTAACTATTACATATTAATTTAGTGTGGGAATACTGACTATCATTTCTTAATTAGTGAACAGTTTACAGTATTATTTGTGTGGATGAACTTTTCATGATTGCATTTTGGGTAATGAAAGTGAGAGATTTAAAAGAATATCCCAATCTAAGTAAATTGACATTTGATTTTCGTGGTTTTTTTTTTTCTTTTAAAGCTGTGCATTATTTTGCAAAGCAATTATTGTCTCTGTGGTTAAGTACTTGTTTTAAAGTTACAATATGGTAATTGACGATTATTTTTTTCCAGATTTCAGATTCACTGATGGATTTGAGATAGCACAATTAGTTGAAAATAGGCCTTACTGGAAGTGCTTAACATCAGTGTTACCATGAAGAAAATCAGTGTTTATACATTTCCCTGCTTGCAATTTAAAATATTGTATTAGTAGGGAGTGAATCTGTTCTCAGAGGATAAGCACTAAACATGGGAACAAAAAGGTGCTAATGCATTGACCTAAAATAGATTCAATCTGGGTCTCCCAAATGAGATGAGAAAGGATCAACTAGTTTTGTTGGGAAGATAAATGATGAAAGTGCATAAATTCTGAGCTTCCTCTTCTCAAAAATATTTTCAGCTTGGTAAAAATAGATGCATACTTCTGTTTATGTAGAAGCTCTTTTTATGTAAATATCTATTTGAAAAAATAACACTGAAGCATTTTTGTTTATATAACATGAAGAAAAAAATGGTATTGACCTACTGACACTTACAAATTGTGACCTGTTTGTCTACAAGTCTCTACTATTTCCCGCCCCCCCTGCCTCTATTTAAGGCTGGCTTCCTCATGTGACATGCTTGATGAGGAAATGGACTGTCATGTCTCTTGATGATAAACATGGTGAAAATGGCTGTTCTGTGAATGCTATTTTAAGTCGCAATTCAGCGCAGTGGTTGCATGCAGTTTTTCTTAGCCAAAGTTACTGAGCTGGTTGCTGAATGGTGGTTGATTATGTAGCTTTGGGTTTGGGTTGAAATTCTGCATCTTTATCCTGAACCTTTACTCTCAATTTGTAGAATTTTTTTTTTTTTTAATAGTAAATAAGAATACTGTAGGTACACGTGGACCGAGTCTACATTTCAGGTTTCTCGTTTCACTACCACTGTAGCCAAATGCGTAATAGAGAAGATAAGGAGTACAGTGGAGGGACTATTTCTGTCTACTACTGACTCCTAACTGTATCTTTACAAAAATACATAATCTGTGAAAATTATTTGTAAAAAATGAAAGAGGAAGTTCTGGTGGTGCTGTGTGTGTTGGTTGTTTTGTTTTTACCTGAGAGTTCAATGTCATAGAATTGTGTAGGGTCACTGAATTCAGGTTGTCGATTAATTTCACAGGAAGTTTAATGACTAAGCCATGTTTTAGAAACATACTGGTGTTTGTCTTGTAAGGATATTTGAATGTTCTCAACTGTTCTGCCCATATCATTGCAGCTTCTGGAATGTTGGTGTAAGGTTTTAGGTGAAGCTACACAGCAGACAGCATGAATTACTACTGATGTTTGAGACAAAAGCACTCTCTTTAATTACTGAAAAAATTTGGAAAGTGATTTCTCAAAATTTTGTTGGTTTAGGTTTGAGGTAGAATCCATTTGAAAACAAAGTTAATATATTTATACCTGCTGCTGTAAGGAAATACTGTAACAGGTCTGTTTCTGTGTATGTCCCTTTACAAGCAGTTACTGTGAAGCTCCAGGTTTGAAGGGAAAGGAGCTGCTGACATTGTGTTGTCGCTCATCTAGTGTTGCGGGTTTGAGTGATTTGCCATGTGGTCCATAGGGGCTTTTCAGTGGTTGGTTTTGAAATTTGGTATCTTTGCTTTGTCTTTTTCATATGTAAAACATGCAGTTTTTCTAATGTGCCTTCGATTCTTGGTTGATGCATGAAACAAATGGATGCGTTCCGTGAAATCCTCAGAACGCAGTAGGGCAGAACCCAGGGCACCGTGGGCCATGGAATCGGTTTTAAAAAGCTGATTGAGCACACGTGTGATGGTACAGCCTGAACTGGTAACCAGGGCGCTTGTGCAGCACAGCCGGAGGCTGACAGGGCTGCGACAGCAGGCACCACAACGCTCCGTTTCGTTCTCCGTTTACGGGTCTTGACTGTGACCACTTGAGCTTATATGGAATATATGGCTTGATTTTTGTTTCGTTTTCGTAGTTGCTTGTTGGTCTTTGTAAGATTGAAATGGGAAAGGAAAGGAGAGACTGCTGTGTTTTGAACATGAAGACAGTAAGATCAGTGTGAATGTTTTATTCTTGAATTGATACAAATATTTTCCAGATCTGTGCATAATAAGAGAACACATTAACAACTTAAATAATTGAAATGGTCAGGAGAGTCACTAGTGCATCTTGGTCGTCTTCATAGTCTCTGAATTGGAAACGAAAGGGTGATGAATAGTCAGAGGAATATTGTTTGGTCTCTGATTCAAAATAACATCAGTTATTATGCTTTCAAATACCATGGCATGACTTGTATTTATCTGAATAATGGCTATATATGTGTGTGTAGAGAAATATCTATATGAAGTATGAAATAATGTGCAGAGTACATTGTGTGAACTGAATAAAGCTTTAGAATAACTATGAGTTGGGTGCAAGTCAACAGATAATTCTGGTCTAAGGTTGCCATGGAAACAACCAGTGCTTGATATAATTGAGAACATCTTAAAACCTCCTGGTGTTTGCATGCTTTTTTCCCCTGCCATTTTGAGTTGCTTTAGACATGAATAGGTAGCACTGGTCAGAACAGAAGTAGTTAATGAGCAAAACCAAATACCTGTGTCCTGAATATTGATTTTGTTTTACTGCTGGTATTTTCTGCTTCATAGTTTGTTGCATCACAAAGAGCTCGTAAGGAAGAGCAGCTCTCTGGATTCTGTGTGCGCTCTCTTTCCATTTAGTGTGTGTGTTTAAAGATTGAAGCAGAGATTCGGTAGACATGAGCATACTTCATCAACTGTTGGATTAATATTAGGAGCAATATGTTTCTGAAAACTAGCTTTTCAGCATGGATGGTAAGTCTTTTCTATTACCTTGGGCACTATTTTTTTTGTTTCGTCTTCACAATCAGGAAAAATCTACCAGGTTTCCCTTTCTTGTCTGCAGAGCTGCATCGACTACTGATTTCTTTGTTTTTGTTTTCAACTCACTGTGGGTTTCTATTAAAATTTACTTGTCTTAAAGATTTGCTGTTTTTATTGAAAATTTTGCTTTGCATAACTGGTATTTAGTATTTGAAATTTTATTTTAAAGCTTTCTTTTGGAAATAACTGCTACAAATCATTAAGGCACAGAATCCGATTTGGAAAATTTTATAATTCAATTATATATATGTCGGTTCCCTTAATTTTCTGTGCCACTTGTGATAAATTATTTCGTGTGAATTGATAAAATCAGAGGGGCCTTCTGAGATCATTGTAATCATCACCTAAAAATTCTAAACTGTCTTTTGTTGTTTTTCATCTGAACCAGCTTATTCATCTATGGCTTTTATTCTTTTTAAATGATGGGGTAGCAGGATAGTTGAGGTCATGGAAGCAGGGAATGGGAGTCTTATTTGAAAATAGATACTGTAATAGGTCTAGTAAACTTAGGAGGCAGGTATTTGCTTTCCAAAATCATTGTGGCTACTTATTATAAGGTACTTTGAGTTTAATTGAATTATGAAGTACTGTATTCTTACTTGGAATATTATTGAAAATTGTACCTAAATATATAAATTCTGTGCCTTTATTTCCTTAGAAAGAGATATCCTTTGAAAATTGTTTGCAAAAAGCCCAAATATGTTAGTTTATGAAACAATGCCCTTTTGTTTCAGGCAGATGGTCTGGAGCTTTGGAAAATTGAGATGATTAGAGATTGCTTGGAAAGAAAAAGCAGATAATCATGTATATGGGGTTTGTGTGTGTCTCTGTGTGGTTTTGCATTATCCTACAAATTTAAAGGACCATTTTTACGAAGGTTTCACTTTTGTGCATGTCATGAGATAAAGAGTGGGAGGAGTCATATCACTGCTGATATCAGCTTCTGTGCACTTATCTCAGGCGAATGTGTGGAGGTCATCTCCCCCGGTATGAGCAGTGTGGCTGTTGTTCCCTTGTGTACAAGGTGCAGTAGACAAATGTCAAAATCGGCACAGTTATAAGACAAGATTTCAGAACTTCATATGTACATTATGAAGACTTTATGTTACAGCCTCGGGGCTGCTCAAGTGCCCCTCGGTGCAGGCTGTCCCCGGCAGAGGTGGCCTGACCGCCTGTGTGTGCCCCCGCAGCCCTGCGGGACGCAGGTGGGAGCCCAGTGGAGCCCGTGTGGCCTCGGGCTGACGATGGCCGGCCTGGGCTCGGCCAGGGTCCCACCGACCTGCTCACGGACACCTGCCCCTGCTCAGCCTCTCTGGAAATGGGGGCCGGTGAAACCGCAGCCTGGCTGCGCCTTCATCTGCCATGGAGAGAGAGAGGTCTCTCGTTGGGTCCGAGGGTCTCTGCTCATCACGTTACCAGGCTGGGTTTTCCATCACCTTCACGCTTAAATTGTAGCTTCCATGGGAATTAAGGTTTATGGAAGTCAGCTTTATGAATTTTGAATTTTGTTGCTTGGGTAGCTTGTTTTGGTGTGGTTTGGTTTTGTTTTGGTATTCTGTTGTGATTGAATCATTTTAAGGGAATACATTTCCTACAAAAGAGGTAAAAAAAGAGATTACAGGTGTTTTGTTTTGTTGGTTGTTATGTTTTGGGTTTTTTTAGGGGATGGTGGTGTTTTTGTTTTGTTTTCCTTACCCTGGGGCTTTGTTCCACAATTTGCATCTGTAGATTTAATTCATCTTGACATCCAGGCTCCTGGTTCCATTAAAAATAGAAATAAATAGCTGCAACTTTTACCAAGTGTCAGTTCCCAGTCAAAAATCTATAAATGAGGAGTCTAATTTTGACAAGGGAAAGGTGACTGTCTTCTGCTCTATCAAGAGAGGATTAGATTAAGTCTTTAGAAACATTTCCCCAGTTAAGCCACTTTTGCTTTTCAGTGCACCTTTGTGGCTCTCTTTACTGCAGCGGTGTTACATTACACCCTGTCAGTGGATAAAATCAGGTGCTCTCCTTGTGAAAGATTGCCGAGATGCAAGTGAAGCCTTGATGAAAAGTGATGTATCTTCTTCAATTGTAAGTACAATTGGCTTTTTTTTTTTTTTTTTTTAACAGGAGTTGTGGTGTGTTGTTTTGGGTTTTGTTTTTTTTTTTTTCCTGGAAAGACTTGAAGGAGAAACTGATTTTAGATTTCTTTGGTTTAGGGTTTTTGTTTTGAACAACAGAACATTCTCGAACAGATCAAAACTGGAAGACCAGGTAACTAACAGCCCCGACTCCCAGTTCTGAAAGGTGCTGCTCTGCTAGATCTCCTGTCTCACTAGGAACAGGCTTAATACTCACAAGTATCACCAAGTACACAACTGGGCTAGTACTTTCAAATACTGCAAATAGAGAGAATTGCTGATACAGAAATTTACACTCGTAAGACAGCACTTACCAAAGGTGTGTGGGACAGAGCAGTATGAGGGAAGGGTATGAGCAATGCTGGTAGGCTGCTGAGTTCCTGTCCAGCTTGGTGTGCACTGGAGTGTTTCAGGAGTGAGGGGGAAGGGAGGTTGGGTAAAAGTCTTAGTTATGTGCACTGGGAATCATACATGCATCTTTTAAGGGCAAGGGACAATAAGTAGCAACTAATTATTCCCACTGCTGAAAAGACTATAGAAAATGGAAGGATGCCATGGAATTTCCAGGTGCCAGAAGCATGCATCTTCCTATATGCGTCTCATGGGACTAATGTTTGTTTTCTTTCAGAAATTCCACAATATTACATGTTACCCTCTGGTAGCAGACTAGGATAATTTCTTAGGTGTTAACCTCGGTTCATGTTTTGTTCTGATTCTTGTATGAAATATTTGAAAAAAAGAAAAGGCAACACAGGCATTGCTGCATTGACGTAGTTCTTAAAATGCATCCATACAGTGAACAGTCCCTCAGGGTGCTTGGTTTGGAGTATAAGCAAAAAATGAGTTTGATAGAATTGGGGTTTCTTCCAAAGGAAAGGGTATTTGTTATGTTGTAATCTTGCATCTCTTGAACTGTGACTTACTGTAGTCCCTGTTGTTACATTTCTTACATATATTTTGCTACCAGTAAGACTTTCTGTGGTTTTTAGTTTACATCTCAAATTGTTTATATAATTATTTGTTCCTGGTTCCTCTAAGAGTTGCTGCTGGTACTGCTGTTGCAGGCTAAAGTTCACAACAGGAGGTTCCCGGCTTTAATTATTGAGGCTGTTAGGGGCAATTTTGTAAATTAAACAATGTTTTTGGTGTCTTCCTTTATTCATTAGAGTTGCTGACATTAATGTGGTTTAGTTTTTTATTTAATTTTTTTTTCAGGATTTGCAGCTCAGTTCTATGCAAGTTTTATGTCTGCATTTTATCCAAATAAGCACTGACTGTAACTAGTTTCTCTCTAGTCCCATTCTTTATCAGAATGGATAGTAGACACTCTTACCTACTTTTTGCCTGCCCCAGTCCTGAGGCAAACAAAATTTTGTTGTTCAATCAATACGTTGAATTGTGAAATGTGTTTATTTACATAAGACTTCCTTATTCAGGAAGTCAGCCTCGCTGCTATTTAAGGTTATAAATGAACTTCTCCTGCTTGGCTGGTTACCGCAGGCAGGCCTTTCCTGTAAATATGGAAAGCGTGTCCTGCAGGAGATATGTCAGTGTAGCGATGTGTCATAAGCTCACATCTTGCGAAGAGATGAAGAGCTGTTTTGCTGATTTACCCTGACAGCTGTGAAGATGTGTCTTACTGATTCCAGCATGTTTATGAGAATTTGAGTGGTTTTGCTAATGCAAGGGCTGGGACAAAGTAGCTTTGTGGGAAGTGGACTTAAACATGAGTGCAGTTAAACTAAGATTGGTGTATCTACTATTATTTCGATACCTCGTATGAAATATTTGAAAAAAGAAAAATAAACACAAGAGTTGCTCTTTTCCAGTAACTTGTAAAGGGCATCTGTACAATGAACAGCGCCTGTGGTTCTTTAGTTTGCAGTATGAAGACGACATTAATTTAGCAAAACTTGGGTTACTCCTGAAGAAGAGAGTTATTTGTGCATGAGTGTATCTTATGAGAGGCACTGCCTGCTTGCAGGGAATTTATTAGTCAATGTGCAATGCTTAACTGTTCCTTATAATCTAACCATGAAACGTGCTCTCCGTGATAGCCACCCAGTAAGATGTTATCCTTTTTAGTTGCTGGACTTTCGCAGAGAGGGAAGGTGAGGTAGTAATATGGAGAGGAAAGGTGGTACCCGGTCAGTTCCAGTGCAGAGGGGTGGGTAGCTTAACTACAGGAAAACTGCAGCAGGTGCTGTAAACATTTTGCTTGGTGTGTGGTTTTGATTGTAAGAGGAAAATCTGATTATTATGTATATTTGCATTTAACTATTAGAATTTGCTAACAAACTTTACTCATGAATGTGATACATTTACATGATATTTTGTAGTAGTGCCCTAGAAAATTTTGTTCTTGGAACTCACATTCTTAAAATGTTTGGGGTTTTTTTAATTGGGCGGGGTATTGTTTTTTGGTTTGTGTTTTGGTTTTTTTGTTTTCTTTTTTGTTTTGTATTGGTTGGGTTGGTTGGTGTTTGTTTTCCACATGGTAACCATGGAAATACATGCACTGCAGAAACAGAAGTGGTTTAGTTTTCACAATTTTAGCAGAGTTTTCAATTTTCTTTCTAAAGTAATACCTGTTTGACGCAGGAAAGTAGTCTTTTACACTATGGATCCTGTGGTAGTTGCAACATTTTAGATTACTTGCTAGATAAAGCTCAGCTACAATTATGGAGAGTGGTACTGGACAGATGAAGCTTAGTTCCTAATTGCTCACAAAGCACATCAGCGTATGATAATTGAGGATTGTACGTGTTAACACTTCATATAACCTTTTATGTATGAACTAATTTTATATGTAGGGAGTGTTAAGTACTGCCTTTGAAAGTAGTTGTATTAAACTTAAGTATTAATTTAAAATTTTAAGTTAATAGAATTAACTTATCTAATAGAATAATTGAAGATTAATAACTTAGAATTATTGCTCAGAAGCCTGTTCAGTAGCGCTACTTTCATGGTCCTGTTACACTAGCACAAACTGGCATTCCTTCAGCAAAGAAGCTGTTCTGTCTACCCCACATATCTGCCCATTTCCACCCTACCTGTCCCCTCCCCAGGAGGAACATTTATGTGATGAAAAGAACTAGGAGCTGTTTTGGATTAAAATTAGCTTCCCTTGTCCTTGTCTGCCTTCTATCCATTACTTTTTAATCTGGCCTGATTCCCTGACCTGGCTGGGCAGTCAGCCACAAAGATGCTTTTACTCTTTCAAGGAAGGTCATGATAGAGCAGCAGTGACTGTGGAAGGACAGGACTGGGGTGTTTTGTGTTTATACCAGCCCATACTGAACACTGGATTGCAGCCTAACAAACCAAACTGCTATTTCTTGGACTTTTAAGCCTTAAAGCATGTGGATTGTTGCAAGAGAGGTCACAGATTTACAAATGTGTCGTCTCCGGCAGTTTGGAATTATTCCCTTCAATGAACACTTAAAGGGCAGGAAGAAGGTGTGTGAGACACTCCTTTCCTTAGGCCAAAGCTTAGTTTTAACATATTCAAGAAGTAACTGGATGCCAGTTCCAACTGGTCATTTTAGAAAACTGGGACAAAAAAAATCAACTCCAATCAGAAAAAGGTTGCTAACAACGCTTTAATTTGAAAGGAAAGCTTGGGCAAGAAAGAGAGGTGCCACCCTGAAGGACCGAGAGACCAGAAAGGGGCAGAACAGCTCTCGCCCACCAGGAATCTGCAAGACACTTCAGGTCATGTCCCATGCTTTGGTGTTCAAATGGAGCTATTCTGCTTGTCTGCATTCAGGAAGTCTTGCATGTAATCAATAATTTCGGGTTTGAATAATAAATCCTAGTTTGGTTCATAGGTTTCAGTTGGCTCTTTTCAGGGTTTTTGGAAGAGAGTCTTTTGGTGTAACTGGAAAATGTAGCATTTATCTGTGTCTTGAGGGACAAGTCACTTTTTTTTAATGAAGTATATTAATTTTTAATTTTTTAATGAGCACTGGGTCTGGGTTCTCTTTTAAATTAAGAAAGCAGAGTTTTTTATCTCTTTTTTTGGTGGGAAATCATTGAATTGGGACATATATGCATGTACAACTCTGCTGAGCAGAGCTACTACAAGACCTGATTGTGTTTGTGACTGAATACCTTTCCTGATTTACATTACAAATTTGAGGTTTTTTAAACAACGTATCAGGGATTCACATTTTAAGTGGCTTGGTGTTAGTTGGGTTTGGTCCTGTCTCCCAAGAGTGGTCTCAGTTATGTTGTACTTCTGGCATTAGCGGGGTTCACTGCCTCTGTTTGGACCAGTACTTCATCATTTAAGAAAAAGAACAAGGAGGAAAGGCTGAAAATTGAAGGGGAGTGGCGCAGTGAGGGAATTGTTGTCTCAAAAATAGAAGGAAGAAGAAAGTCAGTCTGACTGTGGCAGTTGTATGCAGTATGTAGAGTATCTACTGCTCAAAATTCAACAGAGAAAGGCATTATCCCTGATAGCTGAAAACCCAGCTCCTGTTGGTTTGTCTAAATCTGTCATCTCTTATGCAGGCTGTTGCTGTCTAGCCAGCCAAGTAAAGGGCATGAAAATTAAGTAAGACTTCAGCTTTGTTTTATTTACAGCTTAAAGTTATAGTCTGTAGCACTGAAAGTTAAGAACAAAAAAGGAAGAAATGTTGGGCTTTTTATAGAGCTCTTAACTGCTGCAAATTTGTGTTTATAAGAGTGACAAAAAACTGTCTAGCTCAAGACTTCAAAATCACCAACAGGATTAAAATAAGATTTTGCCAGCATTCCAAATTTTGCATTCTAGTGGATGAGAACAGTGCGTATTTTAAAATTCCTGCACATTGTAAATTAATTCCTGAATGTGCTCCCCCAAAAATCAAATTCTAGTTCTGTCTTCTAGTCTCAGGCATGGCAGCTATAATTGCTTTTAATTTACTGCTTATCCCATTTCTCTCCCTTTTTCTCAATGGTTTTTCCATGCCCTTCTCTACTTGTTACCATCCTTGCCAGTATTCCTCAGAAGTGTTTACAGTGTGCGATTAGATTAATTGATGGCACTTCCATTTTAATAGCAAACTTCTATGCAGTTAATAATTCTTATGTGATCCTTCATTTACTCAGAACTTTTAGGTTTTGTGTTCCAGCGAATGAGCTCTTTCAGAACTGCTCCATGTGCTTTGGTTTATTGGGGTGTTGTTGTTTGTTTGGGGGTTTATTTTTGGTGGGTTTTCTTTTGGGTGGTTGTTTTTTTTAACTGAAGGTTCTTAGCCGTTGTAGCTGGGTAAGTTAGCTTGCTCTGCAGCACCAATTTTGAACATAATTAATGTTTAAACAGAAATATAAGATCAAAACCTTACTCTCAAAGTAAAAAAAAAAAAAGAAAAAAAAAAAGAAAAAAAAAAAGAAAAAGGCTAAATAAGATATTAAATTGATGCAGTTCCTTAATCTAGTTTTTGAGACTTTGCATCTCGTAGAGCAGAAAAAAAGACACAATTCTCACTGGTCAGTTTTTCACAAGAGCCAGCAAGTGTCTCGCCACAATGGTGACTTGTCCTCGACCAGGCCTCTATCACACTGGACTCTTTTTTTCATCACTGTTTTCACATTGTGCAAAACAGAGCGTTTTGTTCTTGTTGACGTTTTGTTTCAATGATACTATTTTAGTTTCTGTTTTGAAGAGTTTCCCAGCTATTAAAATGTTAACTGGTGCTCACGCTGCTTCCTTTGAGTGTATTAACACTTAGTTGTGTTTATTTTCAAAGACTTGCCAGGGTAGAAGAATCTTGCTGAAAGCCTTGTGATGTTTTTCCTGCTAATCGAAAGAGAAATTTTAAGATATTTAAGACAAGAGGTTAATGGTGTAAGAGTGGGACTTAGAACTTGAATTGTTGGCTTCTCACTTGCTTCTGAAATGTGGTTACCATAACCACTGGATTCACAGAGGCCTCTATATACATCTCGATAATGTTTAAGGCTATAAATATTGTTTTTATAAAAATGAAATACACAGATATATTTACCAGAATATCTTCATACGCATTTTTTTTCATTAAATGAAATATGGAGATTTAATTAAATAGCTCATTTAATTCCAGACTTCAAGTGATAATATTACAGTTTTGGAACAGAAATTGAATTGTATTTTGATAAAGGGCACTTTAAATACCAAGCAGAGATTGGCATTTAGCACAGCAGATGGGGGTTTGTAGTGATGCCCAATGTTTAGTCTTAATCAGTTTAGTTCTTGCTTTCTTGCCATGAATCCCATCCAAATGCTTTCTGGGGTTTTTTTGTGTGTGTGGTTTTTGGGGGGGTTTTTTGTTTTTCTTCCCCTCCCCAAAAAATTCTGGATTGCTGGCTCTTGTGGGAGATGTGCTTGAGAATAACAATTACAGTGCATGTGGGAGGTGGGAGAAAGGCAGAAAGTACCTGCTAGGAGCTCCTCAGGACTGCGCCGTCCACAGATGGAGCCTTTCCCTCTGCTGTCATTGTACCCCTGCAGAGAGATCCTTAAACTCTTGGATGTTTTTTCTGGAGCTTTCCTCTGATTCACTCACTCTTCAACTGTGTTTTAGGCCAGCACACACTTTATAGTACTGGTATACATTTGTTAACAATTTGTTTTATGTTTGCTAACTCTTTGTACAAAAGTTAATCGATAAAAATATTGTGCATAGTGTGAATATACTGTTAGATAATAAATCTGCTGTTTGGGGGTGGGCTCGGGATTTTTGGGTTTTTGTGTGGTAGGGTTTATCCATTTGGTATTGTTGATGACTGTTTTTTGGTTGGTTTGGGGTTTTTTTTTGGGGGGGGGGGGCGTGGGGAGGAGCGTGGACCTGTGTATGTATGCTTTTGTTTGGTTGGGGTTTTTGTGGGTTTGGTTGGTTGGGCATTTCTTGGTTTGTTTTTCATTAATACCTCTTTGTATGCCAGTATTGCCTGGGAACCTCTTGATCTTGAGTCCTGCTTCCCACAGCAGCCTCTCCAGCGAACTGAGCTGCCGTGTCCGGTTGCCCTGGCTGTGGGCACAGCTCTCCATGGGCCCGGCCTTCCGCTGCCTGTGATACGCAGGGACCACTTTGCTCTTTCTTGTTCAGCTGTGTGTGCACTGGAGCATTGCTTCTGAGCAGGGTTTGAGCTGAAGCAGGCACAAGTTACAAAACTGCTTCAGTTCTTTCAGTTGTAACTCCTTGGCCGTTACCCCATTTCTTACTGCCGTTTCTGAATCTCCCCAGATTTCTGACTAAATGCTTTGAGTGTTTTAGCATTGCATAAAACTTGCTTCTCCTGCCAGCTATCGCTCTTGCTGGTCACAAAGAGCTATGTTTACGCTGTGTGTTTGTGCTTAACCTAATCTCTGGACTACTTGTGCATCCTCCCCAGTTCCAGCTGGTGTCCTTCCCGACACTTCCAGTTGTTTTGGCTGTTGCTCTGTCCCTCATTGTGCCAGTGCTGTCACTTGGGATTCGTCCTCTCCTTCCAGCACCTTTCTCTCTTGTGCAGCAGCTTTTCTTCTTTTCGTTTCAACCTCCTTTGCTCCAACTTCTGCTGTACCAGTGAAACCAGTCTGAAAAGGGTCTGTTTGCTGGTCTTTGCGTACACTCCCTGCATCCTCTTCTTCCCTTTCCTCAGCCACATACGAGCGATCCTTGCTCTTTAGTGCTTATGGCAACCTGTATATTAACGTCTCTTTCCTGGGCTCTGTTTTTCGACAGTCTTATAAAATTAAATCATACTTGTATGGCGACCATACAGGATTCCTGTGTGCATTCCAGTTTGCATACAGCAACTTCAGCTCTGAAGTTGAGACTCTACAAAGAGTTTTGTTGCTGTTGTTGGGTAATGAGACTGAAATTTGATTGTGAATTTTTTTTGGAGACTGCTTGCCATTTCTATGCTATCCACCACATGCCATGCAATTCACACATGCTGTCTTTTGGAAGAAAGTGCCAAGTAGTGGGAAGATCACCCGATTACAGGTTTTATTGTGATCCACCATGCTGCAATGAAGATAGATACACTTGTTAGCAACAGTTCCTTGGATGTGTGTGTCTTGGAATAAATTAATTGTTAAAGATGCCAACTTGATCTCCTGAAGTTTTGTAAGCTGTGCTTATATCTGTGATGCATCATCTCTTTTTTTTGTACTGAATTTAGCTGCCTTTGGGTTTTTTTGTCTTTTCTTTGCTCAAGCATTCTGTGATTTAGCATGAGTCATTCTGTCTGTGTGGGAAAGGGCTGGTATATTACAGGGTCTGTTCTTCAGTGGGGAGGGGAAAGGGTGGAATGTATTTGTGTTTTCTATGTGTTGTGGAAATGCATAAAACTTTTTTCTTCTCTTTCTTTCCTCTCTTCATCATCTCATCTGTGTGGGTGAATGTTCCTGCAACCCTTGGGGAACCTATAGAGACTTTTGGTATGCTCATTCCTTCATTAGTGCCCAAAGTCACAGATGCTAGGAACAGTTTAAAAACTAGAAAAGCGAACAAGAGTCACATTGTAACAATGTAAAGTGGCTAAAAGTGTGCACCTGAGGAAAACTTCCAAGTCATCATCTAATAAACCTATTTGTTTGCATCATCACAACAATACCAGTGGCCACTACTATCCAGTTGGTGTAAATTTTGATTCTGCGCTTGAAAAAGTAGGAACGAAATGTGTTCTCCTGTAGCAAGACCTAACGTTTTGTGATCAAGATGTAATTTTCAAAAGTACTTATCCTGTTACAAATTGTGAGTTCTATTTTCAGAAGTGACTGAAGTGTATGCACTGAATTTGCCTAAATTCTGTTTGAAATCACCTACCAAATTGTGTTGTAGTGTAGGAGCCCAGGTGACCTCTGAAAATGAGAACCAGGCACAATTTGACCCACTTTCTCATTAGGAAAAAATGTAAGTCTAGTAAAACACACTACAGAATATGAAATAGTTTTTAAAAGATAGTGATTTTAAGATAAATGAGTGCCATTAGGTAGCTTTATTTTGCAAATACGTGTTCAATGCTGCTTTCCAAGAAAAGAGAGCGAAAGCAAAGTAGAATAAGTTTTATTGAAGGAGAGATTGTGGCTTATTGAAATTAGAGATTTTTTTTGCATTCTTCTACAATTTGAATATTTCCAACTGAATCACATTTTTTTCATAAACAGCATTTATTCCATGAGTAGAACAGAGACAAAGATGACCACATGTAAATATCATTGTATATTTTTGTAAATACTGAATAATTTTAGTTCAGTGCAAAATATGTAGAAACTTAAATATCCCTCATGTTGTCTCCATTTTTCTTATAAATTAATATTTTAAGACCTATGTACTGCAATTACATGAAAAATGAGACCAATTATTTCATGTTTTGCTTGTGGTACATACTGTTAAAGTTAATGTTCATTTTAAGCTATAGCCAGTTCAGTTTGAAGACTCAGCTTCTTGGTACTCTTAATGATCATCTTAGGTTTTTTCTTGTCAGTAAGAGAAAATAATGTTAGTACTACTTTGACATAAGTTGATGTTTAAAAAACTTTTATCAGTAGTTATCATTTCATCAGGTCATCTCTGTTCTCCTCATGGAACAAGGGTCATCAGGTATAAATTTGGACATCATTAGCTTCCCCTTTTTGTATTGAAAAATTATTTCATGCCACAGGAAATCCTGTCCTTTTTCAAATTATAATAATTAAAAGTCATTACGTGAGTAACCCCAACAATTTAAAAACGATGGAAATATTAATCCAGTGTGGAAAAAATATGTCAAACATTTTACTGATTACCCACTAAAATATTTTGAACTCTTAGTGAGTTTTAATGTCAATGTAAAAGAGTTCCTTTGATATGAACTATGTTATTCTTACTGTACGTAACCATAAGTTTAGGGTAATAAGTGTGTTCCTCCTCTTTGGTATTGCTTATTTCTCTTAAAAATTACTGAGCGGATATTGTGCTTTAAGCAACTTTCAAACCTTGAGGTCTGCCAGAATGCTGCTCCACCAGAGCCAGTGACGGTGGGAGCCATAATCCCCCTTGAGTTTTGTGATAGTTGAGTCCCATAATGCACTTGAGAGGGGGGAAAAAGGAAAACAAGAAAATTCATGACCAGTCTTTTCCTGGGCTGCCATTGTTGTTGCTGTTGCTTTAACTGTAGCAGTAACAGAAAAGCGATAAGAGAATTTTGAAAAGTTCTCTGTGCAGACACTAGTATTCTCTGAAAAGTACAAAAATGTTCTGTTTCATCAGATGATTGTTTACGACCCCTTATAAACTTGATCTTTTAATGACCATCAGAAGGTAAAATACGGTTGCTAAAATCTATGTTCCTAGATACTGACCAGAATAATCTTGGCGCACACTGAGTATTTTTAGAAATTGCTTGTGGCAGAACATCGCAGTACAGAAAATCCACTGTTATTAACATTATATGATGTGAAATGATTCAGAGAACACAAAAACAGTGTGATATTTTCTTCTTGGTTCTGTGACTCTTTTGGAACCACAGTGATGTCTGAAACACCTCCCGTTTATGACTCTGCATTAAGTAATCTCCATTGATCTGGCTGATAATTGATATTCAAAAACCAGAACGGCTGATAGATGATCTGAACAAAATATGTTGGTGCACATTTTAAACGGTCATCCAGAATTTTGCTATTACACATTCCTTCAATTTCAATGGAAAATGAATATTTAAAATATATATTCTCTGACTGTGGGCATGCCTGATGTGCAGTGTCGTTGTAGCCCTGTGCTTTGTCTGTGCTTGCAGTAATGCTGTCCATTTGGTACATGAGCTTGCAAACAGCCTTTAAATAAAGGTGATGGGGGAAAAAAGCAATACGATTGACATTACGCTCAATCAGTTGAAAGAAGATGTAACTTTTATTTAACAAAAATAGATGTGGAGTGGCTATTTATAAATGTCAGGGTTTTTTTCCCAGTCGAATTAAGAATGTCTTACATCACCTTAAAGCCTGCTTGCGTATACAGTATTGTGAGTTATTAGAGCTGATGTAGTTTAAGTAATTTGTGTAGAATGATGTAGTTACTCCAGAAAGCTTAGAGATCACCTGGAGATATTGTAGCAGCTCTAGAGGCATTGGTACTTGTTTTCATACCTGGTGAAAATAGCATATTAGAAGTTGAAGAAAGAAGTTGATAATGAAGTTTACATATTTTGTTAACAAAGCTTCCCCATTGCATCCATGATGAATTACATTGACGAAAATGTACTTTTTTGTGTTTTCAGTGAAAGAGTTCTTAGCCAAAGCCAAAGAAGACTTTTTAAGAAAATGGGAAAGCCCCCCTCAGGTACCAGTTGTTTAAACATTCAATAATTTTCTCTGTTGCTTTTTTTTCTATAATGTCATCAGTGTGTTATCAGTCTGTAATGAGCAGTGCAGAAAACAGTTTAAGGCAATTTTTAAAGAAGTTTCCATTTCTAATGTCAGTTTTGTCATTGAAGGTCATCAGCAAAGTCTCTCTGGTCTTGTCCAGATTTGAGCTGATGAAATGCTCATACTGAACAAGAGCTTTCTCTCATTGACAATGTTGTTCACCATCAACGTGACAAGACTCAAAATCTATTGGCATATTTTATCTGGCTTTTTGTAACATTAAGTATTGGCGCATCTGTAATTTACCCTGTTAATAACTTCCCTCATGCTATTAAGGGGAACTGAGAGTATTAAGTCCTGCCGCATGGGGCTTGGGGGCAGGTTAAGGAGCTTGTTAGAGGAAAATCTCTTAAAAAAGTGAACTTGGGGGTTTGGGTTGTTTGGGAAGAGTCATTTTTGTTTTTAAAGCAGCATTTGAAATGCTATGGTAATTAATATCTGAGGAAAATTTACTCAGTGATAGGCTCTCCGGACAACTCTCATGTAGAACTGTCTCTAGAGCTTGGGGTTTTTGTGTGTTCTAATAATTTTATTTGTGAAACATATGGAGGTTATTTACGTGCATGTTAAATTCATGATCTGTTTACTGCTAAATGTTTCTTACTAAGCATGTGTTATCAGTATGGACAAATTATAGAAGTGTTGATACAATTCAGTTAAGTCTTTTTCTGTTTTAATGAGTGAAACCTAAAATCTCTTATTAAAATTTGACAGGCATGAAATTATAACAACACTATAATTGGCTATAGTTTTCTTTGATAAATGTAATTTTACTCAATTTTCTTTCATAAATTAATTCAGTCCATACAGTTAAAATTGTCTTTGGGTATTAAATTGTAAATAATGTCATATCTTTGTACTTGCAGAATACTGCTGGCCTAGATGATTTTGAGAGGCAAAAAACCCTTGGAACAGGATCATTTGGGAGAGTTATGATGGTGAAACATAAAGCCACAGAACAGTATTATGCTATGAAGATACTGGACAAACAGAAGGTTGGTGTATCTTAGTGGTTTTTTTGTTTACAAAATATTTTTATGTAGACAAAGATTTGGCAACTGGCTAAGCTTTGCGCTTACTGTGCTTTTGCTTATCGCACTTGAATACTGGTGATACTTTAAACAGTTGACTTTCTTTTTCAGTCAGCAGACTTAGTAGTTGGCATTGTGTAGAATTTTTACAATGGCCACTGACATTAATAGCAGGCTAAAGAGGCTCTAAATAGTGTCAAAGTATTACATTTTGTGTGCATAATTATGTAATAATCCTGTTGCATCTATAGTAACTGCACAGGAAGAACAGTTGTGTCTCTCAGAACAGCTGTCACACAACAGACATTTTCTATGTTGAAAATTTACGTGCGGTAGTCTGAATCTGTATTGTTACTCCAGCCTGATTTTAACAGTTTATTACTCTTGGATTAACTAAGCAACATCATTTGATAAAGTTTAAATTTTTAAATAAAATAGAATTCCAGAATAAGTATTTTTAAGAAATGTATCAATACAGTCAGGTTTTGGTGGTTTTGTCAAGTTTTTCAGAAGTACATTATTTAGGTTAGTAGATTTTAAGGTTGTCAATAGAAGAGCTCTTCTGACTTTGTGAGGCACTATGTATTGCTACTGTATAATAAAAATCACGTTGAGAAAATATTAATCTGGCAATGAGAACTTTAATAATCAGCAACTGACAAAATGAAAGTCAGTGTTGCCTCAGTGTGGGTTCTTGCACTTAAGCATTATTACATTCCTGAGTAATTTTATATAACGGAACTATGACAGTGGCATAATCAAACCGTTTTCCCTGAGTTGCAGTTAGAGTATTCTTTATGTGTGATTTGAGGTCCTCGACCTTGAACAATGTGTCATTTAATTAGACTGCTTTATAATGGTCAGACAAGAAGAAACTAAAACTTACCTTTCAGTGTCAATTCTGGCATTATTTTTTTTAATTGGAAAAGCTCAATTTTTTGCAACTTCAGCATTCTCCTGTAACAGTAGTTTCTAACTTTTATTTTAAAAAATATCCAATTAAATTAAAAAGACATTCCAACATAGTACAACTGAAAGAGAGCCCAGACCATTCCCACCTGTGTGGAGCTTTCCCATGCCATTACCTCAGGGTGGCTGGTGGCATCTGCAGGGAGTGTTGTTGGAACACGAGGTGTGATGAGCATCCCGCTGCTGTACCAGAGCCCGTCGGCAAATGTCACATTTGCAACTGTTTTTTCTTTGAACCCTTTTTCATGAATGGCTGAGGCCTTGTCACTGGAGCCGTTTAGGAAATGACATCTTACTGCAGAAACCTGCCATGAAAATAGTCTGAAGCTTAAAAAAAACCACCACCACCAACAAAACCCCATTGCTACCTCTCAGTTAAAATTGGAAAGCTATAGCTACGAAATGATCTGGTAAAGGCAAAAGTTCAACATTTTTAATGATTGTAGTGGACTTGCAGCAAAAGATTCACAGGATTAAAGATGTTTGTGTCCAGGTGTCAGTCCTCTATTGAAAAGTAGATGATTTTGTCTGGAATCAGAAATCTGAAGTTCCTTTATGAAATACTCGCTTTTTCTACTCAGCATATAGTTATATACACATTTCTATCACTTTGTACACTATAGAAAGCATACAGATGTCTGAAATCAGACAATATGCAGGCTGCCTATAATTTTTCATTTACATTTTACTTGGAAATAAGAGCATATTGTGTGTCCCTTTGTTATCCAGTCTTGGTTCATCAGGATATGAAAAGAAAAAAAGTTTAATAGATGTTGATGTAGCAGTAGTTTTGTGCGTAGCATTGTTATTTCTTCATTTATCTGCCTTAATTTCAGAAGGCTTTACCACAACATTGCTTGGCTAGTTTTCTTAGGTAATTGTGTTTGGAAAGAAAATATTGTTAATAAAAGCTCAGACACAAACAAGCTGTTGGAGAATTTACCATGACCGGATACCATTTGGTATGTGACTGACTTGCCCTGAGCTTGAACTTCAGTGTGAGCAAAGCCGGGCTCTCAGAGGCCCTGGTCTGATCCAGTGTCACCGAGCAGCTTCAGCCGGTGGTACTGCTGCCGCCACCCTCCAGTACCCAACGGCACAGGGTGGGAAGGGCGGTAAAGGCTCGCCAGCCCTGCCGCTGAACGCGTCACAATGTCACAGCAGAACCCTCGCTTGCTTTGATTGTCAAGGTAATTCCAGTACTGAGGCCTTTTAGGGGTGAAGGGGACACTTCCCACAAAGGAGGTGATTTTATTTTTATCTCTAAAGGTCTGCTATGCAAAAGAGATTTAATATTTTAAACTCACTATTTAATTTGAGTGACATTTATTTCAAAACAGTAGTGTTTTGGGTTGTTTTTTTTTTTTTTCATAGGAGCTACCTTTTGCATCTAAAAGCTAAATTTAAACAGTTTCAATCAGGGTTGGAATATCTTGCTTATCCATTACTTGCAGCAGTTAGATTTGATTTCTGAACATGCAAAATCAGACTTGTTTTTATCACGCTTGTACACCTTCTCCTTGTTTCCTATGAAAAACAAAACATAACTTTACTTGGAAATCATGCTGTTCTCAAAATGAGAGATAAATTGTGCAACAGGGGTTAGGTAAAATGGAAATAATCAATTATGCAATGGTGGGGTTTAACACAAGGAAACCAATTGTTAGTTACTGAGAGAGCAATTATCAGAAATCTGCCACTTGCTGCCTTGTTAGCAGCTTCATATTATAATGGATTCCAAGAAGGTAGCATTTAATTTTTTTAATATGTTTGCTGAGCAGAAAAGCAAAACCCCTTGAAAGGTCTGGCAGAAGTAACTCTTGTTTATAAGAATGGAAATTTTGAATTTGTATTCTCCTTAGGTTTCTCCTTAGTAATGTGTGAGCTATGTAAATTAAGTCAGTTTACTCCTGTTCACACATAACAAAATTCATAATTAAATGTGTCTGACACAATTTCCTGCCTTTCTTAGCAAAGGGCCTACAGATCAAATGGATTTTATTGAACTGTCATCTTGGCTGCAGAAGGATCTCCTTTACAAACACAAGTGATTCTTACTGGTTCCTATACTTGGCATGTAGAAAGAAGCACTATTTCTGGAGTTATCTGCAAACCGTATTGCATGAGTATTACTCTTTAAAATGTCATTAGACTTTTTAATCCAGTAATCCATAAGGTTTTTCATTATCTATAAAGCTACGAGCTTGTTTTTGGCTAATTGTTTTACACTGAAAAATTTATCAACAACTATAAAATGTCAAACTGAAGATTGGTTTTTCTCTCCTAGGTTGTCAAACTGAAGCAAATAGAACACACACTGAATGAGAAAAGAATATTACAAGCAGTGAACTTTCCTTTCCTTGTAAAACTGGAGTATTCTTTTAAGGTAATCACTATTTTGAAAGTAGTTGTTTGGGTTTCAGAGAAATATGTCTTCAAAATTTAGATAGTAAAACATTTAACTCTTGTAGTACACTAATTGTAGTATTTTTGTTTTCAAAGGTGCTTCACATGGCACTGTTGAACAGGAGTTCCTGCACTTGTGTGCACACTTGCACACACCCCAGTTCACCAGGTGGTGATTAAAAAGATATCTCCAAATAAATAAAAAAAAAAAAAAAGAAATTTAAACTTTTAGAGATTTCCCTTGTTTTAGAGGGAAACTGACTTTTGTACAGCAGGGAGCTTTTAGGCATCATTCTGTCTTTGAGAGAAATCAAAGGATGTATTTCTGTACCAATGTATGGAATGGTAAATTTGTAGTTGTTCTGCAGATTTTTTTGCTTGGGGTTTATACCTGAGGCTGTTCTCAATGACAGTCTTATATATTTGTGTGTGTTTACTTGCTTCCTTAGGACAATTCTAATTTATACATGGTAATGGAGTATGTTCCTGGTGGTGAAATGTTTTCACATCTAAGAAGAATCGGAAGGTTCAGGTAAGAGTATTAATGACCTTATTCCTTTAAAAAGGCTATGTTGCTAATTTGGGAAGATGGTTTTATCAAATTTGTTAGTATTGAAAAAAATTCTGGAGGAGTAAGTGCATTTAATTTACTACTTTTTCAGTGGAATTAAACTAGTCAGGCAATAAAAAACTCATAATTATTCCTTATTTTTCAGTTAGTTAATGCAGGCATTTGTGATCTATGCATGATAGAATCTTGGAATTCCTGTGCATATTGTCACTGAAATTGATAGCTTGTAAAAGTAAAATTTTAAGTCTAAGCTCTGTATTGTGGCATGTGTTAATCTTGATTTGCATGTGTATTTTAACTGCGAGACTTAAATTTAGGAAATGAGTGTATCAATTCTAAATGTTTTGCTGTTTGCTTCTTTTTTCTTGTTACACAGTAAAAGAGCCAGTTAAAAGATACTTAATTTATCTATGCCTGGCAGTTACATGGTTCTTTCAGTATCTTAGCATAGCGTTGAGGTACTTAATATTCTTTTAATTCTTCACAGTGAACCACATGCACGGTTTTATGCAGCTCAGATAGTGCTAACATTTGAGTACCTCCATTCATTAGACCTCATCTACAGAGATCTAAAGCCTGAAAATCTTTTAATTGATCAGCAAGGATACATCCAGGTATGATATTCTTCATATGTTTAGGAAGTGGGGTCTTGTCTTACCATGTAGAGTTAAGTAATTCTCGCAAATATGTTTAGAATAAATGGTCTGAAGCTGGTTGGCATGATAACGTGTATTCAGGGAGCACTGAAATGTCCTCTGCTTAGTAATGGTTAAAACCATGGGATTGTGCTTCCTCTGACTAAAATTAAGCATGCACCATGGAGCTGTCTGCAGTTGAGCAAGTTCTCAAGGTTTCCCTTGGGGTCTGTGGTGAGAGGGGGGTGATTACATGGCTCTGTTCCTCTGACCTATTTTATACATCTGCCCTAGAACAAGATGAAAGGTGCCCTAAAATGTCTGGTTCCCTGCATTGTCTGTATAAGTAGTTAAGGATAACCAGCGTAGATGTCAGCAAGTACTATAGTATGTAGTGTCAGTCAGATAAATCCCACACTTGATATGTTGTTTATTCATTTATTACTAGAAACCTGCTATCTCTCTGAATTAGAAATGTCAGAAGGACTGGCTACTGAAGGTGCCTCTCACTGTATCATAGAATCATAGGATACCAGGTTGGAAGGGACCCCAAGGATCGTCTTGTCCAAACTTTCTATACTGTGTGATTTGAGAAACAAGTTTTTCTTCTGTATAAAATAGCTTTCCAAAATATTTCAGAAGTACTTAATTTTAAATTTAATTATAAAAATGCACTTGCAGTTAATTTGCTTCTTCTGACAACAGGTCACGGACTTCGGCTTTGCAAAAAGAGTAAAAGGAAGAACTTGGACGTTATGCGGAACTCCAGAATACCTGGCACCTGAAATAATTCTCAGCAAGGTACTTTGTCTTGTTTTTTAGCCATGCATTTGATGCAGTTAAAACTTATGACCCGATTATTGTATTAAACTCTGAGATAATTGCTGATACTTGCAAAAATCATATCTTGACTAGTCAACTCTTTATGAATTACACAAAATGTGATTGTTGCATTTTTCTAGTATACTAAAACTTACTCCAAAACATTACTGTACAGAACTTTCTACATATGCTTTCTGTGTATAATAACTTGTGTGGGAAAAAGGGATTTAAAGAATCTGTAATTGGGTTGTTTAATTAGCATCCTTATCAGAACCGCAGATCTGAGTGACCACGTTCTGAAGTGTTTAACAGACTAGAACAGGAGCTCCAGAGTTAACAAGAACCACATATAATAACTAGTTGCAGTGTGTTTCAGGTTTAAGGCACTTTACATGAAATCAAACATGACAAACCACTGGTTTTACACATCAGGTACCTGCAGTCTGGGGTTGCTGTTGATCAGTTTGTGTCTTGTACTTGCACTAAGTCTTTGAACATAGAAGAAATATCATTTATTATAAAGCTGTTCAACTGTAGACCTTCATGTTTTGCAAAGGAAAAGTACCCTTATAGTTTATGGAACTGCTTATGATATAAACAATCATAATGCACGCTGTGAAATTATCACTTTAATATGTGATTTAATTAAATACCCTTTGCAGGTCTTTGAAAGGAAACTGAAAATACTATTATTTGAGGAAAAAATGTTTGTTATTTGCAGCTTTTTTGTCCTTATGCAGTTAAAGCAGCAGTAGAAATTGCAATGTGCCTACTACAAATTCTCCGTAGCAGATTTTTCAGGAAAAACTGAATCTTAGCCCAGAGCTTTGTAAAATATCTCAGTCAAAACATAAAATTGATGTGGTTGGTGGGGTTTTCTGTCTTTTTAAATATTAAATAGGATTTACTAATGATTTTATGTTTAGGCTTTAAAGACCAGGTCATTAGTCTATAACAGCTAATTAACTAAACTTTTAGGCTCTTAAGTCTAGTTTACTAAATATCAAAACAAATGTTCTGAAATGCAGATAGTCAAGCAAAAAGATGATAGTATACAATAGAGGATGTCTTGTATTTCATGAAATTTCCCTAAGCTTTGAAAGAAGTTTCAGTCATTCTGTAACAAGATTATTTTGTTTTTAAATAACTAAGTAAATAAATTGTGCCAATTTCTGTCGCTCAGGGACTCTTGTCGCATCAGTGTAAAGACATCACTGAAACTCAGCACAGGAATATGTGAAAAAGGTTTAACTTTCATCTCTGTTTCAGTGTCATCACCGTATTAGATTTTTAGGTATACTGCTGTTGAAATCTGTGAGCTTCAGTTTGGTTTGAACAAGGTTGTAGGTTCTGTATTAAACAAGCAATAATGCATTTGCTTTCTTTGAATTTCAGAGATACATCTTGAAAATGCTAAACTGTGTTAGAAATGTGCTAACAGTGGTATTTCTTGTTTTATCCAGGGTTACAACAAGGCAGTGGATTGGTGGGCATTAGGAGTGTTAATCTATGAAATGGCAGCTGGATATCCCCCATTCTTTGCAGATCAGCCCATTCAGATTTACGAGAAGATTGTGTCTGGCAAGGTGAGTGAAGCCTCTGTCTGTTTTTGCAAGTGCAGTTGTTTGTCTTTGTGGAACCTGGGTTTTGTGTGGACTAGATGCAGAATTTGCTGGCTACTAGACAGTGAGCCATTTGGAAAGGATATGGAAAAAGTTTGTAATGTATACTTGTTAAGTACAGACACTGCTACCATAATATTAAAAACCAAACTTCTAAAAATCTGTTCCTGCCTTCAAATTTAAAATGCAAGTTATTTAAGTTTACAGGCTTTGTAGTATTATATCATTATATGCTTCCATAAAAATGGTCCAGCAACTATTAACAACTATTTAGCTGTATGCTTAATTTGCCTAGCAATTTTCTTTTCTAGATTTTTTTTTGCAACATTTGAGAAGCTTTTAAGAGTTTCTATAATTCATAATAGGCTTTTTTACTCCTGCAGTCCTGTAGTTGAAGGTATGTCTAATGTTCTGTTCAGCTTTCCTTGTTATATAAAATTTTAAATCAGTGTTTCCAACTTTTTACTTTTATTTTTCATTAATATCATTTAGCGTGACAGCGTGCAAATGTGATCGTTCTGTGGCTTCTCCTGCCAGCCAGTGTTGTATCTTCATGTTTTGTTGTGCTTACTCAATTTGTTATGGTGGTTCTTCCTTGTCCCTACACAAACACACTCTGTGCTGCACCTCCCGTACTTCTGTAATTCTAGTCAAGGGAGGTGCCTCAGCAGGTCCTGTGTGCGCTGCAGTGAGACGGATTCCTGTGTAGGACCTTATTTAAATCAAGAAAGTGGTTGCTCTTTGAAAGATTAATACTGTGACCCTTCAGCCGTCTCCGTGAATATATAGGAATTCATTTACGAAGATACATTTTTAAAGGAATGTTTATCTTCTAAACAAAAAAACTTGGGCATTTTTTGCGGTTGTATCTAATTTGCTCAACATTTGTACAGTTGATCATCTACCTTTTTTACTGAGTCCATGGATGGATGGGTGCAGAAACAGCACTGGACTTGAACTCTGGAAACTCTAACATTCAGTTCTCAGCTAGCAGTATGTTTCTTTTATAACCTTAAGTCTTGTTTTAATCTTACCTCAAGCACTTAGTTCTCTACTTGAAAAATGGAGTTAGTGTTTCCTTACTTCTCAGCTGTCTAGGTATTATATTCATTAAAACCTGTGAATTTCTCATGTACTACAATAGGGCCATATTGACAGGTAAACTGAAGCAATGTCCTTCATTATCAGACCTCTTGATTTTGCAACATGTTTTTATGTTAAATCATTCCATCTTCTGCATTTGCATCATAACCGATCTGCTGAATGTTGTCAGTGTCAAATGCTGAGACTATGGGCATGACAAGTACAACTTTCTGCCTGGTTTTTGTTCCCCTTCTCTCTGCCATCTCAGATGATGTCTGTAGATCTTTTGCTAGTAAAACCCTGTGTAATCGTATCCCATGAATCATCTTTAAATACTTCTTAGCAAGGTTTGAATGAATTGTATTGGCAAGTCACTTGTGTGTTATCTTCAAACAGTGCTCTTTTATTTATTTAAGGCTTTTGATGTTGATGTATTTAGTTATCAGAAACAGATTAGAGTACAGCATAATGTTCCAGATTGGATTTTCAGTTATTTCACAGCATATCTGTATATTTATATGATATACTATACTATACTGTATCTTGTGTGTGTGTATATAAAATATAATCTAAAAATTTTTTCCTAGAAAACAGTTGAGAAAGCCATGAGCTGATGTTGTGTTGGTGAGATACCAAGTTAAATTTTGCTTTTATGTCATTATTACATTAAATTAACATTTTCCCCCAACTCAAACAGATCTAGAAACTTTCAGTTCAAAAAATGGGAAATAGACAAGGTATTAATAAAGGCTCTGTGAAACAGAAAGACATGTGCAACAATAATAATCTCTCCCTTCATGCATTCCTACTTGATTTGTTTGTAGAGGAAGAAGAGAAAATAGTCCAAGTATTTCCTTTTGTGTGAACGTTGTTTTACCTCACTTCGGGAAGAATCAGGTTGTGTATATTGTTTCTTAATGTTGTGGATGTATAATTTTAGGTAAGGTTCCCATCACACTTCAGTTCAGACCTTAAGGATCTTCTAAGAAATTTACTCCAGGTAGATTTGACCAAACGATACGGAAATCTCAAGAATGGTGTAAATGACATAAAGAATCACAAGTGGTTTGCAACTACAGATTGGATTGCCATTTATCAGAGAAAGGTAAGACCTTCCCGTTCAAAACTACTATCCGTCTTTAAGGGGTTGAAGTAAAATTTCTAATTATTTTCATTATTTTTTGCCTCCTTAAATCTGTAACTTTTAATTAAACTGAGAAAAGGTGAAAGTAGTTTAATCTTTAAGACTCTGAAGAGTATATATATTGGTTGAATTGTGTTTGTTTCTCATTAGTATTTTATCCTGGACCTCTGTGTAACATTCATGTTCCCTTAACACATGTTATGCTTTAGTCTATTTCTGGAATAGCTCAGAATGAGCCATCTCTTGCCTCTCTCACTTTTTATTTAACCCCTGCTATAGTGGCATCTGTAAATACTCCTCCACAGCAGAGAGGAATCTGTTTTCCTTTCCAGCTAGTTCTTAGCAGTCAGACTCTGCTTTAGTGCGGAAGAGCTCTAGCCAAAGCTCAAGCTTTTCTTTTGCTGCTAAAGAAGTACGGTCCCTCCTTCTTGCTCTCGCTTTCTCTGTGGTTGAGACCAGGTCAGATGTAGAGAGCATCTACTCAGCCTTCAGTGTCTGCTGAGGAGTTTTTGTCTTCCGACACTCGGCTTTAATGGACTGCAGTTCCATAAGCTGCAGCAATGAGAAGAGCGCTGCTGAAGGCTTTTTTTCTGGCATTTTTAGAATGGTTTTCTAGACCTGCCTGGCCAACATGGTTTGTAATGTGGTTTTTAGAAAGTCCCTGCCCAGTCTGCACTATGAACTTCAGGCTGCATAAGAAAGAAAGCAATAGAGAAATTGGGAATATTTTCAGAGCAGCCATTAACATATTGGCCAGAGGAGAGCACGTTAGTGGCTGCTGGGATGAACGAAGCGGAGCTGAGGGAGGGAGCTGGGGACAGGGATGAGGATGGTGACAGTTCAGTCTAGGTCTGTCTTCGAGTAGCTCCAAAGCTCCCTCTTCCCTTGAAGGCAGAGTCAAATATCTGTAGATGAGTGAGTTTCTAGAAACAGACTCCTAAGAAATTGTCCTCTTAAATGCAGCCTCTGAATTCTTGTTTTTTCAATAGACACAATAAAAGACTAAAATAACTTTGGTGTTGTCCCAGAAGACTCAGGTAGAGAAATAATTTTGTGTCTAGATATTGGTTAAAAGGCTAAATAATAACATTTGAAGGAACTGGTTTACGTTGTTCAGATGCTAACAGTCTTGACTAGAGAGGCATGAACTTGCTGCTGTAACAGCAGTGTGTTAAAGGCCAAACCTAAATACGAACAATAGTTTATAAAAAGAAACTGGTTGTTTGGCTATACAAACTGACAGTACAGTTGTTTTAGTATTCATTCATGTATTAATTATGAGAAGACAGGGTACAATTAACACATTCTGTTTTCTTTGTATTAAGTATAGATGTTTTTAAGGAGAGATTCCCCATTGCAGAATTGTAATTATCTTTCTTTACTTTCTTAGTGCCTGTTTGTAAGGCAGATTTATATGCACTGAGTTTCATTTGCCAGTATGCTGTTTGGGGACATGCAGGCCCCATAATATTAAATTGGATGTTTTAATGCTGTGCTAAATATTCTTAGCATTGCTAGTGCACTGCTGTAGAGAATTACTTTCACAGAAACAAGAAATATTTTTAAATGTGAACTAACAGTACAGTCAGAATAACTGTTACTGGTCCTAAAGGATTGTGAAAGCTGATGCTGAGTAAGTTTGAAGCTTCTAATTGAAAGGAATAAATACTGTAATACTAAGGGTCTGAAACAACAGCATGGATTGTAATACCTTTTAAGCAGTCACAGAAATACAGCAATAAACTTGGGGTTTTTACCAGCTTTCCACAGTGGCTGTTACCACAGCATGTATTTTCCTGATTAAATATAGTGTTCCTTGGCAGCTAATGTAATGTGAATACTTTGTTGTGCTACAGTCATAAGTGAACCGGTGAATTACTTAATATTTCAGATAATATCAAGGCTTGTTTTCTTTGTGCAGTTTATTAAAGTACTGCCTGATAATATGGTTGCACTTAGGGCTAAACAGGTATTTCTTCTATGAACTGGTGTTATCTCCTGCAATCTCTTTTTAACAATTTCCTTGGTGAAGAAAATAGCAAAAAGTCTGAGGTGTCTCATTTGAACACCTTCTAAAATTCCAGCAGTAAATAAGATCTTTCTTGTGCTCTGAGCTTTGCTGTGAGAGAGTAATTGAAAATCAATTTGAGAAGATATAGAGACACAATTCAGATAATGGTAAATGTGTGGCTCTGCAGACTAGGCATGTACACAGAGTGTATATTGTCTCTGGATAGATCACCTAAATACATATATTGTTTTAGGAACAAAAGGATACACACATGACAATTGTAGCACAGTCTATAAATGCAGAAAGTTGGTGTTGTTTCTTGGGAATGTATAGTGTTACCGCCCAAAGTCATCTCTTTAATTTACTGATTTACACACACACCCTCTACCTCAATAATTTTGCTATAATTTTACTTATTGTAAAGGTGGATAAATCAGGCACCTGTTAAATGGAGAAGAGGGATGCGGTGCTGGTAGTCGTGCCTCACGCTCCAGTTTGCCATAGACCTGTTGCAGTAGAACATCTTCTCCCTGGTCATCCCTTCTCTCTGGTCACTTCCTTCCCATCCGTTCTTCACCATTGCCTCTCATCAACCCCGAACCCTGACCGTTCCTTCTTCCAGCCTGTGACTGAGTCTAAAGTTTCAGGTATTTTAGGAAGTAATTAAGCTTAATTTTGAACTTTGAGATGTGAGAGGCTAGAAGGATCAAGATCTGAATTAATATTAGCTGAACGAAAGCAGAATTTAGTAGTCTGATCTCTAAAATTGCATTTCAGTATCTGCAAGTTGAGAACAACCCTCCTTTCCCCCTCCCCCTGCTGTGTGGGGACAGCACAAGCTGTTACCTGGTAACAATGCAGGTGTGTCCCTGTGCAGACCCACACCTTCGTTTTATGTCATCTTCAGTTTAACTTCCAAGATAAGTAGAGGCTGGAAGTAGGGATACAAAGATTGAGACTGTTAAGTTGTAGCCAGACCCAAGGATTTTATTGCAAGGTCAACTTTAAAAAGCTGCAGGTCCCTGCATATGACAACCCCGCAGTTCACACCATGTGTCTGAGGGTGTTGTCCAGTCTCTCCTTGAACACTGTCAGGCTTGGGGCTGTGGCACCTCCCTGGGGAGCCTGTTCCAGTGCTCCACCACCCTCTGGGTGAAGAACCTTTTCCTAATATCCAACCTGAACCTCCCCTGGCACATCTTCCTGCCATTCCCTCAGGTTCTGTCATTGATCGCTAAAGAGGAGAGTTCGGTGCCTGCCCCACCTCTTAGTCTCCTCCAGGCTGAACAAACCAAGTGACTTTAGCCGCTCCTCATACGGCTTCCTCTCCAAACCCTTTGCCAACTTCGTAGCCCTCTTCTGGACACTCTGCAGTAGCTTAATATCTTTTTCTGTACTGTGGTGCCCAGAGCTGCACACAGTGCTCCAGGTGAGGCCGCACCAGTGCAGAGCAGAGCGGGACAATCGCCTCCCTCGCCCGGCTGGCCGTGCTGTGCTGGATGCACCCAGGACATGGGTCCTCTTGGCTGCCAGGGCACAACTGTTGGCTCATGTTCAACTTGCCATTGGCCAGAACCCCCAGGTCCCTCTCAGCAGAGCTGTTCTCTAGCATCTCATCCACCAGTCTGTATGTACAGCCAGGGTTGCCATGTCCCAGGTGCAAAATCTGGCACTTGCCCTTGTTGAACTTCATGCGGTTGGTGATTGCCCAGTTCTCCAGTTTGTCCAGATCCCTCTGCAGGGCCTCTCTGCCCTCGAGTGTCAACAGCTCCCCCCAGTTCTGTGTCATCGGCAAACTTACTAAGCAATCCCTCAAGTCCTGAGTCTAGGTCACTTAGGGCCAGCGCGCTTCAATGTCTTGATAGGATGGATCCCTGCGGAACCCCGCTAGTGACTGGTTGCCAGCCCAACATTACCCCATTTACTAAAACCCTTTGAGCCCGGCCCGTCAGCCAATTGCTCACCCACTGCACTGTGTGTTTCCTCAACTGTACGCTGGCCATCTTGTCCAGGAGAATACTGTGAGACACAGTATCAAAGGCTTTCTTAGAGCTCCACTGGCTTTTTGTGCAGTCTTTTAGTGACCCCTTCAAGTCATTGCTGGTCTCCCAGTTGTGGCCTGCTTTCAAGAAGTTTTCTCACAGTTAGCTCCTGGGAGGAACTTGGCAGGAGATAGAGAACAAATTGTTTTAAACTTGTATTAGGTTAGTTTTTATTTGGAAATAGAGGACTGTTGATAAATAGGAGGACACAGGTTCCAAACTGCCCCAAGATTTTTGAGCAGTGTTGATGGTGATCAATCGACTCCGCTTCCACCATGACCATGCGACGGTGACGTGCAGCCCTTGCCACGCTGTGAACCGCGCTGTGCAGCTGAGGGAGCAGGGTCTCCTGCAAGAAGTAAACTTTGTTTTGAAGTGGAACTATTTTTTAGTTGATGTTTGTCAGTGGCATACTAGTCTTTTTCAACTTGCATTCATAAATCTAAGTTTGCACCTTCTTAGGCTGGGGTTATGTGCCATGACTTTAAGCTGTAATATCTCGTGTCTTGGGAGGATTTGAGGAGTCCTGGTAATATTGTTGTGCTCATTATCACAATGTTAAATCAAAGGCCAGTAATATTAATGTGTGGTTTTTGTTCCCCAAAAAACAGGTAGAAGCTCCTTTCATACCAAAGTGCAGAGGCCCTGGAGATACCAGCAACTTTGATGACTATGAAGAAGAAGATATTCGTGCGTCTCTAACAGAAAAATGTGCAAAAGAATTTGCTGATTTTTAGTAGGAGTAAGAGGACAAGATGACATCAGGGCTCACATTGGGATCTTTGCACTCTGTTAACAGATGAGGTGGAGCTGAGACCATCATATGTCAAAACAGTTACCTAGTTACTTCATTCCACAAAGCTGACTGAGGTCTTTATTGCCATCTTCCATGTGTGCAGTTTGCACCAACCCTTCTAACTAGGCACAATTAAGCAAGCACTGTTTGTGCAGTAACACAGAATAATAGACCACTTTCCTGCTTAACTTTGGTTTCTGTCGTTCTTTGTTTCTGTGTATTGTTCATTTTCCCCTTTTAAAATGAAGTAGTTTTTTACCCAAGAATGCTCCATTTTATTTTGAATAATGTATTATTTGTGTGAGTGAAATGGAAGGTGTTGCGGCTAGTGTGATTTAGACTGAAGTGAAAGATAAATGTTGCTTCTAGTCTGTGCCAGCCAATAATTGTCTGTCTTGTGTCTGATGCTACAATTTATAATAATTTTTTAGTAGCTCAGACTAAACCTAGCCAACATTTTTAGCATTTTTGAAGGTAGTATTTATCGCCATATAAATGTCTGCTAAATTAACTTAAAAACATTTCTTCCTGGAGACTGACCAAAATTCAGTAGAGTCAATTGGATGGCTTGAGTAGGGGACAGTAGCTAGACCCCGTGCCTTGGTTTTCTACATCCCTGCAGTTTTCATCACTGCCTCCTTCCTTTGTCTTTCCCACCTTGGCAGCAGGTAAATTGCCATAACCAGACTGTACCATGGAAAGCTTGCAGTCTTGTGAGAGGGAGTAATTCCACCTGGTCTGGATTTTGGACCATATTTAATCAAGTCAACTTACCAGCATTTCAGTTGGCAGGTATGAAATGGCTTTTTTAAGAACATGAACCCTAAACTCTTAAAGGAAGTTTTGGTCAGTATTGTAGAGAATGATTCATTTTGATTCACTTTTTTTTTTTTTCTTAAAAAAAAGCCAATGTTTGGGCTCCCGACGTATTCCTTGTTTTGAGCTTGTTTTGCTTAAAAAGGCATCCATTAAAATAAAAACCGTCATACCACAAAAAGCAAAATGCGCTCTGTCATTAGCTACGAAAAACAAATGGTTTAGCAAATGCAAAATCATTTTCTAGATGCATCGCTGGGTGAACACGGTTCTTTTTTGTTAGCTGTTAAGAATAAGAGGTTATTGCCAAGTTTTTATTCTGGTATACTATATTCGTAAACTGAGGATGGAGTACTGCTACAATCATGTTCTTTTTAATTACAGCACTTCATTCGTGAAGAAAAGAGACAAAGTTTAAAAACTGCAACAGCTGGGTTTACTTTAGTTGCGTTGTGTCTTCATTTCTAACCTACTTTCTTTCAATCAAACAGAATGTATGGTCACACAGATATAAGTATTTGGGCTTAATTATATTTTGTATACTCTCACCAACTGACTTAAAGGATACTGCTACCATGTGCTAGCTTTGGGCACTTCTACACATTTATTTCAATGTTAATAATAAGTGGCTCAGCACTTTTTTGGGGGTTGCTTTTAAACTTATTCATAGTAGTTTTATTTGTACACTTGATTCTGGCTGTCTCGGTGACCTGTCTTAAAACAGCACATCTAAACAGTTTAAACTAGACTCACATTTTACGATAAATTTACGCGCATACAAGGATGAATTGTTTTTAAAAAAAAAAAAGAGCTATATTGATACATAGCCATTGTATGTGTTTGAATGTCAGTGCAAATAAACCACTGGCATTCCTTCCTTTTAACCTGTTTGGACTCCTTTAAGAAAAGCCTTTGTAGACATTTTACAAAAGAGTATGAAACGTACCATCCAACATTCTGTATGTTTAGGTTGTTGAGCATTTTTGCACAACGTCATTAGGAGGCTGACACTGAATGCAGTCTTTGTCCACCCATATTTACATATGTGCAAGAAAAGTATAAGATACTTTGCTGTAGCAAATTTTATGTAACAAAGATATATCGTCACATTAATAAATTTAAAGAAATCCTTTGTATGAAAATGTTAAAATCTTTTGTATTTCATTTAGACCAAGGACATGCTGCTGTATGCTAGCTGTATGCGATAAATTCTACAGTAACTTTGTTGTCGTTTATGAACTTTAAAAGATTTTAATAAATGTTGGAGATCACAATTTGATTCTGTTATGATTTTAATTTTTAATCATTAGATTTACAATTCTAGTAAGGCTCAGAGATTTTTCTGTTTTGTAAAATACTGTAATCATTCATCTTGCGTGTACAATAAGACAAAAGTCTAGGAAATTGGTTCTGACATGTCTGTCTGATAACCAGATTAAATTCTACGTGGGCATAAGTGGAAAAGTCATCTTGATGCCATGATATTATGCTATTTTTTAATTTTATGAAAATCCTGTTAGAAAGTAAAATACTTTTCCAATATGGCATAATAGACTTCAGTATGGAAATGAGATTCTATTTTGGAAAAGGAGGGGAAGTGTGCAATTTCCAAGGCATTAGTGAGTACATTTGACAATGTGAGTATTATACGGCCCTCTCATTTAAACACAGTCATAAAATATAACTACAGAATATTATGTTACCTGTATTTAATTTGAAAAATTCTTTTCACAATATGGAAAAATTGTATATCTATGACAGTAGAAGCTTGTTAATTTTACACATTTGAGGAATTAAGTGTTGAACTACATGGTATATTTTAATTGTACTCTAGTTGTATGTAACTTTCATTTCCAACATAAAGGATTGTATCTCATTAAGTAAATTGCTTTTTTATTATCTTGTCAGTTGCATTAAAACCCTTATTTTTAAATCCTTTAAAGTATTTTACTAATTTTTGCAAATAATTAGATGTTTTTAAGTGCTGCAATAGTGTGCAATATAGTAAACATTTATATACAGAAGTGCAAATTAAATTATGTACAACACTTGTGCTGCTTCTTTGTGAATCAGAACGTTGTGTGACGAGAGACGTTGCATCTCCCCACACGCTGCAAACGGGGTTTGAAAGTGAGAGGAAAAGGTTATGAAAGATACTGGACATGTTAGTTGGGACCTGTTAGGCTTTATACTAACCAGGCTGTGTGGAGAACATGAAAGGCACTGTGAGAACTCAGTGAGTTGCACTTCTTAGGCAATTGAAGGCGAGCAAGGCGATCGTGATCTGAAATGTTGTCTTCGTATTTTCACATCCAGACTCGAGGCTTTTTATTAAAGATAATTGCCTGTTCCTAAATTGTCTGCAGATCCCGCTGTACAAACTTGTGCTGTGTGTCGTGCTGTGAAACAACTGATAGAAGTAAAGACTGTTCCTGTGCTTGGCCTTGTCTGTCTTGAGGCTTTTTCCGCCAGTGTGTTTGGAGAGGCTCTGGCACCGCGCTGGGGAACGCGGCTGCTCCTTCTCCCTTTCCTGCTGTCTGAGCGGAGCTGCGGCCTCTGTGCTTCTGCTGCTGTGTTCCCGCTGCCTGTGCTTTTGTGTTCTTCTTGCTTTCGTAGTACAAATGCTGTATTACATTTTAAAGACCTTTGTACTTTCTCTAGAGCTGAGCTAAGAGACCACAAAAAGATTGTCTTCTGTTTTCACTAGAGCTCCCATGCAAACAGCATGTCGAGCAGCAGATTCGAAGGTGTCATTCAAATCTGTTGTTCTCATTTGCCACGTGTAAGGAAGACTTAGCCCAGATAAGAATTTGAAAACTGTTCCATAAGAAGCTGGTAAAATGATGATCCGTTCACCAGCTGGAGTGTATATAGCTGATCTGGATGTGTTTGACCAAAAAAAAAAAAAAGTTGTATTACCACCATAGTTTTACAAGTGTGGGTCTTGCACATGTTCGGAAATATATTTTAACTGACAGCTTGAGGAATCAACTGATTTGAGGTCTCAGACAGAAAGGGTAAAATATGAGTTTTCTAATGTGAGGCTGGGCACTGATCACTTCCAGTAAAATCGTTCAAGCTCCACAAGGATGTTAGAAAGTTTATACATAGAAAATACTTGCCATCTTGCACAGGAATTGTGTGAAGTGTTGGGGTTTTTAGAAGGATAAGACGGGTATCTCGGGGCAAGGTAGGATCTCGGATAGCTTCCCTTCCTGACTTTTGAATTTGATGATGTGGATAGAAGTTTGAATTCAATCTGAGGTCTAGTCACATTTTGACCTTTCGTTGTTGCCTTTTTTTTTTTTCCTCTTGTATACTAGAAAAAGGGATGCCCACCTGAAGGAAGGTTGCATGTATTGAAAATGTAGTTTATTCTTATAATTCACTGCTATGAGAAGTTCTTACCTCAGTGGGACTACAGCAGCTTGAGGTTTCCACAAAATCATTGGGAGGATTTCCCAATAGTCTGTTTCAAAGCCAGTAAAAATTCCTTTAGAATCCTTACAGCCTAGTTGTCCTGTTCCCTCCCTTTGAGGGCAAAATACAAATGTCATTGCAAAAATGTATTTATAAAAATTGTATTTATGTGGCTCTTTGCTTTAAATTTTAAAAGCGACATATTCATGGTGTTCATTTGTATTCACTTATTTATGGTCAGTGAAGCATGTGAAAGACCCAGTGACAAACTTGCACATTCCTTATTAGTGCCCAGTTTACAAGATTTAGACTTCGATAGATTGCACAGTAGCAATCTAGTATTGCATTGCAAATTCTGCTATTGCTGTTAAAAAGCAGCTTGTCTGAGGATGAGGCACCTTTGCTAAGGACAAGGCAGTGAAAACACCTTGCCCGGCACGTGGACGTGGTTGCAGCACAAAGGCTCTTTAGGATGAAAAGGCTGTTCCAGTTGGAAGAACTTTGAGGACAGAGGTCGGTGATCTGTTGTCGTGCATCTCAGCCACAGTAAGAGATATTTTCCTTTGCTGGGAGGTAGAGAGCAGAGACTTCTGCCTTTGTGCCTTTTGCTTCCAAGATGCTGTGCAGGATTGGACAGGACACAGCTGTAGGTATGTTGACTCAAATGGAGCAAGGTCTCAGCAGCCTGGCATGTAGCACAGTACGTTCTGAATGTGTACCATTGGTTACAGGAAGAAATACTGGTGATTTGTGCAAGAAAGAGAAAACTGGACTGCTGGAGAGGCTTGCTTAAGTTTCTGAGATTATTCTACCATCAAGATAATTTGATTAAATAAAAAAATTTAAAAAAAAAAACCAAACCAAAACAACAACCCACACCTCACTTACATCTAGTGGCATATCAGTGCTTTGGTCTACACAGCAATATCACAACAATTGTTTTCTACTGGAAGCATTGTTCTTTACTGTGTATGTTTATTGCTGCTTTGAATGTGTATATATAGTTATCTAAGTAATAGTTCAGCAAAATGAATGCTCGATTGGGGTGTCCTTTCAATTTTTTCCATCTTTACTGTCATCTTTCTACTTGATGTTTGAAAAAGTGGGGATCTAGGTGCCAGGACTCCATTAATGGTAGGTAACACCTTGAATGAGTGAAACAACTTAATTCACCTGTCTCGCAAGTGTGTTTATTGACCTTAAACAATACTTGGTTATTTCATAAATGCCCAGAGTTTGTAAAATAATCTATCTTTAAACTGCCACATTAAAAAAAAAAAAAAACAAAAAACAAACAAACAAACAAAAAACCCCAACCAACTATGTCCCCAGTATAAATACATTACATTTATTTCCCTTTATTCTTTTACCGCGCATATGGGGGAAGTTTGCATCTGGCTAGCTTGCTTACCGGTGGGCAAAACTAAGAGAGGAGCTGAGCAGGTAGCCTTGGTAGAGACATTATGTTGCACCAGAAACAAGACCGTGGTGGCAGAATCATTCCAAGGCTTACATGATATAACCTGTATAATGTAGTGATATTGTTTGTTAATGTTAGGATGCCAGTTCACGTCAGGAGTGTGGTTCTCCTGTATAAGTCTCCACTCTGTGGTTTAGGACGTAACCCAGGGACACGGCTCCAGGGGGACATCCACACCAGAGAGCCACCCTCCATGGCCAGAGCACCCAGAGCTTGTTCATTCTGGAAGAGACTTTCTGAACGGGACTGGGCCAGCTGCAGGGTACGTTTCCTGCCAAGAGAAGTGTTGCAATGAATGCTGGAGGGGGGAAATATCCCCCTGCTGTCTCAAAAATTAGTTGGCCTCTTTTAAAGCTACACAAGGAAACCTGAAATGTCAACAGAAATGCTTTTTCACTCAGGATTTATACAACCCAAAGCTATGCTTTAGGGCATTTCTAGTATTAAACTGGTATTAATTCTGCAATTACTTATTGACTAACAACTCAACTTTGACTTTTCTTGAACTTTTTTTATGTCCCAGATTCCTACAGAAACCTGTAAACCAAAATGAATCATGATTCCACCTTCATGTAGCTTTTCTGTGACAAAATGCTCGTTGCATTCATTTGCCGGTAGATGGCACATCTGTATGGTGTGAAACAGTGTGTGGAAGAGACGTCAGCTGCAGAATATAGTAATAACAAGAGACTTGGAAAAATGTTGAAGAGCAGTAGGGAATGAGAAATTTGGACTGTACCAGTCACATAATATGTCAGATAATATATGCAATACCAGCCGTGAGTGTTTGTTTATGTATTAGTAGAATATGTATTTTAGATTAGATATAAGGAAGAAATTCTTCCCTGTGAGGGTGGTGAGGTGCTGGAACAGGCTGCCCAGAGAAGCTGGGGATGCCCCATCCCTGGCAGTGTTCAAGGCCAGGCTGGACGGGGCTGTGAGCAACCTGGTCTAGTGGAAGGTGTCCCTGCCCATGGCAGGGGGGTGCAACCAGATGATCTTTAAGGTCCCTTCCAACTCAAACTAGTCAAGGATTCTATGACTGTCCTTTTATTAAGAAGACGGCAGCCTCAGTCCTGTAAATATTGGCTGAAGAACAAGGAGGAGGAGCAGAAGTGTACACAGTGCCGACCCCGAGAGCACCGCAGGGCAAAGCTGTCTGGTGGGGCCAGGTTCCTGCCTCCTGCAGCAAAAGCAGCTGTGAATCGCACTGTCACCAAGTGGGTCACTGGGCCACCAAGGTATCCAAATCAGGCTTTTGATGGTTTTTCAGTTACAGACAGGTTCTTCGCTCTTGGAGAAAAGCTTCCCAGCAAAGTGGGGGAAAAAAAGCTAGCACTAGTTTCTTAATCTAGTGTTTGAAACGTAGTCGAGATTTCTGCTTGTGTTTTATTGGTATTTTTCTGTCTATAACTGTATTTTTCCATTCTTGTGTGCATCAGCATGTTGTGCTTTTTCATTTGCCTCACTCCATGCAACCAAAGTGCTACCTTTCAGATTTCCCATAAATTTAACAACTATTTCACAGAGATGTGAGCCACATTTATATAAAATATTTTTATTAGGCTGGATTCTGTTTTACAATGTTGGTATTTCATATGAATAGTTTTTATAAGCTTCTTGCTACATTATCACAAGCTAGGTAAATATGTGGCTGGTACTACTGCTCGTATAGGCAGAATGAGTTGTGTTTTATACAATGATTTTTCTATATAAAGTATAAGCTTTAAGATAACAAGAGTTTAGGTCTGGACAGTAGCTTTATTAAACATGAGCAACTACCAGAATAAGAAGGAGCACAATCAAAGAAGTAGGGCAGGAGATTCTCAGTGAAGTGGATGTAATTCACGTGCAGGAAGATTTATTTAAGCAATTCAGTCTTGGAAAACAGAGGAAGGAAAAGCAGAAAGGTACCGCTGGCCTTGCACGGCAGTCAGCTGCTGTACACATTCATTTTTAGCCTGGTGTGCAGAGGGTGCAGTTCCAGTCATCTTCTTGGAGATTCATATGATTACAGAAAAAAGGCTGGATAATGCTGATTGTGTAAAAAGGACCTTAGCATACTTAATGCAAAGATTTAAGGGACTGGCTATCAGGACAAAGCAGAGGGTCTTTGCCATTCTGTTAATTCTTGCCTTGTCAGTAAATCTGAGCGGCGCTCCTCCCCTCCAGGCGTGCAGCAAGGGAGCCATGTTGCTGATTCGGCACTGTGTACCTGCAGAGCTCTTAACCCATGCCTTGATCCTGAAACCCAGAGGTTTTACAAAACTTTTCACACATCTCTGGACCCTGGGATTTTTTACCTTATAAGAGTGTGCCCAGGAAACTGCATGGAGTATAAATAGAGAGTGACTGGGTCTTGTGTTCTGACCTAGTACTTAAACACACACTTCAATTTAATTGCCTTACAAATGAATGACAGGTTGGTACAAGCCACTCTGCTGTATTCTTGGGACAGGTTTTTTGCCTTCCTTCCCTCCACGCTTGCTTTACACCAATGCTATCTTTGGCCTTTTGTCTAGGCTTTATGCAATGCTCACCCGTGCAGAAAACCCCAGCACGTCAGGAGCGGGCTGTGAAGAAGACACAGAACAGCTTTTGGGATGAGCTTCCTGGCCAAGGCAGGAATCGAAGAGAGGAGCTTTGTCGCTGGACTCTGCAGGCGGACGGGAGCACCTTGCTGGGAACTGTCCCTCATCCCCTTATGTGACGCCTAAGTAGGGAAGGGAGAGCACGACAATGGGTATTAAGCTGTTGATGCTGCAGAGCAAGGTAAGTGGCAAAATTCCATTCAAGGAAACTATAAAGAAAATGGACTGGAGTGGAAAAGACATTAACTGAGGAAAGAGAATTTTCTTAGAACGAAGTGTTGGAAAGGTGCAACTTGGACCCAGTAACCGGGATTTTACCTCTTTCTGGGTATAGCGTAATTCCCAGAGACTGTGGAAAAGATCCTGAGGTACTTACTAATCCTGGGATGACTAAAATCATCAGCGCGGTACAGGTGTGATAAAAGAGCTCCATAAGTGTCGTGTGGAGTCACGGGGTCTCCAGAGCAGACAGGGAAGGCAGGAGGTACTGCTGAGACCCCACTGCACCCCGGGGTGCAGCTCCAGATGTCTGCTCCTGGGAGGTGAGTGCACATAAAGAGGAAAGGGAGGTGAGCTCAGAAAACGCAGAGCTTATTTCAGAGAGAGTCTTAAAGGGCCATGGTCATTCAGACAGCTGAGTCTATATAAGCAAGAAAATACCAGAAAAGCAGAGAAGTCAACTATTAAACTAAACAAGGTTACTGCAGGAACAAATGGGTATAAACTGTTCATGTGTTTTGCAAGTTGTAAATGACAAGTTCTCAACCAGCGGCCCGGGGGGCGAGGCCCCCGGTGGGCTCGGGGCCCGCGCTGCACGCGGACGTGGTGGTGCCAGGGCTGGCGGCAGCAGATCCGACGCCGTGCCCGCAAGGGCCCTTTTTAGTCCTGCGTCGCTGGGAAGGAAATGATGCAAAAGGGATTTTTAGACCACCGTTATTAACAGGCTGGAGATAGCTATAAATTAATACAGTCCGGGTGGCAAGCAGTCGCCTTAAACCTGTGTCACTTCCAGATCTGTGACAAGAATTACTTAAAACCAGCCTGTGTCCCCTGTCTATTTCTCCTGCCCCCAGCGCTGCACATTAGGAGGAGCTGATGCTTCGGCCGCTGATCACGTTTGGGTGAAATCTCTCAGCATTTGGCTGTCTCTGGTTCACCGCCTTCCCCTCGTGAGCAGCATTTCCACAAATGATCGGTGCCAGCCCCAAAATGTCTCCCTGCACGCCCGGAGGAAAGCATACCGCCCGCCAGCGTGTGCGGTTCGCTCCTTGCCGGCAGCCGGCTGGGCTCGAACCGCGGTCCCCGCTGACCGCGGGGCCGGCCCGAGGCGGCGGGGCCGGGCGGGCGCTGCGGGACTCCCGTTCCCAGCGGGCCCCGCGGCGGCGGGGCGGGGCGCGCGGTGCCGGCGGCCGTTACTGCCCCTCGCGCCCAGGGCGGCTGAGGGGAGGGCGGCGTCGGGCGGCCCGGCCCGGCCCGGCCCGGCCCGGCCCCTCCCCGGCACCTGCCGCGGGCACGGGCAGCGAAACATTTGTGTTGTACACGGGTGCAGTCCCTTCTGCTCTGCATAAGCGGAGTTCGCGCGGAGGAGCTGTCCTAGCTTCCCTTCAGGTGAAACCACAGAAGTCCTTTGTCGTTTTCTCACTTGACTTGCCCCGTGAATACGTTTAACCGTGTTTTACCCAAGACAGTGGAATAAGAAAGGTTTGAAGGGCTTTATTTTGCCCTTGGGGAGCTGCAATTCACTCCCCACTGCACAGCTAACACAGGGCGCTGCGCTCTCCTTTGCCACACGTGCAATGCACGTTGTCTTCATGTACTGCTGTCACTTCCACAGACAAAAAAAAAATTAGCTTTTCAGTAAAAAAACGGCGTTTTTCAATACCCAGAAAAAACAGGGTCAATTGGTGTCCAGTAACCACAGTCACTTCTGCATGTTTCTCCTCGTGTAACAGCGGAGGTTCGGAAACACTCAGGGCTTGACCCCTCAACGTGCACTCACCTGGGGCCCTGCGTGGCCTGGAAATGTGGTTGTTGGGTTTTTTTTTCTCCCAGAAGCAGGATGCAAATAGTCAAAAGTCTAATTCACTTCCCTACTTTGTCTCCTTCCAGGCATAATATCATTTTAATTAAATTACCTTACCCCAATGAATGAGAATACGAACCACAGATCATATTCCACGTTGAATTTTTCCACAGCCTATTTTCTTAAAATTCCTTTCTCTGCTCTTCAAGGTCTTTTAGACAGAACACATGTGCTGTGTGAGCCTCTCTTCGGATACTCTAAGGATTAATTGAAGAACATGATGGAAGGAAGAGGAGAGCGTGAGTAAAATAGCTGGTTTATATTTTTGTCCTCAAATGTCAGTTGATTACTAAAGTTAGAAAACAGCTGATGCAGAAATCTCAATATGGCCTCATTTAGAATGCATATTTCTTGAGAGACAAAAAATAATTGCCTTGTGTTGCTTACTTGTCCAACACAAATATGCCACATTTTACAGTATGCTTTTGAGATGTGAAGTAAAGAGGTTTTTCTTTAGGGTGCAGTATATTTAATGACCTATTTAACTTGTTTATTTGCATTTATTTAAAATCTAAAGTAGTAAAGACTCTCACTGCTCTCTATTCTCAACATTCCTTATTGATACTCGAGTCACATTATCTGCATAGTTTTTGTGAGTTTTGGTTATTTATTTGGCAGCTTGTAGACCAGGCAAAATCAAATGGTCAGGGAAGTCACATCTGCAGTCCTTTGCACAAAAGTGCAGTTTTCCTGTGACTTTAGTGCTTTTACCAGTGTCTCAGTAGCAGTCAGGTAACTGGGATCTGTGTTCGCAAGTGCAGCCAGGATGCAGGAACCTGCTTCTGGGAGTGGGACAGCTGCACGGTGCCTGGGACAGCCCCATGCCCGCTCTGCTGGCCAGCAGGCTGGGGCTCTCGTGTCACGGACCCGTTTGCAGAAATCAGGCTGAAGTCACCAGCTGGTTCGGTATGAATCCCCCGGTAGCTTGCAATGTCCCGCTTGCCTTGCAGAGAACAGCAAAGGTGTAATTTGAGTGGTTTGACTCAGAAGGAAATTCTGCAAGCAAAACATCCCACAAATTTGTAACTAAGTGTTAAGGATGGTCAGAAGGTCACTGCGTCTGAGCTGTGGCTGGGACGCAGCCCTGGTGCTGAGGGGAGTTCTTCAAAGCCCATGTGTGGGGAGGCACAGGGTATGTTGGTTGGTATCATCTGCCTGCTTTCCCTGACCTTGGCAGTGTGTCATCCATGTAACACTTCTATGCCATTAGAAAACATCCTGAATCAAGGGAAATTTGGAAGAAGAAATTAAAAATTACTGTAATATAGAAGAAAGGTGCAGTTGCTGTAGAAATTTGCCAACATTTCTATTAATCTCTGTGGATGAGATTTTATCGCCAGCAGGCCAGACTTGGTCATCTGTAGGCACTTTGACTCGCACCTTACCTACAGGATTTGCTGTACAGTATCTGTGAGTCTCCTTGTGAAATAAGGCTTGGTGCTCACACGAGTAAGAGATGTGGCTGTCCCTGGGAACTCCTGTCTCCGTGTCCTCTCTTCACTCGGTCCCAGGGGTGGCACGGTTGTGCTGTCCTTAGTGGCTCCTCCTTCCCATCACCCTGAGCCTGCAATGTTCCAGTTCCAGAGACAAGTGTCTACTATTCATCTGCAAGTTGACAAACTCATTCTAGAAATGAGTTTCACGCAACTTTGTCAATTTCCTGACACCTGGCCGTTCCTATTTCTCACCTTGTGTCAGTTTCACGGGATCAGCTACCATACCCTTCAAAAAATATCTGCGGATTTTTTGCCTTTCCCCCCACTCCCGCCGTTACTACGTGCACCCCTTTTGGTAGGAGGAGTAGAAATGTTTACAAGGAGGTCCCAAGCAGCTCAGCTCATGAATCCTGCACTGGGTGCTCCTCTCCGGCCGGGTGCCGCGGGCGGGTTTGCCGCCGCTCTCCCGCAGGTAAGCGCTGCCGGAGGGAAGACGCTCTCCGGAGGTGCCGGTCCCTGCTCCTCCCTCCCGTCCCCAGCCCGACAAACCTCCCCCCGGCTCTCTCCCGAGCCTCCGCGGCGCGGGCGCTTGTGAGGGAGCGGGGGGCGGCGCAGCGCTGCGCCTTTAAAACGGCCGCCATGACGCGGGCGGCGGTTGGCGGGGCCGTGTGTGGCGGCGGCGTCAGGCGGGCCGGGAGCCAGGCGGGGCTGCTCCCGGTGTCAAACTGAGCCGCCGCAGAGCGCCCCGCTGCCGGCGGGGGGGGCGGGAGCGGGGGGCTCCGCCGCTCCGGAGCAGCCTGTAGCAATGCTTTGGTTTAGTTGCTCGTAGGTAGGTTTTTCTGTCTTACTTCCCCCCGCCCTCCGCCAGCCCAAAAATGACAATGTGGTGCAGTGCTGCCTGGCGAACGGGTTCGGAGATGCTTGTGAAATGGTGCACGCGTGTCACGCAGTCCCGGCGGAGCCGCCTCCTCGCCCGCCGGGGGGTGAGGGGAGCCCCCGGAGCCTCCTGCCGGCCGGGTGGCTCCGCGGGAGGTGCCCAGCCCCGAGCCCGGGGCGGCTGCCGGGTCCTGCGCGGCCGGGGCGAGGGGACCCTCCGCAGTCGGGCTGCTGCGGGTGTCGCCGTGCAGTCACCTCAGGTGAACCAAGAAGTGATTCGAGGGAATGCGTCGAGTTATTGGGTCAGCGGTGAAGGAAGAAGCGTCTTTCTGATTACTTTGTCACTGTTTTCTTGGTGCTTTATGTGCTGCTAGCTATATAATAAAGGGTCTTTTTTTTTTTTTCTTCCTTTAACAGCATTATTAATTGTTATCCTCTGTTTTTTGCAAAGTTTTATCTGAAGAGTGTGATTTCCCTATTCTGTACTTCCCAGAGCTCTGTGACATTTCACTGGTATCCGTTAATGCTACGGCAAGAACATCCTGAGTCCTTGGTCAGCTCTTTGGTCCTCTGAGATAGAAATGGCTTACTTGAGAACAGAAAGAAAAGCCTCGGGCCATGCCTGCATGTTTCGTGGAGCGGTGGAAAAAGCTGTGTGGTGAACGTATTCCAGCGCGCTGCGAGGAGGGAAACAAACTGGATTTTCTCCTGTGTCCTTTGTATGCTCCTTTTCATAGTTCAGTATACCGTACCTATAGAAGAAGCTGTGCTAGTGCAGGAAGGATGGCCTTATGAATAAGATATTGATTTAGGCCTCAGGAGTTTGGTGCTCAGTCAGTAACTCTGCCTACCAGCTTTCTGTGTCAGTTGGGTATAAGTCACTTTGTACTCATCTGTATCCCAGATCCTGTATTTGTAAAGCAAGGCTATGGATTTCAAAACCTCACTAGGGATAAGATCAGAGCATATGTCTGTTTGGATCCTCTGTATAGCAAGGTGACTGGAGGCATAGTAAGTCCTTTTGATATCTAGCTATATGTTGCAGGTCAATGTCTGTATGAATATATAGCTCGATCAAAATTTTATTAGTTTCAAAAAGGATCAAATGTAACAGTACCTTCCTTGATTTTCAGGCATGAAATATTTCTTGCGTTTGAAGCGCAGGTCAGCTTTCCATAGTTCATTAGCTATTATCAGCTTTGCCAGGCTTCTGAGGAAAGCAGTCTTTGACAGCATCTTTCCTCTCAGGTGGAAATATGGTTGTGTCCCTCTAGAATGCTTGTTTCTGTTACATTACGTTGCTCTTTTCATATTACCGATAATTAAACACAGCTTTTTTTCCTCCCTATTGATCAGTTGCTGAAGTAAAAGAAACCTCTATCCTCCCCATGCTAACTGTTGACATGGAAAACAAGGAAAATGGCTCTCTGGATGTCAAAAAGTAAGTGAATCCCTAGTGTTCAGTTTGTGTAAACAGCACATGGATTTTGATTACAGTTTTCCTTTGATTTAATGTGGTTGGCAAGGGTGGGCACCTCCATCTTCACTCATTTCAAACCTTCCTTGTTCTCGATTACATTTGTTGTATTTCAGCTTTGAAACAGAAAAGTCTCAGGCATGCAATTGATTAAAAGTGATATGTGGGAGGACTGGTATAGCAATGGAGAGATGTAGAAGCTAGTAACTTAAGTTAGGGGTATATCTTTTCCATTGATTTCTCCTCTCAACCAGAGATTAAAGCAGGCGGTAGCACTGTAACAAATGCTCTACTTCTGCTCACCTGTTTGCTAGTGGCTTGGGCAGAACCAGTGTCTGATGGGTAGAAGTGTCCTATGTGTAAGTCTCCTCTGCTTCTTTCAGAGACACATGTGCCCTTCTCTGCAGACTGCCCAGCCATCTAGAGCTGAGAAGCAGCAGCATCTATCTTTGGTGTCAGTTCTGTTCTGGAACAGATATTTTAAGCTGTTTGCTGGAGAAGCCCTAAACTGCTGGGTTGTTACTTCAGACCTAGGGTGGGAATAAGATGGAAACATGGTGTGCACTGCTGTACGATTTTAATGTGGCAGAATGCAGGCTAAGGGATAGGAGGCATTTCTGTAACCTTAAAGGTCAGCAATTCTTATATTAGGACTAGCAATTCTGAATGAAGTTATGAACTGAGGAGTGGAGTTTGGTGTGGAAAATCTGGGTCTTGCTGCTTTAGGGTTACAGAAGCCATGCTGAGATACATATATAGATATATTAAAAAACAAAACAAACCAAAACACAAAGAAAGGTACTAGAGAGAATTCTTTGTCTTCTCAAACTGCAACATTTCTGCAAAGCTGCATCTCATTCTTTGCATTTAGTTCTCTTTTCCATAAGCCTTCCAAGAAAACTTGACAATGCTTATATTCCCAGGCACTACAGTAGTAGTAGTAATAATAATAATAATAACGATGGTGATGATGATGGTCATTTCAGAGTGCTGATAAAATGCCTGATTATGACACAGCATCAAAAGATCTGACGGTGGCCATTAAAATCAGCATGCTGCCCCTTCGCTTGAGACATTGGTCACAGCACACCAACGTAAAATGCATTTCTCCATTCAGTGACTATGAATAGATTATAGCATGTATGTCCCGCAGAAGCCACCTTCTGTTGGCAAACTTGCTTTCTACAGTGAGAGCTCCATAGTGGGAGGAGAAGGCAGGCAGTCAAAGCAAAGACAGTTTACATTTAATAATTTTCCCCTGAGGCTCAAGTGATAAAGGCTCAATTCTTCATTGTGAAGGTGGCTTCTTAAAACTGGATGGGGATTGTCATTAAACTGACCAGGACCTGTGGTTTCTAAATGAATGTATACAGTATGTATGTGTGCATATCTACAAAGGAAATATTTGGCACTTTCTTGAAGTGGTTATAAATAGCTTGAATAAAACGTTTGTTCACAGCTAGATCCCTTCAGGCCTTGCTGCTTCTGCCACATGATGGCAATAAAGGCACAGGGACAGTGGTGAAAAGCAGACAAGCCTCATCCTTATTCATTAACAGTGCATCTAGTACCTCATTACAAAGCCTAAAATGCCAGTCCTCTTAAGATTTTACAGCATCCAGGATGTGTGGCATAGACCAGTGTATGGCTAAGCCATGGCTGTTATATATTGCCTTTTCTTGTCTAAAGGATAGAACCGGGTGCAGCAGCAGGGCAAGGAGGAGACTGTTAAAGTCTAGAAGCCAAATGAGCATCTGTGTGTGTATATGGGTTAAGATCCAGGCAGCCTCCAACAGCCTGCAACATGCCTGTGAGTCTTCTGCAGCTGTAGCTGTGGAAATTGGCTCCACTTGAGGTCCAGCATGGTGCTATTCCTTGAAGCAGGAACTTGCAATTATTTCCTGTGATTATTTAATGACTAAGGCAGAGCCCCTGAAGTCATTGCGGTTGAGCCTGGCATGGGGCTGGACCCAGTGGTAGTTCCCTAGTGGTAAAAGAGGAGCTACATGAAGAACTAATGCACCTGGGCTGAAATATAAAATTGTGGGAAGGAGGGTTTAGAATTTAGTTTGAAATTGAAGTGTCTTTGGGAAGTCAGCAAAATACAGTTAGGAGGTATCTTTGCAGATTGAGTATTTTGTTTGCTGTTTAGGAGAATTAAATTAAATATATTTTAGGAATTATTCCTTTTTAAAAAATACTGAGTTGTTGGGGTGTTGTTTGTTTATTTTTAAATTTAAGTAGAAGATGAGTCATTGAAAGCGATTGTCTGTCTTAGGCAAAATGCAAAGACTTAAATATAATCCTTCAAATGCTGCTTTTACAAATATGTGTAGGTTTTGTGTGGTGCTTTTCACATTTTACTTCCTGAGCCTCAGAATGTGCACAACACCAAAAATCTAAATTGAAAGGCATTCTTTGATTTTTTTTTTTTTTTTTTTAAAAAAGCAGCAGCTCTGATAAGGCCAGATAGTCTCATTTTCAATTTTGCTGAGTGTTGCCTTTCTATGTAATCACAATCAGTGAAGCAATTACTTGACGAGCGAAAGTGAGAAACTCTGGCCCTTTGCTCATTGCTCTGAGATACGTGTATATTCCATAAGTGAAAGAAACTGCTTTTGGATAGTCAAGTGCAGCAGTTGCAGTGTGAGTCTCTAGGGCTAGAATTTCGTTGTCACATTGGCGGGTACTTCCCAAGAGTTAGGGGAGAAGCAAAAACTGTTGTACTCACGAGCCCTTCTTCCCAGGGCTCAGGTAGTTGTAGAAACTGGGATGTTGTAGAAACTGGGATGTTATAGAAACAGCGATGGGAGGCACCGTATGTGATTCTGTTCACTTCTCTTCATGGCTGGTTGGAAAAATGATGGGCCCTTGATTCACTCAGTTATTTTGCTGAAAGACATAAAAGTCTAGGCAAGACAGAGGTAGTGACAGTTGGAAAAGAAAAATTTGAAGGACAGAACAAAAATGCTGTCAGCAGAGTATAATCTGTGTTTCTTTTCTAGCTGGTGCTGTTGAAAATCAAAGTCCTGCCTCTAAGCTTCAGGACCTGAAATGGACAGGATTCTGAAATCTACCATGATCTGCATGTTTTTGATATTTCTTCATTAGCATTCTGGTTAAGCATGCAGAACAGTAGAAAATGTCTGGCATGAACTTTGGGACTTCTAGCTGGAGAAACACGTTAAAGAAGTTTTTTCTTTTGATGTCTTGCTCTTCATCCTCCTAAATTGCTATAGGAAAGGCAATCACGCTCACTGTGTGTCTTTTTACTAATAATCTGCAGATACACATAGGTTACCTGAGATAGGGTGGTGGCAGGTTGAGGATGAGAAATGCAGAAGAATAGTAATATGAATGATTGGTTGTTTTTGCTACCGTGAAAAACAATTACCTGAGGTCAGTCACAGAAGGAATTAATTCTAATTGTGTTTAACAGATATTTTGTCTGATTCATAGCTATTTTAAAAGTCCATAGATTTGTTCTAGGATTAGTCCAATTTTGAGAAATTTTCTATATTGAGCAATTAGTGCAGTCATTGGTGTTTCTTTTTTGTTTTGTTTTTGCAAGGTAAAAATGGTTTTCAGGAGTTTCTACCCATGTTACAAGGAAGCACAGTTTCATCGGGGAAAAGTATAATCCATGTACTGCAATTCTTTATAACTACTTGGTAGCTGAAAACAAACTGCAGTCTTGAAAGACAGGGGTTTGGTACCTCAGTCACAGTAGTCTTTTTTTCTCCAACTGCAAAGGCAGCGCACTTGCAGGAAAAGATCCTGACTGATTACCTTTGGCTTATGTGAAGATTCATATACTTTCTTCTTTTCTGAAAGGAGAGGTAACTCAGTTGTCCCAGCATCAGGTCTTTGAAATGGAAGAGAACAGGGGTGACTGTTCTGTATCGGGGCAGAGGGGAGGTGTGTCAAAGGACACCTTTCCTGGAGGAACAAGGAAGGAACAGATATGCATGGAGTGTGCACAAAGAAGCAACAGATGCTCTGCATACATTTAGTGATTACTTGTCTGGATTTACACTTTGCAGTTCAGTAGAGAATGGGAGACCTCCGGATCCTGCTGACTGGGCTGTTATCGATGTTGTGAATTATTTCAGAACAGCTGGATTTGAAGAACAAGCCAATGCTTTCCAAGAACAGGTAAATCTGCTAGGAAAAACTTTTTGACTGCCATCAGTTTCTCATATTGCACATTTTTGCTGTGGACCTGGTTATATGCTGTTAAATGGGAGTGAAAATCCCACATTAATGGGAGACTTGAGTTTGTTGTTGAGTGAAAATCAATGAGACTATGATTTTTGAGTAACAATATTGTTCTGCAAGGTGTATATAATGGGTTGGAGTTTAAGACAGTCATCTGAAAGGTGAGGAATCTAAGCAAATTTTCTGGCTTGGACTCAGTCTCCCTGTACAACCCTCTCAGTTTCACAGTCTCATTATTTAAAATGTGAGTGGTAATTCCCTTCTTCCTTAATGTATTGTGCAAATACACTCCTGAGTATTTATAAAATCCAGGGCTCCTAAGAAGGAAATTGCTTTTGAAGACCTAGTGTGAGAAAGGGCCTGCTGTGTTGCATTGAACTTGGCAGTGCAAGTGGACAGGGAAAAGACAAGCTGGCAATAGAGGGGAAGAATCTTCGTAGGTGCAGGAGCAGCATGTTTGTAGGACTTGGTCTGAGAAAGGGGCCGGGTCTTCATTTCTGGGCTTTATAACTGCTGATACTAATGGATGGCTGCTTTCGGTAGTCATGTGACCCTTTGTAACGACCCATCAGCACACTGGTGGGGTGCTGTAGTAGGGCACGATAAGGCAGTTGGCTTACGGGGCCTACAGTCCACCTGTTCTGTGGAGAGGGAACTTGTCCAGGTTGTCAGTTCAGCACCTTCCCGGATATGTTTATAGGTTTGCGTGTGACTGCCAGGAAATTAGTTATCAACGCTTGTATTTAGTATCAAAGTAGATGGGTTGACTTTCCAAGACACTGAGCTAGTGCAAGTTACCAGCAGCTTTGCAGGGAAACTTTACATCTCATGTGAAATAACATGAATGTTGGTCAAGTTAGTCTTGCTGACCTTCAGCACCTGGACAGTGAAATCCCATCTGGTTGTAACTGACGAGTACAACAAAGTATCACAATTTAGCTCTTTGTTTTCAGAGATGAAAAGCCTGGTGGTTGGGTAATTCTCTGGCAGGGTGCAGAGAGAGGCTCTTTCTGCAGCTGCTACTGATTTTTCAGAATTTGAAGATGAGTAAACAGGCAAAAAAATTATTTAAGTGTATCCATTCCTCAATACCAGCATCCATGTCTCCTCAACAGCCTTGGAAATGTGGCCCAGAAAAACACATGGGCAAAGTAATCGCAGCCTCTGGTATTTTTTCCTTATACTGACAGATACCTCTGACTTTCATCAAATATCTTAACCTCTCTGCACCTTAGTTGGCTTGTCAATAATACCGCAGCAATTACTACTGATCTTGCAGCAGCAAGGTGAGGCTAACTCCTGAATTTTGGCAGAGCAATTTGCAACAGCCTGATGGAAAGCAGCATAGAAGTGAGTGTAAAGCTTTTATTAGTATTCTGCAGTGAGGGCAAGTGGCTTCAGGAGGATGGCTGAAGTAAGCTGCTTTTTAGCAATGTGTTGGCAAGGCTCTGCTAGGATAGCCATGGGCAGAAACATGGCTGTGATTCTGCTGCCAACTTCCCTTTGTACCAAAGCCTTGGAGAGAGAGGCTGACAGCTGCCACCAGCATACAGCCAGGAGATGTGGGATGGACACTCACAGCAGAAGCCATTGCCACTTCCTTCCCCCTCCACTACCTTGGCAGCAGGGGGAGCAGCAAGTGCCTGGTTCTCCGTTCCAGCTCTGCCAGCCCGTCCCCTGTCTGACCCAGGAACAACTCTGTCCCTAACCTCTTACCGGGGTGGTGCTCTGTTTCCTCCACACTATTTACTAGCCACTAACTTTGACTCTGTGTACTTACAGTATTTGCTACCAGGATGTCCCAGGCATGGCAGTGCAGTCAGGTTCACTTTGAACACTTAGCCATCCTCTGTAGGGTGACAAGCATGTGGCTAAAGCTCTGGCCATCTCAGTTTTTCTCTGCCATTTGTACCGCAGCTTACCTCGGCCTCAGAAATCTAAATTAATTTGATCTGCCACTGCACTGAATATGTACTGGAAGGGGAATGAGGAATGAGATTATAAATAGTAAAGTGTTCCATTTCACCTACAACACTGGGAAACTGTTTTCAACTGAGCTGCTTCAGTAGGTGTAGCACAACAGTTTCCTTACAAAACATCCATAGACCAGAATGTAATAATGAGATCTATTACTACGTTCAACTTTCACACAACAGTAACTGAGATCACACGTTCTTTTGATGAATCTGAATACATATGGACTTACCCAAAGCAAGTGACTCAGAATTTTTAAGACCTGAATTTTTCTCACAACATTTTAAGGAAAATGGGAAGATGTTGCAAGGACTGCAGAATGTTTTATTTAAGCTATATTGTAAGTGCTGGTAAGAAGTGATGATTGTATGATGATTATACATTATTCCTTCTTGGAGTTCCACTGAGGTCAGAAAGTCAAAAGAGCTCACCGATGAAGACAGATTCAACAGAAAGATATTGCCCACACAAACACATCACATCAGCAAGCAAATCAGACAAGCCAAGAAGTTGGGGGCACAGGATAACTGAAGAGAGAGGCAGACCAGATGCAGGATGGGGGTGTGAACACCTTCAGAGAACCGCTGCCTGCCAGGACATGGCTGAGCTTTCTCCAGGAGGCTTGGGAACTCAGGGGGCTGGAGCTCACTCAAAGGCTGAAGCTGTTTGCTGTGTCTCAAGACAAGCTAGTGCTATGCCTGACCTTCGTTATTGCCCATCTGGCTTCTTGGCCATTAGTATTGCAATAGCCAGATGAGGCCAAGTAACACAGGGGTAGTTTGCTGGCTTCACTGCAAAGCCCTACCTGCAGGGAAACGGTTTGGTGCCAGCTTGTGTCCGCTGTGGCTTTCCAGCAGAGCTGTGGCATGGGGGAGCATGTGGGCATGCTGGCTGCCAGGCTTTCGTGTCAGCTGTATTGAAAGACCTTGCAGTGCTCAGTCACTTAAAGAGCAGAAAGAGTGCTGGGACAACTTGAAGCTTAGCACGATCCTTGGTTATTTGCTGAAGACGATACACTAGTGCTGCTGGCGTCATCCTGACACAGGCGGGAATTGCTATTAGCCGTAGTTGTGCAGAGGAGTACCTCTGCAGATGACATTAAAAAGGTATACGGAAAACTAACCTTGAAGAGAAGTAGCAGAGAAGAAATTCACGGAAGTCACCAAAGCATACAAAATCTTATCTGGTGCCAAAACCCAGGATGGCTATGAAAAATCTACAGAAGCAGGTTTAAGTGGAAAGCTAAAAAGAGCTGGAAGAGGTAAAGCTTATGATACATACAAAGATATAAAACACTTAAATTCTGAATACAGAATTCCTCATTTCTACCCAGATATGTTTAGAGAATCAGTTTTCCGTTCAATGAAAGCATTAGGAGTTGCCAACATTTCTAGAATCCACGGGGAACCCTGTCAAAGAAGAAGGGAAAGGAATAGATGCTTTTTTCCTATTCTTGGAGTTTCTCCTGTCCCAGGTACTGGATTTACTTCATTGGGATCCTACCAAGCTGGAGGCTGTTCTTCCTCTGTAACATCGTTGAACAGAAGCAGCAAAGGCAACTTCAGATTGGTCATAGTAATGAGCAAAATACTCACTGGTGTCAAAACTCCCACAGAAAGAATTGTGATAAACGGAAAAAAGAGAATAGAAACTGGTTTTAACCATGAACATTCTCAACAGTAATTGGCATGAGACATCTGCTATAATTGAGTAAAAAGTTATTTGAAACATTTTTTCTTTTAGAAATAATGTTACATGAGGGCTCAGGAGTCATATCTTTTAGGGAGATTTTAAAGAAATCCCACTTGCAGCTGATCTTTTGACTATGTTGTGGTTTGTCCATGTATTTTGTATTCATAAACTTTATCAAATCATAAGAGAGATCAGTCTGGACAAATTCATTATGAACTCTTATACAAGTCTTCCTCATTTCACTTTGAGTTGTACTCAAGGATGGGATCTCTGACATTTCTAAGGCAACATTTAATATTTCTGAGGCAGATGCCGCAATGGGATAAACGGATCTGTGATGTTTATAATATTTATAAAAATACAAAATTTTGGCAATGTATTATGTACAACAAAAATATATGTAAGCATTTGAACTGGTTGTTGGCTATTGATAACAAATTCAACATTTACTAGTTGTGGTGTGTTTTTTGTTTTGTTTTTTTTAATTGAAAATAAAAAACCCCCATGCAACAGCAGAGTGAGGTCCAGTGCAGGAGAATGCTAAAGGCTACATCCTTCTTTGAGCTATGACAACCTTGGGAGGCCTAGCTGTGTTGTGAGACACTGGTCAATGCATTATTGTGTTGGTGTAGCCCCCGTTTCCTGAGTAGTGCAGTGTGAATGAACAAGCGGGGTTGTTGAGACCTGAGCTGTTGTTTTTAGCTTCTTCCACTGTAAGTGGAAGCCTCATCTAGGTGTTCCTGCTCCGGCAGGGGGATTGGACTAGATGATCTTTTGAGGTCCCTTCCAATCTCTAACATTCTGTGATTCTGTGGAGGAGGAAAAGTTCCCTCAGAGTGTTGAGCTCCACAGTTAGGCCCTTCTAAAATTTCTGATGGCAGAAGTCTATTTTTTTTCCCCCACAGGAAGCATGGGAAGGTTGGCCTTTTAAAGAAAGCACCTGCAGTCAGTAGCAGATGCTGACTAGTCCAAACTTGCATATCATTATCAATGGTAATTCTTCTGAAATGCACTTCATAAGCCACCTTCTTAAGAGTATCCTTACCTTAATGGCTGATAATTAGGCAGTCTGCACATGTACCTATTAATTTGAAACAGATTTACAAGGACAGAATTTTTAAATAAGGCTACTTGGGTTTTGTGCTTGACTAAATGGTACTTATGCCTTAGTCATCACAGGTGAGCACCTGAAAAGCAGGCAGCAGAATTTAGCAGCTACAAACATAGTTTCAGAAAAAGAAAAGCCACTATTTCTTTTCTTATTGATCCTCTGTAGTAGTCTTCCATTTGTTGCATGACTGTTCCCATCTGTTAGATTTGTACATTTGTCTTTATCAGCTCTTTAATTCTTCTTATAGGAAATTGATGGCAAATCATTACTCTTGATGACAAGAAATGATGTACTGACTGGACTTTCATTAAAACTGGGGCCTGCGCTGAAAATCTATGAATATCACGTAAAACCTCTACAGACACAACATCTAAAGAACAACTCTTTATAGCGAATTGTCTAATTGGGGTCGTGTTGTGCCTCAAACAATAAATAAGCAATTTGGTTTCATGTGATGGAACTTTGTAAAGAGAGAATATATCTATTAAGAATTTAAACCAAATTACAATATATATCCTATTGGATAGAGTTGGCAATATACCATATACTGAGTCTGAACTGAGAGAGGTGGTATGTATTTTTTACATAGTACATAGTGATTTTCTCTTTTAGGAATTGTCAATGAGCATGTTGAGATAGCTACATCACTGTATCCAGAACAAAAGGGATGTATGTCATTCTCATTTTTGAGCCAGACATGTTCTTTATTTAATGAATTAAAATACCAAAAATAGAAACCAAACCCAAATAAAGGTTACATGCATCTTTGGGAGAGAAAAACCAATTAAAGTAGGTTTTGGTTTACATTAAAGAACTACTAAAATTACTATTCATAATTTTAGGATGAGACTGACACTTGCCAACTCACCCTTTTTTGCAGAGGGTCCTATTTTGACCTTATTAAGGTTTACTTGTGGTGTGCTGCAATGTTTAAAGCTGTACATACAACTAACATAACCCCTTCGATAGCAGAAGGCATTTCTGACAGGTGAAACTGGGTTGTGTATTTTTTGCTGTCCTTTAAATTTTCAGCTTGTTTTCACCTGTTTTTAATAGTAGTTCTGTGTAAAGCGTAGTTGGTTTTAAAAAGTTTGTGTTGCTTTGCAAAACAAAACCCCTTCATTTTATTTCTTATTTTTAATTTATGATAACTTGTTTTCTAACATTATGCAGAAATTTGTAAAAAGAGTGAAATTCTGCACATTTTTAATATTGTCTGTCATTGGTGTTGTAATGGTTGATTTATTTTTTTTTAAAATGCTTTACTTAACAGTTTGAATACTTGTTTTAAAAACTGAAAGAAGCTGTCTCATCACTATACATCTCTGTTAAAAGAGAGTCTTGTTCAATCTGTTTGTACCAGTTCCCTATTTGATAGGTTGCTTGCTATATTCCAATAAAACATTGCTTATGTTTGGATTCAGTTTATTTTACAGATCTTTTACTTTCTCTGTTTCTTTGTTGTGGTATATTTGAGCTCCTGTTTTTCTCCATTTTTCCATTAAAAAGTACTAAAACTGACTTAATATTCAATGTTGTTGTGATTACTTTTAACGCCACCTATCAAGATATTTAAAGATTTTATTATTTTTGCCTTTTCTTATCTAGTGTTATACACTGCTGAAGGAAAGAATATGGAGCCCTGGTCATAGTTCACCAGTAACATCTGTGCTTCGCTTTCCAGAGCTGTTGGTGGTGCAGAGGCAGGGTGGCTTACCCCAAAACATAGTGCTATGTTACTGAAAGATGAATTTAATATTCTCTTTTTCTCTGTTTACATGTTTGGTGTGGGATTGACACATTTTGTAGATGTATGGATGACACAGAATTTAAAGTAAAACATACTTATTCCATCAGGGAGTAAAATTCTCCACTGTACAGTCATGAGAGCTCATTTGGTGATGACTGAACACTGTGCTTTCTTTTAACATGTTTTAATGAGCAAATGAATTGCATTCGGAACCATCCAGATTGTATTCCCCTTTTGATCAGCACTGCTAACTGGTTCATACAAGCAGAGGCCCAACAGAAACCTCGCAGCAAGTGTGAAAGGGAATTTGGAGGATACTCAGAACTGTAGCAATTTATTTTTATTGCCCCTGATCTTTATTGTAGTTTCCCACTGTTCTCTGAGCTTTCTAATGCTGCTGTTCTCTTTGTGCAGGTGACCATTCTGAGTTTTGTCTGTTACATTCCCCTTGCTGTTTCTGGGAGAACAAAAAATCTTTTTAAAAGAGACTGGAGGGTTTGAAAGAGGAAGTTAAAGCCAGATTATTTTTAGCTACCATTCCTCTTGCAGAAAACACAGCTGCTGTTGAGATGAGGAAGCGACTGGTGTGCAATACTGGATACCATTTCAATACTGCAGTTCTGAGTGTTGCAGAGCTGTGCAGGAATCCAGTTTATAACGTGCCCTTCATGTGCCCGCAGCTAGGTGAGCCACTCTTCCTCAAAAGCCCTCCCTGTGCTTTGGGTGGTGGTTAAACTGCCAGGTGTCCAACTGCTCAGCTGATTCTGGGTGTGAGAGTGACCATGGTCTGAGGCTGTGTTGCTTTTCATATGATAATTATTATAACAAGGTCTTTTTATTTTCTTAGCTCCTGTAGTTAAGAAATTGTTTGATTTAGTGATGTTCCTTTGGATCCTGCATGTGTTGAATACTTACTCCCAGAATAACACTGACTGGTAGATGCTGTAAATTTGGGGAATGCAGCTGTAACCTCAAACACCTGAAGAGCCCAAGGGAAGCACCATGAAGACTGTAAGTGGCCCTTGGTCTCCATGTGAGAGTTTCATTGCTCTGAAGGCTGCTGATGAGTACTGGAGACCACTGTTGTGTTTATAGGCTGCACTCATGAGCATCTTTGTTAAAGGAACAGTCAGCAGTTGTAACTGCTGTATCATTACCTCATCTGCTGATAAAGCAACAGCAAATGTCTTGGCATTGGCAAGCTTGCACTCATCTCAGGATGTTCTCTTCCCCTTTTGAGATGATTGCTGTAATCCAGCTGCCCCTCTAGAAACACTCTGCAGTACTTGCCATGTTGAGGATGGCCCTGACTTTGTAGCAGCTAAATTGTACCAAAAAAGTGAGGAAAGGCTCATCATTTGCACTGATCTCTGATTCAAGAGTAATCTTGCTTTATCTTTTGCTGGTGGATTGCAGCGGGAGGAAGGAAGTAAAGAGTAAGGAACTTGTTGCTGAGTTTGCTTCCCAGCTGGTAGCCAAACTGTAGGGTGAACTGTGGAAGCAGATGTGTACCTGGGTGTAGGAACCCTGTTTTTCAAGGATACTCCTACTCCCTCCTCCTTTCTGTATAAATAACCACATGCCAGTTCACCTGGGCTTCTCCACCTGGAAATATGGGTAATCTAGAAGATTTGGAACATTGCAGGAGTACAAGGGCGTTAAGACTTGATCTTTTCCAGCCAGATGTAGATGTTAATGTGGGAATTCACACCTAATGCTGCTATTGAGAGGCAACAGAAGCCCCCCTCAGTGCTCAGGCACTCTGGTTTCTGCTGTTGTGTTTCCCTCTGCACCAAAGGTTTCTCTCCCCCTTCTTTTTCTAGTTTTGTTTGGTTTGGGTTTTCAGCTCTAAAGCAGCCAGACAGGAGAGATACTTGTCCTCACTGATTTTATCTTCTGTTCTCTCCATTCTTTGATTTGTCTGATATTTTTTACTATTGTTATATTTCTCTGTCCCTTCCTGCTGATTCCCCTTGCCCCTGTCTTTCTTGCTTATCTTCTAGTATCTCTTGCCTCTGTTACTTTATGTTCCCATTCCAGGCTGGCCCCCCTGTGCACCTCCATCCTTCAGGACCTGGGCTACAAATGCCTGTCCCCACAGGGAAGCATTTACTCGCAGCAATACCTGACCTGCTATGGTCAGCTGGCGGACTGAACGTTTGCTTCTCCCCAGGGCTGTGAACTGCTCCTCCAGCTCTCTCTGGCAGGCGGCAATGAGGCGAGTGCCCCTTTCCTGGTTCTCTCCACCACTCGTGTTTTGTGAGCCTGGCAGATGTGAGCTGCTGTGCTAGAGTGCAGAGTGGGCTGGATCTTGAAGGGAACATGGCAGGTTTCAACTCTATGCAGCTGAGAGTTTGCAAGTCTGTAATAAAACTATGTGACAACTAATCCCAGCTCATGTTGTTACTTATTTGATTGCCATAGATCCAGCTGCACACCAGCTGATGTAGTAAGTGTCATTTATACATATATTTTTATATATATACGTATACGTATATGTATGAGACCAGGTATGTGTACATGCATTCAGGTACGTGTGTGTCTTTTCTTTCTCAGCCTCTTATGAATGTTAAGGTTCAATCTCAGAACCACAAACCAGTTCATATCCAAATTATAGCTGAGATGTGAGTTAATATTTTTGATCCTATAACTGAAGACATTCTGTATGTTTCCCTTCTAGATACACTGTGCGCTTTCCAGAAAGAAAATGGTTGGCTGTTTTATGTACACAAATAGTGGGATTCTAACTTCAAAAGTACTTATACTGAGATTTCTAGCCAGAAAGGGTTTTTTTGTCACTTTAAGTCAGCTCAGTTCAACTTAAAATCAGGGTCCTGTACTCCTGATAAAAGCAAGATTATTAAAAAAAAAAAAAAAAAAAAGGACAACTTTAAAGAAGGGGAAAAAAAAAGTGGCTGTAATAGTTAATAAAAACTGACAGGTTTAAATGTATATTGGAAAGTGGGTAGCCTGAATATATATAGAATAATACAGCCAGTGAAGACAGATAACTTGTACTGACCCTGAAGGTGACATTTCATCTCTGGTTTAGATATTGGCTAATGAGTTTAGCTAGTGCCTTTTATCTGTGTGACATCAGTTGCACGTGGAGCACGATCAGCAGCTGAGGAGGATTGCGGTTGAACTGTCCTGGGCAGCTATCAGAACTGAACAGGAACAGGATGCGAAAGAATCAGGCACTAAAATGGTGGTAAGATGTTTGTGCACTCAAAATACCCTGTTTCTTGGTAGGAGGCCCCAGGTGCTATAAACTCCTGGGATATGGCCCAGGGCCAGCAAGGTCCATGTTATCAGCAAGAAGATATATTTTAAATGGCATTTTTACAATCTGATAGCTGCTGCTTATTTTCATCAAGTGTGATTTCATCAGGAAAGCATCACAGCTGCCCCTCAGTAAAACACAGTAAGCAACTGGACAGGAACTGAAAAAAATGTCACTCTCAAAATAATGCAAGTCCATTGCAGAGATTGAATCTAAAGAAGCCAGTGGGAGTTTGGTCAGGTTTCAGGCCCAAGTAAGTCTGGCTAAGTCCCATTTTCAAGAATGATTTATGCCATTGTTATCTGAATCTAATTGCTGTATGGAAAAGTTTGGCTTCTTCTGATTGCCTAAGTACTTTCTTTAGAAGCAGTCTGCCTGCGTCAGTGACTCAAGTCTGCAGTGCTGGATGGAGCTGTGCCGAGATGCCTTTAAAGGCTTGCTGAATGTCTGCATGTTTGTGGAGGTTTACAGGAACCACATTTCATGAGTGCACGCATGTGCTTGTTGCCACAAGTAAGTCTAAATAAACTGGTTGCTGCTTTTTGTCCTTGTTCTGCCATGAAGGTTGGTCCGCTGCTGCCTTACAAGTGTACAAATGAAGTGCAAGTAGTAACAATGTAACAAATTTCTCATAAGGTAGAAAGTGAGTTGTGAAGAACTACTTTGTTTAGAAAGGGCTAAATATTGAAACACTCATTAAGATCCTTTTTCATCTATTTTTAACTGTCATTTGGAAAAAAAGACTGATTGCTTTTTGAGGTAAAATTGGCTGATGTAGAACTTATTTATTTTACTTACAATGTTTGCATAAGTAGTAAATGGTTTCATTTCTTATTTTGGTAAGCAGTCAAATACTAGTTTATTTTTCAGTATTGCTCTTTATTTGCCCTTAAAAGATACATTAATAAATTATAAGCACCTAAAGATGGCAGAAATAGCAAGACATAAGCCCACAAGTACAACACAATCTAACAAGGCAAGAAAAATGTCCCCAGCAAAAGCTAAAAGTGTAATCAAATAAAAAGATAGGCGTTGTTTGTCTGTCTAGCTTTCTCCCTGCCCCTCCTGAAAGTAATAGGGTTACCTAGGTTGACTCCTGCCTGTTCAGAAGTCATGATGAGACCATGAGACTAAAGAAAACTATTTAATTAGACATACAGAGATAGTCCAAAACCTTGAACACCTCAGTGATTAATAGAAAAGTAATTATATAGCAACTGTATAGTCTGAGGAGTAGCAGCAGCAGCTATGCAGCCAGAGTACTTGCAGAGAAATTAGTTAACAGCTGTAATTATTCACATTGCAAAGGAAACAGAATAGAAACTTTTTTTTTCCACCATTTCCTTCACAGTGTCTGACTGATTCCCTGTTCAGTTTCTGGGTCAGACCCTCCACTCTGTAGATCAGTGTGGCATCAAGGGGGTTACACCAATGAAACATCTGGTCTCATGCCTGTATATAAACTTTACTGAAGGAACATCAATAAATAGAATATACAGAGTTGCTGATTTCACATGTCAAAAGCATATTACAGACATTATCAAATTCATTGTTTTGTTAAGAGGTCTGGGAATAGCTGGTTTAAAAATTGACTGTAATGTTTCCGGCTGGGATTTTCAAAAGAGCGTGTGGAGTTTCAATCTGCAAATCACACTGAGATTTAGGGTCGGACTTTGATTTCCAAACTCTTGAGAGTCCTTCAGAAGCCCCAACCTCAGGATTTCATAGAGGGAAAAGCAGTCAGCAGTGGAAGTGGCCGATAAGGAGGTACGTTGCTGGGAAAGCCATACTGTGAAGTTACCAGGAAGGCGTGAGTGTAGCCAAGAGGTTTAGTTTCCCTGGGCAGCTGTCAGTAGAAACTGACTTTGCCTCTCATCTTTTAGCATGTGGGCTTGTGCTTCTAAGAACTTCTTCCTGCCAAGTGTGCAAGTGCAGAAGCCATAAGGAGTTTCCACTGGAATCTGAACCTGAGGGGGATGAGCATAAACAGGTCATTTCTGAGACAGGGGAGTGCCAGCACTGTCACAGCAGGAACTGCAGCTGTTCACCTCCTCTCAAATCACCCCCAGGCCCTTCCCCTCTCCTGTGAACCCCAATGGGAGACGTTGCTGTTATCTCAAGTGAAAGTGGATCTATAACATCCACCTGAAAGAGGGCAAGGGTAGGATAGGATGGCAGCGGAATCATAATACTTAGGGAAGGAGACTAGAAAATGAGCAGGCTATAGACAATTGATGCAAAACGAAATAACCCAGTTTCTCTCTGTCGTGTGAGTATAACACAACAAGCTTTCAATTGGACCTGGCTGTCAGCTAGAGCAGCTGTGGAGGGAAGAGAAAATCCATCTCATCTCCTACATCTCACCCTCTGCCTGATCTCAGGCTTATACCTTATCTGCTGTTGGACCACTCTACTTTGGCTCCTAATGGCTTTGCTGCTCCCTGAGGGCTGGTCCACTGTCACCTGGAGTCAGCCTGTGGCCTCAACAACCTACGTGTGACCCTGCTGCACCAAGGTGCTTCCTGGCCTCGGTGGTGCTGCCAGTGGAGCAGAGAGAAGAGCCACAGCGGGCTGGGTTTCCATGGTGCCTGGCTCTATGAAAGGATGCTGTGATGCGTTCTGCTTGGTTAAAACTGCATGGGTTGATGCTATCACTAAAAGTTAAATTCAGTGGAGAAAACAGGAATGGTTTTTCAGGGGTAGTTTCTGATACAGATCCCTTTGATATCCAAAGTGTTCCACTGTGCTGCTTTAGCTTTTATCAACAACACAAGAAAGCAATTATCCTTCTTGTGTAATCAGTCTAAATCTCTTTTAGAGGTAAGGTGGAGCTTTCACTAGGGTTGAGGGAGAAAGTTTGCTCTCTCTAACGCTGTTCTGTGCAGAACTGCTGCTATGCTTTAAGGCTCAATATTTCCTAAGAGTCCAGGCAAGCTGCGTTTGGAGCATTTACTTACTTCTTTGTCATTGGTCAAGCCCAGGTTCTTCATGTCTAAGACATTATAAAAAACATTGTTCAAGACGGTTTCTATGACCTGTACCTGAAACCATGAAAACAGATGAGACAATGAATTTGGGCACCTTTTCAGCCAACAGCCTGGCAGTCTTGTCACTGACTATAAAGAAAAAAACAGCAGCAGGAGGAAAGAAGATACCTGTGACACTTTGGAAAGGATATGCATCTGGATACTGTTGACAGTCTTCTGGTAAGAGGGTGAATATTCCCCACAGTCAGGTGGCCCAGCAAAGGCTTCAAGGATACATTCACGGATTTTGTTCCTAGAGGTAACACAGGTTCTTACAAAGCTTTGTATCAACTGTTTCTGCCTAGATCCATAATTTTTTACTGTGGTAGTGGGGTAGGAGGGTTTGGTTGGTTGTGTGGGTTTTTTTTTACTTTGTTTTTAATTTTCTCTGTCTTTTCTGACAAAGACATTGCCTAGTGGGATTTCACGGCTGAACAATTTCTTTGTCCTGTTACCTCCAAATTCCCACCCCCTGCCGCAACTCTATAATTCACAAATAGGTGTTTTGCTACAAGTATTGAACAAACTAGTTGTTAGTTTGTTCTTCTAAAGTGCTCTGTACTGAACACCGAACTGTCCATTTAAGTGCTGTCCCTTGATGCACCAGCAGAGAGAGGAGTAACCCCCAGGGCTGCTTCTCGCCCCCCGGACCACGGGCTTGGTGCTGCCACTGAGATCTGCCAGAGTGACTGGTGCACAGCGACTGCAGATCGGGCCCTTACCCCTGCTGTACTGCGTAGAGGGACTTTGGGATGGTAGATTAGGTAATAAGCATTATTTGATTTGACACATACCATATGGAATCAAAGTCAAAATCCCTGCATTCGCCATATGACCATTTGCAGAAGAGCTCTCCACATAAAATCCTGTCGTGCCTTTCAGGAAGCGTGGTGTGTTCATTCTTAAAGAAGCCTTCGAATCCAGACTGTGTTGTTTTCATAAGCTTCAGATCTTTAATTCCAGCAGAAAGAACCAGAGGACCTGTGATCCAAAAATATGAGATGGTGTGAGCTCCTTTTCAGGCAGGGAGAAAGAAACCTCTGGGTACGTACTCGCAGTGACACTCCAGGACTCACTCATGTGCTCCTGTCACAAGCCTAGGTACGTTAAATATTATTTTCTGCACACTGATGTTAGCAGAAAGGTAAGAAATAAGACAGAAACTACTGAAATCAGGGCTCAATCTATAAAACAGAGAATCCCATCAAGTGACCTGCAGTCAAGGTGAGCCAAGGACACACTTTATCTCACCTCCTTGAAACTGGGACATGCAATGGGTTGACTCTCACTGGTGTCAGTGCAGGGACTACTAATTGCTCTAAAGGGAAATGAAATAGGCTACTAGTGCTGCGGGGTACAGGAGAGCTGAGGCGAGCCTTTCCTAGTGACACAGATGAATGTAGAAACTCTCTGTGCAAAGGCTTGAAGCCTCAGCCAAAAATTCACTTTGCATACCCATCCTGTTGTGGGTTTTGCATCCCTAAGAACAAGAGGGTGAGGAGCCAGGGCAAATCCCTGCAGCTCAGCTAATTAGGAACTGGCACTGATGCAGATACCGCCCACGGATTCAAACTGACAGTGTTTTTGCTCTTAGCCACTATTTATAAAATGTGCTGTTGTAGATCACTGTTGCATGGGTGGATTATAATATTCTGAAGACCAAACAGTTGTGTCCTGAACCTTTTCTTTTAACATATTTTGGATGGTGACTAAAAAATTTCAAGCGATCAGTCATTTAGAGCACATGAAACTGATAACTGAAAATTTCACTGACCAGAGCTGCCAAAAAAGCAGATTCAAAGGAGAAACTCCATGGCACAGACGCTTATCCAGAGCCCGTACAGTCAGTGGCTGCAGCCCAAGCTGCTGTTTCTGTGCTGCTCTTGGTGCTCACACCAGCTAGTTCAAAATTAATCCTTGAATACATCTGGTGCAGAGTAATCCTTCCTTTGATTGGGAAGACTGATAGACTTGGTCTTTAAACTGTGTCTTTGCAGGAGTTTATACTGGAAATAATTCCACTGTGATGGATATTTCTAAATGACATGATTGTTTAGAGGGTTTTTTTTTTAAAAAAAAAAAAAACTGCTCTGTCACTGGAAATGATCAAAACTGTATTTTATCTGTTTCTTCTATAGTTTACATTCGTTATTGTTTGTCAAAGGAGTTGTATCAATAATTTCGGCTACATCCCTGTTATTTACTAAAGCTTTAAAAAAATCTGAAGAAGAGACTATCCTTGGACAGGATACTCTGGGGTTTGTTCAGATCTTCATGAACTCATTGCTTGGGTATAAGACTGTAATGCACAGATATTAATGTAGTGCAGATACTATCAATGAATCTGGGGAGGTATGTATCTCATATTCAAATGCGCAGCCTTGTTTGAAAGAGCTCTTTGCAATGAATGCTTTACTGCCACGCTGGCTGCCTCTGCAGCCATCGACCTGAAGCTCACGCAGAAGAACATAAAATGTAGGCAGAGTTTTTGAGGTGAATGGCGTGTGCTGCGCTTTCAGTATGTTTTGTGCTTTCGATATGTTTTGTGCTGTCTTTTCAGTTGTCTAATATTGACTCTATTAAGTTACTTACAATGTTTTCAGTTTCCAAAAGAGTCTGAGCCTTTTATCAGCCAATATAATGGCAAAAAAATAAGCTTGTAATTCTATTAAGTCTCACTAGGTTTCTTTAAATGATGAGAAAAGTGTTAAAAGATAGGATTAACTGAGAAATAAATTTCTGTGTCTGGCTGATATGTGCATAGGAGGGTGCTAAAGGTAGAGAAGGTTCTCTTAAAAGAAAAATAAAAAGCATTTCAAAATCTTCTCTTTGGTTATTGTTCACCTAGGCAAGGAATCCTAAAGAAACAGCTAAAGGACTACATGAAGGGAAGACTAAGAAGGAAAGGCAGTTTCTTCAGTAAGCCTTCAAGGCTTTTTGTTTGTGTAGAAACTGAAATAACAGACTTCCATGCTGAATTTTAAAGATGATGAAAAATTTATATTCAACCTGTACGTTAAGAGCAGCAGCTTTTCAGGAAAGCATAGCCTTTCAGAACTTGTGTCTTGTCTGCAAGGGAAGCTGGTCTTGCCACTTGTACTGACCCTGACGTGTTAGGAATATAGGGAGAGATGGCAGGATGGGAAACAGTTCTAAGTTACGTTAGGACAATAATAGACAGATACTGAACTAAGGCCTAAAACCTTTAAACCCCCTGTGTGAAACCATGGTGGTCTCAGCTCAGTTCCCAGTAGTCTGAGAGATGGGTTAAATGAAACTCCAACACGGAGAGACCGAACTAACACTTTTGTTGTGAGTCATAGTAAGAAGAGAGAATTCTTACTCTCGCTTTGGAATGCTGACTTACAGACAGACAGTTGATCTTGAAAGTCTATGTCTTTTAAGCATCACAAAACTCTTAGTGAAGCCAAGTGATGCTTTGTTTACACATGGCATGCAAAAATAGCAAGCACACTCTGGAGTAGCTTCGTGTGAAAAATTGTTTGCTTGTAGACCTGAGTGCTCACAGTGTTCAAGCCAGCCTGGCTGCAGTAATGAAATTGCACCTTTCCTAGAAATGCATGCTGGCAGGGAATTGGAAATAACTGTAAACTAAGTGATTGGGCTACAGCAGTGTGGTTTCATAGCACATTCTCTAGAGGCTAATGATAATAGTGAGACTGTAATGTACAAAAGCAAGCAGACCATTCTCAGGAGGCTATTAAATCCTGTCACAATATATAGCGGTTCTGTTGTATGTGCTGTTGTAACTGCTGTATGTTTAGGATATACATACAAGTGTGAGCTACATTAGTTCTTCAGACATGTCTCAGAGATCAAGGAGCACAAAATTAGACCATGAAAATATCCTTTGTTTTAGACCTCTGGAGAGGTTTGGCTGTGCTGTAAGCCCCGTGACAGCTTTTGCTGTCTCTAAATCCATCTCTCCTCAGCGGAAGTGTTTACAGAGAAGTAGGGGAAGTTGCAAATTCTCTCTCACCATTTCGGCACTGCTCAGCTTCACAAAAGCGGATTCCATCAGGAACACATATAAATGAGTGGACGTGAGGAACGCTGTTCTGCAATTTAGAGGAGATGTGTAAGTAAAAGTGCAGCAAATAACATCTCAACTTGAAAACAGGAACCGAGAGAATGACAAATGGCTCCAGCATAAACAAACTGAATGTATTAGTATTTTAGATACCTCGTGTAGACGTTGCCATGGCACTTCTTGAACGTAGGTTTTGACGTACGCCACTTGGCAAAATGTTGTCATGAAGTGTTTGCAGATATCTATAGCAAATTGTTCTATAGTTGGGATCTAAGACACAAACAGTATTATTAGAAAGAAGCAATTACCTCATGTACAAAAGTAGACTGTTCTAATTGTAAATACTTGGGAAGGATCAATGTTGTTAAAAATACAGATTTCTTTCAATTCTGGTTTTGTGCACTGTGCCCAGTCATTTGATCAGCTTGCAGCATACACTGCAAATAGCTACAGAGTCATGTCAAAAATCTCCCATTATGTGGTACAGTGAGCTGCAGTCCTTGAACTGAGCAAAACTGCTACAGAAGCCTTATACTTCAAGGATATAATGCTGAAATAATCATAGCAATATCCTGATTAAGCTTTACAGGCTAAAGATGGGATTTCATTACTGTGATAGGATAGGCAATTTGCACACTAAAGATTGTCATTATGATAGACGCAACTGAGGGAGGTAAGAGCACAGATAACAGAATTAAGAGGAGTCTTACTTTGAGACCTTCCGTTGAAAAGTGCTATATAGCAATAATGCAGTATTATATGCTATTAATTTTTTAAAAATGATCTTATATGACAAATCTATGACAAATACTGCTATCTATGAGGAAAAAAAGGCTTTGGAAAACTAAGGAGGAGTCTGCTGGATAAGAACTGGAGGAAGAAAAATTCTCTCTCAAATCAGTGAAGGTGACTTTAGTGCTGATCTGCCGTGCTGATGGAGGGAGAGATTCTTTTGATGCATTTTGAAAATAAAAAGTGTAACAAACACTTCCAAATGAAGTCATAAGAAACAGCAAGGCTAGTTAAAAAATAAAAAATACCCCATTTTTTTTGGCCAACACAAGGACGATATTCTTCATGGTGTCAGTAGGTATCACAAGAGAGTTGTTTCCTTCCAGGTACTCCTGAGCAGAAGTCAGCCGGAGATGCGTGCACACCTCCACTTCTTTAATGAAGTGCTTCTTCCCTTCTCTGTGGAGGCGAAGGAACTTAATTGTGTTCTTGCCATATTCACAGTTGAGGACTTCTACATCCTTGATCTGCAGAGAAAATACGTGACAGTTGTGAAGGAACTCAATGGAAGCCTGAGTAATGCTCAGTCAATGAAACATAAACAATGTTTATGGCCTTTATATCTGAGGTTAACTGTGATGAAAATATTTCCATTATAAATTGCAATGTCCTGATAGGAAGAAAAAAATGCTTTAGGAAGATATTACTACATTAGTAACAGCTGTGATAGAATTTTAACATTTTATGGGCAGATCATTTAACAGGGGTAAGAGTGAACTGGTCTCTCTTGTTCGCCATCTTTGGATTAATCCAAAGACTCTACTGAGCCTCGTGTCCATCACCTGTCTCTGAACCCAGTGTCCCTGAGCATTCAGTCACCACAAGCACCACCGTGCAGCGGGCACCAGCTCTCACACCCGCGTCCTCCGCGGCCGCTCACCGGGCTGGCTGTGCCACTCCAGGTACAGCTCTGATTGCCCTGACACTGAGAACAGGCTTGCACCACCTCCCCCTCCTCTGGCTCCCGGCTCTCACAGCTGCTGTCAGGCTCCATGTGTGCGATATGCGGACCCCTCTCCATTTTCACGCAGAGGCTGACAAGCCATGGTTGGCAGCCTTGCATGGCAGAGCCCCCGTTAGCAGCAGAGCACTCTGTGTCCCCAGCTGTCCCCGTCACGCACGCAGGGCGTGGGGACTTGCTGCTCTGAGGCTGAGTAGAAGTGGTGAGTATCAGAGCAATTCTCCCGTGGGGGTGGGAAGGTTGCTTTGTAAGCACCAGAAGTCCCAAACGGAAAATGGAAACAGCTGTCACGTTGTTGGCATGTTGTGTGTTTTGTCACGCTCCCTATGCACCTTGCAATTCCCGAGAGCAAGAAGACAAGACAGACCGAGCCGGGCTGGGTGAAAGCCTTTCCTCACACCTGTGTTACAGTTCTGATCTCCCACAATAGGGATCAGGAGCGAGTCTGAGCAGCAAAATTCAGGTTTTGATCCACACCTCCAAAATCCTGGCTTTCTGGGATCATTGCTTTTGTTTGCACTAAGCCCTATTCAGTTTGATCTTGTTTCAGTCAAACACACCCTATTTCCACATCTATTGCAGGGTTGGAGAGGCTATACTGGAAAGAAGACAAAATACTGCCAACGTTGTGAGCATTTCTGTTATGCTAAAATATCCAGAGCTTATTGCACTAGACTTTTCTTGAGGCTGAAATATACTGTACTGAGTATAAACATATTTTAAGGTAAATCAGCACCTTTTAATTAAGCATAATGAGGAGGGAGAAAGAATATTCTACACACCAAAATATAAATTGAAGCTTTTTATGTGTGAGTGGCTAAAAGATTATCAGATATAATGTTGCTCAATTCAGACGTTTGCTTCTAAGAGAAATGCTAATGCACTTAAAAGATAATAATAAAAAAAATCTTAACTAATTGTAAGTAAATTACTGCGGCTCAGAGATCAGAGCGTTTTCTCGGACTGTCAGTCCCTGCGGGCTCAAACCCCACAGACAAACAGAAGCCCCAGCGCCAGCACCAGGCAGCGCTCAGCGCTTCCCCAGAAACCCTCTTGGCAGGGACGGAGCAGAGGCTCTGCTCGCTGCAAGGGCTGGGTGGAGTAGCGAGATAGAAATGATGTTGTTTTGCTTGCCTGAACACCAATGCTTTTTTCAGGCAGTTGTAAAAAATTCATACTTCAGTCACGCAGCAAGCACTAAAAAGAAAACAGAAAGTGTTTTGCTATCTGCAGCTTTTTTTTTTTTTTAAAGTGGAATACCTTGAATATTCTAAATAGTCAAAATGCTACCTCCCAAAACACAATGGTAAGTTTTCTCAAAAACATAACTTGACAACTCTCATTTTGCCATTTTGTTGCCCAAAGAAATCGTGAGCAGTTTCCGGCAGATCCTGGGAGCCCTGTCCCTGCAGCGGGAGCCCGACCTCCCAGCTGGCCCTGGTGTCCCAGGAGCCGCCGGGGCCGTGCTTACAGCAGCAGCAGGAGCTGAGAGTTAACGCGACACAACTTCTCCTTTTAGAGTGTACGCAGTGACCGCCCTGTGCAGCTGAGAAACCAAAATGCCCGCGGGATCTGCACGGTGTTACCCTGCTCTGCTGCTGCTTCTCTGCTTCGCGCGCCTGTGGGCAGCTGAGATTTCCTGCAGGAATGAAGATGGGGAGATGGTCGACTGGTAAGTAAACACTGCGCAGGGGAGAAACGCTGGGTGAGTAAATAACACTTGAGATAAAACCGCATGAAGTAGGTGGATCACTGAGAAGTAATGCACAGGAATCACTGTTTTAATCCTGTTTGCCTGTGAATAGTAGCTGAATTTTGCATTTGGGAAACCACAGATAAGTTATTGGAATGTGATTTCATTTCACTGAACCAGACACCTTACTGCATTATGACTAACTGCAAAATAATCACCGTTTTACAGTGTGCATGTCTCATCATCAAAGGCAGCGTAGCCTGTGTTCGGGTGCCAAGGCTGCGCTCGCCAGGGGCAGCCCCAGGGTGCCCGGCCAGGGCCCCAGCACGCAGCTCCTCCGGCTGAGGGAACCGAGCCGAGGGGTGAAACCTTCGTATCTCGCCCTGAGCCTTGTCTCTCGTACCCACACAGCAGCGTGGTGGGACTTGTCCCCTTGCCCCCTTGGGAGGGATGCGGGAGCATCGTGGGGCGGCGGTGCCAGACAGACCCATCTGTGCCTCCTGACTGGGGAGCAGCTCCCACCGCCCGAGCTGCCGGCGCGTTACAGCCGGTACCATCCCACTGCCAGCAGTGAGACCGAGTCTGGGTATTAAATGATTAATTGGATTAATGTGCTTTGAAGATGAAAGCCGCAAAATATAATTACATAATACCCAGCCCAGGTTTAAAAAGTGAAACAAGGGCTCTTAAAAAAGAGCACAGAACCTCCCAAAGATAAATATCAACCAATTTCAAAAGAAACGTGTCTTTCTCACAGAACAATTATTAGTTTGGATAAGAGAGATAAAGAAGTAGGTGCTATTCTTTGCACATCCCTTCCCTTGCACACAGAGCTGACTGAAGGGAAGGCAGGAGCTCCTCAGGCTGCAGGCAGGCCGCTCAAGCAGGGGCATAAAGCTGGCTTGGCTCTGTATCGGTGTAACATCGAATGTATGAGGATCTGGTCCATCCCTGTGATTTGTCTCTCTTGCCAAGGCCCTTCTGGATAATGTGATTTTTTTTTCAGGAATCAGACTCTTACTTGGTGCAGCTACCCAACAACTTAAAGATACGAGTCTGTTTTGTGCTAAAGCTAAAAAGCAAAACAAAACAAAACCACAAAACAAAAAACCAAACCAAAACTCAAACAAACAAAACCAAACAAAACCAAAATTACCATCAATTTCTGAAATGAACACAATTTTTGCATCCAAGTTATCTAAGAAATTATTTGAAAGCTGTAACCAGGAGTCATTCACCTGTGCCACCATGTGTGTGAACACCAGCAACGTGGGACCCATTCCAGGTGGGAGCAGGAGGGTCTGCACAGGTAAAACCCTGCTCTCTTCTGCCAAGTTTAGCAGGGAGGACACGAGGGTTTCATTTTAAATGTGCTGTGATCAAATGAAAGATGCACTTGCCTATCTGCAGGGGTCATCCTAGTTTACTGACAAGAAATTTTTGCCTGATTCTGGATTTGGCTGTTATGAAGCTGATAGGAGAAGCAAAACCAAAACTGCTGATAAAAGCTTCCTCTTAACCAAAAGATGTTGATAGCCTTTCAAACAAACACAGCACTGCAGGTTTTATATTTGGTGAGCAAGAGCTTCATGTGATTTCCTTCTGTTCAGTAGTTCCATCCTGCAACATTCCATGGTTACTCATTATTAGTATTCACACACCCTGTCGTTTGCCAGTAAACCGGAGGAGTCACTTTCCTTATCAGCCCCGCTCCCGCCGGCACTCCCGGCCGTGCAGCAGCCCCGGCCCACGCGCGGGGCCTGGGCTGGGCTCGTCCCCCCGTGTTCCCGTTCCCCTCCGGAGCTCATCCCGCCAGCCTCGCGGCACCCGCACCGGGGCTGCCACAGCAAACAGCCGCTCACCAAGGAGGGCAGAGGGTCTCCCCTTTATTCCTCCAAACACACTGTATTCTGTGGGAAGCTTTTCATGCAAATAAAACCCAAAACTCTGCTTTCTGAGAAATGTTGAGTCAAGGACTGAAACCACAGATGCCCATTGTTTGGGTTTTGTTTTGGTGTTTGTTGTGGTTTGGTTGGTTGGTTTTTTTGGGGAAGTGAAGAACTAAAGCTGTGATTAAGAAGTAAAGATGCAATTATTTGAAGTAAGTTAGTGTTCGGTCACATGCAAACAATGTGACAATGCTAATCAGCTAGAAGCAGATTTGCTTTTCCTCGGTTCTCAGGAAAATAACTTAACACTCTGCTCCCACAAATGCATACGCTCTTGCGAAACTTCCTTGCACAAATAGCAGTGCAGACTTCTATACAATTTTAATTGCTAATACACTCAGCTGGCCTTCTGGAAAGGGCTAAAACATGTATCCACTGGGAGCTGTCAGGCAATTTACTGATAGCTGAACTGCCAGCATTTCCATAACATACCTGCGTTTGGCAGATGCGAGGCTGTAAACACCCCGAGAGCACGAATCTTCTAATGCATTTCAAAGCAGTTTGGAAAGGCTACGTATACTAATTCCTGGATCAGCTTGTACCACTGTAGCTATCGCTGTTCCTCTCCTTTCCAAACCTTCATTTCAAATAAAGGGATTGCTGTGACTCCTCGTGCATGGCCAGCTCTCCCCAACCTTGCTGGGTAAATCACTTTTCTGTGGTCTGTCATCAGCAACAATTTCTCCTGAGATATTTGAGGAATATCACTCAGTCAGTGGCAATGCAGGTGGGTTACCAGGATCACCAGTGGTGTGTGTTTCTCTTCTGCCTGTACATGTACATTTTCCATGGATGAAATGTTCCTCTAGCCAATATTTTTCTGCCACTTCTTACCTGCTTTTGGAGATGCCTTTTTTGACCAACTCGAGACTGTAAATCAACTGGGCAAGGCTTATTCCTCCTAGTATACTTGAAGAGTTAAGTACAGTCAAGCTACATTTTTAATAAATAGTATAGGATTGAAAATAATGCCACTCAGTTCTTACTATTGACATAAATAACGAATTACTCAATTACAGCACTCAAAGAAAGTGGCTCAATTAATTATACTGCAATTAATCCCATGGACTTGCGCACTGGGAAAACCTGTTTACTTCATCAGCGACATTAATATGAACCGAGCCACTTACTGACAATATTGAGTACTCTACAATTTTGAAAAGATTGTGTTTCTGGCTAATGGTTTGCAAGTATCCAGTCTGCAACAGTTCAGCAGAGTGAATTTGTTATGAAAAGTAGGATTGGACCAGCATTATCAAATAGCTTTATACTTATTTTGTGGGTTTGATATGTATAAATATAACATTATGCATTTTTATAATTTTAATATATAATTTTATCTACTTCATATAAAGTCGTATTTGTATAATATAAAAATGGATAGGTAAGAGGTGTCTAGGTTGATCACAAGAATATCAGACTGAGTTTGGAACCTGCAGTTCTCCAGCAGAATCAGGAGCAATAGGGGTTTGGTGGCTAAATGGGACTCCAAACCAGGGTTGCCTCTAATTCTTTTGGGGTACCAACAGCAGTCTGGCCACAGCAACAGGAGTTTGGTGCTGAATCAGACTCCCTTGTGTGCCAAGAAGCAGAACAAACTTGTCTGCAGCAGGTATTGTGCTGGCAAACTGCTGCTGGCTCCTGCTCTGGGTCACCTCCTCGAGGCTGAGATGTCCACACCGCACGCTGGTGGCACTGGACCGCTGCCAGTGTGGACATCCCCAGAGTCACCCTTCCCTGAAACCCCCAGGTAGGAAGGAGATATGGATTTACACGTTCAAATAAGATGGTTGTAAAAAAAAAAAAAAAAAAAAAAATCGCTCTTCACTGTTGCAGGTTTTCCCTTTACAAGTTTCCAAAACATGCGAAAGGAGAGATTCCCATGCTGGGGCTGGAATACATGTACATGGACACCCTGGCTCCCCAGTGGCAGCTCAGTACATACCTCATCAACATGACACAGGGTGCTCTGGGACAAACACTGAAGCAGCTGTACGACACATACGAATCTGAGGCAAGTGACGTTTAATTATCATTTTGGTAGTATGCTCACTTGATATTACATGCAAATGAAATTAAACTAGTCAAAATGAGCATGTAGAGGTATGGCCAGACCTGACCAACTAGATCTACTAAAACATGTCAAGGGGAGCATCTTGACTGCTGGGCAGACTATTTGCGGTTTTGGCTACAATTAGAAATTACCCTCAGACTTCTAATTCAACTTCTAATCAAGCCTTTCACACACTTCAAGTATTGCCCATCAAAAAAATGATGGTACGTAGTCCCTTTGGCTTCTTCTCTGCAATTCGTGTTGAGCAACACCAGAAGCTGCGAACTGGCTGTGAACTCAGACCAGGGCCAGTGGTGACTATTACAGACACTTGTCTTAAACCCTCCCATGTCCATGTGTTTCATGCTCTGCCTCAAATCAAATCTGGGTTTTTCTCTTTCCCCTGAAATCACTGTGACTGCTTCAGCAGTGATACGCTGCTTGTCAGGCCCCCACAGTCAGACACCTCATTTAGATTTGTGTGAAGTGATTATAAAATACCCCAAGATCTGTTTTTTTTTATCATCCACATAGTATTCTTGGGAGTCTGGCTGTGTCTTTGCATTTCTGCTGTGCGTTAGTGGCAGGATGTCATTAATTGTATGTATGTATTATATTGTATTATATCTAGAAGAATTTCCCAGAAAGTCAGTCAACTATCGGCAATCTGGTCAGCTGTCCTATTCCAGGTCTTACTTACTTGTAATAAACCGTTTACAGACTCAAAGTACACCAGGAAGCATGTCCCGACTCCTTTGAAGCTCTCTATTCAGGTGGAACAAGGTGTGGTTATATGTAAATATTTTTCAAAAAAGCATTAATTGCTTTTCCTTCATAAGAATACTTATTGTGTCTATTTTTCCTCAGCAAACATTTTCACTGGATTTGGCTGCTAAATCAAAAAAAGACACCAAAAAATAAAGAGGGGGGAACTTCTTTGCAAGCAAGTGCACAATAAACCCATGTAAACTGTCTTAGTGAGCATATTCAACCTCCTGAGGAAGAGCTCTTGCAATGACTGACAAAAATTCCACTTTATATTAACTAAGATCCTAATGCTGAATCTTCAGGTTTATTTTGCTGTAACTTCTGCAGACTGTGTCAGCTGAATTGGGAGAAGGATTAGGCATGTGATGTTCACACAGAGAAGTCCTGAACTCTTTCTTCTGTTCCCAGCAGATGTTCACTTAAATGCCTTCCTTTTACTGAATGTCATGTTTCAGAAATGTGTGTTTTCCTGCAGAAGAACAGTATTGCGTATGCAATATACAACGACGAGGTCCCCAAATCAGGCTCCAATGGGTGGAAAAGAGGACATACCAAAGGTACAGGGAAAGTCCCAAGCTACTCTTCTCTCCTTTCTAAAGTTGTAGATAGCATCTACTTGTCTGTTTGTCTATCTGCTTATCAAAAATTCCTACCTAAAGCAAAACTGGAGAATGATTTGCATGATGCATGGTTTGCTGTATAGTTGTACACGCTGCAGCTCCTGTTTCGGTTTTGCTGTGCTGAACAACTCTTAGGGCTTATGGACCCTTTATTTTCAAGAGCTGAAACTCATACAGCTCCTTTCAGTGAGTATAAACCACATTATCCTGAGCCTAATGGCAACAGCAGTGCAAGGTGTGAAGGGGAAGGCACCCCAAAACATAAACCACCAAACTCTCTGGGGCAAGAAACTGCTGCCAAGATCATGGAAGCACTAAAGTATGCAGTTAAAGTAAAGCAAGACTTTAAATAAGCATAAGCTTCAGTGGAGGTCCAAACGTTCCCTTGAGGAAGCGGCTGGGGTTTGCCCAGCCCCACTGGGATGAACGCGTTTTGCAGGGCTGGATTTCCAGGCGGCAGCACTGGGGTGGCTGGGGAGCCCCTCTCCCTGCTGCTGCCCGGGGAGGAGCCTGCTCCGGGCAAGAAGACACGGTGCTGACCGAGTCTGGTTCCCCTCATGCAGTGAATGTATGAAGGGAAGGAAAATGAGCAGTGGAGAGAGGGTCACAGCCACTAAATAATCAGACTTTTTGAAGACTAAATTTGGGCAGAGAAAGGTTTTTAATTTTTTTTTTTTCAAAAGAAACATGGTGACCGTTTGAGTTACGCTATGCAGGAGAGAGTTAATGCAATTTTAATACAATATTAGTGTGTCCTATAATCCATTAATTTACTTTAGAGTCAGTTTACTGTAGACACGAACAAACTGAAGTGTGATATCTGCAGCAGCAAATCCAAAGCAGGACAGAGCTCTATTGTCTCAGGGCTTTTTCTCTTTAATTCCTTTGCAATAACTTTTTTTTTTTTTTTTGACAGGATTTCTGCTCTTGGACAAATCACAAGGCTTCTGGGTGATTCACAGTGTGCCCCTTTTCCCTCCCATTCCTGAGGATGGTTATCAGTATCCAGCTACTGGGGAGTCCTACGGACAGACGGCCATCTGTATAACCTTCAAATATGATCAGTTCACAGAATTAGGTATGAAGAGCTTCTCCCTAAGAAAGCCTTGCCTCGCTGCATTTCTCTGGCTACTTTCCTTGAGGCTTTGCCTCAAAATTTGCTTGTTCTTGTCCTTCATTGTCATATTGGGAAACTAAGTGGGGCCTGGAAACAGCATTCTTGGCTTCAGTTATGTTTGTCCAATGACTTCCTGTGTGAATGGGGGAAATTCACTCTTCCACTGTCTCCATCTCCCCATGGGGACTATTGAGATAATAACAGTCATGAGTGCATACCAAGGGTAAACTCAGCCCATGCATACAAAGTGCTATGGAAATATAAAGCATGATGTTTAATCATTTTTAACGCTAATGGCTCATTTAGTTGCAGTCTGCAGTTATAAAAATGTAAGGCAACAACTGCTCGAGCTGGAGTAGTAGCCTTGACTACTACGAAATACGAAGTATGGAATAATTATCACTTAGAATTTCTCCAGGTACTTTTTGTCCTATAAAATATCAATGCTAAAACCAAAAAAAGCCCAAATCTATACCTCTACGATTCAGAACAGTCTGACAATGATACCTGGTACTGGAATCCTAAAAAGGGACTATCAAAAGGCATTACAAGAAGCCATACTGGCATGCTCCTTAAAACTTTTACACTGTTTTCAACTCTCTTCTCAGTTAAAGACCTCAAATAATATCAATGAAACGCACACACTGTGTGAATGGCCAGGCTGGCCGCACCCCAGAGCTATCTGAACCAGGTTCCTGTTTGCATCTGTGCATGTATTTAGGGAAAGAGGATGAGAAAATGAGATGCATACACTAATGCTTTTCCTACTCCATCCTCTCAGCTTCTGGTAATCTGTAGTTCAAGAATTTCTGGAGCCAGAAAGACTGGAAAATTCCTGATGGTCTGATCTTCCATGAACTCATCTAATGAGCCCATTTGTTCCCTTGCTCTTTGTGATACCAATGGCAAGGACTTCTACAGTTAAGCTGGACACTGTAGAGAAAAGTAAATTTATTCTGCAAATTCAATCCAGATGCTGAAAGTCAAACTCTTTTCTCCCTAAACCCAAACTAGACCCTTCAGCAGCTCTTCTGTTTGCATTTGGCTTGGCAACCGTAACTGACTTGAAACTACTCCTGTAAATACAGACAGGCTGGGACCGACACATGCTGTCTGAGCGCTGTGTGACTGAGCTCAGAGGCTTGAAGATGAGTACAGGTGGAAGTGGCAGGGGCCGGAGACCACTGGTTAACAGTTCTGCTAAAAATAATGAGGTCTAAGTGGAAAAGCCTGAGTGTACTCTCCCAGCCAGCCCATGTGCTTCAGGGCCAGCTGGAATACAAAGCAATTAAACGTATTTTTAGTTGCTAAAATAAGATACTTTGACATGGAACTCCTCCAGGAGATAGGCTGTGAAGATTAAAGAGGATTTAGTTTTCCTTTCCAAGGCAGAACTTTACTCTCTTGATTGCTTCGCTTTAAGCATTTTAATTCTACATGTGTTCCTTTCTTTGGGCTTTTCTCAGACCAACAGATGCTAAGTTATAATCCAGGAATCTACAGCTGTTCCATCCCTAACATCTTCCAAGCTGATCTCCCAAATCTGCAGAAGCTCTGTGCGGGGTCCAGGCTGCCCTCGGGCCCCTTGCGCCACCTCTCCAAGCTCCAGTCGGCTCACGGGGAGACCTTTCTCCACTTCGCAAAGTCACACTTCTTCATAGATGGTAAGAGACCCTATTGCTCTATCTATCACACATTCTTAAGCAAGAAATAAGCAATTAATATATCTTTGACAATAGGTATTTTCTTTGAGGGGAAAGAGAAGTTCAGCTTCAGAAATAAATGTGACAGAGGGCAAGGAAGGATGTCCTATCATAATGTTCTCTCAGCCCCACGAAGCAAAAGGCTGTCTAGTCCATCAAATGCCTGAAGGTGTTCAACAATGGGATTTTCAGATAATTTATTTCCTGTTATTCGATAGTAAAAACGAAGAAAAATGGGGCTTGAATAATCTACTTTTTTGTCATTGTTGTTATTGTGAAGAAGGCTTGACGTATTTTTCCTTTACTTTTTTACCTGATGATTTTAACAGATTTTACAGGAGAAGAAGAAAAAGTAGAAATTATCTTCTGAAAGAAAAGTCAAAATAAGGGGAGGGGGCAAAATCCCCTCTGGGTCACTTTATGCATTGGAGCAAAATGAGCCCAGTTTATGTGATAATTTTCAGTCCCCATTTACATGAAGGAACATGAAAGACTAATTCCCCACACCCTGTGTTGTTCCACAGATATCTACGTGGCCTGGATGGCTCAGGAACTGAAGACCGATTTGTTGGCTGAATCCTGGCAGCATTCTGGCCAAACACTTCCCTCAAATTGCTCTCTTGACTATCACGTCTACAACATAAACCAAATAGGGACGCCGTTGAATTACACCTTTTATTCTATTACTGATCACTCCAAATGGGCTGTTTCAAGGCAATACAAAGATCAGTGGACCTGCATCGGAGACTTAAACCGCGCTGCCGAGCAAGCTTGGAGAAGTGGTGGGTTCATCTGTACACAGAACGAACACATTTACAAAGCCTTCAGGCACTTGATAACCCACTATGAAAGCTGCTCTGAGGCTTCCACGTTGTTGTAATGAACCATTCCTCCCAAACAGCACAGTCCCTTTGCTGTCCTGGGGCGAACTTGTGAGTGATGTTGGGCGTGGGATGGGAGGAGCAACAGAAACCTGTCTTGTTAGCTGGGTTGTTGGGGCTGGGCAGTCAGCAAAAGTACCCCGAAATGCTTTAAAATCGCCCTGCATCCCAGGAGCTATTGAGATCAATCACAGCATTTCTGCTCAGTTTGGGTTGGATCTCTTCAAGAGCTGACATGATTGAACACAGTCAGGGAGACGAGTAGATTTGTGGACAGGAAGGCTTCAGTTTTACATGACTAAATTTTAGAGAAGAAACGAGCTTTAAATCGTTTGTAACCAATAGCTTGGGAGTCTTTCTAGTGCTTTTATCCATGTACAGCAATCTTATAAACAAATAAACATGTCCAGAATATGAATAAGCAAAATAAATTAAGAGCAAAAACGGTCTGTCTACAGTCTTCCTCTTTCATTTTTATAGTTATTTGTGGTTGGTTACAATGTTTTATAGCTGTCAAATGGAGACAATTAGGGGAAAAATAAGGAGAAAAGAGAAGAAAATATTTGAAGGAAAATGTTATTTCACCTACATTTTCACACTACAGGAAACATGGCTGTTAATTTTCAATATCTGCTGTCTCAGGCTTAGGACCTGAAGTTTGCAAGGACTTGCTATAAAGACAAAGTTAATTTGCAAAATCCTGATACATGCTTGGGTTCAGATTTCAAAAGTGTATTTGTATTTAATACATTTGTAAATATATTTACAGGGTTACATCTCACTTGTATTTTTTTTCCTGAATTGCTAATATAAATTCCAGTCTGAAAAGCTGTCTGTCCCGCCGATATTTCCATTTTGCCGTGTTCACAGTCCATACCACTGATTCTCTACGAGTGTCTTAAAAGGAAGTAGATATAAAGAAATGCCCCACAACTGCAAGAAGTTTTTGAAGATTTCCTTCCCTTTTCACCCTGAAAAATCAACCAAACAATGTGTACAAAGTACTAAACAAATTAATTTCTGAAAACTTTTGTGCATACTTCTTGAAGAAATGAAAAAAAGGATGTATCTGTCCTGATTAATGAGGAGAATTGTCCAGGAATAGATTTTATATGTAGTCAATCTGGACTGAAGGCAAACCTGAGTCTCATAGCTCAGTGAAAATCACGTAGATAGTTCAGATATTCTGCACAAAACTGGACTCTTTCTTTTCCCTGCATATGACCAAATCACGTTTGATAAAGTAGTTGCTTGATAATGTTATTTCTCTGATGTGATTCGTATCTACTTGTCATTGTTTTATGAGCTGTGGTCAAGCAACACCTACTTGTTACAGTGAAAACTGCCAGTGACACAGAGCGGCGAGCAGTGGGACAGTAGGGCATTACTCAGATAAGACAAGATAAAGCTCATTTATCTTCTCCACCTTTTCATGGCAGACACCAGCCTAACCTGACCTGTCTCAACTCCTACATCTTGCCCACAACCGTGCACGCGTGTGACCTCAGTGTACAGGAACAGCAAGAAATCCTTCACTGGAGACGCTGCTGGTGAGGTTCACCTGGTGCATCAGAGGGCTCCTGAACCTGGGACACAACCTGTATTTCTTGTGGAAAGTGCTCAGCCACAGCACTTGGGTCACAGGCTGCAATAGCAAAGAGTCTCCATCCACCATCTGTCACAACAGCGTTGTCACAGCCCTGCTCCCTGAGCTAAAAGACAGTTGACTTTAAGTGCTGATTGTTAGTCTTAATTATTTGATCAATCAACTGCTGTCATAAAGCTTCACCAGACTACTTACAACGTTCCTCTTTCATCATACACAAGACTGGTGGCCTTCATTTTAGCTGATACTGAAGGGGCGCAAACAGCAGTGGGAAGATGGCAACAGGGGTACCACACAACATTACAAGCACCTCAATAGCCAGGTTGTGCACGCACTCCTGTCAGTGAATAAACCAGCTGCAGTTCTGGCGCTCTCGTTTTTTGACTGTAAACAGTTTTAATTCAGTTTTGTTTTCGTTATGTAACTTCCATATTTGCATATCCCGGTATTTCTACTACACATATTATGAAATATGGGCAGACTGGTTTGTTTCCCAAAAGAGACTGATATTCAACAAGTTAAACCATACAGATTTTTAAAGGTTTTGTAACTCTCAGGCTTCTTGTGCAAATGCAAGACCATTTGCCACTTACTCAGCCTCATATGCCCTCCCAGCATGCACTGTGATCAGTCATCGGTGTGAAAGATTTATTTCTGCATGTTTTATGTATATATTCACAAAAGTTTTAAGTTTAAAATGTGCTGTTCTTTTCCAAAATGCCAAACTCTCAACAAATACCTGCCTGTCCCAGGGACTGCGTGCTGCCTTTGCTGCCCACTGTGACTCTTTTGACCAACAGAGCTTCTCCTGAGTAAAGGACCATCTGGCGCTGCTCCCTCCGCTGTTTCAGGGGAACCCGACCTGCAAAGCTGAGAGTGCAGAAGGGCAGAAGTCTCAGAACACCCTGGCACGGAGAGGGGAGAAAGCTGGTCTCTCTTCTGGAAACCCAGAGCCTCTTCTCCTCGGTACACAGGTATGGCTATTCTGACCCCTGGGCTCCCTTCCGCTTAGACTAAATGAGAACATTTATTATACACAAAAATTGTTTGCCAAGGGAGTAGGAGACGCCCAAAGCAGACATTATTAATCCACTAAACATTACTGAATTGCAGCCAAATTTGTCACAAACACAATAGCAGTGATCTTTGTTTGGTACAAACTGCCTTGTAATCATTTCCACAAGCCGAGGCTGGGTCCCAGCTTGCCTGACAAGCTCACCAGGGGCGGGAAATGCAAATATAGCCTTCCCAAATATACACCTCCTGCTCACTCACCGCCAGGATGGCTCCTACCCTCACCATAGCCACGGCCAACCCAAACAAGGGCACAGCTCTGCGCCCTGTCACTACGCCAGAAAATCTGATGGTTTTTCTGTAAACCCCCATATCCCCATGGATGCTTCTATACCACAAGCAACTGTGAATCATTAGGGTAGTGGTTTGCTGTGTAGAAAGAGACTCAATGCAAGAGGTCAGAGGATTAGACATTAGCTTCACTAGGAGAGGAAAAAAAAAAATCGAAGGCATAAAAGCTTAAACTGTATGAAGTTTAATTCCAGCCGGGAAATTGCAGTCCTGGGAAACAGGCATGGGCATTGCAGCCTGAGCCCGCTTCAGAGCGCAGCCTTGCTGGTGGGATTGCTTCTGGTGTCTCCACAAGGAGCGACAATATACTGAGCCCAATGTGTTGGAGAATTTGTCAAGGACCCCTGGGGCTCCATGCCAGAGTCTGCCAGCAAGCCAAGGGAACCTTTGGGAGAAATTTCTCTGAGTGGGCTGGGAACCTTCCCTTCTCCAAGGTGTGCTCACTTGTACTTACCATGGAGGTTCGCAGGTATATTTCTGAACCACGGCAAAGGCTGTTTCAAAGTGTGCTAGATTGTCCTTTTTGCAAATACAGAAGTCCTGCAAATCTCAGGAGGTTTTGATTCTTTCACTGTCAGTAATGCCACTTCTTCCAGCTATCCTGGCAAACCACACAGGCTGCTCCCCTGTCAGCACACTTTGTGTAGTTTTCTTCTCTCGAAACTGGAAGTTTCCAGTAAACACATCTAATGTAAGCACCTGCATCAAACAGGGCTTCCGCGGCTTGCCTGCAGTCTGAAGGGAGAAGGCTTATTTTTGCAAAGACATATGGGCCTCTCTCTCTCATCCCTCTCTTAAGTATATACACTCCTGACTGAGTCCTGACAGTAATGAAATGCTCAAGAACATTATTGTGACAATTTGTTTTAATGTGTCAAAGCATCCTTGGCGTTATTAGTATAGTCACGTAATTATCCCCAGAGAAATTTCCACCCGTATGTTAACGCCCATACATTATTGTGTGAATCTCTTTTATACCTTTATTTTCAGTTTCTGGGAAAGATACATCAATGGGTACTTAGTATAGTAATTGCTTCAGAACGTAAACTGCCTATGCCCTGGGTAAAATGTTCGGGAGACAGAGTAGTGCTGGCAGTGTCTTCTGAAAGCTCAGTGTAAGCCAAAGCCTAAGTGTGCTCAGAACGTGATGTAAGAATATGCGGCACCTCTTTTATTTCACAAGAGATTTCTTAAAAAGACAGGAATTTAAAAATGAGAATTGAGATGAATAGAAATTTATGTTAGGCGAAGTCTGGAAAAAAAGTCTTGTAGCAGGGAATAAATTCTTTGTAGTCCAAAGCAGAGAGCCTGACCTGAAATGTCAAGCTAGGACACCAACATCAGTGTTTTCTAGATACCTGGATACCCTGGGCAGCCTAGCTGTATCTGACACTGTTCTATTTAGCTTGGAGATACCAGATTAAAAGCCTAATCTGAATTTTCTCATAATCCTTCAGAACTTGGCATGAATACAGTAAAAGATGCTGCACAGGAACTCAGAAATCAGTCATAGCGCTTTCAGATCTCAGCCTCAGGAGCTAGCTCACAATATTGGTTTTTTTAAGTTGGCCCCTTGTATGCTTATCTTTGGTTTTTAACAGATTTATCCTAGTATTAAGAGTGTGCGATTCTTTGCATGTTTGATATGTTCATTTCACTCAAACTGCTAAATACAAACCATCAGGACTTGAAAAATATAGATCTAGTTACTTATAAACAGCTGTGTTACCTTTTTACTCAACTGATTTTTATTAATCCTCTCGATTCTATTTTTTTCAGTTGAGTTTGACATTTCTACACAAGATCTCTGGAGGCTATTCTGAATGTCCTGTGAGAGGGACAGAAGTAAGGAACATTCTTCACCTCCTTTGATCACTTTGCAGCATGGGAACTGCAAACTCATATTCAAATACTCAGAGCTTTACCGGAACAGAGCACAGTATTTAACGCTGCCTGCTAGAGTGCTGGCAATTGCTACAAGTGGTTCACTGTAGTACACTTGTACTAGTGTTGCCTAATTTATTAATCATATAAATTTTGCATGTAATTAATCATACAGTTGTTCATCACAATCCAGTAACCCAAAAATCTGTCTTCACATGTATTAATGCCCACAAACAAACATGTCACTTTACAGCAGTACATGTTTTTGCCCATTATCATTCCCAAACCTACCAAAAGCTCACTAAAAACCCTATCATCAAGTGTTGTCTTTTTGTTTCTTACTTCCAGTTTTCTAAAGTGTGAGAGTATTTAGCTCCAAGGTTTTTTCATCTGTCTTTTTTTTTTTCAGTTTTCCTTTTTGGGCTAAGATTCTGCCAGTCAAAAATCGGTATTTCTCTTGGTATAGTGCAGTTTTTAAAATGTATTTTTGCACTGGTATGAGTATACTCAGCACCACTATCCACCACTTCATGTTTGGGATTAAAATTGCCCAGCTCAGTACACATTTCAGGAACTGTTTCCTTCCCTGCTCTGGAAGCTGCTCCAGTTCACACACTGACCTGGGTAAATCCCAGGCATTGTGCAAAGCAAATCTCCATATTTTCTTCTCTTGCTTTCTATACTCAAAATATTTATTTAGTGAAAGTCAAGGTCAGAATGAGTGAACTGACAATTTTGCAGGGGACACTTTGCAAGGAAAGACCAATGAAGAAATAGGGACAGTTCCTACAGTTGTGGTCCCAGCTACCCACCAACATGCTTTCCTATTTATTGCCAAAAGTCATGAAGAAGAGAAATGAGAGCAAAGAGAGCTTGCAGGGGAAATGGAGAAGAAAACTCTGAAGGGACAACAAGACAACTGAAGGTGAATGAGAGAAAAAATCGGGGAAGAGCAGAAGGAACATTAAGATGGGCAACATCAGGGAGGTCAGAGACCTGGAGTTTGGTGACACAGAACCATTAGGAGTTAACTATGCAGAAATCCAGTTAACAGGATGTTTCATCTACGGATAGTTACTTAGCGTCTACCCATTTTACAGATACAACCTCCACAGGCTATGCCACAGAGAGATAAAAATGAACAGGCATAAACTGAAGTGACTTAGCCAAGTATTAAAAATAAACCAAAAAACCCCAAACCAACACCCAAAGAGGAAGTTGCTACCTGTCTGTTACCAAACCTACATGAGATGGGGCAAGGCAAAGTCAAAAGCATTACGTACGTAAAAGTAGGAGGAAGAAATTAATAAGCTAAGCTAAACAGTTTGAACCACACATATTTGAACAACATGCTAAACCATTTTTTTAAAGAAGGAAGCTACTACTAAGCTTTAGAGCCAATCAAAAAATACAATGAGAACAAGAGATGCAAAACATCCAGAAGAGTAACTGCAGATCATATCATTATGGATTGTGACGCAGCTCACTTCATTCATTCTTGTGGCATTGAGAGAATTGCAGGCAACAAAGTAAAGACAAATACAAAAGAACATAACCAGTGATAAGCAAACTGATACCTTTGACACTTTGCTCTTGGGATTATTATTACAGACATCTCTACAACATATGGCCTTTTATTCTCGGGTAAAAATAAAATTTAGTTCAGAAACTTTCCCAGTTTTATATTTTTTTTGTTTCATCTGTGATCCTACTTCACTTTTCAGCACTTGCTAAACCAATGAACCACCATCAGTCTCATATTGTTGTTTCTCACTGCACTGAGTCAAAATCAGCAAGCATTCCTAGATACTACTTACTGTCACTTGGCTCATGGTGACCTGCTGCTTTGTCGCCTCCCAGTCGTGGATCCCACAGCAGAATGATGGCAGTTTGGAAACTGCAGCTCTATAAAGAGTGTCATCTTAATATCAGAGGAGGAGCTAGGCATAAGGGGTTGGCTTCATGAATGTAAATATTTAATAATTTATTTAGTAACATGGCTTTTATTTTTTCCCCAGGCAAAAGCTTTAATAAAGGAATAGGTCTAGTGCAACAAAGGAAACGACAGGAAAAATAGAGACAAGGACACATCCTAACCTCATTAATATCAGTGGGAATTTGCCTTAATCTTCGGTGGGAACAGAACTTCAAAGACACAGGAATCACCCATACAACCTGAAGGGTAAAGTATGAACCTTTAATGGTCTACGACACAAACTGTGTTTAGAGGATGGCAGTGTAGTCCTGACATGATGGAAACGTCCCCAGCAGGAATTTCACATCCTGGGCTGACCGCAGCCTTGTCCCCAGTGCTGCCAAGGTAGCTGTTGGGACAGACATCACAGAGGCCACGTGCATGGGCAGTTTCCTTGGCAGAAGAACCTCTCTGAGGCAGGACCATGCAGGAGCTGGGCAGAGATGATCCTCCTCTTGATGAACATTGTCTCTCTTGCTGTTCATGGCTTGACTTTCAGTGCCCAAATCTGAAAGAAGTGACGTCTCCACTTTTAGAGATTTTTGGGGGTTTTTTGGGGTTTTTTTTACATCTCAGTAATGAAGATACTCTTCCAAAGTCTGCCTCTGGCAGAATGAAGACTGAAAGCTGTATCTACTCAGTCCTGCCTTGTGTTGTTCGCACTGACGAAGATGAGCGGTGTGGCTAGAAAGAATATTTTCTTCTCCAGGGAGATTCGAGATCTCCCTTAGGGACTAAGAACACATCCTGGGTGCCCTCGGCCTGCTAAACGCTGTGATAAACCTAAGTGGGAAAGCCAAAATGAGGGAACTCATGTTCCCAAGCATCTCTGCAGGTCTTGTTTTGGTACTGGCACCATATGGCAAAGTAGAAATTAAAAGAACAGAGGTATGATTCTTCTGTTAACAGCAGAACTAGTTTCCCTCTCTTTCTTTTATATGACTCTTTATGCATCTTCCATTCCTGGGGTTGCATAAGACACAGTATCAAGTCACTGTATGATAATGTGCATAATGTACAGCCTGGAGAGGTTGTTACACTCTTGAGGGGTGAGTTCATCTGCCCCACAAACACACAGCTTCTCATAGTCCTATAACAGCTCTGTAAGAAAACGTCCCCCTCTGTCCTTCCTTGTTCGTCACCAAAGTAAGCCTGACAACACAAACCCTTTCAGCTAAACCAAATTCCAAATAATGGTGGGTGTTTTAGGAAAATGTCCCATGGGGGTGTGTGCCCTAACTAAGGCCTCCTCATTAATTGCAAATTAGACTTCATATGGGATCTGCACCACCAGTCCACTGGAGAAAAAAAAATTACAAATATTTTCAGAAAAGTCCCTTTAAAATAAATATGTTTACCACATGCTAATATGTCTGTGTACTATACAGCAATGATTTTCAATCCCTGGGTGTAGAGAGCTCTGTGGACAACTTTTAAGAAAGCCACATATATGATTACAAAATACAAATTCATGCACATTTTTCATACATTAAATTTCCTAAGGAAGCCTGTACCTCTACTGGAAAACTATAGGGAAATTTCAAAACCCATGCTTTTTGCAAATCAGACCTATAGATTATGTCAAAATATACAGTTGGGTTGGGGTTTTTGTTATTTGTTTGTTTTGCTGTTGTTGAGGTTTGTTTTTTTGAGAGACAGCATTGCTCAGGATCCTGCAGGAACAGAGAACTTACTGTTTCAATACTTCTTTCACTAAAATACCATATTTCTTTAATGCTAAATTTCTTTGGTTTCTAGTGCCCTCATTTTTAACAATCAGCATGTGTACAATCAACCTAAGAAATGAGGAATGAAGCATGTGGTTTGGCTGCTTTGAAAATCATATAATAATGCTATTTGAGTTTATGGGCTTAGCTTGGCAGCCCAACTAAAATGCTTGTTAGCGAGACAGTGCAATAAAGCCGAAACACAGTACTGTAGATAAGAAACTAATCTTATTTCATGGGCCCCATCTTCTCTGAGTATATGAGCCCAGCGCTTTGTGGGATCAAGTGACACTCTTAAGCACAACTTCTTTGATTAGATTAGTTAAACCAACGTGGTAAAGATGAAGTGAAACTGAGCAGCTTCATGGCCCTTACCACGTGCACCATCAGCACAGCATCTTCCCTAAGCAAGGGCTGACAGCCTTTGAAGTCAGTCTGGTGTAATTTAAATGTAGTACTGTATGAAGCATAAGAATACGATCAACTGAGTAAAAAACCAGAAGAGCTAACCTCTGGACAAATTTATGAGTGCACCGCACAAATTAAAGCATATTTGTGCAAAGTATTCAGGAGAAGAGAAATAGGTTTCTTCTACGGAACACAGGTGTGGTCACTACAGTGTACCAAAGAGATTAAAACCCCCAAATCCCGTTGAGGTTGTGTTCTTGTTGTGTTTGAAGTAGTAATTAGAGTCTGGCGTCAAGTTTGAATGATAACTATTACTTTCTTCACACAGGTTTTCTAAGCTTGTGAGACCAGTTTTCAAAAGCTCTCTAGCAAAAGCTATTATGTTACCAGTATCACTCCATCAGAACAAACTATGAAAGGATGATCAGAAATATTAAGGGTGAGTCCTGGTTTGCCAGTATCTTCCCAGGATTGAGCTTCAAAAATGAAAGTCAGCTTTTCTGACAGTAATCTCTCATAATTACAGCTGAAAATGATGCAATTGCCAAATTCTCGACAGCCTTGCAAACTGGACTTGAAGCATTCAAAGTGAAAATAAAGGCATAAGCCTTTAAAATATTACACACGCAGACATTTTTGCTGATATTGTCAATTAGAACTCATGTTTCTGTTGTTAAAGAAAAAAGACATACTATTTTTTTCATTGCTGATACAGTTTTGTATCTGTTACTGGTTTTAATTTTCTGTTTTGAATACTCCCAGAAGGTTGTCATTGCAGATGCCCCTGACTCTGACAAATCATTGGCTTCTATGCAGCTCAGCCATTTCCCTCCATTGCAGGTATCAGATGCCACAGATTACTTTATCTTAAATACAATTCCGTGGGGTTTTTTCTTCTTCAGGCTTATTGAGAAACAACTCTTGGACTGAAAGGAATGTGCTTTTACCAGAACAGGTATTTGAATTCCTTTTACTCCCAACTTCCATAGCACCATGTCCCAGATGGCTTAACATTGAAAAGGATTCCATTAAGTCTTGTATAGAGATATATGAAGATACGATATACAAAGAGAAACTTTAAACTCGAGAGATCTAATACTGTAAAATAAAGCATTCAATAGTGAGGAAATACAGAACTGCATTTGCCTGAGCAACTTTGCTTTGGCCGGTGTGTGGCTATCCTTTACGACCAGACTGTCGTTCATTTAGTGTACAAAATCTACAGCTTTCTCAGATAAGGGGTAGATTTTTTTGCTGGTCTTTAATCCTTTTTATTAAGTACATAGTCTTCTGATATTATTTATTGCTCATTATCCAACTCTTTCTCAGAACCTAATTCTGTTGTGGGAGTTTTACATGTCTAGCTCCCTGAAGTATTACAGTTCTCATGTTTGGTCTAGGATGTGTAGTAGTGGTACAAGTATGATATATGCCTATGGGTGGAGGGATAAAGAGTATTTACTCTTAACAGACTCAAAACATTCATTTCCTTCCTTCTGGTATACTATAGCAAGTTCTGCTGCTGAACAAATTTTATGAGTTTAATATATTATTGGTCACAAGATTATCCTGTCTTAATGCCAAGCCTTTATCTAGTAACAAAGATTTTCTTAAGACCCATTGAAATGCTTTTCACCCTAAGTAGTTTGGTTGCTGCCATGCAGTCCTCTACGGGTGCCATACATATGTAAAGGTCTTTTCCAGATCACAGCGGGTGGAAGCTCGGTTTGAGAATACACACGAACATCCAGTAGCATTGAAGTTTTAGGTAGCAATTGTTAAAAAACCTTGGAAACATAAGTACTTAAAGGCCAGATGGTTCAGGAAGCTAACAGGAGATTAGCTGGTGTCAAAATCTGGGACAAGAAAAAGAGTGAAGAGGGTTATCTGCTGCAGTTCGCTCTTTGAAATGAGAAAAATGGAAACAGTTTATGAGGGCAAACATGAAGGGGACAGCACTTTTCAAAGAGTTTAGAACCGCAGAGAGTTGTGGAGTGCCCGCCTCTTCCTAGGGCAGGATAATACCTAGAACTACAGCAAGCAGCAGATTGATATCTCGCCTGAAAAAAACAAAATTACCTTATTTACTTTCTGCCAACAAGCATAATGCACTGAAAGATCTTGAGCCCAAAGAAAAGCAAATAATTATGTCCCCAAAAATATGGACTGCTTCCTCCTGAGATGGTGTTAAGGACAGGCTGCTCTCCACAGAGCTGGAGGGGTGACCAGAGAAACAGCAGCACGGTCAATGCAGTGATGTTGGTCCTTGTCAGGGTGGCAGTCTGTTCCCAGGATTACCAAGCAAAATATAGCTAAAAGAATAAGTGAGAACTAGATTTTAAGTATGAGCCTCAGACTGGATAAAAGCACAGAAAATTATACATTGTGTTGTAAAAAAAAAAAAATCTAGAATGACATGCTTAACGTGTATATACATAGATATAAACATATATATACATGTATATACATACAACATACAAATCCTCAACCGAGGTCTGTAAAGAGACTGCAATAATCTCAGCAGTATATTCTAGTTAAGTCTTTAAAAAGTAGAACAGAACTTGGTCTTGATAAATAACTTGTGTGCAGATTCTAGAGCAGTCTAGTTGGGATCTCCAGCAACACCATCTCTCCATCTTTCAACAATTCTGCGGTTGGCATCATATCAACAACATCAACCCTGCAGGTTGTGTAACAAGATTGTGATGCAACCCTTAGGGATGAAGGTGGAGGTGCTGGTAGGATGACAAAGTCCCACCACCCACATACGGTAAGAAATATTTGAGATTAGGTGAGGCTGCAGTCAAACATGAAACATTAAAAATACTGTTAAAAATTACTGTTTATTAACACAAAACCAATAAAACTAAATTTATATAAACTATTTTATTATCAGATTAGAAAGCCTGAAGTGAGCTCTGTGATCTCCTAGTTTGACTTCCTGTATAATGGAGAACAGATTTCCCAGAACTTAGTTCCTGTCTGAACTAAATTCTATCATTTTAAGGGGGAAACATCACATCTTGATACAAATATCAACAGAAAAGTTACCATAATTCTTGGCAGACCTCTTAATGGTTCACTATGGGTAACTATAAATTAAGATTGTTGGTCTTGGATTTTTGTCTGCTAGAGCTAAGCCATGTACTTTTAAATGGATATTTACTGCATAGAAAGGTACGTAAAGCACCCCTATTAACTTTCTCTTTGATAAGCTAAATAGGTGGAACTCCTCGGGCCCCACATTAGGAGGAGACTATCCTAATCCTTTAATCATGTCTCATGTCTATTCTATGAAATCACTCAAATTTTTCATCACTCTTTTTGAATTCAGGACACAAACCCTATGGACAACATTCCATTTTGGCTTGTGCCAGACACAGAGGAAGTATAAACCTCTCTATTCTTTCTCAGTATTTACTTGCTTGGGCAATCAAGAGTTAGATTCCCTATTTGTGTACACATACGCAGGCACGTCACAAGAAGAACCAGAGGCCATGAATGCATTGCAAAGAGCAAGTTTTATTTTAGTTACCTCGCTACTGGGGGATCTCTGAAGTTGCACCTGAGCTCCCAGGCAGAGGTGACACCAGCGGGGACGCAGGTGCTGGTGAGTTCAGCCCTGCTGGAAGATCACTGGGCCTGCTGAGCTCGCCTGTATTTCAAGGCTTCAGGCAGTTGCAGCCTCCTGTCCTTGCTCACAACAAAGCAGGAATCTCAGACATAGTGATAAGGTGCCTAGAGTTTCTCACAGGCCTATGTTATCTAACACAGAGGTTCTACTCATCAAGCACACAAGGTCAGTAAAACAATTAGTGTTATGTATGTGCTTTTTCTACAGACAGCTGCAAGTCACTTGAGCGTATTTACATTTAACTAACCTCCTCGCCAAATCTCCCACTACATTCCCATACATTGCAGCCCCTCGCTCACGTGACTTGCTTCTGCTGGGGCCGACAAAGCCAGAGTTATTCATTTGGGCTTGTGAGGTGTAGCATAGAGCAATTTACAGGGGCACACAACACATACAGAAAAGGGAAAAACATATCTCTGCAATAATGCATAATTTCTACAATAATCAGGTATCCCATTCATCTCATCAAGGAATTAAACGAATCATTGAGCCAGGCATTATCAGTAGATTGTTTCACTTGCTGCATTAGTTCCAAAGATGTGAGATGATGTCTTCCATGCTGGCTAGTTCATCATCTATGTTGAAGCAACACATGCCTTCAAAATCAAAGCAGCATTTGCAGCCACTACCTACTCAGAGAAACAACAATAAGAAACATTGATGTTAAAATCCCTTAGCATAGCACAATTCTGTAATACAGCTATGAGGGTTGTCATGCTAGTGAAACACATTGTTAAGAGATCTGCAGCCATTAATTTCTCCTAAACATTAAAGGCAAATTATTAGGGTGCAGTAGCAGCTGAACAAAACTAAATTTACCAGGACAAACCTAAGTTAATCAACAGGAGTGTTGTCACCTTCCAGTAATACATACGTTGCTGCTCCAGCTCCTTCAGCTGGTATCACTCCGGGTTTAACAACCCGGTGTGGGCTAATTGCCCACACAGACTGGAAAGCCGTGGCCTGCACTTTTTCAGATTGGACTTCAGTTGGATGTTGAGTCTGTGACACCAATAACATCGTTCCAGTGCTGTCTCCTCTAGATAAAACACAGGCGTTCACTGAAGATATCTGAAATACAAGAACTCAAGAATCTGATATTAGCAAAGGATGTAACATAAGAGGAGAAGGCAGGGTACAAAACCATACAGCATTCTCTGGAGTCATATGAATTTTTACATCTAGGTCAACAGGCTGCAGTCCCACTTCACAATCCATCGGTGTGAATAATTTATTTTCCCCTGTAGTTAGTCCTGACACTGTACCCACAGAAGTGTATACATATTGCCACCCCCTAGACGGGGGTAGGGGGCCAATATAATCAACCTGACAGATATTCAAGGCCAACTGACCCTGTTTTACCTTTCCCCGTGCTCTTAAATGTAGCTGTGTACAAGTAGCGCAATGATGTGAGCATGTTTTACAGGTATATAACAGCAAAGGGGTTTGATTGTGAGCAACGTCCCATGTGTGTGCAGCATAAGCTGATCTATGTCCACAAGCTATATGCACATTCAGAGGTTGAGTATGCAGCTCAGCAGAGGTCATATTATCTGCTTCCTTACTGTTTTGAGACTCAAATGAATCAACTGTATTGTGCTCTGCTATTAACCCTTCACAAGGGGAATCCTCCTTCACAGAAGATGTAGGGATGAAAGTTCTCCAATGACCTAAAAATCCTAAAAAGGCATGTAATTGTTTTATTGCAGCTGGTGCAGAAAACTGCTGGACTGTGTGCTGTACCATATCTGGTATTTCTCTACGCTGCCTATGCTAAACTATTTCTAAAAATAGTACAGTAGCACTACGGCCCTGTGTTTTAGTCAGATTAATTGCCCAGCCTTGGTCCTGCAGATGCACCTTCAAAAATTCAGCAGCTGTTTCAGTTTCTTGTTGTGACACTGCCAGATCATCAATATCATGGCAATCAGTAACAGTACCCAACCATAGTGCTATATCACCTACTACCATTTGGTGGCAAACGAAGGGACTGTGTTTGTATCGCTGAGACAATACTTGGCAAGTATGTTGCTTTTGTTGCCAGGTAAAGGCAAACTGGCCTTGCACTGAGGTGGCAGGTGGGGTGGAGGGTGGGTGCAGTGTTGGCAAGGGGGCTAGGGCTGGGTGGCTTTTTTGCATAAGTATTAACTTTTGCAAGCGGCAAAAAATTTCTGATGGTATGATCCCGCCTATTTCTGATCGTGGGATACCAGCTTGTACTAAATCATTCCACATTAGTGTTCTCATCACCTGTGCTTTAACTCCTTTCAGTTTTGCCAGATTTCCATTATCCACCACCCAAACAGAGGGTCCTGAAATTACAGCCCCAATTCCCCTCAAGGCATTTGCTAGAGTGCCTGTGTTACCTGTAGCATTTGTCACTGCTGGCAGAAACACGAGTATTAGTGAGGCAGGTGCTCCTCTCAAAAGTTGCATTTTAATACTTCTTGTCACTGCTACCCTGTCCAGATCGGATCTCGTAATCAATGCACACACCACCTCCATCTGTTGCACTAAATCAATACTTTCCTCCATTGTGCACCAATTTCCACGGGACAACACAGACTCAACAGGTTCAGCATATGCTGTTAAAACTGCTGCACACAAATATTGATATAGTGTAGGTGCAAGAGCATCTTGCCTGTCTGGACCTCTGACAGTTTGCAGCTGAGCATATCGTTGTGGTATCTGATCACCATTGGCTATAGGGCTTAATAAATCTTTTTCATCTGCTAATAAATGGATAGACACAGCTCCACTATCCCAAGCTGGCAAAATCTGTGCCGGTATTCCTTCCCCGCTCGTCTGCTGAGAGATCTCTGAAAATGCCATTAACTCCTTTGGAGAGCGAGTATGCGCAATCTGCCCCACTTCATCTGCTTGTTCATGCTGCCGCATCATTTGTATGGGGGGTTGTGCTCCCACCACCTCCCTGCCATTTAAGTCAGGATCAAATTCAGACTCAGTATTGGAGTCTGAGGATTCACGCCAAATATTTCCATCCCATTCCTTGGGATTCCAAGAGCATTTTGTGGTAAGAGCACAAACTTGAGAACACAGAAACTCACTTTTTGCATATTTTTCCCTTTGTTCCTTACCAATACATTCTAGCAACAAGTCTACATTATCTTGCAGCTCATAGCACCGCTCTGCTTGAACAGTAATTACTTCTTGTGCAACTACCTTTGCATCCTGTAAAATCTCAACCTCCTTTTCCAATTCTCTTATTTTACTCTGCAATGCAACAATTTCACGATCAAGAGCTCTAAGACCGGTAACGAATAACCATCCCAATCTCCCCGCTAATTTGCGAGAAGTCGATGCTGCTCTCCATGGAAACTTTAGCATAGCTGCTTGAATTATCTGGGGGGTAATCACCGCCCCATCATCAATCTGAGGCCATGCCTCCAGTGGAGCGAATTCAGACAGAAGAGCAGCCATGGGGGCCCAGCCGTATTTGTGAAGAAGAAAACCAAGGACAGGACAGGTCTCCTGAATTGTATACTGGCACTAGAACTGTGCATTGGTATTTGAAGCTGAATTATCCAGATGCATTGTCAGTTGACAGATACAACCCTGCTGTCAGACTGAATGTTGTAATTTCTTTTCAGAGGCATTTAAAAGTTCCCTGGTGAAATAAAAGAATAGGGCTCAAACCATTTAGCCGAACCCTTTCTTGCCAAAGGTAACTATGTTGTACCCTCTCTCTCATAAATAATCCCACACAAACTTAGGAAATAAAATATTTTCCCAAGCAGGAGGAAAACATGATCAAATTGGAAGTATAGACAAAGGAAAATATTATCTCAGCTAATTCTTCCATGTCATCTTGTACGGTAACTTTTACTGAAATGGTGCTTTCGATTCTGTCCTCTGCCTCCTGCTGTAGGGAATAGAGAGAGCCTTTGGTCTCAGTCTGTGTTGGGTAGAGCACCAAACTTGCTGAACCATGCAGACCAAGCAAAAGAGCTACTGTAATAAAAGGTCTAACTTAAGTCCAGATTTCATTATGAGTTTCATTTCTTCGTTCAAGCAAACTCTGTGCACCAAACAGGATTGGCTCTGACAAGCTTCTACTGTAAAATGCTATAAAAGAGGATGAAATCTAGGCCAGGGCTAGGGATCGTTCTTGGGAAGATCTCTGGATTCCTGGAGGGCAAGGTGGGGCTCTGTATGTGGGAAGTAAACGCTAGTCATCTTCTGTTACTAGTAATTAGGTGCAGCTTGGGTTTCATTAATAAGAGCTACATATGCATATTGGAAAAAAGTTTATCTGACACTGAGATTATTACATGTTGCCAGCTAAATGTCTTACAATGTTCATTACCTTTGTTATTTTGTGATTAGCACTTATAAATGCCTGAAAGCGTTTACAAACATACAAGAAAAAAAAGTTCTGCCACTGAGAGTTTATAATGTAAAAGAGAAGGAAATGTTCTGGTAAATCTCCATATTATCTCACCAATCTGCCTAATATTTTGGAACTAGTTGCATTAGCAGTTGTTTTTATTAGCTTTAGTCATTTTGCTTTTGATGTTGTTTATGATCGCTACCAAATATAGAAATGTGCTTTCCAGAAAGTTATCCTGATGTGAACACCCAGCATGGACATATCAGTCTTAAAAGATTTGGTACACCAATACAGGAAGAAAACAGAATATTATCATGGGAAAGGGGTTTGGTAGCCTTAAATAAAAGAGACACTGCAACTCTAGTGATTATTCATCAAAATTTAGCAATACAAACAGAAAAAAACCCAAACCTGTAATTTAGCAAAAAATGTCTGTTTTAAAATCCATTCATTGCAGTCTCTACCCAGGTACCATCTGTATATTATGGCAGATATTCTAAAGTTCTTATAAAACATTTTACATATTGTTTATTTGTTTGTTTTCCCTCCATTTTGGTGTTTCATAGCATCACAGGTTTTCAGGAAAGAAGAAAGCACTGTGATTCTCCAGCCTGACCTTTCGCACAGTACGGGTGACAATTAGATCCAGTGATGTCTACATAATTTCTGGTGGAGCTGGAACATTTCCCTTGGAAATAAATCCACTTGCTTGTTTTAAAGATTTCAAGTGACGAGGAATATTTCACAGGCCTATCTATCTAAATTTTTTCCAAGGCTTAGTTAGTCTAAAGGGTTAGTTTGGTTTGGTTTTGGTTTTTAATCAAAAAAAAGTCTCTTGGCTCAACTTTCAAACACTACATCTTTTAAGATTTGTTTGCTAAACTAGTGATTTCCATGATTACAATTATTCTCTTATGTAATTCCAGGTGAGTTAGCTCTTATGTAATTCACTGATTGGCTGAAGAGATTAAGATTTTTATGTCTCTTCTGTAAGAACAGTTTCTAGATCCCAAATCAACCACGTAGTTCTGTTTAACCAGTCTGTCAGTCTTTGTAATGATATGAGGCCAAGCCAGATTGGCTCCACCAAGGAAATCCTTAATTGCTTTTCTGTATCGCTAGTGTTCATAATGCAGTCCTCATCAGATAACTGATCTGTGTTCTTCTTTCCTGGAAATATTGGCCTGCACTTAACTATATTAAAATGCACATTGTTCGAGTTATCTCATCTTACCAAAGATTCTGGTAACACTGTGGAATAATCCCTTATCATGTCTGAATTCATAACTTATGTTTCTTATGGAAATATTATCTTACAAATTTGTAAACTAACTAATATGTGTCACTGGCCATTGAGAAATATTTCTGACTTATTAAGAATGCCAAGTAGAAAATGGCCCTGACTATTTTTTCCCAATTTCAAATGTAAAGTATCTACTAAGAGCTAGAGGGTAATATAGCCAGACACTGAAATGTATTAAACTAGAATAATATTTAAGCAACATACTTAATTGTTCATAACGTGTGTGTTGATACCATGGAGTCATAAGTGATCTGCAAGGGAAACAACGGTTTCACTTAAGGTATTTCACTCTGTAACAAAATAGTTACCTTATTCCTAGATCAGAGTAGAATAGAGTATTTTGAACAAAGAGAAAATTCTTAGATCTCAGTGGGTAACCTGCAAGAAGAAAAAGAAGCAAAATTATTTGCTGTACCAAGTTCTATTTATTACAGAGAAATTTTTCCACTAGAGTGCAAATACACCCTATTATAAAATAACAGGAAGTCAATAAATAAAATGAAAACATGAGGTAGCATATTCTGAAAAATACTTGGCTAGAAATGGGTGTTGGATGAATGTTGGATAAACTCTCTCTTCTTTAGCACATGAAGGAATGTTTTATTAAGGTACCCCAAGCTGTGCATAATTGCCACGGACAGAAAGATACCAGCATTACTTCTTACAAAGAGGACCCCCCTCCTGCCCCAAGAAACACAAGTTTTGCTACATACTCACAAAGCTGGTGAAATGTTGCCATTTACTACTTTCTCTTCTACAGGAGAAATCTTTAGAAAGGATTGTGACCTCCAAAAGCAGCAAAATGAATTCAAAAAATACCAGATTGGAAACAGTAGATGCTTCTTCAGTACTTTGCCATGGGTAACTATTGGACAAACTTCTCAAAAGGACTAAATCTATCAAATTGCCATTTTCTTGTTTATAGAATTTCTATTTGGGGAAGCATTCCAGTTTTCTGCACTAAGGACTTGAAGCTCCAGCAAACTCTTTTTTTTTTTTTTTTTTTTTGGCTTACATGCAATTAATGCATTATCTAGCAGTTTTAATCTACTAACTAACCAGAAGTGCTGACAGAGTTGTAGGAAATCAAACACCCAGTATTCATCAGGCTAATCTGCCAGGATTAAGATAATGGCCAGCTATGCCATCTTGATAGATCCTGTGGGAGGGAATTATTCTAATGTTGGTTATAACTACCTGTTTAAGCTTGTGTTGACATCTGTATATAAAGCAGCTGTAAAGTAGTTTTTTAAAACTCTAATGATCTTTAAAACCGGGCACTTGCAGCAGACTATGGAATTCCCATAATTTTTAAATAACACGTGCAAGTTTTTTTGCAAGAATACTACACAAAATATGTTATTTTTCAAATGCTCTCCTTTGCTTCATTTTTCCTTGGATTATTTACATTTTGCTCTCTCAGGCTTCCAAATGCTTGACTTATTTTTCCTTCTTACATGCATGCACGTACACGTTCTGAGGTGTTAGACACAAACCATTTAAATGTGTCAGTAATCACCGCTCTTCGCAGGGAATGGCAAGCGGGTTACACTGAGCTGAACTGCTGCAACTTCAGGAAGGGCAGGATGGAAGCGACTGTGGGTCTGTCAGCCTCACTTCAGTCCCCAGGATGACTGTGGAGCAAATAGTCCTGGGAGACATCTCCAAGCACCTGAGGGACTGAGAACAGCTGGTGTTATGTGGTGTTAACAAGGGCAAACCTTTGATGGGAAGGCTGGCTCAGCAGAGGAGGAAGAGCAGTCTATGCTGTCGACCTTGGATTTAGGGAGGCCTTCAACATGACCTCCCACGATACCTTCACCATCAAACCGGTGAAATGTGGACCAGAAAAATGCACTGTAAGGTGGGGGATAATCGGCTGGGCTGTAGAGTACCACAGGCGTCAATCGCCAGTGCAAAGTCCACCAAAAAGGCGGGTGATTACTAGTGGTGCTCCTCAGGGACACATACAGTGGCCAAAACTCGTCATGTCCTGATTGATGACCTAGATGAGGTAAGACAGTGCACTCAGAAAGATCTGCTGTGATACCTACTGGGGATGGGGGTGTCGATACTCTGGAAGATAAAACTACGCTTCCGAGGGGCCTTCACTTTTTTTACCATCGTTTGCTTTCTTAAACCTAGGACTTTTTACACAAAAGCTATACAAAGCATGAAGATCGTAAAGAAACCCTCAAAAGCTAGGGCATTACAGAATGAAAACTGACTTGAAAAAATTTCATTTGGTCTTCTCATTCACTTGTAGTATAACAAGCTTTAATTTCATTACAGGGACAGGCACTAAGTCTGCATTCCTCATTTGCTGGGTGCTGAACTTGAGATATCTGGAATCTGATATCTAGAGTGATGCTGAATGTGGTGAAGTTAATTGTGAACCTAATTGAACATAGTTGTGATTCGAACACATGGTGCTAAATATTCTCAAAATACGCCAGTTTGGGTGTCTTACGCTGGGCGTTCTAAATTCATAGGTATATTTGATAAATTTTGTTTCGGGAAACTTTTTAAATTTTCTCATCTGTATAAGGGACATAATACTTTCTGTCCAATAAGCACCTTAATGTTTGGACACAGCTCAGATACTGTAAAGAAGAGTAACCCAGAAAAGCATATAAAAATAATCGTTTGTGTTAAGGGATTACAGCAGGCATTAGGAGCACACAGTAAGATCTAGTGTCACCCTGAAATGTTAAATAATACTCAACTTTATTGAACATGATCACCAGTTTTTCCATCAGAGAAATTGCCCTAGGGACTGAAAATACTGACATTAAAGACTGTATGCAAGATCTACTAAGGAACGCAAGCCTGTAAGTGTCAAAGAGATGATCTTGAAAGCTGCCCACGCAGTTTCTGCATAGGCACCTTGTCATTTTACTTTGCTCCCCTACGTAATGCTCCCCTCGAGAAACAGCTCTGGGTATGCTCGGTTCTGGGAACATTCTGGCAAGGGCTAAGCAGTTTAGCATTTATTTCATGCTTCTGCCTAGCTGGATGAACAAGAGGCTTTTCTACAGCGGAGATCCCAGATGGCTTCATACAATAACAATAACAAGCATCACAGGCCTCGCTCTCTAAAATATACAATGCAGGCTTTCTCTCCAAAAGTGACGGTATAGATGTCACTTTAAAGAAACTCTGCTCAGGAATCTTGTCATCTCTAAATCACTGTTACCAGTTGGTGGTTATCTGCTTTAACAACAACCACAAACAATTCTGGCTTGCTGATTCTGAGGGGAATTGCTTTGCCATATTAACAAGTCAAAATACATCTGCTTTAAAACCACCTACAACAGCCCTTTGTTTTAGTTTTCAAGTGAAAAACAGTATTCTGCAGGAAGAAAGAAAGAAGCCTGTAGGTCACGTCTCTCTTCCAGTGGAGGCAGTGGTTTGTTTGGTTTGGAGCACTGCATTTTCTAGGGCATCTTGTTCAGTATAATGAATCCTGAAGACAAGAGGTATGTCCTGTGTACCTTCTGGTAATCAAATTAAGAAAAACAAAACAGGAAAACAGCAAAGTGTTGGTTATTACATTAAAAACAAACAAACAGGTCTCTGATAAGTTCTTGAATCCAGAGGCACCTTCCTCTCTTTTCTCATCTCCTACCATAAATATTTTCTAACTTAATTTCCTTTCTGCAGCTGAATTTTTGTTCTTTCAACTCAATCCCAAGATATTTTTCAATTGTTTAAAATGCCAGAACAGCAAAAAAACCCAGTGCTCTATCGATACAATGCAAAAGGATGCATCTACTACTGCAGCTGGGTCAGCAGTAATTTACAGAAGTTTCCTCCAAAAATTCCATAGTGCCGACATGGAATGTCTCCATTCATCACTCTCCACCAGAGAACTTACTTGTTGTTTTACAGAAATCAAAGCTACTGATGCTTTCCATTTTTTTCTTTTTTAACCCAGCAGCTTCTTCCAAAAGATGTTTTCCTGCCAACGCTATGTTAGTGATTAAAAAAAAAAAAAAGAGTATCCTGGTTATTTACACAGAACAGAGTTCATAGGTAAAATAAGCAAAAGACCTTGGGGCCTCCTCTATGCAGAAATTAAACTAATACTTTGCATGCATTTAGTAGTTGGGCCTTTAATTGAAGTTACAATTGCATCTTGTTAGTAATCTTATTTTTACCAAGTCCACGACGTGTTCCTTGTGTCTTTTTATTGCCCCTCCCCTGCCCTAGGAAGTTCTTGTATCATTGTGTATTATTATTTTGTCCTTGGCAGAAAAGCCTTTGGATAATATTAGGAGGCTGTCTTCCCTCTTGCTGCGAGGGAGAAGGATAATGTGTTTTTTCCACACGTAAGCACTCAGTGAGCTTCACACAGTTACGCTGGACATCAGTCTGCAATGATCCCAATAGAAACACCACTGCAAACTGGAATTACAAATAACTCTGAATTCCCCATTAGCTCTGCTAACAGCAGTCATGAAAATCTCTGCTAATGACTTTTAGTGATACCCCTGCAATCTCTGACATTTGAATCAGTGAGTAAGACAAAGTTACAGAAAGTCCTTGGTCGGCATAGTCTCAACTAAATCCCCCAAACCTTAATCACCATGGAAACTACTTATCCTTAAGGCACTAAGGACAGCTGAAATAGTTTCTCTTCACAAAAATGGGAGTGAGGCTCAGAAAAATATAGGACTGTGCATAATGAGGCCTTTGATCTTTCATTTACATCTGTCTTTAGTAGGAATAACCTCAGTGAAGCAAGCTGAGTTGCAGAGTTAAATTCTTCAGTAGGACAGAAGTAGGTTTGGGACATTGTTTAGTTCTGGTTATTTCTAGATCTTTTTCCATTATCTTCATGCGTATATGTTAACAGATTTCTTCTTCACTTTCTAGTACAAGAAACTTAGCAATGCAAAGTAGTGTTTGTATATATAATTAGGAGACATATTCCAAGCAGAATTTTGCAGTCTGAGATTAAAAATGCCTCTAATTTAGCACGGGCCCCACCGAAACCCCGACGTATTCAATTTCCATAAACCACAGCATATTCTTCACGGTGCAGCAACACTCACACGCCCCCAAGCTGGAAAATCAGCGCAGGAACAGCCCACCTCATTTCCAGCTTTACACGAATTTAACCTCTTTATTTAGTTGTGAGGGTTGTTTCATTTCAAGCTAGGTTTTAACAGGTTTTATTGGAATAGTTCCCAGGAACGTTACCATTGAATAACGCCGCGGTTCTGCACACGCTCCCAACGCAGGTGAGCAAACGCCTGACCATGCAACGTGCAGCTGGGCCACCACGTCACTGTCATTGATGTAAATCCATCGGTGTCGTGTCTGTTCAAAGCTTCCCACTTTGACAACCCCGACCGCGAGTCACACTGGGGCAGTATCAACGGTCTGCATTAAAAACCCTCATCTCCAGGCTTGCTGCCTGCTGAGCCGCTGGCGCACCGCAGCCCGTGCCGGTGGCGCGGCGGGAGGCGGCGGGGGGCGGCGGGGGGCGGCGGGGGGCGGCGGGAGGCGGCGGGAGGCGGCGGGAGGCGGCGAAGCGGCGGTGCCCGCCGCCGGGCCCGGCCCCTCGGGCCCCGCTGCCCACCGACCGCCCCGATCCCCGGCCCGCGGCCCGCGCGCAGCCGCCGCGGCTCCTCCCGCCGGCGATTGGCGCGGCACGAGGCCCCGCCCCTCGCACCGGCCCCGGCGCGCGCCCTCCGCCCCGACCGCCGCGCGGCTGCTCCCCGCGCACGCGCGGCTGAGCGCGTCCTTCCGGCCGGCGGCCCCGGCGCAGGCGCTGCGCGTGCTCCCGGGTGGCGGGGGCAGAGGTCAGGGGTCAGGGGGCAGTTCCTGCCGGCAGCAGCATGGCGGGCGGGGGCGGCGGCCCGGCCGTGCGGGATGGGGCCCCGCCGCCCACCACCCCGGAGCGGGTTCTCTTCCCGCCGACCTTCAGCGTGTCCGAGATCAAGAACAAGCAGCGCCGGCACTTCATGTTCCTTCGCTGGAAGCAGCAGCAGAGGAAGGTGGGGGAGGGCCCGGCGCGGCGGCCGGTACCGGAGGGCGGGGGAGGCCCCGGGCGGCGGCGGGTCTGGCTGACGGGTCGCTCTCTCTGTCCCGCCAGGAGAAGCTGGCCAACAAGAGGAAGCGGAGAAAGGAGCGGGAAGCCCTGGGAGACAAGGTGAGTACGGGCTGCGGGCGGTGCGAGGCCGCCCGGCCCCGCGGGGGCTCCGCAGCCCGGGGAGTCAGACGGTGTCTCCGCAGAGCTCGGGGAAGCGGGGCGGGGAGCTCGGTGCCCGCTGGCCACAGGGGCCTCCAGGGACCCCCTGTAGGGCTGGGAGGTGTCGGCTGCGCCAGGAAGGCGGTGGGTGCTGGTTACATGGTGCTCAGTCGGGTGGAGTGCGTTTAAAACGAACAACGGCATAAGATCAAGCCCTCCTGAAAAGCCTTCTCTGTGCGGTGTAGTTGGTACAGCTTTGTGCTGGAGGAATTACACTCTAATAAGCGTTTTCTGTATAAGTTCAAGCCATCAGTTCTGATCAAACCAACCCTGCCCAGGCCTGGGTTCACGGCTGAGTTTGCTGCTTTTCCTGACCTGGGCACACTGACAGCCAGTTTTGAATACCTGTGTTACCGCAATCTCACAAGAGTAGCGCAAGTGAACACAGTAAACATTATATACTATCTGTCATTAAATTGTAGGTGTCCAGGACGTCAAGGCTAAAATGTGTTGCTGTTGAAAGTGGAGTTTCTTTCTTCATGAAAGAGAAGCAAAGTAGATAGAAAGTTCCCCTCCTATTTTTTTTTTTTTTTGGAATCCAGTTTTTTAATTAGACTGAAATTAAGCAGTGTCGCTGTTCTAGTGATGCTCCTCTTCCATGTGATGTGCTCTGGTGTCCCAAGACACATGCATATTTTTAATCAAGGTGATGATGTAACTTCTTTTCTAAAAGTTGGCATAAAATATTAATATTTCTAATCCTATGTAGAAATATTCACAATATCATGGTAGTATGAAAGTACTTTTCACAATACACTTTAAAATTACATGAATGTGTTATGTTAATAAACTTATTTATTTTAGGCACCTCCAAAAGCCATACCAAAGACTATTGAAAATCAGAGAGTGTACGATGAAACAACCGTAGATCCCAATGATGAAGAGGTAACTGTCTAATTTCTGCATGTGCTATTACGTTAACCATTTTTATCCAAGAACAGATATAAAATGGGTTGATGAAACTTAGCATTCAATGCTCTTCTGTTCAGGTGCTGATGAGTTACTTTTCACATGTGATGGTTTCATTAAGAGGTGATGATGTTGATCTTTCATTACCTGCATTAGATAATTGCCTTTTACATTACTGTTATTGATAGCAAAACCTGTCAATCAATGTTCATCACACTAGATTCTTAAAAATGTAAAAACCACACATCTTGTGATGATTAACTACAGGACAGATCTTGTGTACTGAAGTTTTTCCTACTAAATTCAATTTCATCAGAATTTAGATCAGATTGAACAATTGTTCTTTGGTTATTTCATGTATGGTGGATTAACAAGACTTCTGTTCTTCCAGGTTGCTTTTGATGAAGCAACTGATGAATTTGCACCGTACTTCAACAGACAGACAGTTCCCAAGATTCTTATTACAACATCAGACAGACCTCGCGGGGTTCGTATGTTTTACTTGGAGAGTTCTGAGCAATCAACTGGTTATAAGATACTAAGGTTCTCATTCTACGATTGGCAAATTAAAGCTGAAAATAATAGTTTTCACATGGATTTCTTTCTGCTGTTTTATTCAGCAACTGTCAATAACCTTGTATATGTATGTAACATATGAGTTTCTCTAGAACTGTTTGTTTTCTTCATAAAGCAAAACCAACGTTTTGATTTGTTAATGATTTGCATTACCTAACTGGGGAGATTATGGATATTTGTGAAAAACATAAAAGAAGTGGTTTTAAAAATAGCAGGAAGTACCCCTCAGTTTATCTGGAAACTCAGACTTTAGTACCTGAAGTAATAGTTATATTGTATTTTGAAATGTTATGATCTTTTTGTAAAGCAATGTCCTTAATAATTAATGAGTTTGGGGTTTATGCGTTATAATGTTCCTGTTTTTCTATGATGGGGGGGGGAGCATGAAAAATCCTCTAAATACGAAAAAAATTCCCTGATGTACTGCAGTCTACTGCAAGTATTTTTTTTTTTCCCCACTGACTGCACAAAGTAATTTAATAGCTTGTCTTCAAATGTTTATAGAGATACTGGAAGTAATTTATCATCAGGAGGGCAGCAACCCTCCATTCCCCTTATATTTGAATTTGACACTGTATTTACCACATTGCAATTTAACTCACCTGTTTTGCAGAGAACAGTGAGATTCTGTGAACAACTGTCAACTGTTATACCTAACTCACATGTCTATTATCGAAGAGGACTGGCTTTGAAAAGAATTATACCACAGTGTATTGCAAGGGACTTCACTGATTTAATCGTCATTAATGAAGATCGCAAAATACCAAGTATCCTTTCGTGTGTTTGTTAAACTGGATATACTACCTCTGGGCCTAATAGGGAAACAAAGTGATTCTGTAGTGTGCATCAAAGATCTATTTTATTCTGGATTTTTTTCTCTTCACTCTGCAGCTTATAGTGTAACTACAGAGTTAAAAATCACTGTGCCAACTGGAGTATCTGATGGCTAATGGTACTTGGAACTATTAAGGAAAGTGCGTTGACTCTTTTTTTAGTTCGTAATGTATGGATAAACATTGTTACTATTTCAGTAGATTTAATGGTTTGATTAACAAGTTTTTCTGACTAGGAAGTTGAATTTAATTTTGCTGACTAGGTAAAACATTACTAATTAGTAAAGTGAGAAGGCAACAGAAGATAACTGTGGTTAGCTATTGAAGCAAAATTTAATGGACAGACTTCAGAACACTAGTCAACTGGTTTATGAATGTATGTTGGAAAATATAATGAAACCTTGTAAATCAGACATAGGTTATGGATATAATATTCCAATGTAACATTGTGTTTCACAGAAAATACTCCTATCTAAATTACATGTTCAATTTTACCTGCCTTTTTTTTTAACTCTGTGAACAGATGGTCTCGTTTTAAGTCATCTGCCTGATGGTCCAACTGCTCATTTTAGAATGAGTAGTGTCCGTTTGCGTAAAGAAATAAAGGTGAGACTCCAAGAAAATAATAAAAAAAGGGTAGTCTGTTGTTTAGTGATAAATACGTTTAGTCTGCTTGAACTGTCAAAACTGGTTGTGCTTTCATACGATTCAGCTGATCTCATAAAGGTGCCATAAGCAGCATATTTCCTTTTTCATAGTTATTTGCTGAATTTCTTTAACTGTCTGCCAAGTGTATCTATAGTCATGCCAATAAATAGCAGCCGATAACCTACATCAATAGTGAATACCCAGTGTATGGTACACACACAGTAAGGTACTTAAACATCAGCAGTATAGAACATTTCAATAGATGTAGTTCCTAGTCTTGAATAAAACCTAGTTATTCTTATTCTTACAGCCCTGTCACCTCTTAGGTAGTTACGGATTGCTTATTTAGCCCTAATTAATTTGCACTAAAATGTTATTTTTCTTTTGAAATAAGTAATTTTTAAACTTCATCTGTTCTTGTTAAAGAAGAATCTTTTATCTTTGTAGTCCCGTGTACTCTTGGCACTCCTGTGATAGGAACCCTGCATTATTTGTTATATGGAGTGCTGCTGGAAATTGGTGCAGGAGAGAGGAAATGTAAAATTACTTACTTGTGCTTTTTCATTACATTTATATTGTTGATACCAAAGATCCTGGTGTTACCAGCTGCTCCTTTACTTGTATACAAACTTAGATTGCATTTGAAGAAATGATTAGGGCATGTTAGCCCTGTTAAAATAATTTGGTCCTGGTTGTCTTCTCATTATTTTAAACTCTTCTTTGATAATGTATTAAAATCCTTCTGCATTCCATCTATGCTTTGCATTCTTATCTCTTACTTTCATTTCAGCGAAAAGGGAAAGAGCCCACAGAACACGTACCTGAAGTAATCCTAAATAATTTTACAACACGACTGGGCCATTCTGTTGGTCGAATGCTTGCGTGTCTCTTCCCACATGATCCTCAGTTCATTGGAAGACAAGTAGCCACATTTCACAACCAGCGAGACTACATCTTTTTCAGATTCCACAGGTGATGTTTTATGCAAAACTCACAAATGAGAGAGAATATTCTTGTAACTTACTTCCTAACTCCTTTTTTTTTTTTTTTTCCCCAAGATATATCTTCAAGAGTGAAAAGAAAGTGGGAATTCAAGAACTTGGGCCACGTTTTACATTAAAACTGAGGTCTCTTCAGAAAGGAACCTTTGATTCTAAATTTGGAGAATACGAATGGATTCATAAGGTATGTCTAAGTCCTTCTTGGGAAGGGAGATTGAATCTGACATGAAATTTTACCGCAAAATTTAGCCTAAAAAAGCGGTATAAATGCAGTTCTCAATTCAGAAGTGTTTAACAAATATTTAGAGATACCTTTTTGATAAATATACAAAGTAGAAGAATTCTGCTATATTGCAAGTCAAAAATCGCAAGGATGATGAATATCAATATACCACAACTACTTATTTGCAGAATGTAATTTCTTTAACATATACAGATATAAGCAATTGTGAACAAGGGTATAAGCTATTATTGGAAGCCTAGTAAACTTGAGAAGCTATTTTTGTGCAAGGTGAGTGCAGGAATCATAATATAAAAACAATTAAGCTATTTACATAAATGTCAGTCACTTCTTAACAGTGAATGGAAAGTAACACTGACCACTGCACATCTTCAAGTGGAATGGAAGTATTACTCTAGGCAATGATAAATCACTTTTCCAGTCATTTTTACCATAAAATTGTAGTTGATTGGCAAAACTTAGAATTCAGTAGCCACGCTATGCCAGAAGGAAAATTCTAACACTCGTGGCGTAATCCATGAAATGGATAATCTTGTTTGTTTTAAAGACACTTTGCTGTCAGCAGAGAACCGCTACATGTTCTTCAGTTCTGTATCATTAATCTCTAATTCTTCTCCCTTGTTAGTCTTGAAAAGCTGACTCTTAGAAAGGCTCAACTACACTGTAACTGTAACACATTTCACTGCCTACCCTACTGTAAACTGGAGTGGTCATCCTTGTTTGTATCCTGTTGCATGAATTTGCTGGTTAATACATTATCTTTTAAATTTCAGCGCCGAGAAATGGATACAAGTAGAAGAAAATTTCACTTATAAGGGACAGCCATCTGCCAGTTGCTGGTGACCAGAAATACAACTGCTTTGAACTGTGGATTATCTCAGACTGCTAACTGATTATAATGATACTGGACAGTATCTGTCTGCAGAAAGACAAACTGCAAACATTGAAACTTCTACAGGAGCAGATTGAGTAGGATGCATCTTTCTTCCTATGTTTGCAGTTAAATCCAACGTGACAAGGACAGTGACTCTTTTTCCAGTTTAGCAGGAGAAACTATGGCAATGTCAGAACAATCTGTAATTTAGTTGTCACTGAAGATTTGCCGTGACTGCTGCTGTGCTGTAAATTACACTTTGCAACATCAAAGACAATAAAGATTTTGGATAGTCTCAAAGTATTTCTAGTTATAAAGCTTTTTTTTTCTGTTAAGCAGCTAAACCCAGATGTCTTCTATTAATCAGGTAAGAGGTAAACATTTTAAGCCTCCTTCTAACTTACAGTATGCTGTTCCCTGAAAGTATGGTGATAGTTTTCCAAAAACAGTCTCCTATCTAGAGAACATTGAGAAGGCTGTATGCCATCCAGGAAGTCTGTGGTATTTTATTTCATTAACATCTTGCATGAAATAGCCACATTGCTGAAGTTAACAAAAATATGCTTGACTCTTCCAGGTAACTCTTCTTTAAGTGTTGTATTTAAAAGAGGTATATACCCAAAGCAGTCACTATTATTGTATATAAAAAGAAATAAATGCTGATGAGAAAGAACTCATAAGGCCAGCTTAGAGTAAGTACAGAAAACCATCTCATCTAAAAATGCTGCTCGTTTGAACATGTGAGGTCTCTGAGTGAGGTTTTTCCCATTAAAATCCTAAAAACGCTTTTTCACCCTCATAGCTATACTCAAGTTGGTATTACCTGCAAAATAAACTACTCTTCTGCCTTAAGTTTGCACATTCACTGGCAGCTAAAAAGCTAAGTTTTATTTCGATTACTTTCTTTTCATATGCAGCTAGAAGTACTTCATGTTTACCTGAAGAGTAAGATGGCTCATAGAGTAAGCTATCCACTAGGGTAGAATTTATCTTTTAAGATAAATAATAATTGACTGTCTTTATTTAATGTCCACGATAAGGGGCAGCTAAACTTAACAGCCAAAATATTTTTTTCTGTTCTGTCACACTTAGAAGTATAGTACTGATGAAGCCTCATTGTTCTGCAAGACTATCAACCCCAGGCAAACTTGCAGCAGCAGAGAATATTTAAAGACAGGCTCCTGTACATGTTTTCCAGGTGCTGCAGAGTCATACAGTAATGGGTGAGGTGTCAACATATCCAGAAGTTAATCAACTCATTACAGTAATTTTAACACCAGACTAAGTCAAGACACTTTTATTTTTTGCTTGGCATATAAAACTGATTCCCTTATGAAACAGAAGTATTGTAACTAGGATACAGTTCATTTGGAGAGGTAGATGGTAAGAGGTTTGACGACAGTAGCAATTCTACAGTTAGATTTGGCACGTCAAAGCTAAGCTTTTGTACAGACTTCAAACCAGGCCACTCCTTGAGGCACTCTGCCCCTACACACAGCAGCTAGGAAAAGATGCTAAAAGATCTGAAAAACAAAACCAAAATGTAGTTAGAAAAGTATCAGTGCTAAGTAAAGCAACTCTAAGAACATGTACCTTCAGAGTATGCCATGGACGGCTACTCAGAAAAAAAAAATCTTTTTCTCAGATGTTTTATAAAACTATTGGTTTATAAAATAAACTTTTAAACATGAAGCTGTCCCCAAAGGTACAAGATGATAATAAAAGCTGTTACAAAAGAACTGAAGCTTAGTGTCTCCTGGAAGCCAAACAGCTAAGTGGAAGGACAGAAAAAGTTGTTCCTGGTCACTTGGTGCCTACTTGGCCTTTGAAAAGCAGGGGGAGTCTGTGTAATTTGGAAATGACACTCTACAGAGGTAGTGCTGACTGCGCAAACACGAACTCTGTTGGGTCACTGTGGAAACACCAAGATTACAACTAAAGAAATTGCCTATTTTGAGGAAGTGCTTGCAAAAGATACAGTGTAGGAAAGAATTTTTTTCTTATCGGTAACGTAACTAAAACTGCTGTTCTAACCACTTCTGCCTGTAACATCAGCAGAAACAAGTGCTCTGTCTCAAAATCAGAAAGGGGGAAGGGCTGTAAATAAGAATGAAAATACTAAGCCTTTTGTGCCCTGTGTATGCACGTGTGTGTGAGACAAAGGAAACGTTATTCCCTGATGTCCACATCCAGGAACTACTAGACCTTGGCAAAGCTCAGTGGGGAACTGTATATGTCACTGATTAACGTACAGTTTATTTGGCTTTTCATAGGTTATCAGTCTAAAACGCTTACAGATGATCTGATTTCTTCCTTGAATTACTGCTTAAAGCTGAAGCTACAGTAGTGTGAATGCAAGTCAGTGTCCAAGAATAATATATTTTAAATAAGAATAGTTGATAAAATTCACAATAGAAAGAACTTTAAAAGCTACAAGAACTCTTAAGGCACATTTCAGTTCTACTGTTGTAATTCACTGCTCAAAACAACGGGGGAAGTGGTTTTGTTTGTTAAATAGTCAAGCATCAACCTCTATACTGTTACTGCTCTGGTCTTCACTAGCATGAACCCCCTTGCTTACACACAAACTTTCTGGAAGCTTTCTACTGTCTGCTTGAGAGGAGAACAATTTTAACAACTCATTCTGACTGTGGTTAACTTTCTATGAAGCTGCCCAAATAGTACAACTCAAATTTAGCAAACTACAATTCTTTGGGTGATATAAGTCAGCTATAAAACCAGAATTCTTGAAGGTTGAGACTCACTATGAGATTTCTAAGGATTGTCAACTACGGTTAACTGCATATCAGGTGCTTCTGAGTAACATGCTCTCACTCCCTACAGATCCAAGTCAAGGGGCAATAGAGAAGAGGGCCATGGTAAAATTATAATGTATTTACTGTGGGCAAAATATCAAATTATTGGGACTCTCAGAGTCTTGGTGAGACTACTGTGGATCTAAAACTCACCTTTCTAAATAGATTAGTCTGAAATCTAATCACCAGAATTTTCAAGGAATGCCAGATCAGTAGTCTTCATAGTGATAGCAGTAGTGCTAATGAACCTATAAAAGTTTTGGAATGAAAATCCAAATGAGTATCCGACTGTTTCTAATTATTCAACCCGCTACCCATGTAGTAGCTTATTTAAGTTGACTATGGGCCTTGATACATTTCTTGGACTCAGTACTTTTTTCTGTTGGCTTAGAGGGTGTGTCCTGGAGGGAAGAGTGCTCTTCTTTGAGACCACCACTAACCTATGTTTGGAAGTGCTCTTTCAAAGTTTAAGAACTAAAGTCTGCTTTATCTGCCACAAACAGGATTTGCCATGTATGCTGTCAGGTGAGTAATCCTATGTGAGAAAAGGGAAATAATACCCTTGCACAGAAGGAAGATACGTCAGAATTACTGTACAGCCAGGTTAGTCCAAATAGCAGCTCAGTAGTAGCTGGTGCCACTACTGCTTTGCTGCAGCAACAGAAACTGCTGGAAGCTCTGCAACAGCTAAACGCTACTCCTAATGTTTATGAACAGCACGTCTCCAGTACAGAGCTGCCACCAGAATGGGGCAGGAGGGGCCCACAATGGGGATCTAGACCAACACCAGCTGCAGAAGTCAGATGTCTCTTCTGAATATTTTTACTACAAACAGTCTCACTTAAAGCCAGCTATTGTTATTGTTATCTGTTACTGACAGAGCAGTTTATAAATCGTGATTCAAGAACTTACCACTGAAAGATACCGAAGTAGTTCCCATAATTACAAAAATGAACAAACTTTCTGGGGTCTGAATGGATTCGTACTTGATGATACTCCTGTCAGGAGGGGATCATGTTGTGCATTCTGCAGGCAGAATTGCTTCAAGTCTGCTGCAGCCTGAGAAACCTAGTAATAGTGAAAGTTTGCATTAGAATTCACTGAACACTCTTTACTGAGGGTGTAGCTAAAGCAAAAAGTATAAAGAATACTGCTAAATGATTCTGCAATACAGCTTATGTAGATTTTATACAACAGTTTCATCATAATTTTTTGGTTTCTTAAATGCAAGAAGTTTTGCAATATTAGACTAAGAATGAATTTGTAAATTTTTCATGTTAAACTTCTAAGCCTGAAGGGTGAAAGATGAACATCTTGGAGATTGCTTTGTTACAAAGATCCTTGTTCTAGCCTGAATCGGTTAAAAATACAGCCTATAGTTTAAGATGCTCTATTCAACTGAATTGGCATTTTATCTTCCCTTGGAAAGCCATCCTTACTGTGACATAGCGTGTGGGTTTTTTGGTAGGCAGCACCTAAAAGCAGTGAAAAAATTATCTGTCTTGCTTTTCTTTGCTCTAACTCAGAACTCATTAAAAAAAAAATTAAAGTTTCAGAAAGTAGCACCTTCAGTGGTATCTTGTATTTGCAGTTTGCCCGGAGTTTCTCTAATTGTATAGGGCCCAGTCTCACCCCGAAAAGGCACAAGTTAAATGCACGCAGCGCGTCTTGCAGCAAAGTCTCCATTTCAGTGTCAGGGCCGGGCCAGCCAAGGCAACCTGTTGTATCCGGCTCGGGTGCCCTGTTCACCGGTCTGACAGAAGAAGCGTCTCCCCAGAATAAGGCAAGGAAAGGGGGCAGCGGGCGCGTCCATCCCCGGGCAGCGCCTGGCTGGAGAGCGGCCCGGGCGTCCCCGCGGGGCTGCAGGAAGCGAGAGGGCGCGGCGGGCCAGTCCGGGCCCCGCACGGGCCGAGCCCCGGGAGGCGGCGGCAGCGGGCAGGGACCCGGCTGCGCGGCTGGGGAGGCCCGGCGGAGCCCCAGGGCTAAAGCCCGCGAGCGCGGCGCCGCCGCCAAGGAGGGCCAGGGCAGGTCGGAGCTGTCTGCCCCGGCCCGGCCCCTGCCCCACGGGCGGCCCGGCCCCTGCCCCACGGGCGGCCTCCGAGGGGCGCCGCGGGGCGCGGCCGCCCCGTCCCGTCCCGCCCCGGCTCCGCTGCTCACCTTCACGCGAGTCACGCTGGCCTCCAGGCGCAGCTGCTGCACCACCTTCTTCATGGCCGCCACGTTGGAGGAGCCCGACATGGCGGGAGCGGCGGCGGGCGCGGCAGGCGGCGGCACACCCAGCACAACTTCCCGGCGCGTCCCGAACTCTCCGGCGCGGCGGCGCCTGCGCAGCGGCCGGGGCCAGCGCTGCCGCCGCGGGGGGCGCTGCGGGGCCGGGCGCACCCCCGAGCCCGGCCGTGTCCGCGGCTCCCGGCTCCGCTTCTGGCCCGGGGCTGCTCGGCTGGGAGCTGCGTGTGCCTGGAAACACGGAAATGAGAGACACGGGGCCCGATGGGAAGAACTTGTGCTGTAACCTGCAGCGTCTTTGGTTGGGAATAACTGCGGAGAAGTGACGGGATGTTCTAGTCGGGGCATTCGTGAGAGCTCGTTGTGGTGTAATCGTGCGGGGACAAGTAAGGACACGGGCCCTTGTGAGTGGGCGCTTCCCACTGACGCGAGGAATCTGAGTTCCACGCACGCAGCCAGGGTGAGACCTGAAGGTCACCTGGCAGGTCCGGCCGCTTGTGCTCAGGGACATGCATGAGGAGCGGCAGGGGTGCTGAACAGCGGGAGGTTTGTAACCTCCCAGCTGCTGGACGAGCCTTCCAAGTGAGAGCGCTGAGCACTGAGAAAAGTCGACGTTAGGGCAGAGCTGTGGTTTGTAGTTTATGAAAGGATTTTTGTGACATGGTTGCCCAGCACAGTCAGGTTTCCCTGGAATACTGCGTTTGGCCAGAGCAATGTACTGTGCCGCTGGCTTGGCTGCAGCTCACAGTAATCGTCCCTTTACCGGAGACACACCCAGACCCTGCAAGAATCTCATTTTGTGGGCATTTAGGTCTGCCTTTAGGAAAACAGTACTATTGAGTAGAAAATTATATACAACTGAAGTATATTTATGAAAGGGGAGAAAACGTTAAGAGGAAATACTCCAGGGCGGATCTCTCGGAGCTGCAGGGCTGTGATTTAGCAATTCCCTCAGTTACTTAGGTAATACTTGTGTAGGAGGTGTGGCTGAGTCTGTTTGTCTGCAGTTAGCTGGAAGCTTTCTGCCTCAGCACAGAAACAACTTTTCCATTTCATACATGGAAAGAAGAACAGTAAATGAAAATAAAGGATATTAATGGGGTAACTTCTCTTGTAACAGATTATCATGAACCTCGTTCTTAAAGTTTTGATCAAAAAGAAAATTAGAAAGCCCACCTGGCATTCGCTGTGATCAAGTACAGGGAACAACATGTCGTTCAGTCAAATGAGACCTCGAACACCACAGGTGAGAGTTTTTGTACTTTTCCATAAAGATGTTTCAGGTTTCACAAGTAAAAATAAAAAATATTAAAATAAGTGACACTACACCATTTCTATGTGATCTGAAAGGGAAAAAATGCTTTTGACATAGTATATATTGAAAGTATTATTTTCCGGTTTATATTTAGTAACTCCACAATTGCAGGAATATTTAATGTAGCTTATTTGCATGGCTTCTAGTTGTAGGGAAGTGTACCATTCTTGTTAATACCATCTGATTTTCACTGAAAATATCAAGACACAGACATTAACAGTCCCACAACCACCACAGGTTTGAACACCATCTAAGCGAACCTTGCTCAGGGCAGGCTTAGTTATTTTTGTTGCAGACATTACCAGGAGCATTTCTGTGCTTCCAAGGTAGCTGGTATTATTAACAACTGTCAGAAATATATATATATATTTTTCCCTTTTTGGCAAGGTCAGGCTGCGGTGCTGTTTGGATCAAGTTTTCAGGGCTTTGCACTTTTTATGAGATGAACAAAGGCAGGATTTCAGGTGAAGTATTCTTGTAGCCATGACACACTCTAGAGTATCAACTGGTTTTGGTAAGCTCTGTCCATTCTGTCACAGTGACATACCGCAGTAGCACGGGCTCTCTTTTATTTTCATTGTTGAGCTTGTTCTAATGTGGCTTAGTTTGATGCTCTCAGCTGGCATTCAATCATAAATTGCTCAACTCATCACTGTTCTCACTATCTAGTCATCATTGTCAGATAGAGCCTCACTCTTTTAGTGTGTGTGCTAACGTCAAAGGAACCATTCCTGACTCCAGAAACTGAAAGTCCACCTAAGCAAAACAAAATGTATAGGAAGAGGGTTGTAATATATCTACAGTTATGATCATCTGTTCTTAATTTAGGTGGTGGAGCTCCATGTTTTTTATGTCCCGGAAGAAGTGTGGAACTTCCAGCTGAATACAGTTCCTGTAGCTCTTAGTTGCAAATTCATCTCAGCTGGATTTATAAGGTGAGTATAGTCTTAGGCTTCATGTACATGGTAGCTTCTTTATGTTGTCAATCATTTAGTCCAGCTGTTGCTCTATAGAGCACAACTACATCTCTTGGAAGAGACTTGTTCTCTAATAATTTCTGGAGGTTAAGTGGTGCGCCTGTCTAGCGTTACGTCTGCTCAGACTGTATCAGGCTTCGCTCCATCGCAGCCCTCGGTGTAGACCAGGGGTGTCAAACTCATTTTAGGACTGTATCAACATTGTATCAATGTTTCGATTGTATCAATGTTGATACAGTCCTAAAATTACATTTGGCCCTTTGAAGGCAACCGCGAGGCTAATGTGGCCCCCGGTGAAAATGAGTTTGACACTCCTGGTGTAGACCACTGAAATGCACTTCCAGAGCAATGCTAGTATTTCTGCAGAATAATTGATGTTGTAAAATCACAGTCTTATATTCTTTCTGTCTCCTTGAGCCTGGTTATCAAAATCTTGAATTCTTTTTGGCAATGGGCTGGCTTCAAGGCAGAGTGGCTTGGTGAAGACAGGAAAGCCTGTCACTTCCCAGGAACAATCTGGGCTCTCTCAGTCCAAAGAAAGAGCTTAAGCCATGTTTCTCAAGGGGAAGCATTACAGCCCGTGCAAGCACCAGCATATCTTCTTTCTTCTTCAGTAGTATTTCTGAAAGGTTGTGCACAACACCATGTGCTATGTGTGCGCTCTCAAGTTGCTGTTTAGAGGACTTATTGAAAGAATACCCCAGTTCCCAGTCCCAGGTCCAAACCTGGTATAGAGAGTTGCAGTTTTAATGTTTCATAACTTTGAAAGTTTGTTTTATGTTCCTAAACACTTTACTTACAAAATCTGTGTGTATCTACTGTGGTAAGAAGTTGTAGAAAAATGAATAATGTAAATATGTGTGTTGAAACAGAGCTTTTACATGCACCTTGTCTGCTCCTATGCAGAACCTGTCAATTTAGCTTAAACTGCAGGGAGTGTGGGTTTTAATGAAATTAAATTTAGGCTTGTATTGGCTACTCAAGACAAGATACTGTGTAGCTGGAAAGATTGACAGCAGTCAGGTATGAGCATGTAGGGCAGAATGTGTTCATTCTCACAGCTTCCTTTATTGAAAGGGTGCTCAAAATCAGAGGAAATAACTGCATGTATCCATTTTCTTTGCTGTTCTTGTCTCTGGCAGAGGTGCTGGAGTAGTACCTTCAAATCATTTCATGTGACTGGACATCTGTCACTGCCCTCTGTTCTCTAGTGTAAATTTATTTCACTAAGGCTCAACTCCAAGACATCAACTTAAATTAGGATTCTCATTGATTTCAGTAGGTTTATATCTGTCTGGGTATTTGTTGCTTGGCAATGAGTCTTAAATAATTGCTAATTAATTATTCTGTGGGTTCTATGCAATGCTGCAGTACATTAGCATTAGCAATAACTGCACCCGGACAGTGTACCACTGTTTTCAAAAACAAAAACGTATTTTAAGAAGCTTCTTTTATTATAATCTGGAGAGGGAGCAGCAGCCTTGCTGGTACTAATGCTGTTTGGACATTGTCGATAGTGCTGTCCAGTCAGCTTGACAATCCTAGTACTGTCCGAGTCAGCTTAACAAAGGATTCCTGGTACAGGCCACTTCCATTAATCATGAAATGAGGGGAAAATATTAAGTGTGTAATTGTCTATGGCCCTGATTTCTTCTTCCCATGAACTTGATTTCTCAGCCTCTGTGATCTTTTATTTATTCCTCATTCCTCACCACAGAAGCCATACTTTTGTTACTTCTAGATGAGATGGCTGCAATGAACTCTAGTTTGCATTACTTTTAAAGGAACACCCTGAAGCAAATGACTCGGATGTGACTAGTTTTCTGCTAGCCAGTGGCAGCAAATAAGAAATATGTTATTATATGTTCCTTGCAGCTGCACTGGAAAATAATTTTCAGATAAATTTCTGCCCTATATCTCAGGTTCAGTATACTTAGATAATTTTTGCCCATGATATGTTGTGGTTACTTAGATGTTTTCCCTGCTGTTCATAAATGTCTTAGATTTAGATTTCCTTGCTGGTTTGGATGGGCGTTATCAGTGAAGGATGTGCAGTGTTAGAATGACTTCTGAAAGAGCTTGCATTTATAGGGTTTCAGAAGAACATTCAAGGGATGTATCTTCTCTGAGACACCAGTTTGAAGAAATGATAGTAAGAGATATTTATATTATAGATCATCTCTGTTCTCACATTAAGACCTTGAATGGATGTGTATTGAATTATGTATCCACCTTTCACGTATTTCTTTATACATTTGAAATAAATGGCATTAGGGCTAATGTCTGCAGCAAGTGTGGGCAAAAATGGCTGTTGGAGAAATAAACAGGAGCTAAATGTAAAGGACCAAGCAGTGTGGCCTGGATGTGTCCACACTGCAGACTTCGGTCTCCTCTGCTGCACGCTTGTGCTCCACGGCAGATTTGTGATCTTGAGGAAGGTCCTCTAAGTCCAGAGTGTTTGAAGCAATGCAAGGGAAGCTTTGTAGCCCACTGAAGTACTGTTTTTATGAGATGAAACAGAGTGTTTTTACATACCTAGGGTGTAAAATGAAGGCATATAGGGCTGTTTGACAGTGCAAACAAACCCTGAGAGGTTAATGTTAAAGACCTGCCCAAGCTGAAGGGATGGCACGTTCTTGTCTACACTGTTTACTGAGAATGGCACGTGCTATCTCTCAAGCTATGTCTCTGCATTGCTCAAGAGTGATAGCTGCCTGGGCCAAAACCATGCTAGGTATTATACTAGCACTTAATCAGCATGGGTAATTAACAGTCTCAGGCCTGAATTTGTTCCCTGGTTTATTTTAGATGGCAGAATAGGAGCAATTAGAATTGCTTATGTTGTGCTGCAGAGCTTTATGTGCCTCTTGCACATTTGGTTTTATTCTAAGGAGATGCTTTTTAGTCTATAGTGATTTTTATACCAAGCTCATTACTTCAATATTTGCATGGCTTAAATGATGCAATTCATATTTGCATCAGCTCTCTCATCCTCAGCCTGTGGCGGAAATGTTCACACTGCAGTGTTCGGTTTTGATTTAAAATACATTTGCATGTAAACATGTCGACACCCAACTGTAAATTTGTGTCAGAGAAGACAAAAGTCAGAGGAATGTGCCTGCTACTTAAAGTGGGCAGTGATGACGACTCTTCTAGCCCTTAGTGCTTCAACAAGTATGTTCTACACGCCTGGATCAGCCCCACGAACTTTGTCACCTATATGGAAATGCATGACTGTAGTTTCCAACATTTTTATCATTCATCTGCAGATGAGCAAGAACATTCTGAAGGAGTCATTTTCAGATTTTAGCTGCTTGCATATTCTCCCTTTGTATGGGGTTCCTAAAATATGAACAGTGCCGCTAAATGTTATGACAGCCCTTGTAATACAGCCCACCGTACCGTGATACAATGTTCTGACTCTACCGCGTCAAGACTCTCTGGCCTATATATAATTAGGTTCAGTTCTAGGGCATAGTTCCCAATTTTGGTCATTCTGTCCATGCAAGCCAGCATGTATATAGCATTATCTTCCCCCTCTTACTAACTAGCCATCATTATTTGATCTTACAGATGTATTAATGAATAACAACATTCTAGGGTGTCTCCTCACATCACATTAAGAGTGCTACGGGAGAAGCTTGGAGAGTACCTGGGTGGAGCTGCCGTTGCAGATGAATTCAAATTTTTGAAATGCATTGGGAAAAAACTAGCAGTGGTAAGTTAATATTTTTTTTCTTTAGTGCTTTTGTGCTTTATAGTGTAAATCACACATTTTGTTCCTGCAGATTAGATAATATCCTGAGAAAATAGCAATAACTTTAAGACGACTGTTAACATTTTTTTTAAACATGCTGGAGCATAAGCTCTTGTCAGAGCACATCTACTTCCCCAAATACAAAGGCACAGCTGGACAGGTATATTAGGAACATCCATTAAACATTAGATGTAATTAGTTGCCACTCAGTGAAAAGATGCTAGTTTTGATAAGTCAGTGGATTAAATATGACAAATCTGGTTGCATTTAAAAAAAAATCCCCCTAGGGTCATTATTACCAGTACATGGTTGGGAATATGACACTTCAAGAATTTGCAATGGAACCTGAGTAAGGCAGAGTTCCTCTAATGGTTCCTGCTCTGACCTGCCCAAAAGCCTTTCAAAGATCAGTCTCTGGATAAAAACTTCTCTGGATGTACAATTGTCTTCCACTAATTAGTCCAGTAATACAGCCTGAGATTTATGTATTAAAAACCTGCATCTCTGAATCATAACTGTTCTTCACATTGACTCTCTATATATTTATATCTTGCAACCTATAGTTAAAGATTAAATACATTTGAAAATCAGTCCACCTGAAAGTTTGTTCTTGTAATACACAAAGATTCAAGTGATGTACATGAGTATAGGATACTTTTTTTCACATCTTATTTCACCTGTTTCTTACAGATTTGGAAATTATTTAGGAGGTGGAAATTTGGTGCCATTCTATATTTCATTTATAGTTGAGTTATCACTAAAATTACTCACACAGAAGACTAGAATAAATACTAAGTAATATGCAAAAAACAGGTGGCAAAACATTAAGAGAAACTTAAGGACTGTGACACAATCTAAATCTGAAAATGTGCAGATGTCTTTAAAGAATGCAGGTCTTTCTAACTGAACGATGATGAGTAAGATGGTGTCTTTTCTTCCCCACTGATAGTTCTGAGATAAATTGAGAAGTTTTCCAGCTTCCTTTACAATGTTAGGAAATTAATAAAATATTTTACTCTAATAGAGGATTAAAGATATTGATAGATACAAGTGAAGATTTTTAGCAACAAATTAAAGATATAATTTTAATTTGGGGTATTTGCTGTTGCTTGATGTTTAACTTGATAACAAAGTGTAAAGCAATAAAAAACTACCTGGTTTATTTGGTTTTTGGGGTCATGGTAACCTCATTGAATTACATCTCCATGATCAAATATTTGTTGAGTGCTTTTTTCTGCCCCCTAGTCTTCTGTTTCACAACAGTAGCAATGTCAGCAGTACAAAGAGCTGTACCCTACTTGCAAATAAGGGTTTTTTAATGAAAAATAAATATAAACAAAAATTGTTTTCATTTGCTCTTCCTTTTCTTGCATATCAAGTGTGTCTCTAACAGTGAATCAGTAGCATTGCCTGGCTGTTACTGAGAATGAAATTTGGTCCCACGATCAGTTAAATTTCATTATTCAAATGTAGGCTCAGATTTTTTTTCCCTATTGGAACACATATTTCAAATATACATTGGTTATCTTAGACTTTATATCTATATACGCACATTAAATATTTTGCAGTATTGTATCAGGTGAATAGAGACTATTATGTGAGACTCAGCATTTCTATTCAGACTCACCTAGAATCAACTTTTAGTAAAGAAAGTCGAAGATTTTCTTCTGCTATGACTGTTGGATCAGGTTCTTTGAACCACAAAAGAAGCTGCAAAGGATAAAAAAAACTATTCAGTAAATCGATGTACTCTGTGGGTCTGACCAAGATTTTAAAAACAAGACAAAATAAAGTTTCAGTACCATGTCAGAAAGTAGAATAGTAGTTTATGTTCCTTCTTCCCCATGAGGCCATTACAAAAGATAGTCCTGGTTATGAAAAAATGTAGTATGCAAAGATGATAGAATACAGAAATTAAGTGATATGTGACATTATTGATAAAAAAGTATTTTATTGGTTACGTTTCCATTCTTTATCTTTCAAGGTGAAAGCAAAGCAAGAAACAGAACTGGAACTGAAGTCATTTGCTCCTCCTTATGTATGTATTGAACAGCTTTTAAGGTATCATTTTCAGAAACTTTTTACATTGTACATTTCCTCTTTTGTCCTGTCTGATGAATATATTGCATATTTTAGGCGCTTTATCCTGAATTATATTTATTACCCGGAGAGGAATACTTTGAAGATGTTTATCCATTATCATCATCAACTCAACAAAGACATCACTATAATGCAAACGCTAATAGGTTTGGTCATGGATCAAGATTGCCCTGTCTTACCCAACAAAAACCTGAAAAAAGCAAACAGTTTTTAGAAAGCATACAAAGCAGTTCTCAGGTAGAATATCAGGAAGAGCAGAGTCCTGTGGAATGGGGCGAGAAAGAACCTGTTGCAGTTTTGCACACAAAACGCGAGCAAGATCATAACAGGATTCAAGAAAAACAGATACAGTTTAGAGAAAAAGGTAAGTTTAGTGAATGTAGTTAAGAAGGAGGAGAACAAATATTATTAACATTTACCATTTACATTACATTTACCATTTACAATATTAACATTTACGATAAAATAATATTTCTGTTTTCTAACATCCATTATTATGCAGATCAAAATGGCTCTCTCTTCACAGCAAGTAATTCAAATCCTGCAGATTGGGAGTCTGGAAAGAGTGATATGGTATTACAGAGCTCTCAGCAAAGCCGTCTCAGACAGGATCCAAAAGAGCATCCCGCTCCTAAGCAGAGTGACAAAGCCAAAGGAACCACTCTTACTCTTCATGTAAACCGCAGTGATGAGCAAGGACAGAATAACCAGACACCCAAAAATCACATTAAATATCGAAACGGTACAACTGTTCATTGTCATCTTCTTGCTAAAGCATGCGTTTTAGAAAATGAGCAGAGTAAAGCTAAGTCTAAAGGAATCTGTAGTTAAAGCTTAAATTGGAATATTGCTATCAGAACAGTATTGTAATTTGTTAAAAAATAGTATCTTTTGAAGAGCTGTAGTTCTACGTTGGATGAGTCTGGTTTTAGCGCTGTGTACTGATGTAGGGAAATGCTTTACTATAGCTGATATATTTGTCAAATCTTATTTATATGAAAAAGATTACTGAGCAGCCACTGTAAAGATTGAAGTATAGCGATCCCAAAATTCAACAGCAATTTTAAATGAAAAAAATTCTTGTTATCAGTATATCAGGGAAAGCATTTAGTACTTCAACTTTCATTGCCACCTTCTCCATGGCTACATTACCACTGAAGAGGAAGTGTTTCCTCCCCTCCCTTCCATATAATGTTTATTTATAGCCTATTGAACAGTGGCGTTCCTAAAACTGAGAAGTGAGAGAACTCTGAGCTGACTACAGTGAAAATAGTACAAAAGCATGGACAGGTTTAGAACGCACATAAACTAGATAACGGTTCTATGCCAAAGTAGAAAATGTTGTTTGGAAGAGATCTGTCAAATACTGCTCCCTTTAAAATGGGATGTCCTATGGATATTGAGGACCATTAAGTCCCTGTACGGTTATATAATGTTCTTAATATTCCTCAATTTTAAGTGATTACCAAGGAAGAAATGACTGACACATTTAAATGAGTTTTGAATGACTACTGCTATATTAGCATCAAAATTATAACATAAAGTGATTTTGAGGAAATACTTTTGAAAGACAAGTCTTAATATTTGGTTAGAATTTTACAGTTAATGTAAAAATAATGACCTTTATTCTATTGCAAATTTTTAATGAGGCAATAGTCAATTTTTCATAGGTATGGGCACCTTACGGATTTCCATTCGAATGATTTTCTGGATATCCAGCACTTTGAATAAGAAAACAAAAATTTGCACATTGTATTCCTTGAAATGTGTCTGGAGAGTGTATTAGAAAAGGCTTTCATGGATGATTTCTCAGTCATTTCAGTTTCCAATGATAATCTGTAAAAGATAGCTTTGTCCCTCAATCAGCATATTAACTGATATTAAGTATGAGACCAATTAATATACAAATATAAATATGTAAATATATAACTGAAAAGTTTTCCATAACTTTATTTTGATTGATGGAGGATGTAGAATTTTGTAGTAGTAAAGGCAAAGGTAAAGTCTGTCAGCAATTTTCTTCTGAAATATTAATTGTGTATATTTTAAAGCAGATAACATTTATTCATTAACATTTAAACACAAAACATTTTGGTCTCCCTTTCCTTGCTAGCTCCAGTTTGTAGGGGATCTTCGGTCTCTGAAAGGCAGAAGGTGTTAGATACAGAATTAATTTAGGGAAGATGAATTAACTGTTTTCCTTATCTGTGATAATGTTTCTTGTACTAGTGACCAGAATTAGTTAGACACACATTTTCAAAACACAATAGGTTTTTTGGGTGGGTGGTTGGTTGGCTGGTTGGTTGGGTTTTGTTTGTTTGTTTGTTTCTGTATTTATTTCCTTTGTTATTCACACAACATTTCCAAACCCCAGAGATAATACTTATTGGGTGGATTCACTGAATTTCCAATACAGGTTGGAAAGTCCAGGCACTGACAGTCAAAACAGCTTGAATTTTGTGAGTATAATCTATAGATTTTCACCATCGCTATCCTGTCACAGAACTAATGAACATGGAAAATAGTGACCACCAAAAAGATACCAAACTAAGAAGAGGCAGAACAGAGGATGCTGGCATTCTTAAAATAACGGAAGACCAAACCACAGAATATGTATACAAAAAACAAAGGTTAGTACATAATGATTCTGCTAAAATAATGGATAATATTAATTCATAGCTAGAAACTTGTTTTATAGACTTCAAACAAAAGAAAGAAAATGGGGGAAAAATTATTACATGAATTTCACTTATTTGGTGTTATCTCTAGCTTGCAGCAATACAGAACTAGCAAGTGTATAGCTGATCCTGGTGAAAAGCTGGATAATCAGGTGTGTTTTTCAAGGTAACATATTCTGAGTAATCTGGAGCAATAAACATAGTCCTCCATCTAGAAACGGTCTAATATTATAAGACATGTAACCTGTTAGAAATATGAAATACTCAAATGTGGGTTTGAGAGTAACTGAGAAAAGATAATTCATGCACTTCTACTCTGCAGATTTGCTAATGAAAAATCAACTATATTTCTAAACAATGAAATAATCCGGTTATACCTCTGCTGATAATTTAACAGGAACTACATACACAATACCTATCTCAGTCTTATTAATGTTAGCTGAATTTCTTTCACAGTTTCTTAGCAGTAACATTTTATTGTTTTATCAGTGACATTTTTATAGTTTCATGTTTCCTATGGGAAAAATTTGTCTTCTCTGAAGCCAAGCAAAACTCTAGATAAAAATTATAAAATTATTTAAAACATATGTATGATATAGTCATAGTATCAGAATAAGAACATATTTAGGAAGGCTCAGCACCCACATACAGCGTAATAGCTGTCACTATTAGTTGTTGCCTGTGAGCTCTTGAGCAGAAGCGATTGTAGTGGAGTCTTTTGAAAATAATAATGAAATTGAAAATCTGCTGTTATAAATTTTAATTTAGAAATTGGTAGTCCAGACTTTGTAAGCAATGAGCCAGATGGTAGTTTTAAGTCCCATTATTCCTGGTCTTGCCTGGGAGTGTCGGCAACTTGTGGGGTTATGGGCATGGACAAGAACCATTAGCAACAGTCTATATTTTTTTTCTGTATTTTCTCTGCAATATAAGTGTTCAGTGTTCTGATTTAATTTGCAGAAGTCCAGCTGTTTGTAATTTACTAACCATTTACACTGGTAACAGAATTTAAAAGCTTGTATGCAGAATTCAAATTCTGCCCTCCCATTCACTCAGGCCACTTTCAGGGCATATGTCTAGGGTAACTATGCAAGATTATGAGTTATGTACTTATAATTGTGCTTTTCACTCTATAGGCAGATGAAAACAAGCAAAATCATCTTATTTGTCCAAAAGAATATATTTCACCTCCCAGTCCACCTTTTCTGTCGCTTTCTGTGGATCCAGCTCAAGTTCCTTCAATTCAGACAGCAAGTGAGTACATGATTCCAAGAAATTGCAGGGAAGTCAACATTTAATCAAACTGAATCATTAAGGAAGACACACTTTATGAAAGAATTTGTACATACATTTATTAACAGTATTGTTACAAATGTTATAATTGCATGGGCTGTTCATAAAGCATGGCAGGTTCCCAGTGTTAGAAAACTCAGTTATGGAATTGGGGATGGAAGGAGAAAAGGAGATCAGATGAAATGTTGCTGGCTCCAGTGAGAATGTAGCAAAGACAACCACTAGTGGTATTGCTGAGGATCCTCCACGGTGGTGGAGGAGGAGGATGGTGACAAGATAAGTGAAAGTCTGAGATAATATCCTACCTATGACCAGCTGGAGTGCAAGGCAAGGTTTTGCTACGGTTTATATTGTGAAGTATTTCGGGCAAGAAACAGTCTTTTGGAGGCTTTTTTGGCTTCCTGTGGCAAGAATTTTCAATGTATGCAGGGTGTATATATATATATATCTTGAATATATAGTTTTAGTGATACATTGTCTAGGCATATAAAAGGGTGTTTACTTGTTTGTGTATGTGTGTGAATGCCTAGATGCATGGTGGATTTCTCTTTCTTTTTCTAATGCACCAGCCATTTTGAAAAAAAGTTTCTACTGCCTGTTCTGACAGAGCTTTTGGCATGATTTATGATGAGTGCATTACAAAAAATCTTGATTGATCCTTCCTATTTACACTATCCAAATGCTTGCTAAATATAATTATAATATCTTTAGAAAACAAGATGTCAGAACAATTGCAAGAAATGAAGAAAGACAGAAGGCACATGGAAAAAACTAGAGAAGAACTGATCAAAAAGGTGAAAGGGCTACTGGAACAAAATAAGCTGAGGAGATACCATGGTACACTTTGAATTTATTTTGGAACTTGGAATGATTGAGAAGTGACACTGAAACCAGTGTGAATTTTTTTGTTTCCTTGTCAGCGAGCTTAATTACAGGGAGAACAGTTTGCTAACCCACAGCTGACATATTCTAAACCTGCCTTTAGCTGGTGTTCATAGCCTTTTACTGTGTTGATAGGGCTTCTAGTCAAATTACCAGCATAATACTTTGGTTCCTCCTGTCTGATGGTATTCGACTTATAGTATGGAAGTTACAAGCCTGTCATGAAAATCCTGACAAACTGCATTTTTTTAACGAGGTGAAATCCCACACAAGTTTTCTTTGTAAAATTGTTTTCAAGTTTGCACTTAAACTATTGTCCTTAAGCCACGTTCCAGTTGTATGGAGATGAGGTTTAACCACTTTGATGTTTTGAGAGCATTCTCTTTGTACTTAGACACAGCTACATCACTAGGAGTCTCAACTGTTATTTATAGCTTTCTTGAAAGGAGAAGACAAGCCAGTTCTTCTATATGTTCTCTAAGGGCATCACTACTCTGCACTCTGCAACATGGTGAAGTTGTTTTTAAAAAAAAAAAAAGGGGGTTACTTGAAGCAGTGAGTCAGTGGTAGCATGGAGCTGCAAGGCAAGCTAATTTACTCTGCTGAGATAAGCCTTAAATGGCTCCTGCATTGTCTTGAATTATGCTGTCCAGTTAGGTAAAGATTATTTCATAAGGATTCAACCAGCTTCTGCAGGTTCATTAAGAAACATCTCTAGCTCTGAATTATTTTTATCAGACCTGTAGAGTTCCATAAGTAGGTGCATTTGCAAACGTGTTTCTTCACAAGATATGACGGGAAGAGCACATTCTGTAGGAACAGTGATCCAGCCTATATTTAATATCCTCCTAAGATGGCTGTGCTGACAGCCACTCTCAGTTACATACAGGAGAGTCCTCCAATAGCTGGGTTCTTTTTGGTAAGTTTCTGAGAAGCAGTTGTCTTGACTTCCTAAAATATGCCTTGAAAGAAGGAATCATTTAAGATGCTTTGCAGACTAGTGGACATATGTGGCTGTAAGACTGGGGCACCAGATGTGGGGGATTTATGTGCCAGCTGTTGATAGCACATTAACAACATAGGAGGAATCAAAGTCAAGCGTAAGTAGCTGTTTCCTGTAATCTTGGGAGTTCTGTATAAAATGAATCTGTTCAAAACCTCTGGCCCTGCAGAGCTCAAATTTTGCATAAATCTACAGTGCTAAATATTCTGCTACAGTAAAGCTGTGGACTTCAGGTTGTGGTGGCATGACAGAGCCTTTTGTTGCAGGTGATTGTGTGAAAATTCAGTTGTATTTATAGTGAATGTCATTGCAATGAAAATTTTTTTTCACTAATTGTGCGGGTTTTTTGGTTTTTGTGGTTTTGTTTTTGTTTTTAAGAAATCTACTGTCATATTTTAATGTGTGCATTGGCCAACTGAATCTTGTGAGATCAGTTGGCCATTACTGTCTTCAACAACCTTATGACCAGGTGAACAAGACCAAACAGTGTTACTGTTTTTCTGTGTAGTTCGTGAGGAATGGAAAAAGAAGTACTTTGAAACTAAGAAAGCTACAGTTTCACTGGAGGAGGCTTTAAACAAGCTGCGACAAGATGTAGAGCTTTACCACCAGAAATTACTCTTGCAATTGGAAGCCAGAGATAGCCGAAAACGACCAAACAATATGACAAACTCCAAGGTATGTGATTGTATTATTTAATCTCTTTTTTTGCACAGACTGTTTTATTTTTTTGTGTGTAAAATATAAAGTAACACATTAATCACCAACCAAAAACTTGTAAACTAGCTTTAACAGCCAAATATCCTTCAATGATCTGAGGTATAGAATTCCTTCAGCTCATTCCTCTCAAAAAGACTCAAGAAGTGCTTGAATCTAAGCATCTGATCATTTCTGCTTTGTGTTTGTAAAATACCTTTTTGTAACAAAATTCCCTTTTGTTCCATATGATGAATCAATTGTTTCATTCTATATTGTTCTCATCATCCCAGATTGCACATACAGAGGTAATGCATTCTAGTTTGGAGGATAAGAAATGTCTCTGAGGCTTTTGGGGGGGGGTGCGCTTGAACTATTGCACAGCTCTGAGTCTCATGTTATGTTGTTGATGTCAAATCATGGGAAGTTCAGAGAGGAATTAAAAAAAAAAAAAACCAAACATGAAAGAAAATAGGGAAACACCCTTCCCAATAGTTGTATCTGCTAATTTTCTAAATGTATTAATGGAAGCAAGTCTGTTCGTAAATCCGAAGCTAGACTAGGAAAAATAAATGTCCCTTTCTTGTATCTGAAAGGTGGGAGAGTGTATGTACAATCTAAGAGCATATATTAGAGAAAAATACGTATTATTTGAGCTATCTTAATATAAATATCTACAATATAAAAATATTAATAGTGTTGATATTACATTATATTACTAGCTATGTTCAGATATGTTGTTGCTCCTTTTGAGGGGATATCAGGTTTCTTTTTTTTTGGTCTCTGACTAGACACAAGGAGGCCTTATGTGAAGGATATGCACATGCGCACAGCTGTTATTAATTGGCTAACACACACAGAAGATAGGTAGGACTTAATGAGCTATTAGGCTAAGCAGCTGATGCTCTCCACCCCTGGTCAGCTACATGCTGGCCAGACAGTCATCAGTCTGGGGAACAGAATCTGCTGTTGCTGGTTTCCCCTCTACCATCAGCTTTGTCCTCACCGGTGGCTCAACCCAAGGACATGGAGATTCCTCAGTAGCACCCAGCCAGTCTGACAGCCCTGCCTGTTTTTTTCCTGCACGCCTGTGTCCTGTTCGTGCTTTCTCAGTGGTCTGAGCCAGGGCTACACAGCTGTGCGGTGTCAGAGCGGGGACTGGGACCCTCCTAGACAGGCTGCTACACCCCTGGGCAGGCAGAAGCTCTGAGATGAGAGGCTACAGATACTACTTAATGACCACTCCTACAGGCAACTTTATCGCATCATTTGCTTCAGCTGGCACTTTAATAGCATTTTTAAAGGCTTGGAACATCAACAGATTACCACACCCATCCCCACCCCTCAGTGTTACTGACTTCAAGGGACCAAGGCTCACTTACATGACCTGAGTATCAAAACCTGCAGTTTGAAAACATGAATTTCCGTTTTACAGGTTAATTCAAAGACAGGTCCAGCCACAGCTACTGCTGAAATGACGTGCTGTATAACCAGGAGTTTACCTGCACTAAACATGCCCTGAGTGTAGCAAGCTCATCAATGAATGTCCAGTGGTGGAGTGATGCTAAGCATGAGAGAAAAAAATACAATTTGAAGTATGCCTTTTTGTTATAAATGAAGAGTAGCCATACAAGATAATTGCAAACCACTGTCCTGTTACTCAGATTTGATCTGGATCTTAACTTCCCAAAGCAATAGGGAGTGGAAGAGGCTCCGGCTGAAGGGCCGGCAGCAGAAGGGAGCTGCCTTCTCTTGGCAAGCAAACTGCTTACAGAACAGAGCCAGCCCAGCAGACATCAAGGACTGGAAGAAAGCAGGGGAGTTGGACAGCGTTCAGAGGACCGTTTCTGAGTGGTGAAAGAACACTTAATCAGTGAAGAGATGCACTAATACTTCACTTAAAGTTTTCTTGTTCTTGTTTCATATAGAATTATAATATCATCCAGATTACTACAGTGCAACATGAACTTGATCAACTGAGGAGGAAGCTGGATGATACAAAAATGAAACTCGTAATAGAAATTAAGGTACTCTGTCTTTTAATTAAAAGAGTCAAAATGCTACTATGTATAAAAGCCACTTAGATCTTCCCAAACTTTAGATGATGTAAATATTTGCTAAACAGTTCTGGTTTTATGCCGTTAGTTTTATGGTGCTAGTTTTCATTGTAACTATCACTTGAGCCAAATTACTCCAGAACACCAGATTAATAGGTCATTTTGCCTGTGTGTTATTCAAGGAACTTAGATTTGCAAGGCACTATGTAAACTAAGCTTCACAAGGTCTTTCATAAAATTCCCATTTCATTCAAAAGGTAATTGAAGGAACATACTTCATGAGGCACTGATCAGCAGATGACCACAGCTAAGAAAAAAAACTGGTATAAAGAAAAAAAAAAAAAAAAGAGAATGGCTTTCTAAGCAGATGGCAGGTCTCTTCACCTGCTTTATTCCATACCAGTGCTGTCTATGGCTCCCTTTGGAAGGAAGGTGATGGTACAGGCCTGCACATTGGATAGCTTTTCAGCTCTGAATGCTTGAAATAGGAGTCCTCTACATCACAGAGATTGCCCATGCCCCTGTTCACTGGGCGATCTAGGGTGGATGTACTTGTTATGCCTCCTCCATGGTATAACAAGGAGTGGAAAGAACAATGAATTTCACAGTTGTCTCTTGAAAACACCAAGGTGAAGTACAGAAGAAAGTAGTGCTAGAACTAGGCTATTTAATTAGACATGTAAACTTTTAAAGATGAAAGATGTATCCTGTATTCATCCATCCTATATAAATTTCAATCTTAGTTATAAAACCTCTATGCATATCAACTCCAAAAACTTCCTTAAATTGCACTTTCTTAAATTACTGGTTCTTCTGCAGATGAGAAAGCAGGCAGCATCTGATTTACGAGCACTGAGAGCAGAACTGACACAGAAGAAGATTCATGCGGCTTTAATTCTCCAGTCTAGAAAATCAGGAATTTAAGAGCATGACATGACTTCAACATCTGTAAAGTCTACAGAAAGACTGTAATGTATAGACAACCTCAGAATTTCAGACCATTTGTTTATATGTTCTTGAAGTTATCTTCTAAAAAGATATCAACTCTACAAATGTTGTGGAATTCGTATACTAGGCTACTGCGGTACTGCAGCTCGCTTCTTAAATCTCACTCTTACTATAAGATTAGTCAGCTACTTAAACATAAAGCTTAACCTAATAACATGTCTCAAACGAAGCTAAGTTACTTTAAAAGAGCAAATTAGTTAATTGTGTAACAGCACATTGGCATGCTAGTATTCTTTCATTAACAAAATACCTACTAAGTAAATAAACCTATAATCTGTAACCTCCTGTTCTTATTTTGAGGCACACACATTAAATTTTTGGAAAATGATTAAAATATATCTTCTATAGAACTACCGCAACAGTAATCCTTTATTTAGCTATTTACTGGAGTATATTTTTGTAATTGTAAGTATGCCTATCTATAAATTACCAGTGTATTATTAGTATATTATTATGAAGTATGAACAAAATCTCAGATAACCTCATCTTATTTCATATCTAGCCGTTTTTGTTCCCTCTCTTCTTAGGAAAGCCACGTGGACATTAACCACCTTCTGTAGTTAGTGGAAGGGGCAAACTTTATCTTGGACAAGCTGTAGTGACGATCCTGGCCCAATTTACAGTATTGCATATTCTGTTTTTCTTTAAGTTCAAGCTCATGCCTGTGCTTAGATAATAATTCTCTGAAAGAGTAATCAGAAACCTCTTCTTGATAGTATAGTATTTTTTTTCTAGTTCTCCTGTTTTGCCTCCAGTACCAGATGTTATTACATGAACATTAACATGCTAGGAATTAATATCAGCCAAAAAGCTGACCAGGCTGTATTTATTACTGGAAGTAAAACACTCATGGGAAATCAGTAATATGATAAGGAAATTATGCAACTCTCAAAAGGACTGACTTCCAAATGTCTTGAGTCAAACCACCCATTATCCAATTTATTTTCTTCAAGATAGGATTTAACAAAGATTTTAATGCTAAAGTATTAAATTCATTACTAAAACCACAACCACTTTTGCTCAATTCAGGATTGAATCCTACATCCTGCGTTTCAGAATTGTGTCTTATTTAAGACACAAAAGGAGGCAACTATCTACTGGAAAATCTGAACCTAAATTAAAAAGGAAAAAAAAACCCAAACCCCATATCAACTCAGGATTATTGACTGCTACAAGAGAGTTTTGTTATAAAGTCATCCTGGCCTTCAGTTAGGATTTTGTAGGTCAGATCATCCACTCCAGAAGAGCTCTCAATTTTACAAATATCTATCTTACACTATTTTAGCATATGAATATAAATAATAATACGAATTCTGAAGTATCTCTATGTCAAATAAATTTATCAGTTTCTCCTAAAACCTACAGATCAGATCTCTATTGAAGAGCCCTCTGATTTTCTAAGGGAATTTCTTTCTTTATGGAAGAGCGGTCGGCTTCACCTTCTGCTTTCCACCCCGCATCGTATTGAACAGGCAGACACTCCTATGAAGTCTCCTCAGGAGCCACTGCGGTAGTGCTGCTATTCTATGATGTTTTCCCAGCAACCGTTTCACAAGGGAAAAAGACCAACCAACCAACCAAACCTGAAACTGAGTACATATATCTAATTAAATAGTTTAATTAATGGGGTCACTTAAGCAGGGCACAGTTGCACTTTAATCTGGTTGTGAAACATGTCTGAGCAGCAGAGAAGCGGTGTGGGCTGTAAGCTGTGGAACAAATAATGCATAAATAGACAATACTGTTTACCCACCTTAGTGAAGACAGCATTTTATTTAACAAAAAATATCCTGCAAAGACCAGTCAATCTTTCCATCACTACAGATACTTTAAAAAGTTACACATTTTCTCTAGGCAAATGATTTTATGAAAAATCTGAACTAGAAAGAAAATACAACCTCATATTATCTCAGAGGCAACACCACATAAAACCAAACAACAGGCTACTGAACAAATCCTAAAGTGTGTAGAAAAGTACATATGCGGTTCATTAAATAAGCTTCTGAGTTCCAGTTTTCAGGAAGTACAGAAATTTGAAATGGATGAAAACATCATCCAAGTCCTCTCCATAGTGATGTTCCCTCTTCCAGATAAGGTCCAAGATTTTTGGCTTTGGAAACTAAGGAATTTATGTGATATATAAACATGGTGAAACCAGACTTTATGGAATATTCCTTTTTAACAAGTCTGATAAAAATCTTAATGGCAACTACTTCAAGTTACATAATTTCTTCCGTCTATAAAACATTTTAATCTCTAAAAGGGTAACCAAGTACAAGCACAAGTTTCACCAGGTTGCATGTAAGCAACAATCCATCTCTCCAGTATTTTGTGTTTAACTTGATTCAAGAGTGACTGAGCTAAAATATAGGTTGGGGTGTGAAGTCAGAAAGCTGAGACTGCACCGTGCAGCCCCGGAATGAAAACTTGCTGCACCGACAGCCTTAGCAAAGGATCATTGTGAGACTGCCCCTGTAAATCTCCACTTGGACTTGTTACCAGACACACTCTGGCTTCAAGCTTTAACCAGCTTCTGCTAGTTGTGAAAAACAAAAATGATGAGCAGTTTTTTAAAGAAAATGCTGCTAAAGCAACACTGGAACTTTTTGAAGAATGAAAATATAGCTTTGCATACAAAACAATAAGATGAATTTGGCTAGTTCTCAAAGCTTTTGTATTCATGGCATATTTATATAAATTTAAAATCTATGATAGTATAAGCCATAATAAAAAATTTCTGATTTTCATCATTCTAAATCAAGGGTTCACATAGTTCTTACGGTGTCAGGGCTTGCCACATTGCTTCAGTTTGTTGTTCTGCTACCGCTTCCCCGGAATAGTCAAGACTATTTCCATTCCACATGCCAATGCCCCTTAAACCTCGATTTTTCACATATGCTGCTTTTAGAGAGATGCTGCGAGGGTCATCATACCATACTTGGTGGAAGTGACCAAGAGAATCCTAGAAAAACATTTAAACACTAGTGTCAGTATCTACCTATCTATGTAAACATGATACATTAAAGTGCATTGAGTTTTGATTACATCTTCTGTTGAATGCAGTGAAAAGTACAAATAAAACTGAGATATACAAGCTATGTAGATTTACAAAATTATATTTTCCTGATTTACAAATTATTTTTTACACTGGATAATTAAAAATTTTAAGTCAAATACTCGGCTAATTTTTTACTTGTAGAATCTATATTATAAAACATTGATACATTTTTACTGAAGTTAGATTAAAAGACTTAGCTAATTTGTATTTCAATAACTTTAAATATACAGCCAAAATACCGGATACATTATCTAACCTAACAGCTTAATTTAGTTAGAAACCTAGTGCTTTTTTCAGCAATAAACAGTTTTAGATGAGGTTATATAATTTTGTCAAAGTTATGTTGCTTTGACCTGGTCATTGCTTACAACACCTTTTAATCATCTACATGTGAAACTTAAAATTGTGTCTAAAGAAAGAAGGCAAAATGCATACACTATGTTGTCCATATAAGCACAATCATTCATGGACTCTTTCACTATGTCTGTGTGGAAACTAAATGCAGAAAAGAACATGCATGGAAGCCTCCGGGTTAGAAAAACTTCAGAGTATCTCAGAATCTGTTTTAGTTTAAATCAGTCACCAACACAAAAAAGTAACTATAACAGTGAAAGATGGAGGTGTATGACTTCTTTGTGCTAAACATGATACAATCTCTCCATAAAACTGCAAAGTAATAAAGATCTTCATTGCTCTTGTAGTCTTCAGTCACTGCACCCCTCTTTCAGACTAGAAATTCAAGGTACGGCAATCCAGCCATCCTTTACTAAGCACACACAAAAACAGAAGTAGAAAACACAAGTGGAAGAATCTAACCCTGAAAAAATTATGATCAAAGAACTATAGTTCATGAATATTTACTCCACAACATGGTGTCTTATAAAGAGACACTTACCTTGTATTCATAAAATGGAACCTTCTGTAGCTCATCCCACAGCACCCCTGACAGAGAACTGTTCACCTGCTTCATGATTGCTCCATAGGGCACCTGACGCCCGGCAGCATCACTGCAAGGAGCTCCACGGAAAGGTACTTCGGGAAGGTGACAAACATGATCCTGACAAAAAAGCAGAAGGCACGAGTTTCATGTTACATAGGTTAAGTGAACTCCAGAATAGCAGTACAGCCACAAACAAAGTAACAGAAGGTATTGGGGTCTCAAAAATCACAGATCTTCGAGTATCTGTGGCAGACACGCTATTTGTAGAGAGAAGCAAATTAAAACAGTCCAATTTTGTTTAGTCTCTAGTAATACAGGACTGGAGGGACATCATTCAACTTGTGCAGTTGCCTTATCTTTTCCACTTGTAATTCACTCTTACATTTTTGATGTTGTTTGAGACTCCATGAATTATCTGTAAACTTCTATACTTTAACAATCACAGGCTTGCTATGGTTTGTTGCACCTAGTCTTTAAGCAGTGAGCTTAGTGCCTGTGTTGAGAAGGCAGACATGAGTGTTGCAGTGCCTTTGGACATCACCTCTTGTCATACAGATAAGGCCTATAGCTCCTTAATCAAACACGGTGCTTGGGCATCATGGGGTTCATGTTGCCTAGGGAGAGAGAAAATGCCTTGTTTGGTAACACACTGCTCATCGTTATCAGCCAGGCAAAAGTCTCTGTCTTGTGTCCCAGCTTTGTGCTCTTATCCATCAGACCACGGTATTTCCTAATCCAAAAACAGGATCACCAAAATCTCGCTGGCTCTTTCCAAGTTAAAAATTAACAGTACAATTGCAAATGAATAATTTTAATCTGACCTTAGATAGGTTTTGGCAGACATAGTCATAGCCATACCAGGGGATGCCCATCACAAGCTTCTTAGGATCAATACCCATAGTAATGTACTCTTCATATCCTAGTTTTGAAGGAAACAGAAATTAAGATCCATTATTGCATTTTCCCATGCTTTTTATTCTTAGAACTAATCTAGAGCCAGAGCCAATATAGGACTTGCATGATCCCCAAACAGAGCCTAAGGCGCAAGGTCTTCTTTACCTCCCACCTGCATTCTCCTCAACTTGCTCTGTTCAGATCCCAGTAACTTCTCTAGTTGCTGACACTTGAAACCAGCTGCCCGTAGCAGTAGTTTACAAGGACGAGAGAAAGGTTTCGGGTTCTTTGCAAGCCTGGGCAGACACCATTGCTTTGGCTGTTGTTTGTCGTTCTAAAAGCATTATTCACAATCGTGAGGGCTAGACAATCACAAGTAAAAACACACAAGTGCCAAAGGTCTATCTGTAGTGTCATAAGGATCCAAGATACGTTTTTCGCTTTAGGACAACACATATTTGAGCACACCCAAAAGCCTTAACACAACCAAAAAACTCGTGCAAGAAGATGCAATCTTTTCCATCTATTCATTTGAACAAATGGAAATGTTCTGACTCCTAAGGAGGTGTTTTGTCCTTACCAACTAAAGTCTGCAGGTAAGGAGCATTGGCTTTTGCAATACAGTCTGTCCAGATCTGGCTCTGCTCATCATATGACATCACAAATAAGAAGTCACAGGCATCTGCAATCCCCGTGTAGTTGTAACACCTTTTATCTATGCATGCTGGAGACCAAGCCACATCAAATGTCACCTGAAAGAAAAACGCACAAGTTAGTATCATGTATGGCACTTAGGTGCTCTTGTTTAGTCTTTAAAAAAAAAGCTGTAACTCTTAAAGACAGTATTTCCCAAATGTTGCACAGTTTAACACTCTGATACTAATGAGCTATAGAAGCTGCTTAGCTGATAATTAATAACAAACAGTGAGTGCCCCTATTCAAAACACTAAAGAAATTAAAATAAAACACAAAACCCATCAAAAATAAGAAGCATGATGCAAATCCTTAAAACTTTAATGATGGGTTTACCAAAACATTGTCAAGCTTGTGCACCAGAAGGCTGTATTTGCCCCACTTTCAGAGGTTCATTAAGCCATACTAATAACTGCCAGTGCACACTTGGCAATAACACTGTATCTACAAATCTCAGTGAAACCCTTCTTCTAGTTAAATTCATACAGGTCAGAAAGAGTGGTTCTTATAACAGCGTATCATAACTAACATTCATAATTAACCATTCATAAGAATATTGTGCTTTATATCCGCATATTTTTTCATATTCATATGCTAAACCGCTTTCTCAAAACTCCTTGCATTTCATAAAGTTAAATTTAATGGTTGCGTTAAGAACATTATTATTACCTGTGATCCTGGAATTTCTCTGTGAAAAGTATCTGTAGTTTCTCTAACAAGCTCTGTTAATGCATAATACTCAGGGGAGGTTTCATTAACTTCTTGCTCTATATCTATATTAATTCCATCCATGTACTGTCTTTTTGCAAGGTCCACTTGCTGAGATATCCACGCTGCTCTTTTAGCAGGATCAACAATTTCCTTAAGAGGTACATCACCTAGATGAGAGGCCTTCAAAAGTTAACATACATTTGCACCACAGTAAGGAGAAAACTTTACTAAACCAACATAACCACAAAGTAAAAACTGCCCACACCCATATTGGTAAAATACAAGAGAGTTAAGCTTTTTCCCCAAGCATAATTTTGAGAACTCACCTCAGAAGAGCTTATCAATCTTCTTTGAGACAGCGATATTTAAAATTAGGTTCTTTTTCCTATCATGCTTATTTTTTTAGCCACTGTAACCTTCCTTTCTTGAAGTCAATTTACTGCCAGTATTTCCAGGGAACCAGATGGACCCTTCTCTGTTTTGATAAACATACCTTCATGTTTAACTTTTGTTATTTTCCATATTGTGGTCTTGGATTACGTTTTTGCTTCAACAGAGCCAAGATGGACTTTGTCTTTCTAATCAGCATTTCTTGAGTATTCATGTTTGAAAACTCAACCACTTCCTAATACAAAGGGATCGATTTAAGTGAAAAACACTAAAAATTACTTGCAGTCCCTTCCCTTACCCTGTCTTTTGAGTACTGTGCACAACATCCAGAACACAGACCCAAATCTGCTACAGGGTTTTCCTTTCCTCCCTTCCACCCTGTTTCACTGTAGCTGTGATGTTCCCTGTTACAGAACTTTCTATTTAGATGTCACTGGAATGGTTTTGCTACTACTCTAGCAGAAGCCACCACTGGTTTTCTTTTTAACACCCTGCATACCAGCATATGCAAAATGTCGGGTATTATAGTCCAGTGTGGATTATACTCTTATTAATTAATCCTCTGCATTCAAGTTAATGTGAAATGTCAAGGTATTACAGCCCTATGTACATTACGTTCTTACTCATGGGTCACGTAAACATCCACATTTTCACACTGTAACCAACCTTTCAGTACTATCCTGGAGCCTTTAGAGTGAGCATAGCACATCAGCTCGGGGTCGTACTTCCCGAAAGCTGCCACAGTTGTAATTTTTGACCAGTTATAGGATTTCCAGGCTTCTTTCCCCACATCGAACACGAAGACCTGGAAAAGGGGTAGAAAGCACCCTCATTAGCTCCTAACAGTTCTCAGCAGGGTAAGTATATTCCCCGTGCCTCTAGAAAAGTTACATGAGCCGCGCCTCTGGGCACCAGCCCGCACCCTCGCTGCTCTGCAATGCCGGCTGCACGGACGGCACCCCCGGCGCCGGGGCGCGGTTTCGGCAGCTGGTGCGACGCTGAGCCCCGCGGCGGGGACGGCGCTCTGCAAATCCACACCCACCGCAGCGCGGGCATTTCCTTCGAAATCACACGCGCCTGCGCTTTCAAAAGCCCGTTCGACTCCAATGCAGGCGGTTGAAAGAAGGCAGCGGCGCACGGCGTGTTCAGCGCGCTGCTCGCCGCCCGTCCCCTCCGCCGGCCGGCAGCGCCGCGCCGCTCTCGGGCCGCCCTCCCCAGCCCCGGGAGCCGGGGGACGCGCACCTCGAAGCCGCCGGTGCCCGTGACGGGGTGGCAGAGCTGCGGGTCCCGGCAGGGGCAGGCAGCGGCGGCGGGGCCGCCCAGCAGCTGCAGGAGCCCGAGCGGCAGCAGCCACCGGCCCCACGGCCGCCCCATGGCCGGTCGCCGCTTCCGCCCGGGGGCGGCGGCGCGGCGGGCGGGACGCGCTGGGTGCCGGCCCGGCCCCGCTGCTCCGCCCCGCAGCCCGCGGGGAGCGGCCCGGGAGGCGCCGCGGTGCCGCGGAGGGGCGCGGGGGTGAGCCCGGGGCGGTGTGCCGGACCGCGGTGGGTGTGCGGAGTCATCTTCGGGGAACCGCTGGTTCGGGGGGAAATGATGGTGACTGACCGCTTTTGTAGAGCAACCGTTTATTAACAGCTCAAGCCCAACGGTGGGTGTCCAGAATTATTTTCGAGATCTCAAAATAACTAGAGAAAAAGGATCTCCCGAAGGGGACAGGGCCACATGCCTGCTACTGTCACAGGCGGCCCGGGCTGGCACCAACACCTAAAAACGAGGGGTCCCTGTACAGCCGGGTGTCACGCCGGGCATGGCTTTTGCTGACAGGAGCATGCCGTGTGAGCAGAAATCGTGCTCACGACATCCTCAGATTTCTGGTCTAGCCTCGTCTGTGCCTGCGGGTCGAGGGCGGAGCCTGTAAATGAGAAAAGAGGGAAAAAAAGACGTGTGAGGGGGTTTTTATACGTGGAGGTACTCGTGTTAGTCTGGTCAGCCTCATGGTTTTTCACGGAATCCCGGTCGGACACCCTGGTTGTGCTCTGCCCAAGGGCCTGTTCTGCAGACTCACCAGCCGGCACGCAGTGGAAGCCCACGGAGACAGAAACAGTGCTGGTCGTTGAACAGCCTTCTGCACAGTGCAGAACTGGCTCCACGGAGAAGCATTTCACTGCCTTCTTCTCAAATGCAACTGGCTTCTCAATTTTGATGAATTTGCGCTGCAGCTTGCAAGCTATAAAACATGAATTCTCTTAAAGCACCTACAGAATTTGTATAAATAACTTTTTGGTCTTAGTTTTTGCTAATTCTACAGATTAAGACCAATGGATGAACCAAGTGACACAGGCTACACGAAACTAATCTGATTTAAGTGCATCCGTTTTCTGTCATTGGCTTAGGCTGTGAGAAAACTAGGCATGTGGGGCACAGTCCCAAGGACTGAGGTTTGCCAAATAGGAGCTAGGTAGGACATAGGTGTCCAAATCCAAAAAGATGCATGTGAAAACCTTGGTCAACTGACACTCATCTTTACCCAAACTATGTCAGCAATTCATTTGGGGGCAGTAGTGGCTCCTAGACATCCGTATATCCATTTCTGCACTGTGCCTCACATCGCACCTGCCTTGCCATGGCTGAGTAGCTTAGCCCTTAAGCCTCTGAGATCCAGGCTTTCCTGGACCAGTCCACCCAGGGGAGCTTGATCCAAGAATATATTCCAAAAATGCCACCGTGTGCCCAGAGAGTTGGGTTCCACACAAAATGCGGTGCACCTCAATGTTATCAAGATGTTAATGTCTTTATACAGGACCAGGATGGAAAGAACAATCATCCCTGGGCTAAAGCTTCAGATTAAGTTCATCTTCAGCCTGAGGAAATTAAAGCAGGTATTTCCCATGTTGAATGCCCTCTATTTTGATAGCCAGAGCTAGATTTATTTATTTTATTTATGTATCTATTTATTTATTTGTTTCTGGGAAACTAAAAGCCTGGACTTAACAGAATGGAAATGAAGAATGAAACTACTAAGGATGACATAAGATGTCTTTTGTCAACAGTCAAACTACCTACTTTTCATACTAACTTATCATCTTAGTTTTAAGTTTATAATTTTATCTGGAACACACACACTTCAGATAACTACATAGTGCATAAGAAGCTGGTATAAAAATGCAACAAAACCAGAACTTGCAGTGAACAAACTCAGGAAAAACAGGTATTTTTTTTAGTCTATGACCACTAATCACAAAAATAGGGAAAACCAAGATGATTGTGCTATAATTAATATAGATCATGTATTCATGTGACTAATTAATTAGTCAAAGGCAATTACATTAATGTGTGTTAACATCTAGTACCTCCAGCACAGGTTTCTTCTGAGATGATCCAGGACTGACCAAAACTCACTGCATCTTTAGCTAAATATCCGCTGGGCATTTGATATTCCCTTTCCTTCTCAGCATCATATTTTCCACAAACACCACATGTTTTCCCAGCCATCCAGAAAGCAACCTGAATCTTTGTGGAAATAAATAAAAGATGTAGTTTAATGTTTTTCTTCTAAAAATAAAACCACGGAAAAGAATTTTAAAAATACCTCAAATATATGCCCATCATAATATAGTTCCTCTATGCCATAATCCGGGGCTTTTAGTGACAGGCCTTCCTTTTTGCTGCTGATCAGCATGCTTGCATCTGCAACAAAAAAGCAAAAAGGAGTTTCTTTTAGAAGTAAGTTATTGTTTTCAGTTCCAGCCTGAACCACTTGTTAAATTCCTGGGGACTTAATGCAGGCCCTAATGTATCTTAAAAGAGATGGGGAAATGAGAAAGACCGTACTGGCCCCTGCCCTGTGACAAGGGTGGTTGTGGCCAGGGGACATCTAGATCCTTGTTCTGTGGGTCCCTGTGATCAGCACAAGCGCTGCATTACTCGTTTGGTGCAGAGATGCAGAGGATCAGCGTGTCTTTCTTTACTTGTCTTTTTTGCCACCCCCCACGAAAGCTAGCATGAAGGTATGTTAAAATCACTTAATTGTTTCTCAAATTAGGCCAATCTTTATCTTGAGAGGTGTTGGCAGCATCACATCCTCTCCTTCTTCAAAAGATCAGAAAAGATTAAATGAAATATAAAGATGAGTAGTTTACCAGAATTAGATGTGTATGGGACATCCGTTGGGGCTTGAACACCATTAATCTTCAACTGGATGAGTCCATTCGAAACATACATGTCAACCTCACTTTAAGTAAAGGAAATTAGTATAAAACAAATGCTTCTCCTTCACCCTACTCAGCTCACAATTTCTAGCCTTGGTAGAAGCAGTGCTGCAGGATGCTCATATCATTCTGGCATGAATCACTTGCCACCCTTTGGGAGGCAGAGTGTGCGAGCCCAGGAAAGCATGGCAGGAACGCTCACAACATCCCTCCCTGGGCTGGCTCATCTCTGAGCGTCTGCTTGTGGCCACGGTTCAGGCAGGAAGACACCAGCCTACAGGGACCCTTGCTGCAGAACGATATAATTGCTGTTATGTTCACATAAATTGGAGCTGCTTTACATTTCAAGGGAAGATTGGATTCCCCTTGCTGGTTCTCTTACGGCCTGCATTATTCTGTGCATTGTAGTATTTTCTTCTGGGCAGCGTTTGCTCTAATGAAGAAATACGAAGCTGAAGCACATCAAAAGGACATCCATACAGTTGTATTAAAAGATCAGGGATGATGCAGTGACAAGGAATGTCTTTATCACAAAAGATACAGTCTATAAAACAAGCATCCTTCTGTTCTTCCACAGAACAGGTGCAGGGAATACTAGTTTCTCTCTGTTTCTCTAACATTATGGCACAGTTAGGCACACGATTTCCATAAATAAATAATTGCTTGTAACGAAACCCTACGGATCAAAGCCTATCTATGTGCTTTGAAGAATAATCCCTACAACGATTTTGCTATGCATAATCCCATGCAATTTAGAGTATCGGATTATACTTTTAAAGAAGAACCCCTGATGGCAGAGGTGATTGCTCCAAGATGAAACAAAGTGAGTCTTCAGTTAATTTCAAATACATTAGAACATTATGCACCTACTAAGGGATGTACTTCTAATCTGGGATAAGCAATTCCCTTTTTAGCCATGTCCATTTCTCAACCTCTCTGCTGAGATGATTGTGGGTGCTAATTAGTTCTAATTATTAGCTTAGTGTAGGAGGCCAGACTAAATTATGACAATAGTCCTGTTTGGATTGATAGTTTGTGTCTACCTAATTACTAAGAACTGAAATGAAATGTCTAAATGCCAACAAATTAATGAAGAATTTTTAGCAGTAAAGATTTTAGGTTACTGTGACCCTCAGATATATTTCAGAAGCACTTCTGAAAGACAAAGTCCCAAATCCCAGTGACACTCCTAGAAATCTTTCCATTAACATCAGTAATTCTTGCATGACTCATGCTAGCACAAATGTGCCCTAACAATCTGCTCTTCACATTTTTAGCATATTCAGCTTGACATCTATTTGTCATTAAGTTTGCAATTACTTACTGGCTGGCGAGTCTGACATTTATTTCGGTAAAGTCAGAAGACTCTTCAGGTCTTTTCATCATCACCAGAAATTTCAGTTCTGGACTACAGTCCTGCACCAAAATGTGGTAGCAATTTGCAGGCATTGAATAGTTAAATCTGACTCCATTGAAGGTTGTGATTGTATTTTGGAAAACTGAACAACGAGCTGAAAAAAACCCAAACCAACAGTCAAAAGCAAGCCTGTTATAATTTACATAAGACAGTTATTCTGTTTTAGATTTGTAATTAAAAAAAAAAAAAGACCATTTTCTGGTTTTACTTATTCCCACGTAAAAGCAAAATGATTCCTTCAGATTAAATATTGGATTTGTAGTTACCCGAAAGCAAAACTTTGCAAGTCCCCAGGCAGGAACACAACCCACTCATGATTCAATCATTGTGTGAGACAAATTCTGCTCACAGCTGGTGCTGGTGCAACTCTCTGTTTGTGGCCTTTTGCCTTTTGTAACTTTCTTGCAGTCAAAAGAATTTCTCAAATGTTATTAACAATTCACATGTCATTAAGACTAGAGGAAGTTCATGAAAATGCTGCTACCTTTATTGAGTCATAACCAGGATTAGAAATAGAAGATGAGGAGGAAAAAAATCCACATTAAAGTAAACTTCTCCCTTTTCAACTCTAGCAGTATTTTGTTGGAAATCCTACCACCTCTGATTAGGAATTATTTTACAGCAGTTTTAATTAATACAGACTAGTTTTGGTGTTTACGAAAGAAACACGCATAGATATGATATTGGCCCACTGATTTCAAGCAGAATGTGACTCCTTATCCCAGGATTACATAAAGCTTTTCCATTTGAAATTTACCCTAAGTAAGTATAATGTGATTAGTTCTTAATGCAGCATTAATCAAGTGCAGGAGGCGAAATTAATGTGTATAATTTTGAAGCTGGTTTAGCTTCTACATAAGAGGACAAATAAAGCAGAGCACCCCCAAATCTGATATCACTTAGATGTCCCTTTCATAAATTTTGTGATTTTTTTTCTTCACAAACAATCTCTATAGTGAGGCTGAAATGGCTGCATTTGGGAATAGATGCATTTGGAATCACTATTTGAAATGGAACTGAATATTTAATCTTACTAATATGTTTCCTTTTCTTTACATCTTTGCAGCCTCAAAGATTTTCATACAGGTGGGTTTATTTCTATCTGAAGTCCAACTGATTTTTTTAGTGAATGCAAAATAATTTCAAGTTATGTCAAAAGCATAAATCATGTTTACAAGACCTGCAAACCAACCAATGCTTGTGCAGACAGTTCATTGCTGACCTTTAAGGTTTTCAATGATTGAAAGAGTTGCTTGCGAAAAGACATTCCAGTCAGGGGATGGCAGTGTTGGAACCGGTGTACCTGGGCTGGAAGGGAATGACAGGGGCAATCCGATGGCTCTGTTGTAAATTGTGAGCTGAAAATCAGTCAGAAAATAAACATGAATGTAAAAGCAAAATACAGTGTAGAGATGAGATAGTGTTTTCCTATAATGTTCAAAGAGGACTGTAATGACTGAAATCTAAATTAGAATCTAGATTTAGGTCTGAGCTAAAAAGAAGTCCTGTGTCTACAGCATGAAATAGTTCTACGGTTTGACACATTTGCAACCTATAGAATAGCAGTGCTATAAATGAAGTTTGACATTCACCAACTTGCAGCTTTTTGAGGAGCTGTACATCACATTTTTCATAGTGCGAACAGTTTGCTTACTCGAGATAGACACCCTCTCCTTGCCCATACGTTGAGGGCAGCTATTTGGCTGTTGTGCTTCTCTACAGCCTGGTTTCATTATCTTTTCCAAGACACGGGAAAACCTATCATCTTCCTGAAGATTTGGGGAGGAATGATCTTTTTAATAAGTTATTGTCAATATGCTGTCAATCATTATGCTTGATTTGTAACCTGTTTCTTATTTCATGTGTTTGCATGCTACATGAAAGAGAAATGCGTTTAAAGCTATTTTCTTAATGGAACCAATTGTGTGAATATAATGTCCTTGCGGTGGGAGCTTCTTTACAGTTTAATAAATTAAAAAAAAAAAAATCAGTGGCTTAAAAAAGGACCTTCAATTTCATAAGTATTGAGCACCCCAGGAGATAGTGGAAACAGTCACCTCAGGTAGCTTGAGGACCACATCGCAGGTTCTTGGAGATGTCAGAGCCACAACCAAGGTTGCCTGGTGAGAGGGACCACGCTGTTGCCTTTGGGAATACCCAAGCACATATGCAGCTCCTGGAAGAAATGAGTATAACCTGGAAAAGGAAGTGATTAAAATGATCTGTCTTTGAAAGAATGTTGGTTATTACTTGCTCAGACTAAAATAAAGCAATATGCCTTCTGTGTTAGACGTGTTTTGTATGAGAGTCTGGTAACACATGGTGGTGTGTATGGGAGGAGGGGCAGGCAGATTTTAATTGTTAGTGGGTGAAACAGTCTTCAAGAGACTGGACGGCAGAGTGAGATGGGAAGAGAAGTATAGCCAACTTGTTTTAAACACATTCAGAGTTAAAAATAGGCACCGATTACATAAAACTCAAAATACTAACATGCAAAAAATAGACGACCTCGTATTAATGTGTCGGTCCTGCAATGGTAACTGTTAGCAAAGATCCTTCGCTCGCTAAGATTGTCAATGAGCAAACAGAGGGATCTCTATGATTGACTTCCCTTACAGGTTTGGGACTCAAATAGAGAAATACAGAAAATATTCCTTAAAAAAAAAAAAAACATCATCTCAGAGCAGATAAAAAAGCTGCAGGATAGTCAATTGAATGGTTTCATCCCCTCTAATAAGGGCAGATAGTATATGGATAGACACATATGTGAACTGAGTCCAGCAGTTACAGCTTTCTTACGCTGAGTGTCACACAACATTTGCTATTTAGTGTGCAATAAGCCTCATGGGAAGTGTTTGTATCACCTTCTCCAGAAGCCGGAGGTAAGGTGCCTATGTTAGGAAATTACTGTCCCTGTACAGTCAGTTAGAGACAGGGTCCTTCAGACAACCAAGGCTGGGCTTCTGCTCTGAGCCTTCATCAATTAGGAAGCATCAGGAGACCAGTTTCCTAATTCAGGCCCTTTAAATTAAAAGTCTACAATAGATTAGGTGAATCACATAATCTCCTTTGTTTCAAGTGGTTTTCCTGCAAACTAAAATGCACTATGCTTTGAGGGAATGAATACAGAGGAAAAAAAAAGAGACATGTATAATCTGATTTTATAATATCCTACTGATTATTGAGAATTTTTCCAGCTCAGAAATTTCAGAACTGAATCTGTAATTACCTGGAGCATTGACACAGGTGAATTTTTCAAAAGCTAAAGTAAAGTCTCACCATCTTGCAGTTGTTCGGACTGTCAAAGGTACTTTTGGCCACTCCAGCTTCATCTGCATAGCTGGATAAGCAGCAAATTGTCCTGTTGCAATCTGAGCAGCAATCTGGTAGTCCTGGCAATCTTTACCCCAATTAAGAGAACCCTAGCAGAGGGGAATATGTATGTTTTTGTATAGAACACAGTAAGATAATTGTATTTTATTGACATTTCAGGTGATCATTATTTTAAACTTACCAATACTTTATGGGAATTTACTACTGAAGCATCAGCACAGAGTTTCCATCTACTTGATCCTGTGATGCTTGAAACAAACATCTGCATCCTTGATCTCATGGATTGCATGTCCGTGTACACTACAAGCTGTAATCCCGTTGGCTGCTCATTTCTGTGGATGGCACGAAGGACTGCAGCCAGCATTGGTGGCTTGCTGTCTCCCAGGAATTTAGGCTTAATTCAGCAGAGAGGAAATAGAGACCAAAGACACAGGCAACACATTAAAATTACTATATTAAAACCACAGATAAAAAGTATTTGTAAAGAAAAAGTTTAATGCAAAAAGTCTTTTTATGTGAGGTGTGGGACAGCATCATAGGTCATTGCTCAGTCTGTTCAGTTTAATGTAGTTCTGTCACAGCCTTTCAAGGGAGAGCTGTCGTGACCTGTGTAAGTCGAACAGTAGCGTTGGGAGGCTTTTTGTAAAGTAATTTCAGTGTAACAAAATGAAGTGTGGAGTAGGATACTGCTGAATAAAGAACCAATATTACCAAGGTTGGCACTGCTGTCTTACCAACCTGTAGTTTAGTTAACAGTCTTTTTGATAAAACCCAGCCCGCTGTTTAAAACTCTGACAATTTGTGTTGACAGAGGGATCTGTTCAGTGCCGTCCAGCTCGCACGAGGAGCAGCACGTGGCCCGTTCGCAGTCGGAGCCCTGTGCCCAGCAGAGGCTGTGACGGCCCCACCAGAGCTGTGGGGCAGGAGTCCCCCTGGCCAGGATTGCTGTGGGGCAGCAGGTCCCCCCTGTGCTGCCAGGTCCGAGTGACAGAGACCCACAGAAGGATTACGGGAGATGGAGCCGGCCAGGGCTTAAGGGGAAACGGGGAAAGAGCAAGGCTCTGGCTGAGGAACAGGGTGTATGTGGTGAGAGCATTGGGTAAGACTGGGAAGAGTTCAGGGAGGTAGTAGTGTGCTGAAAAGATGGACAAGAGGTTAGTTCAAGTTATGTGGGCATGGGTGGGGGAGAAGGTAGATCTGGTTGCCTTTTTTCCACAAGCTACTTGCACTAACAACTGGGAGCTGCTGGTGCAGAGAGGGTCTCTCAGCCAAGTATGGGTTACTATTTTGTAATTATGTAGGTCCTTATCTGAAATGTGTGAAATTTTCCATTAATGAAATCTGCTCTGGATTCCATCAGTTCTTACAACAGGTCTTACAGAAGGACCAGGTACCATACAGTCATTCCTGAATAAACACCTGGATTGCTCTCAAAGTTGGAGCATTACTGCAAAATCAAGGTCTTTTCAAAGGCCTTTTATGCTCCTGCTAGCATGAACAGAAGTACTTGGCAGCAAAGTCTTAAGGAACAAACGAGTGGCAGAGTCAAGTCCTGAACTTCTGCAGAGAGCTATGCAATACAAAATGTATCTGAAACCAGTTTCTGGCCAAGCAGATCAGCACTTCTAAAGCATTCTCATTTTTATAGTGTAACAAGTAACACAGATTTCAACAGATGCAGCAAGATGTTCCAGTTTCATTTTAAAACGTAGCCTGTATTAAGTGAATATTCAAAGCCATTCAATGGCTATCCAGTGTGCCCACCTCTATAAAACAGGAAATCATTAATTTTCTTTCTATATATTATCTAATATGCTAAATCACCATACTTTCCGTATTCTGTTATAAAAACACAATAACTGGAAATCTAAAGTAAATGTTTTTATTTCTTGTAGATTAAGACACTCACCTGAGACACGGCTGTAGAGATACCTTCACCACTAGCTGAAGAAGAGGAGCTGATGCTACTGTTCAGGACCTCCCTTTCTGGGTCCTGCAGAAGCAGAGAATCGTGTTGAAGCAAGCTGTTTGCTACTGGAAGTTGTCACAGAATTAATTTATCATATTTTTACTATCACAAAACTAAGCTCTAATTGCAGCAAAGCTAGTGAAAGCAGTTGTAGGTCCTGCTCACTGTATAAGCAGTAAATGTACCTGTTCGCCTGCTGACTTGAACCCAAACCGGAAAACATGTAGATTTGCCTGTGAAAACAGATGGCTTGTCAGAAAACCCAAGAGAAGACAAAGGACTAACTTTGAGAAATGCAGTAAAACGTTCAGTATTGAGTACAGAAAAAAGGCAAAACAAAATTAATATTTTAAACATTTCAGACTGAAATCTTCTGAAACGTGAAACTTCTGAAGTGAAGTGCTTCAGAGAACCAGAGAGGTTAAAAAGGGGGAAAAGCTCTGCTAAGGTGGTTACCTTGTCCATCCTGCAGCAAACAGCCACCCCCAACAGTCTGTGTTCTCTTTCTTTGGTCCGTGCTCTATGGCACAATTTCCTGATGTACAAAACCATTCACTGCAAGAAATGTAAAAAGCTCCAGCCTGGTTCAATTACCTGTTGGCTGGAATATTCGCGGTCCCCACTGCAGTGCCTGTCTCCAGAGTGGTCTCTGCTGCTGCAGCTGTTACTGCTGGCAGAGCTGACACTGCTGCTGGTCCTGCTGCGGCTGCCACGCTTCTTCCCAGACTGCCTTCTGGCATCTTTCTCGTGTGCATTTCCAGGCTCTTTACCATCAGCAGAGGAAGCAGTGGAAGAAGAGGATGAACTGGAGAGGGAGGTTGCACCAGGCCCTGCCCAGAGGTCTGTATCTGCAGCCTTGTGTTTTCTCTCAATCCGTTTTGTACGGATCCGTGTTTTATTTGAGGCCTCCAAAAACAATTCAAAGTGTTATAAATGTATAGCTTGTTCTGTAACATTTCTCTGGGTGTCAGACAAACTGCTCACCACAGGCTTTCAAGGAAATACAACTTCCTGGCCCCACGTGCTGTGGAACTTGCACCAGAATTCACCTCGTCCCATTCCTGCCAGCCAAAATCCTTGCTTTCCCATGCCAGTTTTCCACACTGGAAACCCTTGGCTTCATTTATAGGAAAATATTTCCCTTTTTGATACTCAAAGTCTCTTACCTTGAACATATTTTCAATGCCTAGAATCTTCTTCAGTGTAGCTTGAATGTCCTCATACGGAGACGTAGCATCCTCTTCCTTAGACCTTGACCTTGCTACATCAATTATTTTGGAAGCTGCTTTGGATCCTGCCTGAATCTCCAGCTGTATTTTGTCAATATCAGCATCTGTATGAACTAAAGTAAAGATACTTACATTCCAGGGTTGTACTGCCTGGGCAGCATTCACAGAGGTTGACAGAAAAGCTGGTTGTTATGACTGTACCTGGCTTCAAAACTATTTTGGCTTCAAGTTCTCCAACTAATTTGTGCAGATAGGTATTTCTTAAGAAAGCAGAATATTGTGACTTTAGGCTGAGACAAGCAGAACATCCCAGATTCTCAGATTTTCTACAGAAGACAAGCGTGTAAAATCTTCCTCCCACAGTGTGGTGGTGTGCCTCTTCTGAACCTTGCTGGTATCCTTCGAATATCACACTAGGAATACTGCTTTGCTGCATTGAACAAAAATACAGCAAATAAAAATATTTTCCACAAAAAAAATTATCACAGCTCCTAAAATCTTTCCTCCTATTAATGAAGAAAATTATGACAGTCTTGCTTAAGTAAGGAAGCACTGCTTAAAATTAGAGATCCGAGCAGTGGAAGGAGGAGGGTTTCCCCCAAAGTGCTCTGTGGAAGCGGACATCTCTCCTGCCCAACCTTTCTCAGGCAGTTTTTCACAAACATCCCAATGAGAACCTGCAGGGCTCTCTGGAGGAGTTATTTCTCTATGTCAGTTTTGGGCTACTAGTCCTCCTATTGCTAGTCAACCCATCCTTCCCACGCCAGCCTCAGAAGCTGAAGAGCAGCAGGAATTACCTCAGTATTTGGGAACAGAAATGTATACCCTGCCCAAACCCCATCTTTTCCACATTGCTCTGGCTTGGGAAAAAAAAGGATATTGTACAAAGGATATGAATTTCACACACCTTCCCCATGACTGTAAAGAAATAGGAAGGCATGCTGTCAAAGCACCCTACCGGCATGAGATGATGAGGGTGAGCAGACTGTGAATTATCACGTCTTGAGCCCACTGGGACCTACGTTAGCCCTGGTTTGGGATATGTCAGGCATCTGCGGAATCTCACAGTGTCTGTGTCTGTGACCTGGCCAGCCAGCTGCTTTGCTGGGGTGCTCAGCCCCTCTGAGAAGCTGCCTGTGCTCTACCTGTCTGCAAAAGAGATGGTGAGAGGCCTCCCTACCTTCCAGCTGCCAGGTTTTGAAGATCTTTCTGATGGCTGAAATGACTGGTCAGAGATGACTGGTACTTCTCTGGGAAGAAGCTGGGATTTCTTTTCAGAATCTACTTCTTCCATGTTCCTTGAAATAGCATAAACTTCACTCCTGTGAAGGTGACAAATGGTACACAAGTAACATCTTCTGATTTTGCTGGCGCAAAAAAAGACAACACTAAGCTTTATCTGGCTGCCAAGGTACGGCAGAGCCTAACAAGGAGTTGTATGTTCATGATTTTGTAGCAGGGAGCTCACAATCAGTAACACATAATAAGCCCAATCCAACAAGCTCCTCTGTACCTCACAGCTGCAAGCTCAACCTCCTGATGACAGGGAGGGGTTTCAATCTTCAAATTTTTCTCTTTCATATTTATCCTGGCATCAAATTTCGTTGTAGTGTTGGCACTGAACTCTGCATGAAATTCGAGACCACTCTGAAAGTATTGTGTATTAATCCCCATCATTGCAATCATGTGAATATATGCCCTGAAAGAGTGGAAATAAAAACACGCATAGTTACAGAATAACATGCATATGTTTAACTTTGAAATGCAAAACCACATTTTCACACTGTTCTGTTTATTGTAAGAGCCAGTGCTGATGGATGAAGAGATGTATCGTAACACAATAGAAAAAAGCTGAAATGCCACTGGAAAAGATGAAGGGATTTATCTGATGAACAAAGGTAACATGGATCCTCTCACTGCTTTGTCACTGATACATTGCTTGAGGACAAACCAATCTTCTAGCTTCAGATTCTGTCTAGTTTATTATCACTATTATTATCATTATTACTATTATTGTTATTAGTACTGTTGTGTTTGCTTTTGGTTTTTCAGATCCAGAAGCATTTCCCTTTCCCTGTGAAATCCCCCCAGCTTGTGCCTGGTGGCAATTCAATTCTATGCCGAACTTGTAGAAACCTGTTCATACTTAAGCAAATATATCTTTATAGCTTAGCATCTTAGCCACTGAACACGTAGAAATGTGAGCATTTTTAGCACTGGCAGAACAGCACAGCATCACGAGGGATACGGTGCACATAGCTACATTTTCAGGGTCATAAAGCATCAGATTAATTCCTCATGACTTCACTGCTCTGGACTAGTACAGCTGTCCCAAATCTGGGACGAGGGAGATGCCTATATAATAACATGCAGTCACGTATCTATTTCAAATATAAATATAAATGCTTCTGTGTGTATGTGAAAACATATGCCATTTTTACTTTGGCTTGATGTCAGCATGAATATCCATGTTGGTTTCCAACAACTGTGAAGGTCTAAAATTGTCAGACAACGGTGGTGATATCTGCATATCCACTGCAAAAGACAGACAGGAATCATATGAACAAAGAAACAGGAAATGCTGGAGATCCAGTGTTTTCAATAAGCATAGTAGTTAACACATGGGCAGTGCTTTTACATTTTGGAATACTTTACATGACTATTTAAAGATTACTACTCCAAACCAGAGTTATACAAATATGTCCCAGGTGAAACATGCTAATTACTTCTCAAACCCTTTGGAGGTTGCTGAACACTACTGTTTCCCCATTTTCAAGATTACAGAGGGATTTAATTTCATCGGGAGGATCGGACCCACAATTATTGCAGGGAAACTGCCCGGTTGGGTGTCCCAAGCTCACCGTCGGCTGCAGCCTGGGCCAGCACGGTGCCGCACAGCCCGAGCTCCAGCGGCACGCCAAGCACCGTGGGGACAATGTGCCGCAGCTCGCCCACCATTGCCGGCAGCGTCCATCGGCCTGAGATGCCTCGCTGCACCTCTTCCACCACTTTTTTCAGCACCGGCTGCCAGTTTGATGATCCAGTTAGACTCTGAAAACAGGGAAATAGGTAAGTAGGTAAGAAGAGACAGGGAAGGGAAATCACTCAGCATTGCAGACAAAAGGACAATGGCCTTGCAAGTACCATCATGGTCTGCTGAATGGCATCTTTATCAACATCAACAAAGGCGATCTCTTGGCCCAGTACTTTGATGTAAGCGGACAACATAGGGTCTTCAGGAGGCAGTTCTTTCCATCCCAGAAGCTGTGATGTTAAGGGGAGATGGGGAGAAGAAAGCGAAGAAACAGACAGTGTCACTTAAAATACAGTAATGTATTAGCAAAGAGTAGATCCTATCTGAAGAGTGCTAGCCATGGTTCCTTTGCTGAAAAGCTAATGGGCATCATACAGGTCTGAACCAGTGTGACCTTTCTTACGTTGCATAACTGACTCCAGTGGGAGTTTCCCCATGCAAGAATGAGGTAAGGACTTGGTCATTTCTGCTGCTGTAAGTAGTGGGTGACACCTGAGGACTCATGAACAAAAATCTTATTCAATAATAATTTTTAAAGAGAAGAGCAACCAGTTACTGTGTTTTAACACACACTTTAAACCACACAAATTTTGGCTACCAGAATTATCATCATCTTTTGTACTGTACATTAAGGGCTGACACATCTTGAGTGAAAAGATGACATCTGTTGACAGTGTAAGTACAACGTAAGTACATCTTTCTGTGACCAAATGGGATGACTGACTCCTTTCTCACTGAAACATCAAAGGGGTGACTTGATGGGCAGGTGATGCAACCCCAGTGCTACCAGGAGCCATGTGTTGCAAACAAATGAGAAGGGTGCATAGAGACATACCGTTTTACTGAGTTCCTTCAGTGCCTTGTGTGTATCATACTCAGCAAAAGGAATATTCTGCTTCCTGATGAGCTTGGTTAGGCCTTGTGACCGGAGAGCCACCTATAGGAAACAGTATCGGGCGTCACAGCCCACGTACTTGAGAGCCCAGAAAACCTTTGTACCTGATATTAACCTCAACAGAGGCTGCTCTAAATGCATACTTTGTCAAGCCATGGCACTTACAAGGCTATGTCTACCTGTCAGGTGACTGCAGGCTATGGCTGCAGATGCTGAGGACGTGCTGAGCCAGCTTTGAATTAGTCAGCAGGGATAATTTTAGGGCAGCACAGAGCTCAGCCCACTTGCAAAGCTTGCCTAAGAAGCTGAATAAATGCCTGCATGCTGTTACATGGAGCTTCATGCTGCCCTGGCTGCTCTGCTGGCTGAAATTTAATTTCAGATGCTATTTACCTGTACTTATGCAAAACATCCTAGATGCCATCTGACTTTAGATAGGTAGATGAATGTTCTGCTGCATAGGCTTTCCTCTGCTCTCCTAGATTTTCAGGCCTATACTGAACATGTTCATTGATGAATGTATGTGTCAAGAAGCCCAAATAAATGAAGTCTAAGTAAAATCCAAACTTTCTCTTCCACATCCAGCCTCGCAGCCAGAAGTGTAGTTAAACACTGCACTGCAGTCCAAACGGCTTAGCAAGTAATACTATCTGTAGCTGGCTTGCATTGAGCTGGCTGTTTTAATTAAATACTTACCTCGATAATATCTGTTGCAGTATTTGCATAATATCCTCTTACTTTTGTGATTATATCAGTTGGAAACATGCTGCTGGGACTGTTCATTAGATAGACCCTCCAAATGGCACCAGCCTGATATTCAGCTATCACAGGAAGAAAAAGCAGCAGAGGTTTTGGTTAGAGTCTCCGAGGTGTCTGGTGCATGCATGTAAGCCGTCTCAGGTACATGCTGTAGTAGATCACAAGGGGTTCTGCCAGGATTAAGTCCCACAGGTCCTCAAGTTTGCAAACTCAAGAGAACTTTGTTCTAGGGCAGAATCAACACAACCACAATGACTGAAGAAGGAAGCCTAAATCCATGTGCAGGCAATGCTTTCCCCAGAAGTTACCCATGGAGCAGTAGAACACCCTCAGGGGATTTTGTATGTTAGGAGGCTCTTGTGCTTTGTCTGCTTCAAGAGCAGACTAAGTTCAAAGCCTGCGATAGGATTTTGGATTAAAACCGTGGAACACAATAGAGGCATTTGGCTGTGTAAGCTGAAGCAGTGAACAAGGCACGTGGTACTCACAGGAATAACCACCAACATGAATGACCTTGCTGTAACGATAGCTCAGCCTGTCGAGTCTGGGGCTCAGTAGTTTAATGGCAATGTTGCAAGCAGCAGATCTGAATAATGAGGAGTTAAAATCATATGAAGATAGTCAACTGAGACCAAATTCTTAGACAACTGCAAGCAAACTGTACCATTTGCTACTAAAAAATGTACTTCTTCCTCTACTTACAGATTATAGAGCTGTGGGATCCTGCCTACTGCCAAAGCTTTCATGTGCGAATATGTGAAACTGGCCACTTGTAAGCTGGGCTCTGTCAGCAGCGAGCTGGCCATAGCTGTTACAACTGGTAGAGCAGGCTTAGTTTCAAAGAGGACAACACAAGCCACCATTCGGACATTAGGAGCAAGTGTGTTGTCCATAAAGACCTGGAGGGAGATCTCCCTTACCTAGAGGAGGAAGAGACAACCTGTGAGTACCTCATAACCTCTCAGTGAGAAGTGGTTCCTAAACCATGCGCGTGTGATCTACAGTGGATGGAGAACAAAACCCTAAACAGAGACTTGAGCATGGGACCTGTCACTGAAAATGAAGATATTGCTGAGTGCACAGTAAACAGGGCTGGAAGAAACAGCCATCAGTAATGGGTCCAGTGTTACAGTGACTAAAGCCACCACTTTCCCAGGATATCAGCAAGGACAGGCTGATGTCGGGAATTTGCAGTGTGGGCAAGAGTAAGACCAGTAGGTGAGAAATCTGCCCAGAGCTGTGAACATACCCGGTGGCTTTATTAACCCTGCATCACTAAGTCAATTCAAATCACACTCTCTAGGACTTTTGTTTAAATAATAATTTCAGTTACTTTTGCAGGGTCTTTTCTGGCGATTTTCCTCAAGGCCAACACAGCATCAGCATGAATTCTGTTTGGTAATGAAGCTGCAGCCAGGGAAAATGTTGGCAAAAACTTCAGGATGCGTTTGATACTGGCCGGCTCTCCTGCATTGCTGATGGCTTTCAGGGCCAAGGCCATGTCTTTGGCATCACCTTTGCCGATGGCTTCAGTAGCAAGGTCGTGGAGTGGCTGAAAACAGAGCAGACTCTGTTAACCTTATTAGGTAATGATCTTGTTGGTGCAAAGCCCAGAATAAAACTGATCAGATTTTTCTCCAAGGAAGAATCTCACCATCATTATCAGGATGCCAAATACGGAACACAGAAGCGAATTTGTTTTTTCTTCTTGCAGAGTGTTGTAACTGATTTTAAATTGTGCCTGAGCCAGAGCGTAGGAGATAATCCTAGGAGGATGCCTGCACCAGAGAGTCTGTTGCAGGTTCAAGAGCAGCCCGGAGCTGACGCTGAGTTCAGTCATTCCCTGGGGCACCTGCACCAACCTTGCCAGCTGGCAGCCCTGGGCTCTGCGCAGTGATTTTCCACTTCCAATAGTGATAACAAGTTTTCTGAGAAGACACATTACCTTTCTAGTGGATTGGCTTTGTTTCATTCTTTTTTTTGGAAGATTTAAACACAAGTCAAACATCAGCAAGCTGTCTCAGTGCTATGGTCCTTCTGAGTAAGGAACCAGAGCCGCATGGCCCAAAGACAATGTCCTGAATGTTTCTGACAGTGATGTGTAATTATGTAGCAGAGCCTCTTTGGAAGCCCTAACCTATGACATATCTAGAGCTGTGCTTATATTCACACTTTAGTGCCTTTTTAGTAGATTTTTAAAGTATGCTCTACCTAATGTAAAAGTAGAGAGAAGAATTGTAATTATTTTGCTTTAATCCTAAATTATAATACCTAAACTCAGGTTCAGATTGTTTACAGAATCCATTACCCCCAGGGGCTTCTACCACTTATATTTGAAATTCTGAGCTGTTAAGACCACAGTTTTCAAAGGCATCAGCTTGGTGATTCATTCTGGTTTTGCAATTTTGCAGGCAATCACAGCCAGGATTGTGGCATGTAAACAGCTAGTTACCTAATTGCCAGCATTGTGAGAGCTAAATTAAAGGCACTTAAAAAATTTCTTCACCTCTTATGAAACAAGAAATGAGAGTCACCTACCTGAAGAAGTTCATTTGGACAAAGTGAGGACTGAGCACAGTGTTTATTTACCATGCTACCATAACCCAGGTAAACAAGTATTCGAAGCAGTGGTGCTTTCCGGATTTCAGGACAGGTCAGAAAACTCTGCAGAAGAAAAAAGTAGCAGTTATTAATGTTTCTAGCAATTAGAGCTGGTATTTAGTGAAAACTACGTTTGAGAAATAAATAGATTAAATTGCTTCAGATTTTCCCAAAATATTTTCAGAAATTAAATCAAATGCTAGCCATTCAGCTACAGTGAAAGTAAATAGTCTCACTCCAGTTATACTATGTGTACTTTAGATTTTGGTTACATGATATAATTTTCTTGATTTTGTCTATTTTTTAAAAATATATTTTGGCAAAAATAAATCAATAGCAGTTTGCCTAGGATGTCTGGGTTTTAACATCAAATATCAAGGGCATTAAAAAATTTTGGCAACAGGTGTTTTGAAGCATTTTCTAAAATGTTCTCTATTTTCGTTAATACCTTGCATTTTACAAATTGAGAAGGAAATACGATATGTCTTTGACCTATAATCCTGTGAATTCACCTTTAAAAAGGAGTGAGAAGGAAATAGAAAGAAGGATGATCTGCACTCACTGAGGCAACTTCTAGGGTTTGCTTGTTGGGTGTAACAAAATGGGAGGCGAGAGGGAGAGTCGCAGCTGCTTCCCAGATGTTCAGCTTCCCATCGTGAATTTTTTGCTTCAGGAATCGAAATGTGTTGGTAGCTCCAGCAGCACAGATCCCACTCAGGAGCCAGGGCCTGCCAGGGAGAGAAGGATTCGTTATCCCCATTGCCCAGTTGTGCCTCTGCTGGGAAATCCTGGCTGAAGGCAACACAAGTACCTGTAGGGAGGATCACTGGCAAACTGCGCCCACAAAGACTCAATTTGATCAAGGGTCGCTATACGAAGGAGTTGGACCATTCGTAAGAACTTGACTGAAGCTTCTTTAGTGGCTCCTTCCTTGTTATTCTGAACTACTTGCCGCAGTGTTTCTGTTAACTATGGGGAAAAACAGACAGTTGAAAGGATCGGTGTCAAAAACAATTATGTGCTGATTTGTTAACATTATAAATAATGAAAGAGTATGAAAAGTAAGCCTCTAATACCTGCAAATCTGGATTTTTAATCCTTACTAGAGGAATTGGCATCTGGAGAAGCTCTCCTGAGAAATGATAACGAAGACTCCCCTGGTTTTGCAGCTGCGTTTTTGGTGCACTGATGGGAGTCCTTTTAATGGCGACCAAAGACAATTCTTGTCTTCAAGGGAGAGAAACAAATGCATTAGCAGCCTTTGACCACCCCATGTGAGTGGAGGACATGTGCAGTGGTTGGAGCAGACTGAGGGGTGCCCAGCAGGACCGTTGCAGTGACCACAAACCAGTCGTGCACTTCTCCATTTGTGCATTGCTCGGGATTATCTGGAAATGGCATAGGGCTGGCGAGAGCTCTCATTAGAATTTGCCAAAGTCTCTGAGAGGTTGGACAAATGTTTCAGGTGGCCCAGCAAAACCCTCAAATTGCAGGTCACAAAACCTGGCTGGGCATCCCAAGGGATATACAGTGTCTTGGCCCTTCACAGCCCATGGGCCAGATACTCCTTGTTAACTCACAAATCAAAATTCAATATGTTCTAGGCATCTCCTCCTGGCTCTGATAATCACAGCTATGCTAAGGACATGCGTGGCACCCACCTTGCTTCCATGACTGCCACCCCGCTGGGTTCGTTGAAGGGAGAGATCTGGTACAGCTGCTCAGACGTAGCAGATGTCATCAAGGCCCTGCTGTCATCATACTTCATCTTGTAAGTGAATATCACCGTGCCCTTGATGTTTCTGACTTTCTAAAAAAGTGCAAAGAGACCCACTCAGAAATACAAATGGGGGGTAGTTAATAAGCACAGAAGAGCCAAACTCCTTGTGAGCCCGAGCGTGGCCCCGCGCTGCTCGTACCAGGGGGCAGGTGGGGCAGGGGCGGATGTATGCCATTCCCACGCTCTTCACCGCTCTCTCCTGGCAGTCCATCAGGTCCTTGCTTTTGGAAATGGTGGCACGGTTGTTCTCGCCATCATCCTGAATAACATACCTGGTTTGGCAGACGCCTTCAATCCCAGCCTGTGAGTATTAATTAAACACAATGAACTTCCTGCTTGAAATGACATTGAAACAGCAATAAGTAAAATTGCCGGGGAAGCATAGGTACAGGCAAGTTACTATATAATAGTAAAATGAGAATAAAAGTAAAATCAGAATGGAAAAAACCAACCTCCTGTAGTTCATATACATTTTGCGACTTTTTGATGGTTATCTGCATCATGTTCAGAATCCCCCTCACTAGGTTAGTGCACAGGATGGGACAGTCCTCGGGGGCATAAATACTTCCAACCCTTCCCTCAGTGTACTCAAACTTGAAGGCTTGGCTGAGACATGCAGTGATGGTCTCTGTGAGCCTTGAAGATGGAGTGAAGGGGTCCGTGGGCCAGAAGCCATTGTATTCCTCCAGCTTTGGTGATTGAATCTGTGAACAACATTAGGAAAACATTCATTGTGTTCATTCAGTTTGAAACCCTGCAATAACATGGAAACTGGGCACTTCCAGCCCATGGCTGGGTACAAGCCACTTGTCTAACACCATAGGATATGTTTGCCTCCTTGGACTCTTGTGCTGTACCTAGGAAGCACCCTTGAAAATGCAATTTCCATGAAGGATTTCTGCCAGAAAAATAAGGTCATGCAAGCAGCATTCAAAACTTCAGCAAGTCTGGTGGAATTTGCTGGGTGAGTGAAACACTGGCCTTCAGCATCTGTGCAGAAAGGACACTCGCCCATTTTCCCCAGAAGTGCAGAGAGATCTCCTTTCAGTCTGCAAGGCAGTCAAGCCGTTGCTCAAGTTGCCTGTCTGAACACATTGGGCACTATTTTAGCTGCTCCTCCTGGTCCAGCATGTTCCAGGATGCCAGACCCCTGGCACAGCTGATGGGGAAGCAGAGACGACCGTGGAACCTTGCACAGGAGATGGCCCAGCAGGAGCTGATGTCTCTTTGGAAGCAGGTGTCATCATTTTGAGCTCATCAAGCTGCAAAACTTGCACACAAGTCCTTGACTGCTACCTAGTGGGAAACGCGTGCCTCCATCTAGTCGCACACACATAGACTCCCACCCTTGCACATGAAAGTACATGTCCCTGCCTGGAGGGAAATAGTGTGGTTTTAGAGCTCTATTTCATTTTAGACATTTATAACCAGTGCTACAAGGGTGGCTTTCCTCTTGTTACATTTTCTCAAATTAAATCCTACTCAAGACTATTGTCTGCAATTGCTGAAATTATAGCAACTCCAGTGAGGTTACACAGAACCTACAATTGCAGCAGTGTGTAAAGCTTGATAATAGGTATTCGTTCACACTGTTTCAGTAATATATGCACAGGATTACAGATTGGGTAAACTCCTAGGACAAATGCTAAGAGCCCTTTTACAGCTTTCCACCTACACGGTGTCTTCTAGAACCCTTTTCTGTCGCCTTTTGTTCTATGCCAGTATTTCAAGGTATTTGGTTTAACCTTTTCAACGAGTAACAGTGCTTCCAGATCTCGATATCATTATGCCAAGCACAAGCATTGCCATTAGAATTCTTCATATTTGAATTAATGACTATGTGAAGAACATCAAAAGGAAGATAATGTAGACACATGGGACTTTCTAACTTAATAACTGAATTCCAAACCCAAGATTTTCTCAGGCTATGGACCAGGTTGAAAAACATAGATATTTCATGCTTAAATTCTCATTTTCGTACTCAAGCTTAGTGTTGCCTTAGTAAAACTATCTTAAGAACATTTCTTTAAAGCGGCTGCCTGCCACATTTCTGCATGGAGATGAACCTAGAGCAGCTTTAGCCAAGGGGGCTTGGGTACTGATGGCAGCAGAGCTGAAGCAGCCCCGTCTCCTTCCCGCAGAGGTGTTGGGCTGTGTAGAAGCCTGTGGTGCTGTCTCCGGGTCACTACCCATAACTGAAAGCAGTTTGGCTACAGCTACAGACACTCCAGCTGTGCCCTTGGCTCTCCCCCGGCATGGTGTGGGGGTACGGGGTGCACAGCTCAGTGCCTGTGCCCACACCACTGCCCGCGCTGGGGAAATCATCACTGCCCGAGGGAAGCTGCTTAGTCTGACATTGAGCTTCTGGGGTCATCTCAGCACCAGGAAACACGCTAGGATTTCCTATGAGCTTGGCATCTTTTTGTCATTTATTTTCACAGAATCACAGAATGTTAGGGATTGGAAGGGACCTTAAAAGATCATCTAGTCCAATCCCCCTGCCAGAGCAGGAACACCTAGATGAGGTTACACGGGAAGATGTCCAGGAGGGTTTTGAATGTCTCCAGAGAAGGAGAATCCACAACCTCCCTGGGCAGCCTGTTCCAGTGTTCCGTCACCCTCACTGAGAAGAAGTTTCTTCTCAAATTTAAGTGGAACCTCTTGTGTTCCAGCTTGAACACATTACCCCTTGTCTTACTGTTGGTTGTCACTGAGAAGAGCCTGGCTCCATCCTCGTGACACCCACCCTTTATATATTTATAAACATTAATGAGGTCACCCCTCAGTCTCCTCTTCTCCAAGCTAAAGAGAGCCAGCTCCCTCAGCCTTTCCTTGTAAGGGAGATGCTCCACTCCATCATCTTTGTGGCCCTGCGCTGGACTCTCTCCAGCAGTTCCCTGTCCTTCTTGAACTGAGGGGCCCAGAACTGGACACAATATTCCAGATGAGGTCTCACCAGGGCAGAGTAGAGGGGAAGGAGAACCTCTCTCGACCTACTAACCACCCCCCTTCTAATACACCCCAGGATGCCATTGGCCTTCTTGGCCACAAGGGCACAGTGCTGGCTCATGGTCATCCTGCTGTCCACCAGGACCCCCAGCCTAGAGGTACGAAACAAATGTCTGTAGCCTCGTGATGCAGGTGGATGGGTTTCCACGCCCATGGTGATTTACCTGGAGAAGGTGGTCGCTGCGAGACAGACGGCTGATCTCCAGCTTGCTGGTCAGCCTCACGCCCGCCATCGCCAAGCCTCTGCCGGGCAGCCCGTGCAGGATGAAGCTGTCGTAGCCATACAGGTAGGTCTTACCGATATGAAAAACAGGCTCTGTTGAAAACAAAACACATACATATATAACAGAAACACTTCATTTGCTATGACTGTTGTGATGTTACTCACAAGAACTATCCCAGAAAAGAAAGGTGAGGCTGCTACTGCCGAAAAATCTGTGCAAGCAGTGGGCAATGCAGGGCCATAGGGGAGGGCAGCATGGAAGCTGCTCGCTGGCGGTGGGAGCACTTACCCAGGTCCTGCTTTTGGCCCCCTGTGTGGGAGGAAACAGAAGAATGTGTAAGAAACCCCCATCTCTGTGGATCATCTAATTTATTATTCATTTAGTGAGTGTGCTAATGGTTGGCAAACAACATGTAATGGGCTCCCAGGGTGCATCCCACAGTCCCAGGACACCAAGCCTGCACCAGGCTCACTCTGCTTTTCCCTACTGCTAATCTTAGGCACAGAAATATAACAGTTTACAGCCCAAGTCATAAAAGTGCTTCAGCAAATTCAGCTGTAAATCTCCCTGAAATACTCCAAGGAGATGTAGTTTGCTTGGGACTGCAGTAGCCATCATGGCTCAGCAGTGCTGGTAAAGCTTCAACTTACCCACGAGGGTGAGCACCAGGGCGAGGATGAGTCCCTTCATGCTAAAAGCAACTGAAGACTGCAGGGGAAAATGTGTGGCTTTTATAGAAGAATTATTAACAGGCAGAGTGAATTTTGTTGAGTTATCAACTTTTTATCAACCACTCAAACCCTTTGAGGGAAAAGGGGTCGGGGACAACGTGCTGGCTGTTATTGCTGCGCCAAAACCATCACAATTTTGTTCTTGCCCACCAACCAAATGCTCCAAAACTACCTTTCAAAACAAGTGCTTAGAAGTATTAAAATGTAGTTAAAGCCAAAATATTTCTTGTGTAAGAAAAACTACTAATTGTCCTTATTCATTGGAAGCACCCAGTGCTATTGCAGCCTGTGCTGACTTTGCCCAGGTGATCCTGACCTGACCAGAAGGCACACAGCTTATCTAACCGATAGTGCTCCAGCAGGATTGTGCAAAGCCCCCGGGCAGCTGCCCTGTGACACTGCGCTGATGCCCGCCCTGCTGCCAGCTGGACACGCCGTCACCCTCAGCACTGCCCTCTGGGCGGGAAAGTCACCCAGTAACACCAACCTCATGTCATTGTCACAAGGGCCATGGCTGAGCACCACTGATATTCACCCTTCACTCATCTGCCTTCTCTCACAGGGCTAACATGTCAGCCCCCTTCACCACTACGATTAGCCATAGCGGGGTGTTGGGGAGAGTTGCCCCTGCAAGGTGGAATGTACAGGCACAAACTCCTTGTTTTACAAAGTCTGGTTCACCCAAACTCATTTCATGTCATGCAACGAGGGACAGCATCTCCAACCCATGGTGAAGGAAACCCTGGCTCCAGGGCTTGGCCAGGTCCCCCGGTCCCCCACAGCCAAGGTGCAGAGCTGGGCTCAGCCAGGGACCACAGAACCACCCACACCGCTCCTGTCAGGAACCTGCATGAGGAGGGTTATGGCAGCCCCCAGACTGAGGGTTCATGTTGCTGCCACGGCCACCATTTGCCTGCTAACCTTCTCCTCCGTGGGTGGGGAACCCAAGCTGCTGCCCAGCTCACTGTGGGATGGGCCTGGATTCACTTAGCTTCTCATCAATGGTGCAGTGGTTGCTATCCAAGACAGCTCAGTTTTCTTAATGCTCTTTAGTTGATGTTTCTGTTTTATAATTGAGCAGTTGGGATATAATTTATAGTTATAGAATCATAGTATCATTTTGGTTGGAAGACACCCTCAAGAGCATCAAGACCAACCATTAACCTAACACTGGCACTAAACCATGTCCATAAGAACCTCATCTACGTGTCTTTTAAACATCTCCAGGGATGGTGACTCCACCACTTCCCTGGGCAGCCTGGTCTGATAACTGACAACCTTTTCCATGAAGAATTTTTTCCTAATAGCCAATCTAAACTTCCCCTGGTGCAACTTGGGGCCATTTCCTCTTGTCCCATTGCTTGTTACTTGGGAGAAGAGACCAACACCTCCATGCTACAACCTCCTTTCATGCAGTTGTAGACAGCGATAGGGTCTCCCCTCAGCCTCCTTTTCTCCAGGCTAAACAGCCACAGTTCCTTCAGCCACTCCTCATAAGACTTGTGCTCCAGACCCTTCACCTGTCCTGCCACCCTTCTTTGAATTCTTATGTCTGACAAACTATGGATTCTGTTCCTAGATCAAAGACGGCATCTGCAAGATTAAAAGAAAAACATTTATCTTTCTTACCTTCAAAATATTTTGAAGTACAGCAAATACTTCACCGTGGTTTTATCAGCATTATATTCTGATCCTGTTTGTTTTAAACTCTTCTGTGGTAAAACCAATGGCACATGAGAGAAAAGCAAAGCCATTCACACCATAAGCAGCACTAGTGAATTGTGTCATGTCTTTGGAGATTTGGTAAGTCGTAAATGTAGCTGGGGGATTTGAGTATACAGCTACTTGTAATTGAGGCTCAAAAGCTAATATATTATGGCATAGCTATATGCAGCTAGACAGTTTTCTTTAAAAAAGAACCTTGTAAGCAGCAAGGGTTCAGAGTCAGAGGCAGTGCAAACAGACGAGCACTGCTGTGATGGCAGATTACATGCAACAACACTCGTATTCCGTGTCTCAAAATTATAACACTGTATTGCTAAAGCACTTCACTGTAACAGTGACAATACGAATCGTAACACTTCTCCAGTAAAGGATTCTCCCTGGGTGCTGTGCAGGCTGTGCCTGGTGGCAAAGGCAGGGTCTCCCCGAAGCCCCCATCCTCCCAGCCCAGGGCTTGCAGGGTCTTACCCCCACCCCACCCCTCTGGGCAGTAAATGCTGCATCTCCCATTACCTCAGCCGAGCTTCTGCCTCGGGCTGGGATTGTCTCTGCTCCTGCTCCAGGTGTAGGCAAAACCTGTTGGTGAGGGCTTCACCTTTGGATGTTTCTTTATAGAACTGAACCCTCTCATTTTTCTAGACCATTTCTCCGATAGGTCAAGAATGATTTCAGCTCCCAGCCTGTCTCCCAGTGCACTCACAACCATTTCAAGCTTCGCATTTCTCCAAAGGATAAAACCTGAATTAAAAAGAGAAAGAAAAAAAAAATCCTAAGAAAAATGTGAGATGATGAACAACTTCGCTGTGCCCAGGACCAACCCTGGACAGCACTTCCACAGTATTTCCATTCAATTCTCTCCGCAATGGCAGTAGAGGAGGGGCAGGGGCTGCCTGAAACCTCCCCGCAGCCCTTTGCCAGTGGGCACCTGCAGCCACATCCCCCGTAGCCCCGAGAATGCTCTGGCTGTCACGGTGGTTGGGTGATGCTCACCTGCAGGTCTCCTGCCGGTGCGTTACTGCTGAGCCCATCACACGCCTCATGCCTGAGCACGAAGACAAGGGTCCTCCCAAAGCTGTGCTCTAGCCCCAACAGGCTGGGGAGAGAGGAACCCCACGGGCTGGACCTGCTGGAGTCCGCCATGGAGCCCAGCTCCAGGGTTCAGGCAAAACCTCGGCTTCTGCTGGATTTGGCCTCAGGGGTTACCTGGGAAGGTTGTGGTTCCCATTACCACTCCCTGTGACTTCCAGGCAAGCAGCAACCCTCCCGGCTCATTGCTGTGCTGCTGCCGCGGGGCAGTGCCCAAGCACTGCCTGTTGTCAGCTCCCCATCAATTTGCAGCACAAGGTACCATGGCAGCATTTAATCTGTATATAACATACATGTACGTCTTTCAAACATACCCCTTTTGGTACTACAGACCTTACCTTTCCAAACTATAAAACTCACATCCGAACTATAAAAAACACATATGTGCATCTGTCAAAGGTACCAAAGCTGGTGGGGAAAGCAAAATGACACAATTTTCACAGAATGTTCTCAAATGTTTTCAAAAACTAGCCCGTGATTACCTCCCCATCCCATGTGGTCATCGGTAAGGGCCATTTTTCTTCATTGGTTCCTACTAATTTTAAGAACCAAATAACATGCTTCTCTTTTAATTAACTTACTGAAGACCTACATTTTTAACAGCTCAGTAGGATCACATTCTGCTTTGCATTGACAAACTTCAATTAAAAAAATGAATGTGTTCAGTTAGTAATAAAAATGGCTCTGTGTGTGTGTATTAATTGAGAGAAGGCAGATAAACTTTTAAAAGTACAATACTATTTCTATTGAAATTTGTGCAAAACTCCTGATGACTTAAGCTGCCAACAATCTCATTGACATCAATGGCTATGTCTCCACCACCTCCTAAGGCATTTCTCCCAAAAACAAAGTCACCCAGCATGCACACTCAGGCTGCAAGCACAGGGACACAGCAGACCTGCTGGAATCCTTTGGGCTCCAGCACTCACGGCAAACAGGCATGTTCCTCGCCATGCCCATGCAGACCTGCAGCGGGTGGGAGGAGGCAGAGCCCAGAGCCCGCCTGCTGATGGTGGCCACAGCAAGGGCTCATGCTGGGCACAGAGACTGGGGCATCTCACCTAAAGTGCAAAGCTCTGGCTCTGCTTCAGACTCTTTGGCAGGTGGTGTATTTGAGTAACTCCACCACACCCTGTTCAGAGACCTCTGATTGACGCCAGCTTCTGCATGTGGTGCATCAGGAACATAACGTATCCTTGACTCCCTCAGAGCTGCCTTGTCCAGTGGCATGAAATTCAGGCTATTCCCTGATCTCACCGTTCCCTACAGCAGCACTGGCACATCACGTGGTTATTGCAGAGCACCACAGCTGTGTTGCTGCTGGATCACACAGAGGTGACCGGTTCCTGCTCTGGGTGCAGAAGATCCCAGCACCAGTGAAGAAAGCCCCAGGGGAAAGAATTAGGAGCTGGGTACCACAGCTACCCAACCCACATCCCCAGTGGGACCTGACACAAAGACCTGCCTGGTGCACTGAGGACTCATAGACTCAAGAAGTCTATAAAATGGGGCGGGGAGGGGGAAGAAGCAACACAGACCTTCTCTTTCTGTAACTAGTGAAATAAGGAAGACTTCATCAATTTCTCCATGCATGGATTTATTATGAAATCAGATATTTATGGGTAATCATAAAAGTTTCTACAATAATAAAGTTTAATACTTTAAATTACTTGGAAAGATTCTGTACGCTCTTAAACACTTAATTTAGCATCTCTATTATTCCTTGAGTTTTCTTACACCACATAATAAAAACATTGAAGTGTTTGTGTTTTTTCCTGTGTTGCAATGTACAGCTTCATGCACTGCAGTCTTCATTCTCACAAGAACATGCTACGTGTGCATCAACAGTGTCCTGCATATCCTCTGACTTCTGGTCGAACTTTGCCTGTTTGTCCGTCAGGCTGGTAGCTGAATCTGAAGGGGAACAAGAAATGAAAAGTAAACAGTATACTTCAGAAGTAGTTTTTTCAAGGTATAGTATTTACCATGCACTAGACATTAATTACAGCAGGCTTGGCTTCTCCTCACTATCTTACATATTTTTATTTCTCTAAGTCATGCAGAGATGTTCCAGGAAACCCCTTTGATTAATTAGCCATTTCTGCTAGGAAAACTACTATTTTCATGTAGAATTTTATTAATAATACATTTAGAAAAGGCTATTATGGTCTTAGAGGAAAAACAAACATGAATCTATCACCTATATAATCTGTATCTATTTAATATCTTAGAATCTACAATATAGCTATCAAAAACATCCTCTGATATCACTGGGCCTGTGTGCAGGAACCCCGTCCACATCTGCCTTTCTACTGCCTAAATCAACTCAGTGAAATAGGGTTACACCCAAAGGCAGCAGTATATAAAATATACAAGGCGAGGATCCCCATTTCAGGGTGCTGCACATGGTCAGATGTGGCTGAATCCTCACAGGCTGCAATACACAGTTTTTCAGCTGAATTACAATGTTGACTGTGCTGTGAGCTTGAAGCATCATGAAGGCTCAGTTTAGATTTTAAATTCTGGTGTAATGAGAACCACAGTATAATTACAAGAGAAAAACACCTCTCATGCTAAATAAAGTTTTACATCTTAATGAAAACAAGGAAAGGTCTTCAGTCGATACCACAGTAAGTCCATCCCTACCTGTGGATATGTTAGATTATTCATACATTTCAAGTGGAATAACTGAGTCAAGGCACAATGAATTCAGACTTTTGTGCAGCTCCTATTCAGTAGGATTTCTGTTTACTTACCAGCTGGGAGACAGTGGAAACCAACAGCGACCGGAGCAGTCTGGGTGGCGGAGCATCCTTTCATGCAGCGCAGCACAGGCTCTGTGGAATAGCACTTAGACTCCATGCCCGCCAGCTGAACCGTCTTCTCAAGCTTCACAAACGAGCGTCGCAGTTTGCAGGCTGTAACAGAACCACTGGTGATGGTTTACATGCTTACATTCAAAATCTTCAGACCTGCCCAGGAGGACACGTCTGCCAACATCGCCGATTTGCAAACAACGTTCCCCTAAGAAAACTGTATTTTGAACATAAGTGAAGCACCATCACTGATTGATAAACTTTTCAAATTGGCTAATTATGTATGGAGCTAAGGAAAGTTAATTTCAAATGCAACAGGATTATTTCGAGATTAACATGTAGAAACACAGTCTGATGTGCTTTCTAATAAGCATTTTTCAAAGTAAACTGGCTTACTACAGCATATAGCTGCAAAACCACATTCAAAAGTGTTGAATAGCCAGCAGTGGAAAGAAAAGGAGGATTTCTGACCAAATAAAAATAATCACTAAAGAATTACACTATTACCACTGTCATTCAGACACAGAATTGCTTCAGAGAGAGACCAAGAGTCATTGCTGCCAGCCAGTAATATTGATCTCATTTTGGATGCCCAAGACAAGCAGTTACAAGTGTGTGAGAGGCTAAATGGACCACAATTTATTCCTGACTATAAACTTAATTCTCTAAAATTCTAGCCATTTCCACTATATGTTAAATGGAAACACAATATGTGGTCACAACCAGCCATGGGAATATTATCCTGTACATGCATGGGGACTCCATATCCACATAAAGCCAGTTTGATGCCCAACATTCTTTACAAAGACATAGAAAAACATTTGATGCACAGCTAAAGGTGTAGAAGGCATCTCCAGGGACTGAGGAAGTCCTTCCCACAAGGACAAGTCTTCTTTACAAAGACAACATGCCTGTTCTCGCCACAGCACTGTGGTTGCATTATAACCTCAGATGAGTGCATCAAGCACACCGTAAGATCCTTATCTATTGAAACACTTGAAATACAGCTTTTTTTATTTCAACCATGTAACAAAGTCCCTGGAACTGCTCGTGTGCTCAAATGCTTTGTTGGACAGGTTGCACTGGTTCAAAAATCAGGTGATCAGCCAAGGCTGATCAAAGTAATTACTGATCTCCATCTGATTTTTTGATGCATCGAATACTGGAAATTGATGTCTGGAAAATGTTGTTGCGCTTAAATCAAAGCATTCCATGTGAATTTATCCTTCTACATTTTTTTCCTGATATTCTAAAATACTTCAAAATGTAAAGAAATATTCTGTTTCTGCTTGGTTATATAATTTCAACTGATTTGTTTATTTTGGTATGATTGTTTAACTTGTAGTTTCTTATTTCTTTCTAAACTGGCAAATAATTTTAATACTTAATATATAACTTAACAATGAATTATTTTAAAATGCTTTTTTTTCCTCAAAATGTTTACAGATTTAAAATTTTCTGAACAGATTCTACATTTTCTAAACAACTGCATTAATATATTACACTTATTAGAGCTTGCATACCTCCTGTACAAGGCTTTTCTTCCAAAATCCAAGAATGCCCAAAGCTCACTGCATCTTTAGCTACATATCCATTGGGCATCCGATATTCCTGTTCACATTCTGAATCATATTTTCCACATATTCCACACATTTTCCCTGCCATCCATAAAGCAACTTGAATCTTTGAGGAAAAAAAAAAGTCAAAATCATTTTGAGTTAAAAAAAAGTAATATCGATGGAGCAGATTTATGCTATCCATTTCTCTTCCAGTATAAGTTAATGCACAAATATTTAAAATCCCTTTACTAAGGATTCAAAAGGCTCTAACAGTCTGATGCAGCGCCTTTAACTGTTACAGCCTTTAAAACCTTCTGTGCCCATCTAGTGTGTTAAGTTATTAATAGTCTGGACTATTAATTTGCTGAAGATTTTTTATGATGGATGTTTTCATAGTAGAGGTGATAGCTACAATATGGTTTACCAATTTCTTACGTTCCTGTTTCACATTATTTTTAGTGCAGCCTTTAAAGCATTCATTCATCTTAAAAGAATGGCTGCATTTTTGTTGGTTTGAAGAATTATACAGCTGCTAAGAACAGTGGTCAGGAGCTGAAAACTCATTTTTCTTGCAAACGCACTGCTGGCTCAGTGTGTATACACTCATGGGCCCATTTCCCAACACACACCTGCAAGAATAAGGTATTTTTTGTCAGTGAAAGATTCTCACTTCTGCTCAGAAATAAAGAGCAGGACAGTGCAACTCTGTGGTTTCATCTTCCCTTTTGTGGTTTTTTTTTTGGCCCTGCACACATTTGGCTTTGCCACTGTATACTCTTGCACTCACATATACAAGATTTAAGGGGATCGTATGGAAATTTCTCAACATCCAAGCTTAGAAAGAGGAAGAACGATACCCTGAATGTGTATCCATCGAAGTACAATTTATCGATGCCATAGGCTGGGGCAACAAGTACAAGCCCTTGACCTTCACTGTGGACCTGCAGAGAAGCACCTAGAAGAAAACAACATAAAACAAATCAAAACAGACCCAACCTAGCTTCTTTAAGAAAGACAAAAGCATCTGTCATGTTTCTAAATGTTCTTTTCATTGAAATTTTTCAGTTCTATTTAAGAAGCAAAACATGCAGCAAACAGCATAGCAATGTGTATGTATAGAAAAATAGTTGTTTGTAAAAAGTTGGAAAACAATTTTAATGATCACAGATTTATTTATTTTTCTTTGGGTTATTAATGTGTTCATATTGATTTCTAGAAATGGTTACAGAGCTGTATATAGTGTCTGTATAGTTGTGCGCCTATACAAGGCCCTGACTAATCTATGATGGAATAAGGAAATACAAAGAACACCGTGACTGTCACTGAAACCATTTCTAGCACAACTATGACTTCCCAAGTATGTAACAACTAGGGCAAAGCTCAGCACTGGTAGATGCCAACCCAATTTCAGCAAGACTAAGCCTGATTTGCGTACTACAGCTCTACAGTCAGGAAACACCTGCACTGTATATTGCCCCCGACTGCATAGCACAGAATGAAGCAAGGTCGTACTGTATCTTTTCACAGAAACAACAACAACAAAACAAACAACACAAAACAACAACAACAAAACCCAAACAAACAAAAAACCCACACCGAACTACTCCTGCTTTGAGAGAAGCAAGCAGGCTATTTCCCAGTTCACCATATTTATTCCTAGCAGATTTCAGAATGCTAACCAAATTAATGCCAACAAATAAAATTAGGAAAAACACTGGTATACAAGTGTGGTGAATTTCAGAAGAGCTCTACTTCGAAAAGTTTTAATCAAGCAAGATTTATAGTACAACCAAAACACTTTTCAAGTTTGGAAATCCAGTGGGAGCTACAGTAATGTATGAAAAGGGGAGATCTTCGTGTTAGTTATATCTTACTTAGTTTGGCCACTACAAGAGCTTCACACTCTAATCAGTCTTTCTAAGTGTTCTGATGCAAGGGAGTGTAATACATTTTCTTAAATATTAACCTTACAGCCAAAGGTAGAAACAGTTATTGAATACAAACTGGTGGAATCTTTTTAATAGATTTTTTTAGTGTGTTTTTTTCTCCTAAAACATATGTGAAAATGAAACAACAGACGCTGCATCACTTACCAGCAGATACGTATGAAATATTCCTTGTGGGGCTTTCGATCCCATCTACCAGCAGTTTCACCTGTCCGCTCGCAGGACGCATATCGATTTCACTGTTAAGAAGAAGAGCATTCACACCGTGTTTATATCACATTCATACACATACAGTGACAAAGGCATTTTCCTGCTCATTAAATATCACTCATCACAGCATAAGATCATTTCAACTACTTAAATTACACCGCGGGTATTCTTGTCACCTAAGATGCAGGATAACACCATCAGCATCACAGTCAATGTGCATGGAAGGTAAATGAGAGAAATGCCGAAATCCCACGGGCTGCTAGCCATCACAGTAAAGCTCAGACTTAAGCTCCTCTCACGTTAAATGTGGACGATGCAGTCTCTCATGCTCCCAGCATCTGGCAGGAGTTACTTACTGACTGCCAAGCTTGATGTTGATGGCTTTCAGGTTCATTGCTTCTTCAGCATTCCTCATCATCACCAGGAACTTAAGGTCAGAGCTGCAATCCTGAGCCAAGATGTGGTAGCAGTTTGCTGGCATGGTGTAGTTAAACTGAACTTCGTTAAAGGTTGTGATCTTGTTGTGGGAAACTGAGCAGCTAGCTGGTTAAATAAAATGCCAGTGAGTATTTGCTTTTCCAGAAAAAAAAAAGTCATTAAATTGCATATTTTATTTTTAGTGTCATATTATTTTAGCTTTATTTTTTTTCCACTATATTTTTGTATGGTTTACAGGGGCTTTTGGCTACTAAGCACCCATAAATTCTAAAAAAAAGCATGGAAAATATATTCCTCTATCTAACAAAAAATAATGGCCTAAAAGCTTAAATGTTATCAATTCAGATAGCTGGTATTTTGATCCATGAAATGATGATGATTTCTTTAGTATATGCACTCTATTCTCTCTCAGTTGAACCATCCTCACTTTATTACAGCACATTTCCTAATTAGCTAGAGGCAAATAATCCCAGAAAAATTCAGAAGGTGCCCAAGTAATCTGTGAGACTGAGGCTGTCATGCTTCTGAACCTGATTAGACCCTGACCTTTCAAATTCTCGAGCACTGCAGAGGGGGCTTCGGCAAAGACATTCCAGATGGGAGGTTGCAGCTCTGAAGCTGGTATCCTCGGACCTACAGGCAGTGACAGGGGAAGCCTCATGGCTTTTTCAGAGAGGATCACCTGAAAAGGAATTCAAAAGCACATTTAAAATATACTTGTGCCAGCTATTCACAACAAACAGTTCAGCTCAGCTTTTTCTCCTATTTGGAATTTCGTTTCAATTTCTTCTACTTTGGTCAACAAAGACTTTATGTGAACACAGCTCATCTGACTCACTGCCCATGAGCTTTTTGCTTCTGCTTATAGTTTTCTGTCATGCTGTGGGTTATCATTCAGATATTATTTGGGAGATAATTAACTACTTTAAACCTACTAAAAGAGCGTAGATTTGGACTGGATCTAAAAAAGAAATTTTTTACAATGAGGGTGGTGAAACTCTGGCCCAGGTTGCCCAGAGAGGTGGTAGATGCCCAATCCCTGGAAACATTCAAGGCCAGGCTGGATGGGGCTCTGAGCAACCTGATCTAGTCCCTGCTCATGGCAGGGAGGTTGGACTAGATGCCCTTTAAAGGTCACTTCCAACCCAAACTACTCCCCTCCAAAGGTTGTTAGGTGAACACTTATGGAGCTGCTACAGATGGAAACGCATGTGATGCTTACTTAATTTTTCTTTCTCAGAATTGACCTACTGTAATTAAAATGCAACAGTCTCACTTTTCTACTCGGAAAAAATAAGAAAGTGATAATAATATTTCATAATTACATCAGGAAGCTTGATAACAACATCACATGTCCTTGGAGAAGTTAGAGCCACGATCACCCTGACTTGTCGAGAAGGATTCTTGTCCATTTTTTCAGAGAACCCCAGCATAAATGCAGCCCCAGGGACAAATTTGTAAAACCTTCAAAAATTCAAATCAGAAAGATCTGGTGAAATAGAGAAGCAAAAAGCAGCACACATCCCAACCAGGCTGTCTCACTTCTGTGTGTAAGTAGTATATGCAGTCTTCAGGATCATGGGTTATGTTCCCATGACCACTCTCTGCTTTACAAACCAAGTATTCAGTGAAAGGAGGGATCTGTTTCTCAGTTTTCAGTAATTATGTCCAGTAGAAAGGATTACTATACAATAGATGGCTATGATCTCCCACTCAGCTTTTAAGTCTGAAGGCAGTGCTCAGATAGATCAGAGAATACAATGATAGCCAGTACTTTAACCACTATAAGCTCATGGGTGGATGCTGATTTTTCCCAGTTGGCCGATACCATGAACGAGTGTCACTAAAGACTAAAACCTCACCATTCTGCTATGGATCTGACACTCGAAGGAACTTTAGGCCACTCCAATTTCACTTGCACAGCAGGGTGGCCAGCAAACCGTCCAGTTACCAGCTCAGTCGAAATCTTGTAGTCCTGGCAATTCCGGCCCCATTTCAGGTAAGCCTATAATGGAGAGAGAAATGGTCCAACTTTAAATGCACATGGTTTTCCTGTGATGCATACAGCTGTATATAACTGGTTTTGAGCCTTACCGCTGCCTTGTGAGCATTGAGGACTGAAGCATCAGCACAGAGCTTCCACTTGCTTGAATCTGTGAGGTTTGACACAAATACCTGCATCCGGGGCTTGACAGAATCAATATCAGCATATACCACAAGCTGGAGACCTCCTATCTTCTTATTGTTATGAACACCGTGAAGAAAAGCAGCTAATACTGGTGTTTGAACATCTCCCAAAAACTTGAGCTAAGAAGAAGGGGAAGAAATTACGCAGAAATTATAAAAGAGTTACCATTAACATTTTAGACGCAAGACCTGGATGAATAAATGAAAAATAAACAACTGGACTGCAAACATATACCAGCATATGGACCACACATATATACATGCCTATAAACTCTCACGCATATGTCTTTAATGGGCATGTGCCTCTGCAGGCACAGATGGATCTTATCACTATTTTATATGAGCCAAAATTTGTAAATTTGTGCCATTTCCTGAGCCACAGCGGATACCATGGAAATATTCATATCATTAGGATACAGTAATGACCATATGATTTAGGCTCCATTGTTAATATCCATATATTTGCCAGTGAATGAACGAAAATGGTTCAGTTTGACTAACAACATCGGCTGTCAGTTGTACTCGTCACTCATTCTTACCACAATAACATCCTCTAGCTAGTGTCCTCTTGTTTATCTGTCTAGTTGGTCTGTTGGCTTTTACCTCACACTTCAGCCACCAGGTCTGTGGGGCAGGCAGGTTTCATGTTTGCACAGCACCTTAGCACAAAATATAATCCAAGACATTGTCTTCTACCTCCTCCCTTGAAAGCAGGGCCTTATGCGTCCTATGACCTGCAGTTCCACCATTAGACTTCATCACTTGCCCCAGAGACCAAGCAGGCACGCATGAGACTGGATGGTGGCGAGGAGCCAAGGTGCTACATGTCACCTCTGGCAATTGCCTTCTGCTGAGGCTCATCTTAGCCTTGGCCTTGACCACCAATGTCCTTGCACTGGCACCGCGGCACCTCAACTTCCCTCCTGGTTGCAGAGGTCACAAGATCAGTCTCTGCAGGCATCTGTTGGGTGGGATTCCCGTGAGGGATCCTCACCTCAGTTCAGAGGAAAGTGTGTGTGGCAACTGTGGTGCGTGTCTCACTCTTGGTTGATACCTGAGACTTGAGAGGTTGGTGTTTCTCACTTCCATTATCCTAGCTGCACAATTACTGCAAGTGCACAGCTACTCTGCTGTTCTTCCAAGCTGTCGAAAACCCCTAAAAGTGATGCAACTAACCCGGGAAGCAGCTCGGGATGAGGTATGACTGGATCTGGCAGAAGAATCTGTGCTGCTAAGTTGGTCAGCCGGGAGTTTTCTTTTTGGGAACTGCAAGAAGAAAACATACCATGCTCAAGAGGGTAACTTAAAAGCATGCTTGAAGACATTGCTCTGGGCAGTGCTACAGAACACTCTCTGTCATGGCACTTGGTGTTGGCAAACTTGCGTTCCAACCCTGAGCACCTCAGTGTCTCATCCTGCTTAGTACATGTGATCTAGCTCTGAAAAATCTTGTTTACCCAAACATATCTTGACCCCTCAGAAGACACAAACAAGGAACATGTCTAGATGAGAATTTCCTATGTGAAAAAAAAAATGGACCAAAGCAAGTAAAATTGAACCAGCTACTCAATCCAATACAAAAGACCAGAACAGATTTATTTTACTTTGGAAGGGCATGATCAACTGGAGGACACGTTGAACAGACACACTGAATGGACACACAGAGCTAAACTTTCTACTTTTTGAGGCACACTAAGACAAAGTACACTGCTCCTGGCTGTCTCATGTCCTAGTAAGAATCTTCTGCCAAAGTAAAGTACCATAAAATAAGATATCCTCCCATGTTTGTCAACATCACTATTCCTGTGTGTATCAACAGTGATTCCAACCCAAGGAACCAAGTGATCAAAGCTAAACAACTCAAGCTCTTGAAGGTAGAATCTTTGTTCCTCCAAAGCGTGCATCCCCAGTCCCTTGTACTGTTTTGGTAGAGTTTTGTGTCTACTTTGCAGAGCCACAAACGGCATCATATGCACAACACAAAGGAGAAATCAGCTCTCTGTCTTTACACATCTCATAAGAACAACCACAGCTCATTTGGTGTTCTAAATGTAACCAGTACCATAATTTTCCTCAACAAAAACGCTTTTAGGTTTTTGCCTTTAAGGTTTCCATGTGACTCATGACAGATTCCATACTTAATTTACTGAGGAAATAAAAACTCACCTCTTGTCTATGCGCTGATCTAAAGCGATACTGATAAATCTCATGATACTCCTTTGAAAACGATAAAAAAATTTTTTAAAAAAGATGAAAAGTCTCAGAAGAAGATAAATGCTGCAATTACATTGAAATCTGAGCACTGGGAATTAAGTAAGGATTTTACTAATTATCATTCATGCATAGTTCTGTATGCTTAGTCACAAGCACGTAATGCAAGACTTCAAGTAGTTTATAACAAGCATTAATGTTCTTACTGCAAAATTAAGACAGAAGCATGCAAGGTATATTGACAGAAAGCAGTAAATTGGCAAAAAAGTGGTTGCCTGCCTATAACAAAAGTTTCAACAAACTTGTGAAACTTTTGAGATTCTTTGAAGCAGACATCCGAGCCAATTATTGCAGGTGTGTTTGCGGAATAAATTTTGCAATTTTATGTTGCTAAAATTTACTGTGTCAAATCATAATTTCCTGATTGATGATGCAAAGCCAGCTGTTATCAGGAATGTGATTCACAAACATCATCTGCATCAGCCAATCTGACAAAGTTACCCATATTTTGGAATAACTGCTGCTGCTGCTACTGTCCACATGTCCTGAATGATGTCCATGGCCATGGTGACTCGATGAGCTGCTGCAACTGCTGCCATTCAGATGCCTTGAGTGATGCCCGTGGCTGTGGTGACTCGACTTCCTGCTGCTGCTGCTACTACTGCTGCTGCTGCTGCTGCTACTCTTGCTGCTGCTGCTACTCTTGCTGCTGCTGCTACTGCTGCTTTTGCTACTGCTGCTGCTTTTGCTGCTGCCGCTTTTGCTGCTACTGCTGCCGCTTTTGCTGCTACTGCTGCCGCTTTTGCTGCTACTGCTTTTGCTGCTACTGCTGCTGCTTTTGCTGCTACTGCTGCTGCTTTTGCTGTTACTGCTTTTGCTGCTACTGCTGCCGCTTTTGCTGCTACTGCTTTTGCTGCTACTGCTTTTGCTGCTACTGCTTTTGCTGCTACTGCTGCTGCTTTTGCTGCTGCTGCTGCTCTTGCTGCTTGCATCTTTGTTTCTTGCTTGCTTTGCTTGATCATTCTCATCTTCATCCACAGTCTTTTTACGATGAGGAGAAGCAGCAGATGATGAGGAAGAAGAGGATACAGCTGAGGAGGCAGAAGATGAGCTGGAGGGATTTTTTGCATCAGGGTCTCTCCCAAGCTCTGTTAGCACAGTGTTCGCTTTTTTAGAAGGTTTCTTCTTCTGGTGTCGTGTTTTATTTGCAACCTGCAAAAACAGTTCAAAGAGAAGTGCAAGAGAGGAGATACATCTGGTCCTGTATTAACAAAGTAAAACTTCTCTGGGTGTCATACAAGCTGCTCATATCAGCCTTTCAAGGAACAACTTCCATGTCTCACTCAATGCAGAAGCTGCACAACTTCCTTAGGTCCACTCAGCCCAGCTGAAATCTAGCGCAGCCCAGAGGACCAGCCTTAGCTGGAAGCTCTCTGTAGGATCGGTCTCCCCAGATGTGGCACAGGCTGACAGGCCTGGAATTGGCACCCTTCAAACTAGCCCCATCCTTGCTTTCCCATGACAGCTTTCTGCACTGAACTTCAAATTCTTGGCTTCATTTTTGGGAAAATATTCCCCTCTCCCATGCTCAAAGTCTCTTACCTTGAACACATTTTCAATGCCTAGAATCTTTTTCAGTTTAGCTTGAATGTCCTTATATGGAGATGACTCATCCTCTTCCTCAGACTCCGAGTTCACCACATGAATTATTTTAGAAGCTGCTCTGGATCCTGCCTGAATCTCCAGGAGAATTTTGTCAAGATCAGCATCTGTTTGAACTACACACCGATTGCACGCATTAGAAGGTTATACTGCTTCAAATAGCATCCGCAAACCAAAGATGACAGGGCTTGTGCTCAATATCGTACCTGGCATCAAGACTATTTTAGCTTCATGTTCACCAATTAACCTGTGCAAATATGTGTTTTTTAAGAAACTGGCATCTTGTAACCTGCTGGAAAAGCAGAGCTGACAACCGAGATGATGAAGCTTGATGCAAATGTCTTGTTTATGAGTTTTTCTTCCTGGGCTGTGACGAAGATCCTCTTGAGAGCTAGAGGCCTGTTTCCTTGGCATGCTGTCAGCTCCCTGCTGCATTGGAGACGAGTATGTGAATACCACTTGGAGCATACCATAGGCAAGAGTAAAACTGCAGACGTGCATCACAGGGCAGGTAAACAATACTATATAAGAAGAAAGGAATAGGTTACCATTGTGAGACCTTCACTGGAAGCTCTCTCCGATGGTTTGAAAGGTTCTTCCACAATATTTGATGAAGCATCTCCTGGGAGAATTGAGGTCCTCTTTTCAACGCCTAGTTCTCCTATATTTCTCGATACAGCAAAAGCTTTATGTCTGTTGAGATATGTGCAAAAACCAGTGAATTATTCTGAATCCTTATCTTTGGATTAAATGAAACACATCCCTGTCAGTATCCTGTGACAGCACAGAGATGCGTTGTTTGAACATAGGGATTATATATGCAACTATAGGTATAAATATCATTAAAGACAAATAAGACCAGTTAATGACAAACTTCAGCTCCTTGTATCACAGGAAGTTTTCAAAATCTGGATAAATTTAAACAAATTTCCAAAACATGAAAGGCATTCATTTAAGAACAAAAACTAAAACCCCTAAAAGGCAATAAAATAATAAATAAAAATGAAAACCAGAAAATAATAAACAAATTAAAATAAAAATTCAACTCCTAAATAATTTAGGTATCTTCTGACTTCTAACTCCCGTACTTCTCTTCCTTGCTCTTTATCCCAAAGGTTCTGCTACACACTGAAAAGTCACTCTGCCTATCTAGAAACCTCTGTAGTAGGTCAGTGAATAGTGAACTTTGTGAGGTTTCAGCAACAGGAACCATTCTGAAGTAATGCTACCGTACCTTCCAACCACTATCTCTGTTTCCTCGTGGCATGGATTTGTTTCAATCTTAACATTTTTCAGTTTCATGTCTATCTTGGCATCAAACTTCATTGGCACTCTTGTCAGGACCTTGCCTTGAATTTCGACAGCATGTTGAAAGTATTCGGTGTTGACACCCATTGTTGCAACCGTGTGCACATATAAGCTGAAACAGAGAGAAGCAGTCAATGTAAGAAAGGTTTTCTCTTTTAACGCGTGGTTCTGCCTTTTCATAAGAAACCTCCATCATATGTAAAGCCTTAGAAACCTGCCATACCTTGGGTTTATGTCAGATCGAATCTGCATGGTGGATTCAAGCAACTGGGAAGGTCTGAAATCTCCAGTTAAGGGTGGGGTCATCTTTCCATCAACTGCAAATGTCAGAAAAACATTAAAAAATGGTAAAAGTGAAAGAAAGGATTTGAATTTAAGCAAGACACAGTTTTCAGGAAGAGGTAATATTTTTGTTAATACGACAAATATGGTTGGAAATCAAGACAGACTTTGGGATATGTGAGATCTTTTATGAAACTGAAAATTACTGAAAATATACAGGAAGATTGTGCTGTATGTAGAGGTTCTGATGCAACATTGAAAATGGAAATAAAAATTAAGTAAGAAAATAAAGAAGTGACGCAAACTGAAAGCTTGTTAAGTAGTATAACATCGAAATTTCAGAATGCATGGAGCCAGAAGACGGAGTGAATGATGGGCAACTGGGTTAAACAAGCCCTGCTTTTCAGTCTTTCCTCACATCCAGTGTGAACACCTTTCTTGTACTGCAAACCCCAAACTGGACATTGTACTCCAGATGCAGCCTCAGATGTGCTGATTATGGGGGACGATAATTTCCATGTTAGCTCTGCTCTCGCTGCTGCAGCCAGAGATGCAGTTGGCCGTCCCCACCACAAGAGCACACTAGTGACTCACGATACCAGATGTCCATCCGCCCCCCGGCCCTTTCCCGCACAGCTGCTCTCTGGCTGGGTGCTGCCCGGCCTATACACTTGCATGGGTTACTCCATCCCGCGTGAAAGACAGGTGGGCATTCAAAGGTGCTATTAAAACAAACAAAAAACCAAGAGCAGCCAAGAGTGGACACATGTGAGACTTGTAAACAGAGCACAAGTACATGTATTTCACCCTTCATTCCTTATGCGGTGTCAGCAAAAGGAAGGGTAAGACAATTTTGCCTAAATTAAAAGCTTGTTGCACAACAGAGAGTATGATCACTGATTTAACTTCTTGATAAGTAGTCATACTTGAGTATTTATTCTGTTAAAAGAGAACTCTCTGTCCCTTTTCACAAGTCCTCTTTCTCTTTCTGCCTTCTTTAATGTTACTGGTGGTTCTCTTTTGATTGCCTTCTACTTTCTTCTCTGTTTGAATCACCACTGGATCCTGCTTAGCTCGTGTGTGTGTCTCTCAGGAGCCACCCCTTCTGCCTATGTCTGTAGTCAGCTCCCCACCCAGCTCGTTTCTTCTGGACTGGAATGCCAGGACCTTTCTCTCTCTGGTTTCTCAGATTCTCACCTCACCTCCTCTGTCTTCAATCCATTCAAAGATGAGGCAGAAATCAGCTGTGTCCAGCTTTTCTTCAAACATCTTTGCTACCTCCCCTCCACTACAAAAATGCGTTCTTTTTCTAACTCTCTGTTTTTCCCACTTCTTCCTCGCCTGTCCCTCTCATCCCCTGCTCAGACCTCACACAGCTGATCGTGTACATCCCAACTCACCACTGACAGCTGCCCGTGCCAGAGCAGTGGTGTATGACCCGTACTCCAGCGGCAGACCAGTGCAGGTAGGAACGATATATCGCATCTCTCCCAGCCACACCGGCTGCGTCCATTGTCCTGCAATGCCATTGCGGATTTGGCTGGCAATTCTCTTTATCGCTGTGTTCCTGTCGGCAGGTTCCAGCACAGTCTGCAGTAAAGCAGAGATGAAGAGGTTAGGATATAAAAGTACAATGGTGTCAAATCTTGCAAAGAAAAGTAGGGGTCCCTGGTACCTTCATAGCCTGCTGCAGGACTTCCTTATTGACATTGAGGTAGGCAAGCTCTTGGCCAAATAGTTTCAAGTAGGCTGATATCAAGGGGGTTTCTGTTGGCAGCTCCTTCCACCCCAGCAGCTGCAGAACAGATAAAAAACCAAGCAAAGTTCCTTAATGCATCAGTTTGAAAATGGTAATTCAGCAAAGTGATCGAATCTATCACTGACCAAGCTGCAACTTTCCATTGCTGCTTGTGTGTCTTTGCTGCTTTGTAAATAGCATGGTGTCACTAATTAGACTTGCTCCCTGTCACTGAGATGCCCATGAATAGCCTCCTGTCCAGTGTTGTGTATTCCGATGCAATAACATTTACTCAGAGAGTTTGGGCCATTATGACCACTAAACCTAGTTTGAAAGCACAGCAACAAATCACTTTTTCTCCTGAAGACAAAGGTGTGTTCTTATAAACTAAGTGAGGTAGATGACGGGAGGGAGGAATAAGCCTGCCAGGCATGAGAGACACACCATGCTGCAAAGTCCCTTGCTCCCTCTCCTGCCTTGCTCCAATGTGGGGAGGAGGCAGAGGAGAGGGAGAATTCACAGAAACTGTCCCAGCCGTCGCAGGAGTGATGTCCCCTGCAGACCCACAGCAGATCTCTCTCTTACAGAAATGCTTGAGGTGACCGCTAGGCAGGTAGTTTTCCTTCTGAGACAGGGCTTAACTAGTACAAAAAACCTTACTAAACACCCCTTCCTATAACCCACACACTGCATTACAGAAAATACCTACAGCTTTTCCAATCTCCTTTATTTTTTTGTACGTGGGATATTCAGCGAATGGGATGTTTCTTTTCATGATGACATCTGTGAGGCCTTCCACACGGACACCAACCTACCAAAACAGCATGAGATGGAGCAGGTTGAAACATACTTACAGAGAGGAAACTTAAAAGTCAATTTTAATTTTAATTTGCCTTAGTATTGATTTAGGCAAATATTTACCTCCACTAAATCAGCCACTGACCCTGCAGAATATGCCATCAGCTTGGAAATTATTGCTGATGGGAACATCGTTCCCGGGCTGTTCATAACAAAGACATCTCCAGCAGCACCAACTTTGTAGTTATCTATAGCAGAAGTAAACAAAAGACACATTTTTTTTTTCTAACCGTTCTGCTTATCATTCAATATCATATTTCTGTAGCTTTTTCCTTTACCAACTCTTAAGATATGTCATTACATAGATTTTAACTGTTTAGGCCCAAATTAATAAACAGCTACTCATGCACTTTTAAATATGTGACTGTCACATTTAATTCAATCTCTTATTGAAACACAGAATGCCATAGTTCTCCAAAGGGCTTAATGTCTCTTAAGAATGGATTTCTGAAGGGAAAGTTTCCGAGTTGCTGAAATGTTTTACTCACCAAAGTAACCACCAATATGCATGACCTTGCTATACCGATAGCTCAGCCTGTCCAGTTTGGAGGCCAGCAGCTTTAGGGCAATATTGCAAGCCGAAGATCTAAACAAAACGAAAAAGGTAATAATATCCAGAAATAAGCTGCACCCCATGAGAATATAAACAGAATTCAGTTTGTCGGCACATGCAGTGCTCACTAACAAGGATGTAACAGAACTTAATTGCAGAAGATGGCCCACTTCATTCCTGTCTCTACTTACATATTGTACATGGATGGCAAGCTGCTCTTTGACAAAGCCTTCATGTGGGAATACACAAAACTGGCCACTTGCAAACTGCTCTCCTTCATTGCCACATTAGCTATGGTTGTTATTAAAGGAAGGGCAGGCCTTGTCTCGAAGATAACAGCACAAGCCATCATTCGCACTTCGGGGAGAAGTGACTGGTCTGCAAGGACCTGGATGAGATACCCCTGCACCTGCAGAGAGAAACCATGTCTGGAATTGCCAATAATTGAGACTATTTTGCAGACTGGATCCACACGTAACCCACAAGAAAAATGAGAGAGGGTGCCATTATCCCCAGAGAAAGGTTTCCTGATCTTTTTTTACTCCATGGTTCCACATCATTTTACTAAGACAACTGAAGAAGCCATGGAGGAACAGCCCCATGGTGAAGGGCTGGCGCTGAATCTGAATTAAATGTCCATGTATCAATGTATTGGGTAAACCCAGCACAATCAAAAAGACATCAGCATAGCTTTTTGCATTACTGACATTCAAAGATTGGTGAATAACTTAGAAAGAGACAACTGTAGATAATAAGACCACTTTCAAAAAGGGAGCTTCAGCAGCTCACCAAAGACAGTCTGAGTGGGTGCTGTCTCACATAGGTCCTATATCTAAACCACCCGAAAGGCAGGACTCTTGCCTACGCTCACCGTGCCAGCAACCTCAGTGGGAGCTGACTCATCCAACTTGAAGAGAAGGGTCTGAAAGAGGCAGAGCAATGTCAACATTTTGCCTAGGAGGTCAATAGAAAGTACCTCTCTCTCTCCTCTTTACTGTCAAGGCAGGTTAAATTATATGTCTGACTTTTAGGTGGCTAAATTTCCACTGTTTATAACTAGCACGGGACTTAATTGGTGATGACGGATGACTAAAGAAACACTGCTGATATCCTTCTGGAAGCTTCCTACTGACTAACAATTATTACAGCTTAGCAGAAAAGTTCAGCTGGATCATAAAATTGTGTTGTGTTGTTCTTAAAAATAATCATTTTTTAAAAAAACATGCTGAATCCACAGACATGATACTATCAAATGTATTACTCTTTACAGTATACGTTCTCTAATTCAGTGAGTAAAGAAATCTCTGGCAGATCATACTTACTGTTTTGGGGTCCTTCCAAGCTATTTTTCTCAAGGCCATTATGGCATCAATCTGAATGTGGATGGGGATATCAGAAGTACTGGATGAAGATACGGGAAGGAACTTCAGGATGCGCTTGATGCTGGCTGGCTCTCCCATGTTGCCAATGCACTTCAGAGCTAATTTCATTTTGTCTTCACGGCCCCTGCTGAATGCTTCATCTGCCAGGTCATGGATGGGCTATAGGCAAAGCACAATTCAGTCTTTTCTTCATAATGTATAGATTGTACACAGTGTTCCCCTTACCCACTGAAAAGCCTATTGCAATAAACCAACTGGTTTTAATCAAATTACTAAGTAATGGCTTCTCTCAGGATTTTACCTTACAATGTGAAATCTGTGTTTTCAATGATGAAGTGAATATCTACATTAGTAAAATGATTCATTGCCTGTTCTAAAAGAGACCTGTGAAGTGTGTATTTTAAGTCAAATTGCTGGTTTTATACTGTATCTTGATTAAGATAATGTGATGAACATTACTAGGGTATTAATAACCTGAGAAAAAGCTGCCCACCTGAAGAGCTTCTTTAGGACAAGCTGAGGTCTGAGAACAGTATCTATTGACCACAGAACTGTATCCCAAGCAGGCAACTTGCTGAAGCATGGGATTTTTCTGAATCCGAGAACTAGTCATTAAATCCTGGGGAGGGGAAAAGTGGGGCAGGGGGGAGGAAAGAAAGGTATTTAATACGGTATTTGACATAGCTTTCAGAGCAGGAAAATCATCAGCGCTTATCTGAGGGGAGCAGTTTCAGAATGATTATTGTTCACATCCAAACAAATTAAATCAGCTCATAGACATTTTATTTGCAAGATTCACTTAGGAGCTGGATTCTCCACTAGTTTCAATATGAATAAGCATATGTATAAATTTACATAGCACCATTTTGATTTTCCTCAACTAAGCATAATACTGAAAATACAAAAATTGTGGGTAATCTATACATGGAAATTATTTAGAACAATGCGTAACTCAATTATATTAATGCTGTATTCTCACATCATATCCTTTCTTCCTATTTGAGAAGGACATTGACTAGAGATGGGAAAAATTGTGTTCAGAATAAACAATTCATTATAGTGTCAAAATATTTGGTGTTTGCTCTAGTACTTTCACATGTAGCACTTCCCAGTTTAAAGGAATAGTTTGCAATTAAAAGAGGTATTCAAATGATATAACACACAAACCACCATTTGTTTCAGAAATAAGAAACTGAAGTGGACGAAGTTTTGTCTGCAGAAGGCATAATGTAACCCCAGCAAAGTAAAATGGGAATTAGTCTCAGAAGCTGTTGTGGGAGAACAGCTTTTATACCCATGTAGCAAAATGAAGACATAGGACTCTGTCTCCTTTCGCATATGTAGTGCCAAAAGAAATTAATGGTTCAACATTTGCACAAAATTGGTGTACGAGAGGAGAATCCACTCTCTAGTGTACTTTACAACCAAAGGTTCTCATCAATTATTCCTTTTGTTATCAGAGACGAAAGATTCACACGGATTTACTCACTGCTGCTATTGGAACAGTTTGTTCGTCAGCCTTCACTAAATGGAGAGCAAAAGAAACACTCAGAAGAGTCTGAAGGTAGTTAAGGTCATCATTGCGAATTCTGCTCTTAATGAATTTGAGTGCTTCTCTGGTGCCTGTCGCAGAAACTGCACTCAGCAACCATCGCCTGCAAGCAAAAAGAAAATATCCTTAATTTTAGCTCTCAGTGCTCCAAAAATGGAAAAGTTTCTTATAAGTTGATATAAATAAATACCTATGGCGGGGTTTATCCGAACATTGTCTCCAGAGGGACTCAAGAATTTCAGCGCTTGCTATCCGGCAGAGCTGGACAAGCTCCAAGAATCTGTGTGGAACATCATCGTGGAAATCTTGTTGGTTATTCAGGACTATGTGTTGCAGTGTTTCTACTATCTGTTACAAAACATGAGAGAGAGAGAGAGAGAGACAGAGAGAGAGAGAGAGAGAGCGCGCGCATGCATAATTAAATCCTTTGGAATTTATAATAATTATTCTTTTAATAATTTTTTATTAGGAAATCAATTTAAAGACCTAAAAATACTATACCCGTTGCTCAGGGTTTTTCATCTTGATCAGCTGCAGTGGCATCTGTGGCAAGACTGATGGGAACTGGTAACGAAGGCTTCCGTAGCTCTGCATGGGAATGTCCGGGCTGCTCCCCCGTTCGCTTCTCACTTCCAGCAAGGTGAGTTGCTGCCTGTCGGGAGACAAGTGTCCCAGGAGGAATGAACTAGCTCTCTTCCTCCATCTGCCTTGGCTATTTGTTGGTGACGGTGTCGGTTTTGCTCTTTAATAATTTTTCTTATCACAGTAAAATCTTACAGTTTGCTAATGGGTAAAGCCTTCTAATTGGAACAAAATAGCATTAGAGTTATCTACAACAAAGTAGTTTCGAAGGAGCTAAACCGCTGTCTTCTGAATGAGAGCTACCAACAGAGTAATCAATGATCTAATTTCTGTGTGCACCACGCTCCTCCTGACACGATCGAGTAGCCCCTTCTCAGGACAGAGTAGTAAAGTTACATTCTTATGCTATAAATGAGCAAAAGAACTTTTCTCCTTTTCTTCCTGTTAATTGCAGTGCCACATTCACCAGGATACAACGAAAGAATGGTTCACTGCATTTTTAGGAGTGTGGAAACCTCAAGTATGAGTACTCGCAGCTTTACCCATCTGCTGTGGAGCTCAATTCCACTTCAGCTGGGGGTGAAAGGGACTGCCAGAATCTATAATTATTCTCACTTTGTGAAGAAAGCCCGTGTCTCACCTACCTAGCTTCCATGACAGCAACACCGGTGGGTTCGCTGAGTGGTGAGATCTGATAGACCTGCTGCGAGGTCACTTCTGTGATCAGGGTACCACTGTCCGACTGCTTCAGTTTGTAGGAGAAAGCTGCCGTCCCTTTTATTAGCCTGGCCTTCTGGAGGAGGACAGAGACACCCAAAGAGTGAATGGGAACAGAAGGGCCATGCTTCTAACTACAAGGTCTTTTCACATCTCACGTACCATCACATCGGCAGGACAAGGATAGATGTAAGCCATTCCAACACTCTGCATCGCCTTTTCCTGGCAATTGTTTTGGTCTATGGTTTTGGTGACGGAGACTCGGCTGTTCTTCCTGTCCTCCTGGATGATGTACCTCGTATGGCAAACACCTCCAATTCCAGCCTGTGCGCATCAACAGAGACAATGAGAATTCCCAGTTGTATCAGGATTTCAGTGTGTGAGGATAAGTTCTATTGAACAAAGACTCTGAAGGGGCAGTGGGAGTGTAAGGACCTACTGAACAGTCTTAATTGTGTTTTGGAACCTGTTAATATTACACACAATTGATCACATTGAACTAACAAATAGACATGTGGACAACACTCAGTCAGGGGACCGAGTTTAAAATGAAAAAGTAATCATTTGGTTAATATCAACAATGGACAAATAAAATGGATCAAGTAGCTGTATCAGGGATGCCATGTAACAAATACATTCATAGCCAATAATTCTTTTTTCTTCAAAGGACTGCATGTCAAGTCTTAAAGACAGATGTCTGAAAAATAAAATTCATCCAACATACATGCATACATTTTCTTTTATGTGAATTTTTTTTGTTGTTACGAACATTTGAAAGTAGATGCAAATTAACAGAAACTTGAAGGAAGAGCACTTAAACAGAACACATCCTTTCAGTAAAATACTTTTAGAATGGAAAAAACAAACCTCCTGCAATTCATACACGTTCTGTGATTTTTTAATGGTTATCTGCATCATGTTCAGTATTCCTCTCACTATGTTAATACACATATTGGGACAGTCTTCTGGGCCATAAATGTTCCCAATCCTTCCACTATCGTATTCAAACTCGAAGGGCCGGGTAAAACATGAAGAAACAATCTGGGTGATTTTGGAAGATCGAGTAAATGGGTCCCTGGGCCAGATGCCATTGTATTCCTCGAATTGGGGAGAGCGGATCTGAGAGGAAATTAAGAAGAGATACTTATGTGAATAAAATTACTTTGGTACTAAATATGAAAGCTGATTGGAAGAAACTAACATAATCACTAGTTCAATATGCTTTCCTTCCAAATATAGGTTTAGCAATTTATACAACAGTTTATGCTTTTATCTCTTGCTTATGCTATTGTAAAACCAGTATAAACCCTGTGGGCTCAGCAGTGTTATTTTATCTTACAGAAGAAGTTAACGTATTGCTATTATCTCCCAGGGTCATTTTAAACATTTCACTTGCACTAAATCTATAGGGAGAAAACCTGATTTAAAAAGTAATGAAACATTTCAAATAAAATTCTCCCTATTGTTCCAGCCTTAAAATAAATATTCTGCTTTAGGTGAAATCTAACATTTTAAAAGTTCTTATCATTCTAAATGTCAAAAAAATATAGTTTTAGAAAGTTTCCCCTTCCATTTTTTTTTTACTAAACCAGTTGTTATATCTGATTCATATTTGTGAATTGCTTATATCTATCTTCCTTTTTTTTAATAATGAACAATGTGTATATAAACATTTTTTCCCCTTAGACTGAGGCACAATGTAAATCAGAAGCATTTTCAGTAACTTTGGCAAAGTTACTGCCAGTTTAGGTGTCTCAGAGCACAGCCTGGTGCGCAGCATGTAAAAAATTTCGGGATATTTGCTACAGCGCAAAATGCAATCCCTAGCCCTTAATTTTGACGTCTTGCCCTCATCAAAGACAGACCTACAGCTCAACTATAACCAGTTAGACCTCTGTCACTGAACATAGCCCCCAAAAAAGAAGCTCTGATTTGTAACTAAATTAAACAGACAAATAAAAGTATTTTGCTGAAACATATTTATTTCAGACGAGTCAGGTCTTGTCTATAGACGTCAGCAGAGATATCATCTTCTACCGTCTTATCCAAACACTAAACATTATTTTGTGCTCATTTTTGATGTCTTTCATTTTTTAATCTTTCTTTTATCACTTATCACTTTTTATCTTCAGCTTTTATCACTTTTTAATTCTATGTATATTAATTGTCTACATGGCAGTGAGTTCACATACCTAAGTCCTGACTTCCCACAGAAGTTGGAAATGTGTATTGAGGCTAAAAACAAATCTTAAACCCAAAGCAGGCTTGAGTTAGAAGTAACCATTTTCTAACAGAACCCCTGATTTTGGCACCTCTATTTCTGACACAAAGTCTTGAGGAACACCTGCTACAAATTATTTCCACAACAACCACCAGTAAGTGATTGGATGCCAAATCACTTCTCAATTTAACTTGCGAGTTGTTCTCTGATGTCTACAGTGCTAAGTCTCCATTGTCGTTCCCTGCAGCTTTCCTAACCACAGGTTAGCCAGATGCAATCAGACTGTGACGTATAGCTCCCCGTTGCCTGGTGTGTTTGGAAGCAGACAGTACCTTCAGCAGGTAAGTGTTCTCTGACAGCCCACTGATCTCTAGTTTACAGCTCAAGCGCACGCCAGCTTTGCCTAGATTTTTTTCTTGAAGCCCATTCAAGACCCAGCCTTCATAGCTGTACAAGTGGCTCTTTCTGCTGCTGAACCCAGGGTCTGTGGGGAATAACAGCCATTTTCACAATACTCGCAAACACATTCTAATAAATAGAAATCACAACACGGTCATCAAAAGAAGGCTAGAGAAGGAAATTTACTTACCAATGTCAAACTTCTGGCTACCTGCAAAAAGAGATGGAAAGCCAGAGGAGTAACAGTCAGTCTAGATCTAATTGATGCCACTGAACTTAAGGAAATTTTGGGAAAGGGAAATGAAGAAGGGATGAGTAGGCTTACCTACAAGGGAGAGCGCTAGTGCGAGGATGATTGCCCTCATAGTGAAGGTGAATGGGGCTCTGCCAGACATGGTGAGACTTTTATGGAAGAAAGCTCAGGAACACGTGGCTGTGTTCTGCTGAATTCTCAAGTTTTTTATCAGTTTATGTAAACACTTCCCTTTTTGCAATCATACTTTCTCTTCAGATGGAAAAATGGAAATCAAGTCATACTTTGGCATCCCACTGATTTTCTCATGCAAGCTCTTTTCTGAATTGTTTAAAAGTTTCTACTTACCCTAGTAAAACAATTTTACTAGGGAGTTTACAACAAATTTACAATAAACACATTACTTAATTTCCTCAATTGTGTCATGGTGGGCTGCTGGTATTTGATCCTGCCACAGATGAAGTTGATTTTGCCCAGGTTATGCTGACCTGGAATCTGACCTGAACTGTTATCTAACTGATAGTGGCCCAATTAACAAAGTGGAGTCAGTGTCACACACATTAGCGGCATTTTCTTTCTCTTCCCTCGGCATTGGTTTTTGGCCACCCTTGTAGACAGGAGATGAGGACAATTGAACCCTTGCTATTCTTATAGTCATATGTGCACCAAAGCACATTTAACATCCTACTGAAAACCCATAGACATGGAATATATATATTTATTTAAATAAATCAGAGGCTCATTGTGTCCTTTCAGGTCCGGTCACACTGACCAGGAGTATTTTTTAAATGAACAAAGATTTCATAAGCAATCTGTAAATATTTTATCTTCCAAGGTACATGGCAGCTAAATGTGAACAATTAAAAGCTGCAGAGGCTTTTAGCAGCAAAGCAGGTGGAATGGAAGTGCAGGTCAGCTAGGACTTTCACATTTCCTAAGGAGCCAAACACAAAATGCAGCCAAGTACCTGAAGTGACGTAGGCTGGCAGCCAGCTCCATCGCCGATTTACACTGACAGCCCAGGAACACATTCACACAGGTGTCCTGTTCTAGAAATGTCAGGGGCATGGAGGCAAGTGGAGATGCACAAAACACCATTGCCCTTTTTAAGCACACTAACAGTTTGATAATCACAAAAAGAAAGGAATGAGTTCTGGTCAAGCCCCCCCAAGATTTACACAGTCTTCCAAAATGAGGTGAGTGGCAGCTGTATCAACAAAAAAAGCCAAGAAAAATGCACAGGGGCTTCTGAGTTGGAGGGTATTTCTGGAGGAGTAACTACAGGTGATGCAATAAACTGGGGGCTTTAAGTCACACAGAAGTATGAATCCAATTCTAATCCAACATCTACACATACTGGTTACTCAGTCACTTTCTTTCTCTTCCCACAATACCTATCATGATAAGATTAACCACAGGAGTGTGATTTATAGCAAACACTATTTTAAAGAACACAAATGAGTATTTATTTTATATTCCAGCTGTTTCTATAGTCTCCCACTACCAACTGCTCTTCCTGGGTTGTCAGGCTCACAAGTTGATTTTTTCAAACAGATTTCATCTGCGCTGTAATTCCACCTGGGGTTGTGCAAGCTCTATTTTGGGAACTGTCAGCCAGCTAACTGCAAGAGACTACATTTTGGGGGGGACATTAGCAGGATACATCTCCTTTTTCATGATTATCAATCATGAAAGAAAAAGCATATATTGTGCCTCAGGTGACAAACTTTTCGCTATGACGTTGGCAAGCTCTTCTGTACAATTGTAATTAATTTTTTATTGTTGAACATTTCTTTAAAACAAACTTACCTGTTATGCATTCCAGTTAGCTGTATGTCTTATACAACTCAACTTGAACACAGGAACATGAGTACTGTGTGTGAAAACTACAACACAATGTATACCATGGGATTTCTTTTTTTTTTGTTATGGTGCAACATTGCTGGGCATAGTGAACATCACAGGTCAGGTGTATTGTCTGAAAGCAGTAAATAAATCTAACAGTTTGAACATTTCTTTTGGGAACAGTTTCTGGATTCAACTATATCAGCCTTTCATATCTCATCATCTACTTCTCTTGCAAAGTAGATGGGGTGAGAGAGAAGAAAGTAAAAGCAAGATGTCTTACATGACTTCACACACAAAAGCTTTGGGCTTTTCTGCAAATAAATAAAAAAAAAAAAAGAAGAAAAGAAAAGAAGCGCAAGTAGTACCCAAGCTAATTCAGCATTCACAGCCCTGCCATTGCCCTGCCAATAACGTCCTTAAATTGATATTATCTTTGCAATTTTTTTTAGTTATCCTGACCTGGTTGAAGTGTACATAGAATAATCTCTGAGAAAAAGCCAGGATATAGTCTGTTTAGTTTTGGGGTTGTTTTTTTCCATACACATGGGAATGTTTTTGTCCTGCTGTAACTGAAATAGGGCAAGTCTACACAGTCTGTTCTGCAAAAGCTGTATTTTATCATCCTCAACCACTGGGGATGAAACAGAAAAATTAACAGCTGTAATCTAATCTTGGAAATTAAGTTCCCATACCTAACCGGACTCATATTTATGGTAAAAGATCCCTGTCATCATGTAGACTGAAAAAGAAACAATGCATATTATAAAGATTTTGTGAAATAAAACACCATAGTTTAAGAGAACCACTCATCTTTTCAATATCATGCATAGGCAGTGAACAATAACTGCATGCTAATCGGTCACCAGCAGTCGGTATTTCTTGTTCCTTCTTAAGCAGGCCACATACTCCATTATCTCAAATCATAGAATAGTTCAGGTTGGAAGGGACCTTAGGAGGTCATCTAGTCCAACTCCCTGCAATGAGCAAGGATCTTCAACCAGATCAGGTTGCTCAGAGCCCCATCCAGCCTAGCCTTGAATGTTTCCAGGGCATCCACCACCTCTCTGGGCAACCTGGGCCAGTGTTTCACCACCCTCATTGTAAAAAAATTTCTTCCTCATGTCTAACCTGAATCTCCTCTCCTTGAGTGTAAAACCATTACCACTTGTCCTGTTGTAACAAACCCTGCACCTGTATTGCATTCCTGCAAGCAGGCTCCCCTTTATTCTTCAGTCTGAGCAAGATCCTGAAGTTGGTTTCCAACATAGTGAAGTATTACAATGTCACCATCTGACCAACCAGACCATCTGCAGTATTCACATCATTATTAGCAACAGCTTCAGATCTAAAAGCTTCCTGATCACTGCATATAGAGCAATTAGAAACCTCGAAGCATATTTTCTCTCTTTACAAGGTCAGGACTGAATCTATACCTCACGCTTCCAGACCAGGTCTAGGAGGTAAGCTCAGGACTTGACTGCATACACACTGCTAGCACAGTTGGTTCTTCCATGGAGGCATTCAAATGAATTTCCACTTCTATAAGATGGGTTACAGAATGCTAAAGCCAAAAGTTACTAAAATTTTATTAATTGCTCACAAATCAATAGACACAAAAGATTAGGTAGGTAAATTATTTTGTTCTTCAGAGACACTGTTATCCTAGAAATTACTGTCATGAAGGAAAACTTCTTAACATAAAATCCAACTGAAGTGTGTGCATTTCAGTGTCCCCAGACAGCAGCAGGGAGCAGACCTGAGCTACTTCAGAAGAGCAGCAGCCCCTAGTGGCACCCTGACACTGCCTCCACCACAGACCCACCGCCTGGGTAACCCACCAGCTTGAAAACAAAATTCCTACATGGGAAGTACTGTTTTCAGACTTCATTGTCAACATACAAAAAAATTAAAGGTGTAAAGTGAAAAATGTAATATGTATATTTATTCTTCCATAACTGAAATTCAGGCAAGAGCTGTCCCACATGTAGTGGTGAAGGCGTAAGCCCAACAGTAACTACACGCTGCTAAACCCTTTCAGTAGATGACATGACTATGATCATCTATTTGGTGACCGGGAAACAGAAATAAATAAAGAAATATGACATTATTTGTATTGTCTTTCCAACCTGACTGCCTATATAGCAGAAAGCTGACCAAGAAAATAATTATATACACTTCTGCTTCCTTAAAGGTGCTGTGCAAGAACCATACTACAAGTATCCTCTGCAGTTTGAACTGGCTACTGCTTCATCTCAAGCTGCAACTCAATGTACTGAACTAACCACCAGAAACTGCAGTTATCTGTCTTAGCTTCTTGAAAAATTCCAGTTTCTTCTCTTTCCTATGTTATAAACAGAACAGATTTCCCAAAGGCTATACTAAAACAGATTCTAGAGTCAATCAAAACAAGAAGTTAAAATACAAAACCAGCACTAGATTTGTTGACATAATTTACAGCCCCACAACCATGACAGCTTAAAAGTTTAGTGCACAAAAACCACAGAAACAGGGTTTCTTAGAATAGAATTACACATTTATTGTTCACATTTGAAATAATTTGGTTCCTCAATGAACCATTGAGAGTCCTAATGTATCTGTAAACTGGGTATCACTATAAAACAATTTAAAATGCCATGTAAAACAATATTATGTATGCATCTGTTTCATTTCATGGCTTCTCAGCATAACCACTCTATTTACAAATATATAAAGATTTTGCACTTTAAGTCATCTGAAATATCAAAGAAGTATTTTCAAGTCACACAACTTAATAAATATAGAACCTGTTTTGTTAAAAATCTACAGTATACTGTACATTCAAGTTGAGGCAAAAGAAGTTTTAATGCCAGATAGACTTGAGACATAAATGAATGTTTCCAATAATCAAACAATTTCTAAAAGTGCTATCTCTGCCTGTGATGAAAGGTAACATTAGGATCCAATATTTCATTACAGTCAAGTTTTCAGACCATTGCTTCATTCACAGCATCAGAGCTTCTGTTACTAGAAAAATATCAAAGCTTTTATATATTTTTAAATTATCTTCAAGAGTTGCAAAAAAAGGAGGCAAAAAATGGTCTAAAAAAAATAAAAGCCACATGCACGCACATACACACACACACCACAATTCAGGTCACCACATAATCCTCTAGAAGAATGATCAAACTCACAGCATTCTGTTTCACTTTAGAATAAGTTTATGAACAGATCTCTAACAAAAAACCCAACAGGCAACCCTAGGAAGTCTAAGGCAGTTATTCTATGTGCAAGTTTCTACATAGAGTGTCAACTCTGGAGTCTTCCCATAACTTTGTGCATTACTCTGTTTCTTCTTTGTCACGTTCCACCCACTGATTTGGCTTGCTATCTCCAGCAGGTGTTTTTGATGCAGCACTAGAACTGGGAAAAAAGAGAATATTACAATGCAAATAAATTATGCTTTGGATAGAAACACAACACTGTTTTTATAATATGATGCTTAATACGTTTTGCTATTGATATATATCAATCATAAGCCTTAGATTAGGCTTTCTGAAGTTATCACAGCTTAGTCTCTGCTCTACATAGAGTTTTGAATTAAAAAAAATACAACATCTGCACCATCATTTCAGATACCTGTTATGTGTAATATATTGAGACATCTGGCAAGGTTCTGGTGAAACAGGAACACTCAACACACAGTGAGGTTTTCTTTGAGATGTAGATATCGCTAGTCGATTATCTTGGTCAGAACCTAAGAGATGCACACACCATCAGTTAAACTACAGTGCAACAAAAAAACATTTGAAGGACTTGCTTCTTAATGTCTTCTACTTTAAAAAAAAAATAAAAACCCAACACAAACATCTTACAGCATGCCAGTAAATCTTACTGTTATAGACACACGATAAAATTTTCTAAGTATATTTAATGCTATTGAACAAAGTTAAAATTAGGATTCTAAATTTGAAAATTAAGCACTTACATACACAACCACCACTGCAAGTAGTCATACTGAAGTTTAGTCACTGACATGTAAAGTTTCTGGCTTTATAATTGATAAAGCATTTTTAATTCTTAAGTAAAAACTTGTCCAGCATGCATATGCAGTAATTAACACCAACACAAGAACTCAAACGTGTCAGAATACAGAAAAAAAAAAATATGCAATAAGTTAGATGCCTTAGCATTTATATGAACTTAACCATCACTAAACTCAGTGGAAAGACGTGGGCAAACTTGGCAGGACTAGATCAATCCCCATTAGCTCTTCCTCATATTTAGATTTCAAAACTTTCATATGAAGTGGAAAAAAATAATTTTATTTTGTATTTTACAGTATTCATCATAGCACTACAGAATTAAGAGCTTTTGGACAAGTTTCATGAAAAAGAAAAAACTTAACATCAAAACAATTCTAATGATAACTTATGTAGTAATATCCAAAGGGAGTATGACTCTGTGTGGCAAACATTTTTGTTTTTATTACTATTATCTAGTAGCTTAAGGTTAGGATATACAAGATTGAAGAATGCCCTTCAGAAGAAAAAATATGGCATCAAATACATCCAGAAACTCTAGTCTTTCAACAAAGGCAATTACAAATCAAAAGCTTTAGTGTACAAGGAATTTTAAACAGATCTCAAGTTGCTCACAGATCACTAAATCAAGTTATCTTTTATGAGCAACAGCCAAACAATCTCAATTCTGTTCCTAAAAGTCTTCCTACTGTGGAAGACCATTCCATTTCGCACTTACGGCAACACTACAGGAATTGCACAGAGGAGAAACAATGAGAATGCCGAACATATGAGGTAGGCTTACTTTATCTAACAAGAATACAAAGTCAAGCTATCTTTACTTGCTAGGTGTTTCACACATTTAGCTTTAAATGTTGGCTGCCACAACAAGAACCTATTTAACAGAGATTGTTGTTACTTTTTCCTCCCCAGTCCCTTTTTATTTGTCCCACCCCACCTCCCCACCCCTTAGAAAGTATTGTAGACTCAGTGGTGAAGACCAAAACACTGCACATGCATATTCAGGCACAAGGGGATGGGAAATAAATTTACCAACTTGAAATTTAAAAAAAGTACAGGAAATGAAGTAAAAAATACTTTCAATAAAAACAATATTCCAAACTACATCATGCAGCCATATTTTCATTATCTTTTCTGAAGAAATTACTCCTTTATGAAAGTTTGAATCTTAAAATTCAGTTGTTTATTGCTCAAATTCATTTTCACCATTGTTACACTCTTTTCACTATTTCTTTTTCTTAAGTGTTGGTTTTTTTTACTGAATACATGTACGCATGTTTAATACTACCTTATCTCAATTAATGCTGCCATCGCCACATTATGATGCTCTTATTTCCAAAACTTATTTCTAATCTATACAGATCTCTATAGGTCATGATTTCTTCAATAGCCTTGGCAATTTATACGCTCACATTTAATTTAATTTAGTAATTCTAAAAGTTCCCTGTTCTTAATAGCTGTGCTGTCAGGTACTTGACATTCACCAGCTCGCTTCACAAAAATAAATTCTTTATATAAGTAATTATTAGGGAGGGAGTTATCATGATTCCATTTTTAAAAGGAGATTTTGAATCATCAGTTATCTTGACAGGTAGAAGCATACATGGTAAAAATCAGCCTTGGGAAGTTTTGGTTTTAATAGTTTTGTTCATTTTTGCATCTTCTAGTTGAAAGGGAGGAAAAGAGACATTACAAGAACATAATTTGAAACAAATACTTGCTTCCTAGGAAGGCACTTGGAGCTGTCACATTTTCAGAGTGCTTGCAATCAGTAGACATACTTAAGAACTGTTGCTTCAGCCACGTTCCTCTATCTTCTTCAAATGCCTTTCTCTAGGAAAAGAAATGACATTTTACACTTAGGATGACAAGAACAAGCTTAGTGCACATTAAACTGATGCTATTCTATCTAAGAAAACAGAAGTAACATGTCCATGTAATTAAGGAGAGCCAGCAGTTTAACAGAAGAATTAAATCACGTGAGCAAGCTTTCAATCCAACAAGGATTAGCTAAGGAAGCATTCATTTACAAGACAAACCCCACGGTTTGTTTCACGGAAGTTTGACTAGTCCTTTCTTTTCACTGTTCTCCATTCCAGTGACACAACCTCCTGTCGCTGACTCCAATGCTCCCCTTCCCCCTCAGGGCAGCACCACCTCTTGGAGGTAGCCCTCATTTCTGGGCAGCTGCCACTGAGGATTACAGCTTAAATCTCAACCTTGAGCCGTCTCCTAAACAGATAAAAATGGCATTGAAAATAGCACTGATTACTTCTGCCTGAAACCAGGGCAGAACGAGAGGGGTTATTTTATTTTCCAATCACTCTGAGCACAGAAAGTGAAAAGAACAGCTAAAAGAGAACCTCCAAAAGATCCAATGGCTCTGAAATCAAGCAACAAGCTATTTCATCTCCCAAACCCATCAGTGAAATAGGACATCTCCATTATATAAAAGTATTTCTACTATGTCAGTAGAAAATAGAGCAAGCTGAACTCCAATGCAAATTTCCACAAGTACCTACAAAACTTGCAGCATTGCTTCTCTTGTCATACTGAAGCACTTTAACAAAAAGCAGCATGGGTAGTTGTGCTTATGCTGCAATGTAGTCCTAAACTTTTCTGGACAAGCAATCATCATTTATTATCACTCAAGACTTTTAAAGCTGAATTCAAGGTCCAACATGAAATTCACAAACTCATTAAAATGCAAATATAATTAAATGAAAAGTTGAAGAATACATATCTATATGTAGTGGTCTGAGTCAATATTTGTCACCATGTTAACTACGGTTGTGCCGGTATCTAAAGTAAAATCTGAAGTATTTTCTGTTCTTTACAATAAATTTTACAGTGCAAGAACAAAAAAAAAACCCCAGATGTCTGAGTCAGACAAGTTGTCTGTTTAGCTCAGTATTCTGTCTCCAACAGTGGCCACAAGAGATGCTATTTATGAGATCATGTGAACCCGGCTGCTCTCTGCACTGCATACCCTTGGAGGTTCCCATACCCAAAAGTCATTTGATTAGAGATATTGGAAGGCACCCCCTTGCCCCACCCTGCCCCCCCTTTTTGTATCTATCAGTGGACATGCTGCTCCTGAGCTTAAGCAACTGCTTTTGGAACCTGCTGGTATAGATCGCCTGTGGTAGCAAAATCCAAAAGTCAACTACCTGATGTATGAAAATGTACCTTTTTTGGATATGTTTTAGACAATTTCAAGTTTCTACGAGTTCCCTCTAGTCCTAATCTTGAGAAATTTGGTGAACAACAGTACTGCTTTCATCTGACCAACTGAATCCAGTTTTATAAGTTTTAATCCCATACTGCTCTAACTTCCCCCTCTGCATGTCAAAGCAAGTAGTTCTGTGAGCAATTTAAAGTCCATTTTTTTTTCCTTCAATGGCTATTTTTCCTGTTGTATCTGGACCACCACAGTTTCACAACCACATCATCATGACCTCCTTTCCCTGCTAAACTTGTAAGCCCCTTCATGTTCTTGGCCCTAACTATTGGGGAGACCAAAGGACACACATGCTAGAGCTCATTCAGTGACTTACCTACCCTGACTGCCTTCCAGTATGTGTGGTTACTGGCCAGCTTAACTACAAGAATAAAACAGATAATAACCCTAACAAAGGGAAAGGCAGCAATTACTCTGCACTTCTGCAATAGTCATTGTTTTTCCACAGAAGTTTAAGAATCTTTGAACCTTTGAAAACTCAACCCTGCAGCCAAATCTGACTGAAATTTCCATAGGCCTTGCTTTTGTAGGAAACCAAAATTAAGCAGCATCTAATGAAGGATTTAGTGATTAAGTGGACTGATTTTTGGAAGTACTTAAATATTTCAAATGCTGAAACAAAAAAGGGTCATTCCAGTGGCAGCACCTGTATTTTCCAATACACACAAAAAACCCTTGTTTTTTTTAAATGCCAACAGAATGACCTACAATAACCAAAGACATGTTTTATATGCTATGGGAAAGATCTTGCTCTACAGATGTTAGCAAACAGATATTGTTGGATGGCTGCAATGGTTACAATCAGTAACTTATCTTCCATAGGAGTTCCCTTTTCTAATACCTCCAGTCCTAATCTAATAGCAGCTTCTGTAAAACTTCTTCGCTCCTTCTCAAAATTCTTTTTTTGTTCTCGAAATAGTCTCCATTCCTCCTGAAGACGCTCTCTTTCTTCCAACAAATAGCAGTCCTGTAGTATCAGAGTGGTGTCATCATCGCATGGAGACATAAGCTGCTGCTGCAGATACAAAGCAACAAAAACACAAACATTAATTTGGGAGTGACTGTTAAGAGGTCCAATATTTCCACAGGTGCAGTTTTATCAGAAAATGGTTGAAGTTTACTATAGAAACAAGGTACTAAGTATGAAGCTGGTGGCTGGTAGGGCCAGAATTTCAAATGGCAAGCAAAATGTCCCTGTTCAGGCAGGTGACCTCAGTCTTCCTCACCTTTGTTTATCCTTCAAAATTATTCCTACCAGGATTAGAAATTCATGAAGATACTAACCAATCCACTAGCACACCTATACTCAGACCAAACATTAAATATATCTTATTTAAAAAGCATTATCGAAGAATGGAGAAAGGCTCAGAGGTGAGAGAAGTGGCACATTAAGAAACAGAAAGCTTAGATTCAGTTGAGAAAAATAAGAAAAATTAAAGCCTACTACCTGTAAGAGCTGTTGCTGAGTTCTGATCATTTCTTTACATTGCTGAATCTCTAACTCTAGCTTTTCAGTTTCCAGCTCATGGTCTTCCCTTGAAATGACATCTTTTTCATTCAGAGCTCCCGAACGTACACGTGACACTAGGAAGGGAAAAAAAGCTACTTAAAACCAAAATAAAATCCCTCCCATCGGCAACTCATAGTAATAGCAAAAGGTTTTAGACTGTATTTATTTCATCCTGAAAGACAGATACACAGTGTATTCACAAGCACCTCTATCACAGACAAGAGATCTCAAACTGGTGCTACACATGTAATTATGCACAAAATCCAGTTTAAAAAAAAAGCGATGAAAACAATAGCTGTTTCACATTCCCTAAAGTAAAGCAAGCATCTGCACTGCAATAAAAGTGCCACACAAAAAAAAATCCCCACTTGTTTCAGCAGCTATTTAAAAGAAAAATCAAGACAACTGAAGACTTCCTTTCACTAACATGCTGTTAGCCTGTTCTTCAGAGCTCATTTTTGAAGGGCTTGTGTGTTCATAAGAATATGACAGTAACTATATTTATCACAGATATAAAAAGAAAGCCTTTTTGTTCAAGTCCTGTGAAGGAGAAATGGAGCTAACAAACATTGTGTGCATATTTTCATTCCAGTAAGGGAACTAATTAGAGAGGAACAAAATTTCTTTTGTATAATTACATATTGCTTTATTTAATTTCATGCATAGCTATCACAGTGATTGTAATGAACCAAGTTTTGATGCCCTGATGCCAATTTTTGAACATTGCCTCATAAAGGACTAGACTATGGCCATCTCTATAAACAAAACAAAATAAAAAAACCCAAAAAACCCACAAAAAGAGAGAGAAAAAGGTGACTCCAAGAAAACAGAATTTTTCCTGATGCTTATAACCATTTCTTCAGTTACTTATACCAAATCAAGTATTATTCAGAACGAGTGTTCTTAAAATCCTTTCTATGGTACAAACATATTCTCACAGACCATCTGCTCCTTTATTTGCAATTGCATGTGTGACCTTCTCAGTCTTATTCTTGACTGCAAACTTCCCTGTGGTAGCAGCAGCATTTGCTTGCATGGGAAAATAATACTAGGAAAGAATTTTATATATTTTTAGCCATCTTTTAACGCTGTTTAACAGCTGGAAATGAGGAGAGTCCAACATACCATCAGCCAGTTCGTTTTAGAATGCCACAAGCAGCCTCAGAGGTATGGATGTGGCAAGCCTAGACTCCTGAGAAGAATTTACGTATTTTCCATCTATTTACTTCAAATTGATATACCTGCATTACTTGGAAATCTCAAAGAGGCGGGGAAAGGCAACACACACTACTACCAGGCCTGTCCTTTCAAAATAAAGTTATTTCTTCAGAAAGTTGTTGTTTACTGTGTCAAACTATAATCATGCCCTTTCTCATGATAGCGGCCTTGGTATGCAATTGCTTCTCTTACTACCTACAATTAAAACTCACACAGAAAAATGCCAGTCACAAGCCCTTTTAAAAAGTCTACCAGGTCACAATTCCTCCCATTTTAGCTTAGACAGTAAGTAAAGTAAATCCTAAGAGCACAATACCAAATGGAGTTATCAGTAGCATGTTATATGTACTTGTAATACAGTTAAGTATCACCTTGGTTATCCAGCTTTTCAACATGATTTTTCAGCATTCTCCATTGCTTTCTAATGCTGTTGGTAAGCTGCTCTCGCACAGTTTCACAAGACAGCTCCCACATATTCTCTTTATTTAACTCTCCAATATCTTCCTCCAGGTCTGACAGTACCTGTAGAAGCACAAAGAAGCCACCGAAAACCACTGTGTATTTGTTTATTTAAATATGCATGTAGATTTAATTTCCTGAAGAGAAAGAAAACCCTTATATACAGGAGACATTTTTCCATCCAGGGAAACTGGACTGTCATGGAGTTCAGTTCCCTGACAGTATAATGCTGAATTGACAGAAGTGACCCGGCAGTCCCCAGAACCCACCACAGAGCATCCATCAGGTAGCAAGTCCCATTTAGTCTCACTCATCTTCAAGCTAGAGAGATTCAAAGCACTGAGTTCTGCTGTCAAACTTCAGCAGCAGCTGCCCAAGAACTCACTATGCAGCATGAACGGAATGTAAGACAACAATTTTATCCTGTTGATAATTTAGTAAGGCAGGTACAAATTACTTTTTTCCATTATTAAAAAAATAAAACTACACTACACACTGAAGCTAAAGAGGAAATAGCATCTCCCTCTCTCACTTCTATTTTACACTACTGTTCAGACTTCAAACCTGAATGCTATCTCCAAGAGCTACGACAAAGTCTAAACAGTCAACAGAAGACTAGCCCAGGACCAATTTAGTAGATTTAAATTGAAAAGCTATAGCCGTTTGAATATCTGGGATGAATACTCCACTCTTTTCAAGCATCTAAATCATATACAATCCTCTTTATCTACAAGCAGATAAGAAATATGGGATGGGAAGTACAAAACCAAGAAGTTCAAAAGCAAAGTAATTAATTTACATATGCAGTAAGCACTTTCTTTCAAACCTGGATCACAGGAGATCTTAAGGAGCAAAACAGCTCTTTTTTTGTTTAAAAAAGTAGTTGTTTTGTTTGGGGTGGGTTTTTTTTGGGGGGGAAGGTTTTTTTTGTTGGTTGAAGAGTTTTATGTCACTTCATAAAGAAACATCATCTTATTCCTCTACCTATATTTATATATGCCACCACAAAGAAAACCCAGCCTGGAGCAGGCCTGTGGATAGCATTGCTATTATAGGACAGTCAGGCTGTTTTCACGGCTGTTATTTTGCAATGTGAAGCAAAACGATAAATGATGTAAATGATGCGACCACATCACTAGCTGCCACGCTCCAAGGTGTATGTTTCCTTCTAAAAATCTCTTCCTGTATTTCAACTCTTTCTTATGCTCAGAGATACTGTCTCTTATTGCTACAAGACAGATCAGTTAACCTTCTAGACTATTCCCTACATCACACTGACATCAAAACAGAACTGCAACTTCTAGCAAGTAATCAGCAAAAGGAATAAGCAAACTCTGATAAACAATGAATGTGCAGTGTACTGTTCCATAAAAGTAGAGTATCCTGTATAAACAAATAAATACTTAAAGCCTGGAAACAAACAAAAAGACCCCATAAATAATTTTACTTGGAAATCAAACATTTTCCTTTAACATACCAGCAGCTCTGCAAAAGGAACTAACAGCTACTCTAATCCATGTACTATAGGAATGCACCATAATTACATTTCCTCCACTCCCATGGATCCTGTGGGAAACTTGGTTTCTCTGCATAAGCACCTTGAAAGCTAGCATCACATCTTCATATGGGAGGTGGACAAAATCCAAAATATAGGTACCTACTGCATTTAAAATTCAAAGTGTACTTTCAAGCTTTCCATTGACTGACTGGGAAGAATACACTGGGTATTCTTTACAGACAGTAGAACATTGAAACACTGATGGATTTCAAGTACAGATGTGCAATCCACTGCAAGTGCCACAACAAGTTTACCTTTTTTCTTTCTTAATGATCTAATTACTCCAGCACTATACCAAGCTACAACAGATTTAATTCAAATTGAAGAATACTTACTGGCCCATCTTCAGACCTTTCTTTAGGTTTCTGTTTCTGTGGTGGGAGAAGTGAAATAATCTCTTTCTTCATTTGCTGAAGAACTTTTTTCAGCTCAGCATTTTCCACTAAAAGCTGTTTTTGGCGTTGTTCGTAATCACTTAACAGAACTTTGTACATTTCTTCTTCATTTCTGGAAGAAGAAATCTTACAGTAACAACATAAAAGCCATAATATATGCTTCAATTAATGTTGTTCTAAGACAACTACCTGGCTTCTGTCTTATCAGTCCTCCATGCACCTCTCTTCCCATCAGCTCTACCAACATAATTTAGAACTTCCATTGCTACAAATGAAAAGGATATTTTAAAGTGTGAAACAACATGCAAATATATAAATATTCAGATGACAAAAAACTACATGTAAATGCAACATTTAGAGACCACATTACCCAAATATCTCCCTCAATCTTCAGATCCATATGAAACTGCATTGCCCTGCTTAACGAAGTAATACTAAAATAATCAAGGAAAGACGACAGTTTTGGTGTTTGTAAATTCAGAGGGATGTATTCTCATCCTTTCATCTTTTTATGCATTTCTTACCGGCACATTCATCCCTATTTCAGCCTTTATATCAATGGAGTATCGATTCTAGCCTCTCTTCTGGCAATACCACCAGTTTTATCTCCAGTTTAAAGTAAGCAACTTCTTGATGTTTCACAAGGTGTTTCTCAAAACAAAGAAACTTGTCTGTCTACATTTGAATAAAACAAATAACAAAACAAAGACCCCAAAACAACACATCACTACAGATTAGTGGTCCAAGTTCAATTCTAGTTAGCTATCAAGCAAACAGTAGCTAGATTAAAAGAGCCTGTTATTTCGACCTCCCTGATACTTGAACTAGTATTAGCCACCTGGAGTCAAGAACATGCCACAAGTAAGTTTTGCTGACCTCAGGGTGAGGCTTCTAGAGATTACCGAGCTGATACCTAAAGACTCAGTGTAGCCAAAATAGTGTCCTAACCTGGTTTAGCCTACCCACAAGCACTTTCAGAAAACTAAATCAGCAGAAAACCAACCTGGCAACAACAGGAATAGTTGCCTTCTAGTTTAGTGAACTAAATCAGCTTACTGAAATAAAACATGCGCTACAGTTGGCAAATAGCTGAGTGTTTCAGAGTTGTCAGGAGGGATAAGAGAGGAGGAGCAGGACTTCCGTTCCACTGGAGAAAAATTATATAAATACTCTAAGGCTAGACACATGAACCAGAAGGTGCAAATATTTTTATCAATTACATAACGCTGATACCCGTTTTCAGCAACAGACCACAAAAAACTACACTCATGCTAAATAGCACAGAGGAATACCTTAAACACAATTTTTGGGCAGCACAACATATGATAAAGGAGATTTCCTTTCTCTTCATTTCACATAGCACTAGATGCTATGTCTATCTTACGTTACCTTCCTTCAAATTTCTCATTGTTATCACGAGTAGACTGTGGTACCTCAAAGGGAAAAAAGCTCATGCAGTGTTCCTTCCCGATTGTAACTGGTGGGCATAATACAGTGTTTGTGACACTGTCCGAAGTCTTCTGATGGTAGCAGTAGCAAGAAAGTAGTGGAGACAATTCTCTAGCTTAGGAAATAATTCCACATAATTCTCCCTAGTAAAAAACTTATTTTGCAAATATCTCCATCTTGGTTTGTGCTTCGTAAACAATCTTATGGAACACAATATACAAGTTTATTAGTCTTTCATAGTCAGCTGATGTGAAATATTTTATCTTTTATGTAAGATTTTAACATCTCAAAAAATCTACAAGAGGGGGACAACATCGACTTTAAAGATACCCAGAATCAAAAGATTTTTAACATAGAGAATATGCTATTTTGCTGTAGTAAAATTCAGAGGTACTTACCTATCTTTTTGTCCTTTTTGTTCATCACTAACTGATGCAAGCGTTCCTTTAATTTGTTATATTCTCTCTCTTTCCTCTTCATATCATGATTGTACTGTGTAGCTCTACTTGAAATTATATTCTGTAACTTCTGTACCTAAAAGCAACCCCACAAAACCTGTATTTTTTCAACTAAAGTATAAACAGATACTTATTCAGAAAACTAAAACAAATACATGAAGCAAAATGATGCTTCTATTAAACTGTATTTCTAGTGAAAGGAAGTGACAAGAGGAATCAGGAGAACACTCCCAGCCCATGGACTCTGACCTCAGATTTATCTCAGGGAATTTAGTTTCTTTTCTGCAGAAACCAACAACATAAGCAACATATTATAATACTATATCTCCTCTGAAATACAACTGAACTAATGTTCTGCCAATTCATGTAATCTTCTTTAACACCTTTATTGAACAGAGCAGAGAAAGACATGCTTTTAGTTTCCGTAATTAATGTTCAGGATCTAGTTTAGCTTTAAAGTATGTTTATAAAGTTCACACTAAAAAAAAATAAGCTTTTCTTTGGGGCAGCAGAATGCTGGAAGACAGTCTATCCCATTTAGTCTAAAATACCATTAAAACATATCATAAAGCATTCTTGGCCTGTACTCTCAATACCAGTGTGGGGGTTTTTTTTGAATCCTCACTTTTAACCTTGCAAACATATAGTACATTAAATATTTTAAGCTGGAACTTTCTGATGTTCACTATATACAGATAGTACTGTGATTGCTAACAGTATGAATGTTTATGAATGCAGAGAACACTCACAGAAACTTCAGAGCCATGTAAAGTACGGGGAGCAGGGGGAAGAGCACACTGGAAACAAATACCAAACTAAACAGTGTCTTGTATTTCAAAGTGTTTTCTGATCTTGGTTCTTCCAAGACTCCCCAGTTTAATGAGATTCTGCTTTTGGGCTGGGCTCCCCCTACCTCCCTTCTCTTTGGTGTTTTGCTCTCCTCTACGTTATAATAAACCAAAACCACCAACAAAAAAACCCCACCCAAACAAAAGCTCCTATACATGTATGTTTGAGGATGTGACTGAATCCTGTTGACATCTCCTATTTTTTTATATTTTTAAACATTCTAAGATAAAGTTATGCTGAAACCTATAGAAAGCCTCAGAAAACCGCACATGTGCATTTCTGCAGCACTCTCTGTCATTGTTATAACTTGGACCTATCCCTTACAGAATCTCTTTATCCATATGTAACATGCCAATTTCACTTCGGTGAAGAACAACATTTACCAACAAAAAAGTATTCCAAGTTAACAATTAGGAAACTCCTTGCAAAAAGTCATATTATTGAATATCTATGTAATGACTTGTGTTAATGTACAAGACAACTCACTTCATCCTTTTCATTTTTAAGTAACTGGTGCAAATTTCTGTTCTTGCTTTGCAGTTGTCTGTCTCTTTCCTGAAGTCCAACTATTTCCCTTTTAGATAATTCCAACTGTTCCTAGAAAAAGTGTTGATAGTTCATTATCAATAAGAATTAATAGCAAAGGATGAAAAGACAAAACACCTAAACCAAACTGCCAAACCACTTCACTTAAGTTCGCCTATATTTTTGACCTCTGATGTTTTGGGGATGATCTTGCATTCTGAATGACAAGTTAGCTCTGTTTTCTGGAGCAAGAAGTATGATTCTCCAGTACAAGAAATAGTGCTACTCACAAGAAACAAAAATTTAGCTTGGTATTTGACAGATGCTATCTTATACAGTTATTACTTTCTCATTACAGCAGGATTCTGTAATCATATCTATATCGTGACAGTGAGACAGATACTAAGCCACCTGTAAGAATTTGGGACTACAGTATTACTAAAATGCTTCTGTTAAATAATCAAGGGAACAATTAACACAGATACGCAGACTGTGACCACAGCAAAGCAAATGGGACATTTCACAGAGAGTAAGGCTAGACAGATGATCTCATTACAACAGATTACGCAAAACTAGCATTTCAGAAGTTTTTCTACAAACATGAGACTCAAACAAACCTGAAATTGGAAACTTAAATGACAGAGCTAAACACTATATACAAGCTCTTTTTCTTTGTATTTGTAGTGAGCTACAAATGTGCAGAGATACTTAAACAACAAGAACTTCTAAGCAAACCACATCAGAATACAGGTAACACCTGTAGTGGAAATCAAGAGGTATCTGCATGGTATCTGAAAGAATTTGCATGAGAAACCTTACAAGGTGACAGCTAAGTTAAATGCCCAGGCATTGAAGGAGTACTAACAAGTTCTTCCCCTCCTTCACCTCAAAGCCATTTGTCTAGGGAAAGTAACTGCAGCATTCTGGAACCTAACATTAGCTAGTGTTTGTACAAAAATAAGCACAGATACACATGATTTTTTTCATGTCACATCAAAGTGTTTCTACATAAATGACCAATCTCAGCAGAACTACTATGATTTTGAGAATCTATAGCAGTATATGTCAAGGGGATGGTGCTGCCTAGCCCTAGTGAAAAGCAAGCCTAAAAAGCCACAAAACATGCATAGAAGTATTTTCTTTTTCTTGACAGAATCAAGGAAAATACACTCTAATATGACTGCACATACAAGTAGCAAGATGTAGCATAGGCTGCGGCTACTCCACAGTGACTGGCCTTGGGCATGTATTTATCCTGTGATAAAGTGAAGCTTAGTAACTTCAGTTTTGACAACAGCTTCTGAGCAATTCTTACAAAGAAACTTTGTAGTTGGCTATCCAAAGAACCCAACAACAAATACATGGAAAAAGCTACAGATATGAAGACAGACTGATAACAACCCTGTGACACACACCAGAAATGCCACCTACACTTTCACTGGTTACAATTATATTGGGAATTTATCTTTTAGAGGTGGACGTACCCTTTTAAGGAATACTAAATGATATCAACTGTAGTCTTTAATATTTTCACCCACAGCATGCATTAACACTTCCAATCCAAACAGTCTTCCCTCTTCCTTGATTAAGGAGGCCATAATTCTCAGTAAGTTTTCAGTTCTCTCATCAATTCATATTTTGTTTACCTTACGGAATTTTCAACTAGAAAAATACTTAAAAACCCCAAAATGTACGTAAAAATACAATTGTAGATTAGTACCGTGGAGAAAAACAAACAGAAAAACCCACTCACTGTTAAGAATGTACAGTATCTGTTAAACATAAGCGCTGTATAATATTAGTGGAATTATCTTAGGGTTTTACCTTTAATTTAGCATAACAGTTCTGTAAGTGTTCCATATCACTACCCAGTTTCAGATGCTGTATTTCTACTTCTTCCTGAGCTCGAAGGTTCTTGTGCTGCAGTACAAGCAATTCATTCATGCAATTTATGATAGATATTAAATTTAATTCTTTTCCTTTAGACTCCGCATAAATAGAAGGAAAGCCCAATGTTGTCAGTTCCTGGTAAAAGACAAGGGGTGGGGGGGGAGTAGGAATAATAACTGGATCAATGTCTCACAATTCTCCGAAAGAGGAAAACAATATTGGGTGAAATCCTATACAAAAGAGCATTGGGAGGGAGGCGGAATCTTATTCCCTACCAACTCAGGCTTCTGAGCACTGAGAAAGAAGCCTTTTTAACCCAGGGAATCTTTACTATCACAATTGATTTAATGTCACCTTCACACAATCTCCAATAAACACAATCTGGCTTACCCTGTCGAGATAGGATACACTCTGTTCAATATTCTCTTCTGTGCAGAAGGCACTGAAAAAGCCATGCGTGCTTTTGGATGAAGGCAGTGGCAAGCGTAGCACTTGTGAGTTCATGCTTGAGGGAGATACCTTTTTTGCTGAGGTATATTGAAAAATATTTTTGCTATCTAAAATTTAAAAACATTAAGAAACAAGTTAGTGCTAATAGTTTAGGGGACAGACCAAAAAAAAATTCAAGTCCAACTATTCAAATTATTATTTACAGAAATCTACAAGCCTAGAACATCATATATTAAATAATTTGCAATGAAGAAAAAAAAAAGCAGATGAACTTCCGCCGAGGATTTAAAGACTCAATAACATTTTAAGGTATTATAGCTCTCAAATTTTACTCCTCCACCAAGAAAACAAACACCCAATCTTTCTTTCTAATTGGCTTGCTATAAAACAATATTTTTTTCTCCCACAGGTGCAAAAACTCTGCATTTAGTGAAAATTTAATAGAAAGTACAATATCCTTATTCGCACTGAGTGTATGCTGTAATTTACTCTTCCACTAAGTAGAAGCAGGCAAGAAAATATTTACTCCTTTATTAGATTTGTAATCAATTTATGAGGCAATTAAATTTAGAACAAGTAAAGAAACATCTGAAAACAGAAGAGATCTCAAAAGGTGTGATTAAAAAGAGTGTGACCGAGATATATATATATATATAGATATAGATATATAGATAGATAGATAGATATAAATATAAATATAAAAAGGTTCTAAGACGTGTGTGAAAGGACCGAATTTTACCACAGCATTTCGGTAAGGACTCAATCCAAAACAAAGCACTGTATGTATTACACATTATTTAACATTCTGCTGAATTAGTCAAGTATGTCACACACAAAACTCCAAACTCTCTCTCTTCAGCAGCTATAACATCACTGGCAAAGTTAGCAAATCCACTAAATTCAAAATATTACCAGTTTACCTGATGACAGCACTGGCACAGTAATAGCCTTCCAGTCTCCCATAGCAACAAAGACAGGCAGGGTACCTGAGCAACTGGTTCAGCAGTGAAGTATTTAGTACAATTGCTGGCAATGTACGTTACGTAGGCATCTCCTAAAATAGCAAGAGCATTTCAGATTAACAATAGCAGCTAGTATAGCCAGAAGATTAAAGTGGGCATAGGAGAGTGACTATTGGACTGCAGCCACACAAAATTTTCCTACTTCTTTACATAGCATTTGGAACACAGTAAGTGCAGCAACTATTACGCTGTAAAAATGACGCATCTATCTGTATTTAGGTACCCTTAAACTTCACTAAGTCTTGTAAACCATTAACTAAAGCTAAAATGCCATCCACACATGAAAATAAAGACACTGTAGATAACTCAGTTGTTTTTGCTGATATACAGCACAGAAAACACAGCAAGCCAAATGCTGAATATTTTCCTGACATAACCAGTAACAAATTTTATTAATCACAGAATCACAGAATGTTAGGGATTGGAAGGGACCTCAAAAGATCATCTAGTCCAATCCCCCTGCCGGAGCAGGAACACCTAGGTGAGGTTACACAGGAAGGCGTCCAGGCGGGTTCTGAATGTCCCCAGAGAAGGAGACTCCACAACCTCCCTGGGCAGCCTGTTCCAGTGTTCCGTCACCCTCACTGAGAAGAAGTTTCTTCTCAAATTTAAGCGGATCCTCTTGTGTTCCAGCTTGAACCCATTACCCCTTGTCCTATCATTGGTTGTCACTGAGAAGAACCTGGCTCCATCCTCGTTGCACTCACCCTTTATATATTTATAAACATTAATGAGGTCAAAAGATAAACTTACATGAAGTTTTAACATAAATCTGTCTGACTTGGATTATTACTTAAAGAGAAAGATAAAGGCACTACAGAAGATGTATTGGCAGAGAGAAAAATTCTAACAAATATTTAACCATTTAACTTTAATCTATACATTTAGTTATACTGCCTTTGCCTGGCAAGTTTCTTGCTTATCTGCAGAATCTCCAAAATTGTTGAAGAAAGCAAATAGGAGAAGCAGCCTTACCCCATTGGCACAGCCACTCAGTACAGCTCTGGCCTTTTGGAAATGAGAGAAAAAAAAAATTCCACACACTTGTAAGAAAGAACACATCGACTGTCCCTTCACCCCACCTCCACCATCCAGTAAGAGGGCACATAATAGCATTAGAGTTACCGCACTGCTGGAGACTTAAAATCCAGCTCAGACGTTTTGGATTTGGACAGAGCAACCCATCAGCTGTTATGTAAACAATAACACTTCAGGGAAACAAACTTTCCACCTGACATGAAAGAAGGCTCCCTTTTTCCAATTAACACTTTAGAACAAAAATCTCAAGCCAGTTTTAGATGGACTCTGTAGACTTTTAGAGTACAGGGATGTTTTCCCCTAGCCCCTGCTGCTAGCGTTCCAATAAACACACTCTGGATAAGCAACTTCAGAATTTCTGGCACTGCAACATTGTATTTTTATCACTGTGGCTAAGGCTGTAACTTGGGGAAAAAAATAAGAGAATCAAGGAAAAGAAAAAAGTGTGCTCTGTTATCCATAAGGTCTCTTGAGAACACGGATTAGAATCCTTATCTACATTTCAAAGCGCAGAACACAGTGCCCAAAGTAACACCAAGTTTTTAAAGATACCATAATGGTGCACAGCCACATGCTCAGCACTAAGAAAATAAAATATGCAGCTGGATGAATATTTCTCCAGGTTCATAAACTTGCTTGGGAAAAAGGTAAACAGTTATTCCTCAGATGAGCTGAAAGGTTGCAGGAACTACTAAATTACATATCAGAACATACAGTAAGGCAGCAACAAAACACAGTCAATGCAACAATCTAGTGGCTGTTCTTGTTCAAGAAGTGGGTTTTTCTCTGGACATATTCATTTATTTATTTTTTTTCCCCTGTAAAACCAAGATGTCCAGAAACTAACAAAGTGAAGGTTCAGATTCTAAAGACAAGAACTGACTTCATAGCAGAAATCTGCAAGGTATAATTTTTTTTACTCATCCAAAACAACTGTGCTTTTAAAAATGGAATTCAAAGTCAAGCTAAAGATTAAGAGGACACATTTCTTACACGCACATTTCATTTCTGTTGGATCCATCAGATAGAGACGCCTGCAAATGTAAGGGAAAAAAGGCAAACTAAGCTACAAGTGTGTTCTCATTACTGGCATCGCAATCCTACATTCTAATAAGGTATTTCAAAAGATTGTTAAGAAACTCAAGACACACAAATTCCATTAAGGACTGTTGAAAAGTCTGCAAAAATACCACTCACATTTCAGATATGCCCTTACTTTCAAACAGACTGGCTTTTATTCTTTAAGAGGCTGCACACCCATTAGGAGATCTTATCACCTAAATTCCCTCAAGGTACAGTATTGCCAGCCCACAGGTCTCTCTACACTGACAATACTATTCTGACCCACCATCTATCAGCCCGCACAATGTTTGACTGGAAGCAGTTACAGGACTAGTCCAGGCATGGGAACGCAACAATTCTCCAAAGTTTAGCCCTGCAAGCCGCACACAGATCCATTCCATGTAGGTGCTTTACCAAGACTACCCTCCAGTGACCCACTGTTTTCAAGTACACCATCAAGAGGGCACAAAGAAAATTGACACACAAACTCAGGCTCAGAAGGATGTCTAGTGAAGACAAAGAAAGCTACAACACATAGGCAGTATAATAATTTCCAGATAATACAACTATATTATTAGCACATTAATCAACCCTGAGGGCTCTAGAGCCTTTTGTCTTGAAAAGCCCACCTGCAGTACACTGCACACTGTTTAACACATCAGATTAAACAACACCCTCAGCAATTTGAAGATTTGGAAAGCAAACTCAAAAGCTTCCTCCAACTGTTAAACCACTACCCCAAAGGATCTTAAGTTACATATCATCAAACAAGGGCAATAGCTTCGAACCAGTAATCATTTCAGAGAGTGGCCAGCATTTTGTACTTGAATTGTCTTTACAGGCTGTATTTAGAATTAAACTGAGATGTGCAGAACGAGACAATCCCATGTCAGCTGCACAAGGGAATGCTCCAAGCCTTTAGTGCCATGCTGAGATCATCTCATCAGTTGCACGTGGCTTCTACTGCAGTTCCAGACCTCAGCCACGACTTCTAAAGCTACCTAGGGATTGAGATCCATCAGATAGATTTCCTTCCAAGCCTAGGCAGTTGCTCTGGAGCAACACAGCTCAAAATAGCCTCCCTGAAGCATGCAAGAGCTAAAGATGAGCATTCCTGAGGAAGACCACGTGGATGTAAAATTAACCTAGATACACTATATTCAGAAGGAACTAGTCACCTTTAGTACACTACAATGTTCTCTTTAACCACCATAACATACCAGTGAACACGTTCACATAGATAGAGGAGGAAAATGTTAACTCTGAAGCACTATTTTATTATGGAAGAATAATAAAATACATAAGAAAAGTAATTGAGGGATGTCCCTAAGTTATCCTAGTTATTTACAACACAGAAAGACTTTAACCAAACAAAAGTAGTAAGGAGGTTTTGCAGTGGTTCCCCTCTTCCCCACCCCTCCTCCTCAAATCCTCGTTGGGAGAATATGCAGTATGGGAAAAAATAAAGTAAATCAAGTTTTGCTGTTCCCCAACATCTAATACTAAAGTAAAAAATCTGACTGACTGCAGGTAGGAAAAGAACCACTGAACAGCCAAAACAGCTGTAACTACTTAATAATTTTCCTTCTGTGCCCATTTTCTGTACATAGGGATTTGTTGCAGTTAGTTGAGGACTTGCCCAAAACCTGCCATGACCCAGCACTTGCTATAATAGATTTGATTCTTCTAATTGTCAGAGTCACTTTCTCTCCCAAGCAAGTAATTCCTGGAGTGTACAAGGCCGAGGTGGACTGTCAAAAAAAAAAAAAATGAGCCCATGATACCCAGTTTCAAATGTTTGAACATAATGGCAGAGCCATCTCACTGCAAGAATGAGTTTAAAACACAATCAAACAAAAAACCCTAAACACACACACACCCGTTCCCAAAATACTCACACTAAAATCACAGAGACCTTGACTAACACCAAGGAAGCAGTAATCGAATCAAGGCATTCAAGTGCTTGTTGGAACAAGTGAAGTACAAAAACAAATAAAAAACCCACATGGCATGCTATGATGGTAATAACATACCAGAACTTGATTCTTAGCAAGGCATCTGGGGAGTTTTTTGACAAAAAACAGAGTACAGGAGTAGTTCCACAAATACCTACATGATTCACTAACAAACACATTTTTCAAGAATAAGTTTAATCTAAACTTCAAAAATAGTACATTTCACAAATCCAGACAACTGAAAGGAGCCATTTTAAAAGTTACTGGTTTGTGTTTTGGAGGACAGAGGAGGGAATGACACAGAATATGCTAAGATTCAAGATAGAAATCTGATTAATTAAGCCTGAGTTCAGGCCATATCACAAGTCGAAGATCACGAGCAGTAATAAGTAGGATTGTAAACTTTACACAATGCAGCATACTTAAAATTTCTTATTATCATGCCTAAACTTGAAAAGGAGTAGTAACTGCGTTTGTAAAACCCATTCAGACCATCAGAAGGGAATCTCTAGTCACAGCACTGTGCTGGGATCATATTACACCATCTGCTCATCTCTAACCTCCACAGGGTGTGACACAAATGGGAAATGCAGTCTCTGGTCACCCAGAAAACTTTTTTCCCCTCTAATGCAGAGAGGATAGTGAAAGACAGTTTTTGGAGAGGTGATTTCTACCAGCCCTCAATAAGGCAATGTCTTGGAAAAAAGTTTATAAAGTCAGTATCAACCAGAAATTGTCAAACAAACATTCCTTCTCTGTATATTTCAACTACTACAAGTTGTGACATGTATATGCTTCAACTTGTAAAACTGGGGGCAAGGGAAGTTAACATTTACTTAAAGGGCAATAGGATTCCTTCTACTAAAATTATATCCCAAAAGGAGCTGTGAATCTGCTTAAACCTTCTACGTTTGCCTAGTAATCCACAGATGCAGCACAGATGGCTTTTATCCTGATAGATACAGACACATCAGTATATGTAAATTTAGGGTATACTCCAGTAATGACATTGTAAGTTTACAAATATATCCCTGATAATGTCACAAGGCATATACTTGTTTTAATTCATGTAATCAAAGTCCACACATTTCTTCCCTAGAGTTTTGACACTTATTGTCCCTCTACAGCTGTTTTGATAACAAAGTTTACAACTAACACTAAAATATGCAACATATCCAGTGATAACTGTATAGTTGAGAGAATTCCTTCCTTTAGAACTCTATTATAGTTTTAGTGACCTTTATTCAATATTGTAATTTTAATGGTGGGTCTTGCAATCAAAGTAGACCCCAGATCTTTCCTCCCACATTTACAAGACTGTGGCGTTTTAGTCATTATTCTATAAACTGCAAAATGGGAGTGGGGAATCCCCCTGCTTATCCACATTCTATGGGAACTTTAAGTAATGTCAAATTTCCAGCTAAACTTCTCAGTATTGTCAAAAGCAACATGAAGAGGCAAGTCAAACCACCCAGCCCGCAGGCATTAAGTCTGTGTTTCACTATGAGCATATCATACTCAGAAAATCCCAAGTACGCCTCCCCTTTCCATATTTTTTTTAAAAATTATTTCATTTTTAAATAGAGTTAAGAAAATAAACGTTTATTTTATCTTCTCAGCACATATAACCACACAAGCATATACCCTCACATCTGATAAAATTCAGTGTTCAGTGACTGTTCTGTCATGGTCTTTGCCTCAAACACTCAGGTTACAAGGAATATAATCTGATCTACTACATCAATATTCAACTCTACCTTTCGCATACACAGGTGATTGAAACTATTAATGCAATCACTGAAAAAATTGAAACATATGGAAATGTTTCAACCTGGCTCCCAAATTCCCACCTCATTTTGAACTAACACTATGGATCTTCACATTAGCATTTTCCTATCACTAGATAACAGTGCTATTTTTGTTCACCTTCAAAATTGTATTCCTCTGTATTCACAAACCACTTACTACATGTAGCTGGAGCAGAACATTATGGTACCAAACCTCCCCACGTCACAGATACCCAAGAGGAAAAATCTGAGGAATTGCCTTCTGCAGATCCTTCTCCTCTCCCTGAGATAAACTTTAGCCAGAATTCATAGCTTGGCTGTCTCTGCAAGCAGAGGACTTCTAAAAAGAAAGAAAATACAAACAAAAGAACCACACACAAAAACCCAAACAGCAACAACAAACAAGCCACAACTTTACTAGTTAGTAATATTTACTGTGCAGAGCCAGAACTACTGTTCCAGATCTGATAAATGACAAAACTCACCAGTGTCAGTACAATATAGCCTTTAAGTTAAATCAGGCATGGAATGGAAGACGGTAACTGCAATTTCTCTAAAGATTGCCAAGGAATTCAAGGAATGGTTCTCCTGTAAATTCTAGGTTTTTATTGAGCAAAACCAAAGTGTCACAGAACAGACTTTGTAACTGCAAACAAATTGGACTGGTGAAATGTCAGCATACCTTCTGCGGAAGGAAGGAACACTAACGAGTCTGCCACAGTGCTCTGGAAGACAGAATGAGCCAACACACCTGGGCAAGAGACAGCATAACTTGATTTCTAAAAAGCTTTTCACAATGTTTCCTACCAAAAGTTCTTAAACTAAGATGTGAGGGGATTTATTAGTGACCAATTATAGATGGGGAAGGGCAAAGTGTAGGAGTAAGAAGTGTGAGGTTAGGGTATGAAAGTATATCATAAGAAAGTCCCAAAGAAACAAAAATTAGAGTCCTAAAGGGGTCTCTGCAGGCATCTCTGTTGTTCAGTAAATTCAAAGAGGCAATGAGCAGGTAAATAAGAAAGCTCACGTACTGTACAGAGCCATTCATAAAAATAAACACCTAGAGTGAAAGACAAGAACTGCAGAAGATTGTCCTCATAGTAAGCAAAAGGATGACAAAAACCAGCAGCTGAAATTCCATCTTCATAAATGCAAACAAACACATTGAAATAGACAACTCTGCTATGTACTAACAGCCTCTAGCTAGGTATTACCATGCAGGAAGATAACCCAGGGTCACTATGATTAGTCCTCTGGAAATAATAGCTCAGAGGCAGTTAACAGAACATTGGAGCTGAGGGCAGAAAAGAGATCATCTCTGTATGAACACTAAACCTCCCCAGCTTAAATATCACATGCAGGTACAACCTTCCCTGTATAAAAGACAGAACAGACCTGAAAATGGTGCAAGGCCAACCAACACTTTCATACAAGAAACTAATAAGCTACGACTTTTCAGCTTAAAGAGGAAACAGCTAGAGAAATAGGGCAAACACAGAGAAAATAATTATTCATTGCTTCTTTTAATAAAACAGTTATATGGGATGAAATGAAACATTCAGCTCAAAAGCTGGAAAATAAGAGCATTTTTTCCATATAAAACACACTGAAATTGTGGACTTGCATCACCGTGAGGTGCTGTGAATGCTAAGTATATAAACTGGATCAAATTCATTGAAAAACATCCATCAGCAGCTATCAAATTCAAAAAGAGAGATACAACCTCTGCTCAGGGATCCTTCAGCTCCAGACTGCAGTATACTAGGAGGATACATGGATAAAAGCATCTCTGTACAATCAGCCTCTACTTATGACCTCTTCCCTTAGCATCTGCTGCCAGACATTCTCAGAGACAAGATATTGACCCCAATGAGCCCAGTATTATCCTTTCCTATGCTCTCACCAGCCTAAATTATAACTGATACTAGTACCACAGCCTTCCTCCACCAAAAAACACACCAACGAAAGAACATCTTCCCCTCAAATACTTATAATCTGAAATCTCCATCAACGGTATAAAATAGTTTCTCTAGGTCTCCTTTCTAAGCTCACTATTAAAATTTATCAAATACATTCACATTTTGCTTCACATGCTTCCTATTCTAAGTCATTGCCCTGAAATTCCTATCATACCTTTGCAGCGTACAGAGCACCACGTAACCATTTCATTGACAGCAGAGAAAGCAGCAGAGTGATCTACAAAAACTGTGGACACAACAATACTACAATTTGGTCTTGCACTGTGATTTGATCTTCAAACTGAAACGGGCTTTTCTACAAACAAAGCAAGCAGTATTTTTAATTAAAGTAAAAAAGCCATTTTTTTAAATGGAACGTCTGCTCCCGCATCACGTGAAACTACCAGCTAAAGCCGAGCGGCCACAAATCCCCTGACTCAGAAAGCTTTCCGGCTCTCACCTCTTCCAGCATCCGCCGCTTGCAGCTCCACAGGGACCAACAGCGCGCCGGGCCTTCAGCGGGGGCACAGCCGGGCCGCTGCCCCGCCGCCCTCGGCCCCGCGGGTCAGCCGGAGCCTGACAAGAAGCAGCACAAGTCAAGACCCGCCACACCGCCGCGGCCAGAGAGGCTCCCCCGCACACAGCCCTCCCCCGGCCCGGCCGACGGAGCGCCCCGGGGCGAGCCCAGACCGCGGGCACGCCGTTCCCCTCGGCCGCCCCACGCCGGGCTCCCGCCCCGGCCCCGCCCCTCCCCCCGCGCGTGCCTCGCCAACGGCCGCGGAGCGCCCGTTACCCGCCGCGCCGCGCGGGCGGGACGAGCCGCCGCGGAACCCCCTGCCGAGCCACCGGTGAGGAGGAGGAGCCCGCGCACCCATCCGCCCAGCACCACCTGCTGCGGCTGCTGCAGGCCCGGCACGGGAGGAGGAGAAAGGCGGCTCCCGAGCGAGCTGAGCTCCGCTCCGCGCCCCGCAGCTGCCGACAGCAGCGCTCCGGCCCTCGGCCGGGCCCCGCGGGGTTAACCCCCCCGCCGCCCGCACACCCCCGTCCCAGCGCCGCTGCCATTGGCCGGGCAGTTGCTAAGAGACGTTCAACAAGGGCCCGCACCGCCCCGGCGGGTCGCAGCAGGTGCCGCGGTACCGCGTGTGGCGGCGCCCGCCCGGGCCGGGCCCGCCGGGGTGAGGCAGAGCACGTTTGGCACCTGCCGGCGGGTCCCGAGGGCGGGGACGGGCAGGGAGCGGCGCCCGTGAGGGGAAAGGAGGCCGAGAGTGTTAGTTTGGCTGTGGGAAATCCCCGCGGGGCCCGGGCCCTGCAGTGCTGCACCGGAGGGCCGGTGGTGGACGGGGTTGTGCCTCCTTTACTGTCCTGCCCAGCCTGCCGTGGCCTTTCACAAGGGATGAAGCGGTTACTGGTTTTGAAAAAATGTGCTCTTAAACATTAACCCTTACCTTTGACTATATGTTGCTGGGTTTTTTCCCTCCCTGCAGGTAATTTCAGCAGCTGTACACAAAAGCGTAAGAAGTTCTTTGCTGGGCCACGTTATTCAGCCAGTCTAAAATCACATTTCTGTAGAATACACTTTAAAGAAGACAGCTTCATAGTTGACCTTGACAGTTGTTTGGTGGTGTCTGAAACAAAGGCATTGCTGATTTGAGTGAGGAGCTTACACCAGGAATCCCTGGCACTCACCTAGATTAAATTTTGCCCAGATATCACCAAAACAGCTCCCTGTGGGAGACCTCATGTACCTGGCAGTCCCCTCTGTGCCTGGGAGTGGAAGAGCACCCAGACACCCAGCCTGGCACGTGCCTTGTTGCCCAGAGATCATCGGCTATCTAGCATCACCTTGCTAAATACGTGAGGCTTTTAATAAAATTACCCAATAGTACTCAAGAAAGTTAACTGAGGAATCATGATCCGTAGGATTTGATTAATTATTGGAGTTTGCAAGACTGCAGCCTTCACTCAATGACATAATTAATTTTTCTTGATACCTACCACCTTCCCACCCAAGCACATAAAATTCTGCAGTCATGTGTATGTATACCTGCAATATCTAATTCTCAGTCCTGTGTTGCTGTAAGTTTGTTGACATCTCACATCTCTTTATTATATTTTGGTACAGGAGAAGAGGTCAGTTTTCATGTTGCCTATCATAATTTGAAATTTTCTTCCTAATTCCTTTCCAGGTTAATAAACAATATTTTTCAATATTATCAACCTTATTCTGGTTTTGTTTTTAAAGATGAGCTAATGAGAACAGATTCTACTGAGTAAAATAACATTTTTAATACTGTAAACATTTTAATTTCTAGTGTGTAATGAGTCTTTAAAGAATATTCAGCTCTCTTCTCTGTAAACTTGCCTTTATTGGTCCAACATTCTCTTCACATTTAGCTTTTAGGAGAGTATCCTGTTTGACGGCTCCGTGCAAATAATCAAAAACATCTAAACACAAACAAAGTGTAGAGATTGAGGATTATTCTTGTTGATTTGTCAAAAACTAGGGCATTATAGTCCAAATCAAGAAATAACAAAACAATGACAGAAAAGAGGCTTAAATGCAGTAGGCAGGGTGTCTGTTACGACTGGAAAGCCACCATCACAGAGAAATAGCAGCAATTGAGATAGAAAATATCTACTTTTAGTAGATTATATATTTACGTACCCTTTTGTAAATTCAGTTATTCACCGGAGTTGGCAAATTTTGATTATTTTCCTGTATTTTCAGAGTAAGAAGGTGGTGACACAGGCCACACATGAGCATTTTCACCGATAGGGTCATCGAGTGGACAGAGCGATGCTCTCTGGCATGCAACAAGGGATGGAATTGCAAAAGAAAATTAGTCCTGTAGGTTATCCTGCCACAAACATAGCTGTGATAAACCTCCCTACATCTCTTACACGCTGTTTGCTCTCCCTCCAGATTCTTTTTCGCACGTTTCTGGTTTTCAAAGGTCAGCTTGAGAATGGGGAAATGCTGAATAAGGTCAAAATCAGCTTTTCGAAATTCTCACCAAAATCTAACCTCCAGAAATGAAACATACTCCAGCCATAAACACTGGAAGTAAGGCTATTTCTTTTTTTTTTTTTTTTTTTTTTTTTTTTTTTTTTTTTGTAGGCAGACCATAACTACCTCTCCAGCAGATGAAAAAGACTTATATATGGCTAGTAAACTGAGTGGTTCTTGCTGTCTAGGAAGCACCCTCCCGCGGCCTGCAAAAATACTGATTACTGTTTGGGCTTTTAGTACCTTTGCAATAACAGTAATAAATATTTTTAATAACAGTGCATTCTTTTCAGAGTTATTTAGGTCATAGGAAATCATTCCTCACGGTGCAGAAGGAACATTTCATTTTATGACTCAGGTTAATTGCAGAGACTTCGAACCTTTATACTGTAGCTTTGCTGCAGGGGCACTCTTAGGAGGAAGCAGACTAACACAGCATATAATATGTGACTGGAAATGGAAAGTGGGACAACAGACTTTGTTCACAGGAAGGATTAAGCTCCTGGAGCTTTAAAAGATAATGCATGGGGTGGGTGGTGCTCAATTTCCTTTGTCCATTTGATCATAGCAGCTGTTCCTGAGGTTGGTGCTATTCAAAAGAGAACTCCCCAAGCACTTTGCTGTGAATCATGGGCCAGGTTTAGTTTGTTTTTTTAAAGGGCTGACCAGGAAAGGAAAAGTCATGCTTTCAGGCAAGAGAGTCAGAGGAAATTTTACCATATGAAAAACTGTAGCCCAACACAGTTCTTTATCGATAATGCACCAGTTTGGTATAACATAGCTTCATAAACCACAGCGAGAATTGAAACACACCTTTCTGAAGTGGTTTAAAATGAGGTGGCATATAGGTGGAATTTTAGTGTAGGAAAAGGGTGGTGTCATTGGAGATTTTGTTGCCTAAGGGATACAGTAGAGGATATAATCAAGTATTTCTTATACTCTCTTTAGTAATATCATAAATATCCTGTAATGGATGTCAGGTCCAACTCCTTAAACAGTTTTTTCCTTCTTTACTTGTGTTTACTTGAATCTAATTTATGGAATTATTTGGAGACTCACTTTATTTTGCTTTATAACTCAGCAGTTTAGAAAAAAAAAAAAAAGCATGGTTATTTCATAGCCATTCCTCTCTGTGATATAGACCGTTATCCTTAAAATTAATTTTAGTCCCATTTCTTCTATAAACATAGTTTATAGAATAAATTATTAGAGAAATTTTGAAAATGTATTTATGCTTTCTCCTTTGTAATCCTTCGCTAAAAAGTTTTACTAATAATTATAATGGAAAAAATATTAAAGAACCTGAGGAAACTGCGTTATTTGGGAAGTGAGATACACAAAATACCTCTAAAAAATACCTCTAAAATACCTCAGGCTGGATTAAACTGTAACATGGACAGGAGAGCAAACAGGCTGCTACAATTCAGAAAGAGCTGGGCTGATCCACACTTTGTTTGCATTTCAATTCAAACTCATCTTCTTAAGTACATTCAAAAATGCTGTCTGCTGGAGTGGTTTCTATAGCAGTGTCCTGCCTCATTACAAATCAGCAGGGCTGATGAACCATGGACTAGCAGAAGCTCATTAAAATGTCTGATCCAGTTATGCAATAGGTCAGTGGCAGCCTGTGACTCCTTTATTGTCTCTTGATGTAGGAACTGTGTCTCGATAAAGTCTAGCTCATCAGGCTTTCGCATCTCTTTGTGGAAATGCATAAAAATAACCTCATCAGCCGGTCTATGGGTTGTGCTGTGTGCTTGTAAGCGCTTTAAGGGCTATTTTCGGTTCCAGATCATACATTAGAAGCTCCAGTCATGCAGTGAGCTTAACAGATACCTCTACCTGTGCATGGCCCATTGGAGGCTCCAAAGAAGGGGAACTACAGCAGAGTTTAGGTGGACTTCACATACTTAATCCTACCTTTGTGATCCAGTCCCTTCTCTCTCCCCACCTCACTATGTGACAGTCACTTGGCTCAATATCTAAAAGACATGCAACTTTTGTCTGAAAGTTCCCTCTATTCTTGCATTTGAACTGTGAGATTTCAGGCTAATCCCCATTAGATTACAAAAAGTAGAGAAAAAGATGCCTGTCTTTCCCCAGGGGTTATGACTGAGCACACCACCAGTCACAAAAACATTTCTGGAATGAGACGGTGCTGCTGCCTGGCCAGAGCATCCCCCCAAATCTACTGCCAAACCAGTGCCATAGAAAGCAAACTAAGCATCAGGGATCCAAGATGATGCAGCACAAGGGGGATGCTGACTCTGCAGCAAAGAAACTACAGCCAAAACTTTTGAACTAAAGCTCCTCAGGGTGAGAGACAAGATACCAACTAAACCATGGGCTGTCATTGTTTCACTCCTCCTCCCCAAACTTGTCTGCACTGTTATGCTTTGGCACAGGCCCTGGTTTTTATTGCACCCTCATCTGCATCAGTTCAGCTCACTACTTCTATTTATTCTATTTTTTTTTTGTTGGGCTAGTTCTCCAACAGCTTAGCGAGTGAGTTGGCTCACAGAGGATTCCACATATGCTAGAGCCAGTACAAGATAATCTAGGGGAGGAGAGAGGGAAAAGAAAGACTGGGGAGAAGAATGGGACTTCCCAATTTTAGTGTCAGTGAGGCGTTAGATCACTCATCCCTTTCATGGAGTTACACCCTCACATTTCTGTCTCTGCAACCTTATTTCTGGTCAAAGAAGAGAGCAGATATTCACCTAATTTAACCTGTCTCTATGCATGATATAGGCACCATAGGCACCCAAATTTTGCTTTCTGCTCTGGGAGACAGGCACCAGGAAAGCTTGTATTGGATTTACCCCAAAATCCTTTGGAGGAGGATAAAACATCAGATGGCTACAACATCTGGAGCGACTCAGATTCACTTCTGAAATATTTCAGACTGTTTCTGGTTCAAGGGACTACTTCCATGAGGTAAGGAGCGGTGCAGACAATGCCATTTAATTCAACTATGTTGAAGAGTTTCAGCGATGGAGATACTTAATGAAAAATTCTGATCTTAGTAGCTATAGCAACTCATGCCATGAAACAGTTGTTCTTCTTCCCACTCTGTCCCGTGCTACACATACACCGTCATCAGCGAATATGTGCAGTATTTTGCATGTCTGCTTCAAACTCCATCTGAAAAAGCTTCACAGACACAAATTTGTTCAACACCTCACACTCATAAGATAGCCCTGTAGGCAGGGCTAAATGTCACTGAATCTTGTGCATTTAACTGCTCTCCATTCGGAGAACTGCTGAGATAGTTGGGCAAATCTCATTGCCACACACTAAGGTGCTCAGAACTGTTTGAAATTGTTGTGTCTGTAAAGGACGAGGAGCAAAAGGTGGCATCAGGGAATTGAAGAGAAGGTCCCGCAGCTTGTAAAAAGCAGCAAAATAGCACTTCAGGGGAAAGTGGTGAATGAAGAGTGTTAGTGTAGTGCCCACAGAAACAGTCTCCATTTTATCTGACCTCTCCCCAGTCATGAAAACGAGACTTTTTATTGTCAGCAAATAAACATATCTGTGCCATTGTTCAGCACCCCAAAATAACACACCGAACCCCAAACTCTGAAGGGTTATCAGATAAAAAAGAGCAGGAGTGTTGTTATAATTTTAAACACGTAGGAACTGAGGCACCAAAGAGTTAAGTGTGTTTTCAGGGAAGTACATTCCATAACTGAGGGCTGTAATTTATTTTCTTAGCTCCAATTTCAGATCATTAGGATATTACATTTCAATAGAAATATGTCCCTGACTCCCTCACATTTTGCACTCCTGTGAAGCAGCATGGACTTAGGAGCTACCAAGAGTGACACTGCATGCAGCTACAAATCTTCTATGAGAAAATTTACTGCAGCATCATTTATTGACTGTAGAAAGAATTATATACATGCCAGAAGAAAAGAATGAAAGCTTTCAGCTGGTGCCACTATCAACGATACAGTGAAATATTTAGGAAAAGAAAATTTCTAGAATCATATTTAACCACAGTAGTACTTTCAGCCTGAGGCCCGCAAAGTAACACTGTCAGAAAAGCAGCATAACGTGACGATTTCAGTCCTCTCCTTAGCTGGTCTTGCGACTAGCTTGCAGAGCAATTAAGCTACAGTTATCTGTGGTGAATGCAGCTGGTACTCCAGTTTTTAAGCATCCTCAGCTGCAAATAGTTTCAAACGATGCCTCTCCCAAGAGAGGTGCTTCATGTCACACCACTGGAGCATGATCTGAGCTAGGGTGGGCTTACTGCTTAAAGACACTTAAATCAAAATATTTTCATTTTTGTTTCAGTACGAACTCAGAAAAAGCATAAGGAAACAATTGCGTATGTGATTCTATATCATCCCTCAGTCTGACAAGTGCTGGCGTTCCTACACGCAACTTAAACTTCACCTGCACAAGTACTATTACCTGTTAGGAAAAAAAAGTAAACATCAAGATAGATTACCAGCTGAAAAGAAACCGTTTTGCAAAGATGCAATATTCAATTTAATATCTTAAAAATGAAATACTTAGTGTTTAAAATAAATTATAAGGGCAACAATATGGAGGTGAACAGCATCTCAGCTCTGCCAAGACAAGCTGTCTCTGCAGAGAGCTGGCATGCCTCCTGCACACTGCGCCTGCAACAGAAAAGCAAAGACAAAATGAAAAAATAAGACAATAGTGTAAAATTTAAATGTTTGAATATAATAAGAAAATCTTGGTAATGTGGGTTGTTTTCTCCTTAGTTCTTAATCTGAAACCTGCACAAAAACAGCTCATGCACTTGTACACAGTTTAAACATGACAAATACAGTTAGCATAATAGCTCTCTGTCCAGAACAGGAAAGACAACGATGAGTAACTGGTTCTTACTGGTCTCCAGGGTAATAGTTTAAGAAAGGTTTTCTGTTATTTGAAGAAATAAAGTGAGCTGCTTTAAAAACATTAAGGCCAACAAATGGATCTTTTAAAATGTCCTTAAGTGAAATAAGTTTTGTAAAATTGTTATCAGGGGTTGTATTCCAGCAAACACCTGAATGTCCCACTCTGTAAACTTGGGTTATTTCTTTGAATGTCCATAGAAACAACGTCTAATGTTTTGTGCTGTGGGCACAGTAACAATTGTGTTAGGCACTTCTTCAGTCCCTGTCTAGGCTGTGACGTGCTACTAGGGCACCTGGATTATTATTATATCAGGTCTCTTTAAAATGAAAACTGGTATTCTATGCTGTACACTTGGATTTAGAAGTGAAAGAGTGCCCTTTTGAAATGAAGCCAAATTAACCAAATGAAGCTTTTTAAACAGCTGGGGTGGAAAGGAAGCCACAGGGAAAAACAAACAACCAACAACAAAAAAAACCCCAAACCCCACAACACAACAACAACAAAAAAAACCACCAACCAACAAACCCACAACACAACCCACCCTTTTTCAAATAAATAGTATCAGAAAGCATGGTGGAAAAGGTTTGTTGCCATATTGAAATCAACTGATAAAAATTGCAAAAGAAAAAATATGAGCCATGGAGAAGATTTGTTTTAGGTTCGATCATAAATTATACTGACACTTTTGTCTCCATATCTGCATAGATGACAGTCACCTTTCCCTTCTGACTGAAGTACACTTGCTGGATTTTGAAAGGCAGTTACAAAATGAGGTTACAGATCCCTTGGCTAGGATAAAGCAATCTTGATTTAAATTTCAAACATCCAGTATTTTGTGCGTGCATGAAATTGCCAATAGAAGGAGGAATGTGTGTGTGTTTCATAAGAAAAAATATCACCTACATTTGTCTTTTATACTGTCTATAGGAAAGGGAAAACCTACTTTTGTAGTGCTATAGTTAGGTGCCAGTATGTAACAATTATCTGATTCAGTGCAAAGTTTTAGAGTAGAGAATTTAAGAAATTACTACCTGCAGTTGTCGCCTTCACCTTCTGCTGGAGGTGATTGCCTCTGGAATATCAACTAGAGCTGCTAAGAGGGGAATATCTATTCCTCCTGACAATGCCATTAGGAGAGTTGTCTCCTGGAAAGGAAAAAAAACACAGTATGGCTGCACAGCACAGACAGTGAGGGACGAACAGAGTTGGAGTGCAGAGAGCTTGCACAGGAGAATGCCTGAAGAAAAGCTGGGAGCAGAGGGGGTCACACTGTCAATTGCTTGAGCAGGGCTCAGTGTCAGCCCCAAGTGGGAATTTAATCATGGAAAGCACCAGTGTGAAATAATACACAGATCTGGTGTCTCGGGATGCCAGTGTGTGGAGGCTTTGGGGTGGTGCTGCGTCCCTGTGGCTTATCACAGAGGTGAAGGGAAAGCCCTTCCCTTTCAGGGAAGCTGCAGAACCGTGGTGTGATCCTGGGAACACCTCCGCACCGTGGTGTGATCCTGGGAACACCTCCGCACCGTGTCCTGAGAGCTGCAGGGTTTTCCCATGGGCTTGCAGAGAGCGTAGATCTTGAGGAGCTGCACACTCAGACCTGCAGATGGTGAGAAATACAGCAATCCATGTCCCGTGATCCTGCAGACAGAGGCAGAATTGGTCAGGATTCAAATACTTATATACATTTAAAAGTGTTGAAAACAGTAAAATCTTTTAAAAGCAAGATAACACAAAAAGACTCAGAAAAAAAAATTGCATTTTTTCAACATTTTTTTCTTCCGCTCTTAAAGCCTCTCTGACACATAGCTCTGAGCTTACTCCTGAGAGAGGCTGAGAGCTCCGCTGCAGCCTGTGTCACTGGGGACCATGGGACGTGGGGCAGAGGGGAGATGGGCCACCAGTAGTCTGCCCGACTGGCTTCCCAGGTTGGGGAAGTCCCAGTTTGTTGGGGGCCAGCGTTAGGTCATTCGTCTCTTCCTCTTTTTCTGAATGACACCTAAATATCCTGCATGACCAGAATATGGATTTGAAATCACTTTTCTTGAGTCAAAATACGGGGGTATCCTGCCAGCGCCTTTGAAGGGAGAGGCTGGTGCTGTGATTCCTAGTGAGAAGGGGCTCTGAACAAGGAGGAAAGTCAAATGTCTAAGCACAGTAAAAGCCACTCATAATTTCAAACCTAATAGCTTATTTTCTTCAGAAGATTGCACCTACCAATGCTATTTAAACTCCTGTCTTCAGGGGTAGTAAGCCAGTCAGAAGATGAAAATACTACAGAATTTCAGTGGAACAACAGTGGCATCCAGTGGCCAGTCAGCAAAATTTAAAGCACTCCTGCCCCAGGGTTTCGCTGGGATACTGTGGCCCACTCGGGCACCGGTTTTCTGTCCTTGATTGCTTTATTTTTGGTGGTGAGAAATAATACTTCTCCTTGAAAACGGGGTGTATTTGCACCTCAGTGAAAAGAGTAAAATACATTTTCTAAAGCCTAATAATTAAAAAGTTATTTCTCTGAGGCCCTATTGCAGTTGGCAACTAATTATAGCGAAGGCAGACTCAGCTTTGGTGCAAACACATTTGATCTAAAGGCCCTGTTCTTGTGGCAAATGAGGTCAAACAAAGGGTAATACATCATTGCAGCTATGTTCTATTTGGTGCCTTTGATTGTCTAGAGGAAGATCTGTGTGCAGCTTCATAAATCACCAGAAGCAATACTTCAGTTGCTATAAATCCTCGGAAACTTATTTTTACCATGTCACTCAAGTGAGTTGCATCATGTCTCCTTACTAGCCATCATTCATGTTATTAAAATAACATTGCACTGTGTAGCTTTATAGCATTTCTTCCTGTACTGAATGTAAGTTTTAAGAGGAGAATATGGTTTGACATATTCGGTTTCAGAGTCTTACCTTTAAATTGTAGATGGAGAGCTTCTATTCACACCAGGCTGACCAGATGTTCATTGCCCCTCCTCCTGTTCTGAAAAGAGAGAGTTTACTCCATCAGACCTCTGAGTAACTCCTTTAGATCCATCTTCTACTATTCCATTTAGATTTCAGCTAAAGTAATGAGCCTAACCCTGATTTGGTAATGACAAAAGTGTCTGCTGCAGTCTCATTTCTGCAGGAAACAAAATGCTGTGAATGAGGTGCTGCTATATCTCAGGGAAAAATACAATAAAATTACACTACAATCTTGTAACAAGCGTAATATCTTTTCCTCTCAGATATACTCCCAACAACTTAAAAGTTTAAAGGTTCATCCAGGGCACTGGGTTTTGAGTTGTCATTCACAGCCATTATATATTTGCACATCAACCAAGGAGAAACTAAGTACTTGTAAACCTAGATTCAGATCTTGGCAGTGTAGACATTGATACACCATTCATAATTCTCACATGTAATTGTGACTGCTCCATGTAGTTTATCTTTCCAATTTCCATCTTAAAAACTAAATACAGTTTTTACTTTTAATCAAAGTAACATCATAAAATATATATCAAAGCTTTCCATGTGCCTGTTTAGATATCACTCATGTCTGATCTAAATACAAGTTAAATGTAAGTTCTATAGGGTTTAGCCTGTTACAGGCTTATATACACCGCCTTAATGGCAACATTTGTGCTACTTGTCAAATACAGAAATACGAGTTAAAATTATGTGTCGTGACATCTGACAGAAAGAAACTGAGTGAACTTCTTTAGGAAATTCAGAAAAGTCTACTACCCTTTGATTTAATTATATGTCTGTTGAGTGACAGAAGGGGCATCGTATGGTAAGGAGGAGGGAATCTTGTTCTGTTGTGGTTAGTAGATGCTTTCTGCCTAATAAAAGATGTCTGCTGTCTCAAATGCTGTGTGCATTTTATGTAGACTTAGGAAATTCCCAATTCTGATTTTGTACAGGTTTGCTCCCCGCTTCTTCTTCCCCCTCCCTCTCTTCTGACATGTAAGGTCCCAACTCAGTCCCCAATGAAGTAAATGTAGACTCCTACTGACTGCAGTGAGAATTGGATTAAATCTCTAAAACAACAATTACATGCCTAATTACTTTTTACTGCTCACTTAAAAATGCATTCTTTGAAACACTACCAGTATTTGTAAGGGCTGAAAGTTTAATGTGCCAAACTATTTAGGTTATTTGGAGACCTATTTTCTACTAGCGCCTGGGGATTTAAATGAATGCTATAAAACAGTGTTATTTACATTCTGCATTTCTAACAGAAGTGTTTATGTTGTATCGTTATTCTTCACAGTGATTTTCCTCTAAATGCCAAAATTTTCCTGCTTCGAAGTCAGTGAGAGATCTGCCATTGACTTCATTCAGGCTGAAATTGGGAGCTAACATAAGGAAAAGGCGATGCAGGTTTCAGATCATTCTAAAGAGACAAGTCTTGTGAAAGACTCTTCCTAGAGCTTTGTACTGGCTGTGTCTCCTGAAGGTCGCTTTTACCCTGCCCACTCCAGTCCTGAATATCTCCTGAGCATCAAAAGACCATGGGTTAGGTTGGAGGTGTCTGTAAATAGTACCTCAAAGGACTGTGCTAATTTGAGAGTGGCTTGGAGAACTTTAAACCTATTCTGCAAGTGGCAGTCTGCACCAGCTCAGCTCTCTATATTACAGTCCTGGCTCTAAGATAAGTGTGTACAAAACCCATACAAAAGTGGGTGTGAAAAGATTCTGCAGAAATTAATTAACTGTCAGTGATCCTTTACTTGGCCTCCGAGTTTGAAAAAAGTGGTCACTGAAGGGAAACCGTGCAATCCTCTTCCTATAAAATCTACTTGAAAGCAACGATATCATTAAAATAACCCTGACTCTCACAAGCATGGCCTGGAGGAAGACTATAAGATCTGAATTTGGCTGCATGCCTAATGACTTTTACTACAGAAGCACTAACTTCTTTCATTACCAGCATCCCCTCTGAATGTGCAAACTCAATCTCTGCCACAGAGCTCCTTCTAAGTATAACGGACAAAGTTTAGGGAACTTCTTAAGCAAACATAGCAGGAACTCTCTGCATAGGCTTGAAAATAATTCTGATTAATGCTGTTAGGCACCATAAGGAGACAAGTCAGATTTTGGAAAATTGATTAAAACGGTTACAGAATTTTCTCTTTAACTTGAAAGAGGGTTGACAAAGGTCATGTTGAAAGTAAACAGCCTCAAAACCCATTTATCTACCCACAAAATAGCTGATCATTAAATAAAATTAAGCATGCTATGAGTATACAAATTAAGGCTTACAGTACCTACACACTGTTAACCTCAGCATTATTTCCATGTAAGATCATCTAAGAGGGCCAGATTTTTCCGGGAATTAAAAGCATACATCTCATTTTGCTATAATGTATTGATATACTTGCTGCCCATATTTAAAAGCATTTCACAATCATATCTAAATATGCTACAGTAATAAAACACACAATTGTTTCTAGTATACAATACTGTTTCTCTAGAGCTGATATTAGAGTAAAATGTCACTCTTCTGCTAATTCAATAAAGGTAAATAATTTAAGAGAAACCTATTAAAATATCCCAAAGTTAAGACTGGCATATGAGCACTTTGTTTTTGCAGGACTCTTGGTTGGTGTGGAAGGTTTTTTCCACAAAACCTAGGCTAGGAAGATGGCTTCTAACTCCTATTTTCTTTGCAGCCCTGCATTTCACCCTGTGAGTACAGCCACAGTTTTTCCCTAAAAGCTTTAACTTTTTTACAGTTTAAATTCTCATGGTCAAGTTTATCTGCATAGCATAATTTTCCTTGCCAGCATTGTTCGATTAGTAACACATTAGCAAGATGCTTGAGGGAAACATTTTCAGTACAATTAAGAACTCTGTGAAACTAGAGCAAAGCTGGAGATTGCTGAACACAACAAAATGAAAGGACGTTAATGTGAGACAATTATATTGAAATTTACCGTATATTGTAACGGCAATGGATCAAGCAAACACTTCTGAACTAATGGAAAATGGTTGTGCAACAGGACGGCCATGACAAAAGAAATGGTCAGTTGTGTCCATATGCCTGGTTAAAGCAAACAATCCTCGAATTTATTTTCTTAGTGATGTTCTCCCTGTTGCTGGGTCTGGTCAGAGCTGTGGTCAGTAAGCACTATACAAATGGGAGGGTTATATTTAACGAGGTAATACAAATACAAACATGAACACAACGCAGATATAAAATAAAATCAAAGATTGTCTTCTACAAGGTCTGACATTATTATTATTACTACTGCCTGATGTCACCCCAGCATTTTGTCAATATAAATAGTGATCATTCTAGAGCCCACTACCCATCTTTCAGTGAGCTCAGGTCCGTTTCCATGGCAACAGGAGTTGCAGCCCTCTGCAAAGTTGTCAGAAGGCTGTGACGTTCAGCTCCTGTGCCAAGCATGGCTGATGGCAATCCAACAGCAGAAATCCACACATTTCAGAACTTGTCTCCACTGCAGTGCTCTTAGCTAAATGAAACAGAGAAATAAATATCTTATTAATGGGCTGTGGGGCTTTTTTGTTGTTGTACAATTTATCTTTTTAAAGATTTCATAAAATAATTATTTTTAAGAAATGTTTCTGACTAGGAAATTCCAATACTTGCGTTTTAATATAGCACAAGCCTTTGCAGTCAGAAACTTCACCTGTTGTAGTTTGTTTGGTTGGGGTTTTTTTGTTTTTGTTTGTTTGGTTTTGTTTTAAATTAAGTGCTTTCTTCCTTTTTCCTCAGCTCTGACTTGCTCCAGGCCTTTGACAGGGGCTGACGGCCCACGTAACATTGTGCACAGACAGTGCAAGGTACAGCTATTTGGCCAGGTTTGTACACCGAGGTGTGGTGACTGAGAGCAGTTTGAATAGAGTGAGAATGTGATGGGTCAGATGGTCTAAGAAAGAAATTGTACAATTTAGCAAAGATTGTGTAAGCAGAATACTCAAACCTCTGGAAGATTTGTGAGAGCTCAGCTACAGTCCATCCCTCTGAAGGTATCTGCACTCACTGGTTATGGGCTGAAGAGTGGCTGGATGTAGCTGCAGCCCTTGGAGCTGTGGGGATATGTCCTGTCCCTTCCCTGACAGCTGAACAGCTGCCATAGCTCACAGTTCTGCACATCAACGCAAGCAGAAACCCTTTAAGGTCTAGGTTAATAGCCAGGCTGTAACACGTGGCACCCACAGTGAACTGTACATCCCCTTCAGCCACATCTCCCGCAGGGACATTCGTCCGAAGTGCCAGCAAGGTGGTTACCCCGGGGGCTGTGGTTTCACTGCTGCAGTAGAACCCCCTTCGGACTGCAGCCGCATGCCCTGACAGCACCACTATTTGCCAAAACGTTTCTAGCACACTTGTACCTTCCCCAGCTGCTGTGGCATAGCAGTGATTGATGGCACCAAGTATGCAATAAGCAGTTGATGGGCTCGGCAGCTTTATGTTCCTAGCAGGATCTTCTGCTTCCACAAGTGCCAGAAATGTAGCAAACCCTAGTTTGAGCATATTCAATTATAAGGAACTAACTAGAAAAGTACATGGGGAGGGTGGCGTACTACTGTTCAGCATATCGATGTTTTGGTTTCCCATGTCCAAATTCTGTCTAGCATAACTAGAGTCATTTCCCACTGACATCAAGAGATGGTGTCTTAAGTTATTCCATACTGAAATCTAAAAGAGGATCATGATCATCTCCCACGTTATCAAACAAAAACTAGTTGTCCAAAACCAGACAACATCCCCATAACAGCTCTGGCATATGCCAGGAATTTTTCCCTGAAAAGTGATTTTCCCTCATTGCACTGACTGTCCTCTGATTTAGCAGAAGGTTATTAGCAGGACAATGTGGAGAACGTGCCTATTCCAAATCCATGCAGCAAGAAATAACTCTGTCCTGGCTTTCAGCTTGGTCCAAACAATGCCAGAGCTGTCCTGCACCTCTCCAGGTGAGAGAGACAAAAACCGATGTTTAAAGGAGGTTGAAACTCACATCTTAAGGAAGTCGCTCCCAGGCACCCCGCTATCCGAGAGCAGCCCTGGTAGAATTTGGCACAAGGTAGACATCCACCACCTCCAGCAGACAGCTGTGTGTGATGCCACTGACCCACAAGCATATTTTGAGGAGTAAGGGGGCATGCTGACTGCCTCTGTGCAATCAGCAGTGCCTCTGTTCCTCCAGTTATTCATGTTCTACCTCCAGATAAGGATGCTTTGCCACACATCCTGGCTGTAGCACAGATCCTCGCAGCTCTGCTTCACAAAGTTACTGCTCGCCAGACTGCAGCACCACATGGACACCCATGCTTTTCATGGCAGAAGGAAGCTTCTCTAGGAAATGCCACACTGTCAGGCATTCATATTTTGCTCATGCAGCTTTTCCCGTACAGTAAGAGAGAAGCCACATCAGCTGTCAGTGAAATGCCCTTTGGATCAAGGTCTTTCAAGTGGTCTGTTGTGTCAAATACCTAAATTGCACTAATGGACCTAGTGAACCAAGCCTCCCAGAATCACAGAATGTTAGGGATTGGAAGGGACCTCAAAAGATCATCTAGTCCAATCCCCCTGCCGGAGCAGGAACACCTAGGTGAGGTTACACAGGAAGGCGTCCAGGAGGGTTTTGAATGTCCCCAGAGAAGGAGAATCCACAACCTCCCTGGGCAGCCTGTTCCAGTGTTCCGTCACCCTCACTGAGAAGAAGTTTCTTCTCAAATTTAAGTGGAACCTCTTGTGTTCCAGCTTGAACCCATTACCCCTTGTCCTATCATTGGTTGTCACCGAGAAGAGCCTGACTCCATCCTCGTGACACCCACCCTTTATATATTTATAAACATTAATGAGGTCACCCCTCAGTCTCCTCTTCTCCATGCTAAAGAGACCCAGCTCCCTCAGCCTTTCCTCATAAGGGGGATGCTCCACTCCCTTCATCATCTTTGTGGCCCTGCGCTGGACTGTCTCCAGCAGTTCCCTGTCCTTCTTGAACTGAGGGGCCCAGAACTGGACACAATATTCCAGATGAGAAGAAGGAGGGAAAGCCAGAGTGAGAATTATTTAAAATTAGGTTTTCTTCTCTCTCTGCCCATTTTAATCTCCAAGAGCATTTGCATTCCCCCTTGGTGGGCAAACCCAGACCCACCTCACCTGGGGCTGTAGAGAGGTAGAGCCAGGAGGCAGCTCTGCACCTCCAGAGCCACAGCTCCCACACTCTCTCGGGGTGCAGGAAAGCTTCCTGCACTAGCATCCTCTCCTTCCAGCATGTTTCTTGTGGCAAACTTCAAAAGACAACAGAAAATCTTGAGTGTCTTACATTTTTCTCCAGTTACTCCTGCTGCTGTTTGTAACTGCAAATATTTACATGTCAGCCAGGATAGTTTATCCTTCATGCCTTCTTAACGGTAACGTAATGTTACTTGCAGATCTTTAGTCCCACTCGCACATAGACCTCAGCCTGCTTCAGGAACGAGAGTTTAGCTGTTAACCCCTCCAAGAAGGACAAGAATTGTAACCTTATTACCTGCAGATAACACTGTTCAGGACTGGCAGCAGAACCAGAAACAGAGTTTGGCAGCAGTGGTTGTGAGGGCTCTGCTGTGGCTGCAGGCTGCCTTCCTCCACCTCCTCCTGCAAAACAAGAAGGCTGAAAGATGTATAGCCCTAACTGGGCATCTGCAGTAACACAGGAATGCCCCAGAACATGGCACTGGAAGAAACCTAAGATTATTGTGTCTAAATCGATGTACAAACTGTACCTGGAGGCTCCCACATATACACTCTGTCTTTTTTAAACACTCAGTAATGGTGCTTATCCCCCGTAATGAGACAGGTCTAGTGCCCAGCTTGATTCTTCCAGCCTTTCCTCAAAGGCCATGTTTTCTACAACTGCCAGGAGTGTTGCTGTCCTCTGAACACCCTCCAGTTTGTCCAGATAATTCAATGCAGTGCCCCGGATGTGGCCTCCTGCCATCAAGGAAAGTAAGATACCTGCCCCCCGCGATGCTGGTGCAATAGTCCCATTAACATATCTCAGAACAAGACCTGTGTTTCTCTTCTCTGCTTGCAACAGCCTAGTGATTTGTATCTGGTTTGTGACCCAATATTTTTCACTGGTTTGGATTTGTACTTTTGCACTTGATTCTTCTTCCAAATGCAAGACTTTCCTCCTATTTTCATTTTTCTCATCTGAACCACATGCCCAAAGCCAGCGGGGTGGCTGAGCATAGGCAGGAATCTGAAGCAGTTGAGGAGTTGTGTGTTTAAGAGGGGAATGGACTGCATTAAAATATCATAGATTATACGATGATGAGAACACAAAAAATAGAGTCTGATGGAAAGAAATCAGAAAAGGAAAAAGAAAGCCTATAGAAGAAATGAAAAACATGTCATAGGAAAGAAAGGAAGATAAGGAAATCAATACAAGAAAAAGGTACAGACAGTGACACTGAAAATAATGTAGAAAAATTACACAGGAATCTTTGAGAGAACAATGCATGCAAGAAGAGAAACATGAAGTCTTACAGAACAATAACTTTATCCAATTCTAAGCTGTCATCACTCAACTCCAAACTAAATGAATGCTTATATCCCATAAACAGCTCCTAGTGAGGTATGACCAGCCCTAGGCAGTAGAATGAATCCTAACAGTAAGATGTATTGAATACTTTTCAAACCTGCCTGAGAGAGCTGTGAATCATAGCTTGGTATGCAATATTTTAGTTTTTCCAAAAGGAGGGTAGACAATGTCCTGAAAATGTTCTCTGCCTTGAAAAAACTAAGCTTAGCTCCTCTCAGATTGCTGCAAGTCGCCGGAGGACACCATTCTCTCAAGTCAAAGTTCAGGCAGTCCTTGCTTTTCTTTATTGAAAGAACAAGCTTTACAGGGCTATTTTATCTAGAAAACCTAGCAAAATTACTAAGAGCAAAGGCTCAAAGAAAAGACCTCCATATATACAATAAAAAGTAAAGATGTCTCTGTGCAAGCCAGGACTCAGGATTTTCTGGCACATATACCCTTCAGGATCAGGGATTTCCCAAGCGATGTGATATTTGGTGATAATTCGTGGCTAAGAAGAGTGCTGAAAGCTAACAAGGCAGATGGGGTGCTAACAGGCTGGACAGATGCCACTCCATATAAACATTGGAGAGACCAAGAATTTATTGAAATTCTTTCTGTGGGTTTTTTGGGCCTTATTTGCCCTGTAAACTGAAAGGCAACTGGACTCAACTTTCTCCGGTGAAAGCTGAAGAGGTTTGCAACAGCAGCAGTGTTTGGAAGCTGTGGCCATAATCTCATCCATCAGCAAAGACCCTCAAGGGAGATGCATAGGTAATTCAAGGCTTGCACCTGTCACAGAGTACCTTAAATAAGCTTTCTTTTTTTGAGTTTTATGCAATGTCAAATGCACTTTGATAACCTGGGTACAGATGCTATCCCCTTTTGTGCAAATACACTGAGTTGGGTGACCCTAAAGGAGAAGCTCTGTGAGGCTCTGTGCGCAGGTGTAGATGAAGGCTGTACCTTGCCCCCAAAAAACGTCTTGTGGCTTTGCCATTTTTTTACCAGTCTGAAGGTGCTCTTTGGCTCTGGACAGCCCCTCCATGCACTATTTGGTCTTCCCTGCTACAGGACAATATGGAGTTGCTCTTCACAGGAGGTAATTCGCCAGCCTGGGTAGTCTGTGCAGCCTTTGAGGGTGGTATGCACTGGGTAGACTTGCTCTGACAATGTTGGTTGATGCATCCCTCACTTCTCCTCCCGCATGAAGACAAAGGAACCGACAGATAAACACCAGCCTTCCCCAGGTCTGGTGTAATGTGCTCCTTTCATCCTTTACTTGCAACTGCTGCTCCATTAGGCAGAATTTTCTCCCCCATTCTCAGCAATCCTATGCCTTGCTCACCATCCCTGACTTCACCTCTGCAAGCTTTGCAGCAAAAGTACATTAAAAGCAGCTGCACAGCCAGTAAGAGAGTTAGCAAAAAGGATTGCTCAGTGAAATGGGAAAAAATTTGGAAGACAAAAAAAAAAAGAGGTGGTAGACATTTAGAGTCCAACAAGGAAAGCACTGAAAGACCTTCAGTAGTCAGAGGAAAGGAACATTTATCAAACACACGTGGTTTCTTTCCCTCCTGTTTTACCTTCAGCCTCCTGCTTATAGGATTCAGGCTTTGAGGTGCCACATTAACTGTACCAAAGCATTGCGCTGTGGATTGACTGCAAGGCTCACACAGGCCCTTAGCTCAACACATACCGCAGCAGTCCCAAAGTCAACATTTCCACGCTTACTATCAGTATCCTCAGGATCTCCTGTTCAATCCGAGCCTCTGCAGTAACTCACAGCAGCTGTTTCTCTTTCAAGGACACGTTCGCTTGTAAGCACATATGGTACCTCACAAGCAATGAAGTAGAATGCAAAATCACCTAAGACAGTCCTGGTAAGAGATATTTCTATGCAGGTTACAATATTCTATTTGGAAACCAGACCTTTTATTTTTACTTGCCCCTTCACTAGTGTTATAAAAGACTCCCTGCTCCCAGACATTAGCTATTCTATTTTAGTTAAACATATCTGTTACTTTCAAATACAAAACCAAAGTTGATTTAGACAGGTGGACTAGCCCATAAACCCCTCTATAGCTCTGCCCCATAGCCCAGTGACTGGAGGTAGCAGTGCAGCAGAATCCAGGCTGGGCTTGCCTGTTTTGAGCCCACGTTTCATTTTCACCCTGCCCCTCCATTACCATCTCCCCAGGACAGGCATACCTAACTTACCCCACATTGCGGCTTTACATCCCCTCCGCTAATTCACATGGAGAAATGAGCAGCAGGAGAAGAGGGACCCTCAGCATTCGTGTCACTCACTGATCCCCTCCAAAACTGGGATGAGGGGTTGGGGAGGCCCCGAGGTGGCCCCGCTCCGAGGCAAGGGTGTTGCTGGAGAAGGAGAGGTACCCACATACCGGCCAGACACTGCCATCCTGCCGGCTATCAGTGCCGCATTAACCATTGCCAGGGGGATGAAGGCAGCCCAAACCTGCAGCTGCCTGCCCTCACCGAGAGCTTAATCATTTTTCAATTGGGAGAACGAATGCCATGACCTGCAATGATTCATCTTTTGTGTTGTTAGCTACAGCTCCCTGCACTGTGCCAAATCACAGGGTTTCAGACCGGTTTGGCGGTTAGAGCCTTATCAACAGCCCCATCTCCCCATTCCTCTGCCTGCCCTCCCCCTAAACCACCCCGCCACCCCATGCCCAGCCCCCAGGGAAGGGCTTTGAGGGGCCAGGCAGGATCAGTGCTGCACGGCAAGGCCCCCAGGGCAGCTGGGGAGCCCTTGGGATGGCACGCAGCCAGTGGGCAACCAACAGCCACACTGCCGAGGCACTGGGGCAAGGGGGGGCCACGGGAGCACCACGTACCGTGCAGGGAATGTGCCGTGCCACCCCCCGGAGCGGCTTCCACTGGCTGCCCCATGGCAGCACCGAGAGTGCTAGCACTGACAGGGAAAAAACAAAAACAAACAAAAAACAAAAACAAACAAAAAAATCCCAATAAACAAACACCACACCACCAAAAACATGCCTTACCTGGCAGCAGACTGCAGTTTTTGCCGCCAGGAAGAGCCTGGGCTCCAGCACAACCCCCTCCCACCTCTCACTTTAGCTCTAAAGCACACATTTCTCCAACACATTATTTACGCATCCCGTCTTGAGCAGGGAGTCATCTGTGCGACACCAGGAGAAACACCAGTGCTGCCACCGTGTCTTCCAGCTCTCATGGGACCGGGAGCTGCCATGGGTCACCGCTCACGTCTCTGCCTCCACCCAGGGCAGACCCAACCCAAGAGCAGCTGGTGGCTGTCGCAGCATCGCCCCTGTCCCTGCTGGGTTGTGCTCAGGAGAATCAGGCCCTTCAGTAATTTTCCAGGGGGGCTGAAGGACTAGTAGGTGCTGAGCCCATGGGGACAAAGGTGTGAGAGCAGCCAGAACCAGGGATGTGGTACCTGCACCTCCTGCAGTCACACAGCTTGTCTGCGTGCAGCACCGCGGAGCTGCAGTGTTGCAGAACATCTTTGGCTGCTTCCTCATGCCAGGCTGAGGCCGAAAGCCTTCCCGGGGGAATACAGTCCATTAGGTGATGCTTATTAATGGGACACTTGTCTTCAAGAAGTCTTCAAAAATACTCAATTAATATAAACAATGCTTCATTTAATTTGGTGTCCCAATTGTCACTCATACTTAACTGCACTATTCACCACAGAATTGTAAGTTTCACTTCTAAGTGATACAGAGGACTTGATTCAGAGCATCTCCTGTTTCACACACTATACTTATAATTTGACTTTTGATTTGTCATGGAGTCACTGGGGTTACGCAAAAGATGAGTTTGGCCCAAGCAGTAATTTCATCCTGTGTGAAGCAGCCTGGTCATGGGTGCCGTCTTCCAGGGCTGGAGAGCAACCATGCTGAGGCCAGGTTTACACAGAGGGTTATATACTTGTACAGGGGTTATAAACAATAACGTAACATTGTTTAAACCAGGAATAAGCAAATAATTGTACTTAAAAATTATAGATGCATACAACCTCCCTCCTCTGCAGGAGTAAAAATCCAGAGGTGCTATAAATAGTAACATTCGTAAAACCACATCCAAATAAAGTTTTACTGTAAGAAAACTTGGCTTATCTTTAGCAGTATCAGGTTTTACTATTTTTTGAAGAAGACTAAATAAGACCTTTGACAGCTGCTACTGTCAGACAGTGGTATTTTTGCTGCCAGAACCATGGCATTTAGCAGATGGAGAAGCAGATAATGTAATAATATAGCATTTGCAAGTAGCATTTCAGAAGTGGTAGTCATGGTCTCTAAATAAAACTGGGCAAAGCAGAGCTGAGTCAGCTTCACTCCTGGATCAAAGAAAGCGCCAGTTGCTTCAACTGTGACAATGTCAAAAATGTTCCTTAAAAACCAAGGGGACAAAAATTTAAACCCCATAATTGGAAAGATGTGTCAGCGCCTGTGGGCTCTCAGGGAGAGCCGTGGCGTGGAGCCTGTGAAGACTCCCCATGCGGGTGGGCACCCCTGCTGCATGCTGGCTGACCAACACCACCAGGACCTCATCAGTGAGGTACCCACCAGCTCTCCTCATCACTTCCAAATGTGGCAGGAATTGTAAGAAGCTCCCAGCTACATTTGGAGGGCAGGCAGTCCCCGTCACTGCAACATCTCAGGTAGCTAAAGTCTATCCTCACAGTAACATCTCCCACTATAACCTATGCAGAAGAGAGGTACATAGAAATCAAACGAGCAGAACACAGCAGTACCACCCCCTCACAGAGAATGTTTTTAGTTTACTGTTCATAAAGATGATGCATCACAAGAGCATTTATTGTCTCCCAGCCAAACATGGAGACCAAATAAAGCATCAGCAAAATCCCACTTTGCTGGGCTGGGTGAGGCACCGGTTGTGTCATCTTTGACGTGTTGATACAAATACATGCTGGATCCAGCTTGCCTTTTGAAATAGTAGCTCACTCAATCTTCATTGTGGGACTAAATGAATCAACAAAGATTCAGGGCAGCTCCTGATGGAGCCTGTTGCTACCATTTGTATCAAATCAGTGAGCATCGGCCCACAGGAAATTATTGTAGTAAGTCAAAATATTCTGTGCGACTGCTGCAGGGGAGGACGAATGGCTGATACCAAATCCAAGTGTTATCTCATCCCTGGCACCTCTTCTAATCAACGTTTGGCTTTACTTGCTGAAAGCTTCAGCACTTCAACTCTGACACTCATGCTGCTGCTGCAAAGGGTGAGAAGGGATAGAGGGCAAGAAAAGTGAATTGTCATCCATCAGACTCCTGTCTGGCAACCCTCAGCCAGTCATTTGAGCTTAAATATTGAGGTGTCACCTCTTACTATTCCTTTAAGCTTCCTAAACTCGTGTCTGGGTGCTGAATGCCAGTACCTGGCCCTGCTGTCCCTGAACGTGGCAGCTGAGGCTGTGAACGCCCACAACACCACTGGGATGGCACATTCCCCTTCAGATAAAAAGGGCTTACATACCATAGCTGTCAGCTGAACAGCTCAATGAGGAGTCAATAGCATCAAGTTTAGTTAATGACAGGAGTAGCCCTCTGAGTTGGGAACGTCCCATGGCCATGACTGTCTGAATCCCCTGAGGCTCCCTCATGTCAATCAATCTGTGATCTCTGGCTCATTTGAACCACCCCCACCAGACAGAAAGGTCTCAGAATTGACACACAAAAGCAAATCCTCAACCTGATTTGCAAAACCTCTGAAATTCAGCCATCACAAAGTGAACAGACCATGCACAAGCAAAGAGAGCATGGGAGCCTTATTTTCCTTCATTTGTAACTGTGTGCTTACAGATGGACTCATAGCTCTTTGCAAGTCATCTTGCTGCCTTTTGGAGAACCACAAGCCGTATCCATACTCCTGCAGAGAGAGGAAGTCAAAGCTGCTTCACCTTAATAACTCCTTAACCATTTTCCTGGCTATAGAATAGGATAGAGATGGTAGATTCTGGTATTTTCCTGTCACTGATTGGGTGAGAAGATGAGTAGAAGCACAGTAGTGGTGGGATACCAGGGTGATGTGAAACAGCTTTGGGGATTGCCTTCACCCTCCCCCAGGGATTCCTCACCTATGCACAGGCAAGAAAAAAATTGCATCCATGACTTACAAAGCTTGAACCAGAAAACAGTTTTATCCTGATTTCTGAATCAAATGAGGTATGTGCAGCTGTACTGCTTTTTGCCTGACTAGTCCATCGTAATTTCTGAAATCATCAGTCACTTCTAATAAAACTTGTCTGAGAGAAATAGATGTAAAGGTACTGCCTCACCAACAGGTTTTGGGAAAATGTAGAGTTGGGTAGAAGAGTCTGCTTCTGCCTCCACAGAAGGAAGGACCGTGGTGCAACCTCAGCCACTGCTGGGGACTGGGGGCACAAAGACTTGCCAGAAAGTCTCCAGCCAGAGCTCACACCGTGTTCAGGAGAAGTTCCTCCATCCCCAGGTTTGGTTTTGTTTCTGTGAATCAGCAAAGCTCCTGGTCCCCATGGAGACAGAAACACAGGCTGGAGCTCTGCTGAGGAAGGGATTCAGGAGATGACCCTTCTGCCTGGATCCCCTTGTGCTGGGAAGAAGCTGGATGCACGTGGCAGGTTCACTCCAGTTTGGAGCAGAAATCAATCAGAAAACAGATTTGTTCAATTCTGCTGTTCAGAAGCTCACATGACTGGAATGTGGTCATGGATGGCTATGTCCTTTTCAGGAAAGACAGGCCAGCCAAGCGTGGTGGTGGAGTTGCTCTTTACGTGAGAGAGCAACTACAATGTATAGAGTACTGTCCAGGTGCGGTTGAGGAGCGAGTAGAGAGTCTGTGGGTGAGAATTAAGGGGCAGGCTGGCAGGGGTGACACTGTTGTGGGAGTCTATTACAGACCACCGGATCAGAGTGAGGATGTTGATGAGGCCTTCTACGGGCAGCTGAGCGTGGCCTCACAGGTTGTTATGAAGGATTTTAACTACCCTGATGTTTGCTGGAAGGACTACTCAGCCAGCCAGCCTCAGTCTAGGAGGTTCCTCCAGTGCATTGACGATAACTTTCTGATGCAAATGGTGGAGGAGCTGACTAGGAGAGGTGCGCTGCTGGATCTCGTCCTCGCTAACAAGGAGGGTCTGGTTGAAGCAGTAAAGGTGGAGGGCTGCCTTGGTTGCAGTGACCATGAGATGGTGGAGTTCAGAATCTCCTGCGGTGGGAGCAGAATACCGAGCAGAATTGCAACCCTGGACTTCAGCAGGGCCAACTTTGGCCTGTTCAAACAATTGCTGGAGGAAATCCTGTGGGCAAGGCTGCTTGAAGGTAAAGGCGCCCAAGATAGTTGGTTAACATTCAGGGACTGCTTCTACCAAGCTCAAGATCAGTGCATCCCGACATGTGGGAAGTCAAGGAGGGGAGCCAGGAGACCTGCATGGTTAAACAGGGAACTGCTGGGCAAACTCAAGTGGAAGAGGAGGGTTTACAAATCATGGAAGGAGGGGCTGGCCACTTGGGAAGAATATAAGGCTGTTGTCAGAGGATGTAGGGAGGCAACTAGGAAAGCTAAGGCCTCCTTAGAGTTAAACCTGGCGAGAGGGGTCAAGGACAACAGGAAGAGCTTCTTCAAATACATGGCAGATAAAACTAACACCAGAGGCAATGTAGGCCCACTGATGAATGGGGTGGGTGCCCTGGTGACAGAACATACAGAGAAGGCAGAATTACTGAATGCCTTCTTTGTCTACTCTGCCAGAGGCTGTCCTGAGGAGCCCCGTACCCCTGAGGCCCCAGAGGAAGGCAGGGCAATGGAGGAGTCTGCCTCAGTTGATGAGGACTGGGTTAGGGACCAGTTAAGCAATCTGGACATCCATAAATCCATGGGTCCAGATGGGATGCACCCACGGGTGCTGAGGGAGCTGGCTGAAGTCATTGCTGGACCGCTCTCCATCATCTTTGCCAAGTCTTGGGAAACGGGAGAGGTGCCTGAGGACTGGAGGAAAGCAAATGTCACTCCGGTCTTCAAAAAGGGCAAGAAGGAGGACCCGGGCAACTATAGACCGGTCAGCCTCACCTCCATCCCTGGGAAAGTGATGGAACACCTTATCCTTGGTGCCATCTTAAGACATATCAAGGATAAGAGGGTCATCAGGGACAGTCAACATGGCTTCACCAAGGGGAAGTCGTGTTTGACCAACCTCATAGCCTTTTATGAAGACGTAACAAGGTGGATTGACGATGGCAGAGCAGTGGATGTGGTCTACCTTGACTTCAGCAAAGCATTTGACACCGTTTCCCACAGCATCCTCATGGCAAAACTGAGGAACTGTGGACTGGATGATCGGGTAGTGAGGTGGACTGGAAACTGGCTGAAGGAGAGAAGCCAGAGAGTCGTGGTCAATGGGGCAGAGTCTGGTTGGAGGCCTGTATCTAGTGGAGTGCCTCAAGGGTCAGTTCTGGGACCAATACTGTTCAATATATTCATCAATGACTTGGATGAGGGAATTGAGTGTACTATCAGCAAGTTTGCTGATGACACCAAGCTGGGAGGAGTGGCTGACACGCCAGAGGGCTGTGCTGCCATCCAGCGAGATCTGGACAGGCTGGAGAGTTGGGCGGGGAAAAATTTAATGAAATATAACAAGGGGAAATGTAGAGTCTTGCATCTGGGCAGGAACAACCCCAGGTTCCAGTACAGGTTGGGGAATGACCTATTAGAGAGCAGTGTAGGGGAAAGGGACCTGGGGGTCCTGGTGGACAGCAGGATGACCATGAGCCAGCACTGTGCCCTTGTGGCCAAGAAGGCCAATGGCATCCTGGGGTGTATTAGAAGGGGGCTGGTGAGTAGGTCGAGAGAGGTTCTCCTTCCCCTCTACTCTGCCCTGGTGAGACCTCATCTGGAATATTGTGTCCAGTTCTGGGCCCCTCAGTTCAAGAAGGACAGGGAACTGCTGGAGAGAGTCCAGCGCAGGGCCACAAAGATGATGAAGGGAGTGGAGCATCTCCCTTACAAGGAAAGGCTGAGGGAGCTGGGTCTCTTTAGCTTGGAGAAGAGGAGACTGAGGGGTGACCTCATCAATGTTTATAAATATATAAAGGGTGGGTGTCACGAGGATGGAGCCAGGCTCTTCTCGGTGACAACCAACAGTAAGACAAGGGGTAATGGGTTCAAACTGGAACACAAGAGGTTCCACTTAAATTTGAGAAGAAACTTCTCAGTGAGGGTGATGGAACACTGGAACAGGCTGCCCAGGGAGGTTGTGGAGTCTTCTTCTCTGGAGACATTCAAAACCCACCTGAACGCCTTCCTGTGTAACCTCACCTAGGTGTTCCTGCTCTGGCAGGGGGATTGGACTAGATGATCTTTTGAGGTCCCTTCCAATCCCTAACATTCTGTGATTCTGTGAAAAGTCACCAGCTAACAGTCTAGGACTCCCAGCTCACATTTTAGTTGCAAAAATCAGTCATAAGCTTAGTCTACTTTTCTTTTGACAAAGTATTATTCTCCAACATTCTCAACCAATATATGCAAAAAAAATTTTTTTTTTCTTTGTTATTGTTGGTATTCTGACCTTGCAAAAATCCAAGACTAAAAATCTCTGCTCAACCATACTTCTTTTTGTGGCTCTCTGGTCTGTGAAATTGGAGGGTTGTTCTAAGACCCAATACTGCTGGAACTTATCTGTTTAGAGAAAAATGTGGTTTAATCTATGCTTTGAAGAACAAAGCAGAACACACACAAAATTACATGTACTGTGCGAAGAGTTTATAAAGGAGAAAATAGGACAAAACAATGTAGGTCAAATTTGGGACATAATGCAACAGATTTCACAGAATCACAGAATCACAGAATGTTAGGGATTGGAAGGGACCTCAAAAGATCATCTAGTCCAATCCCCCTGCCAGAGCAGGAACACCTAGGTGAGGTTACACAGGAAGGCGTCCAGGCGGGTTTTGAATGTCTCCAGAGAAGGAGAATCCACAACCTCCCTGGGCAGCCTGTTCCAGTGTTCTGTCACCCTCACTGAGAAGAAGTTTCTTCTCACATTTAAGTGGAACCTCTTGTGTTCCAGCTTGAACCCATTACCCCTTGTCTTACTGTTGGTTGTCACCGAGAAGAGCCTGGCTCCATCCTCGTGACACCCACCCTTTATATATTTATAAACATTGATGAGGTCACCCCTCAGTCTCCTCTTCTCCAAGCTAAAGAGACCCAGCTCCCTCAGCCTTTCCTCATAAGGGAGATGCTCCACTCCCTTCATCATCTTTGTGGCCCTGCGCTGGACTCTCTCCAGCAGTTCCCTGTCCTTCTTGAACTGAGGGGCCCAGAACTGGACACAATATTCCAGATGAGGTCTCACCAGGGCAGAGTAGAGGGGAAGGAGAACCTCTCTACACCTACTAACCACCCCCCTTCTAATACACCCCAGGATGCCATTGGCCTTCTTGGCCACAAGGGCACAGTGCTGGCTCATGGTCATCCTGCTGTCCACCAGGACCCCCAGGTCCCTTTCCCCTACACTGCTCTCTAATAGGTCATTCCCCAACCTGTACTGGAACCTGGGGTTGTTCCTGCCCAGATGCAAGACTCTACATTTCCCCTTGTTATATTTCATTAAATTTTTCCCCGCCCAACTCTCTAGCCTGTCCAGATCTCGCTGGATGGCAGCACAGCCCTCTGGCGTGTCAGCCACTCCTCCCAGCTTGGTGTCATCAGCAAACTTACTGATAGTACACTCAATTCCCTCATCCAAGTCATTGATGAATATATTGAACAGTATTGGTCCCAGAACTGACCCTTGAGGCACTCCACTAGATACAGGCCTCCAACCAGACTCTGCCCCATTGACCACGACTCTCTGGCTTCTCTCCTTCAGCCAGTTTCCAGTCCACCTCACTACCCGATCATCCAGTCCACAGTTCCTCAGTTTTGCCATGAGGATGCTGTGGGAAACGGTGTCAAATGCTTTGCTGAAGTCAAGGTAGACCACATCCACTGCTCTGCCATCGTCAATCCACCTTGTTACGTCTTCATAAAAGGCTATGAGGTTGGTCAAACACGACTTCCCCTTGGTGAAGCCATGTTGACTGTCCCTGATGACCCTCTTATCCTTGATATGTCTTAAGATGGCACCAAGGATAAGGTGTTCCATCACTTTCCCAGGGATGGAGGTGAGGCTGACCGGTCTATAGTTGCCCGGGTCCTCCTTCTTGCCCTTTTTGAAGACCGGAGTGACATTTGCTTTCCTCCAGTCCTCAGGCACCTCTCCCATTTCCCAAGACTTGGCAAAGATGATGGAGAGCGGTCCAGCAATGACTTCAGCCAGCTCCCTCAGCACCCGCGGGTGCATCCCATCTGGACCCATGGATTTATGGATGTCCAGATTGCTTAATTGCTCCCTAACCCAGTCCTCATCAACTGAGGCAGACTCCTCCATTGCCCTGCCTTCCTCTGGGGCCTCAGGGGTACGGGGCTCCTCAGGACAGCCTCCGGCAGAGTAGACAGAGACAAAGAAGGCATTCAGTAATTCTGCCTTCTCTGTATCTTCTGTCACCAGGGCACCCACCCTGTTCATCAGTGGGCCTACATTGCCTCTGGTGTTAGTTTTATCTGCCATGTATTTGAAGAACCTCTTCCTGTTGTCCTTGACCCCTCTCGCCAGGTTTAACTCTAAGGAGGCCTTAGCTTTCCTAGTTGCCTCCCTACATCCTCTGACAACAGCCTTATATTCTTCCCAAGTGGCCAGCCCCTCCTTCCATGATTTGTAAACCCTCCTCTTCCACTTGAGTTTGCCCAGCAGTTCCCTGTTTAACCACGCAGGTCTCCTGGCTCCCTTCCTTGACTTCCTGCGCGTCGGGATGCACTGATCTTGAGCTTGGTAGAAGCAGTCCCTGAAAGTTAACCAACTATCTTGGGCGCCTTTACCCTCAAGCAGCCTTGCCCACGGGATTTCTTCCAGCAACTGTTTGAAAAGGCCAAAGTCGGCCCTGCTGAAGTCCAGGGTTGCAATTCTGCTCGGTTTGTGCTTATAGGCCCAAATGTTTCCTCTGTAAAATCAACAGTTGTGTCTGTGAGGGACTGGTGTGTGAAGGGAGCCGGTCTGCTGCAGCTGCGCCTCTCAGGAAAGGGACAGTTTCCCATACAGCAGAAACTTACAGTCTAAAACACAATATTGCTTGTCTTCATCTCACAAATGCTGACACATGCGGGACTCCTTTCACAGGAAAGGGTCTACTGAAAGCAAAACAACTCTGCAAAAATTTAAAGCTGAACATATGTGTGAGCAACTGCGAGTTCAGTCTATGGGCACTTTATCCCTACAGGCACAAAACCTTATGTTTCTAATTAAATTAACTCCTTTATACCTGTGGGAAAATTGCAGCCCATTATCACAGAGTGCACTGCACAAACAAACAAATGCACTGACATTCGTAATAACTGGTGCGTTACCAGGATTTGAATAGAATCATTTAAGCATTAATAACATTTCCATCTCTGGAGGCCAAGCCTTTTCTCTCCTGTGCATTTTGACATCGATTAGTAACTGAACATATTCCTAATAGAAACCTAATCAAGGTCAACACACCAGCATTTGTTTGCATAAACAGAAGCTAGAGATACAATTAACCTTACAGTACTGTGAGAGTCTAGTATATGTAAGAGACTCTTCGTATTTAGGGTCAAGACGGTAGGTATATGTTCTTAACTGTTACACATACGAACTGCAATACGGGGTGAGATCAACAACAGTGCTCTGAGGCCAGTATCTCATCTCATTCCACAGCAGCTTTAGGAGGAAAATGAAAGAATCTCCCTAGATGAGAAACATTCCCAGGAGATCACCTGCCAAGACCCCAAGCAGTTACTTGTGCTCAGAAACATTACTTCCTTATTTTCATATATATCAAAACAAGACAGGTAAACTTAATAGGCCAGGGAAGATAAGTATACTTGCTTACTCCTGGCCTACAGACACACAGAACAGTTTTTCCAGGTTTTTAGATTGGTTTGTTACTGTGGTTTTTTATGGGAAATTTTGTTTGTTTATTTTGGGTTTCTTTAGAGAATTTAGACCATATCTATGGTTTCAATGAAGTCAACATTTAAGTTAAAACATAGCTTGGTGAGAACAGATTAATAAGTGATTGTGCTTCTCTTATTGTACATGTTGATTTTCTTACAGGGCTGTACATCAGAGCCATAAGTGTGCATCTGTGGATACTAGCAAAGGCTAGTTCAATTTTTAAAAAATGTTCTTAACAAGTGTCTGTAGTAAAAATAGCAGAGGTTAGTTTGAAAATTAATTTTTTTCAACACACACAGAAGAGGATGCATGGATTCATATACAAGGCAATTCAAAATAGCATACCTATGGGCTGTAAAATAGCACTCCTGTGTAGGCTGGAAGAAAGCAGATGCTTCTGCCTGCTGCAATCAAAAACAGCATTGTAAACAGCGTATAAAAGAAGCCCAGGGACCAATTACTACTCGAAAGATAAGCAGGATGTTCTGAAGAATGGCTCAAAGCATGGAAGTGTCTAAATTCCTTATCTTTCAAAAGACCTTGGGTGCAGAAAGACTATTATGACCTAATTCCTTATTTCCAGGTGAATTTTTTTCCCCCCCATGATAGAAGCATGCTGAGTCACTGCAAAGCATAGCATTCAATGGGGACTGTATCTTATACAGATTTCTAGAAAACAAATAATCTGTGTGACTCTATATATAAAAAATAGGAAATAATGCAGCTGCTAGCTAATGATAAGGGGATAATCTTCTCTAGTTACTGGCAATGTATATCATCCAGGGTTATTTTCCAGATGCATTACAGTTTGCCATATGGCCTCACAAATGGCTGCACCAGCATAAGGAGGGAGTGTGTGCAAGAGGGAAAGTGGGATCACCACTTTCAGTGATTAAAAACATTCATTAGAACTATAGGCTAGGATAAATAATAGAATTTACCTGCCTTCTTTCCAACATTTCCATAAATTTTCACTTTTTGGCTCTAATCTCACAAGCAGCAGTTGCTTTGGGCCATACCAAAGGCTGACTCCACACTGCAACCACTAGGATAGCAGCCAGCTGCCAGAATCCTAGGGAAAGTGCATAAGAAATATGGCAAGTTTGAAATCATACTTCCCCCATGAGCTTCCAATAATTAGCAGTTCAGAAATCTTCATGCAGAGTTCACTATAACCATGGAGGAATGATAGTAGAAGTATTGATCCTATACTAGTTCCCAACCGATACTTAGAAGTTTTAAATTTAAAAAAACAAACAAAAACAAAACCACAAAAAAACAAAACATGTATAACTATATATAAAATACAGAAACATAGAATAGTTTGGGTTGGAAGGGTCCTCTAAAGGTCATCTAGTCCAACCACCTGCGATGAGCAGGGACATCTTCAACCAGATCAGATCTGATCAGAGGAAGGCACCATAATTTCACGTAGCTGCAGTAATCACTGCAGGCCACAAATACATGCTCAAGCTGTTTTATGCAGAAACAAAGAGGTATTTCACCAGTCTGCAGTAATTGCTACCAAGAAAAAAAAAAAAAAAGCAAAAAAAACCCCCCCAGAGCTTACACAGAAGGAAAAGTAGCCATGGTGAAGCAGCCCCAGAGCAGAGGAGCAGCCGTGCTTGGGGCCAGTCCAGCTGTAGCCATTTGGCTGCTGTCCCAGAGGGACTCATCACCCACACCACCCAGGTCACATGGACAGCGCGGATATTAGAGAAACTTCTCTCCCACGCACACAGTTGCTGAACAATGACCAGTCTAGTTGCTTATCCAGAAAGATTCAAAAGATCTATCATGTAAAATAAAACCCCATTGTTCCTGGCTGTTCATAATAATTCTCTGAAAAGCATCTCTAGTGATCGTGACCACACAGGCCTTCTGGGAGCGCTAACCATGGAGAACAGACCGTACATCTTTCCCCTGGGAAACGCTGTGAAGCGTTTCTTCCCGGACCCACCGAGCAACTGGAAGAGCAACTTTGGTTTGGGAGACAAGGAACTGGAGAGGGGAAGAGGAGGGGAATACCTCAAAGGTTTACAAACCATGACTGCTGTGACAATGATGAATTATAAATACCTGCTCCCTACACTTAGTAGGATACAGCAGCTCTTGAGGCTCTCCCAGACACAGAGAGCCCTCCGGGAACACGTAAAACCTTATAAATATCCAACTTAATGGTAACACTGCCTCCTAAGAATTAATCTCCCCAAGTTTCTGTGGGTGCTCACCTTAAAGCCTTCCCCAAAAGGAAGAATTTAATCTCAGGCAGCAGTACACAGGCATACATAAATAAGAGCAGGCACATACAAAGTCAACAGATACTGATATCTGCTATTTTGGCATATTAGTGAAAAAGGCAACAGAACTTGCCTTCATCAAGTGCCCTTTGCTTCCCTCCACCCCACCCCCAAGTACAAATAGTGCTTTAACATTTCCCTTGAGACAAACTATTTTGATAAATGTTTACGGAGTTAAAAAGAAATAACCCACTACATGAGTAGCTGGATGTTTAAACACTTTGCTATAGGAAACATTATACAGTCTCTGGCGTAGCAATTTGTAGGAAAGTTTGATGCAAGATCAGTTTCCTGTCCCAGCCAAGTCACATCATAATTTGTCATAGCGGACAATGAGGTAGCAGCCTCTGAGAGAAGCATCATGCCAAACAAAGGGCATGACGCACTGCCAACAAAGCCATTCACAGGGCACCAGTTTGCAAGCTTTTTGGATTGGTTTGTTCTGTTGACTTTTTTTTTTTTAAATGAGATAACAGGTAGAATAGAAGTGCAGACCTGAAATCCTCCCACTTACTTGTGAGAGAATCATTGTTAATACCCCTCCTCAGATCTTAATCCAGACCACTATATGAGGTGCTCTACAAACAAAGCAGTCCTTTACCTTTACAGGAGTCACCTTTTCCTGCTTACCTGGAAAAATAACCCACATGGGGTTATTTTGCAGCCCGAATCCCAAGCTCTGCAGGTGAGACCTGGTGTTTTCTTGCCTGCTGCAGCTGTTCAGATCTTCATCCAAGCTCTCTTCAGGGCCTGATTCAACCAAATATTACACTTGCTAGTATTACATTACTAGTAAACATGAAAATTTTATTAAAAACATCCCTTCCCCCTGTGGTAACATGAAACAATATTTACACATCTTCATTTGTATCAGTTTTAGCTTGGATGGATATGTGGAAATGAGTAAGAGTAGTAGCAGCAGCAATTAAATGCCAACTGTAGTGCCAGGTAATGTTCAGTCACCATCTGAATAGGAAACAAAACAAGTATTTTATTTTGAAGTAACATTTTATTTTCTGTTAACTTTGTACACGAAGCTTCAGCCTAGTTAACACAAACTGTGCGCTGCAGGTAGCTGTAGGGACAGGAATGCTTGCATGCTATGCCTTTGCGATGCCACTGGCTCTAGAAAGCACCACTTTACATGCTTTGCAAAACACCAAACTAACGAAGTAGTATTTGCACAAGAATATTGCATTATAATGGCAAAAAAATAAACAAAAAGTAAACCTTTTCAGCATTAGTCATATATACATCATTTACCTTGAAATGTTAGGCCAAATCCCTAGAAGGTACTTGTGTTATGGGAGAGCTCTCTGAACAAGGGCTGGCTGTGTTTGTAAGCCGAGACCTGCTATGAAATTCCCCAGTGCCTTCTGCAAAACTGCAGCTGGGCCTTTGATCCAAGTGCTGGTTCTGCTTTGACCAACACACTCCAGATGCCCACATGCAAGTTGCACCAAAGGAAGAATTTCCCCAAACCACAGCTGACCTTTATCTGTCAGTCTCATATGATACACTCTTGGTGTTGTTCTCCAACAATTCCAAGTGGTCAAAACTTTCCAAAGTAATGTCTGTTTGTCATCATCTGCTTTAACACCAGGGATCAGGCTTTCCCTAGGACACAATACAGGTAACTCCACTTGAAATGAAGATGGGTAGCAGGGAGCTCATTCCTGCTAAAACCAGACAGTAGAAGCCAAGTTTTTAGAGTGCTAAGAAATCTATATTCCAATTTTTAATTTAAAAGTTTAAATTTAAAACCTTTACTCTAGAGCTTTAAATTGCTGGATCCTCCACTAGAGCATAGTCTGTATTTCAAAACTTCATTTTTTGGGGGCTGTAGCTGCATCAACACTAAACTTGATTAGTCACAATACTGCTTAGTCACCTTCATTGCTTGCTGGTTTATGGCCTCTTCCTCAAGTATTTGCCAGTAAGATCTGCTTGCAAATCAGAGGTTAAATGTCCTCCAGACAAGGTCAGACAATCAATGCATACTGTACTTTTGTAGGGGTTTAAGTTGGTTTCAGGCTTTTTTCCCTGTAAATTAATTTATATTCTAAATAGCTTGAACCTGTATATATGCATGTTTAAGCTTCCCTTAAAAGTCTGCCCTCTTAAAACAGAGCGTTGGATTTCATTTCTCTCAGTGGCATAGCAGGTAAAGAGGAGTGAGAACATCTATTTGATGTTACCTGAGGAAATAAGAAATGGGCATAATAAACACAGCCAAGTTGCTCTTCTGTTAGCCCGCCCTCAACATCTGCCTACACAACAGCAGCAGAGAGTGCAATGTATCTCATTGCAGCATTCATCCCACTACAGAAGTAATAATGGCTTTTGTGCTTCTTGTACTGACAATCCACAGTTGGACACACTCATGTCTGGTCTGGGCTTCCCATCATAGCCAGGTTTTTGGCATAGCTTTAACAAAACCCACTACCTATTTTGAAAACAAGATAAGGAGAAGGAGAGAACTATTTCATGAACTCCGTAAACCAAGACACCAAGTCACAATTCTGTCCAACCAAGCCTACGATCCTCCTCGAGATGCATAGAAACCATTCAAAGCATAAATACTCAACAAATGCCAACCCTGCACAGTGAGGCAGGTTTATTCTCTCTGTACGAGCTTAAGGAGGGTCTCACTACATTGCTTACATTTTGTTTCCATGCACAAAAAGTCTGAGATGTATTTATTCCATTAATACGAAAAAACAATTTCACGTACTTAAAAGAAAAAAGAAGAAAGACGGCAGCACAGAAAGTTTTCTTCATTACAAAGTGTTTTTCCATCAGGCAATTATTTATAAGAACTTTTGTTAACACTGGAGTTTAGGCTCTGGAACGAAGTGGATATATTGTTTACTAGCTTTGCCAGTCAATCTTCTCTTACAAAACCTCTCCCTTCCCCCTCTCCTTTCCCAGCCAAGTCAGTCCCTTGAATTAGCTCAAGAGTTTCCTTTGTCACCAAGATCTCCTATTCCACAAATTGTTCCCTGAATAATGCCATCTTCGATGTAGTGCCCCGAGGTATCTGTGCTCCTGCAGAGAACTGTCGAGGGGATCCGCGACGAGCGTCTGTCCTGGCTCTTATCCTCAGAGGAGCAGCAAATCATCCTTTTCATGGTAGCCCACATCTCATCATCTTTGTATGAATAAATTATTGGATTCATGACAGAGTTCAACAGGGCCAGCAGAAGAAACCACCTTTTAACATTCTGAATCCCACAGTAGGTGCAGTTCAGACCGTCAAGCAGTAAGACAACCAGGCCAGGGGTCCAACAGACAACGAAGGCACCTAGAAATAAAGGAAACAAACAAACAAACAATGGGGTTTTTTTTAAAAGACTTCAAACTGCTAGGGATTTGGGATTTTTTTTTTTTTTTGCGTCTTACAACATTATTGTATTTATCAAAATTCTACACAAAAACTATAAAAGCAGGAGAGGACAAAATTCTAATCACCGTAGCAAAATAACATCTACTACAGCTTCTCTGCCAGGCCCTGAGCATGAGGCAGGGCAGCTCTCAGAAGGTTGCAGGGAGCAAGGATCGAGCTGCTGACAGCATCAGCTCAAACAAGTGGGGAAAGGTCTTCACAACAGTGATTTGTCCATGCTGATAAATAAACAAGGTCTCTGGAGCACTAACAAGCGGAGAACTGTTGCTCTGAACACAGACTACTTCTCTTCAGCTCCTGCTCATATGCTGGAGGAGCAGATACCAGGTGGCCCACTTCCACAATGACATGTCCTGTGTCACACTACAGCTGACTCTGCAGAGCTGTGGGCACGCTGCCCAACTCATGAAACAAGAGTCACATAATTTACACACGTCCTGGCTGGAACCCCACAGCCGGTGCAGGACGCACACCATTGTCCACGGCACGCCAGCACTGCTGGCTGCCCAGTCCGAGCAGCACCCACCTCGCTCCTCTGCTCCCGCCTGCCCTGGGCTGCTGGGTATCTGAGACCCAACAGCTCAGATCCAGGAAACAAATTAAGTTGTAAATGAAAAGAAAGAAAAAAACCAAAACAAAACAAAAACCAAAACAAACCCCAAAAAAATGAGTCAGTGAAGAAGAACCAAAAGGTACAGCAGTATTAGAGTGAAGACAACACAAAGAAAACATAGAAATCATAATTTAGAAGGAAGTTCAATATCGTGTTGGCATCTTTCCACATTACTGCCCATCCCCACCTTATAGGCAAAGGTGTGGGCAGGACTGGTGGGAAGGGGCAACGTGGCAACCAAACACAGCCCTCAGCCATGAGCTTGTGAGGGACCCTGAATGGCCCACCTGCCCCCCTGCCTCCCGGCACCACAGCCCGGCATCTCTCGCCTCCAGCCCGGGAAGGAGCAGCCGTATGCATGATAATGCTAACCTAGTGCAAGCCACAATTGCTGTCTGACATACAGAAATAGAAAATTACAACTCTGCACAGTCACAGTTTGAACAATATACTGAGGAAATTCCAATCACTTACAACAGTAGTTTCCCCTTTTTTGGGCTTAGAAAAAAATAATCAAACAGGGATGATAGCAACTACATGCTAAAATGCTCTCTTGGAGGTGTTGATGTCTGTTCAACAGTTTTGGTAGGAACAGCAAATCCAGCTCAGTTTCAATTTTTCCCATATCCGAGCCATGCAAGCAAGCAGTGGGGAGGTCAGCCAGGCCACGGCACGACGGGGCAGCGCTGTAGTTGGGCTCAGCGGCTCCCCCAACATCCCCTCGGCTCTGCCGGGCACACCAGCTGGTTCCAGCAGCACTGGGTACTTCTCCCCATCGAGGATTTTAATGGACACATCTGATGGGCAGGCCATGATGGTATATAAAGTGAATTCATGTGATTTAGTGACCATTAGGATTGCTGAAAAATGTATCGACAACAAGGTATCAGAGATCTTGCTGTATATCTGTAGTCCTGGAGTCCAGACAAAATGCAACCAACTGATTTACTATGTTCCAGGCAATATTGTACAGAACAGAAAGGCAAGAGATTACCTCCTTCAGAAACTGCATTTTCTAGTCTGCTGTACCAAGATTTTTGTGATGCTAAGTACTAATTTCATGGTGTTAGTTTTGAGATACTGATTAACATCAGTAACATTCCTCCATTGCCCACTGACATCAGGATCTGCAAGCTGCTACCACAACACTTGTTTTCTCTGGTCAATCTCTATATTACGCACTGGTTTGGCTCCAACATGCCGAGTAAACAGTTGTGACACCAACTCTCTCTTACAGTCTACAATGGAAAAAACGCTGCACTGATTTATTGCCCTGGTGTTCACCAGCAAATCCCATCTGTTTTAACAAGCACTGGAACCAGACCACCCAGACAACACTGCTGGGTCTAGTTGAGTGTCTTGGACAGAGAATTTTTGCTAGCCACCAAGGGTCACTGGCACAGCTGCCAGCAGACAAGCTCCACGCAGGAATTAAGATGGTAACAAACCCTCGTTAGAACAAGTACAGAAAGCATCTTGACCATGTGCACCACAAAGCATGCGAGGTCCAACCCTGCCTTCACGGAAGTCAGCAGGTGAGGAAACAGACCCCAAAGCCACACTTAAAAGACAAAGAAATCTCTCCTTTAAACAAAACCCCAAGCTTGCAGGCAGGATTAATCCATGAACTCCCAGGATATATCCTTGTCTACCTATACAGGCAAAACCCTAAAATGTACCAGTGGCAAAAGTGAGGGAAGATCAGAGATATCTACAGGCAGCTTTTCACATTTCCCTTGCCCCGGGACTTATGACAAGGACAGCACAATGCAGTGACAGTGCCAGAGTTACTGGGAAATATTTTAATGGGGCTATTCCTTTGACTCCATCAAAAATACATTTTTCTGTGTATGGAGACCACACAAACAATTCACACCCTGCTCTTAGCACCACAGAGATGAAAGCAAGGCATGGCTCAGACTTGCAGTCTTGGTCAGATTTTGCTATTTTTATCACAGAGCTTTCAGAGGGAGCCATGGTTAAGCATAAATTTATACCTTTGTCTTTGCCCTTTGGTGATTTTCTTGTTTGCAGACTTTTTATCCCATAGGAGCTCCTCTCACTGACAAGTTCTTTTTTGTGTGTGGCACTTTAATTTCTGTGACTCTCCAAAATTCACAGAAATGACGTGAAATATAGCCTGGTTGTGACATGAATCAGAAGAACAGCTCTGAGTCTTTGCACTGGATTATGGGAGATCAGGTATCACAATGCCTCAAGGTCAGTTTGAGGATTTTTCACTAGATTTAAACATAGATTTTTCTTGTAAATTACATTATCTCTGTTTGAAAATTAAATCCTGTATAACTGGAAGCACTACTGATGCTTTTGCAGCACTGTATCATAAAACTCTGCACATCAAGGCTGTCCCTGAGCACACCAATGCTGAGAAAGAACATGCAGTAGTTTCCAGTTGCCATTGCCACATGTACACCCGAGTTAAAAAAGCAAGTTACCAATTAAACTATAAATTCAGTAAAACTGAATATCATCCACCCCCAAGTTACTATTTCAGCAGGAATATCACTGCCAAGTTCAGATGAGCTGCCACACACACCACCTGAAAAATCACATCCCTGCACACCTGCCAGGCACCATTCTTCAAACCTACAGTCACAGGCTTAGCTAGGCCTGTGCCACAATGTCAGCCTAAGAGGAGTTTAGCCCCATTTGCTAGGTTTCCCATCTTCCAGTTTCAGCCAGATATCTTCCTAGGGTTTAACATGCCAAAGGGAAAGCCATTTCAACTGCTTCTATCCTGTGATGGATCATGTTAGGAGTTATGGTAGAAAGAGGCAGATGACAGAGACTCAAGTCCCAGCCTTTGGAAGGGGCCATCAGAGCCCAGCAAAGGGTGATACAAAAAGCTATCTGCAGCTATGGTCACCATGAATCCATGAAGTCACACTGAAAGCCAGATTCCCCCAACTCTTAACTGTAGGACCACAGGAGAAGAACACCCAGGGATGACAGCGATGTTCCCAAGAACGATGATACCGACAGAGCACATTAATGAGAACTCTGGTTCTTGTCATGCTTCATCCAGCAACAGAGCACCTTGGAACTGCTTTTAGTTAAGACCGTATCAGGCACATACTCCAAAGCACCTTCAAATGTTTTGGAACAAGCCATTAAAAATAATTGCCTCAGGTAAAATCCACACGCTGCGTGTAGCTATAGGTAGTTGCATCAATGGGTGTAAGCAGAGTTTTAGAAGTATCTATTTGGTCACTTGGTGACTTCTTCAGTAATCAGAAAGCCCAGAAAGTGTGCTATTCAGTTTCTAATACATTTTGCACAGTGTGCTTGAATGACTTGCCCAGGAATCACATTTCAAACTGTTTTAAAAAATAAATTCTCATTCCTAGTAATAGACATTTACGAAAAGCTTCTCAAAGTCATAGTTTAGAGAACTGATATGAAGGAAGATAACAAGATACATCTCATCTGACACAGTAGTTTGGGATAGATCTCACATCCAGCAACACATGCACTAATTTGACTCCTACAAAAGTAGGCTCTCTTTGGTTTTGTTTCTGACTGGTAAAGTAAATATACAAAATTATGACCTCTAAAGTAGCACTCAGGCTTTCTACATTAAATTGCCTGGCCCAGCACACAATATCATTACATGTTTTACCCAAATTATAGTTTAATCTGGTGGCTGAAAAGCCACATTCTGCGAGTAAGAGAAAGTTAATGCTGATCTTTAAATCAAATCATATACCTAAGGCCCCTCTCCCTAGTAAAAGAAAAAAAATAAGTTGAAGATTAAGTTTAAAGTGGGCTTTATTTCCACACAACAGCACAGCCTTGGTGAGCACTGAAGACATGTCACAGGCTAAAGGACTGTGAGGGATTCACACACAGCAGCCACCACTGTCCTCCCAACTCCCCACCAGCTGGCCGGGTGTCACTTCTCTGCTCTGACCTGCAAACATGCGCAGGTGGCACCAACAGCTAACAGTGTTATTCCAACACTCACTCAGCACCTTCCAACTTCGGTTGATAGAAAACTAACTAGATAAGTATATAAATATACATATAAACTACACAAGGCTCTGCATGATGACTTAGTTGTATATGACTACCCAGAACACAGCCTGCAGTCCTACCTTGCATAGAAATACTCAAACAACTGCTTTTCAAAAGCGGTTTTCTTTTTGTCTCTTTCCAGTGCAGAAATTAACTATGATCTACCTGATGCTTACACATTAGGGCAGGACGATGTCTGGAACAATTCAGAGTTTTTCTGCAGGAATTTTCTCCTTCCAGATGGCTGGTTTAAGTTTCACTGCACAAGAGCTTCAGGGGGCAAAAGATCAAATCTTGCCCCTGCAAGTTGAGAGGGAGATAGGAACAAACACCACATTCTCTCTCTATAGATGCCATAAAAATCAATGAGAAAAAACAAGGACAGCTGGGGAGGGATTTTGAAGGGAAAGGCTCTGGCAGGGAACTAGCCAACTTCAGAAGATGAGTGTGAGAACCTTGTACTTGCTTGAACCACCAGTTCACTTTCTTTTCTGAGGTCAGACAGTTTAATGAGGGAATTTTTTGTTTTGTTTTGTTTTAGGGAGGTTGGCTTAAAAAACCAAAACGAACCAACCCAACAACAACAAAAAAAAAAAAAAAAGCACAAAACCACACACCAACCAAAACACCACAAATTCATCGATTGGCACTGCCAGCCTTGCACACCATGGTTTACAGTCTCTTACCTAGGACAGTCATGACGGTCTTCATAAGCTTCACAGGGGTTCTCCTACGGCTAATGGATCCACTAGTGTGCGATGACAAGACATTAGTTTTCCTTTGGACGTACATGTAGATTCTTATGTAAACCACCACCACGATGAAGAAGACAACCAGGTTTAAGACACTCCAGAACACCAGGTAACTTCTGCTGTAAATAGGTGCCAGGGATGAGCAGGCGGTAATGTCGCAGAGGCAGTTCCAACCCAGGGTAGGAACAGCACCCATGAAAATAGCAATAGCCCAAATTGATACAATTAAGAAGGTGACTCTCTTCTTCGTGAGATTACTGTGGATCTTCATCCGCATTATCGACATGTGCCGCTCAACAGCTATGACGAGGAGATTCACCAGGGATGCTGTCAGGCTGGTGTCCAGAAGACCCTGACGCAAGAACCAGCGGTTAACAGTTAACGTCTTAGACACTGGGCCAGTGTTGAACATCAAGAAGACATAGGCAATTCCAGCAAAAAAGTCTGCAGCAGCTAAGTTGGCCAGGAGATAGTAAAAGGGAAAATGAAACCTCTTGTTCTTGACCACAGCTGCTATGACCAATGAATTTGAAATGAAAATGAAGAGGCAGAAAAATGTCCCAAAACACAGAACAATAATAAGCTTTGGCCCTGTCCACTCATCTACTGTGTCAGTATTTGTCTTGTTATAAAAAAAGTCCATGCGCTTATCATAGTAGCATTCGTTCATCCTGGATTAAAGCCCCTGCATCCTAGGAAGGGTGGAAGGGAAAAAAAAGAAAGGATTTAAAATCAACTGTTGGTCCTTGCTTCAATCACCATACCCAGCATACTTTTTTCTAGGGGGAGGGGGACAGGACAGGCACATGAGAGGGTACATATCTGGAGGCCTGAAGTAAAAAATTTCATGTTGCACCGAGTTAATACAGAAGGAGATATTCTCTCTGCTGGAGGACTGCAGTGCATGGTGCTTTGATGAATGAGGAATTGTCAAAAGACTTACCCACTTACAAAACCCCAGCACAGTCCCTTTGCACCACCAGTCATGCAACATAGGCAGTAAAGTGGAAGTTAAGAGGTTAAAAGTGACTTTCTGTAGGTCACAAAGAAAATCTGAGCAACGGCCAAGCCATTCTTGCTGTGAAATCCCATGTCTGAGCCACAGCCCCATCATTATTTCCATTTCTCAATGTATCCAGTCAGGACAGTGAAGTATAAATCATAACTCTTCCATTTTACTGACTAAGCAATAAAAGGCCTATTACTGGAAAAATATGGTTTGGGTTTTCGATCATATATACATACATTATTATATTCATTAATATAAGATGCTACAGGTATATATATTCTAAGCATGTGCCTGTTATTTACTGCTACAGGATTTAAGTAAGTGTACTGAAAAGGGAAAAGTGTATTCTACATATGTGACTGCTCTAAAGCCAGGGATTATCTTATTGGGCTGTCAACCCAGAGCCCTGTGAGCACCACACAGCCCAACTACCTTCAAAACCAAAAGACAGCTCCCTACCCAACCAAAGGATAAAGCAAGACCCAGCAACAGCACTGGGGTTTTTTTCTTAGCCCAAATCAGCACTATTTTGGACAGAGGGCTATTAAATGTGATGAAAGGGGGAGTCTGTGTTCCAGATTACCTCACACTTCAGCTACTCTGGTGAGGTCAATGTCAGCTGCCTTGGCAATTTACTGCCTTTATTATGAACCAAACTGCACTCAAGAAGTAATTTACACAAGCAGCTCTGACAGCAATTACTCCTGGTGACCAGACCTTGCACAGGGTCTCACAGCCTGGCCGGAAGAGGTTGTGTCTGACCATCACAAGCCCTCACATTTGCTGTCAGTATCTGAGTAAGGGTTTTAACAATGACCTCGTTAATAGATATTGCATATTTTTAGCAAAACCTAGGAACCCAGCCCTGGCATAAGATCCTAATCATGTTAACTATTGTACAGAGCAGCAAACCTATGCCTGACTGTAACATAAGGCCAGAGAGGAGATATCGGGGTACAAAGCTGCAGGAGAGGCAGCAACACCAATAGCTTTTGGGAAGCTCCTTGTGAGCCTCAGGCTGTCAACAGTGCCAGAGTGACAGGCTGAGTGGGGCTAAAAGGAAAAAAGAACCTAGAAGTATTTACAGGTAGAAAGGTACAAAAAAATCATAAGCTTTTCACCTTTGCAGCTAAAATGGATCACAGATAAAGATCAGGTTCACTTAGACTATTATTACCCTGTGGTTACTTAACAGTTATATCTCATGGGAAGCAAATTAAGCAATCCCCAGCAGGCTAGCTAACAAGTCACATTTATATTAAAGTTTATTTCTGAGTTTTAAGATAAAAAGGTTCATCTTCTGTCATTTACTCTACTTTGATTTTTTCTCTCGTGCAATATTTGTATTACTTAATTTTAAATCAGCTTACACTATTCCATTATTAATATTTTCAAAGATTTTTTTTTTAATATTTCAGTTTTCTGAACTAGCTCCTTGACCTTTTTTTTCCTTGGCTCGCACCCTACATCTAGTAATCAACATGAAAGCAGGCCACTTGACATTGTTCATTTTATTACCCTCAAAAACCTAGGCAGCCACTTCTTTTATAAAAAAAAGCATCAAATTCAAGTACATAGAGCTAAGAACAATTACTTAAGGACAAGAAATGGAAGGAAACAAGTCAGTCATCCCTTGTGCTGAAATATTACAGAGCATACATTCATCTAAAAGTAAAAAAGCCTCAGCAACTCAGATCCACCATAAGGGGACAATTGGAATTCCATGACTACTGTTCCCTGTCCAGGGCAACATAGTAGAGTTGGACAATCAGTACATTCCCCATTCTCACCTATAAAGTACTCAAAAGTCAAATTAAGTCTGCAAGTGACCAGAAGTCCCCAAGGATCTGCAGATGACAACAGCTACTCAAGCAGCTGAGTGCTGGGAACTCTGCTCAGCCGAGATGACTCTGGTCTTAACCACCAAAGCAGTAAAGGACTTGCTGAGCTTGACATGAAACTTCTACAGAACAACACGATGCCTGCAAATAGAAGCAGCATTTTGGGCAAGAACAGCATTGGGGGGGGGGGGGGGGCGGAATTCTGTGAAAATTACAGGGAAGGTTTTCTGAACATGTATCTTACTGTGTAATCATCTCAACAGATGAATCTTTTACTTGCAGTGACAGGAGAGTAAAGAAATCTGGAGATACTTTTTGCATCTTATCTGGAGAACAAGCTTAAAGAAATCCAAAATATCAAGTATGAATTTATTCTAAATACCTCAGCTTACTGAAATCCCATCCTCATTTGAAGTAGTACTGACAAACACAAAACAAACAAAAAAACCCCACACACATCCATAATTCTCCATCAAAATAATCACACTACAAACACTCACTGTCATGCAGCAGAGTTCAAATGACAAGTGTTTTTGAAAGAGATTTCTTGAGGTGTTGAGATAAGGTAGGAGGGAGTAGAAAAGCATCCAGCTGAGGTCTCAGTGTCCCAGGGCAGACTCTGGAGATATCCAAATGGAAGCTACAAAGCAGTAGCTGAACTGGAGCTAGTCTGCGTCCCAGTCCTTCAAGGCAGAGATGTAGCACTTGGCTGTCTGTACTAGCCTATGTCCAAAAAGCAGGTGTCGTGCCAGAGTCCTTCAGACAGTGGTTTATTTCACACCTTCATTTTATTTTAAAGTTCTCCCAGCAGAAGGAGCCTGGCCTCAGGGGAGCTGGGCAGCCGTGACAGAGCTCTGCAGCTGTATCCTCAGTGGCCCTGCCCCAGTCTGCACCAGGCACAAGAGATGTGCAATAGGATATCCCATATTTCCTGGAAAGTTAACACATTGCATGACATTATTCGCCAGGTCTTCTCTTCTGCAGCCACAGAGACATTTATCTTAATCAGGGCAGATTTAAACTTCAAAAGAAAAACACCCTAAATGTTACATATTTCAGATTTGCCTATTAAGTACGTGCGAATTTGAAGATTCAGGAAAAATACTGTTCAAAGTTTTAAAAATAATAGAAACCAAAACAGTAGAAAAACAGTTAAACTGGTCAGCCCAGCCTTATAAAGGCAGAGAGTCTTCAGAGTTTGCAGCAGAGACCTCCCCAATTCTGCTACTCCCTTCATGAAGAATTGTCTTCTTTTGCTGTGAAAGTGGCTCTCATGAGCTTGATACTTCTCAGGTTTTTATGAGAAAGGACAGCAAACAATCTGCATTCACCTCTTCTATGCCACACACATTTTATAGCCTTCCCTACAGACCTCAAAAAGCTTGATGGTGGTAACCATGTATTGCATATTCCACCGGTGAGTTGAGCTATTAGCTTGCCACAAGTCACTTGCAAGCAAATACATCAAAATTTTGCAAGTGCCAAAAGCATACCCTTGTCAAAAAGATTCTGTTCCTTATTTCAATCTATGTAATTACTTCAGTTCCATCAATAGTGGCTACAAAGATGAGAAACTGATGGACTGTGAAGTGTGTTTTTCTCTACCACTTTGAGTAAACATAAGCTTTGAGTGGGAGAAATTATCTTTCCAAAAAATCTCAAAGGATTTCATTCAGTTAAACTGCTTTCAAATGCAAAAGCATGCATTCAGAATTCTTCCCAACCCAGCACATCTTGAGCTCTGTTTGTCTTAAAGATAGCTTGTATATTTGAATTGATTTTGAACTCCTCTATGTAAGTGCAACTTGTATCAAGTCAGAATATGTTCTTCACCATTCTTAAAATAAGAGTTAAGAATTTGCATGAATATATTACACTAGCTACCTAAATAAAGAATTAGTGAAATAAAACATCACCTAGATAATGTTAGTCATTATTAAAGCAGACATTTCTGAAAGAAAACTCAAATAGCATTTTAATGAGAAGGTCATTACAACATTTAACCTGCAAGCCATAATGTGATTCATGGCACACCTCACTGGTTTTCTGCCTCTTTCCTGTCTATTAAAACCCAAGTTTTTTCCGTACATTTGCCACAACCTTATTGAAGAGCTTGAGTCAGTTTGGGGGACTTTGATGGCTTCTGCCTTGTGCCTGTATAAATGCAACAGGGAGGAGTGCACAAGCACAGGCTGGCACAGTGAGCTACCGTGAGAGGATTCAAGCCAAGTTTGCAGCTTGACAGAGACGTCCATAGAGCAGGACTGAACCTATAGGATACCTATAGCAGTATAGCTGTATAGCAGGACTGAAAGTTACCCTTGGTGAGAGGTGAGGGAAGTTCACCCAGGCAGAAGCCCAGCCTGAGTTACTGCTGGTTTTCCTGAGCTGCCACAGGGGCTTCCATGCAGAAATTCAGGGCAATTCAGTATGCAAAATGCTGCACCCTGGAGCAGGAGGAGAGAAAGCCAAGCCAGGCACAGCCCGGGCAGGTCCGTGGGACAAGGCAGAGGCACAAGCAGCACCCAGGCTCAGCCTGCAAAGCAGGCAGGCTGCCAGCCCGTGCCCCAGCGCTTCACCTCCCTGCCTCCCCTGGGCCCTTAGCAAAGACAAGGTACTAAATACAGATGTCAGGTATTTTGAAACTTGTTACAAAAATAGCTCTTCAGAAAACAGAGTTTATCCCACTGAACGATCACAGGCATCAAGAGCAGAGAGCAAGGAGGCAAGTCACTTGAAATACTCTTTGCATTCAAAGATACTGCAGAGAAATATTAAGCAGCAGCAATTGACTATCTACATATACTACTTTGGCTTTTTGAACTTATCCTACAAGCAGCAGATGGTCCTTGATGCAGTACCCCCGAGGGAGCGTCTGGGGGCTCGCAGACCGCGCAGCCCTCGGCAGCAGCACTCTCGCTGCACCCGGTGCCACAGGCAGATATGAACAGCCTCTGTTCCTTCCTCTTCTGCTGGATAAAGAACTGGTGCTGCTTTTGTTTTTCTAGTTACTGAAAATATCTTTCTCACCTCACTCCAGGCAGCAGAAGGAAGCCGGGGTGCCAGGCAGCCAAGCTATACATGCAGCTATGCATCCAAGTGATACCAGTGCCGAAAGGGAAGCGGTTCCTTGTTCCCCTCCACACACTTATGGCCACAGAGGGAAACACAGCCAAATGATTGCACAGTAACCCAAGAAACCCATTCAGGTTACCTCAACTTAGAAAGAAATACTGGCACAGAAAAGGGTGTGTAACACAGCAGAGGCCAAAAATGTTAATATGTAACTGTGAGAAGGAGTTTTGTGAGGTAAGCACTCTGGTTCACTTTTAATGGCCTTCAGTAGTTAATTTATATTATAACAAAAATCAAATTGGAGACACTGACTGAAAGGAAGCCCATAAGGAACAAAAAATTATGCCCAAATACCTCAATCAAAACAAAAGCTTTTTTTATCTGGTACCAGTAGACGATGCAATGGAAGCCAACATTCATGTAACAGGTTTTACAGAGACAAGTTATTTCAGAAGTAACTGGTTTACATTTTGTTTATAACAAAATTCTGTGGGAACTGTGTGTACTTAGAACAGCATGCTACATGATTCACTTTAAAGAACTGAGAATATACTTTTTTTAAGTTATTTTTTAAATTCAGCTCTACAAATTGGGAAAAAACCCCCACCTTATTATTAAAGAACTGTAAATCTCAATGAGTATGTTTTTAATCCAGAGAACTTCTTTATTAGCAAGGCAATCTACTTCTGGCTGTGTTTGGCTACTTTTTCTTTGTAACTTGAGCATTCCCATTTCAGATAATTGGCTGAACTCAAATCAAGCACAGACAAGCCACATTATCCCATTATCTTGGTCTTCAACCCCTTTTAGAATAAGGAGAGCAGAGTGTCACATCCATTTCCACTCCAAGCCTACCTTCAGAATGTTAACTTGATGGAAAGTACAACAAGGCTCAGAATTCCACCGTGGTTCTGGTCATTTCCAGCAATAGTCCATTTTAATGGCATCATCGTTTGGACTGAAAAGAGAAGGGAGGGGGGTGAAGGGAATCGACACTATTCTGTGTGCATGCTACATTTAAGAAGCATAAACAATTTGTTCTTGAACTATTTCAACCTTTGACAATACTTACACATCGGTGGTGGAAACATCTAAGGTTTTATTTATCATGTAGCCTTAGTATTATTTGCAGGCTATATGGTACAAACAAAGGGTCTTAAGAAAAGTATTAAACCTACCAAAAATGTAGAACAGGAAGACTAAATATTTAAGTTGCAGAAAGGAAGTAGTACCGCCAGCCACAGACCACAGTACTCTGTACACAGACTGATAAGAGGCTTAAAAATCACTGTTGGGGCACAGAAGTGTCACCCCATGCAGCCTGGCACAGGCAGCTGAGCTGTGAAGCACAGAACTACGGGGGCACTTACACCAAGGTGCTGCAAAGCTCAGGCTCCAGCTCCTGAAATCCCTTCAGTACAAACTGCACCAAACTGCTTTTTAAAGCTCTGATCCACTACAAAAAGTTGTTAGGATGGATACTAAGTAACTCACTAGTTACCACAAGTTTAGACTTCAGACCTGGGTAATTTAAGACTTTCTGAAATTATGGTTCACTAAATCTATATATGGAGTTCAAACTAAAAACTTTACTGCAAAGCTTTCATTTAGAGTCTCCTTTAAGTGTGGTTCTGGAAGGAGCTGGCAGGTCATCCTATAATGCAGAAGCAGACACAGCATTTAAAATCTTTAAAAGCCATTCAAACAGCTTGTACATTGTGAAACATGCCTAGAAAAAAATACCTGTTCTGCATCTAAACTAAGTTTTCCACTTCTGCAGAACTTCCAGTTCTGCTCATGGATCACTAGCAGCTCCATTTTACAGTTAAACAAGTCAGCTTGCTTCCACAAAACCTACAAAATGTGATTACAGACTGTTTCAGCACAGTCACAACCAAGTGAACTTCTGGTGTTCATTTTCAGCGCATAGCTGATGAGGACCTGAATCACACCACTGCTCATTAGAACAAGCCACCTGACCGTATCTGATCTGTTAACAGATTCAGAGCCCTGGTTTGCAAGCAAACGTTTCAGTGGAACTGGTAGAAATGGTGGGCTCTGAGGAATATTTACTAAACATATTGAAGTGGACCTAATGGCTTAAAAGTAGAATTCAGTCATGTGAATCTTCAAGACTAATACCCAAGAGGAATATATTCTCTATGATGTCAAAACTTATACTTCGGAGATTTTATTTCATTATCCAATAGCATAAAGACTATACTGGAGGAAGTTCCAAAATGGTTAACAGTCACAGTAGCACAGAAGGATAAGGATACAATCAATCCAACTTGTCTGAAACTACAGTCTAGCATTCTACAAAAGGCAAATATATCTTTCAGCTTAACTTGCTGATAAGAACTGCTGCATCTTTACCATTTTACTGATTCTGCAAATTACCTTGTGTGTTTTGTTTTGAAATTTGTGATTTTTTTCCAAATTTCACTTAATTTTCAGTATGCAGATAAACTTAGTGAAATCAGATTTTTTACCATATAACTGGATTTGATTTGTACCTCCTGCTACACCACTTAGAAGACTAGAAGAACATGCAAGAAATCGCATAGTCTGCACAGCTTAAAGAACAAAGCTACAGCAATGCACCTTACCAATTGGTAACAAGAAATGCCTTTTTCTAGATTAATATTACAGAATGAAGAACAGACCTACCTATGTGACCTCTGGAAACACAAAGGTATAAAAGTGCATATTTTTTCCTTAAGGAAAAAACTAATCAGAAGATACAATACAAAAACATCACTGTATTTTTCAGTGTGTTGCATACATTAAGATGATGAATCACTGCAAATCACTGCATAAAAGAATCTGTGCCAGCCCCCACGTGCAGTGCTTCAGCAGGACGCGACACATGAACAAATCCTGGTGTGCAAACCGAGTGTCAAATACATAGAAACTCACATGCGTACATGTAGGAAGTATCTATATTTTATATATTTACATACAGAGAGACGCGCCTATGAGGCAGAGCTGCAGCACCCACGGTAGCCGGAGCGATGCCTCCCTCGGCGGCGTGGCCAGCAGACCCGCGTCGGCCCCCACGGAGCCCGGCCGTGACCCCCGCTCTGTGCCCACCGGCAAGGGGATGTGGGCTCCAGCTTAAGGGAGTTTCAAAAAACCGCAGTTTTCTGCTGCCCGACTACCAGGAAAAGAGTTAATAAATCCCGAAGTTCATCAAGTCCGCCATAAAGGTGTTCCCATGGCAGGGCCCCCCCGCCGAGCCGCTGTCGGCCCCGGGAGGCGGCCGCCCCACCGCTGCCGTGGCTGCCAGGGGTCTCTGCCCCGGCCCCGGGCCCCACTCACCGGCAGCCCCGGAGCGCCGCGCCGCCGCCGCCGCGCAGAGCCGGCCCGGCCGCCGCCCCGCCCCGCCGTAACCCCTGCGCCGCCGCCCGCTCCGCACCTGCCCCCTTGCCCAGCAGCCTGCGCTGAACCGGACCGAAAATGGGTTTCTTGATGCGTTTGTTTTCTCCCAGGTGCGAAGGTTTGGCTTCTCCAAGATGCAGGCAGAGACGAGGCAGACGAGACCTTCAAGCAGCCCAGAGCGGCAGAAGTCTAAAGGGCTGAGCTGCCTGAAGAGCCCATCACAGGGTCCATCACTCCTCACATTTTGGGAAACAAAAGCAAAGCCCAAATAAAATAGCAATAACTTCTGTGAGTAGATCAGGACAGTACAGGCAGATACATGTGCCACCTCCTTGCAGCACCACACATAGTTGCTCTTTTAAACATAGTATAAAAAGAAGTAAAAACCACCCCACACCCAACAAAGTGACAGAGAAACCTTGAGGCTCATGTTAGCTCCAAAGGGCAGCACCAAGCACACACAGCTCTGCCATGAAGGACAAGCCAAACTCAAACATAGGTGGTGGTACAAAATTTATCTGAGGATTGTGATCAGCTGGATCTGTCCCATCACTACCTATCCAAATCATTTACTGAGATCAGGCATATATCCAAGGTGTACAGAGCTACTCACACATCTGCTAAGAGCTGGAGAACTGACGAAAGAAAATCTCAAAGTCTCTGCTCTACTTCCCAGAAATCCTGGTAAGGATTATAGCATGAAACCTAAAAAGAGTGTTAAAGACTAAGCAAAGCCTTGCACGTGGACATTCTATATAAAACGCCAAACAGTCTCCAGTCCAGCAGCTCTTTCCTGTTTTATCCATCAAGGGAAGGCCCCAAAATAAGATCCCAAACTCTTATCTACTGTCTCCCTCAAGTGCTCACCTTGAAGACGGCTCAGGAAGCTTTCTTCTCCTTCCTGCCTGTTTCTAATGCAGCCTTCTCAGTGCCTTTCCATCCATTTCTGTCCTCCTTTAAAGTCACATAAGCAATTAGCAAAAGCTTCTTATTCCCAGGGAACAAGACAACCAAAAGTAACAGCTTGTTTTCAGAACACTTTGCAAAAGCTAATGCTCCAGCTCTCTTCCCTTTACTGTGCATTGCCTCCTTAGCAATTGGAGTGGGATCACCTATCAGTCAGCAACTGTATTCAAATCTGTATTAATGAATAGAATTAAGAGTCAAGATATGCCAGATTTCCTCTTAAGTTTAACCTCTGTGGAATAGAGAGCCAATGAGAAGCTTCAGCAACTGGCTCTTATCTTTTTTCCAAGACAAAAAAACCACACCACCCAAACACCAAAACCACATACCAAAGAGACGGTAAAGACACAAATTGGTTTCTACAATACATTAGTGACCTGCTTTAATATGGTAGGACTGAAGCAATAGTCTAGCTAGCAAGCAGCTCATATGATTAAAAAAAAATCAATACTAGACAAGAAAGCTCTGATTCCATTATAGAAATTAAGTATCAAAATCAGTAAGAATTAGAAGTATTTTCTACATTCCATTGGTTGATAACATTTTCTCTCATTCCCTGAGGATTCTCTCACAAACAAATACTCATCTGAGCAATGACTTTGGCAGATCACACGATGCCCTGCTAAATTGGAAAGGAGCAGTTTGACTCGGAGCTTAGGGGCTCTTGTCCCGTGACTCACAGTGCCAAGGGTAAGCAAGGCACCTCACCTGCTTTAGGGAAGAGAGGCACCCGACCTCAGAAGGCAACTGTTTGTAAAACAGAAAGTACTTCTACAACATCTGATGCCACCTCAGACAACATCGGAAAAAAAATAAAATTAACAAGATAGGGGAAACAACTCCAAGCCCAAAGACTTGCCATGCTTCAGTCTGGTGTTTGCAGTTCACAGCCATTGGCAATAACATCTCACAATTATAAGAGATGCAGAACTTGCGCACTCAGGCAAGAGCCCTTGGAAGCATGTACTGCCCAACACATTTGTAAGTCCTATCAGGGCAACACATACTGGAACACATTATATGACTAATTATTCACTAACATAGCATTAATTATCTGGGTTTTTTCTAGGTTCAAGTTTCCAACCTAAGATTTCTGTAAGTACTGGCAAAGGAAGGCCAATAAGGAAGATACAGTTAATTTTCAGACGTGCTGGATTTTGGTCTTGTTTACTAGGGAACTGTTCGACTTAGAGATATTCTAGAAAGCCACCAGTAAAATAGCAGCAAATATGGAAAACACAAGCATCTTATACACACAAAAAAAGTCAAGATTGCACACCGTATGAACCAAGAAACTCTGCCAGCTATCAGTTAATGCTGATCACTCCTACAGTCTGCAAAAGAGCATGTAGATTATCTAGCGCCCCAAAGCAGACACTAGAAGAATAACACTGACCCCAACAAGTTCTGTACATGAAAAACTGACTCTTCTGTCTTGAGTGGAAGACAATAATCCTCTGGTCTAGATCACACAATTAGCATCTGGTGAAAAGATGCTTACAGAAAATCTTTCCTAACAGTGTGAAATCTCCATTATTGATAGCAATTTAATTTTTATCCACAAGCTGTAGTGACAGCTGAAGCCACAACAAGGCATTGCTCAGACTAGGATGGGGAGATGATTCTGTCCCAAAGACTTTTCAGCAAGAGAAACATTAAAATTTTCAGAGCCTGGATGCGTGGAAACACTGACATGAAAACCATCTCTTCTACACATGTGGCTGCAGTCTAGGCAAGACAAAATTGCATTAATTTCCAACAAAAAAAGTATTCATTGTCAGGAAGGCAAATACTGTGGGGGAAGATCTTAATGACAGCACATCTTTCCAGACCTCAGTCACCACTGCTCTTACCTGATGGCCAGAAACGCTGCTGGAGAAGCTGCAGTTATTAACCTCTCTTCTTTAAACATCCCAGAAGAAAGACAGAGAATGCAGACCTATTAAAAAAAAGGTTTTTCAGCTTACCAGATAAGATGTGAATCCAGCATTGGTTTTGGCCATATTATTCACTCTCCAGTTTCCCAGAAGAAACAAAAATCTGGTCTATTTTTCTGCTATCCTTTGGGAAAGTATTTATTCACATTTAATTCAAGAACCAAGTATTTTTTCTCTTGCTCTTCATATCAAATTCAGGTCAGCCCACACTACAACCAACCATCACATCTTCACAGCTGGAAGGTGATTACTGCTGAGGACACTACAGCTATTCTGATTCTTCTAACATCTGTCCGCTGCAGGCTCCATGGGAGCACTACTGAAGGTCTCACCAGAATCATACTGTGAACTTCCAGTATCTTTGCTCAAGAACAGCAAATCAGGCTTTTGTATTTAGGGCTGCAGGTATACATGTAGTTCCACTAACAAGAATGAACACTTTGGACAGTGCTGTTAGTGACTCCTTTTCTTAAAGAGTTGAGGTTTTGTTCTCCTGACTACCTAGCAGCAGAGAGCATGAATTTTTCAAGTTCCAGTTGGTTTCTGACCATCATTTTCCTACATTATGATTATCTGCTGTCAAAGACTCCTGGTCTACTCTGATATTCTTCTTCATGCCAGATTTCAAAGGGATGCAATGCAGTATTTTGAGGGGTTCTCTCTAAGAACAGCTTTCAGTAAGTCAGGATCTTGTTCAAGTTTTACCAGCATCATTTCCTTCTTACCCCAAACTAAGCTGCCACCCACCTTACTCATACAAGGCCAGCATTTCAAGTTGCTGTTGCACTGGTAAGCCTGAACTTGCACAGAGTCCATAATTAATAGTTAAGCATACGTATCAAGACCAAGTCGTAGCCCACACACTCTGAAGCAAACATTATCTGCTACAATTTGCTTTCGGTAAGTAGATAGCCCCATTTAGACAAAGTGCAGCATCTAATATAATAGCCCACCCACCCCTGGGGGCAGTCAGTACCACTGAAAGTCTTCTGAAGCAGCTGGTAACACCTATGGCAGAACTATACCAGAAGTGCTTTAAAGAGACCAAATGTGCTCTGCTCTCACTGAGGAAAAAAAAAGAAAAAAGTCAAAGGGAAGAGAAAAACAAAAAAAACCCACCACCAAACACCACAAAACCAACACCCACCAAAACCCAGTACTTTGGGATGGTCATCTGTAAAGACACCTAGACAATCAACTGAACAAATCAACTGCCAGACTCAGTTGTTACATATTTTCTTCCACTTAAGATGTGCTTGAAACAGAAGTAATTAGGCAAGTCAACTTCTTCGCATTGCTTTTGCCCGAATTTGTCCTCCAGGTTATGGCAACAAACCAGTGCAATACTAAAAAAAAGAAAAAAAAAATAAAGCAATAATCTTTTCATCATCCCTTCACATGATGCTTGCTATGGAAGTCCGCAACCACGCAAAAAGAGTATTTACCTATAGCTAAAGTAGTAAGTTTAATTTAGACACAGTACACATCAAATATTATAGACATAAAAGATTGAAAGCCAAAAAAATAATCCACAAAATGCTTTTGTTTTTAGTAAAGCTGGTAAAGAAATATTGTGATCTATTAACGGTTTGTGTTAAAATATTATACAAGAGGGAGAACAGCAATTAATTTGCACTTTTGTGCAGCTCTGTAGTTTTACATAAATTTATTTCAAGGAAATGAATTGTGCCAAGTAGAAATTACAGTCACAATGCCAAATGCATCACTTTAAGTGAAAAACTCTTCCCTTTTCCCTGACTACTTCATCTTGAATATTTTTTAGCATAGAACTTTAAAATTATTTTCAAGCTTTTTTTTTTTCTCCATATTGACAACAGCAGTTGGTTCAGGGCTGGTTTCCCTCCTCCCAGAGGTGATTAGCAAACAGAGCTCCCACAGACACTGCTCCATGATCAGCCTTCTTTAATGTGACAGACTCAGGGCAAGAATATAGAGTTCTTCACAGCTCTCCTCCTGGTCAGCCAGCTGATGTCATATTAGCAGCTTTTCTCCTCCCAACACCTTAATTAGGTAAGATTAGTCCATTCACAATGAGGCAGGTCCAGATAGTGGGTTTCATTGCAATTTGGAGAATTATTCTTCTCCATACAACTATGCTTTCTTTGCATATATTAGCAATGAACTTCAATGTGTAATCATCAATTAATAAGTATCAAGTTGTCATCACTCTGTTGTCTGCAAAGAAAAAAATTCACAATTTTTCATTCAGCAAGAAATGCAATAGGAAGTATTTACTCATACAAAACCAAGCTGAGTTATGATCCTTGCATTCTGTGCTCTCCCATTTCAGCATAAAGCTCTAACACCTGCACAGGGACAATCAAGCAGGAACAGCTTCAGTAGTAAAAGCTCTGGATTTGCACTACTGCTGCCAGGCTTGTGCCCTCAATACTCTGCAGTGTATTACAGTAAAACATATGCTCAAGCAGACAAAAACCTCTTATCCTGCACAATGACTTTCATGTGAAACCTGAAGCTGTACCTGGCTGGAGTTCTTTTTAACTAGTTGGCTTTCAAGCGTTCACAGCAACTGCTGGGATACCCGCCCATCATCATCTCACGTGCTCCTTTTCGGCTATGAGGTTTCCCTGTGCCAGAGTACATCCAAAGCATAAAGTTGCATTTCACAGAAGCCTCAGCACATAAGTAGATGAGTATCTTACTGCTAAAATAGCATTTGTTATACCATCTGGGATTGAACAAGTGTTCACCTTCAGCTCTCTTCCTTCTCCCATAGCCTCACTTCCTTGCAGAGTGCTCACAACCATTCTGTGCACAAGCAGGAATTCTCCTGGACTGCCTAGGGACAGTGACAAGAGCCTTCCACTCTCAATCAGGGATTCAGAGGTGTGTTAGGTTTCCTTAGAAATGGAATTCAAATAATAAAGACTTCCAGACCAGCACCAGGTGAGACATTCACCTCTCAACAACTCTAACTTAAATAGGACCACTGCTAAGACCTCCAAAGGCTCGAGTTTGGTGGCAACCAGACATTTACAAGTGTGTTTCCAGTACTCTAAGAGCTGATATGGAATGAGTTTGCCTCACAGACACAGCAGAGCTTCAGGATAAGTACCAGTCCTTGGCTGAATGACATTCTCTTGCTTTCTGCTACTACGCCCAGCCTAGGGGAAAAGCTTTTTAGAAACAGAAGACTTGCAAACCCCTAAGAAGCAGAGACTTAGTTTGCTCTTGACTCCTTGGCAGTTGCATGTTATAGCCTACAGTCCTCCCATCAACTTCCACCAGTTTCTGCATGGTAGTTTTGATATGAGCAAAGCACTTAAAGCATGCTTTTAAGCTCAGAATCGCCACCACTGCACCATCAGTAGACTAAAGATCTAACACCAAGTAAAACACAAGAGGAACAACAGATTCCAAATATTCCATGGGCTGAATTCTGGATGTTCCAGCATTTGTGAAACTTTGCCGCAAGAAGTTAACTGGTGTATTTAATGTTTTTATTGGAAGTACAGCCTACTGACCTCCTACAGCAGCAGATGAATGGCATGGAATTCCTTTCTTTTCTGTAACCAACACTGCCATGGTCTTTTAGAAATTCATGTAGATCTGTTACTGGAAACCCACTTTGTTGGTATTTCTGAAAGAGAAAGTACTTTATTTAAAACGCATGAGAAGTTACTGGCCATGAAGTGTTCTAAATTTTCCTCTACAGTGTGATAGACAAAAACCAGACTATTTGGTTCATTTGGTCAGTATTGCTGTAGGAAGAAAAAAAAAAAAAAAATACAATCCCGTCCCAGAAGTACCACATTTGTAGTTGGTGGAACAAGTCAACCTAAGTGACATAAAATTCATATTATTCTCAGATTCTCTTACATTTTAATTGGCTGTCCACAAGACCAAGCTGGTGATCTCAAGTTGTACTAGCACTGATTCTCTCTTGTTCACATCAGCTGCTGTGCTCCCTGCAAGTGTCCTAGGCTCATTTTCCCCAGGAACCCCAGTACTGGATTTGAAGGGCCCCAAAGTGGATGTTCAGTATTGCCATGCTGAAGAAATGCTCTGCAAAACAGCAGTTTATCACACTGAAATGGCTCCCCATTGACCCACACAAGGTGCTCGGAGGGAAGAGTAACAGTAAAACACTGTTTTGCAGGTCAGACTATCCAATAATATAACTCAGCTGTCTGTGCATCTGAGTTTTTGAGCTCTCACTCAGTCTGGAAGTTGTGGTTCATGTCAGAATAGCCTTGTTCTGCTGGTCTGTTTATCTGACACTAAGACAAGAAAGGGACAAGAGCTGAAGAGGATGATCTGCATTGCCTTCCCACCAGTTACTGCAGCTACCAGGAGCACAAAGGAGAGACAGCACTGGAGGACAAGAACAAAAAGGTAATTACCAAAGACTTCATTTCACTTTCAGGTAGTTTATACTGGAAATGGAGAGTGCAGTTTTAAATTGAACGAGAAGTAGTGGGTCTTTTGGAAGACATTTCCTTTTAACCACACATTTCCAAGCAGTACATTAAGCAAGCCATTAAGCAAATGAATTTACAATTATCTGCTTGGCCCTTGCCACGCTCCTGTCAATGGGTTATTCTCAGAGATGCCAGCAAACCCTTCCTAACCTCAGCTTCTGGTGCCACAAGAAGAAGTGTTCACTCAAAAGAAGAATTATTCAGCTCTTTCCACTCATTCTTCCACTTGTGTTTCCATAAGCTGTTACATTTTGAAGCCAGGTGAAGCAGCAGAAAATACAAAACTGGGACACATGCTAAGGATGATTTACAAGCCAATTATTGCTTAGTCATTTGGATGACTACCCAGTCATCCTCCCAATTTCACCACAGACTAAGCTACCAGATTTCAATAGTCTCACCAGTCATCATAACTAATGCTAGATCGTATGGTGTTGAGTGACTAACAAGAACAAATACAAAACTGATTAGAAGTGTAATGGGAAAGAAAAATGTTTTACCTTTATGGTGTCGTAGGAGTCAGTAATGAGAGCAATAAAGAGGCTGAGGATCATGTATATAAACAGACTAATGAAGGAATACAGATATAACCGACTGAACACCCACACCAGTGTGCTCTTCTGTTGGATTTGAGCAAATGTTGCAAACATATCATCACCGTTGACCAAAGAAAACAGACATTCAGCCACTGTGTTCAGATCTTCAAACTAGAAAATAAGTACAAATTATTAATAGAATGTGAAGGTCAAACATCCAGATTAAAGGGAAAGTTAAAGGTGTTATAAAAACAAAAGTAATTTTCTTCAGGGTTTTACTCATAGCAGAAGAAAAAAGCCAACTCAGCCAATCAAATGCTACCACACTTCCATTCCTGTATGTTCGGACAAAAATATACACGTCAGTAACAGAACCATGCAGAAATATAATCTTGGCTAAGCATTATACATTGACATTAGAAATAAGAAGATTTATTATTAAAAAATAAACTTGTGATGCTCAACAGGCAAAACAGCCAGTAACTGACCACTAGAGAAAGTTTGTTACTGAATTTTAAGCTGTTTTAGACCTGCAGAAAAAATATCGTTCTGTTTGCCAAAGCATGTAGATTAAGGGGTTTCACAGAATCTATACAGTAAATCAGCAGCGTTATGCTGGGAACAGAATCCACATCCTCTGGTTACCCAGCTCTGCAGCATTACTGGAGTAGGGGTAATAAATCATTATTGTATTAAGAAGTTAGAGATAGCATGTAGCTTTCTGACCTCAAATGATCTGAACTACATTTGTCTGGTGAGACTATCATGTATCTGTCATTCAGAAAACCCTGAGCTGTAGGTAAAAGCTACTAAGCACGTCCTGGACAAAATCATGGTTTAATTTCAAGGACATCCTCTTAAATTCTTAACTCCACTTCCCCAAGCAGGAACATGCCCCGAGGCTAAATTCTATTCAGCAACCAGGTAAGTACGCTTCTCACCATCACTCTGTGCCTCCAAATAACTGGATTTGTTAACTATACTTTACTTGACAATATTAATTAATGCACAACATTTTAACGTAGTTATTATCAATGAAGCAACCTGACTACACTCACTTTAATTTTGGTACTATATTGACAACAAGATGTCAAGGGGCATATATTTGTAAGAAGAACATAGTGTTGCACATGAACAGTAGGTCTGGCCTTACTTACGGCTTATCTTTTAATTAATATTTTTACTTATTTTTAGAGCCATTATAAGACTCAGCAGCACATTCTCTAATAAAGGGTCCATAGCATGGGTAACTCTTGAGTAACCTGCAAGTTTTGATTCATAGGTACAGAGAGAAACCTGCTAAGGATTGCTCACTTACAAGCCCCTGGATTGACATAACACAAAATCCAGGGTTACCACTCCCTCTCTCTGTCTGCAGAAAAAAAAAAAAAAGTATTTGTATGGTTTTGAGCCAAGGCCTTCGGTTTTGGAGCACAGGGATCTCTCCTCTCTCCTGCAGACCTGCATAGCAGAGAAGGCTTTTCCCATTCCCTACCAGGGATGCTCACGCTGCCGAGCACTTATCTGGGCTCTACACGGTGCCACATCGCCTTCCAGTGGGGACCGACCAGAATGGGAAACTCCACAGCTACAGCTGCCTTCCTTCACAGGGATCTGGGAGATTTAGCAAGAGGTAACATCTTCACAGATAAGCATATTATTGACTGCACTTCCTTCTGCTCAGATAATTAGTGTACTTGCTGCAGGGAAGCTACAACAGTATTTATGCTGTGCCTGTTATAAACAATTAAGTCTCTAGTATCACCAAGGATCCCACAGATTACCATGGAGAAATGTATTGTCATCAACTTAAAATACGTGCAGACTGAACAACTACATCTCTCAAAGCAGAGAACTGTATTATGTTAGAGGAATCTGAGCTCTGGGGGTGCAAGAAGCTGAAGGAAGCACTGCAGCCTGTGTCTCTGTTACAGTATATACTGTGTGTAATCAGAAATCGAGAATGAAAAGTCATACATTCATTACCGATTAAAGGACATCTAGAATTTATCACAACAGGAATGTGCCTTTTTTTAAACTGTCACGTAGAGCATCTGCCAAGAAATAGCAAACAAGCTTTGCAGATTTTTTTGTATGCATTTCAGAATATACAAAGCCTTACTGCTGTATCCAGGTTTCAGATAAGATGAAACACCAGGCACATACTTTGATACCAACCTTAAACAAAACAACACACAAACACAAAAAAACCCCACAAAAACCAAACCCAACACACCACAAAAAAACCCACAAAAAACCACACAAAACACAACACACAAAGGAAGCAAAGTAAACAAGACAAGCATTCATCCACTCCTTTATGAGCCAAGATTTAAGAACTGAAGTTACACAAGGAAGATTTGGAAAAACAAAGTCAGAGTCAAGGAGATTCCCAGAAATGTCAATGGAGAGCTAGTGCCTCTTTAACCCAACTGAGCTGGGATTGCCAGAAGAGGGCGAAAGAGATAACAGACCAATTTACCTAAAGTCCCCAGCCTGAGTAAACCTTGAGTTCAAGCACACAGTGAAAGCAAGAACACAGTTTATTTTGCTAAATGGAGTAGGCGAAAGGAGGTATACATGGAAGAACTCCCAAGTTAAAGCTTTCAAACAACATGAATTTAAGACCTATTTCTGTTGTTACAACTAAGAACTATATACACAGTCATTCACACATCATTAGACCATAAAAGGAGTACATACCTTTTCATGATAAGGTCCCAGAACAATCCAACCACAGAAAGTATAGCCGAGATAAATCATCCCAGCACAACAACAAAACCTTAGCACTTTGGGCAATGACGCCTGCATAGTTAAAATGAGCACCTACATGTCAGGGTGGAAGAAAGGAGAATGGGGGAAAAGCCACAAGTTAGGGAGGCCTGAGTAAGAGTGATAACTACATGCTTTAATTGTTGAATATTTGAATCCAGCCTTACATTGTAGGTTTGAAAATATCCCAGGTATCTGATGACTCCAACCCAGACAAACAAAGTTGATGTTCCAAGTAAAATGCTGCAGACATCATAACTTGTGAGGTTCTGAGGGATCCAAACAGAGCAGGTGGTCAAGTTACAAAGCAGTAGGTATGTCAGCTTGACAGCTATTCAAGTTTCAGCAGTTCAAAAAAACAAAGCAGGGCAGTTCAATACTGAAAGGATGTTGCTACATCAAAAATCAGACCAAAGTGAACTGCAGTTATTTACCAAGATCACCCAAATGCAATAGTGCTGCAAATGAAAGCACATCTGCACTGATATTATTGTAGTTTTGCATGAAGAACTAAAGTCTTTAGCTTGGTTATGACACAGTTTTAAGATTAAATTGGATGTCTCCAAATTTTTGTTTTTAATAAAAATGTTAATATGTGCTATTGTTAGGCAAACAAGCTCTCATTCACTATTTAGGAAAACATGAGCCGTCATTTAAATGAAAAGCGAGCCTCAGGACTACAGCCCTTTCCATACTACATGCATTTACATCTCTGAACAGGCTGCCAGCTATTCAGGGCCTGAACATCATCTTTGCTACCAGTGAAGTTTATAACCAACTATACTTGCATTTTACTTTAGAAGGCTAGAACTGTTTGAGGTAAGCATGAGATACCCATCTAGCTCAAGATTTCCAACCCTCATCCGCCACTTTGCCATACAGCTGGAGGTTCTCAAGTGCTTCCTCTGAAGGCCACTCCGGGCATCTGCCCTTTGAGCCTTAGTACACATACAGCAGAAGCAGCACACTACCTACCCTGGTTTTCCCAGAATACAAAGTTTTGTGAACACATGAATTGCTCTACAAAACACCACCACCACAAACAAACCAACCACCACAAAAACCCCCAAACAAGCAAAAAACAAAACACCCAAAAAATAACACACACCTCACCAAAAAGAAAACACACACACCACCCCACACACAAACAAAACACAAAAACCAAACAAAACAACCCTGAAGACCTGCCAGCTAGACAAAACACCTTGATTTCTGTAAGTCCAGACTGGGAGGTCGAGGTCCCAAGTTGGGCTTTTTTCTGTTTGTTTTTGTTTGTTTGGGTTTTTTTGTTTGTTTGTGGGGTTTGGTTTTGTTAGAAACTGTCTACCCACAGTTCCTACACCAGGGATCAGGGGATTTATCACTGTGGAAATAAGATGTTTAAATAGCTTGTATGGTCTTACTGAATGACTTTGAGGAAAAGGGACTGAAACCAGCTATCAGTCAAACTAGCACTAGGAAATGAACTAAAAAAAAGCACTAGCGAAAGTAAATAAGATTACTAGTGACTATGATAGCTCATTTCCATTTGTCCCTAAGTTAAAACACATTACATTTGGTTGTAACAAGATTAGTATTTTATCTGAAGTATTAAACTCTCACCTTGGCTTTTATTTCCATTTTTAGGATTGACCCAATGATTGTCATCACATCACTGATAATTACTAGGACATACCATCCATTTATGAACTCCAGGCGGTCAGCATGACAGACATGACGCTTATATTTCTCCAAGAAGAAGTTCACAAATCTCTATTGATAAGCATGTAGATGTTTAGTTACAGGTCACCTTAGATGAAAAATATGTACAGATGCCTTGGTAGTATAGCAACGCTCAACTTTCACATAACCCCTTTCCCTATAGTAGCTGATGGAATAATAGCTTAAAACTCATTCTCAATTGCAACAGAAATAGTAAAAAATAAGATTGGTTTAGGCCAGTGAAAACCAACTTTTCACAGAACATCTGACTTCATAACCAACCCCCAATAGCCTAACACAGCTTGTTATCCCTTTTTTAGCCCTCCCCGCAAAAGTTTCTATCAACCTCCAACAGAGCAAGGCCACTCAACTAAAGGAGTGAAAAAGAGAATTAGTAACTCAAATACAACTATAAGTGAAGTGCTCTCATTTCCAATAGACCTGATAATATCACTTCCCACACTCAACACTGCCTATCTGCTTTCACTTGCTCTTTTTGGTCATGAATAAATGCTGATGTCTCTATTCCTGACCACAGTTTGACAATGCCTTTGCTGAATTGTGTCCTCTTCACGCTTGTCTTGTTTACAAGCTACAGAAAGGATATATCGAACAAGATAAACAAGTACCTGTGCTTTCATACCCTACCTATCCTGAACTCTTCTCCCAACTCCTATAAGCCACATACTTGCAAAGTCTGTATCAATTAACAGTTACATGCTGGTACATCTCAGGGCACAGCTCGTGTTCCTACATCAGTATTTGGACCGAAAGAACTGAATCTGCATATATGAAGCTCTGCAAGCAGCTTGAGGTGAAGTTGGACAGGGTTAGTCTCAGTCCGCAGAGGAGGATGAGCAGAGAAGGTGACAGCAGGTGGTGATCAGGGGTTGTGGAGGGAGAAGGAAAGAATAACTGAAAAGGGGTGGATCCAGCCCCAGAAAGACAAAAAATCCCAACCAGAGTTAGATTACATGCCACGCTTTACATTTTCTCCAGTTAGAGCTAGCTTTGAGGGATGTTCATTAAAGCATCAATTTATGGGAAGACTTCTATGGGAATTCTACTCTGAAGCCAGGGAAGGAAGAATTCATGTTGGAATGTGCAGGATGTGTGGGCTGTTAGCAGCACAAAGACTCAATTTTTTTTCGTGTAAAATCCTGGACAAAATCAAGGCCTGGACAAAAATGTAAGTCTCTTTTTGCCCTTGAAATACAAAATACTTTGTATTACAGCACTACACAAACAGAAGTAAAAACCCATTCAGCTAGAAACTGGTCAGAGACACCTACACATCCTTTCTAGAGACAGAGATACAGTAAGAGAGCAACATCGTGCAACAGATACACTACTCAATATTCCAAAACACATCATTTGACAAGACTAGTAGTAAACTAGACAGACAAAATAATCATTGAGATTACGAGCACTGTACTTACTTTTTGCAGTCTCAAGGCAAGAACAATGGATCGTGTACAGAGGATGAGAGAAGCAAAGCAACTTAAAATGACAAATCCATCAAAGACTAGAATATACTGAGTGTTTTTCTGGAGAACTGTAAAGAATCAAAGAAAGGAAGTAGAGTTAGTCATTTCACATCTCTCTGAGCACCCCTTGTTACAAAACATCACATATTTTGCATTCAAACATTCTCACCCCATAAACAGATGGGGTATAAGAAGTATTCTTTCTGCCACTACGGAGACTGGGCCACAAGAGTGAAAGGCATGTTCATGTTCTTCAAAATAAAACCAAGAATGGGTATATTAATATAAGCATCCCCTTTTTGCACTAAGTTCATCAGTCCGTCTGTACTCCAGTGTTAGAACTACACAGGGAAAGAGAAATGTAGACTTTGGTCCATACCAACATTATTAAATTAAAGCAAAACAAGAAATCCCACCTCTCTTATTTCACGACCTGCGATCAGAAATTTGTTTGACTTTCTATACTGTATTCTTTTCATCCACAGGTTTACAAGCCATCATGTGAACCCAAATCAGACGTTTTCCTTTGCTTACTCATATCAACTGATGAACAGGACAGGGAATGTCTTGCTAGACAGATTGTTATAGAGCAGGAGAAGTGACAGGAGGAGATGTGCTATCATGCAAACACACATGCACCGTACTTACCAGAGCCAAATACGTGCCAGTCTTTACATTCTTGAATATCAGTGTCGCTATCAAAATAAATTTTGATTTTTCCACTGTGGGCTCTGTTATTGAAAGTTATCTGGAAATACAAGAGTAGATCAGAAATGAGGTTAACGAAATTTCATTCCATAAAAATCTTGGTAAGTGCTTTGGCATAATATGCATTAATATTTGTTGGTCAGGTAAGCTTTGAGAAAGATATCACCATGAGTGTTCATATAGACATAATTTGAGGACATGTCACATATAGCACAAAAAGCAGTATTCCAAGCAGCCGAACTTCAAGTTGAACCCTTAGAAGAATAATGATGACTTATCTTCTTCTCAGGCTGTGAAGTTACGAGCTGGAATATGATACGAAATAATATTGTCCCATGGCAACACCATTTCAGCAACCTTTGGGAAGGAGGGCTAAGGGCAAAGACATGCTCAACTGGTTTTGCCTTGCAGCTGAAGTATAAGGATGATGACTACCCCTCAGCTTAAGATCTTGTTATAATATATAGTGTTGGAAGTGCCATACCCCATATCCACTTACAGTATTTTGAAATGCATAGCAGTCGGGCAATTCACGGGCATGGATTGTCTGTAGAGCAATGCCTTTTAGCTTGAAGGAGATTTCAACCTGTATAAGCCTGAATGTTTAAAAAAAGTGTATAAATATATATGTAAATACACAGAAACACACATACACAAAGCAAGGAAGCTGCACAACTCAGAATCCACCATGTTCATATGGAAAGACAAAGTTAACAATTAAAAAAAAAAAATCCTCACCACCACTTTACCTGTAAAATTCAAGATTGAAAAAAGAGGAGTTCAGCTTCAGTTCAGCCCTCTTACCAGCTAGCTCCTGGGGCTTTAAAAAGATACATTCTGTAAATAGAAAAGGAAAAGCTGTAACCTTAAAAACTTCACATAGAAAGCAGCATAAAACTGAGATAATCAGGTTGAATGGCAAGTTCTAATCAGGCAAAATGTTAATTTTGAGCAAATCTATCCATAGAGAGCCCCAGCTGGTGGGATCAGAACCAGGTTCATGCAGTAAATTTTGAGAGGCTAACAGCAAGGACTCAGCCCTGAGAGGTGGTAAGGACACCCACCTACCAAAGGTACAGATAAGACCAGCATCCAGAATTCTGTATTTGAGCTTTCTGCTTGGAGCAGGGGCAGGGCGGGGGAAAAACAGACACACAGAAAAACCCAAACCAAACAAAATAAAACAACAAAACCAAATACACACACAACCCACTAATGACAGCAGTTGAAAAGAGCTTCCTATAGTCTACACAGTCACCATTTCTAAGCAGGTAAAAAACAAGAGGGAAATAGACAAAAGGCATGTTTGTGTTCCTATGATTGCCATGCAAAAAGCCATTGGTTTTAAACTTTACTAACTTTACATCAGAATGTAAGTACTCCACAGCAAGACATTTTTAGTACAACAATACTATACCTGTTTCAGTAGAAACATCTATGTTCAGTGTATCATTGGAAGGAGGCATCGTGCCTTTCCTGTACTGTTGTTTACAGATTTTTAGACCTGATCCTTCATGTTCATAACCAAGCGTCCCCAGGGATATGTTCTTTAATTGCTTGTACTAGTTTAAAAACAAAACAGAAGTTACAGAGCGAGTAGTCTCTTTTGCATTAGATGGTAACTTGCCATCTCAAAGTTATGTGTATCAATACAGCTTTTTACCTTTACCATAATCTTTACTTTCACATAAAGTCTGTAAATTGAGAGTGGATAGCTCACGGGAAGTCAAGAGGGCTGCTGGCCGCTAACTAGTAGTGATTGGCATCCTGGTGACATGGTGACTGGGAGCCCAGTACCTACTGGGCTGCCTGCAAATGATGACCTGGGTGCCAGGCCGCAAGCCAGCAGACAGCTCTTAATTAGATTCCTGGCAGGGACTTCAATGCAGTATTGCTACTAACTACACACAGTCCTGGAATATCTTATGTATTTATCTCAGGAAGGTGTTAGTTTTCACACCACTTGAAACTTGATTGCTTTATGCACAATCCAAGTCACAGTTCTTATCAAACCCACCCCAAGAGTAAAACTGAAGCTGCTCCCTGTGTGACTACAGAAGAGGGAGGCCACATATTCACCACATAACCAGCAACCGTGGAACATACAGAGACCTTGGGCAGCCTCCAAAAGTAATTTAACCTGCCTGCTTCGAACAGAAGGAACTGAAAACATGCCTGTGAGGAAGGCAGTTTCTTTTTCACTTATTCTAAATACAGCAGTCACCTTCTTCATATGTTACGACATGCTTGAAAACAAAGACTAGAAGTTGAAGTGAATAAAGCAAAGCCAAGTCAAACACTGTCCACACACAGATCAGCCCTTAGCACCACCAGTGAACTCCATTAAAGGCCAGTCCTCTCCTGACTTGCCTTCCACACGTCCTCAGTATCTGCTGGAAACAAGACACCTCCTCTGATCCTTGGAGTCACAGCTTCCAGCCCTGCACAAGGAGCCAAACCCTGGGGCACAAGCTCTTCCACTGGTTCTTGACTCCTCAACAGCTGAGGAGATCAATGACTAACCACAAATACAGTTGTCTGCCAGCCCAGCTTGGCACCAGCTAACACTGTTCAAGAGAAGCCAGACAGACCCCTGGCCCTTTGAGGAAGAAGGCATAAACATCTAGTAATTCATTAGTTTTTATCATCACCTCACCGAGTGAAAGATCTCGGGCCAGCCTCCTGTCACAACATTATCTCAAAGTAAACTAAGGAAGCCAAGTCTGACTAAGGCAGGTCAAGTGAGTGGAAACAGTAGTCAGTCACAACTCCACTTCCTTCTGAGGGCATCTCCAGATCACTGCATCCAACAGCCATGGCTCTGGCCACGTGTGCTCTCAGGCTCTGCCTTCCTGACAGTGGAGCATGTGGCTCTGTGTTACTCACATGCCACTTTCAAACAACACTACAAAACAGTAAAAGACAAAATTCCCATTTCCACATTTCTAAGTAGCCTCGGACAGAGTAGCCAGCAGAACATCCCAGTCCTCCAGACTCCACCGCAGGCATGGTACAAGCATAACAACTCCACACGGCTTCTTTGTGATAGAAGCTTCCAAACTGGACCCAGGAAAAGAGTGAGGAAAAGCTGTGTACTCTTCCAAGTGGAAAGTATGTTCATTCCTTTTTCTTTCAGAGTGTGAAAATATCACAGTGGCATATTATAGAAAGCCTAAAATTCCATTTTTACAACTTCAGTTTTGCTGTTCACTATTACCATCTTCTGTAATACCGTATCCTTCTGCTTGTCCCACCCCTTCAAACCCCCAACCACATATTTCAAAGTAAAACTCAAAACACCAAAACCTATGGCTTCTAGCTGCCCATCTCGAAACAACAAAAAAGCATTGTTTTTAGCTCAGTAGCCAGCAAGCTTGTCTCCTCCTGGAAGGCATCCTTTAAAAAAATAATTTAAAAAAATCCACCCCCCAAAAAGGAAACACTAGTCAATGTTTGCTTGGAGGCACACTTTTTTAAAGTATTACACATGATAAAAGCGCCTCAGTAACACCACAAAACACTAAAGAACCCAGATTACACAAGTTTAAATCTCCTTAAAGGATATGTCTACAGTTATACATAGACATTTTATGAAGTAACCTTTTTCTGATGCCTGTATCACACATTGGCTCATTCTTGAGGATATAAAGCTATTATTGCTCTAGTGTCTTCTATCTGGACTTCACCTCAGCCTTAGTGCCTACAAAAGAAGGAAAGTGAGACAAAGCAAGCAAGGAAGAGAAAAAAAGCAGTTTATAGAAGAAATAGTGGTGATATTGAGAGGAAATGAAAGGTGGTTTAAAGCCACTTTCTGCTCATACCATGTGAACAGTTTCTGGGCTTATCATCATCCTCAAACACAAGAGATGTTTCATTTTCCAGACACACACTCATTCATCTCATGACTTCTAAATGTATTAATATCAAAAGCAAAAATATTTACTGAATTTTCATCCTAGATTTATTCACTTTCCTCCCACAATTGTAAAGGGACTGCTCTTTAAAACACCATTCCTAACCAGGGTGAGTGCCCCTACATTCCTGGAAGTACTGTATTCCAAATTGAGGCCTCTGGCACTCACTACAAAGCTGTGATTCAGCATAGCAGTAAGCACAAATTTTTTGAATACCATGCATAGGTTTATTCAGGCCCATAGCTCTTCAACGTAAGACCTAAACAAAAATTCCAGTTCATGCAAAATGACTCATTTTCAAACTTTCTGCCTTTCAGTACTATGCACTGAGTAAAATTTCAGTTTAGATTTCTCCACAAGAGACAAAAATGCAGACATCTGCACTCAAAATTCAGGATATGCCACATATGCTGACTTGCTGAAATATCAAAACTGAAGTCCAAAAATGGCAACAGCAAACTAGAACCTTTGGCTTTAGTACTGTCCATTATAAACACACACACTTACCTGATTAATAACATAAAAAATGTTATCATAAGCATCCTGCTGTGTATATATACTGCAGCTGTAGTCATCTTCATCAGCTCCAGTATAGCCTTTCAGGAATAGGTGTTTAAAAGCAATAGTGTTTTCCTCTTTGAATGAGACCACCAACTGGTTACTCAAACCAAAAAAAATAAGCTGGGGAAAAAAAAAAAAAGATCAAATTTGCATTTTGAACACTGGTCAAGCAGTAACATTTTTGGAAAGAACTTTGAATTATAATAAATACAAAACAAAGGTGCCTGTTACTGTAACTCTGCTAAAATATGAGGAAAAAAACCAAACCTGATAACTAATGCCATAAGACCACTAAAGTCAAGGTTGCCATATGTAGGCTAAGAGAAACAGAAATCAAAGTCTTCTGCCAATTCTAAAACTTACAGTGCAGCAACTACACAGCCAACTAGGTCACTGCCACCTTTCACACATCCCGGACCAACAACTTTAACTGGAATTTTCCAAAACTTTTGTTGAGGATGGAAATGGCAGAAGACCTAACCCGCAAATACAGCCTGCTACCCCAGAAACACCCTGCTTTGCTATGGAACTAATTCCTGCACCTTCTTCCTACCTCTGGCATGGCACAGGATTAGAGCAAACCTGTGTGGGACCCCACAGCAACAAACACCATCACCTGCCTGACCCAGGTGCTGGTTAAGGAGGCTGTAATAAGAATTGGTAGACAGCAGAGTTACTACTCAGGATTTGTGTTGCCCTACCATATGGATGCTCCCATTCCTACCACCACCAAGGAAAACATAAATGGAGCACAGAAGCTGAAAAAAAGGAAAAAAAAAAAGTAAGCAACGAGAGTTTCTGCACAGGCATAGTAGTAGGAAGATATCCCAAGCCCTAAAGAGCTAACTCTTCACCCTAGGTTTAAACTGCTTACTAACAGCAAATGTGAAACTGTCTCATTAAGCATGGAGTTTCCAAGCCCTACAAGAAACTGGCAGAAGCAGAGAAGTAGTAAGAGTGAGAAACTGCAAGCAAAAGAACTGTGAACTTAGAAATCCCCCAAAGCAAACAGACTGGCTTCACTAACATCCAAATTCCTTCACGCAAAACAATAGAAGCTGGAAAGCACGCCTATTTTTTTTCCCTTTCACTGGAATATGCCATCTTCTGTCCTAGACAGTAATTGCTTAGATCCGGGCCAGGCTAAAAGAATAGATGCGGCAGGACTATTTTGTGTAAGGCTATTTGGTTGTACAGTAGTCACAGCCAGGACAGAGAAACAGCGATGTCAGGTTTGACAGATATATATATGTCTTCAGATTCAGAACTGAATACTCAAACCAAGTTTTAACTAAATTATTTATATCTTCAGTTGACTGCAAAAAAAAAACCACTGAGCGCTACAAATAAATCTGCAGCACTCTATTTAGTATTGCAAAAAAAAAAAAATCAGGGGTCTTCCAGCTGCAATACAGAGAAATAAAACATAGTCGGGAAGGTTTCCTCAGGGGACTCCCTAGGGGATTTCAGCATGGCATTGGATTAAAACTCCCTGTATAGGACTGAAGCCTCTTCTGCTTTTCAGTCAGGCACAGACACCCCAGCTGCTGCAGCACAACACAGCAGCCGCTAGTGCCACAGGCTGGCACCAGGCAGAGGCAGCTAGAAGGAGGCTTAACTTATTCCAGGTTGTCCTGCAAGGGTACTGCCCTCGCTCCAAAGTACAGAGGTGCTTGTTGAACCGGTTCATTTACTAGTAGCTCATGTTTTGAGACCTCCCTTCAGAGCAGCAACACATTTTCCTTCAGAAACTCAATTTCCCTCTTCTTGCTGACTACCCGCCTGGCATCTGAGCGAGACCTGGGGCTGACAAGAAAAATCTTAAGCAGCAACCCAAAAAATGTTGCAGCCTTTGAAAGCCAAGCAGCAGAGCACTCCTTCTGCTCATACAGGTTAGTGGGAGACTAGAAGAGCAGACAGAAAAATTACATGTTCCGTAACTCCTCCAGGAATTTAAGTCAGTATGTTAGGATAGATTGAAAGTACTGCACCTTTTCAGAGCCATGTAAAGTTGCATTTTGTCTCATTACTCACACACTAAGGTTACTGCCTATCTTTGAAGAGAGTGCAATAACCCACATCTGAGGTGCAGCTGCCAGTGAAGCAGAATGGGAAAACCTGTCCCCTTACGCTGCACTCACACTGCCCACCCCCTCCTCCCCTGCACCTTAACACACACCCTGCTCCCAGCAGCTCCCGCAATCTGGGTCACCATGTGCCAGCACGGGTATAAATAGCCCATTTCAGCCAGCCGTGCTCAGACAGATGGACCACAGCTGCAGCAGAGGACGGACCTGCTGCCAGCAGGGCCAGCGAGCCCGCCCCATCTCTCCAGCGGGGAGATGAAGGGCGAGAGCGGTCAACAAAACACAGGGACACACACACTGGGATTACACTTCGTTCTAGCGGGCAAGACAAACACAAACCTGGAATCCTGCAACTCAGCATGTTTTTAGGAGTTGTAGATTTAGCTGTGTCAGATATCAGAATCCTGCATTTCAAAACTCCGGTTAAATAATTTCTACTTGTACGTGTGTCCCATTTTGCTTCCCTAGACCTGCAGTCACCATTTCTTATTGGACTGTAAATTAACCAACTGGACTGTGATACAGTACAGCTTAAAAACTGCCCTCTTCTTTGGTTCCACCTCTCTAGGTACATGACTGTTTGAAATGCATCATCTGATGGCAGATGCAAGGGGCGCATCTGATTCTGCAGCCCCGTCATCCCCATCATCCCCAGAGACTGTAGCATTTTCACACTGAATTCACATTTCAAGTTTCTGACCAGCTTTCAAGAAATACCACTTTTGAAACAGTCCAGTGAAACTAAGATCTACGAACATAACAGGAAGCGGAACACAGAGCAGTATCGGGACATCAAGCCTGAAGACAGCGTTACCTTAAAACCAGCAAAATACCTGGTCAAATACTGCCCCAAAATCTCCAGGAGGCTTTTCTAATTTAGTTTGTTATTCTTCCCCCTCGACACACCTTTCATAGTATTTTTTTCTTTCTGGACTGAAGCAGGAAGTTCAAGTCAGTAACAAATATCCAGGGATGGCAACGCCCCAAACCACAGACCTGCTTCTCCTGCACATCACTGCTACACCTTCTAAGAGTAAAAACATAGGAAGGATTACCTGTGTAGTAACCATAAGTATCTTCAAAATCTGCAAAGCCAGTTTCCATGGAATTTGACGTCTTGCTCTGTATTTTTCACATGGGTTCATGAAGTAAAACTTCAAATCTTCTTTCAGAGCTGTCTCTTTTAGATCTAAATCTGACTGAGCCATCATATTTCTGCCATAAATAATAGGTTAATTAGAAACCAACAGAATGTTTTGGCAGACAGTTTCCTCATATTGCAGTTTCACCTCAGATCACCACATGACATGAAAGGTCTGTAACGGTTTTCTGTTTGTTTCACAGCAAAATGCAAGAAATATTTCCCTATGATCACGTCATTAAAAATCATTCAATCACATTAGATCACCAAAACACAACATTTACACAACTAATTCTCAGGAAATAGGCATTAAATAAGAGGATTTGTAATAGTAACAGCCAGTCTACATTTATCTCTTTCTTAAAACTAAATATTTGAAATAAACAGAGGCCACTGTTAACACATTTCTCTGAATAACCCCTATTCTACCACCAGAAAAAGGTGTCTTAAAAGACTAAACAACCAAAGCAGGCTTCACAGCATGCTTCTGCTGTGTACATGCAGCTTTAACGGCTAAACTCATAGGCATTCATTTATTTAAATACCTGGGCATGTAAAAATCAGAGGAACAAGCACAGAGGACTGTTGTTGTAGGTGTCTTAAATCACTAAGTTTCTCCCTCTCAGCTGAACAGGACATTGAAAACATTCCCCTTCTCCTCATCTTTTTAACCCTGTTTTCCAGTACCGTAATTATCAGAATCTTCCTACTTCACAAAAAGATCAGAACCAAACTTATAATTTTTCCTCCCTCCATGTGTCAAGGTAGAGCAATCATATCCGAAACTGGCTACATAAGCTGATTATCAGTCCCATTTACCACCCAGAAAATTACTTCCCATGTTCTGAATTTTACAAAGGACAATATTTTTCTCTCAAGGTCAAAACCAAAAGCATAATTTCCAAGTTTTCAGATGCATTCTTAGTTATTTTGTTCTCACCTGCCTTAAGTGTATAGGTATTTAAGCCTGGACTGTAGACAACAAAGCACATTTGATTTGCTAGAACTAGCTCTCTCATAAGAAGAGAAATGAGAATTAAAAAACACAGTAAAGTCAACACTGTGGTGTTTCCTCATAAGAGGAACTGAAAAAAAAAATATTTTTTAACATTAGAAGCTCAAAGGTTATCTTTATTACACAACCTTAAATCAATCATTCATGAAGATGATGGGAGGTAGGCCGATTTTGGTTTTGAGACAGGAGAAACACTGGAAGGTTTTTAAGAAAAATAAACCATGACGTACATCTCTCTTTAAATTTATAATAAAAACATATTGGGCTAGTTTTAATAAAGTTTAAGATATAAAAACCTGGAAAAATTTAAACACATCTGACAGAAAAACACATCATAATTACATCTGTGAGTATTGTCTAAGGAAACGGGTACATACATACTACAATCCTGCACTGACACCCAAAGACATCGCTGCTCCTGTACCAGCTTCTCTTGAAGGGGCAGCACCATTTGTGTGAGTACACAATGAACAAGACCAAACCCAGACTGAAAGTCATAGGAGTAGGTGGAAAAGAAAGAGGAAACAGAGCGAGTTTAAGCTGGATCTGGTCAAGACTTAACACATGAAAGTATGACATAAGAACCACTCCAAGACTTCAGCAAAATCCTCCCGTAAGTTTCCAGTAAAAGCATATTTGAAGCAGCAGATCTTAAAAATCAAACAGTAAACCTTATAAGAAACACTGTTTCCTTTGACATTCAAAAATATACCATGGAAGACACGGTGGTTTTCTCCAGAGTTATCTTTCACGCCCATACAGCTATTCTAAAAACCTGATGGTGACTAATAACAATACTTTCACTTACACAACTCTCACTTAACTCCGCTGGCTAGGGATTACTTTTACTGATGCCCTTAGCTGTAGAAATTGTAAGGAGGAAATTCGGCCAAGGAAAGCAAAATACTTTTTCAGCTTAGGAGGAAGAGGCTCAAGCCTGTATCACTGTTGGGCTTTGTCTTCCAATAAAGAACAGGCATTCCCTGGTGTAATATTAAAGAAATAATTCATTTGGCAGTAGGTGAAATACAGCATTGTTTTCTATTCCATTAATTTCCAGAATAGATTCAAGGTAACATCCAAATAAACTGCACTAAATCTGCAGAACTAGAACCTTCAACTGAAAGATTAAAAAGAGCTAAAAGACTCTGAGTGATTAATAGTGACTTGCCTCATTTAAAGCAATTTATCTAGTTCTCCCAAATGTTTATTAGCCTAATAATCTGGAAATAAACCAAACAAAGCACCTAGCTCAAAACAAAGTAACGGAACAACTCCATTCAGACACAGTAGTGTAATTAACACCACTTAGTAAGTTTCAACGGCATGTTTTGTAAAGTACTGATACAAGCAACTTTTGTGAATGAAGACTAACTCTACCATGCATGTTTAAACGCATATCCAAGTGTCATTAAGTGTTGTGCATCACGAAGAATAATTGTTACTAATTCAATGCTAAAAGCTGCGTTAGGATAACCACCATTGCAATGCTGTATCCGGTAGGACAACCTGTTTGGATATTGTTTTGTAGTGAGGCACTTTAAAGCTCAGAACTCTATTCAACGAAGAGGTTTCAACAGTAATGACTACCATTTACAGCTACCTACTTACTAAATAAGAGCTCTTCACCTAGCAGAAAAAAGCACCATTGAATCAAGTAGCTAAAAAGTGATAAAGCACAGGCTCACTTAAAAAAAATAAAAAGCAATTCACTGCAGGAGCGACACTAGCAGTGTCCATCACAGATCTGTACCACGAACATTTATCTACCAGAACTCTACGACTTAAAGAGATATTAACAAGATTGATGGGGAGGGGAGAACGAATAAGGAAAACAAACGAAACCACAAAAAGCCCACACACTGAGTTGGGTTCTACATATCAGACTGGGCAACCCCAGCTTCACTTTAATGATCTTTTCTTAAGTTCACAACTCGCTCAGAGGAGGGCATAGCCTAGCACTTCTCAGGAGAGCAAGCACCAAGAAACTGAGGAAATAAAACTCCTTTCACACAGCTGTCAACGTTACCAATCCCCAAGTTACCGCAGGAGCACTAACAGCCCCGCTGCCAGAGCAGGCAGAGCAAGGGGCATACGAAACACTGCAGCTCCCGCTCCGGCGCGCAGCAACCGGAGAATGGGGCAGGACTATAGCTGCTGGACAGCGGGACAACGCGAACCCCGAGAGGCAGAGCGGAGAGGACCTACCTGGTGCAGCAAATTTAAAACGCGAGTTTGAGCAACACCTGGGTGAAGGCTAATCAGGTGGCCGAGCGCTGCGGGGCGGGGGAAGGGCTCCTCTCCAGAAGCCGCCCATCCCCGTCCTGCTGCGGCGGGCACGCCCGTTATCGCGGCCACACGGCCGCCGTGCCCCGAGCAGGGGCTGGGGCCCGACCCGCGCCCCGGGGCGCTTCGCTCCCTCCCGCTGCCGCAGCACAGCCCTTATCTCCCGACCCCTCCCCACCGCGCCGGGCGGCGTGACCCGGGCGGGCAGCGCCGCGCCCGGCCCCGGCCCGGCCCGCTCACCCGCTGGCGGCGGCCCGTCCGCCGGGCAGGTACTTGAGGGAGATCTCCATGGGGCCGCGGAGCTCGGCGGCCGCTGCCCGGGCAAGGCGGCGCGGAGCTCCGGCAGCCCTCGGCGGCCGCTGCCCCGGCAAGGCGGCGCGGAGCTCCGGCAGCCCTCGGCGGCCGCTGCCCGGGCAAGGCGGCGCGGAGCTCCGGCAGCCCTCGGCGGCGGCCGGGGTGAGCCGACGCCGCGACCCGAGCGGCCCAGGCTGCGCAGCCCCGTCCCGCCAACGACCCCGCGTCCTGCCCTGCCGGCCGCGCCGCCTTTATGGGCCCGGGCGGAGGAGGGCGCCCCGCCGCACACGTGCCCTGCGGCCGCCCGGCAGCGGGTGATGTCGCTCCCCTCACCCTCTCTGCCCCCTCGCAGCGGCCAGCGGTGCCCAGGCTCGTGTTCAGGGAAGGAAGGCTCGGTAGCTGCTGTTGTAGGCGAGGAGACAACGTGCAGGGAAGACTCTCAGGTTAGATTAGCTACTACAGAGCTGGTCCTTCTGCAGCTGAAAAGGTACTTAGTTCCTCAGAGGATGTGGTTTCACGTGGTTACTCCAAGCGTGGGTGTTCAAAACAGAATATAGACTTATAGGAGTCTTCATTGCAGCAATGGTGAGCTCTCTGCGTGCCCACTCGGTAGGAATGGGCAGTGTAGGACTCTGACATAACACTCTCGGATGATGCCGTGTTTGGTTACAGTCATTATGTGAGAAAATGGAACAAAAGCCCAGACAAACATCCATGTGCAGCTACTCAAAATTAGCTGCAATAGCATTGTGTCAGCTCATGCATGACAGGTTTCTCAAGGCTTCCTCTGAAGCAGCTGGTATTAGCCATGGCCTCAGGCAGGATGATGCCCCTGACAGAAGCAATCACAGGCACCTGTTTTTCCCCCATCTGCCAGAGATAAATTATGCCTTTACACATTTTTATTGGAAAGGTACGAGCATATCTGGATTTGATTTCTTCCTCTTGCACACTGTTTAGTTGAGAATATGCTTCTATCCAATATGGAAACTGGTACTTAGAAACAAGTATGGCCCCCACCTCCCTCTTCCTCTCCGTGTAACTTCATTCTGTTGAGAGATCTGAGCTCTGCTGAAACAAGAAGTTCTCACTACCTGGGCACATGCAAAACATTGGCATTGAAATGAGCCTTGATATGAAACCAGCTGTTACTCAGGTTTAGCACTGAGCAACTTATTTTCATGAGGAAATACTGACTATCAGTATTTTTCAGGAAATTCTTTTCAGAGCCCAGAATCAGACCAAACAAAATCTCTTACCCCTCCATGCCTTCTTGGACAGCACTGGAAGTCTTGTGTTCCTTAGAATGGCATTTTGAAGCATAATGAGTTTATCTGATGCTTTATCTGCTTCTTTGCTCTCTCCACTTGCATTTTACAGTTCTATCTGTGCCTGCTTGATTGTATCAGCATAAAGATACTGATGTCTCCAGGATGCAGCGTTACATGCGTTGCTAGCATTGCTAATGTTGAGATCACTGATACTGTTGAAGTCATGAGGGCTTTTTTAGACTAAGATCATTGTTATACTTGACTCTGCAAGGCCATAGCCAGCACACAAAATAAGATTAAAAAGCCCCACCACACACGCAACAGCAGCAGCCACAGATCTCCTGACAGAGCTGCACTTTGATTCAAATGCAGCCAGCAGGCTAGAAAACACACAGTGGACTGGCAACTTCTCAGGTGAGCCTGAGAATATCCTGAACACCAAGGCTTAAGCAGGTCAGAAATCTGGACAGCAAGCACTTAGATTGCCAGTAGCAATACCAAGGAGAACGATACCTGTTTGAGTGTCTTGTTTTCTTTTAAAACAAACAAACAAACCAACCAACCAGTCCAGAGATATCAGATACATAACACAAGCAGCATTATTTATTTTTCCAGTCAGAGCTGGACATTTTGAGCAGGTGTAAGCCAGTAACTTGTCAGGGTACTGTTGTTCTTTTCCCGATGTAACAGCACTCCTGGCCAGAGAAATTCAATTGTTACTCTGCCAGCTTTATAAGCAGTTGTCCCTTCTTTTCCTCCCACCCCCTCCTATCCTTTGCTTTACATGTCCATCTCCTAACTTAAGATAGCCCTTCCCCCAGCTTCACACTGTGACCGTGCCCATTACTGTTCAAAGGCAAGTTGCCTTTCATCAACCGTTTCCTCCCCAAGCCCACACAACTGCCAGCAATGCTGAATTAAAAGCTGTGTAGTCCAGCAGGCCGTGGTTTTCACTGAATTTCTGTCTCAGTTGGTTGACTTTTTACCTGTAGCACAAGAACACCTCATTACTTAAAAACTCTAACAGGGATTTCACTGCAAAACAAGCTTCACAGAGAAGTTTGCTCTTCAGGCAACAGAAACCAGTCTTCAGTGGAAGATTTCTCCTAGTAGGAATTGGACAAATCTGTATACAATATCTTTTCTTGCTTTGTGGTCACCCACTGTAGTTTTCCATGCCTCGTGCTCATACTGCAGGCTTCTATTAACATCATTTCTCTCTGCTTCTATAAAACTTCATAAGAATTTGACATTTTAGAGCTTTGTCAATTTTTCTTGAAATTTGGTGCCAATTTCATAAGTTAAGAGTGATGAAGCATATGCTTTGCCCCGCTTCTGAATGAAATCAGGCTATTATTTACTGTGTAACTGTATTGGCAAACAAAGTATTCTATAGCTGCTTACAAAATGCACCCACATTTTGAGAAAATTGTTAATCTTGGCTTTCTCTTAACTCTATGAAAACGCTATTTTAATAGAGGCTAAGAAGCCAGCCTCCTGCATTTCAGTGCTCGCCATCCTTGTCAGAATTCCTTGCACAAACTATTTTACACAATAGCGATACGCACATTGCATAGTGTGTGTTGTCGAAATCCATAAGGAGTTAATTGTGTCAACAGAAAACATGGTCACTTAAATATTTGCCTTGATTATCCTTGAAAAACTTCAAAAGCCTTCAATCTTAGGTGACCGTTGGAAGACAAGGACCTCAATACAGGAAAATTTCAGATACTGTGAAAAATCTGCCCACACCTTGCATTTGGCTTGCCTTTGTTGAATTTAAACTTAATGTTATGTACAGAAGCATTTTTAGTGGAAGGTTTAATACTTGCTTACTTGTTTCTATGGCAAACTCTGAAATGCTGTTAAACAGGATCAAAGTGGGAACAGGCCCTCACCCGGGTCCACAGGAACTGTCTTGACTACAGGAAATGCAAGTTCACACACTCCATACACTGTTTCCTGCCAGAAATCGCATATTGCTATAAAAAAACCCAACCTCCTATATTAACTTGGCAACATATTTACCCTTTAGATGAGTATTGACACACCCAATACTTACTGCAGCTGGAAGTGTTTATTGTAGCACATTTACAAAGTGTAAACATTCAGACAGAACATGTTTAGTGTCCTCCACCTTGGTGCACAGCATTATACACTGTCACGCGCAGCTACAGGAATGTTGCTCACAAATGCAAATTATCTAAAACATGCTTCCCTTTGGTTTTCTATTCCAGTCTCAGAGTGAATAGGCTATAGAAACTAAGGCATCCATTAAACGGTATCACAATCAACAAAGTATATAAACTAAGTTGAAAAAATTGAATTTTTATAAGATCTGACGTTTCAGACAGGCACTGGCACTACGTGGTTATTAGGCTGGTAAGAAACATCCAGTTCATAAAGCGTGGAGAGATATGACTCTCAGAGACATATCTTATGTGTGTTTAACTTAGTTTACAGACAGGTTCACAGACACATAAAGAAGAAGATTTCAAATTAAAAAAAATAGATATTTTGAAAGTGCTTTTGTCTGACTTCTCCTTCAAAAACATAAGGTCAGCACACTGTGAGGCTGAAGACTGTAACTGATCCTATTCAATGCTGGATATAGGAGAACACCTACATTTCTCCACTTAGCTCATCCATCAAACTTCAGTTCTGGCCTGGCGTATCCCTGGCCTCTCTGAGAAAAGACTTCCACTTACATCAAGTGGTACTTATGTTGACAGAAATACTTAGTTTATGCTTTCGGCCACATTTGAATGGCTTGTGCATCAATTCATTGTAATGCCTCCAGAAACAAATTACACCCAATTTAATAATTTTAGTTTATTTTTACTATGAGCGTAGACAAACAAAAAAATGCTGAGGGCTCTAGAGGGAGCTTTCGTTCACTCAGTCATGGGTCAGCACAGCTCGATAGTGCTTGCAGCACTGAGGGCTATGCTGGTGTTCAAAGTTGCCGTTGTCCAGCACTATTTCTACTTATAGGTGAAAGTGACTGCATTTCTAGTCTACTTGCATAATCTAGCCAAGTCTCTGAACACAGACAGGTTTTAATTGTACTTTTCATTCTAGCACAATTTAACTGAAGAAACAAATAGAATAAAGCTAGTAAAAAAACTAAAAAAAAAACTCCCAAAGCCCCTGAACTACCAGTGAGAGGACCTAATCAGAGAGACTGTAAATTTGTGATAAGCTTCTTGCCACAGGCTTACACTGTTTTTTGAGAAAAGCAAATTCAGGCTTTAGGTATAAGGTTTTCCACTGGCTCTACTGTCCATTTCTTGCAATGTGTGCTCCTTTAAAGCCTCCATGATATACTTCCACAATGCATTAAGTATGTTCACTACAACCTGTACAAGAGAGGGGGAAAAAGTTGTCAGGTGCATGCATCGGAATAATAGTTTCATTGTACAGGGAACCTTAAAAATGTATCTGAACTATTTAATTACTAATTTGACATACACTGATAAGAAACTGCTATTAACCACCATAAAAGATTTTGAAAGCGAAAGAATTAAGAGAAGACTTGTGTGTCCTGTAGGACCATATGATTATTTAAGGAGTGGAAGCCATAGAACAGATAATGCAATATCCCACTTGAGATACTTTTATTTCTTCCTACAGATCATTTATTTCAAAGTAAAACCAGAAAGACACAGTACAGAGCTAATGGAACAATGTCCAGTATTTACAGGCAACTGCAACGTCAGTCGCTGGTCTAGCTTCCAGAGAAAGAAACACACCATTTTCAGATTAAAAAACAAAAACAAAATCAAAAACAAACAAACAAACCAACCACCAAAACCCCACCCACAAACAAACAAACAAACAACCCACGAACAAACAAAAAATCCATTTGTAACACTAACATGCGTAATATGAGGCATCCACGTGGATCAAGACATTTGGCACCAGGATAAAATCATTAAAGAGTAGGTAATCCATTTAGGAAACCAGGCTCTCAAATGGGGCACTTAAATGCCTACAGCTCTGTTCAAGTCCAGGATGCTGCTGACTGCCCAATACTCCAGAAGAACAAGTTGCTTGAGAGTAGCCAAGTTTTCCCTTTCAGGTGCTCTTCTGGAGCCCCAATCCATGCCTCACAGTCAGTGGGAAAAGTATTGCATCCCCACCCCATCCTGCCTCACGTTGGGTTTCTTGCCTAGTTAAACTGAGAGGTGTGTGGAGGAAAGGAAATATTAACATGTCGGTGCCCTTTACCCAGGAGCAAACTGCCCTGCTCTGCTGCATCCCACACTTCCATCCCCAGCCAGGTGCTGGGTCAGAACATTGGCTCTTGCTCTGGACTGACCCACTGCAGGCTCTGTTGTCTCCCTGCTCCAGAATGTGTCCCTGTCTCCCCCCACTCAGAAATATATTCTGTCTGGCATATAACAATATAGCACACCAGAAAATCCCAATACCAAGGTGCTGCAAATGCGTTTGATGGTTTTAATCAAGCTGCAAATATTTTAAGGCTCCCCTACCAAGTGACCGTTCAGCAAACAAGGCTCAGAGCTGCTGCCAGCCAGGTTAAATATAAACCACGTATCCTGCAATCAGTATTCCTGAAGAAACAAAACTTCAACTACCTGAAGCATTAAGCTCTCCATGGTGGAAGTTAAGCAATGCTTTTCCAAGCAGTGTATCTTCAGCTGTGTGCTGTCTTAAAACCTTGGCAAGCTGACTTTCTCCCTAGGTTTCAGGCCTGCTACGATTTAAGTTAGGAGACCTTACTGCCCAAGGTATCATTAAAAGGTGGATGAGAGTGAATGAGTTCTGTAAGTCCTGCCTATTGCAGCGAGTACAGGAAATGTTAATGCTTGCACATTACACATACAGCATTCCCAAGTTACTGTATATATTACCTAACTTTCAGTATTATTTTTCATATGTTAAGTGATTCTTAAATTAAAAGTTCCCTCACCTCTCCTAAAGACTTTGTTTACTGCAGACATTTGCTAAAGTGCTCATTTCTAGAGCATTAGAAATAGTTTGGGATTTCTGTGAGGTTTTTTCTCCCGTCCATCCCCCAAAATTTAAGTACTCTTCATAAACATTATTCCAAGGACATTTTATGGTGTGTTGCTTTTGCATATACCTTAAGTTATAACTTTATTGTGGGTACGTACCATTACAACAACAGAAGAGAGATGCAGAGCTTTCCTCCTCCAACCTGTACCTGCCGGAGTTTGGTAAGTCTTTGCACTGTGATATAAATTTCTGAAGTTCTGTCTCTGGAAAGCCATCTTGCTGGTAGTGCTAAAAATTTATATTTAGTTAAACATTTAACAAGACTAAAATGTACAATAACCAAAAACCTCCCCGGAGCACTTTTCAGACTTTGCTCAAGTCTGAAATTAGAAGATTCACATAACCAAATACGAAATTACTGCTTTTTGGTAGATATTTCACTTCCATTAGAGCAGGAAATCTGGCTTATAAGAAAACTGAAGTAGAGAGGGATTAAAAACCTTTTGTCATCGCTCTGCACTGTCAAAAGTGGCCATTACGTTTATTCCTTAAATTAGCCTGCAGTGCAATTCGAAATATTGAGGGAGAAGAGAGTCTTGATAGCACCAATCTTGCATTTTTATTCCAAACAAAGAATAAGAGTCCATGCTTACCTTGACAGTTTCATACGTGTCTGTAATGAGTGCAATGAAGAGACTCAGCACCATATAGATGAACAGACTGATGAAGGAGTAGAGGTAGATTCTACTGAATAACCAAACCAGGTAACTTTTCTGCTGCATTTTTGCAAAGGTGGCAAACATGTCATCTCCATTGATCAATGAAAAAAGGCATTCAGAAACCATGTTCAGAGAGCGAAACTAGAGAGGAGGGAAGACAAGCACGTCCATCGCCACTTTATTTGGATCCGAGACTGTACATAACTCGAAGATGATACACAGCTGATGACTGGCTGCCTCAGATCTCTTTGTGCACCCAGGATATGACAAGGTGCAAACAGTAAAACATTTGAGGAATGAGCAAAGTTTGTCACCTCCTATACACATACACATTCAATTCAGATAAGCCAATATCACTTTTAAAAGAAATAAGGATAAATAAGCCTGACACTGGTGTTCTGCAAGATGAAAATTATTTCTCAAAATACCAGCATGTGATTGGGAGTCACAGCAGCTTCTACTTCTGACTCAGAGCTTTCATAACTTGAGGAAAGTCTGACTGAGTCATGCAAGTCAGACTCCTCAAACAGAGTAGTGTCATGTTGAAGATGCACTATTTTTATATTAAGGGAAATCTTGACATGGAAACTTAAAAGTCAACAGTAGTAATCTCTTATTTGTTTGGAATCCATTCTGTTACTCAAGTTGTCTTTTTTGTGTGTTAAGTATATTACCTTCACATGGTATGGTCCCAGTACAATCCATCCACAGAAACAATAGCCCAGGTAGATCATAGCAGCACAACAGCAGAACCTCATCACATTGGGTAATGCTGCTCGCAGTGTTAGGATGAGAAGCTGCACAAAGCAATGCAAACAGTTAGAATTCAAGCAGGCATTTCTTCCAGTGCTCTTATAGCAACAAACAGAATAAATACCAACAGCACAAAGATCCCAGGAAATCCTTACATTATACTTCTGAAAGAAACCTAGGTAGCGAATGACTCCAAGCCACACAAGCATAGTGGATGTCCCTAGGAGTATGCTACAGACATCATAACTTGTCAGACTCTAAAAAAAAAAAAAGAAGAAAAATAAAGGAAAAAATAATCAAGTATTATAACAACTGATAGGTTCCAACTGTGACTCTCGTTACTACAAAGATCTGCTAAGAAACCTTGTTTTCCTTGGCAATCTCTCCCATTAAAAGTTAGCTTGGGGCAATGTGCATTAGAGAGCACAAGTCCCACCACAGAGCAAGGTCACTTTCAAGTGTAACTCCTTTCACAGGCCTTTATGTATGGTTGTTTGTAAAACAGATCCTGACAAGACAAGCTTCATTTGCAAGGCCAAGAGCGCAGCAGCGCTGCTGGTACAGAGCAGAGAGCCCCTGCACCTGGCGCAGCAGAACTTGCAGAGCGGCTCTGCAAACATGCCCTGTGCTGCTTCCAAATCTGCAGCGACTGCTGCTGGAATCTGCATCAACAGATTCCCCAGAGGAGCTTGGGAATCTCTCCACTGCATCCCCACAGAAAGCGTAGATGTGACTTTAGAACTGCAGAGCAAAGAAGGTTCTTCCAGCACATAGGCAAAGCAGTTTTTAAAAAACAGCATGACTTGTCAGCAGAGCTCAGGTCAGTGCTAAAGAAGATCTTGTTAGCCAGCTGGGGACTGTGAGGTGTAGAAAATTATCAAGACGACTAACTAGCTTCTAATTAATTCTAACCAGAACTTCATTTATATTTTATTAGCACTGCACTGTGGTTTTTTTTCCACCTACGCACACTGACCTATTTTCAACCAAGTTAGCATATACCCTGTTCCCTGAACTGCAGCTCTACTCTGAAATGGATCATGACAGCTTACTTAAGAAGTTTGACTATTTTCTGTTTTTATTCCTCTAGGGGTTGGCTAATCTTTTATATTAGCATAATTCATTTCCAGCCTGACGAAAAACAAATATAGGCTACTTGAACGTGAACTTGGTATTCAGCCATTAACTTTCAAACAGTAACACGAAAAAAGATCTTGTTATTATGGTCCACAAGGCTTGCAAAATGAAGTGAAATGTACCTGTAGACAAGAGTTTCAATAAAACACACTTTTAGAAAAATAAACATATATAAATAGGTGTATTTATATATTTAAGATACTGGAATCCCAAATGCAAAAATCTTACTCCAATCTTGTTCTTGTCTTCGCTTCTCCCAAAGCAGGTGGAATTATATCTTATCTTAGCCAGTTTCCTCATAGCTTCTTTCTACTCCTAAGAACCGAGTTTGTAGTTCCTAAGGTAAGATAGGGCAATTTGTACAGGGTGTTTATGATAGTCAAGCTGTCACCACATGGATTTCAGACCCATCCTTTCATCACTACTGTCCGAAGTCTGTTGTGTTGCAATGCCACACTGCAAAGTCTGCTACGGATTTGCTACATTATCTGAATATTAGAGTGCTTTGGGATAGCATATTGTAATAATTTTCTTCCCTAGCTCTGGCTGTACATAATATGTTGGTGGGGGTTTTTTTCCCCCCTATGTTAAGTTTATTTTAGAAATTGAAGGTTCTACCTGGCTGTGGCACACTGTTATGTACAGACTGGAAACCAGAGGCTGGGAAAGCAGCAATGTGATATTTAAGGCAAGAGTCTCTGTGCTAGTTAAACACTTGTTAAATGGGGAACAGGAAGTTAAATGCTAATTTTTTTAAAAGCCATCAAATAAGCAAATATAACCTGTCCTACATGGGGAAAAGAGGAGGTCAACAGTCTTAAAATTTCTGAGATGAAGTTCATTTTATTCCTTGGAGTCACAAAGGAGCAAAGATAATTAAAACTATAATATCTAGTGATATTTGGAGTTTTTAAATCTCACAACTGAAAACAACACATCTCAGTTATAATTCCAGAGGAGAAGGTAGCATTTTAAAATTTAATGCTACTGAGAATCAAGTATAGCCAGAGTAAAGTCCTCTGAGAGATTTAAACCTACCTGAGACAGAACAATCAGTTTTTCTTCCACCTGACAGTGTAAGAAGCTTACCTTGGCTTGTATCTCCATCTTCAGAGTTGATCCAACAATAGTTAAGACATCGCTGATGACAATCAGGATGTACCATCCATTGACAAATTCCATTTGATCACTGAAAGATACTTCTTTCTTATAATAATATAGGAAAAAGCTTACAAATTCCTAGGGGAAAGAAGGAAAGAAAAAAGTGAATCAGACTAACACAAGATGTGAAGGCTTTCCAAGGAAAGAATTGTACCCACCCTTTGGAGCCAAATTCCTTTAACCACTGATCGTGTGCAAAGGATCAATGAGGCCAGACAAGTCAATATAACAAAAGCATCGAAGATCATCATGTAATGAGTGTTCTTCTGTACTGCAAGAACAGAAATGTACATGTTTATAACCAAATGCATTTCATCTTGTTGACCATCTTGAGTACTGAAATAAGAATCAAGTTTTGATGTTAACTATGTTTATACAACTGAATTAAGAAAAATCTCAGCATTTTTCCCACTAAAGTTTATCTGACATTTTCATGAGAGACACAAATGCATCTGCATTGCAGGTGCCACTTCAGTTAATTTAGGAAGGTTGATACCACATCAAAAATTTACTAGAGTATGAGTGCTTCTCACAGCCCTGCAGAGTTAGAGGTGGAAGTTGTCTATTTTACAAGCACTGGAATGGCCTTTAGAGAGACAGAATTTGTCAAAAAAAAAAAAAAAAAAAAGGGAACTTCACAGTATGTATCATCTCTTCCAGACCATTAATTGACTATCAGGTAGGTTTCCTGTCCTAGAGCAGTGCAGATAATTTGCAGCTAGCCAAGACAAACGTTGAGCTAGACATGAGTTCTCTGTCTCTTATGTTACTAAAATTCACATTCTTGATCAACTAAAGTCAAATTTCACACCAAATCTACCACTAGACCTATTTTTGGTTTTTATACCCATCATGCAGGCTGATTTATACCCATCATACTCACTGAAACTAGATGAGACAACATAAGGATTAGATTTTTAATGCTGAATGTTATTGTTTGAGAAAAAGATTGAAACAAATTAGTGCTAAATTTTCCAAGAACATGCAATAATTCTCCAAAATGGGATACTGAAGTTCTAGTTGACTTCACAAACTGCACTACTCAGAAAAAGCCCACCTATTTCTTACTTATACCAAAGCCACTAACGCATGCACTGTTGTCATTTAAGGTGGGGTTTGCAGCGCAGTCCAGAACAGCAACAACTTGTTATTGTCTAATTGCAATCATTACCTTTGTATTTTTGCTTAGCTTTCAGAAAATAACACAGGGTGCTCCAGGAAATGATCTTGAAAATTGTTATAGAGGCAAACTCCATAGATATCAAATGTGGATTGTTACAGAAGCCTGGTACCAAAACCTTCTTGTACTGCTGCACTAGCAATCTCTTATAGGTAGCATGCCATCTGGTGTGCATTTATAACACAGCGGCTAGCAAAGCTAGTCGGTAGTGGAATATGTGTTTGCCTAAGTGGTGTGTTTTGTACTCTGTGATGCATTTCATTAAATTTCCTAAAATTAATTCCAATCTGGATCTTAAAAAACCAAACCAAAACCAAAACCAACCTTTTTTTCACTACCAGCTCTTCATTTCCTAACATAGGCATAGCAAAGGGGAAAGTGGCCAAGTAGAAAAATTGAGCTGATTCATCCTATTGCTTACTTCAGAAAAAAAAAAAAATAAAAATAAGTGGAATTTAGAGTCCCAGAAAACTTCTTATTTTGAAGAGATTATTTCCTCTAGTCAAAAATACTTCATACAATGTTTTGACCAGACCCAAAAACTGCCAACAAAGGGTGCTCTTGTAAGTAACTATTTAAGACAGATTATGTAACCATACTGTACCTCTCGGTTACAACCAAATACACACCGAACAACATTTAAGCAGCAGTAATAAGTGTTTCTAGCCACTCCACTCTAGCAAGCCTTAGCAACAGTGTTTCCTTGTTTTTCCTGGCACAAAGTCCTGAAAGAAGAGTGAATCAGTTTCAACTTTCCACCACTGTCATGTGTCCTTCTGTTGCCCGTTGCTAGAAGAACAGTTCACAGCTCTACCTTAAGCAATGAGCAGCCTAAGCTCAGTAGCCAAAGCCAGAAGGATGCACAGTGAGGTGTGGAAAAAATTCAGTTTGACAGTATCAATGGTGCAAGGTTTGAGAACTGCTAAAGAAAGTGATGGTGTGTCTGGGTTCCCAGGATTTCAGATCAGAGGTTGATTTCTGAAGAAAATCAGGATTTAGAGCGCATCCACTAGAGAATGTATGTCAATAGTGCCTCATCTTTTAATTAATAAAAAGGTTAACAAACATTGTGCTAGTGTCACAAAAGTTTAGCATGAAGACTTGAACACATTTATGTCACTTACTTGATCCAGAAACATGCCAGTCTTTACATTCCCTGATTGCTATGTTGTTGTCTAGACTTATTTTAATTCTTCCACTATGTGCTTTGTTATCAAACACTATCTGTATTAACAAAAAAAAAGAAAAAGAAAAGAAAAAAAAGAAAAAAAAAAGAAAAAAGAAAAGAAAAAAAGAAAAAAAAAGAAAAAAGAAAAGAAAAAAGAAAAAAAAGAAAAAAGAAAAAAGAAGAAAAAAGAAAAAAGTGCATATCTTTTTAAAGTTAAACCATTACATATGTAGCACACTGTATTGCTAAGCTTGCATAATGATTCGGAATAATTCTTTTAGGGGAGAAATTACAAAACCTGTTTAAGCTTAAAGTAACTCCATTCAAATTAATGTTGTCAAAGTGAAAGACAAACCTAGTGAACCATGTATTTGCCACAAATTGCTTGATCAACTAGATACTAGGTGAAATTATTTTAACTACAGCCTCATTCCTCTATGATCTGAAAACAACCTTTCCTAGAAGCATCTTTCTAAATAAAAGAGGTTTGTGCTTTTGTTATATGTCAGATGGATTAGAGTACAAAAGGCCATATGCCAAGCAAGTGTTTCAGGACCCCATCATGAACACTCAAAGCTGAACCTCCCACAGTCATAACTGGTGGTTATTTACAGGGTACGCTAAGCCATGACAGAGTAATCCAGACACCACTGGGGACAGTCACTGGTGACCAACACTCTTCAGAAAATATCTGCACTGACTGAGAACAGTAAACCAGCAAGAATAGTTTATCATTTTGAACTGAAAGACACGTGGCATCCTTCCACGTACCGTCAGAGTGAAATCGTAACAGTCGGGGAGCTCATGGTGACGAACGGTCTGGAGGTTGATTGCCTTCAGATTGAACATGAGCTGCACCGCCACCAGTCTGCAATAGAGCTTCAGATTAGCTTTTCACAAGGAAAATGCATGAATAACACAATACAGGAGTTGCTGATTCCTCCTCACCTGTGGAAATCCAGAGTGAAATTCAAATTGTGCTTTCCCACTGTTGTGTTGTCTGATGGTGTCATTGGCTCGATGTACAAGCAGTCTGCAATGGAGAAGTACTCACAACAATATCTCACGGGTTAACATGCTCTGTAACTGTAATCTGCCTTTCCCACTCCCGAGGCTGGAAAGAGCTGTTGACTGCACCAGACAAGATAGCACGCTTAAGTGAGGCATCATTTGAGAAGCTAGTTGACAAATACATGGGCTTCCCTGAACACCAGCCAAGTTATTCATCATGAATTCACAGGGAAGGCTCCTGAAATTAGCCCCAAATGCTTGTATTAGATAGCTATCAGTGCTAACCATTCATCACTTGCTTTGTGGCAGTAGATATAAAAGACTGTTACCTTGGAGGTGAGGGCTACAGGTTAGTTACGTAGTAGTTTTCTTACCAGTTTCTGGTAAGTAACTGGTAGTTAAGTTCAATACAGATCATGTGATAGGACTGTACAGTACTGTGGGGTTTTTTTTAAGAATTTATCATAAATGCAGGGTCCCTCCTCCCAAAGAACTGATACGATAGGTCAGATTCATCACCAGTCACAATCTCTGGGTCTATATCAAAGGTGTCGTTTCCAGGACAGATGGTTCCTCGCTTGTAGAACTGCTGACACACGGCCAGAGCTGTCTCTTCTGCTCCCCTCTTCTCATAAGCATGGTTTCCAACAGAAATGTTGGGCAGCTGTAAGTACTAAAGTTCAGAACAGAGAAACCAACTTAGATGGCACTAAAACTGTTATTCTCTGGGGTGGGGTGGGGGGAACAACACAACAAAAAAACCAAACAAACCAACCTAAAAAACCCAAACAAACAAACAAAACCAACCAAACAAAAAAACCCAAAACCACCAAACAGAAATGTTTGGATCTGTGCCAAAACCCATCTTTTTTACTTAAAAGGGCATCTAAACAACTCTGAAACCTACACCGCACTACAGCTGAGTCCTTGAATACTTTAAGGTATTTGACAAAAACAGTAAGTGCAGGAATTGGACTTAAATACTTTTTGCTTGTTATTTTTTTCCTCTTTACAATCCTTACTAGAAAGCCTAATTTGTTACTTGCCAAGAACTCTGGCTCAAATTCGAGGACTGCATTTAGTGCAGAATTAGTATACTGGTTATTTTTAAGGATGTCGCCACAAGTACAATGCTCTGGCAATGACAGAAAACCTAAATGAGTCGACGCTTAAGCAACTGGCACAGAAGATGAATTTCAGACTCCATCAGGGAAGGTGGAAGAAGAAAAGGTACCCAGGTAAAGAGCATATATATTGTACACATTGCAGCAACAATCCTTACCTGGTTTATTGCAAAGAATATCTGGTCATAAACATCTGCTTGTGTATATACAGCATAGGTATCATCCATTCTGTCCATGTATCCTTTCAGGAAGAGATGTTTGAATGCAACAGTGTTCTCTTCTTTGAAGGCAACCACCATTTGATTGGTTAATCCAAAAATCACCAGCTGAAAAAGACATTTACATTTCCTGTTCAAAGTCAAAGTTGGATTCTGGATTAACATAGGAATTCTGTCCTGCAGACAGCCACTCTTTTGTCATGCTGGTAGACAGGGCAGTTACGTGCAGGCTACTCCATTTCACAGCTGGTCAAAAGAAAGTTTGACTTCAGGAAACAATGGGTTTCAAGAATGTTCCCTTAACATGTTTACCAGCATCTTGGCCAAGGAATTGCATTTTTGCAAAGAAAAGGATACCATCTCAAATTCAAGCTACCTATATACTGTTAAATATGCTTTGCTAGTTCAGCCTGACATTAATATCACTTGCCCTGGGGAATATCAGTGTTCCTCAGCCAAAAAGGCAGGACAGGACTTAACCAGGCTCCACCTTGAAGCCCTTACTCCAGCATACAAAAGGCAAATTGAGGACAACTCAGAAAACCAAACATTTCTCCCTCAGGTTTCAGCGAAAGTTGCTTTGAGGATGACTGATCAAAACTGTGCTTGTAACAGGATAGCCTCTGAGGCTGTTAAAAAATATATTTCAACCGTTCACAAAAAGTTAGCACAAAACCTTGCTAGTTACTATCCAGGCTGAAGATGTTTCTAGAAGAATGTGATGTATTGTTTGTGGGAGGTCACAATTCTCTTTAGTGACTATTGTTTGAAATCTAGTGTCGGGAGCATTGTGAAGAAACTCAGAGATAAGTCTGAATCAGTAGTCTACAGATGAGTTTTATGGCCACAATGCAAACTGGGTATGTAGGTTTTGATAAGGATAACTCAGTTACAGAGACACTAAAAAGGTCTGTGGTCTAGCTCAGTGTGCTAGGCACACGGGAATACAGCAGCTAACCAACAGTGCTAAGACTGAATTACCTATGGGCAGATTTTCTCATCAGCATTAGTTTCTTTCCTATTTATGTTCTTCCACCATCAAATTTTATTTCTAGTTACAAAATGGGACAGATGACAATCAGAGGATGGTGGTACTTTTAAAATTGAAGTGGTAAGAGATACAAACATGCTGCCAGATGTATAGCAGGAAAACTATTATTTCTGCAATTCATCCCATCATTCATGCAACCATGGAAAACATTCTTCTCTATACTTGTATTGTTGTAGCGCTGATACCGCATGAAATCTATGGTGCAAGGTTGAGTGAGAGGAAGAGTAGGGCAGAATTTCTGTTGTTTTTTTTGTTTTTTTTTTTTTTGAAACAAGAGTTTGTGTACCATATGCAAGACACAAGCAAATATCATGAAAAAGCTACCAATTTCAGTTCTTATGTGATATTGAAACACAAGCAACTGCTCCTTGCCTCAAACACACTCAGAGTTCAGAAGGTACTGAGGGAAACAGATGTATAAGGATGCCATCCGTGAGGGGGAAAAAAAAAAAAAAAAAAAAAAAAGGAGAGAAAAAAAATCAAGTAAAAAGTCAAGTTGAGCCATTAAGCATGGTGCCTTCCACCTCTGCTCTTAGGAAAACTATTTTTTCAGTAGATAGTTTTAGGAGAAAGTTATGCCATCTGAGATCTAAGCTACATATAAGCAACTAAGTTTTTCAGTCTGTCCTCTCCCTCTTTCTGACTCACACCATGAATAGCATTTGTCACCTGCACTCATTTGGCTTCCAGAGGCTAGGAAGAGTCCCCACTTCTGTAGTTACTCACCTGAACAGTAACCATTGCTATTTTGAGTAGCTGAATCCCAAATTTCCAAGGTTTCCTGCCCCGGGCCCAGAATTTCTCACATGGGTTCATGAAGAAGAATTTTAATTTCCTTCTAAGCTGATCTTCTAGAAGCCCCTCCTGGCATACTGAGGGATGTTGTTTGTAGCTGCAAAGACTTCCATCATCATGAGTGCTGCAGCTGCTCACAGCCAATTCAGGATTTTCCATTTCTGAAATGAAAAGAAGTCTATGTCATCTGGAAAACATGCAAGCATGAATACAGCAGCATCAGACCAATCTGCATGACAACCTGGACTCCAAAGACGTTTGTCTCCTGTGAAAGGCACTCGCACATTACACTGAATTTAAGACTTTCCTCAGAATATTGCACATGTTCTGCAGAACCCAAAGAAAAGTTTGAGCAAGCTCTTAAATTTGTAGACAGGCTATCAGAACATTTATTTAATAGTGGAATTTCTGTCTCTCTGGAATTATGGAGTCACTTGCTGAAAACTTCTTCCTCTCTCACTCACCAATAACACCATACATGCAAGACATCCTGACTCATTTCCTTCTGCGTCCAGAAGAAAAAAAAAAGCCTCTCATGAGCATTCACTCTTCTGGAAAACTTATCTACTTCTGTAGCTAGTATTTTCCCCTGCTGTCAGCCTGCTGTCCAGTCCTTGAAAGAAATGCAATTTTCAAGACAGACAGCATTTTTCTTAGACATTAGTATTAACATTGTTTGCTCTTAGAAATAGAGACCCAGCGTGCCAAACTGCAATTCAGATAAATTACCTGAGCGCATTAACTTGATATTTAGCAATATTATATCTATTTTTTTCAGCCATGAAAGACTGAGTGCAAACTAATGGCAACTGTGAACCAGAAAAAAAAAAAAGGCGCAAAAGGTAATTGTATTCAAGCTTCATCAAGCCAAAGAGGCTCACATTTTAGATCAGTATGAGGGGAAAGATTAAAAGAGAATCTTATAAACATGGTTTGAGACATTATTCTCCACAGTATTCAACATGTTTAAATGTTAATCTGTTACTAACTTCACTGATTCACAAACATTTTATAAATTTATGTACTTTATAAAGTACTTAAGAGGTAGCCAGGAATATTTATTTCAGATAAAAGACTGTTGACATTAAGAACAGGGGAGACAGCCTAGGTTCTGGATAAATTTAAAGATGTGGCATTTAGATGAATTATTTTCAATTTGCATTAAAAAAGTTTATCATACAACACAAACAAAAAATCATCACTAAGACTAATTTTAAAAAATGCATAAATCACATCCACTCTCCTCAAGCAGCCATTGCACACATCAGAACGCAAGTCTGTTTTCAATTATAATTCAAGACCTTCAATTTCCCCAGTTGTCAGAGAGCAAGAAAAGCTTTGAATCAGAAGTTTAGCACACAGGATTGGCCCATAGATAGGCTTAAAAAAAATTCAGCTCCTGTTTTATCAGGTTTCCATTGCAGGATACAGTATGCCACGGTTTCCACTCGTCTTTCTTGCAGCTGATCAATCATTTCTAAGTTAAGCCCTACCCTGATACTTCAATATTCCTGACAATGTATGTGCTTGATTTAAAACAAACAAACAAAAACTCACCAGAAAAAAAACCCCTTGGTCTCACGGTATCAGCTGGAGAAGGTGTTCCAGCTAAACAGAACACACGGGAAGAATTTTCTCATCAACCTGCGCAGAGGCAGCGGGGGCCCCAGGACGGGCGCCGCAGCTGGGGGTGCGGCAGAGGCAGCGTCCCTGCCCCGCCCCAGCCCCTACAAACGCTTCACGAACACGCTCACGGCCAGTTAGGACTTGCACAGCCTTTCAGGTCGCACGGGGGACCCCCGCGGGCCTCTGGTCCCCTCCGCCGGGCACCGAACACTCCCCGGGAGCTGCCGCCGGCCTCCGCCGCATCCCCGGCGGAGCGGGGCAGCCCCTGCCCGTCCCGGGCTCGGCGCTCGTTTCCAAAGCTGGAAGCCAGGTGCGCACTCCCCACCCCCTCTTAGTGCTTTTAAAGGAAAGGCTTCAGCATACCTGCCAGCGGGGTCGCGTCCTTGCCGCCAAGGTCCTGCTGCTCCCGGGGCTGCTGCCCAGGCAAGCAGCGGGGACAGGGCTGCCGGCGCCGCGGGGGCGGCCGTGGGAGCGCGGTGCCCGCAGCCCGCGGTGCCCGCAGCCCGCGGTGCCCGCAGCCCGCGGTGCCCGGAGCCGCTGCTCCCGCAGCCTCCCGACTGGGCAGGGGACAGGGTTTTGGGGTCCCCGCCAGCCCCGGCCTGGGGTGCTGCGCTGTGCACACAGGTACCGCGGCGTCTGTCACCTTCTGCTTCACATCTCCCTCCTGCTGCACGTCACCGGCGGCTCTCCGCTTTGCATGTGCCTTCTATAGGATGGCAATGCCGCCTCCAGGTTTTTGAACTCAGGCTTCTGTATCCGGACAAAAAAAGGGTAGGACTTACGTTATAATCAGCTATGTCCCCTCTGTAATAAAAAGCCCTTTCTGGTCACAGAATTGCGGTCATGAAGAGCAGCTGGGGTACAATGAACTAAGTGGCATGACTGACATGCTGAAGTCATTACACGTACATGCAATTAAGCTATTTAAGTTATTAACTGGACTTCAAAGAACCGGTCTCCTCTCACTGCACCGAGGAAATGATCGCTTTGGTGTTGCTGCCTGACGGGAGGTAGTGCCTGGGACGAAGCCTGGGTTATGATGACTGCATCCACTCACCAGCTGCCTAATTCGTGCTGCAAATGCTCATATGAGCATTGGTATTTAAAAAATAAGGTAAAATAAAGACAAGGCAAAACCAGAGAGAGTAGCAGACACTGCGAGAGAGAGAACTTCCCGGCTGTAGAGAGAGAGATGGAAGACAGCAAGGATCCCTCCTGCCTACCATGAGGAGAGTGGCTGGCTGGTCCCTAGAGTGCCACCAAGTGCTCCACGAACGCGGTTCCTTTTGGATTACATTGCAGCAAAGCGAACGAAATTATTTTCATGCGTCAAAAATATGAAAGATGTGGAATACAAACCTTCATATTACCACATCGCATCGATTCACCTAAACCTCCCTCTCAGCTGGAGACGCCTCCAGCACTGCCCGGCAGCTAATGGCGAGGAGATGCTGGGACGTGGGGACCGTGGGTGGCTTTTCTACACAGGCAGCTGGCGGCAGCGGCCGCCTACAGACCCCAGCATGCCGTGCTCCCCACCGGCCCCAGGCGGCGGCAGGCCTCCCGCGCACGGCATGCTGGGACGTGTAGTTCCTGCCAGGAGGCCGCAGCAGCGGCTTCCCCTCGCGGGGGCGGGTTTGAAAAGCAGAGCGCTGATTGCCTCTCGGAAGCGTCAATCTTGGCTCGTCCCGTTGCCCTGACAACCGCACGGCGCCAGGGACGCGGCGGTACCGGGGCCGCTCAGGTACGGGCGGCGGGACGGGAAGCGGCGGGACGGGACGTGGCCGGGGGCCGGAGGGACGGGGAGCCGCAGCGGCGGAGGTGCGAGCCCGAGGGGAGGCCGGCGGTTTTTGCAAGAGCCGCCGGCCTCAGCCGCCCCTTCCACCGCGCCAGCTGCACCGGGCTCAGCCTCCTCCCCGTGTCCCCCGGCCTCATCCAAGATGAGAATAGTGTTTTTCTCACCTTTGCTTAAAAAAACCAAACAAAAACACTCTTAAAGTCTTGTCCAGTGTAAATCTTTACAAGGTAGCGTTTCTGCTACAAAAGCCATAACAAGGCAACATCTCCTGTTTGCCTCCTGGCAGTATCATGTTATGACAACTTAACTATCATACTTATTAACTATTGAAGTACTGACCAAAAGCTTAATAAATATTAATAATGTAGACCAGCTGTACTGGCTCGCACCAGAAGTTCAGAAAGGGCCTGGCTGAGATTATAAAATAAAGCCATATTTCCACTCTTCACAACCTTTTTTTTTTTTTCGATTTATGGCTTCATTTCTTCAGCCAGCGGTGTTATCATTACTTTTAGTAGCCGTTAATTTTTCACCTGTCAGTTTGCCCTGTTACTTTTTGAAACTGTGTGCTTTTGGCAGCTATCTTGTCCACCTCTTGTGCAATGGAATACTTTTGCACTCCTTTTGTTTGTCTGTCCCTTGGTAAGCTCATGTGATGCCAGCTGGATCTGGTATTACGAAAGACTGTGAATAATCATCCCCTGGTCACTTTCCCCAGGCCTCCCATGATTTTGTTGACTTCTATCATATCCTCTCTTCAGTCCAGGCTAAAAAGAATCCTATTTTATTCCTAGTACAAAACATGTCCCATATCTTCAGTCATTCATGTTATACCTTCTCTAATTCTATTCTGTTTCTCTTTGAATGGAAGAGAGAAACAGAATACGGTATTATCCAATGTTTTAATGAAGTTTTCCATTTTGTTCCTTATGCCTTTCTTACTCATTCTTAACCTAAATGTACACATATTGTACTTATCATCCCAGAGCATGTAATTACCTCTACTGATTTCTATCAAATAACAAATCTACACCTGTTTCAAGTGGGCCTAACTTAATGAGAAGTTGTATGTGTGAAATCGGGTACATTCAAACAGGCAGTTGCCAAAACTTCAGCCTTACTCCCTACAACTTATACAACAACGTTGGGTCCAAATACGCATAAGCATTATCAACAATACAAACTTTAGCTGTTTGTATTATTGCTCTTTGGGTAGAGCAAAGTAGAAAAAATTAATTAAAGGGAACATTGTACGCAAATTTCTGGAGAGGTAGTATTTTTAAAGAGTTCCTAAATGTTTACAGACAGAAGTATGATTTTCAGCTTGATAGTGGCATAAAAACAAAAAAGCAAGCAGCACGTTTTTGATAAACTCCTTGTAGTGCTTTCGTTAAATGGCAATGCATTCAATTCTTCTGCCATTTAAAATTCTAGTAAATTACAGTGCTAAATTAGTAATGCATGCAGGCTTGGCCTTAAATCATTCAATTAAGTGACTAATGAATCATTCTGTGTCCTCGATTCAGACAGCATCTTTCGCAGTACTGATAGCTAATTCAATTTCCCCTTTTGCAGTACCTAGCAACTTTGTGGACTTGTTTTATAACTGTAAATGTTTCAGTACATTAAATGATTAGGAGAACACTCTGATCTTATTTTTTCTCTTGAGCCTAACATTCAAAATATTACAGCCATCTATAAATAAACTAGGCTACAAAACGTCAAACAACATTGTCAAATATTTACTTGGGCTTTATCAATTAAATAATGCAACACTGTGTTCCATGGAAAAATTGCTGAAAAATTAGACTGAACATACGTAATCATGTTTTAATATAATGCATTACCTACTTTTAAAATATAAAATACGTGCCAGTGTTTAAGACAACTAATTTTCAAGAGCTATTGTTTTTTGTAGGTTTTGCACTGTTACTTTTTTAAAGTTATGTTACTTTAAATGTTGTTTCCAACCTCTCTTCTCAATCATAGAATCATGGAGGTATATAATACATTTATACATATAATACATTTGCATGTTTCTGGACAAATATGCATATTAGAGTCCTTTCTAAATAAGCAATATAGAAGGGGATAGGAAGTAACTACAGATTAAAGAAATTAACTTTTTTGTCATGTTTTCAGATAGTCTTCTAATACAAGCACTTTTTTTTTCATTAAGTTCTGGATAGGATTTGGTACTTTGTGTAAAAACTTAAGGAATGAAAAAAAACCAAACCCCTGAAGTAAGAGGTAACTTCTGAAAATACTATATTTTATGTTACACATTAAGAACCGTTAGGATTTTCATTCCCTTACTTCTTTTTTTGGAAGAGGAGGGGTGCAAAAGATTGCTCTTCAGTACCTATTTTAAAGTTCTCGGTGCGTGTTGCCTTCCTGCAGGGAGCACCTGGGGGTTAGTAGCGTAATCCTGTATAAAAACCCAAACCAAACCAAACCAAAAACAACTTTGCATACATACGTTGTAAATGGCTGTGGGCTTGATTATGTTTCCAGAGAAGATTTTTGGGTTCTGCCTTTGTTCTCTTTGGAGGACTTACACGTCTCTGAACCAGTGACAATCACATGCCCACAGGATGACAAATGGGCAGAGGCAATACAGTGTTAGGGATATTGTAAAAGGAGATAATTCCTTTCTGCTTTTCTGTCTGCTTTCCAGTTGGTGAGGTTCTGTGCATCATAGATGGAGCCATGAGCAGTCCTATTGATTGCTTATTTATTTGCAACCCTTAAAGAGGGATGCTTCTTGTATTAATGTGTGTATGTACATACACTCAGTCACTGATGCTGCCTTCACCAGCACCGCCCTTACTTGTATAGTGCTGTGTGCACATCTGCTCCTGATTCTTTCAGTAAAGGAGGAGGAACTGCATTACTGCGAGACAATTTCAAAAGTTTAAAGTGTTTTAATAGGTAAAATATACTTGAATTCTGATGAGGCAAAAGGCATGTTTTTACTTGCAAGTTATTGCACTAAACATAGACATGTGACTTATCTCAGCCTGCTCACTATTTCCTCTATTCATGTGACTTAGGGCTTAGGTTACTCAGAAGAACTCAAAATTTCCAAATTGGCTTTGTTTGTGTGTATAATTAGGAAATGGTGAAGTAAGACAATGTGACTGTAATATATCTGATATGGTTTATATTGTCCTTCAACTAATTTCTAAAACAGCTGGCCTCTCCTATCCTGGAGGGCTGTCTCTTTTATCCATAAGTGTCAAGGTCGGTTTCAAATTAGAGTAGTTATAGAATGCATTTATAAAATGGGTCAAGATTATTTTTTAAGTGTAAAATATACAAGGAAACAGATAAGAAATAGCTTTGCACTTTTTTTTTTTTTTTTTAGGGAAAATTAGCCTCTTTTGATCATCTGAAATGACATGCACTCTAAGTTAGGTAGCCTTAAGTGTCTCAGAACTATAAACTAAGCATATTGTACAATGTTGAGGCTGTTTTGAAAGATTATAACTGGAAAAATATATTGAATGTTAGCCATAAATATATTGTCAATGTTTGTAGTCCTGTATTTGACAAAAGGACTGTGAGAATGAGGGCAGAAAAAACTCCTTTCTCCTTACATTCATCATACATTACTTGTGTGGTTTTTTAATCTTCCAAAAACATCATCTTTTGCAAAGCAAAAGTTTCAGAATTCTGAAACATTAATCTGTTTTGCATTGGTATTATCATCACTTTTTGGAAAAAAACCAGAAGATTAAATTGCTATAGCTCTTCAGATAGATTAATGAAGGGGGCTGTATTTACCATAGTGACCAAACAGCAGAGAAAAGCACTATCGTCCCATGGATGCATCTTGTCACCTGTGATCTGCAAGATCCAGTATGACAGAGAAAAGAGACTGAGGATTGAGAGAGTGTATTTTTCTGGTTTGATTGAAGTGAAAAAGAAAAATGCACAACCGTAAGGAGAGTGTCAGACTCTGCTCCTTTTAAAGTCAACACCAAAATTTACCTCAAATGCATGAGAAGTTAACACAGAACCCAAACCCAAGCTATACCACCAGGCTATAATCTGTGACCTATATCTTGCCATCAGTGGTCATCTCCAAACTAAAATTCTGATTGGAAGCTAAAATTCTCTTCCCTGCTTCGGAGTATTTGAGAGCTGTGTTACAAAACAGAAAACCACTGTTTCTCAGTCTGGGAATGAAAGACCATATCAAAGGCAGGACAACCACTGAACTGCAAATGCACAGGCCACAGCATGTTTATTTTACCACTCACACTATTTTAGGCCTTTCATTGGGAAAGTCTCAAGATAGAACATGTATTTTATAAACCCACCTTTTCACCTTAAGCATCTTGACAGTAAATGGGCTGTTCACATGTGCAGGCAGACAGGCTGTGGCTCCTGTAAGGGTTCATCAGAGATAGTTACGTCCTGACACAGTTCTTGAAGGTGCCATCTCTCTGTCTTATAAGTGGATCTGCTTTCCTCTTGTTATGTTAAAATTATAATAGCATCCAAACACTGTAGGTGCTTTGTAGACATTTAAAAAATGGTTCCTCTCCCAGTCAGTTTACAGTCTTGATAAAAAGTGGGAACATGGAAGAGGGAGGACACAAACAAACTGAGGGTCCCATTGTTCTTATCCCAGCTGAATGCCTCCAGCTGTTCAATAATAACATCAACACTTCTAACAGAATTTGGGCCATCCCGACTTAATTGTTCCAGCACCTGCTGTGTGTGCGCCTTCCGCATGATGGTGCTGGCAGTGCCTTTGGTGGCAGCGTGCTGCCCGGTCTGTCCAGCTCTGCAATGGAGCTGGGCCTTTCCCAGCTGTTCTGCTCGTCCTTATCCTAGATATTGGGAAGAAGGAGAGTAAATGAAACAAGAGCAGCCTCCTGTACAGCATCGTCTCCAGCTGCATGGTTGCTACATGTAATTATGCATACAACTTCTTTCCAAGTTTGCCCTCCACAGAGCTACGCTGAAAAATGAACGGGAAGCAGAAAAGCACAGAAATGCTTTGTACAGCTGAGTAGTAATTTACACTGAAGGACATTGGGACAAATATTTACAATTGGAGAACTTTCACCTGCACTATTCCCGCTATAGCTCAGTTCCTTAGCTTTCTGTTCTAATTCAACCTTCGGGGTAATCAGTTTCCATACTTAATCACCCAGGACAGAAGAAGTACATATTACATATGTACATATTACATATGTACAGAAAAAGTACTCTTACATATCACACAAAATACTGTTTATTATTTAAAACTATGGAACATACCTTTTGGCTGCGTATGAAAATATTACTATAAGGATAAACTACATAGAGTCGTGGACCAAATTTTCACTTATACATGGTACATTCGGTTGCCTGTTTTAAGTTTATTGACGGTATGTATCTTTCTCTAGAGAAATCTCAAAAAATGTCCTCGAAAAAAACCTCAGCAAAGAAACAGAAAGGTGGGAAAAAAGCTAAGGAATCCTCAAAAGGAAAACGAACAGAGCTCGGTATGTAAGGTACAGCAGCAGTGAAACAAGCAGTAATCTGGTCTCATGTGACAGCTACCTTAATTGTTTTGGGCCCATACATTTAAGTAAACGTGAGATAAATTAGAGTATGCTATTTCGTATAAATAGCTGAGACATCTGCAATTACTGATTATGGTTTTGTAACCAATATGTGGAACATAACAAAGCTACATTGCAATATTTACACTTTGTCTTGGTACTTTAGATGTAATAGTTTATGGTGTTGTAACAACAGTATTGAATGGGAAATTGGGAAGGTTATATATATAAAGTGGTGAGATTCACAAAAGCTAACAGTCCAGAAAGAGAGCATCAGGCAGAGAGAGGTGCCCCCAGAAACAGGAGTTCAAGTGCTCAGGATCACATTGTAAATAAAGGTACAATAATAGAGCTCTTGCAGTTTGATTTTCCAGAGCATTTTATTGCATTTTTTTCTGAGGTATGCTGAGATACTGTCTCACATAATTTATAAAGTGTAAAGTTAATGGAGTGTAAGGCTAATGAGCCTTTGCTATATACAAATATTTTTTTCCGGTGATTAATGCACATTCTCAGAAAAGGTGGGAATGTACTCTCGCTTGGGTTTTCTCTGTTTTGTTTCATGGATTATTCTTTCTGCCACGACAGCTACCTTCCTGAAGTTGCTTTTGGCCCTTAATCACCTTTTCCCTCCCAGCAGATTAACAGCTGTTGTGCCGCAGAGAACGTTCTGCACATTAGCGCTGATCTCTCCTGCCCTGCCTCGCTGCGAGGTTTGCAGACCCCCTCTCAGCACCCGGGCACCCAGAACGAACCTGCGCCCCTGCCAGCACACCGGCCTGTGCTTCTGCGCTCTGGTGCCAGCGAACCTGTCCCGTCTGTCCCCTCCTCACAGGGCATGGTTCGCACGGTAACTGCCCCAGCAGGTGCTGGCAGGTGGCAGCCAGTGCCCTTTTCAACCATGGAAACTGCAGCGTGCACCACAAGATGACCAATTTCTTACAGCTTCTCTCTCGCGCAGACCACCTGCTCAGAATAAAAATGAGTTTCAAATCGCCGTAGTTTCAAAATATGCTAACACACCCTGAAGATACAGACCTATTCTAAAAGGCTTCACTCATTTCTTGTGTTAAATTTGAACAGAATAGAAATTATTTTTGTTTCCTCTTCAGAGTTTAGTTTTAAATCTATTGAGAGATTTTAAATATTGCCCAAATAAGGAAAGGACTGTATATTTATAGTTACTTTGTTAGGAAGAAAAATTACTGATAACATCATATCATTACATTTCAGATAAAAACGATGAAGCCGATCTTTCTATGGCTAGTATAGGTAAGTGCTACGATGACTGGGCTTTAAGGTAAAAGCTTTGGAATACTTTAAGCATTTTGAAGCTCCAGTGTTACTAATGCCAGGGAAAAAAAAGGAAAGATTTTTTTTATGAATGAGAAAGATTAGGAAGTATGAAGAAATGCAGCTATTACAGTAGTGCTTACAGTACCACTCTGAGTAGTAGGCAGTGCAGCAAGGAATGCTGAAACGGGGATGGGTTTGGAGAAGATGTTTTTATCTTGTGTTGAGAGTAGCTGGGATGAGGGGAAATAAAAAGCATCACAACATAATTATAAGGTGCAAAATGTTGGCATTTAGTAACAGTTAAGCAATTGAAAGAAAAACTTGAAATATTTTTATCATTTTTTCATCTTTGGTCTTTGTCAAATCATTATGAAATCTGGTGAGAAGACGACTTTAGCCTATCACTTGCAGTTTTTAATCATAGTTATCAATAGATGTTGATTAACATCTTTTGCTTTGTAGGGGAAAAAACCCTGCCATTTAAAAGTCACAAGATATCAAGCATTTCTTTTGGCTTATATACAAGAAAAGTGCAGTCTTGAGTGTGGCCGCAGTTAAGACCTGAAATATGGAATTATTTGAATTGAAATATATTCTTTTTTCTTAAACACCAAACATTAATATTTTTTTTTTCCACATTTCTGGTTGGATTTTCTTCTGACCTGATTTGTGCTTTATAGGAACAACCCAAAGGGTTATCTTATTAATTGGCTTTTAACACTACGGCTTTTGTTGCTGAAAGCTAAAACAATGTGGCAAACTAGGAATACACAAACTAGGTAATTTTTTAAGAAATCATAAATCACTTGTCTTCCTCCATAACCCTTTGAGCACACGTGTGGAAGTGAAAATTGTACTCTGATTAGCACCAACAAAATGCCTAAGCTGCAATTAATGAAAATGGACAGTATGTGGTCCCGCAGATTATGAAAGTGTTACTTTAAAAAAAAATGGGGTTTTGGTGTTCCTTGACATGCTTAGTTTAGTCAGTAAGAGAGAATTTTACCTCCACCTAGTGGCAAATAAGGTTAGAGCCGTAATATCTAATCTTGCTAGAATCGCGCTGCTAAAAGCAGGAAAATAAAGCTGCTGTGTGCAGCCACTGTCTGTGCAGGATTTAAAGTGTCTGCATGGTGACTCCTTAGCATAAGACCTGCAAGTGTTCTCACCTCTCTTAGAGCTTCTTGGTCCTTTGTGAAGTGCTTATAACACTAAGAGCTGTTGAGTGTTACAAATGAGTACAATTTACTATTAGAAAAAACAATGCTGCTTATGTTATATTATAGAATCTATTATTTACAGTCTATATCTTCTATATAGATAGATATATCTATATCTATTATGTACATTCTATAGCAGAGAATCTGTTTTAGTATTCCATAATATAGAATTTCAGTCCTTTAGACTAAAACAATGTGCATATTTTAATTCTGATCATTACTTTGTTTCTAAACATGGACTTATAGCAATAAAGCATTGAAAAAAATACACTTAGACTATCTGTCCTACTCTTCTCCTCTCATAACAATGCCTATTGTATTTTTGCTTAAATTTAATGCATGCTTGTATTGTTTCATTTGATATTGAAGCCTACACATCTTTGAAAGGATTTTTTTTTAGCATTAGCATTTGTGATTCAGCATTTTAAAAAATAACGTCATACAAGCTTATTGAATAAACAACGGTCACTCCTGGTTAGGACTTCCGGTGTATCTAAAAAAAAAATCTAATTGTTTGGGCTTACTTTAAGTTATTTGAGCCATGGGAATAATATTATGAAAACAAACAAACAAACAAACATAAGAATCAGCAAATTATGTTTATAAATTTTCTGTAGGTTTTATCCCCCCTAATTGCATGAGCCACATAACTAACTCTGAAAACTGGGACATGTACAAATTTCTTGTTCCTTTGCTCTCCTGTCCGTTCTGTCCTGTGAGCCAGCTGTGCACAGCAGAGGGTGGAAGTTGCATTCTGTTTTGGTGTGCAGCTCTGGGTTTTTATCCTCTTTCTATCCTACAGAACTTAATTTGCAAAAGGAGGTCTAGTTTTTTTCCTCCAATATCTCAAAAAGTAAAATATATCTGCAGTGTTGCAGTTTGTACTAGGGTTTGAGTCTGCTTCCCCATGACATTCCAATGAGGCATCACACCCTTGGGCTAGGGTGACCTGGGAGCACTGCAGATCAACTTTTGCAGTTCCTTAAAAGGATTAAATGTTTCAAATCATCCTGGAATAAACACTTTTTTCTGCACCTGGTCTCATAGCCAAATTGATAAGCAAAAGAAGAATCTAGCTCGTGGCCTTATTAGCTACAGAGAATAGATGTCAAAAAGGCAAGCACAGGGAATCCAGAAGATAAACGAGACCTGACTTGGTTTGGTGTTACCAACCATGAGTTTGGACCAGATGACTTTCAGAGGTCTTTCTCAATCAACATCCCCACAATTCTGTATTTTTTGGAAGCATCCACAGAGAAATCCTGGAAATCTCATATCAAAAAGGAAAGTCGTGCAATATTGACTACAATTTGTGAAGAAAGTGAACTAAGGGACTGTGCATGCTACCAATGGATTGTGTACACTACAAAATAACTACTGAATACTAAGTAAATCATACCTGGTATAGCGCAGGATGTACCAGAAGCATCATGCATATCATTAATTTTACTGGATGATTATAGCAGAGTAGATGCATTGGATGAGCAGCACTGAAAGATTTTAAAGGATAAACGTCAGATTCATCAAACATTATGTATTATGTGATAGGCTTATGCAGAGATTTAGCTTCCCGAATGATAGAGATTAAGGATTTATCTTTTTGTCAGTCCTTGTTGGCTTAGGTTAGAGATGGCTTCTTAAAACATGCTGAGCCAGCTGGTCAACGTAATAATTTTAGATATATCAACTTTAATTTAAGGCATACACAAAGAGAAATATACCACAGGTGCTGGGAAACCATAAAATATTAAATAACTCAAACTACGAAAAGATAATGAAACAAAGATGGTAGAAAGTATTAGCTATGATCACAAAAGCCAGTCCATGTCAGTACAGAAAAATCCCATGTATACATGTCCCTGAATCTCTTACGCTTTCCAGTTTACTGAAAAGATGAACATTCAGAGTGAACATCTGTAAGCCTTCTCAGACAAAAGTACTGGCCTTCAAGAAGAATGTCCTTACCCGCGAGCAGAGACACTGAGCACAAGCCTGCTCATCATGGCAGTATTGCAAAGGAAGAAAAGAGTCTCTCGGGTGGCAGGATTCAGCTAGCTGGGCCTATAGTGATCTCAGTCACGTATAGCTGTTGTGTAAGCTGGAAGGCAGAACGTGTACTATGGGAAGGACCAGTGTCACGTACAGACAGCTGACACACACTTTCCAAGAAGCATGGTGTATTATCCTCAGATTGAGTGTTTGCAAAGCGCAGTTGACGGGTGACTAACTGCACGCAGCCTCACTGAAACCAGTGAGGGTAACGGTACTGGAGCTAGGGTAAGAAATAGCTTGTTCTGAATTAACATGGATGAAGCTAACAGAGGTCATGTGCGTAGAAAACAACAGCTACGTATTCTCCAGCAAAGCTGAAAATAAATATCTGGCTTGAATCTTAGCGACCTTGCTTTAGTCTCACTTGCTTAGAGAGCAATAGACTCAACTGTACTCTGAACTCGATGAGAGGAAGACGAAAGTCCAAAATCAGAAAAGCATCCTTATTTGGGAGGGTATGGAAGCCTCATCTAGATTAAACACTGGCTTAATATGACACTGCTCTACAGGGAAGGACTACAGTATATTTATTCAAGTACTCTCTTAAATCAGAGCCATGCAGTAGTGTCCCTAATGTCCATTCATGACTCTTCACTAAAGCTCTTAATCACCTGCTGATCAAGAGGAAAAAACCCTCATACTAGGAATAATGTATGCATTAAGTAGGAAATGTTAGATAGAGTCTTTTCCAAGATTAACAAAATGTAATATAATTTGTATTCCATGCCTTCCAAAATAGCAAAAACTAACTTGAGAGATTCAAAGGCATTCTGCTAGGCAACAGTAAAGGCCCAGAGTTGAAGTGTATGGTTATGTTTATGCAACACTCTGATATTTGTTTATCAAGCAGTTTTGCTTTCTTTCACAGGTCACCCAGAAATCTTTCCTTTAGTTTTCACTACAAAGACCCAAGAAATTTTTAATTGCCGAGCTGATGAAGATGTCACAGAAGAAAATTGTTTCAAACTTATTAAAAAAGAGGACATCATTCAGGACATGAAAACAAGAGCTACAGTTTCTGACTTCCACCCTGTCAAAAAAATTATCCTAGTACGTAACTTATTTCATTCTCACTTTAAGACTTTGTGCTCTCAGAGTACATATTCTTTCAATGATAAAGCCTGTCCTTGTTTGACTCCGTAAATACACTAATGCTGTAATATCCAAAGGCTGTATAGGTCACAGACCACTGTCAACTCAAAGTTTCTCCAGGATCACCATGCACTTTTTTTTTTTTTACTAATTTCAGATTTAAAATATGCTAAAAGTAATGTAAATATTATTAGTTTTGATTCTGTGCACTGGCAGAGCTTCATATATTTTGGCTTCCTCTAATTCACAGCCTTTTTGTTGAGAATCATTAAAATAGTTTATTTTCTGTTCTCTATATGAAAAGATTAGTTTTGTCTCAGGCATATTTTTATTACAAAATAAAATCAATCTGTTCTTTTCAATTAGCACACGGAATTCTCTGTTAGGACCACAAGATTAAACAAAGATACTGAATTTACACTAGTGGTAGCTTTGCCAGTCACAGGTTCATGTCTGTTTTGTATGTTATTTGCTCTCAGTTTTCCACTAATTGTTTTACTTAAAACAGGAATATCCAGGGGAAGAACTTTTGGTAGTTTTTGATGCAAAGTTCCAGTACGGACAGAATTTTTACTTGGTTGCTTCTGAGGAAGCCAAGGAAGACCTTCTGAAGGTAAGAGAATCCAAGTACACCACAGCATTGTTCTACCTACGAAAATACTTGAGAGTCTTGTCTCAAACATGTACTTCAGGAATGGTACTGTATTCGTAAGCATCTGATGGGCTTGTCGTGCCAGACTGTTTCTCTAAAGGTTAATCTGACACTGGAAAAATACATTCATCACTGTAAAAATATCTTTCATATTGAGAAAGACTGAATAAAATTTTTGTAGTTTACTTCAGAGGGCCAGTATAACCCCTATTGCTGCAAAAGCCTTAATTTACTCTGCCAAGACCCAGGTTTCTAAGACAGACATAAAAATAGAAGATTACAACATATTGGGCATCTTCAAATAAATATTATTTTTCACAATATGTATGTATATGTTATTCAAATCATACTTTAAAATGTTACTGAGTTCTGAATAACTCTAGATACACAGAAAATTTCCCCTTGTGCTTTGCATCATAGGAGAAGGTTTATGGGTAGATTATATAAATTTTCAAGATGAGTTTGTCACCAGCATCAGGAGAAGTAACAATTAATAGAGAAGCAAACTGCAATTCCAGGCAGGAGGGCCTAATGTGGAAGATCACTATAAATTCTTTTTATATAACGGTGATTTACTTTCAAGAGAATCTCTCTTTAGCAGTTAAATATTAAATATGTAACGTTTATTGGAGAATTCTAATGCACAAATGAATGAATGGGACCTAACCCAATTGTACCCAGCAGCACTGTGTACAGAGACAGAAGAATGTGTGAATAAAGGGTGAAAAAGTGGGTTTCTAGTTAATACTTACATTTAATTAAATTTTTTTTTTAAAGTACCATTTCTCACTGTTTGATGTCACAGCCTCCAGAAACTGTAGAAGAAAAAAGAGACGATGATGAAAAAGAAGAAGAAAGTGAAGAGGAAACTTTGGAAGTCCAGCCTTATAAGCCTCCTGTCCACAAACCTTGGGTTTCTCTTGGCAGTGAAAAGGAAGTAGAAGAAGAATCTGTTAAAGAGACTATTACAAAGGTCAGAATCAACAGATGTTAACCATAAAAATAAATATTTTTTAAAAATTATTTTAAGTTCCTTAAGAAAAAAAAGTCAGAAAACTGCAAATTGCAATCCTAGTTTTCCTTGGGGTCTTCTAAGAAAACAAAAAAAGAGAAATTTTAAAGAGAACAGAGTTGCTAAAAAAAAAGTTTCTTCAGGAGTTTGAGTTTTTGTTAAAAGTTGAGCTATTTCTCTACTTTCTCTATTTTTCTCTAACAACTCTGTTCTCTTTAAATCCTGCAAATAAGGCATGTGAGACTACATTGGATGTATCTGCTTTTTAAACTGTAAATTCAAAAGTCCTGATCATCTTTGGTCATTAGCACGTCTGCCACTTTTTGCTCAATTTACAATCCGGCCAGATTACAAGTTGAATCATTGTAATCATATTCTAAGGACCTAATTCTGTCTCCATGGAGCCCAGTGAACTCTGCTTCATTGTATGAAAGGCATTTAAGTCGCACACAACACCTTTAAGGCCTCTCTACTTCGGAATCAATGTTTTCAACTATAGGTATTACAAGCTGACTTTACTGAGGGACATATTTGATTAACTGCATCTACAGATTATACTGAGAAAATTATACATGCAAAAAGTAGATCCACTCACAGCTGTCACCTAACTTGTGATGTGTAGTGCATCTCCAAGCATCTAACTACCAATCAGTGATTTTTACTCCATACCTAAATCCCTGTTCAGGGAAGACTGGCTACATTTTGATACTTCTCAGCAAATGGACATCTTGCTTATAATTAAAAAGGTGTCTGATTGTTCTAAAGCTAATCTACAGTCATTAAATTTAACCCACATTCACAGTCCGAGTATTCTGTACTCTTACCTTGCTGGCAAGGTGCACTCAGAAGTATTCTCAGCTGCCTTCCCTTCTGCTTCTGTGGGAGGTGCTGGGAAAAGTACTTGGCTGCGCATCCAGGACAAAGCAATACCTCTCTACTGCCTGAAATCAAGTGCCTGCCTCTCTTTGAGGGCAGAAGACAAGCCACGTCCCTTCTTCCTTCTTAGTTTCCACTATAAGGAAACTCCTCATTCAAATTTTTGTGGATCCTCTTCGGGGTACTTTTCTCTCCCCAGGCACTTCAAGGGAAATGGAAATACCTCACCCACAGTGGCGAATTGCACTAGGAGGGAAGGGCTAAAAAGTCTTGGAAATCCAATGCAGTATCACACAAGACCTCCTGCAAATCAATCATTTAATGAAAGGTGCAGTTTTGATATTGCATGAATTAGAAAATGTAATTCGCTTATCCTACTAACAGTAATCCAAAACGTTACTTAAAGGCAACTTCTTGTTTCATAAATACAAACCTGTCTTCTGTTACATATGTAGGTTATTCATATGAGCACTTCATATTTTCAAAATGCAGAAATATAGGTAAACTCAGCACAGAAATCATGAATAGAACTAAATCCACAATTATATAAATGCTGCAGTTTTACAGAATGAACTTTCAAAAAACTTTCTCCTCTGCTAACTGCAGAAATATCTCTTTTTCAGATTAAGTATAGGATTTCTCGAGTACGCAGGAAGTTTGGTGCACCAATTACATTTACTGATAAGAATGCTTCACATGTAAAAGACAGTTACCTTGAATGTACGTCCTATCAAGACAAATCTTTCAGTATTAAAATGCTCGAAAAAGATGTGGGCATACAAATGGTTCCAAAACTAAGAGAAGCTATTACTCAGACAACATGGTAAGTGTGAGAAGATATTTATCAGCTTATTTATTAAGCTATGCACTGTTTCTGATCTCAACTAAGGTTATGTAAATTAACTCCACTCTCTGGAGTGACTGAGTTACAAACTGATTAAGAGAACAGGTTGCATCTTTCTTCTTTGCTCTTTTCCAAAGAGTTTCTTGAAAAAACAGAATATACTTAGCTTTTCATTTTACACGTTACATGGGTTTCTGTCTTTGAAATTTTTTCTATATGTACTCACATTCAAATTTACTCCAACTGGTTAGGACCTATCCAAGAAATGCAGCCACACAGTATTTTCCTATAGAATTGTCAAATGAAGAAAAAGAAGAGAGTCTGTCATCTGGGAAGCTGAAAGAATTTCTTACATCAGTACATTTAAGGTAAAATTACTGCAGCAATACACATTTAAGGCTACCCAAAATTGTACAGAATACATGCAAGAACTCTCATCTGAGTGGACCATTGGTCTGGTCAAATTCTGATTTTGTTTGTCTCTGTATACTTTTTTTTCTTATTATTTTAATATTAACAAATATCAAGTTGTTTCTATAAACTCTATGCCATACAAATATGAACGTTGGTTTAAATAGATATTTGAACTGCTGAAGTTGATAGTGATACATCTTTCTGAGCAAGCAAACACTGCTCACTCCAGCAGAGGCTTATGCAGAAGAGCGGAGGTGCTGTCCTACAGCCCTTGGTCATGGGACAAGTCCCACTTACTGATGCCTTGTGCACAAGAACTGGACAACTGCACTGTACTTGATCCATACAGAAGTTAAATTATTGGTACAATTAGTTACATTTAAATAGAAGAGGGTTTACGTACAGTGATGCATCGCTGAGGAATTAATACTTTTTTTTCCTACTGTTGTCATAATTTTGTGTAAAACAAAAGCTGCCTCTTTACAGACATATTTGTAATTCTATTGCTGAGTAGTCACATCTGGATTATTGAAAGTGTTAACTATTCTTTCCACAAAACAGAATGGAAATTGCATTGCAGCAAAATGAAATTATGAATGCTTTTTTTGATGACTGGAAGGCCCTAACAGAAGAGGAAAGCAGTTCTGGTGGCAAGCCACATGTTTATCTTAAAGCATATCAATCATTTACAGATCTACACTACTTCAAGGACAGGACTATTAGCTGCTTTTGCTGGCATCCAACCATTTCTGGTAATGTGGTTAAAATACTGATTTGAGGCTTGAACAACATGTATTATATAACAGCTATAAAACATGCATCTTTCATAAAATTATCAGCTTCTACATTTAAAAACAAACCAAAACCCATTTAATATGTCCGTCTGACTTGATTATTTGAGACAAAGTAAAAAATGAGCCAGTTAAATTCTGTGTAGAGTTCAGACAGGCCATGCAAAGTCCCTCACACCAATGTAGAATTGAAGATGACAGTAAAGGGCAATTTCTCCCTTCTGAGGCTCACCTAAGCGGGGCTGCAACAGCGCCAGGTCCTGCTGGTGGCCCTGCACCCCCCTGCTCTTCTCCCCACAGCTGGTCCTGTAGCATCCACAATACTTGTGAGGAATGTCACAGCCACAACGGGACGCAGACATCACCAAGCACACTGAATGTCTCCTCCTGCTCCTTGCCATGGAGTGTTGCTCTACACAGCCAGGCTTACAGGCACAATTAAGTTCTATATGAATGTCCTAACTGCACAGCATACTAATAGCCAACACTGTAGCCTGCGTACGAAGTTAGTTCGGCTGCAAAAGATTTGATTTCTTGATGGATGGCCAGGACTATATGCCTGTCACATCATCTCAGGTGTAGTATTACATCATTAAAGAGTAGTGGCAGAACTTAGGTTCTATGACTCATGGTTAAATAACTGAATTTTAAGTAAAAAAAATAATTTCCTCAAATTTCATCTTTAAAAAGAAAAATATAAATACATGTTGGGATTTTTTTTTTCTGTACTGTATTCAGAAAGTATAAATGTAAGTCACAATAATTAACAGCATGTTGAGACTTGAATTGTCTCTTCTGAGAAAATTAATCTTCTCTCTCAATCAGGGATTATAGCGGTGTCAACAAGAGGGCGGCTGTCTTATGAAGAGCGAGTTAACCTTTCTGATAAATCATTGCTGCAACAGCCAGTAATACTTTTTTGGTGTTCTTTTGACCCTACCCACCCTCAGGTATTTAATCAGGACTTTTAAATATGCCAAGTACTTAAATAACAAGAGAACAGACAATCAATGTGACTGCATTTCTCAACTACTTTGTTTTTCTTCTTTCTAGTTAGTGTTGGAGTGTCCTGAAGACATTTGCTGCTTTCAGTTCAGTCCAAGTGATCCCAGTATCATTGCTGGTGGCTGCATCAACGGACAAGTATTAATTCCCTGTTTAAGAACAAAATAGGATATTTATGTATTTTCTTACAGTGTAAAAATAAGGGTGAAGGGATGTACTCAGCGTCTGTAATAACATGTAGTGTCACAATACAGATGTCGGGAGTCCCAGAAATTCCCTGATCCTGTACTGAAGTTATGCCTGGTTATTCCATAGCTGAACCATTACTGTACGGTGCTTCTTTGTAGCACTGATAAATAGGTCAAGCTATAAAGACAAGTGTAGCCTTTCAGCTGATTGCATCAGACTGAAGAGGCAATACTTTAATGACTTCATAAATTCTAGAGCAGACAGTGAATTTCTTATTTTCCCCAAACCTTCATGAATTGTATTTGAAGAAATGTGTATTAATATAAAGGATGAAATAATTTGTAATATACTAATTTCTCATTGCAGGTTGTACTGTGGGATATTTCTCAACATGAAGAAAAGCTGCAAAATGTAAAACCTGTTGCTGATGGAACTGAGATAACAGCTGTTAATATGGTGAATGTTTCCATTCTAAATAAATTGCAGTGCATCTATATGTCTGTGGGGAAAAATGGGTGAAGGTGTCCTAACTCAAAAACAGAGGAGTAGATAATCTTTGCAATGAGAGACTAGAAACGATAAGAAACCTGATGAGTTCATGAAATAAACCCATTATCACAATATAATTTCTACCTGACTGGTCCAGCTTAAATAGCTTTACTGTATTTTGTGCAGACTTTGGCTTCAATAAGAGTGTTCTTTAATGGGCACCAGCATATACTCCACTCTTGGTTTATGAAACCTATCAAATACATAGAGCATTTGTTGCTGGATATAATATTGAAAATTATTCTGGAGGTTTAGGGACAGAAAAAAGGTAGCTTGGAAGATGAGAAGCAGATTTCAGGGGAAGGTGACTATAAAGGGGATAAGCAGAAGAGAGACCTAAGAGCAGAGGAGAACTAATAATTTAACAACTAATAACTTAAGTGAATGTGTGCGTGCATGTGGAGGCACGTTGGAATTCTTTTTAGAGCTTCATATCCAAAGACCTGTTTTGATGCTTTCCATTTTTTTACCAAAGAGAAGGTATTAGACTCCTAGAAAGTTCTATAAACTGATCTGAAATATGTGAATAAGCATTAACATCATGTAAAATAACCTTTTTTCTTTGACAGGTCTACTATTGTATTTTGGAAATACACTAAGATATCTCTTTTTAAAACATTTCTAGCCATCACTTATGCAAGTCCCGCAGAGTAGCACAGAGCCACCCCTAGTGAGATGCTGTGCAGTCTCTTCCATACAGGATAGTCATGAAAAACCGGTAACAGATATACATTGGCTACCAGATTATTCGGAGGTGAGTTTAAAGATTCACTTTTCTTCTTTTTATTGTTTTCCTAATCTACTTCAGAAATAAACTCAATGTAAACTCAAGATAAAATATTAAAAATTCAATTATTTGTAATAGCGTTCATTATTTCTCACTGCGTTTTCTAAATATTAAATAATCCAGTGCCACTTGTCCTGTTCATTGTGCTTTACAACTGTGCTGTGTTCTCAGTGTGATATGAATCTGCTTATACCGGGGAAAAAAATCTGTAACTTTACTGAACATTGTAATTCAAAATTACAATAAGCCTTCCATATCTAAAATATATTGAATTTATACTACGAGCAACCTAGCCTGCCAAGAAGAATTCAGAAAAATAATTTCAATTACCTAAATATCTAGGCACCCAAGAATGGTGTTATTGTAGTTACGTTAATTCTTCTAGGCACTGCCTGTGTACTCAAAATTCACATTTTCTCTGATGGTTTTAAAGCTCCATAGTACTTAGGGTCTATGTAGTTAAAGGGTCCAACGCTATTATATGAGTATTGGATGCTCATTTACTACCAAAGTACTGCAAATGATCTTTAAAAGGTTTATGTTTTATTTGAAAACAAATTTTTAAGACTTCATAAATAGCGCAGTCCTCAGCAATATTACCAGAAAAGTAGGGAAAAGGGTGCACGTATATCATAACAAGAAAGCTGATACAGCTGTTCATTATTACATCATGCTACAGTGGTACCCATGGATACGAATTGGTACCAGATGTAAACATGAAGAAAGGGATTGGACAGCAGAATGCTGTTGTGGGTTTGGTTGTTTGGGTGGAGTTTTTTTGGCCAAAGTTTAGGCTCAGAAAGCTGGTTTTATATTCATCTAGGATAACAGATAGAGGAAACTCATGCTTGATAAATAACACTGACAAAGGAATCACTTACTCAATATTTAGCAACATGTACTAGCACATACTTTTTGTTATATAAACATGGAATGTGGGAATGTGTGTCAGCATTTGCACAGCATTGTGGTCTTTATGGCACTGTTCCTAAAATCAGCAGTTTATTATTACATATCAATGAAAAAATATTCAAAGTTATATCCAGAACTTAATTCAGCTTTGCACGGATGTGAGACTATAATTTGGGCTCCAAGTAGGCAACTCATGAATGAAAATAAGAGTAGGATTTGTCCTAAAAAGAAAAAAAAAATGTAGCTGAAACTTTGCCACATGGTTGATAAGTGTAGTTTTAGCCAAAATATATATGTTTTGCATATACTGGAAATTATATTGGGTCAGGGCTTAGCCTATAATCACTTGTTCCCCTCCCTCTGACACCTTTCCTTTATTTTTCTGAATAAATTAAAATAAATTTGGTATGAAAAAATAACTCTTGGTAAATAATAAGTACTGTAAAACCTGCAGAACCCCACATACACAAACCAAACTGTTAATAATAAACATTTGAAGGCACCACTACCATCCTGCAGTGTGGTCTAGCTGAGTAATAATTTAAGAGAGATGACCCATGGTGTAAACTTGGCAAAGAGATATCCCCCCACTACACTTAACTGTTTGAGATAAATTTATCAATGATTTGCTCTTTGGTTAAGCTGGATGAAAATGTTACAAACATGGCAACTTAAAGAGGGCCTGACTTGCAGTGGTGCCAGCACGTGTTTATCCTGCTTACTTAATTTAGAATTTTAGGTATTTAGGAGGCAAAGCCAGTATCGGTTCACTTGAAGTGCATTTCTAAAATAGCTTGACTTTATAACAACAAGTTAGTAAGTCCTGATTTTCAAACCTTACCCAAGCAGAAACAGTTACTTAATTTCGAGAAGCCCACTTTATATGTTGAAGTACGTACTTAGCAGAGTATAATTTCTGTCTCTGATTGTCTTCTCCCTCTGTAATTATTTTTACTGTTATTTTTAGGACAACCAAATGGATGCAACTTCTGAAAACAGAGCTGAAACTTCTGTGCAGCTTGTAACCTGCTCCCCTGATTGGTATATACCATACCTACCCTACAAGGCGTCTTCCAGTTCCCTTTGGAAAGCTTTATGGAGCATATTCAATGATTTAACTAGTGCACTTCTTGATTCCTATCAGCCTATCCTGAATAGCTGAAATTCTGTATGCAGAAGACAAACATATCAAGTACTTGGCCACTTAAGCCCTTTACAGTAACAGCATTAAGGGTTCACTAACTGAAAAACCTGATATGTATAGGTTTATATTCTGCTTATACTTTAAGACTGTTGGTCACACATACATTGGCCTGCAGAGCCACACCCCCACACTTACATTGATTTTGTAACTTCCACAAAAAGCTGTTAAGATTTTGAGGCCACAGAAATACTGTAAACAATATTTAAACTTGGAGACTTAGCTGGAAAAAATATTTTGTATGAATCTCCTCTTTTGTGGACTGAATAGTCATGATGGTTATGACCAAATATTATCCTGTGTGAAAGACTGACAGGAGGACAGAATGCAAAAAGTGGAAATAATTGCTTAGCTTTCACGATGACAAAAGGCTTAAGGCTTCAAGGCTGCATGGCTGGGCTCAACCATGTATTTGCTAGTTACATCAAAAGGAGGGTCAGAGAGAGCAGAATGTGGTAATGATATGAAGTTATTTTCCCTAGTCAAATACAGAGAAGATTTCAAAGAATTAAGTCAGAAGAATGATTGCAAATGCAGTTGATAATAAGTTTACAGTGTAATGCAGCTAATGCACACGGAAGAAATAATTTAAACTACTCACACACCAGGGCTCCAGATTAAAAGTATTCACCTAAAGTAAGAGCAGGGAAGTCACTGTAATGTCATCCTTGAAGGGCACAGGTCCCTGAGCAACTCCTGGTAGAAAAGGGAAAGAGATGTCAGCAATGAGGAAAATTATCATTGTCTATATCGAATCTGTGAATGAATGACCAGAGTAGAGCAACAGGAACAAGCAGAGGGCTGAAAACTCCGGTGGAATGACAGATTCAAGTGAGTGGAACCGTTTGCCTTGAATGTCAGCAAATGAATTGTTACACACAAGAACTGCGAATCAGGTTCCATTTGAATTACTAGTTTACCTGCTACAGAGTTCTTCTGTCCAGTTCTTGTAGCCTTCAGGAATTTCACCCAGGTAGTGCCAGGAACTTCACCCAGTAACTTTCCATAAGCAAACTGTACAGATGCTCTCTAGCTGCTTTGGTACGGGTAAGAACTGATGAAATGGTAAAAAAAGGAATATATGCCATCATTTACAAAAGAAGCAATTAAGTATCTAGCATTTGTCTGCTATGTTAAGTTAGAAGATGAAAAGCTAAAAAAAAAAATAGCAACTTTAAAACGTGTGGAAAGCTGCATCTGACTTTGACACAGAAACAGGGAATAACATTACAGAATCTTTTTGCAGCTCAATATTATTTTGGGATAATCCAGCCATGAAACCTTCATCTGAGAAATTAAAAGAGGAGGACGTTTTTGGTATGCCTCTTGATGTTCCAGATACTTCTAAGCATCTAGATCTCTGCTGGAAACCTCTCGTACAGGTACTGTAGAAAATTATAGCATAGAAGGATCAAGCCAAACTGTAGATATGGCCAGAACTCCATAGGAATGTTTTCTTTTGCTTCACAACTCTTTATTTTTTCCAGTAAATTGTGAGTTCCTTGTGAATTTATTTATGATTATGAAATAAAAAGCTTCAATGTTCCTCTGAGAGTTCAAGAAAACACATTTTGAAAAGCTAACTCACAAGAAACAGCATAACTGTTTCTTAAAAACTGCAGTAAGTGCGAAAGTATTAACAGTGTAAGTTCCTGTCAGCCTTTTTAACTGCTGTGCTATCTCAGGGGTTCCCAAACTGTGAAACATGGCCATGGTCAACAGAACCATAATTACTGGCAACCCAACAGCGAGTCTGACGAAAATGGTCATAGCAGTTTGTGAAAAAAGTAATGTTAGGTAAAAAAAACTGGTAAGTAAATATATATACATATATATATATATAAATTTTGGACCTGCTGATCTGTGCTGCTCAGAATAGCTGCAGCTGGTAAAGTTGTTGAACCAGCATGACCACTGGAGTGGTTCTTTTGCTAGAAACATAGCAAAATCCTTAAACGGAAAGGTTAACACAAGAGAAACCACGGCTTTACATTTTCTCTGTGTTTGCCCATGAGGCAGCAAATACTGTTCATGGAATATTACAAAGACACTACAAAGATCTGTTTCATTACAGCAGAAAGTCATTTAGTCTTGTACCTCAAAGCTCTGACAAAATGACTTAGCAAATGCATTTTTTTCTGAACAGATAAACCTGTGTGAAAATGATACCAACGCAGAGTACAGTCCCGTTAGAATTAGTTTCAGGGAACTGCACTGTCAGTACAAAACCTCAGGTAACATTTTTATTACACCATATTGGGGAAAATGTTTTTAATAAGCTTATATTTCAGTATCTATAATACATAATGAAAGCTGAGCAACAAAACGTTATGTAGCTAAATTTATCTGGGGAAAAAGATTTCTTAAAGATATTGGTATTCAAAGTGTGACATGTATTGAATACAAAAAGAGCAGTTCTGTACCTTACACACTAGACGTACCTGCCAAACAGAGCCTGTATAGAGAGAGGAGTACTTCAAGCAAAAATGTGAAAGTGCTAGAGAGTATCTCCACTGACCTCCTTGTTGGAACTGAAGTAAGTGACAATAATAAATTACTAGTGAAAATGTTGATCCAAGATATCCAAAAGACTGAAAAATAAAACAACAGTGTTTTCACAAATGTATGGATATGCATGTTTTCTTCAGGAGTTAACTAAAAAGATCTGTCTGGACATGCCACATTTTACTCCAATTTTAATGCATTTAGCTACATGCTTAAAATAATTTTAAACCTTCCAATATTTGGTAGATTATGAACCCTTACTTCAAGGGCAGAATTAGAAGACATTTCCAAAATACGTTGAATTTAACTATCTGCTATCAGGAACCAAACAGTATTTCCTTATTCCTGAACCCATAAGATTAGTAATATTATTTATTGTTTCCCAAAATGCCAGGTGAAAACATTTGTAACACAGTTTCCTCCACAACTTATTTCTACTTCAGGAAGCCCCAGCTATTCATAGCCCTCTACCTACCCCACGTATCTAAAATTCCAAAATTTTTCCCACTTTTGGGTTCATATGGAAATGAAAATTTAGCTTCTAGCTACCTTTTTGCTTCTAGTCACCTTTTCCCCAAATACTAGAGCAAAGCATGAACTGGGAAAATGGAGCAGCTAATTCTGCAGGAAGGCCTGCTGAAATACATCATGGAAATTAAAAGCTGTTTTGGCAATACATAACTGAAAAATGGTGATTGAAATTTTTAGTGTTTTTTTCAGTCATTGGCTGCAAATTTAGGTTTTAATTTACTCATAATGCATTTAATGATGGTTATAATTAAGTAAAGTCCCAGCTTAAAAACAAGTCACTTTGTTATAAGCCACCAAGCTCTAACATCAGCACTCACTTGATTTTTCTGGCATCACAGGATGGAGATATTGTTTATTCTGACTGGAAAGTGGAAATTGATAGCGACTCAGAAAAGCAAGTTAGTAAGTTCAAGTTTCTCAATACCTGTTTAAACCTTAATGTATCATTGACTTTAAAATATTTGTACCTATACTCTGTCCTTTTAAAGTTCTTGCTCATCTACTATAGTCTGTCCCACTGATGACAACCTCTGCAGTGTCACAGCTGCATCGCTATGTCCCTATTGGCACAAATCATGGAAGTAACTAGAACTGTGGCAATTGCAATTTCTATACCTTGTGAGCCAAAAAATGAGGCTGGTGTCTTTGGAGCCTGTGCTGGATCCTGTGCTCATTTCCTCCTGTGTAACTCCCATCATGAAGATGATCACTAGCTATGAGCAACTACCTTTTTCATTCCATTAGGTCAGAAGCATACGCAGAAATACACCATCCACACTGAAACTATCAACACTCTCCAGAGATCTCCATTTTTTAAAGACATAATTCTAAGCATTGGAGGACAAACTTTTGCCATTTGGAAAGAAGGGGTTACAGTAAGTTACTCGAACACAGCTGTAAAATAATAGGTAGATTTACAAAACAGAACTATAATAGCTTCAGAGACTGTATTTTCAGAAATGTTTGTAAGTCACAAAGCTTCACAGTTTAGAAATAAATTAGGTGTAAGAAAATATTTTTTTCTTCACATCAGAAAACTATTTTAGAAATAGCTTTGTAAACTTGCCTTTTACAGAGCAAATGAAGTGACCTTATTTAATTCCAACCTTGCAAACTAGCTTCTCAATAAATTATTTCTGTTGCTATGGAAACCAAGAATAAAGGCAATGTGTGATAAACAGGTCTGAAGAACTCATATTGAGGACACAGTCTCTTAATCATGTGAAGTTAAAGAAATGACGGGTTTTTTACAGTTCCTCTCATTTAGGAATCCAGGTTAGCTGCACCTGGCAAAATCTGTAGACCACAGGTTTTAACAGCAGATAGACAGATTACCTTAATAGACTTCAGGTGAGATATCAGGGTTTTTTACTCCCCTACAATTCTCTTTATCTGCAGAAGGTGATACCAATTTTGCCATTGATATAATTTTTGTAATAGGATCATTGAAATTGTGAATGTTCTCACATGACAGGAGGTTTGAAGTAGTGAATGGATAGTACTGTTTGATTGTTGGGTCTATCTTTTATTGTTTTGGTTTTTTGTGTTTTTTTGTTGTTTGTTTGGTTGGGTTTTTTTAAAATAATCAAGAATGGACCGATCCTTCACTCAAGCTGCTCTGCAGGAAGATACACTGCAGGAAAATGGTCCTTAACAAGACCGGGAGTTTTCTTCATTGGCAGGGATGATGGAAATATAGATATTTGGGACTTACTGAAGAAAACTTACGAGCCATCTCAGTTCCAGAACATCTCTGAATCAATGATCACTTTCATCAGCCCCTGGATTACCTCACGTATGTAGATGGTGATTGCACTCTACTTTGCCACCCCATTTGCAAAATGGCCCAACTCCAGGGCACACTAATCTTGTTACAGAGCATCTTATAGAATAAATGCATACCTCCACTAATCTAACACTGCACTGTATATCCAAGAATGCATACATCAGTTCTAAGTGTACTACCATGGCATTAAGCAGCTGAAAATATTTAATTAAAAAAAGGTTGAAAAGACAAACATTAAGAGGAATTTCATTTGTTAAGAAAACAGGAGAGCAATACAGCTGACTTTTGCTGCAGTTAACAATAAACCAAAAAGACCACAACAAGAGTGAACCCTCTGTAGCTCATGTTTGGGTGGAGGTACGTGTTACTGTGGAATTTAGATTGTTTATATGCTTTTTTGTCAAATGTCTTTCAGCAAACCAGCATTTTTTAGCTGTTTCTGATGATCTTGGCATACTGCATGTTTTGGAAATCTGCCAGACACTAAGTCAGCCTTCAGAGAATGAGGTTGGTAAGAATATTTATCCATCTCTGTGACACTATATCCTGACAACATCAACATAGAAACAGGCCTGCCTGGAAAAACCTGCCTTCAAATGGGTGGCAGTTAATTTCTGATCAGTATGGCTATATTCTACAAAAATCATCTGTAGCAAAGCTGGCTTTGGGCAGAGCTCATATTGGAGGTACCTAAAGGAAACCTGAGTGACAGTTGGCAGAATTCCACTGCTCACACCTGGCTACATGAAAACGGTAAAGAGTTTGGCATTTTTTGCCACATGCATAAAACGACACCTGGTTTCATGCACTAAAACAATGCTATATAGTGCATGATACTGTAAATATACTGAGTTTCTCTTTCTTTACACCTTTTTGTCTGCATCTGCATCAGTTTTTCTCCTGTAAATTTGTTACTTTGATTTACACGTCTTAGTATTTGGTTCTAGCTTAGTTAAAGCGCATTTTGCAAACTGTTACTAACATTACCCCTTGTTCATTCTCTTCTGCAATAAGGACTACCTATACCTAAGGGCCATGAGAGCAATGGAAACAGTTTTAATTTTTCTTTATTTCCACATTTTCAGTTGTTCTTTCCCCCCACCTCCCAATCAAAGATCAAACTAGTGTTTTCACCTCATCCAGCCTAGCAGTCTTATCTACTACCTAGTCTGTCACTTTTACATTGCAAAATCATCTTCCTGTCCTACCCCATTTTTAAGTTATGTGTGCACTTAAATAGTTTATAAACATCCCATAAAGGTTTGCTGTGTGCATGTAGCAATATAGCACCAGGTCAGCAGCCTCATTTTAGTAAAAGTAACCTCTCCAAAGCAAGGCAGGAGCTAAGTGCTATAACATGACGAAACACATTGCTTCTGCCCAGATTATGTGTGTTCTGAAACTACACTAAAGCACAGAATTATTAACCCCGGAGCAGTCACTAATATTTAGATTACGTTCATTCTAACTGAAGTATCCACTGAAATATATTGTAGAGACTAATGAAAACTGAAAAAAAAAAAATCCCAGATAAATGCATACTGTAACACTGAAGTATGGCATTTTATGGCTTCTTTGTCCCTGAAGTTGTGTCAGTGAGGGTTTGGACTGATTTAGTGAAATTACTAACCTAAACTGGTTTGGTTATGTCACTGCAGGTTCCTGAAGGATGATCTACTCAGCGTCAATGTAACAAAAATTATTTAACCCCATGCATATTTGTATCCAAAATCAATTGGTTTCAATTCCCGTCTTCTATTGGCTTGCTGCAAATTATTCAGATAACTAGAGATATCTGTATTCCCAATACAGATAAACTAATAATACTGTTTAGGATCATCAAAAATAATTCTGTGACTTTGGGTGTGTTAATGACCCTTGTTTGTCATTGTGTTACTAGCATGACACCGTACTTGATTATTTTGAAAGAGAAGTCAAATATCTGAACTACTGTGAACACGAGTTTCAAGAATATCAAGAGCTTCAAGCCAAAAGAGAATCGAAATCAAGCTGGAGGCACAGAGGGAGAAAACAGTATGTTATAATTTGAACGAAGAAAACTCTATTTGTTTCTTTGGGTCTTAAAAATGCATCTGTTTTGCTAGGCAGGATTTCCCGTAGTATTTTAAAAAATCAGGATGGTCATAATCAGAATAGCTTAGCAGCTCCTTATTTCATATTTACGATTCTTGGGAGTAGATTTGATGGTCCTAGTTTACCTGAGTTCAGCTCTTGGTTAAGCGAAACTCCTGCAAGAGCATTGTGGACATTTAACAACTATTAATTTGCTTTTCTTTTTGTATCAATTGCTCTTTCAAAAACATAGACTTTAGCAACTTCTCTATAAGCATTGCTCCTTCAAGCAAGGAGAGACTACAGCCTTTCCATTCTTTATTCACATAAGGATTTTGCCTATCCATTCTTTCGTAAATGGTTTAATAAGAGCAACTAATCAACCAAGGAAATAACAATTCAGTTAATGTAGCCCTAGTTGGTGCCTATTTTCATTAATTTGTGATAGCACTGATACTATCCACTAGAAAGCAATGGGATTGCACACAGGTTTCAAAGCTTAACAGCACATTATTGTCTGGTATGTGTTGTTTTGTTTTGTTTTTCTTCAGAGTATGACTACTCTATAGAAAACAAAAGAAGAGATGGAGGAGCAAGAAAATGCAGACTACACTATGTTTCTGGACCTGGAGAAGCAGATATTAGCAGATTTAGTACTAGTAAACAGACAAGAAATACTTTCCTCATTAGATACCTGGAGCCCATTACCACCTTTAGAACCAGTGAGCTTTTTATTTCAGGACCTCTTTATTTCAGCAGAAAATCCTTAGGCTCAGCAATAAAGCATCTTGCAGTTAGAGATTGTTTCTTGAACTTTATCCATTTATTTACTCACAATGTGGTTAGAGAACAACAGTTTTGGGCACACTTCCACCACTATCTTTCATTAATACAGTTATATGAACATTCTACCTGTTTAAATAATAGTTTTTGAGGTTCTGTGTCTCTCAGAACTCTATAACCTGTAAAAAACTTAAACTCAACTCAGCTGGTCAAACCAGGAGGCCAGTATTCACTCCTCCAATCTACATCCACCTGCTCCCACCAGAGGGGAAGCCATTCTACTCAAGTAGTTACATTCACACAGGCCATCCAAATTCTGCTGCTCAGCCCCAGGAAGCTCCTCCTCCATCATCCCCCAAGTATTTACACTCCTCCTGAAAACTTAGGGACAAGAAATAGGGGTTTTTTGAGATCTCCAGGACATTTCCTGCCCTGGAGATATGGTGAAAAAAGCACTCCAGAGAGAAGGACGCTCACCTGGGACTTATGCAGCCCCACGTCCCCAAGAAGCTGCTGGAGAAGGGGAGGGCACGTAGGCACATGGATATCTCGGATAGCCGCAACAATCACAGTAACACACGAGATGAAAGGAGCAATTCCTCATGCAAAGGCTCCACTCTCAAAGTGATTTAAAGACCACAGCCAGACCCTGAATTCCTCTTATAAACCAATGAGCCATTGCAGCTCATGAAGCATAAGAACAAAGGTATTTTTTTCACTAAAGATGATTTCATCATTAGCTAGCTTTAGCCACTAAAATTTCCACAAGCTATTTTTTCCCCAAATAGCATGTGCAGTCACCTGGATTACAGTAGGGAAGAGAGGTGGCCATCACTGCTACAGGAGGGTCCATCCTGAGAAGATTGCTACAATGCTCAAAGGGCATCATATAATGCTCCTGCAAGGAATAGTCAACATGAATGCTCCCTCAACAACAGCAACCTGGTTTATTACCTTAAATGCAGCCACAACAAATATTCAGCATGCTATTAAGTCTTCTATTTATTACTTACTACACGTAAATGATAGGGCAACCCCTTGCACCTCTGCCGAATCCATGTGTTGATGTACTAAGGGAGGACCATATAAATTACTAAACAAATTTCAGAGGCTGCTGTACCAAAATCTTAGATCTGACCACACTATTCGTAAACCCTTCAAACTTTGCAGGCTGAACCACTTTCACTTCTCATCATCAGATTAGAAAATGATTGCTACTTAAGCCTGACAAATGCTTACAAACAGAAAACCAAAGCCATTAAAATATACTGTTCCCTTGAAGAAATCAGTATTATTTAGAACAAAAAGCTTTTACCAAGCACACTGTGGCTGTTGCGTGTGTGCATTTCTGTCAAAAGACGATTATTCTTGAGGGGGATCTAAGGGTGTTATACAGAAGTTTTAATATTTATCAGTGTAAATGAGTAACAGCTCATGAATATTAATGTTCGTCCTCCATCCACAGAGACGATTCTTTCATAAGCAGTGCTCTGCTGGTTGCTCAGTTTCAATAGCCAGGTCAACCACCACGTAACTGAGCAGAGCCTGTCACGCGGAAATTAAATCTATCAGAGGAGGACAGATTAAACTCTATACGGGTGAGTTCACTCTTTCCATGACTCACCAAACTGTTTGAGGGTCAGAGACTCCTGTCAAACAAATGTCCATATGGTCACAGTAGACACTAAAGCACAAAAGACGACTGACACACGGGGATTTGCAGAGAGGATCTTCAGCTGACAAGCGATAGCCAGCTCCAGTGCTCTGTGTCAGAGTAAAACGTAGCCAAATACAAAACAGGAGCACTGTGAGCCTCCTCCGTTCCAAAATAAACATTGCAAATTGTTTTTAGGCAACGTTAAAAACAGGCCCCTTCAATTTTCTACAGTCATGATCTCCCCATCATATACTCTTACCACTTTGATTGAACTTTGGTCAGATTTAAGAGAGGTTTGGTGTCACTGGATAGGACTTGGTTTGAACAAGTCTTTTATTTATTAGTTTGAAGCTTAAGGATTATAGTAACATTCCCTGCCCCTCATATTAAACTGCCTCTAAATTAAAACCAAAGAAAACTCAATAAGCACCTGCTCCCTACCACTTGCAACAATGTTTGCAGTCAGAGCTCCAACAGGAAGAGAACACAGCTCCTCTGCTAAATCAATATTGAACTAGCAGCCTGCTCTGTGCAGGTTATGTAAATATCCCACAACTGACTAATTAAAGAGCACAGCTCTCTGTTATCAGGCCTAGACTTTGTTAGAACACTACCTCAGATCACCTTCCACAGGTTTTTGATTAACAGGACTGCAAACTGTGTATACCTTAAAGACCACCATATGGCCACAATTTACCTGGAAAGTCCAACCCTCTCCCCTCCACTGTAGCTCTGTCACTACAACCCAGAAGAGACAGCATCCTCAACGTGAGCCTCCTTACTCACCACAGGGGCACTCTGGGGAGTTTTGATTAAGAAAGTATTCCAGATGACAACTGGATTTCAGCTGGGTTTTCCTAACAGTGAGGACAAGGAGGCAGCGGATCAGGGCTCTGCTCGTCAGCCCGCTCCCTCCCCAGGGCAGAGTTCTCTGGGGAGCTGCAGGAATCCCCAGGGGACAGGGAGCAGCTTTCCTGAGAGCCATTTTCCTCCTCACCTCTGTTTCCAAATAACACCAGAGACACGAGATTATACATCCCACCATGATCTTTTATCCTCTCCAGTGCAATCCTAGACATCCAAATACCTGTAGGGTTGGTTTTGCATTATCTCATGGCAGACTGTTCCACGGGTTAATTTTGCCTAGCAAATTTTGCTGTTAAAGACAAGTTATACATTCCCTGCATGGCTCTAAAGAAGTCAAACAGAATGAAAACACTTAATACATTGTGCAGGATGACATTTTAACAAATGCATTGTAGTTACACTAAAGTGTAACACCAGTCCTCCCCTCTCCCACCCCAAATAACCATCTTTCAACCGTTGCTACCTCCAGCATTTGAGGTAAAGACTTCCTATATCAAATACATTTTTACTGTTAGGAACACCCTATACCTTGGGATGGGGAGGAAGGTGAAGGGGTTAAGATCTGGCAGCAGAAATACCAGGGGTATTTCTGGCTTATCAGATTTATAGATTTATTCTGTAAAACCTCTGAATATCTACTTCTGTTGGGGATGTTTCCCTCTATTTTTAGAACATGTCTGAATAGCTGTAGCTACATTTCTTGTCTGGTGCATTTATAAACACGTTACACATTTGGGAAAGACAGATCTGAAGATCTGAAGTTTCTGAGGATGTAGGTCCCCAGTGGCTTAAGCCAGCCCGAGGTCATGCTGCCACCCCCTCTGCTCCACACCATCCCTACCCAGCTCTTGCAAGCTCCAATAAGCCACTTTGGGAAGCTGAAAAAGGGAGAGAAGCGATTCAGCGTCAGCTGGATCAGCCACGAGCCAGAGCAGCATGTGGACAATCCTGTTCAAACAAACAGCAATGGATTGAAACTCCATGAATGGGCCTGGTCTGTTCCTGAACCCATTTGAGTGTATCATATGCTTAACGCTGGGCAGCAAAGAATTGCACAGACCTACCGATGCATTTCTGCTTTTCCCTGCGGACTACAAACTCTTGGTCGCTACCCAACCCAGCACATGGCCACCACTGGCTCATACTTGGGTATAACAATTTGTATGCGATTTTGTTGCAAGTCTTGGAACTGCTTTTGTGAGAGCATCTGCATCCATTTTCTTTATCTGGGCAGCAGAGGTCACACCTGAAGGAAGCCCATAGGCTCTGAGGACACCTGCTCTCTGCACTCACCTGCGGGCTCTGCCCTCTGCTCTTCACCTCTTGTGGCAGTGGGAAGAGCCCCTGCAGAGGTGGAGCTGCTCCTGAGGTCAGAACTCCTTAAGAATCTGTAACAATCATAAGAAGGATGCAGCTTGACCAGACTATATAATTAACTATACAAAATATATATATTCTTATAGATATTATTATGTAAGGGACAACATGTAACAAAAATACCACTTGGGAAATATCTCATAAGAGGATTTCTAAGGTACAGAACATTGTTGTTTTAAGTATATAAGTTGTTATAAAAGTTGTTATAACTAGATTAACAGTAAATGTTTCATTTAAATAATACCAGTACTTTACTGTATTTTAATTAACTAATTAGATTAACATTAATATAGTTTATCAAGCCATTAATTTCCCCTGTTACAAGGTTAAAATATTCAAGAAGACAGAGCAGCACACTGCTGCACTGAGTTGCAGAACCCTCCTGGGGAAAAAGCCTACACTTGTTCAAAAGGTGCTCACATCATCTAGATTATTATAGACAATGAAAACTTAATACATCATTTACCGAATAAATTTACATGGAAACATCTTTCCACTAGCGCTAATACATCTGTACACCCAGTGCAGAAGCCAGGCTATGTTCAAAAGCATCAGCATCCTGCAATAGAAGAAGAAATGCTGCCACAACACTGTTTTGACAACTTCCTTAGAATATTATTCCTTTTGGATTTAAATTGAGTAGTGGTTTGTTTTCTTTTTAATTACGTAACTGAAATGTTGGCTCAATCTAGAAATGACAATAGAACAAAACATCTTCCGGAAAGCTGAATGTCTTTAGGGAATTAATTCACATGTGCAGCCAGTGCAAATAAAGGTTTAAATAATCACTATCTAGGCTTAGTCAAATTTTGTTCTTAATTCAAATTTTATTTAGAATTAAAATTTATAGTTTAAAAAGTATGCACATTCTGTAGGTATAAAAGTTTAAAAAAATACATTGATTTCTTGATAAATGCTTCAGGTTAAATTTACATTTTCATACATTATCATCATATTGCAATAGTTGTTTTGCATCTTTTACCACTTATAAAAATAAATTAATGAGATCGAATAAACCATTTGAAACCGCGCTAAAATAATTCCTTGAAAAGAAGGGTGAAGTTTGCCATAGCAATTCTTAATTCCTTTCTCCTGTAAATAAATAACTCTTCAATTAAGCAATATAAGGAAGTACGGGTTAGCAGAAAAGCACTTACCCACAGGGTGAATAGAAGTCCATGGCGGGATGCCAACATTGTACCAAAAAGACAAAGAGAATCAAGTTCTGCCCCGCCAGCTGCCAGCGACTGGGTGTTTGTCCTCTCACAACAAGTAACCCTCTTGCCCCCCAGCCTCCCATTCCTCCTCCTGGGGTGACCCATAACCAACAGGGAATGACACTGTATCTCCTTTTGGTTAGAGGGACTACATTCTGTGATTCTGTGAAACATCTGTATGCAATTTGGTAACTATTTCTAATTAAACCAAGAATGTGTTTCCTTAACATGAAGTGTTGAGTTGCTCACCACAAATGAGTAAAGATAAAAGATGATCTGAGAAGATGGTGATAGCTGAATCACGGTCACAATGAATTGCAATCCAACCCAAACTCCCCAGGAGTAACATCATTCAACCTCTACTGTAACAGCTCAGGTTTCCATTTTAAGGAGATTAATTAAAAACAAACAAACAAACAAACAAAAACAACACACAAAACAACAACAAAAAAACCCCACTAAAATTTGGAGGAAAAAGTAACTGCCTTTGTGCAGAATTTGAGCCTTGCACTTCCAGAGCCACTGCCCTTCAGAGAGGGCTCAAACACATCTAACTACCAGCAGCCAGACAAATTTACCTCAACAAAAATACATAAAACTCCGGGGGAAAAAAATATTGAAGTGTCAAGAATAAAGTAACAGGTTACAAGAACAAACCAGAAGTATTTTTTGAAAAAGAAATACCTTCCAGACTTTCTTTATATGTGAAAAAAACAGTGGGGGGGGGGGAAGAAAGAAAAAAAAAAAAAAGAGACAGGGTGGTGCATGTGTGAGAGAGTCAATAGTCAACACCTGCAAACCAATGCCCCTACAACACACAAGGTCATTTACATTAATCATTCACCTGCCTTCTCTCTGGCCATGTTTCTGTGCATAAATCAAATGCTGTGTTACCGAGGGGTAACTTCATCCTGGCATCACTGAACACATCTTCCTAGAAACAGGGACATTTCATAATTCTGAGAAACCTCTCCTTTCCAAAGGTGGCTACAGACACATACACATTTATACATGGATATATACAAACAAGGTTAGAAAAATATTTAATTTTTGCTTGTTTAAATAATTACTGAAAAGTGTTAATACAGGAATACATTAATATTTATACAATTAAAACCTTATATATAAATATTATATATATATAAAGCATTTTTCATAGCAGCCATTGCATATATAGTAAGACAAGTCTATCTGAAGTCCATGCTGCAAAACTCAGGCCAAGCAGCATTCATCCGCTTCTGAGAGGAACATCCGTACCGGAGCGAGGGTTTCGGGAATGAGGCGTTCTGCTGCCGATGACAGCAGAGATGTTGCTTTGTCTTCTGCCAGGTATTGCCCAGACTGCCTACGTGCACGGTATTTTTAGGGAGAAATGCCACTATGTGGAATCACCTCATGGTCTCTAGGCTTGTCTCCAACACCAGAATCAGGTCAACAGCTTTTTGTTAGAAGGAAGCAGAAATGTAACGGAATGGCTTCAAATTTGTTAATGCGAGGTGGGCCGTGGCCTCGCCACGAGGCGTCCGAGGGCACCGTCACTCCTCACACAGCTGCGGGAGGCCTGGTGAGGGCACGGAGGCACCGGGAGGAGGTGTCATGCAGGGCAGGATTTAGTAACTCATATTTAGCTTGTTTTTGTTGAGTTCCCTTTCCAGATTTCCTATTAGAGTATCAATACTTTCCTGCAGGTCTTTGAGGTTTGCGCGGTGATCCACCGCAGAGTCTATCGCTTGCATGGTCAAGTAGCTCTGAAATGTCTGCTCTCCGGGGACGGGCTGCGGGCGCCTCACCGGGGCATCCGGCTCCTCGGCTTTGCTGCTGTCATCCCCGCTCTCTGAGTCTTCTGAAGGGACATCATCGTAGTCTGCTTCACCCAGGCAGTCTTTTGGGTTTAAGAAATAGTTCTCCCCACAACTGCTCCAGTCTCCAGCGTAGCGGTTGCTCGAGGGGCTGTCCAGACCTGCAGGCCTTGGTCTGAGCACCCCGGCCATCTCGGTACCGCTCAGGTTCAGCATCTGAGGTCTCTGCCTCTTGGGTCTCAGGTAATTCAGGGAGGATGGGTGCTCAGGAAACGCATTCAGATGTGCTGGGTCTTTGGCAGGTGAGGGACGTACTAGAAGAGAGAAGATAAACCAGAGTCAGGGCTGAATCTGTACTGCAACGAGAAAAGTCCACAACAGATGCCCGCTCTCCTCCCTTGACGTCACACGTTACCGGCATGCATGGATACATGCAAGCTTACAGCCAATACATTCCACTACTACATTTTTTGCCACAGTTGGATATAACATAATTAGAAAAACTACTGTAAAAGCTCAGTTTTGAAGATTCATGCCAGATTCAAATTGCAACGGAGAAGCCTATCTGAAAGTAGAAATTCCCAGAGCACTGATTAAATTAACTGCATGAGTTAATCACCACCCGGCTCTGGGTCAAAGAAAAGCAAACAGCTCAGCTCACACACTTTGTCCAGGCTAAAACAAGTAACAGAAGGCAGGCACAGCAAAATAGGTTAAAACACAAAAAAATACCACTGCAGAGAAACACCTAGAGAAGCTGAAGATGCACCAAATGCTGAACTCTTGTGCTTCTCTTTTGCCCTAATATTCTGCACTATTAAAAGAAGCTCAGTTGCACTGATTTTTCTAAGCAGCCACAACCCCATGTCAGACATACACTCAAACAGGTTTGATGGCAATGTTACCTGAGCTCACGATTATACAGTATAAGTTACTAACAGTCTCCTCCACTGTTACTGGCTTCCTACGATAAACAGCAAAAATATTTTTACTGACCTGTGCCTATTAAGCATCTGAGCTGCAAAGCTTCTTTTGGTTTTAAACAGACCATTACCTCCCGTAATCAGAGGCAGAGACCTTCTGTTCCCATTCACTGCTGAAAACACAGCACACACAACCAGCACGGTTCACCATCTCACCCACTCCTCCTGTTACACCCCCCACACAAGCACAAAGGCTCAGTCCTGAGATGAGCCCAATGCTTCTCTGTCTGGGTGCACATTGCAGGCCTCTCCAGGGTATTTAACTTTACTTTACATCTTGCACAGTAACATGCAATAACTATCACTGCTCCCCCCACACCTTACTATAACAAAAGCCCTTCTGTTTAGACTATGCTCCATTAAGATGAAGGGCCATGGGTTAACAATAACTTGCCAGTATTACATGGTCTAACTGAACAAAGACTATTTGTTTTCGGTTGGAAAAATACGGAAATTGAAGTATGGCACAACGTGTTGATTATCAAGCTGTCTCAGTCTACAGGAGATTAAACGTAAGGGACCAGACTGTGATCCTTCCTTCGGGTCCAGCTGGTCTGTTTACACTGCGCAGCATCCGCCTGTTCACATCTTTGCATCCATATTTTACTTCCATTTTAGCACAACATCCTGCACAGTTCGTGCAAGCTGAGGGACAGCTTTCCGCTTGCTCTTCCAGGTGAAGAAAAACTCTACCACTTACCTTACTCAACAGCAACACACACTCCCATGGGCAGAGCTATATCTGCCTGCTTTTGTTTACCACCACAGCTGTGCCATATAATGTTGGCAATGAGTGGAAACGACAAGAGAAAAAAAGAGAGCCTTTTCCCAAGTACTCTTTATATGAGTTGGGGAATTTTTTGTATTCTGAACACAGAGCAGCAGAGTCCACGTAGCTGGCTCCAATGTAGCCACAGCGTCTGTAATTCAGAATGACCAACGGAGGCCCTTCTTGACCCTCCACGTTTCCCAGGTGACCCTAAGTCTCCCATAAAAAAACAGACCTCCTCTTCAAGTAAAAATAATACATTTTAAAACAAACCAAATCAGATTTATTATTCATTTAGATTAACTGTAATCCAACTTCATGTTTCAGTTGGTGCAGAAATTCAGCAGTTTCCCAAGAGCAAATACTGTGTTCTAAAAGGGAACAATTAAGAAGCTGTTTACATGACATGAATCTTCCCTTAGCCTCAAGAATTAAAGAGTTTAAACTATGCAAATTTGAGAAGTGGATATTAAATTATTCAGGTTATCAAACAGATCCGTTCTCCACACCATTAGCTGGACTACTGTGAAAAAGGAGGATACCACAGCACAACGGACTCATCGCCTGCATGGTTAGGTAGCTTTCAACAGCTGCTTGGCCAAACTACCTGAAAACAAAACTAAACCCACCAGATCCAATGTTCAGTTATGCTCGAACTCTCCCTGTTCAACTGAAAAGCTGCAATACCTCTGTCTGCTCCTGACTTTGGGCAGTGCCTGTGCAGGAGAAGGCTGCGGTTCAGCAGCATTAAGGCACAGAATTCCCCACGGGCTGGAACCCGGGGTTCCAGGTGTCACCCTGACCTTTTCCACTGCCTTATGCCTCTCTCAATACCAGGAGAAACGTGACCACTCTGCAATCATTTCCCATTTGAAAGGTAGATCTTAGCAGAAACAGTTACTTTCACTTCTACTTTGCTAGTTTATTAGGAAGATTAGAATTTCACCTCCCTTTTTATTGAGAATTGACCCCAAATTGTACAAAAGCATATGACCTCATAAATTTGGAAGTGGGAGCTAAAAGGTACTTACAGTGTTTTGGTGGAGGGTTGTTTTGTTTGTTTGTTTGTTTTGTTTTGTTTGGGTTTTGTTGTTGTGTTTTGCTTTTAAAGTCTTTCTCCTTATGCAAAGCTCTGCAAAAACAACTAGAAGTGGCACAGCTCATACTGTAAGGATGTTCCAAATTATGCCAGATTACAAGGGCAGAAATAAAGTAACCTTCGAGTATCTCAGAGGCCAAACGACTAATGAATTCCATATGCAGATAATCCTGAATAGTCAAAGCAGGAGAACAGAATAAAAACATATACAAAAAAAAAAAAAAACCCAAACCAAACCCCAAACATCCCCCAAAACATCGTAATTCAGATGTGGAAACCTCACTGTCACTGGGTTTTTTTTTTTCTAGTGTCTTTACTTACATAAAGCACTCTTCACTTCTTATATTACACTCAAACTCTGCCATCTGGTAAGAAAGTAATTAGAACAACCAACTTCCCATTAAACAAAAGTGACCAAATACAAAGAGTAGGTTATAAAATTGGCATGATTTCTTTAGATTAGTAGGTTATGCCATAGTACCTTGTGTTGAAAGAATGCCAATGCTGCTCAGTCATCCTGTGAATCAACGTACACTGTCACACAGTAAAAACATACAGTAATGGTTGACATTGAACACATTCATGAAATAGTACCTGGCCACAGCTGGAGTAAATAGTGAAGAACCTCTATGTGTTTTTTGAAGTCCAGGGCACTAGCAAGCTCTTCTGAGTCTGTGAAGACCCTGTTGTTATGGTTGGTGGTCTCCTGCCTCTGGCTCAGTAACACAGGCCCAAAACATACAGCTAAATTCTGGCACGTCATCTTATTTACTTCATGGTAAGAAGCCACCAGTTTCAGGTGATCCAACAGCATCTTCAGAGTAGCCTAAAAGAACAAAATACTGCTCAGGAAACAAAACACTAGACAAAGGTGGTGTTGACATCCTAACGTCGCTGCTCTAGAGGGATAAGATCAAGGCTGACAGCTATGGTTTTTCTACCAACACCCATCAATGGAACATCTAAGCGCTGAATTAGAAAAGTCTATAAGACTATCACAGCGCAGACTAATTAAGACAAACTTCCTGGTAAAATTTAGCTTGTTTCTTACCTGATCTCAGTTTTACGTGAATGGTTTTTCTCACAATGGAAAGGGGACATCAGGGAGGGGAGAGAAGCTGCAGAAGCAGTACAGATCATCCAGGTACATTAGAAAATAAAGAAACCCTCGGTATGACCTCGGCATCAGAACAAGCTTCCAGACAACTTGCAGGTTCCGTGCAGGTCACTCACTATCTCTGGGCTAACTGTGGTTTTCAATAGAGGTGAATTTGGCAGGTGACAATGCACAGCACCATTACGCTGCACAGTATGGGAAGTGAAGGCTTTATTGCACATACTTAGGAAAAATGAATGCATTTGCCCATGTAATTAGACAGTTCCACAGAAATGGAGCAGGACACCACATGGGAATAGTCTTCAATATAAATGTAAAAGTAGTGATCACAGCTTTTCATTCAGTTTTACAGAGACAATATAAAATGCAAACTAGAATGAATCCAGCAATGCAGAGCCTCCAATTCATCACAGCACAGAAGTCTTTTCAAAGACATGGAGCATCAACAATCCAAGAGGACCACTAAGTTAGGAAACAGGTATACACATTTTGACACATTTTATATCCTGTGTGAAAATGTTCCTTTATTTTCTGAAGCACACAATTTACTTGAACCTGCTGACACTGCTCACCTTCTCAACATCTGGCAGGCAATCCAGAAGGGCTGCTGTGTGTTCAGAGTCACTTGGGTCATTCTCGCAACCGCTTGCTGTCATTTTCAAGGGATTTTTTGCCATGGCATCCAACACGGCTTCATAGAGCTGCTTGGTTATCAGGGGAGAGGGTAGCTCTCGCAGATAGTCCTTTAGGACACCTTCACAAGAGACATGAGAACAGACATCTTTAACAAGCTGCAGATTCACTTTCTGGTGATTTTTGGGAGCACTAAGGCACATCAGCTTCACCCATCCATGAGAAAATCCTCCGTGTCAGTGCCAAACCCCGCACTCAGGACTGAGGGGTGGGAGGATGACAGCAAAAGGGCACAGTGACCCCACAGGGTCTGCTAAGAGGCAGGAGGCATCTGTGCAACATGCCCACGAGGCCAGGGGCACCAGCACACTTGTCCCCACAGCTTTTCCAAGCCCACACAAGGCAGCTGATCACAAACTCAGGATGAAGTGGGGAGGAAGGTGCACTGCACCCGGAGAAGAGGGGTGGGTGCCAGGGCTGCTGTATGTGCAGAAGTGGGTACCCCAGGCATGGGGTGAGCGTCGCTCCCGGTCCCTCTCCTGATCGGGGTGAGGAAGAGGCGAGGAAAGGGCTCCTGGCAGTCCACCTCCTGCCCAAGGAAAGGAGCTCCTACAAAACCAAAGTCTTCAGCCTGATGACACCTCCTCCTTTATATACAACCAGCAATTAATTTTTCTGTTCAGTTTTCAGCTATAAAATTACGAGGAATAACCCCAGTGTCACATCCAGTGAAGCACACAGCATTTTCTCACCTACCAAAGCACAGACCAAAAAGATCTCCTCAAGAGGGAAACACTAAGTCCCCCCTGCCCCGGGCATTCTGTATCCCCCAGCGCACAGCTCGCTTCTGCTGTGACAGACATAATTGACAGCCATGGGAGACAGCAGCTAAAACAGCCACGCACTGAGCCGCCAGAGTTGTAGAGACACATTGCACCTTTTCAGAAGCTGGGGACATGCTGGAGGAGAGACTGTTTCTGGGGGATGCAACAAGCAGGCAAGAGTGCCATTAATCATCTATTCCTTACACAGATGCAAAAACACAAGAAGGAATTGAGCGTTTGCGTTCTTGCAAGCTAGCTTTAATGGCTGGCCAATACTTCAGCTTGAATGTGTTTCAGTGATTGTAAGAATAATAATTCAAAAACCCAAAACATTTAGACTTCTAACAGCAGGCCCATGGAAAGGACACTAGCAAGATGCTATCCAGGAGAAATGTGTCCAAGTACAACTGACACAAAAGACTGAACAAGACAACTCTGCCTCCCAGCAGCTTTTACTTTCCTTAAAAAAATACATTCTGTGCCACAAATATCTACCCACTTTAGCTGGATCACAACTGAATTTAAATACCTCCTTAAGAAGAAACAGTGGATTAAAAGAACTTTTTGAAAACAGGCACTGTAATTAACAAAGCAGCCTGTCCTCCAAAAAGGCAAAGTTGGAAAGGCAGATTTGTATTTAGTATGCACTCCTCAGAGCCTTGTAAAATCCCAAATCACAGCAAATACCATCACTGTGCTATTCAACAAGCAACAGTTTTTATAAACTCGATCTTTATAACCTAACTGTAAACTGAACTATATAGCAGTAGGCTTTGCTATGAGGTCATTTCTAAAAAAATACAGGGAATGAAAGTTAACATTTTCCCCATCATAGCCATGTTCATGTGCAGAAGGCAAGTAAAAGTTGTATAAATATTTAAGAAAAAAACCAAACCAAAACAAGAAACACTGCATCTAGCAGTAGTGCAGCTATTCAAGCCCTGCTGTACAAGCAGCGACAGGTGAAGCAGCACCACCCCCTGGAGCTGCCAGCCCACCCAGGGCAGCCAGGCAGAGCTGCTGGCTCTGCTGAGCACCACCCAGCACCCAACAGCCTGCGCTCTGCTTAAAATGGGAACCTCCCACCGGGAATAAAAAAGGTGCAAAAACCATCCATGTATTTTCCTGAAAAACATATTCTCTCTGGTGGTTTAGGGGTTTTTTTGTTGTTTTAAAAAGAATATGCCACCTCTGTTACTGCTCCACCTCAGTCGCTAGCTATTGTTTAATAACTTACTCATATTCCCCTCTCCTCACCAAATTTTATTTCTCCCCCTCATTTTAGAGGGCCATGTTCCATGTGTGGATTAGCAGGTTAAAATATTAATGAGACAAATGTGGCAGAGGCTGGTGCTGTACGACATGGTTTGGGATATTTTCCTTTTTCTGTAAGCAAAACACTAGCAAGAGATGCTGACTTTTTATCAAGATCTTTGTTTCAGCTGTGGGTTTTTTTTTTTTTGGAAGGGGATGTTGAAATGAGAATGAGTTTACAGTAGGAAATGGCAGGTCATAATCAAGTCAGCTTATACCGTTGAAACACTCACAACTGTCTATTAATAATCACTTAGTAGGAATTCCTGTAATAGCACCTGCAGCTGTAGGACAACCACTTGCCAAAGTACTTTCTCCCATTTAGCCCTGAATAACAGGATAGTTTGAGAGCCATGAATGCTCCTTGACCTTTCTAAATCCTTTCGCTATTCACTCAGCTAAATTAGCCCAGTAAGAGGATGCTGTTATTTTTTTCCAAGAATGTATGCTTCCCGCTGCTGCCAACCCACTAGCACGTTCCCCTTGACACAACCACACACAACAAATTTAGACAGCAAGCAGAAATTTCAATCCACTTCATTAACTCCTCATTTTTCTGACCCACTGAACTGTTAACAGTATTGCACGCTTTATGCAGAGATATGAATTCACGTGGATGTGAACAGACGTGAGGCAACATGACTACTGGTCAGTTCCAAAAAGTGGCTGCACACTTCAGTTTGAGCCACGAGCACACTTAGCCGTGTGTGAGGCTGTGCCAACCCCAAGAGCATTTCTCAGTCAAGATTTAATCATTAAACGTTCAGTCTTTGGAGACCTGTCAAAAAAAGAGTATCTTTTTCATCTTTTGGAAAAGCAGCGCTACGCAAATTTCAAAAAGGATGCAAAGCGGCACTTCTCTTCAAATCAGCCAGGATTTATGCAGAGGATTCATATTTTATGGAACACATGTTTTAGCTTATAGAAGTATGAATCATGTGCATCAGCCTCAGCATTGCAAACACAGCAGGGAAACCATTCCCTCGCAAACCAACTCCCTAAGCACATATGAGAAAGGTTTTGTGGGTTCTTTTATTCCTAACACCAAGCATGGTGGGTACCTCAGATCTGCCAGCAAAAGTGCAGGTTCCCCTTCCAGCCCAGACCACACTGTTTACAATTAATAAGAGAGGGGGCTGCATTTTTTGGTCAGTAGAAGCTATGGGTGCAAACACTCGCCTTGGCTCATGCAGGACGCCCGCACTCAGCCCTTTCAACACACAGCTAACACAGGCACTAATTGCAATCACACAGCACAGCTGCAGGGGTAGCATGGGAAAGAAGCTGCTTTTTTTTTTTTTTAAGTAATGTCTTCAAACTATTTTTTTCCTTGTAAGGAAAACAGCATGTAAGTAAACTCTCACAATATAACTCATACAAAAGCATGCTCAGTAGTCTTTCCGTAAGACAGAGACCAAGACTGTAGTCTTCTCACGCTTACAAACAAATTCTGTTGCAAAAACTTATCCTTCAGTAGTATAAACAAAAAAAGGACCAAGAATCCAGCAGGACCTGCATGGTCACCAAAAGTTCACCATCACCAATGAGGCCTGCAGCAATGTATATTGAAAAACTGAACTACACTTCTCTGTGTAACCACTGCATCACAACTCGTGACGGAAAGATCAGTCAGACTGTGCTGCTGCCCTTCCAGGGCTTTGCATCAGTACCGAGCTCTCCTGCAGTTCAGGCTTAGGTTTCAGACAGTTCTGGTTGTTTCTGAGTGTACAATGTATTCAGGAAAATCAAAATCTTTACGAAATGTTACAGGTTCTTTTATATATGGATGAGAATTAAGTTCCTATAGCCTTTCCCATGATACTACTGAACCATTTCTGCAAATACTGCTTTATTGTAAAGATTACTTGTAGCATGGGAGTGCAATGCCATTTTTATTATTCCAAAATTAAAAAAAAAAAAAAGTTTTCCATTAGCTAAAAGTTTTCATTAACCAAATGGCAGTTTGCCATTTGTCTGCTTATAAGTCAATATCAGACAGTTTCTGCTGTTTGGCAGAAAGCAGAGGGGTTCTCCCCCCAAATTGATTTACAAAAAAAAAAAAAAAAAATTTATATCAGGAAGAAGACAGGACTTCAATAATTTCATGGAACAATCTGTTCTTAGAAATTATCACTTTTTCTCATTAATTTACTTGTAAAGAGAAGAATATTATCCAGTTGAAAAGATCTTTTATACTATTTGCTTTTACTGTACACCTCTTTTTAAAGGGTGAACACCATCAGAGTGAAACACAAACACAAGTTTTGGCTGCTGGGAATGCTGGTACTTGTGAGCAACACTGAACCCAACAGCAAAACCAGCCAAGGCAGGTCAGGTGAACCAACTAGCTGGACATTCGGAACCAAAAGGCTTATTTAACCCAGTGAATGTTACTAAGTAATATCTTCTGATACCGCTTTGTATAATTATAAAGTGTAATGAACAAAATTAATTCCCAATACACTGAAATGAAGTAAACCACCAAACAGGGTAGAACTGTCCTGTATGTTGGATGTTACCAAAAGGAGCATACAACCACTGGACTAGTTATTGAATCATTAGTTCATATTTATTCAATGTACAATTTATACCCTGACTACCGTTGTTACATTTTCTGTCCCTGGATATCTAAGAAGTGAATGCTTCTGCCTCATTTCACAGAGCAATTGGTTTACTTGGTGATGCCTGAAATCAGATCAACTTTGGTTTACATAACAAGTATCAATAGTTATAAAACTGTTCCACTTTTAAGCAAACAAAAAAAAGGTAAACAACTTGCACAGTGCAACTCCCATATAAAGAGCTGATGCCGATGCAGGGGCTTCTCAAGACCTTCTGGTCCTGCACTCCCAGCCCCTCTTGCCTGTGCCAGGAGCTCGCTGTTTGACAGCAAATGAAGGGCCAGTCTCGTGAGCAGGAGAAATGATGATCCTGAAGCTCAAACTAGCCTGCACAAGATCATAGGAAATCTGTTTCCAAAAATCCTGCCATCTCCAACATAAAGGGAGGACAACGGGTTGATCTGAGATGGTCCTTCAATCACATGCTGTAGAGCAACCAGCACAGCGCACATCTCGGATCACAACCAAGTTTTCCAAGATCTGCTCGAATACAAACCAACAGCTCCGGGGCCTCGACTCCTTTCACATTTCACTTTCCTCTGTAAGGGTTGCTGAAAGCGGCTCCTTCCCTACCCTCTTCCCTCCAAATCACTGCTGCTTCCTATTAACACCTCCCCAAGGTCACTGCACCCATTCTCACCTTCAGCAATACAAAGCAGCAGTTAACAACTCATTAAATGACAACTGAAAACTAGTTCAGAGCACAATTTCACCTTTTTTAAAAAGTACCTTACAAACAGGATGCAATTCTATAGTAAAAGAAAAGCAAGGAACTGGATTACCTGTTATGACATTAATATCTGGGTACTGGCTTTCACAGAGAGTCACAGCCTTGCTGTCCCTCTCAAACGCCTCCCGAAGCTCTTTCTTAACCGCTGCTGAGCCACACAAGCGATACAGACCGACCACCTAGAAGTGAAAATAATGGCCACGCATCAGTCATTTTCCTGTACAGGGGACTAATAATTGACATCATGTGTTGTCTCATCCTGAGTGCAACAAAAAGAACTGCTTGGAAAGGTATGTCAAGGAAACTCAAAACAGTGCAAACCATTAACATCAGACAATAATATATATTATCAGACATTACACAAGAGACACAGCTGGGACTGTTAAGTGCTAAGTGAATAACGCTAATGTTTTCCATAACAGTGAATATGCTGAGCAGTATTTTATTTACAGAATGTGACTTCCAAATCAGAATCATTTAGTGCTTCATTTTTATGCAAACTTAGGAAACAAGAAATACAGAATAAGCTAGAAAGTAACCAAAATTTAAATTAGACTTCATACCAGTAACCAGGGTTTCAAGAGAATTATGAATACTCTGTTATTACTTCTGAAAGATGCTGTTTTAAAGATGATGAAATGTTGACTTGCAAGTGTTTCAAATTGTATGAAAAGTTTTATGCAAAGCAGGGGTTGTTTATCATGCTCAAGGCAATAGGAATGGAACACATACCACTCTTGGACAGAATTATTAATTCAATCCAGTGCTTTCATGTGCTCAAATTTTGCATTTTATCATTATTTACTTTTCATTTTCATCAACACCATTTATACAGAGCACTCCTATGATATTAAGGAACTAAATCTTAAATGCATTGATTGTACTTTCTTTTTATGAACTTCTTAGGCAGCTGTACTGAGCAGTCAATAACTAGTCCAAAACTACCATGGACTCAAAAGACAACCCCCCCCCCCCCAAATAACCCCTGACTTCGACTGTACTGACTTAGACCATACGAGTCTAGGTTTGCAAACAAGACTATTTGTCTGGCCGTATATTAATTCCTGTTTAAATAAGTGGAAAGTTACCCACTGGAATTTATACTCCCTGTTTCCCAAGACCAAATATGATCCAGTATTGACCTAAGGCAATTTATTTTCCCTCTGAAGTTGTCTAATGCCACATCTGAAATTCAGGAGATGCTATACCATGCCAGAAGTCTGCAGTCTATAGGAAAGTCAAAAATGTCAGACAAGCATGTGGTTAAAACAAGAAGTTAACAGTATATTTTACATTTTTGGTTCTCCATGTTCAAATACACAAATTAGATTTCATGCTCAAAAGCACCAGGTACATTCAGACCATTCAGATCCCAGTTGCTTCATTACCAGTGTTGCCTTGATTACACAATATCACTTGCATGACTAGGTGCTAATAAGCCCAAAATAAAATGCTGAAACCATGGGACACATATATTGGAAAGAATAAAACTTCTCTTTTCCACCGATTTGCATAATGTTAGGAGAAGCGTTCACAATAAGAATCACACAGTTGTTATTAGCAGTGACTTCCTGCAAAGTAATTACACAGAAATACCATTTCTGTCTATATTTTATGACCTAGGTTATAAATAGCAGACTTAATCTCATAACACCTGGAACTACATCCAACCTGCCAGCAATTTAAAATAGTAACAGTGGTAGTTGTGATTATTACTTAATTTCACCTGAGCAAGAACAGGTGTAAAAGAAACTGAGGGCTCACACACACTGTGGAACAGTGTGCAAGAGTCCTCCCACCAGTTCCAAATTAACTGCCAAGGGGAACATGCAGCGTCAGGACTGTGCATCTTTCTTCCTAACAGACTTCTTGGCCAGCGTCTGTAACTGGGGATTTGTTTCCATACCTCATTTCTCACCCATATTTTTGTCCATTAGGTTACACCAACCAATAATCTGCATTAGGGTGAAGAGCAGACACTGGACGCTGCTGCCTTACAGCATCCACCTCCTGTCCTAATTTTGTGAACAACCTGAAGAAAGGTAAGGAGCAGTGGCATAGGGAAACAATTCAGCACCTCAGTGTCTCCTCCTCATCTTAATGCTGTGCACGAACTGATGGCAGATGAGTCTTTGGCATGTTGGCTTGAGACTGCACACACATGAGTAAGGTTTTGTCAAAAGACCTGTCATCATCACTTTCACTGCACGTAATGCCTCAATATTGGGTAGGAGGGAACATTATACTCTTATTTTTGCACGTAGATTCAATATGTCCTTACAGAGTGATCTGTGTCCCAGGAATTGGGCATTTTCAAGTTCTCAGCTCTGCTTTTTGAGGGTGACTACATGCTGGGGGCTGCAGGTTCATTTCACTATCCCTAGTCATAAAGCAAAACTGCAAGTCAACATGCATCTCCTCCAAAAAGGCCAAGTTGGAAGCATTGATTTCACACAGTTCTTCCCACATTATGATGTTCACCGAACAGCAACACAAAAAAGTGACATGTAAAGATGTTTATAATTTCCTCTTTTCTTCCTCACTGCTCATGCTCTGCAACAACAGCTATCCCAACACAGAAATATTAACAAAACAGATTAAAATAAGCACAGTACCTGACAGCCTCTCTTTTCAATCTCCAGAATGCATTTCTGCATCAAAAGCGGCACCATCAAGCCCGCATTTTCCTTTTCTACAACTTTTCGAGCATCTACCCCAAACATCACTGGCTCCTGATCTGCATCAAGGCTGTCAAGAGAGTTTTCCCACTGCTCCATGAGCGACAGCTTGACGTAAATAAGCCCCCTCGGTTCCAGTTTGACAGCCAGCTGATGCGTCTTTGTCACTCGGAAGAGAGTGGGAAGAGCCACAGTTCCATGACAACACACCCGATTTTTCCGTGGGGTGGGTTCCCAGCTGAACACCACCAGTTTTAAGTGCTGAGCGTTTTCAATCTCTATGTTGAATGTGTGGTCCATATCTAGAAATGTTGTCCTACATGTAAGCAGGGCTGTTCTTGCTTTGTTTACTGAGTCAACCTGTATTGCACAAAAGACATCTTTTGAGTCTATTCTTGGCGGTTTTAAGTCTTCAGCACCATAAAAGTGAATGCTCATGAGTCCAGAGATGTACTGAGAGCACTTGGGTTGATCAGAGAAGTTGTAGTGCCTGAAAGCATCAATATCTATTTCAGTTTTACCACTGTTACTTGGAAGACCCTCCTTTCCTTTCGCACACTTGGTTTCATGCCCATGTTTCCCTGATTTTGTTATAAGTTCAGGAGAGTCGCCATCACTGAGGTAACCACCTTTGTTGAAGGATTTGGAGCTCCTTGAGCTTTTCTTTTTATAGGTGTGTTGCGATGACACGCTACTGTCAAGATGGTAACGACTTATCACGTTCCTGCTGGCAGCTGTGGTAGAGTTTCCAGAGGATGGCAAAGACACTGTATGGCTTGTATCCCGGCAGCTTCCCTTTGACAGGGAAGGATTATCTGGACTAGTATGGCTTGACATTCCCTTGACACTCAGCTTCCTGCTCAGCTCTGGCAGCTTTTTCATTTTCATAGAAAGCTTCCTCACAGTCCTGGGAGATTTAATTCTGTCAGGGAAAGGCCAGTTGATTGAGCCACCTTTTTTCAGAGGACTGGGACTTGGAGGAGAAACTTCTGTTGAGGGTACATCAGCCTTGTGTGCAAGTACGACTCCAGACCCTTTAGAAAAAAAGAGAACGAATAATCATTTTCAAACCCCTCAGTAATGAAAAAATAAATCTTGAAGTAGGGGAAAACACGCTGATTTGCTGTAATTTGATAAACGCAATTCATTTAGACAACCATAATTCATTCATCAGTCAGATGTTCATGAACATTCAGAAAGCTGTGCTCTGCTGACTTGTTCAGCCGAATTTGGCAGCTCAGAGTCAGAGGACAGATTTGTTCTGCTTTTTGGAGATGAAAGGGCCAGAAACTACATATAAACAAACCAGCTACCTAACCTGCTGTATCCAGCTTGATCCATTTGTGCTGTATCCCACATACAAGCAGACAGGACTGCATTCCCAGGACACAGGTGCAACAAAACCAATCTTAAATGGGAAAACACTGGAACGTGACAAATACACCCTTGTCTATGAAGCAGTTAGCTACACAGCCAACAGATCAGCGTTGCCTACTCCTCTTAAGTCCAGAGGATAGACACTTGTCTCTAGTGAAGAATACAGCTATACTCTTGTGCATGTCCTTGTCACTCAGAAGAGCCCTAAATCCCTCCCATGTAGACCCAGGCAGTACTTCACACCTTTTCTTCCATTTCTATCAGCTCCTCCTTTCCACCGTAGGATGGAGGAGGAACACGACAAGGATTTATTCCTTCCAAAAGCTGCATCCTGCACTGCCTCATTGCTGTCATCAACTTCCCATCTTTCCTGGCACAAACATCCCATGAGATGGCTGGAAGTGTCCCAAGTGACATTGTTGTGGGAAATCACCCACTTTTCAAGGTGCCAAAAAAATTTAAAAAGAAAAAATCATAACAGTCAGCGCTGAGGTTGAAGAGTGAAAAAGAAAAAGAGACTCCCTCAATTTAGTAGTAAGAGGCAACTAATTAAGGAACGCGATCAGACAGCCAGTACTGCACACAGTCAGGAACCTGCAGTTCACCTCATGCTCCAATACTTGAGGAAATCCAAACACCAAGTTATAGCTCAAGCTGTTCTCACTTTCACCAGCATGAGGCAGTAATGACTGTAGGAAAGGCAACGAATTGACACAAGTTAATGAAGCATGCCAAGAGGGGAGCTGAGGCCAGAATGACAGATATTAATAAAATTATATGAGTATTCTCACAGTCACTTTTCTATCCCTTCAGAAACCAACAGTGGTTCTTGCTATTAATAGCAATAACCACCCCATTCACCCATCACTTTGCAAATTTTAGCAGCTCCCAACAGGACTCGTGTAACCTTGCCGGTGCAGGGTACCCCGGAGCCCCCGAGCACACTAACCCTGAGTGGTGCAATTAGCCCAAGCAACTCGCAGAGACTCAGACACCTATATCCACCCATCATCCCCCTTTGCTAGCCAGGGAAAGGGGGAGCCTATTTACAGCATATATACAAAAAAAACCCCACAAAACACCAAACCCAAACAACACAACAAGCAAGCAGCGGCATTGTTTTCACAAGCTACTTGGCAAATCATACTTTACAGACATTTCTACTACAGACTTCTCAAAGGCTTACAGCTTTCATCCTAAACTAATCACTTCAAGTCCAAACCACCACACAGCTAGTGATTTTTACAAGTCCCCTGTTCATTCAAATTCGTTTTCACCATTTAACTATAACTTTCTTTTATACTTAGCTTAAATAGTTAATCAGGTGATCTCGTCTCTGACCAAAGTGATTTGTTGTGGTTTTGTTTTTTCTCCCCCCAAAAAACCTTACAAAGACTAGTTCTAGTCCCAACAGAAGTTTGGCTTTAATAACTTTTGCAGATAGTTGCTTAAAAGAGTATTTTTATAAAGGAAAGTTTCAGTTATGAAGAATAACAGAGAATCTGTTTTCCAGAGCAACAGAGGAAAATTCATTTAGCCCTCCATCTCACAGAAGTAGTTGCCTTGCAGGGGAAGGGCTATTTCTAGCACGCCTGCTGTGCTTTTCTGGCAGGCAGCTAGTTAGAAATGTGGTGTTTGATAAAAGCGGACAAAGCCTCCCCTTGTACTGCAAATCACAGCCCGGTCCCACTGGTGGGCTGGCCTGGGGCGCTGGGCAGCAATCAGCGCCACACTTCAGCCTGTAGCATTAATCTTCCCTTTCTGTCAAAAGCCTCTGGCACAGGCCTGGGAAAGCAAGCCAGCAAATTAAACTTCCCCCCAGCTCATTAAAACCAAAGAGCCAATCTAACACTCTGACTTTTATGTGTCCAACTTCTGCTGCATTTAGTACCAAATAGTTAAAATGAAATATGTGGCTGGAAGAAACTGAACAGTGGAGCATTATGCAGGACGGTATTCCCATCAGCACTGAGCCACATCTTGTTCCGCTAAAGCCAGCAATGTGCTGAGGTATGCACGCAATTTTAAAGAGTGTCCATGACACAGCTCTGAACGAGCTGCAAGGGGAGCGGTAGCACAGCCCGGTCACACCACACTCCCCCAGCCAGCCCTCTCGACACAGGCTGCCAGAGGAACTGAGCTGTGTCTCACTCCTTTCACCACGGTACAGGGCTGTGCTGCAAACAGGCTCCTCACTGTGCCTGTCGCCTCTCGCTCCACCACTGCACATCCCGTCTGAGCAGTTACACTTCAAAAATATCCTTACGGAAGGATGGTAGGAGGAGATGAAACATAAGAGGCACCTGTCACACAGATGACTACCAGGGCAACGGGATGGTCAGTTTCTTGTGATGCAGCTGACTATATATATAAACATACGTGTGTGTGTATATACAATTCATTTATTTTTTACAGTGAGAGCAATCAATCACTGGAACAATGTCCCCATCACTGAAGATTTTCAAGATGTGACTGGACAGGATGCTATGTAATCTCATCTAGGTTGTCTTTCCCACCAAAAGGACCAGATGATCTTCTGAGGTCTTTTCCAATCTCGGCTGTTCTATGATATACTATCTTTACTACATTTACCCTATGCTTTCCAGAAGCTTTATCAGTATGAGTAAGACAGAAAAAAAAAAAAAAAAAAAGCTTTTGAAGGACAACACAATTCGAATTGAAGCAACTTGACATGGTAAGTGCCTGCTTCCATCAGCTATTTGTTCAGCTTGACCAGCAAAGCCACCTTTCACTTTGCTCAGCAATATGCCCACATGAAAGGATAAAGCTTTTTCATGACCAGATAAACACCTGGAGAGACATGAACAGCCCTGGGGCACACAGTGCTCCACAAACCCAGACCCCTGGTCCCTCCCCACGGAGCCAGGTGTCCACCTGGGCAATCGCCACCGTCCCCAGGGTGGAGCAGGGCAGCCCCGACAGACCGTCCCCTGCACAGCCCTGTCCCACGGCAAGAGGGGACTCAAACTGCCCGGAGCACTGACAACACAGCCCCCGCCAGACGCATGCAGTGATTTAGCACAGTAAAAATGCCTGTCTGACCTTGCTGAATGTTGTTTACCCTTGCTTGGGCACATATATCACTGTCATACCAACTGCCAGCAACATGCTATTTTACAAGCACTTTTGATTCCTCTATTATACAGGTAACATTCCTCATTGCTTAAGGTAGGGTTTCTGAGTTATTTCAAAGTTCCTGAGAAAACCTGTAATTTATTAATATCTTTGGGACAACAAGTTGAAGTAAGTCAGAGAACTATCACTTCCTTATTACAGCAAACTATTGAAGTATCAGCCACACTCATAGCTAATGGAAATGCTGAGTTCCCACCAAACTAAACCCGATACGTAATTTAATTTTTCCTACCATTCTCCAGACATACTTAATAAGTACACTACATCTAACCCTGAAAGTATCTCTCTAGAATAATGGCATCAGCATTGAAGATCTAAGTTATTTCATTTTGAAAGATAAAAAAAAATACAGCTTACATTGAGTGGTTGTAACATTCAAAACCAAAGTCTCCCTTCTGTCTACATTTTTCATGGCTTTTCTTTTTTTTTAGTATTATTATTTCTAAAAATCAACACAACGACTTATTGGGAAAATATATTAAAAATGAAAAAGCAGCAAATCAAAACAGACAAGCCCAAATACGTTAAAATTGTTCTTGTGGCAAACAATGGATGAGTGAAAAAGGCAACTGTTTTTCTGTGCTAGATTCCACAAGAAATACTGATCTGGATCCTCAATTGACACAAAGGCCACAGCTCTACTGATCTCAAAGGCTGTTAACTTAGGTGCAGGCAAGTTATGTTTTTTCATCCTCAGATAGTTCCGGACCTATACAACTTCAGTAGAAGTCTCAAATTCAAGCAACTTCTATTAAGATATAAGGAAAGCATCACCTCTATTCACATGTGCAACTGTGGATTAAAAAACAAAAACAAAAAGACACAAAAAAACCTTAAAAAAACAAAAAAGAACTTTCTAAAAATTGGAATTATTTCTATGTAACATCTCAATTGTCTAAATAAACTGAAGAAACCCTTTTAAGGGTTTTTTACCCTTATAAAAATTACTACTTTGACCAATGCAGTCTCTGAGTTCTATGCCACATAATGCTTCAAAGAATGGAGACATTATTAAAAAGGTTAAAAAAAAAAAAAAAAAAAATCTCAAAGAGCCCTTTAAAGGTAGTTTGTTTTCATCAAATACTGTGCACACTGACATTAATTAAGCTGTGACAAACCCATGAACCCAGGGATCACTTTTACAGGAGAAGAAGATACAAAATAAATTGCTTTAAATAGCCCATTAATTAAAAAGGGAAGTGATTACAGAGTAACCTCCCGAGGCTCATGGAGAGGTGAAGGGGCTGAGCACCGCCTGCCCTGCATCAGGGCAGGATCCTCAAAGCATCACTGACAGGGGTACCCCAGAGAGAGCAACACGTACGCATAACAGCACTTCAGATCTCTGACCAGACTTAAGAGTTCAGTATCCACAAGCAAGAAAGAGTTTGTTGCAGATATTTTAAACATCGGTGGTTCTGCAATACACATAAGCCACAGTCGGCTCTGTCTGGGCGCTGGAGCCGCGCCGGGATGCAGACAGCAGCACGGTGACTGATGCCAAGCACGGTCCCACTGGGCTGGTCTCATGACAATTTCCTCCCCTCACTGTGTCCTTCGTGGCATGAAAAGCAGCTTTTCTCCCGTTTCCCCAGTCAGAGGATACAGTTATTCAGTACAAATCAGAAACTGAAAAAGGCAATAGCTATTTTAAATTAACTGCTTCCACTCCACAGCTGCCACATCCTTTTGCCTCTTTCACCAGCAGGTCTTTATGGCATTGTCACCTCATGTATCAAAGACATATGCATGAAAAAGCCCTTGACCTTCCAAAGCACGTGCACAAACTCACCCAAAGCCCACTGCCAAACTGGCTTCAGCTCTGCAGGAGAAGGAGGGAGCAGAGGGACCTTTCTGCCACACGCCAAACCACTTTGGTATCTCAAACATCACGCATGAATGCTTTTCTGCCTCATGAAACCAAAGCTCCTTGCACTTGGAAAACCAACACAAAAAAATTAAGCAAATAGTACTTGCAACGTGTGGAAGGAAACTGGTAGATAGGATTTGCTGCCCTGTATACCCTACATATATTGCTGGAAGCTTATTTGCAACATCTAGGCATGCAAAATATTTGCCTACATTGACCCCAAAAGATGTATTTGGAAACCAGGACAGTGGTCACCATCTAAGTGGAGAAAGAGCTCTGTAGTTTAAACATGACTTAAGCCAAGCTCCAGTTGGCATGTATTGGGGTTAAGTGGGAATATAGTACCAACCTTCACTTCTTACAACACTGAAAATAAACCTGTTCATGGCAATTCCTCTCAGGATTTCCCATCCAGACAACTAACACACATACATTTTCAGTAGCAAAAACACAGTCCAGATCGTGGCAACCTACATTGCTCAAGTCTTACCAGGATGCCTCTGAGATACAGACACATGTGAGATGATTCCACTGATCAGGTGGACACTAATCCCAACAGTAATCCTCCCCAAAAGCAAAAATATTACAAATTCTTCAGAAGGTACTATTCAGAGCTCCACAATGTAAATCTATCGCAGGAGCTGACATTATGAAGGGGTGTTTTTCTTCAATATTTTGCATCTCTAAAAACATACAGTTATAAACATTTGTAAAGAAAATTTATTTCAACATTTTCTATATGCAAAAGCTATATATATATTTTTTCATATTGCGTTTATAACAAAAAAATATTCCTATTTTCCAATCATAAACATTCTGCCTGTGCAAGGACAGAGACCTCAAATTAAAAACAGCCTCCGAGGTCCTTTCCACTTAAACTCTTCTCCCACAGACCTAAGAGCATGAGCTGGCACTGTGTTTCTACATTAACAACTTGGAAACAAGTTATCTTCTTATTATTACCTTTTGTGTACTTCTTATAAACCAAATATGTAAAAGATGCTTTATTTTTAATCAGTTTCTTTTTAAAAGCCAGCATGGCTAGAATAATTCACTAAAGAATTACCTGACAAATCCTATTAACATAAGTGGCATTTACTGTAGAAAGGAACCAGATTAACACCAGGTACTAATGGTGTAAATTAAGACCGTGGGGTAAATTAGCACCTCTAAAACTATGATCCATTTTACTAATAACATTTACAAGAAATATCTATTTGCTTCTGTGTTTGGAAAGATTCCCAATAACGGAATTCTATCATTTATTTTTTCTTAATATTCTGCCTAATAAAGAATCTCAGGAAAAAAAAAAAAAAAAAAGAAGAAAAAAAGAAAAAAAGAAAAAAATCCATGACTATTTTCTCTCTACAAAATTGGAAATCCAAATAAGGCAGGAGTGTTTAAATTTATACAGGTAAAATTGATTCCATCATCCAAAGAAGAAAACAGAAAAATACAAAATGAACTATATATTTTGTTTTTATGGTGCCCTACATTTTTCTGTCTATGCTTCTTAAAATCTAATACTTCAGACTCTAATGCTAACCAATATTAACATATATAAAAATCATATCAATCAGAAAGGTAAGCAGACTTTTCCCCAAAGCAGTAATTGCTTATTTGTTAGGAATTACTGCTTAATGTACCCAGCTCTCCAAGAACATAGACACCTATTTCATAGCCATTGTATAATTCCAACAAGGTTCTAACAAAATTAAAGTTAAACTGGCCATGCTGTCCTTCATGCAGTAATTTTGTATGGATGAGCTGTCATTTTAAATTTCACTGAAAATAACTGTAAACACCTTAACTGGATTAAAAAGAAGAACTAAGCCACTTCTCCATAAGAAAGCCAATTACTGAGCAGCAGGGATCCACTTCATCAATTAATCTCTTCAATGTGATCACTATTCAATACATGCAAAAGAAGAGCTGCATTTAAAGTACCTTAATTAAATCAATGCATAACAAAACAAACAGGAGAAACTCATAACACTTTTCTCCTGGTTTCATGAGACACTTTAAATGGACAATTTTGCTTTCAGAAATAAATGTTTCTTCAGTATGAAAACAATTTTGACTTTTTTCTTCTTACATAAAGGGATTTATTTTTTAAAGAAATAGTGACCTATATACTGAGAGATTAGTCACCTAAATGAGGGTCAAACAGTCTGCAGGACACACACATAGCTTTCCTAAATAACCATGCTTACTGACCTCTCCAAAGCACCTAGAGCTCCAATGACAGCAACAATCTACCCAAGAACAAGATATTTCGTCTATCTTGCAAGGAAATACAACTGGTCTAAGTATTTAATGCAGCTGTAAAGTGAGCTATTTCTAAATAAATGCCCAATAACTTTAACACACTTTGCTACTAAAAATATGCTTGTATCTGCAGCATTTCCACAGAAAGAACAAAATGTGAGGTCCCAGAAGAGACGACGGAGTGTTTGTTCTTCCGCTGTTTACAGCAGTTGCTTTGGTGCCTTTGAACGCAAGCCCTGTTCCCAGAAGGAATCTCAGCGCTGGGAATTGGGGTCAGCAGCTCACGGCACACAGGGACATGGGGCCAAAGCCCAAAGGGATGGCCAGGCTAGACAGGGCCACCAGGATGGGGGCTCCCGCAAGGCTGATGCACACCCGGGCTCCGACACCGGCGTTTCAGGTCCTCTCTGCTGAGCTGAGCAGAAATACAAGCTCTCAAATGTCAGTGCAAAGAAAGTATGAACTTTCTCCAAACTGGGGAAGCTAGAATTCCCTGTCTCCTGAACTTCACACTAAGTTTCTAACTCTCAACAGGTTACTGGAATTAAGGTCAAGATAATATAAGGCACACCAGTAATTTAAAATAATTCCTTTTTGGAAAGGGTTGGGGTTTCTTCTGCTTACTTTTGTTTGGTGTGGTTTTGGTTTTGTTAGGGGTTTGTTTGCATTTTTTTTTTAATAGACTGCAAAAAATCTTTAATAAGATGCTGAATTCACACCCTAATGGAATTATGGAAATGAGAATATCAAACACTCAGCCAAAGATAACAAGGAATAAAGAGGCTGGCTTCTGAAAGTGAAACCACGCCTCTCTAGTCTATTAGATTAGCCTGAGACAGCCAACAAGACGGCAATTACAGAAAGCAACATGATTAATAGTGTCTATATGATCTTCCAAAATGTCTTTATTAAAAAGTCCCAGACAGTAAGCTAAAGAAACTTCTGCAGACATTAAGTAGCTCCTCGGCTGGAATCCAAAGCCAGGGTTAGACACTAGCTAGGAGAAAGGAAACCCAGTGTGTCCTCACATTACCAAGCTTTAGCAAATTCGCTTTGTAAAACCTTTGCCTTCAGCAAGCTTGGGCAACAAAGAGCACAGAGAACAACCACAACTGGACTTGCCATGAACAAGCTGACTGAGAAACCGCTGTGCAGATCTACATTTACTAGCCATCAGTGGCACAACACAAGTCATTTTTTGTGAACACAACATGCATTTCCACCGGAAATTCGCTTGATAAAGATAAAAGGAGGAGCAAAGGAAAGACAGGCGAAAGAAGGGTTTATTGTTCCTCTAAAAGAAAACAGGACATCACACTTTTATGCTGCTGAACCCTCTCACCTGTTGAAGGGCACTTAAAGGCAGGATTGTCCTCTGCTGCCGGCAGGCTGGGAGTCTTGCAGGCAAACCTCTGCCAGTGCTGCTGCACATGCTGCCCAGCGTGCATGGCATCAGCCTGACTCGCTTCGCTGGGCTGAGCTGTCCGGCTGGTCCCCGTGCTCCCCACGGAGCATGGGAGACCCTCGTGGGGACCTGTGGCTGTCCCCGAGTCACCCCCAGGGAGGGGGTTGTACCGAATCACTGGAGAGCCCACAGCAACAGGGCTTTTCACAGCATGAGAGGGGACCCTCAGCAAGTCGGGCTCATCATCTTCAGGGATGGGGTTGTACCATATTTCTCCTTCATCATCTGCGTCATTATCCTCACCGAAGTCCGAAGCGGCGCTCCTCGGCGCAGCAGGACGCGCGGTGCTTGGCAGGGCGCTGACGGGAGCGCAGCTTCGCACCGGGCGCTCCCGCCACACCGGTGACGTGGAAGGAGCCCGCGGCACTGTGGGTTCAGGCAGCAGGATGGGAGATTTGGGTACCGGGATAATAGCCCCCTGCGTTTCTTTGGAGGTATTGTCTTCTGCCAGCAGAGGAGGAGGAGGTCGCTGTGTGCTCTGCTGCAGCCAGCTGCGTTTCTTAGAAACAGTGATGCTGTTCACTCGTGGCCTATGCATGGGGACCTCGCTGGCCTGCGGGGACTTGGGCTCCTTCCTGCTTCTCGAAGCTATGTAAACATTTTCTATTAGATCTGTTCCCACAAAGACAAAAAGAGAGGGAAAAACAAACGTTTAGAATATAATTTTGCTTTTAACAGAGGAACACGTATGCTGTCGTATGACATTCGCATTAGACCTCATCCAAAAGGACAAAAGTTGATGTGAACATAAAATTAGATTTCAGCCTGTCAAACCAGAATGTGCACATAATTAATAAAGAGTCAGACTTGTTTGGCTGTATTTTTAACACCATGTAATTTAGATAAATGTCAGTGAGATAGCCCTGCTGAAAGGTCACGCATACTTAGATAAGGCTGCTTCTTGTTCAGCTAAGTTCAGGTACCATTAGTTTGAAAAGTTCCTATGTAGTGTTTCCACAGTTTATTTATGCCAATGAAGAAATAGCCTCTGGTTTTCCTATAATGCATACCTTAAATGGCTACAAAAAACCTCACATAGATTTGCTTCTAGATTTAGATACAAAATAAAGGTGAGGAACAGGCTGCCCAGGGAAATGGTTGAGTTGCCGCTGTCCCTGGAGGGGTTTAAAAGACAGGTAGATGAGATTCTTAGGGACATGGTTTAGGGGTGGACTTGGCAGTTCTAGGTAACGATTGGACTTGACGATCTTAAAGGTCTTTTCCAACCAGAATGATTCTATGATTCTTTATGTCTTGCACAAAAAAACTCCAGAAAGAACTGTCCTTACCAGCTTCATCCTATAATTAAGACAGAAGCATCCCTGATTTGCAGGGAATAAAATGAAACACGCCATCATGAAAGGAAAGAATGAGATGGAAGAAATGTAGAAAAGTTTTTAAGTATCTCATTATACAATGAAAATTTCATGTAACACTTAATCGGATTTCACTGACTGCTCCCCAAGCTTGACACAATTTCTTTAAAGTAACAGCCAAACATTTAATTATGCATAGAAAAAGTCCCTTCCACTTGAGCCCCTTGTCAGAGTGTGTCCAAGGTGCCCGCGCAGCAGTGGTGCCAGAGCCCGGCAGACTGCAGGGCTGCAGCAGCGCATCCTGGCCAGGGACGTGGGACCACGCAGGGCAAACACCGGCCCCTTCATGGGAAGGAAAGCTGCAAATGCACACAAATGAAAAACTCCAGGGTCAGGTAACCCCAGCGCTCCTCTGTGGAGGACAAGCCAGACAGGGTTGGCCCGGTCACCAAGACTGAATGGGGATAACTGGATTCTCAAAAAGCAGATGACTTGATTTCATGCAAAGCCCCCTGCAACTCGAAGCTCCAGATGGGAGCAGTTATTTGATACTGCCTGAACAGTATTCTCATCAAAAAAATATTTACACACCAATAATGGATGTTAAAATACGTAGACCTCTCTGGAGGAGAAACTCTAAATTCAGCTAAGTTTACCGTAGTTAGGGTAACAGGAAAAAGACAGACAGTTGAACACCTTCCCTTTGACCCTCTTTTTAGGTTTGTACATTAATGACAAAAGAGATCCTCGATAAGATCTGAAAGACCATCATTTCATTTGATCAAAGATTCATTACTTGGTGATTTTTTTTTAAAAAAAATGATGTTTGCTTCTTTAGCTAAACTGCAATACAAACACTATTTGTGATTTGAAGAATTAACTTGGTTCAAAGAATTAACAAACTTAAATGTGCTCATTTTGAAGCCTGCACACACCTCCATTGAAGTGCTTTGCTACACTGGGGCCTAAATCAGTCAATTAATTAATAGAATCTGAGGAAAATGTGAAAGCAGGGCTGAGGATGCAGAACTCTGGCAAAGTTTCAGTGAATTGGCAGCAATCATATTCCTTTCCCCATCCATAGCCTGGAAATGTAAACCCGCCGTCGTAAAGGTTACCCTTTACTATTTCAAGTAAGAACTAACCAAAAGGATGGGGAAATAATCTGCAGTGGGCATAGGGCTATGCCTACATTTACAAGAATTCACGTTGGATCCGGGATGTCTTGGACAGGCACCCTCCTGGCTGGTGACAACCACCTCAAAGCCCTCCGCTGCGGTCCTTGCTCCAGCGACATGAATAGATGGAGCATCTGAGAGCTGTATTTCCACAAACAAAAATATCCGTTACTTCCTGCCTCACTGAAGAAACGCAGACCCTCCCACGCTGGTTAAGACAGCACACAGTTCCCCGAACAGCAGGTTCCAAAGTGGTACAGTGTGCCTAAATATATACCCAGTGCCACATCTGGCCTCAGCCTCAGCCTGCCCTTGCGTCCCAGCGGCAGCAAACACACAGCGCAAACTCAGCTTTGTTTTCAACATCCATCTGGGTATCTCAGTAACGAACCACCTGCAGAAGTTTACCACAGAAACATTAATAATCAAGTACCTCCAGTGTACTCCAACAACCCTGCTGCTTGCAGAGACATGCCACGTATCACAGGTATTCACAACTACCCTTTCTCTGTCTTCGAATCAGCCAACATGCTGCCAGAGGTCACTGATTGTAAGTGTTCACTGAATCTCATCCAAATGATACACTGACATGCAAATCTCCCAGCTGCAGCTCCTGCAATCGATAGCTGGATTTGCAAGCGCTGCTTCCCCTTTATTTGAACTTGGCCCTGGTCCGGAAAACCCTTATGCCTGTGTTTATTTTAGTAACAAACTGTTTCACATGCAAGTATCTGCACAGCCAGTGCTTCAATGTAACATAGCAAGTTTTCAACATCATTAGCTGTCATAGTAACAAGCCTAATTTAAGTAAATACGAAGCTTTCAGAGATGCGCAGGTCAGGCACATACTTTTGGTTCTAGAGCAAAGTTTCATTCGGAAGAATGTTGATGACTGTCTATTAGCACTTCACTTTAACGTATTTAATATATTCTCCAAAACAGATCAGGCCTCCATACAGATACATAACACAACAGTTCCCCCCCAAAAGGCTTCAACGCAGTGTTTAAGGAAAAAACAAACAAACAAACAAGTCAGGTGTTCCCTTCACCTTCCACTCTATCTACAAAACGTTAAATAAATCACTATTTAAAGTTAAAAATATTATGGTAACAACACACCTAACAACAGCTCAGAAACCAGAGCTTCGATGTTTCAGCACAAATGATGTCAAAATTTATTTTCTGCCTACTACAAAGGCATATATATTTCAATGTGATACTGTGCGCTGCTTTTCAAACTGCAATGAAGAGAGGAACAGCTTTTTCCAGCTTCTCCATATATGGATCAAAACCATTCCTAGTTCTTCTGGTTGTAATAGTAACTATTGAAACACATTTTCTTTCACTAAGTTTCCCAGTAAAACTATAAAATATAATAATTATGTATTTAAAAGGAACAACAGCCAGACTAAAAATTGATTTGCAAGTTTTCAAGTGCATCAAAAAAAAAAAAGCAGCAAACAAAAGCCAAAGAATGACAAACGGTCATATGATAAGAAAATGATCAGGGATTCACACAGCGGTCTAAATTAAAAAACCTCTTATTTTAATGAGGAATTTTTATTGCCAAGAAAAAGAGTAATTACGCATGTGAGGATACTACCGTTGAGGATTGATTTAAGACCTAAATTTAGATTTGCTAAAGTGCCCGATCTCTGTTCACAACAAATTTGAAGGTTACACAAGACCTGGAGGGGGGGGGAAAAAGAAAAAAGAAAAAAAGAAAACTTTTCCAAACATAAATAAATAACTTATTTAATTTCACTGCATACTGGCAGCTGCATTGAAACCCCTATCTGTTTCAAGGCTCTGTTTTTGTTTGCTTACAGTGTATATAAGTTAGCGCTGGCCAATAAAAATAAAGTTAGCTTTTAAACATGGACGATTCCATAAGGAATAAACCGGCAGCGAGTCCTTTCCCCTGCAATCGCGGATTTGCTGCAGAGGCTGAAGTTAGCGAAGCCGCGATGCTGCGGGAGTTACCGGCTCAGCTGCTTTTTGCTTTAGCAGTTTACAGCATTCCGATAGATCCCCTTCTATTCCGGTATGCTAGAACGTAAATGTAAAGTACAGGCTGCAAGAAACAACCTCATGAATTTGTAGAGAGAAACCAGATCTTTCAAAAGCACGAAAAATTAATTATTTTTTCTAAAGCGCCATTCCGCTGCCTCGCGGGGCTTTCTCTCCGCTGTTTCTGGGGTAACAAAGTTACCGTCTGCAAGGGGCACCGCCGGGTTAGCACGTGAAAGCCGCTTCCACGGAGAGATGGAAAACGCACAGCCTCGGGCAAAGCCCCCCGGCAGCAGCACCGGGGCCCGGCCCCCACCGCCGGCCCCGCCCGGGGCTCTCGGGGCAGCGGCCGCGGCGCGTCCCCGGCGCCCACGGGGCTCCTCGTCCCCCTCGCCCGGCGGGGAACCGGCCGCCCGCGCCCGGCAGGTGGAAAGGCGACCGCGGGCGGGCAGCCGGAGCCGCGCAGCCGGACCCCCGCCGCCGCCGCGCCCCGGCCCGCCGCGGGCACTTACCCTGCGGGGCGCACACCCCGCCGTGGCGGTGCCCGGCGCCCGCCGCCGCCCCTCGCTGGGACCTCCTGCCCCGCAGCTTGGAGAGCGTCCTGCGCAGCGGGTCCGCCATGCCTGGCAGCCGCCTCCCCGCCGCCTCAGCGGGCGCTGCCCCCCAGCCCGCCGGAGCCGGCCGCCCCGCTGCGCGGCGGCGGCAGCGGCAGCCCCGGGCCGCGCTGCCCCATGGCGGCGTGGCTCCGCGCGCCCGGCCCCGGCTCCGCCGCGCACATACTTGGCATAGCTGAGCGGGGTGAGAGGGCGCCGCTCTGCGCATGCGCGCCGCCCGCCCCCGCCCGCCGCTCCCCGCGGGGCAGCGGGGCCGCCGCCGGGGCGGCCCGCGGGGCGGGGAACGGGAGTCTCCCCCCGCCCGGCTGAGGGGCGCCGGTCCCTACGGTGCAGGGCGCCCGCCAGAGGTGGCCCGCGCTGCCGGGGCTGTGGCAGCTGGGTGGCCAGCCCGCCCCACCGGCGCCGGCGCTCCGTCCTGCTCGGGCACGGACTCCCCATCGCTACCCCGAGCTGTACTCGGAGCGTTTCTCACTACAGCTTGGAGTATTATCTTCACCGTCAGCCACGTGCATAGCATTTCTTGCCAGAGACCAAAGACTGACAGCATATTTCAAATACTTTTTTTCCCTTCACTTTTGGTTTTTTTTGGTTCCCCAAAGAAACAGTCCCACAGGCTGCAAATTTATCTTTTACCCCTGGGCTTAAGCCATGCATGTGGCAGTTCTTGCTTCCTGGCAGGATTTTAGGCCGCTTCCCTGCAGCCTGGCAGCGCAGGAGCAGCGACTCGTTCTCCCGAAAAGCCTTTGCACACTCATCACAGTAACGCCAGCAAAGCAGAGATGAAGCTGACCTTGGTGTTAGTAGTTTTTAGTATTCTGCCCAAAATGCCACACAGGTGAAAGACAAATGGCATTAGGTAAGAGCAAATACTGTACTGAGGTTGCTTAAGTGGGTAAAAATTTAGTTTTGGCGTATGTGTCGTTCAGCTGCATTATACATTAGTTCCATTAGCAAACGCACAACCCTTCCAAACCCATCTTGGGATAAGGTATGTCATTGATTTTTGCCCAAGATAAAATACTGAGACAGCTTTTGTTGGTTAACATCTACCCGAGTCTACGTTTCACTATCAACAAATTCAGGAATATATTTTGCAGTTTTCTATACGACACATCTTACAAACGATCCACGATATACCTACTTGTGGCGGGTGGCAGCAAAGGAGCCACGACATTTGGGGGTGCTGGCGTTCGGGGTGGGCTGGGTGTCGCCTCCCCACAGAAGGCAGCCGGGGGCAGGCAGGCATTCCACGCATTCTGCATGCCGAGCACTGCGAGCACTGCGCTGCCTCAGTACATAACAAAACCACAAACACTGGGCTGAAGGAAGAGCTCCTTTGGTTCTGGAGAAAACAACTGCAGCACGTGAACATTGCACATATTCACAGATTTCCACAGTAATATGTGTAAATATACAATGTGCGGAGGAAAAAAAAAAAATCAAACACAACAACAACAACAACCAAACAAAAAAACCCCAAATGCATTACAAAGTAGTTATCGTTTCTCTCAATCTAAAATAAAGCTCATGATAGTTATTCTACGTCACGTTGCAACAACTTTTGAAACCATTTTCAATTCCTTTAAATACACATATTGGGAAATCTATGCACGAGTTTCAGAGCAAGATGTAAAACCATTCCAGAATGCTTTTGGTTGGGAAAAATGGCAGAGGGGAGGACAGCGGGTGGACGGTCCCTGTGCTCACTGCTGTGCAGGTCCTGTGGGCTCTGCCTGGCCCCTGTCCCTGTGGGCTCAGACCCCGCTCCGCTGGCAGCCGCGTCTCAGTGCCTGCGGGCTGGGTTAGGAACAGCATCTCGGGCAAAGCAGCGTGCGAGAAATGCACAAAACCAAAGCTATCAGTATTTCTCTGACAGTGCACTCACAGCACACAATTAATACGTCTACCTCCAGCAGATTAATTCACAATTACATTATCTGCATCACCTACGAGCCCGAGAAAAGGAAAAGCCCAGTGCCACCTCCTCTAAACCAATCGTACCTGTTTGAGTGGTTAAGATTTCACCCCCAACAAAAAGTTTGATTTCCAGGCTGGAATTAGTATGTAAAGCTAAGCCTTTTACTACACCTTCCAGAACTGTGATCCTGATCTGTAAAGATACAGTCAAAAAAGAAATGTATAAACATATTTGATGGCATTTCTTTGTTCATCTCATAGTCAGATGTTGAAACAAGTTTCCCAGAAAACTTGTGGCAAATCCATCCTGGAGACACTGAAAAGTTGGCTGGCCCTGGGCAAGCTCACCTACGTGCTCCTGCTCTGCATCAGAGCTGAGCCAAGGACCTCCAGAGGTCCTGTCCTACCTGAATTGTTCTCCTGACTCTAAACCTTTCCTCATATTGGAGCTGCCGTCTTCCACAGCTGAGACATGGCTTTGATAGAAGGAATGAAGTCCCTCCAAGCAGAACACTAGCAATAAAATTTACCAGTGGTTTACCAGCAGTAAAATTCTCCATGAGCACCACAGCTTGACTGCACTAACCTTACTGATGCTATCACGAGCTCAGCTGCACCACCAACAAATGTGTGCCTAACGCAAAGGGCACACATTTGAAACCTGGAAGGAGTGATCTGCCCCATTAAAAAGCACTGAAAAAATAGCTAGGAAATGGACTCAAGGCTTTTTCTGAAATAAAAGTTGTGGCAGCCATTTCGAGCTGAGTAAACAAAAGAATTCTACACCTACCTTGACTGTCATCACCATATCTGCAGATTTCCCACCTGTTCTAATGGCAAATCAGATTCCTCCTGCCTGTCCACACCTTAGATCATCTGCATTAGTTCCCTAATGAATAACAACTTACTGCACTTAAAGAAACTGTGTGCAATTTTTAGCAAGTTCCTCATATTTAGGTGGCATTTGGGGAAATTTTTGTTACTTGACTATTTCCTTTTAGCAATTACAACAATATTAGCAGAAAGTAAGTACTAGCCAGAGTAAGGACGAAATCCTGTAAGGAACCGGGGCCCTGACACTCAGCATGCAGTACTGCCTTCTCCCATGAGTATTAGCTATGGAAACAAAAGAAAATTCAACATCATTGTGTTTTCTGTGCAGCTTCACACAGTATTTTCTTCATGTTCTGTATGGTTTTAAATGTTAGTTTAAGCGTTTGGATTATTCCTCTATGCAATAGGCACACAGGAAATAGCTCCGTGAAAAGCTGCCAATAGTTGAGTCTATAAACACAATTTGATCTGTATCTTAGAAAATTGTTTCCATTCCAAACTGTGGTTACAAAGCACTTCTTCTTGTTGGCAGCTGGATTTTTTTTTTAATCCCTATGTATCCTGTATTTGCCCAGCAGAGTTGGCATTGGTCACACAAAAATATCCCTGCAGATAAAACAACATTAAGTATCTGGCTGGAACTAACTTGAGCCAGTAGATTTAAGAGTCAAAGCTGAGCTTTTGTTTTCAGCTCAGCCCATTTTGTTCAGGAGGTGCAAAGCACACAGTGCTGAACATGAGACCTTCTACAGAAGGTAAAAGCTCCTTCAGGAGGATGGGACTAGAGCCTGCGTCGACTTGAAGCAGCTTCTTATTAGGAGACTGGCAAGTATTTACAGGCAGTTAAAGTGTGACTTTAAGCAAATAGAAAGCAGTATTTTTCTGAAGGTACGAAGAGAAATGTTTTAAATTTTTTTCATTAAGAGTGAGATTTTGGCAATTACTTAATCTTTTCTGAGTTGATGACATGAGAATTATAGATGACCACAGAAGCAAAAGATGTCAAATTTAAGTTGGAAAGAAAGACTGGTGAGAAGGATATCCCTGGTGACCAAGCTGGTGCGCAGGTGGCAATGTTTAGGCACTGATATTGATGAAATTATGCAGATAAATAGTTCCTAACAAAAGACTGACAAATAACCCCCAGAGCCTTGCTGACGGTGCAGAGGCCAGCTCTGCCCCAGCAGGCTCGCTGAAGAAGTTGTGCTTCTAAGGACACAGGCTTTTGTTTCTGTGCACACTCAGGGACTGGTTTTGAGCTGCTCCGGTCTGACTGTGGAAAATTCCATCCCTCGTAGGGTACAAGACTCCTCAGATGTACCTGGAATAAAAGTCACTTATTAATTTACGATGTAACCGTGCAAAGATATACTTCAATTTACTTCAGTGGGATTCATTTGTGTGAGTAAAACTAAGTGTCTGGAAACATGAGTGAGTCTCCTTTTCATTAAAGCTTAGCAAATCAGTGTCCTTCTTCTCTCAAGACCTGTCACAGACAGGGGGATAAAGTGACAACCATACGATTCAAGCTGAGCTGATGACAGCTGGGAACTGGAAACATTTGAATGCCCCAATAAAATCTATGAGCACTCTTTTTATTGAAAACGTCTGCCTTCCTGACATCAAAATGGACTGAAATAAGAGTCCTGTGAAACTCTATCAGACAGCTAATGGCCGTGTGCATTATCTCTAGCCTGCCAAACGCCTGATCTCTCTCAGATGCAGACACCACTTCAGTCATCCACACCTTTGTTACCCCCAGACCCTATTTTGAACTGGACAGCTGAGGAACCCCAAAGGCCCAGAGGGTCCAGAATCAGCTGCTTATCTTCTTCAGGAGACAAACCAATGGGAGAACAAAACATTTATATTCTAAACCTGAGGATGTTGCTAGACAACAGGCTGGACAAAGGTGAAGGTGTTCATTACCAAGATGGCTCCACCATCTCCCCCCTGGTCTCTGGAACCATTCGCAGTTGGGCTTGCACTTTTTAAATGCAAATTTTAGAGATGCCAAGAGCAGTCAAGTGTTTGGCTCAGACCACTGACTCCCTTCTAGAGTGCATCCTTGCCAGAAATCTCCTTAATCCAAAACTGCTTTAAGGCGCACCACTGTTGAGATCTTATACCCAGTGCACCGCACCTGCATTGCTGTTCCTTGGCAATGGCCAACCATACTTGGTGCCTTCTCACAAGGAGGTAACAGACCTCTGAGAAGCCACTGCCACCATCAGTTCCTCTCTGACTCCTGTGGCACAGGCCACCTGGGCTCTGGGAATGTGACTTGTAGCATCAGGATGGTGACTACCCTGCCTCCACGTGAAGTGCTGAGCCCATTGCTCCCAGTGCCATGGTCTGCTTGTCCTGTTAAGCTGTAATTAAAATCAAACAGGAAAGAATTTTAAGAGCCATGTAAGGTCACCCTAGATTCAGATGAGCAGTGTGATGGAAATACTTCTGTTCATTGCTATCAGCTAAGTCAAGCAGTAGGAGTGTTCACAGCTCTGCCTTCTGTGCTTTGTTTAAACAGAAATAAGACAGTAATTCATGCTCTATTTAGTAACTTGCACTTATTTTTTTAAGTTGGTATTTGTCTTTTTAGAGAATGAAAGCTAACATCCCTATGAATTTTTCAAAATACGTCATTGAACTTCAGGGTTGTCATTACCACCTCTGACTGCAATCTTACAGCATGCCAGTGCTATGGTAGGATGCCAGTCTCACTGAAGATATGCTAAAAATACCGAAGTATTTTGGATACAAACAAGCCAAAGCATTACCCGTATTGTAAAAATAATCAGTATCATTACTATCAACACCATTACCTTCTCCTAACATGGAGACAAAACCAGCAGACTGGTGACACTCAACCTTGGCTGAAGTGCAAGTAACCACCAACAAAGAACACAATATGTTTGGACAAAAGAAAAACATATGCAAACTTTAGGCTAGTACCACAAATGTGGTCCTTTCTGCACCGGGGGGCAGAGAAGCAGCAGAGCTCTCCCCCACGTCCACCTGTGGTCACTCTTTCTCCTCAGCCTTGTGCCTTCACAAAACCTCTGCCATCATTCAGTCTCCCACAGTATTTGACTATTAATCCAAATTTAGATTAAATGTAACATTTGTGAATCTCATCCTCTAACTAGCTGGAGCTGTCAGGTTTTTGAGCTGTGTCCTGTAGCAGTCCCTGTTGATGTTGTACGGGAGCACTGTACCAACCGACAGACCTCAGCACAGCCCAGGGTCTGCCGGTCCATGCAACAGGGTCCGGGAGATGTTGCAAGGTACATCTACCACAAATCCCATCATTCACAGTGTCCTAAAGCCTGCAGAGTATGCAAAATTTATTAAAAATCCTGCAAAACTTAAACACTCTAAGAAGAACACCTCAAATGGCTTCCAATTACCTACTAACAGCCAACAAAATGCCAGAATGGGAGAACACTCTCAATGAACATGTTCTTAGGAAAATCAACTCTCTTAAAGTTCCTTTCTTCCACTTCTATCATTAGAAAAAGTAAATTTCTTTTAAAAATGATCAGCCTCAAAACTCTGAATTTCAAGTCAGAGCAAAGCATAGAAGACTTCTAAATGCTGCAAAAGGAGAGGCAATATTTAAAAAGAGAAGTGGACAGGTCCTTAAATTGGAAGACTGATCCTTTTTAAGAACTGTATATAGTGTGCTGTGCTCAAAATACTTGACAAGATAATCACAAGGATGCCTTAAAGACATATTCTTATAATCTTAAATTTTAAGTGACATGTTGTTTCTGTAGGCAAAATTTGCCAATGACTTTCACATGTTGAAAGGATCTATGTAAGCTAAATAATTTTATTATTCAAACAACCTTATATATGCTCATATATAATCATATTCATGATAGTCATCCTGTATACTACAAAGCAAAAAAAAAGGGGGGGAAGACAGAGAAATGAAGTGTATCACCTCAGGCTACTGAGAGATCTGTGAAGTTTCATATGTGAAATATTCTCTTCTTTCTCTCTGTTGCATGCATGTCAAGCAGAGCAATCAGAGAAGTTAATGGTAAGAAACTATGACAATGAAGACTGTGCATTCATTAGCGTGCTCACACTCGGCTTGTTTGCAGAATCTGAATAACACCATTTCAGTACAGTGGCTGAAAACTAGAAAAGCATTCTCGTACAGCTACACAGGTGAACCCTGGGTTGTTTTTTGGTTTGGTTTTTCTTGTTTTGTTTTTTTAATATGTCCTGGAGCGCACCTATCAAATAGAACAGAGAAAAACTGTGTTTCCCAGGGAAAGTTTTCCTGTTTAGGCCAGGCACAATGGAGCACATGCTGTGACTTGATGGGGTTTCTTAACTTGTAAGGAACAGTGCAGCAAACAGAAGACTGGTACCTGATGCTGCTGGCTCAGGCAGGGAAAGTCCTTCTTTTGCAGACTTGGCAGTGCTGCTGCCCAGCAGCTGCTGACAGCTCGCTCCCAGCACTCATTTATTCCTGTGATAACAAGGAATGATAAAAGTGCAGCGGCTAATGGGAAAGTAACATGGTCAAGCTTCTTTTAATTACTTATGTCCTTTAATAGCATCAAGTCGCCTCTGGAAGACAAAACAGAATCTAAGAAAATGGAGGTGAAAAATAGTCTCGTTTTTGCTTCCTTAATCACACATCTCCTTGTTTGCTCATATTCAGACCAATCTCGTTTTAAATATCTCAAGTTATATGGTCCTGTTATTAACCCAACAGTCTAACCAGTCATACAGTTAGGAAGCATTTCCGAATACTTAACCCAAATGTTAGGCAGCTATTCTATTTAGTCATGTCTCATGTTATGTGTTAGTGTAATGTCCTGCCAGTCTCCTGTGCTTGCTCAGGCTGTGGCACACGGTCCTAGGTGGCATCTCGTCCTACCCAGCCTGGCAGCCCCACAGCTGGTGGCAGCCCAGCAGGCAGAGGCGACACCAGACGCTGGCACAGGGGCTGTCAGCCAGGCCCGCATGGGTTCCTCTGAGTTTCCAGGAGTATTACTTGGACGACAAGATAGATATTTAAATGCAATTTAATTGTTCCCATAATTTAAGATCGATTTACTTTTTACTCAGAAATATTTTCTGAGTGGGAGTGGAAAGTCCATGTATCTCAGCTGGGAAAGGCTACAAAGGCTTCTGTGCTTTTTCTAGTGGACCCTCATAGTAAGGGCACTTTTCAGGTGAGATCTGTTATTGAGAAGTGTGAGCTATCAAAAATATTCAAAATATTTACATTCTTTAGTGGATAGAAGCACTACTTTATCCTAATCTCTTCTCTAATTACTTGAGTTGCCAGCCGCACCATGGCATAGTTTGTGTAATGCTCACAACAAGGACCCACAGCACTTTAATACAACACATTTCAGACGGACATTGCAATGGTGGGGATTCTGTTTAGATATTTACTTGTTTAACCTCCATAACCTTCCTTTTCATTGCTAAAATTTGTTTCCTAAACACTACATTCTTCTCCAGAATAAAAGGACTCAACTGTATATAAAACCCAAGCATTCAAAGTGCTCATTCAAACTTCTGGGTTTTTTACATTGAGACATAAGATCTAAAATGACTGATATTTTATAATCTGGTTTTGGATGGGTTTAACTTCGTGTGTTTCCAAGCACTGGTTTCTGCCCTGAAACATCATGTGCAAGGTCATTTTCAGTGTTCTTCCACTTTTGTCTGGTAAATTCCCTTGTTGTTTATATAGAAAAGAAACACAGCTAAACAGGATATTCTGAGTGTAAAAACAGAACTTGCATGGGAAGGGACAAGGACAGAGGAAAGTCTGGAACTAAAATTACTCCAACAGGCTTTTTGAAACTGTGTTTCCAAGGTGACAGAAACCCCTTTATTGCAAGGTTGCTCATTTATCTTGAGCAGTTGCCAGGATTTTGATCTAATTTTTGGTTCTGAAAAACTAAAATTATTCCACTCCCTCTCAAAATAAAACTCAACCAACCAAACACAACATATTTTAACCATGTAGTGGCTTCTATCTTTAAGACCAACAACAAAGAAAAATCAGGTCAAATTGTAAAGCTGCCAATTTTAGCATGCCTTTGGAAGATATGTCCCCAAATCGCACATTCTAATCACATATACAGTTCATCGGGTATCAAAGGCTAAATTATGCACTAAGAGCCCTCTACAAGTTTGCAGCCTGTCTGAGCTGATGCGTTGCCCCCTCCTGTCACAGACAGGACCCTGCTTGGGCAAATACCCGCAGGTCAAAGCCTACAGGCCATGAAAGGAAAACCTCAGGGAGACACACACAGAATGTGTTTCTTCAGTTCTTTGTACGTGTTCACTACTAAATATTTAGGGGAGAAAAAACCCTAAGAAAATAGCAGAGACTGCCTCTCACGTTGATCTATAAACAACCACAAAATCTACAGCTTGTTTCGGCAATGCTACTGATGCAATAAAGCTGATGAATTGTTACCTACAGTATCAAGTCTCAGAGCTTTAGCACCTAGAACCATTAGCACTTTGTCTTAGGATTCAAAGCCCCCTTTTGCACAGCACCTTTTCCTTCCTTAAGGACGAACTGTAATGTTCATTTTTTTCCCCAGTCCTGCTCTCATAGGACACACTCAAAAAAAATGACTCAGATTCATCTTCCCTCTCTACTTTGCTCCTGAAACATGACAAATGAATGAATACTCTAAACCAACATTTATTTTCCTTTCTAAACAGCAAATGGGCTTAATGAAGACCCTTAGGTATTTACCTGCTTCACCTGAACAACCCCAGAGAATGATGTCCCCAGTTTCATCTCCTCTCTTCCCCTCGTCACATCCTTACCCTCACTTACTCTGTCACAGCTGAGTACCATGACACAGCTCCATAGACGATTCATCTGCCCAAAGTGGGACTTGACCACCTCTAGACCTCATGCCCACTGCACTCCTCACATCCCTCTTTCCTTGGGCTTTGCCCATAATGCTGCCAGGGCCCTGAGCTTTGCCATACACAGGAGCAGAGCCCTCCCTAGATGGTTACATGTGTTTATCAGGCTTTTTCACAGTCAGTTATTACAGTTTTAACAGTCAGCAGACTCTGAATGGAGATGGGTTTACTGATCATTTCAACAGAAACCCATGTCTCCAGGATTCCATGTGCACAAGCAGGCAGACACACGGTTGGTCCCACTGACGCCCCCCATCTCCTCTGCCCACCCACTGAAAAACATCCTGTGACTCACAAAAGCATCTTGATCTCCAGTGGTGTTTCTGGTTCCACACATCATTTGAGAAGGACAACAGTAGTTATGGATGGGCCGTTAGGAAGGAAGGACTACCTCCCAGGGAGGCACTTCCTTTGCCACGGACAGGCATGAGCCCTGTTACTTCCCATGCTCAGCGCTGTGGCTGCTGGTGCCTTCGAGATCAGCACCAACCGAAGAAGAATCTGTTCTTTCCAGGTGTCAGGGTCTCCTACTGAACTAGTTGATGCTTGGATTCCACCATTCGGAAGTCCACATGTTGTTGTCATTACAGACTGCTGCCAGGCAAGAGAGCCGATATCCAAGTGAGCATTGATTCTTGTGCAGCGGCAGGAGCAGCAGCTGCCAAGTCCTGCTGGTGCTCTGCGGGGAGGCGAGCAGAGTGCCTGGCCAGCGGGATGCAAATGCACAATCGCTCTCTCCCACTGGCTCTCTTCTCAGATGACACACAAGACATCAGCTCCCCCTGCTTCTGTAATTCAGGATACCCCCCAGAAGCCCAAATTGAACTACTTGTTCCCTGGGCCAAGTCTTGCCAGCACTTAGTGTGGAACGTTAGAGCAATCCCATCAGGAAATGTACCCAAAGCATCAAATAAAGGTGAATAATGTATTTTTAATTTGTCCAGTTCCACTTCAAAGCAAGCACTGCTGAATCATTTGCCTACTGCAAAACATGCTGAATGTGGAGTTTGTGTTTCTGTCTGAAAAATACATCTCTCTCTTCTGTCCATAGGAGGTATAGAGAGGGAAGCTCCAAAGGCTTTTAGCCCAGTCAGCAGGGGTGAGCCCCATCTTACTAATGCAGCTATGACAGTGTGAACCTATGCATCTTAGGCACTTTTAAGATGCCTGTCACACTGACTTATGTTCTCTCTTTCAGATTTGCATTCAAAAATTAGATATTTAAAAAATACATTCACAATTGTTAACCTGAAGCAGAATTTTTATTTGCCTGTCAGCAAAAAGCATCTGGAGATGATCAATCTCTCCACCTTGCCCAAATGTCCTCAGGGAGAAATTAATCTTTAAAGACAGCTATATCGAAATGAAAAAAATGTTTGTGTAAGTTTGCTAAATTCATATGTTAGTTGAGTTTTCCTGAGAAAAAGGTGCAGGGAGGGGAAGGGGATCCATTCTTTCTAAGAGCAGACAAACAAAACATCCCACAAATCACTTTTCTTATTCTACTGCTAGCAGCAGAAGGCTTCAGCCCCTATCAAGAATCAGGTGCTCAATGCTATGGCCCCTGGCAGTGTAAATTCCCATGTGTGATTAGCTTCATAAACAACAAACTTTCCATTGCTTATTGTGGGATTCATATATAGCTAAGCTTCATACACACATACAGATTATTGTAGGAATCCATACGGCAGCTCAAAGGAGAAATATTACTGATCTGGGAACTGTGGATAAGCAATAATTAGTGCTGCAAGTTATTCTCACTCTCATTTTCCACCACCCCTTGTACTTAGTATAAGAACTAGTGAATCAATTATTATTAGGAAAGAAAAAAAAACCACACAAAAAAACCAAAACAAACAACAATAACTCAAAACAAACCAAACAAACAACAAAAAACCCACCACAACAATCTGAGGTGATGAAAAAGCTAAGTTTAGAAGGCAATATTGGTGCGTTGCCAAGAGCACAGACCTTGAATCCAATTTACATACAGTAGTGTTTTTCACAGCTAGGCATATTTTGGGCACGAAGGTGTGTCCCAGAGACTTGGGGCTTCTGTGCGTGGGGCGCTTCTTGCATGGGAGGGTGTGACCACACAAGTATTTTGGTTTGGATCAGGAGCTGCTTTTGAAGTGACTTTCCCCATCAGCCCAGCAGACTCTGCTTTGGTTTTCAGAGCGTGCCAACTGGATTCCTTTCAGATGAAACTCAGCCCAGAAGACGCACTCCAAGAGCACATTTAATGCGCTTGGATGGCTGCTGGGCATGGGGTCTACGGGAGCAAAGCAGGGCCAGCCCACGGCAATGACCAGTTCCCATTACAGGCACTCTCCTATAGTGCCAAATGATTTACCGACACAAAGGCAGGCACAGATTAAAGAGCATCCCGTAGCATGATATCAGAAATAGAATTAAAGTGGTTATAACACATAGAGCTTCCCAACAAGCATTAACCAGGAGGATCAGCAAGGTTGCTTATTCTGCAGTAAATACAAAAGAACTACTTATTTCACAAAAAAAACCCATATGCAATATAATAGCCAAAAAAAAAAAAAAAAAAAAATCAAGATGGAACTGACCTTCTGAAATGAATTATTTCACAAGTACCAGGAGAGCCAATTTCCCATCTGCTTTATTTATGGTTCTTAATGCTGAAGTGTGTATGCACAACCTGGGCTATAAACACAGCACTGATAGAAAACCCTACAGAGCTTCCTGAGAATTAGTGTTGCTACTAAATGCAACAGCTTTTCAGGTTAATTTCTGTGGAATGCTATTAAAACCTATGGGACTTTTGCAGAATGAGAAGGAAAAACAAAAATCAGGGTCTGCAAAATACTGCAAACATAAAATGACTGCTTCATTTAAGCCCCTTCACGTTACTTACTGAACTCTGAACTTCCGAGCGATCAATGGAGATGACTGTGTAGCTGCCAGTGCTCCTGTTCAGCAGCAGACAAAGCAGGCGTGTGTTGAACCACAGTTCAAGTGGAGTTTCCAGCTACCATGGGGCATATTCAGCCCCTGGCAACCTTTGCCCTTTAAGCAAATCACATTAGGTATTTCCACAGCAAACAAGACCATTATCTTTCCACTTTGCATGTTGCCAAAATCCTGTGAAAAATTAAATGAGGTCTTTTAATTAAAAACCTAAGCACATACAGTGGGTCAGTTCCACCTCTAGGACCCCCATTTCTTCTCGCATGTATAATGGTAGGTTCTCCTCATCCCTTCTGAAGACTCTTGAGGAAAAAGTCCATTTTAAGGGCTAATTTAACTTCTGGATGAAACACAGGGCCTGACTGTTAAATCCTGCCCAGAGTTACCCCAGTACAGCAGCAACACAATCCTCAGCACACGTCATATCCAAGGAAACTTGGACACAGTGCACCGGAGCAGGTCATTTTGACCAGGCAAACTGCCCTCAGAAATGACGTCTCTTGCTATAATTCTGTCATTTAGCTTAGAATTAGTTGATTTTTTTAAAGTTATATAAAATGCTTTTCCCTTGGCTATGCCCCAACCAGAAAACAAAGCAAAACCTGAGATAAATCACATTTTATAACTCCAAATATGTCACCTTGAGCCACTTACACCTGTGCTTACACAGGGGTCCTTGCTCTGTACAAACACAAAACTAGACACCATAGACCTGCTCCGGAGAATTATGTTTCCCCGAAACGGTGAAAAAAGTTACAAACATTCATGTTCAACCACATGTTTTGCCAATCTCTACTGATTCGTTAGGGCGGTAAGTTGGCGGCAGGGCTGGTGCTGCTCCTGGCCTTGCTGCCTGCCCTCCAGCCCAGGGGCTGCCCGACCTTGGGTGAGGTGCCTTCCAGCCTTATTTTTATAACTTTCCGTGAAAGAAGCTTACGAGTCCAAATGAGAGAAATGCAACTTTTCAAAGCTAATTCTTGCTCACTTTCTTATTTTGCATAAATCGGGGGTTTTGAGTGTTCTTAAATCTAAACCAACCGTGACTTTTTCAGTCACAAGATGATAAAACCCTTGTTCTTTGGATCTTCACTACTAAGTTAAAAACTCTGAAACATCATAATTATTTTGTCCTAAATAGCAATTTAGCATGACTCTTAAGCATTCATTTTTTGATACTGGTTTTCCCAGCTTTGTTGCAGACAAATACACTTGACTAAAACTGTTTTCGCCAAATAATTTTTAGATTGTGATCCATCAATGTAAGAACTACTTTTGAAAGATAAAAGATTACAGTAACTCCTCTCAGGCAGCATTCAAAAAGTATTTGAAATTTACAGTGCAAAACCAGTTCAAAAAGCCTTTGTAGTACTAGCAAAATCTAGAGCAAGGTATCAAGAAAACAAGGAAAATAGATGTGTCCTCTCTCAAGAGTCACTTAATCAGGTATTAGGCTGAATCAAAGAAAATTGGGGTCTATAGTTTAATGTTGTACAAATTCAAAGAGGCATTACGCCAAGAGTTAACAAAAGCATCCTCTACTGGAGTAGTACAGCTGAAAAGCCAGCAAATGTAGAATAGAAGAGCTAAATTATTGCAGGGCTTCATTTGTCCAGTGGTCTGTTAGATGATTTTGCTACTAGAGCAGCGCATGTTTCTGCCACCTGTGTGATACTTCACTGACTCAGCTGTGTGCTGCAGCTGTCCCCAAAAGGCTGAGGAAAGGCAGGGAAACATGGGATCCCCAGCAGAAGGGTGGGGACCCAAATTTATTTGCTACTGGCTCTCACCCACTCAAGGAGCCCTGAATTCAGATATATATGATTGGTATCAGGTATGTCTCCCTGTTTCATCAGCATTGGAATCACTTAATGACATAGATTCTACTTACTTTCATATTACCAGTTTGAGGTGTCAATTATGCTCCTGTGGAGAAATAATACACGGAATCAACTAATGTTATAATAATATAATAATTCTATAGCATTTAACTCTGTTCTGTCTCACTTAAGTCTGTGTTGCTTTATAGAAAAACTTCAAAAAATTTAAGTTTGTAATATGTAAGTAGCATTTCATTACCACATCAAAGATCATGGTGACATGGCTTATTTAAACTGTCAGTGAGATACAGCTTATTGACAACTATCCAAGAGGCATGCACAAAGGCTCCTGTGAGAACAAGTCATTTGACATTTCACTAATGGTAAGAAAAGCCTTAGATCTTATATAAAACTCCATATTCCTAACTATTAAAATAGTATGTTTTCAAACCTTTGCCATTGCCAGCTTTATAACTACATTAAATAATACAACTCTTCGAAACATCTCAGGCAATACATAAGCTCTTAATCTCACAAAATGCCATTTTATCAGTCCCAATGAAGGAATTTGTGCATTTCTCTTAAGCATCCTCTAATTACAACAGAAAATGAGACTTTTTCTAGACCAGAAGCCTAACAGAGAAACACTTTTTTGTAAACCCTTCTTTAGGTCTTTATTAAGTAGCTGTGATCCTTCCTACGAAAGAAGTGAAATTAGTCTCTCACATTACCTGGTCTGGTTCCTCAAGGCATCCCGTACCACTCTGCATCGGAGAAGTTACTACTTTAACAAAACTGGACCACGTTCTGCTCCCCAACAGCCACCCCCACCGATCACTTTTTGCTGGGGGCCTGCTGCTGGGGCAGGGTGCATGGGTTGGTTGGGTTGAGAAGAGTGTGTTAATCCTCTCCTGATAAATCCTGTGGTTTAGCTTTAACTCCCCATTACTTTTTCTGGTAGTTACCCTGTATTAATCCATTCTGTGTTTCTTTTCATATCAATCCATCTACAGCAAGAAACAGGTGATGGGAGAAATTAAGCAAAGGGATGGGAAATCAATGTTTGCTCCAAAGAATAGGTTCACTTTGTTAGAAGGCAGCAAAACACAGAGTACTTGCCTTGTTGCTCACAGCTACAGTGAAGTAAAGGTGTGATTTATCTTTTGAAACTACCTGGACAAAAGCATTCTAAAGATGCAGAGCACTTCATCTTCTAAATGAAGAGTGCTGATAAAATTATTTGATAAGGACCAAAAATGCTTATCTCCAGTCATTGAATTCATTGCATTCTTCTGTCAATCCAGCTCCACAGGTCCTGCCTTCCCTGAAAATTCCTCCTTTTTTTCAGAAGTGCCCTGAAGAGAATAGTTCAAAGGAACCAGCAGCACAAACCCATTCCAATCTCTGGTGTGACTCGCCTTCCAGGTTCAACTGATCTTTGCACATTTCTACCAAATTCTGTGGACTCCTCTGAATACAGGTTGCTCCCTTCAGTCTGTGATACTCTTCACATGAAGAACTAGCTCACTAGAAGCTCTGTCCCTGTTATTCCCACTATTTCTTGGTTCCTAATTGTATGACTTACAAGCTTTCAGAAGGCAGTCCACTACTACCAACACATTTGTTGCAAGAACAGAACCATTCACGGAGATTCCTACATCCCACAGGAAACATCCTGTGCAATGAAAACACTGTATTTCTTTCAGCAGTTTTCTGTATTTTGCCAGCCTTTTGCTCTACAGAAGTTCTGCTTTTGTTTCAGTCTTGACATTTTGAGACAGCTGCAGACTGCCAAGCTGACTGCTGCCTCTTATTGTATCATTCTTCAAACTTCATCTTAACGCATCCACAAAGTACTTTCAGCAGCAATGGAATCATATTCCTTAGCAAGACGCCTCCATTTGCTGAGGTTTTGCTGAACATATCCCATGCTAGCCTTCTTTCTGAGAAGTTTTTTTCCTCTGTAACGTTTGCCCTCCTGTGAATTACAGAGAGAGCGCAGATGGCGTCTCCCTCGGAGCACACCTGGGCAGCCATATCCATCCTATCGCTGCTGCAGCAATGAGCATCTCGACAAGCTCATCTCCAGGGGCCACCAGTATGGCCATGCTTGTGCCCACACCTGATAATGCTGGGATTTTTCCAGCTATTTGGAAACGAACCTTTCAGAATTTACCAGTCTAATGAGTAATTGTGGGTGTCCTTGCACATTTACTCTCAAAATGGAAATGCTGCACGGCTGTAGCCATTGCCAGGAGTTCCTTTCAACTGGTACAGCCATTTATCTTTGAAGAACACACGCTTCAGTGGTAATCAGCTTCCACGCTTTTAAGATTGTTCCGCGTTGTTCTCACATCAAACCCACACCCAAAGCAAAAGCACAAACATCTGTGACCAGTAATCAAGGAGGGGGGAAAAAAATCAGCAAGCTAAGACAGAAACAGACACTGGAGTCTGAAAATGCAGATTGTGTCCTGCTGGTGACTGAAAGCATCATATCTTTTCACCCAAATTCTGCCATGATCTTGCAAGATTAGCAAGCTGGCGAATGAGCTTCCTGTCACCAGAGAAAGCAAGAGGCAGCCAGCACCACGCAGCTTCTGTTTCTCTCTGTTGATGAAAATTCCTCCTCCTGCTCTGATTACAGGTGCACGATAAATTGCCCTTTGTGGAACGCACTGCACGTCCCTGGATTCGATTTCGGGCTGGCAGCCTTACACTTATCACAAACCATTTGTAAATGAACCAGTTCTTCGGTAGTATTAGTATGCACCAAACTGTGGCATGGCAATAGCAAGCAGACAGACAGAGGGACGCCTTGCAACAACCTCTCCATTAGCACTTCTGGGAAGAAGCACTGCCTGCCACCAAAGCATTATCCTCAACAGGTGCACTTTTATGCTGATGTGAATGCTTGTTTTCTGGATCATCCTGCCTTTCTTGGAAATCTATGTTCTGTAGCTGCTGTTGTGTTGCCTCCAGATCCTGGCACAATGTCTTCATTGCTAATTAATTGCCTTCCAGCCACTGTTTTTCTAATCTTGACAAATTTTTAAGATAATTTTCTCAGATCAGAGTTGTAGGCATTTCTTACTGTCCTTTTCCCCTGTTACACAGAATGATCACCATCACATTTGATGAATCATAAAAACAGTGCAATGATGAGTTAATGGAGGACTAATTTTCAGAGCCAATCTTCCCCATTTGTTGGGCGGGAGGGGCATGTGTCTGTGTGGGGTGTATGTTCGCTGTCACTGTCTCCTCTTGAAAGACAATCCAGGATAAACTGTTCTCTAGTTAGAGAGATTTTTTTTTTTAAACACCTGAGCTATCAGTTTAAGTTTAGGAAGTGTTCACTTATGCATTTCACAGGTCCTGACACTGAGAGTAGCCAATTTTTCATTATTAGCTGCCCAAACCTGAAGAAAACCTCCAGATCTGTTTCTTGTTCAATCAAGCTTTGTCCTTCAGCTTTCTCAGAGTCTTTCCCGCTTCTACTTTAAAACAAATGTGAAAATCTTATTATTGCTCATTGCTTTGCACTTACCTGATCAGCTTCCTTTAAGCACTGCGTCATTATCAATTTTTTTTGTTTTGTAAATCTGTGTCACTTCTCCTGATCATCCAGAAAGGGTAAGGAGAAGACTAGGATCCCCTTTTCCACTGTGACTGTTGGACACACTCCTACAACCGCAAGGCTTATTGTGACTGCATCTTTCCAGCTAGTGCTCACTCTAGTGACTTACTGAGGAACTCGAATGATGGCTGGTAATTTTACAGCTCCAAAGCTATGAATGCCATGGATGCATTATCAGTGATCTTGATCTACAAGCCCAACTCCCTATGAGCATTTACAATTTAGCCTGCTGCCCATTTTTCTTAGGAGCTTTTTACAGCATATGAATCACAGAATCATAGAATGTCCTGAGTTGGAAGGGACCCACAAGGATCATCGAGTCCAACTCCTGTCCCTGCATATGACAACCCCACAGTTCACACCATGTGTCTGAGGACATTGTCCAGTCTCTCCTTGAACACTGTCAGGCTTGGGGCTGTGACACCTCCCCGGGGAGCCTGTTCCAGTGCTCCAGCACCCTCTGAATAAGACCTTACAAATCCTCGGCAAATTCAGCAGCCTTTCTCGCCTTCCCCTCCTGGCTAGTAGCTGTGTTCTCTTTAGCTCAATCCAGCTGTTTTCAAATAGCCTCTTTGTACCAGATACAGATACCTGTGGTTTTTTCCCCACAAAGCAAGTACTGCTTAGTAAGTACCATATTATCAAAGCCAATTGCTAGAAACATTTTGTGCCTTTCCAGTTGTTTTCTCACCACAGTTAGGATTAGCATTTTTTCTGCTATGGGGAGTCATGCAGTAGTTTGCATCGCAAGTCACTGATGACAAACCATAACATTTCTTCTATGCAAACCCACTTAAAATGCACAGTGCTCTGTTATCTCTGAACTCAGAAAGGTCAGTCTGCTCCCTGCTCTGGGCTTTTTTGTATGCCCTCTTTGTCAAGAAATCTTCCAAATTGCTACAGAAGCTGCAGCACTAGCACTTCTCTCATTATCTTCTCCTGAAGACAATGCACTGAAGCACCTCCACCAAAAAAAATCCAGCAACAGAACAGTCCACCCAGGTAACTCTGCTTCAGACAGGCTTTCTCACAGCCCTGTTTCATATGTCTTACTTAGGAAAAAGCAGCACAGTTGCTTTTGCCATTTCTCCTGAATAGAGAAGCTGCCACGGTCACTACTTACAATGAAGATTTCCTCAACCTGTAAATACTATAGTTAATCATTCTTCTCCCAGATTAGCCACGCTGGTTTTCTCCTTGGAAACTGAGTATCAGATGGTGTTAACTTCAAGACAACTGGATACCACGTATATCATACGATCTGAAAACGAGTGATTAGCATGGTAACTTCCTGAGCTGTCCCACAGAATAGCAGAGCGAACAATACAAGGACAAAACCCTCCCTGCTCACAGCAGTTGTGGGAATGCATCCTGTTTCCGAGCTGGTGACATTAACCTTCAGCTGTAATGCTCTTCAAGGAGCCCATCCATAGCAAACAGAACTATGTAAGACTTGAGAATTACGCAGTCCATTGAACCCATACTTCATGTCAAACCCGTCAGATGTCAAGAAATGGTACCATTCATCCCACTTAACCCTGGAATAAAATTTGTATGTATGGGATAGCAGAGGCAGACTTCTTAAAAAGTGTCTTGCTAGACATACAGTGATCTGCAACACACAGCCTGGATACAAACCAAACCTTTGGGAAACTGGCTTACCATCTCAGTTTTGTATCTGAACAGGAGCTTGCTGCTATTCCGGACCCTCAGCTCTCTATGCCAGCTATAGTATAAACACACCCCTGTTAAAAAAGGAGTATAAGCAGCCTTTTTCTCTACCACCTTCTCTGAAGATTAGCACCTTCAACCTAGCTATATTAAGACAGCAGAAAAAAAGGAGACTATAGTGAGCCTTTTCATTCAGAGACTTCACATTCTGCACTTTAGGAAAAACATCCTTCAGTTCTTTGTAAGCAAAGCTCACAGAAACCATTTGATCTCAGAGGACCAGGACCTGGAGACCTGCTATCTGAGTAGCTTGTGACAATCCACATCCTGAAGTGGCTGCATTACCTGCATGGAGATAGCTATTTCTGCAGGACAACCAGTCTGCATTAGATGATCATTTTTAGTGGCATTTTAACACATTATTACTACAATGAGGAAGAATTTACATAACCATTCTAGGCAAAGTATGACCAGTTAGAGTCTCTCAACACAATGCAGATACTCACAGTTCCCAAGCTGGCATGGTCCACTGGTTGCTCACCTCTGAAACGCTCTGTTTCAGCAAGCGGCCGTACCCAACTGCTCCAAGGGTCTTCATCCCAGCCGAAGCTCAGCAGGGCGCTCGAGAGGTTCCCCCTTGCAGTCCAGTCCCACTCCAGCCCAGCCACTGCGACCCCAGATGGGGCATTTTGAGAAACTGCACAGATCCAGCACTTTGTAAGCTTTGCCTACTACACTGTCCCTCATCTCACTTGCGGCTTACAATGACAGTGTCAGGTATCTGGGGTTGTGCTAGGACAGCCGGGGCACGTGGAACCCTCAGCTGTGTACAGGTACCATTTTTTGAATCGTTTCCAGACTGGCAGCGCAGAAAGGCTGGAATGTATCATGGATTTGGCCCAGTAGCCTGTGAAACTGGCAAGGAGCAGTTGTGGAGTCTGCAGGTAGAGAAGGATCCAGAGGAAGCATTATCACACTGCCAAGGCTGGAACTGCGTACCTTGTTGCTGACTTTAGATACTCGCTAAAAATGAATACATTTTTCCGTATATTGAGATTCAAAAGATTTTTTTAAAAAGAACACTTTTGAAAATACTAACATAATATCAGGCCATAGGCATAGAACATGCTCTGCCAAATTAAAGCTAGTCCATGACAGAAGGAAAATAAAAATTATGAATGTTTACATTAATAGTTTAATTACATAAAATTCTATTAGTAGACCTAGTCTCACTACAGATTTCCTAAGGCACAGAAGCTTTATTTGAAAATAAACCTAGAGCAACCCTCACTCCAACCCAATTTTGCTGATACTTTTTCATATACAGACCAAATAATCCAAGCAGCATATCACAAATGCAACATATAGTGACTAGCACTTTGAGAAGATTACCAGCTTTGTACTGAAATAAATACAATTTGGCAGTGAAGACTATCACAGCTTTGTCTTTTTCTCCTACATAAATATCTAAATTCTATTTTCAATTTTAGGACAAATACGTTAAACACTTCAATTCTTCCTGCATCAGTTAGTCTCATGTTTCGCTGATGCAGGTGACATAACACCAGAACTAATTATCAAATATTGAACTCCATTATTAGGTCCATATTTTTTCAGTTCGCAGTTGTATAATATTACAAACAAAACCCTGAGGAATCTGTTGTGTCAAAAGAAATATATCACTGAAATGCATACAGTAGAGAATTCATCCCTCCTATTCACCAAGCATGCAATGCAATGTTTATATTACAGATGTTTCGAAACGTAGTTTTATTCCAGTGACCTATTTGAAGTCTTTACATACATTTCAAGACAACATTATGCTAACATCACAAGACGGTACTTAAAGAATCTTTAGTATACACTCCTTTATAAAAGGTTTTGACACAATGGAAAAATCAGTCCAGAAGAGCTCATGTTACCAGGTTTCTTGATAAATAAAATACCATGAAGCCCTGTAACCTGCATGAGCAAGGGTATCCGTCACTATAGATCCCTCTTCTATATACCTCTTTTAAATAAACAGGTTTAAATTTCGTTCAGTAGATGAGTTTCTATCATGACACTGTCCATTTAACTTTGTGCTTTCCAAAAGGCAAGCATACTATAGAAATAAAATCCCCTACCCAATAGGAGAGAGAAATTCGGTAAACATGTATGTTTCCTATTCCAGCAGAGGAATCCAAGTTCATTGAAACTCTCATTATGGCTAAATCCAGCACACCCTGCTTATAACTTCTTCTTCTTTGTCTGCTCCCCAGAGTCTAGTTTACGTTTCTTAGCAGAAGCTGGTTCATCATCTTTTTCATCATCTTGAAACAAAAGAGAGAGTTAATCAAAGTCAGCAAAGGCAGTATATCTTGCTCTTAAACACCATCCCCATCTCAGAACAACTGACTTAACCACATCTGAGATGCTCAGAGAAAAGACGGTAGTATTAACTGACAACCTCCTCGTTTTTGGAATGTGGACAATATGCAGACAGAATAGGAATTATTACTTGTTATAACTACCACAGACCACTGAGGAAAACTGAGTAGAGGTCTTGTTATGTTACTGCATAGTACCTGTTCTAAAAAAATATTATTTGAATAGACAAGATTAAAAGCTAGAAAATTACATTTTAGATATAGGAAGTAATGTCAAGGTCAATTAATAGTTTATCTGCTCAGTATTTGGATGAAGGCTAAGAGAAATGGGGTGTGGAGGGTAGGAAAAAAAAAAGGCAGACAGAAGAAATGGAGCAAGACAGAGACACAAGAACTGCCACAGGGGAATGAACACCCAGAACAAAAAAAAAAAAAAAAAAAAAAAAAGAGCAAGACAGCAAAAAACCTTTCCTTTTGAAAAGGTTTGCTGACAACTTTACTGGTAAACCGAAATATTATCACGTGTTCTGAAAGGCCAGAAATTCTTTTTCTGTTTTTGTTCTCTTGGTTGTTACTGGCTATTTTCTTTCTCCAGCAACTAAAAAACCAAAATTCCTCCCTTCTGTCAAATATTGCTTTACTTCCTATAGTTCCATTACAGCTTGTACCACAACTAAAAGTGAAGAGGACAGTAAATCTTTTCTTCAGTAATCTGTCACATAGACATTTTATTTAACTACCTTGGCCTCCAAGTTTTGCAAACATTATAAAAATAATCTGACCTACGCCTAGAGTCAAGACAGCAGAGCTTCAAGAAGCTCTCATACCACTTTGCTTTAACAGTACCACGACCAAACCTGTTAGTTTCACGTAACTGCCGTTCTACAGACTCTTTAACCATTCTCTGTTCCTGCTAATTACAATGGAAGCGGAGCAGAGGGATTGCTGGAGAGACCACGCCGATCGTGGGAAGGCCAGGGCACACTGAGGGGGAACCAGCCCTGGATGCAGCAGGGCCCAGCACAACTGGTCAGGGCAGGGAGGGCTGCAGCCACGGAGCACCCCGAGAAGCCCCCACCCACCCAGTTCGGCTCTTTACCACCCAAACCCGGCACCCACCGCCCCCACACGGTCCCGCAGCCCCAGGCCGGGCCCTCACCCGGCTCCAGCCGCTCCAGCTCCTCATCCGGCAGGAACCGGGCCCTGCCGGCCGCCCGCGGCGCGTCCGCCCCGTTGTCCTCGTACATGTTGGACCACTTTATGGCCATGTCGAGGGCAGGCGGCGGGGGGGGCTTCTTCTCGGGCTGGCTGTAGGTCTCCGGCGGGGGCACGGCGTTGGTCTTCCACACCTTGAACTCCCGGGGGGGCTGCAGGAGAGAGCAGAACACAGTGACACCGGGCCCGGGCACCGATCCCGCCGGGCCCCGGCACGCTGGGCGGGGCGAGGCGGCGTGGCCACCCCTCCGGCTGCACCCCTCCAGCCCCCCGCACCTCCTCGGGCGCCCGCAGGACGCGGCTCTCCCAGTCGATCTGCTTGTTGAGCGGGTTGTAGAGGAAGGCGGGCGGCTGCGACACCCGACGGAAGAGCTCGTCGGGCGGCGGCAGCCGCGGCCGCCCCCCCGGGCTGCCCCCCGCCGCCGCGCCGCCCCCCGCCTGGCGCTCCTCGGGCTGGGGCTCGTCGGGCTCCGAGTCGGAGCTGGAGCTGCCGTAGGCCGCGAAATAGCCCAGCGGATCCTCCCCGTCCGCCGCCATGGCGGGGCCGGCACCCGCGACACCGCCCGCACGGAAACGCCGCCCGCGCCGAGGGTTCCGCGCGGCGCCGCCCCGGCGGGCCGCAGCCGCCCCGGCTCCGCGCTGGGCCTCGGGAGGCGAAACCTACGGTCGTTTTCGCGTGGAGGGGGTCCCAGCTGCTACCCGGGCAGCGGGAGCCAGCAGGGCCGGCGGGAGAAGCCGCGGTCCCTGCACCCGCCCCGGGGTCTGCGGTGCGGCCCCAGCGCCACGGGGATTTTTTTCTCTAAGTGACCATAGACAGAAAAACAGACGTGAAACTGAGACGACCTCCGTTTCTCCTTTTTTAAAATTTTATTTTACTTTATTACACCTGGAGGCCTAAGCAGAGAGAAAACACGTTTTCCTCGGCGTGTGAGCATTATCAAACCTGGCTGAAGCATCACAGGGGCTCTCTTCACCAAAACGGATTCTTCAAACCTGTTGGAAAAAGTTTGTACTAGACTTCTCTTGTCAACAAAGCCCATACATCTTGGTTTGCACCAGCTAAAATACTGACTAGAGCTGTTCGTTACTTACACTACCAAGGAAGCAGGATAAGGTCTAAGGAAGGGGCTCTGGTTATAATATGATCGATTCCTTTATTGCAAAGATACTAAACTGGGTCCAGCTGATCTCTCATTCAAAATAACGATTATAATATTGATAAAGAAACCCTACACACAAAGTATGATGAAAACAACCGCTGAAATGAGCCTCCATGGTTCCTGCAACACTCGCAAATCCTTTTTTGACTCACACTCCTCAGCACTCAAAGGTTTTGTTTCCCCCCTACTATTAAAAAAAAAAAAATCTTAATTTAAGAATGAAGTCAATATATGCATGGCTGGAAGCAACACTTCCCACATCTTGAGTGATTGACTCATTTGAAAAAAAGCAAGAATCAGGTTAGCAATACTAGTCAGGAACCACAGAAAGTGCAGTTAAGCAACAAGGTGTTAATTTCACATGCATGCTTTCCCTATGCACTGCCTGTGAACGCAGCCCTACAGGCACAGGTGTTTCACATTCAGTCAGTCTTTCCACCAAAGACAAACCTCTCTAACAAGAGAATGAGAACAAAAGCCTCCCGCACACACAAAACCACACATCCAGATGCTGGCACAAACTGCTCCTGCAACCTGTACATTTTAATGATGAGAGAGGCAGACAGGAAAACAGGCAATTGTACAAAAGAATTTATTCCAAAAGTTGTGATTAAAATATTTCAGTTTTTTAAAAAATGCACGTTATAAACATTTGGTAAGAGAATACATTCAAAGTCTCAGGTTAGCAGGTTGACCTGCAGGAGCGATCCCTGCTTGGGCAGGCGTCCCACGGGCTGCACCATGGGACAGGCAGCACAGATCGCGCCTTCGATTGAGATCTGCAGGGCTGGCTTCAGCACGAGCTGCTGTGCTTTTCCAGTTAGGGCCAAGTTTGCTCGCTCTCCTCCATCACAAGAGTCCAAGAAGGAAGACCCAAACCTAAGCACACCTCTTTGGTTACAGTGGGCATTTAGGCACATCCATTTTTAGACATCCCAAGTATGCGCAACTACAGTTCAAGTTCATGGAAGAGAGTGATTTAAGCCTCCCCTTCCATGTTAGAGAGCAAAATTTTGCTTGCATATTTAGGCGCTTAACTTCCAGAGTGCCTTCTAAACCAAGAACTTTTGTTGAAAAGCATTTTCATTGTCCTGATAGTCCATGACCCCTTAGATGTATAAAGAAAACCAAGGATTTTTATAAACACTAAATAGAAATCCACATCTTTATCAAATGTAAACTATTCATATACTAAGTGGGGAGTGTAGCTGAACATTGCAGTTTATTTTAACCTACTTCCAAAACCACAGTAAATATGAAAAAAAAAAATAGAGACTATACTGAGGTCCTGCAGACTGCCTGTCTCCACAGAAGGAGAGCACAGTTTAGGAGTATTACCTGGGTTTGAATTTGAATGGAATTACATAGCTATAGTGCTGTATGAGAGCCAAAATAATTTAAAGCCTTAAATACAAACCTACCCTTTCATATACTGAAAAGATCCCGTCACTTTAGAGTGTAGTACTGCAGAACACAACTGTACACGTTTCCAACTAATAGTTTGTCTTTGCCCAGTAACTTTAAAGTGACCCCAGGCCAACTTCATAAAAAGTAGATTACAACTCAAGAGCAGAGTGTGAGAGGAACAGAGCATGTTACATTGTGTCAAGAAATGAGAACCTTCCCATGTTGAAATAGCTTAAAATGCATTTGACTCTAGACAATTTGAAATGTAAACCTGTCTATCTGCTTTGAAGAGTCAGTATCTGAAGCGCAACGTTTCCAAGAGTTCCTCAAGCACGGATACTTTCTTGCTACAGGACTCCTCCTCTACCTACCAGGACAAAACACACAAGCTTTGCGTCTTAGTAGCATTATACAATAACATTTTCTTACAGCCCACATGATGCTCTTACAGCAGTTTACATTCTTTTTCCAGTGCTAATGAGAATTTATATTTAAAGTGCATCTTCAGAAATCTCTAACTAATATACAAGAATAATATGCTAAGACTTGTGGAAGTATATTTGCTAATGCAAATCACTGCAATACTGAGTGCCTTTTGATTTACTTGAAGGACAGAGAACAAAGTTTGGGCACTAAGATTTCTTGCAAACATAGCTACAGATTTGGCCAGATTCGGGGTGTTTTTTGCTAATGGAGCTGCACACACATACATAGAGGGCAGAATTTATCATAGAGAGAAACTTAATTTTGTAAATGAGTTTAAGCTTTATGGTAAGTAAGCTTGAGCTTTTAGTTCTGAAAGATACTTATCAACACTCAATACTTTTCTTAACCGTCTTTCCCAATTCACCCATCACAGAAACATTTTAGTTTCTGTAGGAACAAAAAAAATTGTTCTATAACTGCAGCTTAAATATCTGCAACTAAATGTGAAATCTTAAATACATTGGTTTAAAAACCCAAACCTTCACGTGACCTTTTGAAAAAAAGCTCCCCAAAGAACATAAAATCAAGGAGCTCCAGAGTCATCCAATTACAAAAAAAAAAAAATTGTTAAAAATAGCAAATAGCATAGATCATTTCCCCTGATTTTGCTAGTTAACGGTTTGAAAACATTTTTTTATCTTTTATAAGACATCAGATAAGTTTCAGTACCACTTGAATGAATAGACACAAATCACTGCATTCACTGCAGTTGAAGAGAACGTGATCTTAAAGGCAAAAAGCAATTGTCACTTGAACTGGTACTTTGCTCCTGCTGCTCTGACTGGAGCTCTGGGGGGAGCGGGGGTGCCCCGGGGTCCCCAGGCCCTGGAAGGGTGGCTGAGAAAACAACACTTTCTGCATTTCCCATCTCTGCAATTGGCAAATTCATGGAATGAAGAGAGACAGCAGACACAAACGCAGCGGTGCTATAATCTTCTTCTGGATGATGTATCTGGGTAGGTTCTTTGTCTTTTGTTTTATCAAAAAAATTAGATTCATCGGAATGTGATCTAGAAAGATTATTCGTTCCTCCATAGAGTGAGGTCATACAGGTGCTGCAGCTTAGGCCTAAGACAAAGAACAGAGACTGGATTTAATTACAATGTGGTGCACTCTTAAAACTGTGCTCTGATTTAACAACAGTAAGATTGACAAAGACTGTCTGTATTTTTAACAGACTAACCTCTTCATCTCACTTGCGGCATCCCAATATTCAGGACAAATCAAATAATACACGTGGGTTATCGAATCTGATGTGCATGATTTCTCCACATCTCTGTATCAGCTACTATTTGACAAAGATGCCCCGTAATTTAAGCTTCATTTTAGAAAGTGACTTTAGCCCCTTGACCCATCTTTTGATAGATTTTTCTCACTATGTTCTTCAAGCTTTTAAAAGTTTCAGCTACATGGTTCCACTCCAAAGCAGACTGCATTTGAAGGCTGTTTTACCCAAAGCCAGAGAAAACTTCAGGCCTTTCATCTCTAGTGTTAAAATGTACTTCTTCTTTCTTTATTTCTCTTTTGATGGCTGTGGAAGGGGAAGTAAGGTTTTTGGTTTAGAAGGCTTATACTATCTTTATCTGCCTTAAAATATGAGTACATAGAGTCACTTGAAGCTTTACGTGTCAACAAAACCTCTCTGCCTGTATGAAAGGACACATGCACACATTTACTATGTCTAATTTCAAGTTTGGGTATTGAAAGCATGCAGGGGAACTCCCCTCAGGTTGCATTTGCTGGCTTATCTTCTGCTGAGGTGCAAAGTTTAACAAAGCCAGAGCATCCTGCCACTGCCGTAGGTAGCTTCTAGAGAAATGCAAGATGGAAGATAATCACCTATTTTGAGTTCTGAATTAGAACCTCATTGAAAGCAAGACGGAAATGTGAAGACAGATATATCCATCATAACAACACATGGTAGGGTTTTTTGCAATTCGTTACTTTTGATGTGTTCAGATAGTAAAAACACAAAGCCAGGATACATGCCCTAGGATCTCAAACTCAAACTGGTGACACATGCAAGAATGTTGTCCCAAACACTAGAGGAAGCAAAACAAACAAACACGATTTAAAGAATTCTTGGAGTTGAATTTTCCAGACCCTCAAAATAAAACTTATGTCTTACAAAAATATTATTATAAACTTTTCACCTTTGAGAGCTTCAAGTTTTTCATTTTTGACTTTCAACACTATGTCAGTTATCTTTTCCAACAGGAAGTTTTGTGTTCTTTCTCGTCTGATAGATTCAACCAAAGCATCTAGTCCCTTTGGGTTTTCTGCTAAGTAGTCCAATAACTTCCCAGTTTTTTTCCTACTGGAAGATCGAGAAGAAATTTCTTCTGTGTCCTCTCTTGTGAGTATTTTCTTTGAACGTAGGTAATCAAAGTGTCTCTCAGCTATAATTTTGTCACAAAGGTAAGGACGCATCCTTTCTAAAGCCTGAAAAACAAACCAAACTAATATTAGCCAATATTTTCACTTATTTAGAAGACTCATATCAATTTAGGCGGCTCTGGAATACATCTCATGTGTCCAACTGCAACAAGCCCATGCCTGAATGGTTATCAATGTAGTGGGCAATACAGATTTCTTCAGTTCTCATGGAAATCTCATCCTACCACCAGACAGATCAATCGACAAACTCTGAAACATAAGAGTCAGTCAATGTTTCAACAGTAGAAGAATAAAGTGAGTTGTTATTCAATAGAAAGACTATTGTGTTTTGACTAACATCTTCCTGTAATGAGTCTTTCACTGTATGAAGCGTATCAGTTCTGAATTCCCCTCCACACTGCCCTCATAGGTTAACAGTTCATGAGGGACAGAAAGAGTAAACACATTAGGACGGAAGCTTTAAATATACTTTGCTCTACATCGATGATTTTATTTGGCTCACTTTCCAATTCTGAAATGTAAGACTCCGACCTTATAATTCCTCCTCAAGACAAGTTTACCCAGACCAAGTTACCCCTGCAGGTTCAGTTTCTGAGGTGTGCTGACACATCACATACCCAGAACCTCTGGTAATGCAGCGCTTCTGGTTGATGCAATACTATCAAAGTTACTTGAAAAATTTTGAAATGTGAGTTTACACTGGATCAGCACTTTGTATCGTGAAGCCGCAAAATTTAAAATCTGAGGAAAAAAAGCTGTGAAGCCAGATTTAATGGATTGCATTTTGATGATAAAACTAATGTTATTTATTTCTACATACTAGGTTTCCATCAAGTCCTCCAATTACTATGGGAGACCCTATAAGATTAAGGGCTGAAGTGCCTCAAATGCACTTCTGTGAGACGCAGCCATGAACTCTTTGGTGTAACTACCGGATGCTAACTATTACAGTATTACCCTGTAAGCTCCCCAGAAGCAAGTAATAACTTGAAAAACATAACTCATAAAGCTATGACAAAGCATTTAAAGAAATTTATGTATGCATAAAGCTAGTAAGAAACCAAAACCAAGCTCCAAATATTCTTTATTGTACTTTAAAGGAACCATTTCTTGACCATCCATGCTTCTGTAATTTGCAGCGCCTAATGTTTGACTCATTTGGGGTTTTATGTTCCTTTAAAGTAAAATAAAGAATATTTGGAGCTTGGTTTTGGTTTCTTACTAGCTTTATGCATACATAAATTTCTTTAAATGCTTTGTCATAGCTTTATGAGTTATGTTTTTCAAGTTATTACTTGCTTCTGGGGAGCTTACAGGGTAATACTGTAATAGTTAGCATCCGGTAGTTACACCAAAGAAAAGATAAGAACTACTTAAGTCAGGCTATATATCTAATATTGTTATGTATGTCAATTTGTGTCAGTGACACATAAAACCCCAAATGAGTCAAACATCAGGCGCTGTAAATTACAGAAGCATGGATGGTCAAGAAATAATTGATAAACTGTGACTTTTTAATAGTTTATTATATTAACCAACCACTTGTTGAGGTTGGTTTGCACATTGCTTGCTTCCCAGTCTAGTAGAGATAAATAATTCCAGACTGAATCAGAATGAAGAGCTCTCTAAGATTCCAGAGATCAGTGAGGGGAGAGGAAAAAGAAAAAAAAAAAAAAAAAATCAGGAAACTGTAGAACAAAAACCCTAAAAAAAAAAATCAATAATTATTGCAAAAAGTCGTGCTCTACAAGATTGAGTCGTCTTGACACCAAGAGAAGTACACACATTCGCAATTAACCCTTGGATATCACCTCAGCTACTCCGCACTTGGGCTGTTTCCCAGCACTTTCTGCGGGACACACGGACACCCAGAAACCCAAAACCCGCTACTCTGGCCTTGAAACGTGACACGGGAGCGGAACACTCGGAAGAAAATCAAAGAACATGGAACTTCCAGGTGAACACCTGACCCCAGGGTTGAAGTTTTTGCGAATCATTATCAGCCTCATAGCGGGAATGCCCCCGGGAGGCCGGGGCCGCGGAGGCCGCTCCCGGCGAGCCCCGGGCGGACGCCCCGGGGCCCAGCCCCGGCCGCGCTACACGTGACCTGCCCGCCCCCGCGGGCGCCCTCGAGAAGGCGGCGGGGAATTCCGGGCCGCACAGCAGGGGCCCGGCCCGGCGGTCCCTGGCGGGCCTCCCGCTTCCGCGCCGGCCTCCCCGCTCGGGCGCCCGCGCTGACGGGGCTTCCGCTTCCCCGCCCGGGCCCTGACCCCACCCCGCCGCTCCGCGCCCCGGGCACGCCGGCCTCTCGGCCCGACCACTTACATCCTTCTTCACCTCGGCCATCTCGTCCTCCGTCAGCAGCCGCCCCGCAGCCCCCGAGCCCGGGCCCTCCATAGCGGAAACCCCTTCCCCGGCGCCGCCGCCGCTGGGGAGAACCGCCCACGGCAGCACTTCCGGTCCGGGCCCCGCCCACGGGAGCTCGGTTCCACCCCTCGCCCGCCCGCCCGCCAATGGACCCTCAGGGCAGGCACTCCGCCCCTACGGTGGCCCCGCCCAGTGGCGCGGGACGCGGCGGGACGCGGCTGGTGGTGCCGCGGCCGTCGGGCTCCGCGGGGCCTGGGCGGAGCGCGCAGGCACCGGGCGGCCCGCCCTCGGGCGGGGCGGTTTCAGCCCTGCCCTCTCCAGTCTGTTACCAGAAGGCACCGGCCGGCCGTGTCCGCAGCTCGCGGCTGCCTCCCGCGGGCGTTCTAGCACCGCTAGAGCCGGTGTCCGGCAGCGGGTGGGTGCGGGCACCGCTGGCCGGTCGTTCCGGGGTTAGCAGCGTCCGGCGAGCCCGTGCGGGACGGCGGCGGTTTAGCGGGCGGCGCTGCGCTGTGCTGTACCGCGGCTTTAGGACGCGGGACCGGGGACAGGAGGCCGCGGGGGTTCCCGCAGGTCTGAGGGACCGACAGTGGCCGAGCCCCGCTGCTGTGCGGGCTGTCCGGGGCTGAGGACCAGCCGGGCTGTGCGCCGTGGAACCGGCAGCAGCTCCCGTTCTACCCCTCCGAAGGCCGGGCTCTCTGGCCCGGCACCAGAGGGGGCCGCTGTCCCGCTGGAGACGCCGCCGCCGCCGGTCCCGGTCCCGCCCCACGCCGCGGCGGCTCCGCCCGGCGCTGCCCCGCGCCCGAGCGCGCTAAAGGAAAAAGGCAAAACTTAATTAATTAGTATGTTTTCAGCCGTCAAAGGTAAAACTCTGGTTATTGCTGCGGTCTTGAACACTTCATTTCCAGCAGTTAAACACGAAAGCGTATAGAACAGGCGTGTCCAACTCATTTTCACCGGGGGCCGCATCAGCCTCGCCGTTGCCTTCCGAGGGCCGAATGTGATCTGTATTGAAGTAGAAGCAATTTGTATAGAAATAGAAGCAATCAATACCGGGGTTTGCTTTCAGTAAGGCAAAACTACCAGTTTCACAAACATTTTGCAAAGTCCTTTTGTTTGATATGCCTTATTAATGCAATTGTACTTCAAATATTAACTGCAACGGTACCTATTTTACAGGGATGCCCTTCCCAGCTTCTCCACAAACACATTGGATAGCAAAGGTCATGCCTGGAACATTTAAAAAATAAAGGACTAGTCACTGTTCTTACCTGGTGACAAGGTTGATTTCTGTAGAGCTGGGTGTTAAAATCACAGCCAGTCCCCAAACTGGTTGCCAGAAAACACCCAACCAGCTTTGCTGCCTGCCACTGCTGTGGAGGACGCTCCTGCCCAGCAAAAACTCCTTCAGCCTCGCCCTCCCCATCCAGCCCCGCAGACCTGATCACTGGTAATTTGGCAGCACACCTTTGTTCACAACCCAAATCCTTCTGTGGTGTTATTTGCGTACCAAGAAGCCTTTGTTTGCTGTAGTGCATTTAAATTTCTTAAAGCTGCCTGTGTATCCCTGGATAAAACATCTGAAATACAAGTACTTGTCTCCTGTTTTCATGCTCAGAGGGCTTTAGGGCAGACTGTTTATTTTTTTCAGGTCCAAGTGCCTGTGTTGAGCCTCCCTAATCTGTGCTAGGCACCTGAATACACAGAAAAGTTTCAGATCCTCTGATGCTTCCAGTGAGCTGATTGTGGCACTTCTGAGACAGAGCCGGGCGTCTTCCCAGCCCTTCACTCCCATCCTTGTTCACTAAAACAAATGCCTTACAGCTCCTCCTCTTCAAGGTGAATTATATTGTAGACTCTGCTGGCTCTGTACAATACTGCTGATAAAAACAGCTATCGTGCATTCTGAATTGAAAGTATTTCTTAATAATCTTGCTCAGCGAGAGGTGCAACTCAAAGCTACACGATGTCTGGAGGGTTAGGCTTCTGGATTCCTGAGCCATGTATGAAACAAACTGAAATGAATTAACTTCAGCAATCAGGAAAAGAGCATGTGGTTAGGGAATACAAGAATAGAATATATTTTAGCAGGCTTAATGCTGATAGACCCTAACAGGATTTAATGGTCCAGGCAGCTGGAAGAAGACTACTCTCAGCATGAAATTCATTTCAGGAGGTTAGCATCCATTCAGTACTAAGTGAGCCTCACTGAGGAGTGAGTTAGAGAGAATTTCTTTCAAGGGAGCTGGGAAGATTTTGGACACTGCATTGGTTTTATGAGTATGTACATATGTAATGTCAATCTAGAATAAATTTCTCAGCCAAGGAAGTTTTAGAAACTGCTTACAACCCAGCACTGTTCAAATCTTTCACTATATTGGTCCTAGAAAACGTAACGCTGTCAGAATTTGTCAGGAGAGGTCAGTTGGCTTTTCAGAGCTGTGACTGGCTCCAGGTTTTCTCCCCCCTCTCCCCTCACTGATTAACCCCCCTCCAGGCAGCCTGTCCTCACTGCAGAGCAGAGGCCTCTACCTGGCAGCTTCATGTGCACCCATCCCATTCTGGTCCTGGTCCTTACGCAAGGGTCTGGGTCCTGTCCCAGGACAACCCTTTTTGGAGCTGGCAGGACCCCCCCAGCCCCTGTGAGAGCAACAGGGCTCTACACCAACACTTCCCCAGGCAGGAAAAGGAAAACTGCCAGGCAGAGAGAAGGGAAAGAGTTTAGTCCAGTTACAGATCCAGGTTGAGGGCCTTACCCAAATGGAGTGGATACCTGGAGCTACCAATGGCAAGTTTTCAACTACAAACTCACAGCAATAAACCTACACCTCGTAAATTTGGGGGGATGAGTTTGTTGAGAGTACAGAATGTCTGGAGCTTATGATGCACAAGACTGTGACTGATTCTTTTTCAGCAGGATGTACTTAGAGTGGAGAGCGAATTCATACACCCAAGTGCAGCTGCCTCTACTTGCTGAAGTATGATAATATTCTACAGCTAAATGTTACAAAGGGCACTTCTTTTAAAATCACTATTATACTTTTGCTTTTGATATTCTATAAGGAACTTCTTAATGTGGCAAGTGGGAGTGACTTGTATAGCTTTTATTATTTTTAATTATTGCCATTTAGAAACAAATTCAAGTAAATTGGTACCAACTCTTTCCTGTAAGCATGGATACACAAAGATGCATGTAAATGCAACAGTTAAAAATATTAATTGCACCAAGCTAAATGTATCCACATTAGACATAGCACTGATTAAAATATAGTAGTGTAAAAAAAAAAAGTCATACTTTTAACCATCATAGTTAAATTAGTACAAAGGCTGTATTTAGACCAGATCAAATGAAATCTTTCCTTGTTCCTGCTTCTCCAGCAGGAAGAGTATTGGATTAAGGTTTGTTTAAAGTCCTGTTACTAGCAAAGCTGTACAGTTTGGAAGTGGTGTAATTCTTTTGCTACAGTACGGTCAATTTATGTTGTGTTCCTTAAAAAGTAGAAGCAGCAATATTGAGGCCTTGAACAACTGGAACCTGGATGCCGCAAGGTGGCACTGACGGCCCATGAGCACTGGGTCACACGTCCATAAAGCCTCGAGTAACTGCATGGTCTCCTAAGATCGTTAATCCAAATATCATAACCTAATGATATTAGAGCACAAGAGTACAAGCAGAGATTAGCCCCACCTGCGCTATTTGTAGCACACAACGAGTAGTATTTAGATATAAAACACGTGACCATCTGTCATGTTACCACCAAGCAACATCTGAAATGTGGTCACCTCTCCTGACACCCGCGGGGAGAAAAGACACAAGAGCTACGTGAATAATTTAACCAAAGCCATGCCACCAAACATCTGTAGTTGCACCTTTTGTAACTGACAGTAAATACAGGAGCTACACAGACAATACTATGCTACAGCAACATCTGTTCAGTTATCTTGGACAACAACAGAATTTAGTCACAACTATTGTATCCAGAACACATAGGCAATATCCCCCTTCCATACATTATTCTTAAATGTAGAGTCTAAAATAACCACTTGTTTTTAAAGAGTCAAGAGTTCTTCCAACAGGCTTAGAGGTTTTAGTACTAGTGTCTATAATTGGCTTTATTTCTAGGCATGTAATAAGCTTCCATATAAAAAGATGGCATGAACAGTATTAAGTGTATATGCTTTCAGTTTCAAAACGAGAGGCAAAAACTACACAGTGCACAGTACAACTGACACTTTATTCCTTCATGATGGGGATATATAGTATTGAAACTGCAAGAGTCACCAGAAAAAAAAAAATCAAAGTGCAAACCTCTATTAGAACAGATTATGGAATGTATTGATGTTTTTGGCACAGAAAGTGAGGAACTACATACTGCAACAAGATTTTAAGTTTAATGAAATGTAACACCTCTGTGTTCAGTAGTCATATTTGTGCACTGCAGAACAATACAATGTAAACAGTAACTAACACGATTCACATGCAACTCTATACAAGTTACATCATACCTCCAGTTAAAACTTTTCAGAAAATACATGAGGTCCCATGATACTTTGTTCACAATCACTTAACAAATACCACTCTTTAAGCAGTCTTATCTTTTCAGCTTCCTTATTGACAAAAGCAAAAATAGAGAAGCTTAAATTATTTTCCCCAGATGGTTCCATATGAATGTTACTGGTTTTTATCAAGGTAATTTGGCTCTGACTTCATTGGTATAACGTATAAGAAGCTGAATGAAATCAAATGCTCATTTTTTCCCCCATATTTCATCCTCCTGTGAACAAACAGCATTCTGTGCACTGACCTTTTGGTTTTAAAACTGGACATAGTGTTGCCTATGAGCTCTGTATCTATCACATGGAAATCACACACACACACAAAAAAATCAGAGCATAGCTTCATACAGTGGCATCTATTTAAGATCGAAAAGGAGTGTATTAGCATGGAGAGGACAAAAAATGCAGAAATGGAAGAATTCAAGTTTATCTTGTAAGGTACAGTATGCATTCACATTTTTGTTGCAGAGACACTGTATTCACATTCTAGTGAAGAAAGAAACCCACATATCACAGCTCGCCCTAAACTCTTGGTGAAGAGAACATCCATGAAAGATCTATAATGCACATTGTAGCTCTTTCATTTGAACTGAGATAAACTGATTGCTCAAAGGAAAAAAACCTTCGATGAGTAATTCAAGCCCCATTGCTGAGCTATTAACCACAAGAACTTCTGTGCTGGCCTGTTATGTCATATAGCTTGACAGTTGTTATCGAGTGTTTTATGTGGGCAGCTATTAGTGCTCAGTGTCTCACCTCCTTTTTTTGGTTTGGGATTTTATTATTTATGTTAATCAAGGATGATGATTTATATCAGGCATCTGAGAAATGTTCGGGTGACAAGATGTACAGGATGCCCATTAGATGCATATGTATCACAGCAGAAATGTCCTTATAACTGAATTCTTCGTTTGGGCAACAGAAAAAACAGCAACACCAAAACCAAGAAGGATTTGGCATGATTTTAGTTCTTAGTACCATACTGCAAATGTGCTAACTGAAGTGCTCTTAATGTTTTTGCTTTATAATGCCAGAATAAAAAATAAGGCTAAAGGCAAAGAGGTGAGGGCAATCCCACTAGCCAGCTTAGTTAACTTTTGGCATCAGGCTAAGATGTGATTTAGAGCATCTATGTTAGGAGATGGGATACCTACTAAGGCCAACAGAGAGAAAGCAGGTGTGATTTAGAGCACCTAAATTCTGCGTCTGAAGTTTGACAGTTTGAATACAACTTGAAAATATCATCTGAGGGACTTCGGGTCCCTCAGCCACTCCTTTGCTCTTTCTGCATAGCAAAATGCAGCCTTGAAGGCAAGGAAATCTAGATGGCAACAGGTGAAAGACCAGCCTCTCTGTCAATGCAGGTATTTCTCAGCTCTGAGATCCCAGCTCCCCCTCTCCCTCCCTTGGGGAGCCAGGGGAATTCATTGTCACCTATTCTATTGCTTTCAGGGACACAAGATCTCAACAACGTCCACCACAAATGTTTCCCTTTGCTGGAGTAATCCTAAAGAGGAGGACTCACCCTTGCCACTCTCTGGGTCTATAGCTCCTGTTGACAGTCATCCTTCCAGCTCAAAAGAACTTGCTCAGAGCCAAAGCAGACCCCTCAGTTTCTCCTCCTCACACCTACTCAAGGAGGGAGTGAATTTATGATAGTCCACTGTGGACTGTGGAGGAAGGAGCACAGAAAAAAGAAAACTCAAGTAGGAGAAATGAGGCAACAGATGTAAAATCACTTGAGGTTGAAAGAGAAATGTGCTCATCGTGCCATAAACTAGAAACGAGAGTCCAAGGAAGAGAGAAACAAGTTCAAGGTGAGAGATGGTGGAAGAGGAGGAAAAAACCCACCCACACACCCAACAGAAAGTTTGAGAGATAAATTGAATAGAAATCCCAAAGCCTAATGCTGTCCTAGTGCAGCTCGATGCTCTGGCTCCCTTGCGAGAGAAGGGGAGAGGGGATGAACAACACAGATGGGGGCCAGGGGCAGGTTGGAGGGGATCCTGTTCTGGCTTTGTACAACAGCTCCCACGCTGCACAGGTTTTTAACAGAGTACGTCTTGCCTCTAAGGTCACAGTTAAATACTGCAGGGTCACTTTTTGGCACAAAATCTTTTTTTAATGTCAAGTCATTTTAAAATGCAAGATGCTTTATCAGATATTTAAAAAGCACTAAGGGAAGGCAGAAAAAGAGATTCCCCACTGCAATGTTTACATCATTAGAGCCTGCTCACCTGAGTCAGGCTTAAGTGATGGCACATGGGGATGGAGGAGACAAAGAGGAAGCATTAGGAGAACCCTTTGGGACAGCACACAGCCATAAAAACAGCACTTGCTGTCTGTCTGGCAGAAGGTTTCCTTTGGGACATGCTCTCTTTCTACATACATTACATTTGCTCATCATTGTGCTCTCCCTCATGTCATCACGAGGTTTCCACCTCATTGGCCACTGCGATGAGGTGAGAGATAAGCTGAGGAGTACCTACGGGTATGAGTACTTGTGCTTCCTCCCCGATGAGTGCGCAGAGAAGCATGCAGGTTTCCAGAGGATGTCCCAGTGTGTGCTCCGTGACTGCTGTTTGCTTTCCTGCAGACAACACTGTCCGAGCTACCCCTGCTCGCTTCTTACTGTACCTTAGCAACACGCCACAAGTGGTTCAGGAAAGGTGGAGGAGACGTCTAGGAAGTTGATAACATGTTCAGGCTATTTGTCAGTCTCTGGAGAGTTCCCACTACTGCCTCTGTTTGGGAATTTCTCCATCCTTAGTTTACAAATGATTTAACAAGAAGCATGTGAATACAATGGGGTATGCTTCACTTTACTGTGGTGGAAAAAAAAAAGTATGACTCAGTGGGTAAACATGTTATGGAATTTGCTACAAAAATTGTATTTGTTTTAACTGAATACCACAGTAAATATTCATGCAATTTAAAAAAAAGTTATTGTTCCAAGGAAAACTAACCCAAGGGCATATAAAATACAAATGCCAGTATTTCAGGAAAAAATAGCTTCCCTTATTCATGAACATAATCCAGGAATAGCTGTCCTTCAACTCCTCCTATCACCCATTTCTTTTGAATTTTGCTAGTAAGTGGCCTCCAAAAGAGAGGATAAAACAGAAAGTAGGGACAGAAGTTAAAAAAAAAAAATCATTAAAAGACCCCATTACTTTTGTAAGTTTAACTTTTCCAAAAGCATCTCAGTTTTTCATTTTTGTGGTCTGGGTACTCCCTTGGATCTGGCCTTTTTAAAAAACTCCTGTTCCATTCTTGCCAAATTGAAAGTCACAGCATTAGCAGCAAACTGTGACCCAAGCTTTCAGCATGCATCTTGTGTGGCTTCACTATTCTCTCCTTTTGTTTTTCAAGTTTCCCAGGCAGACATTGCCCTTGAACGCTCCCATTGGAGGAAGCTTTTTCCAAAGGTGCTACCTGGCATCTGAAACCAACTCCAGCCACAACTCTGCCCAGCAGCAGCAACACGATACGGCTGAGACAGTGAGCACAGCCCGTTGCCCACTGATCCAGCCAGTGTGCGGAAAGCTTCCCTACCACACAGCGTACCAAGTTCATAAGCTCACCAAGTTTTCTTCAGTCCACCCAATACCTTGAATCACTGTAAGTAGAGAGGACCAAGGAAGGGAAAAAAGATGCAGAGCAAGGAAGCAAGAGAAAAAAGACAGGAGAATGGAAGTGAAAGACAGGTGCTTGAAATATTGAGAATTAGTTGGTTTTCATAAAATTTTCACACAGATATGTTAAATCACTAAAGCTAGGGGTTAGGCATTATAATTGTCTTCTGCTAGCCCACGGGACTAACATACTTCAGAGTTATGTGCCCCCCAAGAAACTGTACGTCCACCTTAAATACCATCTGCAAGGACATAATAAAAATACACAAAGCAAAAAGTTTGTAAACGGGTTAGTAGCACAGTGGTACAGTAGATTGTCAATAAAAACAATAAAAGTGTGGGTACAGATTCGTCTACCTTGTGTGTAACATTATTGCCAGTTACAAGGGAGGGACTCTGTAAACTCATAATTCTGAACTTTTGTTAATAAGCACAGAGCAACAGGTGAGTGCCCCATCTACTTTCTCCAGTTCTGTGTTGGCTATTGGGATCAGCATGTGGTCCTTCAGTTTTTCAAATACCTGTTTAGGAAAGAAAACAGAACAGAAATCGTTACACTTCAGGCCTTTCTACTTTCTCTTTTCTCTAAGTATTTATAGAATGTGCAGGCATGGATTTATCAGTGGGTGCTAAGCCATCTCGTCATTTGTAATTAATCCTAACATTTAAAGTATACATGGCCTTCTGGCTATGGGACTCATGCACATTGATACTGCAGTGAGAAGAACTGCTGCTATGTCCAGTTACGCAGAAGCAGCACCAGGGGCACAAGAGACAGAGTTATTAAATCAGCAGTGGAGCTGAGAACAGAACCCAGGCCTCCCACCTTTCACCAGCTGGTATTTTCATGATGGGACACAACAGCCCGTTCTGGACAGCATCTGATTTCAATTCCCACTGACTTCCTGGCAAGGCTGAGATGCTGGGGGTCTCCCAGGCCCCTCTCACCTTTGCACTCTCCGGGTACTCCTCAGGGGCTCGGTGCAGCAGGACATGCCCTTTGCTGGGAATGTTTAAGTAGATGCAGTTTGCTGCGGCATCATCGGGCACCGTCAGCTTGTCGTAGCGGTGGTCACTCATCTGCTGCATGGTCTGTTGGGAGACAAAGTGCAGCTGTTGAGACCAAACACATTAGCAGCCCCAAACAAATGGCAGAACAGACTGCAAAAAATAGCTAATTGTGATTGCCAGGTCAGCCAATGGCCATTTTTGCTATGCAGCAAGTAAGATCTCTTTATCTCTGCCCTTCAAGGAAGAATCTACTAAACCTAACTGAAACGAGCAGTAGAAAACCTTGTGAAATGGTGCCTGCAAGCAGGAGGATTAAGCAGGGCACTCAGTAAGCATCCTCCATGCAGTCTTTTCCTCAAGGAATGTACATTGAGTATGCAAAATTCCTGCTCACATTGATGGAAACTATAGGTACTCAGCACCCTCAAAAAAAGCAGCCATCAGTCAATATTTATAAAATGAGCATAAATTAACACAAACAGGACAGGAACAGTTCCCAGCTTGGATATCAGCCCAATCTCAATGCTTTTCAAGGACCTCCTTTCTGCTTCCCAAGCAGTTACTCTTTCACTGGGCACCTGTGCGGGGGAGTCAGGAGGCACGTCTGGGCTAATCCACGTTCCCAAGGGGACAACACAATCACCTCCTCAGAACAGAAGAGCTGGTGGGTTTCAGAGGTTAGGTCTATAAATACAGGGCTCATACACAAATTTGGATCCTGGCTGGAATTTCAGAGACAGACTGTCAGCGCATGAGAAGCCCGAGATCCCGTGTTTTGGATCAGGCTCAACTTTTTAATAAAGATGGGAATAGCCCAACTTCCCATTGTACCGTTCCAACTTCACATCAGCTTCACCCTGACAGAGACTGAGACTAACACAGAAGTGAACACAGCTCAAAGTCAAAAACATTGGTCCTACTGAAAGTCTAAGCAAATGCAAGTGTTTCAGTTTCTCTCCTAGCCCCCGCTGTGTTCCCACATACATTGCAAAGATGCAAACAGAAAGAAAGGGTTTTTTCAGCTTGAAAATCACACTAATTTTATCTTTAAAATAAACTGGTATTCTGTTAACAAACTTTTTAAAATAAATTCCCTTTTCTCAGGGAAACCCCACAGATTTACATCACACAGCAGAGAGCAGACTTTAATTTTAGGCACAGTTAAGTTTATCATTAAATTATTTGGAAGGTCATTCATTTGTACTACTTCTCATTCATAAAAAAATGCTATATAGAACTGAATTCCAACAAGTACCTACAACATACTGGGAAGCAACAAAGCAACTCACGCTTGCACACACCTACACTAAGTAATTCCTTTATAGGTCTGGACACATTTTTCACGTCGTAGCCTGAGTCATCTGCATCCCACGGAGAACGTGAAACTCACAGCGAAGAATGCCGTGCATTCTTGAGGAAGTGTTATCAGATTGTCATTTCTTGTTCCTTCTGAAGTTATGAAACTCTCCCCAGTTTCCAAGGTCACATCTACCTCCATAAAAGGTTAGTGTGTTTTTCTGGGGAAAAAATCCTTGCACCTTTACTTTACCAGATGTATTTTTATTACTGTGCTTATCATGGTCAACTTTCCTATCTATAATTTTGTTTCTGTTATGTTGCCAAGATGCATTTTATTCCAATTTCCCTGATGTTGCAGACATCTAGCAGTAGGTGACATGTCTGCACCCAGTGCCACTCTTCTCCCCAGTAAACAGAGCCAGCAGACCCATTCTCTTACCTGCAGCATCTCTTTTCTTCCTTACCTAATCTTTATAAGTCTTGATTAAGGAAACATATTTATTAAATCTGCACTGATACACACGTATCAGTAGAGGAAAAGCCACCACACCTGGATTTTACTCAGCTCCCAAACAGTTGTGTTTTCTCTAGTCCTTGCTGGAAACAGAATCTGATATTGTAGGTTTTCTGTAGAAACAGCTCATTCATCAGAAAAACACTGTGAATCACTCTGAAACATTTCCATATGAAATTACAAATGAATTCTTAAGCAGAAGAGTATGGACACATCTGCCATTCATTTGCTTCTGCAAAATGCTGAACTGAGAAGAGCAGCAGAAATGAACAAGTGTCAGGGCTCTGCCTGCGCCTCAGGAACCAGCTCCAGGAAGCCTGGGAGAGGATGGCGAGGACACGTTAGGAGGATTGTTTTCAAGGCTAAAAAGCACAGAAGTGGTGGCTGAATTAATTCAGAAACAAATGAGAAAAAAATGAGCGGGAAAGCGAGATGCAGCAGCACAGTAGTCTGAGTGCGCAGCTGTGGCAGGGGGAATCGGGCTCTCAGCTGGCTCGAACGGCTCCGCAAGAAATCATTTATTAGTAACTGGAGGTTTGACAATACGAGACTACCCTCTTCCTGAGCTCTTAGATGAGAAGGGAATCATATTTGCAAGCTTTCATCGCTCTTACAACTATGCCTGCATGTCGAACTAAAATTTCAAAAACCACTTTCTTGAGAGAGCACCCCGGCAATAACAGCCCAAACCTGCCCATAGGGAGGCTTTGGATGCAGCAGAAATGCACCGATATGACGCAATCAGGTTATTTTAAAGACCCGTGGGGTTTTCTATATTTGTACTATGTAAAGTCATTGAGCACATGTGCCTGTCCACGGCAGAGGAAGAGACAAAAAAAATCCTTTGATTGTATTTTCTATCAGACACACCTCAAAGCTATATATTTTTTGGGAAATGACAAGTTTACAAAGACTATAGCTCTCTCACAATGCATTTGTGGAGGCCTGGCTTTCTGCCCACAAACGTTGTAGGACCAGCTATGTTAAGAGCCAGGCATTTCCTGCATGCCTAGTTTTTCTGGGAATTTTCTTCAGCCTGAAGAGGGTAATTTTCATTGCGCATTCTCTCAGCCCTTAGTCATGCTTTCCTTATGTTGAAGTCATTCGCATAGCCTAAAATGCCTTTTCTATAGCTTTTTTACAGTGTGTCCTCAGACAACTGAGGTAATGGATAAGCTAAATAATCCTAAATATGAAGCAGCATTATGCACGAAGGAAAAATGTGTACGCGTTTAGGGCCTATTATTACTGACAAAAGTTAAGATGACCACATGCATTTTTAAGACAAGCCAAGCCTAGTTACAAATGTTCCCCCTCCCTGAGGAAGGCCCCGGTCTGAGCCCCACTGCCACCCAGGACTATTCCCACCCAGACAGTGACCAAACCCACCGCACCTGCAACACGCCTTCATATCTCCAACACCACACAGGCAATACCAAACACACAGAGAATGTTCCTCTTGCTAGCGGGGCAATGAACACTGCACAGAAAAATGCCCATGTCATGCCAACAGAGAAGCAAAGGCGCAGATTTTCGGGGTCTGACTTCTGTTTTGATTAGCCCCTGCTCACCTGGCCCCCAAAATTTAGAAGAAAAATCAAACCTAAGGCCAAGTCAAATGCATGTAAAGCTGCACCCGCAGGGTCATTCCCTCATCAGATTTCAGATACCCGTTCCTAAACCCTTCAAGCCACAGTATTCTGAAAACAAAACTATTCACTTAGAACTATTTAAGGTATTTTTTCCATTCCATCTCTCTTCCTTATTTCCAAGCAAATTAAAGTTTGGTCTGTTTTACGCTGATGCTTAAGTGACATCTGGCCTGGGGTATAGAGCAAATTGGAATATTTTAATCCAAAAGACTGAAAATTGTGAGAAAAGATTATGCTACATCAAGATTTTGCCTACAACAATGAAAACAAAGTATTTTTGTGATACAGGGTAACTAACACGGATGAGAAGAATAACTCAGCATTATGCAGCCACGTCCCCCCAAGCTGGCTGGGAGTTTGGGAGGACAGCATGCTTCTCTTCTGCTTGGAGGAAGGACCACCTGTCTGGGGACAGCGTCAGGCTTGTGCCCTTACACATGTAAAGCACAAGGTGAGGACAGGCACCTGGCCCGTACATTGCCATCTGGAGGGAGGACTGAGAGCAAGGTAAACTATTGCTTGCTGCCTGGAAAATACTGCTGATTACCACACCTGCCATTTTTTAATGCTTGCAGAACCTGGAAGAGCTCCTTTTTCAGTGCTGCATGATGGGGGTCTCCAGCCCACGTGAGAGGTGACAATATCCCACTTAATCCTAAGACAGGAAACTGGAGACAACTGAGATTTGGTGTGCGGTTCCCGGGAACCTCAACTCATCAGCTGTCATACAGCGCAACGTCACCCACAGCAGTGCTCCAGGAGTCCATCCAGTTCACCTGTGAACCTGTAAGCAAGGTAGCTTCAGAGTTTAGATGAAGCTTTAGAGCTCCTCTGGTCCTTGCACTAGAAGCGACAGCGAATAATTGATCCCCGATTGTCTTTTACATATCATTCCTGATTTTACAGGCATCTATGATCTCAACTTAGTTGTCACTTTTCCAGGTTCTAGTTATAACTTGCTTAATTTGTCTCCTTAGGCAAGCTGTTCCAGGTATCTGTTCATCCCTATTGCACTTCTCCAAATCTTTCCAGTTCTACTCTACCTTTTTTGGAACAGAGGGATTGTGCATGCAAAGTACACACAACAGCCAACATGCAGATGCACCACAGCTTTAAACAGTGTCATAATGATATTCTCCATTTGTTTTTCAGCTGAACTAGCAACTTCAACAAGCCCAAGATGTTATTTCTGTGGCAATGATCAGTCAGAGCACATTATTTTGTATGTGATGTTTGTACTGTTGTTCTCCCTGTCCCTGCTGCACATCACTTCACACTTACCTACACTGAATTTCATTCATTGTTTTATTGCCCTGTCTCTGTCTATTAACTCCTTCCTCGCTTCTTCATATTTGGAGAAACAATTGGAGCTGGAGAGAGAAAGCAGCAGCTTTAGGGTTCAACACAAGGAAGCGCAGGGCAGAGCAGGGCTGGTGAGCGATGCCATGGTGCTACGCGCCTGGGTGTGGGGACTCGGCCTGCCAGGCAAACCAGGCTGCTCAGAGTTTCCTTCAAATGCAGCAGTGCCAACTGTGACCACAAACAGCTGGCCAGGCTGACCAGAGGGGACAGAGGAGCAGAGCTGGAAAAGCCAGCGATACTGCTTGAGTGTCATGATCTATCAGGACTGTCACCCCCGAAATGCAGACAGGTGGGAGAGAGCAGGGTAGAATCATTAGGAAGGGGACAAGACAGACATTTTGAGGAGCATAAATCACAGCAGAATGATCTAAGGCTTCTTGTCAGGTACCGAAAAGTCTGCTAGAGACATAGGACATGATAGCATAGACTCTATGGATGCAAACTGCATTTGAGATCTATTTGAAACCAGCAATGCTCCAGCCTGCCGTGGTCACTAAAGCAAATTTCTCAGCCCATACACAACCAGAGCACTACTTTATTTTCCCCCTGCCACCCATGCTCTCAGCAGCTGGGCTTTGGGCTTTTCCTCCCTGCTGCACCCTCAGTCATGTTTTCCAGAAGGCAAAGTTCTTTAAGCAACTTCTCCCGCCCTGCTGCTCGGCTTTTCCTGGCGCAGGACACCTTTTGCATCACTGCAGATGTGATGGGCACCACATGCCATTGACGTGCCCACCTGGGCTGCTTGGCTCTCCTGAACCACCTGGTGTCACAGCCACACTGTCATCTGCCTGCCAGCTCTGCCCAAGGATGCTGCAAAGGGAAACCATGACCTGAGGAGGGGAAAAGGAAGCGGCAGACGTATGTTGTTGCTTTCAGTCAAGAAGGTGAGAGGACGAACATCCTGTCTTTAGGAACAGGAACCCAGGGAGAGAATAGTTGAACAAAAAAAAAGGAGCAAAGCCACAGAAACTGAGGCCCCATTTACGCAAGTCAAATGACATCTTCTCAGTCAGCCTCTGACCCAGCTCCTGTGGCTGACAGCCTAACTGGTGACGACAAATATGTATTGAAAGGGACACTTTCCTCACCCCTAAAAAAATAAAATAAAACATACTGATACAACAGCCTCTATTCTATAAATTTACACTTTTGAGTCCGTATCTTTCAAATGAGGAGATTCTTCTGCATATATGTAAACTGAACAGTACTGACGCTCACTTAAGTGCAGTGTGTTTATTCTAACATCTAACTTTTAATTAAGGAAAAACACAACTAGTTGACTTTTTAAAGCACCAGTTCATCTGGTACTCAGTGAAAACCTGTGTCCTCTTGAGATGCTCTATACCCCTAATTCATGCAGTAATGGAAAATCCGAATGAGCTACAGGAAAGTGCACAGAATTTTATAAATTGACTACTTTTCCTTTCTATAAGGCCAAGGAGCAAAGTCTCATTTTTTAATTTTTACTTTTAAGGGCAAGTTGTCAATTGTTCTCTGGATTTCACTAACCTTTCTTTGTTGCTGCATTACAGAAAAATCAGTATTCATCTGCCCTTTCTGCTAATTCCCTACCTGATGTCATCCTCTTTGGGTTATTAATATTAGTAATCATTTCCACAGCAACCCATTGTGATATCGTAAATAGAGGATTATGACTTCATGTGGGGAATAAGCAGAGGCACAAATAATGAATTCTTAAGGAAGAAGAGATAATGTTTTCATGCAAACTTGTGCATTACTAGGAAAGTCAGACAACACAGACAATAGGAAGAGCAGATTTAGCTGAGCCTTTTCCTGCTACCTGGGGGTATGGGCTGCTTTCTAAGAACACCAGACAGATGAAATTTTCCCTCAGGTGTCCATCCTGAAGGCGCTTCTGTGGCAGAGCTGGGAACCCCTCAGCTTTATACAGGCATTATAACCCTGCTCCCATGCAGGGAAATGGTACTTGGCTTTTTAAAGCTGGCACACTGCAGCAACTTCAGTTATACAAGATGGAATAAGAACAAAAGGCATTTAATCACAGGAATGGGGCAACTGCCAATGTTAAAACAACTCCTTGCACCCAAGTCTTTAAAAACGCTGCCCTGATCATCGCTTTGGATACAGACCAAAGGCCTAGTTGCCCAAAAGAGACTCCTTCCTATTTTAAGATGTGGTTTTGATAAGCCTCCCTTGACCTCTACAAAAACAGCACATGCGGTTGTATTTGCAATAGCATCCTTCAGGGAATAATTTAGGGGATGAATGAGCAGCTCCACTCCCAATAGAAGACATTGAACAGGAGAGTCAAGAGCAAGCCAGAGCAGTCACATACAACCTTTTATCAAAAGCAGGGGAAAAAAAAAAAAAAAAAAGGCATTTGCTGAAGTCACAGTATTACACTACTGTGCATATCCTGATACACTCCTGACCATAATGAAATCCCAGCAAATAATGAGGTCAGAGCCTGGGATACCAAGGACAAGCTCAGAAGTGCAGATATTGGAGAGAATACCCTAGATACAGCAGCCACATGGATTAAGCTCAGGCCATAGGAAAGAAGAGAGTTGGGGTGTTCTGCCTGGAGAAGAGAAGGCTCCAGGGAGACCTTATTGTGACCTTTCAGTACTTAGGAGCCTATAAGAAAGATAAGCACAGACTTTTTAGCAGGGCAGGTTACAACAGGAAAAGCAGTAATGGTTTTAAACTAAAAGACGGGAGATTCAGGCTAGACATGAGGAAATTTTTTCTTACAATGAGGGTGGTAAAATAATGGCCCAGGTTGCCCAGAGAGGTGGTGGATGCCCCATCCCTGGAGACATTCAAGGCCGGGCTGGACATGGCTCTGAGCAACCTGATCTGGTTGAAGATGTCCCTGATCATTGCAGGGGGGTTGGACTGGATGAGCTTTGAAGGTCCCTTCCAACCCAAGCTGTTCTGTGATTCTGTATGGTGGGATAAGTGCTGTCTACATCACAGCCCTCACCCCTAGGCACCATGACAGGCTTCCTACCTTCCTTCTAAGTCTTCTGCTGTCTCCTGAGATCCATCAGCAACCACCAGGCAGCCGGTGTTACCCCAGTGCAGCAGGGTCAGCTGGAGGCTTTCTCTAACAGTCCCGTGGGGCTGCCCAGGGGTCAGTCCTCTAGACAGCGCCTGACATCAGAGCCCACCCAAAGGGCAATCCCCATTTCCCGACATGTGAGAGAACTTCATTAGCAGCCACTTGCTACTGATACAACACATACCACTTGCAAGGAAACAGCTGAGCTTGCCAAAGCTGGGAACTATATGTGTAACTCTCAGGTCCTTTGGGATTGCTACCACGTTATCCTAAGGGTGACAGAGAATGGCTTGACCATAGACAAAGCTGCTTAAACCAAGGACTGTGTCCACCATCACCTGCCACTGTCCAAGTCTTCACTCATCACATGAAGCAGATGGAATTTGTGCTCCGTACCAACCAACACAAACAGCCAAAGGACAGAAACATGGCTTTTCAGGATTTAGTACAGAGCAAGGGAGTACAGAAAGGAGTGTATAAAAGATGCTGTGTCATGGTTCCCATTGCCATCTTGGCAAGTGTTTGCCTGTGCTACTGGAACCTGAACTGGATTATGTCCCAGGCCAGTTCCTGCTCATCTGCTGTCCCAGCAAGACCCCAGACTGTGTCTCTCATTGTGTAAAAACTCACTGCAGAGTGTTTGTCCGCAGTGCTGCCCCATCACCTCCCTACGCTGGGGCCGGCACTGTCACAGCCTGAATTCATCCTCATTCACACTCCTGGCAAAGGTCAGTGACCCCAACAGTGCAGGACCAGAGCCCAAAGGTGACACGTTTGGAGGAAATCCTGGCTTCACTGAGGGAACAGAAAAATAATCTCAGGCTTTGGTGGCTCAACAGCCATGGCCAACATTAAACTATGGAGTGACGTGTACGGAATTATGAATGGGCTTAACTACAAGAAGGAATTAAGTGTGTGCTGAAAATAGCAGAGGGAAGTTAAAGTTTCAGATGTGATAGCGACTGCAGCCCCCGGCAGTTCTGCAGTTCATTTGTCTCTCTTTTTCACTGAGTTTCCTCGAGTGCCACTTTTCAGCTGCAGCCCAAATCTTCTATACTTGCCAGAGCCTGAAGAGGATTTCATGGTTAAAATGTTACTTCTGATTTATTATCTGCTCTAGCATGTGGTTTATAATCCTACACTCTGTGCACTCATTTCCTAGCTCACTTGCAGCACTTTACATTACACACGCAGCACTAAACTCATGATCAATTGCTCTCTGCCATGTGTGAGCACCTGATGGAATTTCTTTTTCTATTTTTAACAAACATACTGCACCAGTAAGAACAATCAAGAAAAATTTCTCTTTCAAACAAGATTGTTAGTAGGAAGATAAATCTTATTTTAAATATAAAATGTTAGTATAGCATGACACAGCAGTTCACTTGTTGCCTAACAAGACATATTACAGAATGCAAACAACTCAACGACCAGAGATGGTTAAAGACAGCTTAATCATCTTGCTTGTCTGATTGCGTTGCCAGAGCAAACATGAAAAATGGCAACAAAGGAGAGGTTTAAAATAACAAGCTAGCAGAATAATGGAGTGGCATGCTGCGCTGTGCCAGGCAAGTGACTCGGCAGAAGCTGAGGGGACCGTGCAGACTGCGATGGGTAACGGGAGGAGCAGCTGACAGTACTGCTGCAGCTCAGTTCATCTGGTGAAATACCAGGAGCAGCTTTTAATTCTGAGTATCAGTGCCCCAGAGATCCTAGTGCCATTGCATTTCCACAAAACTGCAAGAAGCTGATTACCGAGATTTTTTTTTTTTTTTTGAGGCAAATGAACAAATACAAAGAAATCACTGAGGTGAAAAAGCGAGAATTCAAACATTAGAGGAAGCTAGTGATAAGCAGCACTGCCAACTCTGTCATTTCTGAGAGAGATGCTTTACCTCTTTGTTTTCCAATAACTTCTCTGAAGAGACTCAGACTCCTGGAAGAACAGTTAGAGGTTCCCCAGGATGAGAGTGAGGTTGGATCCAACACACTGAGCAAGAAACACGCTCTGGGTAACTTCATATGTTGCTCTGACTGCGACGTGGTTGCCTGATGTAACTTGTCAGCTTACTGGGCACATGCTACAGCACAAAAGTGCTGCTCCGGGCCAGTCCCCAACCTCAGCTGGCAGGTGTGAGCAAACAGGACCCTCACACACATGTAAACATGCTGCTAAATCTCCAGTGCAGAGAAACACAGAAAACTGACAGTTGATCTATTTTTTAAAAGATATCCACCAACAATCAAAGACTGCTAGATTATCTTTTTAAATACCATTTTCTTTTAAAAATGCGTCTGCTTTGTACTGTACCTTGATTAATGCTGGTATTTACTTGACAGCTAGTTACCAGCAACATTTAATCAGCTTATCCAAAAAATATTTTTGGCTACAATAGCTAAATTGATGCACTGCAACACGATTAGCCAAGCTGTGCAAAAGCCTTTAATCAAACTGATGAGTTCTCAGATTAGTCCTGGCTCAAGTTCAAATTGCAGCTCTTAGCAACCAGTATTGTACTTGAATTTTGTTCATGTTTATAAACACTCTGTGCAAGTGTAGGGCTGTCTGGATATCTGCAAACTTCATCAGGCTGCTGCTCACAATGCATTTTGAGTTAGAGCCTGATTATTTAGGACAGTGCGTATTTCACAGGGAAAGATGCAGGGCACTTTCCATCCCAGACTTAATCAGTCTCACAGCATCAGGAACATCAGACCTTTACAACCAAGACCATTTGTCTTAAGTTTCTCAGGGGAGAAGACATTGGTGATAACCTAGGAATGTACTCCCAGAGCTTCACGTGGCAATTTCTAATAAGTGAGTAACTTTGACAGCTTGTTCAAAAGAATTAGCAAACTTAAGGCCACTCCAAACTACGTGGGAAGCCAAGGGACTGTCCTCTTGTTTAATAGCTCCCCTAAACTCACACGGAGCAATTGGGTTGCTGTCTTATTCCCTCACCTGCTGCCAGGCTGCAGGTACAAGACAGGCAGGGCTACACTTTGCTGGCCTCCATAATTCAACCCATGCCCAACAGGGGAGATTCTGAGATTTGAAATGTTGGTTTATCTTAGCTGGGAACTGAGACATTTTAAATCTTGAACTGTCAGAAGATAAAAAAGAAAAAACAACAAATCTCTGCCAAGCTCTGATAGTAAAATGATACTGCTAGGAAATGAAAAGTCCTAGATTATGCCCATGAGGAAAATATGTAACATCTGAAATGCAAATATGCAAAGAAATATTGCAGCATGGCAGTAAGGACAAGAAGTCTCTCAGGTCTCCATCTTGCAAATATTTAAGGATGTTTTAAAGTAATAAATATTACTAGCTTACTGAAGCCAAGGAAGTGCACAAGATGTGCAAGATGGATTCCTAAGATCTTTGGGGGCCAGGGATGTTGATTTCAGAATTACATACTCTTTCTGTTGTAAATGTTCTGCCTGGTACAGATTCAGATCAGTAGCCTTGGGCACTGATAACAGTGCTGTTCTTTAAAATAATTTGTGCTTTAGAATGAGTGCAAGAGACAAGTTGGGTTGTGTAAGTTGCATTTAAATTGAGCAGATTTCAGAGAGCTTTCTCACCAGTTAAGCAGAGCTGTCTCCACCCTTCCTCACTTACTATAAGGGACACACAGCTGGCTCCCCCATGCATTAGGGATCATGTTGCATCAAGGAGGCTTCTAAAAAGCCAAAGAGCAAGGCCTGCACTTAGGTTTTTATTTATTGGTGAAAGAATCACTATAATAATAAGCTGAAAATTTGGGACTTGTTGCCATCACTGCAAAGTAGATTTTAACCTTTGAAGGCAAGTAATGGTAAAAATGTGTAAGACGCTTAGCTGTGATGCTTTCAGACATGCTCAGGCTTACCTACATCTCAAACCAAACCAAGCAGCATGGTAGGTCCTAATTTATCAAGGGGGACAAACTCCCTCAAAGCTTTGCTTCAGGTAAAGTCTCAGTTGCATTTTGCTGTTTTGGTGCCCCAGCCAAAGTTTCTGCTGCAAAGCACCAGTGCCTGCAGCTGTGCCACCGTGCAGGAGTGGAGGTGCTGACCTCTCAGGTGAGCTGCTGCTTTGCCAATGTGCATAACGAGATTCAGGACCTCCAGGGGTCTCTGTGCCCATATCTCTGAAAAAGCTTAATTTAGTAGATTTTCTCTGATCACCTCCAGCAAACAGGAAAGCCACTGAGCCCAGCACAAGCTACAGCAGCAATAAACACTTCCTACTGAGGATGACAGTGGTAGTACAGCCCTGACCTGCTACACAATGGACTCCTGGTCCGCAAGTCTGCCAGCAAAGGGAGACCCAGGCTGAGGAGCTCTCTGAGCCCGAGGGTTCAAACTCACACCTCCCACTTTAAAGGAAAATGTTCAGAGACTCAAATTACCAGCAGGGCTGGGGCGAGACCAGTCTCTCTCCTTTCTGCTGACACAACGCTGTTGTGAGACCCTCATGGGACTAGAGAGGAAAAAGCACAACCAGGAAGGAACCTGACTTTGCAGCCAGGTGATGGAGGAAGGAGGGATGGGGAGTCCTGGACTCTGGTCCCTGCAGCTTGAGGTACTTACTGATTTTATGCAGAAAGTCTACACTGCAAAATGTGTACGCAGGTCACCTTTGCAATGGGGATCAGACCCCTCTCCCTCCTCCTTCACGCCAAAACTTTTAATTCCCCTTTGGCAATCTGAACAGTCACATTTCCTCATGGCAACATCTGAAGTAAACATCTCCTACTGCTCTGATGATATCTCCTTCCTCCCTACTATCAACAAATCATCACCTTTTTAGTCAAAGCTGTAAGTAAAAACTTGCATAATCCATTTTAACCTGTATAATCCATTTATTTCCTGAAGGTAGCTAAAGCTGAATTAATGTCACTGTTCTCTTGCCTGATATAAACATTCCTTATGGTTTGCATATACAGGAGATCCTGAGATGTACCGATTTCCTCTTTCATTGATCTATATTTTAAAATTCCAGCATCCTTAAGCAGAGATTAAAAACAAAAAACCAAGTTTGTTGTTTAGAAAATTTTCTTATGCGCTTTACCTTGAGGGCTTTCTGTGCAGCTTCACTTGATCCGATAGCAATCAAGTTGGGTCCGGCCATGCTGCAAAAGCTCTTCAGATGCAAAGCATCATGAACAGGGACTGTGGAGACAGCGTAATCCTGTAGGGGAACAAAGAATGGTTGCTATAAATATTTTTAAATTGTCCTACTTCCATAATTATATTGAGATATTCCATAATTAATTTTACTCTCTGCAAATTAACAATAGCAACATATCCCAGGGCACAATGTCAACTGTTTAAGTATGACAAACCTCTCTGGACCAGTTTGTCTTGTCTGGTGCACTGGAGTAAAATCCAGAACATGTTTCAAATAGTAATATTATTGCAACTGTAAAGAAATACACTAAAATGTGTAATTAAACAGTATTTACATAAAACATCTCCAGGGACCAGCATTAAGAACACGCTGATACATGAGAACAGTAAGAATATGAGTGTTGATATGCTCTCAAATAATAACAGCCTCCCACTATCCAAGTTACTTCTATGCAGCAATGTCCCATTTCAGATCCAACTTCAGCATCTGTCACTTTACAGGATGCTCAAACCTTTTCAGTAACTTGTACCTTTTTTTTTTTTTTAAATAAGTCCTAAATAAAGCACTTGAGCATGACAAATGTATTAGCCAGCATAATTTTTAAATTGGTTCAGTGAATGATAGCTTATATTTCCTGTGGCATGAATTAATCTACAAACCTTAAATGTGTCAGCCAGAATTTCTGCACCACGTTGATTTGTCCGCCTGGAAAGACCCACAAAAAATTCTCTGCCTGGAATGAAAAAAAAAAAAATGAGGGGCAAAAAAATTACAGCATTTTTAAAGCCATTCAGAAAAGTCATCACATCAGCTCCTTCATCAGAACATACACATTTTAAAAACCGTTCAGCTTTACACACATTCTGAAGCAATCTTTCGATGGATGTAATTTTCTATCCTTTTCTCAAGTTGAGTAGTAAAACTGAAAATTCAGCATAGAAGAATGCAACCTGCAATTGCGGGCTGATAATTTAAAGCAATTATCTTTTTCCAGAAGACACATTTCACCAGAAGCCTAAATAGCTTCCTCTTCTAAAGCTCTGCAATGGTCACTGAGTAGGAAAGAGAACAGCTGTGCTGGATTAGCACAGCACTCACTGGCCATTTCCCTCTCCCTCTGAGATTTCCTCTGGTCTCAAAGGCAGCTCTGCAGCCGCCAGCATCCTCCAGCTCCAGAGAAAACCAGTGCTGGGTCTGCAGTGCCTTGGAAAGCCCGCTCTTCCCGGTCTGCCTCTTCTGAGACCCCTCTTTCCCCTTGGAGAGCTAAGGCAAACAGCCAGTCTGCTGTGATGCTGAGCAAAATAAACAGGCTCGTTCAGCACAGGCGGGGACAAGTGTGTGCACAGCCCATGCGAGAAAATGCCTAATGGGTTTAATGACATAAAAACCGCAATATCTTCCATCTTTGAAGTCAACCATGCATTTAAATTGTCTAGCACGTGACATCTGGCAGGCAACTCCACCTCTTTCCTCCATAATCTAAAAAGGCCTTTTTTGCATTTAATTCATTAAACTAGTGACAGTTGTCTGCATCAAACTTTTACAGGTCCTGAAAACAAGTCTAGTTAACGTAGTTGCTTCTGATAGGGAATATGAAACAACTTCTGGCAGTTGACTACTGAAAGTATTTTTCTTATTGGCATTTTACAAGCTAAAATGAAATTTGTATGCACAGTGCTGCTCTTTGTACTGTTTGTACTGCTGCTTCATTTATTCAGGTATTAGGCAGGACATCAAGAGTTGCATTGAAAATGCGTTTCTTGGCTACCTTAGTGACATTTACTAGACAAATAATTTAACAAACTGCATGAACAACATTTTATTACGCAGATGACAGATAACATGCAGTCTTCCAGGCAGTCAGAATATGTAAACAGCAAATTCACTACTACTATACCTGTAAATAAGACATCTCCACCATCCAAGGCTGCATTTTCGTCTACCATCTCTACTATATTGAGGTGGAGACTTTCTAGTGCTCTCTTCATGGCTTCAACCTGTTTAAAATAAAGTTGTTTAGAATATATTGTATCATTGAAAAACTTAAAAAAGCTGCCAGAAATACATATCGGTAATAAGAATTAAAGTCCTTTAACATGCCTTTAGCAAGATGGATGGCAGGGTCCTTTATGTTCCTGCCCATCAGGGTTCCCCAACTCTCTCCAGAGGCCTCTGTGGTCTGGAGGGGGACAAGGTTGTTGAGCAGCCATGATTGGGCTCTTGCCTTTGCACGGGAACCACATAGCGTCCAGGAAGACAGATGAGGGGTCCAAAACGCATATTAAATCCAGTCCCTCCGCACAGTAATAGCCTCTCTTGCAAATCCTGTCCCTTGGATCTGAACAGGAAAAAGCACCAGCAAAGGGGTGATGTCTCCTCCTGTGCTGCTCAGACACAAGACGTGGCTCTACCAGCCATGGAGGTGGCAGCTCTACTCCAAGCCCCACTTCAGTCAGGGGGAAAAAAAAAAATGTTAAAAAAAATCCTCAAATCAGTAAGTGTTCATTTTCTTTATAGATTTCCAATTTTACTGCGCACTAGTTCTCCTTGCATTTTTGAGCTACCTTGCTACAGAATTACGAGACCTTTCATGTCTGTATGCTGCATAGCTAACTGCTCACACAGACAGCCGCACGTGTGGCAGTGAGCCCAGGGCTGCTGAAAGGAGATCGTAACAGGAACGGGGAACACAGCTTCAGTAGGTTTCCTCTTTCCCACTGAGAGCTGCTGAGAATGCCTGGAACAGATCCTGTTTCTGTAGGAGCTCACATCATCAGCCATCCATGACAGGGGCTAACGCTCACTATGTTCAAGCACTATGTTCATCCTGGTGCCTCGGAAGCCAGAAGAAGCACCTACACGCAACCCGCCACTCACCAGAAGTTTACAACTACAGCTTGCAGCATGGCAATGTAAATATGAGCTCATCCACAGAAACCCATGAATCTGATCCTACACAGCAGCATTTTCATGTTCGGTGAAACCTCCTGACCGTGGTTAACCAGAGGAGCCCAGCAAGCATTAACAAACATGGAAGATGCAGTGAAGACCTGTCTGACAGTTCTGATTTTTGCATGTCCCACAGGTCATTTATCTATTTAATGTGATAAATTAAGCATTTCTAGAAGAAACACAGTAAGCTAAAACAGATGACAAGGTACTCATCTTCTAGCACCATATACCAACAGAAGCAGCTCTAGCAGCCCTGCTCTTGGGCTCTGCCAGACTACACCTGTCATGACAGAGAAAGGAGAAGGGATGGTGACTGGTCCTTCATCCTCATTGCAGCAGCCTCAGAGCAATAGCAGCACATACTTTGGCTGTCACACCTTCCCAAGAGCAGTGCTGGCTTCAGGGAATAAGGGACGGGGCAGATATCCACCTAAACCCCTTTTTCCTGCTGATTTTTCCGTGACTCCTCTACATGGCATTTGTGAGTGATCCCATTAACCCTGAAGTCCAGGCCAAAAAGGCAAGAGCAGGTCCTCATGGGCTGCCAGGACAGAGGATGCAGGTCTGTAAGTGATAGACTGGGGGCATCACCTTATCCAAGAATTGACCTGCTTTCTGGAGGTTCTTCTCTCTCTCTAGCATGTCCTTGCTCTCCAGCCACTTTATGGAAAAAACCTTGGACAAGCACACTGTTAAAGCAAGTGCCTCAGTTTGAAGCCAAAGGGGACAAAGGCAGGTCTCTGTGCCACCTAGAGAACACTGACGGGTTACGCTGCAACACAGGACTGTACCCAGGAGCTTTCCAAGACCAAGGGACTCGCTCTCCCTACACAAAATCCCATCTAAGGCTTTGGGACATGGACCGGAGCGAGCCTGCAGCACGCCCTTTACAATTATTAACACTTCTTTTTGCTCCTCTTTCACTTGATGCTAAAATGACTTCAGACTGAAACTTGGCACTCAAGAGTCTCCAAGCTTCGTAGTAGTAAGGCTTCATCTTTCTTAGTCTCATTGCTCTACCTCCAGCGATCTTTAAAATCAGGTTTATAAGGAGGAATAGACCCATGTGGTATTTTAAAAATAAATGGGAAACAGCTGAATTAATACTGGAAAACTGACCGTTGTACAAACACAGCAACATTTCATAACATCCACGCACTGATAGCGGAATGATTTCTTTTGCCCGTGGTTTTTACTGTGCAGATGCTACGTGCTTAAGAGCATAGCACCCCAAAGAAGAAAACAATTGCTTAATATAGAGTACTAGAGTTGTGGCATTATATAATTATAAAGCTGCCCAATCCGAGAACACATAGGTTCACTGTTTTGTGCAGACATGAAGCAGGCAAGCCAACTCACGACTGGGACACCCTGACACATGAGTACACCAGCCACAGGCAGTTGGAATAAATAAATACACCCATCAGATGGGGTTATTTAAGGCAGAAGGCCAAACCACAGGAAAAAACAGGTGACCACACAACAGGCTGGGTGATCCTATCTCCAGTTAATCCACCACCTACAGCAGCTTCTAGGACCAAAACACTGAGAAGAGAAAGCCCTTTCAGGAGACCTGCTGCTGATCGGGTGCTCCTGGCAGAAGCTGCCTGGGCTTGCAGAAGCAGCTGAGCCCACGGCTGCCCTTGCCGAGCACCCACTGCTCCTGTCCTCCTCCTTGATACCACCTCTCCACCAGCCTGGAGCACCAGCAGAGCTGTAGAGGGTACTGTGGCACAAGGTCACCCTACCCGTGGGCAGAACCACAAGAAAAAGCTTCTCTGGACCATGGAAGAGCATCTAAGAGAGTAAAGAGGTAAAACCTGGGCAGCCTCCAGAGAAGACATGAAGGTGCCTCATGTGCTGCAAGGCTGCTGCAGACCTAATGGGGCCAGAAACTGTGCAACAAGAATTGCAAGCAAGCTGGGCACACTGGCTGGAAAATTCGTTAATGGCTTACTAGACTTAATGGTCAGGAGGAGGCAAATGATTGAGGGCAGAAGAAAAACAGCACGCATTTTGACTATGTGCGGGAGGTTAGGGGGTGCGAAAGCTCAAAGGTGGATCTGCCTGTGACCAGAGCAAACAAGAACCATTCACCAAGGCGGGTGTGGGCTCTAGCCAGTGGGAAACCTAATTTTTACCTGAGCATTGCATCCATGTTGTGCCATCCTGAGAAGCGACGCCAATGCAGTCAAAGGCACTGCAGAGCTTTCCAGGGAGAGGCAGGCGGGGAGGCAGCAGCACCTCACATCCCCCCGCCAGAACAGCCAATTAATAACACTTGTGCTAGAGCACCAATTAAGTGAAGTGTCTAGCTAATGAGAGTACTAGAAGGTAAATGCTGACTTTGGATTTGTGAGTTGAGTCATATCTATGTTTTAATCACCAGCTGCTCATTACCATTTAACCACCAGGCTATGTCAGAGATACCTTGAATTGTTTCTTTATATACTTTACAGGGGTTGATGCAGCTGTAGCACAGACATTAAGACAAGCTATCAGAACTAGAAGTTGTCCAAAATCACAGAACATTAGTTTAATTTGCTTTGTGATTGTTCCAGGCTTTGAAGATATTTATAAGATGATCAAGATATTTTTCCACAACAGTTGAGCTCATTTTAACCTATGAAATCCAAATTAAATAAATAAAATGACTGCCATACAAAATAGTTGGATCTTTTTTCCCTGATGGGTGTTAATAGATTGAAATATACAGTTCAATGTTTTGTAGGGTTTTTAAAGCAATCAGTAGAAATTTCTGGAGTTTTAATTGGAAAGCACATCTGGCAACATATGCTAGCAATATCTTTCAATATCCATTGCTTGCGTAAAATAGAACTCTCAAGTTACTGTTTGTTTTCTATGGGCAACACCAGGAAGTTTGTTCAGTAGAAGCAGAAATGAAAACCTGAGCATAAAATGAGACAGAAGATTGGAGGGAAGGCTTGACATTATTAAAAAGGCAACCAGAAAAAAACCCAAGCTTGTAAATACAGGATTCCAGAAAACAAAACCAAAAATAAATAGCCCATCTGCTTTTGCATATAACTGAGTTTCCTGCACAGGGGATAGCACAGACTTGCATTACCTCTACCACACAATCTTTAAAGCCATCCTGCAGCAGTCCTGAGTATTGTCCCCAATGTAGCACGTCCATGGTATGTGTTTGACACGCGACCATCTTGGAAACAGTGTCCTGAATCATTCAGAGTTTGGGTAAGTATGTGGTAAAATCCACACAAGTAGTTTGAGTCTATATCTCATTGTTGCAAAACAGAATTGAGAGCTTGGCTCCATCCTTAAGTCTTCCTTAAGGAAGGATTGTGTCACTCTCCAGCAAAGCTCCTAGCCCAAAGAGAAAACAAGATACAGTCTCCAGCTAAGGAGGGACAAGTGATTGCTATTCTCAGCTAAGAAGTTCAAAATAGGGATGTAGCAAAGGGGGTTGATTTTACAAAGCCCTCTATCCTCCTCACATTTTATCCTCTCCAAACAACTGATATCCCTTTTTCTGAAGTGTGGAGTCTTAAAACATACTGGCAAGATTTTATAATGAATGAAAGACTAATTCACAGAGCTAGCTTTGATGTATGAACAAATAACCACCACTTGCCTTTTTTTCCAGGAGAGAACTGAAAAAAGGTGGATGGAGAAAGTCCTTTGTGAAGCCACAGTTACCCAGGAGACACCAGTAAAACACACAAAGTATTTGGACATGACCTGATTACAAGCATATTGACTATGAAGAAGACTTACTGCTTGTTTTTTTCATAAGTAGCCAAGAGGAAAAGTCACCTTCCCTCACTTTATCTCCTTTATTTGAAAACTAAAAACCCAGGTAGTCAGAATTGTACCACACAAAGAAAACACACATCTGTATCCTTTAAGATCTCTGCATCATATTATCTCAGGTCAACTTAAGGTCTGTAACACGATATTGGGGTTTATTGTACATGTACCCATTAGTACATCAGTTGAGCGTTAAAGCTTGTATGCTTTGTGCAGTGATATTTTTTTCTAATAAGCACATTCCTGGTGTGAGACGGGATGTGTCTAATCCACAGCAAAGCTGATTGAGAGACAATGGGCTCCAGCCAGCTCAGCTCTGTTTCAAGGAAAGAGGACAATAAGTACATTTGACATTTATAAGAATCTAATTTCCTTGTGCTTTAAAAATGGAGCTCATTACCCTCCGGACTGGTGCCTTCCACCAATTACTGTAACTGATGTGCGGAGATTTTTCCTTCTCTATATTAGTATTTGATGCACTCTAAACGGAGGCTGCTTCCTGAATTATTTACTGATCTTCTGTGCACTGACCATGTTATAGGATTTACGTTATTGACAGTAAGAAGGAAATTATCTTTTCAAAGGACAGTGGAAACAGGGAAATTATTTTGCGAGCCACAGGCTCACCCCTGCCCGGAGAAGGGCAGCTTCTCCCCGGGGTGCCAAGGGCAGGCAGGGGGCCGCGGGCCAGGTGCCAGCGAGGCTCCTAAACACCCCATGGGCAGGGGCACAGCTGGAGCTCGGCAGAAATTGTGGATGGTACCAAATCAGGCATCTCCTAATGACTGCAATTACCCATCCACCTTCTCCTCCAAGCTCTTGGTGAAAGGAGAAAGGTGTCTGCAGACCTGTTTAGAATGAAAGGATGCAGAGAGACTTGCAGTGCAGAAGACCATCCAGTGAGGTGGAGATTAAATGAGGTTTCTAAAGCAGCAGAGCTCAGCTCTAAGTGCAAACAGCTCAGTTCTCCGGAGATCGACCGCAGCCCTAGCAAAAAGGACTCCCAGCCCAAGACACACTACTGCACCGTCTCCTGCAATGTTACATCCACCAATTTCTCTGGTGTGGTAAATCACAACCACTGGGTTTCAATCTCCATTTCATTGTGTTTTAAACTGTCATTTATAGCTGTGCAAAGCAAGTGTCAGACTTCATATATGCAGAAGTTAGACTATGATATCTCTGAGGTGGCTATTTCTGGAGCCATTAGCTCTGAGTTCACAAAGTACCACTGTCAATATATATAATGCATTTTTCAGCAAGGCTCTGGGTGGAGGCTATAAATAGAGATGGACAAATTCGGGGCCAGGAAAGGGTAGACTTCAGTTTTTCAAAACCAGATACCAGTGTTGGTCATGATCCAGGTTCTTGCCTGTCTGAATTTGCTCTGTGTGGAGATGAGGAAAGTCTGTCTCCTCTTGACAAGCATTGCCATTCTGGGCTTGCAGAGGCTTCAAAGAAAATAAAGCAGCACTGTAAGAGTTTTGAGGGTTTTGAGAAGAAAAACCCATTACTGGTGGTTTTCTTGCTTTTAGTATGTCAGATACATATGCTTGTGTATATTGATCTCAGAACTTCGTGGGATGTGGATTGTGGCAGAGTTTGACTCCTGCTCCCAGTGTCAATACCAAAAAGGTCCCTGACTCTTCAGAGGTCAGCAAGGAAGAACAAGATGCTCCAGCACTGCTATTTGATGTAGATCAAACTTCAAGAGCGCGTTAAGTGCAAGACAAGTAAAGGTCAGCTCTGTTCCACAAACAGCCGCCAACAGAGCCTGGTGAGGACATCCTGTACCTGTCATTCCCGCCCCCGCCAGCTGACAGACCAGTTTGCTTTGGCAATCCATCCCCCTTTCCACCCACACAGGGCCTTTGTGTCCATCCCACTGCCTCTTTCAGGAAGGAGAGAGGAGGTGAAGACCAGCAGCAGCCTGGTCCCAAAGCAGATTGCCAGCTGCTGGGCAGGACACATCTGGATGGTGCAGGTGGATGCGCTTCTCCCAAGGCACCCAGACAAGTCACATCCACACCGCTCAGTTCAGAGTGACCCAAGAACAATTTCATCAAACTAGGCTATGCATCACACAAAACATAGTGTTACGTCAGAACACACTTTTTGGGAGTTTCAGTTGATCCCACCCTGCAGCTCTCTGCTGACATGGAGCTCCAGGCCAGGTCCTTATGCAAACAGTGGGGTAGCTGTGCCATAGCATCTGTCAGACTCGTGGTGCCTCAGTGGCCGTGCCATGTACCCGCCAGCAAGCAGCCAGTGCCAGTCTCTGCTGGCAGACACGGTGCTCCTTCCAGCCACTCGGCCAGACCTGCCATCCAGCCTGCATGCAGCATGGCTCATCCTCAAGCATTTTTCATCAAATGAGGCCACAGGAGGGCCAAGAAAGAAGACTGAAATATTCCCAAGCCATGTCCTCAAGTAGAAGATAACTCGTTAGTTGCTCCTGATACACAGATCACACACTAACACTTTCAAGTTGCAGCTCTGAGACAGTTTCACCATTACCCACAGCTTGCACCAAGCCAGCACAGCTTTTGGCAGTTTGGGCAGTTTATGAACCATGCAGTTCAGAAAGGGCCACACAGTCAATTATCCCATTCATTATTGCCCACACACTACTAATTATGGATCCAAACCCACTTACTGCCCGACTACTGAAATAGTCACAAACTGTGTGTGTAGAGCTGATGTACCTGGTGTCAAACAGCCATTGCCCCTAGAGAGTGACCCGAGGTCAGGGTGAATACAGCATCACTAAGGATTGATGGGGAAGGGGAAACATAGAAAGAGCTGGACCAGGGGCAGTACAGAGAGGGACTGGCACACAGAGGAGTATCAAAAGGTGGCAGGTGGCCTCTGGGGTTTCTTGTCCCAGAAAAGCTTCTCAGTCACGCAGGAGGGGAGCTCCAGCCACCCAGGTCTTGGGGGGTCAAGCAGTAACCTCCTCCTTCAGGTACACACAGTTAAAAACACAATTATTCTGGCTGTCCTTGAAGTATATTGTGCTTTAATAGCTAAGCAGAACCAAAGCACAGGAGAACCACTCTGTGCAGCTCACCAGCAGTAAACCATGCTTGGGTTCCCCTCTCCTCTCATCTACCACTTCGCCTTTACAATGCAGGGACACTATTTCCCCACAGAACAGAAGCCAGCAACCTGCTCACTTGCTGCAAAAAGTTGGGCTGAAATTTCAGCCCACAGCAAGTGGAAATAATTTCAACTGGGTATAAAAAATTCACAGGAAAAAAAAAAAAAAGCATGCTTAAAAAGATGGAGATTTAAAGTCACCAGAATAAAAGGCTCACTGAGATCCACTAAGCATAAAATCAGGTTAGTGGAAAAGTTTAAGCTGCATGAATGCATTGTTACAGAAAAACAGTGACGATTTTGCCAGATAAAGACGATGACATGAAATTTAAGTCTTACACAGGCATGCTGAGAAAGTAACGTTCTCAATACTTTCTGCTTACAATTACAAAATGATCAATTGTTAAGTGTTGGACAGAGAAATATATTCCATTCTGCCTGGACATGCACAGCGGGCCAAGAATGCACCTGGATAAGCCAAGCATTCATTATCTCCCAGACACTCAATATCCCATAATACCCCCAGTGGCTGCCAGCTCCTTGTCCACCCTTGACCACACGCCATGTGCCCCATTTCACAGCTGAAAAGTATTTAAAATTCATGAAGCCTGTTGAAAGCTCAACTGTCACATTCTGCTCATTCCACAGGGTATGGGAAAACCGCGCAGAAGGGACATTTCAACCAGGGCTATTATGGCTCTTGAATAACCAATATTCCATTAAATTGCTAATAAACCCACTTGAAGATAAGTTGATCACAATCGAACCAGACAGTAGCATTCCTTTCCTTTAACACCAAGTTGTCAGGTTTCACTCTGTACTGTACTCCTGTTTCTGTGCCGTTTGTTCATGCCTTGACACAGAGCATTCAAGATACTCACTTTGTCCCCAGTAATCTAAATGCCCTATTCTAAAGAGGCTGAAAGATCTTTGGCAAGGATAATACTCTGCTTATTTTAAGGTAGGGAACTCTTTTCAAAGGAAAATCTACACTAAATAATTATACCTCAACAGGGATATCTGGGGTTTTGTAACTTCTTGAACAGGGCGCTCACAATTTGAACATAGTGGTAAATGGTATGAGCTCCTCCCAGCTTCCCTAGCACCTAGTCAATCTTGCTCCGGTCTGAAAATTCATTTGAGTTTGCAGTTCAGCAATTAATTTCCTCCTCCCTCCACCAAATCTTAGTTATATCAACCACAATAAATATAAAAAACTTCTGCAAAAAGCTTCAAGAGAGTTTGTTTTGCGTCAAGATGGATTTTGTTAGATTCCTTGTAGTTAATTGTCAAGCTGCTGGCACGCCTGCTTTTGCCTTCCAATCTTGTCGTGTGCACATGTCATTGTGACAAGAGGACTCCAAATTTCATAATTTCTAACATCGAAAAGCATGTGAGTCTCCTTCTCAGAAAGGGATTTAGAAGCTCTAATTTTATATTAACTAACCTGATACTGCTGAAAAGCAGCTCCCACCCAGCTCCATCCCAGCAGTGAATCATCATCCCACCCCATTCTGAACTCTTCCCATCGCCTCTCCAAGGCATATGGGAACCAACCTACAGATTTCAGCTGCACAAATGGCCGAGGATCATCATCAGGAAGATTTGGTCCCATCCAGTCTGCCTGGTGGGGAGCCACAGAGGAGACCCAGTCACCCCTGGGTCCCCATTGCCACATACCGAGGACAGGCAGGGAAGAGAAGTAATTGCTCCAGCAGGCGCCAGCCCAGAGCCCCCCCGGAGCCAGCCCAGCTCAAGGAGCAACAACCATCGTCACAGGCAAAGAGAATATTTTTCTTCACACTGAATTCACTCAATAACTGGGCTTTCGCTGAGGAGCATCCGGTTGCTCCCATGTTATTTTATAACAAGGGCCCCACGGGCAGAGGTTATACTAACCCAGCATTTTTTCTCCTCTAATAATAGGTTTCATTCATGCTTGCAGAGAAGTTGACTTGTCTGTCTTATTTTAGCTATGCTAACACATCCTGCAAGAGCGCCCTGAAGTGTCTAGACATATATAACAACAATAATGGCAGAAAGTGTAAATTCTGACCATTTTCTGTCTCCAACTAGTTCCAGTATCGTTTCCACTGCTGGGTAAGAAAAGTGTCATCCCAGTAGTATTATGGAAATTTGCTGGTATACGTGAAATGGGATTAAAATCCTTAAAAACACACCAACAGTTTTAAGTAGTCAAAAATACATCTCAATACAAATAAGCAAACTAGGAGTCATATATTGAACAAATTGGCCATCACAGTACTAGGTGGGACATTTCAACCTGAAAATACCCTTCAGCACCTAATACTATACTGACAAGTTTTAATAAATTCTTAAGCTTTAAAGAAAAAGATGCAGTCATATGAGTAATATGTGCAGTTATCCATCTCTGGCTACTGTTCCTTGAACTCAAACTGACAAAGGCAAAGAAAGCACCAGCTTTGCAAGTCCTGCTTCTGCACTGGTTTCCCATTTGAGGCTTACAGTCACAAGGGGGAAATGAGAATAAAGCAGCAAGCACAAAAACATGAACACGAGCAAGATACAGTAGCTGGTGCCATCTCTCTATAACCACACCTTTTAAGAGGTAGAAACTTTTGTGCATGCGGTGCCCTGCAAGCTCACCAAGCGTTGGGGCAGCTGCCCACAGCGCTGGGCTGAGAAGAGGCTCTGTCCCCCCAGACGCCCGCTGCACACCCTGCACACGCAGAGAGGGACGATGCTGCCTCTCGGGCTGCTTTGCCAGGACATCCCTCACTCTCCCATGCCTCTAGGGACAGAAGGATTACAGTACAAGCTCTCTTCTTGCGTTTTGCATTTTTAAGCCGTGAAACTCACAGGCAATATTTCATTTAAAAGCATCAATAACTGTAGGTAGACCATCTTCATTGTAATGTATGTTACATTAACATGATCCTAACAAAACACGGCTCCTACTTTTAAACCAGCCTGCTCTACTCCCTGCCTCCCCTCACTGATATCTCAGGGGGCTTTGGACACTGTTGTTCAGTAAAGTCACAAGACTGGAGAGTTATAGAACAGAAAGATTATGGTGATTAAACCTCCTACATGATGGCATTGAATCCTACTACTCAAGAGGGGACAATGACCCACCAAGACACAGAACCATGGCCTTGGCCTGGAGGAAGGAGCACAGGAGCCTTCCCAAAGCCATTCCAAAACCTCACTGTCGAACTGCTGTCAAAGGCACTCATCCACCTCGAGATCAAGCACCAACTTCAGATATAGGTGATACATCACTGAAAGTCCTGAAAAATCGTTAATTTCTGGCTTATGCAAGACATCTAAATTCTTGGAAAAAGGAAATAGCCACCTGCCTTTCAATACAGTGATGTTTCATCCAGAAAAAAAGGGCACACCTACAAACTCTGATCTACAAAGCCCTATCTATGCAACAAATATTAACGAGGTACAAGCCAAAGGAACTCCTTTAAGACAAGTTGGTTACTATTGCACTTTGCTATTGCATAAACATCTTCCACTGCACAGGCATAAAATACAAATGGAAGTAAACAAAGGGAAAGCAATGTGCTTATTTGTAACGCACAGGGACAGAGAGAAAAATGAAAAGCAAAATAACAGCTAAGTAAAAAGTAACTGTTCAAAGATTCTATTTAATTAAAGCTCTTCTAGTAGAAAGATGCTTTAGGTGTGAGACTCTGAACTTAATCATGCTGCTTTAGCAAGATGCGCGTTTGCAAACTGAGTCTCCTCTTCACTCACCGACCCCACCCATTGGGCACTGCGCCGCAGACGCAGTTTCTCTGGTATCTGATTACTTTATCTTGTAAGCAGTTACTTTGGGAAGGGAAATGTGTCTCTGCAGGCTTTTAAACACACCTTAGAAATTAGAGTTTCACTTAAGGTATTATTGAATAAAGAGCTACTCTGAAGCAGGAGTAAATCCTGTAAGAACTCTTCCCAGCTGCACTGTACTGGGCTAATTGAATTTGATAACCTACATTTCCTAATTACACCTCCTGTATCTGAGGCAGCACGTGCCCGTGTTTCACTGCATCCAAGCCAGTGCCCTTCACAGAGCAGCAGCGATGCTCCCGGGGGAGCTATGTACCCGAGCATCCGAGCTCTGCCCTCCCACCCACCGCCAGCTCGACGTGCACAAGGCACCACTCTAGGGGACATGGTGATGCCATGATCCTCCCAACAGGTCACACATTTGTGGTGATACCTGCCTGACAGGAGCCTGGCCAAAATCCACCACGACACAGGGCAAACAGCAGCAGCACAACTGACTGACACAAAGCAACAGCAGCGTCTTTCCAGACTCACGTGGGAATAGGGAGCATGGAAAAACAGCCGAGTCGATGATACAGCAGACTCCAGCATTACTTTATAGTCAGCCTAATGGCTTTTCCTTTCTCTGCGCAGTACTACGTAACTTCACTGCCATACAGAAATCAAAGGAAACACTGAAATTTATATTTTATAATGGAAACTATTACCTCACCAAATGCTATCAACACCATCAGAGGTGTGGAAGTAACCTGACAGCTTGTAACTGCAGCGGTCCCAGACAAAGGCAATGCCAGAGCCCAGGGTACCTGCAGAACCTCCTGCAAACAAAAGGCAAGCCTTGGGCTAGAGTGGGGTTCATTTGTGGAAAAGTTAAATGAAAATTACTTAATGTGCTCCTGCCATTGAGGAGCTGAACTCTGAATTCCCTGGGCAGCTGTTTTGGAGTTTGGCTGCTGGCAGCTCCTGCCCCACCAGGGAGGACATCACTGCTGCACAGGGTGGCTGAGCCTCCCCAAGGACCCCCGTCCCAGCCAGGAAAGCCCCAGCCCTACCAAGAGGTCTCAGCTGTGGGCATGCCATGTCATCCAGCCTGGCAGGAAGGAAATGATGGCAGCACCATGCGGCAAGCATGGGCAAAACTGTCAGGAGCACCTGGCCCAAGAATAGACTGCCCTTGACTGCAGCATCGAGCCCTTAGTGCCTCTCCTGCAGGCCTCCTGGAGAAAATGAAGATGCCCTAAAACTTGCTAGTCATATAGCCCCATGTAAGGAAGACAGCTGAAGAGCTTCTCATTCACTCCTCATGATCACTGGATTACACTTCAAAAGACCACAGACAAGCATATATTGTACAGCAAGTTTTTTAGCTTCTTCAGTAGGAAGGGTCTTCTGCTGGCTGGTGTTAACTCCACACTGCACACGATGACAGATCTGTGGGCCAAGCAATAAAGTGGAAAGCTGGGGAAAAAGTGACTGCTATATTCTTTGTAGATGTTATTGCTGTCTTTAAAACTTGTATCTACCTACTGCCGAATGCTTTTGATGATCTACAACGGTAAGTGCTGAACAGGAAAGGTAGAAAGTCTGTTTTCCTACCTGTTCTGGCTAGTGATAAAGTTATAACTGCAGTTACTCAACAGTATAGAGAAGCTGCAGAAATGAATACAGTCTGCAAGGTCAGAGCAAAAGGAATATGATGTTTTGTTTGGCCTGTTCCACATTCATCTTCCAGTTCAGCAGAGTAACAGGTTGAAAAGAGGGCAACAGCAGGAAGCAAGTGTCCAGTGCACTGAAATACAGCAAGTCTTTTCAATACTCACTCTGCTCTACGGGAAGAAATACAGCTTCTCATTCAGAGACCACTCATTACAATGACCAGAAGGATGATGCTCCTGAAAAACCTCATGCATGGTTAGTAGATATTCATTTATAAAGGTACAATAATTTATTCAGAATACAAATAACAATCCGTGCTCTTTCAGTTACAGTGGTGAAGCTGAAATGCACCAAACAAGTGACAGATTTCATAGACAAAATGGATGTCCCTAATAACTAAAAGCAGGTACATAGCAAACACACAGAATTAATAATTTTCAAAAGCCTTTTCACAAAGCTGAAAAAGTTGACCCAAATCAGTAAGCAGCTAATTTGAATACTAAAAGTAAGTGATGCCCAGGAGCAGTTTTAAGAAAATGTCGCTACATGTCCAGAAACCCCGTTCTCACATGTGAGAAAGAATGATGTAGTAGAATAAGGATCAAAAATAATGGATAAGTTAATTGGTGTAGAGGGGACACTAAATCAGATATAAAAGCCAAAACGATTATAACAAGTAAGTTTTAGCACAATACGTCAGAAATTAAGAGAACTTATAAAAGCAGAAGAACCTCGTGAAAATCTCTGGATAGCAGAATCAAAATTCACAGAGGCCTTTTTATTTCTCCTTTGCTTACGTTACAAACAACAGGAATAGCAACAGTGGTGGTGATTCATTACTACCTGGAAAGGGTGAAACTTTCAATATTCCTTGCAAAAAGGTAAAAATACTAAACGAATATTTCTGCTCTGCATGAGGAAAAAGCTATTTAAATATGCAGATTGTATTACAGAGAGCAATTTTCATCCCAGCCCTAACATGGGAGGACATTAAGCAGCAGTTGTTAAAAAGCAGCTCTAAAACAGCAAGTCAGGATGATTTCCACCTAAGGAAGAGTTCTGTAGTGCTCATAATCCTTCACAGCTTAACAGGGATGCCAGAAAAATTTACGAAATAACTGACAAGGGAGTAATAAGGAATTGAACAATCAAATAATTAATACCAATCAGCACATGCTTGCAGAAAGTCAACTTTGTCCAGTTTAATACAGCTTTGGATGAAATTATAACCCCAGTCGATAGCAGTGATAGCACCGATACACCAGGTTAAAATGTATACAAGTGGACACTGCTGCTGGTACTCAAATGTTTTCACACGTCTCAAGACCTGTTGCAAATGGAAATCATTGCAGAATAGGTGTGTTTCAAGCAGAAACCCACCGGTGTGAGGTCACTCAAGTTTCACAGGATGAATCTGAGAGCACACGGTTACCACTGCTCAGCAGCCAGGGGTTAAACCCTGAGCACAGCAGGTCACGGGCACGGAGGGTGGCACAAGAGGTATAAGCAACCAATGTGCACAGCCATATGGCCACCACAAAGGCTGCGTGGTAGCATGAGGACCTCAGGCCACAGCCAGAGGATGGGCCATCTGTTTAGTTTTGTACACAGACCCACCACAAAAGATCGTCTGCACGTGGGCTCTAATCGCAATCCCACAACTGAAGAGACCTTCGGATGGACAAGCAAGGGAACTCCACATAGGGCTGAGATATCCACCATGCTGGTGTGCACCATTGCCACAGCTGTTCTCCAGTACCACATCTACTGCATGGAGAATGTCCAACAGTCAGGAAGGGTTCAGAGAGGAGCCACCAGGAGGAAGGCATCATTTCCTAAACCTCAATCAAAGCAGCATTAATGGAGCTCAGTCTGTTTCACTGATCAAAGAGGATTATAAAGACCTTCAATCATGTCTTCAAAGACCTATGCAAGGAATAGAAATTCATCAACAGGCTCTGAAAAAATACAGCACATAGAAGCTGAACCCAAACTAGGAACCATGGTCGATGCAGGGATAGTGTTTATTTTTAAAAGGAAGATAATTTATCATTTAGATAACTTAGCAAGGATTGTGTTAAGCTCTTTCCCTTCTTTGCAGCCCCAGCGAAGGGCCACCCCAGTGCAGACGGCATGGCTCTGGAAGAAGATGAGGGGTAAAAAGCTGAACCCAGGACCCTACTGCTAGTCCGGGCACCAGGAACCACCGATGGACACACCACAACTTCACGACTTTTCTTCCTTGTTCAGTGAAGATGATGATGCAGAGCCCGATGAGAAACTAAGGCACTTTCAGACAGTGGCTAGTGCCAGTGCAAATGATGTAATTTTAGGAACAGATGAGTCTGAAAATCTTGACTAAAGAACTTTTATCTTTTACTTTATTTTTATTTTTAAATTGCTGCCCCACATCCCCACACAGGCAGGAGTATGCTCACAGAAACAGATGACGTACTTGGTTTACTGCCGACAAATGGATCAATTTTCTCCTTGCAGGTAGTAAAAGGTCTCCCTGGAAAAGCCTGTGGCTATTTAGCACAGAGAAGGTGGTTAAAGATACCTTACAGTGCCACTTACTTGCCACTTCTGCTGGTGTACTTAGCAAACAGGAACATTAAACAGCACAATTTTGAATGAAAGCACACAGCATCTGCAATCCATATTGCAGCACATCCGGGCGATGGGATAACTGGGGAGGAGCAGCGTGAGCAGCAGAGTTCACTTGGGAGGGGGCGGAGGGCAAGGCAGCTTGGGAAACACTGACGTATTGTCTTTCCATTACTAAAAATTACACTTTGTGAAATAGCATTAGATCATTTTAAGAGGTTTATATAAGGACACTGAAAAACAAGTCCTTTTGCAAATTCTATTTTTTTAATGTCTCCCTCCCCTTTCTCTTTCCACTATGCATCAGGTTGTGAAAATCCAACATGCAATAAGTCTAGTGTTCCCAGACAGAGGAGACCAACATCAGCCCAAGTTAAATCCTCCAGCTGTTCCCAGCTCCTTCTTTTCTCTCCATCAGACAGGCTCATAACAGTGCCTTAATTACTTGTTTAGGAAGGATGTGACATGTTCCAATTTAATACATTTAGCCCTTCTTAGAGCAAATGCAGAATTAAGCCTCAGTATGCACTTGACAGATCTCTTAGCAACTAGAGTGCAATCAGCCAACAATGGATGATTCACAGTTTTAGCAAGAGTGTGCAGAACTGCCTGCCAAAAGTCTGAATAAACTCACATTGCTAGACACTATGGTAAAATGTACCCTGATCTCTTTTAAACTATTATATCATAGAGGAAAGTTAAACTGCATGCATTCCAGCAGCTTGCCCGAGTCTGGAAATACAATTGAACTGCAACATCTCAATTTTATGATAACCGAGACTGTTTGGTGGTTATTTTCACTTAACTAGCATAATGGTACCTTTCAAGGGAAACTGCTAAAATCCATCAGTTTGTGTAAATAAGGGATGGCTTCTTCCGTTTCCGTTGCTCTGAAATGGAAGCATCCAGAGGACACTAATGGAGGCGGTCTATCCAGAGTCACATCGATTAAAAGATGGGCTTAATCTCACGCCTACTGCTACAGGGCCCACTGGCATTTAAAATATTTAGACATATCTGTGCAATCCGTGAGTCAGAGGGGAAGAGCAGGAAGCAGCACGAGAGTGCAAATATCCATCCTGATGCACTGCTGTACTCACTTTATCGCCCTCCAAAGACCAGTTGAGGACCAGGCTGCCACAAAAGAGACAAGATTCTTTGTATTTCTACAGCCAAATTTCTGTTTTCATTGACCAGTTTTTCTCTAAGCTTCAGCTTTTGCTTTACAAGGGTTTGCTCTACACCCTCTATGTGGAAAACTTCCTACACAAAACCAGACTGGAGTAAGTCTTTCACAAAGTACTATTAAAAAATAAACAAAACCAGAAAAGCACTGCTGGAATTAGTCCCACACAGCAAGGGCACCAAGTGACAGAGGATAAGTCACAGACCCTTCTCTTTTGGTTAACACCATGAATCATGACCAGAGCTTTTCCTGTGGCACACTGGACACCAGAGTGAAACACCTCTGGCATAAGAAGGTCTGGTCCCAGGATGTAGGGACAGTGCTCCCCCAGCACCCCAGCCTCTTCATGTCGTTATTGTGAAGAGTCTCTTTGGATCTCTGGCACAAACTTCAGCTCCAGGGGTCTGAAGAGGTTTTCACTCTGTTTTAGGCTGATTTATCCACTGCACCTGCTCATATCTCACTTTTTTGACTGTTTTTCATCATCCCTTCCCCAAGACATCAATATTCACAGCAGAAGACAGCTGACACTGCTGTCCTTTCTACTTTAACCGCCTCAAGCCACCACTTGCTTGGTACTCAACTGAATGAAACCCCATTTGAAAATACAGACATCTTAGCCACCTTTCTTTGTCATCTTTTCAGTAGGTCTCATCCTCAAGGCGGGGGACAACTCAGTGGCACTTGGTGAGAAACCTACCCTGAGCTCCATGCAAGTGCTCTGACCCCACATCGCTCACAGGAAAGAACAGCCCAGTTGTTCCAGATCGGGCTCAGACCCAAGGCGATGGAAAGCTGCAGTGTGCTAAACCTGTTTACCATTTCAGCAACGCACCCTGGCAGCCACACACTGCCCCAGCCACCAGCAGCCTGGGGATCCCACCCACTGCAGGCAGGAGCCTCTCTTGCTCCAGCAACCTCCAGCAGCCCTTTTCCAGGTAAAGCAGATAGGCTTGGCTAAATAAGCAGCTTTCTTTGGCATGGAAGAGCAGGGCATCTGAGTTGGCTGGCAGACTTCGCCTCCGAAAAGAGGGTTGTGGTCAGGGAAAGGAATTTGAGCACGTTGAGCTCCACGTTGTCTTCAATACTAGGATAGTCACAAGTTTCTGCTTGCATGGGCTGATGACCCTTCAAAGCAAAACAAAGGCAGCAGGGGAGGTGCAGCAAGTGTCGGGAAGACACACTGAACACAAAAATACCATAGCTGAGAGTTTCTGTAAAGGCACAAAGACAAAAATTAGGCAGGTAAAGAGAGGAGCAGGTACAAAGCAGAAGGTGCTTATACATTTATTGCTTTTGTAAAGAGAAGCTTCCCATTGATACCACTCTCAATAGACAGACCAGAGCTTAGGGATTTTTTCCATCTATTTCCATAAGGATTAGATCAAAGGGCTGAAAAGAATGTGAGCAGCGGGGCTCTAAGGAGCTGGGGCACAGGCACCTTGGTCGGGGAGGGAGCCACAGGCAGGAAGGAGATCCAGCATTTGACTTCAATCAACCAGCAACATGTACCACCAGCATCATCACATACCACCAGCTAAAAAAAAAAAAAAAAAGCACAGTTATATCTAGAAACAAAATACACCAGGGACTGATTTTGCCTCTGCTCCAAGCAGGCTATCCTGTGCCTGGATGGAGGCAGATGGGATGTCACTTTTTCCATCCCTGGGTTGCTTTGCTGCTGCTCTTTTGGGAGTCCTGCTACCGCCCCAGCCGCAGCATGCGTGCAGTGGTATTTCTGCTTTGCGGAACTCGATGTTACTCGATGGCTTACGTGAATCCCCACGCTGTACGAGGCAGGAGAGCAGAATTCCCTCACTCCCTGTTTTACCCTATAAGGGCATTTGATGATGGTGCTGCAAAGCTGTACCTTTGCACAGATTTTCTGCAGCTGCTGCAGCATGGCAAAGCCAAACCCAAGTTTGGATTCTTGTGTGTTGTGATAATCAGCTGGGGTTCGGAAAATCCTCCAAAAAATCTAGTGTTCTGGCAACTTAACAAGGCTTCTGAAAAAATAACAGTTTAACATCTGGAACAAAAATACTCTGAGGAAGTCCAAGACCAACACAGCATTTTCCCCCCAAAACTGTTACTGTACAGCACTTCCTTGTCCCCAGCTCAGTGAAAATGGAACATTTGCATCAAGATGCTGAAACATTTTATTGGAAATCATCCAGGAAGGTAGAAAGATAAAGGGCTATTCATACACTTGAACATTTTTTTAAATTTTCTAGGTTTTGTTTATTTTTATTCCTGTCCCATGAATTTCCTCAGTCTTTTAATGCATCTTAATCTTCATCAATATTTAGCTCTCCAGGAGAAGTACTGCATACTTTGTTTTCCCATTTAACTTGAGGCGGGGCGGGGGGAGGGAAACATCTACGAGAAGAAAAAAAAACAGTTCTAAAGGAAATGATTTTTCCTTTTTCCACAAGATGTCCTGGAATAGAGTCAGGGAGAAAGATTAAAAAGAAAGGTGGGCAACAACAACACCATGCTATTTCAGAGAGTTAGCTAGGGTCATTATTTAGGACACTTCTTCCGGCCTCTGGATTCCAGTTTAAGACCTGCAGAAGATCAAGACCAAATGTATTTCTCAATGATGGACTTAATTCTCAACAGACATTACCACTAAGAGCAGGTCCCTGCAGTAACAAAAAAACTGCAGTATCGTTCACTATGAACAGGTAACCACACATAATTACATACACTATGTGTATATAAGGACATCTACGCTATGTATGAGAACCTTTCAGCTGAGGATAGGGATGCTTAGTGAACCTCTGCAAGCTAAGGGAGATCTCTCATAATTTTCAGTATTTCCTGCAATAGCAGTTTCCCATTGCACACGACAGGTCTGTAAGAAACTGCCTAGCACACAACAGAACCGATGTAACCCTGTGCTAGCAGAGATGCTCCGCAGGACACTACCTGGCTCATTGTATCACACTAGAGCCTCCAACAGAATACCACCATTTTTGTGCTTCCTTTGTCTCTTACAAAAATCTGTAAGTTCAGATCATGTCCTGCAAAGTCTCAGGTAACTAATTTTCCACCTGCCCACTCTGCCACGGAGCAGCACCCAGAGCAGCGCTTGTGCCCAGGACATCAGTGGTCTCCATGCCTATCTCAGTTAAAATGTACAGAGGATTAAGCTTTCCAACATGGTATTTTCAGTGTTGGCTATGAAATGCTGCATGCCTTTGCTTGGAAAAGAAAAAAAATTGCTATGTTTGGACAAGCTCATCCTCCACCTTCTATCGGTTACCAGGGCTCATGCTACGGCAAATTAGACCCCAAATACCAACTACCACAGCATAAAAACAGCGTGGAGCTCCCTGCACACTGTGGAAATACTGAGAAGAGAGGAGTCCTGACAGAGCCACCTGCAGAAGGCTCAGACTGCAGAACCAAGATGCAGTAATTGCATCTCTCCGTTCCTGCTTGCAGTTGAAATCTAGTCACATCAACAGACACTTGGCACGTAAACAATAGCTTCCAAGTGCTCTTACAGAAATTAATGAGTCCTTCCCACACCTCTGCAGCTCAGGAGGTTCATTGTCTGCTGTGGATGGACAGAAGATGGTGCATCTCTGCCCAGCTGCCTCAGCCAAGGGAAGCTGTGGGTGCTCCCGGGAGCTCCTTTGGGAGCAGGGGAGCTCCTGGCTCCCCACCAGGGCTGTGCCACCCTTGGGGTCCCGGCACACAGCATGGCAGTGCCAGGGCACAGCTCCCTGGTGGTACCGCTCTGCTTGAGCCAAGTTGGTAAGGGGGAGCCCGGCCACCAACCAGCGGGTGCAGTGGGTAGAGAACCAAAACACCTTCGAAGGCCAAGGAACTGAATGAGCAAGGGCCACAAAACTCATGCTGGAAAAGAACCTGCATGCAGCATTTTGTTGCTCTGAATATGGGAAACCCTACCCAACTAAGCAAAAATCAAACCTGAACAGACAAGAAGAACTGGGACCAGAAAAAAAGTGTTGGTTTTCAGTAGGCTCCTTGCTCAACAGCAGGTCTGACCAGCGACGTGAGTCTTTCTGATGGTTTATTTGTTCATTTAAGATTTTCCCTCTGCCATTGGAGCAAACAAGATCAACAGGCACTTCAGAAAGAGTACAAGCAAACTTTTTAAATGCAGCCTGGAATTTTTTCCAGGCTCATGAGATTTGTACTGAAATGCCCCTCTCCATGTAAGTTGTTCCTCTTCTCAAACAAAAATTCGAAACACAAATAAGATACATCAAATCTCTCATTTCAAGAAAAAAAAAAAAACACCCACAACTAAACCCCAAAAACCCAACACACAGCTCTTTATCCCTGCCTTGAAGCAGAAGTTGGATCTACAGCTTAATAGCGTGTGTAGATGCTCCAGCGACATCGCTGCACCATTTGGAGGAATCACAGAAGCATATCTCCATCCAGTGCAGAGCCCACCACCACCAAGGACCCTGGCACAAAAGTTTTCCATGGGTCTTCACAAGTGCTTGTTATTGAACCGCTACTTGAGAAACCACTCTTCTCCCCATACACACATACAGTTGTGGTACATGGACAAAAACAAAGCCAAGCAGTTAGGGTATGGCCAGTGCTCCTGTCTCAAACACAGTGCATCATGTTATGGATTTCCATTCTGTCTTCTGGGTTGCTGTTTCTTCATTCTCTAATGAGACCCATATAACTGCAAACCATACCAGTTTTGCAAAAGGTTGCAAGTGTCCACCCTCTATCTTTTGTGCTGTCTACACTAAACCTTCTTATTGGGCAGCAGAGGACAGCGAGAGTCCATCCTTCTACCCACAGGCAGGATAAGTGCATCCCACAGATGCACACCTGCCTGCTCTCCAGGACTGGGAAGTCCCCAGACACCCACACAACCCATTGCAACACTTCACTATCCCTCCTGTTTTCCCATGGTATGGAACCTGTATCTTGCTCACTGCAGTTTAATCCCACAACGTTTTACCCTATTTGCTGTAGCTAATCCCTCTCTTTCAGCAGCTGGCTGCCCAGGGGACACTTCTGTATTTTTTACTGTTACACTATACAGAACGTACTGAATCTTTAATTAAACAGGCTTTGATGAAGAAAGTAATTCAAATTAGGCTTCATCAGCAAGACAAAACCTCAGCCATCTTTCCCATAGGATATAATGAAGTACAGTTTAAAATACCTGGAATCCAATTTTAGCACTGCAGAACAGCAGTTCACAAAACCAGCAGTTGTTAGGTAAGCAGGGAACAGCTGAAAGAGGAAATATCTCCAAGATCTTAAACAAGCAGGCATGTTTTAAGCCATGTAGGTTTTATGGCAAATCCTTCATAAACTAGGCACTTCTAACAATCTAGCAGGCTTAATGAAACTAGTAGCAAGAGTGCAACTGGTTTCACAGGGGTTGCCATTAGAGCATCCAATGTATTACAGAAAAACGGTGTGAGCACCCTGAAAAAGGCACCTCTGGAAAGCTTATTGTAGCTCCATGGAACGGAGTAAATAAAGCACATACCATCAGCACATCCTCAACATGCTTCTTGTCTCTATAGGATGAGAGCAACACTGGGAGCTTCTCTCATTTAATCTGCACAAGAGGATTCATGCGCTCGGTGCTGAGTGACTCTTCACATTGACTTCAGTTGGAATAAGCTACCCTGAATTTCAGAAGAAAAAAGGACTAACAGAAAGTTAATGAGGTACAAACCAGGTTATGAATGGACCAAAGAAAAACTCTCCTAAAGCTATTTCCTGCCCTGCTGTGATTGAATACATGCCTTTTAAGGCCTCACCTTATGCCCTCTCCTTTCTTTAGGCAATGCTTTATTGTACCGAGACTCTCCACTTTTTTTTAATCAGTTTCCATTATGTTCTTTCCCTTTAAAGTTTCCCACTGTTACAGCTCCACCAGGAGCAATAATGCTGAAAACAGCAGCAGAGACTGGCTACAGCCTTTTAAATAGTCTTGAAATGGAGCCAAGGTGGAATAAGTCTACTGGACAGGGGAGTTAAAGCACCAGGGCTGTTGCTGCAGCGCCTGCAGCCCTGCTCCTGCCAAGGCAGCTCCGCACAGGACAACATGGAAAGTTTTAGAGCAGAGTCTAGCCTAGGGTAAGAAAAACTCCTGATCTGCAAGTTTTTAAAAGGATGTTATGAACCAGAAGGCTGGATTTGGCCCCCTTCAAATGAGATTCAGACCAGCTCTGGCAGAGGACCATATGAGTACAATGAGTTTTCTCTATTTCTTACTCCATTAGAAGAAGGAAGGTGCTGCAAGTTTGCTTCATGTGTTCACTCTGTGCTGTTTTGTTCAAAACAGAAAAACACCACCCCCCCACACACATACTCTGCTATCACTTCTAATGAACCATTTTACCCACCTTCAAATATTTTACTCTCAACCACATTCCCACCTCACCAGCTCACACTCAAGACAAGCAAGTGGCAAGGCTTGGAGATGGCTGGCAATCTCATGAGACGGGCTCTCGCAAGAATTTCCTGCTTCTGGTTCAGCCAGACATACTGCAACAGCAGACACTCTCGCAGTATTTTGGCACCTCCACTCCTTGTTCAGGCCAAGACCCAGGAATGCAAGTGAAAAAAACCACTTTTTAATTTTTAGAATTTTAAAATAACTCTGCTCTTCCCTCTGCTGCTGTGGGTGTCTGGTTGGCTTCCACACTAAAAGACTGCTTCCACCATGATTATCTGAATTTGGAAACTACAGTGCTGAAGGTATCACCAAAAAATTTGCTTCCCAGCTGCTTGGTAAGACACCATCACAGTAGGGTGCCAGTGCAATGTACTCCAGAGAAGCAAGTGTTATTGAAAGAACAAATAACTGACCCCCCAAGCACACCCAGTTCAGTTTTCCATAAGTCCTGAGGCAATTCCAGCAAGCATTTCTATCAAGATGACCTAGCTGCTGAAAACTCTTCATAGGAGTCTCAGGCAAGAATGAGAGATCTTTCATGCATTTCCTAAAAGTGCAACTCGTGATGGACTAAGGAAGCCAGAGTTTCCATGTTTTCTGGTCTCTTCCATGGAACTACCATGCAAGCCTGCACTACATCTGGACAAGGCCACTTCTCAGTGTGACCAATGTCTCACAGTAAATACTTCAGGTACTTGTAGGCTGCTACAGCTCACACCCATACTTGAGTGAGCATCTGTCTGAGCATCACTGCTGAGTCAATACAATTCCCACTGACAGATCAGTTTGGCAAAAAGCCTTGCAGGAAATTCAGAATTTGGGCCACATCCAGACACGCTCATACAAAACCCCTCTCCTCACGCCAGGTCTCATCTCATAGGAGAGCCTGAATATATGCCCCTGCTGCTGGCATGAAGTAAGGACCATGCTGGACACTGTGGAGGCTCCTGGCTCCTTTCAAGAGGAGTGATCATCAGATCTTTTTCCAGTTGTTCACTGGAAACGCAGCTTCCTACAACCTGTGCTGATACAAGCAGCAGTCATAGCTTAAGGTACTCTCAAACACACCTTTCCCACCTCCTGCATGCAATGGCATGCTCCTCTGCCTCACGCTTAGCTTTTTTGCAGCACCAAAAGCAGGTGATGTGGAGGCAAGGACACCTTTTGTGAAAAATAAAAACCTCACGCCTATCACATAGCAGCTCAAATTTTAAGGGCGAGTTTAGAAATGGAAGCCCAAACTTCCCCATTCAAGTACCTATAGCTGGGTTGGGCTCCTAAACCATGTGCAGGCTCAGGAGGAAAGAGCCTGCCTTTCAGACACCACACTTGTACTTCCCATTTCGGGCTTTGGCCAGGGGTCAGAGGACACATACCATGGTGCAAGCAGTTATTCAGGCATGTTAAAATACTTTAAAAATATTCTGCTGCTGATCTCATCTACAGAAGTCGTCACCTACACTGGCATCTGTGCAGGGCTGGTGGTAGTGTCTTGTACCAGACAGGGTACATGTGACAACAAAGACTGGTGTCAACAGCAGCCAACTCCTCATCCTCAGCTCCTCTGGAGCACCTTCCCAAAAAGCTAAATGAGCACACGTATTTTCTACTAGGTATAAAGTGGCAAACCTACAGAAAACCTCATTAGTAGAGCAGTCAACACATATGGGAGGAATGTGACATGCTTTATGCATCAGTGAAGCGACAGCTTTCTCAGCCCTGGAGAAGCATGCAGAAAGCAAAGCACAAAGATTGAGCATTCTTCAAAGATCCATGCTCCACATGGATTTAGCTTGTTTTTAAAACTCATTGCAGGATATATTTAATATTGCTATATGCTGTATTTAGTGCTACTATGCATGCAAATTCTATTGTGCTATTAACCACACACTTTCATGGGCACCACAGCACAGTCTGAAATCTCCTAGTCAATATTTAAGGCTAAGAAGCACTTTAAAGCTAAAGCTATATCATCTTGACAAATGTTACATTGTGTCAGACTTTCCAGTATTGAGAAACATGATCATGAGATCAGCTCAGAGAGATGGTAAGTAAGCAGACACAGGGCAGGAAAGAGTTTAAGTGCTTTAAGCTAAGACGACTGATTACAGGTTCTGAGTTAAGCACTGGCAACTTACTGGATTGAGCCTCAGCTACTTATAGACTTGCGTCACAGGCACAAGCCTTAAAGTTAAAAGAAGTCCATCTCCTTGAATCCTAATATGCGCATATGCACTGTAATTGCCTGTCTTTATCCTTTCACTCCTTCCTGGACTGAAACCATCAGTTAGATCTACATTCAGCTCCAGCACACTCCTCCCAGCTCCACATCCCACCAGCCTCAGAACAGGCAGCCAGCTCTTGCACTTCTCCCACGGACACCTCGTGGCTATTTCCCATACTGGGTGCCTCCTGCCAGTACCAAGGCTGCAGTCCATTCCATGCATTTAAGTATTTAACACGACTGTCAATGTGTGCTTTGTAAGGCTAATAAACTTTAAATGGGTTTTCAGTACTTTTCATACCACTCTCAAGGCGTCCAGTTTGCTACCAGCACAGCACTTCATGGCAGATGTAGGCATGCAGTGAATCTGCTTTCAGGAATGCAAAACAGGGTACTATTTTTAGACATGGCCTCAGGATTTATATAAACCTGAATAAGACCTTACACACTGTTTTATTAGTAGCCCTTTGTTTACATTCCATCCTGGAGAAATACAAACCTGTTTCTTAAAAAGTATTGGGAATGCTGCTGCACGTTGGAGGGCTGGCAGACATTTAGGAGCTCCTGTTAGGCTTCTGGTTGTGTGCAGAAATCTTGTAAAGAGGGTAAGGAAACTAAGCAAAGTGGAAACTAGGTTAAAATCGGAGAAGCCTGGTGCAGAATTACAAGCAGTGCCTTTAGTCCTCAAGATGAAGTGCGGACAGAGCACATTTCAAATGCACAAAAGCTTTTGGCAGTTTCTGGTGGCTGCTAACATCTGTGCCAAGGTTCCCCTAAGGGTGGAGAAATGAGAAAGATAAATCCATGCTCAGGAAATATCAAAGCCAGCACATGAAACAAAGCCCCAGAGAGACAGGACACACTTGCAGTTAGTGGAGGGGGCAGTCACAGGGGAATTTTCCCCACTGGTACCACAAACCTGGCTGCCTTTGTCAGAGTCCAGATGGCAGTTGCCCTTCTTTGTATTGGTTTCACCTTCCCTGGCATCTACTTTTGCTGCTGTCCAGTCATCCTGCATGGCCAGGACATGGTGCCACAGCAATCCAGGCTGCAAGGGAGCCATGGCTCCAGCTGCTGGGTCAGGCAAACCCATTGGGAGTGTTACCACAGCCAAGTGACCTGCACCAAGGCTCAAGAGCCCTTCTTCCCTGCCCAGCAAGCTGTAACACACACGGGTCCCAGCTCTCACAGCCCATTTGATCAGGGCGTCGCTGATTCCATGGGTCCACACCAGGCTTCCATGCAAAGGGCTGACAGCTGGGAGGACTTTTGGAAACACAGCCACAGAAGAGTCCTTACCATCCAGCCCCAGCCACATCAGTTCCAGTCCTGCTCCTGTAAAAGCTCTCCAGCCAGCCCTGCACCATGCATGGTTGGTTTGATGTTCTGTCAGAAATGGCTTTCAGGCTGCTCGTGGCATTATCTCAGATAATAAGATGGATGCCACTCCTGGCAGCCTGCCATTCATCAAACCCACCTAGAATTGGCTCCCACTTCTGCTGTTTGCAGGCATAAAAAGACCAGCAGTTTTGCTCTCCAATTTTTTAGTGACACCATTAGCTGCGAAGAAGGGGTATAAGGGCAGAAAAGAGCAGCACCTTTTTCCAAAAGCCCCCTTGCACTCTGAGAATTAACAACTATTTCCTATCATCAGTGCTGGTATTTTCAGGCTCACCTGGTCTATATCAGGCTGTTCAGGAAAAGCCTGTCCATCATCTCCATAGCACAAACTGGCAGGTTATCAGCTGCCAATAACTGTCCCACAACACCACAGACCCCAGGGCCCACAGGAGATTGTCCTCCACCAGCACCTTTCTGCAAAGGCTCTTCTAGGACACTCTCTTCCATAACATTAAGCCTGGCTCTCAATATATCAAACTTCTGTATGCCAAGTATTCAAGTATTCACTGCTATGCCCTTCTAAGAATCATTTTGCAAAGCTTGGATGGCAATATGTTTTCACAGCTGATGTGGAAAATGTAGAAACAACATTTCCCAATGAGAAATCTCTGCTTTACAAAGTGTGCACTGTTTCTTAGGGTTAATCTGACTTGCTAAGAGGGGGAAAAAATCCTTTTATACTGTTGACATAAAAATATCTGTCTTAATGGTGGACTATCTGTTCTAGGATGGATGTACTGAAGAAGGGAAAAAAAATAAATCAACATCTGACCTCAGAGCACCCATTTCTGGTGCTAGGGATGGCCCATCTTATGCCATTGGACACCCTGATTGAGCCTGAATGCAGGTTCCCCTTTCCTGGTGGGATAGAAACAACAGCAAGGTCTCTGCAAGGTTAAGACAGGGCAACTGCCTCCAAACAGCAGCCACTCATAATGAATCTGCTAAACAGCTATCAGTATTACAGCTTATTCATAATACATGAACAGCTTAAGTGGGTTACAGGGACCTGTATATCCAACTCCAACAGCCACCGGTGCTGGCAGCTTTGGGAAAGAATAACAGAAAGAGGACAAGTACAGAGTGCTGCTGTCTCCAGTGTATTTTCCCCAGATTATTGTAAAAGGCAGTGTACATATTTCCAAAGCCAGATATTGCATCTAGATCAAAGTGTTAAACAGCTATTGATGGATGTCTTTATCATTAGTTGACAACCAGCTGTACTTTTGGCCCCTGCAACATCCTGGCAATGAATCTGGCGGTTCAGTTGTGCATTGCATGACAAGGTACTTCCTCCTGCTTCAATTTGCTGCCTGGGTATTTCTCTGAATGTCATTAATTTTCATACTAGCATTCACAGTTAGTTTGCTCTGTACCATTTGAGATATTGTAGAGCTCTCCTATTTCTCCCCTCCCCTGCCCAAAACAGATAAATGCCTTCAGCTCAAAGTTAATTAGTGTCACTTCATACAGAAGCAGTCCTACACTGCAGCAAGGTCTTATCCATCCCTACCTTTTCTGCTTACACTGTGTTTCCAGAGTGGGTAACCACAAGCTCATATAACATTTCAGGTCCAGATGAATAATCAATTTAAGCCCAGTCAAAAACACAGCCTTTCAGCAATACTCAAGGTATATAGCATTTAAAAGAGTTTTGGAAATGCTCATTTAGAAGGGACTGTTCTAACCCAAAAACAGTTCAGTTCAGTCAAAGGCATCAGGAATTATTGGACAAAGATCAGTAAGGCCAACAGCAGAGTAGTATCTGCCTGATTTCTTCTGAAAACTACACTAATCCCAATTGTTCTTTGCACACATTTTAAGCTGCTGCAGCCAGGAGGAATGTGGAAAAGGGTCTATCACAGCCTTGTGCTGCCTCCTCCTCCAACACCCTCTACTCCAGGAAAGCACCTCATTTGGAAGTTTCTGAATACACATGGCTACAGGAATCACTCCTTGAAAAAAAAAAACAACACACACCAAAACAGGCAAACTTGTATATGACTTCAGTGTTTACCAGAAAAATAGATCACCCAATTCATATCCTCCATCAGTATCTATGGTTTCTGCCCGTTTATTTGCCTCTCAGCAGCACTGCTCACCTCAGCTCTTGCTACCACACTTCACAAGCACAGGCACTAGCATTCCCATCAGAGGCTTGTAACAGATACTGAGCCATGAACCAGTGCATTAAACTTCAGTGAATACCTAGTGGCTAGTAATAGCCACACCACCTCTCCTCTGTACAGCATTGGAAAAATATGAGATACTTGAGATCCATCACTTTTTCTGTTTTAAGCAGAGTGTTGATAGGTGCACTCAGCTATTTGGGGAGGTGAAATTCTCATGAGTGTGACCATCTCTACAACTGCTGGTCTGTGACTGAGGATATTGACCATGTTGAAGTGTAGAGCCATATGCACAAGCAGAATTCTTATTCTGTAAGATCACTCTTTCTGTGAGGTATGGGATTCAGCTTCCCCAACAACTCTTACATTAAGCCTCAGAAAAAAGAAAATTTAAAAAAAAAAAAATCACAACACTGCCAGTAGCATCCAATTATGTGGCAGTCTTGCTTCAGTTTGCTTCAGTGGCCAGCTGGGACTGAGCTGAGACAGACAATTTCATCTTGCCAAAGAACTTTGGTTGATATCCAAAGACAAACATGGATAGCCAGTCCCTTTGCTATTAACATACATAAACCTTCCAGAAACAAATTATCACAATTTTTTTTAAAGATAGTGCCAAATACTGAATCTCTACTGAAAGAAAAATGAGTTCTGCAAGTCTTGAACAAGCTATTTTTGAAATAATTGTTTGGTTTTGCTATTGACTCAAAATAGCAGAAAAATAGCACATTACAGTATAGTCAGCTAACTTGTATGTGATCAGTGGCCTTGGGTGAATGTGAGGCCTGACTTGGGTACATCACCGCCATAAAGTATTTCATTTAATTTTTCCCTGAAAGAAAAATTCCTAATACTGCTACAAAAGACACAGCAAGAATAGGTACTGTCACCTGATGCTGTGGGTACATCATTTATCTTCACCCAAGAACTGTGACTGCCCAGATCTGATACCAAGAATGAAGCTCTCTTACACCATAGACTTCATTGATTAGAGATATGCTCCTGTAAAAACAACAAAAAAATTGTGTGCACATGGTTTTTTTGTTTGGTTGGTTGGTTTTTTTAAGCAATTAATGATCAGTAATAACTGTCAGTAATTTCTTTCTTGGTAGGAATGCATTCTCTGCAAGCCTGCCATAAGCTATGACACAGAAGTACTGGGGTAACTTATGGGCAACGAAGACTCTTCTTTGGATAGCTGACATTCAATAATCAGGTCTGCGTTTTTGATCCAGCACTATTTCCTAGGAGACTTCTGGCAAAGACAAGAAATCCTCTGAAAGCTGAACAACACAGAAGCAGAGACTGTTTTCCTGGGCTAATCCGAGCTGCTAAACTCACAAAATACTATGAGTGGAATATTGCAAGGTAAAGCTTGTGGTCAGTTCCCCCAGCATCCTCGGTGGAGTCAGCTGTGTCTGCAGCTGAGGCAGAGCTCCTGTTCCAGAGTCACTGCAGAGAAACCAGCAAGAATAACCAGTAATATTGGTATAAATTAAAGTGCATATGTTTATTTTCATTGAAAAAGTCAGCGTTTAGACAAGTCATGCTTGCTGAAGAGTTGCATGTCCTGGTCACCTCACCAAGAGATACAACAGGAGGCAGTGACTTTTTTTTTTTTTTTTTACGGACACAGCTGACCTTTTTGATCAAATGTGGTTTTGAGAGAAACAGTAACAAACCAGAGTTCTTGTCTCTGCCACATTTATGTTTCCACATCAGAAGTGTGTGTTACAATTAACCAGCCTGTCACCTGCCAGAGCTGAGGTTTGTGTTCTTCAATTAGCATCAAGGGAATCACACTGATTTTATATGCAGCATTAGGAGTTTTGTGTAAAATGATCAGGACCCTAGAACTGGAGGCAGCTTGGCAAAATGCAGCATTGGGGCAACAAGTGAGCACAATGAACTGGGCACCAGAATGTGGTAAGTACCTTCCTTACAAAGCCAACTGCCAGAGGGCCTGCGAAGAAACACAAACATTCAAAAGATAGTGGGAATAAAAGATTAAAGAATATCTGTTCCACTGCGTTATACATGTAGCTAGACAAATAATGTTGTTTAAAACCATGAGACATCTCTTCCTAAAGGACCATCTCTTCCTAAAGGACAATGAAGTGGTCATTGTACATCTCTTCAATATGAAAACTATATCAGCTAAAAGACTTGGCATCATGCTGCTCAGTGCCTTTGGTACAGCACGGGAAACCTCAACTGGAGACTTCACTCCTCATACCAGAGCATCTCAGAGGCCAACAGGCAGAAGCAGATGATGCAGGAGATTTTCTGCATCGCACACTCTGCTCTGCCACTCTCTGGAGATGCTGCCAGATCCCATGATGAGCAAGACAGCACTGCAGTCTACATACCAACCCTCTGTTTTGTAGAGTGTGTAAGGAGTCACAGGCTTGTATGGAGCATAGGATTAAAACCAAAAACTATCAAGCAACCCACACTGAGGATGTTATGAACCCACCTTTGAAACTCAAAACCAAAATTCTAGCAGTGACTGTGGTAAACTGGTTTTTACAATGCTTTTCAGTGAGGCAGTTACCAAAGAAAAAGATTTATTAATAGTTTCAATTTGAAAGTCTGGCCAAAAATCTCTTGCCGAAGGAGCAGAGTATCTCCGAGCCATATGTATAGTCAGAGCAGCAAAAAAGGCTCTTTTCAGTTTGAGGAAATGCTTATGGTTATTTGGAACCTTTAACCACTTAGCATTTGCACTGAACCATAAGTTCACCAAGGGCTATTTATCACAGCTAAAGGAACAGTGATTAACAAGGTACAAAAGCCGACATCAGGCTTGCACAATAATCATTGTCCACAGGGGATTAAAAAAAACCAAACACACAAAAAAACCAGGCATTTAATTCAGGTTCTACCTTTTTTTAATCTGCCGGTCAGCAACCTGGGTATTCCTGAGAAACCTGACATTGCAATTTAATAACGAGGTCTAAATATTGCCTCTGCTAGAAAAGCATGAAACCCAAGTTGGTCCTAGACTGTCCTTTAAGATTGTTTTACAGTTCTATAGATAGAAACCAATTACAATGAATACAGTCCACTTATATTGATGTGACTAGAAGCTACTTCCTAACATTTTCATTAAATCTGTGATCACAGAAGCAAAATTGAAAATGAAAAAATACAGTTCTTGGCATAGGCAATTCATCCAAAGTGTCAGCTCTATTAATGTAGGGTCAGAGCTATGTTAGCAGCCATGAACATCCCTTCTCATGCCTACTGATACTACCATTACATAGGCTCCTGATACAGGTCTACCTGATACTGTCCAAAGGATTGTTTTTTAAACTTCCCAATACTGTTTAAGAGCAAACTTAAGTACTGTTTAAGAACCTTTTCTCCTCTAGTATGTGCTTTTCAGTTCATTTGTATGCTAATACAGAAACATCAAAAATGAAAGCTAATGAAATATATTAAAGAAAACACTGATGCATATTCTGACAAGAGTTACTTCATTCCCTTCTGTACACTATGATGGGCATTATCGGTTTGCTCCTCGAGAAAGCCTCCCAGTAACATGTGCTTTGTGGAAGACCATTACATTGGTTCTGCCAATTATATGCTCTGCAAAACACAACCCAAATCTATGTTAAAGCTTGGGTATACATTTCATCTGGAGTCTGACGGTACTTCAACTTGCTTTCAATATAACTGCACATAACACACTTGCATGCTTTGCATGCTTTCCCTCTGATTTTGAGCAAAGGCAGTAAAAAGGACACACTAAAGGAGCCTGTATATGGCTTGGTGTAGAATGGGAAGGGTATTCAAGGAAAAACAAAATTCACAAGAGTGGAAAGGTACCTAGTGCCATTCTTAATTTTTTAATCAACCTTCAGGTAAAACTTTTGCCCACATTTACTCACTTCTGCTTATAACACTAAACAAAGACACAGTGGTAACCTCTGTGCTTTCTAGGCAGAATACAAAAGTTAGTCTGTGACACCAAGTGTAAAGCACAATAAGGACATGCAAAGAAGTCAGTGCAAATGTACAAGACCTCCACAATTCGTTGTGACAGTTTAAAGAACTATGAATTATTTAAAAATGGTAATAAAATGTTTAATCTCTTGCTTCTCTAGTGATCAGCAAGTGCTAATCCTCCATGGAAATGAGACAGATCTTAGCTAGTTGTGCAGAGAGATGCTGATTGGAATGATCAGTCAGCAAATACACAGGTCCTTTTGTACTAGCATGTGCTATAAAATAAAATGAAAACCCTATGACATAATTAAGCTCAGGAGCTAGCAGAGCCTTGAATCTGTTTCTCCTGAGCCTAGCTTTTCTATTACTTTGTAACAGACACCATTATCCTGCAGAACTGCCTCAGTCTACAGAGGGAGTGGAGAAAGTGTTCAGCATTCAGCCATAGCTAAGTAGCATTACTGTAATCTATGCAAAACATACATAACTTACTAAACCCTTTTGCCTTTTCTCAGAAGCCTCCACCTCAGAAGCTGCAGCTGAGGCTACAGCCCAGCACAGGACACAAGCTCTAGTTCGTACGTGGCTGCACAGCCTTGCAGAAGCTGTACGGGGTGGGAAGGAGGTGGCAGCAGAGCAGGCAAGTGGGTCAGCAGGTCACCTGGCCCAGCAGGGCTGGAAGCTCTGCAGAAGCACCGCTGTGGGCAAAGCTCTGCCACCCAGCAAGCAGATTCAGGAAGATGTACCCAGAGATGCTCAAAAGGCAACTAGGAGACCTCTCCAATGCTTGCAGAGAGGAATGGGATTGGACATACTCCTCTGCTGCTCATCCCCTGTGCTTACTGCTGAAGGACTGTCTGTCCTCCTATACCACAGAAATGCAGCCCCAGAAGTTGTCCCCAGTAGGTCTTGAGGGCTGGGGAATAAGAAAACTCGTGTGGAAGTTTCTTCTTGAGAACCAAGGAAAGAAGCATAGGGATCTCTTCTACGGCAGCTTCTGAAGCTTTCCCAGCACCAGCTATTCTCCCTTCCCTATACAGCAGCTGAGAAGAGGCCAGCTCACTGTGGGTGCATTTTGCTGAGCTTTTGGGTTTCCATCTGTCTGCATAACTACAGAAATGGTGGAAATGCTGTTTTGTGCTATCCCAAGCACATTAAGACAACTTAGGCAGTAAAAGCAACGTGCTGATGAGGGCTCTTGTCAGCAACTAACCCTGTTGTGTTCAGAAGGTGACGTGAAGAGTTTATACTACAGGAACAAACAACTGAGAACATACTGCTGGAACAAAAGGTGCTGGAACTGGCAACCTGATCAGTGATCAGAACATTTCCATTGCAGTTACTCAACTTGAACATCAAGTGCACTGGTGGCTGCACACAGATAAACAACACACCAGCTTATCCGCATTAGCTATCTACCTCCGGCTTACTTCAAAAGCCTTTACCTTTCTGATAAACCCAAAACACCCCAGAAACTATGAATTTTAAAGTAAGTTCAGAAGTTGATAAGACAGAAACATAATACCATTAAATAAGTCTGACTCTTGCAAACAAAGCATTAAATGCATGAATTATTTTTCTACTTTACTAAAAAAATACTGGGCTTTTTCCCAGTACTGACTGAACATGACCAAATTTAGTTCAACCCTTTGTTCAACCCTTTTTTGTCCCTACAATAACTTGGAGCAAGAACAGACATAACCCCAGATTTTATTTTGTTTTGTTCCATACAAACAACCAGTAAAGAAACCAATGGGGCTAGAAGGGTAAGCAAAAGTACCTATAAAGCCTGAAAGCTCGATGAATGCTATTACAAACTTCAGCAGAAATTTGCCTGCTGCATACAGCGTTACAGTAATTGATGACAAGCCTTCTTAATAAGGAGTCTAGTCAGTGAAAGAACATGCTGCACCAGTTATTAAATATTGCATTATAGGTTCTCAGTAGCACAAAACAGGAGATGGAGACAGTGCTGCTCAGTTCACACATCTGGCATACAGTTTATCAGGAGGCACAATGCACCTGAAACAGTGCTGCTCCAGCTGCATCTTCAGCCAGGCTGCTGGCTTTGGGATGCCCCTTGGCAGCCCCCTGTGCTTTTCAGCTTCCACTGGTCTGATCAGGCTTCAGAGCCTGACCTGCCACACACCTCCTGGCAGGTTTCCTGCACACAAGCTCCTGCTCTATTACTTCTTTGCAGAATTGGTACCCTACAACCCTATGTCCCTTACCCTCCACTGCTCCTGCCCACTCAGTACAGAAGTCTGTTAAACATTTAAGAGATCAGCAAGACAAGGCTGGCCGAGTCCTGCCTTACAGGGAGGCACAGGTCAGGAGTGCACGCTCAGGAGTTGGGCTTTACCTTAACTGGGTTAAGCCAAGCATACACCAACTGTACTGCTAAAATATTCATAGGTTTGCACTTAAGTTACATAAAAAGAATAAGAGATTGCACTTTGAGAAACTGGTGCTGTACGTAAACTGGATCCACTCTTTTTTTTCTCTGTCACCCATTTGACCATACGAGTGACAATGCACTAGACAGCCTTGGTTCACTTCCATACCAGGCTGACCGAGCCAGCTGAGGTAGGAGTACAGTCTTTCAGAAGCAGCATGAAAAAACTGGTTACGAAGGGCTTCATCCCTTTGATTTTCTAGCAGTGGATCCGTCAGACCAGGAACCATTCAGGTTCAATGATTTCTGCTGTCTCAACAGTGAAGATTTCATGGCAGTTCAACTGACAAATGCCAGACTCCATGTGTCCTAACATACAACAGGTTTCATGCTCACAGAATAACTCAGGTTGGAAAGGATCTCAGGAGGTTTCCAGGCCAACCTTCCACTCAAGGCAAGGCCAGCTATGAAAACAGGCCAGGTTGCTCAGGGCTTTATCCAGCTGGGTCTTGAAAACTTCCAAGGATGATGACTGCATGGTTTCTTTAGGGCCTTGTTCCACCGCTTGGCTATCCCCGCTGAAAAGCCTTCTCCTCAAATTCCATTAAAACCTCCTACTTCAGTCTATGTCTGTTGCCTCTTGCCTTCCTGTCACACAACTGAACAGCCTGGCTCCATGTTCTTGACAAGGTGCAATTTCAGTGTGCCAAGTAGAGTGTGCAATCACTTCCATCAGTCTACTGGTTCTGCTCTTGTTCATACAGCCCAGGGTCCTGTTGGACTTCTTTACTGCAGGGATACACTGCTGGCTCACGGCCACTGTGATGCCCACGAGACCTCCCCATGGGTTTTCTGCAGAACTGTCTCCCAGCCACCCAGTCCCACCCAGGGATCCTTCCTTCCCTGGGGCAGGACTCTGCATTTGTCCTTGTTCAACTCCATAAGGTCCCCATGGGTCAGCTGGTGGGGACCCTCTGAACAGCAACCCAGACCTCATGGGTATTGCCTCTCACCCTTGCCACCCTCACCCCAGTTTGAGGCTGTTCACAGCTTGATACACATGCTCCCATCTCCTCCAGGTCACCAACAAAGACATTTAACAGGGCAGATGCTAGGACAGACTGCACAGCAACTTCACTTGCCACCAGCCTCCAGGAATTATCTCAATGGGGAATTCAGAGACTGAACACAAACCTAAGAAAAGCCCTTGGGAGGCTGCTGACAGCCACCTCCAGGGTGAACAGGAGGGTCAGGAGCAGGCGCTGGGCTCCCTCAGCTCGGGGTGGCCACAGGCCAGGGAGAGGAGAAGGACCAGGAGCAGCCAGGCATCATCCCGCAGAAATGAGCATCTTCTCCCCTTCTCCGCAAAGCACTGCTGTAATGATGTATCCAGGAAGAAGAATTGTTGTAAATAATTAAGAGTTACATGTTCAGACAAGCACTACATTGCAGCGTTATGCATTGTTATAGCTTTAAGAGGAAGTTTGTTCAATTATTTTTCTTTTTTACTTCACAGAAATCTCAGGGAAGTGATCATTCCATCGTTCAAGAAAACTAATAAGGTTCAAATTATGCTTCAAAGCTTTTTTTCTCCTCTTGATTCATGACTCTGCCTGGACAAGTCACCCATGGAAAGAAGTAAATCTGTTTCGCTATTTCTAGTAAAAATTTACTATGTTCAGGCTTCACTTCCGAACACTTCTGAACTACTACTTCATGCAAAATATAGAGCTGATAAACAAGAAACCTGGTCTCAGTGCCAGAAGGCACGTGCCAAGCAAAAAAAAAAGCACAGAATATAAACATAATAAATTTTGCATTATTCTCAAACTGACAAACTGTAATTCAATGATAAATTGCTACCATATGCATAGCCTGCAGCACAATTCTTTTTAATTTCCATGAATGCTGGGAAATAACATCTAATTATGGTTTAAAACAATTTAACATGCTTAGGATTATGAAAGTAAATGCGACGTCTTGTGGTTTTTTTGTTAAAAGAAAAAAAGCTCTGCTTTACCTGACTTATACTTAGATCAGGCAGATACAACTAATTTGGTGCAGAGTTCGCTGGTTTTAACCCCAGGAAAGGGCTAATGTTGTCAGGTACTCGCACCCAACACCATTTTGTTGTCCAGCAAACCCACTCTCTCTGCCTCACACATCACTAGCTCTCCTCCATTACTCCTGCAACCTTGAGTTACATGTCTGTGTCAACTACCTTTGCTGAGCCAGAACAACTAGAGACACCAAAGAGGAGGAAGAAAAATTAATCTGCTTCTTTGTAGAGAATAAAAAGTCCCTCACATACTTCACTTCCTCATTTACCGCTTTTTAAACTTCCTTATGGTACCTCAAATGATATAGCAAATAGTTACAGCCACTCTCACATTCAGCTCTGCTGTCATATCTTGTCTCTTGTAATTCACTGTGCATTAGCACAATTTGAGACCTCAAAATGGAAAAAAAAATCATATTGAGCCAGAGCTGATTTCCCCCACACACACATTTGTGAATGTGCACAATTTCCCCTTTAGGAGAAATATCTCAGTTATTGAATTTGCACAAAGTGCAATAACAGATTTTTCTCCTAAAGGGGAAATTGTGCAAATGGCAATGGCAGTCACACAGCTACATACCAGTGAGTCATGGGAAGGACCCATGAAAGCTCACTTGGACTCTGGTTGAGAAACAGCTGCTTCTTAGAGCAGCATGTGGCAAACACACTCTACTCTGATGCTGTCACCCTTAAGAACATTCAGATGTGCTTCAAGGAGTAAATACATATGGGTTTGCACAAGAGAATTCATGTGTACAAGATCTGCACCCTATCTCAGACTGTTACTCTGTTGGACAAAATTCAAGCAAACATTGTTACTGCTAAAAGAAGGGCACTATATAAAAAATACCAAGTGGAGATGCCAATCCATTGCACTCAATGGCCAAGAGCAGCTACTGGTGTCCTACGGCCAGTGGCCCAGCCCCATCCCACAGGCACAATAGCACATGCTGGTGGATCACAAGATGAGCTATGGTGCCACAGAGAAGATGGGAACTGGAGGAAGGTTATGTTAAGAGATGCTTACAGGAAGGCAGGTTGCCAGTGTAGTAGTTTTGCAGCTTCAAACACAGCAAGGTTGGTTTAATTGACTACTCACAACTCATTGAGGAGATAACCGTGTGGCACTTCACTGCATGCACTGTCTGACGAACTAGTTTATGAATGAGTGAGTGCATAAAAAAGTCCAAAGAATAGCTAAAGTAAGGCTCCTGCAGCTGTGCATGCTTCACACTTCTCTCCAACAAGATGGCCTGTATCCCCTGCACATCCACGCACCTCTAGCCCACGGGCCCTGTTCAGGGAAGGCCACATCAGGTTCAAGGGCATTCAGGCCAATGCTGACTACACCAAATCAAACAACAGCTCTTGTGCACAGGCCAACTGGTACTATTACAGTAGGTATCAGTAATACACTGCCTGGAACAGAGCTTAAGTTGAACATATAACGAAAACAGGGTTTGGACTGAGCAGGATGGACACAAACCTGCACAACCGACTGGTGATCCATTCCGCTGGACCGAGACGGGCAAGGGGGCACAGAGCAGGACCCCGCACGCCCCAGAAAAGATGACTCATAGTTCACACCCTCCACTTGTCTCCAGGGGCCGGAGAACACCGCTCTCCGACCAGCCCCCAGCGCGGCCGGGCTCCGCGGCGCCGGGCAAGAGCCGCTCCCGCACCCGCCGCGCCGGTCCCCCCGAGGAGGGCTGCTGCTCCGCCAGCGAGCCCTGCCGCCGCCGCTGCGCCGCCGCCCCCACACCTCTCCCGCCGCGGGTCCGGGGCGGGCCCGGGGACACGCCCGACAGCGCGGCCGCCTCAGCCCACCTGCACGGCGCGGGCCGCGCTCCCCCCGGCCCGGGCCCTACCGCCCCGCACCGCACCTCCTTCCTGCGGCTGGGCGCGCCCGGGCGGGTGAGGAGCGCCGTCTCCTCGCAGACCACGGCCGCGTCCTCCACGAAGACGCAGTCGGGGAGGCTCTCATCGGCCGGCAGCTCCAGCACCTGCAGCCCCAGCTTGCCCCGCAGCACGCCCACGTACAGCTGGTGCTCCCGCTCGGCGCGGGCGAAGTCCACCTCGGGGCCCGCCGCGCTGCGCAGCGCCTGCCGGCACAGCGACTCGGGCAGCGCCCGCACCACGGCGTGCGTGCAGCGCCCGAAGGCGGCGGGGCCGCCGCCCAGCCCGGCCATGCTGCGCCGGGCTCGGAGGAAGGAGGGAGGGACAGGCAGCCGCGGCCGCCGCCGGCCCTGGCAGCTGATAAAGCGCCGCCCGCGGCCCGGCCGCGCCCCATTGGCTCCCCACCAAGCACATTTCCATGGGGCTGCCGCCAAGCGCGCTCCCATTGGCTGGCGGCGGCGGCCGAGCCACGCTATTGGTCGCCCCCCGCAGGGCGCCGCTTACCTGTGCGGCGGGCGGGAGCGGCGGCACCACCCGCTCAGCCCGAGGGCGGGGCCGAGCGCCTCGGGCACGGCGGCGCGGCCGCGGAGGGGCGGCGGGGCCGCGATGCTCCTGCTGGGAGGCCCGGGCGCTTGCCCCAGCGCTTGCTGCTGGGCAGGGCGTCGGGGCTGCCTTTGCTTGCCCTGGGGCTCCGGTGCCACAACGTGGCTTGAGGGGCAGCGTGCTTTCGCATAGTAGTTTTATGTAATCATGCATAAACACACAACGTAGTTGGAACACCTGTGTCTCCCGGCATTTTTAAACTCATTCAAGCTCAGCACGGGCAGGGGGATGGCTGTGCTCACCCCTCCTGCCCAAGAATGCATCAGGCTGGCTGCGTGCGTGCCCTCTGTGGCTGCCCGCTGCTTCCCTGGCAGCAGAGCAAGAGGCTGGGTGGTTTATCTGTGAATATCTCATTGCAAAGGCACTTCCAAATGCAAATCCAAAGGAAATAAACCCAGCCGCTTCCTAATCCTTCAGCATGGCTTTCTACAGAGCCACTCAGTGCCAGAGAATGTCCACCTTCTTCCACTCCTTTACAACGCCAAAGTTTCCACCTCTGTGGGGTAGAAGGGACACCAGCATTTTGCTCCACCTCTGCCTCAGGAACTGAAACAATGAGCATTTTCCAGCCTTCCCCTAAAAGAAACCCTTTCTTCCCTCCTTTTCATTTTCCCTGGGTTTTATCCTGACCCGAGGTTATCCCGGGGAGGACCAGCCCTTCCTGGTGCACACCTCGGGCTGCCAGGCAGGAGGTGAACGAGCCTTTGAGCCAGACCTTGCACCATGGGGTACATCTGCAGCACCAGCCCTGGCTCCTGCTGCTGCCCTCCCAGGTACCTCTGAGGTTTCTTCTCACCAGAGCAAAGGAGGAATATTACTTTTCCTTCAGCTCTTCTTTTAGAATCATAGAATCATAGAATCATTTTGGTTGGAAGAGACTCTCAAGATCATCAAGTCCAACCATAACCTAACTCTGGCACTAAACCATGTCCCTAAGAACCTCGTCTACGCACCTTTTAAACCCCTCCAGGGATGGTGACTCCACCACTTCCCTGGGCAGCCCATTCCAGTGCTTCACAACCCTTTCCATGAAGAATTTTTTCCTAACATCCAATCTAAATCTCCCCTGGCACAACTTGAGGCCATTTCCTCTTGTCCTATCACTTGTTACTTGGGAGAAGGGACCAACACCCTCCATGCTGCAACCTCCTTTCAGGTAGTTGTAGACAGCGATCAGGTCTCCCCTCAGCCTCCTTTTCTCCAGGCTAAACAGCCTCAGCTTCCTCAGCCGCTCCTCATCAGACTTGTGCTCCAGATCCCTCACCAGCCTCGCTGCCCTTCTCTGCACTCTCTCCAGCAACTCCATGTCTTTCTTGCAGTGAGGGGCCCAAGACCAAGCACAGGATTTGAGGTGGGCCTTCACCAGCACCGAGTACAGGGGGTTGATCACTCCCCTAGTCCTGCTGGCCACACTATTCCTGATACAAGTCAGGATGCTGTTGGCCTTTTTGGCCACCTGGGCACACTGCTGGCTCATGTTCAGCTAGTGGTCAATCAATACCCCCAGATGCGTTTCTGCCAGGCATCTTTCCAGCCACTCTTCCCCTGCAGTGCTGCCTGGAGTTGTTATGACCCAAGTGCAGGACCCAGCACTTGACCTTGTTTTACTGGCAAGGCTTTCTCAAGTGTCTCTCAGGTAACAGAGGGGATCCAGCAGCACACAGCTCTATGCTCCCGCTTCAGTATTCAGACAAAACCCAGACAGCTGCCTTGGCCACGCTGTCATGGACATTAGCACGTTCAGCATTTGGGAATATGGTTAATGAATAGCATGAAGGAAATATCAAAGTGTGCTTCCAAAATGGCAGCTGACTAGATTTCCATCTGCATTTTCCACACATTCTCCAAATATCTGCTAAAGGCTGCCTTAACACACACAGGCACAGTTATTTGAATAACTGTCATTCACTCAATAATATGCAAATATTATTCTCCTTAAAACAGATGAACAGGTGAGTTGCTATCATGTAGGACATCTCAAATTCTTGAGAAAACACTACAAATGCTATTATGCTGTATCTGGTATAATGTGTGATTCTTCCACAGTTTTTAAAGCCTGCTTTTACTTATTACAGATTTGGGATACGGCCATTGGTATGCTTTGGTTTGCTTTTTGCTAGTGTGACTTTTAACCAGAAGAAAAATTGTTACCATCCTTCTGTAATTTAAAAAAAATTGCTAGGCTTCCTATCTGAAAAGGTACTGAAAATAGTTGTTCTTGCAGCCAGCGGATTGGAAAGTTCTAGTCAATACAGGGGTTTTTGGTCATCCATAAATACCTTATGAAATTACAAGCAATGACGATTTTTAGATCTCACTGAGATTACAGGAATATGAGCTACGGGGTGATGCCACACAGACATCTTGTACGCACATGATACAGTAGGACAGTGAGGTTTGCCCTGGAGGCATTGTCACCGGCCCAGGCTGACCTCAGATGGCCACGGCTGCTCCCTGGGAGCTGGCCAGGTACCACTCTGACAGCTTGTCAATACCTTCCCGCACGATGGGAGACCAGGCTGGAGGAAGGAGGACCTTTTTGTGAGATGCAGTGGTATGAGATAGTGGTATGCTATGAATACAATGTGTTTTGGAAATACACCACCTTAGCTGTTTAGACAGGGTTACAGAAGTAACCACTACAGTAAAAAAAAAAAAAAAAAGCCATCTGTATTTCCATACGTGTATAAAATGGTGCAGTTTAAATATAAATACAAATGAAGATCTGTTTGCTGATTGTGATTGTTCTATTATTTATGTTGAACAGAACGGCATCATTAACAATCTAGGAACAGATGCAGCCAGAGCAAAATTGTGCATATTTATAATAAGATTAACAAAATATCAGTTTACCCACAAATTAACATTACATTATAGAATGTGTTCACACAATCTTGCGGGAGTGATGTTAAAATTCATCATATGCAGTAACGCAAAATGGGTCAGTTACAGTCAGTGACATAGTATTTGTTGTCTACCTTGCTCTGTATCCAGTATTTTCCTGTAATTTTGTCCAGCTGGAGAGGCTAGCGTAAAAGAGCAAAGCTGCCCCCCAGAAAAGAAAAAAAGCTGTGTAGCACTACAGAATTCATGCAGAACAATGAAAACCATGCTTGCAACAGAAGACGGACTGCAGACCGCTTAAGCAGTGTCATAGAAAGCTGTATTGAGGAACAAGAAAATGCTTCATACAGAAAATACAGAAAAGGATGCAAATCCAGGTGTTTTGTGACTGACACTACACAGAGTCGTCTGCTGGCAGTGACAGTGAGAAGGAAATTGCTTTACAAAATGTACTTGAGGAAGCAGATGTGAATAGCACATTCACTTTCAGGAGACAGGAATAGATATTGAAAAAGGAGACACAGTTTAAAACTTATGACAGAAAAGTCATCAGTACACAGAGTGACATGTCATCCATTTGACAAAATCACCAAAAGCATATCAATAAGATTTTTTTTTTTTGACCCATAACTTGAGAACAGTCTACAGACATGTAAAAAGCTGCCACAAAGATGAAGGGAATAATTTCCACAATGTAGAATGGAAGAAACAGACTTAAATTATTGCAAGGAAAAGTACATAAAACTTTCTAGCAATAAGAAGCAGGGAAAAAGATTGCCTGGGAAGAATGTGGAGCCTCCATAACAGGTGTTTTTCAGAAGAAGTTAAAGAAATATCCGTCAGGAGAAGAAAACCAGAGCTGGGGAATGAGGATGGATGGGAAGACGTCCTTTCCAGTCTTATTATTCTATTACCATTTTTACACTGAAAATGATTGATAATTTTAGTGAAAAGAGCACGTAATGATGAGTCTGATGTCCCCAATAACAAATGCGCAACCTTTATGTGCAACACTGAGTTGGCTGAAGGTCACAGCTGGTCACTGCTGCTGAACAGTTTGTGTGACCATGACAAAGGAAATTTGTCTCACTGCCAAACACAAACGCATACCACAGGGGCTGATTGCTCCAGCGTGCTGGATAGCTGCAAAGTTTGAACACACTTCCCATTGCTTGCAGATGCTAGAACAACACCGCTGGCTCTAAAGCCTCATGGACATCCCTCACATTATTAATGAAATGCTACTTGAAACTTGAGACAGTGAAAAGCCAGGATGAGACAGCAACTGAGGCATTCAGTCACCGGTGCGTCCCACTGCGGCGATGGGAATCTGCACCGGAAAGATGGAAAGATGCCGAGTTTCACTTTTCAAATTTGAATGATTTCTTCATCTCAATAGAAATCCATGCAACTACTGCACAGCCAAACGCCATTATTAACAGAAGTAAACACTGCTCCACAGGAAAACCTCCCATTATGATCAATTGGTCATTCTCTTAGTAAAAGAACAGGATCAGATCTTACTCACAGCCACAAAACAGAAAAATGTTAGATATACGAAAAGCAACTTAAAGGGGGTTTCACCCAGATAGTTCACGGAAGTTTTCAATTTCTGCTGTAGTACTGTAATACAAAAAACCACAGTGATTCAGTGAAGCAGTATTTTTACTAAATAATTAAGAGTCTGGGCTCCTCATTTAGAGGAGCTAATGACAGCAGGCAAGAAGCCACTTGACTTCACCCCACTGCACAGACAAGCTCCTGAGTGTTTTCACATTTTTCAAATGCTGAAGAGATTTAGCTCACCATCTATTCTGTATGTAACAGATCACTCCTGGAAGAGGAGACCAACCTCTTCTGGATGGTGTCAGTCAACAGTGCACCTGCCAGCCTGTAGAGAAATCCTTTTGGGGAGCAGCATTTTCCCTTGCCTGAGTCGAACCCGAGCTACCTCACAGAGCCTTACCAGGGTCAGATTAATTCTATATATAGCTGGCTCAGGGGAAAAATATTGTTTGTTTTGTCTGCTACAGGATAACGAACTGGGTCTCAGCTGGCATTTTGCATCCTCCGGAGAAGGAGGAATTCCCATGAGCTGACAGCTACGCAGTTGTTGGGAGACAAAGCTGTCAAAGGGCGATTCTTTAAAAGTCAGCTTCAGCAGCATTGTTGCCATGACACACAGCACCAAGGAGCCTGGACAACATGCAGAGGCACAGAGCATTCCCCACATTTATAGTCTTCCCACATGTTTTGTCACAACAGGTTGCACTAGTACAACCAGGATCAACTTTTGGATTCACTTGGCTGAGCAAACAGATCATTGGGGAGAGAGCTGCAGGACTCTGACTATTTACCTCCCGTGTTCCTACCTTCTTGCCTTCACCATGCCTTACCTCCATTTCTGCCCTTCTTTCTCTGCAGGGGAAAAGTCCCTTGTTCAGATGTCCATGACTAAAAAATGAGAATAGTACTCTGGAAATTTATACTGACTTACAATAGTTGACATCTCTTACAGAAAATAATAGAAAGGCACCATTTGTTTCCCTGATGGATATACTTCCCAGAAATAAAGCAGAAATACCACATCAGCCAGGAAAGAAAGAGGAGACCAGGCTAGGATAAGTGCTCTGTAAATTGTTCTTGTGGCTGCTTGGGAAAATTAGACAATAAGACTTCTGCTATCAGACAGCATTTTTAATAAAATATGCCGTTTTATCAGCTTGACAAGAAAGCATCAGCTCCAGCAGCAGAAGCGGAGGGTGGCTCATGCCATTTGCTCTTACACAGTTATTGTTCAATGGGTCTCACAAATCCAAACCAGAAGCTGTGAGGTGCTGCTGGTGCCCCCCTGGGCAGGACAAAAAGGCTGCCTGAGTGAAGTGAGGGATAAACTCTTTGGTAAATCATGGCTGCTAAACTGGGCTGCACTGATACAACAGGAATAATGCTCATGCTGGCTTTTTGTCTTCCTCACCTTCAAGTCTTCCACCAAAACTATACCTTTATTCCCTAAAAAAGCAAAAGCTTAAAAATGCTAATTGCAGGCTAATATTTCTAAAGGAGTCAAGTCCTTCACAGTGTAACTTGAGTTGTTTTTTAATGTTTATCCTAAGTCTCCATTTCCCTTTTCTATGGAGCCAGCAGACCAGCTGGCAGCACCCCACAGGTATGGCAGCCTGTCTTTCCCTTTCCTTGCCTGAAAAGCCCTTGCAAGCTCAGCAGTAAGATGCAATGACATTTGGCTGTTGCACTTCTTGCATTTCTTAGTTTGCATTTCCCATTCCTTTCAAGGAGCCAGTTGCCTGAGAACGAATTCCCAGCTTTTCTTATCACTTAGGCATCTTTTGCCTTGATGCTTGGTGTGTATTTGGTGTGGACTCGATCAATAACTTGTAAATGCAACTGTGAAACTGTATATTTGCACGAAACTTATTACAGTGGAATCAGCTTTTGTATCCACAAGAAGCAGAATATGGTGAGCGAGAGATATATACACACATCTATATACGTATATGTATGCACACAAGTCAACAACTTTGTGGTTTCCCTTGTGTGCCTGCAAAGGCCAAGCAGTTCTTTGGTGGCTTCCTTGGCACTAAGATTGGTGCTAGAGACAAACAAACAGATAAATAAATCACAAATCAAGCTAACAAAGTGAAAGATTTCCCATAGACTTTTTTACTGACTTTATTAATATGCTATCTGAAGTGTCAGAGTTAGGAAGATATAGAACATGGAAAGATACACAGATTATCTTCAGTATTAATGTGTCCAGGCTGGTGGCAATAACTCTTGCTTTAATTCATCACAGAACAGATGTGAAATTATTTTTTCTTCTTCAAAGAGAAATGTTCGATAGCTGTTTTCCCCTCCATATAGGAATAAAGTGTAGGTGCTTCCATAGGAAGCCGGTAGCACTTGGAGTGACACTGGCTGGAAGGCTTGAGGAGGCAGCGGGTGGTCAGCTTGTTCCATTTGAACATGTGCTGTTCCTTATCACTTCACCAAGAGGTTTCTGGGTGCCTCCAACTCACCAGCTGAAAAAAAAAAATGGAGAAAGGGGGCAGTTAAGGTGCAGTTCAGAAAGGGACAGAACTCCTGCTCCCCACAACTTCCCTGGCAAGTAGTGCCACCACACATGACAGGGACCGGAGGCAGCCCAGAGGGAACTGCCTTCAGCAGGAGATGAGGCACCCTTGATACTACCTAACACTCAATCCTCAGGGCATGCTGAGCTGAAGCATCTATGGGACTTCAAAGTCTGTTTTCCAAACATCAGTAAGAAGATCAGCGCCTATCTCTGTGTATTTGGTGTTAGGATCATGTACCATTGTAGCGCAAAAGCTTTTCATAATGTCCAATTTGAACCTCTCAAGGCACAGCTTCTCCCTGATTTCTTCTCTGCATCTATTGAGAAGAATTTGTCTCTGTTGAGTTTGTAACTGCCTTTCAAGCACCCACAGGTTGCTATTAGTTCCTTCAAAGCCTTCTCCAAACCACACAAGCCTGTGTCCCTAAATCTCTCCTTCCATGCCACATGCTGCAGACCTCTGATTACCCTGGTAACCCTCTGCAGGGCACTCTCCAGTTTCTCAATCTCTCCCTTCACTGGGGAGCCCCAGACTAGGCACAGTATTCCAGACATGGCCTCACCAGTATCAAGTAAAGGGGGATAATAATTTTTCCCAGTGTGCTGACCATGATACTTCTAGTGCAGCCGAGTATACTGCTTGCATAGTTGCAGATTGTGACCCTGGAGCCCACGGTAACCCTCAGCCCCTTTTCAGCAGAGTTCTTGGTCAGCTGGTTCCTGTTTTGTCCAGATCCTCCCATTTGCAAATCCGTTCAGCTCTCCTTGTTGACCTTCATGAAGCTGCTGTTAGCCCAGTGCTCATGTTTCACAGCGTCCATCTGAATTCTCTCACAGATCAGCACAACTCAAAATGAAGATTTGCACCTCAGCATATTTCAAACACAAAGAGCAAAAAAGTAGATCAAACTGAATTGCTGCTGTTAAAAACAACAGCCAACTTCTATAATAATACAAACCCTCAAAAATCAGCTAATCCCATTTAGTTCCATGGAAATAACACATCTGCATTCAGTTCCAGGGAACTATGCCTAGTTACACCAGTAAAAGATCTTATTCACCTTTTCTTGTGTTGTCTTGAAACTGATGGTTACTTTTTTTCCCCCCAAAAATCCTGAGGACTTGCGGTGCCTGCGAATTAGTGTTTGTTGCGTGCCGCAGATATTCTGCACTGATGCTCACACTTCTGTCTGATCTGTTGCTATTTCAAAATTTATACCCTTCTACATTTGATAGCAAGTTAATATTTTGTGGAAATCCAACTGCTTTCATTTTAGGTAAACATACAAACACTGCCGGCCACATTATTGGAAAGGAATGCATGTTGTATTAATAAACTGCTAGGAGAAGTCTGTTCACATAGTGAATATGCTTGCCAATAGCTTTGCTGACCACATAAATTCAGTTCTGTTTGAAATGCGATTGTGAAATCAAGTGAAGAGGACCAGTTATGCCTTTCACAATATAACTGCACAGACAAAATCAGCACTGAAAGCAGATAACTCTCATATTGGTTTCTCTGAAAGCATAACAGAAAAGTATGTTTCATGCATTTTGGCAGTTCTACTCCTTACTGCTATAAATACATTTAGACTTGTGCCTCAAAATGCTCGTATTCTTATTCCATTCAGGATCAGAGAAGAAATACTGTATGGTAATGAGCACAGCAAGTGGGAAGGGAAGAAATTTGATTGTGCATCTAGATAAAATATAAATATTTAATTATTATGGCCATGGTCTTAGAGGATAGTTGATCTAAAGTATACTTATCTACTCATTCATTCCTTTCAGCTACAAGCAATTCAAAACAACTTTTTTAATAGCAGAGGGAAAAGCATTCTTCTATTTATTTTTCACAAGAGAAAGACATACTTTCAAAGATAACTAATGGTTTCAGGCACTTCCACTTCTGGATACTCTTCTTTCAAGACCTCAAAGTCAAAAGATTGAGGAAGCACCTTGGAAAAAGCAACATCTGAAGTGTCCTAAGTAGGGCACACAACACCATGAGTCATTTCTCAAAATTTCTCCAGAAACAGTGAAGATGACAAGACAGTGTCGTGTGCGAAGTATTTAGTTACAAACAGTAGAATTGCTCTGCGTATAAAATGAGACTATAATCCAACATTGAATAACAAAGGGGACACATCAATAACTGCTGTATTTTAACAGCTGTCTGAGCTACCAGATAACTTTTTCTGCATATGGTCATCTCCTGATTAGAAAGGGAGATATATATACACACACACGAAAGTGATGCAGCAGTGACATAATGATTTAAAAATACCCTAATAGCACAAGACAGAATTCGCAATCTAACCAACCAACAGAAAATGCATCATTTTCCTATTTTAAATTTGGCAAGTATGAATCTAAAACTTGCTTTTTAAAAAATCTCTACTATCATGTCCACATATAAGGTTTGCTTTCCACTACAGGGTATTTTAATGGAATTTGTTATTAAAGTCAATGGAAATTAATCCCTGTTTCCAAGAGGACCTGTTTGAATTTGGAATGATTTTTTTTTCTTAATGCATTAAGTTAAACTTTTCTTAAACAAAGACAAGCAAAAAAATTGAGATATGACTAGTCAATATACCATATTAATCCATGTTAGGCATTTCTTTCCCGATAAGTCAGAAAAAGCCACTTTAAAATACAAAGCTTATTAGACAACGTTACGTTTAGATGATTGCTTTTTAGTCAAGTACTGCTTTAATTTTAATTTATAACTCATCGCTTAACTTTACCACACTTATTCAATATATAGATACCTGGAGGCCGATTCCGCCCTATCATTGCTGTCAGAGCAGTGTCATACTAGTAAAGTCACTCCACGTCAAAACATGAGCAAAAGGAAAACCAGCCCTGTATGCCTTTATGTTCCTTCCCATTTGGTGTACAAATAATTTTGCCAGAAGTGGGCACATCTAACCATTTTTATTATTGACTGTTAACTCTTGATTATTTTTACTGTATAGTGTCCAACACCCCTGGGGCACTATATGATGGAACTTCCTACGTGAATAAATTGTAATCTGCTGAATTTTACCGTTTGACTAATTACCCATTCCTCAACAGAAGGGAATTCATTATTCTAATCTTTATTTTTTTATTTCAGAAAACCATACGCATGTCTACCTACAGGGGCACACCGATCTCCACTACATGCACAATGTTAGATTGATTAGTTGTACAAAAATCTATTTGTACCTAATGATGCTATTTGCATATTGTAAATTGCAGCAAGTCTGGATTTTTTATAACTTTGCAAAGGTAATTCTAGCTCCTCTTTCTTTCTTCTCAACCTTTTCTCCCACAATACCACTTTATTTTTTTTCCTAATTAAATTGCTACACTTTGTGTCATCATATTAGCTTTCTCATTGTGTCTCTGTTTCAAGACCATGACCTGCACCAGTTATGTGCCCCTGGAACAATGAAACTGTCAACGACAGGGCAAAAATGTGGCGTTTAGCCCATGAAATTTGGAAGCCACCCCCAAAAGAGATCATGTTGACTGTGGACATCTGTGTCTTCAAAGTGAAATGTAAAATCCACTTCTTTGATCTAGTCCTCTGCTCAGTAACACCACATTTATAAACAAACATGCATCATATAAAATAAACATTGCCTTGCTCCTGTTGAGCAGAGAGAAGAAGGCTCCTTCTGTGCCCATTTTATTTTTGGGAGGAAACTGGACACTGCAGCAAAGAGATGCATTATATAATGACCTAGAGATGTGGAGATTTTCCAAAACTAACAGCACATTGTGCGCTGACAGTGCGGTGAGGCAGTTTATACCAGTAACGCCTTGCGCTTCCAGCCACACGTTCAGCTGAACCCCCCACCTCCCCGAAATCTGCCAATGAAAGCAGCTTTAGCTTGCATGCAGGAATGACAGGGAATGAAGATACATATCAGCCTGATGAGCACTAAGAAGTGAATTGTTTGCCCAGATGGAAATCAATAGCTCTCTTCACTCTCTTCATTCTTTGGCAAGATCAGGAGCTTTGGATGGCAATTAAAGCTTCCCCAGCTGCCAAGTGTCCTAATTACACACACAAGAAATCCCACATTTCTCCTTCTACCTGAAACATCCCTTGTGCCACATTCATTAAGCTCATTACAGTCAAGCCTGCTGCTGCTCCTAGCACTGACATTTCTTTTTTAAAAAAAATTTTTAAAAAAATTTTTTAAAAATCCTAGCTTGCACCTGGCTCCACTGGTGAATGATACTCCCAAAGCCCAATGGATGCTCTATGGTGACCACCCACCCCTGGGCCATATAGTGATTCTCACAAGATCCCTCCAGGCAGTGTTTTGCCTCTTCCACTCCATTTTTCAGTGTTTTTCACCTGCCATTTAATTTTGCAACCCACCCTGCCCTGCCCAGGGCATTTTCCATTAAGACTTGCTCTCCTGCCTGCTCCTTTGATGGCAGGTACCGGCTGCCTGGGCTGGCTAATCACCGCCCGGCACACACCCAGAGCACGCAACACAGCAGAGAGCGGTTTCATCTTGGCACCCATGGACTTGTCTGATTCTCCTGGAAATGAAGCCTTATCTTTTACACGTTTTAGCATTGCAGCGCTCATCCATCCTTTGCGAACGGAGACAGGTCTGGATTCTCAGAGGAAAGAGCAAATGTCACTTCCCTTGTAAGGAACAACATAGCAAAACTTTATCATGGAACTTTATAATCTCTTTAATTTTCCTGGTACATATTTGGTGTTGTATAAATAAAAGTAACTAACGGACAGCTGAGCTTGAGCAGCACAAACAGTTTCCAGGAACTCCTCCTAATTGTCCTCAAGCAAAATATGTGTTTTTTCAGAAGCCTTCAATAATTCAAGTCTGAATGTAATGCAATTAGTGAAGCTGTGCAAAGCTTACTGAAGAAAAAAGCCACTAAAAGCTCAGACCTCTTATTTTATCATCATGATTATCACTTTATTATGAATTAAAGTAGGAAAACCCATTAAGTACCCGTGGATCCAAGAGCAAGGAGTCTTAAAAGACAAAGGTAAAATAGCATCCCACTTAGCCCAACATCTCAAGACCACAATGCCCAAGACATTGTGCTGTATAAATCACCTTCTGTTTGCACAAAATGGTTAGATTATCTGAATTAAGCCATGAGATTAGCTGAACAGCGTTCAACTATATTCGCCGAAGAACAAATAAACTATGGGATACATCAAGGGAGAAAAGAAAGAGTATGAGGTAATCTGTCATTTCCCTTGAGCCATCCGTAACCTTCCAATTTACATGTGAACTCCTAAGGAGGAGGAAAGTTAAAAAGAGAATTATGAACATTAGAGAGTATTAATTTGTGTTATGCTTTTTTTGGTCCCTTTAACTGCACTTCAATTCTCATTTATCCTCAGTCTCTGCTGCACAACTCTGGAAGGACAGAGAGGCCTTAAAGGCAGGTATAAATGAATTTATACTGCCAGAGAAGCATAAGGGAGCCTTAGAGCTAATGAAAATCATCTCCATTATCAGAGAAACAAAAAATATCGAACAGTCAGTACTATTGTTGATGCAAGAAATAGTTAAAAATTTCACTTCGTTTTAATGCATTATAGTTTGCCAATAAATGCCATATTAATTATCTTTTAATACAAATAATTCAGATGCACATAACCTATTGCAAATAAACCCTGATGGGAATTCTCCTTGAAGGAGAAAAAGACCATCTGTCCTTCATCAGCCAGGCACAAAAGGGATGCCTTGCTACTTTATAAAAACTGCCAGTCAGTTCTAGGTGTGGGATCATCTATCACAATAGGCAACGTGCCATCTCCCACACTGGTGAAACGCTGTGTAATTTGCAGTGCTGTGAACATGGCTTGTAATTATATTTGATAGGGCCACAGCACGTAAATTACATAGTTTTTACATTTAGCTGCTACCGCAAATTCTTGCCTGGCATTAGCTCCTAGTTTTCAGTAGGGATGAGGAGGAGAGGAAAAAGACACGATCCAAACTTTTAAAGAGGTTTTGTCTTTTAAAAAATAGCTTTAGTAAAAAGATGGATAATATCTATGTGGGAATGTTTTATGATTATTATTTTTGGTTTGTTGTCAGTTCCATTAGACAACAAACAAATAAGACAAGCAAGAGAAGAAAAAGCTACCTTTTTTTTTCCTTCCCCCCAAGTCCAGGGCTGGCAGTATTTGTCTAGGTTTGTCACAGTAAGACTAGTTTTCTTCTCTTATTTGCAATTATTTGTAAGCACAGCTGTCAGGAAATATTCTGGTCTGGAGACCAGCTCCATAAAATAGATAGTTTACATACATGTCGGGTGCAATACTTGGTCATACTTGTTGACTATTGTGACAGATACTCTCCAGGACACAAAGCAAGAAGTCCCCTCCTGTGGAGACCTTAACACTGGAATTTGAGGAGACAGACCCTAATCACAGCACAAAAGTACATACTCTGTGGTTCCCCAGCGTTTACTGTGATTAAGGAACTGGCGGCTGGAACGGTGAGGCCATCCTGGAACACTGATCCCGGGAAATGCTGGATGATTGAAGATTAGCAACTATTTAATCCATTTTGGCCTGGAAAGAATTTAAGAAGAATGAGAAGCTTGCATCAAAACTTGAGTAAGCCTGAAGCTATCTTGACATATTTGTGAACTAAATTCCCTCCCGACACATTTCTATTATTTTGGTTCTTGGATCATCATTCTTTGCATGCTGGGCCCAACAATGCCTTTTATTGTTGCCTGCCCCATTTTCCTCTTGCACACAAAGGGAAAGCTCCCTTGGTGAATGCCAGAGGCAAATACTGCTTTCTCAAAAAGTTACAGGGGAGCAGCATGCTTCGCCTTTTGTTTGCGCACTGTAAACTTCAGCTGCACTGAGAATGAGCTGAGTCATTCATAAATATGGCCTTTGGACTTTAAAGGTCAGCTATGCTTTTCATAATAAAAACCTGTTAACATAGAATCATCCTGGCAAACCCAAACATCAGTTTTAAGTAAGGTATCACAAACAACCTGCCACAATAAACACTCCACCCATAAGCTACTACTCTGCAGTCTACAACAAGCTGTACCAGAACAGGAAAAGTGATGGGAATAAGGTGGTCTTGGAAAGGTCTAGGAAAATCTGCAATGTTTTTCACATACCATAGCTCAGTGAAAGAGTTTGCAGAAATGCCTAGCACAGCTGAATATGCGGATATGTAGACTTCTGAAACAGGAGGCCCGCTTAGGAAAGAAAAAGCAACATAGAAAGGATCAGCTCATGAATGAGACACTTTGCAGTGAAACAGCAAGGGCTGGTTGTAAATAAGAGAATAACATCTGAGACACAGGATAAAAAGCAAAAGCTATTTTCTAAACATAATGAAAAATTCAAACTCTTTCAGGGGCTTAAGGGTATTTAAATGTAAATGGGCTTACTTCACCCAACCCAGAATCAAAAGCTGCTTAGAAATCGTTGCATTATTTTCTGTTGAGGAATCATAACTTTTGAGCACCCAGCATACTCTGACAAAGAGCTGTGAGCACTGTGTCTGGGTGCATATGGGATTGTCTCCCACTGAACAGAGGGGATGTCTGTTCCAAAGGATGTAGCACCTTCGCAGCTGTGCGCAACGTTTCATACGAGACTGCTTCCCTCATACATGTACCTGAACCCCAGCACTCACTGTAAACTTGTTATTTTTATGAAAATAAGTCAGAAATACACGGAAAGAACAGCATGGGGTTGCTTCTTTATGAGAGCCATAATGTATTTTAAAATTTATGAGCATTTTTGAAGCTGATGAAAGGTTTTAGGATAACATACAGAAGCTAAAGTCCACTACTACAGAAAGCTCACATGAGCAGCAGTGGGAAGCAGCTGTCCCCAGCCCCTGGCACCGAGCACTGGCCACAGCAGCAGCCACCCCTGGGGCAGCCCAGCCAGCTGCCACGTCCCCGATGGCCTCGTCCCCCTCCAGCCAGAGCCAGCAAGGACACAGCTCAGTGCCAATTGACACAGAGACGTCTGCGTCCTGGAGCATTCCTCAACGAGGTGGAAGGAGCGAGCGCAGCCACCACGCTCGTGTCAGCAGTCCCACCGCCTCTCCTTCTACTCAAGCACTCTGAGTCGGATAACTTTCAGCTCCTTCCATTCCTTATCCCTCCTGTCCTCCCAAAACGTGTCTAGGCTCCAATATTTCTTTCTCCACAACTCTAGTGAGAAGTCCAGGCTGACCTGCTCACGACTGCAGTGCAGCGTCCCTTCTGCCACTCCACCCCGCTGGCTTATAACGTTGCTTTTGAAGTCACCCAGCACTGGGATCCCTCAAAAGCGGAGCTCCTCGTGTTCCTTCATCAGGTTTGGGCTTCTCACAGCAAGCCCAGAGCCAGTGGGAGCTGCCCGGTGTCCCTCTGGCCTCAGTATAAATGTTTTTACCATCTGCAGATCTACTCCTTGCTCCTCTTTTGAAAATCCAGCCCTGGTCTCCGACAACTCTAATACCACCTCTCACATACACACTCCTGGTACTCCTTTCAGGCTCACCAAGACTGATGTTTTCTTCTCCTGCACTGTCCTCCATAAGGAAATGTTTTGTTAAACCTGCTCAGTTTACCACATCTTTTTTTTTTTAAATCCCTCCTCAAACTCACTCTCACCAGCCTGCTCACAATGCAAACGAAGTAATGTCTGCTTATTTGCATTAGCTCCTCAAGAACTTAGGTCACATTGCAATATAACTTAACCCTTCTCTTGGGTGCTTACAGGCAGGATTGCTGAAGAAGCTGGCTGGGGGACAGGATGGGTCCCCGCACACAAGGGAAGGCTGAGGAGGAACAAAACACTTCCCACAGCTGCCCTGCTCAGATGGTGGCCGCCACAACCCCTATCGAGGGCCAGTAACCAGACCCCAAAACTTCTGTTGGTGGCTCTGGCCCCTGCTCTCCATCCCCACTTCAACTAGAAACACTCAGCTCTTGGTCTTGCTTAAATTTGGATCATTAAGCTCTCTGGCCAGGACACTTGTGCCATTTCCAATGAGAGAATTTCCTTTAAAGCACCTAGTAAATTTCTGGGTATTGCCAATTTACCAAAGGAAAGACCCATTTCTATTTCCAAATGGTATGAAAACAAATGGATTTGGCAATATTTGTTTCTAGTATTTGATAAATATTTACTTGCACTGATTAGGAACGACACTATTCGTATGCCCAGATAATTCTACAGAGCATGTGATTAGCAGTATGTGTCATTTCAGCTGACTGACTCTCAGACCAACTGAAAAAGCCAAAGCTGGATACCTTCGAGTGAGCACGTGAAGAAGGAAAATGAAACAAGAAATTATACGTATTTAAAAACATTTGTGCTACTGCATTTCCATTGCAGATGTCTAAATACTGAAATGCCTCACACCATACTGCTACATTGCTTCTACATCTGAAAAGTCACCAAAGCTATTGTCAAGGTTTCTACAATTGAGAGCTTGTTAAAATTTGCTCTTCTAACCTCTGCAATTTATAAAAAGACCTATCCCTAGTGAAATATGGATTTAATTTGTATTTAAAGTTATTTTGGAAACTTGACCCAGACTTGTTTTATACAGAAGAGTACAAAGGCTTATGGCTGGGATTTCCCTAAGCCTCAAATCATACTCCAGTGAGCTAAGATCTTATTTTAACTTGCTTATAAGGATTTCTGTTGGTAACTGGCTGTAATGTGTCATTTTATTAAAGGTAACGTCTTGATAAACAAAAGGTATCAAAGATAGCAATTGCAGAGCCTGTTTTCTCCTCTGGTATCGGAGCAGCAGTGAGGAGCTGCGCTGGTAATGTCTGAGTGCATTTACAAGACAAATTGTCATGAAGATGGAAAATGTGGAAGAATTACCAGCAGTGGGAAAGTGAGGGAGGTGGCGTGGGAAGAGTATGCAGCGTTCACACAAGGCAAACCATCTAGCTCTGGCTAGAGCACTGTGAGGTTTGTATTGCCTCAGTGATGAACAGCAAGACAGGCATTCCGACCAGAAAAAAAAAAAAAGCAAAAAAAAAAAAGCAAAGCTGAAAATGGGTAACAACTACTGGATACAAAGAAAATTCATAAAAGCATGCTGGAAAGACAAGCAGAGAGGTGTTGATACCATTTAGAGACCAAATCTAGGCAATCTAACCCAGGCTAGAAACTCCTCTGAAAACACAGGTGTGTCTGTACTTTAACACACCAAAGAAAAACTCTGGTTTAGGGCATAACCTAAGTGCACATGCTTGTATCTTCAAGCAACTTTTTTTCACTTGCAAAACCAGGGTGATAGCCCAAGGATGTGTCATTCCCCACAGAGAAAACCTGAGCTTAGGGACAGCAGATCACCCTTCTGCCACTAACAGAGTCCAGTGTGGGCAGGTCCAGGGTGTGAGCCAAGGGAGACTTTCCTGGGACGAACTGAGAAGGAAGGTGAGGATAAAGTAGCAGGCGGAAGAAAAACTGCAGGGACAGGGTGGATATGTTTTGGATGCCAGCAGAAGCGGATTAGGGTTGGGTACCTTCTCAAGCGTTAATATCTCTACAAGAATCTGACCTGAAATGCAGAGTTCAGCATTGCACTAATGCATTTTCTGTGTCTGGGTCCAGGGAGGAAAGAAGTCAAATCCATTTCTGTAACACAGCCAGGGTGTCTAGCTGGGACAACCCCCCCACTCTTCCCACCTGGCACCCAGGCTGTCACCTCACAGCTCAGCACACCCAGGTACAGGATGGAACTTGTCTTTAAAAGTCAGATGTCAAAAGGACTTTTTTTTTTTTTTCCTTTCTTCCCCCAAGATGGAAAACTCCTTGCACTGGAATCAAATAATTGAAAAGTTGCTGAAACAAGAGAGTAACAGTTAATCCTGCCCATAGGGTAGATCTAAATTCTCCCTGGAAAGGCTATTGCATGTGGGATTATATATAGTGGTTAACCAAATATTCAAGGGACATTAGTAATTACCATAACATCCCACCACTTACTCTGTCAAATGCACAATTTATGCAACAAGCCCACAACTTCAAAAGGAATTTGTTTACTTTAAAAATAGTTGGAAATACATTACCAACCCACAGTTTTTTCCCCAATACCTTCCTGTCCCCACCTCAAAAAATGCCTGAAAGGCTTCTAGGTGTTTTGTGCAAACACCTTTTCCAGAGAATTTTCCCCTGGTTCTGTTTGTTTCCAATGCTTGGTGTGCCAGGGCACACAGCTCCTTCGTGTCCCGGCTCTCCTGGCAGAGCTGGCCACCAGCGTGAGATGGCTGCTCTTGACACTGTCCCCAGGTCCAAAGCCCTCCTGCCACCCCATGCACCCACCCCATCAGCTTTCATACACATCTGAGCATGGAAGAAGGTCACAAAGAAGATTGCCGCAGAGCTCAACTTTTATGCTGCATTTTCTAAAAATGTAAGATTTCTTAAAAATACACCTCAGGGAGCAGAAATACACCAGGGAGTTGTAGATGGGTGTCGGAGGCCAACAGCTCCCACCACTCTGCAACACCAGCACCATCACCTGGGCACCAGAGGTGTCCCGGGATGCAAGAGAGTTCTCACCCCTCTCAGCTGCTTTGCTCCTGGCTCTGAAGAAGCTGGAGCCACAGCCCTGGGAGAGCAGCCCCTGCCCCGGGGGGAGCAGCCCCCTGCCCACGGGGAGCAGCCCGCAGCTGCCAGGGGAAACCTCCCAGCCCTCACCCTTCCAGCCTGCGCTGAGTCGGGACCCTAAAAATACGAGCAGGCTGGTTCCACGCCTGTGTGCTTTGATCTCCCGGCCCCAACGCCGAGCAGACCCAGGGCTGCTGGAGCGCTGCGCCAGCCAGGCTGCTGGCCTGCCCAGACTTGTTGTAACCTGTAGCCACATCATTTCAGGGATGTGCTGATTGAAAGCTTACTCTTTAAATCTGATACGTGTTTTGGTAACTTGCTTCTTTTCTCTGGGAGCACCAAATGCTTTTAGGGACAAGGGATCAGGATATGTCCCTAATAAAACCATGTTTTTATAGCAGCACTTCAGTTTCTGATGGGATTTATTTAAGACTGGAATATTTATAGTTAAAAAAGTTGAGCAGTGGAATAAAAATAGACTTTACAAATTAAGTTCATGCTATTAACTGACTCAGTACTGGTAACCAAGAAAGAAGCATATTGAGCTGAACTTAACTGGTCTGAGCTTGTGCTCGTTGCCTTCCCCTGGACTTTGCACGCAGTTCCCAGCCCCTGCCCTTCCCCAGCACAGGCAGGGAGCTGGCTGCTCCCCGCAGCACGGCACACTGGCCAGAGAGGACCTGGGCAGCACGGAGGCAGCTCCTCCATCCACACGGGACCTGTACCCGTCCCCCTGCCCAGTCCCCAGGCTTGGCATCACCCCCAGAGCTCTCCTGGCCACCCCTCTTCCGCCTGCTTTCCCCTTAGCTTCGCCTCTGACCTCACAGGCTTTGCAGCCGAGCCTGCACTGGCAGACGCTCATTACTCAGCCTTACAAGGTTATTTTAAAAAAATTATCTTGCAGAGATATGGGAACTGAAAGCTCCACTTTGTTCATATTTGTCTTCCCTTGGCTGTATGCATGCCAAAGGGCTATCATCTTGCTTCCCAGCTGAAATAGAACTTCAGTAATGCATACTTGGGGAGTTCTGTCACTACAGTTATCATTTTGTAGTGACAAATAAGCCAGGGAATAAAACAAACAGATGGAAAATGGTCAACTCCATCCATGGACACCTGCTCTGCGATGCAGTCAGTGATGATCTATATACATTTCAGAGACAAAATTACTATACCACATGTTGGAGAGTATCTGTTCAGATCTGGGAATGGGTAACAGGAAAGACATAATAGGTACCAAAAATGGCATCAATTCAACAGTCTAAAAAGTACCTAGTTGTAGTTTTGAAAATAACAGATTATCTCATTCACAAAAAAAGCTCTTGAATTGGGAAACAAAACAAGGGTAAAAATATCACTAAAAGAAAAACAATATGAGCTCCAGCACTATTCACCCTTGGGATGAGTCACTGACACCACAAGCTTCCAGGGCTTTTTCAAATGTGGCTTACTGAACCCGATTTTGTTCAAAAGAGGCATTTCTCTGACTAGGAGCAAGGTGGAGCCTTCCATGCATTTAATTTCCAGGCTCAGACCTTAAGATATTTAAGCAGAAGTCAAGAATTTTAAAGATTTTGAGGGCTTCTGAAGCCCATATTGAATTTGGAAAACCTACATGCTCAATGTTTCCAAAAGGCAAGACAAACCCAATTGTATGCCCAAACAAGATTTTAGGAGCGTAACACTGGCAAGCATCCCAGTCTGAGTACGGTTTACAGCAAAAAAGAAGAACCTTTGCAAAAAGACCTTGTATCTGTACCTTTGGCAAAATCAACTTTATTAGATTCTTTTCAAGAAGTAGAGAAATTACACAAAGAAAACATACCTCTGTCCAACAGCACCCTACCAGCAAGTTTCCTGTCTCTGTTGTTCTGTCAGAATGTATTTTCATTCCTGCATTTAGAAAGTACTTCAAAATGCAGATAGCCAGAGCACTCTTATGTAATTATGATGTGGTCTCATGCTATGAAGTCTCTATCTGGTAAAATTTCAGCTGTTTCAGTACATAGGTATTTTAAGACTGGGATTACTGGTCTTTATTTATAGGAAGGCCAGATTTAGATTTCCACAAACTCTGTAGAAAGAATTCTCTTTCCTCACTTTACCCCTCCCCTATTTGGCTTAAGGGGAAGCAGAGTAGGTCCTAAATATAAATTCATTCATTACCTTGTCTTTCTGAGTGCATATAAATATGTTAAAATAGCTCACAAGCTTTGCCCCCTCAGAAAAAAAGCCTAAGTAAATGACATAATGTGACAACTTACTAGGACATCAATACTTTTGTGCAAACAGAACAGATATTATTGCAGCTCTGGACTTTGAATGGAATCCTTGATGTCCAGCAACAGGTTTGGAAAACTTAATAATGGAAAGGAAACAAAAGCAGATGTAAACATGGAAAGAAAACGGAAAGTAAATCAGCAGAATTTTGGTGGCAGTTACATAAAATAAGTGTGAGCACACAGAATATATATAAAAACCTTACTGCATGCTTTAACATCAATTATAAACCATCATTCCAAAAATAACTTTCCCGGCAAAAAAAATATCCACAGGAGGAACAGAAGACTGTTATATAAAGGGAATCAGGGTCAAAAAAGAAGGTACAGGAACAGTGATCTATTCACAAACCCTGAATTATTTCACCTTTTTCATGGAAAAATACAGGGCAAGTCTTGCTTCATGTGGTTACAACTATAAATACATCTTCTGCTGACCTGCAGGTATTTACTGATGCCAGACAGATTAAAGGGGAATTCTTGCCAGCCTTTTGCTCATTTTTTGATAACAGGTACATGTCCAACGCTCTTAGCCACAGCATGGTTCAAAAATTACTTTGGGACTCTTACCAGTGCAAGTGGCTATTTTTATAATTCACTTGTCTAGATCTGTGGGATTTTCCCCATTAGATAATCGCTATTTTAAGATTAACTGGTCAGCCCACACAAGCCAGAAAGATGAGATCCAAACTTTGCACTGTTTATATCAGCATCTTGAGTCAGTAATCAGTAATGCTGTAAAACAACTCATCTTAGGCATCTGAGGCACGGAAGCAACCTTCAGCCAAACCAGCACCCTGAGTGGGCTACCTGGCCCAAACAGAAAAGCATTCAATGTGTTTCAGATGCTGCCCACTGGTATTTGGCAGGGAAAACTAAATTAACCCTGTACCAAGATGCAGATAACATTGCTTGTGTACCAGCCACAGGGTCATCAAGAGCTTGTGGTGCACCACTGACTTACCTGAGCCTGCAAAGAGCATCCCCACAGCCAAACATCCCCGCTGCTGCTGGCCATTGCTCCAGCTTTGAGCAATGCAGATCGTGAAAGAGCTCAGCTGTATGGGAAATAAATTGTTATTTTTCCTTCCTGCACAGAAAGCAATGGATTCAGGATGTGCCAGACTTGCCTCTTTTTTTTTTGACAGCTTGCAGCCCATTGTTTATCAAATGGCACCCTGAATCTTCTGCGTCATATTTTTTTGACTTAAATACTTTTATTTAACTATCACAATATGTATGATGGCAAACAAATTTTAAAAAGCAGGAGACTTGTGGAAACAAAATTTATGATTTCCCACACAGATTAGATGCTGATTTTACTAATGAAATAAAACACTTGCGTATAATTCTGCTCCTCTGTACTCTAAATGAACTCAGAGCCTCACGCTGGATCTTTTCAGTGTGACAGCTGATTACAAACGTGCTGTAATCTCCTCACCTTCTTACCATTTTTCTTTTTTATTGAAATATGCTACATCTCCATTTCGCTTCTGACCTTTTTTGTCTCCTCCAACTGGAACAAAACTGTTCCAAAAAATACCCACATCGCCCTCCCACCAGGGAGTTTCAGGGCAAGCCCACACAGCCGAGGCAGATGATGGGCAGCCCTGGCCCGCACCAGAGCGATGCTCAACCACACGGGTTCCCGTGCCATTGGCAGGCAGGAAACCAGCCAGCCACTCACTAGACGTAAGAAGGTTTTGACTGGGTCCCAGCACACATCAGGATATCAAATCCTACAATTTGTTAATACCTTGAATAATTTAGAGCAGTCTTAGCACTACTTCAAATCACCTTAACCCTCGCCCTGCTACACCACTGTAGTGGCTATCGGAACCCATCTCCTCAGTCCCCTCCTGTGAAACTGTTCTAATTTTTGCCTTGAAACAGGGAAAGTGAACAAGAAATTCCATGTGCGGTTCTCAATGGCAGCAGGAGAGCCCTGCGAGGGCTGGCACTGCTGCCTTCTGCACATACCTCTCATCCCCTGCCACTCACCCCAATTTGGGGAAAAAAAAAAAAAAAAAAAATTTTAAAAAAAATCAACCCCTAAAATCTCTATCTGTGAGCTATCAGACTGTTCTGTGGGGCTTTAGATGCCTGCATCCCCTCTAGACCAATAGCTTTGCTGTAAAGGATTAATGCACCAAATGGTTCAAATATTTATGAGCACCATGGAATGAGGTCAGGCAATATGTAGAGGTTACTGAGTCTGTTACACTTGTTTAACATTTTTAAAAGGTATCTTGTTTTCCAAAAGACTTTTTTTTTTTTTTTTTTTTTTAAATTTCCTAAAAATCCCCACAATATTCTTTTGAACTTGCTAACAATTTTGTTTGGAGATTTTTTTTCCAGGTAGTCAGGTGATCTGTACTTATAGAAGGTCTACAATGTTTTGTTTTGTGGTTGGTTGGTTGTTTTTTTGGTTTTTGTTTTTTTTCCTAAGCAAGCTACCATTGTAAATATGACCTCTGATGACTAACATGGCATGGGATCAATGTGTAAAGTTTTTTCAGGCTGTTTATTAGAACATCTGAGAAAGCCTGGTTCACTTTTTCCCCTGCACTCGCGAGTTTCCTCTGCCTCAGTGTACGGCAACAGAGGAGAGAATAACACTGGGAAGATGTTGGAAAATATGATTGTAAAACTGCAAGTGATGAGAGGTGGGCTCAGAAGAGGTAAATCTCTCCATCATTTTGTTTTTAATGGACTATATTTGATATTGAATCGCTGCCTTCCCCTCCCATTTAAGAAGGAGCCTATTTACAAGGGCAGGATGAAAGGATGCAGGGTGAGAGCATCGAAGCATGGCGTTGGCATTTCACACGAATACCTCTGAGCTCTGTGGATTCACTGGAGTCATCTTTGCTCACCTGCAACCCAAACCCTCCTGTCCCAGGGAGCGTGGGCACCCCTCCTGCCAGCAGGGGTGTGCTGGCTCCACCCTGGGACCATTTGCGTTCCTCCCCAGGAGCAGCTCAAATGCCCTTTCCAGATGGGATGTTTCTGGGCTGCAGCTGGCCACGGAGCTGCCGGCTGCCCGTTCCAACTGGGCACAGTGCTCAAAGCCCACAGTGAGGTGGCTAAGCAGAGGATGGCTTGGGCAGTTGTAGAAGGGGCATTGATCACAGAATCACAGAATGTTAGGGATTGGAAGGAACCTCAAAGGATCATCTAGTCCAATCCCCCTGCCAGGGCAGGAACACCTAGGTGAGGTTACACGGGAAGGCGTCCAGGAGGGTTTTTAATGTCTCCAGAGAAGGAGACTCCACAACCTCCCTGGGCAGCCTGTTCCAGTGTTCCGTCACCCTCACTGAGAAGAAGTTTCTTCTCAAATTCAAGTGGAACCTCTTGTGTTCCAGCTTGAACCCATTACCCCTTGTCTTACTGTTGGTTGTCACCGAGAAGAGCCTGGCTCCATCCTCGTGACACCCACCCTTTATATATTTATAAACATTGATGAGGTCACCCCTCAGCCTCCTCTTCTCCAAGCTAAAGAGACCCAGCTCCCTCAGCCTTTCCTCATAAGGGGGATGCTCCACTCCCTTCATCATCTTTGTGGCCCTGCACTGGACTCTCTCCAGCAGTTCCCTGTCCTTCTTGAACTGAGGGGCCCAGAACTGGACACAATATTCCAGATGAAAACTGCCTTTTGGGGGACACTGTGTCCATGGTGGCTGGCGGGGGCTGTACCCACAGCCTCGCCGCGCTCACCCACCCCACCGCCGGCTATGCAGGGCCATGGGCAAAATGAGTAGCAGAGTTTCTTGCTAGGAACATCGAAAAGTAATTTTAGAGAAATGTATTGCATTTGGAAAACTCTGTGTCACAGGGCTGTTGTGTTTCTGGGAGGGAGGAGACGGGAGGTAGAGGTGCAGCATTACACAGGCAGGAGGAAAAGGCTTGGCAGTGCTTTCAGCTCCACAAAACCTGAGCTGTTAGCTGTTAGCATGTACTGAACAGCAGCTGCCCAAGCATTCAGGTAATTTTTCCCTAGTGATGCTCTTGAAGGGCTATTTTTTTTCTTTCAAATTGTGTGTTGTGCTGCACAGCCTCTCCTGGGCACTGCGTTACCACCTCCCATCACTTCCCTCAGGACAGCGTGATGGAGCAGCAGGAAACCCCATGATGGGAACCCAACCCCGAGAGGCAGCACCAACACCAGGCAGTGCCACCAACCCTCTCCTCTGCCCATCCCCGCTGCCTCTGCTCCCACTGCAAATTCACACTCTCCCTCCAAAATATCAACACCGCCCTCCAGTTTCTCTGTGTCATGAACAGGCTGCAGAGCTGCTGGCAAGGGAAGAGGAAAGGACATCCCTTCAGAGCCCGCACCCCAAGCCCTCTTCTCTGGCAGCCAAAGGCAGGATAGAGCTCGTCCTTGCTCACGGCAGCAAGGGCTGCAGCAAGAGCTCACTCAGGGGTGCTGGGAGGCATCAGGAGTGGATCTGGCCATGTCTCCATGCCCAGGCTGCATGGCTAAGCTAACCAGCTGGAGTGTGGAGGAACAAGGACTATTCAGTGGTTTTAAAAACGGGAAATTATTTTTCTGCCAGGCCATCCCAGGCTTCCAGCACCCCCCACACCATCTGACCATAGGCTACATTTAAAGCATGCTCTCTGGCTATTTCTCACCAGGGAGAGGATAGGAATAACAAGCTGGTACAGCTTTCTTATAATGCCATGTTTTTCTGGTTAGTAAAATCCTGGGTAAAAAACACAAGGAAGATCCAGATGGATTTCAAGGTGCCAGCGCACTAGCCACAGGTTGGATGCCTGGATGACCATGGGCAGCTGGATGGCACCTCCTCTAACAGCACCCTGGCCAGTGAAGCACCTCAACCTTGGGGAGGTGGAAAGGCAGGGTGACTCAGTGAAGACATCTGTCTGGTTTCCAGTAGCCCTTTGACCAAACCAAATGCTTGGAAGTGCTGGTGGAGCCATGAACAAGTTGTGGGTAGTGGAACTACTGAGACCTCATTTCCTATGGATTTGTGTCCTGCGGTTGGACTTTCCGGTGTCAGGAGACGATATGAGTGCCAAGGAGGCACTTTCCATGGTCAGGGTGTTCACAGCCTCTCCCTTTGCCTCCCCACCATGGATTCTTCTCCCAGCCTCTAACCAGAACCATGCCCAGGCTGCCCTCTCTCCCTGGGCTTCAGCAAGGTCTCCCTCCTCCCCCTTACTGCTTTCCCCTTCCTGGGGTCTGTCTCCTGCTTCATCTCTCAGAAACAAATACAAACAAATACCTTCTTTTCATGGCTGGCTGAAATTGATCCAAAGGACTAAAAACCAGAGGGTGAACTAGCAGGCAAAAGTGACTTAAAAAAAATGCATTTAATAAGAAAGCCAGCGTAAAAACATTACAAAAACATGATACCATAAAGCAGGAGCAGCCCACAGTCCTGAGTCCAGCAGCCACAAATGAAAACTTTCTCAAGGCCAGGAGGCACCAGGCAATACCACACACCTTTTAACGCTGAGGACAGCGAGGAAGGGTGGGAGCTGTGACAGGGGCTCCCAGTTACCATCCCAGCCCCTCCGCTGTGTCGCCGGGAGCCCAGCAGCACAGTCCCCGCTCTGCCACCTCCTGCTGTGGTGTGAGGAGCACCGAGCATCCCCACTGCCCGCAGCCCTGCCACAGGCACAGCAGCCGCGGGCAAGTGGAACAGACCCGGCAAACTCCTCCGGTACACACAGCTGGGCAGGCACACGCTGCATTGCCCACATTAGAAGTGGATCTGTTTTGCATATGTGTTTACCCTCAACGGGACTAATTATGTAGCACCGGCAAGGAAACACCTTTGAACTTTGATGACCTGTGTGTGGTTCGGTGCCACAGGTGGGTTGTTCCTGCCATGAACACTGCTTCACACCTACTGTTTGCAAGAACAGTAAGAGTGTAGATGTTTCTCCATGAAAACACACAACAGACAAATGGAACAAATCAAAGGCAAAAATGAGAGGCTACACAGCTTGATTTACAACATTGGAGGTGTCATGCACCCTAAAGCTATATAATTTTTAAAAAGACCAAAAATGAAGCACATTCAAGTGACCAGGGGGTTTGCCATCGCAGGCGGTGGTGGGGCCACGGCACAGCTTTGAGCACACCATCTCGGTGCCCATTAGAGGGAACCAGTCATTCTACCTCCCGCTCTGGTGGCTGCAATAGGGGTGATGTGTGATGAAGATGAGGGATTCCTGTGTGTGCCCCGGGCATGGGCTGGCAGCGAGGATGGCCCCCAAACTGCTGGGCTGAGGGAAGGGGGCTTGGGTGTACTGGAGAAGGGAAGGCTCCAGGGACCCAGTTGCTCACAGTGGGGCAGGCAGCAGACACTGGGCATAAACGGGACCAAAAGAAGTTCAGACTGGGTTCTGAATTCCAGCCTGAATTATCCATTGTTCTTATATTTTCCCTGTGCCTTGGCTTCTCATGTGTAAAATGCAAAAGCACATACAGAGAGTATTTCCCGCTGACAGTAGTTTCATGAGAACACATGCACTAAGTCTGTATGGCACCAGAGACCACAGAGGTCTAAAAATAAATACCTTTTTAAGACAATGAAGAATAAATATTCATCAGATGAACAAGTGCAAAATTAGCTAGAAGCGTGCTGCCTGCAGGACAGGAATTCACTTCGCTGTCAAGCTGGTTTGCAGCAGAGCTGCTCGGCTGCAGGTGCCCTGCCACAGGAGGCGAGCAGGACCACGGGACACAGCCTCTGTCTGCATTTACAGCTTGGTCCACGCAGCACACACCTTCTCTTTTTGCATGATAACCTGCTTCAAGATATTTTTCTTCCTAAGGCTAACATGAAGACGAAAGCAGAAGAAATGTAGCTTCAAACTGCTGTTTAAATAGCACTGAGTCACTAAAAAGAAAAAAAAAAAAAAAAAAAGGAAAGGGAGGGGGGCAAAAAGAAAAAAAGAAAGCTGAGGGTGCTATCATGCTATCTTCTAAAGTAGAAGAGACTGACAGGCAGCAAGAGGCTTCCAGATATGCTCAAGGGAATATGGCTCCTATTCATATCAACAGCAAAATGCCACTCAGCATCTGGATCAGGACCTCTCTGCACTGCAAATCAGCTTTCAGATGGGGGCTGGCCACTCTTCTGTATTGACTTGTCTGTGCCACAGTGACACTGCTGCCAACACTTTATTTTGTCCGTTTAGGAGACATCTAGTTATCTCAATTATTTAACAATGTGTAAAATTACAAACACATTCAACTACAATACGTTCCTCTTGCGTAAACCTCTCCTTTTGGCCACATACATAATGAAAACCCTGTTGAGTCAGTAATAAAATCCAGAAAGCTTTCAAGTCTCAGAACTGAATGTTCAAATTTTGTAGCTCACTTCCTTTTCTAACCAGACAGCAGGGCTGCCAAGAAAATTTCTGGGCGTTCAGCCCCTTTTGATATACATACAGACGCACACACACAAATACATATAGCACTTTACCGGGGCTGGCAGAGAGCAGGAACTAGTTGTTTTTAATGCAGTTGTGAACAAATGCATTTGAAAAAGAAATCAGAATACTCCTTGTTTTCATCTGATGGAACAGACAGCTCAGACTTGGACAAGGAAAATGATCAATTCCAGCTCTGTCAATAAATAAATATTTGCATTTCACTGCAGCAGAAGAAAAATGCAGCACTGATTTTAGGAACCAACCTCAAAAATTCATGTGTAGAAATACCACAGTTCTTTATGCAAACAGGCCAGTTGCATATACAAATGCCTGATTTGCATGAATAACGGTGCTATATGCATGTACAGATCAGGCATATGATCTAGCACACCACATTTTTGGAGGCTAAGCCTCATTCCTGTGAAGAGCAAAGCATCCTCATCCTGCACTGAAGCCAAACGGTAATGAGTGAACTGGGCCAATTGCTACTGGGAAGACTTCAATAGCTAAATGTGAGAGCCTTAAGATTATATTACACAGAACTCTTGTGATTCCTGTTTGAAAGACTAAATAGCTTCTAAATCCTTTGCACTATTTATAACAACAACCACCACCACAATTACATTTCTTTTCAGAAGCACTGTCTGCTTTTGTATTTATACTGTAAGCAGCACATTAAAAAAGGGACCAAATAGATTTCACATATGTCAATGCAATACAAGAGCAGGCAGCAGCCACGTGAAGGGAAGGACAAACATTCAACAAGTTTCATATGGCATGGAAATACGAAGTGAAGTTCAAGTCTGAGAGTTTTCCCACACTTGGGCTAAGTAGATTACCAACAGCCACTGAGGTACTCTCAGCCATCATACAGGAGCAGGACCATACAGGGCATGATACAGCATCCCCCAACACACACAGGTGCTTTTCTGGTGTGAGAATGAAGAACAACTGAACATTAGATAAATCAGCAAATTAACATCAGCTGAGGAATTAGACCCTGTTGGCTCTTCACTTGACAGGCAGAGCAAGGTCATTCTAACCTACCCCACACTCTGACCTGGGAGATCTTTGCATCCCTTTCATGATTAAATCTTTCCACTGTCAGCAGGCAATGAGTCAGAATAGGAGAGGGATGCTGTTTACTGAAAAGCTCTTGGAACTAGAGGGAGGAAAAGGGAAATACATCGAGAGGCTAACAATGGGTTCCAAAAAAAAAAAAAAACCACAAAACAACCACCACACAGACAAAATGCATTGTAGCTGCTCCACATGTACTCCTGTCATTTGTGAGGAAGCACTCCTAGTACTCTCACTCACACATCAGGTATCTGAATGCCACCTCGTCCTCATCACACCCTCCTGACATCCCTAGGAGTCAGGAAATAATGTTTATCTCCTCTCTGCAGAGGGGCATTGGAGCACAGGGAGATGAATGACTTCTCCAAAACCACACTGGCAGGCTGTGGAAACCCAGAGCTTGAACCCAGCTTTCACAAGTCCCAGGACAAAGCTGCAGCTGCTAATGAGAACTAAGAAAATTCAAATAATGCAAACGAACTATCTTGAAAATTTTGTAAGTGAAACCTCTGCTGCAGGCATGAATGGAGTAAGTACAAACTCCAACAGGCAAATTCTTTGCCACCCCATCTCCCGAGTCCCAGAAATCCTGTTGATCTGGGCTAATAAATTTCCCCAAGCCCTAGACGTTCTCTTGGCCCTCATCCCAAGCTCACATAAGAAGCTATTTCATAGGCAAGGTTCTTATTTACAGTTACTCAACTCCCATAATATTTTATCTGAGGTGGCATTTTTAACACTCCCCTCCCCAATACTGGATGAACTGTCTCTTTCTTTGCTTTATAGGTTTGTAACTAATCTAGTTAAAATCCCATAAATATTGGGATGTTTCTGTGCTCCCCATTCAAACAGGAGGCTGGCTGAGGAAAAAGTCCATTACCATTAAAATGATGGTGACATTCAGACTGCAGCTGACAATTCATTTATTTTTTAAGTCTACTGTCATCGTGCCAGCTGCCCTTCAGAAGCTGGCTGTGCATCAACTGTGGAGCCTCCTAAACTCATGCTGCTCAGGCAAAGGTATCCTGCCATAAAACCCAGATGGAGTCACAAGTCCTTGCCAGGTCACACAGTGGGTTAATGCGCTGGTTTGCTGCCCCTGGGAGACCCGGGCTGGAGTCTTTGTTTTACTGCAGACCTGTGTGCTGCTCTAACAGCAAGAAGGTCATAAATGCCAGGGAATGGGACGCCGGTAAGCCATGGTGGAGCAGGGTGCCTCAGGCCAGTGTCGGCGCTGTGATCAATGCATCTCAGTCTGGGTTTGCTTGAATCAGTGCTCACAACTAATGCGCAGCAAAGAGATGTGAGTGGGCCATGTTGAAACATGGCCTGTAAGTCAGCTCGCAAAGAAAGAGACGCGTTATTCTGCCACTTCTCCTGGATGTGCAGTGGTCCCTCACTATAGGATCCTCCTTCTCTCAGAGTGCTTGTTTGGTGATGCTCCCAGGTGCAATAGGGTAGTCTATGGCCAGGCAGTTCCAGGAGAAGGTTATGGCCAAGCTGTCAAGAAAACACCTCCCTTCCCACAAATATGCACAACTCAACTAAAACAATCCTTCACTTTGTCTTAGTAGCCCCTAATGTGTCCTTCTCTGGATGGAAACCAGTTAGCTTCAGAGAGCAGGAGGAACAAGGCCAAAGCAGATCCTGTCAGAGGAGGAGTTTGCAGACAAGGCAGCTGCAGCCAGGGCTTGGGGGCAAAGGCAGCCCAGTGCCCCTGTGCTGGGAGGGTCCTGTAAGGAGATGTGCTGAGATGCTTCTACCGGGACTGTGCTGTCCTGTGCTGAGCAGGTACCTGTGGGATGGCCCTATCCCCTTGTGTCACCAGGGTGGCAGGTCACCTGCAGCTGAGGAAAGATGTCCCTCTGCATGTGAAGCTGGTGGGAAAGCAAAACCACCTCACCAGGACTCCTAGCTTTATTTACACGCTGAGAAGACCACTACATTTTGTATATTTATGGCTGTATTGAATAACAAAGTGCTTAATCAGCCCTAACACAGACAACTTCTTCCTAACTATACTTTTTTTCCACGGAAAACTTTCCTGAGAAGTTAGTCAGTCCAGGAATCCCTTTTTAAAAGTTAATCTTTTTTATTCAAGATTTAAAGAGCTGCCAGCTGTTTAATCAGATTATCAAAATAAACTCAGCTTCTCAGCCGAGGATAATTTCTGAGGAAATCAGAGAGAGGCAGATGTAGCCACTCATTCCTTGGGAGCTCTCCAGAAACTCCAATGTCAGTTGTTTCAGTTAATTAGTGTGTGCTAATTAATTAATGCCCTTAATTTTGACCAGATCAGATTTGACATCAGTATAATCAAGATCAGAAGCTAGTGCTCAGGTAAGACCTCAGCCAAGATGAAAGCTAACATGTAAAAATTCTCCCTGAATGTGGGTTTCCCACCATCAGCATCTTGCCAGTGTGGGAAGTGTGTGCATCTTACCATGTGGGAAGAGCTCTGCACATTTTGCTTTCCCCACAGCATCTGATCCCTCTCACCTTTCAGGAACGTGCCCACCAACAGTGTCCAGGCTTTCAGCCTTGGTCCTGCACCCCAGCTCCTAGCCCACGGACAATCACTGGCACCATGCACTGGCCTGTGCACCCACCCACCCAGGCATCCCCATGCGCAGGGTTTGCTGCCTCGCTCTGCTCACCCCTGAACTCTTTATTTCACACCTGACCTTCATCGGGGCATTTCAGCAACAACTCTCCTCTCCTGCAAGAAGAGCTGCTGTCTTGAGCATCGCTTTCACTGGCTACACAAATGAGGATACGCTTCTTACCCCACATCCTCGACCAACCACCAGCTAGTCCTCCATTTTTGAAATATATAAGGCCTGAAATGTAGAATTTGGGGTTTTACACCAGCTAATATTAATAGAAACATTCCCAGGAATTTTTTTCCCCTCAATGTAAATGGAACACTTATTTTTTTTTAAGCATGCCCCCACGGTGCTCGCAGGCCAAACACTGCAGCATTGTACCCGCCGGGGAGCTTGCTATAAACACATCTGTCTCACTGCTCTGTCAGCCCCACCGAGCTCTCTATAAACCAGGAAAAGTAAACCTGTACCTTAAATATTTACTGTTTTCAGCCTGTATAATCTAGAAGTGTTATTAGCAGCAGAAGTAAGGCACACGTTTAATCAATGATTTTTATTTCGACATGGCACTGTTGAACATTGTATGGGTGCCTCCTGAAAAACCCACTCCTTGAAACCAGAGATTGTCCTCTCACAACTGATTAAACACATTATCAGCTTATCACACACTGCTCACCTGAAAGACCCATCCTATCTCCCATTTTTGTGCTCTGATCCCAAATTAACCCATAAGTCTTGAAGTTGAGGTCATGGGGAGTTTAAGCAGCAGACCTCAGGTTAGGCAGTAAGAGAAGACAGCGACAGATACCTCATTTGCTGTGTACAAAATGATACAGACGAGTGCAAAGAGTTAAAAGAATAATAACACAAAGACCAACTTCTCTGAAAGTAAACAGCTGCCATCCAGCACTAGTTTTCTTTCATGATTAACATAACAGCTAGCTTTTAATGCTTGCTCCATACAAAAGAGCTTCTGCTTTCATCTCAACCCTGACATTAGGAGTCACAATTTCTGTACAATAACAGGAAGATATTCATTAATGCAATGGTCGAAAAGGCTCTGCACCAAAGTGATTTGCTGATAGCCCCTGGTAACCCTTCACCTCCTGAGGCCACCAGACCCTGCGCAAAGAGCGGGCAGCAGAGGGGCTGCCTGGCTCGGAGGTGTGCTTCTCCCAGCGGGGCTGCACAAGCCGTGGGCTCCTCGGTCCTGGCTGAAGCCCATGCCAGGGCTCCTTCGCAGAGCAGCCCACCAGCTCTCGCCAGCCGGCTTCTTCCAGTTTTATTTTAACCCCCAGCAGAGATAAGGTGAGGAAGAGATTCCACTCACACAGTTTCTTCTTCACTCCCCTAGAAAAGTCACCCCATCCAGCTCCACAGCACAAGACACCTTTCAGATCTGGATGCTAATCAAGTCTAGATACGGCTTAGCACTTCTCCCTAATCACAGGCACATAAGACTGGGATGAGCAGCTATTTGCACGTTCTTGGATCATAACTCTGTCTCTACAAACATGATCTGTTGGCTGCCCGCAAGTCCTCACTATCTGCAAGGATGACATCGTGTCTACTTATTTGTCTGCTGTTGATTTTTTCACTACGCTATCACAGACTAGAAGCAAGAGGTACAAGCCAAAGAACAGCACAAGTAACTCATCTCCAGCAGCAGAGTAGCCCTGGAGGAGGTTGTGGCTGGCGTCCTTGTGTCGCTTAGTTCATGTGAGCGTGCACGAGGGAAGAACACAGGCTAGCTGCCACTGCAAGGTGCTCACGTAACATATTGGTGTGCAAAGGGTAAGAGCCCAGATGGAACAGAATGGAAATAAACAGTAACACGGCAAACACAGCTCAGGTCTTACTGTGTTTTAATAAGCTTGTGTATGTAGCGGAGAATGAGTAATGATTCTGGACAAAGCCAACAGGCACCTCAGGAGACTCTGAAATTAATCCTGTGACATTTCCAGCAGCTAGCCTGGGAAGTGACAGAATCCACTGTGTGGCAAAGCATGTTCAGCATCCTGCCAGATCAGGCCTCCCCTTCTGTTTACATGAAAAGGAAAAAATACATTAACCAATACTCTCTAAATTTTTTTTCCAACAAAATAGCTATAAAAATGTGTTCTTAAAACCAAAGGCTGGGCAAGTCTTTGACATGGTCATGTACCAGCAACAAGAGACTGTTCCATCAGGTCACAAACAGCAGAGAAGAAGCAAAAGCATCAGAAAGAAGGCAGAGGGTTCCCCTAGCTTTGACAGACTAACCTTAAGGAAACATAGCCATGATTATTAACTGTAATGAAACAAAACACCTTTGGGGAAAGAAGCATCTGCCATGTATTTCAAATGTAGAAAAAGAAAACAAACAAACTTGAACATACCAAAGAGAGCATATATTCTGGGGCACGCAGTTCCACAACTCAGGTAGAAGCAGGAGGCAGCTCTCTCCAAGGTGCAGTGAAGCTGCAGGCTGGGGCAGACAGCAGCTGACAAGCACTACAGACCCCAGCCTGGAACTGTGCTTTGATCAAGGGTTTCTCAGGCACAACCTGGCTGATTGCAATCAGGTTCAGCTGCCTCCAGTAACTCCTTGCGATCATGAGCAATTTTATTTTGAGCTTGCTCATTGCATCTTAACAGCTGTCAGTTTGCATGCTTTGCTCCACTGGGAAATGCTGCACTCTGAGGACCAAAGTTTAAAGTCAAGAAGGAGTTTCTAGTGAGGTCATTTGGGATGATTAACTCTCTAGGATGGGATGCCTGTCTGAGACCTTCATCTTAGCAGATGCTGGGAAAGAACCTGTGTGCTCCTGACACCTCAGCCTCCTTCGCAAAACTCAGGAGGCATAGCTGTCATTTTTTCTTTTTCTAGAATATATGAAGAGATTTCAGGCTATATTGCCATCATTTGCAAACTGCACCACTGCATGGGATGAAAACAGTAGAGGTGACTAAGAAATCCATGTGCAGCCGGCTGCTAGCTAGGACTACCTGATTTTTCATGTGCGTGTGGCATGTAGAACCAAAACCTATAACACTCTTCTCATTGCAAACTTCAGCTATACGGATGTGCCTGATGCAAATTGCATCTTCTGAATGTAGCGTAGTGTGGAAGTACACACGGATGAAAGTAGGTGAATACATACCATGTAATCCACCTGTCTCACTGAGGAAATGGTAGTGGCTGGTACTAAAATGAAGTTAATGCCAGATCCTTGAATGACAGTGACAAAGGTATTTTCAGTCTCTGACTGGGCAGGACAAGGCAGGCAGGAGCTGGCTGTCATTGCTTTGCATTTCTGTATCCAGCATGGGGTAAGCAAGCCCTGCAGCAGGTACTCCCGATCAGTGGTTCAACAGGAACACACCAACCCTCAGCAGGGATGCTTCTTGCTTCTGGTATGCTGCTATGTCCCTTACACCTGCGTAAGGTATATTTGTATAGCAGTGCAGGTCACACACTGCAGCAGCACCAATGAGCACAACTGAATACTACTGCAAATTTTCCTGCTGTTTCCCTGCAGAGTTAGGAGGCTCACAAGTGCCTCTGCTACCTTCACACAACAGGAACCTCTGCAACATCTCGACAGCAGCCAGAGGAAAATGCAACGCACCTACAAAGCAAAGTGCCTCTTGGTGCACAAATACTGCAGAGCACCTCCCCCCCCCCCAAATACTAGAAACCACAGGCAAGGCACAGACTATATAAAAACTGTCAGGCATGAGCACAGCTGAAAGAAGGGTGGTAGGGAAGAGGAAAAAACCAAATAGGAAATGCCATACTCAAAGAATTCAGCATAAACTCTGAGCAAATCAAAGCAAAAAAAAAAAACCAAACAAAAAACCAAAACTGAACACACTTGAATTTTAGTTGCTGAAGCCTTCTGGCTACTCGGCCGCTCTGCCTGCATGTTGCTATGCTTAATGTGCCCCACTGGATTTGCACCTCCTGCGAGTGACTGAGAGGAGCCATTGACTCCGGGAGCACTGATTTAGTGCGGCAGGAACTGGCGGCCTGGCAGGGGCTGCGGGAGAGGCCCAGCCCAAGGTAGGTAAACATGAGAGGAGGAAAGGCCACAGGGAAAAAGACTGAAACAGGGAAATGGAGAAGAAAGAGGAGGAGAGACGGAAGAAACGCACAGCAAAGGATGGGCAGAGGAAAAAGAGTATGAGAAAGAGGAAACTAAGCAGAGTTCAAAAAAGGGCTGGATGCTGGGTTTAGTAAGATCTTTCCCCAGAATCCTCAGGTTGCAAAGCTCTGGTGTGTGCTCTGGTTCAGTGCTGGATACTTACTGTCAGTGGGAGCGCCAGCACCCGGAAGAGCCTTGGTCCTACAGTGTTGTACGCTGCTCAGCTCTCCCCACAAATGGCCGCAGAAAACTGACACTGGGCGAAGGGAAGATAAACCATTCAGTTATTTTTTTGGTGATCTGTTTCTCTGGAAAGTCCTTTCCCTGGAGAGACACAGGCCTGTATGTATAGGCCATAAATCTGTAATACCTGCTGCATAAGCCAACTGTTTCAAATTCTTGCTTTGCATTAACCAAGATCTCAGCAGACTTTACCTGACAAACAGCAATTGCCTACGACATGAAAAGTGATGAGACCATAAAATACTCTTCATGATGTGAAGCAGGGAGGATTACCCAGTTCACTTAGACAACTAAGGTCTGGAACGGTGTGCTACACTAAATCTCAAAAAGGAAGATATTCCAAACTTTTTCCTGTTTCCTGACGTACATACAGGAGATGTAGACACAGCCTGGAAGGTAAACACTGGGTCATGGTTTGTGACAGGGAAACGTGTGCAGGGAAAGCCTGTGAAAGGGTCACAGTCTAACCTGAACTCCAGAGAAACTCAACCCATCTCAAGTGTTGTCAACTACTTGAAATTCAGGACACGTTTGTTAAAAGGTGCTTCAAAGCTTTTGAAGTGACTTTTTTTTGAGCAAATGTAGGTTCGGTTACAGTTTCTCATCAAAGTTGTGCGAGTGTGTGGTAAGACACAAAACCAAGTGAGAAAAGGTGCTATTCACTGACTTTTCCTGTGGCATTTGCTGGATGTTGTGAAAGTCATAGATCAAAGCAAAACGCTCGGTGCGTGTCCCTAAACTAGATGTAATTCAATAAACAAGTGTTTGCATAAATCCCTGAAAAGCAAAACTGGTCGATTTTAACCATGCATTGGTGTTCTACCTTCTGCTTTTTCAAAAATTTAAAAATTTTTAAAAATTTTCAGTAATCAATATGTGTTGAATCACAAAGCTGTTCCTCCTGAACACAATGCTGCTGTGTATAGAGTCACCCTGGGAAAAAAAGTACCAGTCAGACTCTCCATCTAAAAACCACTGTTAGAGTTTTAAAACTAAAATACCATAGAAAAAACCACACACCTACAAACCCAAGGGAAGCCTGGCATACCAGCTAGCTTGGAGTCTGGAAACGGGACTGAGCCTCACTCCTCCTCATCACCAGCTGGGGCTCAGCCAAATCAGTAGGGATGGAAAGTCGTTACTACCATTACTGGCAACCATCTACGTTTGCTGGTGGTCTCTGTCCAATTCTTAATGGACACATAAAATACCCCCTGTCATCAGAAATGGCACTAAATGGTATATGTTGGCAGTCTCAGAAGATAGCTGCATGTAACTAAAGATTAAATTTCCCTTTCAGCTATTGTCCCTTCTGGTCAAATTTTGGGGCATACACGTGATGAAGAAAACCACTGCTGCCTTCTGAAGAGCAAGCTCTGGGCAAAGAGGGCCTGCAGCTTTCACCCCATCGCCTTTCTTGAGCCACAAAACCACCACAAAGCAAAACATCGATCTAATTTATTTGAATAAAAACACAGAGATAATAAATTGAAGGGGGGAGTGGGACAAAAAACAACAACAACAAAACCATAATGCGGACCCTCCATCAGGCCTGGCCTGGGCATGGGCCTGGCCACCCCCGGCAGGAGGGAGCAGTGCTGGGGACACGGGCCCTTCTGCCCCGCACGGCCGCCGCCGCGGGGACATCCCTGGAGGAGCAGGAGGACGAGGCCGGAGCCCGGGCCGGGAGCGCCACCGGCGTCTCGTCCGACGCGGATGCCCACCGCATTGCCCCCGCCTCCGTGCCCGGGGTCACGGCATCGCCCTGCAGGGAGCGGCCGCTCCGTCCCGTCCCGTCCCGCTCCGTCCCGTCCCGTCCCGCCCCGGGCTGCCGGTGCCGCTCCGCCCGTGCTGCTGCGCGGAGCCGCGCGGGTCTCTGCGGGACGGTGGACAAGGATGTGCCGGCCACATCAGCCCCGCTCACGCCCCGGGGCGGGAGCCGCTCAGATGAAGGTGCACGCTGGAGAGGTGAAGCAAACCGGTGCATGTTTTTGGGAAGTCCGCCGCGAGGCTCCAGGCTGCCGCTGCCGCCCGGCCCGGCCCGGCCCGGCCCGGCCCAGGACAGACAGGGCCCCTCTGTTTGCGCCCCTTCGGTGCCGCCCGCCCCGCAGCCGCGTCCCCCCGCCGCACTCCGCCGGCCCCAGCCGCGGCCAGGAGCAGCGCTTTCAAGACAACAACAAACCCCCTTTTCTGCGGCTCCGGCAAGGTCCAACAAGGCTGCCTTATTATTCCTGCTGCTATTAAAACACAACACAAAACAACGCGCACACACAGGCGCGCGCACGCAGATGCGACCCCCGGCCCCTGCGCTGCCGGGAGCAGCACTTACCGCAGCCATGTGCGCAGTCCCCACTCAGTCCCCGTGAAACGGTCCTTTCTGTAGTAACCCTTTCGGCTGTGGCACCGGGCAGGCGACGAGACGTCTGGGCTTCGCTCCTCCGAGCAGCCGGGCTGCTGCTGCGTCCCCTCCCTAAATGCCCATCCTTTACGAGCAGCGCACAGACACTTACTGTATGGAAATGCTACGCAGACAGGTTAATCACATCCCCCTTCTCTTCGCATCCCCTCCCTCTCTACTGTCTCCCTCGCCCCCTCCCCTCTCTGCTTTTCATGGGCTTTGGAGGATTTTTTGCAAAGTTTCGCATCTCCTCTGAGTCTGCTTCTCCACCTTCCAGCCTTGAAGGCGACCGAAAAAAACCCCAAACTTATGTTAGGAACAATAATCTCATTTGCAAAGAAAAATCCCTGGAATGGGGACTTATTGTAACGCCGTTGGGTAGCAGACTCAACTGCTGGGCTTTTTTCAATAAAGGAGCAAACTGCAGTATAACGCCAGTTGGCTCCTCCAGCACAATTCTCCTAAATCATGATAGACAGATTGCGTGAAAAACAGGAATTCCAAAGAATTTCCTGCCCTGGGAACAGAAGTTAAGGCTATATTTAACAACATCTGAAGCTGTCAAGAATGCTTTGTGGTTGGATAACAGAGCAGAAAAATGTGAAAAATGCAGGCTACTGCTATACCAAATATGGAAATACTGTTACGTCTGGTGTCTAAATCCCCATCTGGAAATACTTAGAGCCATGAAAAGAAAAGACGCCACAACAGAAGCTTTAACTCTTCTCCTCAACCCCAAATCCTAAACTTAAACAAGGAAATAAATACTATTCGAGGACCCCCAACTTGAGCGAGGGACACTAAAACCAGTGATAAACAGGACGACAGAGGGCCGTTTGCTGCAGGGCCCAGGATTTCCTGCGGTTTCATTTCTGGCCTGAAAAGTGGGCACCTCGGTGCGCCCCGGGCATCGCCAGGCTTGGGCTCTGCGTGAAACGTTTCGTTTCTCCCTCGAGCGGCAGCAGCGGCAGGCTCCCGGGTACCGCCGGCTCGTTTGTGGAAAGTGTCACGAGTACGACACAGCCCGTAACGCGGGGCCGCAGTCGGTGCGGGGGGACAGATGCGCATCTCCGTTGCTGCCGGCAGCGCAGGTGGGCGGGCGCGGGGGGCGGCCGGGGCCGGCTCCTGCACGGCACCCACCGGCGCGGCAGCGCATGCGAAAAGCTCCGTGTTCCGACACCCTCGTGTTCCGGCGCGTCTGCAAGGACAGCGGGGAAAGCACCCCACGTCCCGGGCGCGCGCCCCGCGGGAGGAGCCCGTCCCGCGCCGCCACCTCCCGCTCCCCCGCCCCCCCCCCCCGCGCTGGCCGGCAGGGGCGGGCGGAGGCGGGGGCCGGGGGGACCCCCCGCGGCAGCTCCGCCGCCACGGCCGCGGTGCCGGGAGACGGGGCGGGGCGGGGCGGCCGCGCGCGCCAGCCGCATTCCTGGGATGCCGCGAGCGCTGGATGCGGCCGCGGCCCGGAACGCGCGACGTCAGCGCCGCGGCGCACGCGGCGGCCCCGCGCCCCATATAAGGCGGTCGCGCCCGCCGCTGCCTCAGACCGCGCCGGCCGCGCTCCGCTCGCCGCTGCCGCCCCGCACCGCCGGCGCTGGACATGGGCTCCGCGGGCACCCGCTCCGCTCTGGCGGCCGCTCTCCTCTGCCTGGCGCGCCTGGTAAGTGCCGCGGCTCTGCCCGCAGCGGGTGGGCGGCGGGGGGGGGCTCCGCTCCCGGCACTCACCGACCGCCGCTCTGCTCCGCTCCGCTCCGCAGGCTCTGGGCTCGCCCTGCCCCGCCGTGTGCCAGTGCCCGGCGGCCGTGCCGCAGTGCGCCCCGGGCGTGGGGCTGGTGCCGGACGGCTGCGGCTGCTGCAAGGTCTGCGCCAAGCAGCTGAACGAGGACTGCAGCCGGGCGCAGCCCTGCGACCACACCAAGGGGCTGGAGTGCAACTTCGGCGCCAGCCCCGCCGCGCTCAAGGGCATCTGCAGAGGTAAGCGGCCGGTCCTCCGCCTCCCCCGGGAGAAAACCCCGGTCCCCGTAGTGCCGAAGTTTAGTAACTTCGAGTCCATGTATGGTTATGCTTTGTTGTTGGTAGCTTGGCAGAAAGGCACATGACTTCAGCAGTCTGGAATGCGATTCAGTATGTCTGGGCTCCGCTAAACGCACATAAGGAAAAGTGATTCCTGACTAAGTTATTGTTCGGGGCCCGCGTCTCCGGGGGGTTGTAGGGAGCTCCACCGTAAATTGAATTTAACAGACCAGCAAATACCTGTGCTTGAACCAGCGATTCCAGCCGCTGACTCCCTCCTTTCCCTCTCTGTTAACTTCTGCAGCACAGTCCGAAGGCAGACCGTGTGAATATAACTCCAAAATCTACCAGAACGGCGAAAGCTTCCAGCCGAACTGTAAACACCAGTGTACGTGCATAGATGGAGCTGTGGGCTGCATCCCGCTCTGCCCGCAGGAGCTCTCTCTTCCTAACCTGGGCTGTTCCAGCCCCAGGCTGGTCAAAGTCCCCGGGCAGTGCTGTGAAGAGTGGGTCTGTGATGAAAGCAAGGATGCGCTGGATGAGCTGGAAGGCTTCTTCAGCAAAGAGTTTGGTCTGGATGATTCCGAAGGTGAACTAACCAGGAACAACGAGCTAATTGCCATTGTGAAAGGAGGCCTGAAAATGCTACCTGGTGAGTATGGGCTAATCTGTGTGACAGTTACAGGGAGGAGGTGGGAAGATGGCTATACAACTCCTTAGACCCTCATGGAAAGAAAGAAACCCAGTGACAGGATATAGTTAGGCTAAGCCCTCCTTTTCTTTTCCAGTATTTGGATCTGAGCCACAAAGCCGAGCTTTTGAGAATCCCAAATGCATTGTGCAAACAACGTCCTGGTCCCAGTGCTCAAAGACATGTGGAACTGGCATCTCCACGAGGGTCACCAATGACAATCCCGACTGCAAGCTCATCAAAGAGACCAGGATATGTGAAGTGAGGCCGTGTGGCCAGCCTAGCTATGCCTCCCTAAAGGTAAATACAGACTCTTCTGGTGCTCCTCTTCTTTGCGAACTGCTTCGGGTAGAGGGTAAAGGCTGGAGAAGAATCTCTTGCTAATAATATTATCACCTCTCCTTTTACAGAAAGGAAAAAAATGTACGAAGACGAAGAAGTCCCCATCCCCAGTGAAGTTTACTTATGCCGGATGCTCCAGTGTGAAGAAGTACCGCCCCAAGTACTGTGGCTCCTGCGTGGATGGCAGGTGCTGTACGCCCCTGCAGACCAGGACTGTCAAGATCAGGTTCCGCTGTGACGACGGAGAAACCTTCACCAAGAGTGTCATGATGATCCAGTCCTGCCGCTGCAACTACAACTGTCCGCACGCGAGTGAAGCGTATCCCTACTACAGACTGGTCAATGACATTCACAAATTTAGGGACTAAGTTGTGTTGGGGGTGGGATGCTAAACAGAATTTTGAAGTAACCAGCCATGGAGAAAGGACCTCTGATGGAAATGGTGCCTTGCCCATTTGAGGGCAACATCGAGATGTTATGAGAGTGCACTGTGCAACTGGACACTAATGCAACAGAGATTTAAGCATACTTAAAGCTTCATAGTACTGGAGCAACTTTACTGCTTCTTTTTGGAGCACCTTATCTAATTATATACTGTTTTCTGTTTGTAAGTGATCAGATAAATGTTTGTTCCCATTATGAAAACTTTTTTCTATCCTGTTTGATTTAACACTCTGCTTTCTCCCCCTCCCTCCATCCTCTCCCACCCTTTCCCAACCAAGTTGGAAGTTACATTCCTTCCTGAGGTGGGCACTTGTGGGGTGTTCACAGTGGCAGCTATTATGTACCAACTGTAGTTTAATGGCAAACAGAAATCAGTTGTTTTAAAGCTGAGTATTTTATTTATCAAAGTGTAGCTTTTTGTTTTTCATTGAGTTTTTGGTTTTTGTGTTTTTACCCCTTCCAACCCCTGTAATACTGGAATAGGTTGTAAATGATTTTAATTTTATATTCAATGAATTAAAAGAATTTATTTATGGAATTAATCATTTAATAAAGAAATATTTACCTAATTCCTCTTAGTAGAGCATTCTGATAAGCAACAGACTTAAAAGCTCTTGCATTTACTGTATTTGGTGAAAAGGTTTTCAGAATTCACAGTTAGGTTCTCTGAAAATTAAGCTCTACTACAGAAGCAGCAATGAACCAGAAAGCTGAGTCTAATTCTTTGGGTAAATGATGTTTTGAAGTGGTGCATGCAGTCTGCAACTCCATGCTCTAGAAAGTATATATAGGAAAAGCGTCTTGGCATTGAAAGCAAATGGTTGATAGAGAGACTGAAGTGTTAATTAGACTGTCAGATTATTCAAACTGTCCTGGAATGTGCAACATAAGGTACCTCATTAGAATGCAGCACATGCACTGTGATATTGAACATTGGGGTGGAAGTGGTCATCAGGTCTCATGTTTTTTGGTGGCTGCTTTTTGCAAATTAATACATTTCTGTGGCAGAAGAATGTGTCCTACAGTCTACAGGAGGTAGTTTGCTTTCACTAAATTCAAATTAAATGAGCTTGAAGCAATGACTTTTGTTAATCCTAATAAGCCAGCGATGAAAAGTAAACATACTGTTAACAGGAGAAGAATGTGAGGAATTTCAAGTACTTCTCCAATGGCATAAAAGGCAAAGCAGCCACTCTTTTCCTCACCTCCCCTCACCACTTTTTAAATATGTAATTACACTTTATCTTATGGGACACAGATGACGCTTGGCAAATCAAGGGAGCTGTTAAGATAAATAGCTGGCACATGGTAAGAAAATGAACTAGGGGAGCATGTGAGAAAGTGGCATTAAACATCTGTACTATGCTGGTTAGCATAAAGCTGCACGGCAGGTGAGAGTGAAAGGAAACCTGCAACAGGGTGTGTTTTTTTCTTTGTCCTTGTCAGTGATTAGCTCTCTAGCAAAATATCCTCCCCGTAGTCCTTAGTATGAAAGCTACTTCTCATGAAAAAAGAGACTGATTTTTGAGGTTTTTAAAATTGTGAAGGGTTATCATCTAGTATCACACAGATGCAGAAGTGGTTAAGAGTCAACTTTTTACTAGACGTAAATATTTCAATAAAATAAATGGCCAAATATCTCAGAAGCTCATCTTTGGCAGCTAATGCTTTGCCTGAGAAATTACAAACATCTCTCTTCTGCTCAGTCAAGTTCTCTCCCTGCAGGCATTCAAAACTTGAGCTGTTTTGGAATTCACCACCTGGCCACCAGTCTCAGCTGTATCTAAACTTGTCTGTACAATATCTGTTGACAGTAAAAGTGTAAAACGCAGTGAAGCGCTTTTGTTTGGCTTCTGCTTACATCTAGCACTGAACACGTCACTGCCTCAGCTGCTCACTGAGAATCATGAGGTTTACACATCGGGCTACTGCATGGAGAGAGCAAGAGGAGCAGAACAGGCAGCTCACAGGCACGCCGCAGCTGCACGTGCCTTCCTCGCCATCCCCGCTGTCACTTACACTTGAATGACACCCATCTTCAAACCAACGTAAGTAACAGTTCCCTGAAAATTACATATATGCATGACTACACATAGACTATGTGCCTGTGACACGTATACCATATACAAACAGCAGTGGCCCGTCCAACTCCTGCCTCAAGTGTGGCTCCAGCCAGGCCCTGGATTTTACAACCCGCGCTTCGGGCTTTCCATGTTCCATAAAGTAGAGGGGTAGTTCTGTCATCTGCTCACTGGAAAAATGTACTGTTGGGAGAATAGGGGCTGCAGGAGCAGATCATGCAAACATAAGAGTAAAATATACTACACGAAATTATCCTGCTATAAAGAGAGGGAATGAACCCCACTAAAATGAACTGCAAGCCTTCCAGAGCTGGGGTCTCACACCAACTGATCACCACCATATAGTCCTCTCTTCACATTTTGCATTTCACAATTACATGGCAAAACTATTAAAACCCACAGTTCACAATACTGTAAAAGGAATCACTGTTGTTTTTTGTGTAACATCTTTGCACCTGCTTTGAAATCTTAATACTCTCTGTTGTTCCAGCACAAAAACCTCTAAATACTAGGCATGAAAATATAAAAGCACAGGTTCCTTGAAGTGCAATCAGCAGGGCTTACAGGTAAGGTTAATGAGCACAACTATAACTTTACTTCTTGCTCAAAACCTAAAATATCAAATCCCCTCTCCTGCCTGCCCCTCGTCCTTTGGCTAGTTATTTTTAAGCTCAGCTTTGTCACGCACTCCCTCTTTCCCAGCTGTACTGAGCGGTGGGGTCACCCTAGGATGCAGCGGGGTGATGTGGGGCATTTGCTGGATCTGGTGCTGCCGCCAAAAGGAGCATTTGTCAAACTACAGGTTTGGGGCTGAAGGAATGTGTGGTCTTGTATTCAACATGCTCATTTCCAAGGGTGTGATGGTGGAAATGACTATATCAGGATAAAATCGTCCCTACTGATGAAGGCAATAGAGTGAAGACAAAGGTTCTGCTTTCCTAAGTGCTGCAGCACAGGAAACAACTTAAAAGCAGGAGTACAAAGAGAACAGACTTCCATGATTATATTACACTCTCTCCGGTGGGATGCTGCTAGCTCGCTCTCCTGAACAAGCAGCAGATGGAGGAATAGCCAACATCTCACTGGCAGTGGGACAGCCAAGCTGTTAATTAACCCTCGCTGAGCTGAGCCATGAGAACCTCTATACTGCATATACAAATCACTGCGGAACCCACGGCAAAGCAGTCCCCGCTGGGCTGCCCGACCCTCCAGCAGGCACCTTCTGGGAACCGGGCCCATCTCCCTGCTACTGGGGGGAAGCCGGTGGGCTGGGCAAGAGTGGGCAGAGACACGGCAGATCAGTGGGGTTGCTGCGGGAGGAGCTGCAGTGCTCACCGGCCGCTGAAGCTGCACAAATGCCCCACAGGTCCTGCGGACTGAAATAAGGAAGCGTGCAGCAGGCAGACATCCAGGGCGGCAAGTCCAACCTACCCACCTACACAGAAGCAGTCAGAAGTGCTGCACCAGAGGCTTGCTCTTGCCAGATGCTCGCCCTCCTGTGCTGATCCTGCAGAAAAGCACTTCAATACACGTGCACATTTTATTTTAGTCCTGTTTAATCAGTGGGACTATTTCCATGCAGTGCCCAGAGCACTCAGCACGCAGCAAGGGAAGGCTCTGCAGCTCTCCTGGTGGCTCAGACTCGACCCTGTTTTTTCATTTAGATACGTTCCTGTTTTCATCTTCACATTTTTTTCTCCACATGATATAGCCACATATAAAACAGCACACAGAAATGCAGAGGTGCCACAGTGAAAGCAATAACACACAACTAGCTTTGGAGATAACTATAAGCACATTTCAACTCATGAACAACTGAACTGCATGGAACTGCAGTGAGACTTGGTGTCTAGGAAATACAAATCCCATAAAAGACGACTTCAACCAACAAAATGATACAATAAGCATCCGTCTGTATCACCCTGTAAAGACCAAACACCAAGAAACTGAATAGATGGTATCCAGTATGCTATGACTCCCCTCTGCCCCGAAAAGCTAGAGAGCTATGACTTCAACATACACAATTTATACTGGAGAAGATCTGAAAGACCCCAAGGCACCGTTCACATAAGCAACATCATCTGTCTTGAAGTACAACTACTTACGGGATGGAATGTAGCAACTGCCCAGGAGGAAAAGATTACACACGGTTTTGTAAGGTTTTTGTTTACTAGACAGAAGAAATTTAAAGGTAGGGTGCACAGATGTGCTCAGATGGGAATCTAGCTAGGACACATACATTGACAGCTTAACCTCATGACGAATGCAGCTTCACTAAGAATGGACTCCATTACAAATATCAGTTAAACAGTTTGCAGTGTAGTCCAGCAATATTTTGAGAACACTGTTTGAACACCAGATCAAAAGAAGCCCAGTGTACCAGCTGAGTCAAAACCACCGGCTTCTCTGAAGGCACTGATTTCCTTTGGCATCTCAAACCAAAGAGGTTAGATCACAATTAGTTCATGAATTTGACAAAATCAGACATCAGGACGTCACAGCTGTAAAACCAGCAAGTCTGTTAATGAGAACTTAAAACAGCAAAATACATTTTACTCTGCAGAAGCAGATACTTGTGCTGTAGGGGAACAAGTCCATTAAAACCCACATGGATGCCAAAGCACAGCTGAAAGTAAAGGTTGGGAAAAAAAGGTCAACACAGAGACATCACTGAGAGTTCAGATATGAAAGTGATAGGGACTTGTCAGGCAAGCTTTTAACGCCATTCCTGTCTGCTCTTTTTCCTGACTATCCATACCTCATCCACCAACTTCATTTTTGCCTCACTTGGGCATATCTCTACTCCCTGTTGGCACTCTTGGCAAAATGGACAAGTTCTGGGGCTACAATGCAATTCAGTAGAAAATCTGGAAGCAAGGAGTGGAAAGGCAACAGCAGCTTTCACAGCCACTTCTTCCTCCTCCTTGAGGCAGAACTGGGATGATAGGAAGAAAGTGGCAACGTGATTTTAAAAACACTTTTGCTTTCTTCACCAGCTGGGATCATGCAGGAACCAGCCAGCTCCCAGTGTGGTTACTCTCTAAATCAAGACTCCCTCTCCTCTCTGATTTCTATCTCTGCTTCTTTGGCAGTTTATTTTTAACCCGTTCCGATTTGTCATGCAACCCCACAAACAGCAGTACTGATGCAACTGATGCAAAACGAAGCCTAATGCAAAAGGATTAAATAAATATGAGGGCTACTGTGCCAGTTAAGAAAACATTATCCCCTGTTTTATCACTAGCAGGAGCCAGCAAGTTCACAAAGACTTCCCCTTACCCAAAAGGTAGGCAAGGCTCTAGTGGCTTTCCATATTTTATCACTCTCTTGATTTTTCCTGCCAAAAAGCCTACTACAGTAAGATAGCCTGGAAATGCTTTTCAACAGGAAAAGTTAGTGGTGAAATCAGGCCAAGCCAGTGGAGCTTTGCTTCCAAAACAAAAAAATGTTACAACGCACAGAGCCAATGCGGGAAAGAAGCTCTCGCAACAAAAGCATCATTAGAGCTAAGTCACCATCCGACGGGTCACCGAGACCCAGCAGGACACGGCGGGAACACATTTATGTTATCGGATCACAGACAGGCAGCAAAACAACTATCCTTGTTTTTTCCTGCTTTTACATGTCATCTGCAACTTCCCTTTCAGTTTCACTATTTATTTCCAGTTGGTTTTGCTGCCATTTCTTGTTTGTCTTGCATGCACGTGATTTCCTTCTATTTCACCACAGATTTCCACCAAATAAAACCATATGCACTACCATAGCAACATTTTAATACAAACACGGGGTAATCTTTGTTCACTGAAGTACACAGTTCATTTTTTTTCTCTTATTAACACAACCTGCATCTGCATACAGTTTAACTGAATGTCATAGCAACAACATAAACACAAATTCAAGATATTTTTTTCCTTTGGAGGGAGGAAGAATAAGTGTTTTCAGGAAAAGAGCGTGGGACTTCAGAAAGCAGAATGAAATGTTTGTGACCAAATAGGGTCTGAAGTTACATCATCACAGCTGTATATTTACTCTGTGAAAGCCTGCCCTGGAGGTGTTATACATTCCCGGTTCCTACAGATGTCAATAGCGAACAGCCGTATCTGGCAGGGCTGGGTCTGCATCACAGCTCTGCTTATACACAACAGGTACGTGGGACAGGCTATCAGCACTACAGCAAACTTGGGAAGTTATGTGCTATTTTAGACTAGAGTGCGTGTTCTTCACAGTAAACAGTGTTTTAGTCCTAATGCAAAGTCAAACTGCACTGTTCGAGTGACAAAAACGGGTCCTGCGTGCCTCTAAGACCTAACGCCAACCCCACATTTTACAGCATGACCCTCTTTTCCCCTACAGATCAACAATTCCTAATGTGATGATAAATACGGTAAAACCCAGAATTCAGATGTGTTTTTTCAAAACTCAGCTGTTACTCTGACAGGGGGTGTAACGTTGTTTACCCATGACAACTCAATAACTTATGCCTCATACCCCCAGGAAGTTATACAAAAAAGGAAAAGAACCAAGTTCTCTCATATGGCTGACTCAGTCCTACCTCTCAGCTATTGCTATGCACTTAGCTATGCTCTATTTTTGTCCTTTATGGCTTGTGAAAGGGATGACTTCATTAAGCTTTTAATTTTTTCAAGTAGCTTGTTCACTCAGGACAAGAGCCTTTACTCTTTGCTTTGTAAGCTGATGGTCCTTCAGCTCAAGCATGCTGTGAGGGTTCAGGTTTGAAACCTGAATAAGTCTAAACATTGAACGAAATGCCGTAACAACGCTACACACAAATATCTTGTTCCTTCTGCGACAAGTAGTTTACAGAGGAAAATAAGTGAGTAAGTGTAGTAGGCATAAAATCAAGCACTCAGTGCAAGCTGGTGCTGAATGATGACAATTAAAACAACATCACAGAGTTTTCATTCACAGATATCATTTGTGCTGAATCGAGGCAGAGTCCTGTAGGGATCCTTGTGTAATATGATTATAATAATATGCTTTCAAAACGGACAGAACTGAAGTCTTCCGGGCAGCCTCAGTTCCATGCCTTAAATTGCAAGTGCTTGACCAGGAATTTAAAAATACAGCTTTTAAAGATGCGTTTTCTCTCTTCAGTTTATTACAAGACACTTCTTCTGTAAGCCACTCAGAAAGGAATTAAAAACTTCCCCTAACTGCCTATGAAAGTGTTAAAAACCATCTGCCTAGCCAAGGAATCCATAAACATTGATTAAATCAGTAACCTTATTATTATGAAGACTTACCACTGTTGCAGGACCTGCACTAGTCACCTGCCATCAGTAAGGCTGTGCTTTCAGCCAGAGACCATAATTTTGATTCATTTTTATAAACAAAAATTGAAAAAGTTTAGCAAAACTGAATAGAAATATTCAAATTTCATCTTGGCTTGCATTTGATGAATCACCACTGTTCAAACTAGTGTAACCATTATCCAAATCAAATAAAAATAAGTAAATAGGAACCTGGGAATGAATGGCAAATGCCACCAAGGCCTTTTATTCTCAATTTGATTGAATTCTTAAAATGATTCCCAGCTTTGTTTGGGAAATATCAGGTCTAGTAACCACCATGGGAATGCTCCTTAATTTTTTTTAAAACCTTCTTTAAGGTAGGAAAAGATTTAAATCTGAAGGGTAGGTTTACCAGCATCTTAATTTAAAAACAAATTATGGTCGCATTTGACACAGAAGGAAGCTTAAAATAGATTTATAGAAGAAAAGAAACACAAGCAAACCCTTTCTTACAATTAATGAAAACCTCCAAGAGTGCAGGAAAGTAACACAAACTACAAATCTGCGTTCCTCAGCCAATGACTAATTACACACACATGCAGATCAACACCAATATTTGCAGCACTCTGATTTCCACTGTGTGCTATGAATCTTCACAGAAATGCCACGCTTTTACTCCAGATGAAACATTTTCTGGCAAATGAACTGTGGCAGTTTTGCTGTTCTGCTCTTTTTTTCGTGTTGTTATGAATGGGTTCAAGACTGGTCTGTGGCTACCAAGTCAGCGTGCAGTAATCACTGATTAGGAAAAGCTTATTCACTCTCACTGAACTGAAAAAATATGAAAGCAGCACCTACAGCTCAGAATCCTGGTCCTTTAAAAAGGGTTAAAAAAACAAGCATTGAAAAAAGTGGTGGGCAGAGGACCAACAATGACTAAAAAAGAAAATAGAGGCACAGGTGGCTACTGCCAGGCAAGAAGAAAAGCTTCCCTGTTTTACAAGGGGCTGCGAAACACACAAGGGAAAAGCCACGCGATACCGCTGTGAGAAAAAGTAGTATGTGACTACAACGGTCTGATGCTCTTTCCAAACTTCAGTAGCTAGATGTCACGGTGAACAATTTTAAATGATGATTTATATGCAAAGGTGTGAAAAAAATGGCTTGTAAAACACTGAACACCTCAAAAATCCTCTCCACGCAGCACAAGCGGTAAGGAACTGGCCAGCTGAGAGCCTGGAAGCCCAAGCCCTCTCCCAATTTCTGGCACAGCCTCCTGTTAGCTCAACAAGTTCCTTCACCGCTCCCTGTTGTCTTTCCACCGATAACGTCCGCGCTGGCAGGAAGAACACTTAGGACTGAAAATCCACCTTCATGGCAGTCTAGTGTGCACCCCACGTGACCAACTTTTGTCACAAAGGTGCCAGTCTCAAGCAGGAGACAAACCGGGTGACAACGATGGCAGCAACAACCTCACAGAGCTGTTCATGAAGTGATCGTGTCCTTAAGACTTTACGGGTGCTGACTGAGCTAGACCTGTGCAAACTAACCCCAAATGCCTGTGTTGATTCCTGCGAAGCCCCTGGCGCGGGTTTGCAGCGGGTCCCACGGGTTTCCCACCACGGCAGCTCATGCTGATCTGCTCCTCCCCCAGACCCACGGACACGGAGACTCGGGTATGGTGATCAGCACTCTGGGATCTAGAAATCTTCTCAGAAATGAACATCAGATTTCTATGGTCAGCAGACGATACAGTAGAGAACTTTTCTTTTTTTTAAGGTTTATTTGTTTCTAAATAGGTAAATTTAGTTAATATTCCAGTCAATATTTACAATGCCTGGCTTCAGTGGGTAAACTAGTAATATGAGATGTATAACAGCATTGTTTAGAAGTCCAGTATATTAGCACTAGTGACACTCTGTGTATCTATTTCTATTCATTTTAAAACCCATGCCAGTTTAGAAGATCAGAGTAGAAGACTAAACATAACAGCAACACACCATCCTAAAACATGGTTTGACCTGTCCTTAACACATAAAATGAGATGAAACCAAGAAAAAAAAAATGTATTGCACCAGGCACTCAAAATGTTACCACAAAAGATTAAAGTCAAAACTAAAGTAAGATCATTTGCAGCAGCTCTGCATGACAAATACCCTAAAAGAAAATTATTCTAATGAAACAACAGTAGTTTTTTTAGTAAGCTTAAGCATTAATACTCAAATCCACATATAAATACAGATATGTGATCAGATGTTTAAACTCAGTAATCAGACACTGAGCTGTTAGAGTAAAAGGAAAAAAAAATATTGTTGAAACTAACTTGGAAACTTTAAATTTGGATTACTCCAACTTATTAAAGATATATGGACAAAAGGGTGCAATTAAATGAGAATATCAGCTTTTTCTGGAAACAGCAATCCCCATCTTTTTGTTTATATCCCTAAATTTGCATTCCTAAATAAAAAAATAGGCAGGCAGTTTTGGAAGTGCTGCCATTAGTGAAGGAAGCCAAACCAAACCTCTGACAACTCAGTTGTATAAAAAAAGATTTAATTACTTTTTTAAAAGATATATAAAAGACTCATTTCACCCTCTTCTCTCAAAGAACCATCATAAACTGTCTCGAATTTCCCCTTCTTCCATAGATGAAAGTGATGAACTTTCACCGTCCGAGTTCTCTGCAGGTTCACTGGTATCTGAGGGTGTAGGACACAAACAAAAAACAAGGAAGCAATTAGTTTCAGCAATGTTGTTTGCTCACCAAATAGAAGCAGTTTCCTATCTTCTTTTCCTTTTAATTACACTTTTCTTGAGAGCATCTATTTCACGTAACCAGTCTCATATCACAGGATAAAGCCCTCAGTAGGACCTTGTTGTTGAAGGAGAAAGACAGACAATGTTAAGAATTTCTTTCAGTTTTTACATCTTGGTCTTTCAGTCAAGTAGGTAAGCAGAGTATTTATCCCACACTCTTCCTCTTCATCCACTGAGAATTTCAAACCCTTCTCTTGGCTTCTTTGTTTTAAATATTGTTTTCTGGGTTGCTACACACATATCACAACTGTAATGAATTATAAGTCACTTACACTTTTATTAGAATTTCAGTTAAGATGGGAAATGGCTGAGAAATTCTAAACAGGAATGGAAAATTAAGATGATGTACCAGTGTACTCCTTCCATATGTTCCAGCATCCCAAAGATCGTATTAAGCTGCGTGAATCCATGAGCTAAGGCTGATGAGGTTAAAGTTGCACCATAGCTTGTGCTTTAGGACATGGCTGTTGTGGCCTGCTATCATGTCCTGAAGCACTCGCATCCCAAACTGGTCCTCAGCCTCACACCCCAAAACTCCTTCCTTAACAAGCACTGACCCCAGTCACCTTGTGGTGAGGTCACCAAGTGCCACTGGTCAGTGGCACTCAAGCAGCACAAAAATAAACTCCGGCAAAGCAGCCCCATGATTCACACTCTGCTCTCATTTTTATTTTCAGTATTTGATCCAACTATGAACTTAAAGAAGTTTTGGAGCATTTAGTGTCAGATCCTTCATTAAGGAAGTGTTACCGAATGAGAGCTGAGGTGGTACAGTTACTGTCTTGTCAAGACGAGTTCTACAGCTGGCAAACACAGATAATACATAGGACACAGTGTGCACCTGTACAGTTTCAATGGAATTTGTTCAAGAAAATAGAAGCATTTCACCCAGAAACATCAGAGGTCACATTTTGTCTACATTAAATCTAGTGTATAATCAATTAACATTTATATGCCAGATATGTACTGAGTAATGCACAAAGTAAGGATTGTTTTTGCCCCTAAGTCCTGTGAAAGCTGCTATAATCCCCAACTATCTTCAGCCATGACTGACCTTGTATGCTGAATCAGAGCACCTGTAGTTTTTGCTATAAGCAAGTCAAGCATCAAAACATCACATAAAAGAATGTGGCAATCTTCTGACTCACAGTGAAGCTCAACACACAAATTTTAGCTTTAGTTTAGTCTGTTACAGTAAATGTTATTTAACAGGAATTGTAGGTTGTCTTCACTCAAAAAGAACATATTTTTATAGTGTTGATAGCATTGCCCAGTTCTTCCACCATAAAACTGTCTGCAGTTTACTTATAATGTAAAATGTAGCTTTAAGTTTTTCAGTGCCAGTTTCCTTCCTCATTCCTTATTTTCCTTATTTTTTTGGAAGCTTCAGCCAAAATACTTCAGCCGTTTCTAAGAATGAGGACAGGAGAAACAGGCTTTGTCCTCAATAAATTCTAGCATTCATTCTTTGAAGGTGTCCAGCTCTAGCTCTCCCCCAGTCTTTGGGAGTTGTAACTTAAATCACAGGAGCAAATACTGGTTTTTCCCTTTAAAGATGACACACAAAAGGAGAGTGCAATGATTGTGCCACACTTCAACAAAAGTGATATTTTATCTTCACGTGGAGTAGCCGCAAAAAAGCCCTCCTGTTTTTGTATTCATGTTCTGAACACACTTTTCCTGAAAGAATCTGGAGTTACTGTGGCAGGTTTCCCCTCTGAATAGAAAAAGCTCCAAGAACAGAGGCTCCAAGCCAAACCTGAGACTGAAAGGTTAATATGTTAACTAAGAGCTACAAAAATAAATTATAATAAAAGTTGTGAAAATAATGTGGGTTTTTGCCATTAGCTATAATTTTTTGCTTTGTCATGCCCAAGACACCTCAACAGGGAGCTATGCAACTCATGTAAAGAGAGATTAAGAAAATTAATGGTTCTCCAAAGCTGAACTAGCCGCTGGTGTTCCCTGACAGCTTGACTTTTTAGAAATAACCAACTCTGTCAAACTTTGCTACATACAAAATTTAGCACAAGTCTGAAGAGTTGGGGTTGGTTTTTTTTGTTTGTTTGTGTTGTTGGTTTTTTTGTTTGTTTGTGGTTTTGGGGGGTTTTTTTGTGTTGTTTGTTTGGTCTTTTTTTTTTTTTTTACACCTTAGCTGGTAAATATATAGAAAAAAGAATCAAGCACCAGTAAACAATGTTAGAAAAAAAACACACTATACAGCTTATGGGTGTAAGCCATCAGCCACCAGTTTTAAGACTAAGCATTCATAACAGCTTTTTTATAGCTATCTTTTCTATTGAGAGGGAAATACAAAACATACTGCACATTCCTGGCATTATTAATAGGTGTATGCTTAATTATTGTTTATTTAACCAAAATACGTAAGTGTAGCATAACAGGAAGTAAATATATGCTTACCTTGGCCAAGAACCACCATGTCTTTTTTCAATGTTTTCAAGACCACAAATAACGTTGGATACTCAATTATTACTTTGCCTTTCAAATTGTCTAGGAGGCTTCTACTGGCATCCAGTTCATTGTACCTTAAAAACAACAGGGAAGTTTATTTGGATTTTAATACTACCAGGGACATAATGTACATTTGGGCGGCAAGGGGGGAAGGCTTCTGGCAATTCACAGGATTTTCAGATTATATAATGTTCAGAATAACTATTTTATGATTCAAATTATATATCGAACTACATAATTTCTTTAAACCCTCCTAACAACAAGAGCATAAGAACAAGAGGAGAATCAAAGTCAAATTTCTATAAGGGCTGAAATGATTTAGGAGATCTTAATGAGTATCTTTACCAAAATTGGATATGGACATAGGGTTATCAAAATGGATATATTTACCAAAATCAGATTCTAAATTAAAAATAACTTTTAATGTTCTACTTATGGGCTTTAGCACTACAGGTTTAATTTACATGGTTAGTAGTGTACCTTATTTATCACATTTACTTATGAATTACCAGTAAAGAACTGGGAAGATGAAATAAAAAGCACGTCTGAGCAACCACTACAGCAAAGGCATATTAGAAGCACTTACAGCTCTGCTTCTGTAGCAGTAAGGGTTCTGATACACAAAACACTAGGGCAATAATTTCTAAAAGATGGCAGAATATCCCCGTTTATGCCTACGCAAGTCTCTGCTTCCAGCAGCATCTGCAAGGAGCTCCCTGTAGAACCCCCCCACAGGTGTGTGCTGAAGAGCCACACGACGCGGACGCACAGCCCTTGCCCAGAAAAGGGTCCTCTCCACCCTGGAGGGTGAAGCCAGGTACGGTCACAAATGATGCCACAGTGATAACGAGTACACTGAGCATCTTCTCCACAATTATTTCCTAGAACTGTAATACCGTCTCCCATCTCTCTCACTGGAAACCGGGACATGGGATTTTGGGGAAAGGAAGCCCTCTGCAAGAGAAACCCTGTTGCTCCCACTTGCTGTAACTGCGGCATCCAGCAGACGCTCTGATACTATTACACTGCAATCTGAGTTATGCAATTCTTTCTGTAATCAGCATTATTAAATTACTACTAAGCTATTGTATCAGTTAAAGGCAAATGAAGTTCAAACCCAAAATACACTGCAGGCAATAAGTGGAGTATTTCCCACAGCTGCTCTACCTTCTCTGATCATTAACATATTATGCAGTTGGGTTTTCTTTTGCCAAAAACAACACTGGATGGGTGAAGGATATTATGTACTTTATGATTTACAGTAATGTGTGATTAAGAACAGTACATCAGAGGAGTCAGCACACAAGAAGAATATTGAAGGTAAAACAGGATTTGAGTTCTTGGGATTTAAGGGAAACTTAGTTTGAGCAAAAGCTATTTCTCTCTCATATTCAACTTCAATCATCACGAAAATATTTGGTTTCATGTTTCTCTCAACCCAAAGTAATTATGACCTCTTCTTACTGAAACCCTTTAAAAGGGATAACAGTATATTACATTTCTTATTGAATGAATGCATTCATAACTTGGGGATTAGCACACATGAACAGAAACATATTTACTGCTTTATTTACACTACTCTAAATGCAAAGTATGGCAATACCTTTTCTTTGGCAGGGACCTCAACACATTCTTTTCTGGTTAAGCAAACATCTACCACCAAAAGGCTAAAGTAATTCACATGCCACAATACACTTTCCATTATCTCATGTTTTAGACAAAACATCTTTAGCGTCCAGCTTGGCATAAGATAAAACATTTGTACTTTAAACTATTTTATGACAGTAAATTACTGAAGTGTTAGATCACAGAGTCAGAGCTTTATCTTTTTTGTTTTAAAGTAATTTTTATTGGTTAACAGTGACAGAGAAAACATCTAAATTTTTAGTGTACAATGCAGGCTGTAAACTCCAGCGGGAATATAACAAAGAAGCTTAATGCTTCTCTTTTTAAAATTTTGCTGTTATTGTCTGTGCTATCCAAAAGACCTCAGTCTAACACATTCCCTACTTCACACACAAGAGCAAGTTGAGGTTTTCTGCTAATCCACCTGCCCACCTCTTCCTTGACTGTGCATGCTTAAAAGATGTCAAAGGAAAACTAATGCTTGTCACTCAGTTCCAAAGTCTAATACAGGATGGCTCCAGAGCAAGACTGATTTTTCAGGTGCTCTCTGAGAGACTTTGTCACGATAAAAACCTTCCCAATTTTATCCCAGAACTAGAACAAAGTCATACATCAGAGAGTGAACAACACAGACCTATGGGCAAAATAAGACTGCCCTGTAAGGCTTTTCCAGATGCCTATATACACACACAATTTCAATTTTTACTTATGAAAAGGCTGGACTTGTTTGGAGAAAAATGAAATGGCATTCTTACAAGTCTTGTAACTTCACCAGGATGAGCTGAGTACATAGGGTACCGCTGGACCACAGGTCCCGCCATGTATTTGCGGGGAAGCGGTCCTACCACAGGTAGGAGACGGAGCAGGGGGAACCTGGTCATCAGATATTACTAGATATTCTTTTATCGCCTACTTGTCCTGTATCACTAGGACTGCACAGACCGCTCAGTAAGAACCCATAACAAGCTGCAACCTTCTTCAGGCCCTTCCTTCACTGTGCATTTGAAGTGACAACTCACTAAATGAATGACAACCAGCGTGAGTCTGTCCTTTAACTCAGACTCTTCCACGCTTCTGGGCAGGAACAACCTTACCTGAGGCTGTCATCCTAAACAAGCCCCTTCAGCCCCACATGACAGGATGCACTTGAAGATAAGCCTGGCTCCAAACGAACTGACAGAACCAGCGCCTTAACACCCCATTTTCGCATCTCTCTTTCAGGCCCTCCCCATTTTCTCTTTTCTCCCGCTGCCCAGTGCATACAAACATCTGCACTACGGTTCTCAGCCCCTGCATTCAGTGGGACTTCTCTTTGCACCTTCTCTCTCCATCTTCTTTCCTCTCTGGTATTTACTTACCACATTTTCTCTCTCCCTTCCATATGTTCCCTCAGCCTCCTAGTCCAACACCCGCCACCCAATAATACACTTTCCTGATGATTTTCTTTCCCCAGGCAAGGCTTTATGTCCGTGTCATGAAGCAAGAAATAGGCCTGGATTTCTTCTTAATAAGACGACTTCATTTATAAGCACCACAAAGAAACAGTCTTGGCAGACAACAGTTTTTGATTTTAGCTGGAATGAAATAACAATAACTGCTTTTTAAAGGACAAAAATTAAATCAATTTTGCCTGCCAGCAGGCAGTTGAAAAGCCTACAAAAATTGTGACAATTGAGGAAGTTTAACAAGATTCAGCAATCCCACATCAGTTCCCATATAACGTGTTACATTTGCTCTGCAAATGGCTTTGTTAACTTTCAAAAGAGGCTGAAATTAATGTGGCTCTGCATTTCTGTTAGCATCTGTGAGTTTCTGCAAAGGATAGTTTCCACTATCTATAGTTATTCCTCCACCTTCCAGGAATTCAACAACTCAGCCTCCTAATCTCCCACAGGCAGGAATGCCGGATTAGCTCACCGCATCACCAGCAGCTCCCCTCGAGCGGAGCCCCGGGCTGTCATCGCAGCGGCAAAACCTGTCTCCATGAATTCAGACAGCAGGAAATTCCCTGCTGATCAGGTTTTCCTGAATGTCATCTGCAGGAACTCTGATTTTAATAATAATAAAGAAAAATCTGCAATCTGGAATTAAAGATAAATTGTAAGCATGTTATTCCTTTAGTTTAGTCTTCTGGACACTGAAAAGGAAACAAACAAGTTTTAACCATCTAAATAATCGTAAATATTACTAAAATGCATATTTGTATAATGACGTTCATAATTTTCCTGTGAGAGATCAACTAAAACCCTTGCGCATATTTTAAACAAAGATTATTTTTCTTCCTAGAACTGAGTGGAATCATCGAGGTATTTACTTGGCATAATTCAGATACAATAAATCATGCTATCTATTTTGGGCCTAATCCTAAGAATCCACAACCAAACTCCTGCGAACTTATGGGAAGAATGAAGATTTTTTTTTCCCCCTAAACAAAAGAGGGTGGCATTTCTTAGGTATCTCCATTTGCCCAGAAAAAGAGCAAAGACTGGGTACGGCATTTAAAGTCTCTCCCGAGCACTCATTCTGAAGTGCTGCAGCACCAAGATAATAACTAACAGATGGACTTTCATTCCTAAGTGGTGAATAACCTCTTCGTGTGGTTGGGATTTGGTGAACATGGAAGTAATGAAATGCACTCTTGAATTAGGTATAAAAGGAAAGTTATATGGCAGAAAGTAAACACAATGTATTGAAATAATGTGCAATTTTTATATTTAGCTTTGTCACTAGAATTCAGACATTCTAAAAATCTGGAACACAGTGAATTCTGTTAGTCCATATGTGTGAAAAAGAATTAGAAAATTCAACAAGCAAAAAAGCAGAGATCTTAGAAACAAAAAAAGGAAATGACTTGCCATAACACTTCCCTTGTAACTAATTCTTATCAACAGCTGAACAATATGGAAGACTGCTCTGCCTGAACACTCCTTTAAGGAAGAGGGGCAGGAACCAAGTTCAAGTTAATATTTTGATTAAAAAAAGTATATACTACAGTTTACAGAAATGGTTTAAAACCTTCTAGCTCCTCCTTTCACTCTTGGTCCATGATTTTTCTCCTGGTCTAGGACCTCCATAATTTGCCACAACAAATGTTCATTAATCTCTCCTCCGTACTGCCTGTACCTGCATAACCCAACCCGTACCAATACAGGTCGGATGCCTGGCCACTCCCTGTTCAAACACTTCCATCATAGATGCCCTTTTTCTGAAAAATGGGAAATCAGGACAAGAAATCTTCTCTTATCAACAATTTGGCCCACAAGTCTTGCTATGAACCAACTAAAAAAGCGTAGGAAGAAAAGTTGCCAGCATACCAGGAAAACATCTCAGCCATTATCACCACCTCCTAACTATACCTACATACACAAAATACATAAAGGCACTTCCAAATACCAAGAAAACCATTACGATTTTCCTTGTCATATTTCAGCCATAGATCATCCTAAAAGACCATATTGAGACAAGCTGTAACAGCCTGCGGTCTCACCTCTTTTATGGGCCATAAGAGGCTCCTCCACTAGGGAAATCTAAGAACTGCTGAAAACTGAAGTGTAAAGTGGGAAAAATCAAACCAAAACCCCACAAACCACAAAACCCCTCCTCCTACAAACACATTTCAGAGAGTTAAAACATTCTGGAAGGAAAAAAAAAAGTAATACCCAGGTGAAGACAGCAGTAACACCAACTGGCACCTAAGTTATTTGGCACAATAGTAGATGTTCAGAAAGATTTAATGGTTTGTTTGCTTTTACCCTAGAAAATATATAAAACAGTTAATGGGAAGAAGAGATAAGCAAACTAAAACTACAAGTATGTCACCGTAGAAGCACAAAGGCTGTCCTTGTTTAAACCTCTTGAGGATGAGACAACTGCACAAAGAGAAAAACACAGTAAAAGTTGGTCAATGACAATCATGGAAAAATACAGTTGATAGCAAAGCCCATAAAGCAGATAAGGCACCTGCTGCTGCAACAATTTAGAGGAACTGAGCATTAAAAGTGATGTGTTGAAAGGACTCAGGGTGCACAATAATGATGTAAAGATTAACTGAAGTACAAACAATTCTGTATCTTTTGCTTATGGGAGAAAGTAGGACAAACCAGAAGGAAAGTGTGAAAGTAGCAAATGTCAGTTTCTTGGATTCAGTAGAACTTGGTTCAAAGAATACAGAAGTGATACTGAATTTCAAGAAAGCAAATGCTTTCCCCATCTCATAAGACATAATGAAAAGAACTAACAAAATCCAGCAGCAAGTAAAGATGCTATAAATCAAGTGCATCACAGCTATACAGGAATTTACCTACTTTGCAAAGCCAGGCAGCTTTACAAATTGCTCAAAAGCTCAAGGTTAAAAATCTTTATGTGGTACAGAGCAGACAGAGTGAAAAAAGGGTATACCAAAATCATGCAGGGCTTCTATATGACTGAGATAAAGAAACAAAACAGCCTAATGAGTTAATGATAGCCAGAAGGCCTAAAGGGAATATGAAATTTCACAAGGGAAAAGTTATTAAAAAGAGAGAGGGTTGACTACTGAAGATGAATGCCTAAAGTTTCAAAAACTGGAAAGATATTTGTGGCATCTTTAGTACAAGTGAAAGTTGTGGGTGGTTCCTCAAAAACACAGGGAAGTCAAAATATGTAACTTGTACCATTAATAAAATACTAGTTGGATCATGGAGAAGAAGCAAATGTTGTAAGCCTGATTACAGTACTTCTGTTACACAGCCTCATGAAACATAAGTGTAAATAATTTTAGAGGTGGGAAGTGTACCAAAGAATACCAAAGGATGCAATGAAAAACTCTTAATACATCAAGTTCAGAAAACTAATAGGTCAAACCTCATTTGACAAATTAACAAGTATGCTATGCACTGTTAAAACAAACAGAAATATAAAACGGACAAGAAATCAGTCCTTTTAAAATGGCAATACTTTTGTTATTACACTTGGGTTAATCCCCGTCAGGAACAGGAAGAACTGATACTTCTGTAATTTTGGATCCCTAGATAACAAATTCTAATTTCCAAATTTAGTTCATACTGAGATAGCCTGAATACCTTTAACACTCTGTACTAAATGGTTGAAACATATCCACAAATTCTGCTTATTTGCGTGGGAATCACAGTGCCATAAACCTTCCATTAAGGGGTTACTAATGCTTTATAATGAAAAGGAAAAGCTATGAAATAAAGAAAACAAATTATTTTCTTGGCAAAGAAGCAGGAAGGTCAATTCCCTCCTTGGCGAGGTCGAAACAATCAGCTCTAGCTCATTTCCGTCAAGAAAGAGAAAAAACAGAGGGATTCCCCTTTGGCAGCATCAGCAGGAAATAACAAGTTTTCTCCTTCCTGACTGAACACGGAGAAGTTCTCCTCTGCTCGGCCATTGTGACAACGCTGGTGGCTGCGCTGCCATGTCTCACAGCACTGCAGCTTCCAAGTCCAACCTATCACTTCAACTGCCCTCAAACACAAACCAGTTTGTACCTTAGCTCCTAGAAGCCTCTTAACTCCAGCCTCGCCATGCTGCCTGGTCCCCAAAACTGAGAAAATCAGCCAACTTTAAGTCAGCATCTCACAGTGTCTTTTTCTTCCAAGAAACTAGCAGCAGATGCTCTTTTTCCTTCAGAAAAATATTTTAACAGCAACCCAGACAGATACGGTTGAATTAAACCCCTCGATACACCTCACAACACTTATGCTAGGCTGGAATAGGACAAATGGTTTGAATATTGTTTCTGCTCTACAGCCCATTTTTAGCAGCTCCTTCCCCCAGCCAAAGGGCATCAGATTATTCAACAGGGTTTTTCAAACTACAGTCCTTCCTTAGACTTCACAGCCCTTGCCTTCAAGTCTGCCTTATACATGCATGATACACAGCACGTGGACTTCCACACTATGCATATGTTACATAGCATGTATGTACAGGCAAGTTCCTCTCTGCTCTCTAGGAGAGATGGCGGGCTGGAGCAAACCGCAAGATTTGTTCTGGAAACAGCCTTTCCTGAGTGCATGCTTCCTCCAAGAGAGGAGAGGAGATCTGCTTATGCACATGCTGCGTTTGGCCTGCTGCTGCCATGCTTCAAGCCCAGCTATGATGCAGAGAAGAGGCTACTGTATACAGTTTTGTGTCTTAGAATTTAGGGTCTGCCTACCTGCTTTGCAAGCATGAAGGGTTAGAAGGTCTTCAGGTGTTCCTACAGAACACCACTAGATGACTAGACAGGACAAACCACCGGCTGAAGCCAGCACGAACACTTTTATTGTTATCTCATCCTCCACCTCTTTACTTACTCACATATTCCTCCTCCGTAAGTGCTCTGGATCCAACTTGCTCCAACATAGACTGCAGAATTTTGGAGCGGAGGCTACAATGCCAAATAAATGTTTGTGCAATAGATGTCTCAGTCAGCGACTCTCTAGCTGGGACAGTCCAGAAACCCTAATGCAATACCATTAATTATAAACAGTTCATCCAAAGGAATTCAGCATGGGTTACAAAACGCTCGATTGTTACTTTAAAAAACAGGCGCCTACTGGTTCACAAAGGAATCCCTTTCAAGAAAAGAAATGAATGGTTGCTCAAGATAGTAAGATGGACAAATTCTGTGTTTTTTGGAATCATCCCAAAAATCTTCTCAAAGGTCAAGTAATTGTAGTCAGACATCATGAACATTCAGCTATGCATGCTACAGATTCGGACCATACATACTACTTCTACTCAGCAATTATTAGTTTTCTGCTTCTCATCTGTGTTGTGTAATACAGGATTTCAGTGAAAAACGTAAGTAGAAAGGAAATAGATACGAAGGAAAAGTGACTCTTTTTTTACAGCAAAAGCTGTGTACCCTGGCATTTGTCGCTCTGCATCACTTTTGTCAGCAGAGAGACTGATGTTCAGATAAAGAAGGGAGAAGTGAAAAATGACACTGAAATGGCTGCAGTAACAAAACTAGAAAGCCTGAAATGACCTACAAGAAAACGTAACAAAGTATTCAGTAAGAAAAGCTGAAGTTTTAATTAAAAAAAAAACAAACAAAAAAACCACAAAACAAAACCCGACGTTCTGGGAAAAAAACAGCATCAAATATTAATACACAGGAGCGCTGTATTTAAGAAACAGACTACGGAGCAAATTCTATTACCCCTTGAACAGTCCGAAGTCACCAGAGCCTAACTGCAGTTGTGCACCGAAGAATGACTATTGTGAGCCAGCTCCCTGCTTTTGTAAAGCTTGCAGAGCTGCTTTTGTGCCAGCTGCTGCGAGCCAGAGAGGAGTAATGAATTCTGCTGTCAATCTTCTGCTGGCATGGGCTAAAGCCAGCCTGGGGTCTGTTCCAACTCATGCCAAGGCCGGCAGTTCAGCCAGGGATTTGTATCCTTAATTCCTGTCTCATGTATACCATGTACTACACTAATGGGAAGAGAAACTGCTTCCTGAGTAAGGCTACAGAATCTTAACTAAACCACCCTGTGCTTTCCAACATTTGCAGAAATGCAGAGGAGGAAATAATGCTCGAAATGTGCCAATTCCAATATATTTGTTTTGCTAGATGAAGTAGTATTTTTGAAATGAGTTTGTAATATGATGATTAAAAGAACTGGTCCACACATCACACTAATGGCAGTGATTTTTTTAAAGCAATCGAGTTACATATGAAAGCAGGAAGAAATGACTACAAGCTCTTGTGGTTTTACATGAAGTTCTTCACAAATGGTAATGCAGAATGAAGTGCCCTAGGAAGATGGTATGAAAAATTAAGGAAAAAATTAACGCTATCAATATAGGAGGCTACCTGCAACATATTTAAATAAAAGAGTTTTTTATAATCTTAAAATCACTGACAAAACAGATATCTAACAGACATTTTTAATGACAGGAAAATAAATAATCCAATACTACATTTAAAAATATTTGGTTCCATTACATTTATATTATACTTTGAATTCCAAGATGATTCTCTAAAAGTCTGTTAGCATATTTGCACACACTAAAGCAAAAAACTTACTTCATCTTCCTAAATCTATTACTGTGACTACTGCGACCTACTGATGTGATCTAACCCTTAGTTATTTAGAAACAATAGACTACCAAAGAAAATTCTCTTTGAGCACAGAACTCAGTCATCCAAGGAAATAACTCATTTCTGCCAGCTGATCTTGAGACAAGGAAGTGCTCCAAAATTACTAACATTATCCAGCCTTCTGGGAAGCAACTGCATTGGATCAGTTAAAGCAAAATAAGTGTTCTCCACCATAAAGCAATGGCATTTGGTAGAGAAGAACTTCTGATACTTGTTCAACAGATTTTCTTCCCTGCGGACCACAAGAATTAAGTGGCAAACATGCCAGTATTCTCATGTGCACCAGCCAGTGTGACCACAGAGAGAAAGAAGCCCCTCGATGTTGGAGCTGGTACAAAAATGCTTTTGATATTTTTGGCTTTCTGAGTAACTGAAACATGAGTTGCACCAGTACTACGGGTATAAAAGCCAATACTACAACTGATCCTATAAGCATCCCTGTATGGCGTGGCGGTTTTACAACAGAAAAGCTACAGGATACAGTCTGGTGTGGCTCTGTACTCCAGCTCCCTGAAGGATCCGGTCCATTGAAAGCAGTGGGCTTTGCAAAGCTTTTAAGGCCAACCAGCCTATAGTTTCCAAGCACCTAAATATTCTGTCAGTGCCTACTGGTATCTTCATATCCCAGAAAGTCTTCTGCAACAACTTATTCTGAAACAAATGTTCACGTGCCATTCTGAACATACTACCAGGCAAAAAAGAAAATTACTATATTAAAGACCTAATATTGATATTTAAGAAACTATTATTTTTTAATTTCATTAAAATAAACACATTTGATTAAAGACGGGCAACTATCTAAACTAGATTCGTGCAAGATGTTACTGAACCCAGTAAAAGAGATATTCCATCTGCGTGGTTTAACCTTATTAAGATTTATTTAATTAATTGTCTCTTCGATTAAAATATCTACTGCAGTTATCTGTTGCAGTTATTTCTCTTCTAGAAATGGGATCATCTTGCACAATAAGGATGAGTAAATAACTTTTTCATTAAATATCTGTAGTTACAAAAAAACAATTGATCATTATCTTATAACAAATATCAATGGTCTGGTGGATTTAGGATTTTTTTTTCTTTTTTTTACAAAGCCTAATAACGCAATTATCAGGAAAATAAGAAGGTGTCTTTCCCAAACCAGATTGTATAATTTGGCAGTTGTATCTTTCCTTCCTTAGTGGAAAAAGCAATACTCTTACCATATGAAGTCACTTTGAAGGCATCCCAAATAAAGGACTGAAGACAGTCAGGACACTAATTTATCCTGAATAAAGAAAAGACTACTTTATAAAAGAATGTAGACTGTAAAAATCATCCAAGAAGCAGCAGTTAAACCTTTCTTGGAATAGTTACAGCTGACAACGGACACCAACCACCAACTAAATATTGCACAATAGGTGATAGAGGCAAGCACCACTGAACGGAAAACAATTATAACCCATTCAAACCTAGATTTTTTCCAAACCAAGGTTTTAAAGGAAGAAGAGAGTTGTGCAACACTATTTTTTTTTTCAAACTCTCCTTCATAAGCTTCCTCATAAAGTAAGTGCAGTTAATGCAGACTATCAAGTAGTTTAACAGTTACGGTGTTAAGAGCGGTGGCTGACAGGTAGGGAGGAGAGATTATGCTTTAGGTCACTCCAAGTAATTGTGAAGTGCTACCAACTCAAACTGAAAGCAATTCTTACAAGCTGGTTTTAGAGAAGACAGAAATAAGAGCTGATCACAAAGTACTCTAAAACGTGCCACCAGTGCTGATAACTGGCACGGAGCAGGAAGAAAGGAAGCACCGTGCTGTTTGGCAGCCATCCACCATATCTGCACACCAGTGGATTTATTCTTTCGCCTTCTGAAGTTCTGCAGAACTCTTGTGAGGAAGCAGAAATCTGTCCTACATGGCTAATTTATATTTCTGGAGAAAGAAAAATGAAAAAAACCAAAAAATTTCAAGCATTCTGCAAAGGACCTTCAAACTAAAAGGGCCATCTGCTATGAAACACAGCAAACAGCCAAAACTAAACCACAAACTCCTGTTTCATAAACAATTGCAGGAAATACTAAAATCCTTCTGTAACATACTTATCTTAAAACTAGAAGACTAACATTTTATAACCCATAATACTCCTGCTTAGAAGTTCTCTGAAACACCATTGCACTTCCTCAGTAATATGTAACTGTAACTATGAAAAACATTTTTTTCAAAAGGTTCTGTTAAGCCTAAAACCAACATCCGATTCAACAACATATATTTACAGCCTTTATTATCTAGTGCTCGTGGAGAAGGAATTTTTCTGGTGGGCACAGTGGAAGTTTTGGATAACACAACACTCATGTAGACTTACATGTGTTAGAAGAGTACACCAATGCTGCTCCTGCAGCCTGCCCAGAGAGTGGCGGAAGAGGATTTTGCCATACAGGAACATACAGCCTCAAATCACACAGAATGAGGTGGCACAGGATGGGAAATTACTGAGCTGACAGTAGCACTGAAGGCTACACAAACCAGCAATTTACAGCTCCTCACTGGTGAAGAAACGTGCCTAAAGAAAGGCAAGAGCTTTTGCTTCACGCTGACACCACAACTCAGCACGTCCATCCCATTTCAATAGCAAGTATTTCCACGGCAATTCCAGGTATTGATTTATAGAATGAGATGCCATAACTCTCAAATTAATTTAACTTGAGGGAAACCAAAAGGAGAAGAAATCAAAATAAATTCTCTCTTACTTAACTGTAATGCAACTACAGTAAAAATTTCAATTCCCCCATAGAGCCTTTGTCACAAGTAGGACGCTGGCATGACCACGTCGAGAGCGCCCGCTGGCAGGGACACAGCTCCTGTTGACAGCAGATGCTTTTCTGCTGACATAGCAGTCCCATCATTTCAAATAAACTTTGTTCTTTCCTTTGAGAACAGGAATTTTCTTTCAATGTGCTGCTTCCTTGACCTGTCTGCACTGCCACAGCTGGGCCTGCTCCACCAACTTACACAAACAGATTCACATCACTTCCAAGCAAGGAATTGCTTTTCTCGAGTCAAAACACTTTTCTATTTTACCTTTCTACAGTTCTTTTTAAACTTTAAAATTTACAATCACTAAGTGGGACAAATATCCATTACTATGACTTTGATAACCAACACAGCTGATTCTGGGAATAGAGATGAAGCTCAAACTTAAGGATATTTAACTCAATTTAATTTAACTTCATGGAAAAGAATTCTCTCTCAACAAATCTGTGAGCTAAGGAAACATTATAGGGATTTCAGAAAAAGAAAATAGTTAAGTAACAAAAGGAACTGATGAACACAAGAGATAGTCCACTTTGATATTAAATTGCTTTCTTTCCCAAGCCTTCTATGTGACTTACATACTCTACTTCAAAAGATTAAAAGGTGAACTTTACCTGCTATTACAACAGCAACTTTTCCTTTTTTTCTTTCCTAAAAAAGGAAATGTGAAAAACCAAACACTAAAAAACCTAGGAAAAAAACCACCTGTGTATATGACTATTCAAGATCATCACTTGAATACTACCTTTCCAATCACGTACTCCGAGAAGATGTTGAGTAGTAACATACTGAATGCATTTTCAGGTTTTGCGGCATTAACATGAGTTAATTGCTTGAGAAGGGGACAGAGGTTGCTCATGCTCTGGGAACCTATCCTAAATACCACTATTAATGGATGAGCAGAGGAGTCTGCTGAAAATATTTTAAAATGCAAAATTGTTTCTGACCTCATTTTCCGGAGCTGAGCTCTAGAAGGGTCTCCCTACGCAGGAACGCCTGTGCTGAGCAGCCCCTCATGGAGCAATGGGAAATACGGGGATGGGCTCGTGAAACACTGGGATGACACAGCCAGTCCCTTACAATTTCAGTGTAAGTGAAAGTCACTGTTCCCACAATCCCAGGCATCTGACTCAGAGGACCGGGCAGACCAAGGTCTAGCAATATCATTAAAGACTGAGACATCAAACGCATTGAATGTCTCTGCTTTTTCTTTATCCCTTTTAGTCAAATGACCATCTTCAACAAGTATCTGTCCAATGTTTCCTTTAAACCTTCGCTTGCTATTAACACAATTAAAAAGCCCTTCTTGTTATCTGAAATAACACTGGCCAGTTGAGCTTTTGCCTTTTGTGTCTTCTCCCGGCATATACAAACCACAGCTCTGTAACCTTCAATTTCACTTAAAACACACAGGTTTCTAGCTGACGACTCCGATGGCAAACGTTACAACCATATTGCAAATAATGATCGTAAAGAGGAAAAACCAAATCAAAACCATGAAAAGTCTGGTGTTGAATTTTAAAATACATTACACGTTTTTAAATAGTACTGGGAAAAAATACAGCATAAACAGCAAGCTCAGTTACAACTAGAATTCATTCCTAGTTAGGGTTCTTAAAGTACATTCTTTTCTTCAAATGTAACAGATGTAAATAATATGCTTCCCTAAAGCATGGCTTATTATTTCTAAGGGGAGAAAAGGTATATTCAATGAATTCTAGGCTTTCAACCACAATAAGCTATGACACTAAGCCGATACGTATCCTTTTCAGCAACAATGACAGCAGGGTGGAGTGTTCAAAATGGTATTTATACCAACAAAAAATTATTTCTTTAAAGTTTAATTTTGTAGTTCAAGATAATTGTCTGTTCTGGAAACAAAGAAAACAATTCTGCGCAAGTCTGAATTCTGGAGACTTAAAAGCCTACACCCAGAAATATGGTGACATGAAGAGTGATGAGCTAGTAACTTTGAGAAAAATGTGTTATTTCAAATGCAGTGACTGGATGCTGATAAGCACATAATTTTTGCTGCAGCGATTTAAAAAGACAGCTCTCCTCAACTATCACCTCAGCTCTCTTGGGGAGGTTAATATTTCCACAGCAGAACTTGCAGAAGGGAATGGATGTCTACATTTCTGCTGGTCAATAAAGTAATTTAGCATTTTAACACAAACCTATCTTCACTGCAGACATTGTTATATTTGCATGGACTGCTGCTGAAGCAGATCAGGGAGCAGGTACAGACACACTCACTATTCCACCAGTGCAGCTGTCAGTGCCCAAGCTTCTTAAATTGTCCGAGTATGAGTCAGCTGAACTTACTACTCAGTAATTGCACAGAAATGTCAGTGTTGACATATTAAAAGACAAAAGAAATAACATTTTTTGCTGAATGATTTTTAAGATGATTGGTAATTACTCACTGAAGTTTAATCCATGAGATTATGTAATCTCCATTTGTAATACTAAAGAGTAAGAAATGTATTATTTCTTTTTGCTATTTTTAATTAATAAGCACACAAACTCTTACCTGACAGAGTTTCGTTTCCTGTTTTCTATTTTCATTAAAATTTGTACATCTGACTGAGGAGACATTGTATACATTCTTAATCTGAAAAAAAAATGCCACAGAGATGAAGAAACAGCGATGTACAATGACTTTGCTTCATTTTTTCAGCCATTTATTCAGTACCATTCCCCTGTGTTATTAGCGCATTAGATGAACTAGGCGGAAGAGTTATTCAATACACACCTTTGACAAACTACAGGATCAGACTCCACTGGATCAATGTACGGCTTAAGGATATCAGCGAGTGTTCTATCATCAGGCACCCTTTCGCCAAAGATAAAAATCAAATATGTAAGACATGGTTCATCATGTACACAAAAATCTATTACCTGAGTCATTTGGAGGACACTACATATTTGTACACTACAGTGGCATAACTGAGTAGTTTATGGGAGGATCATAAATGTATATCAATACAGCATAGATAATTGACAGCTTTATCGCAATTTCAACACTGGGACTTCACTGGCATCTACAAGGAGCAAACAGATGCGTATCGCTAGTTTCTAACCCTGCAGCAGAAACATGCTGTTCCACAGCCCTAGAAGTAGAACAAGGGCATACTTCTCATCCCCTTCAGGCTAGGAAAAAAGGAGAAAGATTTGTCAACAAAAGCTTATTTTTTGGCCTTTGCAAAATGTGCTTGTGAACTTTCCAACAAAGCAAACAACACAACCATTTAATCCTATACGAAGGTCAGGTCCAGTGCGCAGGTGAGGAGGGATGGCAAATTTTACTGAATGTCTGCTCCATGAGAACAGAACACGTCAGGCATGTTGGATATTGCTATCACGAATATACAAGCTGCTCTCTTTACATAGAGAAAAGGACTAGCAACGAAACATTTTGCCTGCTTTGGAAAGCCCGCTAGCTTTCAAAGAGGAAAGGACTATGCAACTTTCAAGTATTTTTTCAATTTATATGCCCTTCTAATTAAAACTAAATCATCTAATTAAAACTAAACATCCGAGTTTACCTCATAAAATAGAAATAGATAAAAACTGATCAAACTATTTTGCAGTTCAATTTCAGCAGACTAATTTAAACTTTATAAAAATCTGTTTTTCAAGCTCTGTACCCTTTTAAAGTGTATTCAGCATGGCAGTGAGGAAATATGAGCTTCAAATGCCAGTAGAACTTTTTCTCCCTGGAAAGAAAAAGAAATGCATATTATTAATGTTAGCTGGTGACTACTACTTGTTTTTCGTATGATAAAGCTCCACAGCCTATGGCATGGGTGCAGAAGAAAATACATAGTCAAGGTTATGAATGGCATTTTCAAAGAGTAAAGGGAGCATGCAGAAAAGCTGAGATGCACTTCGAAAGATGCAATGCTCCCAGACCCTGCTGAATTTCAGGTCCTCATGGGATGAAAATCTCTCCTTACAAATACAGGTAAGATAATGTCAATTAACTGATCAACAGCATTTCACATTTTAAAAAGGAGCATCTTTCAGCTGACTTTCTATATGTATGCCCTTTTATTTCAGAAAAGGAAACTGCTTTTTGGCATATGACCCAGGACAGAGAGACAAAGCTGTGCAGCAGCAATAGCTCGAGGTCCCAGCTCAGGGCAGGGTCTGCACAAAACAGGGAGCTTTTCACAGCCGTGATGGCCTCAACAGAAACCGGGCCCTGGGCATGTAGGGGAGCTGCATTTTGGCATAACGTGGATAACACAAATTAAAAGCTTTTGGTAGAAACCAAAATTGATGTCATGTTCCATTCTCCAGTTTGCTAGTTTTAAGATCCATTTTCCCTTTCCAGCTAGTGTAATACTGGAGAACAGAAGCTGCTGAAGCATGGTTCCAGCGCAGTATCATCTTAAGAAAGGCTAGACAATGCTTCACTAGATTAGGAAACATATTGTTGCCTTTTTACTCATCTGCAGAAATGCTGAAGTAAATATTGACTTAAGGTAAATTAATTTTCCTCTCATTGCTCCAAATTCTCCCATTTGGTGAGTGTAACAATATTTTTCTAAAAGAATCTCTTAAAGAAAAAGCACAGTCTAAAAGGTAGATGCATGGCGCTTTGCTCTGGATCAGAATTTTACACTTGTGACAAACAGCAAAGATTTGGAAAAGGAAGGAGGGAACTAGTACCATTTATAAATCAGAGGCCAGACATCTATATGAAGCACAGGAATGTCTAATGGTAGATCCCCTACTTCTTTTTTTTTTAGCATTTTTTAAACACTACTTAAGACTTACGAATCATTATATCCAGGATAATCACCATCAGTTATGCAAATATTCTGGTAATACAATTAAAAGTAAACATGGTATTGTTCCAACATGTTGTTTAATTTGTTTATCAGGCAGATTAAACATTATCCAGCAGGTTCTAGCCGGCTGCCCACACAAGTGTACATGCATCCAATAGCAAACCAGTAAACTTAGCTGCTAAGTTCAATTAACTATGGTGACAATTTTTCAAAGCAAGCGCTTTATAAAAAAGTGCTCTTATAAAATAAATTATCTTTACCATACCTAGTTATTCCTAGGAGAAAACTGAGCTTTACAGCTGAACTATACTTCCTGTAGTATAAGTAAAATCAGAAGTGTCACTATTTACCAAAAAAAGAGCAAGCAAGAACCCTAGCTCCAACGAGCTAATAATTAGAATAAAAAGAACTAATGAAGGCCAAGGTCCCCAAAGCAACACGTGACTCTGCAGAGCTGTGCAGCGTGCCTTGAGATGCTTCCCTTCTGTCTGCTCATGTTTGTTAAAGGTGAGAATGAGAGAGACTTCCTTAAATGAGAAGGTGAAGTTAGAGCACATCAGGTCTGAAAGAGCTAAGAAGATTACATGACCACAGCTGGAGAATAACACAGAAAACGTAATGAATTACATAGCATATATAACCAGAAGCTGACAGAGTATCTTGCCTCGTGCATTTTATGCTATTTTGCATATTGGTACAATCCTGTCCCAAATTACCAAACTGAAAAAGGTTTTGAAATAACTCAAAATCAGTGAGAGGAATTTTGGAAGTTTTTGGCAAGATGAATGAAACAAGGTTTTGCAATTCTTCATCTTGACAGCTGAAGGAAGCATCAACACTACTGTAGGCATAGTGTAAACTGGAATTTCAACAGGGTTATGGAACCAATTCAATTCACTTGTGATTAACAAGCTCATGATTCCCGTCTCAGGCATATGTTAATATCTGGCATTTGACATGGCATGGTATTAATTCAAAGTGCTTTCCCAGAGACTTTAGTAAAAGTTGGTAATATTTAGACATAGAAATAGGGTCACTGTCATTAGCTGCACGTAACACTAATGATGGGCACATTTATTAAAATACTTATAATGACTGTTCAGGTGAGGCTTCTGTTAGATGTTATCAAATAAAATGAGGCTGTCTAGAATTTTTTCATTTAACTCATCATCTCCCACAATTTTTTCAAACAGGCCACGTTTGTCTACTCTTAGTGATCAACCCATGCTGTGATATGTATTTTCTTTCTGTCAATTTCTTAAAATCAGGACAGCCAAAACAATGGGAGCACCGCAGATCTTCCTCTCCCAAGTGGAACCAGACACACCAAGAGAGAGCTCACAGAAACGTGTGTGGCCGAGAGGGCTGTCTCTAACACAGGCACTTGAAAAAGAAACGTTCCAGAAGGACTTCTTGCTCTCTGCTACCTGTTTTTAGGAACAGTCTTTATGTGTCTGCAGAAATGGTTGTCACACCGCATATTCTGATTTTTACATGCAAGACTGCTCCCTGTGGGCTCACTGGGGCAGACTCAGCTCATCACTGCAGCTGGTTAATCAGCTTCAGAGGATCTTTTCAGACTTTCACTCTCCCTCCCCCTACCAGGCACAATCTAGTCTAAGGAACAGTGCACAGAAAGAGCTATGAAGCAGGGATTCTGAACGCTGAAGTTAAGAAGATCATTCCTTGTCAAAAAATTCCACTTTGGAAAAACAGAAATACTGATTTCTTTTTTCAGCATGCTAATACCGAAATGGCAGTTAATTACTTCATCTCTTTTCAGAGTGCTCTTGCCTGAAAGTAAATAGCAAGCAGAAAGATGTCAGATAGATTAAGAACATGGTAGAGGGAGGCAAGGAATAAAGAAGCTTAGAATTGGAATAGCCTCATACTCTTCACAGTACAATGAAGTCTTGAAAAACAACCTGCTGGATGCCTGTTATTGAAGTGAAGTATCTCTCACCATCACTCATCTCTGCCCAGTTAGAGAACTTGATGTCAACTGTAGATGCTATCAAAGCTGCTTCACAACGAGTTCTGATTAAAATAAGATACCCTGGCTCCAGATCTCACTGACTTCATTTTCCATTATGCCTCACTGGGGTAGTATTTCCTTCAAATACAACTAACATGTACTATGTTCATTCTCTAAATGAAAATACTTAACTGAGCAAGTCATCTGCAGTTGAGTAACAGCTCAGGGCATGAAGAGTTCCATGTCGCTCAGCTGCCATGGAACACCACATCGTGCTTTTCTTGAATACCAAGGCACTGACTATAAAACTACCAAAGATCTGGATGAGGCACAAGCACATCCTTGATGTCAGTAAAAGCAGCATCAAAGCCCATCCCTGCATTGCGTGGCTTCACATTCCATTTTGGCTACTTCAGAAGCATGGAAGCTGATCAGAGGGAAAAAGAGAAGCCAAGCACCTCTTCCCTGCCTGAGATGTGGCTGCAAATTGTGTTCAGAAGTGCACAGGCTGTTTTGCAACTGCTGTTCTTCTAAAGCAAAGTACCTGTCTCCCTTTCGTTTCTCCTAAAACTTCAAAAAAAATTATTTTCTATAATCAACTGGAGTTTTCATGGAACTACATGTTTTTCACAGCAACAACTGAAAGATTTTTATTTCTGATGTTACGACAACAGTAGCAGTATATACAAAGCGGCTGTTACCTTCAGCCAGTTCTCAGGATAAGTCCAAAAATTCTCACTATTTCTTATAGTCAATGCAGTACCTAGGAAGATGCTCCAAGTACTGCGGATGTAGGCAGTACAGCTGACAGGAATTAAATGGCAGATTTACAAAGGATTCTGGGACTTGGACATATCAGTTAAGAGCCTTGGCAGGTTTTTAGAAGGGTCCAATGTTTATGTATTTCTTAAAACACTAGTGAAATACCTCATAAAGCTTAATTTTCTTACCTAGGTTTCCTCTGAACAGTCAATTTTGCCCAGACTGCAGTAGAAGGTTTTATGTGTATAAAACCTTTAAAAGTGTGTGTGTGTGTGTACATTAATATATACATAAAATAAAATACATATCATCCAAAAAATTCCAAGTTAATCACAACTTAAGATACCAATTGCAGTTCTGGCTCTGCAGAAGTACTTCACTGCCAGCATGTCAAAGATAACAATAAGCTGATTATTTTTTTCTATTTAGCAACTAACATTCTTAAATTATTTTAAAAATAGTATACAGGACATCTTACCTCAAAGCACAAATACTGTAGTATTTCCTGTCTACATTGTTTTGAATTGATAAGAAGAGATGAAAAGGACATAAAGAAGTTTAATGAAGGACCAGTTATTCTTTAATTTGACAATATCCAGTACTCTCACCTAATTCACTGAAGTTTCATTGAAATACTAGGCATTCAGTATCTACGCCTTTGGAGAATAACGCCTTTCTTAGGTCTGTTAAGCAATGAAGATTCAGTTCAATTAAGTGACTAGATCCTCTTGTGGATTAAAACAAAAAAAAATAAAATAAGAGGACAAGCGGAATTGTGATGATTTCATCCCCCCTCACCCCCGCCCTAAGCTCTGTGTTCCTAGTGCCAAATTGACTTTGTTGCACTTCTGACAACAGCACACAAAAGAGGATGTCTCCATTTTCTGGAAACTTCACCAAGCTAATTCCTGGATTTGATATATAAACAGTAAAACTGAAATATTTCTACTGAAAGTTCAAATGTTTCCTAGTTACAGTAAACAGCAAGACAATCAATGAAGTGCGCTTCCTTTGTAATACATATGGTCTTCTACCAAGGGGCCTCCCAACAGCAGGAGATGTTACTAACCATATGTGTCGCAATAATCAAAATGCTGGGCTTGAAGTGAACATCCTGGGTAAATCGAATGGATGCTGTCAAGGTCGAGTAACCCAAACTGTAATAATTGTTAAAGAATACAACTACTGTCCTCTTTAGCTTCTGAAAATAAACAAAATTACCCTCAGATTCACTAAGAAAATAAAACATTTCAGTTGTTCAAAAAAAAAACCCAAAAACAAATGAACAAAACCTCAGGTACAGAACTCAGTCAGTACTCCTCTTCACATTGGGATGTTCTGAAAAGCTACCGATTTACTGAAATGCATGAATGTCCTGATCTCTGATGGCTCCAGAGTCACATTCATTTGCCTGGGAATTTTCTTTGATGTACTAAGTAACAACTAAATTCAAGTTTAGCAACTCCAACAATGTAACATTAGCCCAAATCCCAGCTCAGATAACTCGGTAAACTCTCAAGACCAGCAACACTTCAAACAATTGATTTTAATTATCTCTACCTAGCTAAAGATGACAGTTGACACGTTAGGGTTTTCAGGTATACCTGTGACACTAATGACCTCTTAATTGGTGCTAATCCCAAAGCTCCACACAATATTTTGTTCTCAGAATTAAACCAAAGAAGAGAGGTAATGGAAAAGATTCCTTCTCCCACACATGGCCTCTGATCAAACGCCCCCAAGCTGCAGGCGTGTCTTCCCTGGTGAGGAGACTCGTAGCCCTCTGGCCCCTCTTGCCAGGGAGGGGAGGTGAGATGAGAGGATTTTGCCCGGGAGGTGCTGCGCAGGGAGTGCAGGCTGGGGGAGATGTCTATGGCAGCGCCAGCAGCACTGGAGAGGGTCGGAGTGGGGCAGCACGGACGGCAGAGCTGAGGGAGCTGCGCTGCCCCATGTCAGCTCCTCACAGCCCTCGTCACCTCCCACCCGGGAAGCAGGAGCCCCAGAGCTGCAAATTCCCTTTGCTCTTCCCCGCAGTCCCTGGCTGGAGCTCCCCAGGTGCTGCCCCAGCCCGGTCACACTCTCCACCCCCCTCCCAAAGGCTCCCTGTCCCAGCAGGCCACCCAGCTCCATGGCAGCAGGTGTCCAGAAGGAGAACTGCCACTACTTCTATTGGAAAATAACAGCACCACAGGAAAGGTAGGGTGAAGCAGCACGTTAAAAACAATTTGCAAACAAGGCGTCCTAAATGATCTCTAAGTCAGATGTCCCACGAGTTCATAAACTGGACTGAGACTCTACTTTCTAATGACCCTCCATTATCTAGATATTTAGTATTACAAATTAGTCTAATCTAGATGTTGCCCAGCATTGGCATGTGTGCTTTCACAACACCAAACTCAGCAAACAAACTAACGGAAACCAAGAAATGGAGAGTCTGGTTAACACATCCAAACACCCACTGATCTGTCCTCCAGAGCTGGCAGGGGATGACACCAGAACACATCTTGTACTTTCCAGTTTTAGATTATTCCCATTCCTGCCCTGCACAACCTAAGAGCTCGGCTCGCATGGACAGCATGAAGAGGATCAGAGAAGACTGTTCTCAGCTTTCCAGGCACACATATAGAGCAGTTTCCAACCTCCACTCTCCAGAGCAACCCCTCTACAAACCTTGACTGACAAACAGCGTGAGAAAAGGTTCAGATCTACAGGAGAGTAGACGCACCAGGCCCTGACCACTGTCAGGTGTTAAGCTCAAATAAAGCAACCATTTGCTCAGCTTTGCGCCATTTGAATGTAATATTCAACAAAATGTCATGGGTGTCATGAGGTCACATGGGATAGGTGTTAAATGGCTGATACTCACCGGTGTGATCAAACCTGAGGTTTGATTCTTGAGGAACACACGTTAGGAGAGTACGCAAAACACGTCAATTAAAAAATACACAATAAGAAAAAAAAAAAGGAAACAAAACAAACAAAAAACAAACAAGAAAAACCCAAACAAAAAAACCCCACCAAAAACAAAGGTAAAATTCTAATCTGCATCAATGAATTCAAACAGCCCATTGCTAGGTGAATAACAGTAGCAGCAAAAGAGAGGAAACACATCCTTTGTGTCGTACTCACTGAGCATATTCCATACCCTTGGACAGCATTTACAGGAAAGAGACGGTTATTTCCTGTCCTCTTAAGAACAGAGAACGTTATCACGTTCTTTGTGATGGGACGTGAAAGTCTCAGAAAGGCTAGCTGTCCAAAGCAACAAAAAATACCCCAAGACTTTATAACTGACAAAAACCAATAAGGCATTCTCCCAGAGAGCCTTCCATGCCTATTTGCCAATAAGTCTCCTCCCTTGTTTCATCCTCTTAATTTTTAAAATTGCTTCTGTTAAACAACATAAAGCACATGAAAGGCATGAAAGCGTATTTCACTCCATTTGTTCCCAACGCAAGCTATGCTTCAGTTATGTACCAAAAAAGGCTTTCTAGAGAAAAAGAACTGAAAAACATGGTACATGAAGGCAAATTTCTGTCAGCACAGCAACGTACCATGCCCAGGATCTTCCCAATATTGTCAAACCTCCCTGTGCTTTTTCTTTTCTTCTGTCCTCCTCTTAGTTGCTGATACCACCAGCATCCCTGGGCTTTCTGCACTTGCTCTGGCTCTTAAAGACTCCTTACTCCTAAGGGTATTTACGTTGTCTTACCTGCAACATTAAGGAAATTACCCATGGAAGTTAAACTCAGGTCTAAACCTGAGATTCTTGAGAGTAGCACAAGGTATATGTAAAAGGCAGAGCACGGGACCAAGAAAGTCAGTGCAGAGGCAGACAGGCTCTGCTCACATGATTGGCATCTGGCAGGTCTGGGCATATCCCCTGCTCTGCTCTGAAGGGAGAGCCTCAGTCATGTATACATTTGGGGGAGAGGGACAGGAAAATGCCTCAGATTTCTTTCCATTGATCCACTCTGCATTTTCTCTAGCAGAGCTGTTAGGGTGTGCAGCTTTAAAAGATTACACTTCTACTTTATGCCTTATGTTCTGCTAAAAATTAAGATGTGCGCAAACCCAAAAAACTACGCTTTTGCTGCAGACGAAATGACGCAGTTTAGCCTGTTGAGCAGCTCATCAGGCTGTTATTATTTGGTCGGAGAGAGACGCCTGGCGGCCGCTCAGCCCCACCTGCCACTTGCTTCCCATCACAGCCTGTATGCCTGGGAGGAGAGACGGAAAAATGCATCCTGAGAGCTGAACCTGCCACCAAAACTAACAGCTGGTTACTGTGAGGAGCTCAGAGGGAATTTATATCTGCTCCCAGTAACTCATCAAGCCGAACACTAGACCCATTTCCTGCCATGATGAAATACTTAGTATTTTTTTTAAAACTTTTACTGTGAAAATACTGTAAAATACAAACTCTGGATATCAAAGAAAACTCACAGAGTGGATAAAGGGAAAAACATTTAAAGTCTTCTTAGTCTTCTTCCTAAATTCGTATCTGTCTGGGCTTGTGTCTCTAAGCTGTGCATTACCAAGCATCCACATCCTCCAGCACGGCAGGTTTTCACATTGCATGCAACCAAGAAAACTTTATTGGAAACACCTCTTCAGACCTAAAGTCAGCCTTTTCAGAGAGAAGGATTTTTGCAATCGTTCTACATCAATCTTCTATCATAAACCTTTAAAGAAGTGCTTTCTTTTTCCAGCAACAAACTCAATGGTAATTAAAAGATGCAAAAATACAACAGCACTGATTCTTCTCCCTGTTACTCAATATTAGTATTTTTAAAAATAACGCATGAATTGCATAAGCTGTTAAACTCAGCTCAAAGAGCCTCAAAAATGAAAACCTGCAGCACAAAATATTAAACCTAGCTAGCTTTTGTAAAAAATCGTGCTTCTAATAGATTTTATAAGCAAAGATATCGATCTGAATTCAGATTCTCATTACGCATTCAGTGAAAACAAAATACTGCTGACTTTAACCAACTGAAGACTCACATGAAATTGAAGGTGGTTGAATTTTCTCTTCTTTTTGTAAATCCAATGGGCAGCGTTCTCAGGTCAATATTACACTTTCGAGCTTTGTTTCTCAAGCAATATAACTAGCAAAAAATAAAAACAAATTTAAAGAAATGAATAATACATTCAAAACCTGAAAATTAAACAATAAAAGAGTAATGCTGACAGGAATAATGGGAAAATTGTAGAAAAAGCCACATTAAATGAAGTACTTTGACCTTTTGAAAAAACATCATGAATGAAGAAGTTAATAAAGTAAGCCTAGAAACTATCTGAAACATTTTCAGGTGAAGTTTTTCCTTGGTTAAAAAACAACATACCACTAAAAAGTTCCGTAACATACCATGAAAGCCACAGAAAGCCATAGTGGGTGTAATCCCACCTGTGGAGCTGTTTTTTGGGCAACAGCCCCACTAGCAGAAGGGATGCACAAGCACCATCTCAGCCACTCTGACAAATTCCGACTGGGAGGTGGCACTAAGGATATCATCCTGTAAACACGCTCAGTACCACAGCCTATAAACTGCTACCTGTGTATGTAGCATCTCACCCTCTTCAGTGCTCGTTTTCAAGGCATCATGGTGCTAAGTACACACACACACGGAGTACAACTTCAGCCTGAGAGAAAGCTGGAGTCTTCTGAATTTACCCTATCATTAACATGAATTCTTTCCAACTGAGTTTAGTGCTATATTTAAAGATACCTTCGCAAGACTGGAAAAAATACAGCCCTGATGCCTTTCTGTGATGCATCAATGAGTCAAAGTATTTTGGAGCAGATTTTGTTTTTCTGTGGGTTTTTCTTTTTCCTTCTTGATCTTGGTCTTTGCAGTTCATCGTCACAGGACTTTCAGGAAATACCATATATTTCTGCGATCTCACTAATGCTTTACTCAAATCAGAGAAGTTTCAACAAAAATCCCCTCTTGCCCTTACAAGGCTGGCTTTTACTTAATTGTTCCTTGGATTTATTCTTTGAAGAACTCCAGTTGCCTTCATTTAGTATATGGGGAAGCATGTAAATTTTTAGGCAATTAATAAATCCACTGTTTACCTGGAAATTTGTACTTAAAAATCAAAAAGGTCATGGAGGTGGAAAGAAACATTCAGGCTTTCTTAACACACACGTATCATCAAACAGCAAGAGCGGTCACACATCAATTTTGAGAATGTACAGTGTTGGCAATCTGTTCTTCTACAGCAATTGGATAGAGCCGTCTATACTACTATTACATAATCTGAATTGGGACTGCCTCAGTGGGAATTTAAAGGTAGTCCACCCTACCTCCAACAGACCAAGATGCTAATTTAAAACTTACAAGTTTTTTTGTTGTTGGACTATGCACAGTAGGATGTCGAGCAGCAGCATCAGCTGTCCTTCCTACATCTTCCAGGAAACGATAATCTGAAGGTAAAAAAAGAACAAGGAAAAATATAGTGCTAACCTAGTAAAAACAATGAATTTTAAGAAGCACAAGCAATGTTCTTACCACTCAAAAGGTTCAAGTCAGTAAATTCATTTACAGAGACAAATGCTGTTTTATTCCTAACTCCATTACAGCTCTGTGCAAGTTTATGCTTCTTTACGCACAACAGACTGAAATGAGAAAAAGAAAAACATTAATAAGCCACTCACATGAGTGGAAAAAACCCCAAAGAAACAAGAAAAAAACACAGTTTAATTCAGATAATAGATACCTGCATGAATATTTCATGCATCGCGGGCATCTGTACTTAGCTTCCTCTTCACTACACGTTTCACATCTGAAAGAAGTAAAAAGTATCTCTTAATGAAGTGGCATCTTTGTGCCTGACTGGCCTGGGAAGGTGCATACTCAACAATCAGGCACTTTACCATCAATCAGCACTCCCAGGAAAAGTTATCTAAACCTTGAAAGAAAGAAAATACAATACTCTGATTAGATAAGGTGTCAGATAAAATAACAAGCTATGGGGAATATCTCCTAACACATACAGGGGTCTTACCTATATTAAAACACAGCATAGATGCTTGAAAGAAAGCAAAAAAACCCCACGCTAAATGCGGAGTCGGAAGCACAGCGGCGGTATATCAGTGTATGCTTTGTGGCCTGGCTGTACCAGTGCTTTTCTCCATTTACATTACCTGTAACATACATCATACCATGCTGGTTTATAATGCTCCTAGTTTTAGGCAGATGGAAAATAAGTGTCCAGGATTCACGCAAAAACCTGAACACTGCATCTGGTTCTTCAATGAAACAGAAAACGCATGATTATATCGTCATCGAAACTTCTGGTTGTTGGCAGTGCAAATGCCCAAGTCACGGAACCTCTGAGGTACAACGTGTAAGCTTTGCGAACATAGCTAACAAATGTTATTTTATTTTAAAAATCATCCACAAATACAATCTTCTGCTTTTTAACTAGGTTATTGCAACAAATGTTCCTCCTATTCTTAGGAAAAAGTTATTGATATATTACTTGGAACAATCATAGCTTTTCCTTTATTTTAACAAATGTACAAGAGAAATAGCCCTCCCCTCGCACCAGTAAAGTTTTCAAGAACAGCACAAACCCACCACTTTGAACTACTGCAGAAAGCACCCAAACCTCCAAAGAGGGTCCCTCCTCTCCCCGCCCCGCTCGCTGCCGGCAGAGGCGCGAAGGCCGCACCAGGCGGTGCCGCCTCCTGACAGGAGGGCGGCTGTGCCTGCTGGCAGCAACACGTATTCACTACAAGCAGAGAAAAAGCGTTTCGCACGCTGCAGAACAGAGCCAGGAGCTACTCAGCAAGGGAACTCCGCCACGTGCCACCCGCGCGCAGACCCACGGACACCCAGAAGCGTCTCCCGGGGCGGGAGGCCCGGGGCAGGCCCAGCCCGGGGCAGGCCCGCCGCGGCGCCGCCTGAGGAGAGGCCGGCGCAGCCTTTCCCTCCGGGCGGCCCCGGGTTTTCGCGGAGGCGCTCCCGAAGCCCGGCCTGCCGCGAGGCTCGGGGGCCGCGGGCCTTTGCAGAGAGCCGAAGGCGCTCCCGCCCCCTGCCCTCACCCCTACCTCTGCAGGGACATCTTCCGCCCGCCCGCCGACCGCTGGTGCCCGCCCGGGCCCTCCTGCTCCGCCATGGCTGCGCCGCCGCCGCGCGCGGGGCCCGACGGGGCCTGGCCGGGGCGGGCCCGCCAGCGGCCTTTCCGGGGCGGCGGCGCCGCCTGGCGGCTCCCGGCCGCGGGCGGCCTGGCCCTGCCGAGCCGCGGGGACGAGCGGCGCGCTCACACCCGCCTCGCGAGGGAGCCCCGCTGCCCAGGGGCTGTTCTACGGCTTTTCAGTCATGCAAAGCTGCAATAAAAGGAAAAGGGGTACGAGGCCGCTTGTAATCCAGCTCAGGGCTTGCCCTACAATTAAGGGTAACCACATCAGAAACCACAGAAAATTAATTGCAGCGCACAGGTACTTGTTAACGTCGTGGGACAAAATTGTGCGAGAGCTCTTGCAAATGCCTTCAGCTGCTCCAGTGAGGACGTCTGAATGCAAGGGGCTTTCTGAAGGCACCACGACACACCAGTATTCTGTCAAACGGGATCCTTTCGGCCAGGCGTTCCTGGCAACCCCCAGCTCAAGCGACGTGGCACATCGTCATCTGCCAGCGTCCTGCTGCACAAGTTCATTATGCTGGCTTCATGGGATGTGCATTTTTGCCTTAATTACAGAAATGCAGACATTTACATCTGAGCAGCCTTAGAATGCTACGATTTTAAAATGCATAATTTCTGGGACACGCTAAGATAAACTATAAATAAAGGCTACAAAGAATTTCCAAAAATAGGGCAATGACACTAACAAAAATATAAATGAAGTAGAATATTTTCTAAAAGGTGTCTTTCCTACAAAAAAATAATTTTTCGGAACATCAGCTCCGCAGGCAAACTAAGAGCAAATGACATGCGATCCTGTCAGACTGTAACGACCACGAAAACGCAAAAAGTGAGAAATTTTCTCTAACCTTTATTGGCAGTCCATAATTCTGCTAGTTTTATCAGATTTGCTCACAGGGAACAAAACTGATGCTTTGATAGGAAATGTAAAATGTGTGGATATATGTGTACATTACCTTGTAAAAGTAAAGGTGGTCACTCTCGCAGTATTCCGTGGCACGAAGCGTGTGCATTTCCCCTTAGTAAAGCAAGCACTGCGACCTAACAAGCACCCTTCTAGAGGATTCTCATCATTACTAAGAACGAACTGTACAATACGAAACAGAATAGTAAAAGACAAACAGAGAGCTTGGAAGCTTAATTTATTATACCTTGCTAAGTATGGTTTCCTGGGGATCAAGACAGTTAAACAAGGTGTTTGAACACTCCCCTTCTCTCCCATATAGTCTGATATCATCTTGCTGTGTACTACTGAGCAGACTTTGGATTGGTAATAGAGACATATCGTTATAAAGACTGCTTTCCCTAATGTTTTGTTGTTGTTGTTGTTTTAATAAAAAATGACGATTGAACATTTTAGGCTTAATTTAAAAAACTGAAATGACCTAATAATGCAAAAAGTGGAATTTCTAGGTTGATGCAATGCTAATTATAATTTAACAGCAGCCATTCAGAAGATACGCTGTAGTAGATTTTTTTTTCACAAGTTACAAAATATATACACAATATATCATCTTAAGATGCCTTTAGTATTCAAAATGTTAACTGAAATACAGAATCTAAAACCCAAAACTACTGTAGGTAGCTCTTCTACAACAATTTTTACAATGGCTGTAAGGCTAACTGTTCTGACTATATGCATCATATACAATGTGCTGTCTCATATACCATTTCCACAACAGTACATAAAAATATTTTAAACAAGAAATCCATATAAATAATGTTTTCATTGTAGTGAAGTATGTGACCAACGACTTAAAATAAGTACCTTTACAACAGAAACAAATCCTGATGTAACCAGCACATACAGTCTGAAAAATAAAAAGGGACTCAATCTCTGATAAGGCCACAAGCACCTTGTGTTACATGAAGAGCACCAAGGCAACATGGACAGGAAACACAGAAGAGGTAGTGTGCCATCTGTTAAGATGTGTGTGTCCAAAAAGGACTACAATAAAACAATGTTTAAGACGACGTATTGTACTGTGGCATAATTCACTTTTCATATATAAGCTATTGCACATTTGGGAGCATTAGCCAGTATTGCTCCTTAATATTGTATGTCTCCAGCTTTCCTCAGGATGTTGGGGGATTTTTTGCAGTGCTGTTAAAGGGATTGCTAGGAACACGAGAGGTCCTGAAATATTCCATGTTCAGATACTGTTCCAGGCAATTATGCAAGAAAGCACCAACCAATTCTTTTTTTTTTTTTAATACTTTGTGAAAATTGTTATAGTCCTTTCTCAATGCCATTTCTCCTTAGGAGGAAGTATTTTTCTTCCTGAGGTTCTTTAACCAACACTTTAAAATGATTCTTCAGTTTCCTAGTAATTTTGTCTGCAATGGATCATTACTTTTGCATGCAATCTATGCAGCAATTCCATGTTGATGCAAATAAACAGGACAGAAACCTTAAAGGAAGCACACTGAACCACTTTCTATGAAGTGCTGCTGTCCTGGTTTGAGATGAGGAAGCGCATTAACTTGAACAACTGGAAGCTGGTTCGTGTCCTGAGTGTGAAAAAAGAACTGTGTCTTGTGCCAGCTGCCATCTTCTATCTGCAACACACACAAGCAGAATATTAAATTCCTATAAAAGATGAGCTTCAAAACAAATGGAAATTGTGCTTAAAGAGCGAGAGGAGAAGTGCACAGAAATATTTATTCTCCTCAAAGAAATGTGTAATTTAACAAATGCCATTTCTCCTATACAATACCATGGGCACTCATGGCAGAACTGTAACTGCAGGAAAGCTCAGCCCAGAATCCAGTGGGAGTGGATGCAGACACAGCTCAGAGCAGAGCGCCTGTGACTTTGCAAGCAGTCCTGGGCTCACGTAGACTCTCAAGTCTCTTGCTAAATTTCACCTCCGAATCCAAACAGTAGGTCTCAGGTTATGAAATCTACAGGCACTTGAATGACTTTGTCTTTGAAGAATAATCACAGGGAATGAGAGCTGCATTCTTGTCATGAACCTTGTATTGATTATTCTAATCCTTTAAAAACCTCAGCAAAAAATTGATATCTCATAAAATTTATAAAATAACATTGTAACATTGCCTGAGGCTGGGATGGGCCTGAGAATGGCATATAGAGACATATGCAGAACTATGTAGGAAGTAAGGTTTAAGGGATGTGAATCAAAATGATTGTTATTTATTTGCAGAAAGTTAATAATGTCTAACAGTAACTCCATTTTGGTTTTAATAATGCTAGTGCTAAGAAGTATTTACCATGCATTCATCCATGAGCACCTTCGGTTCAAGTAGCGCATTTGCTTTAAATATTTGACCATTCCATCCTTTGAAGCTAACAGACGTTTTCTGGCCACTTGCTTTACTTAATCTCCATATTGGTGTGTTCAGGCAATGAACTGTGATGCTGTGGGTTGCTTCTGAGCTGAGTAAATGAAGGAAGTTCATCTGCACTTTTCCAACGTCAAACTCCAGCTAAGTTCCAAGAGAAATGCATCATTAGACTTAGAGCTGGGCTACGCTGAATGACCACAGCAATGCAAACTGACTGACACATAAGTCTGTGGTGTTCGGGCATGGGAGCACATATACATGTTTATACATTGGGGCCAATGCCAAAGAGCAGGACTTGTATTTTTCAGGAGAGCTGTTAGGTTTTATTATAGTGATTACTGTAAACGGAAGCTTTCATAGGACATGTTCAAAGCTTAAATATAAACATTTGTTAATGCTTACAAGATTGTTGAAACACAGCTGGGCAGAAAACACTATTTTTAAATAAGGAAACTGAAACAAATGATTTTGTGATTCAAACGAAGATATTAGCAGCAGCAGTGGTTTAACTGCAGCCACGTAATTCTGCTGTTTAGTCTTCTTAGACCACAGGTTCTGGGAACACCTACGTTCCACTAAAAATCAAAAAATACGTAAGCATACTTTGATTTTAGACAGAAAATATACTCATTACTCAACAAGAGTTTCTCCAAGACTAGATCGTATTCAGGGATCTTCCAAACGTAGGAATGCGTGTGGGAACTTTATGGTATTTCTGATGCTTTTCAATGACTACAGTGTATATACAAAACTCAACAAATATAAGATTTCTATTTCCGCGGGTTTAAGGACTAGATGTAAAGAGGAGCATGGAGTACTGATACAAAGGAAACCAGTCTCTGCCTAATGGCTTTTAAAAGTAGCTAAGTGTTGAAAATTCCTCATCTGGACCTCATCTGGAATATTGTGTCCAGTTCTGGGCCCCTCAGTTCAAGAAGGACAGGGAACTGCTGGAGAGAGTCCAGCGCAGGGCCACAAAGATGATGAAGGGAGTGGAGCATCTCCCTTATGAGGAAAGGCTGAGGGAGCTGGGTCTCTTTAGTTTGGAGAAGAGGAGACTGAGGGGTGACCTCATTAATGTTTATAAATATATAAAAGGGTGGGTGTCACGGGGATGGAGCCAGGCTCTTCTCGGTGACAACCAACAGTAAGACAAGGGGTAATGGGTTCAAGCTGGAACACAAGAGGTTCCACTTGAATTTGAGAAGAAACTTCTTCTCAGTGAGGGTGACGGAACACTGGAACAGGCTGCCCAGGGAGGTTGTGGATTCTCCTTCTCTGGAAATATTCAAAACCCGCCTGGACGCCTTCCTGTGTAACCTCACCTAGGTGTTCCTGCTCTGGCAGGGGGATTGGACTAGATGATCTTTTGAGGTCCCTTCCAATCCCTAACATTCTGTGATTCTGTGAAAACAAGTCATAATCATCTTCCCATTGCAATGATTTCAGCATCTCCGCACTCAGCTGCCCTGAGTGATGAGTTACTAATGTAGCTTAGAAGCATTTCAGGCTTATTTTTATGCCTTTTATAGAAAAGTATAAAGCAAAACAAAACAATTTCTATCAGCATGGAAGGTGAGTAAATGAACGGAGGGAGAGTTACACTAACATATACTGTCTCCAGAAAATCTGTTACAGAATCACAGAATGTTAGGGATTGGAAGGGACCTCAAAAGATCATCTAGTGAAATCCCCCTCCCGGAGCAGGAACACCTAGGTGAGGTTACACAGGAAGGCGTCCAGGTGGGTTTTGAATGTCTCCAGAGAAGGAGAATCCACAACCTCCCTGGGCAGCCTGTTCCAGTGCTCTGTTACCCTCACTGAGAAGTAGTTTCTCCTCATATTTAAGTGGAACCTCCTGTGTTCCAGTTTGTACTGATTGCCTCTTGTCCTATCATTGGTTGTCACCGAGAAGAGCCTGGCTCCATCCTCGTGACACTCACTCTTTACATATTTATAAACATTAATGAGGTCACCCCTCAGCCTCCTCTTCTCCAAGCTAAAGAGACCCAGCTCCCTCAGCCTTTCCTCATAAGGGAGATGCTCCACTCCATTAATCATCTTTGTGGCCCTGCACTGGACTCTCTCCAGCAGTTCCCTGTCCTTCTTGAACTGGGGGGCCCAGAACTGGACACAATATTCCAGATGCGGTCTCACCAAGGCAGAGTAGAGGGGAAGGAGAACCTCTCTCAACCTACTAACCACCCCCCTTCTAATACACCCCAGGATGCCATTGGCCTTCTTGGCCACAAGGGCACAGTGCTGGCTCATGGTCATCCTGCTGTCCACCAGGACCCCCAGGTCCCTTTCCCCTACACTGCTCTCTAATAGGTCATTCCCCAATTTATACTGGAATCTGGGGTTGTTCCTGCCCAGATGCAAGACTCTACACTTGCCCTTGTTATATTTCATTAAATTCTCCCTGCCCAACTCTCCAGCCTGTCCAGGTCTCGCTGGATGGCAGCACAGCCCTCTGGTGTGTCAGCCACTCCTCCCAGCTTGGTGTCACCAGCAAACTTGCTGACAGTGCACTCTACTCCCTCATCCAAGTCATTGATTAATATATTGAATAGTACTGGTCCCAGTACCAACCCTTAAGGCACTCCACTAGGCCTCCATACACACCATACAGGCCTCCAACTAGACTCTGCCCCATTGACCACGACTCTGTGGCTTCTTTCCATCAGCCAGTTCACAGTGCACCTCACTACCTGACCGTCCAGACCACAGTTCCTCAGTTTAGCAGCGAGGATGCTGTGGGAGACGGTGTCAAATGCTTTACTGAAATCAAGGTAGACCACGTCCACTGCTTTGCCATCATCTATCCACCTGGTTATGTCCTCATAAAAGGCTATGAGGTTGGTTAAGCAACTTCGGTAACAGATTATGTGACGTGTTCTTCCACAAAGGTGCACATTTAAAAGGCCCTGAAATCTAACTTCTCTTACTGAGTTAAGTAAATAAGTGTTCATTTGTTCAGAGTTCCAGCACAGATCCAGTCTCTCTGGAAGCAATACGTACCTTTGTCACAGACAGCGGCGTCAAACATGTCTGACCACCTGCAGTGAAGTTGCAGAAAACTTCAATGGCATCAGAAGGACATCCAATATTTGGGTCAATCCAGTATTTTCCTATTAATATGTAATCCCAGATGGAAAATAAAAACAAAACATTGTTACTAAAGAATCTGTTAAAATATTCATCCTTTTGACAAGTATTATATATATTACCTCCATAGCTTCACTAGTAAATGAAAAGGAATGTCAAAGTCTTTTCACTTTTATAATTCAACTAGTAAAAGATACTGAGCAAAATTATCATAACCATTCAATTCTAACTACATATACAACGACTTCTGAATACTGTCATAGTTTCAAAAATGTTTTGTCTTTGTACAGCTTAATAGTGAGAACAAATGGTATTTCCAGTTTGCTCTCTCTGTATTAAAACTTAACCTTTTTTTTTTTAAATTGATTTGGTCTTGGCTTTATACAGAGAATACATTCAAGATGTAAAATATCAATCTAAATTCTCTTGCTCTCATGGCATCTTGAAGATCCTTTCTTTCTCCACTTTCTCCCATCAGACACTTCTACATGACATATTCTAGTGATGGTAATAAGGAGTCTTTGCCATTGTGAATCCACGGGATTTGATCCGATCAAAGAAACAGGACACGTCCAAATTATGTGAGGATTTAGCTTTCTCTAATTTATGGTTAAATACGGGTGAGACTGTGGTCTACAATTTATATGGGTGTGTGTAATCCTCTGAAGTGGAGGTCTGTGTCAGTGACCTTGTGGCCCTAAAGGACTGGGATTTATTTAGGAGAGCACAGTTCTAACAAGGGTTAGGCTCATCCCTACTTGAGTCTTAAAGAATTGATCCATCCTTATATATGCCACAGAATTGTGATTTCCCTGTAACTTCTTAACTTCATTTCCCATTTCCTCCTTAGCTTGTTACTGCTAATAACTGGTAATAGGAATATTCCCAGGTATTAATTTTTTTATTAGCCACTCAAACTCAATTGTCACAGTATTGATATTCCAGATTTAAATAATTATTTCTGGTTTGAAATATTGATTCAAGTTCTTCTGGGATACAACTGTCAGTGTATATGACAGCAGTAGTGTGCTGTATACAACGTTTTCATTAGGAATCTAGGAACTGATCCACGAAAAAATTCACTGAAGATTAGCTATAAATACTTGGGAAACTTTTAATCACAAAATTGGATTCAGTTACAAATTTTCTGGACACTTTTGTTTACTTATATATATAATCTGTGTCTAATATCTCTATAATATTACATAACTACATACTTTGATATTTACAATTCAGAAATTTTATCTTAAATAAAGGTAAAATAAAGATAGCTGTGACAGGCACACCGCAACAGAATATAATAAAAAACACTACACATTAGAATTTTGGTGTAGAAAGTAACATTTGGAAGCAACACATTTGAAAGCCTAGTTGTGTTCAAGTTTCAATGGAAATGAACACTTACCATCTGCCACTTTCCGTTCACAGTTAAGCAAATCCCTGCAGATGCGTGCTGGGTTATCCCGTGTGCCAAGGGGGTTCTTGATGCTGTGCAGTAAATTGCTAAGGTAGTGCAGCGTTTTGAATATCTCTGTACTGTGATCTAGTAAAGTTACTTCAGTATTCTGGTATTTCTGCCAAGGGCCATTAGCAAACATGTTACCACAAAGAAGTGTCACAACAGTATATGCAGTAGAAGTCAAATGGCCATTGAGTAGCCAGACAGAAGCAAAGTATTTATAACGCATGCAATCCGCCATATGAGACAGGGTAGGAATAACATATTCCAATTACAAAATTAGTAAATTTTATTAAAATTTTCAGAGAAGTGAAGTTACAGGCAGATTAAGATCATTCAAATATGTCATTATGACATGACATAAAAATGTGAATAGAGGAAAAAAGAAAAAAAAATAGTGCATTTTTAAAGTATACGTAACAGTTTCAGATTTTGAACAGTGAAATCTACTTGTAGGCTTAACCTAGAAAATATATGCAAATGTGTTTGACTTCACCCATGCAGGGAATTTTCTTGCAATCAATGGGACCACACACTTGCATATATGTCAGTATTTTTTGGATCAAGGCCTAAGTGCCACTATCATTATCTGTGACTGAACAGATACAGTCCACTATGTGTGACAGTCAATACATTTCCATTGCTGCCAACCATGACAAGAGAGTAGAAATGCTTCTGTTTTTCTTAACTTCATTTCAGTTATGTCATATGAATCCTGGCTCGTTTAATTAAATTCTACAGTAATGACTTGCTATCCATGATTCATTTTAAATTAAGCCATTTTAAAGAAGCCCTGTTCTGTCCTCAAGGAATAGAATAATAATTGCATACCCTATATGACAATGTAAATACATTGAAATATATTACCTCCATCTGCAGTGCAGCATTTGACTGAAGCAAAGCTTGAACAGCAGCATTGATGTCCATTTGTTTCTGGAAAAAAGGTATTTCAGAATATAAAAAGATGAACAGCAACATTCTAAAAATGCAGGTGGTCAATTCTTTACGCACTGTAGCAACATACATGATAGCTTCACTATTTTGTCATTTTAGAAAATAATTGTAAACACTTTAAAAATAGGATCCTCCCTTCCATTTCCAAAGAATGCAAGCACGCATATAGAAAAAGCATATTTGATTTTGGTTTAGTACCCCTATACCCAATTTAATAATCATACTCCTGCAACCTGGAAAACAGATACTATGACAGCTGTTACAGACTAATGTCCCACCTTACTCCTCCCAGCCATTTAATTTACATATTTTAGAAAACCAATCCAGGTAAGTGTGAAAAGGTGTTATTTCTTTACAGAGAAGCATACAAAAAATATCTCCGTCAGCCATCAGTACCTGGCAGATCAAAATAGTCTTCATGATGTATGAAAAAATACAAAAATGGACAAACCAGCCTCTGAAGGAGGAAGCCGCTTCTTGTGTATTCTTATTCTCTGCATTTGGTGGGATGTATATACCAGACCCAGACAACACGTTTGTCTATTTTTAAAGCATTAAGTTGCCTACACCAGCATCTAGTTGTTGCAATTTGTTCTCAGATTACATCTATCATTACAGCTTTAGGGCACTTCAGATATTCAGGCTAGATGCGAGGAAGAAATTTTCTACAATGAGGGTGGTAAAACCCTGGCCCGTTGCCCAGAGAGGTGGTAGACACCCCATCCCTGCAAAAGTTCAAGGCCAGGCTGGACGGGGCTCTGAGCAACCTGATCTGGTTGAACATGTCCCTGCTTATGGCAGGGGGTTGAATTAGATGAGCTTTGGAGGTCCCTTCTGACCCAAACTACTTTATGATTCCATGATATTGAGTCTGTCCTAAGTGGAACAATCACTTAAACTAAATCTGTGTGTACTACATATATATATACACACATATACATATATGTGTGTACATGTGTATATATATACACATATACATATAAGGGAGAACGTCTGGGCCAGAAATAGCACAACATTTTCTGTTGCTATCTTTCAGAGTGTCCAAATGCAGAACAGGAGAAAAACCTTTTAGAGCATGATGGAGTTAACTGATGTCAAAAGTCCGAGCCTGTCCATGAGCGTTGCCTGTTGAGGACTCAGCAGCGTGGCAGAATGGAACTGGCAGCGTAAGATGGAAGGTTCAAGAAATGTGTTACTGTAGTGATGGAAGTTGTAGAAAAATGTATTTGCATTTCATGTGCTGTGACAGAACAAGCAACACATTTGAAAAGGATCCTGCTATGTTCACTTTCAAAAAAGGACTGTATTGTAGGTTAGGGTTGTTACAGAACTTACTCTTGGTCCTGGTGGTCCAGGTGGTCCCTGGAAAATGGGAGAAATCAGATATGAGGTGCTTCACATGTTTATATAATGCGATCATAACAGAAAAATGCAGGTAATTTTTTAAATGCACTTACAGGTGGCCCTGGCTGGCCCTGAGGTCCCTGAGGCCCCTAAAAGAAATGAAGATAAAATACAACATCTATAGATGAACGTCTGCTTTTATATTTATGTATTTTTAAATGTCAAAATACCACAAAGCATACAATGAAGAAGACGTGATATTAGTTTTGGTAAAACTGTAGATTATTAGTTACTATTATTAAAGTACCATACTCTGTTAACATGTGAATATTCCTGTTAGAATTGCTGGGTTGTCTGGTTACTTGTTTATCAAATTACTTTTGATATTAAGGGAACATCAGAAGTCATAGAAAGTATTAATATATAACATGCTAGATACGTTGTGCCAGCATTATATGCATGTTGCCAACACAAGTACTACAAGGGATGAATGATCATAAAAACATTGTAAATACTGTTATGGGTGGTAGTAAAAAACTAACTGATACACTTTACTCCATGAGTACCTGCTAGGCATTTATTACCTCCATTTATTAGCAGTGTCAATTTTCAGCCAGAGCATGCTATGTTCATTTTTTAACACTGATATTGCAGGCTTCCTTCATATTCAAGAAGTTCTGCTGTTATTCCCTCATCAGAAGTGGCATCACTTCAGTGTGCATGATGATGCAGTGGGGAGGAAAAGGAAGAGCTGCTCTTCCCTAGCTTATAATGCCTACAACAAACACAGTCTTCAATCTAAGTTTTAGGCTTGCCTTAGGGCTGGACATGGACTCTCCCCAAAACAATAACTCCACCTGAATTATCCTTTTTTGAGCAATTATTTACATTAAGATGGAATGACTATGAGTACTTATTGATATACAGTGATACTTGTGTCTCTGTTAGATTCCCTTCTTCAATCTCTGTATGTGCAAAGCCTCTAGAAGCTGCTGTAGCATAAACAACACCAAGAACAATGACAAGAATAGATGGCAGTGCCTTAATATGAGCAAAAGAGAAGGAATGAAAGGCACAGGCCAGACCTGCACTGTGTATTAGTAAAACCTTATAAAATAACTGAGTTAGTTTAAGCAAAACATTCTTTAGCCAGTGCGGCTTGTACCAATTATTCGAACACAATAAGCTGCTCCAGCAAAAGCCCTCTAACACCAGTGTGGTCACGCTAGTACTAAGTCTCTGCCAAAAGAGAAATAATCTTATCTGACATGGTCATGCTGACAAGTATTGCAAAACGGATCTAGTGAAAGAGGTATTAAGTTGTAAATTAATATAGTAATAAGAAGTATTTCTGCTGTGAAATTTCCCTGCGTCACTGCACGCAACAACTGCTGAACTTGGGCTGTGATTCAAGCCACCACCAGCAAGGACAGCTGGAAATGGCTAAAGAAAGGCCAGATTCAATCTAACGTTAATTCACCTGTATTTAAGTAAAGGATCTCAAAACAGGAGTGATTTACTTAAGTCACTGAGGTTCCAAATTTATCAGTTCAGCTGCATTTCTTACTATCTCTAGACATATTTGTGAGGCAGAGCACATGGTAGCTCCTGGGGAATGCATCTGCCAGGAGTTACAAGGACCTCCGCAGCAGCCCAAGTTACATGTGCTGGCATGTCACCTGCCCTGGCCATGCCAGGGGAGCTCAGGTGCGGGATTAGGAAGGGCATGAAAAGTGAGGAACATCATGTCATTCCTAGCACCAGGTCTATACCAACAAGGCTGTGCTGAGGGACTGCAAATGGCTTTGAGGGCAAGATCCATGTTTTACACATATTCTTGGGAGAATCAAAACAGAAGCAATTTCTGGGTGTTTAGAGGGATGGTCTTCCAATACTTAACTAAGAAAGCCTTAATGGCATAAGCTCTAGGTACTGTAAATATTGTCATCTTTTCAACTGATAGATCCTGCCCCTATTTATTTATATTTCATCCACTTACACCTATGGAAGGGGCTCTAAGCTTCTTTTAGGTAAATATTTACTGATATTTTATGAATACATTAATGATACATGTTGGAAAATAGAAATCAAATAATTGGTCACTTTAGAATACACAGTAGAGAAAACCTTGCGGGTTCTGTGTTAAGTACCTGGCTTCCCTTTACTCTTTTGAGTTTGATTATTGCCCAGCTTGAAATTTTCTTTGAAATCATATTACTGTTCAATAAGCACAAAATATTACTGTTATTAATTATCACAAAACTGATGAGAGATGAGAGCTGCAGTGCTGCACACCAGCTGGGCCGGCTGACCTCCACATTTAACTAGTCAGATCAGCAGCTCAGGTGCTGTTAGACTGTGGCAGGACACCTTCAGTCCCATGTGGATCTGTTACTGAACTGTGTGATCATGTTTGGTGAAAAATGTTTAGTATAAAGTGTGAAAAATAAACTCGAGAAATGAATTTGACAGTGTAAGGCCGTATTTGTTTATCTTGGTTCAGGACTTGATTATGCAAATACCAAGTCAAGGCAAGGCACAAAGTCTTCAACAGTTTGTCCCTAAGTAACCATTTCTCTCTGGTGAATAGATGTCCTTGTTCCGCATGCTGAGATTTAGACATTCCAGTGGATTTTTCAGATGACTGAGTGCTTCAGTTAATATTCCGCGTTCTTGGCATGTGTCACAATTCTAAGACTCAAAAAGCTGGGATAAGATCAGTTCAAATTTATAGGGGTTTCTGAGTTAGAACTGAATATTTTAAAAATCAAAAACTGCACTGTTCCAATGAATTTCAGGTATTTTGCAAATGTGATTTGCCTTGATTCGCTGTCTGCTTGCCAATAAAACCAGTGTGGAAAAAAAAAGGTAAATATTGAATGCTATTTGTTACCTATAGTAAACTACTTTTGGGGGTATTACATTTCTTAACTGCATTAAAACTTCAGAGGGCTATATCAGTTACCTTTAAAAGCCTTTAAAATACAACAAAACCACACAATGTGTTGAAAATCCTGTAGGGATGTTATAAATGTTCTTTCTGTTGTAGAGCAGTAAAATAAGTTTAAATTACACTTTTCATGGATTAAATCAATTGCTAAATGTTTTACTGGAATGTACAGGATTACCTTTACAAATCTACTTACTTTACCCTTTGATCACATTAGAATTTAATGGAGACAAGTATAATTCCAGTTCATAACAAAGGCAGAGAATAGAACAGTTAGTTTTAGTGTGCTCTTTAGTTCCTTAATCACCCCATTTGATGCCTAGTACAGAAGGTCAAAGGCCAAAACTCCAATCTTTTTCTAATACTGTAAGGCCCTGGTTTTATATGCAATGATACATATTCTTAACTTTGGAAACATGAGCAATCCCAAGGGCTTCCATATTTTCCATGACTCTGGAATTTTTCCAAGAAACAGAAAGTGTTTTTAACACAATTAACAACATGAAGCTTTCGCTGACTACTTTTGTCATTTTGATGCTATGTCATCGTATCTCAGAATGGGTAAAGCCCAATAGCATCATGCAATATAATAGTCTAGTACACAATACAGTGTAGTAGCTGCCATCAATGATTGTATTGTAAAAACTGTTCTTTGCAATTCTTTGTTTAGGTGAGGCAAGAACATTTTAATTCTTTAAGTTTACTTAATGATTATAAATCTACAAGACCATAATAGAAAATTACAGATCATGCCTTATCATATAAAATTGTGTCTTTTTTCACCTTGAGGATAGTCATGCACTGGAACGCATGTCCCAAAGAGATTATCCAATCTCCACCCCGGAAGTTTTCAAAATCCAGTTGAATAAAGCCCTGAGCAACATGGTCCAATCTCAGAGCTGACTCTTCTTTTTTTAAACAGGAGCTTGGTCCAGAAATGCCCTGAGATGTCCTACAACCTAGATTATCCTATGACCCTATATTATATTTCATTATGTGAATTACATGAAATTAAAAAAAAAAAAAGAAAATGAGAACACACTTTCAAAAATATCAGAATTCTGAAATAATATTCAAAAATGTATTCCATGTTTTTCTAAATGTTTCAATCACAGTGACATAAATTGAAATATAATTTTGATTAAAATTTTTCAACAAACTCTGATTCTGACTCTATCAATTTTTCTCCAGAAATAACCTACAAAACCTGAACTTCGGTTCACCACTGACCTCAACAAGGAGAAATGATTTTACATTCCATGTCTTCCAGGGGATAAATGGACATTTGTTTCTGGTAATGAACACTGTATCCCTGACAGACAAAAACCAGCTGGCACACACGGCATGGACACCCATCCTCAGCTCCCGGCTCCTCCTGAACTTCTTCCTCTTTAGACAAGACCATACAGATGCGTGAACACGTGTATGCATGCTGTGCGGCACTGACAACAAATGTGACAAGAGATTTTTCTTTTACATCTGAACTGGGACAGATTTGAAGTTCGTGACTGCTACAGGATCGGGGGCTCTACTGCCTGGCAGTGCACACCCACTGGGCACATCTACAGAAGTCGACTTGAGCAAGAACAGGTCGGACTTCTGACACATGCTACCAAGTTTCTTGGCCAGTGCTCTCCTGGAGCACAACACAACTGTCTGGTATTCAGAGCACACAAAGTACATTCAGAGTAACAGAGGAATAGTTTTTACACAGCCAAAAAAAGTGAAAGCAGAAAAATCATTGCATATTACCGTTTCACCCCTTGTGCCCTTTTCACCTCTCGGTCCCTGTAAGAAAGAGCAGCTGTTAATCCAGTATGTTTTCTAGCCACCTAGGACCGAAATAAGTAAATTAATATCCATGAGGGTTACACTGCTCACATGAAAAATCCAGTCTCACCTGTGGAAGTACTTACAACTCTGGGGCTTTAATTTCCCTGTACTATTAGCAAACTAAATTACTTGAAAACATCTTGTAATTTTTGTATGTGGAAGTCTGTTATTTTCTTCTGATTGTAAATATGTTTTTTTCTCAGTAATTTTAACTGTCAGCATTCTCCCTGTTGATCAGCTGTATTCTCTACAATTCGATCCACTGTAATTCATCAGTGCTTCACTGTCTTAAGAGTAGAGCACAAAACTCTATACTCTCCATCACTGAAGAAATCCATTGGTTACATATCTGGTTTTATTACCCCATTAGTTCTCCTCACAGAGTCAGATTAGACACTGTTCTTCTGTCTCCATGGCATTTTTGGCTAGTTTTGCACTTAAACTGTGTTTCTGAAGACGGTAACAATCTTACAGTTCTTTCCTGGAAGAATTTTGCATTTTGAGGGCAGCATTTCATAACACATAGAAGTAATCTTCAACTGTAATGCTTTCTTAATGATAATGGCAAACTATTACATTCAATATGAAGTATATCAAACGCTTTCATATGCATATGCACAACTGTAAAGTTTTCCTCCTGTGTGGGATTGAAAAGTGTACAGCAAGACTTAGGCTTTTTTTCCCAACAGGTGGAAAGAATAGTCTAATTACTGAAGGAAAATTTCCCTTCTCCTTTCTTTTCACTTGTAAATAATTGTATTTGTTGCTTTTATTGTATATTCCTGTTATTTTTATTATTATTATTTAAATTTTTAGATCTTCTTATTTCTTCCCAGTCTTGTTGATCAGATAGAGGAACTTGAGTGGTACAAAAAGCTTCTAAAACCTCCCTACATGGCTGCAGACATGAGCCAGAGGGTGCCCTGGCAGCACACAGCTCTGTGTCTGGCACAGGGAGTGCAACAAGGGGTGGAAACAGGGAGGAACCTGCTGCAAGGAGTCTGGGATGCACTGAAGATCATCAGAAAGGCCAAAAAGACGTTTGAGTTGTAACAGGGACCTCACTAGCACCTGGAACATCCCAACAAGGGCTTGTGGGCACTGCCAGCACAGCTAGGGGGGCACTCTGGACAGTTCAGCCCAACTAGCACATAGAAAATAAACCACATTGAAAGCGAGTGTGGCTGCTCTCTGAATATGTCTCATACCTAAGCCTGAGAAAGCATATCCAGGTGGTAGTTACCATGTGCTGTTTCACACCTTGACTCACCCACTGCCCCTGTAGGCATGCCCTCTGTATACTGTATTTAGAAGGCCATTCCAATTACTTTTTTTTCATTGTTTTTTGTATTTTTTTTCTTGTCTGTATTACAGATGTTGGAGTCACACACGTTTACTTACTAGCATGGTATAACATGAAGCTGATCCTGCTAGTTGCTATTTACAAATAGACAAATTAGGAAGTTGCTAGTTGCAAAACAGATTATTAAAAATAAGGGTAGGTAAAATAACCAAATTATGCAAAAGAGAAGAGAAACTTACAGGCCTGCCAGCTGGACCTGTCACACCTTCTTGACCAACAGGGCCAATATATCCCTGCAAACAAGCAAATAATTTATTAATCCACCGTGTTTTAAAATGAAGAAAATCCTCATGGCATGTCCTGGTTTAAAGTTGCTCAGCACACAGCCCTGGCCAATATCCAAAAGATCACGGTGGTGTTCTCTTTCTGAACATTGAGTGCACATTGCTACAAAAACAGCAAAGTAATTACTTCAATAATTAGTAATAGTTATACTTGGAAAGCCCACACGCATTCTTTTATGTGAAAGCTGATGCACTAAAAACAGTGGAAACTTAAGTACTCTGATTACTAAAGACCACATATTTATTGTGCTGCAGTCAACTATGTCTTGAACTATATTACTGCCCATGAGTACTCTTGTAAGGCTGCCAGTAAGTGCTGCTAAAATTTTACTTTCATGTTCAATTTCATTTAGAGCAAATGGCTCATTTCCAGTGTTCATGTTGTATAGGAATGTTTAGAAAAAGAAACAAGCTACTAGAACAGGCCCCTAAAGCTGCTGCTTTACATCTGGTTAACTGAACTAATTCAGTTCTGCAATGGCAGTGGCAGCAGTAAGACAAGAAAGTTTTGTAGGAAGACCTTCCATGCTACAGCCTTTCCCCATTTTTCCTTTTTTATTTGATGCTGTGAGCTGGATGCACACTCCCCAACTTTACAAAATGCTAAAGATGCTTCTGCATTTTTGGTGAGTAGCAAAGCAGAATGTCATGAAGAAGGTGTCATGAAGAATGAGCTAATGCAGGTTAGTAACCTTACAGGTAAGAAGGAAACATTTATTAAAACAAAGGACTACCTATTAATACAAATCAATAATGCCTGAGCACCACTCTTGTCTTACTGCAGGCAAAGTCTAACCCTTTTTGCTTTTGCTGTAGGACAGAGTTATACAATCAGCATTGCTGCGAGTAAGATGAAATAAAATGTTCAACCCCAATTGACAAAGCTATGACAGTGATAAGGCTACTTGTGTAGATAAAATTATACTAGGAAAGCCACACTTCGTCAGCAGAACTTGTTTTTTTCCTTCAAGATTAAGAGCCCAGTTCTGCTTGTGTATCTGCACCCATGTTGCAACCAGAGCAGTGTTGTAGTACAGGCAAAGGGCTTTTAGTGAAGCCATAGTCTCAGAGACAAAGGTTTGGTTAGAGGGTTCTGGCCTTGTTAATAGGAAATTTAAAACATGTGCCACTTGCAAGGCATCCTGGCAATCTCTTTCAGGGAATGAAACACTTACAACTTGGCCTGTTGGACCTTTTGGGCCCAGAATTCCAACTAAGCCAATGTCCCCTGCAGGACCCTGAAAATGCAAAGGAACAGTTTAAGCAAACATGGATATTAGCTATCCACTTGTTTCAATCTCTTGTAACCAGTGGAAGATAATTTCTAAGAGCAGTAACAGTGAAAATACCAAAGCACACTGACCCAGAACGTCCCTCTTTGGATGTGGAATACACAGTTCCGTCTACAATGTTCCAACAGTTCCGATAGATTTTGAACAAATTATTGTTAAAGCCAATTAATTCTATGCTTTCCTAATGTTCTCACTTAATAGCTTAAGATCTAACAGAAAATAATGAGCACATACTTTTGGACCTGGGAATCCTTGAAACCCCATTAAACCTCGATCTCCATCTTCTCCCTGTAATAGGAGCAATCATCCTTACTATTATTGCATGTTGCTAACTCTTGGACTACTTGTGTCCCATCAAGAGCTGTGATTACATACAGTCTGTCCTTTCAGTCCAGCAGCTCCTGCTGGTCCTTGGTCACCTTGTGATCCTGGAAGTCCTCTTTTGCCTCGCTTTCCTGGATGACCCAGAAGCCCTTTCTCACCCTGTGAATGGGAAGATAACATATCATTTATTACAATTATGACAGTTATAAACGTAGAGAGTAGTTTCCTGGCAGAAGTGTGCAACATGCTTGCTCCCTAAGAAATAGACCTACTCCACTCATTTTATGTCCATCAGGATTGCTTTCAATAATTATACTTTCACTAAATTGCAGATGTGACTTAACTGTTCCTTGACTTGGAAACATCATTTCCAGTATGGTATCTCCCAGTACAAGCACTGAAATTCACAAAATGAAATGCAGAACAGTAAATTTAAAAAGTAATAGTTTGAGCAAGGCATAGTACTAGTTGTGCAACTCCTTGCTGTTAGAATAAAAGTCTACATTGATTCAAACAAGAACTAGACAAGTTCAAGCAAGATAAATCCTTAAGGAACTATCAAATACATAGAAACCATGTCTAGCTCAGGAGGTTACTGACCTGCAATTTAGGCTGGGAACATACACCTTTCATGCTTGGTTTGCATGAAGACTCTTTCCTAGGTGTTACCTTTCTGTTCTAGGACAGACAGACTTTAGGCCTGACTTGGTGTGTTCACTCTTAACACTTCTTTTGTGCTATGTGCTAAGAGTTTTTCATCGCCTCATCAATTCTCTGTCTTTTTGAGACTGCAAGAATTTCTGAGTAGGAATTACCTCCTACGGCTCATTGTCTAGACAAAGGAGTGAAAACCAGACTGGGAGCCCTGGCAATAGACACTATAAATAGTGAATACAGTTTATACTAAAATATTTTCATTCAAAGATAATACAGACAGTATTTCCTTCCTCCAGTTTTCAAGTAACTTAAGGTTTTAAAAACTGCTTACCAATAATATCTCATAGAGCACTGCGAATCATGATTTTTAGATGAAAAATCCTATTCTAAATGGTGAAAATGATCTGTAATGTTTCCATTCTTTGATTCTTGATTCTTTTACCACTGAAATGAGTCTAATTAATATGAGGATATAAAAATATGGTGGTGTTGGGTACCAGAAACTGGCTGGAAAATGGAGCACGCTCAGATTTCTTTCTTTCTGACAGGGCTGAGCAAGAACAGTTTAAGTTCTATGATAAATGAACATCCAGACATGCTTGTTTGCCCTGATGCTTGGAACTTAGGCTTGAAATTACAGTACTTCTCTGCTAATAGATTGCTTAGATGTTCAAATCATCTACACTGTTCTAGCAGTTACAGAAGTTTAAAAAGAAGGTTAGGAAACATTTGGCCCCAAAGCTTTGGGGGAATAAATATCAAAGTGTTTGGAGTGGCTTCTGGAGTTAGGAATAGCATCCGGATGGATGGGAACTCTATTTTCAAATTACAGTTTATAGGCAAGAGGTCAGCACATCTTGCACTTCTATCCTTCACATAAGTTTTGATGTCAGTTACTCACATCATTAACAGTAGCACGGTGGTTCCAGAGCCACTGGATGCAGTATGAAGACTAAGCAGTATCAGTACTACTGTACTTAACCAACAAATCCCAAGTGTGTACCTTTAGTCCAGGTGCTCCCATGGGCCCTGGCATGCCTGGCAATCCTTTGGGACCTCGAGCTCCAGGATAACCTGCGAGACCCGGTAAGCCTGAGTTTCCTTTATTACCCTTAACAAATTGAAAATAATTGATTACAAGCAGAACAGCCAAACATGTTTTTTCATTGTATGCTAAAACAGGCATATAACAAAAATCAAAGCCGCTTAATGTGTTCTGTATATATGGACACACATCAAAACATACAGAAAGACAATGATCAGCAGTATCATCTGGATTTCTGCTAATACTCCAAAAGCAAAACCCCATCATCCTTAGCAACAAAGCTACATGTGCTTTAACTGTGGGGTGGATTGAGGTTTCTGAGGAGTCAAGTTATTATAGTTTAACAAGTCACCACTGTCAGAAAAGCAAATGCTAACCATGCCATAGCCCATTGCACTTGTTCAGTTCAGTGTTCATCTTAAACCTTGTTCTGTCCTACCCTAAATATATCCTGATGTCATTTGTGTGAGATCACCTACCTAGACCTTAAAAGACTTCTGAGAACATTGAATAGAATCAGTTGCCTCAGTAGGCTTATGCAAGGCATCTTCCCTATTAGCACCCTCCTAAACAGGAATATTGCCCAGTTGGATCACCAGCTTAAGCACCAGTGACCTAGAAATAGTGAGCAAACTTCTGTCCACAGTAATTGGGCATTCAAGTGTATATGAAAGCACCCACAGGCATACCAGTGACTGCTTTTACCTCCCACGGGGAATCATAGACAGTAGTTTATATGAGACTTAAATTTTTCACAGACCTGAAAATTTGCATGTTCAGAGTAATAGCTTTTAGTGCTGATCCCTGTTTAATTATTTGCCAACACTATTTTGAAATATGCAGGAAGAGAGCACTAATATCCATTAATTAGAGATGTCTCCACAAGATTGTTCTTGGATGAGTGTTGTGTGATGTCTGAGGACTCTGAGCTTACATCCTTCTGATGAAAACGAGATCCTGAATTCATTCATTACAGATGAGATTAAAATACTGTTGAGATTCATAGTATTCATTTTTTCAAGAAGAAGGAACTCCACATCAAGAAATAGAATGAGACTGCCCTCTCATAGAAACATTCAAAATTCAACATGCTTATTTATAAATACCAGACATACTGATAATATTGTGTACAGTCTGTAGGGATTCATATGCAATAACTCCACCATATCAAGAAAGATCAGAATATTTGTTATGAAAATGTATGAGAACATCAGACTATGAACTATTTTTAATGAAAAGACTTGTTACAGAGTACATGGAGTTAAGCCAATTTTGACATGTTAAAAAATACAAAATGAAAACTTGCTACCATCCAAATGAATGTTTCTGTGATGCCATTTAGTAGAAATATATACATACATACATATATGTTCTTTTTTATTTCATATGACATTCTGTTAAGCATTCATAGAAATAAAAGCATTATATGAAACAGGATTTCTGTATCAAATGTGATTTTCAAGGCTTTTGGATATGGTACCGTAGCTTATAGACTGATGGGCTGATAAACTTATATAGCAAAAGTTCTGTTCTTTTTATTCATTGGGACAAAAGTCAGTTAAAAGCCTCTTTATTACAAACTGTAACACTACTATATGTTGTTAATATGGAGTAATGGAGTCTTTTTTAATATGAAATATGACATTTTGAGTGAAAAGGCAAAAATGTAAGAATTCTTTGAGGTGATACTCCTAAATCCAACTCCAAAGAATTTTAAGTACTTGAAAGAGATTCAGCAGACATGATGTGACACTGGAGAGGCTCGAATAGGGTCCATCTGCCCCCTATGGGTAACTCGTTTAATTTTCTCTTTGTTCAACCAGATAGGAAATTAAAATTTGTAAGAGTGCCTCCAGCACCCTCATTAATTCCTAACTAGAACTACTGAGAAACACTATACCTGAAATCAAAGTGTTCAGATTTTCAACAATGTCAACAACTAAAGGAATTTTCTCCCTCCTCTCTGGAGCGAATAAGTGAAGAGCTGTGTCACTGCTCCCAAAGCAGCAGGTGGCAGGTCACCACCCTTGGCCCACAGCAAAGAACAGACAGACAAAAAGGTCTGTTTCCAAGAATGTTCCCAGGTACCCCAGCTACCTAATACTCTTTTTCACTGGTTTTGTGCAAAGCTTTGTAATCCCTTAGGTAGAGAGACATACGTTACAAATTCAAAGACAATAAAGAAAACGTGGGATTATCTCAGGGCCTGAAAAGAAACAGTCTCAGCTGGGGTCTGTGGCTCAATTTCAGGAAGAGAACTGTGAAGTCTCTCATTAGAAAGCATTTTCACTTGGTTACTACTAACATTTGCTAATGAAATAGTTCTTCCGACAGCACGTTTCCCTTTTGCTGACTTTACATCCTGGCCAGAATATCAGGAGCAAAGGAGAAAGAAAACAAAGAATTGGTCTCATTTTCAAGACGCTGAAGGAACTGAGAATGTTCCTTCTGTTGAAATACCTTAGCCTTAGAAAATTTGTAATGCAAAATGACATAAAAGCCGGCAATGTTGAAAGCAACTTACCTTAGGGCCAGGCTTTCCTGACAGGCCAGGCTTGCCAGCGTTCCCAGGAATACCTTCTGGTCCAGGGTATCCAACTGCTCCTTTCTGCCCTGCTGGCCCCGGTTTTCCCTTGAAACAAATTCAAATCAAACATAGCACTGTTGGCTCTCTTCACCATCACAGAACTAGATTTCAGTCACAGTACTTCCTAAACCCTACATAATAGCAAACACGGTGACATGGATGAATACTTGCAGAGGGGGCTCCAAGTTAGGATGCTTGGTTTAAAATGCTGCTGGTTTAACCTTAGACTTGCTGTGCTCTGAGCAACTTCAGCTGAAACCATGGCGCCAACCCCTCTGCATGCCAGGCCTGCAAGATGGCTGAGAGAGTTGATTCTTAAAGTGAAGCAAGGAAACCTGATAAAGTAATCTATTTATCCCTGTAAAAAAACCCACTGTATAACTGTTCAGCCTTCATTTTACTAGATACTCTGTATTGTACATTCATAAATTTATGCTGTTGAAATTTGTACATATCAAAAACATATACACGCATCTAATTAGACTAGTTTGTGCTAACTGTTGCTGTACCTGCATGAAAAAGCCTCATGTCACATCCCCCAAAGGAAAAGTGATTTTTTCATTACAATTGTTTCCCTTTATACTGACATACATTATCTTAATGGGTTTGGAGTTCTGCAGTTATGTCTGAATGAATGCAATTTTTCAGAAATGTAAAAATATGCTAACTACAACACATCTTAGTTGAAAAAGTATAGTTAACAACAGCCACATATAATATGAGAAGCATGCCACCTTAATCTTATTTCTAACTTCTGATTGCTGAATTCTCTTGCACTTGAGATGTGCTTTGAGACTTCCTCAAGTTCCAGCTTTACTGTCTCTCCTCCTCACTTTTCCATATGTTTTGCCTTTCCCTTTTTTCCTTTGCTGAACAATACTCTCTCTGCAGTCCTCCAGAGGGAAGAACTGAATATTTACAAAAGACAGTGTCCTTGCCTTCAAAAGGCTCTTCTTGCACTCTGCCCAGCAGGTACAAGCTCTGTGCAGCAGCTGAATTTCTCTGGTTACTGACAATGTTTTGATGTAAGGCAGCAAAAGTTTTTACGACATGTGCTTGTGTGGTATTATTTACTAGGGGACCAAAATAGCCTTGATGCATTTTGTTCTTGGTTACATTTACAGAACACCTACTGCTTCCTGATTTCTGCCCCCTCAGGGAAAAAGGGAATGCAAGTTCGCTTCTCTACAGCTAGCTCAAGAAACAGGATTAAAAATTTCAGTTGAGGGCAAGCAAGAGAAAGAAGTAAACCTCGAGGGATCCACCAGCTGTATCCATCACGGACACACAGATCCAGGCTTCTGTAGGCTGCAGCTGTTCAAAGGACTGATGGGAGCCAGGACTGAAGAGTATTACAGTCCTGTGCAACATAATGTGATAACTTGCACATGGACTACACGCCACATGCAAAATTGATCTAATTAGGTAACTTTACTTACAAGGGAAGGACCTTTTTGTTACATTAGCTGCACTTCACTTCCATGTGCTGAGTAACTAAGCACAATTCAGTATGATTTAACATACTTTCAAAAATTATTCTTATTTTCGCAGGGGTTCCTTTACACTTCCTGAATAATTAGAAGGTTCTTTACAGTGAGTGTAAGACTTTCTGGTACCACTGCCGTGACTCAGTTTTCGTTTTATTAGTTATTATTTTCTTTGTTTTATAACCTGAAGACAGACTGTAGAATTTTGTTACTTACAGGAATTCCAGGTTTGCCAGCCGGACCGGTTGCTCCTTTCTTCCCTGTGGGTCCCTAAAATTTACAAATACTTGTGAACTGGCAAATGTCTTAAACTCAAATCCCCTAAGAGCTGAGAACTGTACCCCTCTAGTACGCATGTTCTCATTGCCTGGCTTTGGACCAGATTATTTCCATTTTGGGAGAGAGCAGAAAGTTTTTCAAATAGAAGTGAATACATTTTTGGTAGAATTGTATATATTTTTCCTTTTCCTAATAGTTAAAGTGTAGTTTTCAGAAATTTTTCATCAACAATACGCATAAAAATATTTTCACTATGAATCTGGCAATTTCTCCTCTATCAGCCACATCTCTGTAAGGAAGTGGCTTTTACAGCACTGCCTGTGCCTTGTAAAAAGGGAAGTCCTGGAAAGTAGCAATGTATTATAGGTGCACTGAGTATGTGGAAGAGAGTACTAGAAGACATTGGGGTCAATTACTGTCGCATATGGCAACGGACTTCATAAGATGTAAACAAAAAATATCATTTACTTAAAACCAGACTTTTTTTTTTTCCTTGACCAATCTAGGAATCTGTAGTCTTAGAAAACTGAGGGATACTGATAGCAGATAACATTCTCTTAAGTGGTTCAGTGACACAGGAGGCCAAGCACCAGGGAAGAAAAGCTCAGAATGGATGAAAAGCATCTCAGAGAATTTTGGTTATACTTCACAGAATGTAAAGATCCACAGTATTAATTTTATCCTAGCTCTAAGAGGTACAACCACATGGACAGCAGGGACAAGAATAACACTTGTTAGCACAGATCAAGTAGAAAAAAGATTCCAAGATTTTCTGCATTAGTTATTTTAAACACTGCTCTTAAAGCAAAAGTGACACTAAACTACTATGCTGCAATATTACATAACAAGTGAAAAAGCTAAGGTCATCGTTAGTGTAAATGTTTTATAATTAACGTAAATATGATTAAATCAGCAAAATTTTGTTCTATTCCTTAATTTAATGCATTTTTGTTAAGAAACGCATAAAAAAGTCCACCAATCAAAACTGGAACATGCATATTCAGAGAACTTTATTGTTTTCATTAAAATTTCTGAATGTATAAAGTAAACCCAGACGATTCAGAGTTGCAGTTTATGGGATTGACTTTGTAAGGCTTGCTACAGCAAGTTAAGACTGAATGAATGTTTTCACTATTAATGCTTCTACATAAACCTTTAGGCTCTTATGGGTTGCTCCAGGCTGGACATTGGTTCCATATTTGCAAATGGCAGTTTTAATCTGAGGGGCATTTGCAACACAAAGAAAATATTCTCTGAAGCAAAGACAGAGGAATGACTGATTTTACCCTGTACTGTGAGTAGTCAATCAAAGGCAATATATCTGAGCACATGGCTAGAGTACATGCTGGCAATGTCACTTTCTGCTGCTCCCCATTCCTAATCTACTACAGATCCTTGCATTTACCTAGAAAATGTTGAAACTCTAACAGAGTTGCACTATGGAACTTCTCAGACAAAACACCTTGTTTAATTTGCAACGGCAATTGGTATAGTAAGAAATCTTTTAGCCTAAATCTTTTGAAATCTCAAAAGCCAATGAAATTCATCCCATGGGAGAATACTTTTGGCAATTTTCAACACAGTACCAAGGTGAATAGTTATTTCTAAAGGAAAAGGTTTAGTCTTTGATTTTTTTTTTTAATGAGTTGTTCGTTGATTATTCGTCTACTATTCTGTAGCAAATTCCTTATTTCCAGGCCACTGAAAATTCAGCGCAGTGCAGTACCAGGAGGCTTCATTTACAGATCAGACCAGTAAAATCCTGGATGCCTACCAGAGCTAGTTTTCTGTAAGGAATTTAAGGGTATAAATGGGTAATTATGCCCCATTAAGGTATAATTGAATATCTCTCAAATGTTTCCAGAAGAGCCTCTCATAATGCTTTGTATCACTCCAAAGTAAAACCACTTACCTATCAAATAACACATATTTACTATCCCAGATCATTATGCATTTTCCCTTCTAAATTTTTATTGTCCCTGCAGATATGAAAAGGAAACTCAAACACTGAGTTTTAGTCTTATACAAGTTTTCCAAGGATAGTCAGTGAACAGTAAAAACATATAAATGCCAATTAAGTGCAGTTTTGTTTTCCTTTTTTCTACTTACTTCTGAACCTCTTTCTCCTTTTGGCCCTTGCTCTCCCAATTCACCTGGCTCTCCCTTTGGAAAGAGCATATATTAAATAAATAAAAAGAATCATTTGAATGCACATGAAAACACATTTTCAATAGCCAATAGAGAAATCTCACTTGTTTGAAACACTTACTGGAGGCCCCTGCTGTCCAATAGGTCCTCTAAGCCCTGGAAGACCTATATGACCCTGGGAAGCAGAAAATATAACCTATTGCAATACAAGTCACTCAGGATGTCACACTCAGTGAGCTACAGATTTCCTTGTAAAGTCCACCTTGAGAGGTGCTGGGTGTCCCCAGCTTCACTGACATGACCTAGATAAAGCACACTCAGCTCTCCTGAGATCAGACCTTAGGGAGCTTTTCTTCTTTAAATTCTCTACTCAAAACTGCAAGTGGGAATTACGTATTGTTTAAACATTTCTGCACTTCTGTGGGCATAGATCATATTCAGTTCACTGATTTATTACTATGTCTATCCATATTATCTGTGTAACAAACAGGATATTCCATTGTATTTCAGCAAACTGCATCAGTGATTAGGATGAGTTACCATCCAATTTGTATATGCTGAAAGACTGAATACAATTATTGAATAATTATTAGGATTAGATTTACAAAGAAATAGTGCTTAAATTTCAGAGAAAAATGTTTATTCATTCAGTATTACAGAATCACAGAATTGTTTAGGTTGAAAGGGACCTCTTGAGATCATCGCCCCATATGAAAGATGCTAGAATGTGTTCCAAGAGCTCATCAATGCAGTGAGGCACTAGTAAGTGCATCTCCGCACACTTGTAAGAGAAGATAATACTTCTGCTCCATTACTCTATATGTATGCATAACATACCGTGTTCAAATAAAAAGAATAAAAAGCAAGAGGTATTACCTTGTAGCCCTCATCACCAGGTTCTCCTCTGTCTCCACGTTCACCACTAGGACCCTAGAGAGAAAACCAAAGAGCAAATTATAACAGGTGAACTGAAATAATGCAGTAGTGAAATACCAAAAGAAAGCTGGGTTTTCTCTCAAAACAGACTCACCAACAAGACGGAACCGAGGATTACAAATACAAAAGTTAGCTTGTCTAAAGGAATAAACGTGGGTTTTTTTCTAAACAAAATGCATTGCAGTCAGACAGTAGACACTGTATAAAATATTTTGTAGAAGCTAGACGACAGACATTACATGGGCATAAATGAAACAGGAGTATTGACCTCAGTAGAATTTCTCCAGGTCTATACCCATATATATTTCTGATATCTGAATTTAAAATCTCCATGAATAAATGAAGATACTTTATTTTCAAGACATGCATGGAAAACACATGGAAATTTGGATTCTTTTCTGAAATGACTTGCTGTACTCAGAATCTGCTTTAATTTCGAAGTTCGTCCTAATAAAAAGGCAATTTCGAATGCTCGGCATGCCTCAATACATATGATAAATGCACAGGAGCAGAGGGAACAGCAGGATTTTTGTGGGTCATGTGGTTCTTCCTGCTGTACTCAGACCCTTCACTAGCTCTACTTTAAGGAAAGACCCTTACTCTAGTCCCACAGGAAATGAGACTTTTCCCCAGAATTTTCTCTGTCATTGCAGAAAGTGGATCAAATCTCAGTCAAAGGAAAAACAATGGGATAGGGAATCATGCCCGCAGGACATAAGAATGGCCAAGACTTCATCTAAGGATTGGCTGGATATCTTTTGGAAAATAGTAACAGATTACCTTTTTCCCACCTGTCTTAAGTAAAGGCACATAATGAAAAATTGTCCAGGCATCAGTAACTGCAGGTGTATCTGTGCAGTTCACAAATGAATAGAGTAGCCACTTCTAGTGCATATCCACCAACAGATACCATTATGTAACTGCTTGTACACTGCCCAAGGTTTCAGCAGACTCCTGGCACGTTTCCTAAAGGGAATCCACAAGGTGGAAAGGTCCTGCTTGCAACATTTGAGCAGTCAGCATTACTGAGCCAGTTTGGCTACAGCAGAATTGCCTGGAGTCCCTTTTCTCCTGCATTACCATAACTAAGTTAAGAACCTAGTCCAGACACTGTCTTCAGTTACATCAGGGCATTACAGTCCTGTCTTTGAGGAGGTGAAGTATACATATTAAGATTAATTCGAAGAGAAGCAGGCTGTACAAATATTACTTCTGGCACAATCAAAGCCTGAACATGAAACACTTTTAATAAGATTTTGAGATAGCATCTTGGGGGAGGATGGGACATGTTTGTAACTGCTGCCAAGAGATACCCACATACAAATTCAGTAAAAACCTGGTTACAAAATGCAACTCTCTCTAAATCAGCTAAATTAGCTTTGTACTGATAATGAAATAAGTCAAAACATTTCTGGTTAGCAAAGCAATTAAATATAATTCAGGATAAACACAGAGGATAAAATACTGTTCCTAAATGTGCTGTTCTGAACACAGACTAGTGGCATTAGTGTAATTAAACACAAGGCACATACTCTTACGCAAGAAAGAGCATGACTGCATTTTTCAGAGGGAGATTACCAATTAAAGGACCATCATTCTACATTTTTGTACAAGAGGGTACTGACTCCTGAGACAGTGATATCAAGTTTCAGAAAGAACCTGCACTGGCTCTTGTCTTAAGAAGCACTACTATAATTTTTTTATGAAGAAAGACCTACTGGTTCACCTATGGGCCCAGGTGGTCCAAGGACTGTATTGTCTTCACCTGGGTAACCCTAAAACAAAGATACGTATTAAAAAAAATATTAACTTGGATAGTTAACTTCATTTACAATGCACACATGTTCAAATGCTAATAAACACCCAGAAAGCATACTGTGTAGATGCTAGAAGTGAACACAATGCTTATGGTTTCAATACAGTGGAAATGGTAACTCCATTTTAACATGCATGTAAATGTTCTAAAGACATTTAGGACTAAAAAAAAAAGCTCTATTTGCTCTATTTGCTCTATTCTCAAACACAACTATTAAAACAAAGTATTTGAACAACCTCCATGTAATCATTTCTTTCTTTCATGAAAAAAGGATAAACAGGATATTCGACAAAAGGAAAAAGAAAAATTTCTTCCACTGTTTTAAGAAATAGACTTAATATAGAAAAACAAGTGTACGGAATACTCCCAACAATCAGCCTGAACTCTATTAAATTTCAAATACGGAACAACTGCTATCCAAACTAATAGTCAAAAAATTTTCTATTCCAGATTATACTTACCAATATTTAATGCATAGAGGCTAACATTTTAAATATTATTAAGGGTTTCCAAAGTGCATCAGACTGGTTTTTCAGAAGTGACCGAGAAAGCTAGACACCTAGCTCCCAGCAATTTCCAATAATTTCAGTTATTCGTTCTGAAAATCATATCAGAACCTATTTATAACATCAACCACTAATTGCCTGTTAGCAGTATTCATTGCAAAATCGGCCATGATATAAGAATGTATTTCTCTGTCAGGTGCAACTCCAATCTGCATGAAGGGAAGCCCTGTATGTGCTTGGGGCCACACAGACTTCAGTCAGCATGCAAATCTGTTTGCACGATTTGAGGCTTAAAAGAACAACATTGGATTTGACACTAATATAGGAGCACTGAGACAACAACCCGCCCCTAACATTTTATAATAAGCACAGACCTTAGCTGGACTTTCAGCAAAATCCGTGGGTGTACTCACAGGCTTAAAGCTCAGTAAATACTTAGCTGGTTCTGCACTGAGTATTTCTATCAGCAGTGCTCACTAAGGGCAGTGGTACTATCTGATAGAATACAATAGTATGTGTCTCTTACGGTGGGTACCTTGTGTTTTAAAACCTGAAACATTTCGACTGTATAATTCAGAACTCTGCCTATGAATGATCCATTTCCCCAGCTTTGCATTTCTTTTCATATTCTCTCACAATACTAATAAATATCGCAGGTGGCTTTTGCTGCACGCTGTGGAAAACAGTGAGCATGCAGTAACATTTCCTGCCTTTATAGTTATTCAAACTGTAAGACAGTATAATCCATCTTCATACCTTTTCTCCTTTGGGTCCTGGAGGCCCCGGGGGACCTGGAGGACCCTGGTGACCCTAAAAGAAGCAAACAAACCAAAAATTAGTTCCAAAACAAATAAATAAATCATTCCAAATTTTCTTTTAGCTGCTTGTTACTATTACTTATTTGCTGCTTGCTAATAACGCTAAATAGTGACTTGGCACAAAATTAATGGGCCCAGGCAGAAGAGGTATTGTGTGCAGAAAAAATTCTGTGCACAGTGGGAAACCAAAGGTCTGGCAGGGCTTGGATGCAGGTGAGGGGTCGAGCTGGGTATCACTTCAGAGTTAGGGCCACTAATGGAAGTTTCTATTCAGAAAAGAGACATGGCAGTCTGGTCTGTAAGAGCAGGACTCAATCCATCCATAATGACGATCATATATTTCAGTGAAAGCCACAATATTCTTATGTCCTTCAACCAACCTCATTCAATCAGTTTCTGGTACCTGCCTGGCCAGACAATAAGCAGAAGTGGTGGTTTGCTCAACAATCTTTATAATTAATAGCTGTAGTAGTTTCATAGGAATTTCATTCACAAGGGTAAGATACGTTGGACAGACAAGGGTTTCAAATCTGTGGTAAAAAACAACTGCTAGTGAACTCAGAAAACCCAGTCATCATTGGTTAAAGCTAACATTTCTGAGTAGGCAATCACATGTCATATAAACATATGTGAGTATCTGACACTCTGAAAGATATTTGTGTACTCTACATACAGATCCCCATGATGTTTGAAATTATTTAGAGTACCACAGACTGACTTAGGGATGTGCATGTACATGAATTCAGTAAAAAACTCACTCCATAACCTGGAATTCCTGACTCTCCTTCAGGTCCCATTCCTCCTAGGCGTCCCTGTTAAATGCAAAAGCCAGTGATAGAAAAATGAGCTCCCTTGTAAAATGTTACAATGCCCACTTTATTAAGTTATCACTTGGAAAAATCTTCAAATATTGAGATTTGAGAAGCATAGACAAGTTCCTTGTTATGTCCAACTTCATTTCATAAAGAATACCGGGCTTTTCCCTGTTCTGTGGAAAAAATGGTCAACATTTTCAGTCCTAATCTTATAATTCCTATGCATAATTAATATCAAAAGGATCTGAGCTTTCAGAGGTGCGTAGGACCTCTGTTTATAAATGCCAAGAGAAGCTGAGGATGGAACCACCTTAGGAAGTTGAGTCCTTCTCTTGAAAATACTGGCCGATAGTTACTTTACTTCTGTACTTCATGTGTTCAGGGACAGAGCGCTGCATTTAGTGGCGGCAGGATTGGGCTCTGAAGCAGTGAGATGGGCGCTTTGCCTCATTAGTTCAGGAACCTGACCAGAGCATGAGACGACTCCTTCCAAAGCCATAGGTCGTGTTTCTGTCTGGAGAGGTGCACAGATCTCATTCTGATGCTGAAAGACCAGGGCACATATCGGGATGCACTGGTCGTGAAGAACACTGCTTGCATCTCCAGCTACCTCAGAAAATATTTATGCTTGCTACAGCCATGACTTGCCTCTTCCCATGGAGAGGCACAATTCTGCTAAACCAGAAATACATGAGCTTTTAAATAAGCATGTTTTGTACAAACCAAGGGACCTCGAGTTCCTCTTGCACCTTTGGGACCAATTTCTCCAGGTTGGCCAGATTCACCAGCAGGTCCAATTTCACCAGGAGGGCCAATTTGTCCCTTTTCCCCCTGTTGGTGGTGGTGTATTAAAAATAATATGAGATTGACACTAGGTTTCAAAATGCAGTTCATGCTTAATCAGAGTGTGTAACAGCATTATTCAATAGGAGTATCACATTGATGGATGTCATTTGCCGTAGTTCTTAGAATGTCTGAACCCAGAACTCTACAACGAAAAAGCCCCTCTGCTAAAGCCTATTACTTTGTTTTGTTTTAGTCAAAGCTTAACATTTTTGATAGCAGCAGAAACTGTTCTGAGTTGCAAAATCACATCCTGATACAAATTTACATTTCCTAAGGTCCTGAATGTTATTGATTGCAGAATGATGACAATTCTAATTGCTATGGACAGCAAGAAAAAAAAAATTGGCTTGAAGCATGACATAAAACAGGGATAGACTTGGTTCAATGGAATTATTTTGTAATGTAAATTCAAGTTTCAGATAAAAGGAAGGGAATTGGTGAACAAGAAAAATACTACCTTCTTTCCTAAACGGCCCCTCTGACCTGGATTTCCTGGTGTTCCTTCGGGGCCCTGTACATTTATTAGAGAGAGAAAAAGAAATTATTGAGAAAGGCCTGGAAACATGTTTAAACTGTGCTCCAAATTGGACAACTAAGCAGGCTTTTGTAATGCAGAGAGGTGGGAGGAAAATTGTCATTAACTGTGGCTGTGAGCAAGTTAGTAGGACTGTTTCAAGTTACAGCAGAAACAAGTGGGCAAGCATCAGGGATCACTTATCTAACTAGTGAAAATGCACTGAAACCAGGGCGGGAGGGAAATCCAATACATCTTGTCCACAGAGAAAATATTACTTTAGGAATAAAATTGCTTCAAGACAACCACTGAATTTAGAGAAATACAATACACAACCAGAGGAAAACTAAGAAAACCTTGGGGCTGTCAAGTGCGAAGAGCAGGTCCTCGACACAAGTCGCTGTAGGCCTAACTCAGCAAATGCTGGTGCCGACCACTGCCCGTCTCTGGGTGCCTGTGTCACCGGCTGCGCTGCCTGCAGATGGAGGGTGCTATGGAGCTATAGCCCCGCTGCCTTCTCGGTCACTTCAAAAACTGACTCCCCCAAAGGGCTGGATGTGTCCACTGCTCACCGGTTTCAATTTACCCAAAAGTTCTGCGAGTTAGAGGAAGTAATTTAGCTTCGGTTTTAGATAAAGGGAGATACATTTGGGTTCATTTGGGAGGGTTTTTTGAGTCATTGTGGTGATAAGCCAGGGTAAATAAGAGTTTAAACTGATTTGTGAAGCTTAAGGAAAACATTTAAGGAAAACGTAATATTACTCTCATCCTCAACAAAACCCTCAGACAACTGATTGTAGGAAACTTATTTCTGAGTTCAAAACAGGATGTTGTGATCTGTCTGCATCCCTAGGATATCAAATCAAAACCGTGATGTGAACACTCCCAGACACCAGGGAGGATGACTGGGGAGCAACGCAGCTCTGCAGCTGCCTTTGGAAAAACCTGAAAAATCCTCAGCTAACCACATCCTCCCAAACATCAAATTGCCAGACCTGTCTGTCTCACTGAGGCACAGCAGCGCTGCTGATGTTTACTGTATACAAGCACAATTACATACAACATAGACATGCCAAGGGCTGAGCTGTTCTATGATAATTTTAAACCAGAAAAAAAGTCAGGGTGATATCATTGGATCAGAAAAAAAACCAGTTCTGTAGCACACTAAGCATGCTGACAACTAGAAGAGCATTTTTTTTCCTTCACTAGTAGAGCAGTTCACTGTGAAGAACCCAGGAGTTAAGAGAGCAGATTGTAACACTGATGCTTAGAGGACAGAGGGGACAGTGCTGACAACCATTGACAGTTGGCCCTCCAAATAATGTTTACTCAGACTCCATCATCACGTATAGAGATGGCAGCCACAGGATTGCAAGTGAGAACATGATGATTTTTGGTAAAGGAATCTGATGTCCAACTTGAAGCTACATATTTGCTTTGGAAACTGCTCAAAAATATTAGTTCACATTAAAAAGTTGCATAAAACTTCAGAAAAATAGATTTTATAGCTGGATTTTAGCTGCTGGGAGCGATGCCACTCTTTCTAGAAATGGTATTTTTAGACTTCCCTTTTGTTGTTAAGGTTTGTTAAAAGGAATGACAGCCAAGCATGTATGTGGCAAGAACGTTAGCACAAAGTCTTAAATTGGAGCCAAATCTTGTGTGCTCTAAGGTCTAATGCTTCATCATTTACAAGCTGCTTAAAATGGCAGTTCTTTGTGCCAAGAAACTTTTAATCTAAACTAAAAAAAACTAGGTAGCCCTGGGACAGTAAACAAAGCCATGAGTAGGGAAAATGATACATAACAACAGAAGATCTTACAGCACAATTTATGGTAGTGTATGCATCTTGCCAATTTCTTTGAGTGTTTTTAAAATTTGAAGAATGATCTAATACCTTGAGATTGCTCACAGTATCCAAGTGAAGGTGAGGACAGAGACTAATGACAGAAGGTTGTCTGGAGAGGAGAGATCTGAAGTGAAAGCCTCCAGGTTGTGTGGTGTATGTATCTGGTTGACAAGTGGTGAGGAATCACTGTCTGCTAAGAGGTCCCAGATCTAAGATAGGAAAAACAATTGTGTCCTCTCTCTACCAACCCTGAAAAGGGGAACCACATAGAAAAGAGATGCAAGCTAATTTAAAGATGGACACCTCTAACTGCCATAGAAAATCAGAAATAAAAAATAAAAGTAGCGAGCAAAATTAAAAAGAAAACAATTACAAAAAGAAAATGAACAAAAAGTCCACTTAAACCTGAAAACACTTACAGGAATGCCCATTATGCCAGGTTCACCAGGGGGTCCAGCAATTCCTGGTAACCCCATCTCTCCTTTTTCACCATCTTCTCCAGGAAGTCCCTGGTCTCCAGGTTCTCCCTAAAACAAAGAAAAAAGAAAAAGCCCTTAATCAGGCTGTTTCTCAAGAATAAGTATTCTGTAGCAAAGTGAATTCTGAATCTTCAAGTCTGACAAAAAAAAGCACACTAAAACTGATCAGAATCTTTCCCAATTCAGATCAGGCTCCAAGTTAGGGTAAACCCCTTTCTACCTAATTTCAAACACTCCTACAGCCAGATTTTGCCTCATCCATCACCAACTACCTGAGAGTGTCCTCTGCGACATCCCCTGTCCTGGCATCTGCCACAGTTCCTGGCACAGCAGGGAGTGAAGGAGCCTTGGGTTGCTCTCTCCAGCATGGTAGTCACCAGGGAAATAAGCTGCACTCAGTTCTCCAGCTTTCATTTCTCTGTCAAGTCATTCAACTTTGCAGCTCTTTCAGGGTAGGTATGTGCCGAAAATGCACAGGAAAGCATAGGATATACAGGGCCTCCTATGTTAAAACTAAGTGCACTCAACGGGGCTCTGTTAACATAGTGAAATAGGAGAAGAGATCTGGATCCTTAAGGTAATATGACTGCTTTACATCTGCTGCAAAAACTGAAGGTACCTTTGGGCCATCTTTTCCTTGAACACCATCTTCTCCTGGAGGTCCTGGTTCACCCTTATAGAAAGGAACAGTTGAAAACAAAGTTATTGCCTAAACTTCTCAGCATAGAAGTACTGCCTTGGAAGAACTTGGACTAGTTTTATGCATGCTTATAATCTTTACGACAACTTTTATGTTCCTGTTATAGTTTATTCATCTTCATTTTTTACTGATCTACAATACAGTGACAGAGTCACAGCCCTGTGAATCTCAAACATGGGAAAACACAAAAGATGATCAACATTAGAAAAATGAGGCAATACACTATCCATATAACACTGGAGATTTAGACAGTGGCACTGAGATGGCTTGGTTTTAGAGTCTATAACATGTAATTACAGTAACCTCCAAAATATACATATTCTGTCTTGAAACTTCCATGTTTATGTGGGTAACTGCTACATTGGTATGTTTAGGTCCATGAGAAACTCATCATTTACCAACAGTATCAGCACCATGGCATTTGAGAATATTTGCCTTTCTCAGGTAAATACCCTTGCAACTTTTGATGCAGATATTAAAAAAAGCAAATATGAGCTGCCCTATGCTATTAACACAGTATTTCAGACACAGCAGTACAGTGAAGCCCAGAGCACCCAATGTGGACCAGTACCAGGAATTACTCCTCTCCAAGGACAGGCAGAATTGTGGAATGCACCTCGATGGAGATTTTGGGCAGGAGAAAAAGATGACAGCAAAGAGCTAATGGAACAAGAGAGCTCAATGGTAAGACTTAGGTCTGAAAGGATATAGTTTATGCTCTTTTAAAAGCTTCCCGAACAAAATCTGATTCTAGCAATTTAAAAGGTTTTTTCAGCCTTCAAAGGTAGGCAACTGTTTGGGTCAGATGAGGGAGGTAAGGTGCACAGGAATAAGCAGGGGCACAAGCGCTTGGTGAAATCAAGTACCGGAAGAACCATCCACAGCACCAGAAGCAAATCATTTGCTTCAAATAGTGGTATAGAGAGAAACCCTGCTCTTCTGAGACTACAATGTTCCCGTTATCTCCCCCAGACTGGGTATCTGTACACAGCATTATTGTGTGCTGTCATCTTAACAGCTGGACTGGATGCCCTTGGATTTACCTCCATGCTCAAACCACTCGTTCATGTCTCAGTGACATGAGACACTTAGACATAAGTATTTCAACATTATAATCAATACTCTTTTTAACTTGCTACAAAACTTTTTTTTTTAAGATATCAGAAAATAACTTCTTTTTGAAGTCTTCTGAGAAATCAAGGTTTTCCAACCTGCATTTCTGACACATTCGTAACATACTTTCTTTTTTGGAAGAAGATTTGCATCCACAGCTTACCCTTAAACCTTGGTTGCCTGGCTCTCCAGCCTTCCCAGCAGGTCCAATGTCTCCCTGGAACATCACAGGAAAAGTAAATCATTGGATTTTAAGGGTTATTATTCCTAACAATGATGTGATTTACAGATAATGCAGTCATCATGACAATAACAATATTTCTTAATGGCTCATTTCCTGTATCACTACCTACTTTGCTAATAAATCAGATCACTGTGATTTCCTTTTATGGAAACTTGAAAATGTACACAACACAAGAGAGAATAATTTCAACATTTACCTTTGCACCTGGTTCTCCCTGCAGGCCAGGTTCTCCTTCAGGGCCAGGAGGTCCCTGTGTGGTACAAGAGCTACTGTTACATATGGTCACCAATAATAATTTTGCAACCACCAAATAATACAGCTAAAACTGAAGCAGAAAACCAACATGAGACACTGGGAAATGTGCATGTCTGAAAAAAATCAAATTAAGACAACACAGTTCTTTGTTCTTACTAGAGCCCAACAGAAGAAAAGAGAGTATAGGAGGAGTTCAGGAACTGCACTGTGGGTCAGGAATGTATGAGAGGCTCAGCAGTACCACTAAGCCTGTACCTTTCATCATAAATTACTAGCAGGCCGAGTAATCATCTATCTTTTGTAAATCTGACTGACAACTTCATCACCGTGCAGGCTTGGAGCCAAGCAGATATAGCCTTTGGAGAAAAAAAACCCCTTTTGGAGTTTTCGGCCCTTAAAGAGTTAATGGCATCAGATTTCTTCTTGTAAAGTTTACATTAAATCCTTTTTTTAACAGTCAGAAGACAGGATTTTGGGTGATTGTGGAAGCACGTTTCTTTGAATAAGCCAAATCCCTTCTGTTCTAAGTGATCTCACCCCTCAGCTACTTCATTGCAAATGTGGCTAATACATTCTGTCATATTTCTGTCAAAGAGATATTAAAAAAAAGAAGCAAGAAATAGAAGCAAAAGTTAGCAAGAAGACAGCCTGCAGCTGCTTTTCTTCTTCATCTACCATTTGCAGGGACATATGATTAATGCTGTTCTACTGTCTAAGTGCAAGGAGAATGGTGCTTCAAAAAAAAAAAAAAGAAAAAGACAACTCATTTGCTCAACTCAACGTTCATCTTCTAGCTGCAGAAGTCATGACCGTATGCCCAAAGACAGTGCTCACAACAGAAAAAGCTACTTATTTTAGGCATTTTCTTTTGTAATGGCTTTAAGTAAGAAAGTCTCTCAGCAGCTCTCAGTGTTTAAGTCAGCTGCAGGTAATAAAAGAATGTTTATAAACACATTGTCCACGCTTATTCAGTTGCTCGAGTGTTTATAATTACTATATAAATGATTAAAAGCTCACCTCAAAACCCATTTCTCCAATAGGGCCAGCATCCCCTGGTTGTCCTCTTGGACCCTAGCATCAAACAAAATTTTGGATGCATCATTCAATTAGCATTAAATTAGATTGTATAGTCTTGACTTTGTCTCTTCAGAACTCTTCCAATTGGCATAAATAAGCATATTTCATTGTCTTTCCTCCTGAATCCAACAGTGCATGTAAGTACCACAATGACATACACTACTGAAGACCTCATTGCCAATCTTGACACACTGAAATAACAGATTGCAAATAATAGCACAGATGTCTCTTCTCTTAGACCAAAAGTAAATTATTATCTAAACTAAGCTCTCCTCTTGATTGAGACTGTGTTTAATTAAGGTTTGTTAGACTGTCTGGTTTGCTTTGTGGAAAAGCCTACAGTCTGGTATGGAATTAACTGAAAACAACTCCAGTGTGCTTTGCTATGGATCTAGCAATGTTTATACAGGACAATCACTGAGGTGTAATGGACTAAAAGCCGGAGCCTTTTTGGTAATATTAGTAACTATACTATGGGCATTTTCCTGTAAGCTCTACTGTAAGTAATACATTTATTGCAGTAACACGTAGGGATCATTTCCTAAAGTGGCATGCTCAAATTCTCTGCACGTTACATTGTCCATCTCTGCTCACAGAGAGGTATTTGTGTGATGGAATAGAGGTTGCCTGTAAGCTTACAGCCACTATGAATGTATGTCAAGATAAATTAACCCTCTGGATTTATCCAGTCTTTGAACTTTCAGAAAGCCCATATCTATTTAGCCCTTTGGGACTCATCTGTGTTTAAGTACATTCTAAACTCAAAACATTTGGTTCATCTATTATTATAATGTAAAAGAAAGATACTGCTACCCATATTTATGAGAGAAGCCTTTTAAGCAAATATTTAGTCTTTTTTATTTCACTTCCTCTTATAGACTATGCATATGGTTTTGCTCCTCCTGATGACTTGGCAGTGATAATGTGAGTATATTGTTTGCTTGTAACAATGTAAACTGCATATTACTGAGAGAATTTCAGCAGATGCATATATTCTACCCTATAGCTTCATTTAAGTGTGAACAACTGAAACTGTAGTTAATTTCCCCTTGAGAATTCACTTGGTCCTAAACAAAGTCCAGCAGTTTTTGTTTGCAGCAACTCCATGGCATTCCACTAGGCAAGTGTCACAAAGCTTAAGTTTGACTCATACGTCAAGTATTTCTTCATAATATCACCATGGAGCTAAGGCTGCTGGACTGGTAACATATCTTTCCCTCGAGACTTCCAGCGAATTTCAGAAGCCAAAACTTTATAGCAATATAGGGACTGCTTTTAACCATTAACAACAGGTAACTTGCAAAGAAGAATTTTACTGAAATGTCTGACAAGTAGGTAAAGTTGTAATTTATATCAAGCCCATTACTACAAATAGTTCCAATTGCTTATGATTCTCTGCTACTCCACCAATAATTATGGTTTTTCTGCTCTATGCAGAACTAGTGACAGGGCCAGAGAAATCGCTTCAGCAGTTGGCTTTTGTAGAGTGACCAGCTGATAGAAGATGAAATCAAGCTGCTTGGATGGGCAGTTAGAAAAAGAGCCACACATTTCATTTCAGACCATCTTGTGTCATTTTCCTGACTTATTTCTAGCTCTGCAGACCGTTTTCTGAAGACATTTTAGTTTTTCAGCACTCAAAAGAAAAGGAGCACTGTTCACGGGATAAGTTTTTCTTACTTCTGACACTGCACGTGTAGATTCTAGGATGATGAGCACAACAGAAATGTAGGTTGCTCAACAGTAGATCACTTAAATTCGATAAGGCTGATAGTCATTCTATATATACGAACATTCAGACTTGACCAGAAAACAGAGGAATTTCATGTATAAGCCTCGCATTGTAAGGCTCTCAGATGTCTACAATATGAAAATTAGATAAGGTAAATGAAAGAGACGAAGTGACAGGAATCCAATAATAACCATTAGAAAATACATTTTCTGTTGAAACATTTTGCCACTCCTACAAGTTGGCAGCTTAAGTAGGCAATCACATCCAAAAGAAAATTTACCAAAATGAATGTTTGTCTTTTCTAGCCCCCCAAAATGTGCAATAGCTTTCTGTAAGCATGTCAGCCTACAGTTTGACAGAAATATTAGAAATAATAATAATTAGTAGAAAGAATATATCAACAGTTCGCTTTCCAGATTTAAATTAACTATTTGTCATTTGAGGTGCAAAATAACTTTTCAGGAGCAATCAAAACACACAGTTTTTGACAACTTCATTAGATTTCTGCCCTATAAAGTAGCAGCCTTCTCCCAAATGCTCCTAGGACAATGCACACTCTTTCACTGAATTTATTAATATATAATATCTGTTTTAGCCCCAAAGATGGTGAATGCAATCCTATTCCTGTCATGGCTACACCTTGCAGCACTTTGTATAATATATATTTGCTGCAGATTCTGCATGTTCTTCTGTTACAGTATTAGCCACATAAAAGTGAGTGTGGATTTGAAATAATAACAATCAGAGAAAGAATCCATCCAGCAGAGGAATATCTGAGGTTTATTATAATAGTCTCTTTTTTGTTGAAAATTTAACTGGCCAAACAGATGTGGTCCCTGAGTTTCTGAATAACTATCCTAAAATTTGCCTAATATCAGTATTGGCACATATATTTACATAATCCATAATGTAGATGTCTACCTCAATGCAGCGCAAAGCCACGTATTATTGTGGTCCAGCTTCTGTAATGCTCTCTTATGTTGCACACCCTTTACTACAGCACTTCCCAACATGATTAACAGGTCTCCTTATGAACAAGTTACTCTAAGCAAGGGAGTCAGAGTCTAGCCCTCCAGTTTTGGAACAATTACCCCACAATTCCTATCTAACCACAGTTGGCAACACTGAATCTTGGTAAAATGGTGCTTGAGTTACCAAGGAATTTAGTACAATACGTGGAAAAATTTTTAAGCAGGCCTAAGGATCAACTTACTGGCTCTCCCATTGGTCCCCTGTCTCCTGTGGCTCCGGGAGGCCCAAGTAAACCCTGGAAGATTAAAAGAAAATAAAAAATCCTTGGAAAAAAGCTGTTTCGTATTCTGTGAAAAGCCGCTTCCTCTCATATTTCTGCTCACTCAATAACTTGGTTCAGAAATGCAAGAAATACATGCAGCCTTTTCTTCTGGTTGATGTGCATTGCCACATCACTAGCTCCTGTGGCAAGTGAGGGCACCCTGAATAAACCCTTCCTCAGTTTCTTTCACATAGGGATGGATCTCAGCCTGACCCACCATTTACCAGTACCCCATCATTCTCCTTGGACTCATGTGCCGTTTGTGTGTGCAAACTGGGCCCAAACACAATGCTATGAGTGTCCTGCCCTACAAACTGTATTTGAGATGATCTGTAAGGTTCACAGCTCACTTTTCCTTCTGCTTAATTTGGCTCATTTCTGTCTCACACTCTCTTCTAGAAACTGGAGCTGTAGGAGTAATAGTATCTTGTACTTTGCAATAAACATACTAATTCCCATCATTTCAACCTAACGAGGTTTTATTTCATTCATTTCTATATTTATAAATACACTTGAAGTCCTAGTGAATGAAGAGGAAATGAAAACCCATCGTGTCAAAGGTGAGAGTCAACAAGCTCCTACATCTGAGCAAAAGATGCAAGAGAAGTACAGTGACAACCAACATTCTGAGTCCCAATTTCAGCGTAAAATTACCACAATTACTGCTTTGTTTCTGCTTTTCTTCTACCTTCCTTATTAAAAATCCAATACAATTTGGACTGACTGGTAATCTTCTTTGTAAAAGAAGGCCTCAAAGACATGTCAGATTTCCACTGAAAGAAGCTCTAAGAGGAAGAATTATCTCCTATTCATGGGATATACATTTTACACATTTTTCTACACTTATCCCAACATCAATAGTACACATCTACTCTAAAAGTTTATCAAAGAATTATTTTTTATGTCACAATTACTTTCTCCCTTAAAACTACAATAAAATGAAAATGAACAAACTTCTAGGATCTCCCCCCCTGCCCCTTCTAACTGCAATGACCTTTTCTTCTGCTGCAATTTGCTATCATATTGTATTCTGTGGACCATCATCCATGAAAACACTGGTCTTGTAGTAGACTAGTCCATGTTCATGCTTACTCTCACTTCTGCCCCTGATTCTTTGTACAAACAGATGCAAACCTTACCATCAGGGTTTTCCAGCTGCTCTAAAGTAGACAAAAGCCCTCATATTCAAGAGTGAAACAAAGTAGGAGCACTTTGGGGTTTTTTTATTGGCAGAAGTACTACAGAATTTCATACTCACAACTGCACCCTCATCTCCCCTTTCTCCTGGATTTCCAGCTTTACCCTGGTCAACGAGAAATATTGAAAGACAATGCTGGTTTCAGATAATTTCCAAACACAGCTCAGAAATTAGTAGTAACTGTATTAAGGCCTACTCAAATGACTGGTTATAATACTTACAATGAGCCCAGGAACTCCTTTCTTTCCCGGATCACCTCTTTCTCCCTGAAAAATAACCAAAAATGTGTGAATTCTATATGCATTTGCTAGATAAGCTGTATACAGTTGCGATCAGTTTAAATGCTGGGTAACTCTGCAGAAAGTGCAGATTCAAGCTTAGATGGGCTTATACCATAATAATGAAGTACCTGAAGAAAGCAGAAATTTGCAAATCTCCTCCTGCAGTAAATGGGACTTTATGGTTTCTGACATGCTGGGTTGGTTTTTTGTTTGTGTGTTTGTTTTCTTATCTGTTATGGTCTGTCTCAATATTTTGTACAGTACTGAACAATGCAAGCACTCACCTTAATGCCTTGTGTTCCTGGTTCTCCTAGAGGACCATCTAGACCTCTTGGCCCCTGAATATTGGACAAGTGATTTGTAACATTAATTATGCATTATTTTTTGTTAGTAAACCAGTTAGAGGCATGATTAGAAGCAACTTATAATCCGGCATAGTGAACTTCTCTATTATTAGACTAAAATGTCTCTTGTAAACTGATTTTTTATAACTAATAGATGAATAAAGATAACCTGCTAAATTATTGCATTACAATGTAGCAAATATTTATTGCCAAAACATTAAAACATTAGTTTACAAGCAAATGAAAAATCCTTAAAATAAATCATCAGCAAAATAGAAAATAATATTTTATCCATGCTGACTTAGGATGTTATTTCCAGAATTCTAAACACCATGACTGCTTGGGTATGGAAAATAAAGCCAGTTAATAACAACCTAAAACAAACAACCACTTTCAAGCAAGAGCTAGATTAAGCATCAAGACAGACTGCTCCTTCCAGCAGCATGAGGCTGAGACACAACAGCTTTCCTGGTGGCAGCTGGGCTGCGCTGGCATCAGAGGGAACCAGTACACTGCTATGGCAGTGTCTAGAGGAAAACAATCTGCATTTTCAGAGTGCATTTCTGAGTTTTAGAGAACCTCACATCTTGGGTTACGGTTTATAGTGCAGGGCATGCAACCATGACTGATTTCCAGAGTTGTTAATACTGTTCTAATAGGTAATAATAGCGGCTTGTAAAATTACTTCGTTGGAAACACATCTGATTTTATTTAGATTACTTTATCCTCAAAAATGTCTGTGACTTCTACGTCTCTCTTGAATTTTTTGCGACAAAACATAGCAGAATCCTGTTCTCTCTGACTTGGATTTACTGATGCACATCAAAACCTCTGTCAGAACAGACAGTGAGTACACACCCACTGCTCTCTGCAGCTACAGTGAAAACGTCTTACTGGTAACTCAGGAACAGCATGTATACAGAATCATTCCTCCCGAAATGGAAATCTCTCAAGAAAAGGCCCTTCCTGTAAGTTGATATAAATTGCAACCCCTGGCAGAGCCAGAGATATGCCATGAGAAGCTTATTTGTCAGCATTTCAGCACTGCTACTTCAGGCCAGCACAAGAGAACACACAGAGACCACAGGAAAAGGAGAATGACCAGGCAGGGAACGCTATCGGAGTACTTTTAATACCTCGATAATTTGGGACACAGCTTTTGTGAGGCAATCCTTGGGTTAGCCAGGCCACCTTTCTTGCTTTGGTCTAATCCAGGACTGAGTATTTACAGGCAGTTATTTAAGCTACAGGAGAAAAGAGACTACAGAAGAAGACACTCTGTGCTGCTGCATGGCTCTCAGTGAGAAAGGTCCCAAACCAAAGGATACTGAAGTCTGTGGAAAAAAGTCCTGGTGATTTCAATGCACTCAGAGATCAGAACCAAAACACTAATGGTGTGACAGAGGGTGATGGGGCATTTATAAGAGCAATAAGACAGTGTTAAGAGCAATAAGACTCACATTAAAATTATGTAACTGTGTAAACCCAATTACTGAATTATTATATAGCATAATTGAAAAGAAAGCTAAACATCTTGATCAAATTAATGTCAGGTTAGTCTTCTGCATTTTTTCTGTAACTGCTATCTATAATGCACATAAAATGGGTTGTGACAAAAATTCAAGGCAGACTAAGCAGGTTTAGAGTCCTGTGACCTGGTATTCCTTTCAGGTGAAATGTCTCAAAGAATGGGAGGAGAAGGGACAGGAGGCAACTTTGAGATCGAGTGAGGACAGGTCATTAAGACGAGAGGTAGAAGGGGAGAGAAGCCCAGGGAAGAGCTGTAGAGGAATCGCTTAAGGCAACATAAGAATGGGGAAACAGAGTGTTAAGCTGTGCAATTGCAAGATAGTTTTAGTGTTTCTCAGACTTTTTAGATACATGATCTGTCATTTGTCTTTGTGCATCCTCTACAAGGCTGATCAGTAGATACAATCTCAAGATGAAATATTTGAGGAAAAAGGATATGTTTTGATTGTACAGATTTGTGTAATAAAGAAATTTCTTTCTAGGTTTTATCTTTTATCATTAATAACATTAACAGATAAATTCCTAGAAGACTTGTGACTTCCTTTTAATCATAAAGGCGGTCATAGCCAGCCCATAGTTTGAGAAATGGCCCTGTCAGGAGACTGCACAGGATTCTCAGTCTGTGTTATGCACATAATTCACCAAAACCTTTCTGCTAGTTGCACAAGTGACCACTTCAATGGAGTTTGCATTGACAGCCCAATCATTCGGTAGAGAATGACAACTGATTTGATCACTACTGATCAAGTGAAAAGGCCTATCATTCAAAACATTGTCTTTCTACTACATGATTTTGAGTTGAAAACAAAGTATTAATCACAGAAACCAATGTGATACTCAGCTTCTGGATCTGGGTCGTACCTGCCTTTAGCTTCCCTTTAGTCGGCCACAGAGCAGAGTCCAGGAATCCAAGACAAAGGCAATTTAATATTCTAACAAAAGCACACCATAACATTTCTATAAATAGCAGACTGTGACTCATTATTGGCACAGACTAATTGGATCTGTATCCTTTCCTCCTATAGCTAGTACAGAATAGGAGACACACATGATTTGCCAGCTGTTATTTAATTTAGGTTGCAACAGAGCTGAGGAGTAAGGCTGCCAAACGATTGCTACTGGTTTTTTATTTGGCATGGGTCCAGCTTTGTTCCTAAAATAGAACATATTACATTGAAAACTCTGAGATGATAAGCTGAGAAAAAGTTCATTTAAGAAGGCAAAAAGCACCAGTTAACTCTTTTTATTCTTTCTCATCCTGCCTCCTAGATAGAGAAGTGAAAATAACATAAACACGCTATGTAGCTACTTCTCTTTTTTGGTGGTTGACATGGAAGAATACTGGAAAATTACATCAATTTTAGTCTCACTTCCTTTGAACAATAAAGACAGATAAACAGACTCAGCTATTGATGCATCAATTGGGCCCCTCAGTTCAAGAAGGACAGGGAACTGCTGGAGAGAGTCCAGTGCAGGGCCACAAAGATGCTGAAGGGAGTGGAGCATCTCCCTTATGAGGAAAGGCTGAGGGAGCTGGGTCTCTTTAGCTTGGAGGAGACTGAGGGGTGACCTCATTAATGTTTATAAATATATAAAGGGTGGGTGTCACGAGGATGGAGCCAGGCTCTTCTCGGTGACAACCAATGATAGGACAAGGGGTAATGCATTCAAGCTGGAAAACAAGAGGTTCCACTTAAATTTGAGAAGAAACTACTTCTCAGTGAGGGTGACGGAACACTGGAACAGGCTGCCCAGGGAGGTTGTGGATTCTCCTTCTCTGGAGACATTCAAAACCCGCCTGGACGCCTTCCTGTGTAACCTCACCTAGGTGTTCCTGCTCTAGCAGGGGGGTTGGACTAGATGATCTTTTGAGGTCCCTTCCAATCCCTAACATTCTGTGATTCTGCGATTGTGTGATCACAAAGCACACTGGCCATTTGTTTCACATAGCCCTGAAGTGCACACATTTTTCTAGGTTCCATGTTGCCTCCTGTGGGAAGTATGAAAGATATTACTCATGAAAATTGATCATTGGTGTCCTTAGGTAATTGAGGTTCTTGACGCCAGTACAGACACAGATGAAGCAGAGATAACCCTACTGGTTCCTACAGACATAAGCTGCTGTTGACTGACCCCAAATTTATGGCACTTCGCTTTGCCATTTAAGTGCATTTTCAAAATTGAATTTCATGAACTGATTCCAGGAAAGTAAGAGTGGAAAAATTATTGCTTTTGAGCTTTAAAACACCCAACATCAATCTGAAGAATATTAATTGCTACAAACTTTAGGAGCTATTAACAATTTGCTTAGGTCTCACTCATGAAATGAATCTAATGATTCTCTTCCTCCCAAATTAAAAGCTACAGTTGGCAATCATGGTACGAACTAAAAGCAGAACCCGTCTCTGACATTGTGGTTTTCTTCTCCACACGTTAGCAAACAAGGACAACAAAAAAACATGCAACAATGGCTTCACAGCTACCTACACTGCACGTCTTCCAGACTCATTTATGTCCTTCTTCTGGTGAGGGAGAGAAATTTCTTCTCTGAGATATAGATATTCCTAACCACCAGAGTGTCATTGAACTATCTACAAAGTGGTGTTCCCCCTGTCTTTTCATGAGATTAAGACTAAAAAATAAAACGTGGGTCACAAAAGGACCCAACCTCCCACATGATTCCAGCTGAAATGCATCAAGTCTCGAGCATGAGCTGAGGAAGCTCTGTGCTAGTGCTATGCTCAGTGGCATATCCCCCAAATCCCCTGACAGTACGACGCTCCATGGGCTCCCAGACAGCCTTCAGCTGGCCACAACTCCCGCCTGGACCAGAGACTGAGCAGCTGGACACTCTCAGGCAGAAATAGGCTGCTGGTTAGTCTTGGATGCAAACCAGCTGCTGAAAGGTCCAGAATTTATGAGATGAAGGAATTCTACTCTGTGACAGTGCAGAAGGACAGGGTCAGTGCTCCTAAGACTTCCTGTAGATTCCAGCTGTGAAGACAGGATACATTCTTGTTTCAGTACAGAAAAGGGGAATTTCCATATGCTGCTATTTAACTTCTGTATATAACTGTGGTATGCATTTTTCTGAGGCCTACCACACAGAGCTCACAGTTCTGACACTTCTCTTTCTAAATCCAGTGATGACAAACCCAAGGTTTTTGGAGCCCCCAGATATTTTCCGTATGTGAGATTCCACTTCGGGTCTGATATTTTGATCTTGAGAGGAGACAAATTTCTCAGGGTCTTCACTAGGCGTTTGTTCACAGAACCTGAAGACCTGAGTCTTCTCTGAGGCCCCATTCCCTGAAGCATCCCCAGGCATGCTCAATGGGGGCAGCTGCATAAACCACAGCTCCAAACTGGGACTTCGGCAGAGCTTGGGATGTTTGGCAGTTATTTTGATTACTTAATTATAAGCCACGTACTACATGATGTGCTGCCAAAATGACAGAGACAGACTCCCTCAAAGATTTCTGTCTTAGTTGGCAGAAGATGTGACACCTCTCAAATAAAAATCTATCTTCTACCTTCAAAACAGAATCTAAATTAAAATAATTCATTCCCCCATAAAAACAATCAGCAGGTAGCAGATGCTGCTGGGAGGGAAGAGTCCCTGCAGGGGAGGACTCACATCAGTAGCTTGACTCTGACTCCAGCTCTAGTGATGCTGGCAGATGGACTTGCCAGGGGGGAAAGATCAGAGGAGGAGTTTGGAGGGGAGTGCTATGTCCAGAGGAGTTAAAACATTCAACCTGCAGCAGTTCAGTACCAGTCTCAGAGACAACTGTTAACACAAGTTACTTTTGAGCTGGCCTTCTAGCTCACTGCGTTCCATAGGCCCCCAGTCAAACAAACTTCAGAGGATCAATAGGACTCCAGGGATATTCCTTTTTAGAGGAAGCTCAAACATCAGCATTGTACAGTGAAAATGACTGCATATGTGTACTCCTCATCTGATGCCATTGGCTTGTGTGTTCCGGTTCAGCAAAACGCTTCAGCATGTGTTTCACTTTCAGACATGCTCTTATTGAAATCACGGAGAGGTAAGGCACCCATTTTTTCCATTGAATCAGGCTACTGAAGAAAAAGCAGTGCCAAGCTGCTACTTCTTTTCAGCCTCACAATTGCTTCACATTTCTGTTTTGATTTATGTTTTCAAACCTGCCTGTGAAGCTAAAAGGCTGGTTTTCCCTTCGGTCTTCTAAACCAAAACAGAGATTCCCACTCCCGTCAGAAGATTTCTTCCGTCTCAGTTCCTAATACGGGGCTCCCAGGAGCCCCTGGAGCCCCTCTCGAGTTCACACACCTGTGTAAGCACCTCTGGGCACTGCAGGAGCTGCTGCTCTGCAGAGGATGCCCAGGGTGGGACGCTGCTGCTCACACCAGCTCTTGGTAGCTCACTGTGCCTATCAGCACGGGGGATTCTCAACCTCTGCAGCTAACCAAGGATTCTTGTTCAATTTTGTTAGATATGTTGCATAAGCAAATATATTTGCATTTCAGTTTTCTCAGAGAAACAGGCCTCAATCAACTCATTTTTCTGGGCACTGGTAGATTACTTACATATGACACATGCAGTTCAGAAAATGAGCAGGTGACCTGTAAGATGTGGGAAGCATTTGCTATATCTGCATGTAAAATTATCAAAGTAATGCTGAATATTTCTTAGTATATACATTTTTTAAACAGATAAATCATTATTAAAGATTAATTTAATAATTAAATCTGATTTTAAATGCATATTTAATAATAGCCATTAAATTAACATGCCTATTATTAATTAGCAAACGAATTCCCCAGAAAGAAATTTTTACTAATATGTCATTTTAAATAGGCTTTTAAAAACACATCTATAAAAATGAAAATTATTTTCAAAAGACCATACAGATTATCTTTGATGATGGTGGGAATGTCCTTTTCCATTAGCTATTGAGATAACTTCCTTAATCCTGAAAACCAGATTCAGACAAATGTCCTACTGACAGGTACTTCAAACAAGCACAAGAAGTTCTAAGTGTATATGGATATACATGCAAATCTGTTTCACCCATTCAAGGAAACTGAAGTCTGGGATAAATTACACCCTATGTCTGAAACTAAAAATGAACAAACAAACAAAATCACAAACAAAACAAAACCAAAAGCTAAACAACACCACCACCACAAAACCACCAACACCGCACGCAAAAAAACCCCACCAAACACTTGGCATTGCCAGCTGGAAACCTCTATAATACAGGGTAACCCAGAACCACTATTGCAAGTTTTAACAGAAATGTTACATTTTACATGCTACATTTCACAAATTGTTCCTACAAACTGTACCATGAACAAAAAGGTAAATTAAAACAGAGTTCTTCTGAAGGAGGAAGAAACCATACTAAAGAAGGAAGAGTCACTTGAAATGTGTGAAGTTTCTGTTATGAATAATCCTGTCCTGTACTGTGAAGTTGCTAACCATTGTATATTTTGAGTATACAGGTCATTCAAAATATGGTATATTTCAAAATCTTGCATATTTCAGTTATAATGAATATTCAAAATATAGTTTCAAACATACTCTATTGATATTCAAATATATAATATATTCAGATACTTTTTTTTTTAAGTGACTAGTGGGGCTTATGAAGGAAAGTGTTTATGAAAATCATGTAGGCAACCATCTCCAGGTAACAAACTGCAATAATTTCACTGATACTGATTTTATGCATTGTGATCAAATGCTCATACAAACTGATGTGGACAGACTCCCTCTTTGCTTATGCAGGCTTTGGATTAGTGTCTTATATATAGTGAAAAAATGGTTCCCATTTCCCTGATAAAAATGCATGAAATGGAAATGACAATCTAACCAGAGGTTTGGGATTTTAGCATACACTATCTTCTGACTTTGCTTCTTCCTCTCCCAGAACTACATTTGGGTGACTTTGATTTTCTTCCCAAATACATAAATGACAAGCAGATAAAGAAAATAGTCCTTAAAACATTGAAACAGTGCAAAGGCAGTTATAAATGCCAACAATTGCATAAATATGTATATAGAAAATAAAGCTAGTGGTGATTTTGGTTCTGGTCTTGCTCTCAGCTGAAATCAACAGCAAAACCCCATTCAACTAATGTGAGGGAAAACAAAGACTTGTATCGTGTCCAACATGGAAATACAAGTATCCTGTGTCTGATTTCAGTACAAATGGATTGAGTCCGGAGAACAGAATTCAAAGGGTTACACGTCAGATTCATATTGGCAACACAATACTCTCTGCTCTAAGTAACATGAAAAAGCAATATTACTTACTCTTCTTCCCTTAGGGCCCTGTGGCCCTGGTGGTCCTCTTGTCCCTGAAGGTCCCTACATGTCAAATAAACTTATTATTCATTGCCTTTTACAGACAGATTTCTGAAAACTACAAGGCTCATTCACATTGAGCAATAGTCAATGCAACCAATACAAATCAATCACTTTCACTCTTAGTTCAAATTCAGTTAATTGTGTTAGTACAATTTTTCTAGAAATATCTAAATAAGAGACTCTATGTAACTTTATTCTGAATAAGAAATCACAATGTGACTGTTGGATAAATTACTTCTGTCCAACATCCCAAAATTGCTAAACGATACTTATATTTCAACATTATGTTAAAAGAAATCTAATAATTTATGATAAAAGATTCAGTTTTTGTCTGTACTGAAGACCCATAGCCAAAATATAACACAACAATACACAGCAAATTAGAATATAATTTATTTTTTATAAACAATGAAACTAAACATATGAATATGTTTACATTATATTAGGCACCCGTGAATTAAAAAATAAAATTTTTGTGCAATTATAAATTATCCTTAAAAATTCTATTCCCCTACTTGTCTCAACAGAGTGATTTTTAAATGGATGAGTAAATGGTATAATTAGTTTTCCTGTCTCTTATAGATCACCCTAGCAAAAAGCAGGTGAACAGACTTTTTGTCCGGATGAGTAAATTTTTATGACAGTTTCATAGACTGCAGTACAAATTAGAAACCATTCTTAGCTTCAGCACAACAAAAAGACAACTCAAAAATCGTACATTTTATGTCATACCAAAACACCACTCTATACCTACAGGTAACCCTTCTGGCCCCACAGGTCCAGGGCCTCCTGAAGGTCCAGGGTAGCCCTAGAATTGAAATAAATATAGAAAAGACAAAATCGTTTTATCAAAATTGTTATTATAACAAGAATAATAAATCCAGTTAATTACCTGAAAAATTGGAGGTGAATTAATAAAAATATTCAATCTTGCAAAATTTATTCCCAAAATTTTGTTTAGAAAACAGGTATTTGTTTGGATATACCACAAGAATCATTAAAGCAAAGTAAGAAGTTTTCCCACACACAGGCACTAGCTGACAGGGATTTACTGGAACAAAAGCTTCTGAGTTCTAAATAAATTCCAAAATCCTCATGTCAAGGCTGTGACAATGCAAACAGAAGGTGGACACATCCTGATGTGGGCAGGACTGGCCAAGACAAAATATGCTCTCTATACATTCTGGAGCAATCGCTGTGCTCGCTGGCAAACACACAACCAAACCCTAACTACTTCTCCTTGAGAATTACAACACGAGTGTGACAATGGACACGTGTGTACAGCTTTTTACTTCTGCCCTAACAAACTACTTAACATGACAGTGGCCTCTAGATTGCCCAATGCTGCATGGAACGTGACATCCTGATGCAGGACAAGTGATGTTGTCAGGAAGCCACTCCTCCCACTGCAGTGGCACCCAGGGGTTGTCTGGGTACTGCTCTGCAGTAGAATTAGAGGTGATGCTGGTTACCTGTCTGTTAGAATAACCTGTGTTAAGCCAGTCTACAAAAGAGATCATTTGTTTACTTTTGTTTTTGTTTATCTCTCTTTTCAGTTCATTGTGTTTATTATTATGTCTGCTTAGAGCCATTTTTTACAATTGCAGTTTCTCCACTGCTTCATTCAACAGTCCACTTTGCTTTGTCACTTCCAGAGAGGGGATAAAGCTGCTGAATGGAACTTCCTAGGAACAAGGCATCATAAATACTGCTCTTTTCCATAAAGCTTACACAGTCAGAAGAGTGAGAATTCATTTCTATTTTGGAAAGTAAAATGCTTTTGTAAGTAACATAATTGAGAATTCTGTGTTATTTGTGACTTACCATGACACCTTTCTCTCCAGGAGGACCTACTGGTCCTGGATTGCCTCGGTCTCCCTTTAAGAAAAAAAAAATAAAATAAAATAACAGTGAGCGCTCTTTCCCTTACTCATTCCACGTCCATTGAGGCAGGCCTATCTGGCCAGCAAGGCTGACCTGCAATAAAAATACCCCAGCAATCCAAGAGGTCTTTCATGGGGGTTGTAGCCCACAGCCTGCAAGAGACTAAAAAGGAACAGTTTTCCAGTGCATAACACCATTGGTTCAGGGACTGTCTTTCAGAAACAGTGCAGAGACCTTTTTCCACTGTTGTTGAATTTCTGGACTCCTTCATCCTACAAGCCCACCCATATTTTGAAAAGAGGATAAAACTGAATTTCTCTGTCTTCCCTTTTCCTAGAAGACTGAAGAAGAGATTTGGCACATCAGTCTTTGTGAACTGTAGCTAGAAGATCCCTTTTCTCTCTGTTGGGTGCATCACATTTATAGCTATGTTCTTTAACCCATAAAACTCAGCACAACAAACAAGCAAAAAAGAAAACACGGTTCTCATCTCTCAATTTTTCAGCATGTGTTAGGAAAGCACAGATATAAAAGCACGACCAGTCCCTCAGCAGCTGCAGAGGCAATTGGAGCAGGGAAAGCAGGAAGGGTCTCTTTCTTGTTTTACACACTTTCTCACCTCTTATTCATATAATGTCCAGCCCAAACACCAGGCTTGGCTGTAGATTATCCTCATACAAATATTATGCTTTTGTTGCAAACAGTACACGTGACATAGTGATAATGCTCTATTTCATGTTGCATACTGTTAAAGGCATTTCTTTAAAATAATTATGCTGGAAGAACGTTTGTCATTTGAATCCACGTTGCATGTTTATATTATACTGTTTAATCCATAAAAGAGGAAGACAATAAATTCTACAGAAACAACATAGCAATGACAACAATTATTGCACCATGAAGAAGCTTTTTTCTATTTGCTGATAGCTGAATTATTTTTTTACTGCATTTTCCCTCCTGTCTAAACTAGCACCAGTATCTCAAGGTAATCTTTGTTGAGACAGGTATAATTATAAAGAACAAGAATCCTTTGACACTGAATTCTAAGATGATATTATGATTAAAACCATATGAGACTTGTCTAAATTTTAGTTTTAACAAGCAGTGCTTTCCACTGAAGTATTTCCTTTCATAGATTATATAAATTATAATCAGATTTTCATGGGAGTACTAATACATTAAGACTTTCTCAATAAATATCTAAATAGCAGACACCAGTCTAGGTGAACTAATTCAGCCCTGCAGGGAATAAATACAAATGGTGCCGGATCATTCTGACAAACAATTATGTCATTATTATAATTGAAGCTGACACACAATCCAGTAATAGCTTCCTGTTTTTCAGTTTTAAAATACTTCACCTAAATAAAACCATGTCAAATATGCTTAGGCTACTTATACTGTTCTAGTCACATCAAGTCTGCCAAACTTTGCTTTCATAAACACAACTGTCACTGCACAGCAGACAAAGCTAACAGCATTGTCTTGTTTACTCCGTTAATGCATACAGACAAATTTTGCCTTTCTGCTTTTGTCTCTTCATCATGTAGCAGCACCTAACCAGTGACTACTGTATAAAAAAAGTACTGTTTATGCCAGCTTCTGTGAATCAATAGCAGTGGATTGTAAAGTGCCATAATATGAACAAGATATCAAATCTAACAGCTCTAAATTCATTGCCAAGTAAAACCCAGGATACCAGATGCATACCTCAAATAACAGCGTTTGGGTTACTATTTATTACATCCTTGTGTTCTGAAATAGCTACACAAATATTAGCTTTGTCAGTGGTCAGTAAACAATCTCACACCAATTATCATCACTCCAATAGCTTTCAAAGCTGATTTTTGCTGCTGAGTAGTCAGATACGTTACTATACCTTTTCGCCAAGGCTTCCAGATGGCCCAGTTTCTCCAGGCAAGCCAGCTGATCCCTACACAAAAAAGTAAGCAGACTTTTATTTGCACAATGTCCACTTTAGTTCATGGGTGGCAGCTCCCCAGCAACACAGCACAGCACATTTCTTCATCCCAGAGGACCACTCATCTATTTGTGCAGGTGTTCCTGTGGGGAGGTGAGGATGGCACAAGGTCACCTGGCTTACAATCCATGCAGGAGCATCACTGCATCCAGACACACCAACAGTAAACGGCTACCGCTTGAAAAGAAATTACCTTAGCTTTATCATCATACTGTGACAGCACCTACGCTCTGCCACTGAGCTCAGTCTTGCAGTGCTAGAAGCTTTACAAACATACAATTAAAAGCGATAATTGCTCTCCTAGCGCTTCAGTCTGACCACAGATATCAAGGAGAACACATTCAGTGGAACACAGTAAAAGCTAGTCAAACCAAAAATGATACTGAATCAGGTGTTGTCAGAATTTTCCCTTTAAGTGTTGTAGGCCCAAATGCCTTTGAAGTCAAGGGATCAGAGCCTTACAGTCCTTTTAAAAATGAAGTAAATATCTCTAGAGGCTCTCCCACAAATTTCCACTGGATAAAACAAGTACCACACATGGAACAGGAAACATGAAATTTCTTTTAAAAAAGCTTATTCCCAAGGGCTTGCAATACTCCCTTTATTATCAAACAAAAAGAAAAAAAAGTTACAGTGTAAGGCCCCAACTGAGAAAAGTATGAAAAAGTGAGCTTGAAGAACAAGCAATTGTTGCCCAGACTATTTCACATGACTGCTCATGGCATATGGCAGAAACATGGAAGCTCCTGGTAGTGACATAATACACAACTGTACCATGTCTGTAACACTTCAAAAAGCAAAAATTATTTGTACTTTAAAAAGCACAAGTAAAATGGCAATTCACACATTGGCACTATTATGTCTATACGTGTAGGAATGTACTAGCTCAAGTCGCACCATACTGGCACTTAAGGGAGATTATTTTTAAAAAGCATTACTTAAGAACTCACTAGACAGCTCATATTCCTTTCAACAGCCTAGTAGTAGTCTTTCCCATAGAAATAATGTCAGAACAGAAAAATAACATTCCAATTTGACATGTCTGCCTTTGAAAAAAAAAAAAACATTTTTTAGGTTTTACCTGTATAATTTCAGTAGAGTTCAGCCTCAAGTACTTTAACATAACAGGTGCAAAGTAGCTAAGGCTTCTTATTTTCTTGGACTGCTAACTCCTCTAGAAATCTCATAGTTTAAATATATTGCAATAAGCCATTAATACAGCTGCCTTTGAGGCTGGCAATACTGGCACAAACTACTTTCTGGAAGGGGCTAAAGAGATAAACAAGTATCTTTATGGCTACTAGACTGATGTATTATGTGTGAGACCTTGTGTATTATATGTCAGAACTGAGATGTCTCTTGGCAGCAGCCAAAGATTCATCCTGGTGATACTGGCACTAAGGTGAGGCCCAGATGTCACTGGCAGGAATGAGGGACTTTTGTGACGAACTCTTGAGAAGGAGAGCTGCCACTGGTACCAGTCATGGCCAACAGTGGGTCTCAGCACCAGCCAGAAACCTCTGAGACAAAGAATTACCCTGTACTCTTGCTCATCAAGATAAGGGGTGTGGAGGTATGGTTTCAAAAGGTTGAAGATAATCACTTTGACTATCTCCTTCCAGAAAGGACAGAAGACATAATCAGAGCCAAGATGTAACTTAGACCTATTCTCCTTCCACAGAGACCCTGCTGATCTCCTAGCCAACACTACACTGTTTACAAGTCTGAAGATGCTGATTAGAAAGGTGGGGAGCTGTGCCTTGCACCAGCAGCAAAGCATTTACTGTACAGCCTCTGATCTAGTCCCCTTTTCAATTCAAAAGTACTGTCTTTCTGACTAAGTTTCTCTAGTCTGAAAGAGAAGGAATGACTATGAAGCAGCAACCGTGAACTTGCTGTTGTATGTCCCAGCACATTATGTCTAGCCTACAACATCTTCCAGAGCAAGGACGAAAGCTGGCTATTAAGAATCAAGTGTCCTAGACAATGGCTGTTCCTCAGAAAAAAAAGCAGTTAAAATAAATAAAATTTACAGTAAAAACACTAAAAGAAGAAAGTGGATTTTTGGTGATGCAAAAGATGGGAAAAAACCTCTGCATGAGTGGAATTGGATATGTATGGAAAGCAACAAAACAGTCAAGAAGACGAGAAGAACTGAAGTCAATGAAATGGTAAAGGCAATAGGGACTTCAAAAGGAACGAACTGGAATAAGTTCATAACAGGTTAACTAAATAGTCTCCCCACCTCCATCCAAAACAGAGGGCAAATGTCTCAGACTGAGATAATGCTAGTGCATGTACATGCAGAGGCCAGCAATGAAAAATAAAGCTTACTTAGGAATGTAATTTTGGTCCTTAAAACAATTAGTAGCCTAGAGTGAAGAGAAAGTGCAATCAGAGAGCAAAGCATCTTGTTCCATCAATATATCAGTCCTAAAGCGCTGTTTTCTTTATGGGCTTTCTTAACAATCATGCTGATTTGGGTTGGTTTATTACAAAGACCAGCCACTAAGGCTGAACTGAGGTTTCAACTCTTCTTCTCACATAAGAGGATGAACACAGCCCAAAGCAGGTTTGTTGAGTCAGTGTCTTCCAGTATGCTTTCAACCATTTGGGGAGCAGTGGTAGATTCCAAAAATCAAATTTAATGTATTAGGCAACAGAAAAGTAAAGAAAAAAATCCTGAATTTTTTTTTTTAATCATGGTTTTAAACCCTGTTAAAAAACAGTCAATCTTTCATTTACAAGGATTTGCGTAAAACTCTCCAGTGACAATAACAGCATTTTAGAAACCTTCTTGACAGGAGCATTTTTGTGGAAAATTAATCAGAGACCAGATCTCACAACTAACATATGCCGGAGAAAGGCAAAAACATCTTGCTAGAGCAGATGCTCTGTGTTAGAAACTAGACCGTAGTTAAATAATTGAAAACACATTGTATACTTAATGCAAACCCAGGTATGGAGGAATCCTTTGAAAAGCTTGGTAGTGCGAAATGAATGTTCAGCTGGGTCCAACCATTCATGTGGAAGCAGTTACCTGTCAGGTTGTATGCTAACATGTTCTTCTGTGTTACCTGAAAATTTTGTAATCCAATGTTATTTAGAATTCAGCATTTTCAAAGGTTTTTATTCATCATTTAATGAGATGACACAAGTAATTTTATAATATCGCCTTTGTACATTAACACTTTTCTATGAACTTTTTTATATTTCCAATTAATTTTCACTAAAATTTGGCCTGAATCTGTGCTGAGTCACTTCATTCCAGATCCAGCAATCAGCAGTATCATAATCTCTGCCTGCTCATTAAGATTCCCACTTAAACGTTTAAGATCCTGTCAACTTAATACTTCATGGAGGACTTCATACATTTTGGCATCGTACTCAAAAAAACCCCAAAATGAGCTAAAAGTTAGGTTTGATTTTAACAGATCGACGTGTACTTGAGGAGTCTTGAAGATTCAAGCAAATTACCTGTGTTAAAAGGCAACCGAGGCTGAGGGACAGGAGGAAGAAGAAAAGTAGATGCTCTTACAATCAGCTTCTACTATTTCATACAAAACTGATAGATATAAAAATACCTCTACAACTCAAAATAGTATAAAAATGAAGTTTTAAGAAATAAATATAAATCTAAGCTCAGTTTTGCTAGCCAGACATCATGGTACTTACAATTTTTTTCTTTTAACCAACCCATCTGGACCCTGGTATCCAAGGCACTAATACCGGATCTGTGCACACATGCTCCTAACACATGTGACCCAGATCAGGCCTGGACAAAAAGTAGGAAGAAAGCATGATCCAGGGTTTATACTGGCTGCTCTTTAGGCTTGGTATCATCTGCAGTAGAACAAGATGTAGCTGATCTGTGAGAAAGGAGGTGTCATGAACAGTTGATACCTGCTCTGGAACAAAAAACCTGCTAGTCATAGATTTCTGTGTGAATTTGTATCAGATCAGTGCTTTGGCATGACTGTTTATCTGTCCAAAAATAGTATATTGCTGAACCACAGGCTTTTGAAACCAAAGACTTTTAATAGATCCTTTGCGTAGAACATTTGCTTACTACTGTACCACTATCAGGTATGAACCGAATGCAGAAGCTGTTAGTATTCTGCACTTAGCGGTAAGATTAACCAGAAGTTTTAAAGAAAACCCTGTCTGTAGACCACTGGGAAACAGGATCAATTTTGAAGGATGTGTATTCTCACAGAAATAAGAAACTCTAGTAATCTGGGCTATTTGAAAGGCTAAATAAAGAATATAAAGTAAACTGACGCCAGTTTCCTTACAGCTTACTGCCAGTTCAATTCGTTACTTCTGAATCCCTTAGTGACTAATACTCTATTTGCCCTCTAATGGCACTTAAGTTCAAATTATCAAAATGCAAGAATAGACTAGAAAATGACCTCGTGTCAAACCTTGGCATCCGAGCAGCTCTTGGCTGACAGCTGCACAAACTGCAGTATGTGTGCCACATAGCAATCGGCTTTCAGCTGTGTGGTCCTTTTCTTATTATTCAAGCTGGTGGTTCCACTTATAAACTTTAGAAACTATTTCCTACATCATAAGTATAGTACTAAAAATGTTATGAAATGACGGTAAGATCCGTAGCTGCTTTACCCAGGATTATGTTGGGAAGCATGGTATTTGAAAGGCAGATGCTATTTTCTTCTTTTTGACAGTGAGATCGGGCCATCTGTTTCATTGGCATTTTCTGCCTGTTAAAAAAGTTACTTGGCAATCAACCAGAGGTGATAATCCAGGTGAAAGTCTGTGCTTTGTTACTGCCAGTGGAGAAGGCAAGTTAAAGCAGAGACGCACCATATTTGTACCTCACAAGTGATGTTTCACTCAGTTTTTTAAAGGACTCAAAACTGCAACTACCTGAACATTTGAAAGACAAAATATACTGGCGCCGTTGCTTAATCTATAGCCAGTTTAGGAAAAAGATAAATTAAGTTTTGCCTCCACTAACACCCATGTAATGTAGGGTAATTCTGTTGGATAGCATTATGCAGAGAAATACTTGAATTTAAAGGAAGGTAGCTTATGAAGTGGCAGCAGGATGTGCTCACTGGCAAAACCTTGGAAGCCAAACTGCAGATGACATGTGCAGATACTATTCCTCTATATTTTTCATCCCAAACCGCTAGAATATATTAAATACTTCCGTTTAATTCAGACAGTAAAAGGGACAAACAGCGAAAAGACTGGATGTGCACCAATACCTACACCATCGCTGAATAAGTTTAATGCACGCTGGAACAACTTATCCTTGATTACTGTTAAAATAGCCTTAAACATTTTTTCTCATATTTTAGTGCTGCAGAATCACTGGGGCATGCAAATAAAGTATGGATATAAAGCTATGGATCAGGCGGTGGGAAAACGACAACACAGTTGCAAAATAACTACTACACGAGTAGCACCTGGCTCCATGGAAAGGCTAAGTTCCTGCCTGGGTCAGGGAAAAAGCAGAGGACTGGTACGCCTTTCTGATGTTCTACTAGATCTGCAAGAGTTCCATTTGTATGTGAATCTTCGAAATGACCATGAGTAAAGGCAGCCTGAGGCTGGTACTATAGAGGCAGTCAGGCATTGGTTTGCTTGCTGGGAAGGACACTGCTTTTTATACAGTCTACTTGCCATAAGCTTGGAGATGACATGAAGTGAATTACGTGACACAAAAATCTGTCCAAATCTGAAGTATTTTCACTTTCAAGTGACAATTCAGAATAATAACATTTATAACAACATTCTTGGGTTTGAATACTAAGTTCACACTGTTAGCATTTTTGTAATCTGTGCAAAGGAAAAAAAAAAATTCTTCCGAAGCTACATATTACTCCAGAGACTCATCTTGGCTAAAGTGAACTGGGATAAATGTTATTTACATTGACACATGTAACTAGTGGCTTTTTTTCTTGGGCAACAAATTTAGCACAGAACAGATTATCCTTCTCTTTAACTGTTCTCAATGGCATAGGGAGTGTTGACTGATTTAAGATGTTTGTCCTAACTTGCAAAACCATAAAGGCTGTGGGGCTGTGGTTATTCTGTGGGGTTCCATGGCAGTTGAAACTAGCTGATGAAGAGCACTATTAGCATAAAAATCCTTCAAAAAGATGAGCAACAGCTTAAAAAAGCTACCTCCAGATACTGTAATCTGTTTCCCCACTCTTCTCAAGAGAAAAACCAGCAGCAATAACAGTATATCAGTTCATCTCTGGTAAAAACAAGCAGCACAACATAGACCCAGAAGTATCATTACAAACATTCACCGTAAGATCTTCACAAAACTTACTCTATCCAAAAGGTTTCTGAAAGCAGGTGAACTAGTTCCTTCTTCTGAAGCCCTTGGCAATGCCCCATGCATTTACCAGTCTTTGAAAAAAAGGTTTTCCTCAATTGACTTTTCTTTTGACCTATGGCTTACAATTCTTTTTTTGCAAATCCCCAAAGCCCAGATTTTTCATGACAGTTCAAATAACTGCTTCTATTGAGCATCCTGAAAACATCAGGTAAAGCCCATTTAATCTTTTCTTCAAGCAAAAGGAACTGCCATTTCCATTCTCCATGAATTAAGCATCCCTGGTGCAGAACCCACCTAATTTTTACCTCTGCAGAAGATGTGGTAATTACTTTACAGGAATTCTTCTCAGAAGCAACTCAGCTCCTAGGCACACAGCCTGACCACAGCGTTTTCTTCCCTTCCTGCGGACCCTCACAGGCTGATTGTTTCCAGGCTGCTGTGAAGCTGCCATTGACGGCCTGAATAGCACTGCTTTTCTTTGCTGGACTGTAACTTTCTATTCTTTTTGGCTTTTTTTTTGGGGGGGGGTGGGCGCTGGGGGTTGGGGGTGAGATAGGGGAGTGGGCAGAAGGAAGCACTTCTCATTTCGGCTTTGTTTCTCTTCTGCTCTTTCAAAAACTAACTACAACTGAGCAAACTTGCTGACATGTAAATTTTCCACATCTTTGAAGATTATTTTTCCAGGATTTGTGTTCATGAACTCTGCTTATTTTAGTTTGTCCTTTTGACACCAGTCGTACATGCTGCAGCTGACAGTTCTAGCCTTGTACTGCATCTCAATATGTGTATATATGTCAGTGGTTTCTAATTCAGAAGTGTACGGGCCAAGGGCTGAATTTCTGTAATGGAGCTGGCAAGGAGAAATCGGAATTAACTTGCACTTAGTTATTCAGTGTGGCCTAGTCTGGGTAAACACTAGCATTATCAAACACTAACACAATCCTGACAAGCAATGGTTTTAAGTTCAGATGAGTTTAATTTTGTGTTATAAAAGTTGAGCAATGAATCATTATATTAAATCATCTCTGACACTTTAACACAGACAGGTCATTTCTATGAGGTGCTTGAAGCTGGTTTCAAATATTTGCTATCACTGGATAACATCTGATCTTAGCATACAAAATCCAGTTGTACATGTCAGCAAAGTGCAATTTTCCTCCCCAAATATAAGGGCAATTTTCTCAGTAGCTGAAGTGGATGTTTCCTTTGACGTGACTTCCAAAAGATTTTATCTCATCAGCAGTATAAATTTGCTCTGCCTGCTGTCCCTTCTCACTACCTTAACGAATCCCTCTGCAATTGGACTTGATGGTCCTGCAGTTAACTGAGTATCTTGCAGCAACAGACAGCTGCTGGGGTCCTGTCACAGCTTTAGGCTCTGCTTAGCCAAACAGCACCACCTGAACCTGCCCGCCTTCCCCTTTAAACAGGGAATATCCTGCAGCCCGAGAAACAGGTTTTTTTATTGTAGGACTCTGTTAAGGAATGGTGTTCAAAGTTTGTGACCTTAGGCACATTCCCAATCTAGTATTAAAATGTGTGCCATTTTAAGCTTATGAACACAGTGAACATTTTATAAATTTAGTCCATTCAGTTTCCACACTGGACAAGCATCCAGAAATACTTTGGCAGAAATGTGCTCTGAAGAGTCACCAGCTTCATGGGACCTAAGAAATGATGGACACTATGGCTTCTAGCCTATTGGCAAAGCTGCATTTCAGCACATATCTCATCCTACTAGACTGAATAACCAAGCATTATGTTCAAGTGTCCTGCTGTTGAAACTTCCCTGCTTGTGCACGGTTGCCATCTGTATTTTTCTAAGCAGATATTGAGCAGTACTTGACCTGGAAAAGCTGCTACAAAAAAGCAATAACTATTTTGGCACCTTAGGCAGCAGCAACAGATGTATTAGTCAGAGACACAAGATGGATGATACCAGGAAAAGAAAAGAAACAGAGGAAAAATCTTGGTGCAACCCTTTGCTATCAATAGCAGACACACACGTGCGTCATCTTGCAATGTGCTATGAATTCAACATTTACAGGATTTATTATTGCAAAATTGCTTCTTTTGACAGCTTATTCAGGAAATGACTTAGTTTTCTTTTAGAGAACTCGAATACTGCGTGGGCTTAAAAGTCTGCATCGTATTCTGTAATTTGAAAAACTCAAATATAACGAATAAATGACAAACAATAGATAAGCCAAAAAGGGTGGGAGAGAGATGGTGGCACAGAAGGAAGAAACCACACACAGAGAATTTCATTAGATGTTGGACTTCCTATCAACTTCTTAGTAATTTCTTTTTCCCTTTGATTTTACTATTAAATAAATCATACAGCAATTGCCCATCGTTTAGTGCTATTTGTACAAATCCTCTTTGTATTTGATGTCACAAGGCATCAATAAAGACAGATGCCTTACTGCATACCTTCTTTTGGGCTCCATCTCAAAATCTGTCACAGCAGCTATTAATAGTAGCATTTGTACTTTGCTCTTGTGCTTTTTCTTTTGTTTTTCAAACTCACATATGTGTGTGTGTGAAGTTTGTATTCTCCCTGCACACCAAGGAAAAAAAAATTACTTGTTACAAACAGAAGCTGGTGAGAAAGCGGAAGTAAAAAACTGCATCCAAATGGTACAGAAGTGAATTTTGCATCAGGACTCACATCTGGAAAACCATTTTCTTCATATGAGAAAAAACCAACCTCTTCCTGCTGGTACTTTTCAATTTACTTATGAAAAGCTTAACTGTTAGTATGATTATTTTAATCATCACTGCAACATGTAATAATTGGTTATATATTTGAGCTAGTGAATATCACATTTGTATTAAAATAGAGCTCATTAGTGGTGAATGATATGTGCATGCAAAATATCTGAGTTGTGGAAAACGTGTGCACTGAATTCAAGTTCACTGAGGAGCAAAACAAAACCCATGACAAATCCAGAAACTCAAGGTTAAGTAACTAGCTTCTTTGACCATTTTATGACTTAAGATTGAGCTTAGCTTTGTCTTTTGTTGAGAATTTTGGTGCATGTGGCACTATAGAGAGTAAATGCTATCAAATTTTCCCTAAGATGTTATAGGCTGAAAACCAGAATTTATCTGTAGTAAAAGCTTCATTTTGCACAGTGTTGAGGAAAAAAAAAACCAAAACCAACAAAAAACCACCACCAACAACAAAAAAAACCTCCACCAACAAAACAAAACAAAAACACAAAACCAAAGCAAGTCAAGCGTAATGTTGTCAGAAAAATACTGGTTGTATGGACACATTGTGTTCCTGTGTCCCCATACAGTCGTTTCTGTTTCTCTCCATAAAAGCATTCTCCTCTCCCATTCTCCTCTACTGTGACATCCTCATTCTCCAGTACTCGTCCATGTTTGCCCTAATCATTCAGCAGTATAAAAATCCCCAGATTTTCCAAATGGTGTAATAAGGAAACTAATGCTTTACAGTTCTGATTACAGCCTAATAAAATGAAGGATTTACTACATATAAACAGCTGAACAAAGATCAAGCTGCTGCTAAGTATACTCATTACATTTAGAGATACACTGGTTGAGTTTTAAGTGGACCTTTTGGTATTATTTGGCATTATCAGTTCCTGTCTAAGCAGATACTTTAAACTGACTGAGAGTCCAGCTTCTCGGTCTCCTTCCCTGGATCAGAGTCTTCAAAGAGCACAGAGGAGCTGGACTTGACTCACCAGCAGTTCTGAAAAGTTCGGCCAACCATTTGATGAGCTGTTTGGGGTACGTCCGTTTGATATTTTGCAGACAATGGGGAGCTCACCCTGACTGCCGGCTAAGTTGAACAGGATTTACGCAACTAGTACAGCACTGAGCCCAAACCAGTCTACAGTATCTCTCCTTGGCATATATTAATTCATGAAACAAAACCCATTTTGTCAAGTCCTACACAACATCTGGGTAACTCAAGCATGGGTCAACAAGCTCAGACCTGCTCATAATACTCAGACAAAAGCAAAAAATACAAAACAGCAGGGGATGAAATTAAGCAGAGAGAATTGCAAGGCACTATGTTTAAGTGATAATTATCAACTAAAAAAGCACCTACAACAGAAGAACTAGGAAAGATAATTACTTCAGAAAAGAAGGATTGAAGACTGTGGATCACAAACTGAGTAACAACACGCTATTGCAAAAACAGGGATGTGTAAGCAAGAATATGGCTTATGAGAAGCATTTTTCCCTTTCTCTCAGCAGTTTGAACAGTTTGAGCAGTAAGCTGGAGTCATAGATGTTTAGATGAATTGGAAACAGCCTACAGGAGAGTAAGAATGTGACTTAAATTATCTAGAAAACATGAAAGGCTAAGTGAATTAGGATTGTTCAGCCTGAAAAGAAAGAATGAAGTAGGCACACAATTTGTAAAATGCTGTTTTCAGCAGAAGGGAGTCAGGTTACACAACTGGAAGAACTTTTTAAAATTAAAGATAAAGAAGACTTGGGCTGCCTGCAGGTCATGGAGCCTTTGTTCTTGGAGCTTTGTATAACTGGTTAGTCCAGTATTTGTCAGGAGTGATACAAGAGAAACAGATCCTGCCTAGGCAGTAGAGGATGGACTGTGTGTCAACTACACATTGAGCTCTGCCAGTTTATGGAGGGCAGACAGAACAAGTTTGCAAAATACACCTCAGGCTAGACATTGCCTCTCAAATGATTTCACCCAAATGTGCTTTGGGAGACCCCTACAAGTACCTGTAATGTTCACTCAGGATATTAGGAAAAAAGCAGAATTAATGCTGAAAATACCTAAAACAGGGAATTTCTTTAAACAGTATGATTCTGGAACACCATAAAGGTATAGCCAGCATACTACAGCTTCAAAGAAAGGCAAACTTCGTCAGAAAGTTACTGCAACAAATTACTCATTCATCCTCAGATAAACATAGAACTAAAAATAAAACCAGAAAGATAATTCAAGCTTACTGCTTCACCAGTTTTTCCAAGGTTTCCTTGATCTCCTTGTTCTCCCTGTTAAATGCAGAAAACAGATGACATCGTTCATTAAAAAAGTAATTTCTTTCATATGTGTATATTAAAGTCCTCTATTTTCCTAGGAACTTCTTTATTTTCTAAACTACATCTGCCAATTAAAACTTTAAAAGCTAAAATTAAGCAACAAAGAAAAATTTAATTTAGTCGGTGGCTAATTTTGATTTTGTAAAAAGATGTAAGCACTGTTCTAAAGTATTTAGGAGTTGCCCACAAAAATGAAAACTATGAATTAGGGGCTCACTAAATACATTAAGTCAGCAAACACTAAATTATTTAGTTTTCATTTAAGTCTTTCAGCAAATTACAGTCAATATTTCACAATTGCTTCGAAAAATAAATGTCATCTGTGCACGCTATTGATAACTTTAACTTTGTTATGAAACATTATATTAGGAAAATTGACATTTGAATGACATTTTAACAAAGTTCTCCTCATCCCCCCCAAGTGATTTGGGTACTGTTTACTCAGATTGCAACTCAGCACTGAAAAATTCTGCTGCCACAAGCTCCTCTTTCAAACTGCAGCACCTCACACCATCCCCCCTCACACTGCCAGAGTCCTGCCAGCTCAGGAGCTGCCCTGGGTCCCTTGGTGCTCCCAAGACCAGCCATCCTCACATCCCCAGGCAGCCAGATCTCATTTTGGTAGGTGCTGTCTTTGCTCACACATCACTCTGTGCATAGTTTCCCTCCTTTCCAAAACGAGATCTTGCAAGAAAGCAAAATCACCAGTATGACACACACTTACATGGAAACGTGTACTCATATCCTTTCACTGTCATGCCATTGCAGTGTATAATTGTACACAGTTCATACTCCAAACACATTTTATTTCATACATAAAACCATCACTTGCCTTTAAACCTTCTGGTCCAGGTTCACCTGCATAACCTTTCTGTCCTGGCTTTCCCTAAAATAACAATTATAATAAAATATTGTAAATATTTTGTTTTTAAAAGGTAGTTTCATCCCAATTTCTGTATTTATCAAAATATATGCACTCAAATGTACAGTTCAGTAATATTTAATACCAACAACTGAAGCTAGTGTATTTATAAATTCACATCTGAAAATACACCATTGATTATCACAGCAAACACTAGCACAGTAAACAGAACCTGTATTAACTCTTACAGTAGTTAAACACTGAGGAAAAACAGTCACAAACCAAGAATCAAACACATTTCAACTTCGGTTTAAAAGAACATATTAAGGAGGCAAAGAAAAGGCAAGGTCATGTTCTCTCCTGACTAATTCCAGCAGAACAAGGTCTCAAACTAACAGAATTTGAAGTTTAAACTTCAGGGACTGGTGTCATAACTGTCCTTCCTCAAGAAGACAAAATCCATTCAAATATCCTCTTCGCTCATTGAATTGATCTTTTTAAGCCTTATGTCTCCCCACTAGTATTTTGCTGCTGATAGATCTTGTCTCTCTGCTACTCAGTTAATAACATATTGTTACCTGGAATAAATACAGCAACATCAATCAGAGCAGGAGGCCATGAAGTGACGAGGTCTTTGAAGCATTTTATAACATCCATCCCTCCCTCTGTCACTCACACAGACCCACAAAGGCATAAAAACTAGAATGCTTTTCTCCTGAATTTTCAATTAGATGTTTATAACTCTACCATGTCTCACTTTTAGGAGGTCATTTTCCCTCCAGGTGTACTTTACTTCCTCTACAACACAAAACATGGCCTAACCCTTCGGTTATGTGAACAGCATAGACCCGCCTAGACAAACTTTCCCCATCTGCTCTGAGGCAAAGTCCCTAGTCCAAAAGTAAAGGTCCAATGGACTGGATCTGGCCCTTGAGCAAGTTGCTAATGAGATCACTGAAGCGTGACAATTGGAGAAAGAAAATTAATTCAACACTTTAATGATTTGGTATCAAAAAGATGCAGATTTCTACTAAAAGGAAATTATCAGCTGTTTTTCCAACAGACTGAATAATTGTAACCGCAGGACTCTGTAATGAGAGCTTTCGTTTCCACAACAGTGTTCCTGAGACACGAGCAACTCAAGCAACAGAGAACAAACAGGTTTCTTCAGAAAAGATGGGATTTTTCCATTTGGCTCTTCTGCTCTGGCTGCTCAGTGCCTGTCTTACAGATCACAATGTGTGTTTTAGTTTCTGGGCACCTGAGAAGTTCTCTATATGGTTTTAAATTATATTTTCTTAGTAGGTTCCAAGACTTCTCAATATTAATCCTTTTTATCTCCCTCGTTCTTTCTCTGCCCGCCTTGAGATTTCATTTTGCCCTACAAGTTCCAAAAAGTATCACTGCTTTAGGAACAGACTTGTTTTTGCCAGTGGATTAAAACATGGCACAGCTAGAAATGCAGGGAGAAAATACTGTGAAGGGAAGTTCTGAGAGACCTGTATAAAGCAAGTCACGTCTTTCCACAAGGCTTAGAAATGAACAAGTGATGGGACTCTGCAGGTTACTACGTGCTGTTTAACTGCTTTGCTGCTAGTCACCGCTGTTAATTGCCTTGATAATTTTAGCCCTACCAGAACTGAATTGGAGTTACAACTAGTAAAGGTTTCTTGGCTGTAGTACTCCAGCTATGTACCAGCTGCGAAGGACGCACAGCAGATGCAAGCTGATCAGAAAACAAGACAGGTGGATTTAACTGTTAAAGCAATTTGAAACATACAGATCTGGCTTTAGACAAAAATGTAATACAACTGTAAATTACACAAGGAGGAAAAAAATCACTGACAGAAAGTTAAACCAGGGATGGCTGGTTTTCTGCTTGCAAACCCCTGAGAAAATTACTCTTCCAGGGCAGGGTAATCTTAACGGAAATGTTCGTTTCCTAAAATATTAGCTGAAAATTCTATCCTTCCCTTTCAGGAAGCACCAACCACCTGTGCTTCCTTTCACCTCACAATGGGTTGATACCGGCACGTATATTTTAATATAAATTTGTCTCACTATGACTCTATTCCCATCCCTTCACAAGCTCCTCACATGCCTCCAGCCCACAGGAAGACACATTCCACCTTCAGAAAATACTGCACTGGGGGAGTGGGGCAGCTTTGAAAGCACTTTTCTCCATCTTCAGGAGGAACTGCTTACCTTATGACTCTATAAATAGAGCTTTTGTTTTACTCATGTCTCTCAGAAAGGAATCAACTCACAATTCCTTTTTACATTCTGGTTTAAAACCATCTCCCCTCTTTTAAAGGCATTTTCTGCTCCAGCAACGAAGATACAAAAAAAAAATAATAAAAAAAAAATGCACCAATGCTTGCACTGACTGAGCTGAGCTACACTGACAGTTACAGTGTGAATATTTGGATAACCTTTGAGAGTTAATCTGGAGGAAACTGAATAAACACAGTCATTTCTTTAATGTGGCATCTACTGTATTTTCAGAGGACAAAAACAAATAAAAATCATAATTTTTTTATTTAGAAGGATTAATTTAAGAGAATATCATTATTTGACCTTAGAATAGAATGAGTGGGAAGGCTTAGAAAGGAATTAATGAAAAAATCAAATTGTATGATCAGATTCAGCTCAAAAACCTCTTCCTAAATTCAAACAGGCTGAGCTCTGTGGAACCTGAGATATAGCCTAAGTGGGGAAGCATCCTCAATTTTGGTTCCAGTTATTTTAGACACACATGAATTCTTTTCCAAGCTGGAACCTGAGAACCAGAGCGCAGGTTCATATTCACCTTCAGTTCCAGTAGAGGATGATCTGTTTTGCTGGCAGCATTGGTCAGGTGAGACCCAGGTGTTTTTAGTCTCGTGCATGTTTTTTAAAGCAAAACAAGGGTGGGGGCAGTGGAAGGACAAAAGTGGGGTGAAAAATTTATGGCAGCCTGCTTGGCGCATGACTAAACTGAACAGGGGCCTGAACACTTTGACGTGAAGACTACACAGCAGAAGAGATGAGGAATTCCAAAAGCACCAGAAACCTGCTCCGTTACTGTCCAAGAGACAACTAGAACAGTTGCATAAGAATAATCAAAGGTTTACAATGTATCGCCTACAAGGATACTTTACCTAGCCTAGACAAATCCTAAATCAGGATAACAGTGGATGAAGAGACGACTAACCTATCAACTATGCCTACAAATAAGGTCAGGAGAACAGGAAGCAAAGCTGTAGTGAGGACAGCACAGGCAAGACTTTCAGATAGAAAGGCCAGACGTTAGAAAAACAGTCTGTAAAACAGGCAAAAGATGGAAGCAGACTGCGAAGCTGGATGAAGAATCAGCACCCCTGGGGGCTGCAAAAAACAAGTTAGAGGCATATCTGCCGGCTAAAGGCATAGCTGACAGCTGATGGTGCCTTGGGGCCATGCATGGCCAAACCACGTCTTCAGGTCCCTCTCGGAGACCTCCCCTGTCCCCATAGCTATTTAACTAGGACAGTGACACCACAGTTTTGATACCATTTGCTTACAGACGTAGCATTTACTTTCTTCAACTCCTTTCATGGAACATGGCAACAAAGCCTATGTAAATCAAATTAATGTGAAATTGCAGTCAAGCAAGCATAAAGACAGATGTGATCAGCAGTTTACTGACTTGGTCCTGCTAAACTCTATCCAATTTAACAACTTCATGACTGGGACTCTCCAGTGTAATCCACAGTCTCTGTTACCAGCAGGAGTGAAGCAGCAAGGACAAGCAGAGGTGGGAGCAGAGTTCAGAGCAGAAGTGAGAACAAGTTGGCCTGGAGCTGTGAAACAGCTGGAGTCAGCAGAAGCTGTAGAATCCAGGCAAGAGCAGATGGGCCCCAGGGTGAGGGGGATAAACAGGCAGGGCTCCCCATCAAGCAAAATTCCCATTTCCCCTAACTCTCATTTCAGGAGCAGCCAGCAATCTACTAAAAAATGTCTGCGGACAGCAACCCTGAGGCCCACCTCAGATCCACATGCTCTTCTCTCAACAGCTTGTTGTGAGAGAAACCAGGGAGCCATAAGACATGCCAACGGTGTGCACATTTCCCATTGAGAGAAATCAAACCCAAAATAACTTAGGTCAAACTGACCCAAAATAGATTAAAAAATATTTCAGTTTGCTTGGTTACACAGAAATTTTTCCTCTTGGGTCATTTCGACACCAGCTGATGGTGGCCTGTGAGTGCCTGGTGGTGCAGAGAACGTGAAGGTTGGTGTCTCATTGACCATGAGTCACCCACTGCCGTGTCTTCTTTTCCAGTTGCCACAGCACAACATGGGAGATGCTCTCCAGCCATAAAGCCCTGCCCAAGGAGGAGATGCAAAGCATGATGCAGCCAAACTCAAAATTTCCATGAGGCTCTTGGCAGAAGCTCAAGCAGATTAAACTAAATACTGAACTGAGTCACAATATGCTTTGAAATTCTGTTCAATTTTTTATATGTTTTCCTCAGCTGGAAATAAAGCTAATGAACAGGAAAAATGACATAGGAATATGTCCACTCTAGAACCAGGAAACAATGGGAATGACTGTCCCAGGTTCACACAAAAAAGGGGAAGTCACCCAAATGAAGGCCAAGCCAGTGATTACCACACATAAGCAAATCAAGTAAAGGCGGAAGATCATATTGCTTTCAATAAACTTAGCGACACTCCTGTAGTTTCTAGTGCAGGCTAGTATTCATTTTTAGCTTAGATTTTTTCCTAAAAATAAGCTTCAAGTCCACGAAATATTCTTAGACACTAGTACATTTCTATAACTAACAAAATTGTTTCTTAGTTTTAAACTTTTCTATTCTAAAACATGTCAGCACAAACAGCACTATGACATTCCAGCTTTATTGTTTTCAGCAATTGTTTACCAGACCAGTTCGAAAATTATTTTTCTTAAAGCATCAGTCCTTTTTATTTCTCCCTGTGAGCTGAGCTTCATGGTGGGTTCTTCCCCAATTTAAATATTTTGATATATCAGCTGGTTCAGTCCCTAGGAAGTGCATGGTGGTTTCATCTCAGAGGAGCACCATTAGCAGTTTGTCATCGACTCCTTCCTTTTCAAAAACTTGTATTTTGTGCACTATAGCTGTGATTTCCTTTCAAATCCTGTATATTGAAAACCATTTATCCTCCCAGCTCTGCTTTGAGCATGTGCTGAGGAAAGAGACATATTTATTGAGGAGGTGCTACTTTAATACAGTCACTTCTCACAGCAAATTGACCTTTTAAAGCAGTACTTCTGCTGAAACGTAGTTTGCCCTAACAAAATTACTTGTACTTACTCTTGGGCCGACTCCTCCAACAGGTCCAGTTGGTCCCACTTCTCCCTAAAAGAAATCAGAACTTCAAAAATCTTGATGCTAACTCTAGCTTAGGAAAAAATAATCCACAGATTACCGTTTGTATTTATTATACTGTCTGCTTCATAGGTGTTTGTATGAGTCGAAGTCTGATAGAAACACTGTAAAAGAGACTAATCTGATTTCAGACAAATTCATTAGCCAGAAAGCCATGCCCTACATAGCCATCAGGTGCAGCCAGAAAGGCTGTGAAACTGTTGGTATACCTATCATTATAGCAACATTGTCACAATTTTGAGCAGAGAGAGACTCAGCAATGATGGGTCAAACCATTCTGTCTGCCCTGCAGTTACTCTCGTCTAGCAACATTTGGCACTTCATGGCTGTAAAAGCAGCAGAAACATGCCTGCTTTTCTCTTCCAAGTTGCTGTGCCACAGCCACTAAGTTAGCCAGCCATTTTTCCAGAGGTTATCCTTGTCTTTTCTCAGGGATGGAGGGAGGCTGGGGCTCAGGCTTGTCAGGTGCATGAGAGAAGAAATGACACAATCTTCTGCAATATGGAAGATTTTCTCCAGGTTTTGGAGGAAGCGGTACACAACATTTTTCATTAAAAGCGTTAGGAAACAGAGGAATGAAGAAATGCTACCTACAGCTTCTTGGCTTCTAACTGAACAGATTATTTTGCCACTGTTTGCTTTTACTCAGTATCTGTCATGGAAGCCCACAATAAATCTACTTAGAAGTCCAGAGGTCTATCCCTAGACTCACTGATTAAATTATTTCTAATGTTAATTACTTTTAACTTAAGAGACATGAGTTTTTCTTTTTACAATGAATTAAGAATACCCAATAAAGTTATACAATGAAGAGCTGCCTTCCTCCCCCTTCAGCTAATAGGAGTCTCTTTACTTAAGTGTATCTAGGATACTGTGATTAAATTGATACATGGTTTCTATCTCCATACCACCCCCCCTCCTCCATTTCCCCAGTTTTACTAAAAGAACCACATCTGACTGTGGACACGTTATCTGAGATTCCACTGAGACAACTAAAATAAAACACATAATGGATGCATAGCCCCATAAGGCTGCTAAACCTCTTTGCAAAACCTGCCAAAATGCGAAAGAAATTTGAAATTTTGAATGACAACACCATAAACACCTAACCATTATTGTCTGTCTTACCTCTCACAACTTTTTCCTTTAAACATAATCTCTCAATTAGAGAATTTTTCCATCTTACCTCAATTCCTTTGGGGCCTTGTGGCCCTGGAGGCCCCCGGTCACCCAGAAGTCCCTAAACATCCAAACAAACACAGTGAGAACTTGTATCAGCTAACAATCAGGTTGGTCTAGTTTCTCCCCTCTTACAAACCTGGACAGAAATGCAAATCTGAGGCAGCAGACCTCATTTCTTACCATTGTTCTTAGGATTTCCCTCGGGAAGCCAAGAGAAGATGCAGCAGAACTTTAATATCTGCTGGAAAACTAAGTATTTTTACAAACTTCTACTATATAGATTTTTCTGACCTGTTTTTTTTTTTTCCTTTTGTCTTTTTGAAAAGGAAATAAGAAAATACTGGAGCTCACAAAATTCCTCCTTTCCAAAGACATAAAGCACATCATCATATTAGGATTAAAGCAGAACTAATGTAATTCTTATAGATCTTTGATTTAGGTAATCTTTAGCATAACATGTGATGACAACATTGCAATGGAAATGAACCACAAAGTGGAGCCCCAGTAGCCTAAACCAGGGGTTGTGGGTTCGAGTCCCAGCTGTGGTGACTCACCACCCACCCAGCAGGTGCCTCTGTCAACAGGCATGAGGCCCTGGATGGGGAATGCAGCAACTTGAGGAACAGGGGGCAATGGCAGCACGGTGCTGCCCAGCCTAGAAGGAGGAGGGTCCGTTCCCAAATAGGAACAGAATGGACAGGACTGAACCTACCAAATAGGTACGAGGCTCTTGCAAACAGAACCAAACTACCACATTGAGGGAGGAGGAGACCCCGTCTCTCCATCAAAAACAGCTCCCAACTGAAACGATTCTATGATGTTCTATGGATTTAAACTACTGGCTTGTCCAAAACTACTTGTGATTTTCAGCCCTTAGTTTTCTGTCAGAATTATAATCAACTTCCCAGAGATAAAGCACCTTATCCTCTGCCAACTCTGAGTTTTCATGACGGCTCACACCGACATTTTCAAAACTTTGTTAAAGCAACTTTGCAGCTAGCAGCGTATCAAAAATCTTGGTCATCCCAATTACAATGGTAGTAATTGGGAAAAACACTTAACCTGGCATAGGACACACAAAAAAACCCCCCAACAAACAAGCAAAAAAAATCGCAAACAAACACACAAAAAAACCCCAAACCAAAAATGAAACCCAACCAAACAAAAAAACCTGTGTAAAAATATTATTAACATTCTGGGAAAGCTAAGCTTAAAAAAAAAAATAGATAAAGCAACAAAGAAACTGCCCTTTAGGAGAGATATGATTAGCCTCCGAAGAAAGCAATGGTGGGAAAGTTCCAAGTGTAAGCCTTATTAACTGCTTACTAATGAAGCTGAAGTCTAGACAGAAGGTGCAGGCATTGGTCCAGTAACAGTTTACTTAGCAAACAAAGTAAAATGGAACGGAAAGCGGAACCGGCGCCTCAAGGTACTGAGTTTCATCAAAGAGCCCATCAGTCTGGGAAGGACGGGCTGGACTGCTGTTTGACATATCACCACAAAAAAAAGTGACAGGAAGGCTTTTAGTAGCACTATGTAAGTAATATTCCTGTGCAGTTAGTCACCAAAAAACATTCATTGCCAGAACTGTTGTTTTATTCTAATAGTAAAGAACATTAGGTTATATGGCTTTCAGTACAATGTAATTGCTACCGTACACACCCATCCACTGCACTTAATTGGATATGGAAAAAAAAGTTCCAGACTGTAAAATGAATATTTAGACTAAATGAAATTTCCATCACTCCTTTGAGGTTTCAGGCAACAAACAGAAAATTAAGGTAGTCATTATACTGCCAAAGCGTCTGGAAAAAACTGAGGGAGTCAGCAAATGGAGGTATCCCGCATTTCACATATATGACTTCCCAGTTGACCATCCCTTCTAGATACGGTGAAACTCCTAATAGCCACTTCTAAATATTAAATGTGTTATAAAAACAAACAAATTAACAGAGGAAGGAAGCTCTCAACTCCTTCCATGGTAAAACGCACACTACTGGAAAAACTACAGTTGCAGTCAGCATATTCAGACCATCTTTTCCTCTCACTTGGTTACAGAGCATAAATACTTGCAAAAATAACATAGGAAACAAACTAAATTATTTCAGAACTTCTTAAAAACATTCTTATTCTCTTTTTAAAATGTAAGTGTGCCTTTTTTTTAATAAGTGGTGGATCAAGATCAAACACCTTCTAAAATATTGTTTCCAAGCTGATTAATGTGCTGTAGACCAAATTATGTAATGAATCCTTTGAATGTTATTTAGAGAGGACAGATTTGCTGATTACTGCACTAATTTATGGAAAACTGACAATCCAGAACTTCTACTGGTATTTAGACCTGGCTGATCACACTCACAGAGCTTAAACTTTCCACCAAGAGGCTGAACTCGTCCCACACCATCTGCTAAAAAATAAAGCTTACCCTGCTTTCTTGGCTTTTAAAACAGGTATTGCTTCTGAGGAAGCATAAACAAAAACATGAGGAAAAGAGAAGCACACTGAGAACAGTTTTCTAAAAATAAAAGCTGGAAGAAATTTTTTATTATAAAACTGCAGTCAACATAAGACAGCTGGGAATCCCAAAAGCCAAACATTTCCAGTGCTAAGCAGCCTTTCTCCTTTGATTCTAGGAGCAGTGCAAGAATTTTTCCAGTTTGGTAATCTTCCTTCTCAAATGTAAGCCATCAAATCTTCCTGATTAGAGCAGGCTGTCTAAGCTTTCTGTCACTAAGACCAAATGCGCCGCAGACAACCAAATCTTGTTCAGCTATTTAACTTCTACATCAAAGGAATACAGAGTCTTAAACTTTGTAGGCTACCTTTTAATATTTTTTTTTGCTGGAATCTGTGAAAAGGCAATAGATCAGTAATGTATGTATTCATCAACCTAATTCTAACAAAAACATCTAATTCAACACTTCGGATACAACATGGAATAATACAATCTCAGAGAAGAAACTGGGCAGCAGGGATTAAATCTCAGTTACATGATTCATGTATTAACTGGGAGGATTACATTTGATCTGCAGTTCAAGAACTGTTATATTTCTCTTCTATTTCCCCTAGACCCTATACACAGTTTTACATCAAAAGGTTTTTTTAAGTGCCCTGGTAATTCAAAATCACAGCAGCAACTGCCACTGCAATGGTCAGATTACAATTTATTCACATAAAGCTGCTAACATTATCCATACATACAAGCAAGTTAGCAAAGCAATCAATCCAGCTAAAGAAAAAGCCCATGTTTGTCTCTGGAAATGTATTTTAACATTTCCCCAGTTTGCGGCACCAGATAACGAGTGGTCAGCCTTCCTAACAAGTTCATGTCCGGGCTACTTGAGGACAAGGCACTTGACACAGTTGAAAGATGTGAGACGCAGAAAAGATTGGCTGTGGCTTTGGCAACTGGATTATTCTCAAGAATTGTTAACTTTGGCATGGAGGGATTGTTACGCTCTTCCGGGTAGAAATAAGACTATATTTTTAAACAATTTACTGCTCCCTGTCCTACACTTCTTGAGTAGGCTGCCACAGAATTTCCCAACTCTGTTGATGGGAAATCTTGTAATTTCCATCTCTGTTTATTCATGGACAACTTGCATGTTTTGTCTTTGGAGTAATGATATTGTTGGTCTTGCACAGTTCTGCCCTCCAGTTTACTTACAAAGCTCAAAAAGGCCCTTCATTTTGGTAGGATAAATGAACTGGCTCTCAGAATACAGTCATTCAAGTATCCTTTTCTGCATCTAGTCCCACTCGATTGAGTCCTCCTGAAATACAAATGCCCAGAACTGTGTGTACTACTTAGATAAAGTCTCCTTATGCTTTGTGCAGTGGCATTAACGAGATACCTTGCCTCATGCGTTCTAAAATTTCACCTAATTTCTTACCACCTTAGTATCCTTTTATGTCAGAGAGATCTGGCAGTGCCTTTATTATTGCCGGGTGCAAAGCTCTAAGTTTACGATATATTGGTTTAGTCCCTGCACACATTAGTGGGATGAATTAGTAAAAGTGAAGTTTTTAAGATTATCTAAAGATGCTGAACTCTGTCCCATGTACAAATTTCATTCCAGCATACTTCTGCCTATTTATCAGTGAAAAACTGCAAGGATAGTCTCAAGGCTGGTGAGTGAGGAACTTAATTGTTACATGCCTTTCAACAAGTAGTCAATCTTTAGTTATTATTCAGTCATCTTACTCTAGGTTAATTTCTGACCCACCTGTACTTCTTGTACTAGTCTCTACCTTTTCCATTTTAAACAAAAATTTCACATATATGCTTTTATCCAAAGCTTCATCAAAAACTCTATACATGTGAATTATTGCCTAAGCTTGGTCTAAAATATGAGTCTACTAAAGAACAGAGACTAAGTCAATCTGGCACAGTTATTTTTTGATAGATAAACTTTAAATTTTATTACATATATTATATTATTTTATCTATTATTTAATCCGGTGTGTGAATTTTAGCCATTTTTCCATAACTTTAACTACTATTTCTTTTAAAATTTGTCTTTAAAAGATCTTTATTACTCAGGTAAGACTACAGAGATCTGCATGCATTTGGCATACATTTTATTTAAATACAGGTGAAATATACACTACTTTCTAGCTACATAGCATTTCCCCCAAATTTCCTTGCGCTTAATTTGCCATTACATGCTTCCATCTAACACAGTAATTACCCTCATAACTGTGTGGACAGCATTAAACATCAGATTAACTTCCTCATATAAATACCTGAGGCAAAATACCTGTATTTTGTCAGTAAGATTACTTTCTCATAATGCCAGTGTCCACCTCTCAGAGCTTTTCCTCAGAGATTTATACTGTTTATTGTTATGATGAATAAGTTTTCATATAGTCTTACCTTAGGACCTTCAGGGCCATTTAATCCAGGTACACCAATATCTCCTGGAAAACCCTAAAGAAATCATACGGACAAATGATTTACAGCATAGGAATGTTTCCAAGGTACTTGTTTTGATTCTGTTCATTCATTTAACAAACCTGAACCACAGAAACAAGAAACAGATTTGATCTACCATCCCCAAAATGTCAAAATCCATTAAGTTTCCTTCAGAGGACTTGGATAAGTGACAGATTTTAAGCAGCTTTCATTAAACTCAATTTAGCAGATGTCAGTATAGGTTTCATTTCTCTTAGCATGACTTTTTATCCACAAAGCAGTATTTGAAATTAAACCATTGGATTGGTCTTGATGCACATAAACCCACAAAGCAGCCAGCACCAGGTCCTGTACTCATGAATTCAACTATTTTTTTAGAAAAGCTTAGAGAGCAGCTGAAGCCCTTTCATCCTTGGCCGCACATTAAGGACGAGATCACTGCAAGCTGAAGGGTGGAAAGCCTTTTGCCTCCAAATCAGCAGGTGCTAATCCAGGTCTGGCTGGCAGTAACTGAAGGTTACCAGCACGTAGCGTTATTCAGAATAAGCCTTTATGAAACAGTGTGTGGTACATGCCCAGCTGCTGGTAAAGAAAAAATTAATATGCAAAGGCAATGAATAAACTAAAATTACCACCCCAAACTGTCTGGCCAGTAGGCACTGAGTGGGACACCATGAGGATGCCTCTATGTCAGAGAAATCCAGCGCTACAACTAGGTTGCTTTATAAGGAATTAGCGTATTTTAATTAAACGAAAATGACATAGCTAACCCTTATGCGATACAGCAGTAAGTTAAGTTTCATGAACATTCACTGAAGAAATGTAATCTTCATATTTGTAGGATAAAATAAAGCATTTGTAATTTACTTTTTAGATAGCACAAGGCTCGCTCAGTCACCTGCCAAGATAGTGTTTGATTTTGTTATTTTTATAAACTTATAAATTTCATTAAATCTTGCTCATCTGAAAATAGAAAGTCTGTCACTGGAAGGTCCTTCCTCTGAGTAAAATATGTATTAGTACATCTGCATAAATCCATTGCCTAACACTAGTAAAAACAAATTTCCTTCTTCCTGAACACAAAATCATTGCAGATTAAAAATTATAAATATCATTCTTTGCATGCATACTTTTCCAATAATGGAAGTGAAAGCATCATGCATATCCAGAACAATTTAAAGAACATCTCATAAAGAACTTCCAGCATGAAATTCTCTCTGGCACCCTTCCATACCAATACATGCTAATACATGTCATCATTGAAGCTTCAAGAGTCACTTTTTAGATTCTCTAGGCAGGAAAGAGATATTGGGGGAAAAAAAAAAAGCCTCACTAGGTGGATAACAGTTAGCCATACTCTATTCTTCCAGAACAGCTGAGCTTCAAATACAGCTAATAACCATTTCTAATGATTATTCATTATTAGCTGACATTAATCAGAAAAAAACCCTCAAAACTTACCAGAAAAGTAAACAGAAATCATACTAAAGCAAGAGATTTAAAAGAAAATATTATTTCACCCTCAACTACCATATTATAATAAAATTTTAAAAGTATTTAGGGCATAATTGCTCTTACTTATATGGTTTTCTTCCATTTGTTTTCTATAGCCTGATCTTGCCAGGATGCAGAGAGGCTTTTAAGTAGAGATTTAGATGCGATGCAAATATTTTTCAGTTTGTTTATATATTAAATCAAAAGTAAATGTACAAAACAAAATATGAAACTGAATTATGACTTCTTTAAAAAAAATCAGGTTTAGCACTTGAATGCTACTGAGTACTAAAGCAAACTACAAAAGGGTAAAACACAACCTGAGTTTTCAGAATAAGTGGAACAACCCTAACACACAGCATTTCACAAAACATTGCAGTGGTAATTTCTTTTGCCATAAAGCAGTAACTCCTAGTAGAGCTGTGCAACACCAGACCGTGCCTCTAGGTGGCACAGAGCATATTAGTCACATGGGACCAAGGTACCCAGACTGATACCTGAAGTGCTTGCTTAGATCACCCGAGATTTCTATACAGTTCATACGAGGATTTTTTTTTTAAATCCCGACCATCCTTATCTGCTGAACTACACTGAAGAGTTAGGTCAATTCTTTGGAAGTTGCTAACTCATCCTTTCTTGTTCCTGCTCTGGCAGGGGGATTGGACTAGATGAACTTTTGAGGTCCCTTCCAATCCCTAACATTCTGTGATTCTGTGATTTATATTTGCTTATTTACAGACATTAAACAGTTACCGAGGGGTGGGTTTTGTACATCTGTAAATCTTTAACTTTCTAATGCATGAACAAGTGCTAAATGCTGACATGGAGATAATTTCTTTCATGACAACGAACATTCCAGAAGACAATCTGCCAGGAAAAATGTCTATTTAGAGAGATTCTTATACTTTTATAAGAGAATACATCTACTTTATTTATTTGTGTAAATATTTCTGGAATGAATTCAGTAAGAGCTATGAGATATAAGCATTGACAAGCACTATCATAGTTAGAACAATCACAACATCTGGGAACCCTCCCATGCCAGCCAAAGTCTTAGGGTGCGAGAGGGCTACCGGCCTGAGAGCATCAACTCCAGCAATGCATTTGAAAGTTTAAAATCTCCATCATTTTTGTCTTTGTTGTAGAGCTGGATGTAGTATTTTCTTCTTGAACACTACCACAGAAAAAAATGCAGATGCTATGGCAGTATTAGAACACTATTTCCAAGATGTTCTCACATTAATAATCCATGAGGTAACTGTAATAATCCAGGACACAGGCAGCCACTTAAGACAATTCCAGAAAATGAATGAACCAGAAAGGAGTTCTTAAAACACCTCAGCAACAGTGTCTGCCATTCAGATTCTGAATAGTGACGTGGTATACATTTCTACCTATATCTGAATTTGCCAAGTGATATTCAGCAGCCAGGTCCCTGTGAAGCTACTGCAGATTAAAAATTCATTATCCTTTCACAAGTGAAAGGCCAGGAGACCAATGTATAGTTTCCTGCTGCAATGTAATTTCTAGCAGAGACTATTTGGAACAAAGCATCACTCAGTATTACAAATTCTACTAAGGAAATGCAAAGCATAGATTCTGATCTTCCCATCAGCCAGAATCCTGGCAACTGGTAGGTTACAAATTATTTTGAAAATCTTGCTGCAGATGTGGCCTTTGGCCAGCAAAGTACTTTAGAGTTCACTCGGTTTAATCAAACTAGAGGTGGTGTCAGAGGACACTGAAGTACCAGCCATCTCAAGACAAACGCACTTTAATCTTGCTGTGAAAGTGTTGCTTTCTGAACTGAAAACATTTAAATATGAAACTAACATTTATTGCTCTCATTTATCTACATAAACTTTAATTAACAAAAAATGCAGATATTATGATACTGCTACTATGTCAGGGCATGTCTTTTTGTACTGAAGCCAGTGCCTCAGCAACGAGGGATCTGCAAAGTCTGTTGCTTTTCTGTCATTTGTGTTCCTGTGTGGCTGCTAACATGGGAGCAAAATACCAAGAATGTTTGGAAATTACACTCCATTTCTACTAGAATTTTCTTACATTTGCAGAATCCCACTCGCTCCAAGCTGTTTCCACACCATGTTTGCCGGCATTGCTCTTAGTCACCGACTCTCACGCCCTCTTGCATCTCTGCGGCCTTCAATGGATCAGGACACGAGCACTGGTGCAAGGGCACCACAGAGCAAAAAATTTCTCCAGGGATTGTGATAGTCCCTTCAGCTGACCAATATCCCTGACCCAATATTATTTCATCCAATCACATGCTGTGTTTCATTTGAATGAGAATTTATAATGAATTTTCAGAAGCAATACTGACTGGATGCAGCTACAGAATGCCAACAGTATACCTCATTAGAGCTTTATTACTAATTACTATCAAATTAGGAAAGGAAGATTTCTGCATAAAACTACAGTCTCTCTAAACTGTGAAAATAAGCTGGGATTTTGTATTTTCAAATAAGAAGTGTTTATAATTCTTCTGAAAGAGCATACTACGCAGAGATGCAATTCAATCATAAAATTTTTTTTTTCTCTACACAGTTTTAGAAATGTCAGTATTGACAAAGCTACAGGACTTTGTTCTCTGACATTTGCACAACTGCATGAAAGTGTCAATAATGTGCCAAGTACAAAGAGGAAAATAGTAAGAAAAAAAAATATCTGAAATGAGCTTTCTTCTGTGTGTGCCAATCTAGCCAAAGTTTAATGCCAGCATTTTTAAAGGGCACGGACAAAACTTCAATTTTTTCCTACAAATCTTCAATTCTGATTTTGAAAAGGGTGGAGGAAGGAATCTAGCAGTACAAATTACAACTGTACAATTACAATTTGTCAGAGAACAGAAAAAAGGGCAATCATGGATTACAGCATACAATGCAGGAAAGCTTTTCCATTTACTGTTGCTAAGATGTTAGTAAAACGACGCTTATGTTGCTTTGTGCTTCTAATTGTACATGGCAGATCTGTTCAGCCATGCTCAGCAAAACACTAGTGATTGATTTTCTTGAGAGAGACTTCAAGTCACCAGTTTTCCAAATGTGCTGCATCATCCTTTAAAACCATTTAGTGCACCTACATATTATAGACAATACACATTAGGATCACTGTATTTACAACAAATACTATCTAGTGTAGTCTACTTAATAGTGTAAGGCCCTACATAAACCCTTCGAGACCTGCTCAGCTGCTCGAGGGCCAAGAAGGTGGCTGGTGGTTCATCTGACTGACCAGCACAGCAGCACCAGCCACAAAACAACAAATGAAAGACCAAGTCTTGAAGCACTCGATAAATCTACAATGTGAAAAATTAAGAGCTTTGGGAAGAACCTCAGTGCACACCCACTTCAAGGACCAAACAGGATTTCCAGAGGGAGCTTGGCACAGTTTGGTTACAGCTACATTTGCTGTTGAACTCTGTTTAATAGTCTCTCAGTCTTTCCTGAAGATCTCCAGCAGTCAACCCATAAGGTGCACCACAGAAGAGGTGGTCTGTTGGGCAGTCACAGCCCTGGAGACCTTAGCCAATTGCTTTCACAAGACTCAAAAAAAAAAAAAAAAAAAAAAAAAAAAAAATCAAGCCAGTCATTCAACATCAACTGATACTTTTGTGGAACTTTCCAGTAAATGCAACTATGCTAAGCAGATAGATGTATATTTTAAATTTTTACTCTGACTTATGGTGAAAAGCATCAAATGTGGGCATTTCATAAGGGACAGAAATACCAGATTATGGATTTACTTTAAAATATTCAAGCTTGGTTTTGTGTTACAAGTCTTCCCATAACAGTTAAATGAGTAAGGTCTGAGGAATGGGTCTTCTTTCAGGCATGCTTCTAATGATATAAGTGACAGCGGGGTTAGGCAAAACCTGAGAACAGAGAAGAGTTATCAGGAACAACTCTGTGCATTCTGAAAATCAAGCATGCCTAACTTTAACCCTTAGAAAAGAGACTAGTAACCAATAGTCAGTGTAAAAAAATCTTTGTGCAAGAGGAACTCTGTTTTCTTGCAGGAGGATTATTTCACTAGACATTGCTCCTATGTGGCTAACAACTGTGTGCCCATACAGATAGGATCGCATCTAGGAGAAGGCCAGCCAAAAAGAGTAAGGCAGAAATTTCAAATTTATTTGCAAGACTACTGTTTCTTCTAAGATCAAAACCAAAACCCAAGAGCCAAAGCAGTGCAGGTGTTAAAAATCAAATGAAAAACATTTAAATATTAGCTTGCATTCCTCTAGGCAGATTCAGAATATCAGGAGTTAAATAATGCCCTGATAAAGCAACACAAATCAAGTTTTGTTTGTCTGCATGTCCTTTCTTTTCTAGTAAAGTCTTACCACAACTCTGCCTGAAAAATGTCCAGGAAGACAAATTCCACGCAAAATACCTACAGAGGTCTGTGGAAACAGACTAGGACCCAACAGGCACAGACGGAACTATCACAATCACTCTGAAGAAAACACAGGAAGGTCACATGAACAAGCATTGTTCAACATAATTAAAAAGTCAAGGTAAATTGAATATTTCTGCAAAATTAATACATATTAAAAAAGTAGTACTTATGTCACATAATTTTATGAAAGCATCAGTTAAAGATTCTGTGCAAAGGCATGCAGAAAGTATAAGCAGTTCTACAACAAGAGCAGTTCTTCAGATGTATGCCAGAATATGCAATTAGTTCAGCTATAAAGTTGTCTTTATTTCTATATTCCCTTGAAGTTGCATACAAGTTATTTGATGCAATATTGAAACAGAAGGCCGTTATCACTGCACTCATGGCATTGTTTGCACATCAAAACAACATGAGAAGAAAAACACGCATTAAAAATAATTTTTTTTTTCAAATGAACTCAAAGCAGCCAGTGATTCACTTAAAAATACGTGCTTTTTTGACTGTTTAGTATTATTTGAATGTATCCTTTTCCTTTGTAATGCTATTGCCTTAAGCATGAAATATAGCAGCTGAATCCCATATGAGTACCTTCCTGAAAGAATAAGCTAACGACTTCAGATCAAAATACTGCACAGATGAAAAAAGTTCTACTGAAGAAAATGACTAATGCTCCCTCTGCTCCAGATGAAACATATTTATAATACTCAGAGCACATCCGAAGGCACATCTGAAGGAAACTATCACACTCATTCTTGGGGGATATTTAGATGTGATTCATAGAGCGAAATTTAACCATTAAATACTCTGAATACACGTGGAAATCTTGTCGAATTTCATTCACATTAACAATAAGCATTACATACTTCCTCATACACAGTAAGCACAGGCATTGTGGGTTAAAACAATCAGACCAGCACTTTCCAGTTGTCATACTAATAAAATAAAGCTCTCTAGAAAGTTGAAATTTTGGTTGATCATTTTTAAATGCATGACAAAGCAGGAAAATGTGTGAACTTGGTGAAGAATATGCTCTGTAAAGGACTCACTAAGATATCCAGCACTTTGTGAGCAGCGTGCATTAGGGCACATGAGAGACCCTGGCTCTGTAGCAACGTACCCAGAAGAGGACTTGGCTTGACGCTGAATGACTTCTGCACTGAAGAAAATGCACTTGGCAGCCACCCCTCGTACGGTCACCCAGAGAGCGGGCACGAGGCCACTGTCCCTGCCCATCGGCACTGCAGCTCTCAAATGGACCCTGGCTATCAGTGGGTGGCTCATTGCAACCCTGCTGTGGTGCACCCAGGCTGCGCAGCTGCGGAAGAACGAGTTTGGAAGGAATTCACTGCTGACCTGCACATAAAAAGCCAAAAACCTGAGGGGATGAAAGATGCCTGCCAGGCCTGCTCCCACTGCTGTTGGCAGAGTCGACTGCAGCTGCGGCAGTGCCTGATTTACAGCAGTTTACACAGGAAGAAAATTAGGGATATAGCTGCTTATTCTTTATACTGGAAAAGAAATACATACTCAAATGTGTAACTGGAGACACCAAAGGATCCCCTGTTTCTTATTTCACATATACCTAAAACAAGTTTGAACATGGGGACAGGGCACATTTATAAACCCCACCGCGTTGGACAGAAGTTCAAAGTAGGATCTGACATGTTCTGCCACTGGGCAGACACAGCCTTTTTCCTCCCAATCACAGCAATGCCTAACAGATACCAACATTGCTTTTTTTTTTTTTTTTAATAAAATCTTTCCTAAAAGGCATATGGTATGGGTTGTCATGTCCATACCAAACTCAAAGTACTTCCCTTGTAAGACACTAATTCATCACATGTTGCTGTTTCCAGAACCATTAAGAGGAAGATGTAGTATAGGATGTAATGTCCATTTTCTACGTGGGGTTGTGGGAAGTCTGACCATTCAGACAACAAAATAGGTACAAGGAAAGCAGCTCTACCTGACTTGCTAGCTGTCTGGTTTTGGAAGAAGAGATGTGCTTAGATATACAACAGTAGGCTTTTCTTGTGGAAAATCTGCACTAATTGCTCACACTTCATACATCCAGTTGTGTCTAAATAACTTCTGGCAACAACTACGAGCTTATTGTTATAAGACAGAGTAACAGGGAGAGTAAGACACAATCTTCAGTTTTAAGGTTTTTTTAAAAATTCCTTTTATTTTAGAACTTCTAGAATTTCCAGTTTGTTCAAGATGCTGGTATACTTCTGTCCTATCTCCCTCTATTTCTGTTATTTTGCCATATGGTGAACATGTTTTTATGAAGTAAGAGAACTTTATTTGCATCTGTCTTGTGTGACTAAAGTTAAGAGAAACATCATTTTGTAGTTCTAAACCTGACATTTTGCAGATAATTATTCGAAGAAAAATACCTGGACAGTCCAGCTTTAATTATCTAAGATAAAGTACTTTATTTGCCTTCTAATAGCTGAAGTAATTCTGCATCCCTGAGCCAAAGGAAATGCTGAGCTTTTCAGATAGGAATTTTTCCCAGCAGTATCTGCCTTGAGGGTACTAGATCCAAAACATTAATTTCTCCCCAGGCCTAAGGGAACAGATTGCCTGGGCTGGAATAAGTAACTATGAACCATTACCAGGACAGGCACCAGGGTCACCAGAACACAGGCTTCAAGACCAACAATTTGATATTAACCTGCCACAGGTCTTCCTTGCTAGCAGCTGTACAAAGAGATGTCGCAAGGATCTCTTTTGCTAACACAGAAGAGGCTCACAAAACCTAAAATCCTGAGCCACAGAGGGAGACAGCTGTGGGCAGCATGCACAGGCTTTGTGCCTTTTTCATTCTAACTAAAGGGCATGAAAATACTCTCTCCCTATTGACTAAAACATATTGGCTTATTCTGAAAAGACCATCTTGTGTTGCTACAACACATTTCACAGTGACTTTTCTCTCAACGATGACTCATTTCCAATAAGAAAGTGTGTTCTTTGGGATTCAGAGGAGCTATAACAAAGTGATAAAGCCCAGTAATTTGCTCTTTGAGGATAACAGGACTTGGGCTCCCTTTTGTAAAAGGCAAGTTTGGTTTGAGGAGATATGGTCCCGGAGTTATTGTATCTTGTAAGGCCAGAACAACCATCATCACTAATATATATCTTCCAGACATATTTAAAAAGGCATCCATTGGAGGAGGCTGATTAAAAAGAAAAATCAGCATTCTTTGCTTTCATCTCTCCAGCATATATATGTATGTCTGTCTATGTATGTCTTTCCTGTACAGTCCACAGCATTTTTTTCCTATAGGCCATGGCATAAATGCCAAAAAGCACTGGAATTGAACAATTCAGAGACTTAGTTTCTGTGTAGACTTCTATAGTACTATACAGTTCTTTGGCAACTGCTGCTAGATTGAAGTGATTGGCAATGGTTACTATGTAACTGGTGTTTATTCTTTGCAAACCTTGCAAATAAAATTATTTTGTAAGAGATAAATATGCAACCAGGCTTGGAAAATCCCATTTGTAAAAATGCTGTAGAATTCATGAATGGAAGTGTGCCTGAGAAATCACATGAACCTCATTCAAGGTGCAATCAATAACACCTGGATTCAAAAGAGAGCAAATCCTAATCACATCAGCAAATACAGAACTACTTTCTATTTGAAAATCCTATATATTAATATTTTGCATTAAAAATACTTTATGGAGGAGAAGGAATTCATCGGATATGACTGGATTAAAAGTATTTTCTAATTCTACTAAGACAACAGTCTTTTGTGAAGCAAACTCATTTACCTCTGATTTTTGTAGTTTAGAAGTAAATTACATTCTATTTACCTTATCAAGCAATTTCTTACCTCAGGTCCTGGAGGACCCAGTGGTCCATGGGATCCGGGTTCTCCGATTTTCCCCTTAAAAAAATCCACACAGTTAGATTTTTAATGATAATTTACTCTTTTTAAAAAAAAAAAACAACAGATTGTTATGAAGATTTTTAAAACATTTATCAAAAAGAAAGCCAACAAAACTGTTGAGATGATTTTTGCACTAAATAGGAAATCTTAGAACAGCCGCTTTTTGGACTCAATTACACTAGTTCTTCATATATCTTTGAATTCACAAGGAAAAGTGCAAATTAGCTTTAGTAAAATTAAACTGGGAGTTTTCAGATGGTCCAAATAGTTGTATAAAAAACGTCCTTGAAATATATAACTGTTTTCTTAACAAAGCTATGTGATATTTAAAAGTACAGAAAGTAACTGTTATGGCTATTGGTTTACATACTTACCTACATAGTTTAAGTACCCAAACATGGTCAAAGAAATGGCAGTTTTGTCATTAATAATAGTTAAATGAGGTCCTATCCACATGTTTTGTGAATCTATCATATACAAATCCTGACACACATAAAAACTGACCAAAACATTTCTCTATCTGTTCTTCCACATTTTTAAAAGTTTGCTGCTGTTGCTGCCATAGGTAGGTGTTCCTTGAGCAAAATTCAAGTCTGACTTGCAAAATCTTTTTTTTTGTTTTTAATATAAATTGTTTTGTGTAAATGTATTCTACAAAGTTAAACATACTACTTACAGGACTGAGTTCTCTTATCTTAATTTAACATAACTCAAGAAGTTAGTAACATTCGGTTTGTGCTTAAAATCCACAACTGTTCAGGAATAGGCTAATTCACATGCTTACCCTTAAATGAAAATGCTTATATTTTTGAAGGAAAAAAGGTCGAGTTTCTCCATCGAAGCTTAAGCAAATTTGTGGGTTTTGCAGGGTTAATGTTTATACTATAAATTCTCTGGGACAAATAAAATTTTTTTTATTGAGTTTCAGGGCCTGTGATATTAATGAGGTCTAAGTAGGTTTATCAGATAGTGGTTTCATTGCACCTAAGAAAATTGAGACTTGAGTGATGAATTCTTTAATAGCATTGGATATTGTCAGCTTTTAATTATACACTGAAAAGAGGCAGACAGTAGTGCTAAAAACAGGTGAGGAAGAAGCCAGGTAACCCTGTGCAATGCCTTTTCTGCCTCAGCATTTACAAACCAGCAGAAGTGGCAGCACTGTACAGATGCCTTTGCAGTTGCTAAAAATCAGTAAATATTAGAATTCATGACTACTCCTATCCCTTTGAGAAATACCTGCCCATTACTAATGAGAATTCCCAGAGTCTCTCCAAATCCAGATAGCCCAAATAGTTATCTTGGTAGCTCCCAAAGCTCTCATTGGATTTGTTTCAAACATTACCAACACGTCTATTCCCCCGCAAAGAATATCTAATATCCTAAGTACTCCCGTATTAAAATCTGACATATATACTGATCTCTGTAGAAAGATCTCACATATTCAGATCTGACTCACTCACTAACCAGTCACTAGAAATAAAAGCAGCTTAGACCTTATTCTTCGTGCATTTGGAATTAAGTACCTTCTAGAGGATTCCACGCAGTGTAAGCATAAGATATGAAGTATCAAATCACACAGAATCACAGAATCACAGAATGTTAGGGATTGGAAGGGACCTCAAAAGATCATCTAGTCCAATCCCCCTGCCAGAGCAGGAACACCTAGGTGAGGTTACACAGGAAGGCGTCCAGGCGGGTTTTGAATGTCTCCAGAGAAGGAGAATCCACAATCCCCCTGGGCAGCCTGTTCCAGTGTTCCGTCACCCTCACTGAGAAGAAGTTTCTTCTCACATTTAAGTGGAACCTCTTGTGTTCCAGCTTGAACCCATTACCCCTCGTCTTACTGTTGGTTGTCACCGAGAAGAGCCTGGCTCCATCCTCGTGACACCCACCCTTTATATATTTATAAACATTAATGAGGTCACCCCTCAGTCTCCTCTTCTCCAAGCTAAAGAGACCCAGCTCCCTCAGCCTTTCCTCATAAGGGAGATGCTCCACTCCCTTAATCATCTTTGTGGCCCTGCGCTGGACTCTCTCCAGCAGTTCCCTGTCCTTCTTGAACTGAGGGGCCCAGAACTGGACACAATATTCCAGATGAGGTCTCACCAGGGCAGAGTAGAGGGGAAGCAGAACCTCTCTCGACCTACTAACCACCCCCCTTCTAATACACCCCAGGATGCCATTGGCCTTCTTGGCCACAAGGGCACAGTGCTGGCTCATGGTCATCCTGCTGTCCACCAGGACCCCCAGGTCCCTTTCCCCTACACTGCTCTCTAATAGGTCATTCCCCAACCTGTACTGGAACCTGGGGTTGTTCCTGCCCAGATGCAAGACTCTACATTTCCCCTTGTTATATTTCATTAAATTTTTCCCCGCCCAACTCTCCAGCCTGTCCAGATCTCGCTGGATGGCAGCACAGCCCTCTGGCGTGTCAGCCACTCCTCCCAGCTTGGTGTCATCAGCAAACTTGCTGATAGTACACTCAATTCCCTCATCCAAGTCATTGATGAATATATTGAACAGTATTGGTCCCAGAACTGACCCTTGAGGCACTCCACTAGATACAGGCCTCAAATATAACAACATATAGTGATATACTGAGAGCAAAAATTGATGTGTAAACTTACTGGGGGTCCTGGCTTTCCTCTGATCCCTGGGGGTCCTGGTAAACCAAGAGCACCCTGAAAAAAAGAAAGTTATTAGATACACATGATAATGTCTTGCTTGTTATGTTAGAAGCAACAGATTGCTACACTTTGCCACTTGAAACAGGCTTCGAAATAATTCTGTGGGATGAGAAATGTCTTCTAACATACAACTTCCATCAAAAGAGTTTTCACAGGATGTGCTATTTCAGTGACTTCTGATGTACTAGCCAAATAGGAAAGATGATATTTATCCCAGTTTCACGATATGAAGGTGCATGCCAGACCATGTGCTGCTGTTACCCACAACTGGTCCAGGTGAGTTGCAGATGAACCCAAAGGTTCAAGGGAAAAATATATTTTACAACAGTTTCTTAGCAGGTTTCAGATCATACCATCATTTTTTTTCTTGTTTTATACATCACTGAACACACAGCAGCCAGAATGCTGGCCATGACCTTTACTTGTTCGCTGCTTTCCATGACTAAGTTTTAATTAGCATAGCATTTCTTAAAATGTTAGTTCAGTAGTACCCAGTAACTTTTACTACAGCATTCTACTTTTATGCAACTGACTTGTTGCATTTTAAGAGACTCAGAAGCCTGATGAAGTTGCTGAAATTGGACAATTTTGTAAAACAGTGCAATTATAAATTACCTTGTCTCCTGGGTACCCCTGGTCTCCCGGCTCTCCTGCAAGGCCATGTTCACCCTAAACAACATATTTTATACAGACATATGTATGTGGCTTTTATGGGGTAGTTATCAGAATTAGAAAATGATAAAATTTTAAATACGAAATAATTAATCTAAAACAGATCTTTGAATGACAATGCAAGATGCTGCACAGAAGCACTCTTCCAGGAAACCCTACAGACACAGCACTGGATCTTGTTATGCCCCATAGTAACTGCTCTGTCCAGAAGTAAGTTTGTCTAAAGCACCAGATGGTAAGACTGAAGTAATTTTAAAAAAAAAAGCCAGAAGATAATAGAAATCAAAAGAAAAAAAAGAAGGCTTTGTCAAGTAAATTATTTTGCTCAAGATTTAATGAAAGGAGTCTGAAAGAACAATATATCTCTAAGATAATGGAAATATTTAAGTCACCTTATCACCTTTCATTCCAGGCTGTCCCATACTCCCTGGGAGACCCTATTAAAATGAAAGAAAAAAAAATCCAATGTTTGTCTGTAATTTGGAAAGCAGCACAGACACTGGGCTGTGGGATCGTTTAGCACTGTACCGTAGGCCCTGGAATTCCTGATGGTCCACTCAGTCCTGCCAGCCCCATGTCTCCCTGTGAGACAGCAAGAAAGGCGACGGCATTAAATATTTGATGAAATGGGGTAATTTAAAGACTGGTAACAGATTGTGGCATTTTCTGCACCACAGAGAAAAACCAAAATCTTTTTCAGGCTAATTTCTTGGGGTAAAAGGTATCTATATTATAAGCCCTTCACTTTTACAGTTCTCAGCCACATCAGTGGAAACACAGAAAACCAAATTTCCCCCTTTTCCTGTAGATTCTGTAGTGAGCAGAAGACAGCAGTGCATTAGGCAATGCAGAACAAGGAAGCTTTCCTTTGTAGCACAGCTGCATGTTCAGTGGCTATTCCCTCTGTCCTTAGGGCTACGTGACATCATTTGGCTTAAAGCAATTATTCTGCTGTGAGTAGCATCATAAAAAGTGACTTTTTCTAGGATTTCTCATCTCTTGGCAACTTCTACAAGTTAAGAAAAAGAGATGGGATTCTTCTAAAATACCAAGTATGCAAACTTAACCGAAGTTCTGGCAGGCATGCTAACTTCCTCTGTTCTCATGTACCTTCAAAGCCTTTACTACATCTCTCCTTTCTGGGATTTATATGGACAGTTTCATGACTTGAAAAAGAAAACTGAACCAGAAATAAAAAATTTAAGAACCTAAAAAAGAAGAAGAAAAAAAAAAAAATCAACACAGCAACAGCAATAACATTAATGAAAAATGGTGAGCTAAACATAAGAAATTATTTAGCAATAGTTAGAACTATAGTACAGAGGGGGGAAAAAAAAAATCTCTCCCTACCTAGTCTACCTCTGGTGGAAAAAAAGAAAAGAAAAACAAACAAACAAACCAACCAACCCACACAACCCTCCACAGCGTTAACACCTCTGTGGCTATGCAAGCATTTAGCAACAAATATGAATATAGAAATCTTTTGCCACTTGCTGAGAGTGACACATAAAAGATGAGATGGACATCTACTGACTTCCAGTTCAGCACACATCAATTATTCTCTGGAGACTCATTCAGCACTGTTTGCAAAAACATTCTTCTGCAGCCAAAATTGGGCTCATGGCTCACTGAAGAAAAAGGAAGACTGATGACTTAGCGTCTCAGTGGTGCTCCCCACTCCATATTGCTTTAGCTTTCCATGACTGCTTAAATGATATATTCTGTCATATTAGCCTATGCCAAGATAAATTGTTTATATTGCTGTCTCTTACTTGTCCTATATATTCTAGTTCAGCAAAGCATTTTTGTGTTAATGATACTGTACATTGAAATGCATACTTATGGTAATAATAGGATTGATTGAAAAAAATCACAGAGGGGTACTGAGCTGGGAAATTTAGCTTACAAAAGCAATGGGAAGAAGTTCCAAAACAGCTTTACAAAATTCAGGTTGATGAAACTCCTGTGCCAGTCTCTGGAGACATTGGCTGACCAAATTAACAGCAAAGAACTGGGACTACACAAAAATAAAACTGAAAAAGTGATCTCCCTGATAAGAAAAGGGTTGAAATAATATGTCTGTCAATTTTAAAAATCATCCTTCATCTAAAACATCCTCGCTACATGTTAGCACATGCTTATCAGTTTGGCTAAAACTTCCTGATAGAAAACAAAAGTTACTTCAGCTACATAAAGCGTACCTTTCTGACAACTTCTATGTGACAAGGGAAACTAAAACCAAATTGCTTTTACCTGTCAAAAAGATAAGATACCAGAAAAAGAAAACTAAAACACACCAAAAAAAAAAAAAAGAAAAAACCCAAACAAGAACACATAAAAAAGAAAAGCTAGCTCTAGTACCTGAAAAGTCTTCATCTTATTAAAACTCATGGCCTTGCAAATCTTGAGAGACTAACTACTCAGGCAGCCAAAACTCTGAACTTGGCAACAGCTTTGTATACTGAAGAAAACATGGAAGGAAGGAATTCTTGGACTCAGCTTGCTGATGCTGCTCACTTTACCATTGTTCTCATGAACAAACACAAAAACATAATTAGCTCTTGACGCTGCATACAGCTGGGCTGGGCAAGCTATCTGAATTAATGCTGTTGGGTTCTGCCAGAATAATATATTTAATCTCATGTTCAATATTGCATCTTATAACAGCATAATGTGTTATAATTGACTAAGTGGTTTAGAACAAACATTGAGGTGTCTAGCTCTTTACACAATTTTGAATGACCGTGGGCATCTGCCACATGAAAACAGAGGCCAGGGTGCACAAACCCATTTGGAGACAGGTGTGGTCAAGGACCAGGGCTGCACCACACAAGCTGTACTTGGGAATGCTGGGGTCACCTGAAATTCCCCCAGGGTCTTGTGAAATTCTGCTACAGTTTAAAGAGTGCAATGGTCCCTCATAAAGAAACTCTGGAACAGAGCACAGTTCTTCCAATTATCTTACTGACTGGGAAAGTGGGAACCAGAGTAACTAATACGATGCAATGCAGAGACACAGGAGTGTATAATAGTGAATTTTACTGATGATTCCTACATGTTGTGGTAGTATCCACAAAGGACTCATGCCACCAGATACTGAAGTGCTCTTTAGCCGTGTTCTGACCTTATTTCAAAATCCCATCTAGATTTGCTGATGCTTTGGAAGCTCCCAAAGGCTGATCAGAAACCTGAAGAAAACATTGCTGGGCCATTTTGCTCAACTGCAAAATCTTACTGTACCAGTAAGGTCTTATAAACTATGGAGAATTCTTAATAACTGCTCCTGAGTTGCATTTCTAATGTGTCTTGGCTAAATAAGATAAAATATCTTCAAAAACACCCTAATACATCTGTAAGATCTATTAAGCAGTTGGAAGGACACACAATCACCCTACCTTTATGGAGCGGCATTTCTACATCGTAAGCACTTGTCCATGTGTATTTTTGTTCACACATTTGTCATCCCAAACACTAAACTCAGAAGACCAGAGGCTCATTTGCAAAACTATTTCTGTCCCCAAAAAGTCATCATTTTTCAGCATATATACACACACCTCAGCTATGTTTGAAAATATTGCCCTTTTTCAAGAAGTAATGCTGGCTTTAGGGGTATAAACTAACAAACTTGTTTATTTCAAATAAAACCACCAGACACACCAGATCAGAAATAAGCATACAAATCCAAATCAAGTATAGGAGTAGTCCATACCAGCAATATGAGAGTAGTTTTGTAGAGTTATTTTAATTAAAATCATGGCTAAATAAAACAAAATCTGCTTAAATCCCTGGATTCTTACATTTGTTTGTATTGTTTCACAAACACACAGGACAACTATTCCAATGAAGCCATATCAAATTAAGTAATAAAACTGTACTCACTCTTAGTCCTGGAAATCCAGGAGGACCAACACCACCAACAATTCCCTTCAAAGAAAATGAATTTTAGATTACCTAAATTTTACCATTTTAAAAAATTCCCAATGATAAATAAAGTGATCTGCAAAGCAAATCAATTGGGATTTTTTATAGAAAGTTCTTGAAGAATGACAGCTTATCACTATATAGAGGAATATGCTTATTAAAATCCCTGATCGTGGAATTAGATCTCAAGATATTTGCATCATTAAATCATTCCTGCATTACCAAGGAATATGAGATTTGTTACCATGATATTTAAAGCGAGAATAAGAAAAAATAATTTGGGGGGGTAGAAAAAAACCACGAGAAAGATAAATAGAAAATAGAAAATAAATAGAAATAAATAGAAACCCAGCTCAGTTCAAAGAAACACCTTTGCAAACTAAAGGCTATGCTCTTTATGAAAAATTATTTCTTGATACAAACTGCAGTATTTGTACCTTATGTAGAAGCAACAAATCCAACAGTACAGTACTACTGCATCTGTTGCACTCAAGTTTAACTCAGAGGCTAAAATTCTGAACATCGTGGAAAAGAGATGTCAAGCCTCTTTGCCCTTTGTGAAAGGGATATTGTAGCTCTCCAGGTTGGCACACCTCGCACAGGCTGCCCTGACACTTGAGACCTGCTACTCAATGGAAATCATACACAGGGTTCATTGCAGCCCATCAGCACCCACACTGAAGGGTAGCTTTCATCCAAGCAAACCTGGGCCATTTCTGAAGCTGCCCAACATGGCATGGCTGCTGGGCACAGCACAGAGGACACCTTTGTGCTCTCCCAGCTCCTCTGGTGCCTACACACCTCCTCCAACCTGCTCCAAGCTACGCACAAGGGAAGCTGATGGCTCTAGCAACATCCTCCAAGGCATACTGACATCCTCAGAGAAATGAGAGGGTGTTGTGGAAATCAAGGGTGGCATTACTCTGTTCAGCAGAAGAAATTAGGCGTGGAGACAAAAGTCATTAGCGTCAAGTCAGCACATGGGAAAAAATGTCTTCCCTTCAAGTTCCTGCCACCACAGGCCTCCCAGGCAGCCCCTGCTCCCCACTGCCAGCTCAGGAACAGGCTCTGTAAATACCCCATTAGCACTGCAGCCCCTGCAGCTGCAACCCTGGCCCATTGCCTGAACAAGCCCTGCGGGGTGATTTTTGGGGAGGAGGGGAGCAGGGCTACTGCCTTTCTGAGAAGGTGGTAAGATCAGCAGCTGTCTTGGCAGATTAGAAGGAACTTGTTTGCAAACGCCTGTGTTAAAACAGGCTTCTTTGTAAAGTGCAAGTCTGTAATTTCAGATGCAGGCTTTGTGAGTTTGTTTCTATTGAAGTACTGTTGTTCTGCAGATCTTGTGGAAAGAGCTGTATCAGGAAAGAAGAGAAACTTGAGAGTACCAGGAGGGGAAGGAAGAACTCCCCTTTTTATATCATTTGCAGAGCAACTGGTGACATTCACAACCCCTCAGAGGGTTTTCAAGATGAAAAGCACCCTAGTGACATCACCTAACATTGCCGTGAGCAGGAACTTTGCCTCAGGGACCAGAAATGCAAAACAATTTTTTTCATGTTTCAAAATGTTGACAGCAAAATGTCAGTAACTCACCAGCAAAATTCATGTAAGCTTTTATAAAATCAGTTTCTATGATGGGTGTCAGGAAAGGGCAGGTCTTCAGAAAGGAGACCATCTCTGCCCGGTTGCTGAGTCTGGTCCATATCAGAACAACCTTTAGACACAAACTGATAGCAGTCTCCAAAGGAGCATTCAACAACAAAATCAGATTCAAATCAGCTGCTCTTGTGCCCAGCATTTATTGCTGTTCCCTTCTTTGTCCCAAAGCCCTGTCACTCTTTTTTCGTATCAAAGGAAACCTGAGTTTGGAGTCTGCAGCCAGAGTTTTCCTACAAATACAGCAAGACAGCAAAGCTGCTTTGAGGGCAGCTAGTGAAGTGACACGTCTGTGTCACAGTTTGAATACCACACCATGAGAGCACTTTAGCCTGCACGTGCTGCCAAGGACAAAGCTGTTATCATACTGATTATAATGCACTAAACAACATACTAGCATAATTGTGTTCAGTAACAGTTCAAAGGATGGAATCAGCGATCAAATGCATATGCATACAAAAGCTAGGGTTTAGGTATGCATGCAGAATCCCATTTTGTTAAGGCGATCTCTGAATAACGCTTTAAATAAAGAATACAAAGTCATAGCCAATGCAAGAATTTTTGAAGACAAAACATTCATCAGTAACACAAGGAGGACAGCAAGACATCTGACTCTTGAGATAGTCAGCACATAAAGCAGCAAAAACTGTTCTCTCAGCAGCTTTTTCTTTCTTGACTCCGTATCACTGCTTAGACCACTATCCTAGCAATTTTCACAGAAAAGTAGTAGTACAAAATTTTCCTGTGGACTTTAAGACATTGCTTTTGAGGCAAAAGTCTCCTTTCCATTTGGGAGGGGAGTTAATAATATTGAGTATTACAAATTTTGCTATGTTAATCAAGACACAATTTGATACTTACAGGATTCCCATCTGGACCAGGGGGGCCTCTGTTTCCAAGGTCACCTGGAAAACCCTAAAGCAGAAGAGAGATTGCTTGTTGTTTATCACCCAAGACACGAAGGGTGGGGTCTAAACACTTAATTCCTATAAGTATTAGAAATTCAGACATCAGCAAGTGGATTCAGGGAGAGACAGAAGAATGCAGGAAGCAGGTTTCAGCTGCACAGTTCAAATGAATGAAATAGAATAGTACTAATTGTTTGTCTCCTAAAATCATAACCAAAAAAAGATGTAACTATACACAATGTAAGCACAGGGCAAAATAAGATGACTGAATGCTGTAAGACCAATATTAAATAAGTATTACTTGCCTCTTTTTCTATTTAAGTTGTTTTACTTCAAATATTCTTTTCCTGTTACCTACAGCATTCCCTAAAACATTTCTGTTTTCTCTCCTTACTCTTCCCCAAACATTAATGGTTGCAGTCTCAATGGGACACATGTTCATGAGAAATCAAATTTTTCATCTTTCTGGCACAACGGCATGCTTACCAATGTGAACACTCGCCTTAGTCTGCATCTAGAGACTGAAACAATAACATAAACAAGACACAGAAAAGCCTCATTCATTTTATCAGAGTTTTGACTTCAGAGACCATATTATCAGGAGAGGGAAGAAATCTGACTGGCAAGGTCAAGTGTTAAAGTTTGAAACATTATTTCCATTTCTTGCTTGAGAAGCAAAATGAAATGGAAATCCACCACTTTACTGGCTCTTACATTTCTTGCTTCCTCTCACGGTTTCATAGATTGTTTTACTTCTTTGTGATGTTGCCCACTGAAGCAGCACATGAGTTGCTGGGGAAAAATGGTTTGGTTTTCGGCTTGGGGAATTTTTTAAAAATTAATTTTAATCAGAGTACTATTGCCAGGCAGATCTCACTGTTTCTCTGAAGGAGCCATGTGAAGCTAATAGCAAACTTATGCTATTAGTTTGAAGCAGAATTATGCAATATTTTCATTATTTCCATGGGGAAAAGGAGCATATACCACCCTTACAATAATTTTTATATCAAACACAGTTTTTTGTCTTTTCAACGTTTGAATGCCCTTTACCCCTCCCTGTGTATCAGGAACAGTACTGAGAGCCATTAACCTCTCACCCCTGTAAGACTGTGTTCAAACGTGCTGCAGGTCAGAGGTACAGCTACTTTGGCCTTTCTAATCTACCTTGTTTGGAGGACACACACCCAGCTGCCCAGCTCAGGATTTAGCACAGCAGTGTCACTCCTTAATGGAACGAGTGGTATGCATCATCATACAATATTAGATGAACAGCAGTCAGGAAGACAAAATAGAATGGCAGCAAGGAGGTGAAAAATAACATACAATAAACCAAAATAGTTCAAGCACTGCTTAAGCTATATTTGGCTTTAGTAATCACATAATCCAAAATTCTATCAAAGTTAAAGCAACTTTTAATGTGTACAAATATATATGCACACACACTGCTAAAACAATACATTGAAACAACTTAATAGGCTCTTTATTCCCATCATCATCATGCATGATACTGTGACTTTATCTGAGACATGCTTAACACTCCCTAGACCATCTTTTGGGTTGATTTTGGTTGGAGGTTTTTATTCTGCATTCTCCTGCAACATCAGGAAAGCAAAAGACAGGAATGCCTCTCACAATAATGAAATTTGTATTCAAGATCTGATCATGGAACTCATAAATAAGAGTCTGTAGCCATAACTGTAAGATCTGATAGTTCAGGTCTTTATAGTGTTACTGTCTTTTCATTTAAGCAGTGGATGTTCACAAATTAGTGGTCAATAAAGCAGATTTAATTGATTCTCAATCTGTACATCATTGGCTAGATTTTTGCACAACTTTGAAAATGTACTGCAAAATTTCACACATGCATAATGAGTATTTGACAGTACCTATGTACTATGTACAGGCAAAGTTTAATTTACTACCCTTTCCTTAATAGCATAATATTTTGGTTGTACTACCATTGGTAAATGTTGGAAGAAGCAGAGTTACCATAACACATGAATATCCTTTTTTTTTTTAAACACACAAGTGAAGCATCAAAAGTGAAACAGAGAATGCAATAGGACAGTTTTACCAGTCACCAGGTCACAGATACACATCACATGTTTATATATAGCAGGAATCCAGCATACCATGAGTTACAAAAGGGACAGATTACCCACAGTCATCATAATCCCATTCTCAACAGCATGCGTCTTCTAACTGATGCTAATAAAACTATCTTAGAAAGTAGAAAAATGAAAGGAAAATGCAACATAGGAGAACAGTTGGAAAACTAAAATTGAAAGTAATATAATAATACTACTGTGCAAGAAGTGTTTTATTACATGTTATCATTTTACATTACTATAAAGCATACAAAGGATGACTATTCATAATTTTTATATAAAACAGAACCTGAACTGCTTCTACAGCTACAATGAACTTGACTAATAAATTATTGGTATAATTTACAAGGTCTGTTCTGTCACATTGACCTCTGGCCCTAACTAATCCCATTTGGAAGAAAACTATATAAAAACATTCCCCAAAATGTGGTCAAAGTATACACGTAAAATCACTATGCATCATACTAACAGGACAGACAATGCATCAAAAATACTGCAGAACTAGCCAAAGTTCATATTGCAAGCATACAATGGCAAAAAATTTAATACATATGCTTTTACTATGAAGTATTTTCTTTAAAATACATTATATGCAAAAACTAATCTAAAATTCAAACAAATCCTCACTCTATAATCTTCACAATAAAGATTTTGGTAATTGAATTTGTGGCATTTCAAATATGCCACAGTTGTTACAAATATGAATAACTATTCAATAAACCTGATAAGTAGTAGCATTTTGAATTTTAAGTGCACAATCCCTTGCAGTATTAACTTTGCTTACACTTTAACATTTCCTTCCAAAAATTAGATCGTAGTTGGGATCTGTTTTCATCCAGAAGGATCTCTGCCAGTCACAGGGTATTTTTTCCCCTCAAGAATTATTATTGACAAAAGTTTTGTCCAAAGAAATAAGTTACATCCTAGAATACAGGCTGAGGAGCCTGACCTCAGGCACTATGCAATTGCCATGACAAATTTCCTTTAGTGTCGGCGCCTTGCCCCAAAGCACCAGATCTGTTAACTCCGGGACACTGTGTCGTGAGATGTTGTAACCACAGCGATCATCGTCTCAGGTTAAACACACATTCTCTAAGCTTGTGATCCAGCAAAGTACTTCAAGCCAGGTTCCCATGTGACTGCTCTTCTGGTTTGGTCCACAGATTAGTAGCCTTCAGTCAAACACAAGTACTTTATAGATCATCGAAAGAATTTGGAATGAACCTTGGGACTGAGGAAATGACAACATTACAGAGGCGTCAGTACTGAATGGAGGTAGTCACGGACATTGTGCAGAGGTGCTTTTGGTGCTCTGCCCTTTATGTGAAACCTCTCTGAATTGATTTATATAAAAGTCCTCACCAGAGCATAGCCTGGCACTGATAGAAGTTGTGCTCTTATTGTAAATGAAAAATAACCACTTATCACAGCATGCATAGCACCAACTGTTAAGAACTGAAACAAACTACTACACAGGTACTCAGAAACCTCAGTGAAACCTGCCACTGAGAATGAGATTATAGCATAAACCGCGTTTTCAGAGTACCCTGCTGTAACCTCCTCTTCCTTTTCCACACTGAGCACGAGCCTTTGCTTTCCATCCACGTTCTCTTTCTTTTGAAATGCTGCAGGTGACGCCCCAGCACAACACGCTGCCAACTACTGGATTGTACTGATGGCACAGACCCCTTCTTGCTCACTCAAAGTAGCATTTAATTTGAATTATAAGCAAGCAAGCACAGGAGCACCCCATCCTGCTAGCTGAACAATTGAGAAAGATTCGTACTTTAATTTTGTATCTTAACAATTTGATAGCAGCTTCAGAAAGAATAGTCTATCAACCTCATGACACTTCTCTGCATGCCTTTCTTTTAGTCGAAAGGAACTCTATTGAAGGCTAGTCCCTTTGTTTTTGGCTGCTGTTAGATCACATAGAAAACACCACATAATTAAACAGAACCCTTCACAACTTTCATGGCGTACATCAAGGGCTAAACAATGGCAATCATACTGCTACTGCTGAACAAGCTTGTTCAACGTGCTAGATGAAAGTCATCTGAACTGCTGAGCACAACTGAGTGCACAACTGGAGAATGCTGTCGCAATTACCAGTCTCAGACCACAAGCAAGTTAAAATTGGAAACTCCTGGATAGCTTCAAAGACCTAAAATAATAAGGTTGCAGCAGAAAACAAAACACTTGGCACTGAAGATATACCACAGGAAATATGTAAATGTTGATAATGTATACTTGGCAGATTTGTGTTTATTCTCAGCTGTAGAAATATATGTTGAGGACAGCTTTAATTTACCATATTCCAGAAATATCAGACATTAGAAGCAGTTGATTTGCATTCAAACCAACACCAAAATCAGGCTTATGAAACTTGCATCATATCTGTACCTTGTGCTAACACTAATTTTACAGAACATACTTGTGTTTCTGTCATCTTTTAACCCTCAGGTAGCTGATATCAGTAACCAGTGACAAGACACATCATGTTAAGTGTTCCTCACTTCAGAACATCTCATAGTTACACCCTGCAAAGAATTGGCAGTACTGCAAAGTACGAACTGGAAACAATAGAAAGTCATCTATGGAAAAAGTAAAACTAACATTTATCAGCTGATTAAAGTTACAGAGTGAATTACAGGCTTATTTATGCTAGCAGCAGAAATTGTAAACAAGTGTTAGAAGCTTTACCTGTCTCCCTTTAGGGCCTCTTTTTCCACGGAAGCCTGGGATGCCCTGAGAAAGAAACAATCCATCATAATTAGGTTTTCTTCAACAACTTAAACTCAAGTAATTAAACCTGCATTTGACGGGAAAAATTGTGAGAAGAACCACCATTAAAAAAAAAAAAAAAGAAAATAATCAGAGAGACTATGTCCTATAAAAGGAGGGCAGAAACAAACTTTGCTTGTCTTTACCATGGCCACTTCAGAACAACTATGAAAAAAGGCCACATCCTGCTTCCATTGAAGTATGTGACCAGATATCCTTTGTGCTCAAGAGAAGCAAAGAAAAGCTCAAGCACAGAGTGACAGTGATTAAGGTTTCCATGACTGGTTTTATTGCAAACATCATCTGACAACTGACAAATATTAATTATTGACTGAATGAAATTGCTTCCATGAAAAATACTGATTATTGACCTTGGTGGTAAGAAAAAAATACCAATAATCCTTGCAGCTCTACATTCAATTCAAATAATAATTTACAGCTGCTCCCAGTCTAACTACAGCAGCAGTGCATTTCATTGATTAGACTAATTAGATATGACCTATTTAATTTCCTTCACATCAGTTTTGCTTTTAGGCAAAGACTCAGATGAATTGCTATACCTTGTACATTTTTTTCCCATTCTAACCTGTATTGCAATACCACCCAAACATCAATATTTCATTAATGTTCGATTAAACCTACCCTTTCTCCTTCAGGTCCTGGTTGTCCTGCCACACCTGGAGGTCCAATGAAACCCTAAAAACATAAGAACAATCCTTGATTACAAGGCTGCTTCCCACCAACACTGCCCGTCCCTCAGTATTGGCCAGCTGTGAGTTACAGATCCAGGGATTAAATTCAGGCTCATTTGAAATTACCAGTGAAGCCAGAAAAATTTTACATGTGGCTAAGATTTACTCTCCAGAAAACACCAAAATAGTTTCCTATTATAAGGATACAGAATCAATACATAAAGGACTAAGAAAGTGTTCCACTAAGACAAAGTTGCATCAGAGACCTCATTTATTAGATGAGATGAAATAGGAAAAATCTGCTGAAGTTAACCTTATTCATGAAATAAGATGTTCTCAACTTTAGTAACACTGTGTGATCACTGCTCTGTGCAAGAGTCCTAGAAAGTTTACCTTGTCATAAGCAGAATGTTTTTCTAAAAGTTCAGTCAGAATGCATTTCTCTCCCGCCTTCCCCTCAGAAAAAGATGTTCTCATAGAATCAGTTGTATGGACATGGAAACATGCTGCTGACTCAGCAGAAATTATAGCACAATTTACAAAAATAGTATAGATGGATTCTGCACTACCAGATTCAAATGGAGATTGGAACAAAAATATTATTAGTTACTAAAAAATAAACCCTTGCTTTCATCTCTCTCATACTCTGATTGTGACAGCTGGGGGTTTTTGGTAGCTTTTTTTTTAAAAAAAAAAAAATTACAAAAGATAGTGCCCATCTTGTCATCCAGGCGTAATGAGAGTAAGGAAAACAAATGCACTTCTTTTTTTTCTACGGTTTCTTAAAACAGTTGAGAAGCAGAGTATAGTTTAATTGCAGGAAGGTTCTAAACTTACAGCTCTAAGGTACTCCGGCTCACGTTGCTATACAGCTCCATGGCACAGTAGTGTGTCACAACAGGGCTGCATCATCATTTTTATTGGAAGTTGCTTGCAGAATTCATATACAGGACTTAGCCTTAAGACCTGACAGGTGTTTTCCCCTAAAATTACTAATACATTGGCCATTTTTAGCTTTGTGTAAACAGAGAAGTAGTAACTTTTCAGGAAATGACTGGGATCACTTAATGTCTTGTTGGTTGAGAGGAGAACGAGACAAAACACATTGAGAATCTGAGCAAAAATAAACTAAAGAAATGTAAAATATACAGTCCCGGAGGGTACAATATCTGTTGGCACTTGATCCTGACCAACTAACTTTTTCCATCACTGTAATGAAAACAGACATCAAAAAAACCCACTCCCAAAAAACAGACATGTTTAAGAAGCTGCTGCAGGTAGAGGCTTTTAATAACTACATTAAAAAAACGGGACAAAAGTAAATCTAGCAACACAATATGATAATTTTAATAGATACTTAAGAACACAGCACACTGTTTAGCAACCTGTATGCCATGAACCGAGAGCCTGAAAACACCCAGCAAAAGGCTCCCTCAAATCTGAGGTGCAACCAGCAACATGCAAGTTTCTGGAAACACATCTACTGCCTGATGGTGGGTGTCAGCCTGAAAAAATACTTACACCACCATGTGTAGGCATATACATGCGCCTATTAAAAAACCCAAACAAACAAAACCAACCAACAACAAACAAATCCCAAAACCCCAGAAAAAAAGCCAACCTATTTTACCTCCAAGAATAATCAAAAGGAAACCCTGAATCAACTGAGCATTAAGATCCTCCAGTTCCTGGGATATACATGTCTAAAACTGAACCATTCTAAAATCTCAGGATCACTTTTATGGTTTTATGTGACAAGATGGTTTCCCCTTTATCAACTTTTGTAGCTGTTACAGATTGGAAATGCCAGATACATCTCCCTTCTTGACAGCTTCCATTACAGAAATAATGCCTCGGGCAGGAAACGTCCACTCCTCTTCACTCCCAGCTCTCACCCTCACATTCAAAATTGCTTTCCTTCTCTTGCCTGCCTGCATTCCAAGTTAGAGGAAGGGCAACGACATGACTGCTCTGTGCTGCTCGCCATGGGGAAAAAAAAATGAAATCCTTACATGTGCTTTGAAAGAAACACTGGTTTTTTTCTTTTGCAGGCTCTGGGAAGACAGAGTGGTTCAGCAGGCATACAAGTGGCAGAGCAGAATGAAACTCCTCATCCCCTTTCTTACGTGTGGGTAAAAATAGACACCGCGCCAAAATGCTTACTTACTCTTACACCTTTAGGACCTGGGTTACCTTCTGGTCCAGCTAAGCCCTATTACAAAAAGACAAGAGTTGTACTTAATTTAAAGCAACCAGATATGCTCTATTTAAAAGAACTGTAACAGTTTTTATTAACTGTAAATTGGCAATACATTCTTAACATGATTAGGACTGAAGAGGGTGTCACGAAGCAGTCCCCATGGTCAGAAAGGTCTCCCATTAATTCATGGCTGAAACTATGACAATGACTGAAAACATCCTTTACATTAAAAATATTTCTTCTGTGAGGATTTTTCTTTCCAGACCTAGTGACCTGGCATTACTGTGACATAATCTCACAGGACTTTTCATAACCTTTTACATTTGGACCCATCTCCAATTATTTTCAAGCTAATGTCAGAAAAGCATATATAGTCCAAATGCTCTAAACATTTTATGTGATTCAACATAAACACGTTATCATCCATTACTATATAAAATATTGTAATGGAATTTTAAAATACATAGCCTTTACAAACTTAATCCAGTAAAATGCTGGAGTATTGGCCAAATTCACTCTTAAGAAGACACAAACCCACAGTCATTGTTGAATTTGTCTCATATACCTTCATATGGGGTAAATAATGAATATTTCTACTTTATGTCTTATTTGTATTACTGGGCTGAGGTATCTGTTATCATATATGTAATTTTTTTAAAAAATCAATATTTATAAGTGTTCTTGTTTATAGAAATCTGCTTTGTGGCTTTATTAGTTTTCCTTCTTAAAGATTTGAATGGGGGAAGGCACAGAATCTTTTAATGTTCTGTTTTCCTAAAGGGCTGAAGACATAGTTTCAGCAGCGAAGTAAATACACTGGTGAAAATCAGGAGGAACTATACTACAACGTGCAATTTCCTATTGCTTCTGGACTTGAAATATGAAGAAGAAAAAACCACATAGAACCACAAGTGGTGTATCAAAGCAGCATAAAGTGTTTAGACATTCAGTACTTTGGTAATGTCATTCACATATTCCTGAAAGGTACAGCATTACTGCACCTTACCCATCCAAGCGTAAAAACTAAAAGACTCAACATCACCTAATGGGCACTGAAAGAGGTTTGTTTCAATGATAAATTATAAGATGTAAACAAATATATTTATAATGCTAGTAAAAAAGATCCAAAAGAGTTAGATATAGTACTTTTGAAAAGAACAAACAAGAAAAATCCCCAAAACTGCAAAGACATTAGGATAGTTACTGCACCTGCCTGCCAGGGTAACCAACTGCCCCAACATTGCCAGCAATTCCTGGAAGACCCTAAGTGGAAAAAGAGGTGGGGAAAAAAGAAAACAGACAAACAAACAGGTTTAATGTCTTGTTTTGGTGTGTATTCATTTCGTCATTTCTCTTTTAACACCTAGTCATATCACACAGCCTGAGCTCACAGAAAAATTGCTTTTTAAGCAAGCTACACAGCAACACTCTAAAATTTACTCAGCATATATAGGTAACTCCACCAATTTCAGTTAAGTATCCTTTAAAAAGCATTATAAGAAGTGTGGTCTGAGATTTTGTGAAATACAATAGTGCACCCCTTATTTCAATAATAAAAACATAGATGCTATTTATAACAAGTAATTGAGGAGGACTACAGGAGACAGATTCTTATAATGAGGTAACGGCACTGGTCTTAGCTGTATTTGAACAAATTTGTTAAATGTTTCGTTAAAGAAGAATAATTATTGTGTCCTTACAAAGTCAAATTTCTTTGTTTCTTCCAGAATCATGTCAATATAGCATGGGATTAGCCATGAATGTATCAAACTTCTCTCCATCTTCTTTCTCCTAATCAAATCCAAAAGTCTTTTTTGTTGTTATTTTATTACTTAACATCTGCACATCTGACTGTTTATTTTTGGAAAAATGTGCTTTTCTGAAATGGTGCCAAATGGCATGGCCCCATCACCAAGATTTAGGAAGCTCCACCTACCTCTGTTCAGTTAATTTTATTTTAAACAAGCTAAATCCATAAATTGGACACTCTCCTGGCCTGACCGTTCCACCCACTGTCATATGTCAGTGTTATCACAGCAATGGGTCAGGATTCCTCCCTGAGCTGTTCACAGCCGATTTATGGTGAAACAGCAGTCTCAGGAAGCAGAACTCAGAAGTGCAGATGCAGGGGTTGCAGTATTTTTTCACTGAGCTGCAATTGAGATGATTCTGTCACCTGCTTTCAATCAGTAGTGATTAATCTTCTGACAGATGTTCGGTCATGGAACTAGGATCCACAGCCTCCTATTTTGGCTCAGCTGTTCCTCAAAATATGTATATATGAAAAAACTAAAAAAGCAGTAGAATCATTGCATTTACAATTTATCTTTTAAAATGTTTCCTTTGTTACCAGCTGTTCAAGGAGTTCCACAATTCACAAATTCAGAGGAATGTCTGTTCTCACTGTACAAGCTTCTAAGAACTATAAACACAGGTGGGTGCTACAGATAACAAGTGGTCTAACTCATCACCTTCACCAGCCAGACCTGAAAATACCAGCAGTAACAACTACACGCAAAATAAAACACTTTCATCCAAAGTGCTCTCTTAAAAGTTACGGCAGAGTATTTTCTAAGTGATAATAATGGAGGAAAACATTTACAGCAGCTGTATGAGACACCAAATAGTTGCACACCATCAGTTTTCACATTCTTGAACATGAATTGCCTTTGAAGGAACTTAAATGCCCGATTGCACGAATAATTAGGAGGATTACTTTTCAACGGAAGCTTCACTTTTGCCCCTCAGTGGCAACTTTTCACTTGCAACTTCTTCAAAGATTGAGACACTTTTCTTCTGATGTTAAGAACTACTTCCCCACCCCCACCAGCTATCTCCTTTACCTCACTGCAAAATCATAGTCATCACAGAAAAACGCCTATTTGCCTATAATAAAAATCGCCACTTATTCAGCTAAGATTTGTGCATAAAAATCATTAAAGTCCTGCATGATGTTCATGAGTTTTCTTCTCCCTTTAGGTGTCTATCATCTGTTATCATCAACATTTCCCTTTCATTGTCATCCCAAAGGAGGCTCATGCTTCCATCTACCTTGCCATTAGGAGCCTCATTAATGCCAATAAATCACATGGATGGATTGGATGGCTTCAAAATTTACATTCAGATTGATTCTTTAACTGACATGGAAATGAAAAAAAGCACTAAATAACCATTTCATTTTCTACATTCTAGGAGATTTAAATACAAACTGTGCCTCTAACAATAATTTTACACCGACCTCTGCCAAGCCAGTATGGTAGCTTGAAGAAAAGCAAGCTGGTCTTTTCCATTTCATTTGACTATTTTTTACCACACTGACATCTAAATAACATGAATTCTTGGTCAAGAATGATCAAGTATTTCCTGAAGCAGTCAGTAATTTACCCTGATTGCTTATGTTGAACGCTTATATTGGATTACGCATTCTTCTGTCCTCAATTGTTCATCTGTAGAGTATACTGTACTGTGCTTTCATCACTTACCTGCTCACCCCGTGGCCCTCGCAGTCCTGGATAACCCTTGAGACCCTGCAGGTAGAAAAACAAATACATGATAATTACAGTTAAACACACAAAATGGACCTTTTTTGCCTACTCCAATCTCCCTTTATCAAGAAAAACATTATCCAAACTTGTTTGCCTGCAGCATTAGTGTGGTTTACACTTAGCAGTTCATATGAAAGCTGAGTTAGAGAAAAGGAGTAGGAAGTCTTCATGGCAGTTGAGACAATTTCAAGGTATCATCATGCTTAAAGACAGTTCCAGAATTGTACTCTTTTAAACAAATGAGTACACGGGACGCTGTCCCCGGTTGCTGAAACTGCAGAACTGGATTGGTACAGTGCATTTCCCTATTCCAAATCCTTGTCACTATGCCCTTTCTGAACAAGGCAGTTCAGAGGAGGGGTATAAGTAGAGGGTCATCCCATGCTATTCTAGGACACTCTCAAGAAAGAAAGATGTCCAGGAGACATGATATCTCATTTTAAAATTAACATAAAACAAATTTCAGCCCTTGTATTATGGAATTTATATTGATAGGGAGAACAGTGAGAAACCTCCCCTGTGGTGCTGGAATCATGAAGCTGTCAAACTTTATTCCCTGCACATTGACCATTTCGTGCATATTTTAGCTTTTAAAGAAAAGAAAAAATGAAAAATAGAGCTGGAACCTGCAATCTGCATCAGTGCACTTAAAGGGGAACCTCCTCCTTAGATATCTTTACACTGTACTAAACATACCCAAACAAGCTGGCCTAAAAGAGAGGCTGTTAACATTTGCGTGATTGATGCAGAAGCCAAGCGTCTGGTCTCTACATCCCTTGCAAGAGGTATTGGGAATACACAAGTTCCAAAAGCTGCAGCTTGAAAGAGAAAGACCAAAGCAATCTTTATTCTGGATAGAAATCTATCATAAAATTGGTCTCAAAGACATTGACGGAGTAGTGGGAGTGCCTTGGCTGATGTCAAACATCTGGCTGCCTTGGAGCACGATGACACTTATTAGTCAGCAGGGATCTGAGACCCACTGTAAGAAAGAAAGAATTCTGCAGCTGATTTCAGTAGCTCAGGTATCCCAAAGTTTTGGATAAGCTTCTATGTGACCACAAGAGTCTTACTAATTTTAATTTTATTATCATACACAAAATTAAAATAATTATTTTGCTTGGTGATAATTTTAGATAATAGAAGAGAATGACATCTCTCAGGATTCAAAATTTGAAATTTTGGTCTTATAGGTTTACTTGAGGAATCTTGATCCAAAAGAAATGTACTCATTTAGAAACCCAAAGGCTTCATTTTCTCAAAACCCAACAACAGTAGGTGTGTCCTTTCATTTTGCTAATCACACATAGGTAATTGCCAGTTTGCAAAATTATAATGTATTCTGGCTTCAATCCTCTCCTGTAGCTTAAGTCTAAATAATTTACATGTGTTGTCTTGTATGTAAGGAAGCAGGTCTGCATTGCTGTTCAGAGAAAAGAGAGAAAAAAAAAAAAGTCTGTAACACAGATAGCAAGGATCTGATCTTGGATAAACCAGTTAATATGAAATATCTCAATTTACTATATAAATGTATGCCTAAAACCATTTTTTTAATTGAATGCTGCTCTATACGAAAACACTCAAAGAGAGGTTTAACACAATTTATTTTCAAAGTTGGTCAGTTTAGCTGATTAAGACCTGCACACACAGTTTTAAAAGAAGGCACACAAGGAGCTATGAGATGAAGAATGAGGACTACTGACTGGTGTGCGTGTTTCTACACAACAGCATCTTACTTCTGCCAGAGGAAAACTGCTCTGAACTCATATTTTAGTGTAGTATCCCCATATTTTATTCAGAGTTAACACAGCCTTAACTCATTCAAACTCAATGCTGGTTGGAAATGAAACTAAACCATGCTAAAATGAATATCATTCCAAAGACAAGAGTTTTCTCATAGGGGTTTTCCTTTCCTGTGACTTAGGCAATCCTCTTAAAATTCTTAGGTTTTTTTATTACTTTGGGTTTGTATTCTTGAGCATACCCATATAAGACCCAGTTTGCTCTGATATAAGGTGAAAATAAGAAGAATACGAGTTCACATGTACTGGTTTGTAAAATGAAATACCTCCCAATTTCTAAGGAAGATTAATTCTCTGATTTAAAAACTCAATATGGAAAAGGTTGAAGCTTCCAATTACAGCAATACAGACTCTCAAGCACGTTACAAAAACACAGCAAGTTGTGAGAATACTTTGGTCTGCGTGAGAGAAAAGTCTTCACCGCCAACTAATACAACTCACAAAAGACTTCATAGCAAGTTTAAGTCTCTGACTTTTACCATATGCCCTAGCACAGTGGGACCCAGACTGAGTGAAGTCTGTATATAGCAAAATGTAGATTTTAAATTGTGTTTTATGAGAATTTCTATGCATTTACTATTAAAATACATCTGGCACAACACCAGCAACTTTGCTAGAGAGCCGAGAAGTTTCTGTAACCTCTCAAAATCAGTAGGTGAAGTGTCATAGCTAATGCTACAACCATGAGCTACAGAGAGATATTAGTGTGTGATGGAAAAAAAGTTTTCTGGGCATGAGGTAAGTCTAGCATATAAACAGATTTCCATGCACCATCACATGAGCCTTTGCAGTGCTTACTTATTAGCTCCATGTTGTCACCACATGGCAGCCAGTTTCAAAAAACTTCTTTATCAGTGAATGGTTTGGGTTTTTTACTTTCATAGCTCCATTCTATCTTCTTTGCTGATGTTTATTAACACAACTAAGATTTAACCCAGCATCTCTTAGCCTGAATTTCCTAAGGAATGGAATTATCACTTAAAAAAAAAATAAATAAAAATGGTACATATAGAAGATGGATGTTTTCTCCATCTAATTCAGTAGAGGAATTTCTCTCAGAGTTGAAGTTTCCTCCTGCTCAGGGAAAATGGCACTCTCTAGAAGAAGCAGTGGGAAATGCTTGGTAGTATACTGCTGACATCAGAGGCACTGCTTTGAAATTTATCATCTGCCTTATCCTTTACAGGATACAAAAGTAAAGACAAAGGAAATACAGAGCCATTCTCAGGTTGCAACCAGGTTTTTTTTTTTCTTCAACGTGTCTTATCATATTATACTTTAGTATGTGAATTTTATCAGGAGTTTATAGATCCAGATGGCCATGATTTATTGTTATACACATATTAGACAGAGAATAAAGTTAGCCCAAAAATTTTAGCCAATCTTTTTGAAAGTCATTGTAAAGTACCTGCAACCACACAGGCACTGCAGTCATTCTAACGTACTGGTTTGATCCCAGGCAAGTTAATGCACAGGAGTCCTGTCCCTTGGCTGACAATCTACCCCAGTACTCGGCCAGCAGAGGCCAGTAGTGAAGTGGGCCCTTTTTGGGGAGAGGGCAAAGGAGGGGGCTTCCACTCTGTGAGGTCTCTGGACTGATATAAGGAAAGATTTGAGTGCTGATTTAAAGCTAGCCCCGTCAAGACAGCTCCAGATAGGAGACTAGTAACTGCTCTGGAAACAGCACTCTCCTCAAACTGACCCTCATCTCCTGCCATTGCTCCTCTGCTTCAAAAGATGCCAGAAAGAAACAGGCCTCTAAACACTTCATAAACATGCAATTTTCTCTTCTTGCACTACAGTGAATTTGGAGCCCTTCCTTGGCTTTTTACAGTGTGTGTTACAGGCACGAGAAATATGTCATATTTTATATGCAACCACAAGGACGCATACTCCAACACGATATGTAATGAAAAAGAAAATCAATCATAATAATCTGTTCCCAGAGTCCTGATTATTAACATACGTTTGTTTTACTATCTCACTAAAAAATCTGAGATTCTCAGCTTTATAAAAGGAAACACATCATTCTATAGTTCTAATCCAAAACAGTAGTTTACTAGTGCTGTTCTGTTGCATTAAGGGCTTCAAAATCTTTTTAGGGGAGAGTAGTAAACTTATTCTTTCCAATAAACTCTCCTAACATAATCTCAGATATTCAGAAAATCGGAACCAGAAGTACATAGAATATGGCTTCTCAAAGTCACTCTTCTCAAAAAAAGTGGAAATCGCATGCACACTTGCCTCAAACTTCCACAACACATGTTTTTGTGTGAGCATCAGATAACATTGCACCAAGAAGTTCAGAACCAGGCAAATTCTGATTGGAAAAACTTGTTAAATGCAGTTTCCTCCACAACCACAGCGACCCTGGAGTGGGACAATCACAACCCATGGAGGGCAGCAGGCACTGCAGCGCACCCTCCTCTTCAGCTCTCCAAAGCTATCACTCCACTCCATGGGAAATGGATTATGAATTTCATCAAGAAAAACTCTCAAATTTCTAGGTCTTTCAGGAAAACACAGACAAAAGTCAATATCACAAAAAGTAATTCCCATGAAATGAACATAGATTTGTATCACACTATTAAAAATTTGGAAGCACATTACAGTTTTTATTTGCTATCAAATATCTCACTGTTTAACAGAAGCTGACTGCCAAAATCAAGTAGAATTTGGGACACCATTAACTCATATGTAGGATTTTATCTTCTTTTTTACCTGGATGAGAAAGAATATTGGAAATATGCTATTTATTTGACATTATAGCAATTCCCCAGTAGTACTGGGGTACAAAACAAAAATGGAAGTACTTGATTTTTTCTGCAGGTTTTCCCTGTAGCTGGTTTACTTCACAGCTACTTGTGCTCATGTTCCTTTGAAAATAATTTCTGAGGTCACAATGAGATAACCTATTTACGTATATTGCAAAGCAGTAATTAAAGATCAGTTATTTAAAACAACAAATTGTGGGCTCGTCATTAAAAAAACGAAGCTTAAAATACCTTTAACTGTTTGTAGGTACAGTGCTGTTCAAAAGCTGGTATTCTTACAATCTGGGTCAAGCAAAAGTCATCTTAAACATGGTTCTAGTTAGTGTCTGATGTGTACAACATGGAAACAGAGAGTAAAATTTCAAGTGATCAACTGAGCACGATTCTCCACAGAGTGCCTAACCCTCAGATAAGGACGGAATTCTTGTGGCAGGAAGAGAGCATAATGGCCATAAGATTTTAATTTCCTTGCCCCCAAACGTCAGTCTCATAATCCAGAAAAAGTGACAGCTGCTTCCCATCTAAAAACCTTTAAAACAAAAACTACTTTGTTTTCAGAGCAAAACTATAAACTCAATGAAATAAGAACGAACAATACTTGGGGTATCTCAAGGTGGCCCAAGATCAGTGGTGACAAAACCTATCAGTGTCCAGGCTTGTAGGTTAACTCTCAGCAGAGAAGATGCAAATTTTTGTCTCAGCTCTACATTTTCTCAGTCCATAGAACTGTGGTCCATGTCATTTGGCAAAATAAATTTCCATACTCCTGCTGGTGCTAATTCAGTGATCACTTCCTTTTCTGGTCACATTTTCACTATGTTTTAGGCAATTCTTGAAATGAATGACTAGACTTTAAAAAAAAAAAAAAAAGTCATGCACTTTAAGATCAAGACAATGTTGAATGAAGCCATCTTAAAACACAAAACTGAATACAAATTTTGTTGCAATTATATTTTTCCTTAATTTCAATAGCAGGCAAGCATTTAATTCCTTTAATTAATTCCTTCTCCATTTGTCAAAACTTAAGGCAAAAAATACCAGGGCCTACCTTTGTAGCATTCCATCCTTTATGATTGGCACTTTACAGCTGCCTTTAGTGTTACATACTACTAAAAAATTCTGCTGTGGTATCTGTTCTCCATGTTTTTCTATTACACTTACAACAGCAAACCATCTTCTGCAAAGAAAGTGTTTAGCAGCTGTTTCCCCCCAGCTTTTTTGCTGATTTTTACCGCTTCGCCAGTTTGTCACCATCTGACTAGTCAGAGCAGCCTACTGGACTTGCATGGGGCAACCTCTGCTTCCACATAAACTATATTCGCTCCCTCACTGTTCTGTGCTCAGTTTCTTAAGGTGGTCTCATTTCCTCTACTGACAACCTTCAGGTTCCCTTTCCAAAACTACCCATCTGCCTTATGCTTTCCTGTATACATAGGAATGCCATAATTTGGATATATTTCTTAAATGCAGTGTGTGGCATCTGACATTTCTCATATTAAAAAAACCCCCCACGTTATCTAGCATCCAAAATTGGAACTTATTCCACCTAAGTTCTAGTTTAGGAATTCTGGCACACATTTGGAAAAAAGCAAATAATTCAGTGCAGAAATACAGAGCATGTGATCCCATGGAGCTCTTTCTATACTGCAAAATAAACAATACAGAAAAAGAAATAAAAAATATATTACTGAAAATTGAAAACAACTGACTTTCAAATGGCTGTATCTTGCAGGCAAGCCTATCTTCCCTAGTACCTATTCTATTCGAGCAGGGGCATGACATGCTTTTTGAAGGATACCAACCTAAGCAGCTGTGATTTACGTTCTGTTGCCATGATGTCACTTAGTCTAGTTACAAAGGAAGGTTTTGCACTGTTGCTTCTGATGCCTGACACAGTAGCTAGCCACAGTGCCAACAGCAGGCCTAGATCCCTTCCATTACCTCTTGACCACCACACATCCACCTGATGGCCATGGATTTTAGCCAGGGAGGGTTACCTGAAAATGGAAACAGAATCTTACCTTCTGGCCTTTGATCCCAGGTGGGCCTGGAAAGCCTACGGGACCTGGATCACCCTGTACAACAAAAACATCCAGAATCATCATGTTTCATTGGAACATGACAGGACTACATGGCATGTAGGACTTCGTATCTTCTCTGCATTCTTCATTCCCTGGTATGAAGAAGTAGCTAATGGTGCTTTATCAGGCACAGATGTATTTTTTTTTTTTTACAGGAAGAAAACTGAAAAGGCAACAGCGCCTCAATTGCAGCCACCTGGTGCAATGGGCATTCTCCTACTTCATACAACACAGCTAAGCCATGGCTGCAATAGAGTTAGTTCGCAACTTCACAACATTTACTTCTAGCCAACACAAATGGGAGCAAAGAAGCTATACAATTCTTGAGGTAACCTCTCTCTCAGAAGTGAGTGGTTTCACTTCAAAATAAAATATATTTTAAACTATTACTGTTTATTGTTTGTGTTATGGTCACACCAACAATCCTCAACCAGGAAGTGGGGCACCATTATGGTACTTACTGTATAAAACGTGGCATAAATCTAATCTGTGTAGGAAACAAAATTAAAGATGCATATAGACAGAGGCGTTATGGTGGCATATGGCTATTCTCATCCAATTTCTTTAAACCCTGCAGATCCATGATGGTATACATGTATAAGAATTAGAGCATCTCAAATGCCATGGAGCTAGAAAAAAAATTATTTTCTTACGGTTGTTTTAGTTGGGGGAGCAGGGAAGATTGTTCCAGTTCTCTTTTCCTTACTCAGGACTAACAGGGAAGAGACTCACTCATTCAGGATTAGTGCCCAAACTCAAATGGAATGAGTCAAGGGTTGGATCCTGGAATTACCAAATTAAAACCATTTAATTACCTAGGGTGAGCAAATTTGACTTGGGTGAAGAATTAAGAATCCAAAATAGTGAGAACTATAGATACGTTTATCAATCCCCTATTTTGGGATTATAGATGCATTCTACAGGTACTTACGTGTAAGTCATACATATACATGGATGATATTTAGACTGTTCTGTGTATAGTTCACAAGACTATGATTAGATTGCCAAGAGAAAAGCTAGTTAGCTTAAAATAATGTTGCTATTTCTACAAAAGCTGCACTTCACTTTCTTATTAGTGCATCAACAGACACATTTCTGAATTTTACTCAGCATTCCTTTAACATTGAAAATATATATTTTTGAATTTTAGGGTTTAACAAAAGTGTGTGCATTGAAAGGGTTGTCAGGCATTGGAACAGGCTGCCCAGGAAAGTGGTGGAGCCACCATTCCTGGGTGGGTTTAAAAGGCACATAGGCGAGGTTCTTAGGGACATGGTTTAGTGCCAGAGTTAGGTTACGGTTGGACTTGATGACCTTGAGGGTCTCTTCCAACCAAAATGATTCTATGATTCTATTAAATGCTCTTAATAAAACTTAGCATAAGATATTCTCAAAGATATAGTGTAAGCTAACACATTAGAATGCAAACATGCAATTACATCTTTTGCATTATCACATTGATTTAAAGTTTCATACATAATCAGTAGATTTACAATATAAAAACTAAATCACCACAAGCTTTCAAGCCCACAACTCCTATGAAGAACCATTTTAAATATTTTTACTTAAATATTTTGGGCAGAGAGAGCAACTGCTAGTTGGCTAAAGCAGCTTTGGAGGAACTAGCAGAAAAAGACTCTGAAGTGAAAGGACAAATCTTAGCATCAAGAGTCTTAAAAGAAGTGGTTAAATACAAAACGACATACATACAACGTCTGCATTTGTCATCACCAAATTCTGTCTTACACATCTTTCTGTACTAATGCAAGATACTAAAGAAAACTGGAATCTGTACTTTGTTATACCAATGTGAACAGAACTCATTGTTCTTAGAGTATTTTCATTTTTTTGTTTTTAAATTTTATTTTTATATATGAAATCAAAGATGTAATTTAAGTTTCAGCTTTTACTATAATTTCTACTTTTTCTTTGGTTTATTACCTCAGCTGTGTCTGCACTGGCCAGTTGCACACAATTAAGTGTCAAAATACACCAGCAGCACAGTCAATACAAAGCATTGTACTGTTATAACTCATCTGAATATTAAACATAACTTCAAAAAAAGCGTAGGACAGGCAAAACATTTTTCTTTAATTAAGAAAATATTACCTTTTCTCCATGCTTTGCCCGTCCTGGAGAGACTCCTGGGTCTCCTTTAGGGCCCTGTGGCGGAGAAATTAAGCTCATTGATATCACCAGGGAAAAGACATTTTAATAATACACGTGGAACCAGGCCACAGAGAAGGGGAGGATGCTGCCACACCATCTCTCCCACTTCAAACCTGCACACGAAGCGCCAGGCGCTGCCGGCCGATGGGTCACTGCTCTGGGCCAGGGCTGGTCAGGCCCAGCTGGGCCTGGCAGCGGCCCTGCAGAGCCATCAGCTACGGGCAGCTCTGCCACCGCAAACCCACACCCCTCAGGGTCAAACGCACCATCCCTAAAATGGGATTCACCAGCAAATGGCACCTCCTGAGAGAGCCCCGGGTGAACTGCTTCACGCTGACTGAGCGGTCACCTGGGGAGCTCCAGAGCGCGTGCACTAATAAATGAAAATACACTAAGAGGAAAAGGGGAACCTCTCGGTCTAACTCATACTAAAAGCTGCATGAAAAAGGCACTGTAACATTTCATTGACCTGTTCATATAAATGGCACAGGCTACAACAGTGCTCTGGATTTCAAAGCTGTAGAGAAACATCCAGTGTTACTCACAAGCATCAACTCTTCCCACTCAAAAAATATATTTTATGTAGCCAAGAAAATAAATGTTACAATTAAGGTTATACCACAGCAGCGCTAGATTAGAGATGATACATGCCCTTCATTAAAGAGAGCTAAATTTGGGAAAAACAGCTGTTTAGACATTTCCAGCACAACCTGCAATGCCGAATGCTCCGAGGGATGCGTAAGACAAACAGCGGCGAGGCTTCCCGGCCGTCAGCCATTGCACACTCGAAACAGTCGTGGTTTATACTGGAAATGCTACGGGGCCTGATCCTCCTGCCGGGTACGGCACTGCAGACCAGGGGTTACCCTTCCCTCTGCAGTTCAGATTCGTACGTGCGAGGCCACATGAGAAACTAAGCCTATTGAATACTAGATAGAGCCCGGAAATATAGCAAAATGAATCTGTTGTGTTAAATTGATGTGTCAGGTCATAGACAACACCATTCTTCAGCACGACAGGAGTTATCCAAGTATTTTCCAACTGATTTACCTTTTGGAAGGTAAATAGTTGTATTCCTTGAACAACTCCAATCCATCATCTGCTTCCATTTGCCAACACAAGCATATTAAACTAAGAGTTGTAATAAAGCTCTGATCAGCTCTTGGTTAGTTAAAAAACAGACCTTCCAATCAACTTACTCATCACCTTTCCTTTCCCTTATAAGCATATTAATTCCTCATTATTTTTAATCTAAAAAACAAACAGCCATAGTTATGTGTGGCCTTCAGTTCTTGATTAACATGTCACAGAGGTCAAGATATGGATAAAATAGAGAACTTCATTATTTAGTCTATGTAACATCACTACAGTGTAGTTAGAACAGTGGTAGAATCCACAAGCTAGATTTTTTTAACCGGTTTTTCAGAGCTCCAGGAATACAGCCAAACCTCATGGATACTTTTAAAAAACTTTAAAAACACCCATCAACTGTTTATCAAGAATTAAATGCTGAAGACATCAGCTATCAGTTGGAAGTGCTAGCATGTGCTCAAGGCTGTACTATTCTATACTGTAAGGGTATGAGCTAATGTTGTTCCATAAAGGGTGCTTCAGCCCAGGAGGGTAAAACGCAAGTGTCTCAAAGGCAGAACAAAATTCTGCATTAATTTACTGCCAGAAAATTGTTGTAACTTGTCTGCAATGTTTTCACATCAAACAAAAGCGTGTTTTGTTTCAGCTTATATAGTCAGTGTGGGTCAGCTGGATCTTCACGACCAAAATTTGGTGAGCACCTAGCTAACTTTTATTTAATAGAAAAGTGTTTCAGAAGATACTTTTATTGAAAGGATAATTTATAGCGTAACGGAAATGAAACAGATTGCTAAGTACCTAGTAATGTATACATATATATTTTATGTATATAGGTACATATATACACACATACAATTCCTTCTATTTTTAAAATCATGGGGATAGCTACAGAACTGATCAGAATTACGATCCAGTGGAGGGGGAAAATACGTTATAAAATAAATCCTGGGAGTAACTGGTTACAATTAATTTTTCTAGCAATGTATTCTATTATACAGCCAGCATAAATATTGCAAAAATTAATTATGAATCTTTAAGTTTAACTGTTCCTATAGAAGTAGATAATAACAAAAGCACGCACACAAAATAGAGTCACTTGGTTTTACAGTGTTTGACACCGAAAGCTTTATCAAATTTATTTTTATGTCCTCAAGCACTTTTTAACACCTGTCATGACAGGTCAGATTCCTGCCATTAGGAATCGTACTAAACCAAATAATTGGTTGCTGCTGGTTTTTTCCTAACATATCCATCAAATTGTTCAAACTAAATATGAGCTGAAGGCATTCTGCAACTGCACAACCTGTCAAATCTATTTAAAGAGTCTGTGCTACCCAAGTTTGAAGGTTCTATGATGATGATTTTATTTGGGCTTCAGTCTAGTATTTTTTCTTTGGTTTCAAATATCACATCCATAAATCTACTAGAAAATTATTCTAGCATATTAATCAAGTGATAACGTCTGAAATACTAAAATATTTAAATATCAAAGGTTTGGCACTGACAAAAAAAGAAAGGAATTTCTAGAGAATGACAGTCTATTTTTTTTTTCTTAAAAAAATAGCAAGGCAAAAAGTTAAAGCAATTAAATGTTTATTCTCACTTAAATTCCAGTTTCTCAAAGAGGCCAAGCTGATTTACAGGAGCTCTTTTGGGAAGTACAGACTACTTGCATAGATAAGAGTTTCCAGGTCATCATTCTGCACACACAGGTTTTTTTGTTTGTTTTGGTTTTTTTTCCCCTGAATAAACTGCTATTTTGTTTTGATTTGAAGTTCAATTTAACTGATTACATTTAATTAAAATATGTTTATAGTAACAGTCTCCATCTGTAAGTCAAAGAAGGCCAATTGCTTCGATTATAGGAAAGTTTGGGGCTTCCAAAAAGTCAGTAAGAAATTCATGTCTTTACATGGCAACATGGATAAATTAACTCACCTTTGGACCTGGCAATCCTGGCAAACCTGGATTACCATGTGGTCCTGGAATACCCTATAAAAACAAACAAATAAAGAGAGTGGGATTATTCAGTACTCCACTGAACAACTGTGAACAGCTTGCAGAGAATAATTTTACTGCATCATTGTTGCTTTTAGAAGCACTGGTTGGGATTTTCAATGGATTCTCAAGAAATAAAACACACACAGCTTCCTAAAAAATTAAGAGTGAAGTGGAGTGCTTCCCTTTCTTCTAAAAATCCCCATTTCTGTTGTCTTCCCAAGTAACTCTTAACAGGTATTTGGCACACAGTCACCGCAATGTTGCTCTCCAGCTACAAAACTTGGAGGCATTGGATAAAAATCAGGAAAAAAAAAAAAAAAAAAAGAAAAAAACCTCACCACATTCTGAGGTACCCACCTATACAGCGCAAAGAGAAGGAAGTGGATCAGTTCTCACTGATTTAAAAGACAACTCAAAGCAACCAATAACATCTTCTCTAAACAAATCACAGATAAAAGCCCCTCACCAAGCCAATTCTCCCACAGCCAGTGTAGAAAACGGGCTTGGTGCTAAAATAGTCAAACTTAACCATTCCAGGAACAGAACAGGCTGTTGGGACTATCTATGCCTTTCTGGATAAGTTTCTGTTCCTGCAATACACTCAGCAATCCTCACTCCGTGACAAACTGCACATTAGGGAAAATATTTGTTCCAGTGGCTGTCAGCAGCTATTCATCTTCCAAACACTGAAGGAGCAAATTGGTGAAAATCTATCCCTGGTAAGTCAGCAACGAAGATTTTGTTGAATTCACTCAGGCCAAAATTCCACCCAAACAATTAACCCACATACCAAAAATAATAGGAATCCTTTTCAGCTTTCTCACATATTCAGTGGTCTTACAACAAATAAACGCAGTGTTTTTCTTTCCCTCACATGAGACTGAATTTACTGGTTATACCTTGCAGTACCACCGAAGGCTGTATCTGTTAAGTGCTGACTATCACTAAAGACAATGTTGACATAACTCCACAGAAATGCTAATCCCATGTGCTGTCTGAGAGATTAATTTGCACACTAGCAACCTTGGAGATGCTCTCAGAGATTTTAGGAGAAAGTAAACAAATAATAAGTGCCAACGTAGCTGCAGTGCTGAAGTGGCTCCCAGCTTTTGCTGCTTGCAATATTATCATCTTGGGGCATGGTACTGCATCACAGGGGTGCAAAAGTATCCTTGTGAAAAGAGGGGCATTGGGGGAATTTCATCTCATCACTGATAATTCTGATATTGCTGAAATTTCATTATGAGAATCTCAGATCAAGCCAAGGCACTTAAAAACCGTAACTGTCAGGTGTGGACTTCTCTGATATAGAATTGCAGAGATCAAAACCAGTTTTTAATGGAAATCTCTAACCATTAATCAGGCATTGATACCATGCCCAAAGTGTCCAACGCCTGTGAATCTGTCAGGATCAGGTTTGGACACACACCCAAGAGACCCTGAAGAAGGCTGAGGCAACACAGCTCTGCACTCTGCTGCATCCCTTCAACACCGCAAGTCAAGTTTCAGGATCACAAATGGCAGCTCATGTGAAGCAATACAAAAGTCACAGGGCTTATTGGTAGGTATGGAGATGAACTTTGCATCAACAGGACTTTGTGTGCTTTTTGGCTTAAAAAACCTCTCTATCATACCACGTAACTTCACTAGCTGTATTTGCTTGAATTTATCAGGATTGTGCAAACTAAAGAGCACTGGAATATAAAAAAAATTATTTATTTGATCAAATAGTTTTATAGGGGTTTTTGGCCCATATAAATATGTATTTTAAGCTCAGAACTACTGGTAAATATTCACCTTGGACATTTCCACGCTTTTTCAGGCACCCTTATTGTAAGCTGTCTGCTCACATCAGAAAGCATGTCCTACTCAATAATCTAGAAAACTCACACAGGAGAGCACTGTTCTCTTAGGAACTCTACACCTGAAAAAAAAACCCCACCAAAACAAAACAAACACAACAACAAAAAAAACCCCAACAAAACAAAACAACCTGAGAAAGGTAAGAGATCTCAGCAACAGGCATGGTTTTAGACACATGGGCAGCCTCTCGTAAACCAAAGACAACTTAGCACTTGTAAGGATCTACCTGGGTATGCGAATCCTGCCTGCAATACAGAAGTGTCCTCAACAGAGGCACTTCACAACATAAAAAGCAAAGTTGTAGAATCTGCAGCTCTTACGCGGAGAGTTTGAAAAAAGGACCCAAGAAGTCAGGAAGATATGGATTCAAAGGAATGCTTTTTATTTTATACTTTTAAATGGGTCTTGTCTACCCCTCTTATCTCCAAGTGCTCTAAAGCACCTGTTTGGTTTTCAGCCCCTTTGACTAGTGCACTTTCCTACCCAGCCAGTTCAAATGCTCCTCAAAGGCCGAGTGAAAACTCCGCCCACACTTCTGCTGATCCTTCATATAAACTACTCCCCTATCTCCCGCTTGCAAGTTGCCCGGCCAAGTGCACTCCAGCCATCACCACTTACATCCCCAAATACCATGGCCCCAAAACCTTCTACACAATGAATGTTACCCTGTTCGCTCCAGCCGCCCTTTCCCTAAAACTCCACAAATCAAACCACAACCTCAGGGACTCCTTGGGCATGTGTGTGTGTATATATATATATATATATTTTTTTTTTTTTTTTTTGGTACACAATTGTGCAAACACAGATTCACCAGAGAGGATTTACCTCTTTTGGCCTGCCAGCTAGCCCTTGCAGTGGTGCAGGCTTCTCCCATGCTCTCAGCAGCTGAGCGCAGGTTTCTGCGCAGTGCTGCCCATCCCGTACTGTGTCCCCTGGCACAGGGCAAAGCTCTGTCCCTGCTCATGCTGGGGTGTGCCCAGCCACACAGCGTAAATTAACGTTTGCTACTGTAGCTCATTTCTTTGGCAAATTACCCAGATAACTATCACCTCTTTTATTAAGCTGCTGTAACACAAGAGACTAAAACAGATTTTGGAGATTGCTTTTTCCCCGCTTTGTCTTGCAGCAGTTAATTTCGTATCCACCGCCTGCTTCTCTGTGGCTGTGGTATGCATTGCTCACTCCCCCTCATTCCAAAACCAAATGCATGTGACGTTAGATCGCAGCAGATGGGAGCAGCATGGAAAAACTAACAGTTAATATTGCAAGCAGCAAAAGCTAGGTACAAATGTAACAATGCTCTGTGTACACACTCATACATGGAATTAACTATGCTGCAGAAACAAAACTTTGCTTTGTCTTACTTTAACCTATCTGCCAAGTATTAAGAACCATACACTTTTGTAATCACCAAATATACAAATAAAGTTGAGAAAAACAAAATTATGCAAACTCCAGTTTGATTATTGATGATCTGCCTAGAGCTAAAGAAGAATACAGCTGTTTTACTCACCCGAGGACCTCTCTTTCCTGATGGACCAGGTAAACCTGGAGGACCTGGAGGACCCTGACGATAGAAAATCAAAACAATTGAGGCTAAAACCCAATACAAGGACAGTATCGCAAGTCTGAATCAGACCAGTTCTTCTAACTGATGACTTTCTGCTTGTGCAGACCTTCACAACTTGAAAACAAATTCCCAGCCTACAAGCATGTGTGTTTTTAATCTGGCTCCAAATCAGATTTCTGTTTAGAAAGTATCTTATGTCAGAGGAATTGGAGCTAACAATCTAGATAGTAACTTCTACTTAAGCGTATTTGTATTAAGGGAAGAAGAGATCAGTTAAAGGATTAGAAAAAAAGCAAGTGCAGTATATTTAAAAACAAATAACAGAAAATAATTAAGTATTTTTAATAAGTATACTGGCATGCCAAATACATTTTAGAAAAGTCAGAGGTAACTCTGTCTTGACGTACATTCTGTGAACAGGCAAAAAAGTATCTTTGAATAATCTTTGAAGAATTGTAACATTTGTCCCTTACTTACATCACTAAATACACTTTTGTTTTAACCTTTGCTCATCATCGTACTTCTGTAACTGCGGCACTCTACTGCAAGCTTCTATAATCCTTCCAGTTTGCTACATCCTTCTCAAAGCTCATCATCCAGAACTGAGGACACTTCTCCAAACTGCAGCCTCAGAGCATACGCAAACCAGTAGAAAAATAGCCTATCTCCAATAGTCGCCGTTCCTGGTAACGTATGAAGCATCACAGTGCTAAGAAGCATTTTTTTCTCTTGTGCACTATAGCATCACTATCACCCTCATCTGACTGCCTAACTGATGACTCCCCCCGCCCCTGTTTGTACTTTTGATTTCTGTACTACTGCACCAAGTCTCATCCCATCAGTTTTAGACCATCTGGAATTCTGATTCGGTCACTCAGAATACTTCTACCTACTCCTAGCATGTTATGTTACTTCATACAGATACTAATTTAATTATTGAGCAACAAGGATCATACCAAAGATGAATGTCCACCTATTTTTATTTCTTGCTTCATTTGCATTTCACTGGAAATGATAAAAAACCCGCATGGTTCTCTTTCCAAATGCCCTAGAGCAGGCAGTCACTTGTGTATGATTAACCTCCTTTCTTTACAGCTGTGGAAGTCTTTCACTAATTCCTACAACAGCCAAAGCAATGTCATCAACATCAGAGAAATATACATACATGGCTTTGGGTTATGGATTAAAGCTTTTCAATACTGTCATGCAGAAGATATGGAAACTGCATCAGTTTCAGGTGAATTAAATGAAACATATAAATATTTAAGACCAACATTATTTTTTGCAACTAAAAATAAACCAGTGAGAATCTTAAGTTTTTATCTGAATCAGCAGATACTGAGATAGATTTCACACCCTGGGCAAGGAAACATGAGAGTTACCTGCAGAGCTAAAATGCATGAAAGTGATTAACTGCCAAATATATCCCCTGTGGCCAGGGAGAGCCTCAGCAAACAATTCTGTTCAACTGAGAAATAAGCTGAGATAAGCTCAAGTGTGAAAGGGTAGCTAAGAGTAAAATAAGTGAAATAAACTAAGAGTGAAAGAGTAGTTGACGCTACCCTTACTGCTGTTTATTTAGCACCACATTTAGCATCTCTGAACTGCCCTCTCTCAGGGTTCTCACTCTCACACCTCTTGGTTGGAACAAGAACATCTCATCCAGGACTCAACTCTGTCTAATGCAGGCCTTGCACTTCCAGCTCCTCCTGGTAATATCTCCAGGGGGCTTCTCCTTACCAACCAGGTAGCCTAAGGAACATCACCTTTTGGTCTTCTACTATTTCTCTGCCTGGCTGTCTTCATAATCCAGAAAGCTTTTCCGATAGAGGAAACTAATTCCTAGCTCATTTCTCAGAGGAAGCCAAATCCTCTGCAGGTAGGCCTGCAATTATCTACCAGCAAGCAAGCTAAACCAGCTCTTCAGCTCACACCAACCTTCTAGCAGAGCGGGACTATGTATCAAGTTACCCCAGAGGGCTTTAGGACTGTGCAATGAAGAATATCAGTTTGGTTGGACTACATGACCTTTGAAGGTCCTTTGCAATCCAAACTATTCTACGATTCTATGAAATTTAAACAGTTAAAAATATGCACCATATTTTTTTAATCTTTATACAGTGCCAACACCCTCTGCAACACAAAAAGGAGTGGCTCATCAGATTAACCGAGCACCTTTCCCTTTAAACCAGTGGTTCAGGAGACCATGCTTTTCCACTTTAAACTCATTTTATATTTTTGTAGGGGATTTTGGTCATTGCAACTGCTAGAATTTTAACCATGGTCTTAACAGTTTTGAAGAAATAGGTGCCCTTTTCCATATGCTATCCATAAATGAAAGCCTGAATTCTGGAATCCTGTTTTGCAGCAGTGGGTGAATTCCACAGCTGTGGGAACATGAAACACAAGGGGCCTAATTATACAAGGCAAGAAGCAGTTCTGGTAGATGATTAAAAGCTAAAATGAACCTGAGGAGTTTAAGAACCACAAAAGCTAGTTCTTGCCTGTCAACTCCAATAGAACAAACACTATTTCTGTGTTGAAATCTTGAAAGAAGATTCAATCCAACCACAACATAATGAAAGAAGGAAAAAAAGAAAAAGGGGAAGGGGGAGGGGGTTTCATGCCTCATCAGGATTTTTTGCTGCAAGGGAAGTTTGCAAGTTCCTCAGTGTTGCTTTTTTAGGCTCTCCATTAATAAGACTCTGTGGATACTTAGGTATTAAGGTGTTAACACCACACACAGAAAAACTGGATTATCTCTGGTGTTCTCTACATGGGTGTACTAGACTGGGAAAGCAAACCAAGATCACCTTTTCAAGTGTGAGGCCAACACCAGTGACGGGTACCAAGTCACACAACCTCCACAGAGCACAATTTGTTACAAAAGCTTGTGTGAATCAGGCCACGCGGAGGCCTCTTCCCCTTTTGGCGCCAACCTCTCCGGCAGCAAAATGCTCTGGCTTTTCCTCTGTTCCAGTGTGTGCTACAAGCCCCTTCAGCCAAACCAGGGCCCACAAAGGTCTAGACTAACTTCCCAGTTCTGCCACAGACCGCTAAGACCTCGGGCATATTATTTAAATCGTGACCCAGCAAAACACCTCAGGGCAAATTCACCATATTAATTGCTACGGACTATACCGAACACAAGGTCTGCTCTAACTGCCTTCCTAGATGAGGCAAACTTCTGCGTCCCCAGTCTATAAGACAGGCAAGAAAATGGTAACACAGTCATCTTTGAACTCTCCACATCAGCTATCAACTTTGATGCTGCATATATAGTGCCTAAAACAAACAAATAAAACCGACAACAACAACAAAAAAAAACCACAAAAAACCACCACCATATCATTTGCTTGGAGTTTCTTAGTAATGCAAACAACCAACAGCATTATCAGCAGTCATTTCTGTGCCATCACAATGTACAAGCGATGTGCTAAAATTAAAGGTTTCCATTAGCAGTTACTAAACATCCTAAGCTCCAAAAATGGAAATTAACCTCATGTTGATGACAGCTACGTACTTTGTGATATATCCCCATAAATACTACAAGGGACAAAAAAGAAAAAAAGACTGACTTCACATTCAAAGAGATTAAGCAAGAGTACCCCAGACTAACGTGAATTACTTGTTAACATATTTTTAAATTGTGTAACAATCCCTTTGCATCTGGATCCTGTTTAGAACAATAATTGAACCTTTAAATAGGTTTTCAGTTGCTGACTATCTTAATCAAAAAATATTTCAGTGCTGAAACAATACACGCGTAAATTTATGGGCACATTCAAATGTATATTAGGAGCTGCTTAACAGATATCAAATTGCTTTCCAATAATAAATACAGACAAAAAGAAAAAGGGGGGGGGGAAAGGGCAAGTGGAATTATCTACTCCATTCTATGGCTTAAAAATTTTAACCAAAGACTCAAACAAGAACTAACATATTTCCCAGGCTAAGCAGGAACTGCTGTTCTTTGTCTGTAGCTTCATATATATTTGCTGCCACTTGTATGCATTACAAAATTTATGAGCCTTGTACACACAATAAGAAAGGACAAATGGGTTTCTATCAAAAGCGCTACTGTGCATTTGCAATTGTTTCAGGGTTCACTTATCCTGCAAACTGAAATAATGCCACAAAATCTTGTAAGACTGTTCTAACAGTCATTTTACATGCAGATTTGCATGACCCTGTAACCTGGGGTTACAAATGGTTTTACCAGCCTAGATTCTGGAACTGGTCTCTTTCTACAACTATGAATTTTGGTAGCATTGCGCAACTGAGAAAACTATGTCAGTCTTCTAAACAGCCTTGTTGTTCTTTTAATGGATCAGTGTCTACATTTGTGTGATGTATGAATTTATCCTGTAGTGTTAAGTGAGCAGTCTCCATAATTACCAATTACAAACACCTGGCTGCATTTCAAATTTTAAAGAAGTCTGGGTTGCCTACCACTTCACCAGAATGTGAATGTCTTCGCTATCTTCGTATTCTGCCAGTAAACAAAAATATACAACACTTGCACCAAAATTACATGCGGGAAAGAGAAAAACTTAGGGCAGACAAATATTTGTACAGTACGGCCAGGAGAAGTTGCAGTCACAGCTTTGGCATGCTTTGCGAGGTTTCTTTCAAAGCCTCTGTTAAATGTATGTCACTGCATTATAGTAAAAAGTGTAGTAAAGATAACTTACAGGAGGTCCAGTTTCCCCCTTTGGACCTCTGACACTTCCCATTTCAAACATTTTGTCAAGATCTTCATAGTCATGAGCATAATTATCAATACCAATGTCATAACTGTTTTCCGTGTAATAAGTCTCATCAGCATCAAAGGCACCTTCCTGCCCCGGACCGAGCTGATTATCCAGAGAGAGGTCAGCAGCCAAACTGTACAGGGTTGTGTTGAAGATCTGCTGCTTTTTGCTTGGTTCATCTAAATGCTGTTTTGCTTTGTCCGTTCCCTTGCTTTTGGTTTTACTTTGTTTTACAGGGGAGATCAGAGAAGGTTCATTTTGCCTGCCTGCATCTTCCGTGGTATCATCTAAAGTATTCGGATATGATCCTGTGCGGGTTTTAGTAAGGTTTATTTTTTTGCTTGTCTCCTGCTGATGGAGAGGCAGATTGACGTTCTCCCGGAGTTCCACTTCAGACCAAGCTTCCAGCAACAGAGGTTTGGCCTCTGGAAACTCAGATGCAGAAGCATTTCTTGTCTCGAAGTATTCTGATAGAAAGTGAATCTGAGCAACGCTGGTAACAGGTATGTTTGATGTTTCTTCCCTTCTATAAGCTGATATGCCTTTTGACTGGCTTCTCTCATCAATCATCATCTTTGAAAAAACACCCAGCCCATCGGACACATGTGGAGCTCCTAGCAGAGATCGATACGTTTCAGCTTGGCGACACTGCTGTTTCACATATTTACAATAGTTTGCAGAGGCTTCTGCAGAGGGAATAATATCTAGCTGGCATATAACTCCTTCAAAGCTGACAGAGAGAGAGTTCATCCTTCCCAGGGTAAATAAACCATCCAAATCAAATGTCTCCACTTCAGAAAGTATTTCCCTGCTATAGTACTTCTTTCCACACTCAGCAAATATGGAGACAGTCTTGTCTCTAATGTCAATGGCAAATGAATGCCATTGTTCATTATGAACACTATAATCAAAGTATGCAGGCTGCTTCCCCCCAGTGTACACCACTACCTTTCTTGGTAGCAGCTGGACACCAAACTGCAGTCTATTTTTGTTCCTAATACTGAAAAGGAAAGCATTATTTATTCTGTAAGAGTACAATCCAACTAAGATGGTGAACTGATGCCCTAGATTTGATGGTATGACTTGAGTGATGGGGGCCTCAATATGTGCATCGCTAGTTAGTACAACTCCTGACGTGGTTAGACGAACACCCTGAGGTAACAAAGATGATGTTGAGGGCACTGTCGTCTCTGAGGGCTGTTGAACATCTTTCACAAGGCCTAGTTGATGAAGAACATCTACTGCTGTAAAAAGAAATAAAGGCACACTGTTGATTTCATTTACAAGCTCATAAATTCAGATCCATATAAACAAATTATGCACATCTTAACAAATCTGTACTTCCCAGACCATATATACTGCACACAGCAAGGCCACCAAATCCCTAGTGTAAGGCACACCAACCTTTCACATAAAGCAAATCATTAAAGCCAGAACAAAGTTTCCATCTTAAAAAAGAAAAAACACATAGAAAGGTCCACCTAATGCTCATTGTAGGTTAGTTCACTTATGAAACTCAAAAATCCCCAGTTGCTGTCTTCAAGTTTTCACAGTAGTCAATTAACAGACTTTGTTAGTTTCTTATTTGGCTAATCCTGCCTACTCTTTGACCAGATTTTTTTTTTAAAAACTTTTTCTTCAAATTCCTTCTGCAATAAAACCATGATTTTCCTCTTTATCAGAAAGGTTTAACTGAAATTATTGGGGGGTGTGAGGGAAGGGTGGCTTTGTTTTTAAGAAGGGACAAGCTATTTATAACACAGTAACAGCTCAGTGGAGCACCAGAAGACAGTGGCTGGCTCAAAGCAAAATACAAAGGTAAGCTTTGCAGAGTAGTTACTATGTGCTGCAGAGGCAACGCAACTGGCACAGGGAAGAATTGCTGTGCTTCCACCAGGAGCTCTCCTCCGATCAAGCACGACCCTGTGCCATTACAGAGCTGGTTGCAAAGGGAATTGTTTTCCCTGCGGGATCCCCCTTGATTGTATGTATCTGTTCCAAAGCTAGTCAGACTAAAAGAAAACAAAGATCTTTCCAAGAGAAGCTGCAACAGAGTGCACCACCGCCTTCTTTCCCTCCACACAGCTTACTCGTTAGGGCCAGGGACGAGGTGAATTCTGCAGAAGCAGAAGGAGCAAGGAAAGCAGAGAAATGTCAGGACCAAGGGGCAGTGCTCCCATCTTCTGGCTTGCCTGTCCTCCCAGCGAACACAAGGCTGCAGCTAATCAGAGAAGATATTGAATTAAGAGTACACCCCACAGCAGGAGGCAGCAATGGACTTCAAGGAGACAGAGAAACCAGCTGTCCTACTGATTCATGTCCTATAGATTTGGCTTTGGCATATAGACGTCTGGATAGGGGATCTTCCTACAGGGTGGAATGTGCAATGGTGTTTTCACTGTTGGATTTTCCAGTGTCATATAATGTGAGCTTCGTGCTTCAGCCCTTTCCTTAGCCTGGACCTTACAGTATCTCCATCTTTTACCTGGCTAAATATCTTAATTGATAGAAACACACTTAACTAGCCCCCTGATAAACTCAAATTATACCTGACCTGGCCTAAGAATTCAAAGCCACTTTCCTCCTAAATCAATGGTCAAAGATGACCGAATTCATTTGGTATTGCTTAAATCAGATTTCAGCAAGTTGGAGTCGGTGGGCATAAAATACCTTGTTCTTTCAGGATGAATAGAAAGACACCATTATGTTGCAGCTGAAACAGAAATACTACAAAGGTCTGAACGGGAGCTAAATCACATATCTCAGCAGTCTTCCTGTAGTATTGCAAAATAAGACAGCACTTGTAGCATTGATTGGTAAAACTGCTTTTCTGAGTGTTTGTGAAAGGTGCCACAGAAATACTGCAGAGACTGAGACAAAATGCAATCATGGAAATAAGAGAGAAGAAGGTTGGGGGCTAAAACACGTGACATGAGAAAAGGCTAAAGGAACTACACATTTGCTTGGCCTGGAGATGGGAAGGTTTGGGGGAATCCAATTACAATTGTCCATTATCTGAATTGAGATTATAGGGGAAACAGAAAAAAGCTGAGAAATAATGAGCACAAGCTGCAACACAAGAAACTCCAGCTCCATACAAAGAAAAAGCATTCTCACCACAAAAGTGGTTAAGTGCTGGACCAAGAGGCCAGAGAGGTTGTGTAATCTCCTTTCTTGGAGATTTTCAAAGCCCAACTGGACAGGACCCAACAACCTGAACCAACTTCAACATTGACCCTAATCTCAGCAGGACGCAGGACCAGATGAGTGCAAGGTCCCTCAGGCCAAATTTTCTAATTTTCTGCACAAGTGGAAACTAAACATTGTCGTTTTGATAAACAGCATTGCACAGAAGCATACAATACCATCTTTTTTCCTGTAACCGGAACTGGCTCGACCTAAGCTCCAGTGAGCTGCCTATATTAAAAATGACTAGTAGTATCTAACAGTTGCACTGATCTCACAAGCCTGGCTGGGAAGAGACTAGCACTTCCCATAGCATTTAGCTGAGGGTACTTTTACTATGCCCCTTGTCCTTATAGTAAGTAAATAAAGCTACTAAATGGCATAACAAAATTTGGAGTATCCAAGAAAAGTTAAGGATTCTCTGCTGTATTAAGAGAAAAGAGCAAATGAAACAAATGATTGTTCGCTCTTTTGGTGGAAAAAAGGTCTCCTTTCCCAGTCTTTCCTTTCTCTGTTTACTGAATGTATTCATAGCAAACTTTAAGAATAGACAGATGTTGGCTTAGTTTCAGTGCTAAGTTATGAAAAGAGCCTGAGATTTCCTTGAGAGTGGTTTATAAATTGGAACCAAAAGCATCAACCTGAATGCACTGTACATCTTGGAAATAAATTACACACCTTGTAGTGTTTCTAGTCATGTTTGAGATTCACAGACGCGCCAAGATTATCGTGGCAAGTAGCCAACGCAGACAGAGGTACGGGGAAAACAAATCTTTGCAGAAAGTATGCCAATTTCTCAAGATGTTTTGCCTCAGAGCAATTAATTTACTATGGCTGTATTTTTATCTGTCAAACTGATAAGAGAGGTCAGGTTATAGCAGAGCTTCGAAGCACAATGCAGCTGCTAATGAACTATCAGACTTTCCCAGGCCCCCAGTCCTGCGTGGTCTGTGTGTAGTTACAGAGGAGAAAGCTTTACTTGTATTGCTTTTGTGAAACATAAGAAGAAACACCAGTCCTGAGCTCTGGGCAGTACCAAAGTTGTACACACGCAAACAATACCCCAAGGCCGGAGACACCGCTCTAGCACTTCTGTGCACTGGCTGGGCCAGCTGACTGCGCAGAGGAGAACAGCTAATAATCTAACCTCAGGTTGTGCCTAAATATCACACCCTAACCTGAAATATTTGGCAAGTACTTGCATTTTAAAAATATTTATAATTATATATTTGTATTTAAAAATAACAATGCACACGATCTATCAAAAGTAAATTGAAGTATAAAACAAAAAGTTTAAATTTAAACTGGCTTAAAACAGTCAATCTAAAAATTACATTTGAGAGTATCAGTAATAAATCTAATCACAAGTAAAATCACCAAAATTTGTTTGAAAGTTACTAAAAAAAGGAAAAACATCTGAGAGCATGATGAGAAATAAGACACATTCTCCACATCCTGCAAATAGATTCCTCTGAACAATGACAAGTCCTGAGAAAGCTAAACACAAATAAATTCTGTGTGAAAAATGACAGCATAAGATTAAATATAAACTAATTATTCCTTGCTGACTTTCTGCCTGTTAACCCACTGTCAAGCCAAAAGGCTGTTCCAGAATTTTTTGGCCAGTCATTTCATTTCTGGTCCAACACGTATTTTTATTTTAAGGCTTTCAGAAGCTCTTGGCAGTACACAGGGTTTTGGGAGCAGGCAACCCGCTCAACATTTCCTCCTTGCATGACAACCACTATTTCTTTACCTATCAGTAGTCAGTTTTCTGTGTTTACCCCCATATCTATACAACATCTGTATTCACTTACTGTTCACCCAACTCCTTAGGTCCCTCAAATTTTAATGGCTCATCTTCTTGAAGGAAAAGTTGTTTTGGGCTTTTGGTGTCAAGTGCTTTCATTCCACCTTCTAGGAGGACTTGAAAAACCTTACTGCATCATGAGGGGAGAGAAAACCTAACATGGACTTTGGCAAAAAAAAAAAAAAATCCCCAAAAGGAACTGTGGAACTATTCTGCTCAGTCTCTCTTGTTCATTTTCCACAATCCTCCATACTTATGACTACTCTGAAGGCAGGATATTTGGAGTGCTTTCTCCATTTCAACAATCCTAGTATACACATTACTCACTTTCCCTTTACCAGCATGGGTAAGTGAAAGACAAGGGTCATCATCAGTGAGCTCCACCAGAACCAAGAGCAGTTACTCATCAGGTTGCCCAGTTCCTAGGTGATGCTGCATCTGCAGCTGGGTTAATTAAGATACCTGGCTGCAACCAGTGCTCTCCCAGACACCAGGCTAAGTGACTGCCATAGGAAAGCCAACCAGCATTGATTCTGTATGTTCTTGAGCTCAAAGTACTATTCCTAAAGGCTGAGGCTATATCTTTACATATATTTCACTGAATGTGATTTATAGCAGCCAACCAAAGTGAACAAGGCATAGCTTCTCAGGTAAAGCATGCACAGGCTGTCCCATCAGCTCAGGAGAGATGGAATGTTAATTACTCTAGCTAGCATCTTCATATTTGGCAGAAAACTCTTTTTAAAAAAAAACAAAACAAACAAAAAACCCCAGCAAGAAACAAAAACCAAAACCCCGCAACTGCCAAGAAAGTTTTAATAACAACTTAAGTGTTAACATGTTCCTAATGGGCAGACAATCCTGTTCCTGGGCAGACTCTAAGCACTGCAAATGGAATAGTGCTAGCTCTGCAGGTTATAGACTGAGACTGCAGGATACACTTGAGCTGCTCTTTTTTAAGGAGGTTTCCTCACTGTGCTGTTCCCTGAACTACTTTTTGTGTGTTTGTTTACACACTTTACAAATAAAGCACATGAGGGACCAAATTCACCCATGGGCAGAAGGTTGCATCAAGGTTCAATGCATCGTTTCGATCCCAAGCAAGCACTTAACGAAAATGAAGTTGTGTGTGGGACCTGTGCATGGAGGGGAGGGGGGGAGCTTCCATTCAGTAAGGCTTTTCATATGGCCATCTAGAAATGCTGTTGAGTAATTTTAAAAAGTAGGAAAGCTTCTTTGTTTGCTGATGACAAAATAAAAAATAATCAAATGTAAGCAGGTCAAGACTGGGGGCTTTACCCCATTTCTGCAAAGCTCTGTGCACAGCTCAGCTGAGAGGCAAATAAGCCCCAAGCTGCACCCGCTCTCCCATGCTGCCCCCCAGTCCTGCATCCTTCGCAGTCCTTGCCTGAAGTTTCAGTAGAAAAGAAATTCTCAGGCTGAGGCACATGAGAAGTGAGACAAATTGTTTATTTCTTTGCAGAGGAGGAGGGTGAGCTGGAGGGATGAAGACAAACCACCACTGCACACCTGTCTATGGCATCCCTCATCTGCTCCCACTACACGGGGAAAGGGCAAACTGCCTCCCTAAAACAGACTCTGCCTTTCCCTCCCTGCAGGCCTGGAGCAGGGCAGGCCACACACACCTACGGGTGCTGCCCCTCCTCTGATGAGAGCTTGGCTTAGCTATTAGAAAAATCTGGAAAAATCCCATCAACGTGAAATAAAATGTCCCACATGGAACTGAATGTGAAAAACCAGCAACAAACCTTTACCGGGCAAACAACAAGCAACTAATGCAACGCAAAACTACAAAGAGAACTGGGGGGAGGAAAGGGGAAAAAAAGAAAAAAAGAAAAAAAAAAGGCACTTTGCCAGTTGCAGGGAGTGATAATAAAGAAAAAGGTATTGGTGAGAATAATGGTGGGTGGCTGCTGAGATATCCCACAGGGCTCTAGCAAAACATTATCAAGAATGAGTTGTCTTAACCGTGCAACCCAGCTGTTTGGGAAAACAGAATAGCTGAGTATTTGCAGTTAACATACTTGCCAGCCAAGGATGGCCTACTTCTTGCTTCACCTGTACAGTGAAGGAACATGGCAGAGAACTGACACTGCCACTCTCCTGGCAGATAAGAAATGACTAAATAGCGTGTTGGCCTCCACCACTTCGGGACACTAACATTCCCACAGCAGTCTCTAGTGCAAGCTGCACATCTGGTGCAGTTATAACAGCTGGCAGATCAAAAAAGAAACTAAAAACAAGACAGCCCTATTTCCTCACTAATATCTGCATCTGAATGCAAAACCAAATGAATACACAATTTCACTTTTTGCTTTAATGATCCCAGCCTAGACTAAGCCTTTATTATATGCAGTGGTTTGCTTGCACAGCCCTAAGTGCAAAGGTAACTCGGTCATAGCTCGCCACCCCCAAGGACACCCACTTGCAGTGAAGACACAATCAAAGCCTTTTCACTGTACAAGGCTTCTCTTTTATGAAGAGCTTGCTTAAATATGTAAGCAATTTCATAGACAGAAAATTTGAGTAATTTTCAAAAGGTCATCTTTTCCAAACTGGTTGCTTTAAACTTCTGCTCTCATTATGCTGCAGATGGTATTTTCTTTAAGCTACCATCAAGGAACTGAACCTAAGGTCACAGCCATTTACTCTTTGAATCCAGTAACAGATTATACAAATATCCTGTTATTAACAACAACAACAAAAAGTTCTCACCTTGTTTGGGTACTTGTGCAACACCCACAGCTATACATATTGCAATAAAAAGGACAGTTTTCCTAGAAGGGAAAGAAAGAAAAGAACTTGTGAGAAAACATCTAAAGTTTTAGAACTCCCAGGAATTAGAAGCTTGATTCACTGTCCAAAGTCAATGGCAGGATACCATTGACTTCAGCAAGTCCTGGATCAAAGCCATCGCATCGTACAATTTCCCACTAATGTTGGAAAGACATTTTATACAAAGATCAAAGATTATGTATGCCCTCATATATAGTACATATATTTTACACTGGCTTTTATTAACAAAGTACTGCATCTGTTTTATATTTTCTTGCAGCAGCCTTCAAATATGAATGCTTCTATGCCGTAAATTTCTTCCTGGAAAGAAAAAAAAAAACACACCCCCCCCCCCACAAAAAAACCCTAAAACAACCCCAAAACTGTTACTGTAAAGAAACTTTAAAACAAATGACAAGTTAATGTCTATAGAGATCATTAGATATTTTTGTTCCAGTGTACCTGTGATCAGTCTTGTCACTCTAACATATCATTTTAGGATAAGTGAAAATGTTGTGTCACACTTTTTGTTCCTGTACGATAAATTTTTTCATGTTACAAACAAGACATGCTCTCCACAAAAAGTAAAAAAATCCCATAACATTTTGAGTTAAAGCTTCATGTTCAGATAGAGTGCAATACTGGTAGGTACCATAGGCTCACTGATTGCAACAAACATATATAAGGTCGATATAGATTGTGTGCTTGAACTTTGCTTTGAATGTAGACACCATTGGCAAAGTGTTGGGTGAGGAATACATTTTTACCATGATTAAAAACAGACTGTCTATTTTTTACTCTATTATCATATTAGCATCTAATCACACTCTTATCAGTGACTGAATGTTTTAATAAATGAGAAATATATTTTCTGTTAATGTCGGACATCCAGGCACAGAAACTGATGTATGTAGCAATAAGAGTAACCTGTATCTATTTGGTGCTAAGAGGAAATATTTCTAAAATATCACAGATATAGTTCTGATACTGACTAGCCAACCCACACTTGTTGTGGTTTAACCCAGCGGGCAGCTAAATACCACAAAGCCACTCGCTCATTCCCCCCAGTGGGATGGGGGAGAGAATCAGAAAAAAAGGTAAGAGTTATGGGTTGAGATACAGACAGTTTAATAGAACAGAAGAGAAAGGTAAAATAATAATAATAGAATATACAAAACTAGTGATGTGCAATGCAATTGCTTACCACCCACCGACCAATGCGCAGCCAAACCCCAAGCAGCGGCCACCACCCCCCAGCCAACTCCCCCCAGTTTTTCGTTCAGCAGGATGTCATATGGTTTGGAACATCCCTTTGGCCAGTCTGGGTCAGCTGTCCTGGCTGTGTCCCCTGCCAGCTTCTTGGGCAGTCCCAGCCTCCTCGCTAGCAGGGCAGTACGAGTAGCTGAAAAGTCCTTGACTTACTGTAAGCGCTGCTCAGCAACAACAAAAACATCCCTGTCTTACAACATTATTCTCATATTAATCCAAAATACAGCACTATACCAGCTAGTAGGAAGAAAATTAACTCTATCTCAGCCCAAACCAGGATAATGCTCAAGCCTCCGCTCAGCCCTCTTGCTCATTAATATATATAACCTCACTGACTTTTCATAATATTAAACATTAGACCCACTAAAAGCATTTGCTGGACCACGCTAGAGAGTACCAGAGTACTTGGAATAAACAGTATGCAAAAGTAATGCAGTTGCAACTAAACACTTGTAACTTCCTATGATGTAGCTTTGCCAGCTAATTAGTCCGGTTTGCACAGCATAAAAAGTTCAGGAACAAACTCCTACCACTTTATATAGGAACCTGTGGTTCAAACAGCAATGACAGACAAGTTCCTTCCACTGAGCATTCACTGCCACATTATCTTCAGCTCAGAGGATAACATATGGATAAACCAAGTATTAGCAATGGTACAATGACAAGAAATTGTGCTATAATTTAAACATTTTTATATATGTATACACACACGCATATATATACACAACAGTATTCATTGAAAAGTCAATCCAAACATTTCAGAAACATCCAAGTGCCTGAAAAATCACAAAGGAAAAAATCTGGCTTTATCACTCAATTTGCCCAGTGAAATAAAGAAAAAGAGTCAAAATTCATTGATCTAGCAGGAGATGGGTTTGATTACTTACTCTCCTTCCAGAATAGGGTTTCACCCCCATTTTCAAACCGAGTCCCCCTTAAGGGTAGGAGGTACTTGCAGCTGATGTCACTGCTTCTTGCAGGCCCCCTCCCCAGCCCAGTCCAACCCAAGCAGCAGGTAGTTCTCAACTGCCCCCTTCCCAAACCCAGCCCTTGACAGACACTTGGCATCCAAAACCCACTGGCTGAGCCTTCCCCCAATTCCTGTTATGAGGAAAAACACCCATGGCAAATGTTGGCAGGAGAAAGGAAGCATTATAGACCCAGCCAACTCCCATTCCTCGCAGGTATGTTGGTTCAAACAATGATTAAATGAGTGCACTATCCCCTACCACCTACTCTCTAGCTGGCAAACCTCCCTGTTGTCCTTTCCTTTTCCAGCTGATCAGCAGCCTGGACCAAATTCAGCAATTGCCCCACTGATTTTCAGGCAAAGCACCTATTTAAACAGGATTTCAAATTATGGGGGTGGAGAAGAGATGCTTTATAAAATTAGACTAAACGTATTTTTCCTGTTATATCTTAAAGAATCTCCTGCAGCATTCTTTAAAACATCTGCTCAAAGTTTTTCAAGTGAAGTGTGCTGGATCTTGCATAAAATTAGGTCCATCGGTTATTCACCTACCCAGTTTCCCCGAAAAGAAGATCTACCCCAAAAATAAGCCCTAGCATGACTTTTCAGGATTTTTGAGGATGCTTGAAATATAAGCCCTACTCCAAAAATAAGCCCTAGTTACAGTTCATGAAAAAAGTCAATTTAAGTAGTGTCTGGGCAGCTATACATGTAAAAAAGCAATAAGTTTTGGAGCAAAAATTAATATAAGACCCTGTCTTATTTTCGGGAAAACAGGGTACATATGAATTTGCAGATTGTGAGAACTCAAATTTTGGCAATCAGAACAAATGAATCATTTAAGGAACACTAAGGCATAATAATAGTAATATTTTTCTTTGGTATTGCCACTGTAAAACTGTAGATACATCATGGGTTTTAGAAGAAAATACACAGAATGTATAGGATATTCAAAAATATGCATAATTGTTCCAGTTCTGATCACAGAAGGGGAGTGGGGTGGGAACTATGACTTATAAATCCCTATGTGTTTGTAAGGGCATGGTTTTTAATTAGCCACTGCAGTCCCTAGCTATTCCTCTCTTCAGGCTTGCTCCTGCTACAGCCACGAAATGTCTACTGGAACAGTTCTGCCACTCCTGCAAAAGACTTAATATTGACTGTTGTTCAAACAGCAGATCAGCTGTGGGATGCTCACTTCTTTTTTTCACCTCTGAAGATCAGAATTCAAGTTCTGGTGTTATTTCACAAGTAAATAGTTTCTGTGTCACACAATGCACCATGTTTTGATCTAATGAGAAGCTCAGTGACAGGAGATAGCTGCATTAGGAAGTGCATGCATTGTACTGTATCAGCTAAAACACAGGACAACTCTTTATTTGACTTTCTGGGGTGTAAAATGGATTCACAATTAAAAATAGTATTAGACGTTTTAGTTAACTCTGAAGTTAGGATGCTCAAAGAACTCCAGAGCCCAAAATGCAAAGTTGACTCCTTTTAACCTTGCAACAGCCTCTTCCACAACATCAGCCAGGGACAAGCTGCGTGTCAGGTATCTGCTTCCATCACCTCCCAGCAAATGTTGTAGGAAGGCAAGAAATTCCAAAATGGTCCCAGGGCTGTAAATTACACAGATGTAGCTGGATATACAGAAACATTTAATGCAAGATAAAAACAAATGTCTGGCTTACACAGTACTCTTCAGCTAATATCAAGAACAGATGAGTGATCAGCTAAGAGAAAAAACAGGGACCAGAGACAACCACAGGGCTGGAGATCCCCAAATGTGCAGGAAAAGTTAGTTTCCCTTCTATCTTTTTCACAAGTAAAACTTTTTGTAAATGAAACCATATGCGACTTAAAATGAAGTTGTACAAGGGAACCCTCCATGGTTAAAGGTGAAAAAATGAAATTCTGTCTTTCTGAGAGAATCTGTTCAGGCAATCCCTCCCCTCTTGGTGAAGATCACTACTCTTTCCATTAAAAGCTACAGAACAGCCAGTTCTCAGTCTCCACTCTCACACCAGCACTGTCACTAAGCTACCAGGCTCCCTGCTGTGTAATGCATACATGGCTTGATCCATCGTCTGCCACAGCTGCAAGTAACGAAGCAAGCAGCAGGCAGAAACCCTGGACCACCTGCCTTAGGTGAGTCCATAGTTCTTGAAGAGACTTGCCCTGTTGGGACACGACAATAGAAAAATGCAAAAGCACGTGGCAAGGAGACTCCAACTGATTAGAATGCTGGCTATTTTTCCCCATTTAACATCACAGATGAAGCTGTTTCAATACCCCTTGACTATGTCCCATCCTAAAGTCTAGCTATCTATTGAGCTTCCTCCCCTCCTCCTACCTTTTCATCCTCTCTCTTATTTTATATGCAAGCACAAGCTGAGGGTAACTACATAATTATTTGGAGGAAGGCACTATCAAATGTGGTTGAGCTATTCTATTATACCACTTAAAACAGAGCTTATCTTTCTGATAATCTTTGACACTCTGTGGCTCTATGTCTCTTCCTACGAGTGGACAGCAACTATGTGTGTTTATTTTTTTCAATTAGGAAAGACAGATCAGGAAACTGGTAATCTTTAAACCAAGATGTGGCAAGCAAAGATGCAGAATTCCACCCTCTGAAGACTATTCAGCAGTGTACAAAGTCTGGGTTCAGTCAGTGCACAGTGATGCAGGGTAACAGTATCCTCTTCATTCCAGCCTAGTTTCCCAAACCTCAAATTTAAAGGAATGAATACTACTGGCTGGCTGCTAGAGAAGGCAGGAAAACCTGTTCCCAGTGTAACTGGCACAGATGCAGGACACACTAAACTCGAGGGCTGCATTCAACCCTCTGCTCATCAGTGATAATGATTTGAATACCAGCACCTGCCCCACATGATTTATTTCATTAGATCTCCTCTGAGGACTGCTGAGAATGGCCACTTGGTGTCTGTCAAGCCTGAGGAGGGCTTTGGAAAAGGGGATAGCGCCTTGTGGACAGAGCAACTCTGGGCTTCTCAAAGACCCCAAGCTGTTAGAAACCTCATCTTTCAAGACCTGAGAAGAAAGTTATCTTCCTTTGCTGCTATAACGAGATTAGCCAGCAGGGCCAGTGCTGCTTCCAAGTTTTAAGAAACCTACTATCAGTATGGCTTGAGGGGACACAACAGCCTCCACAGCCTCTCCCAGGTGACAGTTGCATTCCCTTTGGGCACAGATGCCACTGCACACCTGACCAGCAAGAGGGGAACTCCTGAATCCTTTGCCCTGGATTCCTAATTTGAAAGAAGGGGGAAAGGGAGAGACACAATATAAGGTGAGAAGCAGAGGATCAAAAAATGTATTGCTCTTTCCTCCTGAGGAGCCATGGCCTAAGAGGAGCCCTACAAACAGTGCTGTGCTTCAGAGAATGGAAACTCTCTGTCCAGTGGCCCAGTCACTCTCTGGGCAGCATTTGGCTTAAGATGAGAAACTACCACATCCAAAAGAACAGTCAACTCTGTTGGTATTTCTAAAAGGAGAGATAAGTTAATGAAAAATACGCGATTTTAGAACCATTTGAGTACATCCTGATTTCTTAGAGTAGTTCTCGTCTAGATAGTGTACACTAAGTGTTTTCTGCTGTATTAAGGCAAAAAAGTATACAGCTCAAATTCCTGCTCCTGTGAAATACTGTCTTCTTTCAGGGTTTGTCTCTGTACGTTTTGTAGATTGCTCTTCAAATGTTCTACAACTCTATGCTCGCAAGAGACAAGGGAAACACAAAGCTGTTCATGTTTTAAGATTAAGTATTCCATCAACAAATTTGGTGAGAGATTTAGGAGTCATGCACCTGCAGGAGTTTTATTTATTTCACCTGCAGAGACACCCCTATACAGGTAGCTGGTCTGACTTAATGGTGTTTCCACAAAAAGGTGGTCTAGGCTGCAAGGGACTAACTGGTTTGATATGCCATAGAAATCTGATCCTTTTGAAAGGAATTCTGGTTTCTTAATGTAGGCAAGCAACTGAGTCACTTTCTAGTCAAGTAAATTAGGTAAACAAGATAAAAACATATAGATACATATTCTGAAGCTATCTCCAATTTTGAACTTGGGTAAACCGAATCTCTGCTACTGGACTACTTTACCGTAATTCAGTTTATGTTTCTCTATTAGCAATATCCCTTTACAGATACCAAATAAAAACCTTTTTAAAATTGCACTCAGACAATTCCTGGAGAAGTCTCACAGACACAGCCATTAAACACACAGATCTCCTAGGAAGGCCACCTTCAGGCAGCCACGTAACCGCTCACGAGCATTCAAGTGCACCCCGATTATACACCAGGCAGACTTGAGCAGCATAATCCTCACTACAACACAAGATAAATCCTTCTCGGTCCTGCTTGGAGCTCTCAGTAAACTTAACTTAAGCCACAGCCAGAATATAATAAGCACTTTACAAAAGAAGACACATATTGATAATATCATCACAACTATCAGAAGTTTGCAATTATCTTGCTTAGGCTGCTTATAGGCAAACTACAGAGGAGAGCAAAGCTCTGCCTTTGTATCACAGATAACGATGCATTAGAAATACCTAAGCCTATTATAAAAGCATGTAAACACAGGGCACCTCATCTGGTCATCTCTGTTATTCAAGAGACTAGCCTCAGCTCTTAAAACATAAGTTTTGCACGTTTTGTTTGTTTGCTGTGTTTTAATACCAAAAGCGAGGACGAGCAGTCAGGTTACTTGTGGCTGCAGAGGCACACTCTTCCCCCAGGATCCCTGTTCCCCTCGGGGAGCGGGGGTGCACTGGCTCTCAGGGCACCCCAGAGCCGGGCTGCCTGCCGGGCCGTGGGCTTGGACGGGGAAAGGATGACACGAGGGTGCTGGATGGGACCGGGAACACCCAGGAAAGCAAATAGAGAGACAAGGAACATTGCGGAGGGGAGAAACGCACAGCTACCGGCACAGGCATGCTCTGTCCGGGGAGCCAGCTCCCCGCAGCCACCGCCAGTCCTCCGGGGGCACCCGGGACCTCACGGGGTTACGGCTGGCGCACGGAAGGTAGGGATGAGGGGAAAGTCCACCGGAGTCGCCGGTCCTCTACCCTCAGGAGGGCAGCTGAGCCGCAGTCCCCATCCGCAGCCGGCCCCGCCGCCAGCCGCAGCCGAACCCCGCGCCCCGCGGCAGGGTGGCGGAGCGGGGCGCCCCGTCGCCGCCAGCCAGGGGAGCGGGGCCGCCGTCACGCCTCCCCGGCTCCTGCTTACGTTTGTGCCGCGGGAGAGATGCGTCCTCGCCTTGTCCTCTCGGCTCCCAAATGCATTTGTATGCATTTGCCCGGGCAGCGGAGATCCGAGGGAAAGCCGGAGCCCAGCGCCGCGCTGCCGCAGGGTCAGGTCCTGTCCATGAAACCCCGAGGTCTCCGCCGAGCTCCGCGCAAGCCCGAGGGCGGCCCGCGTACGGCCCGCGGGGGCGGGCGCGGCGGCGGGGGGTGGGGTGGGGGGCGCCGGGGGCCGGCTGGCGGGGGAGCCCCGCGGCTGCCCGCGGAGTCCGGCGGCGGAGCGGCGCTGCAGCCGCCTGCCCCGGCACCGGCGGTCCTCCCCGCCCGCCGCGGTGTTAAATTTCAGCCCTGGCTGCCTGGCGATTACATCAGCAAACACGGCCCCCGGGGCGGGCCGGACCCCGGCCGCGCATGGTGCGCGCTGCCCCGCGCAGGTAGCCCTGGGCGCGGATCCGGGACGGGAGCTGGACCCACGTCCAGAGGCGGCCGGGGCGCGCAGTGCCCGGCCAAGCACCGTCCGCCCAGCACCGGCGGGGCCGGGGAGGGAGAGCGGTGCAGCGGCCCCAGGTGCGTCCAGCCCGGCTGGAAGCGGTGGGGCGGGAAGGATGCGGACAGGTGATAGCACTTAGGGCGAGAAGCGTCTTCAGTTCCCACCAGACTTCACCTGGAAGGTTTGGCAGGAAGTCGAATTAAAATGTGGGAACAGAAGAGGGGGGGAAGGGAGATGATGAAATAGTATAAAGAGAAAAAGCTGAGTGTGCTGGAGGTTTTGCATCTCGAGTATAACTGATGTCCAGTAGTCCTCTGTCTGGAAAATGTTTGAAGAGCAGATGTAATTTGGTAGCATTACAATGCCAAAAGAAATATGACGCACTTCACTGTCTTCTTCCTAAAGAGATAAAGGTCTTTTCAGCTTTAATTTCCAGTTTTCTTATCTTGTCCCAATAACACAGTCCATTGTAACTTTATCCCATAAGACATCTTCATGCAAACTGCCTGTCAAAACAAACAAGGTAGAGTTAAACAATACCAGATTTTGCAATACGCACTGTGCGGCAAACCCGTGGTCAAACCTTGCAGCCCTACTTAGGCAAAACTTCCCTTGACCTAAGCAGAAATCTGATGGTAGGATTGTGGTATTTGGCTCTTGATGGATGTTAAAGGAATGAAGATTTCACATCAGACCTGCAGCAAAGACCTTCGGGTTATAGGTAAGGTGGAGAAAGGTGACATGAAATAAAACCAAACATATTCCCAAACAGCAGAAAACAAGAGAAATGGTAACACACAGAGAAAGGTTGTGCAAGACGAAGATTTTATATTGTTATCACTGAGGATGCTCCACTCAGCTGAAAAGGACTTTTCTGGGTGATCCGAGTAGCTGCAAACATGCAAAAAAATGGGAGGAAAAAATTGTGAGGCAACCAAGAGCAAACCTAGACCAGTGAATTTTCTTGAGGCTAACAGAAGCCAAAGCTAAAGAGGGGAAAAAAAAAAAAATGTTCTTGGGTAACACATAAGGGTGTTTCAACGTTTAATTTCACACTCAAATTACTTTGGATACCTTGAATCATTCGGAATCTATATAGTCTGACTGGCTACCATAGGATTTCCTATTTACTTCACTTTTTGAAAGCCAGTGGTAAAAGCTGGCAACATTTTGCCTTCTTGTATGTACTTGCCTATGTACTTTGCATTAAATGAAGTGACAGCAAAACATGAAAATGTGTATACTCACTGAAGATACCATGGTGCCTGCCCAGGGAGGTACTGGACACTGCTGCAATAAAGTCTTCGTCAGCATTTCTGTTTTAAAACACACTCAAATGGCTTCCAACAGCTCCAGTGTTATATTTCATTTAGTTTTTGTTAGCATTAAGATGAACAAAAATGTGTACATGACAGATTGGGTTTGGAATGGTTTGGTGCCATTCCATGAAATCTATCAATCCCTTAAATAAGATGTCTTCTATACAGTAGACATACAGTTGATTTCACCACCCTTTAGGATCAGCATTAGGGCTATTACAGAGAGAATTTTGCCCCAAGAGTGACCTTGGGTAAATCCTGCCCTCACTTCAGTGCACATCAACAAGTACAGGAGCCAACCTGTAGCACATGGCGAGATGGGCTGGGGATATTATGTGCTGAGATCTCCCTTTCCAGCAGTGTTTGCACTGAAGATGGCACAAACTGAGATTCTTGCCAGCTACACGTAGAAGGTGTAAATAAGGCATTGCTGACCCTGAATATGCAGTGACTTAAAACAGTATCAAGTTTAAAAATTAGCATTGCTCGTTCCATTTTCTGTATTCGAAACTACAAAATTAAGTTCAAAAAGTAGGACCCTTTACTTCTGTTTGGCACTTTGCTCCTTAGGTCCTTGTTACAGCTGCTCCTGTAGTTGGAAGCCAGCTTTTAGGCTATTTGGGCAGGGTCCTTGGCTATTCTCATACACAGAGTCCAGGGGGCTGGGCAGGCTGTGGGGAGGCAGGGGTCAGGAAGGATTACCTCTGCCCTTCCATTTGCCCACAGCTCACATGTCTCTGAGCCACGTGTCCACAAATAGCTTGGGAATGTGCAAGGAATGCTCCTTGTTCCCTTCCCCGTGTCCCTCCACCTGGCAGCTCTTGCACTTTTTTTTTTTTTTGAGAAGTGCCTAATGTTAGTCCGCAGCCTAGTTGTTTCCCTTTAATGTTAACGCCCTTCAGAGCAGCTGAAGCTCTTAACTGAAGAAATTAGCACCATCTAACACAGATGAAGAAAGGAAATGAAAAAGCCGGAGGACACGAAATGACTTCCCCATATCAGACAGCAAGTGCGGCACTGTTGGAAATACTCCAGCAGTCCCCAACTTGTTGCCCATGACCTTGTGTTTTAGAAGAGCTCTAAATCAGTATCAGCAAAAATCAGTATCAGTTTTATTTTTCACACTTGCTCTTCCAAGTGTTCTTACAGCCTAATAAGCAAAACCCGCTATGTTTAAAGCTATCAGATTACGTGTATTTATTTCCAGAGCTATATAAAGCAGTCTGTATACTTACACACACGAAAAGACATGGTCGAGCTCCAAACATGTTAGCACTCATTGCAACACAGGGATGCTGGAGTTTCATTTCCGATGATAAATGTCTCGAGATTTCTGCCATCTCCTGTTTGACTACAGCCTATCCCTGATTTCTCTTATCTCTCCAAGTAAGCCCAAGGATTACTGAAATACAAAATTAATTCTTTCAAGATATCATTTCTTGCCTTTCTGACATTATTACAAGATCCTCTTCTGTTTGTTTTCTCCTTTTGCAGCTTTTTTTTCCCCCCTCCTTTCATGATCTGGCTCGCTCATCTGTCGCTCCAGATCACAGCTGCTGAGTTCCAACTGTGCTTTGGGGCACAGAGCAGGAGCTGCTCTTAAACAGTGTAAGAGGCAAGGAAAATGGTTCCTATCTGTGATTCTCCTTCCAGAAAATGTACAGGAGAGAGCAAGGGTTAGTATATTGCCAGAGCCTAAAAATAAAAAAATTAATAAGAATTTGAAGGAAAATGTGTGTAATAGGAATGTGAGGACTGAATGTTGGAGCCTGAGCCTTATTCCACTGCGGTCAGTAGGAGCTTTACCTTTGACTTGAGTAGGGGCAGAACAGGACCCACACAAGTCTCGTGGTACAGTCCCAGAATTAGGAATTTTTGGCAGAAGATCCACACTGCTATTGAGTTCCCTTTGGAGAACTGTTTTTCCCTGAACACCACAATATATGGTGTTAGGCTATGTACCAAAACTGCTGGAACCTAGTTCAGCAAAATTATTTAGAATTCTCTCTGTAGCAGCCAAAAGAAGTTTAACACATCGCTCCAGTTAAACGAAGTTACCAACCTATCAAATATGATTAAGAAGTACAAGAAACGGAAAGGATTACAGCACATCTTTGACAACAACTGGCTAAAATTGAAAAAAGAGGGGGCTCCAGGTCTGAAACCATTAGATATGTCTATTCTTTGTAGAAAGAGAAAGAAATTGCAATGACCAGCATCTGCCTTCTCTCTCTAGTTATGCCTATTACCTTCTGATAGAAGGAATTAGTGGGAAGTGGTGTTCTCCAGTTTTGAATGTGCCAAAAATCTGGAAATGCTTTTAAAGAGCACAGTTAATGACTTTTTGGATTAATCCTAGCCTTCTAATTTTCTACTAGTGAACTAAAGAGATAATTAACATACATAAATTTACATTCTGAAGAATTCAGAATGGAGAGGATTTTTCCGCCTTACAAGACCAACACACACAAAAACCTGTGAGGGGAAGGGGATGAGAGCAGAAAGGAGAGATGCTGTGACCAAAGGGGACCAAACTTAGAGATCTTGGCACACAGAGCAAAAAAAAGGGCACGATAGATTCAGGACTGACAAAAGTGCCAAGCCACAAATGACCATATACACTAGTGAGGTTCCTTAAGATACTTAGTTAAAGCAAACGAGGGAATATAACCAGCCAGGAGCGAGAAACAGAGAGCTCCTCAGTGAACCACACGACAGAGTAAAGGCTCCAGACCACAAGGCTCCAGTGGCTCCAACTGAGAAAGGTGTCTCCCTGAAGCCAAGATACTTGCAATTGTTTACAAGACCAGGTATCATCCATTTTAGAAAGTCACTACTATAGCAGAGATCTACTATAAAGAAGGATGAAAACTCTCATGAAGAGAGCTGAAACGGGTGACTGAAGCAAAGACTTCTGGAGGAGCAACCCCACACCCAGCAGCTGAAAAGCTGTGAGGTCTTGTTCCAGTGATGGCAGAGCATATGCCATACCAAGAATGCAGAGAAACCTAGCCAAACACACAAGAAAATATTAAAGGAAGAGAGAAGCCTGAGAAACAGTTATTAGGAAAGTAATAAGGGAATGGAAAATACGAGAGCTAGAATGAATGCAACATGGGAACCATGGGAACAGCTCACCAAACGAGAAGACTCCAATTACCAGATAGGCCCAACTGCCAAGCAAGCAGCACAGTGAATTCCCATCTCAAAGAGGGGCTCTGGAGTCTAAGAGCAACTGGTGAAAGAAAAAACAGAAAAGGAGATAGAGTAACCCAGTGACTTTAATTTTTATCCCATCATTGATGCAGTGTTTTGCCATCCAGGCAGGAAGCGGAGACACCCACTCATACAGGCAGGAAGATGGATTCAACATGAGATATTTTCTGGGATACTCGTTGAACTGAAAATCCCCTCATAGGTGAAGTCTGTAAATGTGGCTAAGAGTTCGTATTCCTAGGACCAAATTACCACCTCTACCAATGTGTGCTGAGAGAGACACAGAGAGTAAGACAGGCCTCACTGGCTACATTTAACAAGGATTCCATCACCAGAGTGCTGCCTATGACCTCCTGCCATGGGCATTCAGCAACCTCAGTGGGGTCCCCCACACCGGGGCTTCTCCAGCAGGTCTCCCCAGAGCATCCTGCCCATGACAGGAGCCCTCCCCAAAGGGTCCTGGTTCTCTGTCATTGTATATAACTTGCTCTGTCTCCATCACTAAAAGGAAGCAAAAGCCTATTTTTGCAATAAATAAAAAACGGTGTTGTTCTATGTGAGAAACCACTAGTTCATAGCACCCAAGGACACTTAACCTCCTCGATAGTCCTCTGCCACGCCCTTTCACATTGGAAGGATGGGTCAAAAACCCCTTAGAGACATCTTCTAGGACATTTTTCTGCAGTATTCCCTGAAAACTACTCTCTATAACAGAATAAAAATGGAGACGATTTGGTGTGAAACTGTCGGCACTCATATGGCGCGCTCAGCCTACTTGCAAATTCTCATCAACACTAAAAATTGCTCACACATCTGGAAGAACCAGTGCAGTCATCTGACAAGTATTTCATTCCCAAGCCACAGAGAGCTCTGCATTAGGCTCGTAGTTTTTAAAGACTTTCTTTTCTTAGCAACTGTGGGAGATGCTTCATTCCACAGTTCATTAGTCCTAGAAAAGTCTCTCTTGACCATCTCTGCTTCCAGCCCTGGGGCTGAGCAGGTTTTCACCATGGTGCCCTGCAGCCAAAAAAAATGTGTTCCCAGATATTCCTTCTGCAGTAACCAAAAAACAGATTGGATTTGCTTCTGCAAAATTCACTTCTGGCAACAGGAAGGTTAGGTTGCAGAAGCCTCAGTCCTCCACTTTCTCATCAGATGAGAAATGAGCTACTGATGCTCAGTAGTTAACACCATGTTGAATCTCTGCCTCGGAATGAGAGGACTTACTCTCACATTTAAAATCTTGTCAGAATTTTCTCCCCAATTATAGAAGCAGAAAATTCCATAAGACTCTAGTTTATGACCTTGCCACAAGAACTCCATTTTCCCTGCCCAAGCTTTGAAAGAGAGTGAAATAATGCCATAATACTATGAATACTTATGAACTCCATCTTTGGGAAGAGAGAAATTCAATCACAAAAACATAAATAATTTGACCAACTTAACATAGTTATCTCAACCATTATCAAGAAATGATTGCTCTGATATGTGAGAAAGTTTCCTCCAACTTCCCACCAGTTCTCACTAGTGGTTTTTAAATATTCTGAGTCTGTTAAGACATGGCATACCTAAATCATGCAGAACAATGCAGTAATTTAAATCTGACATTGTTGATGACATTCATCAAAACAGGAGTTTCCAGACTCAGTAGGTATTACCAATATCAATGAAAACAGAAATTGCAATATTTCCCACTTTCATTTTTCACATAAGTCAGTCATCATTGGACTTCTTCAGAACTTTTTAGCTTCCAATAAAGGAAAAAAAAAATGGGCTTATTATTGTTTGTTTTCTTGGGATCTCTGGATTTAAGAAGAGAGCCAAAAGTATTGTCAAGTACAACATGGTATTTTTGTACGATGAGCATTTAATTTCCAAATTGAGAGTTTTAGACTAGGTGTGTATAATGGCAGGAAAAGTTTTCTATAGAAAAAGACACTTAAAGTAGATTACTTTTTCTGAAAATACCAGACAGATGAATATGCATAATCCAAGACCAAAACACATTGGCACTAACTTCAATGCTGATATTTTTACAATAGTAATATAATTATTTTTTGTAAATCCCTTACAGCTGTACCACCAATATAGCATAGTCGTTTTAACAGGCTATTTTCATCACCTTATTTTTAGAGATGAAATTTTGATCCTGTTCTTCAGTTATTTAAAATTGATTAGATATGTCAGCAAGAACTACTACTTTAAGAAAAAGATAATTTTATTATCTCAGTGATACTTTCGAGGAAATGGTGGTGTTTGCAGGAGCACTAAGAGACCCATCACTGCTGTCAAACCATCATCAAGTAGTGGGAAGAATCCCAGTGGCACCAAAGCTGCTCGTTCTGCACTATGGGATTTTATGCACTGAAATTACTTCACTTGGCAGTCCGGCAGGAAAAAAGGCAAATCTTCATTTTGCATAGCAGCAGGTAACATATTACTCCAAATTCGTAAATAATTTAACCAAATAGTTATCAGAGAAATATTTCATAATGCTGACAATCGCTTCCTTATTGATGTTAGGGGATTTATTTTCCATTCTTTCCTGTGTCTCTCCAGTTCAGCTGCTTCCTTCATTTGACAAACTTCCATAAAGACACTGAAGAAAAAGATACCAGAAAGCATTTGGAAGAGAGAGTGTTTACAAAGTATATAAATAGACTGTGCTGTATCCAGAGTAATTAGTTGTAAGCAAAGTACTAGAAAATGTGGAGGACTTACAAGTATGCCAGACAACTGAAAATCCAAGATTTATACAGATGTTAGGGATAGGTTGCATGCTATATGCATATAGGATAAATGCCACTGCATAATCTGAGGGCAAAAAGTAAGCCATGGACTACATTCAGACCAAATGCATGTAATACAGCTGAAATATCAATTGTGCCAGATGCTAATTTAGCTCATGACCCTAAAAATGCATTTCTGCAATCTTACACACAATGTGCAAGGCAGGATGTGTTTTTCCAGAGTATTTACTGAAAACTGATTCTGAAAGAAGAGCCTTAAAAACCTTAGAAATCTTCAGAACTTCGCTACTGCAAATACAGCTTCTGGGGAGAATTATTTAGAAAAAGAACAGTAAGCATTTAAAATATACCTCTTTCCTATTCTGTAAGCAGCAAGTTTCCAGTGAAAAATCCTGGCCCTCCTTGACCCCTGCTGTTATGTTTTAAAAATTAATGGACACCAACAGATCAATGTTTATTTCAGACAGGGAGTTTTTGGCTGAGCTGTAGCTAGTGTCCTTGGCGTGGTTTAAGTAGCAGATCAGAATGAATCATCTACTTTGGTAATACTGTGTTATATTTCTGTCTCTAGTTTAGAGAAGTAATGTGTAGCAAGGGAACATTTAAGGATTCGGTCTCCAGTTTGGGAGACAATTATGTGTACACATGCTGTAATAGGCAACTACAGTCCATTAAACAGCAGCAACTCTGAACTCACACACTCCATATGCACCACTCGGTTAATTTGCCTCCTGTAGTTTGAAATGTCAACTATTCCTCCCACCTTGTGTTTCCCAGAAGAATAATACAGAACAAAACCTCCTCATAATTATATCAGTCAAACCATTCTGTTTTTCTAAGAGTCTGACTGCATGATACCAACAGGAGCCTGCAGTGCTTTCTGGCTGCAGAGAGAAGTGCTCGCAGTGCAGGGGGTGCGTTACCCTCCAGCCCTCAGCACCACTCATTTTTTTCTAAGCAGAGTATCAAACGCATGCAAAAAACCCCCATAACAAATACTGATAGTTGCAATAATATATGGCGATTATCTCAGATACTCGATGGTTTTTTTGGGCCATTAAGATCCCTTCTTGCTCTCAAATGCACTTTTTGCAGAGGCACATTCAGAGCTTGAGGTAAATCTGGCAGCTGGAGACAGGTGCTGGCTGTACTGTTGGTCTCTGAATTGCTGACTTCAGTTAGGCGCTATCAGTGACACTGTAGTACTCCATGGGATGCAATACCTATGGTCTGGTTTCACCTCATTCAGTGGCTTCATCTCCCCCAGAAACTGCTCTCAATAGTGATAATATCACATAAATATACTATAGAGGAGTCTGGCCCCTTGCAAACTTGCATCTGTATTCTCTCTCTACCATAGCGCTATAGCATGGAGTTTCTTAACATAAGGTTGCTTCCTTCCCAGTCTGCTGTTGTTGTGTAGTTCCAAGTGCTGTAAATGCAGAAAGCTTCATGGATGGTGGCACTTCAAGTTCTTGTCTGGGTGATGTTTCAAATATAAAGGGGTAAAATAAGTATTTACAATTAAATAAGTTTTAGGGGATCAGTTTTAGTCTCTCAGTAGAGCAAAGTAGAACAAGTCAAGCCATGCTCTGGAATGATACTCAGAAATATAGCCCATCCTTTACAAGTATTCTTTTCAACAAGAGTGGTTAGGAATCCTTCATTTTTGTCTAAACACGACATATTCATGGCTCCCTTGTTTCAATGATGAAAGATCAGATTTAAGTTGTCTCATTTTAGACTTTTCCCAGGGAAAGCCTACCACAAAATAAATTAGGAGAGCCAATGGGAGAATAAAAGTTGTGTGTTTTGATGCCTCAGAGAGGAGCCTGGATGTCGTGCGGAGCCAGAGGTACCACGTGCTGCCCCTGCCTTGCCATCCCCATCACAGGCCGTTGCGGGGTACACAGCTGCCTCCCCAGGCGAGGAAGCAGGACAGGTGTCCGTCCCTCCCCACATTCACCACCTGCAGACAACCCTCTGCAGCAGCCCAGCCTGGGGATGCAGACCGAGGGACTATGCACACTGTTCCAGCATTCTAAGCTGACAGTAAAACACTTCAAGCTGCAGATTTTTTAGCAGCTCCAGCTCCTTGTAAGCAGCTACCCTGAAACATATTAGCCTGTTTTACTTGAAGTTTAATCAAGGTGGGCAAACATCCTCTTTTCTCCAATATTTCTACCTGCAAAAAGCTACCTACTGCTTTCACATATACAAATATTTAAGGAACAATTTGCAGCCTACAATGTTCTTTTCAAACAGACAGGTTTTAACTTGTTTTCCGCAGGGACATCTCACAGGGGCATGTCTCAGCTCTTTTGCAGCTTCATGTACAAATATTTACAATAAACAGCAACAGCCCATGAGGGGAGTGTAAGGTCGGCATTTCCTGGTTGTGCTTTGGATTTAAGCTCAATAAAACCAAGGAGACATAACTACTTCTTCATTTCTTTGCGCCATCATGACTGAAGTAGTAGCTGCCAATACATTATCAGCAGCCACATCTAAATCTAAAACTGAGTGCATTTCAGGGCAAGAAGATTCACAGACAATTGTGGTGAGATATTTGTGTGCCTGTGACAGGAATAGGAAAAGAGTCCTAAGAAACCATGGGAGGAAAAAAACTAGCATGACAATGCCATCTGTTGAAACACCTTCTTTTGGAAGATCTCAGAGGTCATCTAAGTATGAATATTTATTGAAAAGATACTCTGCCACCTTTGATTTCTCAGGTACTAAGTTTTTACAGATATGTTGTAGTTCAATGTGACTGCTTTCAAGAATGGTTAATTCCACTGTTAGGTGTTACTCTGTACTGAAATAACCTTTCAGGCCTTCTTTGCACACTTGTCATGCAATCGAAGAAAAATTGTAAGAGTAAGTTTGCCCCAAACCTTCAAAAGGTTAGTTAATAGACTCCATAGCTTTATACAAACAACTTCAAAACCTTCTAAATCTGGAAGATACATGCTTCACTTGGAAGTTAGCAGTGTCACATGTAATTAAGAGGGCAGAAATCTCCTTATGAAGAAACAGAGTTTCTCACCCTGAATCTGACACTGTTTGCTTTCGCAGGGAGAACAACGCCTGGACAGTTCACTCCCAGGACCCTGCAGCCAGGGCTGCTTCACACCTTCCTCGTGTGAGGATCTGGAGACAGAGGGACTGCACCCTCAGCAGCTGCTGGGTTGAGCTCTGTTTTCACCACAGAAGAACCTCACCTATTCCTCACTCTGAACCAGGACCTTCCCTTTGCTGAAGACAAAAGTTGCATATGGGAAACAGCATGGAGAAAACCCCACTAGTGACCAAAATATCTCAGTCCTTAAAGATTCAGAACTGTATCAGGCCGATATAAAAGCAGAAATGGGAAAACTTGAGTATCATCGTCTCATACCTTGCTTCATCTTGGACTGCTTTGGGTGAAACAGATGTGGTGGGTTGTTCTCAATGCCAGCCTGCAAGTACAGCCCATTGAAGAATACTTCTTCAACCAACAAGTGACCTTAACGAGAAAAATAGAAGGAAGTATTGTCGTTCTTTAAAATACATTTGTAAATGAACAAAAATTCTTTGCATCTGGCATTTTAGTTTATCAAACAGGTACTTTTCATTTTTTGCTAAGATATTATGTCCATAATAGACATGCAAAAAATGATCCAACAAAAACAGTTGACATCTATAAAGCATATTAAATATTGATGTCTGGCTTGGGACTTGGACAGAAGTGAACTGGTGACAAAGCAAAGGAATCATCTCAAAGAATGTTAAATAGTAAAAACCACCAGAAAGTATCTAGCATAAATTACTTTTCCATTTCATTTCCTGATTCAACAATCTTTTTAAATGAATGAATGCATCTTCTTGATGAGTTTTCCAGCCTTGTTTTTGAACAGGAAATGGAAAAGACTGTGGTTCATGCATTAAAAGCAAGGAGAAAGCTGTGTAAGCTTTATCATGTTTCCTCTTCATTCTAGGTAACGTTGAACTCTGACTTTCTTGTAGGAAGCTTATTGGAATGGACAATTATTACAGATATTCTGAGAACAGCAACAGATTTTGGCTGGTGACCTTTGCACTGATTATTTATGGAAAAAAAAGTAAAAGGAAAAAAGTATCTATGCAAGTACTATAAATAAGCCCAGGAAACGTGACATATTTGGGAAGAACATGAAGAGAAAATGTTTGACTGACAGTAGACAGGACTAAACCACATCTTAGTGTATATTTTCCATGATCGAACACTGCTCAAAGGGCCAGGTGCAATAGGAAGCTTGTAATGAACAATTAATAAACACTTTGCAGCAAAGAATTTCTACTGTGTTTGGGGGGCAATGTGTGTACACGTATATGTTTCCCCTCTTTTATCTAGCTCTCAAAACCAGATTAAGTGATAGGTCTCTTTCATTATTACAAACACGACTTCCACATCCGAGTGTCCATTAGAGGGAGAGTGAAGCTGGTTCCAGTGACCATATCTCAGGACAGCACCATTGCACTTGAACATCAGGACTTTGGGTACCCCAGTATTGCTTTAGCAGAAAACACCATTATTCATGCTTCTAACTCCCCTTCATATTCATGTAAAGCAGCCTTACCATAAATGAGAACCAGCCCCAGATGTGTTTACAGGAAATACTATATGGGAAAAATGCATAGCCCTACCAATATAGAAACCTTTCCTCTCTCCATCCATTTTCAAACCTGAAATTTTCCTTAGACGTATAAAGACACATATAATTAAGGATACTGAGCTGGCTGTAGGGATGCAAATGTAGCCATGCTCTAAGTTAGGCCATTGAAACAGAAGTGGCAAGACAGGCCACTAATCAAGAAGAAAACCATTTATAGAAGGAAGGAAGGAAGGAGGGAGGGAGGGAGGGGGCATGGCATGTCTGCCCACCGATCAAGCAGTGGCCTTGCACCTGCAGCGGGCCCCATTACAGAAGTGACACATTCTCCTCCTTGCAGCATCCCCAGAGTCTTTGCCCAGAACCTGCCTTCACTCAGGTGCCCTTGGCAAGGCTTGGAGGACAGGAAGAAACAGCTTTTGCATTTGGACAGTATGATCAGGGGCTCATGTATTGCTGAAATGTCATATCCACAGCTTCCCAGAGTCTTACAGACAGCAGAGAGATCACAGACAGGGCTTAGGCTCAAGTGCAAGACTTACTGAGTTCATACAGTAGCTTGGGGGAAAAAGGGCATCACTGGCATATACATTTTCACTGCAGTACAACCTGTTTTAAATTACCTTGTGTTTTGTTGCAGGACAGGAGTTTGCAGAGTGGGAGCTCCCCCAGGTTTGTGATGAGGAGTCACCAGCCCCTCGGTGCGTAGTCGTAGGGCTGTGGCCTGCAGTGTGGTCCCGCTCAGCACCCGCACGTCTGCCAGGCTCCAAATACATCCAGTATGTCACTACTTTTAAGTGAAATTCCATTGCATAGCAGTCACTATATACAGCTACAAAGAAACCACGTGTGCAGCCCTCCTGACACAGACCTGGCGAGTCTCACTCAGTGAGAAAGCAGAAATTGTAGATGTTTGCCAGTTTCCTCCTTTACACAGGTGTCAATGGAAGCTGACAGGGGCAGTGGAAAACAAAGCTGAGAGAGCTTTCAGCTATTTCTTTTACATAAAAACCTCTACTATGCAGCTGTCCCAAAGTTTGCAACATTTGAAGAAAATCGGTAGGGATGAAAGAGGAGCTCTGTGCAAGTTTGCTGTGAATCCTGGGTTTGCTCCTGTTCCAGGAGTAAATCAAACACTTACAGTGAACACTAAGAGACACACCAGGCAGCCACGGGATACTGGTTTCAGTACACTGGACCTTCTGGAAGGGCAAGTCTTTTCTGACCGGTGGCACAGGCAACATTGGGATATTTGTCTCACAAAGCATTTTTAAACTGGTTAGACGTGAAAGAGCAGGCACTATCCCAGGGGAAATAGGAATGGAGGCACATTGTTGGATTGCACACCGAATAAAACATTTTGCTCTCTTCCATGCACGCTTTGCCACTTCCTGAAGGCCTTGCTTTTTCAAAGCACTAACTTGAGGGCAGTTCTGATTAAATCAAAAGCAAAGCAAAGCTGCGTTTCTCCCCTGCCTGAAGCCCGACAGGGAGCAGATGACCGCAGAGCAGTTCTGGGGACACCTCCTGCCGGCCGTGATCTCCCCGCTCCTGGGGCTGCCCCTGCACAAGCCCACGACTCCGCACCTCTCCCTGTGCCCACCCAAATCTCCGCCATCCATGGCTGTGGCTGCACCCTCGTCCAAAAGCCTCCAGTGCCAGACATGGCAGGTGGCACAGAACAGGGCAGAAACCCACCATTTAGCTCATTTCCTCCTATGTCCGGCACAGGTAACTCTGGGTCAGTCCTATTTGATTCCCCACACTGCAGGGGAGAATAGTGTGCTTGGACACCTTTGTGGGAAGACAATCAAAGGCACGCATTACTTACCTAGAAAGGCCATCTTTAAGTAAACTTTTTACAATGCGAGTTGTCATTCAGGACAAAGCCTCCTTTCACCAAAACACAACATTTAAGGTCGCTCCACTTCCCTTAGAGTTCCTCTTTCTCCAAAGATCACACACCTCCTTTCTTATGTTACCAAAATGATACTCCCAGAACAAGGAAGTAACACAGCAGCCATGCCAAAACAGTGGGAATGCTTTCCTATAATGCAGTTTCTTACTGAGTGATGAATTTAAAGGAGGATGAAGTAAATTCACTCTTGTTTTATTCTCTGCAGTGGGGGAAAAACAGAATAATGTCACTACTCCAGAGTCAGCAGATTAGTTATTCTGCCATTCTTCATTGATTCTTTTCCCAACCTTTTCAAAACTATGAGAGATATTTTTATTACCAGCTCAGTGAATGAAAATACTGCCAGTGGTGAGCAGAGATGAAAGCTAACACTATTTAATGAGCAGTCCCAAGATTCTCTTAACGCACCTACGTGCCTGTGTTTCAACTCGTTTGCTACAGATTCAGCAGGGCAAGTCCAAATACCCTGCCATTAAATGCTGCCTATTCTGTTACAACAGTATGGAGGAAGGCAAAAGATGTGCCTCACAAGGCCATGGTGTCAGTCTGTCTGCCCCTCCACAGTGGACATGGCGTGAGACAAGATGGGAATACTCTGCAACATGCCATGCTCTCACCAGATGTTCTCAGAGTTGTTTCTGGTCTAAAATTTAGACATGACCTTTAGAGGTTTCCGTCAAAAGTTGTAAAAGCTCATTAGTGTTTCTTATCAGTTTGCTGAATAGAGTTTGTGATCTTACTACTGAGTAAAATTACATTATATAAAAGATATTCCTTTGTCAGTCTCAGCAGCCAGTTTGGCCTCATGTGGCTATCAGCTTTCCAAAACAAACCAAGAACGTCTTGCTTTTAAAGACAAGAAGGTATGTGTTTTCCTACATTGTATTTGCTCAAGTATATTCCATATTTTTAACATGGCAAAGAAAGTACTAAATGTATCAGAATGCTCTCAGCTCCCCAAAAGCTGAGCTGTTTAGCACCTAAAAATGTAATGGAGATAGCGCGATAAATCTGGAGAAAGCTTTAAAATATTTAAACTAACTCTCAGAATGATGCAGGTTGAGGCAAAGGCACTTTGGATGTGAAAAATGAGGACCTTTTTCAGCAGGCAGAATTCCAAATGCTTTGCCTGTTGGCACAAAGCCAGATCACTCTGATACAGGAGGATTTTGGGGAATGGCCCTGACCCTGTGCATCCCCCTCAGCACATGGAGTCTGCGCTGGAGACACAGACACACCTCGATTTCTCCCACTAGAGAAGAGTTTCAAGCCAGATTGCTGGAATTCAGTTGTAATGCAGAACTCAGCTCTGTGTGGTGCAGCACAACCGATTTCTGTGATGCAAACTCAGGGTACAAAGTCACCCAGTGCCAGAACGGGCAGAAAGAATTCGTTTCCACCTAGCAGCCATTTGCTATGTGCCAAGGTAGTTATAGGGAAGGATTTGGAAACATCACCGTGAAATGCATTTTATCAGTTGGACCTTTTTTTTTTTTCCACTTTTCACCAGCTACAGAAACTGAAGTTTATCTTTAAATTTCCTTTCACAAATATCCTACAACTGACAGAGAGGAATAAACAGTGCATCACATGAGCAGTGGCGCAGCATACACACCAGGAGTGTACAACTCTTTCCGATGTTTTCCAAAGTTGTACAACAAAGTAACAATGCTGGTTTTCTTCCCTTATTCTACACCAAGACTATGAGAGAGAAAGGACAGTAAAAAAGCCCAAGCACGCAACTGCAATCACAAGTTTATGTACCAACATTTTGCAATATTAACACATGTGACTACAGCTACAGTCACATACAGTGTCAGAGCACTGAGACAGCAAAACGACATATTTAACTGCACAGGATGAGTTTCTATATATTCACCTGTGAATATCATATTAGAGAAAGAAAGCAGTGCGAAGGAACCACATAATGACTCAAAGCCCTCATCCACAGGGAAGACCTGCATTAGGAGCTGCATTCAACCAACATCAGAAACTGCAGTATAAAACACATGCATTTCCCTCCAAGAAATTTAAAAAAAAAAATCCCAACATCATTCTACAAAGTCTCAACATTGTCAAAACATATTGACCCTACTAAGCATGACACTCCATCCACAGCATGTAATAGCAGCCTTACTTAGACATCACATCTTGTAGAGACACCCAAAATAGCTACCTAGGGCCAGCATCACCCAGCTGAAGAGCAGCGTTTCTGCAGAGCAACATCTCAGCAGCCTCCTCCAACAGCAAGGGGGCCACCTCAGGCCTGGCGATATATAGCAAAACCAGGTGATTGTTTGGGACTGTTTGCTGTAATTAGAGAAAACACCTCTCACCTGGAGCTTTACCCAGGGCTTCTGCTGAGGCTGTTTCTCATATAGAGGCCCATAATGTATTTAATTATCAGTCGATATTTGATGTCTTATTCATATCTGCGTTATTTATGTTTTTCTGGCTTATTGAACAGCAGCCCACATACAAGGGGGTATGGGGAAGACAGCCATGACTCCATTAAAACCGTAGCACCGTCAAAAATTGCTACCATGGGGTTAAAGCCTTTACCCAAGCACTCAACTTCCATTTCCCCAGCTTTTTGGGGGTGGAAGAATATATATATTTACATTTCTTTTGAACCTCTAAATCAAGCTGGAAGGTGTTCAAGTGCCCAAGAGCACTTTATTGTAGCTGCAGGGGGATAGGAAATTTGCATACACATTCCTGTTAATATGAGTAAGCAAGAAACGCAGGCAGAAACTCCACTTCTGCATAAAGAACATCCATCTTTCTGCTAAAGTGATTTATGAGGTAAAACCATCTGCCTATAAGAACCTTTTGAAGTAGAGTCAACAATTGTTAATAAAGCAGCTATTTAGAGGGATGGATAAATACGTCGATGTAAGCAGGTGCAGCTCTGTTTCAGCCCACAGCATGAATACACCCTATACCAATGGGCAACGCGGGTCATTCTAAATGGTACCTTACAAAGTAGGTTTAGAATTATATCTGATATTGGGCATCATCGCAATATCTTCCAATATGATACATGTTTTGGTACTGGTGGTTTTCTGAGACCCACAGAAATAAAAAATGCTTCTCCTGAACAAAGTACGCTGTGCTGTGCTGTACTGAATGAGAGCAAAAAAAGGTCCTGCTGCATGTCCTCCAGTCCTGGGTTTGCTAAGCTAAACCGAGCCTGAGGCCAAAATAGGGCAATTGTTTGATAACGCAGGTTGGTCTCACTAAAGGTGACATCGTTACTCAAAACGTAATTTACCGAGGAGATCCCTCTACTGACAGGCCACTGTGCAGTGTTCCATAAAACCTGAAACACACGCTGTACAAAAGAAGCTGTGCCCAAACCTTTTTTTCTTGGATCTTTTTGCACCTGTGCATTGAAAAAGCATGAGAATATTTCATGCCAGGATGTTACCAGCTTGTCCCCAGACGTGGTCTATCTGCGCGAGTCCTCCTCCTGGCACCAGCCACCTCGGGGTGCGATGGCGCTGAGCAGGCGCAGGCATCAGCTGGCTCTGCGCTGCCCACAGGATGCCTTTCCACGCCAGCTGAGATTTACAGCGTGTATGCGACTGCCAGCTACAGACCCGATAATAACTAAACACCCGCTTTTCACCTCTTCAGGTGAAATGGGTTAAGTCCAAACGTTCAGCTTTCACTTTTCCACATTCTAGAGCGCATAAATACACACCAGATGTGTGTGAGAGGGGATGAACTCCTGTCAGACTGAGAAAAGCTGCGCCAGAGTCTGCCTTAACATTTCCTTAACTTGGGAGCATCTCTCCTAAGTGTGGTACCTCAAAGATGTATGTCGCTGCAAGCTGTGCCCTTTGGGACTCAGCCTCCTGGAACTAAGGCACAAATAAATTTAAAAGTCAAATACAAAAGACAGAAGCAATATGAACGCTTTAACTCAAGAGAAGAAGAGATCAGAGTCTTGCCTCAGCAAGATGTTCATGGTAATTTCATACATCATTCTGCTGTCAGTAATTATTAATGAATAGTATAAAGTATGTGAATTTTTGGGTTGTTTTCTCACAGTCTTACACTTCTTTTTAGTTAGTTACAATCTGTCCGGTGAAATTAACTTTGTACTCCATATCAGAGGACTCAGTACATTTACAGTTACTAATGTCTGTTTGGAGGACCACATTTTTAAGTATCTGAAGATTGTAGCTGGTTTTTTTACCATTTTTTTTTTGAAAACTGGTTTTTTCCACCTCAGAAATGAAACATTTTTCTCTGTTTATCTTCACAGGCTACAAAACTCTTAAGGGATTTCTTCTGCTGTAAAGTTTTGTGTCAAGGGAACATGTGTCTTTTATTTTGAGAAACTTATATTGAGGTATTGTGCCATGCATGAGATTTTATTCTCAAAAAAATAATAGCTAATAAATAAAAAAGTGCTCTAAACATAAGATTAAATCATTGAAGTCAGTAAGAGCATAAACAGAAGCTGATTTGTGATGTTTATCAGAGAGTTGTTACTAATACCAACTGATCTGCAAAGCTCCACAGAAAAATTTACCCTGAGTTTTGTAATTTTTTGTTATGATTTTGCTGAAAATCAGCTGTATTTACATATAATGCACAGTGCAGGTAGCAAACCTTATTACCAGAGGATACACTTAGTTAATCAGAAGTACTCCAGAAACACTATCAGAGTGCCTTTATTTGACTGAGTCCAGCTGGGAACATATTTTAGGAATAAGATTTGCAGCTAATTGGCAGCAGCTTAAACTCTCTGAGAAAGGTTCCTCTGCACAGAAGGACATAATCCACATCCATAGAAAGTCGTATTTGACTTACAGATGCAGCTCCATCTTGAAGACAAGCTGCCGCTGACTATTTCCAGCGGAGCTGGAGCTGAGCCATCTGCTGTCACACAACCACCCCTTGGCTTGAAGCCTTTTGGGACAGAGCCCGGGCTGGTCGTTCCTCCTGCACATGGGGACACGCCGGTAGTGCCACTGCTGAGAATCCTCTCACAGCAAGCCGGTCACTTTTCTTACATAAGACTTCTAAACAAAATAAGCTCTCTTAGTAAAATAGCATTTACTGGAGCCATCAGCTTATGCCAGAGACAGCAGAGGCAGTTTTTCCTTTACTGGCAGAGGTGTATTTCTACTGGCCCTTTCTATGAGTTGATGTGTTATCAAGCAGTGTCTATGCAGCATAAACAACTGCGGGAACTGACTGACTCCTAGCTGATATAACAGTTGAATTTTTAATAATAATCTAGTAGGACTTTTTAAAAATCACATGTGAATAAGAGGGAAGCTGAGCTTTTGTTTCACTTGAGGGGATAAGAGGGCCAGCAATTGGCTTTGAAAAGCCAACAGTGAGTAAACTAGGCACACAATTCAGAACAAATAAACATGGAAATTTTCTGATATTTTTCTATAAGTGGTTTTTCAGGCTACCTCCACAGTGAGTGTTGATCCAATGCTTGTCGGCAAGTGTTTCTACACAGTTTCTGCTGTCTTCCTGCAGTACCTGATGATGGTGGCACTTGTAGTGGCCAGACTTACGGGGTTCAGTTTGATTTTTCTGCCTACACTCCTGCTGGACTTACCATTGCTGTTTATACATCACGTCTTTGTGCAGAGCGTGCTTCCTCCATACTGTTCTCACTCAGAAAGAAATGGGAGACTGTTTGGACTGAGGTTGTCCAGAGGTTTCACTTTTCCAGGTGGTGCAGAGCTTTGCTTTATTGTAAAATAATTTTTTTTTTTTCCTCCTGGTGTTCTTGAGAGCAATGTTTGTGAGCTAATAAAAAATGCAATATGTATTGGTGGGTTTAGGTCAACAAAAAATACAAACCAAAAGATTAAAAAAAAGAAAAGCTTTTTATCGAAGTCCTTTGCATGGTCCCTTTGTCCTGTGACAAAAGAATATACATAGTGGAAACTATCTCCGAGTGTGAAGTTTATGTTTATTTCTCTCACATTTTAGCTTAGCTAAAAAGATAACTGTGGACTGGAAAAAAAAGGTCGCGCTTGAGTGTAACTGTGGTTCTACCGGAACAGTGCAGGTCTGTCCTCACTCCAGCGCTGGGCCCACTGGGAGCACTGGTTTCTCCTCAGTGCCCGGCGGTGCGTCCCCTCACCCTGGGGCTCTGCCGTTCCCGTCCCTGTCCCTGCGCTGGCTCCCGGGACACGTCCCGGCTCCACGGCGGCTGCCCCTCACCCTCGCCAGCGTCACCGCCGGGCATCGTCTTGGCCAGCGCTGAGTGGCACTGGCACCACCATTGGCCAGAGGGCTGCAAAAAATCCCATGCCAAGGATCCGCAGGGCCCCTGCTGCCCCGCTGCCACCACAGCCAGCAGCCCAGGCTGTGCCAGTGGCATCTGCACCCTGGCAGATAAATAAGCATTTATTGACCGAAGAGTTTGTATTATACAGAGCAGTGTAATATGATAATATTAATGTAATACTTTTATTTCAAGAATGACTGAACAGCAGTGGGCAGGAGAGAGCACCTCTACTCTAGTGAAATGGAGTCAGCGATGCTTGGCGTAAAGCACAGCACGGCAGAATGCTTTACTAATTGCCATTCCTTTTAATTTTATCACAGCCTATTCTTAACTCCCTCTTGAAAATGTACATATATTTTTTAAAGGATCCTCACTTAAAAATAGATCAAGAGTGCTAATTTAGCTGTAAACATAATCCGTCTGGCATCTTTGAAGTATGTTCTCTATTTCACTAAAGCCAACATAGCTCACTAACTGTTAACTAAAGTATCTTCATCCGGTGGGCCACAGCCTATAGAATTAAAACTGTGAATAATAAAATGAAGGCAACATAAAAAGTTGCTTTTGATCTGGAGTTTTTCCCCACCAGAATGAGATCACAAATGCTTCATTATGTTTTATAGACTGACAGAAGTTCAAGGCTAATGCTAGACAGAAATTGGTTGTCATCACTGGATTACCTATTTATGATTCAATCAGATATGGTTATTGGTTATGATAATTCCTGCAAGAGTGCATCCATGAATAAAACCAGCAGGTATGGTGATCATATATAGTCACAAAAATGTTTAGGCTCACCTGTGGGAATAAAAATCAGCATTTTACTCTGGATGGCTAGAAACAAAATAAGAAGCAAGACAGTGGCAACATCTAAAAACATGCAAGTTTCATCTAAAATGCAGCTGTTCCCAGCTGATTCCAAGGATGTACTGCTACATTGCTTGGGTGTAGCAGCAAAAGCCCATTCTTGACTGTATTTCCAGTCAAACACCTCTGCAAAAGCTGCCTGCAGAGATGAGCTGATGCTTCAAATCGGATTCAAGCAAACTGGCCTTCCATGGGGAAAACTTCTTCCCAGTCACTGCTGACGATGCGGGGGACAAAATATCCTGTGCCAAGGAAGAGCAAAGGGTTGCTGAGGTGGTTCTAGCTCTTGATTCTCAAGGCAGAAGGAAAAGAATTGGCTTTATTTGCAAGGCTGTGCAGGAGCGCTTCCATGGCTGACTGTGCCTGGGGCTCAGAGGATGTCTTTGGTGAGGCAGGGCAGTTTCTCAGGGGTGAGAGTTCACTAAGTAAATTAATTTTCACACCTCTCACCAGCACTCTTTTTGGACCTACTTCAGTAGTCTGACAAGTGGGCATTTGGGCCTCTACAGGATTTTCTTTTCTTCTTTTTGCAATACTGTAGTCCCATTTTTTTTCCAGTTATTGTAGTCTACTGTGATGCCTTCCTAGGAAAGACACAGGAGATGGCAGGTGCCTGAGCTGCTAACACTGAAAGATGCACGAGATGCAATTCTGCTAAAATTAGGGCCTCTTCACTTGCAAGCACAGCTTTACAAAAGCTTCTTTGTCGAACATATGAAGCATAGGTCTTCTCAAAGGAAACTAAGGCAAATGAGCAAAGTCCGACATAAAATGAGTATTCAGGAAGAATGAAGTAGAATAACAAAGCCAGAATTTCTTCCAGGTTATTGGCCGTGAGTCTGGGATTTCCTGGGTGCCTTACATAAAGTTTTACTGTTTGATGTGTAAGTAGAATTTTAACCTTATTTTACCAATTTCAATCATTACCTCCTATCTAAGATCAATATACTCATTAAGAAGAAGGGTTTCAGCTAATGAGGTCAATATAATTGAAAGGCTGTTCAAAATCATTTTTCCTGAGCAGATGCTCCAGAGAGCCAAGCCAAATTTATCATTTGGTTTCACAGACTTCAAGGTTGTATGAGGAATTGCAAACCCCCTCATTATTTATTTAGAGGAATCTAAATATAGCTTCTTTTAATGTTTTAGTACCTAGTGAATAAAACAGCTGTCAGCAATATGTTCTTCTGAGAGGCGTTCATATGAACATTGTCTGTTGTTTCTAATTTCAAAAATGTGGCCAGAGTCGATAGTCACCCACAGACAGGTGTGCAGTCCAGATATAAATTTTGTATTTGACAGCATTAAATATGAAGATGGTAATACCAAGTTTTATGTAGTGGAACAATAAGAGCTCTAAAATTAATATTGAATGCCTTGACACTTCAGATGGTCACCAGGTACTTTACCCTACAAATTTTACATCACTAGGGACATATTTAAGACACATGATTTGTGGTGCAATATGTCACCGAAATCGCCGAATTCACATGTCGAATTATGTTGGGTAAAATAATTTCTCATGTTTGACAGATTTAAGTGGCCTAACACATGGAAGTTATTTTTGTCCCATGGGCTCTGTGAGCACTTAATACAGATATCTCAAGTAGGCAAACTAAGGATCTCCAATACGATCACTAACTAAAAAGGTACTGCACTTGTTTATGGACAGGTTGAATTGGTCCATGATTCTTTGTAGGCCTAAATAAAACAAAAAGCCCAGCCTCAGAAGCCAACTACAGATTTTTATTTCACATACAGCAAGCAGAAAAGTATATGGCAAAGTCCTGGTCATGTTGATGTCACTGACAGAACTTCTTCGGGGTTTTAATAAAACCTGGGCCATTGACTCCAACAAGTACTATTAGAATATAAAAAAAATAATTAAGTAGAGACTGAGAATAGAAGCAGCAGTTGTTTCATTTGATATAACACATTGTGTGAATTAAAACTTTTTGTCTTTGTTTCTTCTCAACTAAGAATAATAGCATGTCTGAGAATGTGTGGGAAAAGTTGCATACAACCTCCATACTGAAGTTCACAAATTTGTGAGTTTCTTTTCCCAGAGAGCTATATGCAGACATTATTTCTAAAGAAGGAAGGGAGGGGACGTAGAAGAATGAAACCAAGTGTTCTAAGATATTTCTGTATGAGAGTATTATTTCATTTTAGCTCAGAATAGTGGTATGCCAGACAAAAGGCTGAAGCCACAAACATTCATGGTCTCACTTCGCTCACTTTTTTTTTTTATGTTCGTGTGCACGCCTGAAATATGTTACATGTCCACACATTTCTCATACAAGTGTGGGACTGTGAATCGCCACCATGTGTGCCTTCATGTCTGAGCACTGGGAACACGCTGCTGGCAGAGCTCAGAGCACCTTCCATGAGCCAACAGAACGTCACCAAAAGCCACTGCAGGAGCAGAATAAACAGAGCAGTTTACTGAGAGCAGTTCACTGCTTTGAAGGAAACGTCTGGGTCTGGTATTGACCCAGAAATTGTTTATTAATAGCCTATGGATTTTCAGTTAATAAAATTTTGATGAGTGTAAGTTAATCTTGAGTAATGTATTGGTATGGAAACAATCTAGTTCAAAGGATGATTAATCCATTCCGGTGTGATAGACGTTAAGCAAGGATAATTAATTCCAGATTTTTAGATTCAAGCTTCTGAATGGCTAATCAAATAGGTACAATGGCAAGATAATTCAGGAAGTCTGATCATATCTCACATGCCCCACCAGAGGCCTCATCTGTCATAAAAGAAATAATCTCATTCTGGAAGCAACTTGACAGCATAGTCAGATGTAACTAAAACTCTGCATCTCACATCAAGCCATCCACCCAAAACAAACTGCTTGGGCATTCACCTTGGAAGGATTTCTGTAATTTATGTGCTCTTTCACACAACTTTGCAAGTGTATATGAACCCTCATTATTATTATCTCCTGTGGAAGGCACTCCTTTTATATAATCCCATACTAAAGCAGATGCTAAATCACCAAATTCTGGAATCAAATCTAGCAACCTTGGACATACCTGTAAATACTTCATCCATGTGTACAGTTCTTAGATACAACTCTTCATACTTTGGGGAATAAAGTCTGACATGGAAAATGGAATATGAGGTTCACTACTATTAATCAATATTTGTCCAGGAAGTTAACAGTTACAGTAAACTACACTTTTCCCCTGTTTAAGCAAATGAAACCACAAGCCTAATAACTATAAGATTTTAAAATATAAGTTGTATCCAGAAAGCTAAAACCTGCAAATTTAGGATGGTCCTGAATAAATAAGGAGATTTGTAGAGAATCTATTGGGGCAGGCAGTTGCTGTTATAGTTTTTCTTTAAGATTTGGGCTACTTGTGCTAGAGGCAAACAGCAAAAAAGTAGCACCAGAGAATAATTACTGAGTTCACATTGAGGTATTTTTGGTAGTACATGATTGGCCAAATTACAGCTGTCACTGAAATGTGCCATTTGTGAAAAAATGAAGTGCCTATTCAAAATGAAGTATTCACTGTAGAGTCAGATAATCCCTGGGAAGTACATCATTTGTACTTCCTGTACATCTGTACATCTGTACACATCCTGTACACAAGTACAGGAATTTGTGAAACTTGCACAGCTAAAGTAAATAGCAAGATGTAAAGCAAGGACAAAATGGGCATAAGCAACAAGTCTTGGGGCTAAATTACATCTTCACTTGGACTGCTGCAGCTGCAGTGAAGAGAAAATTCAGGCGTTAGACTAATGTGTGCAAAGGTATTTCTAACGTAAGTCTGATTCAACTTCCAAAATAGGTTTTAGAAAATTAATTTAAAAAGTGTTTGTTCCTGCCTGGAAAAAAGTTTGAAGGAAGGAACTCGCCAAGAGTTTCAATATTGTTCAAGGAAAGGACAACCAAATCACCAAGGCATCCTTCAGAAACTCCAGAGAGTGGTCAGATCAAGTAATGTGAGTTTACCAAGAGACACAGTGAGAAAGGATACTTAGAGGGCTTGTGAAAATCTGGTGCTTGGATGCTTGAAGTTTTCGTGCTTTGTTTGATAGTTCAAAGTACCTTCACAAAATACACCTTCACAGAAAGAGCCACTATTTTTCCATTATGTGATACTGAGAAGTGCTCCAAAGGGGGCAGAAATGGATGGAGCCAAGTTCCTAATTTAGCACAGAATTTTAGTTCATTAAATATAGTAAGAAGACAGAGGAGAAAGGAAATACTTGATGTTCATCATTCAAAGCCAGATATGATGCCAAGAACTGATTAGACTGCTAGAAAGAAAAAAGATGTTGTATAAAAACCATAAAGTCATCCTGTTTCCAGACATTAGCTTGGTAACCAAAGCTAAATCCTAGCAAGTGGTATTTTATAAAAAACATGAACTGCAGTTGATACCACCATTCCCAGCAGATGTGAGTACTGCTTAAACACGCTAAGTTCGGGAGTGGAACCATGCCCAGAATGGTATCAACAAGCAGTACCTAGCAGGATTCAAGGGATGTCTTCCGCAAAACAACAACATGGAGTTTTTGTTTCTGTTACTGGGAATTATTTCATTCTGCGGAGCTTGTTTTGTTTCAGATCTTGGGATGATGAGTCTACTAGAAACATGCCAGTCAAAGACAACCACATTTCCCCTGCATTATATGTGCACACTGAAAGACAAAGCAACCAGACTACCACCTCTGAGTGCTTCTGTCTGGGGAAATCTCCTATGAAATACAAATATGCAAATAAGTATTTAGATGTCTATTTCTGCATCACACACACCTGATAAAATATGTCAGTGCTTCAGTATAACTGCATTGAACTACTAAGGGTTGGAATGTCATCAGCAAATGTCAGAACAATATTTGAACTCTCCATTTACAGAACTCGAACTTAATTTTTCTCTATAGACACGCTATAGGATTATACGTCTTCAGAAATATCCATCTGACATTTCTCCTAAACAGTCATCTTAGTAAAACAATACCTTACAAAAGTAGGAGGATTATTTGAAATGGAAATAAACTGGACGTTTAAAACATATTTAGAATTAAAATTCTTACAAGATAAATTGGATCATTCTGTTTCCACTTAATTCCAGAGAAGAGCAAACACCTAATTTTATATTATTTAAAGGTAATTTCCTCTCAATTGTTCCTATCAACAGCAGGCTGCCACCTACAGAGATGCTCTCTTCTGCTAATTCCAGGATCTTCTGATCCTGCTAAACCTCTTCCAGAACCACCATCCTTGCTTTCCAAAAACATACTCAAGCTCCAGGGTTTCATAAAATGATGGAGAACAGAAGTTACTGAAGAAAATAAAATTTATTAATCCTAAACCACTTTGTCTGCCTGTAACAATTCTATGATTTGCTACAGCAAATTCGACTTTAAGTTCTAATGTCATCTGCGACAATACAACCGAATTAAAAAACCAACCAACCAAACAACAAAACCAACAACAACAAACAACAAACAAAAACAAACCAACCAAAACCAAAACAAAAAAAACCACACCAAAACCCTAAACAGCGGCATGTAAACATTGATGTCATTACTATGGTTTATGTGGATCACAAAACACAGGACCTAATATTCTACTGTATGGTAAAAAACCCAGACAAATTGGAAATAAAGCCTAGGACAGAATCAAGAAAGTTTGCCTGCACTCTAGCAAAGGATTTGCACAAAGACTTGAAAACTCCTATATTGGGCTCTTCTTGCAGATGTCTTTTTTTTCCCCCATCAAAAAAGAATGAAATCTTGGTACAAAACAGTTTGCACTTTGCAGCATATTAATGCACTGATTTGCTCAAGCAGAGAGCGAGCAGGAGGAAAACTTACGGAAGAGGAACAGACAATGTCCTGAGAATAACCTGAAATGCCAGCTTAGCATTTTTGCACTTCAAAAATGTCTTTGACTTTTATAAACAGGCATGATGGTAAAATTGAGGCTGTTAAAAATACATGGTTTACTTTGGTAGTTTATAATTCACAGTGGCATTTAGTGGGTGGAGTTGTCAATTAGTAAGTGGATTGCTGCCACAGCAGAGCCGGCTGCTGCTCTGCAAAGGAGAATCTTTGCTAAGAATAGGAATGTGGTCACCGTGATAATGAACAAGGGCTCGTTGATGGGAGATCTGGAGACGGTTGTTGGATGTGTAACAGCTGCTCTAGAAATTAGATGTTATCAAAGATTTTTTGAAACACTGAATTGGATGAAAAGCATGCAAAGCTTAACCAGTTAGACTTAGTTTCGATGTTTAGTAGTACCACTGAAGGGAAAAGTGGCACATGAAATACTTAGGTTGTTGATAAATTGGAAGGTAGTTTTACAGCCAACAAAAAGCTGTTTATTTTGCCGTAAGAGAGAGGCAAGATTGCAGCAGTCTCTACACATAAAACTGTCCTTTTCCCTATCACTTTTAAACAAAGTAGATTAATCTGCCATAAAAGTAATACAATATGTTAATCTGGTATTTGATTCCATCTGTCAAACACTCAAACAAAAAAGGCCTGTTTATAAGTCAGTCATTTCCTGGAAACAATATTACTGTTCTCAATATTATCAGCATTTTAAAGACACTGGATTTCTCTGAGTGGGAATGATTTACTGACCAGTAGGATGATATTCCTTTGGACTGTAGGTAGCTGTACAAGCCTTTTCTGCATCAAGAATCCTAAGTGAAAGGTACGGACATATGTGGATAGGAGTATAAACCATGTTCTACCTTCAAACATTTGGAAGCTTGGCTACTGAGTGACGGCTGCTTTATGATTACTATTCAGCCAGAAGTACACAGGAAAATACACTAAACCCAAGTGCACAGCAGTGTGACTGCAATAAATTAATGGTTTTCTTTGCTTGAATTCCCCATCAGTGGACATCACCATAGTGCTCTGACTTCCCTGGCCTTAAGGAACATGCTTGAGCGATGTCAGCCTAAAAACGATCCACAGGAAGCTTTCACTGAAAAAGCAGAAAGAAATCTGTATGAAAACATTGCGTCTCCTCCGCACCCTGCACAGCCCGTTCCTATCGGCACGTGGTTTGATCCCTGTTTGTGCTGGCCAGCTCGAGGCCCCCAGCGCAGCCAGGGCTGAGCTGCTCAACAGCCTGTCCGCAGACAAAGCCAGGTCACTGCTCCTGTAGGAAAATCGCCAACAAAGGGATTGTGGCACAAGAAGTCTCTGATCCGGCTCTTTTCTGAGACAGGATGCTGGACACAATTCTAGCAGAGGACACTTCGAGCTGCATGATAATGGGCCCTCCTTAAACTTTTCACAGACATCCAAGTGTTGATTGCATTCACCGTTAAATAGATAAAAGGCCCAGCCAAAAGAAATCTTGTGCTAGTAACCTGGATAGCAAAAGACAGGCTGAAATCAAGTTACTGTACATCTTTGTATCATTTATCAATGAAAAGTGTACAATTTTCCATGACGACCTTTTGAAAACCAGTCATGGACTGGATTCAACACTTTATTTCTGAAATCTTTCCTTCATAGATGATGACTTTCAAAAGTTTTTGGTATTTTATAAGTAGCACAGGCAGAACTATATTAATAAAAATATGGTTGTGTGTGTGTACCACAAAAACCCCCAAAATATAACAGAAATATTTGCTACTAGTATAAGTTATAGATAATAAATAATAATTTTATTTTTTTTCAAGTGCACACAAGGAGGTCATTATGACATATCAGTATTTCTTAGGATGGATAAGCATTTGGAAAAAAAAGAATAACAACATTCTACACATTATAAATAATAATGAAACTACATTTAACAAATGTATTGTCTGTGTATGAACTATGTTTTCAGTTTAAAAAAATGATATTATTTAAATACACATTCTAAATTACCTATAACTTATCTGAATGTACTACTTTTCAAAAAACATATCACAGTTCTGTAAGCATATATCTATAAAAAATTACTTTCTTAATCAGAATTGAGTTTTGTATTAGCTCTGCATCAGCTGTATATTTACATGTGTTTAACCTGAGGCCTAAGTCAGTTTAGTCAGTTCAGTGAACAGCAGCTCTTGTACTCAAGCACAGATAAATAAATATCTTACCCAGAGCTCCGTCACTGTGAAAGGGTATATCACCACATTCAGAGCTGAAAATACATCTATACCTAAAATACTTTCCTATTGATGTTTGTAAAATAGTACTATGGTATACTCCTACCATAATGGGATGGAGGGAACCAAGGCTGGATGGGACAGCCTTGTGGCGGCAGCTGTGCCGTGCAGTCGTGTGTGCTGTGCCAGTGCTGAGCTGCAGAGAAAGGACAGGAAGGGAACTGAATGCTCTCTGAATTTCTGCCTGTCTTCACAGGATAGATTTAATTATCTTGGGCAACTAGATATCTACAGTAACAGAAGTATAATGACTGACAAATATATAATTATTAATAATTAAAATATGCAAATGACTGCACAATCAGTCCATAGATGTTCTCCCATGGGAATGGAAAGATAATTTGTGATCATCCACCTTTACCATGGACTTTACCATGCACAAGATTTTACAGCACAGGAACTAACACATGGTAAATTCACAGACCAATTTCCAACTTCATGTGCACTCCCCACACTTACACACCTGTCACTACTGTCACACAGTTTGCCTTTTCACTTCTGTTCCATGAATAATACAATTCTTTATATCATTAATCAGGTAAATTTTCCATAAGTGACCAGGCAGTAGGATATACAGTAATGACTGACCTGCTTTTCCCTGTCCAGAACAGAAGTTTTCCGAGGGAAGAACTAACATTACAGGACTCAATCCTGCAAAACACTATAAGGCCTCAACAGCCTTGCCTCCAACAAGAGTTAGAGCCAAATCCTGAAAAGTTTCTTCATTATTAAATAAATTAAAGTATTGAGCCAAACATTGTTATGTATGAAGCTTTCAAAAACCGCACATAATTCTGGATGCTCTGGTTCTTGTTCTCTGACTTCTGTAGGCTGTTCTCCAGCTCTTTCAAATGTACTTCACGGTGCTTTTCATTCTAAAGAAAAAAGAGAAATTCAGTGCAACTTAGAAATCAAATACAAATCAATCAAAATAATAACGCAAGACAACTAGTACCTAAATTATTATCAGCCTTACCTACCTGTAAAAGTTTTCAGATGCTCTGTAAAAGTGAAGGTCCCAAAAAGGCCTCAAAATATTGAAGCTTTATGTTCAGTCAGGACCAAACTGAACATGTTTGAATAGGCTTATGATCCAAAAATTGGCCCAGGAACATAAAAACTAACCTTCTGAATTTTTATCAAGAAAGATTCCTAGCATCTTAAATCTGTTATGGACTTGACACTCTCTCGTGTTGATTATTCAAGGAAACAGCTGTTACTGATCTGTGATGCAACATAATTATTGATGCCCATAGTTCCTTATCTAAAAAAGATGATTGACAGCACTATTACCTGCTCATTAGTTCCACACCTGATGCTAAATAGGGAAGTATCAACAGATCAAAACCTGGGCATTGAAAGGCTTGACACTTTGAAAAATCAGAATATCTCTTTTGTTACTATGTTTATGGGCAACATCAGTATATAAGCTGAAAGCTTTTCACAAATTCCTGTAAGATCAAATTCTTGTAACCAACTCAGGGAACAAAAGAAAAAAAAAAAAAGATACCACTAAGTCGTTATGCAACTGTTATGCACCTATTCAAATCTAGGTAAACTTACTGAACATGATTAATCTGAGGGGGAAATTATAACTTCATACATATTTTTTGATTTTTGCCTTGCTGGGAAAACTGGGCTGAATAAGAGATGTAAACTCAATATTATTCCAGTGATTTATTTAGACTGGGCATCTGTTAAGTCTATTAGAAATGTCAATATACAAAGTATATTGTCAAGTTGAATTAATTTGCTGTTCCTGAAAGTGAGTATCAATTGTATTAATAGTGTGTTTTACTTTTACTGTAAATGTTGATGTGTTAAGTAAACAGTATTTATTACTCACATGGTAAAATGTGCAGAGGAGCTGTTTTTTCTCTTCTTGCCCCTCTCTCACTTCAGTTTCAAGAACAAACACTTTTGCCTGAAGGGCTTGTTCTTTGTATGAAATTTTTTCCAGTTCTTCAGCTACCTGTAATAGCAATGAGAGAGAACTGATGTATATTTACTTTCACTTAAAGCCCAAACCAAATTAGTTTCTTACACTGTAGCATTGATAGCTCTATTTCCTGTTCTGTCATCCTGTCAGTTATTTCCCATGCACAGAAATTAAACAAACCTGGGAAATATTCTGGCTAAATTTGAAAGATGTTTCAATTTGCATCCCTTCTACAAATAACAAATCTTTCCTTAATATTGAAAGTGAGCAGCTTTCCTCTAAAGTGAGAAGGGTTTCAACACCTATTCCAAAGAAATTAAGGAAAAGGCAAGATTAAGCTTTTGTTCAGAAACTTTTTGCCAAATGTGTGGGATTTAAAATTAGGTGGTTAAAGCATTTTGATATGTCTCCAAAAAAATGATAGTGAAATGCTGGTCCACTGAACTTTACCATTAATTTCAATAGGATCTGAATTCCACAAGAAGTTGAATTGTGCAATTCATATTTAAACATGCAGAATTTCCAGTAACTTTTTAGTATTGCTCCCTATGTGCAAAATAACCTTGTCCCATCTTTTCTTCTCAATCAAATTTGGGTTTAATGCTATTTTAAAATAGAAAACAGCAAACAATATTAAAATACGTATTAAATCATTTATACCATTTTTCTCCCTTCTTCCAAAGCAGATTCCAGTTGTCTGCTTAATCCATTATATTCTGCAATTTTCTCTTCAAGCTGCAATTTACTGCACCGAAGACTATCATCTTCTTTTTTGAGCTGACAAGCAAGTTCTTCATTTTGAAATTCCATCTTTTCTAGTTGCCTTTACACAAAACATATCAATGTGTTATCATTCACTATAGAAGAAAAGTGTAGGAATTGATTGCAGTCAGATTTTTTAAAAGTTACCTTTTAAGGTCTTCGTATTTCTTCTCAATGTTATGGTTTTCTTCTTCTAAGGAATGACTGCCCAAGGAAGTTATACAGTCTTCTTCCTGTGAAAATGACAGTTTGTTTCTAGTTGAAGAGACCTAATTACACGATATTACGGAGTAAAGTAAGCTTGCCTATTAAAATCCAATCAAACAATTTAACTGTAATTTCAGGGAAACACTATATTACATTCAAGTAAACATCATCTTGTATTTAAAACAAATAAAATAGAGCCAAAGTAGCAGACTAAACTTTGTATGAATGCTTTAAGACTGAAAACCTGCTATGTAACAAAGCGAAGTCCTGACAAAACCCATATGCTGCCCATGCAGCCTTGTGCATTAGTAGATGGGCAGGTCTACCTCTTTGTGAAGCTTTAGATTCCAGCAAAAATAAGTTCCTTCACACTCCAGTCACAGGAAACATAAAAATAATACCTCGTATATATACAGTTATCACAGAAGAACAGTGTAGCACTGGCAAAGAATTTCAGAAAGTAGTTAATATCAAAAAAGAAATCAAGTTCATTGAAAGAGCTGTATCAGTAGCAGAAGCTGAAGAAAGCAAGAAGTCAAACTGTCCTCTTCTGTCCAGCATCCAGACTGACAAACTCTTAAGTTTTATTTTAAATCTCATAACACTGGTGATGTGATTATTGCTCTTGCTACCATCCATGAACAGCAGAGTAGCAATAAACAGCCACATCACCAGTCTGCTGGCGCTATTATTTAACGGGTAACCTCCATCATTCACAGGACCATCACAAGCAGTTCCAGCCCATGATTTGAGCTAATCTGGCTGACTTTGCTCACAGGAATTACAGGCTGCTCAGGCAGCAGACTGGTAGTAGCAGAAACCTCCAGCAGAGGGACAATAAAGCAATGTTCTGGTCCAGCTGAACCCAGAAGAGGGTTTCTGCACATGGTCCAGTTCCTTGAAAAGGAATTTTCTGAAATTCTGATCATAGGATCAAGGGTCAGAATCTCCAAAGGATGTCACTAAGATTTAATGCTGAAAGCTAACTGCCGTTCCACCAGACTAGTGATTATATTCCAAATTACTTCATTATACTTAAGAGGTTTTTTGCATTTATTCAGGAAAGCAGGTAGGTAGATTAAAGTTATACATATAATTTTATAAATGCACCTCAACATTTATTGTTGCTTAAGTACTTTGCTAAGCAAAGTTGCATTTATGACCTCGTGAGCATACCTGGAAGTAGTATTTAAAATGATACAAAGAAGAACAGAATTTCATGCTGTAAAGACCATCTTGACAAGAAATTTTAAATAAAATGAAGATCTATTTTTTTTAATAAGTATATAAAGTCTACAGGGACACAGAGAGTCACTCTGTTTCAGCTCAGATTTTCCCACGGACACAGGAAGATCAAAGCCCCTTTCCTACCCTACTGATTCCAAAAAACACCTTCGTCATTTGTGCTGGCAGAGTACTCTCTTCTAATTCAAAAGCATATTAAAAACAAATACAAAAGAGAACAACAAAAAACCCAAACTTAACACTGCCATTGAAATTGATGTCACAGAAAAAAAAAAAAAGCTCAGGAATATTCATATTCTGGCTTAAGAGAAAATACAAGCAGTAGTGCTAAAATATTCCTGAAAATAGAAATGATGCTATTAATGTATATTCTTAAAACCTGTTATCAACCAATATAATGTAATGATTAACATGTTAAAGTTATACATCAACAATATAATTTGACTGAGAAAATATTGTCTGTTTTATAAATTAGTCTTTAAAAACAAAATTATTACGGAACCAAATTATTCCACTAGATACAACCAATAACTAGACTTGCACATTTACTTCCAGGGAAGAATTCTGCAACACATCTCAGGACATAAGTATTCAAAAGGATCAAGAATATACTCACTTAAAAGATACAGAATCTAAAAGTAACTAGTCTCTTCACATACTGAATTCATGTTAATACAGTTGGCAATATTCATCTGGAATATTGTGTCCAGTTCTGGGCCCTTCAGTTCAAGAAGGACAGGGAACTGCTGGAGAGAGTCCAGCGCAGGGCCACAAAGATGATGAAGGGAGTGGAGCATCTCCCTTATGAGGAAAGGCTGAGGGAGCTGGGTCTCTTTAGCTTGGAGAAGAGGAGACTGAGGGGTGACCTCATTAATGTTTATAAATATGTAAAGGGTGGGTGTCACGAGGATGTAGCCAGGCTCTTCTCGGTGACAACCAACAGTAAGACAAGGGGTAATGGGTTCAAGCTGGAACACAAGAGGTTCCACTTAAATTTGAGAAGAAACTTCTTCTCAGTGAGGGTGACGGAACACTGGAACAGGCTGCCCAGGGGGGTTGTGGATTCTCCTTCTCTGGAGACATTCAAAACCCGCCTGGACGCCTTCCTGTGTAACCTCATCTAGGTGTTCCTGCTCCGGCAGGGGGATTGGACTAGATGATCTTTTGAGGTCCCTTCCAATCCCTAACATTCTGTGATTCTGTGAATAGTTTTGTTGGCATAGTGCTATTTCTACAGACGGAGCTTTTGATTTATGAAGCAAATAAGAAAGGAAACCACACAACTGTCACACACACTAATAGGAAAAAAATGTTCCAGAAACTTTCTTCCACATAATTTTCTCATTTATCTTTAAAAGTCGGCATGTTCTAAGCACCTGAACCTGCAGCTCCCTAAGGGGTTTGCACTTCTGTGCATGGATCCTTTGCCAGGACACAAGCATTTCCTGATATCCTTGCTGCTTTTCCTCAGCTGCTTTCAGCAAGTCACAAACGCATTCTAACCCCTTTAACTCAGCCTCTGTTTTGTCCCTCACCTGCAGAGTGGAATCACAGGAGAAAAATGTAAAACCATAAATTAATTGTTGTAATACTTAATGGCTTTCCATGTAAGTAATAAATCTGAAATTCCACACAAGTTGCATAGTGTCACCTCTTATAAAATACTGAAAAACTTACAAGTTCACCATTAGAGAAATTCCCATCTCTGACTACATTTCATTAAAGACTCAGTAACACTGACAACGAACATTTACAAAATTATGCGACTGTTAGCAGTTCATCATGCAATACCTAAATTTTGAATTTATTTTTATTGCAATGTTTTGGGAGATGCCATAGAGACACACTAAGCAGCTTAAAGGAAAAATTCTGACTACACAACTAGTGCAGTATTTAAAAAGACGGCAACACCTAATGCTACCTGAAGCCAAATACAATGCTGTGCAAATATTATTTATGGGATCAGAAAATATTTTTCTCCATTCTACAATTCAACCATGGAAAAATAAAGTTAGCGTGAAATAAGATGAATATCTAAAGATGTTTCCCTGTGATGACTAATTCTGTTCTCTAAAACAGATCATTGCAGGCAATGCATATCCAATACCTGCCTCAGCTTTATCACTTAAAAGAATATGTATTTTGATCAGCCATGGAACTGAGGAAAGTGATTTTCCTACCAGTTTGTATTGTTTTCTGATGCTTAAGAATGTGCTGCATTCAGCTCCATCTGCTGAAAAACTTAAAACTAATCTCTGTATGGATTCTCCAATTTAACTGCTAGTTAAAACAAACAAAGAAGTCTTCCAGTAGGTTTGCTTCCCTATGCAACTTTCATAGATGTTCTGTCGAGAGACCTAGTTTTAAAATCATCATCAGCAAAATCACATTTTTAAAAGTGATATAAGAATTCTGGAATTCTAAAATAGCAGCACAATTCCTTAGTCATTACTCTAGGAACCATTTCTCACCTGTTTGCAATGGTGTAGTATCCAAAAAAACACAAGCTCATAAGTAAGAGTTACCAAAGCGTTAAGTGAATTTAAAAACAATTTTATAGGGAAAAAGTGAAAAGAGCCAGTACCTGGGACTTCTAATAAGTGGGTCACAATAAGGTAGGAGAGATCCATGTCCTAAAGGATTGTTTGGAAACATGCTTTATTACTGCAAAACTTACCTCATCTACTTCTAAGCGGTTGTTTTCTGTTATTCTTTTGTTTTCATTTAAGACTCTTTCATATCTGGATTTCAATTCTTCCACTGCTATTTGTAATTTTTGTACCTAGAACATGTATTTTCCACATAGATTTGTAAGGTGTTTCTTTCAAATACAGAAAAGATAAAATCATTGGTATGAAGCATAAAGGAAAACCTTTGATGTTTAAACAGAATCTCAATATTTGTCATTATATGAAGTTACTTATTTTCATTATCCTACTCACCACAGCAAATATAAAAGGGTAACCAGGTAAAGAGCACTCTGATATCAACATTTGCTTTTCCACCACGGAGAATGAGCTACAATTGTGCTACAAGAGCAGCAAGCATGACTCACCCTTCTCTGCCCAGATAACAAGTATCACCAGACAGTTCCCATCTGGAGTCACCAGAGCGATGAGCCAGGGAATTTCATCCCACTCACTGCTTCAGGCTGGCTGTTCCCTGGAACTACATCTCCCATCTTAAAGCTGGCAACACTTTAATTGCAGTGATGCATTCCACAGACAAGTGCTCTGGTTGTACTTACATTTGGTATCATGTCTTTTCTCTTGCCAATGATTTTAAAAAGAGATAAGTGAGACTGTCAGTGAGAGGGTGTCTATACTATAGCAGAAATACATACAACTTTGAATCAATGTGTTCTAAAATTTCTTCTCTGTGATTAAAGGCAAATACAAAAAAGGAGTTGATAAAAAGCCCATTTTAAGTCTGTTTCACGTGTTCTGCTGGTATTTTCAATGTGGAGCTACCTATGTAAATAAAAAGACTCTTACAACAGCCCTTGAATGGTGGTTTACTGTTCTTAGGAATGTGGAAATACAGATATGACTAAAGAGAGGTAAAATATCATTGGATGTGTCCACTAAAGGCATTAGACTCAAATTTTACTTTTAAAATATAGTTAACTGGATTGTTAACGTGCTTCTTAAGAAGCAAATCTTTTCTAAGCGAGTATGCATTTAGCTCTGTTGGCTTCAATGAGGTCTGACTGGGCTTCAACAAGGATTATGTGTACTAGGAATAGTGTGGAGACTATTCTTGGATACAGTTTGTAATGGCACGCTCTTCTATCATCCTCAATGTTACAACAGCATCATAATCACCATGACAACAAATCTGGTTTATTAAAAACAAAACCTTTATCATTTCCTCGAAACTCCTTACAAATTTAAAAACCATACTCAAATATTTCAAACACACTAGTCACCTGATTTTTATACCATTCAACAAGGTTTCCTTGCAGCTTTGCCTGTTCTTGCAGATTCATCAGTTCATCTTCAACAGAAACAGTACTGCTTTCCAACGTAGCAAGGGAAGTCTTGATTAAAACATCAAAAATATTAAAACTGTAAGAACATTATTAAAATAACACAATCTACAATACATATTACTAGCAAGTGACCTACAGGCATTAAAAAGAGTGACACAATTATTTACCCTGTCAAACAAAAATGATAGCCCATGGTTCATTTCTCAGCTCAGGAGAATATGTACTTTGGAGGACAAATACAATAGAAAACCTGTAAACCCTTTAAAAATTGAAATGAATGATTGAGCTAAACTTAGTTCTTTAATTTAAAAGAAAGTTTTACAAACACAAAAAGATGATTTCTAGTTAAGCAATTTTGTAGCAAGTGACAGTAAAATAAATGGCATCCTGGTTAAGTATATAGATGATCAGACAACTCTGTTCCTAGCTTTACCACAGATTTCTATGGAAAAATTTTCAATCTCTCTTTTTCACTTAGTGTAAAAAATACATGGCAGAATTTATTCTACAGGTTTGGGATTTCTAGACAGAAAGCCAAAAGGGAATTAATGTGGTTACTTCATTAATGTTTCAGAAATGCAGAGCCATTCAACAATGATTTATAATGATCTTACCTTTAATTTTTCATTTTCAAGATGAATCTTTTCATTTTTGGAGTTAACAGAATTTAGATTTTCAAGAATTTCCTCATCTGAGTTTCTTTTCCGTTCCTCCTTTCTTTTCTGGTCTTCCAAAAGGCTTATGATCTGCCTTGTTAGATAGGCAAGAACATTTATATCATATATAATGCTCCCAAAACTCTCACTATGCAAATTAACTTGTACCTTAACACATAGACCTCCATTGTTCTCATTTTATTTAACAAAAAAAAAAGCGCAGGGAGGGGCAGAGAATGCATTTAAGTATCCCAAGAAAGCAGTAACTATTGAAATAAGAAACTATACAAAAGAGTGTTCCACCAAGGAAGTAGTCCTGGCTCTATTACAAATAATTTCATTACCTAGAACATCCAAGCATATTTCCAAGACAACTATGCACACACATACTGTACAAAATGGAATTATATTGAATTTATAGGGTCTATCAGATACTGTTCTACTGAGAACATTCCATAGCTAATTTAGGAATAGTACTTTTCATTATTAAAAGCAACAAATTGTGCTACATGCCTCACCGTTTGCTTTTCATGTTAATGAAGTTAAACAATGAAATTTTTGCTGTTTATTTAGTCATACACGGCCAAAAAGAAAAAGTCTTGTTAGAATGGTACATTTTTAGCAGACTTGTATTTCCAGCTAGAATAAAACCAGAAAAAAACAGCTGGAAGCAGAATGAGTCTTCAGGGAAGTATCATAAATGTTGCCCTTTTTTTATTCTTTCCTAGGTGCCTCCTTATATATACTGGATCCATAGCGGGCTAGACAGATTTCTGGACAGATGTCTTGTACATACACTCCTGTTATATTTTAAAATATGCCGAAAATATTTTCAGAAGCACGAGATTTTCTGAAACATAAACAAAAGAGCCAAGCCAATTTAATTTTTTACATATTTGAGCATGAATCGAGTTCCATTGTAAAATAAACATTCTACCTTAGACCTAGCATAATGGCATCTAAAGGTAAAATGGTAAAAGGATATTTGTCACTGTGTGCCAAAGAAAATGCCATATCTTTCATGTACATTAAGATTTGACCACATAGTTCGAACAAGGTTGGACAAGTTTGTGTTGCTCTTCCTTACAAGAATAAGCTGTTCACATGTGCATCTGAGAGGAACCCATCTCTGTCCTCTAGTGGAGTGAGACATTAGTGGAACTGAAATAGTTTTGCCACCATTAGTCTGAAGTAGAAACTAGAAGACTATGAACATTCTTTGATACTGCAGTAGACCCAAGGATTAACACTCAAGCTGTTGAATCAGTTATTAAATAAGTGGTTCTGAGGAAGCAGCATAGTGGCTATAAGCAAGTTCAGGCTAACTGAAGTATGCAGGGGAAAGAATATATTACTTACTTGTATGAGGGAATGTAGTTTCTAAAGAGTTATGAAATGCAGCAGAGAAGGCTAAAAAACTTAAATTTCTTCCAGTTTCCAACTTCTAAAATCTGTTCAGAATTTTCAAATATGAATACATAAACTTGTTTACATTGTCAACACTGAGTACTACACTACTAAATACCAACACCATGTGACTACAGGAATAAAAAAATAGATCAACAGTTTAACTTACTTCTTAAGATGTTCTGTTTGAATTTCTAACATTGTCTTTCCTTCAACCATTCTATCATGCTGATTTTTCCAGAGGTTGGAAGCTGACAATATCTCAGTTAGTTGGACTTCCTAGAGGATATAGGAATTACGAACTATGTAACAGAAGAATGCTGCTGAAGAACGCCACCTAGTTCTACAAATTTTTCTAAACACAAGAGCTATTTAATATAAGATGGCTTTATTGGACCTCCTTAGTGCCAAGCAATCTAAATTTTGTCATGTCTCAAAAAAACCCACTAAACTACCCATATTAAAAAAAAATAAAGTCTAAGTAAAGACTTGCTTTCAATGCAGAGACATTGTTAAACACTGGCACTGTATATCAACTGTAGAATACAATAACATTTCAAAATTCATGATGAAAATATTTTCTTACCAAAAGAAAATTGTCTCCAATACATCTCTACTACATCTAAATTACATAAATTAATACAAAAATAAAATTCTGTCAATACATTTTAAGAATAAAAACATAACAGCTAGGTAAGAAATGCAGAGTTGGGTAAAGTCCTTCAAAGAAGTATAGATAATTAACCAACATCTTGAAAGTATATCAGGTCTTCAGTGGGCAAAGAAAACAACAGTGTGACTACAAAACATCAAAAGTTCAGGAGTTAGTTGCCATCTCTCTATACTGCTAATCGTACTTAAAGATCCGCTATCGTCTTCTCACAAAGATCAAAGAAAACAACAAAAAACCCCCACATTATTAACCATCTCTGGGTATACTACCTGGAAAAATATGTGATGATAACACATTTAAAAGTGTGAAAACATACTCTTATTAGGAAATCTAAATAAGGCAGTAAAGATCTCAGCACAGTTCTGATCCACCTGGCCTTTTTGAACAATTACACACTATAGGGATATGTGGAGCAAGAATCTAAGGAACAATTTGGATTAAGGAAGTTTTGTACTTGGGTTTTGAAAAGGTTCAGAGCAAGCAACTTAGGGAACTAAGTATCCACATGAGATGTCCTACACTGATGAATAAGGAAAACAAAGACTTCAGACCCCACTCATGGATTTTCTGTACTTCTGAGATGAGTCAGTCTTTGTGCATAAAGGTCCAACAGGAAAATGAGGAGAGGTGTAACTGAAAGTGGCTTAGACTCCTCTCACTACAGGGTGAAGTGTAAAACCTCATGGCTTAAAACATTCACTAAATTTTAACAAAACAAAGGCAGTGAATGTAGTAACAGCTCACATTCCACTTAGAGCAACCTTTTTCTTAATAAAGGAGCAAAAAAATAAAAGACATACAAAGACACCACGACCAACCAACTTTTCCTATTTTCCACAGGCTAAAGTCTCCCAGTCATGCAATTTAAAACAATACAGCACAACTTTGCCCACAGCGTAGTCACTCACACGTTCTCTTATTTTGGAGGTTAAATTTTCCACAACTGCTTCAAAGTGTTGAGCTCTTTCTTTCTGGAACCTGATTGTTTTTTTCAGAGCAGTCTTCTTTCGCTCACTTTTTGCCTTTAAGGCTAACATCTGGTGCTTGTATTCACCAACTTTAAGTTTCCACTCGGTTATTTTCTTTTCTAGAGTCTGCAACATAACTAAACATCAACTCTTTTCAAATTCTATACCTTACAGACCATTTTGTGACATAACATTATAAAACCCCCCAGATATGCAGGAAGCAGTTTTCACATTTAGATGCTTATAGGGCACTTAATAAACAAAGGTATGACTTGGGGGTGGTGGAAGAACACCTTAAATAACTAGAGCAAAAAGAAAATCCGAGTCTATGTACAGACTTCTTTAACTGTTGGTATAAGTAGACAACTGTTATCCCCTGTTACAGCCGCAGGAGGTCACAATCACACTAAGAGTAAGTGCTTTGGGCATTATACAGTGGCTGAGGCAAATGTAAATTGGGAATTACTTTCATAAAGCTAGTGTTAAGCTTTTGCAAGCTTCTGCCCAGATATGAACAAAATCATCACCAGGATCTAAGCTAGCAACTGACTTCAGCACTTTTTGAAGAGTAAACAAACAAAACTTTATTTAAAAGTTTGAATGAAAATACAGTTGCATATCAAGCTACTTTATCTAATGAAATTGTTGGAATTCTATAATTGTACTAGGTAGAACAAGAATGCAATTTTTATTCAGAAGAAAACATGAGGTATTTAGACAGACATAGACATGCTTGACTTTTTTGAAATTGAGTTGCTATAGCTTCCTTAACAACTTCAAATGATATATTTAATAGGGGATGTATGCTACTAAAAAAGTTTGGAAATTAGAAATACATTCTTTTTTAGCCAACGTTTTCTCATTCATGCCTATATTCTTGACAAGTTTCAAATACTGAAATCTGAGGCCACATACAGCCTCTGACACATGATCTCTTCCATGCCCCGTTCTAAAGCCAGTAACTGATGAAAATGCCCAAATTTACTTCTCGCTTTTTAGGACAGAAAATGGAAATAATTTCACCTACCCTAAACAAAGTGAGGTTAGGCATTAGTCTTAAGAATTTCTCTTTCAGTCAGCATTAAGAGGATTATTGATTCCTTCATAGTCAATAAAAAGAAACAGGTCGTGATTCATCACCCTTATCTTACAAGAGAAACTCATCCTGCGGACATGCCTGCCTCTTTCTATTGACTATATGGAGATCGCCTCAGGATTGATATCTGTCTTCTAGATAGCACAGTCAGGCAAGCACAAATGCTCCTAGGTGTGCTCAACTGCTCTTCAGCAGAACTGTTGGTATGCATAAGTGGAGAAAAAAAGAAAAAAACCCTTGCAATTAATTAGTGTAGTCAAGCAAACTGTGCAAAATATAAATACTAATGACTTTGACTGTCTGGGATTTTTCTTTTGCTAAGAGTTTGACCTCAGACAATACTTTAAGATTTAACTCTCAAATCAGAGTTAAACTCTGACCACAATCAGGCTTTTCTAATTTTTTCAAATAAACTGAGATACAAGTAAAAATATGCTGACCTGTATTTTCATTTTTAATTCATTGTTTTCCACTTCTTTTCTTTGAATCTGACATTTCAGGTGAGCTTGTACTGCCTTTACTGATCTTGACAGGTGGTCTTCTTTCTGTACATTGGCCTAAGAAAGAGAAATAAATAGAAATCTATTGGCCAATGCAAGTATGCTGTATGATGCAATCTATATTCTTTCTACTTTGCCGCAGTTTCTAACTGAGATCTGAATGTCCTCAAAAGCTGGAAAAGATAAAACATGTTCTACAGGTATATTCACAAGCACTAACTTGTTACTATTGTTATTAATGTCAAACAGAAATCATGAACTTGAAAGAATGTATGTATAATTAATGCCTCGTATTTAATCTGACTCTTTAAGGAGTGTGAACAAGGCCTGGAAGCACAACTCAGAAATCCAGGCTGAGCAAAGACATCTAGCTAGCAGGCTGACCAAAATTATGCCACACTGATCAGCTCTGCCCTGACTAATTAGACCTGACCTGATCTTCATTAAATACCAAAGACCACCACCTGCTATCAGAAGTATTGATACATTTAATGCAAACTCTGATTTCTGGGGAACGCATAAAATGTAAGGGAAGAGGCAACTTATGTCACCAGAACTGAGGTCAGATGATTCTATGAAATTTCTTGCAACTTGATTCCTTTGGCTTGTTCTAAGTAAAAAAATAATGAAAACAGGTACAAAGAAGTCATATTATCAGTATAGACTAGACAAGCATTGTAACGCACCACTACAAGTGTTCATTATAGATACCAGTAAGAAAGGCAGACAGGCTCAGTAAGGTATTGATGAAATGCCATTTATTGCAGATAACATAAGAAGGAACAAGGGGAGAGCACAGATAATCATTTATCCTTTCAGATGCCGGGCACCCCAAATTGTTCAACTTTAGGTAGGTCTCTAGTTGTGGTACAGCATGCTGCACAGATCGCATCAATGCTGAGGTTTGCTGGACCCGTGGTCTTCAGCATCTTTATAGGCTTTTCTGTGCAGCATTTCTACTCTCGAGCAAAAGGATGTTTCTATGAAAACATGCTGCTTCACTTCACAATAAAGACAAGGACATGCCAATTGCCAGGTGTGAAAGTGGGCACCCCCACAAGCTTCTCTATTACAATTAGCTGGCTAAGTTTACCCTGCAACCAAATTATATGTTCTCTTGATTAAGCAAAGAAAAATCCTTAAAGAAGAATCATGGCTCCCAACAAACCTGAAGGAGTTATGAAAATCAAAGTACACTATTGTCCCCTTAAAGGTTTATTGGAGCCTACTGTGTCCCTCACTAACACTGAACCACACTGCATCGCACAAAGTGCAGTTTACAAGTACTGTAACACAGACTCATAAACCAACAGTAAAATGATTTTGAAACTTTTATAGTACCTTCTTATACAGGACAGACAATTTTTCTCCTCCTATGCTGGTTTCTGCACTGAGCTGCTTCCTTTGGTTCAGAGAAGGAACGAGCTCTTGTCAGCCTTTGATGATACCAGCCCTGCCGTCAGTACTACCTTTCCATATTCATTGAGACCAAGGAGCCATGGAAACAAACTGCGAACAGTATCTGTTTATTTTACTCTGTATTACTTCATTATAAGTACTTTTCCCAGAACTATTGCGAATCTGATTAGCCATTAGTCTAGACCAGGAGTGTCAAACTCATTTTCACCACGGGACACATCAGCCTCACGGTTGCCTTCAAAGGACCGAATGTAATTTTAGGACTGTATAAATGCAGGAGTAGTGGCCCCCGGTGAAAATGACTTTGACACCCCTGGTCTAGATGTAATGCCCCTCCCTGAACCATGGGAAATCAGTGTTAAGGATAACCTGTATCCTTAATAGGTTTGGATACAGTTTGCATCATTTTAAGATATTTCTGTAGGAAACATCTTTCAGGATTTTCCTTTTTTTCATAGATAATTGTTTTTCTCAACATTTAAAATTCGTAAATAAGAATCCAGTATATTGTGAGAAAACATCCATTCCAACAGTACTGGTCACTCACTTTTTCAAGCTGAAGTCTGGATGAAAGTTCTTTAACATGTTTCTCCCTTTCAAGTATTTTTCTCCTGAGATTCTTCATGGAGAAACAAAAAACAACAAAGACATTATTTTAATTTCTGTACACAACAACGCAATGGTAATGCACACTGATGAACATTTCAGCTGTAAAACGAAGATTCCATTTTGAGAAGATAAAGCACAAATACTCCCACTTTGCCACTGTCACTTGACATTGTATGATCCCATGACAGCCATTTCATATGTACAGCACAGAACCAAAACAGACAGAAATCTTAATTTACTTACAGTATTTTGGGTTTCGTTTTCACTTAACTTCTGCATCAAAGTGTCAATGTTTTTACTGTTTAACTGCAAGACAGAAGCAGGAAACATTAAAAAATTACTTCCAATTATAATTTAGTCTTTTTTCAATGTTTTTGAATTTGGTACAAACAATTTCCTACATTTTCAGATGCAGTACATATGAATGCAAAAGCTTACACATTCATGAGCTATGTAGAGTTGGTGGTTTAAACCCTAAAGATTCAATTTATTTTGTGCATATAACTTCATAACTGAAGAAAACAAACCAAGGTCATACCATACAGCAATTTCTTTATTTATTTTAGCTAAAAGGACTTTAAATACCATAAATACTCCAGTGTTATTTAAATGTAGTCAATGTTTTTACAACTCATAATATTTTAAATAATATTTTTAAATCACTCCGGGGTGATCGATGCCCTCACCAAGCACAAAGTTACTTGTTTACTCTGCTCAATGCTCCACTGACTACTCATTATTTTTCAGAAGTGGATTGTCTTGACTTCTCTACCCACCAGGACCCATTTCTCCTGCTTTCAGCCTGTGCCAGGTGCATTTCCACCAAAAGGGTTTGTCAGACCAAGAGTTTATACTCTTATATCCATATCTCCTTAGCAGAATTGGGGAAATGCATAACAAAATTTGGGAAGTTCCCAACTAAAAAAAAAAAAAAATCACTTCCTCACAGAATCAGAACGTAGACTGCTCTGCTTCCAAGTGTTGCTATAAGGCAAATAACTATACTCAAAATGTCTAGGTTTTTTTTTATTTTATATATTTTTATATATGTGTCTTATTACAGGTTTATATTTCCTGGCAGACCTCAACTTGTGTAACATAGTGCAGGTCTCTACAGATTTTCTTGGTTATATAACCAAACTAAGTTCTTGAATTTAATTACTTCCAGTGAAAACACTATTTTGGAAGACTAAACATCATATTTCTTTTGTCCCAGCATGACTGCGTAAGCAGAAAAGAACAAATGAGAATTTTTCCTTAGTTTCAGTATACCATTTTTATGTCCAGTACTCTCACCCATTTTTTGAAATATCACCTACTTCCCACCTGTAGCTAGGAAGTATGTTTTGAAATATCTGGTTTGAATTTGTTAACAAAGTAAATAAAATGAAAAAAGTGAAGCTTAACAGGGACAGAATGAACTTGCCTCGGTAGCATGAGGTAGCAGAAACTCTTTCTGAAGATCAAAGTCCAATAAAGGAGCAGTCCAGTTACATACAGGTAGAGATGAGGATGATTGCCCTGACAACGACATTTTAACACTAACAAGACACTAAATGTTAACATATATTGGTGTTCTGTGAATCAGTAACTGAAACATTATTGGCACCCCAGCCTGTTCCCCCTAATTCAGTGTACCAGACCAAGTAAATCCCAGTCTCATCAGAGATGGAACGCAGTTAATGCAACTGAAATCTTGCACACATCCTCCTAACTTGTAACCGCGTAAGCAGCACTGACTTTGTACACAAATTCACACATTTGGTGCGCTGAAATCAAACCCCTCAAGGCCAGAAAACTGAATGCACACGAAGGAGGGAGTACAGCTCGCGGCTGCCGCCTCCCACTGCGGCGCTCCCTGGCGCGGCGGGCGCGGAGCGGGGCCGCGGGTCACCCGGCAGCGGCCTCGCCCCGGGCGCTGCCTCGGGCCCCGGCCGCTGCCTCGGGCCCCGGGCCCTCTGCCCTCGCCCAGCGCCCCCGCACCCGGCTGCCCGCGGCTCCTGCCCCTCAGGGGTCGGGGGGAGCAGCGCCCAACTCCGCACTCCCTCCCGCAGGGCACCCCCCTCAGCACCCCTTCCCGCGGGGCACTGACCCCCGGCGTCCCCGCCTGCGCCCGCCGCTCCCTCACCGCCGCTGCCCGCCCGGAGCCGTTGCCGGAGCAACCAGCCGCTGCCGCGGGCCGCTCCTCCGGCGGCGGGCGGAGGCCGCAGCACCCACCCACCCACAGCCAGCCTTGCGGCTGCGGACGCCCTCCGGGAGGACCCCGCCGCCCCCCGCTCGGGGCCTGTGCGGCCCGCCGAGGCGCGGGGACGCGGAGGTAGCTGTGCGGCAGCTCCGGCCTCTGCAGAGCAGCGTGGGCCGGCGGCCTCGGCGGGGCTGTGGAGCAGCATCGCCCCCTCCCCGAAAGCGAGGGGTTCGGGCGGCTTAGGGCTCAAGGGCTCTTCAAGAACGGGCTGTGTCCGCTGCCAGCCTGTAACGTGCAGACGGGGACGTGTTGGTGCACACTCAGGTTATTTTTAGAGCAAAATGCACAAGAAACGCGGAGAGCTTTGGATCCTCTATTTGTTTTCTTCTGGGGCGTTTCCGTTAATGTATTTTTTCTGAGGTTCAACAATAAGTATTCACGTGATCTGACTGCACATGAAGCTTTTTTTGCCCACACATTGTCAAACATGGTAGAAAAGCCGCATTTTTAAATTATATATATTAATATATAAATATTTTATATTATATGTTTTTATATATTTATATTATATATAAAATATATATTATATATATTTATATTATATATTTATATTTTATATATATTAATATATAAATATTTTAAATTTTATATATATATTATATTCTGATGAAAAATAAACCAATTACTCTTGCATCACATCACATGAGAGAACACTAAGGACAAGTGAGGTGGCACTTCATAGCATCCATGACATCGCAACGGACATATGGAAAAATCACTTTCAGATAAAGAAGTGTGCAAAACAGAATGATCGTGTGATATGGATATGATAATACGCATAGATACATATAGGTCATATGTATACATAAGATGATACATCATGATAATCACATTAATTTTGTTTGGAAAGATGCATAATGATAGAAATGTTACTTTTTAGTATGGTAAGTAAATATCAGTGTTAGCAACTTATATTTTTTTTTAAATCTTGGCCCTGGGAGAAAGAATCAAAATCAATATAGAACCATGTGTGCACCTTAATAAAAATAAAAAAATAAAGGTTAAATTTCAACCTTTTTAATACTAGTAGAGATGAAACCACTCCATAATCTGTTCTGGTGTGAGTGCTTGTTTGTACCTGGATTACACAGGAGATTTTGTCTTTGGATGTGCAAAAGGCCTAATGTTTTGCGCTGTGTAGGACTCGTAGCCTGGAACTGTGAATTAACCGTCCCTGTCAGACCTTTGCTCTGGCACCGCATTTTATGAGCTGTGGCTTTGGTGTCTCCTTGTCACCTCAGACAGAACTTGTATGTTTAGCTTCCCAGAATTTGCTATATGATTATTTTTAAAAGAAAGAAAAAAATTGTTATAATTATTTTAAAATGTGGTGATTGCTTATATAATAAAGCAATCACTATCGATTGGTGAGGGCTAATTAGCATGATAATTAGCACTGCACTCTGTACCTTGTAAACAAAGAATGAATTACAAGTTTCAGGCCTCAAAACTGCATTTTAATGACTGGGATACAATCCACAGAGTGGAAAATGGTTAGAGGAAATAGGATACACAGTTCCACAATGACATAACTACAAGCCTTAATAAAAGAGGTGTGCTGGAGAGAGGCTTCTTGAGATACCAGAGCAACTCTGCTGAGGGTCACGGCTCGTGACTTTATTTGCTCTAAAGGTATAACTGAAACTTTCACTTCTGTGTCAGTGTGCTGGTATAGAGTTAAATTTTCTTCACAGTAGCCAGTATGGGGCTGTGTTTTGGATTTGTGCTGGAAATCGTGTTGATGATACAGGGATGTTTTAGTTCCTGCTGAGCAGTGCTTACACAGCCTCGAGGCCTTTTTTGCCAACAAGAAGGCAGGGAGCACACAAAAGGTTGGGAGGAGATGCAGCTGGGTTGGCTGGCCCAAGCTGGCCAAAGCGATATTCCATACCATATGAAGTCATGCTTAGTATATATTTTTGGGGAAGAAGAAAAGGAGGGGATTTAAAGTTATGGTGTTTGTCTTCCCAAGTAACTGTTACATGTCATGGAGCCCAGAGTTCCTGGAGATGGCAGAATGCCTGTCTGCCAGTGGGAAGTGGTGAGTTAATCCCTTGTTTTGCTTTGCTTGTGTGCACGGCTCTTGCTTTACCTATTAAACTACCTTTCTCTCAAACTATAAGTTTTCTCACTTTTACTCTTCTGATTCTCTCCCCCATCCCACCAGCAGGCGGGGCCAAGTGAGTGGCTGCATAGGGCTTAGTTGCCAGCTGAGGTTACACCATGACAGTCAGAAATTCAAGACTTCAACGTCTTCCTTTGTTCATTGTTTGATCTTGGCAATAGCGTACTATCACAAAAGTCTCACAAAAGCAGCAGATTTGATGCGACCCTGTTTATACACTGTTCCTTCCTCATCTTTTTTTGTACCGTGTGGTGTAATACTGACCGGAATTTATTTGTACCAGCAGTCCTTAGACACTCACTGCCTTGTGCAGAAATATATCCAGCAGAGATGGACAGATGACAATATTTCTTCCCACACACTCTTGTAAAATAGGTGTGGTGGGTTTTGCTGTTTCCCTGGCCCGTTTCTCAGCATCTCCCACTCTGTGTTGCAGTGTGCCAGCTTCTCAGGTAGACAGGAAAGTCCTTCACTCTACAGTGCACAGTGGCAGCAGGCACCAGGGCGAGCTGCCCTGTGCAGTTATGATGCTGTAGTGCTATTGACTTCCCCACAGCCAGTCACCCACTCAAGAAGTCTTATTTCTTTACACAGACAACTTAGGAGGAGTAGTAGATCATCTTTGCTGCTCAAAGAACAGCAGTGGGTGTTTCTGCACCCACTTAAGGGATGGAAGAAATATAAGGTAACTCCAAGGTACAGGGAAGTAGCAGGGGGGGATTTATCTCAAACAGCATTTTACTTGGCAGCAGGTCTGGGTGTCCTTGATTTGGAGACTGCAGATTCAATCTTGGTCTTCTTAGGTTTTGGCCAAGGATGTTTGGGAACATCTTACCCCACATGCAGGTTATAGGAGCTACAGTGATGCAGAACTTCCCTTATTATGTGTATTGACCTATCTGGATCAGAGTTCCCAGTGTTCACCATAAATCCAGCTGTACTGGTGCCGCTGCTCATTTCCATGTGAGTTACTTCCAGCTCAGTCAGACATCTCTGCTGTTTGCAGGAGACTTTTTAGCTCTTCAAATGAGGCAAAAATAGCTTTCATTTCTTTCTCTTTTACTAAGAAGTCCTTAAATCCAGTTGCATTCATTCCTTAACCCCAGGAGTGAGTATGAGCCCTGTTTATTCCCCTTCCTAGAATGTGCATCCCCTGGGAAAGTGCTCGGTCCAGTTCCTAAATTGCTACAGCCCCTTCCTTACACTGCAAAATGGCCAAAGAGCAGGGTGAGGTCCCAGAACTAGGGCAGGTACCATGGGAGTCTGTTCAAGACTTAGGAAATGGGATAGAGACCTTAAGAGTGGAAGACAGAGCAAGAGGACACATTACAGAGTGGAGTTCCAAGCAAAGGGGTAGAAAAAACAGAGAGAGTATTGTATTTCCAAGATTAAGATAGCTCAATTTGTATATAGTTTAGTTACAGAAGTTCCTTTCCAAGAGAAACATATAACTTCAATTTTTGACAGAATTTTGGAAGGCCTCATTCTTTATCTGGCCAAATTATCTCTCTTACCAGTGACAGCTCATTAACAAGTGGCACTGGAAATTCCACTTTTCAGTGAGCAGAGGCAGAGAGTCTTTCATGCATGGGTGGAACCGACAGCCAGGCTGACCTTAGTGGGACACAAACAATACCTACAGAAAAATGGGAAGTTCCTTGGAAGTGCTTAATGTGGCCAGCTGGAACTATGCACGGAAGCCTGGGTGGATGTAACACACCATAACAAACATCAAGCCGTTCTCCCTGTGTAACAGGAGGAATCCCACCCCCAATTCATGGTACTCTGCAGGGAAGATGCTCTTAGGTTTTACCAGACCTCTTCTCAAGCCCCAGTAGCCTGTGGATTCCCCAGTCCTGGACACTCTCTGTGGGAGCGGCAATCCCTATGGCTAAAAATTTCAGTTTATCCATGGCAGGAGGGCTGACCTCACTTGCCCGTGGTTAGCACAGCCTGGCTGTGCCTTTGCAGAGGCCGGTGCCACATGGGGCACTGGTGGGCTCTGGCCCTCAGGGTTTTGGCAGCACTTGGCCAAGGATGGCTATTCAGGAGAGAGATGGGCCAGAAAGGCCCTGACTCATTCCATGCTGGGAAGCCGGGAGGGAGCTGGGGGTCACTGCCCAGCTGGGGCTGCTCCAGGGGCAGAGCCAGCCAGGGAGGAGAGAACTCAGCAGGTGCCCACCTTGTCCTCCCATGTGTGGGGCTCCAGCCCTCCACAGCCGTGCCAGCTCCGCTCAGGCATCCTTCATGCTCATGGGCAGGATTTGTTTTTGGCGTTTCTGGTTATCATCAATGAGAAATCAAAACATGAGTCCTATGAAAAGATACAGCTCAAAGCCTCTTTCAGGGAGTAGAGCACAATAAGCTCTTTTATACGCATTTACTAGTGCACCCAATGTACATTAAATTTTAAAAAGTGATGTGAAAAAGTATTCACATGAGAATGCGCTTAAGAACTGGCAAAATCATTATCTATGAACCACTGTTAGTAAATACGTAAGTAATGAGCATCAGTAACAACATCAGTAATAACAGCTCTATCAACCTCTTGGTTATAAATGAACAACCAGAGTGCTGGACTGTAAGAAGCTGCAGGTTAAATCTGTCACAGTCAATAAACTGAACCCTTGCAAGCTATTTAATAATTTTAAAAACCTGGTCTGTGACTGGTCTGAATAGCCTTGGTCTGAATAACCTGTCTGATCCGAATATCCTTGTTGATATGCAGTTTCATTTCTTCACTTGCTTTCACATTTGTTATGCAAGTTAAAATCCTTTGCTTATGAGTTCCAGTGTTTTAATTTTTTCCCATTGTTTCTTTCTTAACCCATCACCCCTCTAATAACTCACGGCTGGCAACTGTGCTGAAGACAGCAGTAATATTTGGCTGGCTGGAGTTTCAGAGTCACTAGGGAAGGCCTGGTAAGAAATTCAAGGAGAACAAAGGCAGCTTGGTGCTACAGAGGCAGAAAAAGAAGTAGGGAGTAGTTCATAAGAGTTAGTTAGTTAGCCTTGCTTCACTTTTTACTCATAGTGATCAGATGCTGAGTGAAAGATAACAGAGACATGTCTGAGCTTTGCCTTCCACTCTGTCTGATGCAGAGGTAGATGCTCACTGCCAAACCTTCTGATTTACAAGTGCCATCTCACTCTCTCTTCTTCCTCCCTCCTTCAGACACCTGTTGTTCCCTACGTACACAGTGGCAGCTCCTTACTGGAAACGTGGCAATGACCTGTACACCCTACAACATGAAGCAGGTGGAAAACAGGGAAAATATAACAATTTCACACTTAACTTCCTAGTAAACGATTATTTGATAGACATCTAAGGCTCGCAGGGTAAATTCCCTAAAACATTTTACTTTTTTGGCTTGCCCTCAGCTGTCTACTACAGAAGATTGAAGAATATGGAGCATATGTTGTTTAACCCTCCCCTGTATGCTTCCCACACATCTCAATAGCGTGTACTGCAGTGCAAAACCTGTGTTAAATGTATAAAGGAAGCATTTTGTTTCTAATCCCTTCGTAATGTGTCTAACAGAAAATGAAGCATTGGTTTGTTTAGGTTAGTTCTACTTACAATGTCAAATATTAAATTAGAATTTGAGGCATGGTTTACTCTCATGTAAATACATATTAAAAACCATCACTGTTTTGTCATACATTTCTAGAGACAGAATTCAAGTTCAAACACATAATGGTAGAAGATGCCAATATTAAAAGACATAAAAGCTAAGACCTTCAGATGGTGTTAAAGTTAGTCACACAGCCACAAAAGTGAATTACTTGATATTAAAACTGCCTAAGGTGTTGCTGCAAAGTTGCTCTTCAGAAAGTCCACTGTAAAATTTTCCTGGCTAATTTTGCACATAGTGGTACAACAGCTGACAACAGTTACCATGTATTTGCCCTTCTGTTCTCCTTGCAGGCAGAGTCTTTGTTCATGAGTGGGCCCGCCTTTGATAGGGATGTTTGATGACTATGACAGTGACAGACATTTCTATGCAACTGGACAGAATCAGGTTAAAGTTACAAGGTAATCTAGCATTTTCCTCCTTGTACAAGCCCTTGGGGGTAGGCATTAGAAATCTGAACGGTCTTTTTCTATAAACTTTTGAGGTATCAAATTTGTTTATCTTTGTAGGTGGCTGAATTCTGCAATGAGAATAACCAGAACAGAGAAGCACACAATCTGTGGAATCAAATGTGTGACTACAGAAGAACATGGGAAGTAATTAAAAACTGTACAGATTTTGAAAATAATCTGTTCTTTAGCTTTATAATGAAGTAACAGATGATTTTGCTATGAAATTAGCATTTCCTTGACTTAAAACACAGTACAGAAAGGCATCTTAACTTCAGACTGGTCTTCTCTAACATTTTTAACGTACCATCAAAACCAGAAGAGCTGCACAGCTTGCATATCAGAGAACAATTTTCCTGTTATTCTTATATCCTAGATGAGAGAAGGTTGGATATTGAAACAATGCCCGTGTAATGTAACATTTAAAAATAGAAGGAATTTACTGTAATTTTTGCTACACAATTTTCAACATAGGGGAAGAGGTATTTGTAGATCCAAAAAATAAGTGCACTGTTTTTAAACAGATGTATTTGTCTTTTTTGATAGGCTTATAGATCTAGATTTTTAAAGTGTGTCTTATATTCAAGTACATGTCCACTGATCAAATGTTAAACATAAAAACGCATACTCAGAAATATAGTAAAATACGTGTACTGTCATTTGTTTCTATGTAATAAAAATACTTAAATCTTCTGCTGCAAGATTTTTCTCATGTAGCGTGCTCTTTTTCTTAAATAAACAATGCAAGGGAATACGATACTTCCCTTATTTTTATTCTCTGCATAGCAATCAAGTAAGGCAAGATGGGAAAGTGATCAGAAAAATCTTCAAGTAGTGTGATGATTTCCTATGTATCTTTTACATATTGTCAGTTAGGCTTAATGAGATAAGAATGAAAATATGTACTTCCAGGTTGCTTATTTAACAAAAAATATTTTAAAATACATACACGCAGGCTGATTATTTTTCAGAAAACATTTAAGCATGCATATCTGCAGGTGTGTATAAATACTTCTAGAATGACAGTTGCAGAGTATATGCAAATGAGCACATGGAAAATGTTCCTAGGTGAAGACTAAGCAAAGCTATAAGTTTGGAGCTAGAGCAAACCTTTATATAACAAGAGGTAATTTAAAAGCTGCTAATGGAGAAGGACTGTAAGGGATACAGGGAGAAGGGTGATCTGAATGGCTCCTAGGTTGCTGACTAGCAAATTAACAACTGGCTCAAACCAGAATGCTTTTTACATGGCCAAGTACTTTTTACCTCTGCCTTCCAAAAACTGGGAAAAATGTACAATAATTATGAAAAAATGTTAAATTCAACAGTCAAATTGTCATTCACAGTCTAGTGAATGACCCACTAAATATACCATGTCTAGCAAACATAAGTACTTTCATTCACAAGCATGATACTATTAATGCAATTTCTGATAGTGGGAGTTACACTTCAGAACCAATATACAATTAATATAACGTAACGTAACGTAACATAACATAACATAACCACATAATCATACCCTTGCCTGTCTGCTGATGACACTAAACTGGGTGTTGAGGTGGATATGTAAAAGGGAGAGCCATCTCACAGAGAGACCTGGCGAGGCTGGAAGAGTGTGCTAGCAAGAACAGTATGAAGTTTAACAGAGAGAAGTGCAAAGTCCTACACCTGGGATGACATAACCAAAGAGCCCAGTACAGGCTGGGACCTGTGGTCGGGGACTTGCTTTGCTGAAAGCGACCTGGGAGTCCTGCTGGACAACAAGCTGAACATGAGTGAGCAGCGCAATGCTGCAGCATGAAGGCAAATTGGATCCTGAGCTGCATCTGCAGGGTCGTTACTAGCAGAGATAGAGGCGTGATCATCCCACTCTATTCAGCCCATGTCAAGCTGCATCTGGAGTAGTGTGCCCAGTTCTGGTCCCCACAATTCAAAAAAGATGAAGACAGACTGGAGAGGTTCCAAAAGGAGCGTCACAAAGATGATCAAAGGCCTGGAGAACCTGCCCTATGAGGAAAGACTGAAGGTGTTAGGTCTCTTCTCCTTGGAGAGTGTTAAGGGGGACCTCATCACAGTACGCCAATCTTTAAAGGGTGGCTACAAAGAGGACAGAGGCACTGTCTTCACAAAGGGGGCTCTCTCTTCACAAGGAGCCACATGGAGAAGACAAGGGGCAATGGGTACGAGTTGCACTAGGGAAGGTTTCATCTTGATACAAGAAAGAAATATTCTACAGTGAGAACAATCAATCACTGGAACAACCTCCCAGGGACATGGTAGAGTCCCCATCTCTAGAGGTTTTCAAGATAGAACTGGACAGAGTGCTAGGTAATCTCATCTAGGCTCTCTTTTCCATGAAAGGCTGAACCAGTATCTTATTTTTCCCTAGAGTACTTCTGCTGCATAGAAATTGTTTTGTAGGAACTATATCATACAATCAGAATAAAGGAGTTGCAGCATTGTTCCTGGAACTATTTCCAGAGTTCCGTAAAAATACAACAGACCTTATATGGCGAATGTCCATGATTCAAGACAAGTCATGCATTACGCTGCAGACACCCAACCCTACCTGCCCAGCAAGCAGAGCTGCAGTACTCTATTGTGTGGTGACACTGACATCTAGTGGGCTCCAACAATGCTTCCAATTTTCCCAAATGTTCCAAAAATTGGTTTCAATCAAAGCATCTCCCTCTGGCATGCTCTGACCCTAATATAAATGCATAATTAAATGTACAATCAAACATGAACAGTAGAAGGTTGAATTTAGTACTTAAGACTGGCTCTTACTATAGGAGCATGAACAAGATTTATTTTAATTAGGAGCATCAGTTTACTGAGCTCTGTCTATAGTAAAAGCTCTGAAGAACTCAGTTCAACAATGCAGGATTCGGCACTCCTCCAAACATCTCTGCAAAAGACAGACAGAATTTCCCTCTCATGCTTCCTGACAAGTAAGTGCAAAATGACAGGATAAGACTGGCTGATTGCAATGATTATGTTCGTGCTAACATCAGGTATGCTCAAAAGCTATGTGGGCTGGGGTCCTAGTCACTGACACAACTCCCACAAGCCAGTTCAGACCAGCTAGAAAATATGCGAGCGTTCAAGTCAAAACCATATAAGCTTTCTTCCTCAATATGGTCTTCCCAATGCTCTTAAAAAATATTTCAGCTTCCAGCTTCCTACACAGACCCTATGGTGTTCCATGGAGAAGATAGGTTTAATTATTCCTATGCCACATGTGGAGAAACTGTAGTACCATGTGATAAAGTGACTTTCTCACAGTCATCAGCAGGGAAGTGGTAGAGCTGCAAATATACCTCCTGTCATCAAACTATCATTGCACAGTAAAAGGAAGAAACCCCAAAACTTTGTTTATTCTCACAGGGGCCAGTTATGGCCTATAGAATTTTCCATACAATCTTCCTACAAGTATAAGATAGACAATTTCTGGGGTATTGGACCAAATCATTATAATGCTTGGGTATCAAACTAACCCACCATGGCTCCAGGAAGCATGATATTGAAAGGACAAAGATCACAAAAACAACACATGATTTACGTAGTCTAGTTCCCTGAAATTTCAGCTTTTTTGCCTGCTGAATGCTTTGCCAATTGCTGCACGCAGTCCTAGTACAACTCCAGTTTAAGTGTTTAGGGGAACCACAGCAACAGCTGCTGAAAGGACTAGTGGAAGTGTGCACTAATGTGAAAAGGAGCATTAATTCCCACTCAGATAGCTGTAGATTCTGAGCGGAAACGTGCTGTTGAGAACAGCTGCTTTCTGGTTCTGTCAAATCCAGTCCCCAGATTTTTCATGAAAGCCTGATTGTACGCAGGCCAGGCAGCTGGCACTACTGATTTTATAATCTTTGCCTGGTTATTATCAAGCTAAGCTCACAGTTGTTAATGTTGGCACAGAAGCTCTAGACTCACACACAAACGAATGCCCTTACCTATTTTAGTAAAACAAGCTTTGACTATTAAGTGGAGGTAAAATTTAATAATGTTTATTTAAATTGACACATTCTGCTCCTTTTATTTTTATGTCTTTTCGCTACATTAATAAATGTTAAATCAAACTTACCTTCAGATTTTCACGCACATCTATTTTGAAAATCTGGTTCCAGGATTGCTGTTGTTCTTCAAAGTATTAGTTGGAGTTCTGCAGTGTTGTGACTGGCAATGCATTGCCAGAACACTTAATTTCCCACTGTTTAACTGAATTAAAAGATGATATACATAAATATTCATAAAACAGCTGTTTTATGCAAATATATGCTGCAGTTACGTAATCATGAGTGGGAGAGGGAACAGTGTATACACACATGGTGACACAAGATGTGACCCATATAACTTCATGTATTATAAAACTAAATATATATGAATTCCAACATGAGTACTATGTTATTTGATTACACATGCTACCAAAATGTGTTTGTTGATTGTCTTCGTTAAATCTTTGACTCCAAAGCCTTTGGTTTAAACACTACCTTCTTATGAAGTCAGAAAGCAGTATTAGAAGTCAGCTTAGAAGCATTTCAATTATAAGCTAGTATTCTTTATATAAAAATATTTTATTTTCATAATTATACTATAAACCTTATTATAATTTTGGTTGGTTAGTTGGTTGGTTTAGGATTTTTTGGTAAGTGTAAGTCTTTAAGGATATGGTCCAAGACCTACTAGCATCAAGGAAAGAACACTGGCAGCATTTACAATGGATATCCTAAATATTGTTAAGTGGTATTCAAAATATTGCTTTAAAATTCACATATTTTAGCATAATCATACATTTCTTAAAATTAAAGCACACCTTAATGGCAAGGTGAACATACAAAATAAAAATTGGCATTATCTTTCAAGTCATTCTGAACCACACTAAACTGTGCCCAACCTATAATGTTTCTGCAAAGTGACCTTAAAAATGCTCAAGATTCCACACACTCTCAATGCTTTTGATTTTCATCAAGTTTTTCAAGAAAAATCTAATGGCGAGAAATAAACCCTTAAGATTAATGTATTCACAGATAAGACTGACACAGAAGCAAAGTTAGTATAGAGTTAGCATCAGCGACTGTGCTGTAGCATCTAGTTATTCACCCTACAGATCTCAAGCTTCTTATCCTATTTTACAGTGTATTCAAATGTAATAATTCACTACAAAACTTTACAGCTACATGATCAAGACTTAGGCAGACAAATGTAATGATCTAGAGAGATATAAAGGGCTAGAACTACACTAATTCTAACCACTGGTTTTATTTGTCTCCCACATCAGGAAATTTTAATCAGATATCCTCCAAGCCATCACTTAAATTATTAGCAAGTAACAGTGTTGAAGTTCTTTGTATAAATTCTATTTCTGATCATAGGCAGGGATGTTCCAAAATCTGTTTATATGCAACAGTACAACATTGTAAGAGGTTATTTCTTCTTTTTGGACATGTTATAAGCAAGGCTGAAGATCAGGCAGTAGGCAAAGTACAGCGTTCACTATACATGCTGGTGCACTGGTCACCTACTTTCTTCTTAATCATCAGAGATAAGAGGACCTGGCATGCTTCAATTTCTTTTTCAGCCTGAGACGACTCTGAAGATTATGTTGTGGCTTATACTTCAATAGTTTTACAAGTGATCATTGCTGCTGTCTATCTTACAGTTCTGACGGAAGATACTGTTCTTCCACACAGCAGAACATGCCGACTCCTCAGCTGTTTGCAGCTGAATTTATGAGAATGAGCTCAGGTATCTCCACACACCATGCGTTATTTGAATATGCCTTCAGAGCTCTCTAGGTCAGTATCTAGTTTGTAAATAAGCCCGCAAGCTAGATATGGCTCTCCTTACCTGAGCCAGATGTATCCGGTTATCCCAAACCCAAAATCCTGATGTTTTTGGCTCTGAATAGCAGCTGTAGAGAAGGGCCACATTTCCCACTAGAACTAGGAATTGAAGCTTCCAACAAAGGCAGGGCAGACAGTCTGCACGTGGTAATCTCTTAAAACAGGAATCTCCAAGATTCAGCTGTTAACACCTGAATGCCTGTTCCTTCTAGGATGCCAAAAAAAATTCCAGAGTTTGTCCTGAACACTACATTATATGCCTACATGGTGTGGAGAAAGAGAATTTAAAGAAAGGCAGTAAGTCAGTAATGTTTTAAGAGCAGTAGAATACTGTGGAACTCAGGAAGCATGGAGTTCCGGGTTGTCATCCAATAACCGAATTTATTTTTACACTGTAGGATAAAACAGGGAAAAAAATTATCTGAACTAGGGCCTTATACGAAATATATAAGCATGCACTGGAACAGGTCTTCTTCTTAGATAAGTACAGTAACCATTAGCCTGAAGAGTTTTCTCTCACTCACATTCTGACTACTTAAACATGTCATGAAAAGAGGAAGGATGTTAAAAGTGAGAACCGAAAAAACACATCCAATGCTCCATATATACCAAAAAGCCTGCCTACTAAAGGTGGAATTACCATCTCCTTAAGGCATTTTCCTAAGAAGTAGTACTGTTCTGTTTAGGGCTCCTTAGGAAAGCAGCAATTTAAAGCAGGTATTCCAAATCCTACAAGAACACTCTAACCCACCGGGGCTTAAAGGATGGGAGTCTTCTTCCTCTTCCACCCGTGTTACGCCAGACAGCAGAGGTATCTAACCATTTTTTGAAGGAAAAAGTGGAGTGTCAAGGCTGTCAGTCAATATACCACAGAAAGCAGCACTTTCCACTCTGGCAAGTGAGGCTCACATGTCATGGGCAGCAACAGGGTCCAAGCTTCAGGGAAGACCTAGCAGTATTTTGTTTTGGGAAGAGCTAGACCATGTTGGTTGCTGTCAGTTCCAGCCTGAACATATCATTTGCCCAAGGCATTATTGGGGCACATCTCACCTGAGGTGGTGCCTCTGCCCCAAGGTCAGGCACCTCTGCTCTCAGTCGTTGGCACCTCTGTGTTTTTGTGGAACTCTATCCATGGGAACTGCTGATGCTCAGTGCCAATGAGAGCTACGAAGTGAAATAATTACATCTGTGTGTCCAAATTTAAAATATTTGATGTTGCTGTCTTTTGACATATCCTACACTGATATCACAAGAAATCGTAATTAGCTCTTACATGACCGTGTAGTGCTAAGCATTAGAAACTCATTTTAAACTGATTTTAAGAAATTGAAACAAACTTGCCCTATAGTTTTTTACATACAAACACTTACAGCCGTGTGTAAGTGAGACAATGAAAGCTGAAAAGGTAAACCATATTAAGCAACGCAAACACATCAACACAATCACTTTCAGGCCCTCTCCTCATCAGTACTGAAGGTACAATGGGAACTTCACACAGCCCGAGCTCTGTTTTGGTTTTAATTCCTGGAATCTGACCGGCATGTAAGCAAGATTGTGTTAATTGTTACAGTTACTTCCTTTCTCTGGAATTCACTTCTTGTCATAATACCCTAGGATTTCCTCTGACTTTATCAAATTGACCCAAACTTTACTTACGATTTGGATTATGAGGTAAATTACTTGACTGAATGACCATGATCATTTTGTACCTGGGAATATTAGTTTGTTGCCAATGATGCTACATTGTAAATCTGTTTCCCAATTGCTAGGCCATGTCAAAGGCCCTTTCTTTTCTTCTTGAGCATTCGAAAATCCTGATGAGAAATTTAAAATAATGAACATTACTAAAATTAGAGGCTATTTTCTTCTCATTTGCTTGATTGCTGGCATTAAGTCATGCTACTGTACTCGAGGTATTTTCAAATGCTCCCTTTGTGATGCTTTGGTGCTATTTTATAGTCGAGTCTCAATATAAATTTATCTAAACAAGCTCTTTTAATAAACAGCCCTTTTCTGAACAACTTCTTAAAAATTCTTTCCCAGCTTACATTTTCACGGTCTATCTGAACACTGTTTTTCACGAAGACGAGGTCTGACTTACAAAATTCTGAGCTCAAGACAGGGGGGCGGGAGAGGCTCTCGTCACACAGCCAGGCCCGAGGGTGCCAGCCCTGCGGGCCGGGCCGCGGCGCCCCGGGCCGAGCGCAAGCGCTGCGGCGGACACGCGCGCTGCGCCCGGGCCGCGGGGCCCGCCGCGCTGGTCTCCACGGCGGAGGCCGCGGCGGGGCCGGGCGCGGCCCTTCCCCCGGGGCTGGCGCGCGGGCCGTGACCCTGCAGCGCGCGATACCGGCCGCGGCTCCCCGAGGCGGGGCCGCGCGCCCGTCCCGCCCCTGGGCCCGTCACGGCGGCGCGAGGCGGGGCGGGGCCGGGGCGGGCGTGGCCGCCGCTCCACCGGCCGATCCGGGCTCTGCGGCTGACGCCGCGGCAGCGGCCAATCCGTTGCGGCGCCGGGCCGGGCCTGGCACCGCCCCCGGCGGCTGTCCACAGGGACGGGCCGGAGCGGCCGCCGCTGCCGCGGGTGCTCGGGCTGAGTCAGCGCCCCCCTCCCCCGCCGAAGATGAACATCATGGACTTCAATGTGAAGAAGCTGGCGGCCGACGCGGGCACCTTCCTGAGCCGCGCCGTGCAGGTACGGCCCGGTCGCCTGGGGAGGCCTCGCCAGGATTGAGCTCCGCCGCCGCGGCTCTAGCTGGGGAAGGTGGGCGAGGCCGCGGGCTGGCTCCGCGGGGCCGCCGCCGGGCCCGGTGCGGGGCGTTGGCCGGGGAGCTCGGCTACTCCGCGGGCCGGGGAGCGGCGGCCGGGAGGGGCCGGGCTGGCGGCTGGGCCCGGCGCGGGCTTCCAGCTCTGACGGAGCGCCAGGCCCGGCTGCGCGGGCGAGGGCTGAGCCCAGCGCGCTGGCCTGGCCGGCCAGTGACGTGCTGCTGTGAGGTGCCTGCTCTCACGGCAGCTCCTTCCCCCGCGGGTGCCCTGCTGGCTCTGGGCACGGCAGGACCTGGGGATCTCGCCCAGGCTGGTTGCAAAGTAGCTGGGGCCGGGGGGCGGGCGGGGGCCGCTGAGGCAGCCCAAGGTCAGGACTGGCAAAACGGGGGGAAGGCGCCTGGGCTGAGGACGGCGAGTTTGAGCAGGTATCCGCTGCGAGGCGGTACGGTCGGACTTGGTGTACGGAAAGGACAAAGGTTTGTCTCGCCTGAAATAAGCTGGTGTTTTTACTGGCTGCTGAAAATGTGTCCTGCTGCCTGATCGGTGAAATTCGAGCTCTGATGTGACACGTAAAGTGTCTGCTTAGGCTTTTCGGTTTCATTTGAGCTTTAGTATCGTTTTTAAGCTGGTTTGATAGCCCATTGTTTCTGAATCGGTATTCCCCTTCCTTCACGCTAAGGGCACTGTAATTGGCTTTTGTTCCTTAGCTGTTGTCTTCAGCCGTAATCCCCTTTCTTTATATAATCAAACCTGAACAGATTTCCTGTCGGGAGGTGGACATCCGAGCAGTGTATATAGTGTAATCCACTTCGGTTTCTCATGAATTCTCGCTGGGTCACAGTCAGGTTTGGAAGGTGATTAAAGTTGTTATCTGATCTGATTGGTCTGATCTATTGCCCTAAATCTCAATATTCAAGCAGAACCAACGATCAGCACCACAGCAGAGCTCTGAAAATGCAGACTCATCAGAAAACATTGTTGTTCAAATTTAAACGAACTTAAAGCAGTCGTTGTGCTTCTCTTTGTGATAGAGGTCCTTTTCATGCTTCCTTCCCCCGCCCCGGCTTCTTTCAGGTCTACATATTTCCTAGATCATCTCTTCCTTTCCAGCCTCCACCCCTTTCCCTTTTTCTTACTCGACAAGGAAAAAAGGGAGATGCAGTTCACCCTTCATTGTAAGGTTCTGAGGCTGAGATCTTGTGATTTTGTCTCTTTTATCTTGACTTTTTACATTTAAATCAGCTTATTGCATTACATCTAATGCAGGTTTTTGCAGTCTGTCATAGTTTAAAGGTGGTCTAAACTGTGGTTTACTCCAGTATGCTCTATCTGCATTATTGGTTTACATCTGAATAGCTATATTAGCTGTCTGCTTAATCTAAACTAAAATTCAGTGGAAATGTGGAAGTAATAATTTTGTTCTACCAGCTGCCACTTTCCCCTAAAACAATAAGTTTACCGAAGGCACTGAGGGGGAGAAGCAAATCCGTAACCTGTTCTTATGATCTGAGTTACTCATGTTCTGGGTGCTACTGTTGCTTCCCCTGATGTGGTGGTGGTGGTGGTGGCGGGTTTTTTTGTGGGAGTTTGTTTGGTTTTGGTTTTGTGCGGTTTTTTGTTTGTTTGTTTTTTGGGGTGTGTGTGTTGGGTTTTTTTAAGTTACTATGTGATGCATACAGATAATGTTAAGGGTAATAATTTCGTGGATTTTTTAAACTATCATCTGGGTGTAGATTTTGTGTCCTCCAGTGAAAATTACAGTTCTGTATATTGAGTTAAACTCTTATGGTCAGGCATCGCTGGATAACATGGTATGACCTGGCACTAGTTGCTTTGGAACATTAGAAACAAAAAACTCCATCAAACCCTGCGAAACCATTCAACAGCATAAAATGGTATGTAGGAGAACCACTTAAAATTTCCATTCCAACTCTACTTAAGCTGTTTTACAAGATGGTGAACATCTTGTCAGTGTTTCACAGGCTTCTCACACTTTTCTGTTACAAGGGAATTGGGGCTGGTTTACAGCAAACCACCTGTAAACCATGTTCCAGGAAACCTGTTCCTTCTGTGGATGAGATTATACTGTGTTCAGACTGCCATATTGTAGTTAGTAATCTACAGAAAAATCAAGCCTAATGCACAGCTTACCCTTCCTTCTGGCAGACAGAAAATACTTTGAAGGGGTTGTTCTCAGTCAGTCTTGCAGTAGTTGCAATTTCTGGAACAAAGTAGCAAATGGTTATAGTTAGTGGTATTTGAGGTGAAATAAATGCCATAGTGTGTAGTAATGAGAGTCCTTCCTCTTGCCAGGCTCTGTAATCCGCAAGCTGCCTGCATAGTAGTGGGGAATGAGCTGGGCTTTTACTCTTTGGTAGCAGAAACACTTTTATTGTTCATCGCTTCTCCCCGAAGTTAGAGCCTTATCTTAAAGCAATTTCTCCTTCTAGTAATTTTGCAGTGTAAACTGCAAAAAATGTTGATTGGGCTGTGATAACCCAGTTGTATGCAAAACAGTACAATTTCCTTCTGTGGGAGCTGGTGACATTCAGGCAACTTGTGTATATATTTTTACTTTAATAAAGATAGATGGATTAGATGACTTACTGATATGATTTGTTCCAGCAGTGCTTACGTTAGGTATGTGTGTATGGCATGTTGTAAGCTTTAACGAAAAGCAAAACAAAGCTTTTTTTAGAGCTCTTATCAAAGTAGAAAACCATTAGTATCTGCCTATGTTGGAACAGTTTTTCTAAGTAGAGTAAAAATTCTTGATCCATAGCACCACTTTCCTTATTTTGTTCTTATCCTTAAGGAGGGATGGAATATTACCTGGAAAAGGGCATAAAACAGAAAGACAAGTTCAAACATAGGTTTCAGGGTAACTGAGATGGGAAATCAGAGTGGCAGCATTGTTGCATTACATCGATGGTGGAAACCATACTTCTGTCAAATTACTATTTACCACGTTAGTCAGTATTGCTAATATCAAGTTTTTCCTTTAAGTGTATATGTGAAATCTAACATTGGCTAGGCAATCTTCATACTGCTGAGTAGATGGTGCCAATGACACCAGGCTGTGAGGTGTGAGTGATGTGCTGGAGGGAAGGGATGCCATCCAGAGGGACCTTGACAGGCTGGACAGGTGGGCCTGTGCAAACCTCATGAAGTTCAACAAGGCCAAGTGCAAGGTCCTGCACCTGGGTCGGGGAATCCCAAGCACAAATATGGGCTGGGTGGAGAATGGATTGAGAACAGACCTGCAGGGAAGGACTTGAGGGTGTTGGCTGATGAGAAGCTCAACATGACCCAGCAATGTGCTCTTGCAGCCCAGAAAGCCGACCCTATCCTGGGCTGCATCAAAAGAAGCATGGCCAGCAGGCTGAGGAGGGTGATTCTGCCCCCCTACTCTGCTTCATGAGACCCCACCTGGAGTCCTGCATTCAGCTCAGGTCACCAATATAAGGACATGGACCTGTTGGAGCGAGTCCAGAGAAGGGCCACAAAGATGATCAGAGGGCTGGAGCACCTGTCCTACAGAGACAGGCTGAGAGAGTTGTTGTTCAGCCTGGAGAAGAGAAGGCTCTGGGGAGACCTTATAGCAGCCTTCCAGTAGCTGAAGGGGACCTACAAGAAAGAGCTGGAGAGGGAGTTTTTACAAGAGCATGTAGTGATAGGACAAGGGAAGAAAATGGCTTTAAACTGAAAGAGGGGAGATTTAGGTTAGATATAAGGGAAGAAATTCTTCCCTGTGAGGGTGGTGAGGTGCTGGAACAGGCTGCCCAGAGAAGCTGGGGATGCCCCAACCCTGGCAGTGTTCAAGGCCAGGCTGGATGGTGCTGTGAACAACCTGGTCTAGTGGAAGGTGTCCCTGTCCATGGCAGGGGGGGTGCAACCAGATGATCTTTAAGGTCCCTTGCAGCCCAAACATTTTTTTGATTTATGGAAAGATTAATAGGAAAGCCCTTTTCATAGACAAATACTCTTCTCTGTAAATAGTGAAAAAAAAATTCAAAACCATTTATATTGTATTCTAATGAACCTGTAAAATGTTTCTGAGAACAGCTTACAGTAGCCGACATCTCTTTAAAGAGCCTTTTAAACAGTAGCAGCAATAAATCCGTAATTAAATTCCATTCTTCCCTATACTGCAACTGAACTTTCTCATGAAGGCAGCTTGCTTTTATGTAGAACTGCAAATGCTGTAGCACTTATCTAGACTCTAGATGTGTATGAAATTAAAGTTGGTTTTATTCTACGTGTGATGGAAATTAAAACAAAATTGGGCAATGCAATTTACTTGTCTCGCATTCTTGTTTCTTACTGTAAGTTTAAATATCCCACCGAATAACTTAATAAGAATGAAGTTTGACAGTCAAAACACTTCCAGTCCTATTATGTTGTTAATTGGTAAGCTTGTTAGGGTTTGAATCATAAGCCAGGTTCTTCTGAAAACGCCTGACTTTGTACAGGCTGTCAAGTGATGAGATCATGATCATCATGAGGAACTGCTGCCCTGAAGAGGGACAGGCAAAACCCTCGTTTCTGGTTTTGCTTGGTTCCCTGCTGTGAAACACATGGCTTTCCCCTCTCTCGGAGAACTGGGATGGAAGTGCAGACTCATTGTGGATTAATAATATTAAATCCAGCTTCTGTTCACTTGATATTATTTAGCTAAATGGAATTATATTGTCACTGAAAACAGCTTGGAAGAGAACAGCAGAGGTCATCTCACGGTTTCTCTAAGGCATAACAGGATCAGTTATATCTAAACAGTTAATCAAACACTGATTTGTCCTATTCTAAGAAGCAAAACACCTCCCACCCCCAAAGATATTTATTCCACGGCTTGCCAGGGAAGTCTGGTTTAGCTTTTAATCCTTGTCTTTAAAAGCTTTCTCTAATGTCTAATTCTAATTTAAATCTTCATACTGAAATTTAAACTCACTGCTTTTTGTTCTGTTAGTTGTGGATGGACAACATTTTAAAAAACACATTAAAGGCAGCTGCAATGAGAATCTGTTGCATCTTCAGGTTTTACTGTGGGAGAAGGAACCAACTTACTTCAATCTTGTATATTTTATAATTAATCTTTTAATTGCCTTTGTTACCTCTGGACTCTTTCCATTTGGCTGCTGTTTCAAGGAGCACTATGCAAAATTGCACAAAATGCTTCAAGTGAGAACTCCTAGTAACAAGTAGAGCAGAGGATTTCTTCATAATGTTGTAAATTACCTTCCTTGTCTTGGTCTGATTAACACCCTCCCACCCTTTTTTTCCCCTGATAGTAAGGGTGCATTGTACTTAACTTTCTAATGTATCCTTAGATTTTTTATTGATGACTGGATAATGGTTAGATCTTTAAAAACATGATCTGCAACTAATATGAGTGAAGAGTTACTGTCTTAAACTTGTCCTGAGAAATTATTTCTACGAACTAACTGAGTACTTTCAACCTGTCTGACTAACTTGTAGTTCACGGAAGAAAAGCTTGGTCAAGCAGAGAAGACTGAACTGGATGCTCACCTGGAGAACCTTCTCAGCAAAGCAGAATGCACTAAATTGTGGACAGAAAAAATAATGAAACAAACAGAAGTATTATTGCAGCCAAATCCAAGTAAGGAGCCCTTCAAGTTTTTGTTTGCAACTTTTGAATTATTGAATTTGCCAGTGTAAATATTTACTGCAAGAGATGTCGCATAATTTATGACTAAATACAGCAGTCTTAAAATTTGAAGGCTAGTATTAGGGAAAGCACATCATGAAGAGCTACTCAGAATCAGAGACACTGTACCAATTGCTGGTACTTCCTTAACCCTTCAAATGGGAAAAGCTTTAGACAGAGCTCTTTAAACTATAGCATTGGTTCTATACTCTGGTCAATCTCAGATTGACTGGGTTTTGAGTTGTTTCCTGTTTAACTGAATTTCCCACTCTAATCTAGAAATCTTTGGTACCTATAAGAACTCTGAAGTTCTTCATGGAGTATATGCAGTGGCTCAAGAAATTTCATTACTATTTCATTACTTTAAACTGTCTCCACAATACAGTTCAGCTTGAAGCAGGCAAGATAAACTGAAATGTTGGTCTCTAACAATTTCTTTACTAAAGAATTATTTTCTCCAGATGCTGAATCTTGATCATATGCCATCATTTTATACACCATACTTAGGCAATACAATAAAGTTTCAAATATGCTTTCATGACTGGCGAATCTCTAACAATAACAGAAAAAAATAGGTAGAAGAAATGTAGTTTTCCGGTATGTTAATTGTATTTATTTATGAAATTGCCATGAGTAGTAATGTTGAGGATATTCATTTCAGACTCATATCCTACAGTTATCTGTGCCATTTGTGGCAGTTGTACTAGAGTTGGCAGCTGTAGGAATTTGCTTGCTGTATAGATCTAGATTTCAAGTCAAGACCTGGTCACTAGCCACTGAGCAAACTCCTATTACAAAAAAAAAAAATAAACCTCCTTTAGGTTTGCTCAAATGATAAAAATATAATGCTCATAATACCTCTGCACTAAAAACATTAATATTTTCCTTGTAGTGACATACTGAGTTAGTATTTATTAGTCCAGGTAAATCATCCACTGATAGTACTTCTCTAGTGCCAAACAGATAAATTCTTTATAGTGCCAATCTTTGAGCTATTGTTTTGGAAGTCTGTTGAATCCCTTAGTTGCAAAAAAAAAGCAGTGTTTAAAAAACAAATGTGAAAACCAGAACAACCAGTGCTATGGGAAAGATGCCATAAAAGTTACAGAATAGGCCAGAGGAAATAGTTGTCTTGTTCATTTAATTCAGTATTTGTAATATGTATTGACTTCTTCAGAAACTTGTAATTGTAGAATATTGAATCACTAACTGTAGGCTGGTAGAACTGCGTGAGGAAGATTCAGGGGAAGGATAATATATGGTAGTATCTCAGTTACGCTGACCAGTCAGTTTTCTGATGGCTAAAAATAATCGGTGTTAAGCAGCGGTCTTCATCTGTGAAGGGAATTTCAGCTGTTTGGCAGCCTACTTGGGAGGACTATCACAGGCTGTAGAGCTGCTTTTGGTGGTGGTTAGTGGAGCGACCCTGTCTGGGAGAGAAAAAATGACATTAAATCTTTTTTTTTAATTGTACCTTTAGGTCAGACCCATGTAATAATACAATAATTTTAGATTAGTTTTCAGTTCTATTGTCATTTAGTCAAAATTTAAAATTATGGATAAAGAAAAACCCAATGAATTTGGTCATTTTTGGTTCACCCTTCGTGCCAGGGACTGCACTGGTATCCGCGTTTGTCTGTGTCAGGTTAATAATTCTGGCCTTCATGAGAGAGTAGTTATTTAATCCAGTGCTGATGAAAGCTGTCTAATTCACAGTACTAATTTTTGTTGCATCAAAGTGGCAGGTTTGTTCATTGGAAAGTTTCTTTGTGTCTGTACTATTGCAGGCTGAAATTAGTTCATACTGGCTGCAGAAATAGTGTGAGCTAATGATGAAGTAAAATTCTAGTGAACAATTTTCACTTTTTTTCCTGGAGAGGGAAAAAAAAGACTGTTTGGTTTTGTTAAGGAGAAGCATTCTGTTATGTTCATAGAGTGAAGACTTCTGGACAAAATGTTGAAAAACTGTATAAATATACTGATAGAAGGGAGAGGAAAAGTATAATTTTTCACTTTCATAGATGGCTCTAAGAAACACTTGAACATAGTGTGACAAACATGGAATACAGTCAGTTTCCATGAACAGTATCTTAAATTTAATCTTGTTCAGTTTAATGTCCAGATTTTGAATTTTTTTTGTTTTCATTTTTTTGTTTCTATTTCTAATGTGTGTTTGAATGACAGTAATTATTTCAAATAAACATTTGTTGTAGATGCCAGAATAGAAGAATTTGTCTATGAGAAACTGGACCGCAAAGCACCAAGTCGCATGAATAATCCAGAGTTACTAGGCCAGTATATGATTGATGCTGGGAATGAATTTGGCCCTGGAACAGCCTATGGTAAGTAGACGCAAAAAATACATCTTGCATTGCAGAAATGAAGGCGGAAAAATGCACAGATCTAGTTTTTCTTAACAATGTAAAATGGTATTTCTTGTCTTCCTCTAGATAAAACTCTTCAATGACTTCTATATCAGTTTGAGGTGACTTGCTGTATAACTTTGAGCATTAGGAGATCAGTGACTAGGTTGCTATCCAAATCTAGAGCTAGAACCTGCTGTTGGAATGGTCACAGTCTTTGTGGATTTTCTTACCTGAACAAATAATTCTGGAGTTTAGTGTCCTTGTTAAAGGAACACATTTGCACATCTGATGACACTTATGCATTTTATTTGTGATGTGGAGTGAAATTGCGATCTGAAATTAAGTTCTATAGTAAGAAGCCTCTTTACTGTATTCCTTCTTTTCTTAATATATGTTTTGCTAAAGATGAGAGTGTAGAACATAATCTAAATTTTCTTCTTTCTCCATCAAATTTATATACTGATGACAGGAGGGTTGAAGGTGTTATATCTAATGTTTTATGCTAGCATTAATTATATAGTCCAATACTAGTGTTCTCTACAACTTTTAAAGTTGCTGATAACAGATTTAGCTGTTAATTTAACTCAACCAATTGAAATGCATAGGTGTCTATATAAAATACACTCTGCAATCGAAGTCTGGTAGCTAGCTCACTTTAGTTGCTTTCTTCGAAACTGCAGTGTGAAGGAAAAGTTTTGTTCTGGGAAGAATGAGTTCTTTATATCTGGAAATAATGGGGTTCCTTTTCAAAAGAAGGAAAGTGCCCTTAAAAAAAAAAAGTAAACGTTTTATAGAAGATTTATGGATATGAAATCAATAATGGCAGGCTTTGTTCCTCTTGCTTCCACATGGTTTTATGCTTTTATCTGTGGCCTTCCTTCTGATCATCAGCCTTAAGTCTTGCTTTTTAATGTTTAATAGAGTTGTACTTACAGGCAGACTGTACCTTAATTTGCAGAATTTTTAGAATTCAGGCAAGTAACTTAAAACTATTAGCATAAAGATAGATACACTGTTAGCTTTCATGTAGTGTCACAAAATATTTTAGTTCTCTGAAAACTTAGTGTCTTTTCTAACTCAGCTGTGTCAGTCTGAAACATAATTACTTTATACTTGCTACACTAACTTCAGTTTCAATACTTAACTTGAAACCAAATTTCAAAGTTCAGTTTATATACAAATGCATATTTAGAAGTTGGAGTTAATGGGGGTGGGGAAAAGTACGTTATTTTCCAGTAGTTAAGTGAGCTTTTCCCTTGCTACCAACTACTTCTGACTTAAACAAAAATATGGTATAAGGGGAGGAGGCTGTTGGGTTAAAATATGTAGGTACGATAACCAGTTCTAAAACAAGTGTTCACAATGCAGTTGTCATAGATAGTGAAACTTCTACAATGCTTTATCTTTTCTCATTGAAATCTTCCCTTGACCCATGATTGTTATTAATAAAAATGGTTTGGTTTGGTGTGTAGTTTGCTTTGTTCTGGATGGTTGGTTTTTTGTTTGGTTGGTTTTTTTGTGTGATTTTTTTTGATTGATTTTTAGCTGATTCGGATTTCTTTTGAAATCCCTTGTGATGGCATTGGATTGTATTTCAAACCGCTGCCCTAAAGTTTCCTGCCATTAGAAACTTCTTTTGTTAACCACTTGCCTGAATCACTATGAAACTTTTTTTTAACTTTGCAGGAAATGCACTCATTAAATGTGGAGAAACACAAAAGCGAATTGGGACAGCAGACAGAGAACTAATTCAAACATCTGCTATAAACTTTCTCACTCCCCTAAGAAACTTTATTGAAGGAGACTACAAAACTATTACTGTAAGTTGAATTGTGCATTCTTCAGCATTTTACAGCAATTGTAACTATAAATCTTCAAAATTAAGTAGTAGATAATTGTGCATTATTGCTTTCCTCAAACTAATGTAAAAAAGTCAGGTTGAATTTGTGCCTTTTGTGTATTTTCCTTTCTTTTGATGAGATAAAATAAAAATAATTCTGAAAACTTGTTTTTTTTGTAACAGTTATTCTATTAAAATTATGTGTCTTGAGTATAAAATGTGTGAGAATAATTAGGATCTAATTCTGCCCCTTGGTTCAACTGAAGAACCTTTTTTGTGTGTGATACTTAATTTTAAAAATTTCCAAGTAGACAGGCTTTTGGTTTTGAGTATGTTTACCTATTCTCATGAACTAACCTAATTCACTTTCAGAAAGAACGTAAACTGTTACAGAATAAAAGACTAGATTTGGATGCAGCAAAAACCAGATTGAAGAAGGCAAAAGTTGCAGAAGCTCGAGCTGCAGTAAGTAGATTTTTTTTTTTTTTTAATTTGTTTATAACTTTCAAACTTACTGATATATATTTAGAAACTCAACTACTTGGTTATGTTTCTAGTCCTCGCTTCTTACCCTCACTGTCTTTCTAGATACTTTGTAAGAAATACCTCAGTGGAACACAAGGAAATGAAAGCGAATTGCTGATCAAGGTGTTAGTCGTCTATTTTTAGATATTCCATCAAGTTGAACTTACTTGACCCAAGTAAATATTCTCCTCTTGTTCTATATGAGATGAGCCTGTACTGCAAAAACTGACTTCCTACAATCTGCCAAGATGGTTGTGAAAACATATCATCCAGAGGTCAAGTTTTGGCATTTGAATCTCTACAAGTGTTGAAGCATACGTATAATTACTTCCAACTGATGAACCTATCTAGACTTCTCTAAATCAAAAATATTTGTAGTTTACTCTTTCTAAATTGTTGTACTACTTCATACCACCAAACAGGGTGAGACTCTTAGTCTCACATTTCTTAACCTTTCTTATTCCCTCAAGAAATGCATGTCAGCAGCATAATCTCTGAGACTGAGCTTCGTAGTTGAAGAACCTCACGTCTTTGGCACGGTGATCCTTCTAAAAAACCAGCATCATCTCTACCTGACAGTTCTGCTTCTGTGTCTCAATCCTCTGTGTCATGTGTACTGTCCACGTGTATTTAAATTAGCTGTATTTCTTAAGTCCATGCATGCATTTCCCCTTATATTATGTAAATTTTGTGCAAAAAGTTACTTCTCTACTTGTCAAGCTTTCTTAATTTGTAAGACTAACATTGGAGAGCAGAGCAGGATTTTCCTCAGATAGTAGTGGAATTTAGAAGCAGTGAATAGAGAAGCAATGGACAGTAAACTATTCCTTTGCTTGGATTTGTTCGAAGGTAAGTTTTCAAAAAAAAAAAAAAAAAGGAAAAAAAAATTTGGTTAACTTCTGTGTGGCATGGTAGCAAGTATATACCTTACTTTCTAAAGCAACAGAAAGATCATAGGGAAATTATTCCCCTCAAACTTAGTTTTAAAAGAAAGGCTTTATACTTGAGTTTTAGTTCTGTTACCAGTGTAATCGCCCAGAGCTTGGTGCTTGGACAAAATTATTGCCAGTTGCTGCTGCTACTACTTGACCAGTCTTAAATATTCATATAGCAAGTAATTCAGTTTTATTAACAAATTTAGTGCTGGTAGAGCATGAAATGCCAGGCCTCTTACTTTACTACCTTGCCTTTACTTCAATTTTAATTACATTTTAACATCAGTGTGCATGTTTAAGAACTGTTAGATTGTGAAATTCCCAGAGAAGAGAGCAAATTGCATCTCTGTCCTCTGCAATACAGAAATGAGGACTAACCTGGATATAGGTGTGATGCAAATGATCCACCTTCTGCTGGCTCACTTATTTGTAAAGGAAGATATCTGATGAAGTGCTGAACTGATAGGTTACCAAAGTGTATTGACTTATGATGCAAATTTTTGTTTCACTGCTTTCTTTGACAGGATAAAGTGATAAATTGCATCTACATTTGATTTTTTTCCCCTGTTATAACAATATTTAATCTTTGAAATTACATTCTCCCATGCTTACTGTACAACTGAAGTAGCTTAGCTCAGTATTTAAAATAGAAATCTAACTAAACAGTTTTATTTATCTATATTCAGTTATATCTATATTCAGTCTTGCTTAGCTTAAACTTGCAGTGCTTTGTGCCGATGATCTGTTCACCTGCTATATTCACAATGTTGTAACTTGCTTTTGTCTTTTATCTGTGCACTTAAGCAACTAAACACCTCTCAGCCTGAAGAGAATAACATTATGGTAAATGTCTCTTACGTGCTCAACTTGCTGCATGTAAAATGGCTAAAGGTTTGTTGGCCTCCTGTGTTCATTCATTTTCCTATCAAATGTTTTCTCTTGCTATCCAGCTCATTTGGTCTTGTTTTGGATGTTTTCCATACCAAACTGGATTGGTTTAGTGTACTAAATACACTTATGTCAGTACAGCATTAGATGATGTTTTTATCAGAATATTTCTGATAATCTGAAGTATACAGTATTCTGATTTCTGTGAGTTTATGAATGCAAACTTAAAATGCAAAGGAGCCATATTTTTTTTAATTGATTCTGAAATTAATTTCACCCATTGGAGGGAAAGGAATTACTTCATTCTCCTATTTTTTTTTTTTTTCATATGAGTGGAAGTGAATTATGTTAAATGGCCAGGAGAAATTATTATTTAGAAATTATTCCCTTCAAGCAATGTTTTACAAATAGCTGAAACTGAATAATGTCACATAAATTAATGGCTTAACTTAGAGTATAGTATATCCTAAACTTGTTGCAAGAGCTCATCAATGCAGCTGTTTTTAGCATCATAATTGTAAAAGTGGAAAAGGGATTAATTAATTGTGTACAACATAAACTGTGCTGTTCAGCCTGTTCTGGGTTGAATCTTGGATCTGCATGGCATAGTGGGTCTCATCTCAGTGTTCCAGATTTCTCAGTCATGATCAGATATGAGCAAATAAACTTGTTTGTTACAACTTGCTTCTTCAACCTTTATGCACATTTCTTCCAACCAAAGTCTTGATTGTGTCATCATCTTACAACTGCAGAAAATGAAGGTTAAAAGAGAACTGCATTGCAAGAGGGAGTTGTAACAGCAAGCTGAAGTAATTAACTTCTAGAGTAAATTCCTTGCAGTTTTGTGATTTTTGCCGTACTACTTGCTACTACTTTAATTAAAGATGCTACAGAGGTATAGTTTGAGATACAGTTTGAGATACCTCTGTAGCATCTTTAATTAAATTTAGGTTTCAGTAAAAATTCTTGTGAAATAGGAAACCGGTAATGGAATTAGCAAGAGAAATCATTAATCTGTTTCAGTCTTTACTTAACCAGCTGTTAAAATGAGAATAGCTTTCCATAGTTTTCCAGTATTTTAACACATTAACGCAACTTAAATTCCTCCATAAGGTAATTTAGTTTGTCTGATTCATGTCATTTTCTAAGTAGTTATGTCTCATGTTGTAATAGCTTGTTTTAAATAGATTCTTGTAACATCTAAGTTCTGCAAGTCATATACTGTTCAGTATCTAATATGTTTCACAAATGTAGTGCTAGTCACACTCATAGTTTCATTGCATATGAAGGGCTTTGGGCAGCTGACTTACAGCACTTATTAAATCCCTGTGAAGTTCTGAGGACAGGGAAGTAGTTAAAAGCCAAAGTATGGTTGCATTCTGTATTGCAGTACTACCGATGTCTCAGTTTGTATGTCGTTTGTTTTTTTTTTTTCCCCTGCTCTTAATGCTGCCTAGATATGGGCTGAGGAAGTGACAAAAGTAAGTAAACAGTTTAGAAACTGCAGAATTCTGAAACCGTAACTTGTACTGGTCTAATGTAATCAAGAATATTGTGTGTTCTTGATTTTGGTGTGACGCTGGCAGCCTGATGCATTACATCGGAGCACACTGGTTCCTGCTAGGGCCTTTCAAACTCCAGTGGGAAGACAATGTCTGGGGCCCGTTCTGTAGTAAGCTGTTTCTGGCTGTCACTTAGTACCATATGATTCTTATGTGACAGGATACAATAGAAAAAGAACTACAGCACTTGCCTCTCAAAATTTACTGGTGTGGCGTTCTGTTAAAAATGGCCTCTTAAGAATGAGCTTATTTGAAAATTCCCTGGAAGGCTGGGGTCCAGTAATCTAAACTGTCCTGAAAAACACCAATCTTCAACTTCTACTCAGAACATGGAACAGTAACTGAAATGCTGGAGTGCATGCAGGAAACTCAGAGAGAGCTCTGCTTTGGAGAGGGTTTTGGTTTGTGCTTGTGTGTTTTTGTGGGTTTTGGTTTTTTTTCTTCTCCTCCTCCTCCTCCCCACCTTTCTCCCCAGTGTCACTAGAGAATGCTGTGCTTATCTTAAGCAACTGAAATTAGGAGGTAGGCACATCTGAAAACTGCACCTGGGCTGAGGGCTGGTTCATAACTAGAGCATGAGCCCTGGGGTGGGGGCTGCAGCCATCTCTTGTCATGCCATCCCTCGCCCAGGGAGAAACTCAGTGCAGCCAAGGGAATGTGCGCGATCGCTGCTCCGGGGCCACGAGAAGGGCTGTTCTCAGCCTCACCGGCTCTGACAAAGTGGTATTGGGAAACAGGCTGTGAGAAGTTGTGCTAACAGTTAGAAGGAAATTTCTGTGGAGGAGGGGAAATAAAAATGAAGGGTAGCAATAGAAAGTAAGGGTAGCTGGAGAGCAGGGGCTTTCAGGTGTGGCTTTTAAAAGGGGACTAGATAGGCTGCTGTGGGAGGCGGAGAGAGTTACTATTAGAAGCTGGGATATGAGCTTTGGGTGAAATTTTGGAGGCTGTGAGAGAAAATAAATGAAGGCTTTTTGTATTCCAACTTTCTGTGAGTTATGGTGCAAACAGGGAGATATGTGTAGAACGTACAGTGAGAGTTTAGGCAGAAGAAGGAGTTTAGAGATTGAACTGTAAAAGGAGGGTTAGGTCAACTTCGATCCCAAAATTCGAACGTTATTTTACTAGTTAAGTAAAGAAACATTTGAAAGCAGCAACCTGTCTGCTGGACTACTTGGTACTATTTGGGGAAAAAAGATGGGAGGGGGGCAGTACTGCTGGGAATAAAAACTGATCTTGAAGATATAAGATGTTTATGAATAAAACTATTGGCTTGTCAGAGGCAATGACAAGCAACTTTAAGGACAGCGAAATCTAACAGATTGTGCCTTGGAGAAAGAAAGAAACAATACAAAGTGCTTAACCATAGCATAAAGGAGAAGAAAAGCTTTAAATCTTGTAATAAGTTATGTAATTCAAAGTTCCTTTTTTTATTAAGCATGTAAAAAGCAGAGACAATTGAGAAGAAACTACAGCACACACACACACTCTGCCAAAGGAACAGTAATCCATCCAGGTCTCTAAAGGCAGTCTGTCCTTCTGTGTTTGAAAGTTGGAGGAAGAGATTCGTAGATGTTTTCAACTTAAATCTAAGAAGCTTCCCAACAAGGATTTCAGACTATCCAGTAATTTCTTGATCAACCAGAGGGTTATATTTTTTTTTTTTTGAGTCAGAACAAAAGATCTGATTGGTGTCAATGACAGGCTTCCTTCAGTTTAACTTCCCTTCTGAAATATGGAATTAAAGGATATTAAATGCTGTACTATAAAACACATGGGGTAAGTACTGATATTACACATTTTATAAACATGGATTTTGTTAGGATTCATCTGAGGTGTTTGGTATAGTCAAGGGAAAGAGCAGAGGCTTTAGTATCTGTTCAGCACGTTGAGGTTAGACTGGTTTTGAGCATCAAGAGGAGCTCCTGTCTTTGACTATAAACGAGACAAGGAGGCCCAGCTGTATCGGGTAGCACAAATATATTGATTATCACTGTTTTACTAATAGCATGTCTAACAAAACAACATTAGGAAGGCGATTTTATTTCCTATGCTCTTATGGTTGTGTGTTATCCCTTAGCTACAGGATTGTACAGTATTTCTGAGATATCATATATTCTTATGCAAAATTTGGTGATATTATGAACTTCTGAATATTCATATTCAGAAACTGGGTTCATATGTTGAACTGGGGGAGCAAGTACCATTTTGAGGGATCTTCGTGGGAGATACCTCGTGAGGCCTTCTAATTGCTTTAAAAATAAAATATGACTGCAGTTGGGGGTCACTGGAAAGTTTAGGCTTGTATTTTGAGCTCTTCATTCTGTTCAGAAACAAGGGTGAGCAGGCCATAAGCTTCCCAGACTGAAAGTCAGCTGGTTTTCACCTTTACCACAAGATGTAGCATAGAAATGCCATCCTGCTACTGTTCACCTAGCAGTACTGGAAATAGGGATGGGCAAAACAGATTAAACACATCATCACATGATTCACTTTATGTAAATCTACAAAACCAGTACATCGGGCTTTTGTAAAGCAATGCATTTAAAGTCACTCTATACCGGCTAGGTTAATACGTGTTACCACATTATTTGCTTTGCCTTTTCTTATAGCAAGTAGTTGATTTGCTAAAATATTGCTGAAACAAATAGAATTATTCTGATGGATATTTCCCCTTTTATGTTCTTATATATTTACTTACCTGGCAGGAAGAAATAAACACATTAGCAACTGCTGACTTCAGAGAAGTGAGAGACTAGACTATTTATCTCCAGATAAATGGTTTACCTATGATTTTGCTGGGGGTTTTTTTGTATTTGTTTGGTTGGTTGGTTTTTGGGTGTGTGTTTGTTTGGGTTTGTTTTGTTTTGTTTTTTAGAAGGAAATGAAGATGTTGCTAATAGACAAGGGAATGCTTTTCTTTCTGTCTTGGCTATCAGATTTGCCTTTTTTCCCCCCAGTTTGTTCTTCCATTTCTCTCAAGGACTGCCAAATGGATTTCACTGATATTAATACAGATTTAATAGGAAAATTCCAAGCAAAGATTCTTGCCTCAACAAACTTTGGAAACCTAATTATTTTGTAACTTGATGCATACACTGTTATCTCAGTTTTAGTTAGAAACACAGGGTACTCTGTAGCTGCTTCTTCACTGTTTAATTAACCTCTAAGCTTTCCCAAGTGCAGTGACTTCAGAAAAACATTTATTGGGTAACTGCATCATTCTTCTGTGCTCATTTCTGAGATTAAGATCCTTCCATGTGACTTTTCATATTGATTAACATTAGTGGAATGCAAGAGCAGAATACTTGCAAATACATAAAATCCCTTTGAAGCCCATGTTTTATCAGCATCACCTCATTAAGTTTCCTGAGAATATATTTCCTTTCTCTGTTTTGTTGAGAACAGTAACTTATGCATCTTTGACTTAATGCAGATTTTTGCCTTTGTGTTTGTTTTTAGAAACAAGGTGCTAAATGCATATAAGAATTGAGGCAAGGTAATCCAGATTCCAGACTGAGGATGTTCTGTCTCAGAACATTAAATCTTAGATATTACAACACATTTTTATGTATTTGTGTATTTTGAGTGGTGTCCTTTTTTCCCCAAAAAAACTACTTTAAAGTAATTTCGGCTTGTGCTAGATGGAAGTCCTTTAAAACTGCTATAATATTAACTTATTTAAAAATTGCTGATAATGATATGTAGCAAGGAATAAATATAATTGGGATTATTTAAATACAAAACTTAAATCAAATCATTTTAATAGGAATTTTACTCTAATTCAAGTTAAAACATTTGCTATAGTTTGGATTTATTTCTTTTTAAAGACGCCTCAATTACAAGCTCCAGAAATACTTCTAGAAGCTTGGTGGCCAGTAGGATACATTGATTTATGAAATATCCTGTTAAAACTTACCGTCAAAGATTTATGTATGGTTGATTGCTGTGCAGTTACATGACAAAAATAATGTGAGGTTTACCCTAGATTATTTGATCAGAGTCCTGTTAACTTTAAGTATACCAAAAAAAATTACACTGTCCTTGGCTGCCACTGCTATGCTGGCAGAACCCCTGGTGCAGACATTGTTATGCCAGTGAGTGTTTGGCTTGTTACTGGGAGAGGTGGGGTAATATTGTTGGCAGAAAAATGCCTTCCTTTTGCAGGCATTGACTATATGGAGTATGTATCTGATTATATAGCTGTTTGTTGTGTATGCAGGGCCTCAGCATTTCTGAACCCAAAATGCAATTATTCTTTTTGCCTAGTAAAGATCTGCAAAGAAAAGCCTGTTTCAAACACCCAAGCCTGTGATTAATGCATTTAGATGAGTAGCTCTGAATAAAACAGAACTGTTGCAGTTGAAAGGTGTAAGAGAGTGCATCGTACAAATACCTAATGTGCATCCTTCCCTTTAGTCTGAACAGGAAGTACGGATTACCCAGAGTGAATTTGACCGACAGGCAGAGATCACCAGACTTCTGCTGGAGGGAATCAGCAGCACGCATGTGAGTACCCAAAGGGGTAGAAGGGGAAAGTCAAAATTGGGGAACTTTCTAAAAATAACTACAGAAAGCTACTTGTCAACTTTAGGCTAAGAGTTTTCATTCCAGTATGTTAAAGCATCAAATTGTGTTTTTCTTATTTTTTGAATTCTAGTTTATTATCCACTGAATTTAACCTTAGTCTCTCGTTAACCTTGAGAATGCAGGAGCTTTCATTTTTATCTTTTAAACTTGGCTTCCCATTCGTCAGATCAACTGAATGTTGAAACCACAAAAATGTGCTAAAATATTTATTCGGTTGTGAAAACAATATAGGTAAACGGCATGATGCTTGTACACCACCTATTTTTTGTGCTCAAATATGTTAATTTTTGTGATATCCTGTTTATCTGGTAAATCCAGACACTATGCCTATGTGACATAAATCCGTATGTGCCAATATTTGCATTAGCACCTGATTAGGAGACCAGTCTTTCTAATGCAGCGTAGTACTTTTATAGACTAAAAACTTGAATTCTTTGCTGTATTATAGGCACATCATCTTCGCTGTCTGAATGATTTTGTTGAAGCTCAGATGACCTATTATGCACAATGTTACCAATATATGTTGGATCTCCAGAAACAACTTGGAAGGTAGTAACACTGTAATAACTTCAGAAAAACAGAACAAAACATTTTGTTCTAAGTGCTTGTGGATAGTAGGAAAACTTACACTGATGTAACAGTGGTGAACACACAGGCATGCAGGACTGAAAGGAATATATCTGTTCTCAGGTGATTAATATGTAATTACCCCAGTGCAACTACTTCCCTAAGCCTACGCACAGCACTAATGCATTTTGAGGATTGATTTACCAAGATTTTGTTTATTGTTGTAATTGAGGAAGGTGGGCCCATGGTAACCTCATTCAGTGTTGCAAGAAAGAATTTCTAGAGATTTACTTGTAACCATTCAGTTGTCTTATGCTTCATGCTACAAAACTGATATGCAATGTCGGAAAAGTTTTTGTACTGCCCATAAATTCCTGTTACTTCTTAATTTGCTACGGGATACTACCTGATTTTAAATGAAACTGCATTCTCCGCTGTTAAGTGAGTTGGAAGCACAGATATTGTATCTAGGGAGAGATGTAGTTTGTAATGTCTATAATCAGTAATCCAAAGCACTCACAGTGGAATGAGCAAGTTTGTCTAGTTTTACTGTTTTGTGAATTTAGCATTTTTTTAAGGATGAAAAGAAACCGTCTGATATTAGTTTGTGCTCATAATCCTTTTTTTGTGATTGCTGGTGAGGTAAAGATATCTACATGCTTACTTTTCATAAAGTTTCCCTATTCTAATTCTTTACAAATCAGCCTTTCTTAAGGTTATACCTTAAGACCATGTTACTTAGTTGAGCATATGCATTGAAGGATAGTCTGTGCTTGGAAACTTCCTGTAGTGTCTGTTCCAAATAACTTCCTCTATAAAATATCTCTGTTTGTTTTTCATGACAAGGAAGTAAAAACAAAAGTGTTCTTGAGTCTTGTTCTTTTCCTGACCTGCAACTTCCTGTGGCATTTCATTTCCTTTCTTCAGTTTGTTTGAATAGGTGGTCTAAAGACTTTATAGAAGTCTTTAAATATGTGATTTTTAAAAGAAAAGCTACATCTTTAAAGTTACATTCCATTGAAAGAAGTGTTCAACTCTAAACATTGGTAGTGCATAAATGCAAACTGTAGAATTGAAAGCTTGAAAATAATTGTTTACTGGATTTTACTGGACAAGTGGATTTTAAATTAGAAATTGAGTGTGGTATATTTACACAATTATTTTGAGATGATGTTTTTAATTTCTGTACTCCTAGTATATTTACCAAACAGAAAGCTTTAAGCATAATACCCTTAAGGGAGAACATATTCCTCTTTAAAATCTCTTGCTTTAGGATGTATAGCGTGTCCCAGGACAGTTATCTTTGTTTAAAATGTACGTAAACTGCTACCAGGTAGAAAAAAGGAAATTTAAAGGAAGTACTGTCCTTAGGAAAACAGAAGGATGTATCTTTATGTGGCTATCATCTGACTAGTATTTTTGATAAAATTACTATGATTGCTAGAAGACCTGAAGTGTGGAAGCTTTGCAAAATCCTAAATGCCTCAAATAGCCAAATGAAGTTTCCCTGCCTACGTGGATTAAAACAGTAATGGTATTAAATCTTGGGTGTGTCTTTACTTCCTTGTACAAGGAAGTCCCCAGGAGAGCACTGGGACAGTCTCAAGTTGCGCTTCTTGCTTTGGAAGAGTTTCTCAGTTTCTAGGCGCGTGGTGCATAGCATTGCAATATACAACCAGATGAGCACGATATGTGTAATGTTTTTCCTATGTTACGCATAGGCAGATACAGTACCAAATAAACAGCTTAGGCAGCTCAGCTAGGTTTTGGTTGTGTTTGCCAGCTCTCTGGTGGTTAACAAGGGATATAGAGCGCTGAATTACACCTGTTCTTTTCACCCATCTAGGAATTACATTGTGCCATATTCTTATGAAAGCCAAGAGCTGTGAGGGACTTATTTTTGTTTTGAGATTGAACCAAAGGTGTTCAACCTCTAAGTGGGATAGTTTGCTTGAAACAGAAACCTGGTTCTTAAGAGTATATGCATGTTATATTTCACCTGAGTCAGAATCTAGGGCATAAACCCTGACGTGGTTCACATTGACACTATTCAAGTTCCAAAGCTGAGCACTGATTTTTCTTGATGTGCTTTCCAGAGTCAGCTGTAGGGAATCATAGAATTATTTTAGTTGGAAGAGATCCTCAGGATCGAGTCCAACTATAACCTAACCCTAGCACTAAACCATGTCCCTAAAAACCTCATCTAAATGCCTTTAAAACCCCTCCAGGGATGGTGACTCCACCACTTCCCTGGGCAGCACGTTCCAGTGCTTCACAACCCTTTCCACGAAGAATTTTTTCATAATATCCAAGCTGAACCTCCCCTGGTGCAACCTGAGGCCACTTCCTCTTGTCCTATCACTTGCTGCTTGGGAGAAGAGACCAACACCCTCCATGGTACAACCTCCTTTCAGGTAGTTGTAGAGAGTGAGCAGGTCTCCCCTCAGCCTCCTCCAGGCTAAACAGCCCCAGTTCCCTCAACTGTTCCTCAGAAGACTTGTTCTCGGTTCTATTTATATAAACAGACATGGGTTTATGGATGTTTCTCTTCAAGGCAGCATCAGCTGCTTATCCCTTGACTGCCTTCCCCTCCTGTGGGACTGCTTAAAGAATCAAGTCTCCCAGGTTAAAAGCAATCTCCTTATTTTTCAGTTCCCCAGAATGAACTATACGAATCTGTTTCAAATATCCTGGTACTCTGACCGTTTGGTGTTTTTTCTTGCTGATGACTGGTTTTGCTCTGAATTTTATCAGCTTCCCTGACAGCCAAGCCTAAGCTTTGGCATCATTATTTTTTTCAAATTACCCATTTCTAGTCCCCTACTCTACAAGCTGTGAAACTCCTGCTACTCAAGTGTTCAAAAAAATCCCAGACAACCTCTGTATAGCCAAAGTTTTTCAGTAACATGCCTACATATGGCTTTGCAAAAAGAGTGAGACTTAATGCTTTACTGATTGACAGAGTAGTTATAAAGCTTTACCTTTATTTTCCACTAGCTGTACAAACCAGTGACCCTTTGAACTGAACAGAATCATTTACAAGTAATTACCGTGTTAACAGAGAACAGGTTTAGCAGTATACCAAACAGTAATTTAGCAATACTGAAACAGCTGATTGTCATTTAAAATTAAGTCCATCTGTCTGAATGTCAACTAATCAAGTAATAAACATATCATGAGGCACATCTGAGTTATCCCTACAAAAATGTGGAGTCTAGCTTTTCTTCCCTTTGTTCTTCTAATTTGAATTGCTCAGGGAATACAGTGAACTGGTTTGAAAATCTGGAAAGTGAAAACAATTTTTTTTTTTGTGGAATTGCAGTCTCTTCTTGGTAACAGGCTCTTTATGATCAAATGAGGTCAAGGTAAGCCAGAGCGGGGAGTGGAACTTCTTCCTTTTGATGGTAGTAAACTGCTAACTAAACTCATAACAGTCTCCTGAAAGTCTATCCAATTTTTTATATGCAATTCAGTCTAACTGTAAAGGGACTATTTCTGTCCTTCACACTATATTCCTGCTGTTTGCCTTCAGTCAGAAATAACAATTGCATGACTGCAAGGTGAACATGTTTAACAAGGAGTTCTGTTAGAAAGTTAAGCAATCATCTTAATGATTTTTCTAAGATCAGATTGTTGAATCAACTCCAAAACAACAGATTGCTTAATCTGGCAAATTTACACTGCCACCAAACAGGGTGGCCCTGCTCCTCTACCCCTTTACTGTGCAAACGTTCATTCTCTGTCATTTGAGGCAGATCTAGCATAGTGTGAAACTGTAAACTTGTGTGCAGTACTGCTGTAGCTGATACAGATTTGAGCTGCCTTAATTCCACCTATGTTCATGGCTACACAATGCAAAAATTATCCATTATATTGATAGATCTAGTTTTCACCTGCATCAGCTTCCCTAAACCAGCTCCTCTTATGATCATATGAGTACCTCTAATGCTGCAAACATGGGTGTGGGAATATACTGATCTGGATTTATGTGGTTCAGGTTGCCACTGAACTGTGTCTTCAAGAAGAACTTAACTGGGGAGTATAGGTGGGAAGGGATGAGGCTGTGTTTTCCGACAGGTTCATGCACATGGTATGAATAGGTCTTCATTATGTCAAAAGAGTAGGCAGAAAAAAAAAGAGGGGGGTAATATGTCCACATCCCAGATGTTAGTGGAAAACCATCTATGTAGAAGGACTGATGAGGAAAGTTATGTGTTGGAATTGACTGACTAGTTGATGTATAGACTGGTCAAAAGAATGGAAGGAAAGGCAGCTACAGTTCCATGTCATCCTGACTCAGTCTGACTCCAATTTGCTGACCCTTTTTCACTGTATCAGCTTTGCCATTTTTCAAAACGTTCATTGACCTGCTTTTAAGGTAGAATCAGATGGGTGTTGGAACAAAAGGCAGCAAAGGGACAAAGAATGACTACATCAATGGCTAAATGAGTAAGTTCAATCTGCCATGGAACTGCATCCCAGGATGTAGGGCAGAGTGACATGGAACAATCTCACAGCTCGTCTTTGCCCCCCATGCTGTCCCATTTCCCCTGCCCCACTGCCCTGAAATCTCTTGCTGCTTGGCTCCCCTCTCTGCTGCTTCTACTTCAGCCATGATGTCATTCAGTCCTTTCCCTTGGATTGGTTCTGGCTCTCATCACAGGTGTTTTGTGATTCAGCTCATTAACTTAGAAGATTTTACACTTCTTTTTACCCTTTTTTCAGGCAGGTTAATGAGTTGAATTGACTTCATGAAAGGGTCTGGCAAGCACTACAGCTGGCACAGAACAAGCAGCAGCCTAGAAAGGAGGGGCTTAAGTTGATATAAGTTCATCTTTAGTGTAATAAATATTTTTGTTTTACAACATGCAGTTAGCTGAATCAATGAACTGATTTAGATTAGAAAAATCATTGTGTGGGGTTTTTTATTTCTTTCAGAGGGAGAGTGTGTTTTAAACTTGCATTATATTTCCCTGATCTGGTTCAGCAGCACAATCCTTTGTGTAGCCACATAATTGAGGAATGAGCAGGAGGAGGTGGAGGCTGCTTTTACTGGCAGAGCTGTCAAAAGAAATGTTTATTAAAATACAGTCTGGATTAAGTCTGACCTACAGTGCTTTCCTGGTTTTGCCTTTTTTTTTTTTCTTTCTGAAGAGGCAATTACCAAATTTTCTTAAGTTGGCAGTATTTCTTTTAAAGTGTATTGGTTTGATTTATACTACAGGTCAGGAACAAGTATATTTATTTAAGTTTATACAAATATCAGTGCTATTCTGTTACTGCTGTCTACTGGTGTTTATTCTGTAGTTGATAAAAGCAAGAATGCTAATTTAGGCACGGAGGCATGTAGAACTGATTCACTCAGAAGTATTTTCATTTGTTTTTCTCCCACAGCTTTCCATCTACTTTCCTCTCTAACAATAATCAGTCTTCCTCAACTCCTGTGCAGAGTGTTTCTCCTCCCTCAGTCTTGGCCTCAGCCTCTGCTTCATTGCCTTCAGTAACCAATTCAATAGTTACTTCAGGCATCAGTGAACTGAAGTCATCAAGTGGCAGCAGGAAAGCGAGAGTTCTCTATGATTACGATGCTGCAAACAGCAGTGAATTATCATTACTTGCAGATGAGGTAAGAGTTTTCTGTGTACCTTGATCATTTAAAAGTAACATTGGAATGCTTGTGTCTAGCCAGGTAAGATGCGCTACATCAAGAAATCTGTGTAGTTGATATTTTTGAGTAAACTTCAAGAGTATTCTTGGAGCATTGTTCTGTACCTATATACCCTAACATTGCATAGTGAGAGTTAACATTTGTTATACCATCTTAGCTTGCAAGAACATTTGCTAGACAATCAAGATGCAATTTAACTGTCTTTTTTTTACCACACTTTTAGCACTGTTATCAATACACTTAGTCTTTCAAACATTAAATATTGCAATGTGGGAAGGATATGAAAATACAACCATTTCTTGTGTGTGTTGTGCTGTGTTTATTGCTGTTCCAATTCAATTGCAAACTCAAGTCAGAGAATCCATACAAAGCAAGTGGAGATACACAATGGATCAGGGTTCTGGAACAGATTTCCACCTAGTAATGTGACTGTAGCTTAACCCTGAAAAAGAGCATTCACCAAAAAAATTTCAGATTTTTTTTTTGTAAGTTTGCATTACTTAAATATTTCTACCTGACTTTGTTTTTTATCTAGACAGTGACTTATAAGCTGCGGCCTAACATTTTCTGTTAAGATGTAGCACATCAACACCATCTGTCTTTCTGTCATGCACCTGAAGATCCAATGAACTTTCTTTCAGATTGCCTGTTAAAGTTGGTGGTAATATACAAGACTTGTAGATAAAAAGAATAGAAAAGAAACAGTAATTAATAGAATTTCATCAGAAAAAAGGAACTTTAAAATATGCTACTATTTCTGCTTCTTTTCTGTGGACCAATGAAATAACTTTTATGAGCACTAGATTATGTTCCATGGATGCTCACATTAAATGCTCTATTTAACTTAGTTCTAAGACCTTGGAGATCATATGAAGGTAGACTATAATCTTTTTCTAAGCAAGGAAAGGTTATAATAATGTGTTTCTGTTTTTTAGGTGATAACAGTGTACAGTATCCCTGGCATGGATTCAGACTGGCTGATGGGTGAAAGGGGAAATCAGAAAGGCAAAGTGCCTATTACTTATTTAGAATTGCTAAACTAAATGGTTGGCCTGAATAAAGACTGTCAATTATGGCAATGCCGTATTTATATACAAGTAACGTTATGTAAGCAGGTTTAAGTGTCTTCCATGTTATTGTCTTGAGGGACAAATACCAGCCATTACAAACTGGCTTTTCTGCCAGCGTGGTTGCATGGTAAATACTATATTCAAACTTAATGTGTTTAAAGCTTTTACTTCATGTGCCAAGAACAAGTTTCCTACAGATTTGTTTCTACTGAAGTTTTCACTAATACAAGCTTCTACTTTTGAGTAATCTAGATTGAAAGCAGGAGGTACTGTTTTCTACTGAAATTTTTCATTAATGGCAAAGCTTTTCTTCACATAAAATAAACTTATTGTGAACTGATGCAGGTGTAATGCACGTTATTTGAATAACCAAAACCAAATGCGAAACATAAACGTTAAAGAAGTCCATATGGTTCTATTCCCAGCATTTGTGGACTTCAAACGTGCTGAGGCACATAAGACTATCTAGTGAGTAACTTGTACATTTAATCACCTTTGAAGAATGAAAACCGTTGTTTTCTCTCTGTTGAAAATATAAGGCAGATTGCTGGTATGTTGAGATTTTAAACTGCACCTAGGTAGATTGACACAAGCTAGTGACATGTTCTGACTTGTTTTTAATCTTGCCTTGTATTTTTTCCCTTTAATTGCTTTCCAGAAAAGAAGCTAATTCAGTTTGATTAGTAATTAAGATCCTTTCAACTGCAAATCAGCCTTTACATTAAATTAAGCACTGCATTTTGCTAACCAAATACGCACTCTCTACATCTAAGTAGTTCTATAGATAAGCTTACATTTGTTCAGATTATAGGTTTTAATGAAAACCCGCATTCACAATTCTTATGCAACAGGTTATTGTCATGTTCTAATTAGGTTCAATTAGCATTACACTTTTTTGTTTTGCAAGGAGACCTCCTTTAAATATGTGGGAAGGAAAAAAAAATGTTTTGAACCCGAACATGGCTTTAACAAAAGTAGTATTATTTTCAAATAACATAGCTTTTTTCCCTAAACATCGCACCCTTCAATGTTTCACAAATAGCAGATTTTTTTAAGGCTGTAAAAAGATTAAAAGGCTAGATTGAGGGGATTTTTTTAAGTTCCAGTATAGTTAGTTAATTGGGTTGGACTGGTTGAAGGACATTCCTTCCAATCAGAAGGAAATTATTCTTCTTGCAGAAGATGCAACATTGGCAGAAGTCCAGTTTAGCTCTTGGGGAACACTGGTACCAGGTGCTCAACTAACTGCTTCTGATCAGCCACCTTATTTGCAATGACAGTTCTTTAAATAATTTTTAACACTATCATTGCAAACATGTAGTGATGAAACTTTCCGTGATACAAATTACTTCAGTGGGATGGGTAAAATTTGATTCATTTAGATGATGTGGTTGTTTAATTGAAAAGTAATTATTATTTTGAATTACATTTCCAGAAATAGTCTCTTTCATTTTTAGAGTGCAAAGGTTACATTAAAACAAGTACATTGAGTTAGTTCATCAGTTGCAACCTTCATGGGGTAACTACCAAGGAAATTCTACATTTATTCAGTCTGTTAAATGCAAAGATGAGACAAAACAATAGTAATAACTCCTGATGAATTAGAAATAACCATGAATAATTCATGATGCATTAAACACAATTAATAGGATGCTAAAGCCCTACAGTTTAGAAGGAAGAAGGTCAAACCCTTTAACAGTGGTGGTCTTTTCCAGTCCTGTCTGATTTGAACTACCATCAAATGCGTTTACATTCAAATCAATACTATTCATTTGACTTAATTTGTGGAATATTCAAGAATACATATGTAAAATAATTTAAAAATGTAACTGACCCTTTGCTATACTATAGGAAGTACCATTTACTTCCTATTTAAATGCAATAAAATGTTACAGAGCAGCATTTAAAAAGATGGGGGGGGTTAGTGAAATATAAGTAATACAGCTATGTGAGGGCAACATTTGGCAGCAGTCAAAATTACTTTTTGTTATATATCAGCAGCTTAAGCTATGTGCGAGAGAAATTGCCATTGACCCTTTAGTCTAACAAAACTGCAAATCCATGTTCTCAGTTCTCCCTGTTTCTGTCTAATTTCAAACCAAATGTAATTTTCCTCTTAAGTAAAGAAAGTTGTTACTGTTTTCTTGAGCTCATCTATCATGAGGTTTTCTGTTGTACTGGTGAGAAAGTAAGCTAGTGGAAAACTGCTTGCTTAAGACTAGTATTAAATTGAATAGAACTTTACTGCAGGTAGTCTTAAAATTCAGCCTCTTTAAATGTCATTTTGTGGGAGACTTTCAAACAAAAATTGACTGGACTTCTTTAGTTTTGCTTTATGACTCAATAATTTTTGCAACGAATATGAATGTAACTGAAGTTGGCTTTGGGTCTTTTATTTCTTTGGTTAATTCTCGGTTTTCTTAGAACAAGGTTTATTGGTTGAAAGAAAGGGAAAAAGGTAAACCAGGCCAGAAAAACCCTGTGTGACAGTTATTGACATTTGGGAAATCAGATTTCAAACGTGGGAAAAAAGCCTAGAATATTCATTACCTTATATTTAATAACTCCTTTGGCAAGATAATACATTCTGAATTGATACCTAAGGATGTGTGCATGGGGGAGTAAATACTTACATAGCTGTTAAATGCATACCTTTTTTTCTGTATCTACTGGCATTTCACTTCATTTTTCTAATTAATGCTAGGATGTTGGACAATTTCAACCAGAATAGCCATCCCATGTACACTCTGTAACAAACCTGAGTGAGTTTTCTTTGAAGATTATCAGCTTTTGTGGCAGATGGCATAATATACAGTATCATTACTGTGAGTAAATGAATCCTTTTAGAAAACTAAACACTAGCTTTAAATAGTTTCTACTGTGCTGCTTTTAATACGTTCTTAGTCAGGCTAACCTTGAAAAGGTTACCTTTCTTACAGAAATCCTCCTTTAGACTTTTTTGCAAACCATGACATTTCTATAATTGTTATATTGCTTCTGTTTCTTTCTAGAGTAGTGTTGTATCTTGCAGTAGAATTCTCTACTGTATGGAAATTTTGGCTACAGGTAAAACCATCAGCATGTAGTGTCTGAATTCAGGCAAATGTGTATGGGAAGGTGGAGGAAGGAAAGCAATATGTCCACGAAGTACATCACTGTGCAGAGATACTGAACTTAGCGTAGTGCTCTGCCCAAAGCAATCAGTCTTCTGAAATGCAAGTGTAATTAGCCCACAAACAACACTCTTATTACAGCTCTACTGCCCGTGGGATTGGAGGTGGCATCGCTGGATCTCACAGACAGTGTGTGAATTAGTATGGTGCCGTATTAATTCTTACAGTGTCACTAGCTCAGGTACCTCTATAATGGGCAATTTATTGAATGTTATGGAAATTGCAAGAAAGGATAGAGCTAAGCCCCTATATTCTAGTTGTCAGGATATCCCATACCTTTAAGGAACACTCTAAGGAGAGTGTCTTTCTTGTTACAATGCAGATACTCTAGCAGTAGACTAAAGAAATAATATAAAGTTTTGAAAAATATGAATTTTAATAACTGTAGATGCTCTGCTGAAACAAAACTTGAGAGGATTACTTACAAGCTACTTAGGCAATGGCCATCAATTCTGTATCCAACAGCAGCTTCCAAAAGGTGGTTGTGATGTACTGGGGGAAGAGAAGTGAAGTGGGAAATGCCCCATGTGAAACCTAAAGATATCTTGACAAACCATGCAAGTACTTGGAGTTTACATAAATGCTTAGCATATGGCTTACACTAAGTAACCACTGAAAAAGTACAGGTGTATTCTGGAACAAAACATTGGCAGAATACATTATAAGAGTGATTCAAATCAAATACTTGCATGTGGTAGTTGTAGCTTGAATTTTTTGGATGTGGGCAGCTGTACAATTGGACCCTCAGTTTGGCCACGGGATACAGCTTCATAATTGCAATTTTCTGTATTGCTCTCAGTAGAAGAAACACATATGACAGTTCCATTTTGAAATCAGACCTAGGGAAGAGGTAGCATTAAAACCGTTTTGGTTCTGCTATCAATAATACATTTAGAGTTTAATCTGGAATTAATTACAAGGCATCAGTAGGTTAAATGAGATTAAATAGAATTCAATTATTTCCTGAATGTTCGATTATCGGAACTGAATAATGGCCTTCTAGATGTCAACTCTGTTCTTTTTGGAAGATTATGCAAGAGTGGCCTGAGGTGTATTCTAGGAGCCTAGATGTCATAATATATGGAAAATTAGTTAATTTGCCACTATAGTGCTTCAAGATAATTTGCAATACAAAAAACTTGATGGATTATATGCAACTTCAATGCATATGTGTAGAATGTTTATCTTCATATATTATTATAGAGCTGGCTTTTCCAGTCTTCTCTTACAAGAATGCTTTCTACCAAGGAGCTTGATTGAAGTTCATTCTGTGAGTTTGACGAATGTTTTCTGTCCATCAGAAGTACAACGTACGTAGCTACTTTTGCCAGGAGTTTACAGTTGTCCTTGCTAAACTTGGCCTGCAGTTCAATCCTGATCCATTTCCTTTTTCTTTAAGTAGAATTCCTAACCAGGTATGTTCTAACATAATGGGCTGTAAGCAATTAATCACACAGTTATTAATGGAAGTAGAAGGCAGTACATTGCAAGCGTGTTCCTTTCACTTAGCCATGTGAATTTGTGTCTGGTGAAAATGCAAAGACATCAGTCAAGCTGACAGATACAACCTCTGTCTTCTGTGCTACTGTCCTTACCATTGTTCAGTGACATGGAGCATTCAGTGTGGCAGCTGGCAGTGAGAAACCCCTCCAAACAAATTTAGTAGTGTGGTGAGTTCCGTACCTTAGCTGAGGGAATGGCAATAAAAAGTACCGTGAATGCAAACACTAAATTACTGTATGAATGTTCTGCCTTTTATAAATAGTTTCCTGCCAGAAGTGAACGATAGGAAACACATTAGCATGGGGAGCTTGCATGCAGTTAATAATCTGAATGCTAAGAAACTTTCTTCCTCCTGACAGCCCAGAATTGTTTTATAAATTTTTAAAAAATGTGAAATAGGTGTTTGACATGAGCGATTAAGGGAAGCTATTTAGAATTGCAAAATGAATTAGAGCTTTAAGATGTCTTTACACAGTTATAGGCAGAAGTATTGGAATTAGAATAATGAGCTAGGAAATTGCTTCTTCGAAATGAGAAACATTTGAAACCAGAAATAATCTTCCAATTTTACTTCTCTGAGTTAAATTGCTTTTAATTCTAGATATTCAACAGTGATGTTGATATACATCAGGAGTCTCACAAATAGGGGTGGTTTTGTATGTTAGAAATTTTTGAAATGTTGAAATCTCTTTATGTTTTATGCATCTCTGCAAAAGGGAAAGGTCAATGTCACTGGGGCTTAATTTCCCATTTCCTACATCAACCTTTACATGCCATCCAGTGGAAGTAGCACCGGCGTTTCTCCATTGAGAATATGAAGCACCTAGGAGAGTTTCCATGTTTCTAATCCTGTGTCCCCTGCAGAGAAACTTCATTATTTTCAGTGTAATGCCTCCATATTGCTGAGCATAAACTTTCTTTACAAAGGTGAGTGTCATTGTCTCTGTTTACCTGGGAGAAACTGCAGCACAGAAATGGGGGATGATTCATCCATGTTGTCTTAGTGATGTGCCGATTGAGGCTACTGTTTCCTGGTAGCTTGTGCCTTAGTCATATCCTTCTGTAAAGGCTGGCTTTGAGATCACCTCTCAAGGGCTGTGCTCACATTTTGTGTTAATAGCGAGAGGGAAAAATACTGCAGATTGAATTCCTTCTCACTTGTCCTGAAAGGAGACCTTGGCATTATTTGTATCTGTAGATTTTAATATTAAGATACTTCTAGAGACAAGAGTATTTCTCTCAAAACCAGCACACAGTGACTCTAGTGCCTGAGGTGAAGATCTACAAGTTACCGTGGCTACCCTAAGGCTTTTCCAAGTCACACTTGCCTGAGCTCACACAGCTGGTAGCACTTGAGTTTGTGGCTGTGAGCGACAGGAACCAAAGGGCGGGCTGGGTTCTGCCTCCACCAGAGCTGCTCTGCTGCTGGACCACCAGATTCTGAAGTTTCTCCACACCATGTGTGCCGCAGGAAATGGCTTCTTGGAAGTGCAGCTTCCCTCTAGCTTCTCAGACAGGCTCACACCCTGCTGCTGTTGGTGAGCAAGAAGGTAAGAAGTTGTAGGGCTGCAGATGGTGAGAAATGAATGATTAGAAAACCAAAATCCAAACCCCAGTTGTCAGTGTCCAGTGGAAACCCTGTGGTTCCAGTTGCAATCCTGGTCGGGGTGTGTGCTGTACTGCAGTGCTGGATGCTGGCTGAGAAAGTCAAGGTAAGGAACTGATCTAGTGAATAATTTTGGATATGTTAAGACTTCTACACTGTAAATCCTTTATCTGGTTATTGCTATATATCAAATACCAACACAGCCACCTCTGAGGATTTCCATTGCACAGAAACTAGGAAATATATTCTTAGATTAATTTATGGTTTTACAGTAAGACTGATTTACTCCTTCCCATTCAATCCAGCATGACTTCTACTGTGGTGAAATCCCACTATATTCTTGGGAAGAATACTGAGAACTAAAAAGCTCTCATACTGTGCTGGTAAGATGTTGACTCACTGAGTGATTGCTTTCCTGCTGCTGATGAGTAAATCGGGCACTTAAAACTAAGAAAAGCAGAACTATCCCAGTCTCCGAAATTAAATTCTGCTAGTTTGATTCTTAACTCTTTTTTTTTTTTTTTTTTTGTGATCTATTTTGTATGGCACATGAACATACAACTACTTTTCTTTAGAAGAATTATTTGTTGAAAGCCTATGTAATTAATATAGCAATAAATTAAGCATGGCTTTTAAACCAAGAAATTAAGGTGCTCTATTTTGTGTACAAATCTTTGCTGTTTTATTAGAGATAGAAACCCTGAAGTATTTATGAGAAAATATTATGTTGTTTCATAGCTTTGTACTATCCATTGATTTTTACTATAGTTAATTCTTAGTCAAATTACAGCTCAGTTGTTACTGTCCCATTGCCTTCAGTTCATGCCCTTGTTCCTACTAAATATGAAACAGTTAAGTGTTCCTATGAAAATACAAAATTGTTTTCCTCTCCGCTTCATTTCCAGTATGTTTGGTTTTATTTGCTGTTAACTTTTGGGCAATGTTCAGAGTCTCTTTGTATTCCAGAAATGGACAAGGACATACCTTTGTCTAGTGAAGCGACCTGATTTAGTGTCAGTCTGAGAGAACAGGTAGCCCTCAGGGACACAAAGCAGCAGCACCAAAGGCACAACCACAGCATGCTGTAGCAAAGATGTGGCTTCAACTTGCATTATGTGTGCTTGGCAACTCTGGTATATCCTCTAAGATCTCCTCACAGTATTTATCGCTTGTAATGATACTCACACCAGTGTGTCTTATTTTTTTGAAGCTAGTCAGACTATAACTTCGCAAGGCAGAACATGTGCTCTTACCCATCTTTGATGTGGTACAGGCCTTACCCAAACTTACAACCACCGCCAAAGTGCTCATCCTGACAGGTATCTGCAACTCTAACTGACCTCCTATGCACTAGCATCAGTTCCCTTTCTACAAAATGTTTAAACTATATTAGGCATCATATATGGCCTCTGAAGGCCATCCAGATAAAATACTAACGTTGCTAGAAACTTCCAGAAGATGCTTTGTACTGGGCGCCTGTAGAACATACGTGTGGTGTGTATTTTCAAGGAAAATATTTATTGGTAGGAATAGCCACCTGAGGGCGTGTATTTCACATCTGTCTACTTGAAGCTTATGCATTAGGCTGTGTAGGTCACCTGGGACCACTGCATTGCTGCAAGTGCTTTGAAACAAATCTGCCTGACAGCACAGCCTGAGAGCAGACAAAACGGACTATGATTCAAAAGAAGTAGTCACTCGATGCAAGGGTAAATCATGGTCAACTCTTTTGATCTTGGTTGCTTTACTAGCGGGAAGTATGTTGAGAGATGTTTTCTATTTCACAGTGTTGAGAAGCTTTGTTTAACTTGCATGTCAGTGGACACAATGCTGCTGTATGTGAGGCTTTCAGTGTGCAAAGGTGCAACTGGAACACGTAGTTGGAGCTTTTGCTTCTCAGACAGCAACAAAGCTGACAGGACTCCTTCAGCATCAGGAATCCATTCAAATACAAGAGATAATCAAGTACTCTTTGAGACAGTCTGCATTCATCTGGTGCCGTGGCTCATATTTAAATCAATAAATGCAAGAAATACTCTGGCTGCTCTGTAGTTTGTCTCCTGTCTCAGCTCAATAGGTAACTTCATAATGTGTTTCCTTTTGTCCATCCTTTATGACAAGTGATAAGGAAGAAAAAACTACTGAAAATAATTCTCCAGCTACCCTCTGCTTAGACTTTCTATGAGAGTGAACTTGAGAAGGAAGCTGGTGTTTTGAACCGCAGGTGTTCAATAACATATCAGCAGGCTGGCTGTTCTTTGTCTCCAGTGATGTCTTGTCCCTTGGGCTCTTCCTCTCAAACATGACAGCAATTTTGTTTCAAAGTAATTGGGTTAGGTCTTAAGTGAACTCAGCCAAAACCACACAACTTCAGAGGATGGTATTTTCTTTAGCTGCTTTTGATATAAATACTCTGTGTTTTAGCATTTGATGGACCTTTCTCAGGCACACTTGGCAAATTTCGAAGTCCATTTATTTTAGGTGGTCAAAGCATCCCTAGCAAAGAAAATTTTGTGCTTTGTCTGACCTTCCTTACACACTGCAAGAACCAGCAAATTATTTGTTCCTTGCAATGCACTCTTGAAACTATCTCAACTTAGATTTGAGCCTGTTTGCCTTTACGGGTAGAAAATCCAGCTTCCATGCTAATGAAGTAGAATGAGAATAAAGGTGGTGTGTGTGTGTTTGTTTTGTGGGGAGAAAGAGGGTCTAATTTCCCTGGCTAAAGAGGAACATCAGAACATTTGCTTGGGAAAGCTCAGGTTCAAAAAAGTTACATTCTCAACAGGAGCCCTGGTTTCTGAACACACATACTTTTTTTGTGTGTACCCTTCATTAAGTTGGCAATCTGTTCTTGTTCTATCTATGTGATGAAACAATAAAACAAAGACTTACTTACTTACTTTCCATGATTGCAATGTCTGCTGGAAGGTTTCCTTCAGCTCTGAAGCAGATTTTTGCCTGTTAGAATCATTATGTTCTGGTTTAGATTGCAGGAATCGATGACTAAGCAGATACCCAGGAAATCCTTCCAAGTATCTTGTATGCTATATTTCAAATTCATCTACATACCATATGTAAGAAATGGAATGTACAATGCTTTTTTTTCCTCTTTATTGTTTTTTTAAAGCACTTGTATTCTCTCCTGCAAGCTGAGTTGAGGAGTAGATGGACGTTTCATGTTTCAACTCAGTCATGCATGCTTGCTGCTTTTATTCTTCCTTTCATTAAGTCTCTCAAGATTTGGCACAACAAGAGCATTATATAAGACTAAATAATTCTTACATAAATCTGAGTGAATGCCTTTCATGAAGTACTGGGTGCTCATTATGGCTATAAGTAAAAATGAATCACTTCCTTTTTAAAGGGAAGCTTTAAACCTTGTATTTTGTGTAGTTAATTGCCACAAGCCAAAATAACCTTTTGAGCTCTATGAATTTTCACAGCTGCAGACTGGAGGAAAAAAAAAAACCCACACTGATAAATAGAAACTTAAGAATTTCCAAAAGAAATTATTCCCCACTCCAACTGCCTCTTTTAGCACAAAGTTCAGCTCATTTTTGCCAGAATGTTAAATGTTCCTATCGTGTGTCTGTAGGACCAAGAACCTGAGTATCATCTAAAGGAGAGGATGAGAAAATAAACCAGGAACAGCATGGATGGCATGGAGAACAGGCAATGGGTCAAGAATTATAAGTAATGAAGCTTTTGCTGGAGGCTGATTGAGCAGGTTCAGGGCTCAGCAGCTCAGTAACAGAATCATGGAAGACTCTCAACCTGTTCCTCTATATAGGGAAATACAGGGATGTACTTGGTGCATGCTTTTAAGCTAACAGAATAAATATCTGTATTAAGAGACAAGATTAGTATGTGGAATAGAAATCAGCAAATAGGGACCCTAGGTGGAAAAGTGAGAGAAAATGTAATTTCCAATCTCCTTGATGAAAGTGAGAACCAGTACTGGGAAAGATCGGAGGCTGCACAAAGAACAGTCATTAAACCCAGCTATGCTGGAGGAGAAACTCTTTGGCCTGTCATCCTCCTCTGCTACGGGATGGTTATCTCCTCGTGCAAGAGTGAGTTTCTTGCTTCAGTGTAAGTCATGTCAAGGAGGAGGATGAAGGAAATACTGAAAGAGAAGCAGAGAGAAATATTTGGTAAATATCAAATGGAGCAAATGACCTCTCCCTTGAGTGGTAAAGAGGACCTAAGGCTGGGGAGAAGGAAAAGGTTAAAATGTTCTGTTAAAAACCAGCATGATAAATCATCACCACACAAACTGAAATCACTTGTTGGCAAACAGAAGAATGAGAAGTATGGGATATAGTGAGTATATTAAAAGACCAGTGGATGGCAGCACATTTTTACTACCGAAATACTGAGTTGTCACACCACATGTTTTGGTTGTAGCTCATCCGCTGACTAATGCATCACATGTCCCAAGAACAAATCCATGTTTGACTCCGATAAGTTAGCACAAGCTGCGAAGATTTGTGCTTCCTGTGTAGAGTTCATATTTCTTTAAGACAGTGGTGGCCACTGTTGTAGCTGTCCCACACTGAGTCATATGGGAGATGAGCAGCATGTTGGACAAGGAGAGGAGTGAAAAGCAGAGAATAAGAGTGAGAGAGACAGCAATGAGGATCATGTCATGTGACCAAGCTGTATGCACCTTCTCAGAGCTTATAAGGATATTTCAGGAACAAAAAGTCAGGAGCCTATGCCTAAAGAATCACCTTAGTGTATTACTTCTGATAATTTAGTGTAGCATGAGTCCCAAGTTTATTGTTCTGCTATGAAGCTGATGATTTTTTTTTTTTCTCAAAAGTTGGGAATAAAATCTGTAAGTTGTAGAGAATTTTCTTGAGATATAAAGCTATATATGAAGAGAAAAACTGAGTACCCATTCAGGCCATAGCATAACACCCATCCAACCGAAAACTGTTGTGCATTAAGTAATTAAAAGGAACACTTATTTGCTAACTAGACTTCAGAAAAAAAAACCCACATTATTCTTGCTTTTACCATATTTATTCACTCTAAGTGGAAAAAAACTGACAAGTCATAATGGCTTTGACTCATTAGCACACATACCGTCTATATTCCCTGTTCACATACATCTCAACCGACAAAGAAAAATACACATTTTAAAAGAACAGTTTATAAATTGATTTGATAAAGTGAGTTCCAATAAATTTGTGAAATTCAGAAGGAAAGGTTTTTCAAGACTTGTATCTCATCTTCTGAAGCAAAACACTTAATGTAAAGCACACCTGACATCTGACTTGCATACACCTTGGAGGTTTTCTATGTAGTCTTCACTAAAGTGTACTTACTAAATGTTTCACTGTACCAGAGCATGAGAGTTCCTCCATCAGCTTCAAAACCTGTGAACTAGATACTCGCTGTAAACAATGCTTCTACAAAAAGGACAGTTCAAATACAAAAAAGAAGAGGGCATTAGTCGTCAGGTTTCTTTGGGAGAGAGTACATTGCATTTGCTTCTGGCTTTCTTATAAACAGCAGCAGACAAAAGCATGGTAATCATTTCACTTATTTGAAGTTCTTCAGTTTTAAGAGCATTTGTAAAAACAGGTCCAATTATAACAAACTGATATTTACATAATAAACTTTGAAATAAAGCATTTTGTTAGTGATAAATGCATTAAGAGCTGAAATATATTAAGATGAGCTATTCTGTTTGTCAAGTTGTCAGATACGCGTGCTGAAGCTTCCCCCTCTAATTACAAGATGTTCAGTACAGCACAACAGATATTTTAAAATTAATATAGAAGCTGGAATGTTTTTTTAAATTGTAGCACACTACAGCTGAGAAGATTACCATGACAAAACACAAAAAGGAAAAAGGACTGAAAGCAATGATTTATAGACGTTCTAACTTTTCACTTAAAAATTCTTCCACGCTATCTGTATTCCACTTGAGGATGCTCAGTTCTTCTGCAATGTTCCCATTGTCATCCAGCAGCTTTAGTACAGGGTCGGAACCACGCACATACTGCAGGAAAAAAAAAAATCAGTTACCTTGGGCTGGGAAATGCATTGTCCTTATTAAGACTTCTCTTCCCAGCTGATTTATATCAGCTAAAAAAATGTCAAAGGAAGAAAAGTAAAAAGTCCAAAGAGTGACACTATGAAGTATGAATACTTAAGAACAGAGCACAAAATAAAATCAGAGTATTTGGGGCAAACCTTGGCAATACAATTTGTGCTGTGTTCTAAGCTTTAAAAATCCAAAGCTTAGAACTCTTAAAAAACCCCCAAACAGACAAGGCTGGTTGTTCCTGACAATGCTTAATGCTATAAATATTTCAGTGCAACGTATTTTGTTCTGATTTTAAGAATTTCATTACTGGAGTGTTTAATAACAATGTATTATACTTTTCTTGAAGAATACAGATCCATAAAAAAACAAATTAAGCTTATGAGACCAGTTTTTCAGCTCGTTCTATGCTGCTACCTCCTCTCCTCCAATATTTTTTCACTTCCTTTCCAGATTCAAATGAGAAGTATATGTTCCAAGCTAGAGTTTGTGTGCATGTGTGTATACAAAAGCAGAACCGGTAGGAGGAGAGACACCATACAGAAGCTTTAAAGACAGAGATGCTGTAGGTTGCATGTTCCACCAGCAGCAGTTGGCCAGTGTTTGCAGCTCTGGAGCAGATGCTGTCTTGCCTAGTCCTAAGGAATGAGAGTGGGACAAAAGAAGGGAGCTTAAGGGACAAAGAGCCCTCATTTCACAGGAAACTAAAACACATTAAGAGCAGCAAATGTTTATCTTGAGATCCAGAACAGAGTTACTTGCCTTAAGTAAAACAGGTAGGAAACAGCTTCAGTTCAGACTCCTGACTTGAATTTATTGTCAAAGAGAGGAAAGTGGAGGAACAAGTCAAATGAGATTTTGTGTCTGTGTGTGAAACATCTACCACTTGTTCTCCTTGGCCTATTACACAAGCTAATGCATATATGCAGGGCAGCGGTGCCATAAGCCTGGCTTTGAACAACGGTATTCTACTTCAACTGCTCTAAGTTACTGAAGTTGGATTTTTGAATTAAGCAGCTGAATGATTTTTCCTCACCATTTTAGAAGCTTCCAGTCACTTTAACAGCTCAAAGTTCTCCTATCAATTTCTAACGTGATCACATTCTTTCCTGCTGTGTTGTATCTATGCCTACTAGGCTTTGCTGGTAACATAATGCTTTAATGTTTCTGAACACTCACTAAGTCACAAAATATGTAATGCAAATAAAAGCTTTTAGCAGTATTAGAAGGCTCTAACCATTTAAGTTTATGGAAACATTTCCCCAGGATTATCTTACTTTACCTTACTGAGCTAACCTAGTTGGTCTTACTTAATGAAGCTAGTGGCATCTCTAATCCATTTGCCAGAAGTCTGGTAAAAGAAATATCATTTGCACTGAATTTTTTTCTGGTGGTGCTCTGTACCAGTTGTAGTCTAGACTGCTTTGGTGTTCAATACAGCTACAAAGTTTAAAATAAAAATGAAACAGTCAGACATGCAGAAGGAGAGAAAGCTTTTGAAAGAAATGGGAGGATACACAGATATGAATGCATGAGACAGGCAGGGGAAATCTGTTTTAGATGGAATCTGCTGCTGAGACGACAAATCACTTATTGCAGCCATGCATAGCTATGAAGTGATTCCAGATGGTACCATTTGGTGAATAGAGATGGGAGCACGAGATGTCAGAATCAAGATGTATATCTATGAAGTATGCTGGAAGTTCACACAGGATTTTAAGAGCAAGGTGAAGTCTTACACCAGATCTTGGAAACCAAAGAATTGTTTGAGTTTAAGGCAGTGCAGCTTATGCAGCTTTGTGTATATGCAAGTCATGAGAAACACCATTCAGTATATGCATTTCTATAAAGCTGGATGTTTGAAGACTATGAAGAAAAACAGAATCATAGAACACAGCAAAGAAATTCTGAAAGGGAGGAGAAAAATCTAACAATCACTGAATGATTGGAAATGGCAGCTCCATCAGAAAATGAGGGGAGAACAGGAAAGGAGAAAAGGAAACTATGGCAGAATAAGCTTGAGTAAATCCAAGATATCCACAGAGTAAAGACAGAATGCAAGCACACCTCACATTCCTTTGTCATCTGCTATGACTTATGGGTTCCAGTATATTTTTTCTTGGATTAAAAAAATAACAACAAAAAACCAACTCCAAACCCCAACAACAACAAAGAATTGGTACCAAACAGTTACTGAGCAATAACCCAATTAATGCTAGCAGCAGTAACTCGTAAAGACTTATACTGGCAATGCAAATATATGTCCTCTGCTAAAGGATTACTTGATCAGCAGATAAGGAACAAGCCACAGAAGATTGCCTCCATCAAGCTTAATTCTTCCTAACATCTCAAATTAAAATTAAAGTTACTACTCACCTTGATTTGCAGTCCCCTGAAGAGTTTTGGCTTATCACTCCTGACAAAAGCTGCGGTTTGGAGAAAAGAAAGAAAGATAATCAAACTCTTCTCCACTTGCATAAAGTAGATTTACATTCGAGCTAGTATTACCTGAATTATTTCTTTTGGAACGATGCTTTACAAGGTATATTAAAGTTAAAATTCTTAATACCCCCCCAAAGTTAATACTACTAAACCTATTGTGCCTAAGGAACACCCTATTTTTGCTAGGATCCCAAATAAGCTTCCTATCTGCCTGGGTTTTTCTCAAACATGAATGCAACTGTCTAAATCAGTTTATCTGCATGTACAACTGCCAGTCTCCAGCAGACTGGCCCATATGCTGCTGCGATACATAAATGTGAGGAAAAGTGTTCGCACGATCAAAATCTGGCTGAAGATAAGGTTTGTGAAGGAGGCTGAATACAGCACACTCCACACAGGCTGCAGCGGTGTTGGGGAAAGGGCACGGGGGAAACTGCAGGTTGAGGTGCTATTTGTGCAAACAAGATGGGTGATCTTGTGTTGCAGAGATATCTGAGGTTACATGTTGAAAACCAGCAAGGAAACAAGAACAGAAAAGAAGCTGCTATCTCGTCTTCTCTTGACACTCCTAAAGGCAATCAGCTTTAAGGTGGACTCCATGGCCTGTCACGTAGCTACATGGAGAGAAGTTCAGGTCTGAGGTGAGCTGCTGCTGAACAGTTCTTCACTTGAAGCACTAGTCAGCAAACATTAACAGCAGCACAGTCCCTGTGTCCCCACAGCACAACTTAGGCCTTGTGTCAGCATTAACTTTAAAAAGAAATGATGATATGAACTACTTCAGGACAAAGTGTGGGCATAATCCCCTGCTTCCAAACACTTCTGCCTAATGAATGTCTGATTTCTAGAAGTATCTAAAATTTATTTAGAAAATAGCATAGTCTTAATTCCTCCTTCTTACATTCAGGTAATGCTAAAGGCTAAATTTAGTGTCTGTACTGCCATTAAGTGGATTCAGGACACTCCTATAGCATGTCAGCAGTTTCCCCAAGGATGAACCCCGTCAGTAAGGACTGACTCTTACAAAGGTACCAGCTGCATGTTAAAGCTGCTTTTTCAAGGTTAGGCAACAATGAATCTCTCATAAATTGCCGTGCATCCAGCTGGTGCATGCAGATGAGTGCAACCTCAGGACTCATGTTTCATACTGCCTCACAAAGCGTAGTGCTTTCCTCAGTAATTGTAAAGATGTCCCATGGCATCTTTATACCTATCTTTATATTACTGGAGACAGTTACCTTAACACTTTTTCTCAGTATGTATATACAGAGTGGCATTTATTTTCTTCCCTCTTCCACTGTGCTCCCGGTACAGACCAAAACAATACACTCTGCCTGCTGCACCAGCCACTCCACGGGATAAACAAGTTGGAAAAATACCAATGCCCCAATGAGCTGCCAGATATACTAGATCAGGGATGTCAAACTCATTTTCACAGGGGACCACATCAGCTTTGCAGTTGCCTTAACTACTTCTACATTGATACAGTCCTAAAATTACATTCGGCCCTTTGAAGGCAACTGCGAGGCTGATGTGGTCCCCCGTGAAAATGAGTTTGACACCCCTGTACTAGATCCTTGAAGAAAATAAGGCTTGTTTTTGTTTGTTCTGTAGAACTATACACTAATGTCATATTGTAACCTGTACTTGTATAACAATTTCAAATAGCACTAAATAACCAGTAATTACTCACACACTGCAGTTCAATTCTGATTTAAACTCACAAAGACATTATTTTCAGCTTCAGTGTCTCCCATGTCCTTGTGACCTATTAATTGTCTTGGCTGCCATCAACAGTAACAGGCAAAAAAGTAGCAAAGACATTTCTTATTATTTGTTAAGTCCAAAGCACATCGAACTATTTCATGGGGAAATTTTCAACATTTTTTTTCAATTGAAATCTAAAGTTGTAATCAGTCTCCAGAGCTTTATATGGAAAGGAGGTTGTGAGAAGCAGTCAGTACAGTGGGTGACTTTAATTGCAAAACCTAAAGAAAAACTGTAAGAGCATAGTAAAATGGATCAAGTTTCAGAAGTAAATCTGAACTGCGGAACTCCACTGTAATAAAGAACAGCCTTTGGGGGTTAACTCAGGTTACAGCTCTTTAGGCTTGTGACAGGTGTGAGGATTTGTTACTTAAGGGACAGATGAAAGTTCATTTGGACATGAGTGGCTGTTCTCTGGCTCCAGTGCTGGGCTGAACAAGCTCACATAAAACGGGAAAAAAATTAGATAGAAGAAGAAAGTATTCTACAGGCAGTATTACATTTTGTCACTTTAAAAGTAGCTATTACACACTTGTATCAATATCAAATGTCTAAATCTTCTGAAAGCTGAAGCACTACAGAGCATTTTTCCTGAAATTTTAGACAGATGCAACAAAATTGGTTTCTGTTAATGGCATACTTGTTTCTAATGCTGATCATAGTGACTTTCTGCATTAGTCACTTGAATTCGCAATGCAACAATGAAAAACACTTACTGTACAGGTAACTTAATTTGTATATTCTCAATTTCAGAAGCTAAAATGAGAAACTATTATACTGGCATGCATTAAGAATGCAGATTATCCCATCAAACACTTTTTTGTTTTCCCCCACAAAATCATGCCCTAAACTGAATAAACAGCCTTTGAATGGAATTGATGGGATTAGGAGTCAGATGCAGCTACAGTGCACATTTTGGGACATGTAGCTGCCGCTTCTCATGCCCTGTGGTGCACACACTCCACCTTCAGCACTGCCCAACACTTTCTCCTCTGTACCCTCACATCAACATTGCTGCTTCCTATGATCCTGTGTCTGAAGGCTACTTGCACATCTTTACGCCACTATCTAGTAGTTTGATGTTGAATACTAAAATCCTAGCTATCTCCCCATTTTCGAAATTACACACTGCAGAGAAACATGCATTTATATAATCCAGCCATGGGTGAGCGAGGAAGGCATTTTGCACTTTGACTTCCACAACATGAACCCTGAGCTTGGTGCCATGACACTACGTTCCGGTGAATTAACCACCAGACTAGAAGTCAGAGCTGTTCTACTGCCAGCTCTGCAACTGTCCTTTCACATAATGTTAAGGCAATCGCTGCTTCACCTTATGCTCTTGTAAAACGTGCCATAGCAAAGCATATGCCCTCTGTTGAAGGTGAGCCTGCACAGCGGCCCTGATTGCCACATAATCCACCTCAGCTAAAAGGTCAGGTGTATATGGGCACTGTAAAGCCTGACAGCCCCAAACGGTTTTGCAAAGAGAGGTAATACTGAACAGTGATTTTAAAGACCTAAGAGCACCCTCTGCCTATCAACACAGCAGAATGGAGAAACTCACTGACATCGTTATAATGTCACTTTGTTTTGATACGCAACACTTCTTTGTTTGGAGAAAGTCTGTGAAAACTAGTCTGTTGGAATTAAAGCCTAGAGTCCTATATGGAGATTACTAAGGAATCTAAGAACCACTCATGCCCAAACAGCAAGTCTGTGTATATGCCTGCACACAGCGGCGCTATTCTCTCTGCGGTACACTAGGACGTACCATTAGAAAACGTCCTGACCCAAAATGGACATGACGCCAGATCTCTCCAGGCAGAGCTGCAGATCTATGTGCTCAGTAAAACTTCTTTCTAAACAGAGCTGACTAACTACTGTTACATATTAAGGGCATGATCCTGACTACCAAGGATATCTACATTCAGGAATATTCACATTATTTAGATTCCTGCTTTGGGAGCAAAGGTCTCCTGCTTGATCTGTAACTGAAAAAATGCAAAATGCTGTTGACAAAAAATTAAAGCTACCTCTTAATACTTGAATGAGAGCCAATATACAATGGCAGTAAAATTGCACACTAGTTTTCAAACAACTATACATACAGACAAACATTTTTAACCTTGTTTCTACAAGCATCAGAAGGGTTATAACGGCCTCAAATGAGAAAGACCTGGAGGTGATTAAAAAACCTTACTGTCTCTGTTATATCAGTTGCAGATTCTAATGGCAGGAAAGCACAAGTCAGAACGAATCAAATCTTCGGCACAAGGTCAGCAATAAATTTTTACTGCACAATTTTTCCTCCTGGTAAGCTACAGCATGTCTGCTAGCAAGAATCTAATGTGATTAAGTATCTGCCAGCAATAGAAAAGTCCACTTGTTCAAACTTCTGATCCTTTTGTTTTTTAAAAAGCTGTGCTTTTAGTTTAAATTTATGCCTTCGCTTACTTGTGAAGACTATGTATGCCCATGGGGACTCATCTAGCTTTTTGAACCGGACAACCCCTTCTCAGTTTGTGTTATTTTTCTAGTCAACAGAAACCTTTAGCTTCTTCTGAACTCTTGATGCCGTGTACTGATACACAGCTTCATATTACAGACACGTCTCATCAAAAATACTGATTGTGCCCCGAAAAGCAGCAGCACACTTTTTTTTAAGGTGCTTATCCCTCCTGTCCCTCGGTATTACACCAAAGAGCCCATTATGTGATCAGGGCAAAGAACTGTTAGTGCTCCGAGAGCAACCTCAGAAAGGAACGTTTCCACCATCATTCATGAGTAACGAGGAATGTTTCGAAATTAGTAGAAAGGATGATCTATTTTTAGAGAAGTATTTAAAGTATTTTTGTGATGCATTTAAACATTTCACATAGAACTAGCAATAGGAAACACGAGCTATTACTATGTTTCAAAAGACTGACATTTTATCAAATGGTAGCATGGTACTTCATGCAACTCAATGAAGCATATACAACTGATTTTTAAAACTCAGAGGTGAGAAACACTAAATGTATACAAAATGTGTTATGGAAAATAACTGAAGAGATCTAATACTAACACAAAAGAGGATGGTTAAAGTACTTCTAAGATATCTATAAATAGTCGTTATAAGTTCAATATACACAAATGTAATATTACTTAGCATGAAGCAATGAAATAAGGGGTAGATTGCTTAACTTGGCCCTGAATTATTAGACAGAAGCAGTTTGAAAGTCAAAAAAAAAAAAAAACCCACAAGTTTGTGCAAAATGTCACAGATCTGTACATAAAAAAGGCAAAAAGGACTTGACCATATCATGGACTTGATCATTTTGTATCTGAAATGAACTCAAATAAAACAATGGTTTTACTGAGACGCTGCTAATTATCAAGTGTTAAACCTATGGAAAAGGAGCCAAAACAAGAGGAAGAGTAGCAGAGTAATACTTTATGAAGACAGGAAAACCCAGCATTTAATTACATCAAAATTATCTAAGCCTTGCTGAGACAACTGGCAATATTTGCTAAAAATGTGAATGCGTAGATCACAGGGAATACAAGCAAACCAACAGCATTAATTTCCTCAGACTCTTTAATAATTTGTTTTGGAGACAAATACATGCCCTGCAGTTCTGAAGATTGCATGAGCCTGCTCCAAAAGACACCATGAGGGCCTCGCAAAAGACACAAGCACAGTAGACACCAAACACTCACATTTTAATGGCTATAACTCTTTACCATTTGGGGACCTCAGTTTGCGATACAAATTTAAATTTAAGAATTCATATGGCACATCAGTAACTACTATTTGTAGTCTATTAATCAAGCTACAATGCAGCTGTTCATGGTTTTATACAAAGCACCACACGCTTTCAAAAGCAAATCCAAGACAGCGCTCTGGTCAAGCCTGAAGATGAAACCTGAGATGGGGTCCTTTGTATAAGCATCTAGATCTGAAGAGAAGTATTCTTTTAGTTTGTATATCATTTACAAAAGATTATGGTAAAACCATGCATGGCTCCCACTACAATATCCTACATTTCTTACCAAGAGTTTTACTAATGTTTCTACCAATGTAAAATTTAAGGTTAATATAACTTTCTAACTTCCTTTCACCAGTATTTAAGAATTACAGATGAAAATAACCATGGAATAAGCAATCCTACCTAAAAATACAATCCCATAACAAATTACATTTTAGTAGCTAAAAGAATCCGCCTCACGCTTGCAGAACTTGGGCAATACAGTAGAGTGCTTACTGACTCTGAAGTCAGAGGATCTCAGTAGTTGCAGACTGAGTGAGTTCAAGGATTAAGGACCTTGTTTCTGTAACAGATTTGCTGGGAACAGGTCTGTTTCTGAACTAAGAGAGTCACACATGGAGAGGTGAGAGCTATTCTGTTGATGAACAAAAAGAACGCAGAGAGATATGAAAGAAATGTTCAATGAAACAACACAGCCTAATTCAGGTTTTGTTAACCAAACGGGAAAGAACGTAGGAGTCCAGACATCATGATCTCCTATCTCATCATGAACAGAACACAGCTGCCACCGAAAAGTCAACTTGAAACAAATAGGCTACATTAATCACTGGCCCAGCTAATTTATCCTATTTCAGAGCCTTAGTTTTATGGATGCCGCATTTTCTGAGGTACCTGATATAATAAGATATTGCTTCATCTATGAATCTTGTCACTTATGTTTTCCGTGTTCTACTTTGATGGAGTGCTTTTAAATGATAAGTATTTAAAAACACTTTTATACAGAATAATTTCAAAATATATACAATATAGGCATTAATTTTACAGTACAGCATTTATAATGGAGCAATTTATTTTTAAGGGAAACTTAGCAGGAAAAGTATTTCAGTACTGAACTTATTAAAGAGACTTAAAGAAATCTGGTCTGTTACCTGACACCACAAGAAGCTGTATTTGAAAAAACATAACAGATACCCTTGGCCATATTCACAAAAGCATTTAGTAGTTTGTTATGATATTACAAAGAATAACATTCAGTTTAAGATTCAGATAATCTTGCTGAGGACTCGATTTTTTTCATCCTGTTGCTAAGGACTAGATTTTTTTCATCACTTGTCACTTCTTTGCTTTCTCGGTATCTATAAATATATTCCATATGTAATGCTTCTCACATTTCAGGCACACAGGTGTATTCAGCAACTATTTGTAGCTAAAAATTATATAACCAGTAATTTTGATAGGAATTTTGATATAGAAGGACCACAGAAGACTGCACTTAGTAGCCGTAAGCAATGCACTGGTTTTTTGAACTGTGTAACTTCCTTACTGTGTAACTTTTACAAACCTTTATTAATTCAACAGATTATAATCCTTATATATATTTTTTAATATATTTATATATTTATCCTAATATATGTATTTTTTAAAGATGTGAATCTCATTATAAAAAAACTCCACTCTTCATCCTTTGGTCAAATAAAATATAATCCAGAAGAAGTCTGTGACAAATCAGGTCTGTGGGAGTAAGCCAAGTGACAAACCAGTTTACACGGGTACTTAAAGACTTCACAGTCAGATACAGAAGTTAACATGTACTGATCCAAGTAATCCTAATACATGGAGTCCTCCAATTAGTGGTGCCACTTTGTGTATATTCTGAAACAAACAAATAAACCAACCCCGAACCAACCCAACGAAATCCTAGCAGAAGCTATGGGAAAGGAATACGAGTTATTTGCAATGAGACATTGTCAATGACAGGCTGCACAGCTCAGTGAAGCCTATAAAGACAATGCTTCAAAAGCGACAGCATGACCTTCAGGCAACCAAACTTCCCCAGCAAATATCCAAGTGAAAAGCTGAAAGAAAAACATTTATTGAATGTTAATGTCTTAAGATGGAGACATTACATACTGTTTCTGGTAGAAGTTAGAAAATCAAGGGAAAAATCTAAGTAAAAGTATTCGGAGATTAATACTAATGTGAGGACAAATACCAGCTGGAAGAATCTGCTCTACTGCTTTTTAAAAATTCTAAAGATGCTCTTAAAATGTATCCCATTTTCCAACCTGTTCTAAAACCCTAGCAGTAAATTCGGTCAAGATAAATATAGATTGGGTAACTGCAGAAATTGGTGATGAAAATGCAAAAGAGATCTTTAAGTGCACCAGTCAGTCCTTTTTTTCTTGTTACTGCACCAAAGAAGAACTGGTAGTCAAAACTGAGAACTTACTGAAGACGACTGTAATTTATTCAGTCATTTTAAAAAACAAGCCATATGACTAATGGAATGTAAATATTTGAGCAGGTTTAGATAACCAAGAATTGAAAGGAAAAAAAAAAGAATTTTCAATTTTCCCCTTTTGTACTGTAAGCTTTTGGAATGTGTTTAAGGGTGTGCACACAGCAGAAACTGAGGGCATAATGCAGGCTGAGAGTCAGGCTGACAGGCTGACCTTTTCCTTCAAACCTACAGGTCAAAGAGCACTTAATGTACAAATTCACAACCATAAAGAAGCTGAGTGAATGTGCAACAACGGCTGGGAATGTTTTTACATTTGCTAAATTGGAATGGTCACGGAGATAATATGGACTCCTGTGCTACCAAAGTTAATCTCCTCACGCCCCTCAAACGAGACAAGTCATTTAAACAATTCTTGTTTTGGCATTTTACACAGTGGGAAAGAGAAAACAGCTTCGCTCTGGTATTGCAGTCAATTGACTGAACTGTGTGCGGGCAGAGGTGGCAGGAGAGGGTGTAAAGCAGCATAACTTCTGTTAATTGTAACATGTTAAAAAAGTATATTTTTTTACTTGTTTGTCAATCAGCCTTCAAACAGGGAGGTATTAATGCTGGCCATGGTAGATGGAGAGGTGCTGTTTAAGCAATTTTATGTCTAAAGCTAGGTTAGCCTTTCTTTTCTATGGCCACCTATGTCCCAAGTACAGTATTAGGCTCTTCATTACAGAAAAACAAACACCAAGTATTGCTATCACCTAAGATCTTTCCCCATTTGTAAGAAAATTCCAGTACGAAATTTCTCACAGATGTTTATCCTGAAGCTTCCTCCCACTACACGCTGATGTAACTGATCTTCCTTTTACACTACTGTATTCCGTTTGCTTTAGTTGACTGTCATCATTCACTGACAAAACAATTATACTGCAGGATCTATGAAAAGAAAGCAGTTCCATAAGTGCACAGTATAATTTCTTTATCAATTACTGGAGACCAGTTCCATGAGTCTCATGTCAATGCAACTTTCCTGATATAATATACAAAATTTATGACTACTTCTAGTAGTACTTAAAAAGCACATTTTGTCATTCAGCTGTGACAGCATTTCGTATTTGAAAGAACAGTGGTGGCTTTACTTACCCTGGACTTGAGGGAACCTTCCCAGTTTTCATCCACATACCTCTAGGACAGCTCCTGCATAAAGCTGTAATAATAAATAGAAGCCGGTAATGATATTGAAAATCTAAATTACTAGTTTACTTATGGCTGAACTATTTTTGTTTGAGGAGACAATACGCTATTGAGTCGATGGTAACTACAGACAAATGAGATCCTAAATAGAATCACAATTCCAGACCTGTCTCTGCTTTATGCAACAACCAACTGTTCGCTCAAGATACATGATAATTTCCATTCATTATATTAAAAATGTAAAAACAGGAAAGATCACCTGAGATACACTGTTGGAAGCAAAGCTTCATTAAAAAAATGCAATCAGACATGTTATAATGGGAATTATGGACTAGTAATAGGAAAGCGTTATTTCTTCCTCCCCAAAGATACTAAGAAGTTCTCATTATGTCAAATTTTAGTTTCGATTTTAAACCTAACTTGGACAGTGAAATACTGTTTATAATAAAGATAAGGCAGTGACCTTAGACTTCTCATTTGGGCTAACTATTAGTAGTTTATTGTAGTTCATTGTGATTGCAGAAAGAGGACAGATAATGTTAACAAGTCTTAGCTGAAGTGGTGTATAGAGGCTGGGCCAACTTTGATGTCAATCACTTCTATCAGCTATGCAAGCTACTCAATGTTCTTAAAGCAAAGTATAAGTTCATTTCAATTTGATGCAGTATCTAAACAAAAAAACCTACTGATCATGTATACTGTCACATGTTTTTAAACTTTTGGGGGTTTTTTTGGCAACATGCAATTCATTCTATAGTTTGCTAAATTTTAAATATAAATTAACAACGGATTTTTCTGGCTACTAAAATAGAACTTCGTACTGTGAAGTTTACAGATAATTGTCAATACTGTGTACCAAATCATGTCCTTCTACTCCTGAAACCCCACTGTTAATAGAGAAGCTGACAGAATAAGCTTCACTTAAAAAATTTTAATTCGATTAATTATTTCTATAAACAATTAAAACCTCTGCTTTCATTTTCTTTTAGACAGTGTTTTCATGTGCAAGTCAGGACATGGAAAAATAGAACCTTACTGAAATGAAGTAAATTCACATTTCACTTAAAATATGAACTGTGGATACATGTAATGAAAAATAAGCTTTTACTATGAAATTTCATGAGTACTAACCACTCTGAAAAAGGGAGTGACAAGTCATAAAAGCAAAGCACACCTGATACAATGGAAATCTCAAAGACAGTGTTATTAACACTTTGACACCTATGCAGGCATTATGGACAGCCAGGAATACATCTTCATTTCAGAATATGAATCTTCTGAATTCAGGTCCAACTAATATTTTCCTAAATACTACGAATCGGAACACAGGAAATAAATCCTCTGCTGGAAAATGACGATTTCTTTCCCAACACGAACTAGTCAGTAATCGTTACTTCCGCAGGAAATAGAACTAAAAATGTCACGTTACATTATCTGTTCGGAACAGCACCTCAGAAATTTGCTTAACCACATTTACATTTTCAACTAGACATTTAAGATAAAAACTAAGATTTGATTGTTAAAACCCAGAACTGCTACGAAACAATACTCAGGAGATCGAAAATACCAGGTTTTTTTAAAGCTCTTTTTCACCACCCAAAAAAGATTTTAATTAAAAAAAGACACTGATAAACAGCTCAGATACTAGCTTCCATAATTAAAGTTCCTCTGGACTTAAAACATGAAATAATTACAAAGATGGAGGAAACATGGAATAGTGAGATTATAAACTTCACTTTTTTCTATTCATTATTCTATAAAAAACATTCAATGACAATTATATCAGCAATCCTAGATTTAGATATCCGTTTGCGCACTCACTCATACACTGAACATTTGTACTGGTTCGCTGATACTGACACTTATCTGCATTTTTCTTCCGAGAAGATAGTATAAAGAAGCAGACAAAGGAATAAATAGCCTTTTTCTATCTAGTTAACCAGTTACTTTAGATATGTGTATCAAGAACTAAGCACATCCAAATTTAGGACAACAGTAAAACCAACATTTTTCAATTCTCATTACTGTAAATAATTCTTACAATTTATTTTTTCCTGTTAAACAAGGATTTCTATGGAACAAGATCACTGCAGGAATCTAAAATATGTAAGACTTCTTGCAATTACAAACCACTCCTAGGAAATACCTGATGGAAGTAAAGTTTAACAAAGAAAACAGCTCAGTTGTTGATGTCTATATTTTGAGCTTATAACTCTGCCGTAATTGAAGCCCAGCTGTGCTGGTACAAAAAAGTTCAGATTCCTGCTGGGACAAACAGCTGTTCTCTAGATGGCTAGACTAGAAAAAATGAAAAATCAATTGGCTTCATTTATAACTCTAAACAAAGGTGTCTTTTGCGAGAAACACAGGTTTATTTGCATCACTGAGCCCACAACAAAAGCAGACTTGTTGCTATCTACTGCTGCCACCAGCCCATCGCAGCCAGAGCAGATTTCCCCAGCCCGGCTGTGAAGGCGCCCACTGTGTCCAAGCGTCACTGGCAGTGACTCGGAGCTCTCGGTGTGCAGGCACACAAACATGACCACTCACGTCCTTACACAGTGCTTAACTCATACGTTAGTTCATTTTAAAATAATGCTTCACTTGTTTTAGTGCCCATGAAAATGAGTTTAGTACTACAAGCACTGAAATAAAGACTCTCTAAACTACTACTAGTGTCCATTTTACCATCCAAAGCTAGTGCTGTTATGATTTCCAGGCTGATTCATGTCTGCGTCTATAAAAATAACTCAGCTTTTTAAAAAGCATTCTAATAGTATGCTTTTTAAGGCTAGCGTGACAAAATCTGAACTTCCCCCTGACCTTTTACAAAGCATCAACTTGAGTTAAATTTCATCCAAAAGCTTTTTGTAAGCACCCTGATGTCTTGTAATAGTTTTCACTGATGTAATGAAGATGGCTCTTCACAACTGAGAGGGGGAAAACCACACTATCCGTCATGTCTGCTTTAATGATGAAGGAAAGTGGTAATTATAACAGAATAAACAACCATTCACATAGGAATAGTGTTAGAAAATATGTATTGTAAAATCATTATTCCAGCAATTAAAAAAAGGAACCTTAACTTAGGTGAAAGAAAGCATTTCACGTGTTATCAGGAGGGGAACTGAAGTAATGTCTGCAAAATTCCAGCAATGCTTCATTTAGAAATAGATACCGTATTGTTATCACAATTACTCATGGTGAAAACTCCAGAAGAAAAATTATATTCCTGCTATGAATCTGCTGTATAACTGTCAGTATTTACAATCAAACAGGAATTCCGACCAAACCAAATGGAAAAAATGGTACTTAACAGAGATGGCTTCTCGATGATAGTAAAATGGTGTTAGATCAAAGCTGACAAAAAAGTTTTGCAAAATACAATAACTTATCCCTAATTTTACTTCTATGGCACCTATACTTTGCACACTGGTTTCTCCTAACTATTGACTAAGCCTGGCCCTGCACAGGTTACAACGTGTCACTCAAACTGGAATTGTACAGCTGTTTGCAATCAGCTGAAAAAAATTAGAGCATAAGAAAACATGCAACAAAACAGGTCGTTAAGATAAAGCCACACCATGGTAAATAGCTATCTTATGGTACCTGGATTCTCTCCAATATCCGCATATTTTCCTCTCCTAATATCAAACAGTTTAAAAAATAATGTAAAGGTCTGAGAACAAGGAGTAAAACACAACTTATGACTACTGCTAAAACTCTGGAATTTTCACTTGCCTCAGGTACAAGACAATCTTCCACTAAATATTTACCAACAACTAATCTCTTTCCAATACAAATAATTTTTGTTTTTCTGAAATTCACTGTATTTTTTATTCCATATTACTATATAAGCAGATCTGCCAAAGAAACCTCTCATGCCTTATCAACTCATACTAGTGTTTTACTTCAAAGAAAAGTCAGATAAAATACATATATTATTCTTACTGGCCAAAGTTGCTCGGTGTGTGCAAACTGGTATTTTTTTATAATAGGGTGCATGATGTCTTTTTTGAAAGGCATGCAAATTATATTTTTGTGTGTCCCACCCACTCAGGAAGCAAAAAACCAAATTAAAAATCGATATTTGTTCTTCTGATAAATGAAGTCACATAAAGAAAAGAGCTTTTGGTGCAAGTTTCTTCTGCAATTTCCTAAACGCTTATAGCTACCAATTCATTTGTTACTTTTCCTAGAAAACTAGATTAGTTAAAATAGAGGAATATACACTGAGATATAAACTATAAAATATTTTCTCTTCTATGGGGGAGAGAACGGTGTGTATTTGTATGGACAGTTTTCAAAACCCCTCTAGTCTTCCCCTTCTCTGGCGACAGAAAATGAGCAAGAATCTGTGGGTTAACAGGGAGCAGGCAGCAGGCCTCCCTGCCAGGCACATTATGAATTACTGGTCTGTAATGCAAAAAGCCAATAAAGTCATTGCTACACACACATCATTCCAAACTGATGTCATCAGTAAATTTAGCAACAAAGAAACTGCTCCCATTCACAAATCATTGTCCTGTGAAGGGAGATGCCCAACTCTAATTCAGAATTTGTGCTATAGTGCTATTCCTGTGATTAGTGCAATGTATTACGGGCAAATTCCTCGGAACAAAGCTGAAGCAGAATCTAAGCTCTCACTTATTTGCAGGGAAGGAAATTCCAAATTAATATAAGGGTGAAAAAAAGAGTCACAATGACAGTGTTTAGGCACTGAAACAATTTACTAAGAAAGGTAATAGAATCTGTATCCGTGGAGATCTTCAAAACTTTTGAGTTCTTCTTTGAGTAGAAGACTCAACTTTTTTATTCTGTAAGTACATTACATAGTTGCGCATTACTATTACAATCTTCAGCATACAGAAAATGTGTCATCCAAGTGTTTTATTTTTGGTGTTAAACAATCTCCTCCAAGCAGTATTACGTAAACTTTTTTGGTCTTTACATCCAACCACCACCAAAAAGCTCCAAAACAACTTCCCCTCTTGGCAGACTATTTTTTGTTAACTTTGCTCTCTGAAATGGTTTGGTGTAAGGTTGGGTGTGCAAGAGATCTGGCACAAGGGCGAGAGAGAAAAATGCAGAAGCGGAGCAACCATCAGCTTTAGACCTCTGGAGCTGTAGCATGGATCAGGTGGTGTGAACAGCCAATTTGTGTGAGTGGGGTGGGGGTGAGGGGAATAGAGGAGAAGGGTGGCAGGAAAAAAGGCTCCTATGTACATAGATCTAGTGGATAGAATTATGTAAGCAAAACAGTAGAGACAGAAAGTTAACAGTTTAAGTTCCAATTTTGGAATACACTGTTGGATTAAGTTTGCCACCGAACCATCTACTTAACTCTAGAAATAGAATCCCTGAACATCTGTTTATTCTCCAGAATGTGCTTCTATTTAAAAAGAAAGCATCTTAGAAGAGTTGCAAAGAAAACATTGAGAACAAAACTCATCAACTATTTATTTCACTTTGCGCATTTAAGTAATTTGGAGACTTCACACTTTTTGAAGTTGTTTCAACAAATGTAGAGTGAAAGTCCTAGTATTTTATCTAGACGTGTATTCAGACGAAGGAAGTCAGACTTAACTAGGTAAACCTATTCCATGCACCAGCACAGGTGCACATCAACAGTTTCAACTCACATTTAGTAAATTCACATTTATAATTTCCCTAATCTTTTATTTTTCATTGATAAGACTAGAAAGAGGTCTTCCATAGGTAAGGCTTGCCCTACTACAGACAGATAATGTATTTTTATCTTAGTTTATCTGACAGAGATGAACCTTTGGTGAATCTGATCCAAACAAAAGACAGTAAATTTCTGTCTTAGGCATTGAGTAGCTATCTGCACCTTCCTTATCCAGGGCTACTGCTTGTCAACATTCATTTTCATTGCTGATAACATCATGTACACAAAGAAGGGAGTGTCTACGGCAAAGATTGTGAGAAGGACATTTTTAGTACAAGAAATAGCTGTGCATAATATTCTGAAGCAACAGTGCTCTGACAAGAGACCTTCTCAATTAGAGAAGGTGTAATCATCCCAATTCGCCAACTTCCCTGTCACTATTCCCCATAAAGTTATTCCTCTGTGAGCTGTATGGGACACTTTTTAGTGAAAAGCAAACTTTGAAGGGAGGTCATTTGACCTATTGGCCTTAATTACAGAGTTCTAATTATTTACTTTAGTGTTAAATTAAATATGCTGTCATTGAATTATGCTATTTTTAAAAGTCACACTTGGTAAAAACAGTGAACATGAACCATCTTTAAGTAGCATGTTAGAAATAAGGAGTACAGCTATGTAAAAGCACAACTTGATTTTTATGAAGCAGACAAAGGATTTTATAGAACACATCAAAAGACAGAAAAAGCTGGGGTTTATGAGAAACAGCTACAAGTAAACTAAAATTCTAATTCATTTATACAAGTATTGATATGGTTTATACCTACATTACACCACTGAGATGTCAACGAATTCTAAGTCGTTCTCTATTTTTACCCATCAGGTTAAAACCCATGACATGAGACTGCTTCATTGGAACTATTCATATTAAGAGCCTCTGGCAGAACAAACCAGCAGCCAACAGTAATTTTTGAGTGCAGCACTTTAATTAGTGAAATGAAAAGAAAAAAAAACCCTGAAAAATGAAACGAAATTGGGTCACACAAAAGTAGCCTTAAGCATTAAAAGCATTTCAAGTTATTCTGGTTTCAGTAATTATTGTGAGTTTTGTAAACGATTTTGAGTTTTAAAAAGTAAGTCTGAACAAGAATGTTAGCTTATTCCTCTTTGTAATTCACAACAGCACATGTAAAAAGGTGGAATTTTAAGAGAGCTTTCATTTTATTTTTTTATTAAAAGTAGCACGCAGTCATAATTACAGTGGGCAAGTTTATTACTAATATTACACTACGTATATATTTTATTTCCAGGAGGGGTCTCATATCAACACCACCCAAAGAATTGGTTTTAAGTTATGACCAAACTACATCATAAGGAGAGTATAAGTATTATCCATTAGGATTAAAACAACCCTTTCTTAGGAACAGTTTCTGCATACATGCTGATCTCCTACCCTATAATGTTTAAAGGTCTCCGTAACAATTTTGTTGTCAGTGACAGATAAGGTAAACTACAGAAAACCGAATTTGTATAGGCGTATTTTTCACCTTTCAGTGAAATTAAAAGTCGTCATCTCTGCAGAACAGACCAAGCTGAACATTCGCAGCTACTTATTACATGGGCTAAATAAGCATAATACACTCTTCTTCTCTATATTGTCCCTCACTTCTATATTTTTCACCCACAAAAACCTATCTGAAATAGTGTGATACCTTGCAGAAACAGGTGGCCAACGTGGAAGAAGGGGTCAGAGCCCAGGCTTCATTTTCAACAGACTTAAAGCTCTATGGTTTTGCAGTGTTGAAACTGGCCAAATAATTCACATCTTAAAATGACTTCCCACAACTTCAAGTATCAAGGACTTGCAAGGAAGCAAATCTCAGCTTCATGCCCTGAAAACATGGTATGATCTCCCTGTAGAAATGTCAGAATACCTGGTTAAGTACAACACCCGTTACAAGGTAACAGCCAGGGAATAGGTCTGCAACGCGTCCAGCTGCCACACCTATTATCAGCCTCACTGCAATGAAGACATGCTCATCCGACTGGCCAGTGGAAATCTGCTAATAAAACTCTAGGAAAGGTTCCTCTGCTGTGCTTTGACTTTTCTCCCCATTTCCCAGAGTATTTTAATATTCATCCTTAGGACTTTCTCCCCAGTTGTTTCTCTGTTTTCAGCATTTTTCAAAATGTTGAGAAAACACGATACTTACTAAAGGTCACTGAATACCGCTGTTTTCTAAATCTCATCCATTCTGTTTGTCTAGAGCTAATGGCGTTATGTCCATAGACTTGCATTAACTTTCAAAGAGCAGTCATAAATACTGAAAATCATTGTAGGTTCAGGTAGGATGTAGAATGGTGATCTGAATGTAAAGCAACCTTAAGACAGGCTTTAAGATTTTTTTGAAAAAGTAATAGCCAAAGTTTAAGCTGCCCACATTTATTTCAGGTTAATATTTCATAATACTTTCATGTCAAAATGTAAGAAAACTTTTGTATTTACTGGTGCAGGAAGAGCGTCAAGGTGAAAACCTTCCCTCTTGCAGCACAATAATCCATTTCAAGTTTCTGAAATATTTTAGTTATATTGTTACATCTAGTACAAGTTTGGTGAAAAATAATCCTAATTCTCTCATTTTCCTAGCAATGCAGGGGCCAGATATTCCAATAAATTATTAAGCCATGCTTTGACAGCTTATCATATTTTGACAACCCTGAATATCTGCGCACAAGAAAGTTGCTAAAAATCTCAGGATTTTAGATGTTTTTGCTTAAATTTGCATAGTGGATTAGTTATTACCCATCTCTATGTAATTTTAAAGCTATGAATATAGACTCCTGTGTCCTTATGTTTGCCTTGCTTTACATTTAGAAATAGTGTACAATATACATATGTGATGTTACTCATGACAACTTGTCATCTAAACCATCCATCTTCATGCCTCAAATTTCCAGGCCAACTTTTGCTTACACTTGATGTCACATTATCCCATTCACCAAACACCTTAACATTACAACATGACAAATACATGACAACAGAAATTTAAAATGCTGAAATTCAACACATCTTAGTCAGCAAAATATATTTCAAAGCTCCATGTAGAAATATTGATGACTTTTAAGGGTTGTAACAATCCTGCACAGTGCAACTGTGAAATATAATGCAAATTTCAATACAGAGTTGATTCTTAAAATCAATTTGGATTTTGATACACATATATTGTTGAGATAAATCTAAGATTATAATACACAATTAATGGAGTATGCTTATAGCTATGTCTGAAATGATCACACAGCATAAGTGAAGCTGCAGATGGAGTGCAGCTATTTTCAGCTACTGCAAAATATAGACAATCTCTCCTGCTACTACAATTTCACGCACAGTTAGCTTCACCTCCATTTCATCCTTCTAGGTTTTATACACCAGCAGTACTCTGCATCTGACAGACTGAGGCTTCAAACTTGCAGCTGTCTAAAGCAACACTGTTGAAGCTAGCTTCTGAATTAGACTGAAAGTGAATACAAAATCTCTAGGAGAAAATAACCAAAATATATTTTTTTTCATTTTACCCACAGTATAATTATGAAGTAACTAAAACATTTCACTGGATAGGTGTCAGCAGAAGTTAAGAGCAAGACAAACACTGAGTAACAAGAGCACCTCACAGCTGTTTTCCGCAATGTCAGTTCACAGAATACTGGACCAATAACAAGACCAGGATTAACAAACATCTTTCAAGGATATGAAACAGTGGAAATCTATGAACATCTCATTTCAGGTTGCACTGATGCTATGCAGCACCAAGTATTTTTAGGACTGGGCATGCTTCACAGATCATTTGTGAAAAGTATCACAATCACTCCTGTAATTCAAGCCGACACTTAACTTTCTTCAAAAATGTCACAGAAGTAAGAAAAGAAAATAATAATCAAGACATATAATGAACTGTGCTATAGCAGCAAATTGTTCATATTTACTACAAAGCACAAGCAGAAAATGAAACTGGGTAAACCAACACAAATACATTAAAAAAAAACCAACCTCTAATATACAGTCTCTCAGTTCCTATGAATATACAACAACTTCTGGTTCACTGTGAGGGGATTTGTTGAACAACCTTGAAAGCCCACCCATTTCACCATTATCCACATGGCAAAATCTAGGTCTGATTCAGGATAAGCAGAAAATGTTTGATGCGACTTTTATTAATGCAGTGTTTACAATATAAACTAAGTTATACCCTTGAGTAAGTTACTGATAAATTGGTAAAGACAGATTTTTTTTTACCCTCAGAAGTCAAACTGACAGAAATGCAACATAACTCTTCTAGTTTATTTTCCCAAAAAAAATGACAACATAAATTATCCTGCTCCACAAGTTCTTGTGCTACATTATACACACTGAGGCAAAACTGTAAGAATACTACCTGATTAAATAAAAGCATCTGCTCCTTACATGAGGCTTCCTGGCTGCTGCCACCACACCTGCTACCAGTTGTGGTGCACAACCACAGCACAGCTGGAGAGCCTTTCCTATTCTTCCATTCCCTTTTAGTACATTTCATCAGATTTTACTCTGAAACTTTTCAGCTTGTGTATGGATATGTATAGATATATACATAAGAACTGGAGCGTTTTCCAGAGACAAACTTTCATAAACTTGGCAAAGAAAAAGTCTTAGAAAGTAAGTCCCATAAGGATTGTACTGAAATATTACTACAACCATGCTTTTGTCAATATAGGACACAGCACAATTTAGAGTCTTACCTCTTACCTTAATAGTCTCTCAATATTAATGAACTACTAATTATTCATTCCCTGCAAGTCTCAAACACTTGCTTCTTGATATTTAATATATTGTACCTAACACTGTCATCGGTGATTTTTTTTCAAAATTATAGGCTGAGGGGTTAATATTACACTGAATTTAATTTGATAGGAGAAACTTGCTAGATTTCCTCATTAATTTCATGTTGTCAGTTATTTAGCTATCTCCTAGCCCTTAAAAATAATTTCAACACTTCTTCTTCTCCTTGAAGTCTCTACTTTCCTGATAACTGATTGGTCTTCAATGTACTCTGGAGTTCTCTTAAATTACAACGCATTTGAAAGCATGTATTCTTTTCAAGAGCTCTGTAAAAATTCTTCCTTGCTGACATACCTTAAGTGAGATATTTATTTATTTATTACAGACAAAGGAAAGGTTTTGCCTTAGCCTAACTGACTGAAGCACAGCATGGGCTCTGAGCAAGATAATTCCCGATATTTCTAGCTGTTAGAACCTAGCTGTTCTCGCTGCTGCAGAACGGAGTTGAGGAGCCCCGTTCCTGTCAGGTTCCTGCCCCTCAGGAGTTTACCCGATGGCTGCAACAGCCGTTTCTTCCCAGGGACTGAGCTGAACTACCCTGGACATTACACTGTGGGCCAGTGGCCAAGCAATAGCTGCGATCAAGAACACCAATCTCCTTACTCTCTTTTTTTGCCCTTTCCAAATCCCATACATCGTTCAACTGAAAGAAGCTGGATGTAGCTCCCATTAATCACTTCACGTTAGAGAAGGGCAGTCACAGAACCAAAGGTTCCTCTGCTCATACAGGGATATTATTTTAGAGCAGTATGGCAAGTCTGCAAATCTACACCCCATGTACATTGGACTATCAAGAAATTTTCCTCTTGAGACTATAATCCAGGTTCTCATGTATTTTTAAAATGAAGTTTCATAAAAGTAACAAGGCGTTAAATTATTCCACAAAGGATTTGGTCCAAAACCCACCTTTCTCGTTTCCAACTGAGCTTCTTCTTGGCAGCACTGTCTGCAGAACGGATCCAACTGATTCAGATTGAACTGTCCAAGAAGGTTGCAAGAACTGCATAGCAGGTTACTGGAGAAGCCCAGCTCTCTGCAAGCTTCTGATGACAACTGTGCTCCATATACACTTATCTGAAAATCAATACAATGTTATACTTTAGTATTAAGTTAGTTGTTTAAAAAAGGAAGATTTAAAATGCTTTAATGATTAGGAAGAACAACTAAGTCTCTGTGACAGTTTTACAGTAACGCCTAACGGTCTGCCCAAAAGTGCAAAACGCCACCTTATTTTGAAGAATAGTCTCAAACTTATAGTGAATTCTAAGCGCTCATAATAAGTACATTTCAAGGTATCAGACCTGCCAAAATTAATTTATATATACTTCTGACAACTCTACTGTTCTCCTATTGCTAGTTCCAAATTAAGAAAAAAACCTAAACACAATGAATCAGCTGAAATGCGTATGGCTACAACTCTCTAAAGCCTGCTCTTTCAAAACAATTTAAGTAAATTTCGTATCACCAAAAACACACTTGGGAAATAAGTATAAGAGCTAAGCTTGGGAAAAGCACAACCAGGGGGTGATGAAATGGACCAAACTGCTCAACAAGGCATACAAGTAAGATTTTAATTTCATGTGTGCATTAATGTTACAGGAAAATCGCATACTAAATGTGGAAGCGTAGATGACAACCTGCAATTCTGATCTAGTAGTAATACATTAAAATAGGCAACTCAATTACATGCCTTCTGTGTAAAACACCAGTTCTTTTTTTAATGAGCAGCAAAACCAATTTTACCAACTATCCTAGCACTTAAATGATATTTGGGTTTTGTTTTCACATTCCCACTTTGCTTACACAGGGATTTCTCACACCCGAGTTTAACACCTTCCCTTCCAGCTGTATGCAGGGGAAGAGGGGGCAGTGGGGTGGAAAGTGCGAGAGGAAATTAAGAAAGGAGAGATAGCAGACAGTTTTCCCAGATGCTTCTCAGTCTGGGTGAAAGACCTTGGAGAAAACCCACATCGTCCAAAACACCAACAAAAGCACCTCTGTGTCCAGAGACTGAGATGATACCAGCAACCTGGACTGGAAGATAACAGACCAAGAGTTATAAGAATTATGCTGGGCCAAACAGAATAATACAGAAGAAAAATCAAGTTTGTCCCTCAACAAATCAGGCTTCACATTCACCCATAATTTAATATACACAGCACAGCCAAGTCAGGTAGAGACAAAACCCATTTCCTCTCCTATACTGGCCAACTTATAGCCAAAGATGTCAGTGATGTGACAGATAGGAAATGTTACAGATCAGGAATCGGTAGAAAATATATTAGGTGCCTCATTATTCCGTTTCTCTGTAGCTGCTAAAAAAAGGTAAAGCATGAACAGAAAAGTATAATGTACAGAAAATTATTTTGAAATTACTATTCCATCAGGCAGAAAGCTATTTGTCATCTTCCTACAGGACGCTGCTAAAATAATTTCTATATATAACAGCAGGCAAGCAAAAATAGGACCCTATTCTACTGGAATAATCTATTATTTATCCTTTCTGAGGGATACTGGCAATAAGAAATATAACACCATCACAGTAACAGAGAAAATCTAAAGAGGATGCCAAACACTGCCAAAGATACATTTCAATTATTGTTCACTTATTAAATTAACGATGATGACAGTAGCCAAAACAGTTTTCTTGCACCTAGCTGCTTGCCATCCACCCCTCCTCCTTTCATGCTTTACCGTCACCTTTTCCTCACTTTAGAATCTGTTCACCTGGGAGCAAAAATGGTATTAATGACATTGTCATTTTGCTTCCACCAGCAACACTCCTCACACCTTTTCCCAGCAGAGCTCTAGAGCATCTACATATGTAAGGCAAATACTCTCCTGGTCTTGGGAGGGACTAACCAAAACACGGTGTATGAAAGCACATAAAATCTCCAATACAAGATAATTCCTCGGTGAAGTTCTGGTTACAAAAGCACAGGGAGGGGGAGGAGTAAAACAAAACAAAACCACACAAAAAAAAGAAGAAGAAACTGGCTCTCCCTAGTATTTTTCCTCAGTTTTTAGCACTGTAATTATTGTACTATCCTGAAATAATAAGTATACTAATTATAATAAATGACAACATAATTCCACCTACTTAGCCCGCGATGTGCCTCATTTCAGCAGCATGCTCTCCTTTAAAGCTTTGACTACAAGTACACATCACATGACTGCTTTGCTTTCACATTAATTTATTAAAGCAAATGCAGCATCGATACAAATTGCTTTAGGAAGTACTTAGTAGTCATTATAGTGAAACATTTGAAGAGGTCTTTTGTACAGCCTCATGTCTCTGCAGCTCGGGTGGGTCAGAACTTTAAGGGCATGAGGTGCCCTAAACCAGAGGAAGCTGAGCTGCCTGGAAAACCGCACGGGACAGCCCTTCAGGTACAAACCAAAAGCCACCCAGCTTCACGTTCCAAACCCATTCTTAATTTCGTTACTATGGATAACCGGTGTCACGAAGGTTGTAACAACAGACGAGTCCCATTAAAAATGGTCGAGAAAGCCTGTACGCTTGTTTAAGGAGTCACAGCAACACCCGGCCGCCCGTCCTCGCAGCCGGCAGGGCCAAGCGAGGCCGGGGCGGACGCTGCGCCGGCTCCAAACCGCTGCTCCCGCAGTCTGGAGGAGCAGAGGCAGCGACAACAGGGAGGACCCGGGCAGAAGCGGAGAACACCCTCCGACAGACAGAGCGAAGAGGCGGCCGGGGAGGCAGGCGCGGGACGAGGCGCCGGCCGGCGCCCCGGGGCTGGGCAGGGCAGGGCACAGCCCGCTGCCCCCGCCTCCCGCTGCGGGACACGTCTCACTCCCGCCCCACCCCCCTCACACCCTCTCTCTTTCTCTCGGGAAATCGCAGCCGCGCTCAGCCCCGAGCGCGAATTCCCCGGATCGGCCGCTCACCGCCTGCAGCCCCACCAGCAGCCAGAACCAGCACCGCCACAGCGCCGTTAGCTGGGCTGCTGCCGCCATCTTGGTGCCAGAACGCTCCCGCCGGCGTCGCCGGGAAGCCGCTGAAGGACCTCACCCTTCGCGGATGCCCGGCACACTGCCTGATGGGGGAGACTGGCTCCCAGCCCTCGGCGCCACAAGCAGAAACAGCTAATTCGGAACCGCTGCGGGAAGTTTAGAGCGACGCTATTTAGGCTTTTCAGAGTAGCGCTTCACAGAGAGGCTAGAGGAGATGCCGTTCCCCAGTCTTAGTCAGGCGTTGCGGAACAACCCTGTGTAAGGTCCTTTCTCGTTCCGGAGAGTTGCTGCCAACCGGCAAACCGCCATGCAAGCCCCCAACCCCAGCGATTGACAGCAGGTCCGAGCAATACGATTGTGTCTTTCCCAAGAGCCGCGGTGCCTATGCCCAATGAGAGTGCTAGGTGGGCGGGACTTCAAGAAGGGCGTCCCAATCACGAAGGGTCGCATGTAGGCGGGACATCTCTTCGGTCCGGTAGCTCAGCGCTGAGGGGGAGGAGGAGGAGTCAACACTATGTGGGCGGGGCGTCGCCTGAGCGGGGCCAATCCAGTTGTGGGAGAGGCGGGATGGCGGCAGCGCCGCCCAATGGCGGAGGGCGCGGGGGCGTGTCCCGCTGCCGGGAATCGGTGGCGGCGGCAGCGGCGGTCGGGCGCGCGGTCGGGCGTTCGGTTGCTGAGCAGCGCACGCAGGCGGGGGCGGGGCGCGCTGGTGGCCGCCGCGCGCCGGTTGGCGACGGGCGCCGCGCGGGGCGATGTGAGAGCGGCGGCGGCGGGCCCTGTCGCGCGCCCCCGGCCGCGCTCCCGTCAGCTCCCCTCGCTCGCGCCGTCCCTGCGGCGGCGGCGGCGGCGGCTCCCGCCGGCCTGCGCGGCCGGGCCCCGCGTTATGTCGTGATCCCGGGCGGGCGGCGCTGCTGCTGCTGCTCATGGGGCTGCTCAGGATTATGCTGCCGCCCAAGTTGCAGCTGCTGGCGGTGCTGGTCTTCGGGGTGGCCGTGCTCTTCCTGGAGAACCAGATCCAGAAGCTGGAGGAGTCCCGCGGCAAGCTGGGTGAGCGGCGGCGGGCGCGGCCGGGGCCGGGCCGGGGCAGGGCGGCCGGCAGCCGGGGGGTGGCAGGCGGCTGAGCGCGCCGCCGTGTGCCGCTGGCCGGGCCGGGGGCGCGCACCGCTGGGACTTTTCCCGTGTGGCTCCTTGTGTTTACGTGCCCGAAACGGTGCAGGAGCCGATCGATCCGGTCCGGGGCTCTGCGGAAGGGGCTGCCGGCGGCAGCGGCTGCAGCCTTGGCCTTTGAGCTCGTTGGTGTGTGTGTTTTGCGGGATCGTGAGACCGAGGAGAGATCGGTGTTGCAAAGATAAATATTTCTGTTGTGCGTCTAAATGGTTTTGCTTAAAAGAGCAGCGGTGTTGAAAGCCGTGGGGAGCAGGGGCTGGCAGGGCTGCGCCTTCTGACAGGCGCTGGGAAGGGAGAGGGGGAGCAGCAGCGGTGCCGAAAGTGAGTCTGGTTCTGCTGCCAGCTGCTGCCACCAATTATCGTCTTCTTCACATTTAATTTCTAGTGCAAACGCTTTACTGAGGTTTGGCATTGCAAAGGAAAGCGCAGTGTAAAAACAACCCCCAAACCTAAGGCATTGTTCCTAATGACAAATGGGTGATCTGTTTTACTCGAGTTGAGTGTAAGATCTTATTTTCTGCAGTTTACTGAGTGGAGTGAGTGATCTCTTAGACTGTCACTGAGCTCTAGTTAAACAGAATTATGATGAACTGGAAAACTCTGATGTAAGATTTCTTTTACTTTTTTAAAAAGACCTTTTTACAGTAATATCTGCCTGGTAGGTAGCAGCTTGCTAATTCGTCTGTTGTATGTAAGGCTGCAGAACTTGTATAGATTTTACATTACTTAATGACGGGTTTTGGGGATGTGAAAAAAATACCATTCTGAATATAGTTTGATGTGCAGGAGTTGTAAAAACAGAGCAGTGAGACTTCTGGTGTATACCACTGCAGGGGCTGGTCGACAAACATTGATTTGGTATCTTATATTATTTGCCTGTACTAAGACATTTAGACTAAGAACGCTTCAAGTTTGTAGAAAGAAAAGTGCACGTTTCATCTTCCTACTGGTGTTAAAACTAGAAGCGGACTTTGAGTGATATGGGAAGTTTAACAGTGAGATTCTGACAGAGCCAGAGTCAGCATGACTTCATGTTGAGCTGCACGAATGCCATTGGGATTTTACTTCCTAGTATTTCTTTTCCACCTTGCACTCTCTGAACTGGATCTTAGAGACTGGGACCCTGGAAATGGCAGTGGTTGACTGCTTGAGTTACAGGATGCTCTTGGTCTGCATATTTTTAAACTGAAAGTTCATACCAGTTAACATCGAGGCATAACTTTTGCAGGGTCTCAATAACTGTGAGCAAAAATTTGAAGAAGAAAATGAATGAAATTGGAAGATAATTCAAGCTGGTGTTAACACGGTGCTCAAGGTTCAGTGGAATTTTATATGTCTGTTTTAAACTGGTTTGTACCCATGGCTTCAGTGCCTCTGCTGCTGACAGCGTACGTTATTTTATGGAAATCTACCTCCTGGCAGGAAAAGATTAACATAATGCATGTGAGAATAAAGCATTTTGCTGGTAAAACTTCCTCTTCCTCCTTAATATATATGCAATGGTCATGATTAAGTTACATATGTAGAGGATTAAAATACACAGCTCATACTGCTTTGGGACAAGAATCTAATTACTATGTTTTACTGATTTTATTTCTTAAAGAGAAAGGAAAACTATTTTAAAGATTATTAAAACTACGATGGGAAGATTTGCTTTGTGAGCAACTTACCAGTGATTCTCTAAAACCTGTGTAAGGAGGTGAAAAAAGGGCTTTCTGCAATGGCTTTGAACTTGGGCCCTGTTTTTTTTAACATGAGAGTATGCTTTGTTAAAAAAAGCTTCTAGCTGTCTGAATGTCTCTCTTTTTACGTGTTTGGTATGGATTTTATGACTAGAAAATGTTAAGGTTTCATTACAGAAGTTTTTTTACCATCACGGTTGGTGATATTTCTACTGAGCTGTAATATGGAGAATGGTTTTCTCCAAACTAATTATTTGGCCTAACGCACTTCAATTCCAATCTTTCTCCCTGTCCCCCAAAAGAAGGGGGGTGAGGGGAATGTGTGTGTGTGAAGAGGCAGTGATACTATGATTTGATGGTAACAACAAAGTAGTTCATTTGTATTTCAGCAGGCATTTTGTTTTGAAGTCACATTGCACGTTGTTTGGGTTTTGAACTATGCGGTGGTTTGTGTTACTATGTCAGATGATAAACTGTCATCTTGGAAAGTAATTGTAAGAATTAGGCACTGACTAGGAAAACCAAATGACTTCAGATTTTATAACAAACCAAGTAATTCTGCAATCTTATCAACAGTTCTAATAATATTCAGTCATACTTTCTGATATAAAGGGTTTTATGTCATTTCTTCACATATGAACAACTGATTCTTTATTGAACAATTGGGGGGTGATTTCATTTCAACATCTTGAAATATCTTGCCTATAACATGAAATTGGAGCATGTTTCTGAGGAAAAAAAAAAAAAGAATGGGAACCTCTTGCTTCAGGTAAGCCTTTATATAGGTAAAACTCAATCACCCTGGCAAACTTTTATTTTTTAAGTTGAGAAACACAGGAGACAAAAGAAAATGACCATCACAGATGCTGGTGTTGCTTTTTTTCTGTGTGATGAGATTATTATGATCCTAATACAATTTTAAAAGGTGTTTGTAAATCTGTTGGTTTCCTCATCATATGAAGGATAAGTCACTAATTAAAAAAATAAAGAAAATCAAGATATTCATTGTAACTTCTCTGCAGCTGGTGTACTACTAAAGCTCTTTACACATAGTTTGTAGTGGTGAGATCACAAGCACAGCTCAGTCAGAACCCAGTTTCAAGTACTTTTTTGGTGAGATTGTACATACAGCTATTAATCTTTCATATTACTGTCAAGTTTACATGTAAGAGCAGCTAAATTGGCATTCTCTCCAGATGAAGCTGTCCCTAGTTGCTAGTGAGAACTTTAGTGTTTTTATTTAAGCCTGGTGTAGACACTTGCCCATTAGCTCTAGGAATGCAGAGCCCTAACAGAGAATATTGCATGTGAAATGCAAATGTTGAGTTTTGCACTATCATTCCTGGAATGGAAATAATATCTGACATCCCCTTTGGTTTTTGGAAGCCTGGTGGGTTCAGCTCTGCCTCTGGTTTGAACTGACCTGGCATTAAACACGTACCATGCGTTGTCTTTAGTGTTGGTGGCAAGTTGGATAAAAAACCTGATCCAGCTGGAAGTAATCCAGCAATCTCTTCTCTTCCCTCCTCAAAATTTTGTAAAGCATTGGTGGGGAGAAGGAAGAGAGGAGGAGTGTTTGTATGTGTTCTAGTTCTTCTGTTAATTTTATTCTACAATGGCAAGTAGTAGAATCACATCAAGGTTGGGCAGAGGGGCGAGGGAAGACAGTGTCTTGTTCAAGGAGGAGTCTGTAGAGCTGATCAGAGAGGGTGAGAGGATAGCAGATGGGGAAGGACTCTTTGGTGGGTGGAAGTAAAGTAATACTGCTACTTTATAGCTGTTTAGTGATACTTACACGTTGGATTTTGAAAATAGTCGATGTCTGAGTAATGTAATCTACTGTAACAGGGAGAGCAAGGATTGAACAATTATTACTCTTTAAGATTATTGCTGCAGATAATGTTGAAACACTAGTTAGCTGTTCTGTGGGGATATTTCTGCTGCTAAGTGATAAACTTCTGGCTCATCTCTGTTAATTTAGTGCCTCGAATTCAGCATATAGAAGTCTCTCCTTTCAAAGAAATTATTAATATTTTACTGTTTGTTTTGTTTGAAAACATGCAAATTATTTGAAAAGCTAAGGCTCTTTTTCTAAGCCCAGGGAGGAAAATTTAATTGATGCTTAGTTGATTGCCAGATTTTTACCTTTTTTTTTTTTTTTTTTAAGGTAGTTTCCTAGCACCTGTGGCCCTTGCTAGTGTGGTATCCTTCTAAGTACTGTGCAAGTACCTAACAAACCACTGTTACTTTGAAGTTAAATGATTTAACTTCCCAATAATTAAAACTTATGCTTTCTAGAAATATGAGTTTGTACTTTTTTGGGATGTTGAAATAATAGGCATCTTGTGTTTCCTTCATTTGGAAAAAAATAAAACCAAAACAATATCCTGTCAGTAGGCCTGCCAGTTGCATGTGTTTGGAAAATCCCTCAGAAAACTTCTTAAATTGTTCCTTATAATAAAGCATGCATGGTTCCTTAGTATATTATTTATACTTGAGCTTCATTTATAAAGAGCAGTTTGTGATTGCTGGCAGTTCTGGCTGCACGCAGCTATGCAAATAATTTACTAGTGTTTCTTTTAAATATAGCTCTGTTGCCCAGTAGTTATTATTTTCTGCTGAGCAGCCTGAGGCATTCTTTCAGAAGATGTTTTCTTGTGTACCAGGTTTCCTGAAACAAGCATTTCAATGCTACTTCCTCGGTGTACCTCCAGCCAGTGAAACATTCTTCCACTTTGCTTTGCTGGTCCTATCATACTTTTTCATTTAGTTCCCACTTACCATTCCCCTTCACCATGCCCTGGGTCATTCCAGACACTTTCAGAATAAATTTCAAGCTACTCCCATACTATGCTTGTACTTCCCATTGAAATGTGTGATACAAAGTAATTATATGGATCTTATGTATTTATGTTACTGTTTGCGATTCTGTATTTATTTATAACTTTCTTGGGAATAAGCGTTGCACCTGCTGCTGTTCTGTTTTTATGAAATTGGTAATGTCTGAATTTTGACTGATACAGAACTGTGCACATTCCCAAGCACATATGAAGACAGTTCAGACTTGTTTATGGGCTCTGAGGCTTGGGCTCATCACTTTTTGCTGGCACCCCACGATCCCTTTCCAAAGTGGAAATAGGAGGCAAAACATTTTAAAATTATTTTCCTCTTCTGGAAGGCTGCACATAAGAAGCTTCGATATTGTGGTACCTAGTTTGCAGGTCTCATGATTTTTGTGAGATAGGTTTGAGATCAGTGATGTGGCGAGAGCTGTGTCTTCACTTCTAATAGCAGGTGTTGCTCCGAAGAGTTACCTGGCAAGGGGATATTTTTGTCAGAGGTAGTTTGAGGGCAGTTCTGAGAGATCTGAGATTTGAGAAATCAGATGAAGCGCACACCTCCTGTCCCTTGAGCCAGAGATTGCCCTGGGTGAGGGAATCTCCAGGTAAGGCACTGCATCTTTCTAGATTCCCCATCAGAAAAGGTCAGGTCTGGGCCAGTACAAGTCTGTGTATGTTACTTTTTAACACACAAATTTAAGTTGAAGAGCACAAAGACTTACAATCCCATCCTGCAGGGAAGTCCTGCAAGAGACCCACGATTACAGTCAGCTGTTTAGGATGGAAATGGCTTGTTAGACTGCCAAAGAAATTCAGGTGCCATGATCATCATCTTCGTGAATTAATGCAATATTACAGATTTGGTAATGGTAGCTGTGAGGCAGGGAATTAGTTCAAGGCTGAGAAACTCAAGACAAAGTCTCCAAAGGAGTTCTAGGTCCTGTTCTTCCATATCATTGTTTTTCTACAAAGGAAGGGAGATTAAGTTCTTCCAATAATGAAGTGCCTAGCAGGTTTCAGTAATGTGCTTGTAAAAGCAAACGTGGTAGCAGTACTGGAAATCAGAAAAAGCTACTTAGAATGCCTTTATTTACTCTGTGATAAAGCAACTGAAACAATGACATTATGGCATAATGCCATGCCAATGCTCCCTTTGCCTTTCCTGTCTGTTTTCAACCTCTGAGAGAAGTAGAAAAGTAGAGAAAGTAAATAAAATTTTAAACTCTGTAATGTGCTTTTGAAATTGAATGCTTGGCTTTTTTTTTTTTAAGTTCTGACTGGAGATAATTATCAAAGGAACTGGTTTAAAACACAGCAAAACCTTAAAAAAAGCAGAGACCCCCAAATACTTCACTAAATTAAAATTGACTAGTCATGCATTTTATATATGTCTCTGTATGTATGTTTATAAACCCATGTAAAATGTATATATATTTAAAAAAAAAGCCCCAAACAGCTGTTGCTACTTAAACTTTGGAGTTAGTATAACAGGTTAGACCATTGCTTTCCAGTTTATCATGTTCATCTGAAGTGAAATAAATCTTAGGAATTTTTTTTCTTCCTTATTTCAGAAAACTGACATATTTGCAGCTTGTTTTTTTTTTTTTCACAGCTTTGTATTGCCCTTGGCTGTTGAAGTTAGGGAGATTTGAACAGTTCATGAGCAAGTAATTTCCATATCTACTGACTGGTAACCATGAGTCACTTACTATTAGATGTATTCTGGCCAGACTTGTCTTCTAATAACGAATGCCTTTCGTCAAACTCTTGTATCTCTTTAGGAAATAGATGACTTGCATATGGAATCCTCTATATATTATCACTTAATTGGGTAAAAAAAATAGCCTTTTTGTGTAATTCTGTGCAATCCATAGTTTTTGTCACTTATTTGAAGTGTATTTAAACCTTGTCAAAGCAATATTAAAATAGTGGTAAGTGCATTGCTTAAAATGTGGTGCTATTTATCTGTTTGTATACCTGAATACTAGCCTAGCAAGCATAATTAAAGTGCCATGTTGTAGAGAAATAGCTGAACTGTAACGTGTGTTTGCATTATTTTTTCAACCAGAAATGAAAGTTAAAAGACTGAGTGAAAGGAGTCCAGTGTTGAGAGAGGCATGTGAAATTTGGCCAGGTAGCTGCAGCTTTTCATAAATATGTACAGACTCTTAACTGCAATCCATCCTACTTGCCATCTAGATGAGGGGCAGACAATATCTTATTCAAACCCTTACCTTCGCTTCAGGCTCAAGCCCATCAATTCTGTTGGATATGCCCACTCCCTTAAAAACTTGTGTCCCCATGAAGAAGTTGTGTTCAAAGCCCAGTGTCTTCAGAAGGGCAGCATTCAGAGAGGTCTTCAGTGGCTTAGGAGAGGAAAGCTGATCTCTTTGCTTCCTGGAACTGGGTCAGTAGGTTCTTTATTCAACCCCAACTCCTCGCCACTTGACCTTTTGAGTTTTGGAGACTGAGGTCCCTCCGTTTGGCGTTCCTATCAGTAACTGCCTGTATTAAAAATACTGCTAGTGCTGGTCATAGTTGGTGTGCACAGGCACTTCACTAAATGTATAAATCCTCTAGACTTGTAGAAGCATTCTTGTGGCACACGTCTAGTTTTGTGTCAGGAATATGCTGACTATCAGGACATCAGTGTTATTGTGGGATGTGCCCTTGAGTGTCAGGGTCTGGCTTCATATTGAGTATCTGTATGTTCCCAAGTAATGAATTAATTCCCTTAGTTTAGCTTTTTATGGCTGTAAATTAAAAGCATACTTTTACCATAGAGGTATTGTTTGCAAATGTGTCTGCAGGAAACCCAGCTACATCTGCATGGCTTTTTATTGTCTTGGCGTATTATTGTTGTCCTTACTTTGCAATATCTTTGTGTCATCATGGTTCCGATAACATTACTGCTATAATAATGATTATTCAAGCTTTCTGGTAGTGATAAAATTCATCATGAGTAGCTAGGAGTCTCAGGCAGCCAGAGAATTAATAAGATAATTAAATTACAAGAAGTATTTGGAAAGAAGCTATCTGTCGCTTTGGCCCAATGCTTGACTGCCTTCCTTTACGTCCGTTCTCTCCCTGTATCTGGATGGAGTTTAAAATGACAGCTGACACCCTTCTTTTTATCCACTTGCTGTTTAATTCTGAATACTAATTTGTGTTGAAACATATGTAAAACTTAAGTGCTGTTTTGATAAAACAGCTTTTGATGATTTTGAAGTGTTTATGCAAACCTCGTGCATAATTGCTGTAAAACTGCAAAGAGTGTGGGGAAGGGATCTTAGGTTCCTTAAATTAAAATGCGTATATTCTCCATTTACTTCTGTAGTGATTTTTCTCTCCGAAGCTCTTACTTTATTATTATATTTTTAAATATATATTAAAAACTACACACACAAGGGAGAGTAAGGAATATATTCATTTATAATGTATATAATTATATATATTCGCATAATATGTATATTTATTATATTCCTCACCTCTATTGTATATATTTTCCAATGTTGTAGTATAGGACTGATCCTTCTTGGACAACACATTGAAAGGCAGTAGCATTTCATTTCACTTTGAAAAAAGGTGCAAAAAGGCTGTTAAGAATATGAAGGAACTTGGAGATACAAGAGCAATTGAACAGAGATTATGCTTGTTCCTCTCACTTTCTGCAAAGTGGAGCAGTAAATCCAGCTAATTTAATTTTTTTTTTCTCCTGAGTCTTTTACCTGTGTATCTTTCAATTTTTAATATTTCTGTTTTCTTCTTTTCTGGATACATTTTTGTTGAACATGTTCAGAAAGATTGTATAAATAGCATATCTGTATTTTCTTTGAAATATTTGCATTTCTTTCCACTGATTCTGGCAGGGGGATGTGCTTTGAAGGAGGTTTTGAAGTAATAGAAGTCTCTTTTTGCAACATGTGGCATTCACAGTGGGTTTTAATATGCAAAACATTAATCAGCGATTGATTGTATTATATTGGAATTGATTTTGACCATTCATTCTGAGCAAAGGATTTCTGTCATTCTGAGAAGGATTTACAAATTTAGAGTAAAAGGGAATGAAGTAAAAAAATAGGATACGAAAATGTTATAATCTTATTCTGACTCACCAAAAAGTGTCTCCAGAACAAAACAAAGCAGGTTAAAATTTTGACTTCTTTAGCATTTGAATGACAGGTGTAAACTGAGGAGAAAAATAAATTTTTGCAAGACCTAATTTCAAACTTTTTGTTATCCATGTTTTTAGAAACAGTCATAATGTCATATTTATTGTATCTTTGTGTTGAACAAAGTGTTTCGTAGGTAGAATCAGTTGCATTCCCACTGGCAACTTTGGAGCCAAGATTTTTAAGCATCTCATTTGTCTGCAAACCTTCAGCAGTGTATGTTCTTCAAAGTGAGAAAAAATATTCTCCTGGCAAAATATCTATAATTGTATTTGTTCTTGATACATTGTCCTATGAACTGTGCTGAGGTGACCATAGCACTAAAATGCTTTCTCTTAATCAAGTTAATGCTTTTGGGAATATTGAATGTCTTATAGTTTGCCCCTCTTATTTTTTACTTTTTTTTTTTTTTTTTTTTTTTAAGCCAAGCAAAGGAAGCTCACAAAGCTTTTGTTCTTATTTGAGAACAATTTAGTCTGTTTTAATAGGTTTTTAGGCAAATTAACTACTTTGTATTAACTTTGGTGATGCTGCCAAGGCAAGTTTTTGAAGCTAAGTACCTAACAAATAATTTGCTGTGTTATGATGAAACTATTAGATCTTGCTGTCCATTTTAATGTCTTCAAAGTGTGTAAAGTGGGATTGGACTGAGTATGTTTTTGAACTCCATTTCACTTACAAAGAGAGCGTTTCAATAGTAGGTCTATATTTGCTTTTTGGATAATGTTCTTGTCTACAAAACGACCTTCAGGCGTGCAGTCATTTAGTAGGAACTTGAATGTTTTATATTTTTACTGTCTTCATACTTTTATTATAACAAATTTTATTTTTTAAATACTTTTGGGCTTCCCTCCCTTTGCTCTCTAAATTATTAATCCTGATGTGCTACTTGTGCAGCTGCTGTTGGTTTGAGTGAAGACAAAACTTGCAGTAGCTCTGCTATATTATCAGGACCTGCTTAAGGTTTAACGTTATCTTCAACAGGAGTGTACTTCATGTTTTTGTTTGGTCAAGCTGTTAAAAAATAAAAAAATAAAAAAAAGCTAGAAGTTTTCTGGCACACTTGTATGTGTGTTTAGATTAGAGTTTATAGTCTGTGTGTTTAAAGTGTATGCAGTAGTCTAGGTGTTTTCCGCTATGGAGTTACCAGAACACCTTACTTTCTAGTAGGCTAGTAGTATTTATTCTAGTCCTTGAACTGCCTTACAAGCTGCTTTCTGAGCTGAAAGCAAAGGCTGAATGACCAGAAATACCTGTCTGAGCTTACATTTAGACATAGCGGTGCTCATAACCTGTCATGTCTGGTACAAACTTGAATTTTTTCTTTTAAAATATTCAATGGCCGAAGCAGTTAGGGTTATGTAAAAACTTTTCCAAGGAATTCAGTTGGAGCAATTTCTATTCCAAAGCTTTGAATTTTGATGAGAGGATTTGGAGTGGTTAATGAAGTAAAATTGCCGTCAGTCACGGAGGTGCAGAAGAGGGCTTGAGGGGCGATGTGCCCCGGCAGCTGAGCTGGCCGGGTTAGCAGTGGGTGCGCAGGCTGTTGAGCCAGCAGCGTGCCCAGCGCTCCTGTGGGACAGTGGGACCCAGTGCCCAGCTGCTCCTCCAGCCGAGATCAGAGCAGGACCAGGAAGTTAAAGCACTCTTGATTTCAGTTTAGTTTAGTGCTTCGGGCTTTGAGCTGCAGAGATGGCATATGTTTGCTTCTGGACAGCAAAGGACAGCCAGCCACCCCTTCATCCAGCCCAGAAAAAACTGGTAGAGGCTATTTGTCAGGCTTCTTAGTCATTCATGAGGGATGTTAAAGCATTTGGCCTAAGGGGAAATTTATCTTGGAAGCGTGTGGTCCAGCTTAGAGGAGAACATTAAAGATGAACTTTTGAAGAGGGTAAATGAGTAGAAAGGATGTGTACGTGAGGATCAGTGCAACTTTTGCATCTGTGAGCTATGCACAGTCTGTCTGATCCCAACAAAAAGGCAGAGAGTATTGGAGAATATGCTTATTTTCAAGGCTGGCTTCCTTCTAGCTTAACAGTCTGAAAACATACTTGCTTCTAATTCCTACTGCTTTGTCATTTATCCTCTACCGTACTATTAAACCATTCTCTCCTTTCTGGTGTGAAAAACCATCATAAAACTGAGGTGGTGGTTTAGCAGGAAGAAACAATAAATCAAATAGCGAAACATTTATATTTATCATTTTCTGGTTTTCCTGTCTGTGCTTTCCAAACCATACTCTGAAAAACATGGTCGTGTTAACATGTTCGTGGGAGCATTTTTCTAAACATTTGTGGTCACCAGAGCAACCCAAAGCATTGTTTCTAGTGATGTTTATGTGCCTACTTACATGTGATTGCCTAGTGCAGATGGCAAAGGAGTCTTAATATGAGAATTAGGAAAGAGAAATAGATGATAAATTGTTCGCATATCAAGTTTAAAGAAAAAAAAACACGTGTGAAGAATGAGGATATTGAAAGAGAGTTTTTCTTTTCTTTCCCCCTTTTTTTTTTTCTTTTCTTCTTCTAAGCTATAGAAAAAAAGCCCTTGGAAGCTGAACGACCATTTTTTATGTTTTCCAGGAGCATTAGTGGTGATTATGTGTAATTTTTAAATATGTGGCCTCTTTGACTGGTGGAGGCTTGTATCAAGGTTGCAGTTAAAAGCACTTATTGTTTTGTGATAACTAGTGGGATGTAACAGGTTTCTTAAACTGCTGCTGTAAAATTTACATACAAAATATTTGTTTTGCTGGAGATGATGATAAAAGGTTTTAAATGTTAACTGAGATTGAAATACTAGTTTTCAAGAATGAGTATTGGAAAACAGGGTAAACTTTTTTAGACTTACTTCCTCTCGTTGTTATGCCATCTTAAAACAATATGGAAATAGAAATAGCACTTACATCATGTACTTATAAAGTGTGAGAAAACTAGTAAATGACTGACAACATGACATTTAAGCAACAAAATCCACTAAGTATTCATATAGTAGCAGGAACATGAAACACTGTGATTGTTCCTACATTTCTTTTACTTTACTTAATATAGGTAAAGGATATGCATGTAAATGTAAACATGAGATGGCACTCTAGAGACAACTAGTATGCAAGAAAAACCCATATGAAAATCCTCTCAGATACCCGGGAATTGATTTAGGTGAGTTTTCTGCCCTTGATGGAATCGCATATCTACAAACTCTCCACAAATTCTGTTAATCCTTTAACCTTTGCTGTATCAGGTTCCACAATTAAATGACTTGAATTGGTGAGAATATTTGGCTTCTCTATAGAAAAATTTTTAGACCTCACAAATACATATCAGGCAGAACTACCAGGTAGTATAAAGCTTTACCAACCAATAAGGGTTAACCAAGGACAGGCATAAAACTGTAAAAAGGGATTGTTCTTTTTCAGTTGTTCAAAACCTTTGTTACAAGGAATTTGAGGAGCTAAAAAAATGTGATACTTAAGGATTGGAAAAGCATTTATTTAAAACCTGACTAAACTTGTTGTCTTGTGTAATTTCAATAGCACCTTTCGTAATTTTCCTGTGGTATTTAATATATGACATTTTGTGGTGACAAGATTTGAAGCAACTGCATGCTGTACAAGATGGAATATGGGAAGGCAGTGAATGCTGATAGTTGTGTATGAGTCCTTGTCTTGTCCCAGGGAGACATACAGGGTTTGAGTGTTTGGTTTGGTTTCAGAGCACAGAGCCCTTGTTTTAGACAGTTTCTTGACAGAATGATCTTAATGATTTGAGGAAAAATTATTTTCTTGAGTTTATCGCTGCTTCCTGTTTGACCTAAATGCAAGGTCCTAAAATGAGACAAAAATATCCCAACATTTCTTGAAACATATGGCACTTAAAAACTTTGCATTTAGTAATAATTCAGGAAGTGTATAATTCAAGAACTGTTAGCGTATGTCAAAGAGCGTATGAATTAGTTGCTGAAAGTATTGTTGGATAATGGTGCCAGTTTTTCTCTGACAATTTCTTTAGAAAACAAGTAACAGTTGGCACTCTTCCAAAATCTGACTGAGCTTACTGCAATAATTACACATGCTAGTGCTATTGTTTTATTGTACTCTGCTGCCTTGACAGTAGTACTGATTTTATAAATGTAAAAATTAGTGATGCTTTGATTCCTTTTTTTTTTTTTTTTAATAAAAGATAGTCTGATCTAAAGCAAACTTCCTAAATTGCACTTTAGTACATGTTAGTCATTCCGTGGCTGTAACCTGCAGTGGGCATCACAGAATGCTTGCTTAATGGAGTAGTTGTGTTGCCAAACTAGAACCAGGCACAATTTTGTGCAGCATAGTAGTTAAAGCATTAACTAAATGCTTAGCATGCTAAATTTGATTTTTTTAAAAAATTTTTTAAAAAATTTCAGGTGAATTTAGAGGTTCCTCTGGATGTGGTGGTAGTTTGTTTGTTTGGTTTTAATACAGGGATTGCTTTGACCAGAAAATTTCAGTGTAATTTGTACTTGAGAATTTTATGTGGTAGATTCACAACAAATCTGGTGTCAGTGACTAATATTTTTTTGTTTTATAATAGTTGGAATACAACTATGCAGAGACCCCAGCTTTCATGATTGGTTGCTGAAGAGCTAAACTTTGTTTTGGCATAGAAGTGACTATTGGGTTTGGCATGGTGTAGTTTTTATTTTATTTTATTTTTGGGGGATGTTTGTTTTGTTTTAAGTGGACATTGAAGAAGAACATTTGCTAATGCCAACTGCTGGAGTGGCATTTTCTAATGAAAATTTAAGATCTCTAGCCTTGAGTAGTCTAGGAACCACTGGATTGACAAAGTGCATGTGGCTTTCCTTGTTTGTGTGTTTTGTGGGAATCCTCCCTTTTATGCTCTGTGAGCCTTGGCTACTATGACAGAATGAAGAACGTTTTTTTTTATTGAGCTTCTTGCCTTTTTACAGGTTAATTTGAGAACCAGTGACTGAACAGAACAACTTTTACAGACTATAAAGTGCAGCCTTGTAACATGGAGTAACAATCAAATAAAGCAGAATATTTGGGAAAGTAATTTTCCCACAGCTTTTAAAGAGTCTGTGCTTGAAGCACGGGAAGGCTGGGGCTGTAGGGTCGTGTGACGATTCACAGCAATACAAGAGGTGAAGGGATGGGAGGAGGTTGGTACGAAAGGTGTGCGCCACTCGTGGCCACGAGGCATGGAAACGTTCAGTGACACTTCTGCCCCTGCTCCCCTGGCCCTGGAGTCCCAAGGATATGGCTGATTGGCTTATATGAGGGGGGAAAAAAAAACATTAAAAGTCTTCATATTTCAGATAGAAAGTCATTTAAAAAATATCCATAGAGACCACCTTAATACAGAAATGACACAGTTTATCTGTTTGATCCATGTCCTTCACAGGTATATTGCAGGTATGTGACATTACAAACTTGTATATGTACAAAAAGCCACTGTTTGTATTTACGCTTGAGTTTACACTTGTTATTTCTTCATATGAATTTGAGAAATATTACTGTGGCTAGAAAACCTTATTGGTGTTTTCGTGTTGCCTGACAGAGAACTGCTTGGTCTCCCTTACCCTGTTTAAAGCTCCATGAGTTGGGTTTGAATGAGCCAGTACATTTACTGAGGCTACTGCAGCCTCTCTTGAAGGTATGAACTTGGCTTCTCTGAGCATGTTTCTGCCCAGGTGTTTGTTCCACAGCATGTTTCTGTAGTGCTGCCTTTATGATGTAGATTAAAGCACCAGCCTGTTCATGACGTCTGTTGCCTTAAAGTTACTACAAAATAGAGGTATATGAGTCTTCTCTTTATGCCATTTGTTCGGTTGCGCATAACACAGAACATAGAGTAATTTCTTCCCTTGGAGTCCTGCACCCATCTTGGTGCTGAGAGACTCTTTATAGAAGGGGTTAAAGGATTTCCTGAAATATTTTTAGTTATTAGTCCATGTGCATAGTTAGTTATTTAAATAACTGTGTTCAGTAGGCATTGAAATAAAATCTTTATAAAGTTAGTTACTTTTTAGATTAATTGGAATTAAGCTCATTAAACTAATGCTTCAGAGGAGAGAGCGTATGTTTACAAGACTAATGACTGTTTCAGGGGCAGTATATAGTTTCTGCACAGTACCTCATAAGAAAATCATGCTATTGAAGACTTTCCTATGTTTAACATGTATATGGACAAATGCATTGTGCTTGTTATTCTATTCCTTGAATAAGCAGTAGTTGTCAACCTTGGGAGCTCACTGGCTATTTCAAGAATTTAACCTGCTTTGACACTTCCGTGGTTTCTTCCTGTGAGCAGCTTGAATACCACTTACTCAGCTGTAAGTTAAATAAAATCAACTAAGGAGAACAGCGTACTGTAAATGATGCTGGTAGCAGAAAAGATGATAACATTTCGTAACATTCTGGAAAACAACCTCTCGTGTATTGATTTTTTTTTTTTCCTTTTTTTTTTCTTTTTTTTTTTTTTTAATCTCCCCTGTCTGCAAAGATGAAATGTAGTCTTTCGGGGAGCCTTATTCCTTCCTTGAAGACTTGCTATATTGATCTGAAACCACAGAGCTGAAATTGGTCATATTTTAAGAGTGTTCCTTCTCTAATGACAATATATGGCCCTACTGCTTAAGTGGAAAACTTGCTGCAGTATCTCTGTTACTGGAATTTGTGGAACAGTCAGTGAGGGACTTCTCTAAAAATCCTTCATGAGATCCTGCAAATGGAAAACTTCACTGGCATGTGTGTGAATGGATAGCAGACCTCTGCAGATGCGATTCCTTAGTCATGCTTTATGGAAGCATACCACCAGTTTGCTCCAGAATAAAGTAATGGGAGGGAAGAGATGTTGAGTAACCCCTGTATGAACACAGATTTTTGTGTTTTCTTTTTGGCCTGGTGCTCCACTGACCACAGGACAACTAATCAACTCAATTCTTATTAGTGCAACCTTAGGTTTCTCAATTGGTGATAAATACAGGAAAACCTAGCATCTCCCTCAGAACAAGAGACAAGATAATTTCTCCTACCTCCTTTGCCAGATGATAAATTTAAAAGCTGCTGCATATTAATTATTCCCCATGATAACTAGGTTAGCTGCTCTTGCAAGGTCTTGCTGTTACTCTAAAAATACGGTAAGTTAAAAAAAGTATAGGACTTACCATTAATGAGAGAGTTTTTCCTTCTCTCTGAAAAGAGGGGGAAAAAAATTCATAAGGAAAATATAGACTAAGGCTTGTGGTGATTTTGTTTGAAGTCTGGTTCTGGAAACAAAGGAGGTACAGTAGGTCAGCGTACTAGTGTAGAATTTTTGGTGCTTTCCAGCCTTATGATATTTTACCTCCACTGTCATAAGCATGTTGCTTCAGAACAGGGCAATGTGTTTGTAATATCTCAGTGGAACTAAAAGTGAGTTACATTAAGTCTGAGAGTAACAAATATCATCTTAAGCTAAGTTAGCCTGGCCATTCAAACTTACGGCACTGTATACCCAATAATAGAATTACTGTATTTTTGTACATAACGATCTGCAGGGTGAGGATAGACAAGTGAAGGATGTCAAGAGTCTGCGCAAACTTGGCTTTGGGGAAGAGCAGGAACCCAGTAGGTCTAAGTAACTTGAACTGAGCCTGTTAAATTTACAGTCTCTGAACAGATATTTCCATTTTGGAAATCACGCAATACAAATTTAACATTAAATCAACAAATAATTGAACTGTAGATGTGTCTGCATGAACCATGTTATTAAATCCCACAGCAGTGAAATTTTTGTCAGGAAAATGGGCCTCAGATGAAACAAACAAACAAAAAACCCCATTATAAAACAAACAGTTTGAAGTTTTGAAAACTTTAAATGTCCAAAATGTTTGTTCTTATCCAATGTACTGAAAAACCAGTTGGCTAATAATGTCACAAATGGTTGGGAACTAAATGAATTCAGGATGATGCACTCTGGTGTAATATAAACTCTTGCAGAAAATGGCGTTATCAAGAGAACATAAAACGCTAAGCAGACGCATTGTTGCACAGAAATTATAGAGGCATGTTAGGCACAGATTTACTGAAATAACATAGTAGTTAGACAGCAAATTTGATATTGCTGCCCTTCCCTATTGCCAATGTGCTGTTCTCGTGTTCATGACATGAGGAATTGTTACTGTGTGGCTCCACAGCACTTTCACTTTGGAAGAACAGTGTTGCCTTGATGCTAACTGAAACTGGATGCTCTCAACATTGTAACATGGCTTTGCATATTAAATAGTAAAAGTTTTTGACGGTAAAGTTTCAACAGTAAAATAAAACAGTTGCCCTGCCTGTCTTTAATAAAGTAACCTGGTAGGGTGAGTTTCAATCTGGGAGTTTTGGTGTCTTGTGAGGAGTGGACAGTTGTTAATAGTAAAATTGATTATTCTGGAATGACCTTCTGCAATTAGATTTCTTAAGTTTCTAATATATTCACACCGGATACAGTAGTACCCAGGGAATATTTTCATGTTTTACTTAAGTGTGTATGTATATGTATCTTTAGCATTAAATTCTGAAGAAGTTTGTTTAAAACCAACCAAACAAAACCTCTATTGCTCAGAAACTGCTTTAATATATTTTGGAATAGTGGAGTTAAAGTCATTGAGTATTGGGGTCCATGTGGGCTTTTAAAAAATAACTACATGGTGTGAGCTCTCCAGGTATCTCCTCCTTTACATCCGATTCCCGCTCCTTCTAATGCTTTAGAGAGGGAGCTGAGTGGTAGCTGAATGACATTTGAAATGTTGTTGGGTTTTTGTGTGTGTGCGTGTGTGTGGTTTTTTTCTTTTTTTGGGGGGGGGGAGGTGTTTGTGGGTTTTTTTGGGAGAGGGGCTGTTTGGTTTTTGTTTGTTTCGTTTGGGTGTTTTTCCTAAGCGTTTCTGTCCAGTTAATTAGCTGAAAAAAAAATCTGGATCTTTTGAGCATTGTGATTAGAACTGTTACTTATATTTTTTACTGAGCATTAATTAACAGTTTGAACTGTTTCTTTTGGAGATTATAATGCATTCTGGGATGACACTTTGATGATAACGAGCTATTCAGGGGAAGAATCAATACCGGGTGACTGGGTAATGGCAGGCGAAACTCAATTTTGTCGTATCTAAATGTATTTGGAGAAAAATAATCCCAAGTTTACATGCGTTAGATTCTGAATTGACTGTCCTCACTGAGGAAGGAGATTTTGGAGTTACAGAAGTTAGCTCTGTGAGAACATCAGATCAGTTCTCAACAGTGGTCAAAAATGCAGGTAGCATGCTGGAAGCCATTAAAAACAAATGAAGAACGACATGTTGGGGTTTTTTTCCATTGGATACAGCAGTTCTGCTGTGTTACCCTTTCTCGCCCTTCATCTCAGAAGAGGTTATAGCAGAGTCGGAAGAGATATATGACTGATGAGGGTAAGCAAAGGAACAAAGCATCTCCCATATAGGGAATGATTAAGTAGACTCATCAGACTTCGGAAAACATGTTAGCGAATGAAAGGCAGGAGCCTATAAATCATGAGTAGTATGGAAAAACTGAGCAAGGAATGTTTATTATACAAGTGTAGGAAGTGATCAAAAATAGGCTATTGGTTGATAGCTTCAAAAATACTGAAACAAAGTGGTGAACTGTAAAACACAATGCCACAGCATGCAATGATTATTGAAATGCTTAGACAAACTAGGGGTGGGAAAATCATCGATATAAAAATGCATTAATCTACTAAGTTGCAAGCAGGTGGACAATGGTAAATACATCAGGAAGATATGACCGTGTGCTTCACCTGCTTTTATGTCTTCTCCAGACATCTATTGCCCTTGTCAGAAACAGGACATTGGAGCTTTGGTTGGAACCAGTAAAGCCCGTTAGGTAAAGTATGCACCAGGCCACTTCCCTTGAATACCATGTGTCCCTTAATGCATCCTATTCATCCTTTTCATGCAAGGACTTGCCTGACAGTTCTTCAGCATTGTGTAGATTCATAGCTTTTGCCTCTTCAGAAAGCAGTTAAAGACTTAGACTGACCATTTTTTTGCCATTAGTCACTTAAATTTCAAGTGGTAACTAGCAGGAGTTTTGCTCCATTTCTTCTAGGAGGGGATCCAGTCTTTCTGGGAAAATACCATCAAGAAATGGAGCATTTCCTTTGCTCATTAATGAATGACCTTGGGAGCATTTCACTATTTCAAAATAAGGCCTCAATTTCTTTAAATCCAGACATGGGTGGTCTTGCGTTATAGCTACTGGATCTTGTTATTCCGTTCTCTGTACTCCCCTCCCCTCCAGCCTGTGCTATTTTTCCCTGTGAAAGTACTTATATCCTGTAGTCATCTCACTTCTCAATCTCTCTGAAAAACTAAACACATTGAATTCCCTAAGTCTCCCATTGTAAGGTACCTTTCTGATCACTGAATCATTTTTATGGCACTTCTGCACCCTCCAGTTTTCCACCAACCACTTTCAAACATGGACAAAACTACCATGCACTGTTTGCGCAGCAGCCTCCTCCCTGCCGTGCCCGCTGTTGTTTGCCCGCTGTTGTTTTCCCTCTGTCCTGCCCTCCTGACCCATCTGGGGATGCTGTCTGGGGGGGCGGTGATTGGCATCATTACTCAGCTGCAGATATGGCTGAAGTGGCTGGTTGTGTTAACCAGATGCCATGCCCTGACATTTCTCAATTTTTACTGAAATCAAATAGTAGATAGAACCCTGATAACAGCAGCATTATATGAAATTGAAAGCGGAGAATTTATCTTCTTATCTCCAAACTAAAAATGCCAACAAATATTCACTTTCAATTTATTTGTTATATACGAGCAAGTTAGTTTGTAAATCAAAATACAGAGCTTTTATAGTATGGAGATGAAAGTATAGCTAAAGCTTCCCAAGACTGTTTGGAAGAATTGATACAGTATTTAGTGATTTATTTTACTGATACAAAAAGGAATCATCTACTATCTATCAAATACTGTGAATATATGTCATGGAGTTTCTAGTTCCAGTCCAAACCCACTACATTTGAGCTTGCATGGGCCATATTTGTGCAACTGTGCTGCTTTTATTTTTGAGCTGGTTTCAGTTTTGTCCACATGATACTCAGGGATTCAGTAGGATTTCTGTATGGAAAGCAAATCAGGAAAAAACCCCACAGATCTTAATTTTAAAGGTCTAAGTAGCGTTTGGAGAGTGTTTAACTATGTGCAAATTCAGTATTTATTTGAAACACTGCATAGATTTTCAGTGTTATAAAAGTATGAAACATGATAGAACATGTTTAAGGATGTGCGTTGGTGGAATAAATAACAGATTTGAAGTAACATGTTTCTTTATTACTCGTAATAGTACAATGAACAAGAAAGCAGTTCACACTTTTATCTCTCAGGTATTTGTTTGTTTGTTTGTTTGTATTTCCTTAAGGAAAACTTTCCCCAGTTTTTCCTTGAGAAAGTAGTTAGGCTTTTTGAATTTCATAATTGCCAAGTTGTACTTCAGCTGTTTGACTACCTAAATACTTGAAATTTAATTTCTTCTGCTTGAGAGGAGAGCAACAGTTACTTTCCTGCGTCAGTGTCTGATTTCTATTTGTGATGTGGTTAAGCTGGAGATAAAGTGGTTTGTAGCTTGTATTTCTGTTCTGTAGCTGATATTGTCACACATTAGAGGTTGGAAACCCTTGTGATAGTAACTCTGCACTGAGAACCTATCATTCATAGTAGCAGCTGCTTTACACTGCATTTATATTTAAATAGGAGAAAGTGATCTATCTTGAATTTTGAGAGTTGTTCCCATAGCAAAGTAACTTGCCCTCTTGTCTTTTTCTTCACCATCGATTGATCCATTTGCTTACTTATCCCCAGGAGTGGGGAAGAAGAAATCTAGAGAAAAAAAGCCTTAATTTAGGAGAATGCTGAATGCTTCCTCGTAGCATTTGACTTCAAAAGACCAGAGTCCTCTGGGTCTGGTTTATTTATATAGTTTTAATTAGAACTGAGCCTCATTAATGAAAATGTGCAAAATAAAACAAGGACATCACTTTAAAGTTCAAAGATATACATTGCAAGAATGGATTTGTGTTTAATCTAGGAAGCCGTGAGTTACCTGCAGTACAGTGTTCAACTGTTGCAAAGGATTTTACCCATACTAACCTTTAGTATTCATCTGGTTCTCAGTTGTCCTAAATTAATTATTGTTTCTTTAGATGTAAGCTTTTAGAATCATTGGTCAGGTATCTATGTTCCTGGCTGCTGAAGTGAAGAGTTTGAATGTAGCTGAGAAAATAGTCGTCAACTTGTTATAAAGCGATCTGTGTTTCATGAAGAAATATTGTTAGCGTGCTCTTTCATTGGATGAGGTTGGGATGCTGTATTGAGCACCCTGAGTGGCAGAGGAGTGGGCACACTTGGTCTCTTGGGTTGCCTATCCAGCTTTTTTGGATGATGAAGGAATAGAACAGCTATAATAGTTCTGTTCATTTTGTTAAAAGCTGAAAATATGGAAACACAGGCAATCATGGTTGTAATGCCAAGTATGTGAGCAGTTGCACTGCTTCATGTACTTGGTTGGTTTTTTAAAGCTAAGCAGTATTTTGCTATCTTTGCTTTTCGTTTTTCTGAAAACAAGACCATAGCTCAGTGTTGAATGTCACTGGATATTGTGGGTATTTTTTAGAAGAGCGTATGTATGTGATGTTTACTATAGCATCAGCATGCTGTCAGGCCAAGGCTGTATTTACTGTGCCATAAAGCACCATGCTGGTCCCAGCCTGGAGAGAGACAGACAAACAATGGGAATATCGGAGAGTTTTTCTCCCAGCAGTGCCCATGTGTGATCGGTATTGGAACCTCTCTCAGCCAGTGTTAATGCAGGAGGAATACGCAGCAAGCAGTTTGGTGTGTTAAGCAGCAAGCTGAAGCCCGTCTCGTAGTTTTATCAGAAAAACAGAGACTTAATTTTTAAAGTGCAGTCTTGTCACAAATTGAACTGTTTGTGACAGAGGGAAAAACACAGATCAAGTATGCTTGTAGTAGCCTAAATTTATGAGTATTCTGGATTGCAAGCGTGTTTCTTCATGTTGAGGAGTACATTGAGTACATTTACTTGAACTTTGGAATCATTCTGTTTCTCTTGCTTCCCTTGGTTTTAAAGAGGAGGAGTGTGTAGAGAACTTAAATGCACGCAACATATGGCTGAAATATCACGTATACCAAAGATCTAAAAATCAAAGTTGCTGTTTCCATGACAACCGTAGCTGAGCCAAAGACTTCTTTTCACAACGACAGCAGCCGTGCACAGCTAAAGTTCAGAGTCTGGGAACCTGATTGCTGGGATGCTTTAGGGTCCACATATAGATCTCCAGGGAGGTGCTATTTATGTTTGCATCCACTCGTAACTTGGAGTGTCACTTGTACCCAGCTACTGCCTACAAAACATACTGATGGGAGTAGAGCGTTGTTATGATATCTAATTGATATGTCTGACATGTTGCAGATGGGAATAGCAAACTAAGAATACCACCTTGGCAAAGGGGTGTCTTAAATGGAAAATCGGAGCATTTCTATCTTTAATATTGGGGACAGGAGCTGACAAGGGCTTTGATCTGCAGTTTTTGCTAATCTGAATTGTTTATATGAATGCCCGTAACCAGATTCTTTCTGTGCAAAGACGGTCTGATCTTGATTACAGGAAAAATGAGACTATTCAACTTTTCTGCTGTAGTGCCACTATATTTCAGTCATGTTAGGTGGAAATTTTATTTTTTTTCCCTCCAATGCTAATTGTTCATGTCTTCACAAAATAGGAAAAATGAGTCTTGGCCACCGTTAGTCAAGATAGTGAAGTGAATGAACCAATACCCTAAGTACTGTCAGTCCTTTGTAACCGTAGGGTTGCATTATTCTATTTATCATGCTTAACTCCAGTTTAATTTGAGTTTTATATTGATACTGGGACAGAAATTTTATGAGATTAGTTACTATTTACCCTTTTTTGAGTATCCAGACATAGAGATAAAGCAAGGGTGGATTAACCAAATCTGTCTGCAAATCATTTCCCTTCATCCAGGCTACCCAGCAGAGAAGGATTTATTTTACTCAACTGAAGCAAGTACTTCAAGTAATTTTTTTTGGCTAGTCTCCAATTACAGCTGAACATCTTTAGTTTACAATTATAAAATGGATAATCTAGACATTATAATTTTGGTGAACAAAAGTCCTATTACTTAAAAAGGGAGGAAGTAATAATAACAACAAGTGTAAATTTTTTCCCAAATAAGAAGTAACGCTTAATTTATGGCAATTCTTAAAAATGTAATTGAACTTTCAATAACCCCATTACTGTAACTGGTTGACATTGCTTTGATTTGAAGGGTTCAAACCTTTTCTACTGGCATAGCCTGTATAACAATAGAATTCTTTTTTTCTGCTCTGGCTATTCTATATTAATGTATCTTGGGGGCAGTAATCGAGTTTGATCATATTATTTCTGGAATACTAATTCAAGAAAACGTAATCCCCTGGTGATGTGACTTAGCCTTTCCAAATGTGCTGTTATAAATCCACGTGAGAGCTGAGCTGGTGGTGGTTGGCAGTCAATGTTAGCACAGTAGATTGAAGCTGAATGTTTAGAAATCCGGTGCCCCTCCTTCATCAAAGAACTCTGATTCATATTCCCAGATGGATTTTGCTATCCTGGTTTAAGTGAGTCTCTGCCTATGGGTCTGACCTTCCCATCTGCCCAAGGTAGAGCTCCTGGGCAGAGACCATAGAAGGGGCTTTGTGCTAGCTCATGGACCAACGGCCCTCAAGGCTGGACATGAACTCCAGGCTAGACCAGAAGCGGAGTCTCTCGGCTGAAGGAACAGTATATAGCACCTGTGCACTGGGCTGAGAGTTGGGTGCTCAGATACATTCAGGCAATTTTATCACTAACTACTTATTGGAGAGGATTGGGAGTGAGGGTAGAGAAAGGCTTCACAGTCAGGGCATGGGCATGTGAAGTGTCTGATTAGATTCACTGGTCAGAAATTTCCAAATACAATAAGAATTCATGAATAAAGCTCTATCAATAACAGGAAAAACATTAAAAATATTAGCAAATGCCTAGTAACAGATTCTCTCCTGCTTTCCACAATTTGGAAGAGGTTTGTGGACAATGCTACTTAGCCCCATTCTCCTGAAGTCAGTGTTTTGTGTTACCAGTGAGGGTACCCTCATGGTTCAATAATATAGATGAAGATTGCAACAGAAGTTTTAAGTTGGCTTTTAAAGTGACATTGATTTTTGGAGACATATTTAGAAATGACGCTGTATTTCCTGACAACTGGTTTTACAGTTAATTTTTTTGTTATTACTTGAAAGTAGCTGAATATGCTTTAACTTCTGTCGTTGAAGTCTTAGCACATGCATCAGGTTTTCAAATGAAATTTATAGATGGCGTTCTTGGAAGAAGTGCCACCTAAATGAAAATTTTTTCTTCTGGTTCTTTAAGTGCTACAGATGTATCACAGACTGAATATGGATGTCACTGAACCAAAATACTTAACAGTATTTTCAGAACCAGTACACTGGAAAATATGACCTTTCACTTCAATTGTTCTTTACCTCCAAGCGCAGGTGATATTCCTCAATTTCTATAAACTACATGAGACCACATCACAGCAAAGTTGCAGGTTTTCTGACCAACGCAGGGTTTTAAATAGTGCAAGCTCTGTAACCTGTCATAATTCTGCAGATACTTACCTAGAAGAACATCATTTTTTCTCTTCATTGTTTTCATTTAATGGCAAAAAAGATCATAACATTTTGCCTGATTTCAAAATTTACTTTTCATGACTGGTTTCCCAGGCTCCATTTTGTTGATCAAAATTATTTTGAGAATAGCTTATCTTTTGCTTCAGCAGAATATATATAATTGATAAACTTCCTTTGAAAGTAATCTTTAAATACAGAATCAGAGTGTCTCTGTTATAATGGTTAAACATTGATTAGCAAGAGACAAATCCTATCTTACCCAGCCTAATTCGCAGATGAGGAGGGTCGATGAGAGAGAAGTAATTGCTATTAACAAGACTGTTAGCATTATATTTGAGTACTGGAAGCATAGATGGGCTTGAGTTACTGCACTAGGTTGAACCTATCCCCAAAGCATTTCTGCTTTTCTGAGGTCAGTCTTAACAAACCACTACTTTGGCATATCACATTTTTTCCCTGAGAAAATTTTTCTTTATGTATCCTGTGCCACTTTGTACCTTTAAGGTATTTTTGTTTTGTTTTTTAATTGTGGAAATACAACTGTCTAACAACTCCAGTGTTCAATTACGGTTGCTTTCAGGCATTTCCTAAAGAGTGATTTTTGCATGGGGAAGAATGTAAATGTGAATGGCTCTTAAACCTTGCACATCCACATTTGGGGTGTTACTAAACACATGAGGAATAATTTTACAATTCAGAATCCATATCTTTCTAATGGGTGAAGTCTGGCCAAAATATTTAAAATCAAGCTATATTTTGGCTTGTATGAGGTTTAAAAGTGCGTGATGTCTGGATTCCAAACATGTCTTCTACATTATATACTGAAAGATAAGTAGAATACAAAAACTTTCTCTTCCATAGTTTTAAATTGCAATAGAAACGTATTTGTTGGTTAGCTTAATAGTTGCAATTTAAAATTTTAATTAGAACTGATGTTTACACAGCAAGTTGCTGGCAGTGATGTAGTTCTGCTGACCAGCACATTGTACAGTGGGATCATGGTGCTTGGTAGTTTGGTACTAGGAACATAATTTTTTTGTTGTTTTCAAGAGTTCTTTCAATAAAGCCCATCAAGATTCAGTCCTGAGCAGAGATCTGGTGATAATTTGATTCATAACTTTTAAAGCAAGTCAAGGTTAAGTGAATCTTTGAAAAATACATTATTAAAACAGTGAATGCTACATGTTGGTGCAAGTTGGTGGAAAAAAATAAATGGATGTAATCTTTGTCCATTTGCTAAATAAAATTCTTTGTACAGACGTAGGTTAGCTGCTTTATTATTGTCTGATAATCAATATAAGCTTGCCAGTTGTATTTTAGAATTTGGAAGTCTGCATGGGACAGATACTTTGAAATACCTTGGAATACTTACATGATCTAAAGCTGGTTTGAAATAGCAATTTGATCTTGGCAAGATTAGCCTGGGGCTTCCTCTAGCTGAGGTTGAATAATGAAATATTTAATGCAGTGACTAGTTGTGAGGTTTCTAATAACAGTCTGGGTCGATCAAGATGAACTTTGTGCTTTGTGAGTTCTTTTTTAATGATGATCACCATCTAAATAATGCACTAACTTGCCTGTACCCATAGCCCATCTGAGCTTATATCCTGGGGAGGATGTTGCATGAAGAAGCTTCCTACTTTCTGGGCAAAGACTCCCAACTACTAGCTAAGCCATTGTAACTATTTGCTCTATGTGTTATATTAGGATCAGGTAAGAACATATTGTACTGTGACTTAGGATCTCCTTTATAAAAAACATAATGCTTCATAGCTTTGATACTATATTTTATCAGTTTAAGTAAGGATTGTTCAAGGAAAGGGATGAAGTGAGGATTTTCACAGTTCAACTGAAAAGTGTTTAAACATTCCCTGACTAGTCTAGAAAGTGGTTTTAATTTGTACAGGAAAGAACAACTTGTGAGCAAAGAACAAGTATTTATTAATGGTATTTGGAAAGCAGGATAGTGCAAAATAGTTATCCTGAAAACTCTCTGCCAGGTTATTTTCCCCTTTCTTTTAAGAGCAGATATTGAAAATGAGAGGTGTGCTTTTCAGATCTTTGAAAATACTATATTTCATACTATTCTATGGTGTCTGACTTTGTGTTACATATCTCTCTTATTTCTGTCTTAGGACTTTACAAATCTGTGCTTTTAGAAGCAAAGAGATGAGGAAAATAAAAAAATAAGCTTTTAAGTCTGCCTGCAGACCAGACAGACTTATTAACAAAAACAAATGTTTATATTTTGTGCTAGTAAAAAAACAAAAAAACACCCCCAAAAAACAAAAAACCTCAAAACCAAGACATCCTCTCACCTTCACTTACGTAGTCTTCTTTTGTTGTTACATTTCTGACTGTGAAGTTTACAGCAGACTTGGGAATTTCAGCTTTTTATGTACCATGCATATAAATTAAAACAAGCACAAATTTACTAAGATGTAATGGTAACGATCTAGAGAGTTTATACCTTCTCACAGTCATGTATATTTGAAATAATCTGTTATAGTAAGGCATTAAATGTGCACTCATGACTCCTGTTTCTTTTGTGATACTTTCACTAAAGATATAAAAAAAGTGTAACTTGCATTACCTGTAGAATATTGCTTAACATTTGCATAAACAGACATTTACCAAATTGTACCAAGAGGGAAAACGCAACATAATCATATCATAATTGCATAATCAATTCACTGTGATTATATTTTCTCCCTCGATGCAATTTAGTAAACGGGAGTTCAGGTGAATATGAAACAGTTTCTTGCTTACTGTGATTTGTTCCATTAGTTTTGGGTGGGTTTTTTACTTTAAAAACAGTGAGAAATATTTTTAACTTAATTCAGTACAGAATGTGTTTTCCTAATGACCTTTTCAGATTGTGCAGGTGTTTTTATGGAGGTTAGATCTGTTACTTAGTATAACATACAGACACTTGTCAGGTAGATTTTGTAAGACTAGTTTAAAGCTTAGTGTAATTTAATTGTGCTTGAAGTGACTCAATGGCAAGCAATGTGGAGTATCACTGACTCTAATGTTGATTCATACACATTGTGCTGTATTTGAGACTTTGTGGTGTGTTCTTATAGGATGGACCATATAGTCTAGCTGCAGTTACTGAAACATGGCTAGATGTCCTTATGTGGGCAACTAGTCAAAAGAGCTAGAACCCTGTCATAAAAGTGGCTTTCCTATTTCAATGAGATTTAATGACATCTAGGTGAAGGAGAGGAAGCAATAGGAGGTATATAGGCATGTGGTCCTCACAAATGGTTTAAACTGTGTTGCTATTTCAAATTTTCGGTGTTTTCACATAGCGTAAGAGTCCAGGGCTTTGTGTATGTCAGTAGGTGTCACTGAGAAGCTCTACCATTAAAAGTACAATACCAAGTCTGCTGGAATATGGAGTAAATCACACGGCAGTCATAGCTTTATAGCTCTGATTTAGAAAAAAAGGAATGTAAACTCTGCACTGAGCTAAATACATATGATGAACAGCAACGCTCAGAAGGAATGGATGAGTACTGAAAAGATGCACTCTGCTTTTGGCGAGGATACACATTGCATCCCTTCATGCACTTTGACAACCTTTCAAACTTTTTTATCAGTACTGAGACTCCCAGCCAGGACTTCTTGCACTGGAAAATGCAACAGTCTTGGGTGCTTATGTAGCTGAGGGAGAAGATGCCAAAGGCCTGGGACAGAGGTCCTTTTGGATCTAGCTATGCTTACAGATGTTGCCGCTGCCCGGCTGGAGGCTGCTGCCCTTGCGGTTTTGCTGAGAAGAAAGGATTATGTACATGCCTCCCCACTGCTTTAGGCTGGTGGTTCAAACAGATGATAAAGGCTGATAGGAGGTAACTCACCTGACCTTGCCTGAGGTGGTTGTAGGAGAGCTCATGTAATCCTTAAACATGATCTTTCCAGAAGAAAGGAAGTGAGTAATGGCTGATAGAGGTCAGCAGTCAAGAACTGTAGGGTAACAGGGGGGGTTTAGGTCACCATCAGTCTATGACCTGAGGAAAACAACCCTAAGAAATTTCTATAGAAATAGATGCTTCCATATTAGGATCGTGCAGATATAACTTGATTTCCTTAATTAGAAAGGAGTTAGGCTATATGATTTCTCAAGTCTAGGATTGTTTTAACTTCAGTAAGTCAGTAGGTGCTGGCCTACACATTTAATAGACAAAGGCACAGCACTTCTGGGGTGTGTGTTTGTGAATTTTGACCTTGTTCTTTACGTAAGCAATATTTATGACAGCAAATTGGAGGGTTTGTTCATTTTAGACAAACACATCAAACATCAGTCTCTGCTTTGGTACTGATGGACAAAATGATACTGATTTTACAAGCAAAGTGTTTAACTGTTATACAGTGTATTCATAGAGAAGTCTTCAAATATTTTTGGTGTTACTATGAACTTCTTTGCACAGTATATGTGAATATATGCATCATACAAGAATTTAAAAAAAAAAAGGGGGGGGGGCGGGCCTAAATGAATGAAAAAGAGCCCTAAGATTTCCAGTAACAAATCATTTTAAATGTGACTAGTCCTGTACAAGTGAGTGGAAATACTCACGTGCTTAGTTATCTTGTTGAACTGCAGACTGAGCTATTAGTATCTCCAACAAGTAGAGGATTAGATGTTTATCTAGCATGCAGAGGTGCAAGAATTAAACTCCTGGGGCATACTGGTGGTGAATGTGCTGTCTAACTGGGCTCTCCTCTCTTTCTGGAACACTGATTAGAGCTTTTTTCAATTAGGATGAGTAAGTGTAGCTTGCAAAATTGCTTTAGTTATATGTTACTGGTTTAGAGTTTCTAATTTTAGGAAGTAATACTACAAACATATTGAAATACACAACTTAAGTTTTCTTACTTTTCGATTAAAATGTCTGTCACTTGTGTCATGAAATAGTTGTTAGTTTTCGATAAGGCTTTTTTTCTGAAAGCCAACTCATATTACACTGAAATGTAGAGGATCATGTTGGAAAATTGTGTGGTTTGGGTTTTATTGTTTGTGGGGTTTTTTGTTTAGGGTGTGTGTGGTTTGGTTTGGTTTTAATTAGCTTTTTAAAGACATCTTAACTGTTATTATATTCTGGTTTTAGGTATCCCATAAGTTACATTTAATATTACACTAAGGGTGAAGAGGCTTTGAGAAGAATGTTGCTTTTCTGAAAGGCAGTCTAGAATCCAGACATATTATTTATTCATTCCTCAGTGTTCTAGATGTCTTAGGGATTCACTTTGACATGCATTATTTCTGGCAGCAATGCTGACTTAGGCATACCCCACTCCTTCCCCTGCTGCTTGCTCCAAATTCTGTATAATCTTTGTGGGATGCAGAGGTAAACCAGACCAGAGACTTGGTTTACCATGTAGCAAAAGTGGTACTGGGAGGCATAAAGACAGAGCAGTGGAGAACATGAATATTGCTTAAATATCTCTATACTGGTGGGGATATTTTCTATTTCTCTCCTTTATTTCTCTGAAAATAGATTCTTCGACATAGAGAGGAGCTAGCTTCTGAGGTATTGCTGCTGGACATCAGAACAAGAAATTACGAAGTTGATCTCACATCAGGAGTAGCAGGAAGAAGTTGAAAAAATATACTCTGAAAATAACTTTTTTTGAGTATATATGCTCTGTAAGATTAGATTCCCCCTTGCCACTGTGTAAAATTCAACTATTAACGAAAGCATGGTCGATGGTGTGTTTGATCCCATTGGATAGGAGCTCTGATGAAGAGTAAAGAATGGTAGGTAAAGGGAACAGAAAACTAACAAGGATTGATGTTTATTTCTAGTTTTCCTTTGTCTTAAGTTGGCATGTTGGAAGTCATGGGAATCAAGACTTCATAAAAGATGGAAGATTGCGGTTCAGGACTCAGGGCTGAGTCTTTATCATTCTGCTACGTTTTCACTTCAGTATTTGATGTTGTCCCTGTTTCATGTAAATCTTCCATGGTAACTGTTCCTTGGCAAGTCAGTAGAGGTGCTCTACTTATACTTTCCTCTACATCTGTTTGTTGTACACTCTTGTCTTCCCAGTATCTAAAAAATATAGGGGGCCAAAAAGCTAGCTGACATGTGCTTTAGTTTTGCTAAAGACAATGGTGGTTTGGGACAGAAAGTGCGGTGGTTTTAGAAATTAGCTGGATTGGTAAATGCAGTTTGATTTGAAGGCATAAGGCCTTCAGTTGTGAAGGTGAACTGCAGTCTGAGTTGTGAGAGATTTACTGCTTGTTCTTTGGATAGGCTGGGCAGCCAGGAAAATATATTTGTCTCCAGCTGGCCAAGTGATTGCAGCTTTTCTTTGAGGATTTGAACAAAACTGCAGGTATCTCTCTTTGTCATCTTTAGACTTGATTACTATAGCACACGTTTTCTTTACGTACTTTATGCCTGACATTTTGTTCTAATCAGCATTTCCAAGTGAAACTGCTTGTAATTGGGCTTGTTAGTCTAACATGCTCTATATTTTGCATTATTTACAAGTTTACTCTTGGAATTGCTTAGTATTTGATTACCTGACATTTCACATACCCAAAAACTGACTCTCTGGGGCATATGTTGATATATATCTGGACACACTAGCAGCCTGCTTAATTAAGACCATTCTGGTTTTCATGAGAGCCTGAATCTTACCATTTCTAAGCCTTGATGCATTGATCTGAGCTGTCTATGTGGATTAGTAAATTTTTAGCCTCCTCGCTCACTGAGATTCCTCCCATCTTATTTCTAGCTTGAACAGATTTTCCATAGTGCTTGTTTTTTGCATCACGCAACTGGTAGTGTCTCTTGCAGTTACTTATGATTAGAATTGTACTATTTTTAAGCCTCTGAAAATATTTGAAGTTCTGCACTTATTAATAAACAAGGCTTTAGTGATGACAGAAGTAAAAATAGAAGAGTATAGGGATTGTATCTGAAATTTGCAGCTGCTGAAAATGGTATTCATGGATTCTTTATGCACACTTGATGTGTCACCCCTCCGTCCTCAAGACCCTCAAAGCAGGGATCAATCTTGTTTCAGGCTTTAAAACTTCATAAGGTCTGCAAATACTGTGACTGCCATTAAAAGAAGAAAACATCTAATTTAAATGTCGATACTTTGAATAGTACTTCCTTACATACATAACCTGAAATACCGTTATGGATAGACCACTTTAAAAGGAAATGCAACAGTGTAAACAGTGCCTGAAAAAATAAATAAATAGCCAAATAGCCTGCTTTATTTATGCCTGACAGCTTACTTGTGCAGCTGGACATATAGACTTAGACAAGCGTATTTGAGAAGGTACTTTAGAATATTTCTCAGCATTAGCTCTATAGAAAACCCATTGACCTGTAAAAGTATGCTGCTGAGTGCTGTATGTTCATCTGGATAGTAAATGTATTTTGTTATTCATTACTGGTGCTAGCGATCCTGAAGATGGTCTAATGTGTACTTTGCTTAACTCAGGTTTTCCTCTGTACTTGCAATCAAATGTTGCTCTGTTTTCATCTGATTTAGTCCAACAATAGCAAAGAATGAGCCTCAAGGTTTGGTTACAGGAATAAAGATACAAACATTCTGGAAACAGCCTGAAGCTAATAGAGTCTGCATTTGTAGAACAACACTTTTGTTTTCATTTTCACCTTTAATATATTAGTAATGATAATATCCCTGACCTTGAGACACTTCACCTCCTTTGGAAGAAGCTTGCTATTTATTTTTTTAATTATTTCTCTGCATTTCCTTTAGATATCACATTACTGACTATTGTTTTTAAGATCATATGAACTGATTCCCTCAGTCTCCAGGGAATGTATTTTCAGAAGTCCTCCATCCCATCTTGTAACATAGGAACATCTCTCATGCATCTATTGGTAAAAAACAATATGACACAAGGGAAACAGAACAACTCGTGGAAGAAATCTTCAAAGTTATCTCTGGGAAAACAACAACAGAAACATAATGGAAAATAAGAGAGAAACAACTCCAATTTATGGCTATAAACACTGTTCTATTGCAATGGTGAACAGGAAATCCCTGGTAGGGAACTGCTTGGTCAATAAGTGCTTGGGTTTAAACGTATTTGTGAAACAGATACTCTGGATATTTGCTGTAAATAGATGCGTAGCCTATTACCCCTGGCTACTGTTGCAACTTTCATTTTTTTCCTGTGACTTATATAAAATCTGGATTTGCTTTCAATTTAAGAGGTAGAATGTCAGCTTTTCCTGCTGGCACATTCACAATTGATTTGCTAAGGAAAAGTTCGAAATATTGAAGTCCTTTTAAAAATGTATTATAGAATATAAATGGAAATATTTACCCTGGTTTCTATTCACGTGAGGCAAGAAGAGATGAATAAGAACACCGAAATCATATTTGGTATGTAGTAATACTTAAATTCTTAATAGAGCTTCAGATTATAAAGTTAAATTAGGTGGCTATCTTTCTCGCACAAAATGAGATGAGAAAAGAGACCTTTTGTCTTACTATAAATTTTAATGAAATGCCAGAACACATTGACAGGATCTTCAGTGCATCAACAGGGCTGCACTAAAATGCTCACTGTTTTCCTTGAGGTATCTTCTGTTACTTTAAAATGTACAGCAAACTAGTCATAACAATATTTTCTCCGGAGAATAGTGGTGAATTGAGGCCTGGTTTTTACATTGACATTACCAGCTCAACTTCTTTTTGCTGCCAGAAAAATTCAGTAGTTTACAGCAATATTTCTAACTATACTAGTTGTGCTGGCTTGTTGGTATAGTGCATTATAAATACCATTACATCCTTAATAAAAAAATAATGTAAATAATGTGTCTATAATATGTGGAAATCAACCGGGGCTGATTTGCATAGACAGAGGTTGTGTACTGATTGATGACATCCATTACAGTAAGGCTGTATTTGTTTTAAACAACAAATGAGTAATTATGTGTAGACTGACAGGTATAGAACGTAATTTGCAGGTAGATGAATTATAGTTCCTGATCCCGTTGACTGGATCTGCTGTGGGACTGTTGTTTCCTACTTGTATATGTTTCTTAGCAGGATTGTAGAAAAAACTGAAAATAGGGAAACCTGTCAAACTTCCACATTCCTCTAAATATTGGGATACTAGGAGAAAAACTCACTTTCGGGGCATGTAGTTTCAAAATAGCAATGTAGATTATCAAGTTCTTAAAGCAGAAATTTTTCTAGGGAGCTGTAAGAGTTACATAGCTCTTCAGGCAGTGAAGTGAACATGGAAGCTGGGAGCAGGTGGAGTAAGTTATGTTCCTGAGTTCTGTCACTAGCCTTTGGAGTATCTTGAATGATAAAATACTGTTTGAGAGATAGTATATATTTTCAGAACCTTGAAGTTCTAAGATTTCATTTTCTAAAACTCTGATTAGTTAATATTGTATAATTCATTGGATAAATTAGATTATGAATTGCTGGCTTCTTATGCTAGCCAGCAAGTTAAACCTACTGATTGATGATAAACTGTGGCCAGTATTAGATATGTTTTAAAATTTGTATTAAAGCTCTTAAGTCAGTTATTAATTCTGTGAAGGGTGAACATACAATGGTATGTAAGTTGGTGTGGTGGTGGTGGTTTTTTTGGTGTGTGTGTGTTTTTTGGTTTGTTTTTTAATGAATCTAATGCCTAATGCTTAGAATATGAGCTTATGCAATGCCTCCAAAAAAAAAAAAAATCACAATGTGTATGCGGTGGAAAGTATAGGTAATAACATCATTCATGGAAACTGCAAGATGCAAAGAATTGTTTTCATCTCCAGAAGCACAAAGAAGTGATTGAAGTATTTTTAAGACTTAATTTTAACATTGAATATCAAGGGAGAAAAACAAAGCAGTAATTTGCCCAGTCTAACAAGTGGGATGCTTACAAAGGCGGGCAAACCTACCTCTGCAAAACCAGCAGCCATCTACAGAGTGAGCTGAGGAATATAGCAGCTTCTTATGTAGCACTGCATCTGGTTTTGAGGCTAATGCTGCTGACATTCTGCTTTGAAATTTTGGCATGACTTTCACTTAACAAGGACTTCTTTTAGGGGAATAAAGCTCCCCTTTTTAGCAAGCTAAATAAATATTGTGTACAAATTTGCTATCACAGAGAAATATGCCCTTTTCCCAAATATTCATCTCTAATAGTCATATACTCCCTAATTAAAAATCTCTTCAAAAAATTGTTACACAATTACTACTTGAATTGGGGGGAAGGGGAACACATATCTCAAATTACTCTGGCAGAACTTCTTTCACATAGCTTTCAAACAGCTGGACCACTCTACTAAATCATTACTGATAGAGAGCAAGAAACAGCACATGGTACCAGACCCTGCTGGAGCAATAACTGTAAAGCCTGCGCATCTCAAAGGACACTTGGAAAAATACATCACAATACTTGAATTTTGCATGTGTACACTCACAATTGTGTATTTTGTTTAGTCTGATACTCTGTCCAAGTGGAAACCATGTTGGTAAAACTAAAATATGAGAACAAATTCTCAATTTGTTGGTAAACACCTAGTTGCAATGTAGTACCGTATCACTGATATCTTGGGCCTTATTCTCAGAGAAAACTACAAGATGTCTAGGTAAGACAAGTCTGATAACTCAAATTTAAAATTTCTTCAGATAAACCTTCTACTTGATAGAGACACTGATTTGTATTGCTTTTTTCCCCCTTCTGCTAACCCTTCACTACCAGGTGTGCAGCAATCTTTCTGTCTCTTTATACAGGTACTGGCAACTTGGTCCCATGCTAACAAACTCTTTGAAAGCCAGCTATCCTCTTTCTCTCAAGGGGCCTAATTGGTATAGTTAAATTTAACTAAGCACAATTCTCTAAAAGTGTAATTAGTTTGGAAAGTGTCATTTCTTGTCAGACCTGACATTCAGGGACTGAACACTTGCCCATCTGTTTGGTTTTGGTTTTTGTTTTCCTTAAGTATATAATTTTGTGTAATTTGAAGTGCACCAAAGAAATGAGTAGGGAAAGGTAAACTTTTGATGACAGATTTTTTTTTTTTCCAGTAGTTTTGTGATGTCTATTGTCACCCTCAAAGAACTCCAGTGACCTAACTGATTTTGATAAGATATTGCACTTCCTGCAATAATGTAATGGAATTATCTGCACTGACTGTCAGCTTCATTGCTATCTCGACTTTCTGCAGTATGCAAGATTCAAACCTAGCACAGTATGTCCTTTTAATCCAGCTACTTCGGTGTCAGGTGCCCAAACAGGTAATTTTATGCATGTTAGAGAATGGCATTAATAACAAAACAGGGCATAAAATGATACTGCAGTAAAATAAATCCTATCTAGCTATTTGACAAAACATTCTGGTAAAGAGGTAGAAAATAAAATGTCCATTCTGGTGTACAGCTGAAGTTTTTTTCTTCTGAGAAACAAACTTGAATAAGAGATCAAGATGCCTTTCTCGAAATATCAGTTGCTCTTTTGGATCAGTCAGGGCTATAGAGAACTAAGACAATTCAAATCGATTCTACAATTAAGGTCTGAGTCCAGGATTTATGCATTCTAGCTTTAAATTCTGGTGTGGGTGTGTGCATGTGTGCAAATGGCTTCTTTGTGCTACGCTTCCTTGTTTATAAAAGGGAAAGATACATCTTGCAATCTCAAAGGAGTTCTGGGAGATTAAATCCATAAATTCTGGAGACATGCAGATTTCATGGAGATGTGGCCATTGTGGTCCTTCCAGAAACTCCTCAGATACAGGAAAGCACCACCCTGCACTAAAAAAATCTAGACATGATGGTCAAGTTAAGGACCACTGTATACTAGTTAAGTTCTTTTTAGAAATATTTCCTTTTTCCCCCTATTTTAAAAAATCTTTTATACAGAAGCTCCTTCATTTTAGGAGTATATCAGCTTGGAATCAAATAGCTATGGATAAAAGTAATGAAATTTTCTTGGCATCAGCTGTGTTGTTATTTCTCACTCCTATGAAACAGCCCCTGTTCAACATTAAAAACACTCTCCTTGCTAGGAATTTAAACTTTGAGGCCAATATTAATTTACTAAATAGTTGCACTCATTTCTAGATTTGGTAATTACACTGTAGTGTGTTGTTTTCCTCTCACCAAAAGTGAAAGAGATGAAACTGGAGCAGATTCCAGGGAGGAAAGAGCAGTTCTGTTGCAACATTCCAGCCATTTGTGGTACTCCAAAGATGGAGGAAAAAGTCATTGTAGATTTGGAGAGATGTGTTTAGGAACAGGGTTGGGCAATCAAGCACTGTGAGCTGTCACAAACTCAGATGGGAATTAGTTTTGCAAGGGGTGAAGTTCTTGCCAGGTACATTCCCGCAGACTGCTCGGCCAGTTGTGGGATGCAGGAGGGCAGAGCAGAGGGGGAATCGGTTCTGTACGTTGCGTCAGTGCAAAGCTTGGCCACACGTGAAAACTTCGTGCCATCCTTGTGGAGCTGCTTTTAAAAGCATATGTGTAGATTCCTTCGACATGGTAAATGGCTTCTTTGGTTGCACCTCTGACGATTTTTACGCAAAAGAACTTCAAAATAGAAACTGTATTAATTTTTCTGTTAGTTTGAAATACCTATTCCATGAGTGGCATCTATTATCTTCTTTTAATGTTCATTTGAAGCTAGGAAAAAGCACATTGTCTGTTTATAAGCTCATTCCCTAATTTTGATTTCTATTTTCCAGTGCAGTGTAAACATCAGACTAAAACTCTTGTCTAACTGTAGCAGTAGTAGTTTTATTGGGTTTTGCATGAAAATTCTAAATATGCAGCAGTTTTTATCAAAATACAATTTACAAACTTTTGACTAATAGCACTCCTGGAGAAGAGTAAGAAAATTCTATCTAATACGCTGTTTCACAAAATGTAAATTGGACCATCAGCAGTCATGAAACTTTATGTAGCAGTATATTAAAGTTGGTCTCAAAAATGTGAGTGTTCCCATCATTTCATCCTGCATTAAGCTTCAGATCTATGTGTATTTATTGTCGTAGAAATTTAATTGTGTTAATGTAGTGCCTGACTCCTAATGAATAATTTGCAAAAGAAGTGGACTGACACTTTCTCAGCATATTGTGTTTGCATCTTAATGAACATTTTCTGCTTGGTCATGATCAAAATAGGAATACATTTACATAATGTTAATCAAGCACTTGTTCTTAGCATTTGGAAAAGGGCAGGACTTAAATTTAATTTTTAGTGTGTGCATTTCTCTAACACAAATTTAACAACTAGTTTAAACTACAAGTTGCTGTCACAGTGAAAATTGATATTAACTCTCTCTTCTACAAGCTCTATATTAAATGTTCTTTGAAGATGTTTTATAGATTGATATTTTATAATTCATTCCTATTGCTTGCTCTCTTGACATAAATCTTATCTGAACTTTCCCTAATCTTTCTCAGCCTTTTTAATTTAGATGATCACTTTCCACTTTTAGCTATTCATGGAGTGATAATTCTTTTCTGCTAGTTTGATGCCACTTAATCTTTGGAGCCAAAGAACAACAAGTGCTTAAAAACCTCTTTAAAGATTTTTGTCTCTAAGCCTAAAGGAAATAGTATTTTTTTTTCTTTTTTTTTTCCTTTCTCCAATTTTGAAGTTGAAATCTAATCAGCCTAAAGTTAAGAGAAACAGAACTATATAGAGTAAGAAATAGTTGGTTTTAGACAGTTGGTTTTTATTGCCTGTTCTCATTTTTTTGCTTCATCTGTTCCTCGTAGTAGTATTTTGTATAAAACACATGATGAAAGGAAGCATAAGAAAATCATTTGTTGAAAAAGAAAATGGCAGTCACAGGCAACCTGTTTGGACTATGGAATGTTGGGTTTTTTTTTTTTGTCCTTCTTTTGGTTTTTGTTTGGGTTTTGTGGTGTTTGGTTTGGTGGGGCTTTTTTGTGTCTGGTGGTTTGTTTGTGGTTTTTTGTTTGGTTGGTTTGGTTTTTTGCGCGCGCGTGTGTGTGTTGGTTTGTTTTTCTTCCCATTCCGAGAGTATCGTGTATTTCTCTGCTTTATTAATTGACAACCTAAAAGTTAGCATTCACCTTTCTGGAATTCGGGGGGGGGAAGAAGCTTCTGCAGGGGGAGATTTTGAGGCTGGAGAAAGGTGTGTTGGCTCCCATTGTGAGAATGCATCTTTTGGCCGAAAGAAGATGATGTGGCAGTGCGCAGGAAAGCAGAATGGAGAGGTGAAAAATGTGAAGGGTGAGGACATAGGACAAAGAAATAAGACTTAAAAAAAAAAACCACAACACTGTGCTGCTTTACTTTCTTTTTAGTACTGTTGTTTGTTTAAAAAAGAGGAAAATATACTGTGCATTTTTTTTCTCTCTCTTTCCCTCCCTCCTATCTTTCAGGAACAGCTAAAATGTGCTTTTCTCATTTTTCAGTGGCAAACAGAGCAAGACTACAGGGATTTGTATACTTTCAGGCATATTGTAAGAATTGGATTAAGAGGGAAATGATCAGCAGTACAAATGCACTGTGGAATCTGTTGGGTTCCTGACTGGTGTTTTGCAAGTCATTTGAAGCACAGACTTGTGGTGTTAGTGCTTCTGTGACAAATCTTTCATCCATTAGCACCGATTGTGCCATAATGGTTCTTTTGGGCCTGCTTTGAAATTTCAGTGTAGTTCCAGTATGACTAGATCTGGGTAACAGTTAATGTAGTACTCCAACTGTCTCCCAATGTTTAATTGTCACAAAAATTGTATGCAGACTGCATGGAGCAATTCTGTCCCTCATCTTGGTTCTCAAGGTAGGAACCACTGGTTTTTATCAGCTTCTCACTGAGATAAATCATCTGTTATCAGTGCTAAAACATGGAGCTTCAGGCTGCACCTTTTAGTCTGTGGTAAACTCTCACAACTTGTTTTCTTTTAGAAAAATAACGTCTGCATGTACAGGTGTAAAACAGCAGGAAAAAAAGAGAAACTAGGTAACAGGTAAAGGTAAAGGTAACGGCAAAACAAAGATGATTTACTTTCTCTTGGTAATATTCATCTATATATGGTGACTTCATTCTTGTGAATTGTTTGATTATATCCCATGGATTTACAGAGAAAATTTCAACTTTTTTCTTGATTGTCTTTATGCAAAACAAACAGTGATCTGGCTTTTGCCATCCCAAACTTTCTTTTTTCCATCCGAATGCCTGTGGTATTTCCTTAGCACCAGGCAGTTTTGACAAAGTGCCTTTCTCTCAGAACCTGCTCTTCACCCCCAGCATTACGTCCCAGAAGAAACAAAAGTCATAACAGGATCAAACTAAGAATCGTTCTTTGGCCCTGGTAGATGAATTTTGCTGTATTTCCATGCAGCTGTTGAAAAAGTGCATCCGTCCTCAGTTTCCTGCATCTCTTTGCTGCATCTTCACTGAAAGTTCTGTCATTTGATTCTGGTTTACCATACTGGCTTAAGGCACCGATGGGGAGGAGCAGACGTGTGGCCCATTCCTCACTGCTGGTATGGAATGGTACTTCACAGCCTCTGCTGTGTCTGTCTGAGCTCTTCTGTACCACAATCCAGAGTTCAAGGGAGCTGACAAATATTGCACTGACAGCTGGAATTTTAGGAAAACCAAACAAAAGCACGTGATGTCAGCCATCACCTTTGCTAGGAATACTTTGATGGAAGCAGACGCTCTGGTAGTAAAGCACAAGTTTAATGACCAGCCTTGTAAAGGCAATTACAGGTTTTGATTTTACAAAGAGTTTGACTGGTTTATGAAATGTACATAGCAGCTGAACTTGTATAATGAGAATGTGATGGTGTATAATGTGAAGGTTTCGTTTCAAGGAGGAACTGCAATGTTTTGATAGTCCAGGCTCCTTCGGAAAGGAAATGAATTAGCAATTCCCTGTTGTGAACCTCTGAAGGGTCTGAGTAATCTTTAAATTCATTCAGTGCGGGGAAGAGCATTGCAAGCTGATGTGCAATAGCTGTTTCCAAAATAGATACTGACAATGGACTCTCCTTGTGAGAGACGGAAGTGTGATTGAGTATTTCACTTGGAAATCAGAAGTCTAGTGTCTTTAACTCATTCTTTCAAATATACATGAGCACTATTTAATTTTTTTAACTGGCAAATTTTTTTCCACTCAAAGGAAGTTCTGATTCTGGTGTCATTAGATATTCCACTGTGTCTCTGCACTTCAAAGATAGAGAAATTGATCCCTTAGCATAAGTTTCATTTGCATAAGTATGCTATACCTGTACTGCATAATTATAGACCACCAGTATAAGCAACAGAATATTACATGTCTGGAACTTGAAAAATTCTTTTAATTTGATGTTTTCGTATTTTTTGTCAGTCAAAGGTTGGTTTCATTTTACAAAGTAGTTGAACAGGGGAAACTATGATTGAAATACCAGTTTCAAGCATCTAGTTTGTATGTCAGTCATCAGCATGCTTGCTATATTAATGTTTTATTCTGTATAAGCATTTTGGATTCTCTCTTTTTTTTTTAGCAAAATATAGGCATAAAAATGCATATGGTTAACTTGGATTGGGAGATAAATCTCTAAAAATATAGCACGGAGCAGAAAACAAAAACAACAGAAAAAAATAGTTCCATTTGTCACAGTGTAGTGATTATCCAGATCTTGACATATATAAGAGAGCTTAAGAATAAACACTTTCAAGTGATTTTTTGGTTGTCTAGTGTTCAGAGCTTCTTCAGAGGGAAGACGAAATCTTTCCAGGAAGCATCCAAGTATCCCCCGCTCATTGCAGGGAGGTTGGACTACATGACCTTTAAAGGTCCTTTCCAACTCAAACCATTCAATGATTCTATGATTCTATTATATTACTAAAGATAAATATGTAATGAAACATTTAAAAATTAAAGGTGAGGTAGCAAATGTTGGGTATGTGACAGAATTTGTGAAATGTGAAGTATAACAAAACTCTTAACTGCAAAAGAGGCATATTTTTTGTTTATTTTCTGTAGATGTGTTTGTCCTGGGGAAGCTATCTTGGAACTGCCACTATCTTAATCTGGGGACTGGTTCCGCATCAATAAAGTGCGGATTTTCTGAGATAAGAAGAATAAAGTTTCTATCCATAAGTGTTGAGCATCTTTATTCCTGTTGCTTTGGTTTTAATTGTAAATGGAAACTATGCAACAGCATGCGGGCTTCTTAAAATTTCGGAGTATTTAAGACAGGAGTAGGAGTTTCAGAGTGCTCAATAAGACACAGGAGAGTTTAGGGAACACTGGGGAGATTTGACACTGGAAGCTGAAGAGCTGGAGGCTTGGTGCTTAACAGGAGGGCAGTGAAGGGTGGCAAGGTGGGTTTGAGGAGACATTGATACAAATAGGGCCATGGTAGCTGAAAACTCACAATTGTGGACTTTATTACAAAGTACTTGGCATAATTGTGTACTGGTAAGCAGTTTTTGCCTTTTTATTTTTATTTTTTTTTAACTCCAAAAGAAGTGCTCTGTCTTCCCACTGGCAGAGCTTTGAGAAGAAAGGAGTTGGATGATATATTCCTCCCCTTCAGTTTATGGGTCTGCAATCAAAAAACTTGTTTACTTTCGTTTGCCAGCACAAAAACCAAGTGTATTGAAAGATCCTCTGGTTCCTCACTTTGATATATTGCTGAAGACTAGTACACTTTCTCTGAAGAGATCAGTGGCTATCTATACTTGGTTCTTTTTTCAGTCTCTAATAAATGGGCAAAGAAATGTCTTGATTATTTTTATAGAAATAGGTACATACTGTAGAGCAGAAGTTTGTGCTTGGAGGGAGTTTAAGGGAAGCTAAAGTGATGTCCCCGGTGTTTTCAGCCTGCTTCACGAGCCTTTTGGATGTCATGTTATATTACCTCTGAGTTGGAAGATACTAAAACAAAATCCATTAAGACAAGACCTAATGTTATCTCAACTGCCTTACATATAAAAAGATAGATGAAGACTATCATTCTTCTGTATAGGGAAAGCCAAATGTCCATTCCTCCTCAAATTCCCGAGGCTTTATAAACAACCATTTGTGTTCATTCCTTGATAAAGCAACCACAGAAAAAAGGCTGAGGCAGTTGATTGCATAAGCCTGATGGCTGGAAGATGGGATCCTCAGGCCTCTCACTGCTTCTGGGCCTCAGACCGTTCGCATTCAAGTCTATTAAAAGCTACCTAAAAAACTTTAAAAGCTTCTGAAACTGCTGGGGGTTTTTGTATGGAACTAGCACTATTTATTTCCCTCTAGTGCACCTGGTTAGACCTAAAGAGTGTCTGGTGTTCTTTTGTTGTACTATACAGGGGTGTATTTTTTTTTTTTTTTTGCTTTCTGAGATGATTTCCCACCTTTTTTAGTGGTTTTCTGGCTGGTTTTTTCTTTAACTTCACTTGGCTAGAACTACGGTTGTGATTTAATGGTGGTTTTCAATAAAGCCTAAGACTCCTCTCCAGTTTGGGTTAGCAAGAGAGTTGTTATTCAGCTGCAAAATGTAAAATAAAAAGGGAACATTGTTAATTATAAATGACTAGCATTATTAACTGTGTCCAGACATATATTGTAGAATTCTGATGCCCTTCCCAAGGGTATGCTTGAGATGGCTGTGAGCTGCCAGGTTTACTTTCTGTATAGACTATCTTCCCAGCTCTCACCAAAATAACCCAGACTTTTGAACTTTTATTCAACTGTATGTGTCTTTAGGCACAAATAAGAAATTCTGGATACAAAGCATGGTATTTACTGGAGTGTGGAATAATACAGCATATTCTAATTGATAGCAAACTTGTGCATTATTTTTTCTTTCCAGTTTCTTTCCTTCTTGCCCACATTTAATGTACTTTGACCTCCTGAATTCATCGATAGGGGAATTAAAAATGTTGTCTCGGATGTGCTTGAAGCCCTAACTATTGTTACCTTGGAGTAATTAATAGTAAAGCCCTCTGTTGTTTAAATATTTTTGGAGGTCATCAGTGATCACAAAGGTTGGTTTGTCTTTAAGACCATTGAAACAGAAGGAAGTCGGTGTGTTCCTTTGCTTGTATTGTGTTTGTGTAGAAAGAGAAGTGAAATGAATGAAGCTGAATGTATTGAAAAACAACATGAAAAGCTTTCATTGGTGAGTCTAGGAAGAAAATAGCAAATTCAGTCCATGTGCAGACTAAAAATTTATGCTGCTATCGACTTACATGCAAAAGGAAACATTTGTGTGATAGTTAATATGTTCTGAAGTCCTGATGAAATAATATTTTGGAGATTTGCTACTTTTCAGTTAGCTTTATTTATCAATTTATTAGTTGTGAAATACAGCTCTGATTTTATTGAACAATAAACTAAACACAACCTATTTAATAAGGTATGCAAAGTATTTCAAGGAATGCCTCACCCTTCACATCTATATCTTACCTCCCTTACCCCCGCATTCCTCCTGGATGGCATGTTCAGCAATTGTTATTCTGACATTGGGTTTTTACTATAACCTTTCTATAGTGGTCTCTGCATTGTTCTTTAATTGCATTAATATTTACTTACTTTTTTTTTTTACAGTCCTGACAATGAAGCAAAAGGTTCTGATAAAGTGTAATCCAAGGCAAGACCTTATTTCAAAATAGTTGTATTGATTGCAACAGCTGATAATACTTTGCTCTTAAACTAAGGGAGCAGTTTATTTTCATACAAAGTTGATGTTATGCACCTTGATCTTTGCAGCTCAAGTAACTTTAATATCTGACTAAAATAAACAATGCATTTGCTATTTTAGCCAGTTTTAGACAGTTCATTACAGCTTGCAGTGGGAAAATTTAATACATTTCTGGGCCGTGATCCTGTAATCAGCTCTTCTGACAAATCTGCGAAGCTCTGTAGAGCTTCACTGACTTCCACTGATGTTCAGCCAAAAGTAAGACTTCAAACCTGAGAAGTCTTAATTTTTGACTGTCACTGAAATGCATTTTAATGTGTGTTCTTTGGGTAGTTAATTTGCTTTGATCCCGTATTGTGTGCTTAAAGGTGAAAACATAGTCTTATTTATGCTCATCTTATATGCAAGGGACTTGAAAAAATATGGATTAAAAATAGGTTGCTGTGTCATAGGCATTATATGGATTCCTCTGATTTTTTTTTTTCCCAGCGATTTGATGTTGGCTAATGGAAAATGTTGAGCATATTTCCCCCCCTTCTTTTTATATAAGTTTCTGACAGGAAATCTGTAGCTAAATATCATTTTATGATTTCCATCTGTTCATGTATAATAGTGTTTTATAATGCAGTCCAGATTGCTGCCCAATAGAAATGTTCTATAGCAGGAGATAGGCTTTCAAGTGATTGTTGTACATACTAATTTTTTTAATGAGTGCTTCATTTAATTTTGAAGAAAAGTAACTAATTTTAAAGACAGTTTCCTTGATGCAAAAATTTCTACTAATTAACTCAGTGCCTTATTTTCCTAGTGCCAGTATTTTTTAAAATAAAAGTTTGAATAGTTGTACTACCACAGTAAAATAAGAAAGTAAAATGCACCCTTAGATTCAGAGGGAAAGAAAAAGTAGGCAGCAGAAACAGAAAACTGTTCCCGAAATGTTGCTTAGTAGCTAAGTTTTATGATCTCTGCGGTGTATTTCCCAGCTAGTGAGGACTAGATTAAAGAGCATTTATGGTAACAGGTATCATTTTAATTTTGACAACTCAGGTGAATTCCTCAAGTATTTAGAGTAATTGATAAAACTGTTAAAACACTAGCTCTTGAAAGATGTATGTTAGCATATGTTTTAAAATCAAAGTTTCCATCCTTCACAGCTGGGAGGAAAGGCTCAGTAATGGGAACCAGGTGCATCTGTATGGTGGGGGCACAAGAAAGCAAATAAAAAAACCTTACCTGTGTTGTTCATGCTCTTCATCACATGTCGCTCTTGATTTTTGTACAACTGACTGTAGATCATTGCAGGGGGGTTGGACTCGATGACCTTTAAAGGCCCCTTCCAGCCCAAACTAGTCCATGATTCTATGATAAATGGTAAATTATTGCTTTGCTTTATAAGCTTTGCAGTCAAGTTGCCTTTAAATATCTTTACTGCCTGGGAGTTTCCATCTTGCACATTTAATGGTAATCTAAATAATAAAATTAACATGAAAATTGTTTTATCAGTTTAGGGCTAACTTAGGAACATCAGTATTGTGTGTTAAAGGAGCCGGATGCTGGCTGGGACTCCCACCTGGGGCTGGCAGTGCCTCTGGGCAGGAGAGCTGTGCTCCCACCAGTGGGGCTCAGCTTTTCAATAGCCTCAATAATGATTATAAAGAGCTCTCACTTCCTAAAAAGAAATGTGGTTTGTATCCATATTGGATTTCCTTTCACCAAGGCAGTTTGTTGCAGACATTTTAATGGCATGACTGTGGATTTTTGTGGAGTTCGCAGCTCAGTTGTTGTCAATTCAAAACTGTTCTCTGCAGAGAAGCTAATTGCCTGTGGTTTGTTTCCTGTGGCTGTGCGCTTTGCACAGGGCGACCCTTTGCAGAGGAGGCAGTAATCCATCTGAAGTTCAGAACTTGGAACTATTCATGTATGTAGTCATGAGGGAGTATGGATCTAGCATTTTCTAATATGAAAGCCATTGGATTCAACTGCGCTTTTTTTGATGATTCTACTGAATGAGTTGGTATCTGGGCTGAAAGCAGGGATTGTTCTCAATGCTTGTATCCACGACAGATGTGCAGAGACAGCTACTCTGACTCCCCTGGCTCTGTTGGGCCAGACAGCGCCATTCAGCTGCTGTCAATTACCCCATTGCCAGTCACATCACAGCGGCTTGTGACATCTTTCCTCTGATGTCAGGAGAGGCGTCTGTTGTGTTCTGATGCAGAGTCATGTTTTCCTCCTCAGAGAGAAGCAGCATGAAGCTCCTTTGCTTCAAAGATGTTGAGAGCCATGATTTAAAAACAAAAACAAAACCCCACAACACTTAAAACAACTTTTTTCCCACTCTGAGCAGTTGGAAGACACAAAACCAGAACAGAGCTGTAGCAGCTCAGTGTTTTCTGTTCAACAGGAATCTGCCATTTGGAAACAGGTTATATTTTGAAATAAACCTTACTATGTACATTTGTAAATATAGTGTTTAGAATTTAATATATTGCAGAAATTCTACCTCAGCTGAAGAACAGGTTAAAAACAGCTTATGAGGCATACAAAAATTACTGAAGTTCCAGATATTTTTTGCGTGGCATGTATAAAGTTGAGTGAAATTTCTGCTACCTGTTGAATTTGCAGGCTTGCTACAGAGTGAGGGCCTTTTCTATATTCTCTGGAAGAAACAGCTACTGGTTTAATCAAATTATCAATGGCAACATAGAGGGAGGCCACTTTGACAGAATAACCTCTCTTAAATTTAACATAATTTTGCTGAAAAAAGTACATATACATATGTACTGAAACACAGCTCTGTATCTTGCTGGAGAGTTCTCTTATCTTCTCAGTTGGCCATAGGCTAGTAGCGTACAGAGATGTGAGGTCCTGATCTATAACAATTTCGATACAGAATTTTCTTTTGATGAAAAGTGACCCATTTTCTCATTGACATGGTGATGTTTGAAACATAGTGAGAATTTTTACCCCAAGTCAATTTTAATCCTGCAAATTGATGGCAGCCCATGATATCCGCTCCTTCCTGAGAAAATAGCATTGTATGAACTATGTGTCAGATGTGAAAATACTTGAGGAGAGGCTGTTCAGAAACTAAGAGAAGTTACTTTTATCTGGGAACATAAAAGTAATAAGACTTAAGAAGTTATTTTAGTATGAGCAAGAGAGGTTTGTGATTACAACTTACACGAAGTCAAAGTCTTTCTTCCTTTTGAAAGATAAATGGTGTATTGCAAAAAAAAAAAAAAAGCCAAGTGACTTTGCACTTAAAAAATGTGCAGTAGCAATGTGACTTTTGTGTATGTCTTTAAAAAGTGTTTGTAGATGTCAGGATTTAGAAGTGCATTAACACCAGCCTTCCAAGGAGGCGGCAGAAATGTGATCGGCCCTGTATGCTAACAGGTCATGATAAGCCTAAATGATTCATGAGGAATCGTGAGCAGAGGCGTGTGATTATTAGCAGGGTGCCAGGAGTGTATGAGGAGACACTGCAGATATCTCAAAGGTTCCCAGGAAGAAGACATGGCAAAAACCAGAAAGATTTAAGAAAACATGAGATAATGCAATTGAAGGAGACTGGTTTGCAGATGCCATTCTGTAACGGGTGTACTGTACTGCTAAATTATTTGTTACCAAGCAGTATAAGTTTGTCTATTATTTATTTCTAAGTACCAATTTATAGAACTCCTTGTGGGGGGAGTTTTCATTCTTTTTCCCCCACACAGCTGCTTGATTCCTTTGTAATTCCTTTTTAGAAGAGACGATGTTGTTGCTTCCTTTAAGAAAAGTCTAGTGAAGAGAAAAGAGCATGGAGAGATGAGCATAACCTTAAAACTTGACCTGAATTGTCGACGGGGCGGACCTGGAGCGGTGCCTGTGGAGATGAAGGGTGGGAGTATGCACATTCTGACTATTATTTACTTACCCTGGAGCTCACCTTGAACCACGTGGTACTAGAAAGGACTATTGCCTCTTGGCTTTTCCCCCTCTTTTCTGCCCAAACTTGTGTCTGAATTGTTCCTACCATGATATGATGTCTTCAGAGCTGTTGGTACCTGGGTAGTTCCATCTCTAAATCACTACAACTGAATTTACTGAGGATCGTGAGTCAAAGTTCTGTCTAATATTATGGTTATGTTATGCTGTGTTATATTATTCTTTTCCTTATGTAACCATGTTGCCAGAGAGTCTGTGTCCCGGTAAAGAAGTCCTTTTCGTGTTTTCCTCTGCTCACTCAGTCTGAAGAATTGAGTGTGTGACACGTTTCTGGAAGGTAATATGTCATCTCCCTGGAAACAGAATTCACCGGTGGTATTTTTTTGCTTTGAAGTATCTCAGATAAATAAGCTATTTCTTACAAAAACCTGTATCAATTGGTGTATCCTCCCACAGAAATGTATAATAGTCCCACCCTCCCCAGAGTAATGGCTTGGATTAAAATGTCTTTCTGACTTAATACTCCAAAGAAGTAACTTCCACTTCATATAGCAAAAAGGAAGACTTGTGTGTTTTTCCATACATGCTTTATTTGGAGTACCAACAGATATTTATATACATACATACATACATACATACATATATATATATATATATATCTTTACATGGTTACAGCTTGTTAACAAAAAAATGAACTTTTCAACCTTATTGTTCATATACACAAAAATAGTAATTGAGATTAATGGAAATTGAGGATGGTGACTTAATGCAACAGCACAGCAAATTTAAATTACATATATGGAAACCATCTGTGGTCACTGGAGACTTAAACCAAAAGCAACTCAGGAAATTGGGGGGTCATGTATGGAGATGTGAAGAACAGAGAGTAAAAGCTTGCTTTAGATGACTGCAGTAGCTTTAATATTGGATCGAAAGGGAGTATTAGAGCCATACAGCTGCTCTGGGGAAAGCTGAGACCAATACCTGCATCTCTGGCCAGAGCGCATAGTTCTCGGTGTCATACACCATCTTTCTTTGGGAACATGGACCATGAAGTTTCAGCAAATTTTAGCTTCAAAACATAGTTTCAGCATTGATGCTCTTATCTGTGTTGAGCATAGAATATATTCTGTAAAATCAAGTTAAAATATCTTAAGTGGCTCAGTATTGACAGTTCAAAATGCTTTCACTGTGAATGACAACAAAAGGATTATTCCCTTACAGAGATCTACAGGTTTCAGCCATATAAGAAATGGGTTAATGCTAGATTTTAGGCTATTGACTATTGTTGGAAGCAGATTACTTTGCTTGTATAAAATAAAGTCTGACAATTTAAAGACTTAATGTCTGCAAAAGATAATCTGACCAAATATGTGGGTGTTCGTGGTGGTTGGTTTGGTTTTGGTTATTGGTTGGTTGGGTTTTTTTGTTTCTGTTTGGAGTGGGTTGGTTGGTTGGTTTGGGGTTTGGGGAGGGGGAGTTGGTTGAGGGGTTTTTTGTTTGGTTGGTTTTTTTGTTCAAGACAAGTCAGCTCTTTACATAGTGTGCAGTTCTACATCAGCTAACAACACAATGATATGTAAAGCTAAATTAACTTCCTCATTGTTCCAGGAGCCTTCACAAAATGAATGTTTTAATGAATTTGAAATACTAAAAAGAGAATCTGGCTTCTTCCTTTCTCTGGTCTTACTGGGGGATACCCGTAGGAATTCTTTTTGACATTTATTTTAGTGGCATTGCATTATCTAGCATAGTTTTTTGCAGTTCTGACTTTAGTATGTTCAGTGATGATGTACCTTCTGATAATGAATAATTATGGTGTATTTTAGTCAGGTAGGGTTGTTAGACATTGATGAGTACAAATCTGTTGTATCCCTTACTGCTGTGGGACCAAAGGTCTGAGTAAGGGGCTGGAGTTGTTTTTAGCTTTTTGCAACACCTACCTAAGATACAATGAGGGAATTGCTTGCTCTTTTGTTCTGGCCAAATTTTCATCAAATAGTCGTCCTTGATCAAAGAAGGACTGATTTGGGGCAAGAACAAAATATTTCTCATGCATGTATGAAAAGATTTCTTTTTAATTAAAAAGCTTAATCCTGTCGAAATCAGGATTAACACCCAGAGGCTTTCAGCGAGCAGCTGGCTCTGCAGTCAGTGGGAAGTTTTTCGTACAAAAGCACTGTACAGCACACCTCACCAGTCCTGCACTGTTTCTGTTTTTACCAAGGCCAGGGAGCTCTGCAGCTCACTGACATGAAACTAGATGAAGCGCTTGTTTGTGCAGTTTGGGTTTTGCTGATCAACGTCTGCTGCAAAGAGTTGTTACAGTAGTGCTGTTGGTATGCAAGTGTGTTGGAAATGAGCGTGACTGCCAGTGTTTCTTAGCATGGAGAGAATGAACGTGGAAGGTCTGCATTAGCTGGCCGGCTGTGCCGCAAGTGCTCCCTAATGCATGATTTCAAATTAATCCCGGGAATTTCATCGAGGCTTCTGTCATAAACGCCCAACTGAGCTCCAGGGTTAGGACCAGGGAGGGTAAACGTTGCAAGGACTTTCAAGCTTTCCTTTGTAATATTCCCCTCTGCTGACTACTTGAGTCTGCTGGGCCACTGCTCCTTTTAATCTTCTGAAAATCAGAGCGAAAGGGCTGCCTTTAAAGCAGGTGACTGTTTTCTTCAGAAAGGAACCAGGTCGATGCTGCATGTCTTTGTTTCTCCTAGTTCTGCCTGAGTGTGGCTTGGGCCCCCAGCTGTGAAGAAGTGCAGGATATAGCCAGAAGAGTTTTCCAGAGGTAGTTTTAAAACTATTTAATTTAGTGTTCACTGTAGTTCTAACATTTAATTTTAAAAAAGAGTTCTTCTTTTATTTTCATTTACTTAAAATGGCTTTGAGGTTCCTGAAATGTAATTTTTGAGTGGTCTGTGTGTTGTTAGAGCTTATCTTTATTCATGCTCATCTTTTTCATCTCTGTCTCAGATGAGGTCTTTAGGCTTCAGGCCTAAGATTGGAATAAAAGATAAGGCAGTATTTTTTTCGTATATGTTGATATTTAAGCTACGTGAGGTAACAAATCTCTCAGTTAACAATTTGCAGGGGTTTTTTTGAAAAATAATACATACTTTTGGTTTGTATATAAAATAACCAGCATATACAATGAAATCTAAGTTCTTAAAATGAAGCTAAGAGCAAGATAAATGGTTTTCACAAAGAAAACAAAAATATAATCAAGACCTTATCTAGTCAGTATTTTAAAAATGTAATAAAAATTAATTCTGTCATGACTTAACAACAGTGGGGTTCATTCAGCATGCAGTCTCATTTCTGTTTTTTCAAAGGACTTTACACAAACTCCTATAACAACATTAAGGTTAGAAATCATGTTTAGCACTGTAAATGCTTAGTCTGTACACAGCTGATGTTAATTAAGCAAATATCATGCTGTATCTGTTGGTCCAACACAGAGTTACTACAAGCTTATTCTTGGTAGTCTAACTTCCTAGGATTCCTAATAAAATACTTAAATCTTCTACCTTCAACTCGTCATTTGCCATTCTGATCAGAAGGCAACGCTCTTTGCTGTTTTCTTTTTGGGCGTGGGTGCTACTATGGCAATAGTTTGTTTTCCAGGTCAGTTAGTTTAGCCAAGAAGTGTGAAGACAAGCTGGGGAATAAGTGTAATATATCGGAAATAACAGTATATTTTACCACTTAGTTTTATTAATTGTTGCAGTGACTTACTGTCATGCGGCATTGTCCATACATACAGGTCTTTCCATGATTTTAACAGTTTAGTGATCCTTTTTGCTTTTATGTTAGCCAGTACCCTTTTAGGAAAAAGTAAATGATTGTATGTCTGGAGAAAGCTTGTATGAAATAACAAAACAGTCTCCAGGCTGCCTTACTAAATGGAGTCAGATGATCTATATTGATCTTGGTTTCTTTCATTATTTGAATTGGATTTTGCTTGAAGGAGTGACATGCACATTTGTATAGTGAACCGCTTGTGACAGCTGTATCCGTGTATAAAACAGTTCCATTAACTTTTCTTGCTAGCACTGAAGACCTGAATTACAATATTAAGGCACTATAAATAAGAGCAAGCCCTGTTATTAACATACTCGGCTGTGGTTTATTATTTAGAGAACAAATCCGTGATTTGCAAATATTTTTTGTTGCCATTATCATAGTCACAGTGCTTCATAACAGTTTACTGACAGTTTGGGGGTTCTGAAAAGCCACAAACGTTTTCCCTGTGTGATTACATCCTTCTCTTTACAGCTATCTGTTATTCAAGTTTCCTTGTCCTAAAGAAATCTGAAATTGCAAGTGACTAGGAGGAGAAAAGATGCGTGGTGTCTATTTTGTTTGCTCTCATGCTAATTCATTAATTTGAATTCAACACTTCTGTCAAGCAAAACAGTTCAGTCTGAAGTTGGAGAGTTTCTGGAGCTGTTTGACATATGCTTATTTTTTTAATCTTACTACTACACCATGTTGCCTAAAATGTTTCTGTAAATTTTTATGTAACTTTGTAATTAGTATTATTTGCACTACTCAGGAGTCATGGTAGTGATGCTACAGTTACAGCTGAGCATGTGTTTTTAGTATGCACCTTTTCAAACATTTACAAGTTTTTCAAAATTTAATGTTTGGAATTAAACCTCCTTTTTTTTCTGTTTTATTGGATGTTATTACACAAGATGTCTGCTATAGGCCATATTTTTCCTGAGAGTAACCATGCTTGTTGGAGTACCAAAGCTTTGATCTATAAATGCGATTCATCTGACCTGTGACTATTCAAGGGGTTCTGTTTAGCTTTGCCCTTCCTGGGGCAACTGGAGATGTCAACCCTTACCTGTCCTATGTAGCATGTAACTAAAACACAGACTGGCTCTGTGTACATACATAGTACGTCTGGTCTTGTATCAAAAAAGGGCTACAACACAGCCTTCCAGTAAAATATTCTGCCCAACAGAATGCAGGAAGAAAAATGTGTAAGGCGATATGTTAATTGTAGTGTGGTGGTGGTGGTGGTGGTGTTTTTTAAACAAGAGGAAATACTTGGTCAGGGCTCAATCTTTAAATAGTCTGTTCCTTCCAAATGTAGTTGACTAAAAAGTTCTGCAGAAAAATGAGGAATTCAGGCTCTGATGTTAAAACCAGCCTGGATGTTTATGTGAGATAATGATTTTACTGTTGGGTAGGCATTTTTATTTCTTTTTTTTAGTTTAATATCAAATCCTTAACAATATCACACACTAATCAATATGCTTCTACTTATGTGTTCAAAATAAAGCCCTAGTAAAAATGCTATCTTGAAATTAAATGACGAGTATCAAATGCTAATGGAGCTGTAGCAGGTTTTTCAGCATCACTACTTCTAATTTTCAGACAGCTGCTGCATTAGATTTAGTTAATGATCTCAGTGCCTAGCTGGAGGTGCCTCCTTGCTGGCCTGGGCTGGGGGTTTTGGGGGGTTATTTTTGCTCTTAACTAGTTCCAGTGTGCATTTGTTGGAGCTTAAAGTTTGGCATTTGAAAACAATTCTGTTCTGTCTGGACTGTTCTTTTTCCTTCTCTTCTGAAAGCGCATTGACCACTATTAAAGAAAATGTTCTGGCAATGCTAGTGACTTTTTAATTGTTCACTGCACTACTGGGTTTTATTACAGAAGATCTTTTATACCTGTTTCTTTTCATGCCTTACTGGGGGGGGGGGTGCAAAAAAAAGCTTGAATGGAATGAAACTTCTAAAAGTCATCTCTTGGCAATAAGGCAACTGAATTTTTAGAAGTGGAAGGAAAAGATGGGGTGTTTTTCAGCTGACTGAAGAAACTTAAAATAACATTTCTGGTATTGTTTTAAGTTTTGTGCTCTGTTTCCATCCCTGTACATGCTTTGCACATGATCATCACTTGCCGTGGGTCAGAACTGGACTCAGAGCACACGTGTGCTGAGGCTGTCCTGGAATTTGACCTTTTGAAGACAAACATTAAATTGCAGTTTTTAGTAGATGTTTCGTAGGCTGACTAAAGATAGCTAGATTTAAAAATGAGACCAACAGTCTCTTTTGTCTAAAATGAAAATAGCTAAGATATCCTAAGGGTTAAAACATTTTTAATTAGATAAGTTGTTATGAGCTGCACAGATAAATATCTAAGAAGAGAAGAAAGCAAAATGTCCAAGTTTTTCTTTTTAACTAGAATAAATTATGGCTATTACATATGGCATTAGCAGTGATTTCCATAAGCGTGGTTCCTCGAATGGTGTCTTTGTTAACCAAAATTTCTGAAGGTGTGTAGTGCTGGCCAGCAGCGTGGGGGAGGCAGGACCGCAGCCCAACCGCCCGGCCTCTGTCCCAGGGCAGGATCTGCTGCTGGACTGCCCGTGTCCCCTGCTGCCGGGGGTCACTGGGGACTGAAAACGCTTAACTGAAATTGCGGGTTTGTTTCTTCCTTTTATTATTTTTTCTTAATAATTCGGTATGAAGGTACGTGTGCCTGTGTTGTATGTTTCACACTGAAGTTTTATTTGCTTTACCAGTGGAAAGTCACTCAGCTCTGATAAATAGAGATGTTGCAATACTAGTGGTTTGTACTTCTGTGAAATAGTCAGCATTTTGCTTTCCGTGTTTCTTAATGTGGATTGTAACATATATATTTACGTATGCTGTTGGGGAAAAGGAATAGTTCATTACGATTTTTAAGGATGGTCACTTGGAGATGGCGTAAGGAGTCACACTTGAGGAGATCTGAAGTCCCCTGGACTGGTTTTAAGAGCACTGTAGGTACTGACACAGGAAGGTGGGGTTTGCTGTGCCTTACTGACACCCCCCCAAAATGGCTCACCCAGAACTGCCTTTGAGAGTAGGAAACATTCATTAATCACCAAAATAGAGACAGCAGGCTTCATGGAATACTTGTAGGAAAAACCAAAGGCTTACCTAACATACATGTTGGTATTTAAGTCATGAAGTTGCTAGAGAGCCAATGTAGTGGTTCTGTTGTTAATAAGACTTAAAACTAAAGCAGGATAGAGTTGGTCTTAAAGGTCTTTGAAAGAGTTGGTATGTTAATACCGATACCTTGAACAAATTTAACTTTAGGCATTTGTTATTAATTCAGTCTATGTTTTTCTTGCAGTTTTAATTGGTTATAGTGACAGAAATCCTCCATGTCCATAAATTGTCATAGCACCATTGATTCTTCCTCTCCTCTCCATCCCTGAAGTATTGAAGTCCACGTAGAGCAGCACTGCTCTGCTTCTAAGTAGTATGCTGCTAAACAGCTCCCCGAGGAGGCTGCATTTCAGTGAAGGATCAGGGCTACGTGTATATGGTGGGTGTATGTAATTTGAAAATGAATCAGGATATTAGCTTTGCAACATAATTATGGTTCATTTTTAAGCAGCAGTTCAGTTTCATTCTTTATTAGAGGAGAATGGAGTCAATAGCAAGTAGGTTTTTGGTCCTGCTCCACCTCAGGATTTAGGCCAATCATGTGTTTAATGCAGCTTTTGGGGAGGGAAACAGCCTGAATGCTGCTCAGTGCCTCAGGCTACCAGCTGCTTGCCTAATTGGCCTGGGAGCACAGTGGCAAGAGGGCTGAGACACCAAGTCAGCTGGTTTCAGTTTTGTTCCCAGCTGGAAGAAACCTGCTTATTGGTTTGAATAGGCATCCATTATTGTAGTATAGATATACAGCAACGGTTTCCTCAGGGATGGTGCTATCAGTGCTAGCTGTCCAGTGCCTTCGTGTCAAGTCAGTGTGAGTGAAGTTTGAATCCACGTATTTTTCTTCTGTTGGGCAACACTTGAAGGCTACTGAGCTAAAATGTATTTGAAGACTGAGCCTTTCCTCATCTGAGTGGGAGGTTTCACAAGGAACCGTGGCAGACACATAAGACATGTGGAAAAGGGAGCCTAAGTAGTATCTGTAGATACATACAGAAGGAAAACAGACATAGAGGACAACGAGCATAGTTTGGGGAAGTAGAACAGTATGCTCTGAATTGTTCTCTCAGATACTTAGTTAGCCTGACTTTGACAGCAAGCAAGGCTCAAAATGTATCCCTTATCAATAGTGGTAAGTACTAAGCTATAGGGGAAAGAAAAAAGTTTGGTTTTGATAGAGTTTCTTGTTAAGAAATCCCAGGAGATTCTTGTGCTTTTGTGATGAATGTGAGGAATTTGAAATGTATGGGGTTTTTAACCTTTAAGCTGTTAAAATCCATGCCCCACTCTATTTTGTCTGGGAAGGTAATGTTTTATATGCAGTTAACACTTGGATTTGAAGTAAACATTAACAAACTTCTTTTACCTAAGACAATCATTTGTCTGAATGTGCAAGGAATGTAGACAAATAACTGCTTATTATCAAAGTGATTTGTTTCTATAATTACTTAAATATTATTCAGTTGAGTTATTTGTTTCTATAATTATGTAAATATTGTTCAGCTGGGTTTTCAAATATTTTTACGGGTGTGTATGGGTCTGTTGCATTTTCACAGGTGATTTTATTAGTTGAGATCCTAACAAAATACGGCTAAGCAATCAATCTTGTCTTTCCAATTCTCTCCAAGTGCTACTTTTCCTGTTAATAGCTTTTAAACTTGTTGACAAACTGATTTGACTTGAAAGGGCAATGATCTTGAAGATAGATAGTTTTGAATTTTTCCATAATCAGTGGTGGCATATAGATTGAGTGTTGCTATTAGTGCTTCTGCTGAAGGAGAAGACATAACTTGCCTGTTATATGTTATTTTCTGGTAGCATCTGCCTGGCAAACCAACTTGTTGCTAGTCACGATGTTTCCTGTTTTCTTGCTATAAGAGGAGAGCTCAAGAAGTTTAAGTCATGGGAGGATGCTGACAGTTACAGAAATGGGATAAAGGAGGATTTCGAAGAACATGGAGAAAAATAGATGAGAAAAATAAGCTTGGTCTCTTGTTTACAAAACAGCCACTTCTGCCAACTGAAGACTTTCTGCAAGTAATTAATCTGCTGATAAACAATCAGTGTAGCAACCTTTATTACGCTGATCCTGTATGGTACTGCCTGTGTGCAAACTGTCCTTGTGATTGGTGAAAGTTTGCGCGCAGGACAACCTCAGATGACAGAAGAGCATTTTTCTTGGCTGTATAGTAATTATTTATTACAGTGAACCTAAACAGGCAGTAACAAAAAAGCGAGGCAGAATATTTTATACCTTAAAATGATACTGTATTGTATTGTATTGTTATGAAAATCTGTCTTTTATTCAAAGTACAACTTGCTTAAATGCTGCTTATCTTTTTAAATTGGTGTAGTTAATTAGCGTCAAACTTAGTGTGGACAGTCTTAAGCCAGTTGAGACATTTGTCTCTTAGTAATTTTGCCTAGATGTTTTTCTTACAAAATCAAGTTTAAATAGAATGTAATGAAAGCAGTGAGACTGTAGGATATAATTTTGTCCACAGGATCTCTGACAGGAAAGAAATTACCTAACCCAATTTTTTTTTTTTTAATTTATTTCAGTGAAAAAAAATCCAACCTTACATAAACAAGTTCTCATAATCAAAGTTAAATTTGCAGGGCTGTCATCATTAAAAAATATATACTTAATAAATACCTAGCATCTCCTTCCTCCCTATCTTCAACATGTAAAAAGTCATTAAAGCATATATTGCATTTTCTACTGTACTCTAAAAACATATAAGCAGTGTTCATTTTTCAACCATTACAGGACTTATGCTTCCAAGATTCTTTACATTTTATAGAAGAACAAATTAAGTAGTTAATCAAATGCCTATCAACTCCTCAAATTCTCTAAGTCTTGATGAAGTTGTTGTCCCAAAGACTATTCTCAGTTGCATGTTACCATTACTGGATGTCCTCCCCAAATAAATAAATAGAATTCATATGGATCAAATCATGTGCCACCGTAAGAATGAAACTGACTTTTCAGAAAGTAAAAAGAAAGCTTCCTGACTTCACAGGAAAAACTGCAAACTGTTCATGACTGGGAAAAAAACTTGGACTTTTACAAAACTTGCAATTTTCCTTGTTGTGTTATTAATAGACTGCAGTGGAACAGGCTGACCAGGTTAGACTCCTTCGGGTGCTTCAGCTGCTTCTCACCAGCTTTGGCTTCCCTTGCACTTCAGCAGTTTCCATCCTGCACTTCATCTCAGCTTTTGGTTTTTAACTATTGCAGTTATTTCAAAAAGGTGATTTTTAGTTCTTCATCATAAAGGTTAGTTTTAATTTTAATTTGAAATTTAAAGCCTCCTTATTCTTTGATACTAGAACTGTCTGTGTGCTTCACGCTTGTGCCTGGCTTCTTGCTTTCCCCTCTCACCACACAGAGCTGAAGGTGATTGTATGCAATAGCCTTTCTGCTAATTACATCTAATCATACATCTTTTATATCCTATGCGCAGCCTTTAAAGTGCACTTATCATGCCAAATCTTGAATCATCATGGCTTCAAATACCTCGTTAGAAGAACACTTCTCATCGCTCTTGCAAATCATGTCTGTGTCTCACAAATGTTTACTTCTTGCACGTAAAAGGGGAAGGTTCCCTCTGCCCAGCCAGCCTCATCAGCCCTGAAGCTCTGGGCGGTTTGGATTCCAGTCTAGCTGAGATCTACTGCTCTGGTGTAGAAAATACAAATGACATTTGTTTCATTTCAGCCCCTCTAGGTGGTATTGAGTCTCCATGCAGCTCTGGGCAGCCATGTGGTTAACGATGTCCCCTACCAAATGCTTCCTCTAATCTGTTGCTGGCAGGACGGGCAGAGCCGCCAGTGCCTTTGTGTTGTAGCCATCTTCAGATGGATGAAACCGGAGTCTGTCGCCTCGGCAGTTTCCAAAATAGGACGTTTGCCAGCAGTGATGGGAGAGGTAGCAAATGAGAAAGGAAGGAGCAAAAACTGTGACTGATGTAGTGGGGAGCAACAGATGTCATGTGGAAAATTGAGATATACTCAATAAGCATTTTCTACAAACATTTTCATACTGATGTAACTTAGTTATGGGGTGTGAGATATGAGCATATGAGAAAGTGAGTGAGTTTAAGCTTTGAAGCATTTCAGACAGATGGAAGTTTGTGGTTGAAGACAATTTATGTGGAATTACAGGCTAGTGGTGTTCACAGCTTAATGATTCTGCTTTAAAAGTGATTTTATGTTATAATTAAAGAGATGTGGTAAAAGAGAATAGAAGGAGGTGGGTTACAGGCAGCAAGGGAAGGAAATGCCAAGAGCTGCTGCTGTTAAAAGTGTGTCATCCAGAAAGAGCTGTACCTTGTGTAAGAACATCATAGAGAGAATTACAGGTGACTCTGGAGGTATCAACTTCAGCTTGCACTGTTGGCCAATGCAGATTTCTTTGAATACATTATTAAAGGCAATATCACAATAAATGAATCAGAAAAGGTGCTTTGACATCTGTATTACAAATCGTATTAAAGTATGTACTTATCTAGAACAGAACAAAGCTGTGTCTGAATCAGCACAAAGTACTTGATATTCATCAGCGGCAAAAATAAAATGCTGTGGGGTTTTATTTTCCAAATAGTCTTTTAGCACTTGAAGCAGAGTTTAATTACTCAGAGTATTGCCCTTTGTATAAAAGGGAAACTGGTTTATTTGTAATGTACTCACCTTGCCAAAATGTCCTGTTCGTTGCTTGCTTTTCCATGTTTCTTTCCTTTTGATGTGTTTGATGTATTTTAATACTCAGAGATCACTCTTTAGCTTAACGTTAACTGTTTCATAAGCACCTCTTTCTTCTATTCTCAAACTTGAAGTTAATAAATCTAATTGAATTTTTGCAAACCTGTTTATTGTAATGCTTTACATTTGGGCTTTGTATCAGTTGAAATAATAAAACAATGGTTTCAACTGAATTCCAGTGCCTCTACACAGTTAATTGACTGAATCTCTAGTGTTACTATTTCTACTGTTTTCAGAAAACTCATTCTCCAAATTGCTTGAGTTATTCCTTCTATTATAAATTTTAAATAGGCATTTTATAGAAATTATTTGGGATATTTGAGGGATGTCACCAATTTCATAGTGCATTATAGACTCTTTTCTCTAGAGACGATGGCTTTCAGTAGTATTAGTGTGAGTTGTGGAATACAGTATGTGTTCCCTAAACATATTGTTTTCTAGTCTTCCTGTTCTGCGTCAGACTAACTCACCTTTCATCATTTGTACATTTTATAGATCAAGTTTTGCTTCAGATGTGTCAGAAATATATATGACAGCAAGTGTTTCCTTTATTGCTGAGGAATTATTGCTTTTCACCAGGTTATTTGCATTCTACAGTTTGAACTTCAAAACTGGTGATATTTACATGGAAATTTTGCATTTGTCATCCTTAACAGAAAGGGCTATTGCAAGACATGAAGTCAGAGAAATAGAACAACGTCATACAGTAGATGGCCCCCGACAAGATGTGACACTGGACGAAGAAGATGATGTGGTGATTATTTACAACAGAGTACCTAAGACTGCCAGCACATCCTTCACAAATATTGCCTATGATCTTTGTGCAAAGAACAAATATCATGTTCTACATATCAATACAACCAAAAATAATCCTGTTATGTCTCTGCAAGATCAGGTAGGCTGCTGCTTTTGGGGTGTCTTTATTATACAAGGGGAAAGGATAGAAAGGTTTTTTGCTATTGCAGACTTATATGGTCTGATGGACTTGGCTTTTATGTCGCATTTTCAATATAAATGAATTCTAATGTGTTTGTATTTTCTTTGTAGAGAATTAATATTATTTAATAAATAATAGGTTTAGGTTTTTGCCGGGCTACTGAAGGTGGCAAGTATCTGTTTCTCAAACAAAAAGCTAAGAAGGGACACAGCTGGGGCAGAAATTACCTTTGTTATCACTGTAAAAGTTTATTATATTGCCAACTGTCTACCTTTCGGCTGTGTAACAGTGTTTGCCTGTCATCTCCATCAGCAATAAACACAGTCTGAGGTGATTTCCCCTGGAGCAGTGCGGCGCCGTGCCGTGCTGTCAGGGCTGTTCTGCTGTCTTTGGGACCAGCTCTGGTCAAGTCTCACAGGTGATTAAAAAAAACCATGCCATGTTGCCCATGTTGTATTTCTGACCTCTGTGGTCTGTAACAAAACCACTTGTTTTCATTAAATCAGAGTAGTTGTTTGGTTGGATTTTGTTGCTTGCATGTTTCAGTACTGATACTTTCTGTCTGCGTAAGTATGCCTGTGTTACGGCTACTTGGGTGGCATACTAGCCCCACGCAATTCAGCTTTTTTTTTTTTTTTAAATGGTGAAATTGTCATCTAAAACAAAACTACTGTTCTGTCTTGCAGCGTGTATTCTTGATATATTATTGGAAAAGAGGGTATGACAGCATGTTCTCTGTACTGTTGTTGTGAACATAGAAAAGCCATGGTACAATTATCCAGTGTTTCAGTCCCTCAGCTTGCTGTTTTCTGTTCCTTGTTTTTTTTTCTCCTGCAGTTTCCCTCTCCATTTTTCTCAAAAGAGCAGCCTGAAAATGTATAATCTTGCTTCCAAATGTATTCTAAACCAGTGGCCTCTCAGAGGATAGCACCCTCATACTGACTGCAGTGCTTATTTGCTCTGGTGAGGGTTTCAATGGCTGTCAGAAGTGGAACAAGTAGAAGGTCGCAGCGACTCTGTTAGAAGTGGAAGTACTGCTGTGTGCTCCTGAATATTTAAGGATTTTTCTCTTGGATTTAAACGGCCCAGTGAGAACTAGTGTCCACTGCTGCAATTGTATTTTTCCTTCTGAGACAGACCTGTTGATGCGAGGCGGGTAGCCTGGCTCTACTGTGGCTGAAATGGTGGACTCTGTCTTTTCACCATCTCACAAAATTGCTGCCCTTGCCTTGAGCTTCCTTGTGGTTTCTCATGGCATACAGCCAAAGGTGTGCTGCTAGCCTGTGTCCAGTGTTCTGACCCTCTGATTCAGAGCTAACAGTAAGTTATTAGCTTGTATGACAATGTGGATAGCTGAGCTGCCAGTGCCTTCCTGCAGAGGGATTCTGATTCAGTCATCCCATCATGCTTGGCCTTTAAATCTGAATCTGAGATTTCCTTTAATAGGACACTATGTTGGTCTTCAGTCTTACTTGAGAGCCCTTTTTTTGTAGTTCAAACGGAAAATCCTGATGTGTACTCACCAAGCTGGGCTTGTGATAGTCATCCCCCCAGTTATTTTTAATTTTAAGTCAGCTATTCAGGAATTGACAAACAGAACTCTAGAATATAATGACGTGAAAATGTGGGCTTTTTTTGATATGCAAAAGTCCATGTGATGCCAGGCCACAGGGTAATGACCATACCATCTCTTGGGGGTGTGTATATGTGTGTTCAGGCTGCAGAGAAGCGGGATTGATGGAAGCAGTAAATGGACAGAGATGACATCTTACAGCATCGTTTCGGTTTGCATGCACGGATTTCCCAGGGCTTTTTGCTCAGACCAAGTATGCTGGTTTGGTTGGTGGTTTTTTTCTTTCAGCTCACTGGGACTTGTTTTAAATTCTTATCGTCCTAGAAACTGAATGTGTTTAACTTACCTTTCAGGACATCTTACGCCCCCAGAGTACATTTGATCTGGCTTTTTAATTCAGTGAAGCTCTGCTGATTTCTCACTTACTAAAGGCTGTGAAGCAACTTTGTACCTTATTATATAAAAGCACCATGAAACAACTTCACAGGGATTCCATATACGTCTATCTGAACTTTTAAAGTAACCTCAAATTTTATTCAGTTGGGTTCAGATGGAGAAGCTTGCTCAGTCTCTTGAAAGCTCCAGTATCTGCTAAGCCCTGAAAAGAAAGTAAAATTGATCATATTTAACAGTATGAAGCAGCAAGCAATATTCATCCCTGCCCTCAAATGTGTGAATCCAGACTCATTAGGCTGTGACCCGGAACAATTCTGATTTTTGGAATGCTGCAAACTGGGGGAAGGTAGAAATAATCTCTTTCCTACGGGCTAGTTATAGGTGTTAAAAACTTAAGTTCTCAGAGGCACAGTGTATTGTTGGTCCATCTTAAGGCAGATGTCAATGCCACAGCTGTCTTTTTAACCCTTCGTAGCCTTCTCTCAGCTTCCCTGGTGTTAAAGTTAATAAGAGGCTAGAACATCTACCCTGTGTTCATAAAAATTATTTCTGTAGCAGACAATGACATTGTAAAACAAAGACAATAAAGGATTTTTTTAACTATTACTGGAACATCTAGGATTTGATGCCAGGTGGTGGCATGGGGATCTGAGACAGAACTGACCCTTGGGATTTGGCACTTAACATTCCCCTGTGTCTAGTCCCAGTCTATTGGCTTGGTCATGGAAACATAACTGAAATGTGAACGTTAGTACACGTGCTGGTCTACACACGATGGGTGGCATAACTGGTTTACCTGTGGAGTTGTATCAACTGTCTGTGACGTTTTGGGGCTTGGGTGTGAGGGAAGGGAGGATAATACATGCTTTGCATTTAGGAAACTTCTTTCCCAGGTAAAGAAATATTCATTGCTGAGGCTTTCCACTGAAAATACCCTGTCGTTAATCTTTGAAAGGTGCAGTCAATGCAAATGTGGTTTGTTTCAGTAGCACTAAAGGTAGTTCAACGGGATTCAAAGGCTCATAGATATACCATCAGTTTGTGCTGTGGACAAAAGCAGACAGAAAGCCAATTAAGTTTATGAAACACCATTGTATAGCATTGTGCAGTGCTTTTCATCTAGATTTGCCACAATTTTTGTGTGCAATATATGGTTGAAATCGTGAAATGCCACGGACTGTAAAACTTGTACACTGAAAAAATGAATGCTGCCTCTCATTAAGAAGTAATATGTATGTATTTTACCTGAGAGTCCAAGAGCCAGTGTTTGAAGAAATAAGTAGTTATCAACCTCTTAAATCCTAGACTGCAAGTTTGGCACATTTGAAGGAACAGCAGCAGGCCAGTCTTGCCTCTTAAATTCCACTGTTAGTTATAATAAATATCATTTTTCAGGACACTCTCAATCCATTAGACTGTACAGTTAATGTGTTGTCTTGAGCTCTCAAATTTTCCTTTTTTTACTCTTGTCTCACCTCAGTATCTTCTTGGTTATCTATATGTCACTTTATAACAGAAAAGATATTGTAGATGTGCAAGGAATGCTGTCTTCTAATTCTCAGCTTCAGAAATGGCATATCATTGTCAGACAGCTCGGGCAGTACAAATTTATCATCTTTTCTTTATTATCCAATTCACTAGTTTTGAAATAACTTTCAGAGTTAAATGCTTTGATGTTAAAATATTCTGTTCATCTAATAAAGCCAAGCTATATCAGGATTTGCATGTCCTACTTAATTTGATCATACTTTCTGGTTTAGGGCATGTATCATATTTTGTTCTTTGAAATGTAAAGCTATTCCTGTTTTTGTGAAATTTGCTGATAACTGCTTCATCAGCCCTTGTTTAAGGGCTACTTCATGCTTTAACATGGAAGTTTCGCTGAATTGTTAGGCTTAAGAGAACTATTCAGAATGGTAAACTATAGATCTAATTTACACTGTATACATTTATAAAATTTGTGGGTTACTCATGCATTGCATTTTGAGATGGGGGAGCAAATCAACCATTAGGTTTGTTTCTTATGTCCCGGTAAAACATGTCTAAGAACATGTTTGCAAATGTAGTACACTTTTATTTGAGGGACTAAATACAGATCAGATGATTCCATTAAAGGTGTACTTGCATTTCTACTTATTGCTGAGGGAATTCCACATTCCTTTCAAAGGACAGATACAATGGCCTGACAAAAATATAAATGTTTGTTTTGCTAATGTTTTTGTGGTAGCTTTCCTTGAATTGCCCTTCTGATTGCTGTATTCTGCTTTTGTTTAGTTTCTGATAATTAAGTTCTATAATCTAAAATGAGTCATCTATATGCTTCCAGAAAAGTCTATTTTAGTTGGCACAAATTCGTTGGTGATATTCAAAATAGACTTTTTCTGATGCATTGTAAGATTTTACTTACCAGAAAACACTGTGTATGGGGAAACTTAATGTGTTCCAGCTGTATAGAAACCCTTTCTGCTGTCACTTTTACAGGTCCGATTTGTGAAGAATGTGACTTCCTGGAAGGAAATGAAACCAGGATTTTACCACGGACATATATCTTATTTGGACTTTGCAAAGTATGTTACCCTTGGATTTATCTGTTGAGTAGCGTGGTCTTTAAAGTTGCTTGGCTCCGACTGGGGTATTACTGCCCTCTTGTGATGACAGTCCAATAGTTGCCGTTTTGAAAAATTCACACACTGAAATTCCTATGATGAGCGATGTTTGGTTTTGATTGTTACAGTTTTCTCTTGTCTTTTTGCATGGTAAAATGTAGGCGAGTCTCATTTCAGAACTACTGATATACTAGGCTTAGTGTTCCTTGTCTGAATTTGACAAGCTTGTGTTAGTGGAAAGCTGGGCTTTCTCTGGAACACTGGCAGTTCTGCCTTAGGGTTGGTTTGCCATTCTGAGGTGCTAAGATACCTGTTCTCAGATATATTTCACATAACAAGTAATACTATATGCCTCTTAAGTTGTGTAGTTCTTCTCTATCAGAGTATCCCTTTACACTTTATAAAAATATTAAAAGTTGTATTTTAAAGCAGTTTTCTGGCCTATAGTGATTTGACTTGCTATAAAAAGCATTGAAGTAATTCTTGTAGAGTTAAATCCTGGTACTTTGAAAATTAATTTTAAAGAAAATGAGATAAAAATCCTCCCAGTGCCTTCAAAGGTTCGGGATCGTATCTGTATTCCTGCTTCCATGTGTTTCTTTTCTTGTCTTATTTTTGCTTCTGGATGTAAAGCGGTGATCCTTGGTAGCTCAGTCTTGTGAAACCTCCCCTTGAACTGGCAAGTCAGTTTTGCTTAAGATGCTTACTAGGCAGTGCTTCATCTTGTGCTTGCAGCATGTGAAAAATGGTTTAAAATTGCAAGTGGAATTTTCAGATCTCAGTGTATGCAACTGCACAAGCAATAGTAACCACTGCTTTTACCTCTTGCCAATGGTCAGTCCTCAGTAATTTTATGTTTCTATGAAATGAGCTTTTGTATGGAATAATTTATTTTGTTTAGTCACTTTTTAATTATTCATTCTGTTATGTACACTGATTTTTAGTTCTAGCTTTTTATTACAAAGAATGAGAAGAGGAAGTGAGAGCTTCATAGATTCCCAGTACAGTATATTAAAAACTAGGAAATGCTAAAAGCTACAGCAGTACTGAAAATTACCAATGTCACCAAGTTAAAGCTTGAAGTTTACAAAAACAGGCAAGAATTCCTAATTGCAAATCAATCAATAAAATAAAGTGTAACAAATTTCATAAACTTCCTTTCTGCCTTTTTAAAATGAGACAACATTAATAAGCCCTTGAACTGAATAACAGCTTTTTGGAACAGCAAAATTTAATGCTATTTTATACATTACTAAATTCTTAAAGCTGAAAACATTTTCAGATACTGGAACTTTTTAAACTAAAATAATTATTTTACATCTAGAAAGCATCTAAGCAGTTTCACAGATTTCGTTCATCTGCATCTTCCCTCCAGGACTGTGTTATCCTTGCATTGTTTGTTATTCTTTCACCTAAGTAACTTATTTTTTCCCACAACAGCTTGCTTTCTCGTACTTTTGGTTTTAGTTATTAAAATAATATCTTGAATACTCTGGTTGTGTTTGGCAAGGGCCACACTTTTAAGGCTGATGTATGTTCTTGTAGTGAACACTCTTGTAGTTGAGAAAGGTCTATGCCTCCTTATACACAGCCATCAGACTTAGGTCCACTGCCAAATATCAGAAGTACCTCTTAAATTATGCTGAAGCTTAAAGTACCAGATTAAATTGGTGACTTACAGCATTGAGGACAGTTTATCATAACCCATCCATGTAGAAATTACAGTAGTAATCTTTCTTTTTTTTTTTTTTTTTTTTTTACTTTCTGATCCACCCTTATTCCCTATTTTGTCTGGTAAATGGTTGGAAAAAAAGTTATCTGACAATACAATCACCAAATCATTATCATTATTAATAAAGTTACAATAGTAAGTAAGCAATATTATCATAACTGAAGCTAGTTTAGCAAAGTCATGTGCAAATCCATATGAATGTACAATCCAGCACAAGCATTTTCAAGGGCTTCGGGACCTTAACTCACAGGTACATATTATTAGTTGAGGCTGCTACTATATCGAAATGGTTTGTTACAGCCTTTTACAGCATTTCCAGTAGAGTCTGTAGCAGGCGACACACATGCCTGTCCGAGGCATTTCAGCAGACCTGAAAGAGGCTGCAGTTCAAAGTCTGGACTTTGCATCAGAACAGTTCAAACAGTTTTGCAGGCTCGGGGAGTTCGAGCTGGTGTGCAGACACATGTCAGCAGTGCCGCCTGTAGCTGCCACAGGCTGGTTCATTGGCACTCTGCTGGCAACATCTGAAGAGTCAATTGCTCTTTCTGTAGCCTTTAACAATTTCTGTGTCTGTAATGCCAGTCTTTTGCCAAAGTAATGTCTTTCAATATGTCTTTTAATTGTGGTTTGTTTGTTTTGGTTTCCGTTGCTTTTTCATTTTTTTTTCTGACTTCCTCTTTTCTTTTGCTTACTCTGTTTCTGTTCTTCAGCTTTTCAACTTAAGATTTTTTGGTATGAGCAGTATATGGTATTATAGTTTGCAGAGTACTACCTAACAATAATGGTACTGCATCTTAAAACTATGAGTGCCCTCTGTTTTAGCCAAGCTAGAAGGCTTGACTGGCCCTCTGTCAATGCAGAACACTTTCCCAGTTTGCATGGGAACAGAAAGGGCATTTGACACGCTTGCAATTTCCATTGTGATATAACCTCTTTAATGTTTGGATACCATATTTATTTGCCACAGTAATATCTCAAGTGAGAAAGAAAATCAAACAGAGAAATGTATCATAAAGGCTGTCCGGAACATAGATCATTGAAAGGTAGCGTTTGCACAAAACAGTTTTGGTGATTTTAAATCTCTCTCGTGTGTCCCATGAGGTTACCACCTCATTTCACCAGGCTTCCTGTTTGCACCACAGTAAATCAAAACTTCCTTAGGGTAAATGTCTAAGGAAAAAATTTATATATTTAGATAGACAAGTTTATATGGTTACACATACTATCTTGGGCTTACATGTAATTAAGCATAGCCATATGGACTCAACCCAGGTAATGGATGTTCTCTGAGCTCTATCTTTCTTCTGTCAGAGTTGACGTCTCTGACAACTGGAGACCTGGCAGGAGAACCACCTACAGCATTTCATGGCACAGTGCGGGAGGGCAGGAACTCCACAGGGAACCTCCTCGGACTGATTATTAGCACATAGTGGCTGCTAGACTAATTAAGACATTTCTAGAGTCAAGATAGTTGTATAAGCATTTTTAATATCTATTGTGTGAGAATATTTCAGTTTTGTTTGTTTCTCTAATTAAAACAAACAAAATCACAATCCTGGGAAAACTGAAATTGGACTGAATTTCGCATCTTAGAGACATGGTTTAGAGGTGGACTTGGCAGTGTTAGGTTGACGGCTGGAATTGATGATCTTAAAGGTCTTTTCCAAGCAAAATGATTCTATGATTCTATCCACTTAACACAGTGGATATGGGGATGAGAGAAAGTGATCATTGAAGTTCCTCTCACCAGCATCTTCTTTGTATATAAATTTCAGTTGTATCAATAGAAACGGACTTTAAAGTATTAGATGCAATGTTTTGATTTGGCCTTTAAAATATATTTTTTCCTCTTTTACTTCAGATTTGGTGTTAAGAAGAAACCAATTTACATAAATGTCATAAGAGATCCTATAGAACGGCTAGTTTCTTATTATTACTTTCTGCGCTTTGGAGATGACTACAGACCAGGGCTACGGAGGCGAAAACAGGGGGATAAAAAGGTAAAGTACGCTTTATAATAGATATCGTTCTTACCAAAGATAATGTGAAAACTATTTTTCAAAAAGTCCTGATAAAAGCTGAATAGTTCTTGTATCAGCCTTGGTTGATGGTGGTGGCTCTGTTAAGTTATATTCTCCCCTTCATGTCTCTACTGGACCAGAGTGTAACATTAAGTATATTCTTTGTAACCTTCTAAATTCAGTTTATGTTGCCGTTTGTTAAAAATTATGACATTTAAAAAAAAAAAAGTTTTCAGGTGTCCAGAGCTGTAAATATGAAGTACGTATGTATGAAATCTGCATCTTTTGTTGTTGAAGACTGAGATACGTTTTTCACCAAAAGCCGTAGAAATGCTGATGCTTTGGCTTTGACATTTATTTTGTTTATAATTAGCAACTCAATTTATTTTTTTAATGCGTATATTGCAAAGGTATTGCATAGAGAGTCTTCTTGAAAACTATGCAGTATCAATCATACATTTCTATATTTCTTCCATCTGTTTTAGGAGGCTATAGGAGTAGTTCAGGTTAGCATATTCCACCTTTGATTACTAATGCAGTTTCAGAACATCATCATCATTTAGACTCCATGATGTATTTATTCCAGAAATAATTTATATATCCACTATAATGGTTTGCAGTAAGACATTGGTTGGAGGATGCCACTTTGAACATTCAGGAAGAAAAGTAGGGTATTAAGTATCTAAATATAGTTTATAAAACTATAGTTAAAGCAGTGTAGAAGCTTTTACAAAACATAAGGAGTTTTGTACTTCACATAGCCAAACACTTTTTAAAATTCCAGTTGCAATGTTTTCTTAAACTCATGAAATTTTTCTCTACTGCAGTCAATTCAGTGTAGCACCATGAAAATACTGAGACACATTGAAAAAAAAAACTAAGCAAAAATCACACGGAATACGATTTAGTTCATAAACACCAAAACAACTAATATACATGACCTATCATTTTGTGCGCCCCCTGCCACCCCGTCCAAATAGCGTTGTTTGAATACCGGGAAGAGAGGGTTCCTCTTGGCTTTCCAGCTGCTCACTCAAAGCTCCCCTGTTACTGAGGCTTTGGCGCCATCTCCTGCTGCTGCATTTCAGTTTATGCAGACATCCCACAGCACAGGGAGAGGAAAGCTGCAAGCAAAACAAATTGAAATTAAGCTTTAAAAATGTATCTTCATCGACTGGCTACAGAGGTGATTTGGTGTTATGGTGTCGTAAAGGCAGTTTTACACAGGGAGATGGGATCTCATCTTTTGTGACCTTCTCTGTTCCTGTTCATGAGGAGCACGTTTTAGCCAGTGGAACTCCCTCCTGGCAGGGAGGGATGAGGTGGAAAGCTCAGCATGCTACATACTCTAAGCTGTTTGTAGGACTTAACATTTATTAAAAAGAATTAAATTTAAAAGTAGTGGTTTATTTTTGAATGATAATCCAAACAGACTGGTTAGGTAAGTCACTGGGAAATGTAAAGCCAAAATCCCAAATGCTACTGCTTGGTAGACTGCACTTTTAAGTTCTGATTTGCTGGAAGAAGTTGAAATGCATTCCTATTCATAATATAAAATTATTAATGCAATGCATTACAGTTATTTTTCTATTTATGATGCTTTTTAAATTTTGCCACTAACATACCACTTCATTTAGATCTGAGACTTAGTTGTTACCATACAGATTTAATTTGTCGTGTAAGCATCTCTAGTTCATTTGGAGTGAAATTTATTTGATATGCAAAGTTTTAGGGTTTCTTTCATTTGAATCAGGTAATATAATTTTTCCATGGTGTTTCCAAGAAAACTGTGCATATAAAGATGGTGTCAGTTTTACACACATTTCATATAAAGTTTAGTAAGCTCAACAATGGATCAACCCAATTGCAGTGTCTATAATGCTGATATCTATTCTAAGCTGTGTTATAGTAGGTTCACTGAGGGCTCTTCAAATGAAAAGCAGGGGAGGTCAAAAAAGCAATCTTTCTAATGAAAGGCAATTGCGTCTTTATTAAGTGAAAGGAATCTCAGTGTACTTTACAACCTCTCCCAGTCCATACCATGGCATTTCTATGGACTTCTTCATTCGTTTCCTTTCTATGTCCAAAGTTATAGATAGCTTTGCTCCAAGAACATAATCTGTAAAGACAAGTGTTTCTTATCATAAAATCTCTGGACGGAGTAGTCAAGGTAAGTATATAAGAGAAAGTGGAGGAGGAGGTCTGTCGTATTGCATTTTAGGAAATTACTTGCTTGCTTTTGCATATTAACTATAAAAACTTGCAGATATAAGCAAAGAAATCCTGCTTTTGACAGATGCTTGTTCATATTTAGTAATTACATTCGTAAGTTAGAAGGTGCATGTAAATAATTTCATTCTTAGGTAAATGTGGATGTTGTGAAGTACTCATGATAGATGAGTGCAGAACTTCTCCAGAGAACTATGCTAGAGAAGGCATACCAATGTCTTGATTTCCTAGTTAAGCTCCATTTTTATCCGTGATATGTGACAAGTATAAGCTGTTCTAAACTCAAAGTGCAATGTGGACCAAGACACCACAGGTTAATCCCTGCTTTGGCCTGGTATCACTAAGTTTTTCAGGTTATCTCAGGAACTTCACCTCAAAATAGAAGCAAAGGATGTTGTCCTTGTTCTAACACTGAACGATTAAACAAATATATTTATTTTTGTTTTGAACAGAAACTTGTAATTATATGAAGAAACATTGTAAAAGTTGTATATGTGGTCACTTATTTGTTATTAAATATTTTTTTAATCTATTCTAGATACATGGCTTATATCTTGATTACAAATATCATAAATACATTTCTTTATGGTGATTGGGTAAAATATTTACAAATTCTTTCCAATGCTAATGAAATTCTTACTGTAACTGTGTTACTGCAGTTGAAAGTGTGTTGTTCCAGCTGTCTCCCCAGGTAGAGTGGTGATGTATGGAATATTCTGTTATGCAGTGAACAACTTGCTTTCACTTCTTCCGATTGCCAAAACCAAATTAGTGTCTGAAATGGCAGTTATTCGTCATAATATTTAAAACGTAATAGAATATTGTTTAATCTATGACACAACATGTGCAGTTCTTTGGTATAAAGATCCAGCTGTTCCAGTATCACACAAATCATGATGGCATTTGGGACTGTATCTTTAGGGACTTCCTTTTTAAGGGAAAAATAATGATACCAACACTTACTGACTGGTTTTGCTTGTTATGACAGATAGTCTTTATCAATGTTATAGCAAAGGTATATCAAATATATCAGGTACAATCAAATTTTTTGTTCGTTCTAATCATAAAGACTGTCCAAATACTATTTTAATCAAGACAAAAATAGGTCCTCCTAATAACACTGTGAACGCAAGGCTTGTAAAAATTAGGGGTTTTTTTTTCCCCTTACACATCGCATTTTGTGTTGTACTGTGCCCACTGCATTTAGCAACTAACCAGGCTGAGATGTTTGATACATATACTTGATTTTAAAGCTTAGCTCAATTTTGTCTTTGTTGCAGACCTTTGATGAATGTGTGGCAGCTGGAGGTTCAGACTGTGCTCCAGAGAAACTTTGGCTTCAAATTCCATTCTTCTGTGGCCACAGCTCGGAATGCTGGTAGGAATATAAATGTAGCTTAAGTTGTTAGTCAAGTGTATCAGCACTGAAATCTAAACTTAACAAATTTGTACATGTAGCACAGTTGGGGAAAGTGTGAGGGACTGGAGAGAGTGAAACAGCAGGTACTTTAGTAATGATTTACTTTTGAAGATGCATTCTACTGAAGCAGTCTGGCAGTTCTTTAAACAAGCAATATGTTAGGATACTGTATCAGCCGTGCTATGAGGGAAAACAAATGTCTTCAATTTTAGAAATAATTTTTTTAGATTTAGTCTTGACATTTTTCTGTTATGTCAGGCTACAATATCCATCTTTCTGATGAGTTCCTAGAGCTTCTGTGGAAAGTAAAATAATTGAGATCAGGATAAACGTATCTTCTTAAACCTTTACCAGACATCTAGTAATCAGTGCTACTTAGTAGAAACTGAAACAAAAGCCAATAGTGTCCATCTGTCAAGGGCATGGACTTGAAAAAACTATTTAGCAAACTAAAAAATCAAGGCCAATTATTTGTAAAAGGTACTGTTCATCCAAACATAAGCAAAATAAATGGCCACTTGGTAGCTCCTCTTTCAGTGCCTGTTGGGCTTGTAGGATGCAAAAGGGAATGCGTGTTCTTACCAGAACCATTTCTGGTATCTATGTGAAAGTAGAGACTGAATTGACATGGAGAAAATATAAACCCTCCAAAAAATGAATTAACAGCGACAGTAACGATATACATGCACTTTTTTGTGTGTGTGTGTGGATGAGTTACTAGTCAAACTAGAGGAATCAAATTTTTGGATAAGAACGAAGACAAGATAAAGTGGAAAGGGAAATGAAGTTACGAATAGTTATAACTTGAAATTAGACTTGCCCTTCCTATACAAATGTGCTGTTGTGAAGTAATCTCTGACTAGGGACCAAGGATGGTTGGCTGACATCAGAACTTGCTGTAATTGTTCTCTGTCATTTTAGGAATGTGGGAAGCAGATGGGCTTTGGAACAAGCCAAATACAATCTGATAAATGAATACTTCCTAGTGGGAGTTACTGAAGAGCTTGAAGACTTCATCATGTTATTGGAGGCAGCTTTGCCCCGGTTCTTCAGGGGTGCCACAGAACTGTACCGCACAGGTATTTACATGGTTGATTTCCATGGATTCCATGGATTTTTCACCCTCTTATGACTTTTTAAAATGTGAATTCTTTAGACCTAAATGAATAGTTCTGAGTCTCTGCCAGGTTTGCCTCTAAGTTAGCCAATGTTTGTACGGAAAACTCTTTAAAAGACTCCCAGTATGAATTTTTGAGGGCAGCCCAAGTATCTTCCTGCCTTACACAAACTGTAAATATTTAAGGTTGGGGTAAAGGCAGTTGGGTAGGTACGCCACACTTAAATTGTGACAGGTGTTTTTCAGAACATGTTTGAAAGGTCTTGCAGAGGCAGATTTCCATTTCCTCAGAAGCCCTGCTGCTCAGATGAACTGTGCTTGATGCAGCCTGGATGGCTGTGCAAAAAGGCCCAAGGGATACAAAGGCCCAAATAAGTGTTTTTCTTCCTGGAGTCGTAACAACATGTTTGTTTTGTAGCTAGTAGCTCAGTTTTTAGGAGCTGACCATGCAACTTATGATGAAGAAAAAGTCCATCTAGCAGGGCTTCTATGTGCAAATAGAGGGAGAAAAGGGTCTGATGTGTAGTATTAACAGGTTTCTTATAAAGCAACGGATAGCACTTGTTAGGGAAAGTGCTATCATCATTTTGGTTATCTTTGTCTCATGAAAGAAGTCTCTTGCTCTGCAGTTTTTAAAGTTCTTAACATTTGATACCACATTAACATCTAAATAATTAATTTTGAAAGACTGATCTTGCTCCAAGTACATTATGTGGAGTCGTCTTGTTCCTTAAATGAATTGTTCATTCCCTGGGTTTGTTAGAGTAACGAGGAAGAACTGAAAGAACTGATGTAAAATTCATCAACATTTAGTGAGAGAGACTGCAATTTTCCAACCCACATGTTACATTAATAAATTCTGGATTAAATTTTGTCACTTCTAATGCAGTTTATCAACATGCTGAGAGTCTAAAACTCTGTAAATAAAGGACTGTAAGCATTTTTTCATTTTTTTAATCACATGAACTTTAAAGTGAAGCTATTACTTTCATTTTGCATTTAGGAAAGAAGTCTCATCTTAGGAAAACAACTGAGAAAAAACTTCCCACAAAAGAAACTATTGCCAAGCTACAACAGTCTGAAATCTGGAAAATGGAGAATGAGTTCTATGAATTTGCACTGGAGCAATTTCAGTTTGTCAGAGCACATGCAGTTCGGGAAAAAGATGGAGAATTGTATATTCTGGCTCAAAACTTTTTCTATGAAAAGATTTACCCTAAGTCAAACTAAGAACACTATACTGTTAGATTTATGGATCTAAATCTTTGGTCACATCGTCATCTTAGTCCTCAGCCATGGAAACTAGATTACTTGTAGACCTCCAAGACTTTTCTTTATAGATCTGAGAAGAGAGGGCTGTGGATCACCTCTGGGGCGTTGGATACTGGCTAACTATGTTGGTAATCCAGAAGCAAAGGCTTCATTTCTTTTATCTAACTAATGCTTTCAGTGGGAGTTAATATCCTTTACCTGAAGAAATCTACACTTTAATTCGGAGCAATTAATACACAGCAGTTCTAGTTGAAAATATAAACAACAAAAAATGCTTCTGTTGATGCTCTTTTTAATTTTCAGAACCATTTATTTTCATTTATACTTCTGTGAAGAGGAAATCATTTTTCCCACCTTTCAACATGAAACTTTTGGTTATATACAGTATGAGTAGTGTTAATAACTGGTTGACATCTGTGCTTTGTTTTTGTGAATCATGTCACATGATATTAATTGGGATGGTTAATCATGTTCTGCTGAGAAATGCTGCTGCTGCTGGAATTGCCCATATTTATATATGTGGTTTTATTAAAAAATAACAACTAATCATTAGTGTTAAAACATCATTTCCATGTTAATATTGTAAAAAGTTAACGAATCAGAGCAGTGGGGTTTTTGTTTTGTTTTTTATCCCCACCTCCACTGACTGAGGCTGGAAAAACTACGAAGTAAGTTGGTATTTTCTGCTGTTCTAGCTGATCCTTACACAGCAGTATAAAAATCGTAAATTCAGTATTAAGTTTCTCCATGGATTCTTTGTAATAATTGTAAACTGAGATATTGGTGAATCCATATTATGACTCCATTAGTGAGCTGTGGTATGGTTAGGGTTTTCCTACTACTTCAATACTTTTACCTGTAGAATATTTTTACTAAGGTGCTTTATAATGTGTTTTAAAGCATTGCATTTACAAAAGAAGTAAAATGCTGTAAATACTGCTTATTTTATGTATTTGGACCAAAAGGTTTAAAGTAACTAGTTTAAAGTGGGGGTTTTGCACCAGTTCTGTTATGTGTGAAGTGAAAAATATCACATTGGCTTCCAGGTTGAGTTAACAGTTGGACATTGCTGAAATGCACGTCAGTGACCTCTCTGACTTCAATACCAGAATGTTGTCCAGGGATTCTCTTTACAGAAATGTAGTCTTCATCCTTTTATTACGGTAAGAGGAAAAGAAGAAAAATGTCATGTGTAGCCTGGTTGAGAAAGATGCAGTGAACTTGATTGACATAATTGTATTTATGTAACTGCCTTTCGTGAGTGTTGTAAAGTTGTGAGTTGCCGTTATTAACAATGTGAAACACCTGGTAGATGAAGTAAATTGAAATTTGAGAACAGATGTTTGGAGCCACTGCATTTATAGCAAATGGCAGTGGAGAAGTACAAGAATTTGTTTCCTCTTGAATTTTCTTAAAGGTCTGAGTATTTACACGTCTTACACCTGCCTTTCCTTACAGTGCTTTTCACAGGGTTTGATGGGGGAAGGCACGGAGAAGACAAAGTAAGGAATGGTGGTAAAGGTTAAAATTCCTAAGGGATGATGCTGAAGGCTTAGTTTAAAATTACCAAGTGGAGTTTCTTTAACCAGCTTGTTCTTGTAATGAAAACAAAGGAAATGGGAAATGGTCTGTGAACTGGATGTCTGCAGCCAAAAGCAACAGCCCAATTACAAAGAGTATAACAAGAGGCTATCAAGTACATCTTGCATTTTCTTTGTTTCCTTGGATTTTTCCCTTTGAATTTTAAAAATAGATTTCTCTCTGTTCTTCCCTAATACCCAGGGAAGTTCCTTCTGATAGCTTACCATTTATATAGCATGAACCATGCATAAGATTTCCTATTCCAGTTCTTGTCTATTGATGTCATTAATAATGCCAACGTGTTTGAGAATAGGATGTGTTAGTTCACACATGAAGACATGTTTCCTAGCTAAAGAAGTGAACTGAGGAGTCATACACGAGAAGTAGCTAATGGAAATCTAAAAATGTCCATAACAAATCAGTAACTGTTTTGAAATAAAATGAATATTTATGATCCCAGGAAAGGTTTATGCACTCAGTGATAGTTTTACCTAAGATGATATTTTGAGTGCGTTGTTTTCCTTCAGAATATTTTGGATCAGTTTCCTTCTTGAGTCTCCTTCAGAATTTCCAGAAGAGCACCTCTGAAAGAGCAGAAGAGTTTACCAAGTGAAAACATACAATATTCATCTAAGTAATGACATAGGTATGTAGACAAATGCTTCTGTATTGACAAGGAAAAGATAGGCAAAACTTCTACTGATTTCAGTAGTCTACAGAAACCTCTTTTATTCTGTGGGCAATTTTAGAAGTTGTGTTTCTTTTTTTTCCTTCCAGGATTTAGAATTTCTTAACTATGAATCTTCAGTAACAAAAATAATAGAACAATGCAATTTTTTTTACTTTTATAAGAGCAATATAGTTTTCATAGTTCATATAAGAAAACATATTTTATTTAATCAGATATCACTTCCTGTTCTTTCCTGTGAACTGACAGGATCGAGACAAACAAGAATTTTAGGAATATTTTTTAAAAATTCTAGCTACAATTGAAAATGATATTGTCTGTAGAACACAGAAGGAATCAAGACCGTGTACTTTTATATCTAATGCAACCATTAAGTCAACTGTGAACTTTTTAGAATCCTTTAAATTCAGAACTACCAAACTTGGATTTCCTAAAAGAAAGGAAGAGGAGCTTTACAGATTTTTAATAACCTGCTCTTTTCATCTTCTATTCAGAAACTGAAACAGTCCAAATTGTTGGTATTAAAAATATTTTACAGTATACGAACAGAGTGTATCTTGTGTATTTTCCCTTAATGGCTTAAAGTGAAAAGCAGCAGGACATGGATTTTTGTTGTTGCAAGTTGTATAATCAGTAAGCTTCCTATGCAGCTTCCTAAACATGGATCTTTTAACTGAAGTTGCTGTAGTCTCTGCACAGGAGTGAGACTGGCTTTCTGCAGGGCTAAGTTCATCTGAAAGGTGCTGAATGTTTGTATATGTGTAGCTGAGAGTAGGTTTTGTTACACTGTTCTGTATTTTTTGTACAAAATTAATACCCAGATTTTGTGCCCTGTTGAAACTCTTGATGTCAGCTTAATGGCTGTAGGTCCAGCTGCGCTGGCAACTGCACAGCTGTAAGCACAGCATGCGGAGCACTTGCAACGGGTACACTGGGCAGTGTGACAGGAGAGCAACAGTGGTTTTAGCTCCTTCCCGTCATAGTTCTGCAGCCATGCAACAAGAATTTCACTCTTATTTTGTTAGTGCATCTGTAAGCAGACACAAGGCCAGGGTGCAGAATGTCCTGAGTGCACATTCCCGCTTGCTCTGGGTTGATTTTCAAGCAGTTTCTCTGTTAATGGTATGCTGATCATGGCTTCATTTTCAAAGAGGCCTGAAAATGTATAGCTATACAACGCGGGAGGAAAAGCAGCAGCCCATCCTGGTTGTTTGCAATGCCTTGTCTGGGTTCTTAGTTTCTCTGGATGCTTAACTGGTTTTACTTTCCAGGAATAAATGTTTGCTTATTTATGGTCTCAGAACAATTCTATATCAGGGAAAATTAAGTTATTTCCTGTGATAATTTTGTTAAAATTTTCCATTCAGTTTACCTGCTGTTGCTAAACGTCTATATGACACAAAGGTATATGGATGATGCTGTCTGAACTGTGCTGCTTAAGCAGTCAGTGGAAAAGCCTGATTCAAGTGCACTGCCCATTTAGCTCTTCAAAATTGGAATCTTTTATGACTACTAAAGATTAAACTTACGGAAACTGTAAGGCTGCTTAGTTGCATGGATGCTTCCTTTAGCGTAAGCCTATGCAACTATGTAAACTTTGCAGCAGTATTTATGGAAAGAGTCCTCTTCCTGAGACTTTTCTGGAGCATAATTATAAATGTTCATATACTTGTACTGTCTGGTATTTACATCAGCAGCTTTCTGTAGCTTCTGTAAAAAGAGACAGGTTTGTGAGCAGTTCTAAAGCAGTACTGAATGTAATTTTGAAAAACATGGATTGTGCTTCATGACTCTTTTCTTTCTGAACACACACACACACACACACACACACACAGCTGAATAGTGCCTTTTTTCCTCACAGTCCATGTTGAAGATGCTCGCTCCCACTCACCCTCTGCAAATTGATTCGTTTGTGCAATACTATTCCAACTTGAAACCATTTTGTCACAGCTGTTTGAGAAATAATCTACATTTTTCCTTACGTTGCTGCCAGCTTTCTGTTGTTGGAGTGTTTCAGTTGATTACCTAATGCAAATGCTATAAAATAAAATACCCAGTGGGAAGGGGAAAGAAAAGAAGTCTGGTGTCCTGTCTTAATATTTGCATGTCACGTTCACACTAAATGCCTTTTTTCTTGAAGATGTTGTTATGCAGTATTGCAAACTTTTTTGCAGCTATTGTGATTTTGGAGGGGAAAGGCAAGCTGGAGTGTAGCTTGGCTGTAATAATTCCATATAGCTGTAACCAAATATATTTATAGGCCTCGCACTGGGCTTTCTGGCCAGAAATGTAATGAATTTGCAGAGGGTATACACTGTGCTAGAAGTGTCAATGAAAAGTTCTTAATTTTAAACCTGGGATTTGTAAGAGTAGAAAACTGGCATTAAAACAGCGCATCCATACATACGTGCCTCCCTGCCTGAGGGAACGAATGACTGGACCGATGACTGTGGTACTGGAAGACAGTTATGGCAGTGATGAGTATGGTGAAAGAACTGGAGCAGAATAGACATGTCATTTGCATTTGTAAGCAAACACTCAAAACAAGAGAATATAGTAAGCATGGGCACCCAGTCTGTTCAGGATTTCCGCGGCGTGCCGTCAGCATTGCCCTGCAACATTCCCGGCTGCGTGCGCTGCAGAGCTGAGCTGCGTCTGGCCCAGCCGAGGTTCCTAATGTGGCAGCTCCTCTATGTTCAGCTGTCAACCTGGGTGATTTAGAACCATCGTGCAGTTACTCAGCAATTTCCAAAGGATTTTGGCTTTTAAATCCCCCTTTCGTTGCAAGTAGACTTTTCCTTAATTCCATCAGTGGAAGCGATAGGTGTAATTGTGCTCGGCAAACAAAGTCTGTCTGCTTATATCAGCCAGGGGGAAGTGGAGGAAGAAACTGTCTGTATAGAGGTACAGGAGTTCCTAATGTCAGTGCACCTCTCTCTGAAATAATGTAGTAAACAAAATGACAGCCAAAAATGTTACAATAGCAAAAAAATGCTTTATTTAAAATAACAGTATCTTCTTCTGTGAAAGACAGAATGACTGTAAGGTGTTAAATACTGGTTGAACTTTTTTTTTTAACTGATGCTGCTGTTTGCACAGGTAATTAATCTCATCAGTTGGAATTCATGGGAGGGGAGTGAAAGAAGGGAAAGGGGTTTTTTGTTCAAAGCTAGGGTTTTTTTCAGGTTCTGTATTTTCATTTTATTTAGTGTTTGAGTATTGCATTTGATTTCAATATAATTTCCTTGCTTCTTAACAAAATACAAGAAGTTGCTAGTGAATGTCAAAGCAATATCCAGATGTTTTCTTCAAGCACAAGTCTCCTGCTATGACCTCCTCCTGGCTTCATTACCACATAACGCAGATGTGGTAACTTTCAATAAGAGCTAATTTAAAGGACTAATAATGCTCTTTATTAAAAAAAAAACTCTGCAAAGAACACCTGTGGCCTAAAAATGAAGGCTTTGAGACCTTTCACCTTGTCATAATAACCAACTGCATCCCCATAAAAATGGAAAATACTGTGATAAACATTCTCTGCCCATTTTCTGCATGTTTACAAGGCTGGTTCTGAATCCGCTCTCAGACACACAGACATTAACGTCTCATAATAAACATGACTGTAAATATAATTGCACAAAGAAGAACTACCCATCTTCTCACTGAAAAAAAAAATATATATATATACACGCACCTTGGAAAAAAATAGATTAAAATGGTGTTCATGGAAATTGTGGTTATAGTTCAAGTGTACAGCTTTGCGTTCCTCTGATGCTTTAAGAAATGGTTCACTACCACGCTGTGTACATGCGTGCGTTGTTTCACCTGCTATTGATATGAACTCATCTGTGGTTTTCAACTAGAAAAAGCATTGTATTTCAAACATAAATTCAGTGTTAATAAGGAAAAACACTGTTCTATTTTGAGAGAGAAACATACTGATTTGGTATTATAATTTAAAAGATTTAACTCAACCACAACTCTGGGTTTGATGCAGCAGTTACTGGAAAATACTATGAACTGTCTCTTTACCAAAAAAAGAAAAAAATGAGTCTAGAGAATAATGGTATTCTGGCCCTAAAGACATTATTGTCTTAACAAATATTGATTGCCATTTTTAGCACAGAACAGAATTTGGCATCCTTAATCTCCTTTATTTAGAATTTAATAACTTCTAAAATGTTGTGTGACTTGGAGAATTGGCAAGGGGAAAAGGAATCCTTAACTGCCAGGGATTTGTGCAGTCCCAAGCTGGCTTTGTGGAGACTGCTGCGGTGCAGCACGTAACCGTGAGGGAATACCAGGGCAACTGTCGCGTAAAGCAGTTGATATGGTAATAAAGAGTATATCTGCATCTGTGAAGACTGTATGTAGAGAACACGGAGGACAGAGCAGGCGGAAATATAAAGCAGTATATGAGATTGCAATAATTCCTTAAGTTAACAGCTACGATGGCTGTCTTTGGCCTAATTATCTGCTTTGGATCTGCAGTGCCTTTCCTTGGCTGGATTAATGAATTCAATGTTGCAGCCATCAAGGCTGCTGCTATTATGAGCAAGGCCTGTACACCAACAAATGAAATCTCTCCTATTTATAACCCCCGACCAAATACCTACTTCCAGCACTTGGCTCCAGCTCTACCTATAGCTAAGCTATAGATCTGGAAAAGCAGATGGCATTGACTGGGAGGCTTGTCTGCTCTGCATTTGAGACCTTTGAAGAAGCAAGTTAAAAGAAGTTAAAATAGTCAGTAACTGCATGATAGAAGTCAAATCCATGAAGTTTGGGAGAAAGCATCTTATGTTCAGATTATGTGGAGCTAAAATTGTGCACTCTTTTTGCTGTGTTCATTCAGAATGAGTTCACTGGCTCAGGCAGATTCCAACCAGACATCTGTTAGTACTAAAGGCCACTGCGGAGGGATGGTTGGAAACCTGAGGTTCACTTTTAGCAAAAATTGCCGTAAACGTTGTTTTTTCCACAAAACTTTTCAACAAAGATTTTGTTTCTTTTTTTCTTAAGACAAATGAGGATTTTTTTTTTTTCCCTTAAAAACTGAGCAAAACAGGAAAACATCAGTCTCCCCCCCACCCCAGCAAACGTTCTTTGTCAGTGCCCTTGTTTTTTCTTTCCCAAGTGGATGGAAAAATGTGAGAGTGTATGACATCTGTGTTCAGCCTCTCCCTGTTCTCAGCTGGCTCTGAGAGATAGCGTAATAGGTTTCACTCCTTCACAAGCTTTCCAGAGGACAAGTCTTATCTTGCAGGTGGTGTTGTAGGACATGAGATCACGCTGCAGTATGGAGTTTATCAAACGTGGTGTTTACTCAGGATCACCTTTGAGAGCCTGCTGGCAATAGAGGTCCCTGTCCTGTGTGTCGGAGGTAGTGCTGGCGTATCGGGCTGAATTAGCTTGTGCGCACCAGTGACTGCGGATACGACAGTTTGGATACATGTACCTGATTATCTTACAGTCACTTAATCCAGCAAGGATATTTAACTTGTAAGGGGTTTTGTCATTGTTGTTGTTTTGGTTTTTTTTAAATCTTTGTGCCAGGGAAGTGCGTGATAAGATGAGAATCAGGCTACAATCAGCAGGTTTTATTAACAAGAGCTTTGCAGCCAGCTCATGCGTAACTTTGGTTCCATAGACCCTCCTCCTCTACTCATCTGTCCAGGAATGTCCTCTTACATATATATGTGTGCATGTTTGTCTACACATACATAGTCATAGTTCTCATCACTTGATCATACTGAGATAAATGGAGAGTGAATTACAAAGCCAAACAGTCAAATTCACAGACAGCTTTGGAAGCCGAGTTTGAAAACCTTGTCCGTAGTCAGAGGGAGCAAAGGACGCCCAGGCAGATGCCCAAATGCACTTTCAAAACCTCTCTGTGTATCTGAAATGGCCTCTCAGCACCTGTTGAGCAGCCCGGTTTGGGTTTTACTCAGCTCTAGTACCCAGGAAACAAACTTAAGAGCTTTCTGCAATGAAAGATCCCGATAGTAAAACTTACTGCTCATTTAACAGCAGTGTTGTCCAAGACAATCATGTACCCTGTGACTGAGGGAGGAAACATTCATGTCATGGGTTATCATAGACATTGAGATGGATATTCAAATGTATTTCACCTTTTTATGTTTTGCTTTTGCACGTTGGTTTAAACTCATTCTTTTTTTTTCTTGTGTTTTCTGATATGCATGGAAAACAGTTTGTTCAATATCTAAAAGAATGTGCTTTTCTGCGTATGCTGCATTGGAAGACTCTCCTCCATGCCAATCTCATTTTGTTTATCCAAATTCAAATAATGATTGATAACCAGAAATCTTAGTATCTAAAGTCCAAAGATACTGCAGAAGACTAGGAAATGGAGACCTGGCTATCACAGCCATACAGAGTATTTTAAGATTTCTTGGAGTCTGTGATATTCCGTAGCTAAAGGCAATGCAAAATGAGTGTTGCAAAAATATTATTTGTCAGGTTTTCAAATGTGGAGCCTGTGTTTAGGTATTTATGTCAATACGTAGTTATCTAACAAATTGTTCATGGGCTGTTCTTTTCCAGGTTGAGCGAGTATCAATAACTTTCTAGGAAAGAAGAATATCTGGTTTTGGTGCCAAAGTATTACCATCAGTCAGTAGTTTGGCATCTGAGTTTGTAATTGTTGACTTTATTCTTTTAAAACCACCCAGAAAATCGTTTTCTGTGGTTCCTTGTTATGAAAATACATTTCTAACAATTTTTTTAAAAATCGTTTCCTCTTCATATTCTGTTCTATAATCACATCTGCAAGAAAAATGTGAGTTAAGAACATTAATCATTTGTGAGTCTTGTATCTAAGTCTTTGAAGACAAAGTGCTGCTTCTGCTGACTGCAGACTTTTTGCCCAGGGTGGTTTTGTCTTTCCATACAAATGAAAAAACCCCAACATACTGCTCTTCTGCTGAAATCAGGCTGGGGGGGCAGGGAGGAGAACACTCTAATAATAAATAGCTGGTTTTCATTCGATGTCACAGTCATAAAAAACCAGGACAGGAACAACATCTTGAAAGATTTTTGAGAAACAATGTTTAAGCAACATAAATGTAAAAACAAACAAACACATTTTCAAAAGCCAAGTTCTCCACCTGCCCAAAGCTGGGGCAAAAACCCACCCCCATCATTTCAAAACCAATAGGATTCCACTCTCAGAAATTCCCTTCAGATTAGGAGCCTTTCCTAAGGTTCTGCATATGGGTTTCTAGGCTTCAACTGTTGATACATCAGCGTTCTATAAATGCATCAAATGATGAGATTTATTAGGAATAGTTGTTCGTGTCTCAAATTTCTGTGAAGAATATGAAGGTGATGGGCAAAATTGGCTGCTGGGCAAAAACTTGCCTATTGAAAGGCAGAAGGAAGGTTAGTTGTGGAATATTGGTGTCCAGTTTTAGGAATTATGATTTTCCAGTGTGTCAAATGACATAGAGCATAACTGAGAAGTTTAAGTAATTTCCTTCAGTTACTCTTCAGAGACCGATGTTTCACCTTGCATGTGTGAAGAAAGTTGACTAACGTAGGTGGAGGAGGTGAATTCCTGCATCTTGCCCTTCTCGTCTTTCTACTCATCTCTGGGCATCTGTTGTCATCATCTATCCAGTAAAGTCTCTCCATCAGGTAAGACCTTTCTTTTCCTACTTGGGAGCAGTACAGACACTTGTTCTTTGTACGTAACTTGGTGTAAGAGCTCTGTTAATATTATTGCACATAAATATTTTTATTGGCACCTAAACCAATAGTGCTGCAGATCAAAAGGAAGCCTGTGTTGGTAAGCAGTACTGGCGTGTGGCTGCCATAGTATCTGATTATTACCAGATAGTATTGAATAGAGTCCGCTTATCCTTTGCAATGTTTTTGTTAGAAAATCTGGTACTGTTATTGTGTGTCAGAGGCACTGAAACATGGGTGGGATTTATCTGTCCTGAGCAGCTGCATCTCCTGATCCTCTCTGCTGCCTGTGTGCAGGCTCAGCCCTTGCCCAGCTACGCGTGGGCCCGCTGGTGCTTGGGCAGGGACATCCCTTGCAGGGGAGGGAATGGCCCAGCTGGATTCCCATTTCTGCCAGCAGCGCGGACACTGCTGCCAGCCATCAGGTACAGCAAGCAGGAACGGTTTTGAGGAACAGGGCTGTGACCTAATGGGTATGCCTGCTGAGGTGCTTTGATTCTGATTTGTGCTGAAATAACAGCAAGACTGGGCTTTTGTTTGCACTCCTAAGCTAGGAGTGTGGTGCCTGCAAATATAGCAGGGATGTTCGTATAGGTAAACTGCCTACAGCTGTGCAAGAACTTTGCAGAGGAGGCAGGTATTCAGCTGAGACCTTCTGAGCCCTGCAAGGGGTCCTTCTGTGTCTCTTTGCCAATCTTCTTCCCATATTTCCACCTTGTGCTCCCAATTAAGGTATACTAACCTCTAGCATGTAATATAATAACAATTTATGTCTTAATACAGAGTTTAATTTTTGTACTTGCCTGTCATGTTTCAGGCACCAGGAAGGGTCAAAGAATGGATGTGGGTGCCTGAGAAATGCTGGATTTGCAGCTCTCCATTTGGTCACAAGTTACAAATCCCTCAAAATTGAAGTTGTTGGCCGAAGCTGTATCAGGGTACAAGATGTTGTTCTTTGAGTCTCCAAACCAAATCCTAGCCCCTGAAGTGGGAAATAAAGCAACAAACAACAACTTTCTGAAAGTTAGAACTAACTCCTTTGACTCATTTGGAAAAGGCTCAGAACAGGAACAGCTGCCTGCGCTGGCAGCTTTAAGGGATTACAGTGCAGCAATTGTGTCTGCTTTTCTCCCCGTAGGTCTGTTTCTTGCTTCCGAGGTTTTGTGTCTCTCTTGCCCAAACTCTACTAATGTTTAACAGGGTAAAGACAAATTATTTTTGCTTCATTTTGAAACAGAAAGCAAGCATCTTCCCCTACCCCAGCAAGGACATGTCATACAAAATGAAAGCATGAGGATATTGGACTGCGATCATGCCAAAAAAAAGCTCTTTGATTTTTTGGTATGTGTTCAGGCCTGTGTTTGACTAAAAGCATGCCCAAAACCACCTGTGTCCTTTGCCATGCAGTACCACTGTCAAAAGGAATATTACCTTCCCCTGCCCTCTGAAGAAACACTATGGTGCCATAAATATGTACCTGTGCAAGCTGAGCACAGCAGCATCACATCTGTTTTAGAGAGCAATGCCCTCAGGGCTTTCCCCGCCCACAGGATTGCTGCAGTCTTTATAGAGCTTAGGGCAAGGGATTTAAACTCTGCCCAGCCACTTGCTGCAAAGGCTGTTGTACTGTCCTTCCCGTCCCGGATCATCCACTCTGTGCTTTGGTTTTTGAAGGGGAGACTTGTTCTCATGGCCTCTAAAAGCTGTCCCTGTCTCCGGAGGGGCTGGGGGTAGATGCCCTTTGCAGAGCAGTAACAGCTTTAAAATCGGCACATGTCTCTTTGCACTTGCTGCAATTATTTAGAAACCCGCATGTCAAATGACCCACGTTAAGCCAGAGCATATTACTAGGGGTGCGCTAACAGCATGAGTGCACTAAACCACAACTGACAACCTGACCCAGCACTGTGCTTTAAAAGGGCAGGGCCACAGCATTGGAGTTGGAATTCTGCTTTAATTAGGCCATTACCTGACCTTCAAAGCTGTATTTTCTTCCTCCTCTGCATGCTATGCTGGAGGAAGGGCTGCTGAGGAAGACAGGAAGAGCCCTATCTGATTGTTATCGGGAGTGGACGAAAGCCATGTGTTGCCTTTTCCTTTTGACGTGTGCAATTAGTTTGGCTTGTGTGGAAGAAACATGTCAATGTAAATGGCCGTCTCTGTCTTTTCCCTTGCCGATCCCTGGCAAGGTCGGTCATTTGCTCCCTGCGTGAAAAGCTATTCAATCACCTGTTGACAGTGGTATCCCTCTCATAAAACCTGCAGCATATCCTGATTATCTGCCACCAGCAGATACACTTGCTCAGGCAGCACGTCAGGCAGTGGCCTGCCACAACTGTTAGGCTGTTTTACAGGATGAGCACACTCCAACTCTCCGCATAAAACTTTGTTTGAACCTGGGTGTTTCTACATCTCTTTGTCCCCCCCTTCAAAAGAAGCTTTTCTGGTTTTATGGAGGCACAGGGGTGTCTCTGTCCAGAGCACATAACATCTGTGGCGCTCACCAGGAGCGTGCTGCTGTTGCCCCCGCTTCAAATCAATCCCCCCACCAGCTCAGCAGTATCCTGCCGCTCCACCGCCTCGTTGGAGATGTTGCGTGTCTCCTGCGTTTGCGCCGACTACTCAGTGTGCTCAGGCAGGGATCTGTGCTAACACACATCCAGAAAATCAGTGAAATCGGTTCCTGGCTGGAGCTGTTGCTGGCCACCGCCAGCACTTGGCACAGGCAGGGGACAGACCCTCCATGGCTGCGAGTCGCAAGGGACTCACATGAATGGTAAAAGACCTGTTTTATGGGGTTTTTTTAAAATAGATTTAACAATTCTTTTTCAAGTTCAGTTCACTAGATTTAAATAATGCTCTGCTTATGAGAACCAAAGTAAGAAGCAAATAAATCCAATGCAAATGCTGAGAGGGAGTTCACTTGTAATTCACCTTTCAGGCCAATTGCAACTGCACTGCTGATAGGTTATATTCATTAAGCCGAGGAAAGGCATTAAGTTCTGTGTTTTTATCTTGGAAGCATGTGCCCCTCACCGCTCCCACCATGAGCCGTGGTCACAGGTCTCCGATCACACCCTCCATCTCACGGCAGACTTCCTGCGTGGCCACGGGAACGCCGTTTTAAACTTCCGTTATCTCCTTTGCTTTGTCCAGAAGTGCTGCTAATCTTTTTGCTTCTTGTGAAGTTCAATGTGCATGAATACTGATGGTGTGGTGGGCCCCCGGCCGCGAGAGCTCTGTCTGCCCGGGACTGTGCGGGTGCTTTGTGTTTGTCCCAAGTCGGGTGCTGTATCACAGCAGACAGTGATGCTAGAGCTCCCTGGTGTCATTTAGGACACAATGGAGAATGTTCCAGGGAAAGTTTTGCAAAAAACTTGTTTGTTCATTTGATCACAGACATTTGTGGCTTTTTTCTCTAAACAATATTTGAAGAGTGATGGAGTAGCAGTTGAGCCCACCAGGGGACAGAAATCAGATAATGTGTCAGAAAGGGGGAGATATTCAGAGATGAGGATAGTGGAAACAGCACTGGATTTTTATGGTGCTATTACACAGTTTAAAAGGTACTTTGCTCTGTTTTATAAAGGGGAAGATTGAGGCATGGCAAAATCCAGTGGCTTCCCCAGAGACACACAGGAATTTGTTGTTGTTGGTACTAACATACGGAGTGATCTGGCCAACAAATAACTGAAGTCCTGTGCTGCTGGAGAGTCCCGGGAGCGTGTTGTCTGAGCAGGACAGGGCCCCGTCCTCACCCATTCTTCGCCAAGACCCTGCTCTGCAAACAGGGCCGTACGAGCAGCTGCCCAAGCCCAGGGCGGCGGCGGCGCCGCTGTGTGTGCCAAGCTGCTGCGGGGACTTGCTGGGGTGTGGGGAGGGCGAGGGGGCTGCGGGCACCCGGGGGCTGTGCCCGGGTTTGCGGGCAGGACCCCTGCGTGGGAGCTGCCCGCCTAGTCCCCCTCCCATTTTTAGGAGGTGGCAATTGTACTGCTACAGTGACACGACTGGTAATCGGAAAGATCATTTGTGCTTTTTATCGCTCTATTGCCAAAGGGCTTGCTCTTTAATCTGATGAGGCTGAGAGCTGAACCCGAGGCAGATAAACCATTAGCTGCTAAGTTCAGTCTTGATCAGGCTCTGAACGACTCGCAGGAGGCAGCTACGGGGCTGCAAGCCCTGACACCGGGCGGGCTCAGCAGGGACAAACTCTTTGCCCTCACCCCGTGCCTGTTGCCGCCTGAGCGCGGGCTGAAGCGTTAAGGAAACCAACAACCCGGGCGTCTTGATCGTTTCGTTCCCCGTAGAGGCTTCTGTACAGCGAAAGCTGCACATCCCCCCGGGCGGCTGTTGGAATAACCCGCCTGTGTCAGCAGCTGCGGGGCCGGGGGCAGCAGCCGGGTGCGCAGGCGCGGAGCCGTCGCTAGGTGGTGCCCGAGGAGCGGCACCGCGGGCCGCCCCCGCCCCAAGGGCTCCGCCGCGCCCCGCGGGGGGCAGGAGCCGCCCCCGCTCCGCCCGCCGCCCCCGCGCGGCTCCCGGCAGCACCGAGGGGTGGGAGGGAGCGGCCGCTGGGGTGAATGCGGGCGCTACTTGTCCTTTCCGGGTTTAGCCCTTATTTTGAGTAAGGTGGCTTTTTTTGGTGGCTAGCTTTAGTGCTAAATTGAGCCTAATTATTATAATACAATGAAAGACCGCTTTGAATTAAATAATGACCCTTGCATTGTATTTATACGAGTGAAGAATTAACCTTAAAAGGTTGCCCTTCTCAGAAAATGGATTGCACACTCGGTTCTTTCTATTGATTAGTTTAGGTATTTAAAGTGCTGCATTTTATCTCGCCAGCCGCCCGGTAAATTTGTCATAATGATACTTAAAGGAGCAAATTGACGTTGTTTATTTTCCCAAACCTTTTTGGCATATTTCTTGACTTCTTATTGCACCTTTGAGCTATATAGTATTGTGTGAAGGAACAGTGATAACCCTTCTGCTTAAATAAGCGTGACAGCATAACATCTCTGTTGAGCTGAAACACCAACGAAAGGGATGCTGCAGTGCGAAATGTATATTACATTGCAGCTGATGGAGTGAGGTTAGCAATCCTGAAGAGGTTTTCAAGAGGACTAGACTCTTCCCATATTAAGTGAATGATAGGAGGGTTTGTCAGAATTTCTGTTCACTCCAAAAATTGGAGTTCATTTTTCCTTGGAGCTGCCAGATAACAGGAACCATCGTAATAATTGAAAACTTGAATATTTCCAAAACTAGATAGTGTTTGGGATTTTGAATGTGAAATGTGCAACTAAGCAAAAAGAGACAGGACACATGCATGCATTTCTGTATTATAGATTTCTGAGGAAGTAATAGGATGATGTAAAGTTTTTAAGTTAAATATGGACATCTGGTTTTCCTACCAAAGCTTTAAACCTCTTTAAATTTTCCCAAAAATGTATTGAGGAATGGAGGGAATTTTGTGCCCTGATGCTAACAGCTGAAAATCACTCCTGTGTGTGCTGCTGCAGGAAGCCCCAGCAGCCGCGGCTGTGCCCCTGGAGTTGGGCTGTTTCCCTGCTGGCGCCTGGGGAGCAGCCTCAGCACTGCTTGCCCCAGTTTTGGGGGATGAGAGCTGTGCTGTGGCTCAGTGTCCTCTGCAGGCTGACCCCACCAGTGCCTCCCACAGGGGGGCTGGGGAGCGTGGGTGCCCCATGTTGGGGAGCAGGAGGTCTGCAGGCACCTGCCTTGGCTAAGCCACAGCAGCATCCCCGCTCCCTGCGTGGGGCTGGGGTCCAGCCACCCCCATGAAGCTGCGCTGCCCAACACATGTAAGGGGCAGTGTGCTGCTGCCAAGGCAGCTATTTCCACAGCTCTCGGTCTCTAGTGTGTTACTTCAGTTACCCTCTCTGGTTTCTCAAGTTTACAGATCTGCTTTTGGTCTCTGAGTGAGCGATTGCCACCTCTTTCCTAACCCCACATCCCAGCCAGCAGTAGGAATAAGCATACTGCTTAAATTCCCCAAATAAAATGGAAAGTCTTCGGTTTAGTTGAAAAGAACAACGAATTCTGCTCGCAATCTGTAATGCAATTAGCGTTATTTGACTTGGCAGCCTTTGCAGGGCCTGCGTGGGCTGCAGGCTGCGAGGGCCTGGAGTCAGCCTCCGTCTAGGAAGCAGGACTTGGGAGGAACTCTCGGTGATTTTTACATCTGAAGTCTCTCAGTGTTTTTCCTCTCCCATGTCCTCTCCGTGCTTGGCGTTTGGATACTGCAGTCGGTCGTTTTTCCCAGCTGGGAAGGGGTGAAGTCAGCTGGTCCTGCAGCCCCTGCTCGCCTCCGCGCCCCCCAGCCCGATAGGTGTCTGTCCCCCCCAGCCCGGCCAAGAGAAAATCATTCTGGGTCAGAACTCACTGAGCCATCTGTGTTTCTGAGGCTAAAGTATTTCTTGCAAGGGAAATAGCATTAGGTTGGTGTATCTGGCCTGCTAATTGCTTTAACTGGCTGAAAAGGTTTCAGTCTGTTCTTGAGCTGTTTGTGCAAACTTAACGGAATAGTGTTACCTTCAGATCCTGCCCCATCCACAGCCAGAACGTATGAACAAGTCTTTTGGTAAGAAAAGCAGCACAAAGTTTCAAGTTATGCTGGCAGAGGTTATGAGAGACAGGAAGTTACGGGCAAATTGATTTCACCACTGGGAAACTAGGGATTTTTTTTTTCCTCCCAAGTAATGACTGTAAAGCATGCTAATGCTATTCAATGTTAGTGCATTAAAGTGTGGCCTTATTAATTCAAGATATAAAGGCAACAAAATAAGCTGTTAAATTTAAAGTATAATACATATATAATGAGAAGAAATGTGTGAAAGCTTTATTCAAATGAAAATGCAGAATTGTTTGAGCTAGTGAAGTATCTTTTGTGCTGAGTTATGAGCATATGTAATAGATTTAATTATTAATTTCTCCATTGTTCTATGCACACAGACAGGGTTCAAGGCACAGTCATTCTCTGGCTTTCATGGATCTAATTTGTATAATTATTGCCTGAATAAAGAATTGCTCTGATTCCTAGTTCACTTTTTTCCTCTCCCAAGTACTACCTCACTGCTGCTTTCTGAAAGGAGAGCACCTGCCAGTTCTTCAGGAATCAGCTGATCACTTCCAGTGATGAGGCATGTTCCTGGTGATGTTCCTTTTCAAGCCTTTTTGTCTAAATGAATTATTGTGCATCCTTTTTAATTTTATTGAACGAATTACATTTGTCAAGGTCTAGCTTTGTAAATAAATAGCTAGAGACACACGGATGCATATTGCTGCTGTTCAAGGTCTCTTGTTCTATTTATGGAAGCCAGATGAATGTAAAACGAAAAAGAAACTTTTCTCTAAAAGCAATTATCTTTCTGCATTCCCATCAGTATAATTATATTGCAGGGAATTTTAAGGACTCATACAAATAGAATTGAATATTCAAAATCATGGCTGAATCGTTATGCAAAAGCTGAGCAGAGCATCTTGCCTCATGCTAACAAAACACGTGGTGGCTGACTGTTCTCTTACACTTTTACACCTGAAATATGTATGTACATTTGTCATAAAATAAGAACCTGAGATCCAAGAGTACGCTATACATATGAAAAGTATTTGTGGGAATAACTACTGAATTACTCTAAATTTTGAAGTGATAATAGTAATGTGTTTAAATATTTTATCACTTGGGAATTTAAAAAGTCACGGCCCTGCTCTGTGAGCATCTTTAATCGTGAGTATTTTCTTTAACCTTGGAGACACATGGTGTTACAAAACCGGGACATCTTATTTGTTAATGGAAAGATCTTCCTAGATGGTAAAAGGAATAAGGCCCAAGAACACATATCAAGGTCCAGACTGTGTTGGTAGAGAAATCTGGTAAAATTCATTATGTTGACCGTGCTTAGAGAAAAACCATTATGACTTAAGGAAGCTGCAGTATCAACATGGTCACATAATTTCGAGGAGGGCGTAGAGAAAGTCTGCCAGGAGAGTAAATTCTTTTTATCCATTGTCTCATCAAATTTTGTGCGATTCTGTTGAAAACATAGTCATCTTTTCCCTTTAACTTGTTGGGAAGATGCTATTAGACAACCAAAATAAAAATTATGGGGCTGTTCTATGAGTGGTTTTACACTCCTATCAGCAGAAAGCTCAGCAAAAGCAGCTGCAGCGGTACTTCTTGAGGAGAAACAAGACCAGGCTTGGCTGAAAGCCTTCTGCAAAAGCAAAGGAGATGGAGGTCCTGTAGCAGGGATCCGCTACACCGTGGTTAATCTCTTAGTTACTACCTTCCTTTGCAGGGCAGTACTACAGAAAGGTGAGAATATGATAGTGCAATTAAAAACTATTCAATAATCTTTGTATGAGGAAGTGAAATAAAAGTGGCACAGGATATGTACATGATGTTTCCAGATTTCAATTTTTAACGTACATGTTTAAGTGTATATTTGCATTTTATACTTCAAGTAGATAGATGTATTCTTTCCAGCTGGATTTTTTCCTCTCACCTCCCTCCACTCCTGTTGTATCCATGGTTGCTGTCTTTTCCCTTTGCCTCTTCTTCCCTCTTCCAGCCTTTCTCATGTCAAACAGGACCATGTAAATTAAACATTTAAGACCCAGCTATGAAGAAATGAGGTATTTAGCCCAGCCTTGGCAAGCAGCTTTAGCAAGTCAGGAAATGTTCCTAAGCCCCCGTGCCATGGCAGACAGCTGCACAAAGCTGCGCACTGAGCGGTGCCCGTCACACGTGGGACCGACTCCATGCTGCGCACCTACAGCAGCTCCAGCCCAATGTTTTCTTTTCAGTGAAAGCTGTTTTGACTGCCATGTGTTTGCATTTTTTTCCTTTCCTGCTCTGCACATGACTCATCCACAGCAGGATGGAAGAGCCAGGGCAGAGCTGGGCGGCCTGGGAGCTCCTTTCCCCGCTCCCCGGCCCTGTTTTGGGCAGCTTGCTGGAGGGCAGTCCCACGGTGGGAGCTGTTTGCCAGGCTGCAGGAATTGAGTCGCTGTGCTCGAGGCAGCTGGGCTCAGTGTCGCTTTGCAGGGCAGGCACGCGAGGGCTGGCCTCTTCCCGCGCCTTGGTACAAGAGGCCAAGATGCTTCTCCCTCTGTAAAGTGACAGAGGCAGCTTTTATTCACTCCGGCTTTGAACCTTGCTGTTCCCTATAGGTTACCCACAAGGCATACTGTCACGGGTCTGCCGTTCCTAGAGTTTGGTTCAATCCAAACCTAATCTTTTCTTCCTTTTCTAGAAGTCCCATTGGCACTGGAGTTTTCTTGCATTCAGCCATGGGCAGGGTTACAGTAAATGGTTTCCTCTTGCTTCCCTCTGGGATCCTGTGCCCAGGCAGGAGGTGTATTTCCATCTGAGGATCCTCCTTGGACAAGACTATTTCACAGGGGGGTCATGCCTGAACCATAATGATATTTTCACTGACTTTTGGTTTTCAATAATTTCTCCTTCTCCCTCCAATAATCTGCAAATCTGTTACCAATCAGAATATGATACGTACCCTCAGCCAGTTTCAGTGGGGCTTACTTCTATTACATCTGGCAGTGTGTCCAGTGGGGGAGGAAAAAACCTCAGCCAGAATTAGCTGCACTGAAATCAGCTGAATTTTGGATGGGTTCAGCCTTTTTGGCCAGACTCATTCCGGTTCATGAGAAGTAATTATCTCTTGAGCATCACATTAATATTAAAGATCCATAGGCATTAGTGTTTAGGCAATATACCTTCTTCCCAGCTCCAAAAAAAAGATGTGGGATAATTGATCTGAACACGCTCCAAATGTGCATATGTCTTTATTTATGAATTCCAGTGTGGATTGTTTGGGAGGATAAGACAGAATAAGGAAAAGCAGGCAAAAATGTTGAGACCTCTCATCTCCCTGGCCACTTCTGTTAGGAATAGTTATAATCCCCTGAAAATGAGTTGTGAAAGCTAACAGCATGTTAATAGCATATGTTACAAACACTAAATCCCTTCAACTGATATTTCTGATTTACGCCTTTCCCTATTTCTTAGATCAGGGAATTTGTGGTAGCTGGAGCTTGCAGCTCCGTCGCTGGAGAGCCAGGCTTGGGCACTGATGGCTCTTCTCCCTGAGGTCAGTGTGTTTGGGCACTGACGACTCCTCTTCCTGAGGTCAGTGTGAAACTGCATCCCAGCTTCTGCTCGGTGAGGGAGAAATTGCTCTTGGAGCACTCAAAATGCTGTCTTCTGCAGGGTGTCCACCAGCTGGTGCGCATCAGCTGAAGGGATGCTGGGGTGACCTGCCCCAGACATGGGGGTGATGATGGCTGCACTGTGTCCCAGTGTCTCTATGTGTAGGAAACTGTGGCCTCGGGTGTTCAGGCACTGCTGGCACCCAGCATGTGGCAGGACCCCGTGAAGATGCTGGTGCTGCTGGCTTAGGGCTGGGCTCAAGCCACCGGGCAGCCCCCGGCTGACGCACTCCCGCACCTTCCATCATGACTATGACACCTGCCATCTGTGCTCAGATACACTTATGGATACGTATGGATACATAGATGGTATTGCATCGCTCATCCTTTCACTGGCAGAAAATTCGATTACTCTACACTAGCCAGCAATATCATTACTTTAAATAGAAGGGGAACGTTTTCCTTACTGAATTTTTTATTGTGTTCAGCTTCACTCAGTAGGGGAAAACAAGCCTATAAAAGTGCCGCTAGCTTGTTTCAACTTCTGCATGTGCACCCACCTCGTTTTCACGCCCTGGCGAGGGGTGTCAGACGCAGCCTGGCCACCTGAGCGGTCATGGACTGGCCCAATTTCCTGCAGAGCGCAGCGAAGGCCGTAGATATCAACTTCAAAGGTAAACAATTACCTTTTATTATCACACATGGCTTTAGCTCTGCCTGTTTCAAATAGCACATAATCACAAGTCTGTGATAACATTTACTCCTGATGAGAGAAAATTTACCAAGTACTAAATTGCTGCTGAGATGACGGGAACATGAGCCAGGCAGGAATTAACTCCAATGATGAGTCAGCAGACGTTAATGTCCTGCACCATGCTGGAGACATCTGCCGAGCCGTCCACTGTTGAATCATCTTAAATATTTCTGTGTTATTACCCCTCCAGGAACAAGCATCGGAGAACTTTTGTGTCTCTGTGTTATATATGCATAAGCTATTTTAAAATAAATATATGCAGGCACATAACAAGTGTATGCGTTTAGGTATGTAGGTAATTTTCAGCTACGGGAAGGATGAGCAACCAGCAACTATTTAAAGTAAAACATGCATGGAAATGCTAATAGCAATTGCCTACATTTCGTACCTGGAAAGCAATAGCTTTGCTCAGTTGTGGCTCTGATGAGCCTGGGAGGGTGACCTCATGTCCATGTTGTATGCCCTGAACCTTCATGCAGACCAGCCAGGCCAAGCTCTTGGAGTAGGAGCTAAAAGTTCACTAAAGGCTCCCATGTTTTGAAAATTAATCCCTCCAGAACAGCAGCAGGGTCCTGTGTTCAAGTATATCATCGCTTTGGACTTTGCCATTTTTTTCCACATACCCAGAATGTCAATATGTAGTTAGATAAATGTAGCATCTAGATGCAATCAAGAGCTTCAGATGAATTCAGTGAAGAGGGAAAACGACTTCTTAAATGAGATCCTTTTTCACTGCAGGCCCTGCAACTGTGCCATCATTCGCTGTCCTCCTGCAGCGGATCTTTGGCAGATGCTGGGACAGCGGTGTATAACTGGGGGTGCCAAAGGACTTTGCTCTGAACAACGTGACCATTGCAAAAAGGAAGAGGCTGAGCTTTTATTTAGTAAACTCTTTGTTGCATTCAGCTTAACTCTCTGCAGCAAAACAACTCAGGTTGTTTTAAAATACGTTGTCTGTTCTGGCCTTAATTAGTTTAAGCTTCTGCATACATAATTACCCAATTGTATGCACATGAGGACTGCAATAATTCAGTGCATATCATGTAAAGCTGCATTCTTTGAAACTCTGACTCTCTGAGGTCTGGAGGTCAAAAGTTAATTCTAGTGAGATGTGAGAGTTGTCCATGTTTGCCAAAAAAATATTGTTATTTCAGGCATTCCACAGTCTGAGTGTTATTGTTCCAACTTGTGTTATTAAGATTTCCCCACCCCCTGAATTTTCAGATACAACTTAAAAACCCCACCACCCAACCCACTCAATGTCTTGGAAAGCAGGGGGAGAGCAGGCTTGGCTCTTGCAGAGGGGCCATGGGAAGCACAAGCTGACAGTGGAGCTGGTGCCCCGCAGGTGTGGCCGTGGGGCGATGGGACCAGACAGCCTCATGGTGCCCATCCTCCCTCTCCTTCTGTTCTGCTAGCTGCTGCTGATCCCAGGCTCAGCCTCCGCTCAGGGCAAGCCCATGGCTGCTTGGCATGTGATGGGGTGCTCTGAGCCCCTGTCTGCCTCTTCCTGGGGCCTGGGGTGGGTGCAGGTACCCACTGGTCCCTACTCATGGCCCTGAGGACCTCAGGGCTTCTGAACAGGTTCCATGCATTATAGATGCTTAAAATAGCTTGAAGGAAATGACATGAACATCCCCTGCACGCTGGGTTTTGCACTCAAACACTGCTTTTTCCAAAAATGAGCTCTAGCAACTCATCTTGAGGTGCCCTAAAATAACAACTTAGTATTTAATGAACATTAAGGGGGAATTAAATTAATCTAAACAGTAGCTTGGTTTCAGACTTCTCAGTAGTGGCCGCACAAAAGTAAGGCAGTGTTTTTAGACCAAATAAGAAATCCATCCTTTGAGGATTAGTTTACAGTCCTCCAGAATTTTCCATGAGATTAATAACCAAGTGAAACATCCTGGTGGGAACGATCACATTCCTGCTACTGCCCAGTCATTACAGTGGTGCATCAGGAGGTTTCAAGTAAATTGCAGTATTTTTCTTCTACCATGGAAGACGATGCATCTCCATACTTATTTGAAAAGCTTTTTCCCATTTTCCTTTGGATGCTGAACTTCTTGGGCACAGTGCATTAACTCTTCTTGAAGTACAAAATGAAGAATACAAGTGCCAGAGTATTTTCGTCAATGGTTTCCAAAAACTATGGAATTTCCTGCCCAGCTACATCAGATCAGCCAACAACTTTGTAATTGCTAAAAACAGCCTGTTGATTTTCCTCCCAAGTGTTTCAGCTGGCCTGGCTGAGCTTTCTCTTTTCCACCGTCTTGAGATGTTTCTCTCATTGTGCTGCATTTTTATGGTCAACATATTCATATTCTATAGCAAACAATTTTGGGCTGATGGCGGAAGGGAGATTGGATTCAGGTTAGAGATTTGAGCCTGGGCCGGGGAGCCAGGAATGCCTCAGTTCCTGGAGCAGATCTGCCACTAAATCAGGAATCCACATAAAGCAAAGCCACATGATGAGCAATTGTATGATGATTTGATTTTCTGTGTAGAGGAGGAAGTGAGTGTTTGAATGCGGTTCTCCCCTTGGCGTGCCTGCTGCAACCGAAGCCGCGGCTACAGGTGGGCCACGAGCAGGGGGCAGGGAGCAGGTTCCCTCCGAGGGGAGGCTGAGATTCGGGAGGCTGCTGTCTAATCGGGGACCAGGAGTTTTCACCAGAGCGACACTTGGACTGACGTCTCAGTGGTAAATGCAAATAAATTAGTGAAGTACGCCTGTATGAAATTTTCCTGCTGAAAAATTCATTCTATAAAAACATTTATATTGTATTCTTTATTGTCAGCTAATCCTGCCCGAACTCATTAAATGGCAGTGTGTGGGTTACTCTCTGTCAGTGAAATTATCAAAGGCATTTTTCAGCTGGTGCACCGGGAAAGCATGTGCTTCAATGCCAACTAAAACAATAACGAGGAAATGTTATGATCAGACTTGACCAAATGACCTTTCCCATTTTAGATTAGTTCTTAATTTCAGCACAAGGGTCATCCTGTGAGAATACTTACAATAAGTCACTGCTCACCTCTCACTTGAAAAAGAAGTGACTTATTAGAAATCTCACTGTACTCATTGCAGTTAATGAGATGTGGAAAGCTTTGTAATTTGATTTGCTGGACCATATGCTGTAAAGGGATACTGCTGATTTCATTCCTCCACATTTAATTTAAGCAGTATGCAATGGCTTCTTCGTATGGCTACTTATATAATAAAAATTAACTTGAAGTATAAAAAAATACACCATTGTGGGGTTTATTACTCTATGCGGTTGAGTTTCAAGTGTTTTTCATTGAAACATCTGTAAGTAATGTGTAGGTCTAATTTTAAATCCTGGCAAATATTTTCCATTTAACATTTGGTTTTACTGACAGGCTTGGAGCGGTGGTGTTCAGATTTTGTCAGCAACAGATATGTATTTTCAAAGCTAAACATTTTTTTTTAATTGAAGATAACTGTAATTCAATACCTGCTTTCCCTATCCCTCTCGTATTTTAGCGGTTGCGAGCAGCGACGCGGACACTCGGCCCGTGCCCCTGCGGGCAGCAGCGTGGTGGCGGGGCAGGCTGTCCCTCGCGGCCGGCCCCGCAGGTGTGGGGCTCCGTGGGGCAGAGCACGCACAGCCCCATGCACCGGCTGGCCCCCCCAGGGAATAAGGTGGAGATCATGAACTCCCCGGGGCGATCTCCTTTAGAATGTCCCTTTGGACGTTGTGCAGGGGACAGTTACCACTGGTGGCGGATTTGGGCCTCAGCCCCAGGCGGAGCTTGGCCGCCTGCCGCGCCTCAGCAGCACGTGCTCTGCGCCTGGGGCCAAGCGCGCTCGCTCGTACCACGGTGGCTCGCCGTCAAGGCTTTATTTCAGGTTATTTGATTTTCGGCTGCAGACAAAATGAAACAGCTCGAACAGGCAGGCTGGCCTGCGTAGCCCATAAAAGCGAAAACCGAGCTGAGTTGTCAGCGCGAGCCGCGCTGCCCGGCTGGGGCTTGCGCGCTCTGCTGGTCGCGGTGCTTCGTGTGGGAGCCTGAGCCACGGCCGGGCTGAAGGCGGCGCTGGAAGTACCCAGTGTGAGGCAGTGAAAGGTCAGTTCATTAAGATTATTTTAAAATATTATTTTCAAAAAGAGGTCCTGGAAGGCTACAAATGTGGAACGCTCACTGGTTTCACCTGAAAGAAATGCCACAGCATTATTTGCAATTAATGCCATGGTGTCCACAAGCTCTAAATATGAGGCCTCTGTGAGTTTTAATCTAACCCGTTGGTTAAATTCAAGATCAGGCCAAGAAATCCTGTTAAGTGAAGTTGCCAGCCGTTGGGGAGCGTGGCGAGGGGGCCATGGGCAGAGCTGCAGCAGCCACAGAAGCGCCATCTTGTGAGGTGCACAGCGAGGGGACGGCACTTGTTTGTGTCCTGCTCGCTGCCTCTCTCCCTCATTCTAGAAGTTACTGTTTCCTCACCACAATTTTTAAAACAAGTTTAATTCTGCTTTCAGTGAGAAATAATAGTAGTGCATTATTTCCCTTACACCCTGTCATCCTGTGGAACCCTGAAAGCAGCAGCAGCAGGCTGGGTCCTGGCACAGGGGGATCAGCTGAGGCCAGTGCTGGGCACCGCAGGAGGGGCCTCTGCTCACCCACAGCGCCGTGCCAAGCTCCCAGGAAAGCATGTCAGCGTTATCCGAGTTTAATGGCTTTACATTTAGAGGCAAACACACCTTTTCCACCGAAGACAACCCATTTATTTTTAATTTGGAAACTGCCTTTAATGCTTTCTGATGTGCCGTGGTGTGGGTTCAGCAGCTGAACCGAAGGTGCGGGCTTGAGCCAGCCCTATGCGCTTCTCAGGGAAGCCACCAGGGATCGAAACACAAGGGCCTTCATGTGTGGACCTCTAGATTAAAAAAATAATAACAAAATCAGGTGTCAAGTTTAATACGCCCCTGTTTTCTTTCATGAGAAGTTTTGAAATGCTTCTGAAGAGGCTGGTGATAGTCATAATCTCAGCTACAGTGATTTCTCATAAACACTGAGAAACTGCAGCTTTACGGAATATAGCATCTGTTTTAAATGGCTGGTGGTTCACTTGTTTTTAATATGAGTACAAGCACAGAGGCAAGTAAAATCTAATGAAAGTGCTTAGAAGTTTTTGTTTTGATACCCCACAGCAGCCCTGGTTTACACTGAAAGGGGAAAAGATTTCTTTATAGCCAGGCCTGCAGAAGCCAGGAATTTAATCTTGCTCCACAACTTATTTTATTGCATTTTTAATTTTCTCTTGCATTACCCTGACCCTTTTCTATAGCTTTTGACGCCTGGTGCTTAATTACTTATCATTAGCAATGTACATGGGGGCCTTCCTGCATATTTATAAATGTGATCATTAGTACATGGGAAGACAAAGACTTCTTTAAGACCATCATTAGTTATTCTGTTTTCATAGAAATGTTCATTAGAGAAACTACCCACCTAGTTAAATAATTATAATTAAGAATTGGTAATCTCCTTTGCATTTTTAACTTGATCTTCAGGACGTGTGTGCATAGCTAAAGAAGCCTTGTTTGGCCAACGTACTATCTTTTCATTTTTATTTTAGTTGTCAAGCAGATTTAAATGCTGTGTTTTGGAACTGTATATTCTAAGAATGATTTATGGAAAGATAGGTTATTAAAATAAAAAGGGGAGGGGTGAAGAAAGAAATCAACCCAGCAATTATCTTTGAATTCATTAACTGTGCACTGGCAGCGAGAAGTTATATAAGCCATTTACTGTAATGCACAGTATGGAGCTAAAACAAAATGTCACCAGGGCCTGGTTTCTCTGTCCTATTTGTGGTTCTCACTGCAGACACCCAGTCGGAGGGAGAACACTTGCAGAAAGGTATCGTTTCCACGTCACAGTGTGGCATGAGTTGGAAATGCCAAGAATAGATGCGATGGTGTCAGTACTCCTGCTCCCAGCCATCGTGGGCAGCTGGTGGGAAACCCATCTGAAATGTGTCCGTGTGCCCATCTGCTGCGGGGCAGGGTGAGCATCACCCTCCGAGCTGGCACAGGGAAGGCTCACCTCCGATAAACCACAGTGATGGGAAGAGCTTGTCAGTGGCGTAAATATCATCTGTAAACAATTAAGCAGCTACTGCTCATTCAGGGCAGTTTTGAGAAGCAAAGGAAGTCTGCAGTCAGTTATATCTCCAATTACCATAAAAATATATTAGCCATTCATTCATTTATTAATGATTCATCAGTTAACCACACATAATGAGCAAATAATTAGCAATGCTGTACGGTTGCCAAAATTGAAGAAGTGTTGGCATTTTAAAGATGAAAGGTTGCATTTATGTAAAAAGTCGGGTGGTGATAAAGTTAATACAGAAGATAATTATAAAAGTGGCTGCCCTATTTTAGAGGCTGAGGTCCCGCAAAACTTGCCTAATTGAACTGAAATTAATATTCTTCAAAAGCACGCCTGTTACTGCATACGAGCTGCTGCATTTACTCGGAGATCTCCCTTCAGTAAGGTATCTCGCACAATACAAGTTAATAAAATGCCAGACAGCAAGACTGCGTTCTTTGTTTGCTTGGTTCAGGGCCTTGTGGAAAACAATAAATTGCATTCATGTCAGCCGAGGCCCATCCCTTTGCTAATTACCGTTTGGTGCTGAAATGACTTCTGTGAAATTGGGAGCATGAAGAAACACACAGCCATACAAGGGAGGCTTTTCAGACTATGGCAGTAAATGTGAGATAGGCCTTAGGCGCACAGATGTTAAAACAGTGAATTCCCCTACAGATTACACTAATGGAAACTCTGTCAGGGTAAGTCAAATCCGGGGTCTGTGGTCAAAATCTAATTAATGTTTCTGTACTTAAAAAGAATATGAATGCCTGGAGGTGATGAAGAACGGATAAGAAACTCGCTTGTTTGTAAAATTGCTCGCGCGGATAGCAAGCGCCGCTGAGCCCTTCCTTACGAGGTAACACCTGCTGAATGAGCTGCTTACGCCACTTGGTGCAGTACTGCGGGCACTGGGCTTGGCCCCTCTCAGAAGTCCTGCCCCAAAACGGCTTTTTGTGCCAGGGCCACCTCCCTGGCATACAGTCGTTGCCATCATTAAACACCCCCTCTTCGTTCAGCAGGACCCAGTGGTGTTGGCATCACTGCTTAGGAAGTACTTGTAGCTGAAGATGTGAGAAAGGGCCAGTTCTTCTTTGTGTGAAAACAAAGGCTCACCCGTCTAGGTTGAGCTTGAGGACACTGCTGGGGCTCTTACGGCGCTTTCACAGCTGCACTGTGCATGGCCTGTGCAATAACAGAGGAAATTAATTTATAATGCAACAATCTCTTCTTTTTCACAAGCACAAAAATTCCCCTAAATACTTAAAATAACACTCAGAGTGGGACAGACATTAGATTTCAAATAAATGAAACCCTAATCCAGTGTGTTGCTGAAACAAGCTTGTTATTAAAGAAATAAATTTGAAACAGCGAGTGGTTTGAGAATTTTGGATTTAATTATTTAAACCTACTTAAGATAACTCTCTAGCACTGTGTTTGGGTTTCCTGTTGAGAGCGTGTTTTCCAGGAAAGGTATCCCACCCAGTGCCTTGGAAATGTTAACTTTCTCATGCAACAGTGGTTTAAGCAGTAGAGACAAATAATTATTGTTATGATAAGGCAAGACATTGGATGGCAACTTGGTGATATTTCCTGGGTGCATCCTGTCATGAAAACTGCCCAGAGCTGTTCAGGGGTTTGGAGAGACCACTCATCTCCTTGGTTACATGGCGCATGTAATGCAGCTCCAAACCCTCTTCAGGTAAGAGAGAGAGGAGTTCCCTTAGCAGTGTTACAGAACCAGCCACAACCAACAGTTTCTGAGCCAGCAGGTTTGCAATTGTAAGCTAATTTGAGGTATTATACGGTATTTAATAGTTAAATATTGGGAGTTGGACTTTGTTCATTGCTGACTGCTATACTTTACATAAAATCTACTATTCCATCTTTAGGATGTAAATTGTCTCCTAATGTGGCATAGATCGAGAAGGCAATAAATCTGTTTTCTTTTGTTGGGCCATAACAAGAGTTTTCTGAATCCCAGGTCTGCGTTTAGGGTAAGAATCAGACAAATGTATTCAAGATGTCCCTGATCTGCACAAAACCCAGCAGAGGGACAAGAACCAGGGAGGCATTCTCTGTCCCCAGCCGTGTCCCAGGCACAGGACAAGCTGACTTCCCCTGCAGCCAGGAGTGAGCAGGGGAGAAGACTGGTTTTGAGTCACATTTCCGTCCCCTGGGGTCATGCTGGGACAGAGGGCCACAGTCACACTGTGTGCCAGCTCAGCCTCACTGCTTGGCTTTGCTCCTGCAGGGCAGCCATGACCGTGCTGCGAAGAACAGGGATGGTGGGTTTGTGTTTGAATGTCCTCACAAGTAATCATTTATGTCTTCAAGGCAGGATTTCATCTTAACCTTTTTCTTTCAACATGTTCTCTCTGCGTTGTCTGTGTTTACAATACAGCTCTTGCAGGAGAGTTACATGCTAGTTTGGGGGCCAGACTTGCTGAGCGTTGCCAGCAGTCACTCTGTCAGTCATGTTGCCCACTGTGGCTCAAGTGCCACCCTCTGTCACAGGGATGAAGTCTTTCAGCTTTCCTGATGCTACTGAGGTTGCATTGATGTAACTGAATTTGTTCCTGCTGTCATGCATAAGGGTGGGATCTTGGGGAGTGTTCAGCTTTCTAGTCTAAGTTCATGGGTACAAAAAAAGGCAAATTCAGACTTTCAATTAATCTAGTTAAATGGTTCAATTACTACTCACAAGTCTAATGGTCAAAACAGCTGTGTCATCGTCTGAATCCAACAACACCAACTGACCCAAGAGCTGGTGCTCAATTCAACGCTGGGTTCTCTAAAACTCACAACGTGTAAGGATGGCGTTCAAACAAAACCCAAAAGATTTGCCTGGTTGTCCTCATTCAAGCATGCTCACTGACTTACCTTGTGATTATTAGCAGTATTTTCTTTTAGAAATAGCTTTTATTTTCTAGAAAAAGTAGTCCTGCAAGTATTTTTTTCTTAAGAAATAATGTCTATGTTTATGTGTTACAGGAGGCAGATGTTGGTTTAAAGCTTAGTTCTTGCTTAAGAGAGATCTTTCAGTCTGCTGAAAGGGGTTGATTAGTGTCCCCTAGCTGAACCATTCTTTTCCTTCTGTTGCTTTGACCCATTGATTTAATTAAGGTCTAATAAGAGAGGGCTGAAAGATTGCTAAAAATCTTTTTTTTTTTTCCGCTGATCTGACCTATGCTGGTCTGTTAGTGCATTTTTGACTCGCACATGCCCTCTCTAATATGTAAGCACACTGATAGAGAGGTTTTCTTCCTTAGAGCCAGTTGTTTTTTTCCCTCAATGGTAGATCAGATTTAATTTTGGTTTTAACCAAAACAAATGCTTTTCTGGAAACCTTTTACTTTAGTTAAAATAAGTAATGAAAAAATAACTAAAGCAAGTCACTGTATCAAAAGGAAAGACCTTACAAACCTTAGTGGTGATCCTTTCTTTCTCTGTTTCCTTTCCCATCCTCTTGCCAGCAGAGAAAGAGAAATTAAAACTCTGGTTTTGGTTTCTGATTAAGTAACGAGTGAATGGAAATTGATGAAACATGGAGGGTTTCTCATTGATAAGGCTTGCTACTTTTCAACTTTGTGTATTGCCTAGGTCAGTTTTAATGCTCAAAAAAATAGTAATACTTCACACTACTTGTCATATTGCCAACCTCTCGTTTTCCTTTCCCTTCTTTTCCCACCAGCTCTGCAGTTTGCTACTCTAGGGTGAGAAAAGCTTTTCTTAACATGCTAATTTTGCCACTGAGGAGACTCATCTGTACCTTGTAAAAGGGAGATTACCACAAACGTGCACCCTCTGCACACTCTGCTCCTGCAGTAGGACAGCACTTCTGGCACTGGGGCTCCCGGCACTATCCTGGCTACACCAGGACCATGATGACGGTCTTCAGAAGAATAAAAAAGGGAAAAAAGCCCCAGCTGCAACTTCAAGGAATGGCTTTAATCTGCTGTTTGTGGCTTGAAAGAACAGTACTGCTATCCACAGGGGCAGTTTTTGACTGTGAACTTTCTTAGATGGCTCTCACGCTCAGATTTCTGTGCTGCAGCTTGTTAGCAGGAGACCTGCCTGCAGGGCTGCGGCAGGTTTACAGTACAGCAGGATGTGCACTAAAATAAAAATGTGGTTAGTGGTGGTGTGATCCCAGTGCTGGCTGGGCACTGCCAGTTAAACCTGGATGAGAATAAGCCACCTGGACTTTGGGACTCCTGGGATGTGACATACCACTTGCTGAGGGCTATCCCTGCCCAGGAAAGCACTAAAGCAGGTGTATAAATCCTACGGTGTTCAATGGAATTTAGGCACCTGCTTAAAGTTAAGTGCTTGTTTAGAGAGTTTCCTGAATGAAAGCCTGACAATTGTGCCCAAGAGTAACTTTGAAATTAGTTTTAATTTGCTCATCATAACCAGCTGTCATGAGTCTATGTAAAAAGGGTTTGATTTTAGGAAGATGAAGGACTTCTCAGGCCCTGGGCTTTTGTGTAAGTGCCCTTTCTGTTTCCCCAGCACCCTGCTGAGCTCAACCAGTCCTGCTCAGCCCTGTTTTTATTCCAGGTTGCTCCATGGTCCCACTGGTGCCGCAGTGCCAGCCCAGCACTCTGCAAAGCAAACTGCCCTGCCAGCAACTGAAATCGCCCGACTGTACCTCGCCAGCCATATCCCAGGCAAACTCTGCAGGCTACAACAGAGGAAGAGAAAGTCCGTGCTATATGTAGTAGGTGAGTGCAAAGGAAAGTTAGGGGAGTGAGAGAGGGGAGAGGAGATTTATGTCCAAGCATAAGAGTCAGCTGGACCTCCCGCTTGGAAACATAGTGGGAACCAAGTTCTTTTCTGTTGTGGAAGTCAGGAAGCTTCAAGAGCTTTTTCTTTTAGGTTGTTTTTTCTTTTTTTCTTTATAACCTCTTCTTTCTTACAACACAGTTTGAGAGTAAACTTGAAAATAAATCTATCATTACAGCAACCAGTCTCAAAGGAAAAACAAATTCCAACAAACACAAATTACTACTTAATTCTGTATGTGCACATGTTTATATGCATCACCTACTTAAGGCAAGCAGGACAGTGTCCATGTAGCTGCGAGTTATTTTTTTGCTCAAATACATGGTTAATTAGTCAGTGGGTGATACCACTGTTGTTTAGCTCTTGGAAAGACTAAATTTGCAATTAAAACATTTTAAAGCTTTCTTTTGTAGAGTCCTTAGGTAATTAAGCTGAAATGCATGTATATTTCCATATACAAATGTACCAGAGCAGTGGTAGCCGATGTAGTAGTTAAGGTCAGGTAGAAACCAGCCTTGCATTTAGAGTCTTTTTTCTAGTACCTCACTCAAAACCTCGCCAAATCTAAATTAATCTTCCAGAAATGTATGGGAAATTTGCTTTGTGAGGGGAAAAAAAGGTCTTGCAATATTACCATAGTCTATCAGTCTTCCTTCAGCATGACTCCATTCATTTTGCAATGCCATGACTGAACTTCAGAAGACTTTTGCTAGAATAAAGCACATCACGGGAACAGTCACATTTGGGCGGCCCCACCACGGCGGAGGCAGGGGCTCAGCCCTGTGTGGCTGCAGCTTAGGGACTGGGGGCAGATGTAGGGGAAGCCTTTGCCTGGCCCACAAGAAGGGACCTGGGGACTTCATGGTACTCATGGTGGCTGTGACAAACCTGGGAGCAAACCTGGCTCTGCTGCTGTGTCCTGCTGTAGTGCTGCTGTGGCTCACTCCCCTCCCCAAAATCCCCCACTCAGGCTGCAGCTTCCCTCTCTGCCTCCCGAAGTCATTCCCTCCCTTGCAATCTTGGTTCCTCTCCTCCTTGCCAAGTACACTGACTCCAGCCTGATCTGAAAGTTAATTTTAACAAATAACATCTTGGGCCAAGCCAAGTTCGGATCTGGAGATAGGACACGCTGCAGGAAGGGAACAGGGTGGGGGAGTGTAAGAGCATGAACACTCAGCCTTGTAATATGTGTGAGAGCTGATGCTCTCTGAGCAATTGAGTGCTTATTATTATTTCTCTTGGATAGGTCACCTGGGAGTGGAGGAATTTTTCATTTAAAATTAAAAAGAAATCTTTTATAATGCTCATTTTTGAAAGGAAAAAAAACCTCACCTCATCATGGAAGCAATTAGATGGAGGACACATTGAAAGGAGTGATCAGTTGTTAATTTTTGAGCTGTTGGCCTGACAGAGGGGTTTTTTTTGTCAAGAATTTTATTAAAGGTGTCTTTCATATGCCTGTAGTCCAAGGTTACTTCTCAGTTACCATATGTCCATTACATGCTAGAGACTGCTCGAGGTGGATGCAGTGGTCCCCATCACACCATGTGCCAAGTTGAAATGCCAGCAGCTGCATGAGCCACAGGATAATTGCTCCTATCTGCTTCTTCTCTTTTCCAAGTCCCAGTAAATGTTCTAGGGAGTAACTTCCCCCTTCCTTGATATGACCTGAAAGTACAGCCCTCCGGTTTGCATTTCAGGTTCCAAGTCAGCCGTGTTAAGATTTGAACAAAAATCAAGGAGCATAATGGTCAGATGTAATTAAGAGGCAAAACTACTGGTGAAATAGCTGCACATTTCAGTTTTCTTTCTTTCTGCCCATCAGATTACAAACCTCAGTCCTGCCACCACTTAAAAAAACTAATCTGTAACTACCAACCCTGTATAACTGCTCTATTGTATCAGATGGAAACCAACTAACCAAACAGCACAATACAAAAACATAAGCACATTGTACTTCAGAAAAATATGGGGCTGAAAACACAGAAAAAAATTCGGTCTTGTTAAAATATGGACATAGTCCAGTAATGGAATGAGTAGGGAAACTTGAATGGATCAGAGTCAAAAAGCGCTGCTTAATTCTTGGGGTTTTTTATTCACCATTCAGCTTGCATCAGTGTTAACATCTACTGAGAAATGCAGCCATTTACAATTTGCAGTTCAATGTGTTACTTTAATTAGTATGAAAATTAAAGGGCAACTATAGGCCAATGTGAATGATTATGGAAATACATGTGCATCACATGCAATGCTCTCAATTAATTGTCTTGTATATCAAGCACTTTAAGTCGGTTGCTGAGTATAACAACTCTATTTTAAATAGCCACTTAATACTTAACAGGATGTGGAGAAAACACTATAGCACACGACTGCTTCTCAAGTTTCAGTGTCTGAGATTTTTTAAAACTGACCGAAGTCAACCCAAAAAATGTTTAACACCCTGTGTCTGAACACAAGAAACTCTGTGATGTACAGACATCCAATTACATTTTTTAAAAAGTGAGAAACATTTTGTAAAATAGTGACTTTAGAAAACTAATTGGCAGCAGCAAACTTGAGAGTGAAGGCCAAAGCTAGAGGGAACCTTTTACTACAGTAACTCTAGTCAAGGAAAAAGAAAATAAAGGCATCTTTGTTTCTTAGTCAAATTAGCTGATTGAGAAATAAAACATTTTAACATGCTTTAAATGCAGCATTAATTATTTATATGAAAAAAAATTAAAGCCAGATTCCACGAATTAAACTTTGTGTGTGTGAATCGAACGTTGCGGGAATAGTAATCCTTTTACATTCATGCCTTACTTCATTAGGCAAAACTAAATATTAAGGGCTCTATTCATTCAAAAAATTCTTATGCATTCAGGTCACACCTTTTCTATGGCTTTTTTTTTTAAGAGTGCTATGTAAAGCACTGATTTTTAAATATGATTCAGAGAAAACCACCTACTTCTACAGGATGGGCTCTAGTAAATGGGTGTGTTTAGGAAAGGACAAAGATACAGTGGTGGGTCTTGCTTGTCATCAGTGAAAAGGCCCAGAGTAAGTCATGTTGTGTGGTCTCAAAGCTGGTGTGATAACAGAAAGTCAGATGCTTACAAGTAGGGAACTCTGTGAACCCTTTTTCCTATAGATTGATTAGTAAATAATTTCCCTCCCTCACTGATTGTTTCCAATGGCTGGGCAGTGTTTTATTCAGGTGAATGAAGAACAGAGGTTATTTACTTGGGCAGGTATGTTCAGGGAGGTACTTTTCTATTTTCCATATCTGCCCATTTTAGCAATGGTGTGTCCTGTGCTTGGCTCCCTGGGAGGAGAGTCCCTCCACTGAAGCTGCTCTGATCTGTGGGATGTGGTTAAACATCTGCTGGGCCTGAGGCTGGGATCATCAGTGTCACTTCTCTGCTCTTCTTTGAACACAGATCCATGAGGTGATGGAGCTGGTGAATTAATTAATTGTTTTGCTAACACGTAGGTGAAAAGAAATAAGAATTGAACTCTGGTTTGTTTCAGCTTCTTTCCTTAGGTTTGTTGTTGTGGTTGTTTACTGACTGGAGACAGGAGCAGCTAGATCATCTGTAACTTTCAAAATAATTAAAAGAATCACTTAACATTACAGTTATAACTTGAGAAAAGAGAAGAAAAAACAAAGCAAAACAAAAAAATCAAGAAATTACAAAAAAAGGGGTTACCCAGAAGCTTGCAAATTGTCAACTGGCTGAATTTAAACAAACTTTTGGGAAAAAAAATATTGGGAAATGGGACAAGGCGTCAGATGGTTGGGTAAGATTGATGTATTTAATAGTTTAGTTAATATGGATCAACATCTGTCTTTAGTTACATCTGCACAACCGCCTGACTTCAGCAGAATTGTACTTTTGGAACCAAATTTGGACCAATGTTTTTAAATAGGCCCCGGTGCAGAATATCTGCGGAGAGCCTGTGCTGCTCAGTGCCGGTGTAACCAGGCAGCTCTGGAGAGAACGGGTAATACAATATGTTATTGTTTCTCATGTAATTTTAAAATACATTGAGGAGTAATATATTTTTTTATAATAGGGTGCTCCCTGTCTCTTTAAGTAACTGTCAGATGTAGGATGTCCTTGTGCCAAAATGCTACGGTCTGCTCCCTCTGTGCAATTGTTAATTAAATCCATCCCTTATTGTAGAGCCTGCCTAGTCTCTTACCCGTTCTGCTTATCTGTGATACCAGATGATGCTCAGTAATTCATGGCCAACCTGCTCACACCTTCAATAGGGCCTCCTGTGCACTGACCTTAACCAGCTTCACCTTTTCATTATTCCCAAGGAGAATGGGGCCCCGAAGGCAACAGTTTTATCAACTTTTCCTGTTGACCAGATGATGGTTCAGTGATAAATAAATGGAGTGTGCTTGAGCTGGAGGCCTCCCACACGCCAACACTCCCTGCCCTTCTCTGGCTCCCACTGTCTGCCTGGATGCAAAGCTGTGCAGGGAAAGGGAACCGTCCTCAAAGGGCACTGCAGGCTGCACCGCTGCTGGCAGGCGAGAACTGCTTTTGCCTATCCAAGTAATGTTACTCTGCCAGTCATCATGTCAGCTGAAAACTTCCTGTGCTTGGTTCTGAGCTATGCCACCTGCAAATCTCTTTACTCCACTGGTAAGGCTGATATACAGGAGCTGGTAGGAATATTTTCATAGCTGGCAAGCTGTTTCCCATGAACAGTGTCAAAGATTTAAAAGCCTCTTCTGCAAATGGGACTTTCTGGCAAATATAGACTAAGCAAGTCTTTTATTATTACCATATGGCTAGAAATACTCCTAGAGTTCTCCTGGAAATGGGTACTGTACCAGCAGAAAGCAATATTCTGTTGGCCTGTACATTGCCTCAAGGGTATTTACTATGGTAATAAGATCAGTAATTCATCTCCTAAAATCACTGGGAGTACAAATGCTTATTTAAGTAGATGGTATCTTGATTGCAACTGAGTCAGGAGAGCTCTTAAAGCTGCCAGTTTAGGCTACAGATCTTTTGTTAAAGGCAAAGGGCTGGTGGTTCTCGGTAAATACAAAAACATAGTGTTTCACAGCTAGCTTACATTTCGAGCAATTCACAGTAGATGCACAGAACATCCCTTGACAAAATGGGTGTGTACAAATACATCAGGAAATTATGTCTGTTGGGTTTTTATTTTTTGCTTTTTTTTTCCCCATAGCAATGTAATGGAAAGAGACATAAATCTCTCTCCATCTCCAAATGGTTGGTCAGAACAAAAGAGACAGAGAGAAAGCCATACTCCAGCAGCACATGGAGCCGTTCAAACCCCATTTGCTGGGAGATGCAGCACCAACATAAATTAGGAGACAGCCTTGGCTCAGAAAAACAAAAAGGGAAAGATCTGAGGGTAAAATTATCTGCTTCATCGCAGAGTAGGCCAGTGTCAGAGAAGTATCCAAAGTTCTTGAGACTCTTGCAACCTCCCATCTGCTAGCTCGCAAACTCAGTAGGCCTCTTCTCTGGAAGTCCTGGAGGCAGAAGCCTCCATTCCTGCTCAACTGCGCCTTTTAATTTTTGGTTGTTTGGTTTGTTTTGTTTGTTTTGTTTGTTTGTTTACAAAGCTGATCAAGAGAAACCATGGTTTTATGGCAAAGGCATAGAAATGGGAGTTTAAGGACCTAGTTTCTAATCCCAAACTGCCACAGATGTCTTCACAGAAAGGATGATATAAGCTAGAAATACAGAGATTCATCGAATTGTATTATTTGAGGGAAACTAGAGTTTGACCTCTGAGAATCCAAATTCAGTGCCCATAGCCCTGTGCCAGGAAGGTTTCAGGTGGCCCATACTGTTTCACGTTGGTGATGTGGCATCGAAGGTGAATTACAGAAAAACTGAGCTAGAAGTGCCTAAAACAGATGTTCTGTAGTTTGCCAAGAAGCCTGAGCCCTTAATGAGGACATGTGGCTGAAACGGAAACCATTAGCAGTTTTCCTGCAGAATGTTGTTTTGTACTTTAACTTCATCAATACTGTTCCTTCTCTGAACAGTTATTAAGCTAAATATCACTGAGGCGTGTGCAAATTTAATGAGAGAAATATTTGTTTATGCTCTCTATATATTTCAGAAATTAAAGATTTTTCAGGAGGCACAATTCTGCCTTGTGAGCCAGAATTTTCACTCTCATTTTTTCTGCAGTCATGGAGCATAACAAACATTTGAAATAACTTTCACCAACTTGATCACTGTTGTCAGACAGAGTATATATGCAAATGAAACTAATAAATTTTTCTGAAGTTCTCTGGATTACTCCAGAATGTATAGAATTGTCTTTCATAGTTAAAAGCGCTTAACACTTAGGTAGCAATTTCCATCCTTGATGACGAGCTTATTAATCAATGCAACACCTCTGAAAGGAGCATTGCTATGTATTCCTATTAGAGTGTGAAATTTAAAATGTATGGATGTGCTCTGAAGTGTTGGTCAAATAGCCAAAGAAACTTGGGTTTTGAATTTGGGAGTTTGTGGTTTCTGTCACATGATTAGGCCAGACTCCTTTGACACACAGACCCCTTTATGTGTTTAATAGATCAAGCTCTGCTGGGTTTAGAGCCACACATCAGTGTGGCCATGCTCTGACTTTGAAATGTGGCAATAACAGAGCCATTTTTTATAATTGCTGCCTAGAGGACCTGAGATGGGGATACAGCACACGGCTGTGATTTGCTCTTTGCAGCTTTGTTAAGACTCGCAGGAGCCGGAAGGTGTGTTTCCAGTGCACAGTAAATAGGCTTGTGCTAAATGACCCTTGCCTTTTTTCATGCTAATAGGTGTGACAGTGTTGAGTTAACAAAGAAGTCAATCCTGTTGTAGGGATGAAAATTTTGTCTAGAGTGAAATCCATTGAGTTCCCTCACCTCTTTTCTGTGCCTGCTATTGTAGGACACTGATGATACTGCTGATCTGCTCTCCTTGCAGTCAAGAAAGTGTCAGATGAGAGTATTTTCTGCTTTCTACATCCCAGGAAAAAAAAAAAAAAAAAAAAAAAAAAAGGTATGTTCTATCCAATATGCTTAGTTTAGGAAATGAGTTTTGTTCACTGTTGCCTGGTGGCTTCTGCAGACTTGGTAAGTGCAGTGAAAAAGGCCTCCTATAAAGGGTATAATGAAAGACAAATCATTTCAGTTCATGACTAGAGGCATATCAATAAAGATCACCCCCTGCATATATCAAGTGATTGATAGCAAGTTTGAAAGCTTTTTCAGTTCCCTGGTAGTGCCATCCAACTGCAATAAAACACATGGATTTCTCTGCTCCCCTTGCAGATAAACCCCCTTCATGCTGCGTGTAAGAAGAGCTTCAAGAATAATAAAAGAAAGGTACAGGGAGTTATTACTTTTAAGTAGCTCAGGTGGCAATATCTAAACTATAGCAGGAAGGGAACTGTTAAACATCTTGTTGCTTTGCTCTGTTGGTAGGCAGCCTCTGAGACTGTCAGCAGCCTGAGGTAAATCAGCCTGCTCAGAGGTAACAGCCCAGGGCATGTCCTGTGAACCAGGAAAGGAGCTTTTGGGATGCCTGTTCAGATGAGAACAGATACCTAAAAATTCACACCCCTCTGGCAAGCTCAGCAAGTGTAGTCCCTGTGCTGGATACCTCCGTGGGACAGACCAGGGCTGTGGGCCAAATGGCGATGGCTCCTACATACCTGTCTCCAAGGCACAGGCTGCAGTCCTGTTCTCACTGCCTGTCTCCTCCATAGCTAAGTTGCTGGTACTGCCCATGGCTTGGGGCTTGTAGCTGCTCTTCTCCCTTGTTGATGCTGAGTCTGGCCCCTCAGTGCATCTGGTGCTTGGTCTCATAATAGGAACTGATTGCTCCTGTTGGAAAGGACTCTGTGCTTTGAGGATTTGTGCATCCAGACATTGTGAAACATTCATACCTAAAAGCTATGGAAGCATTATATGGGTTTTTATGACTGAATCTATATCTGTTTCATTGCCTTATGCTAATGGAAGTCTTGTGTCAGCCATTGGGAGCCCACAAACCTTGGAAAAATCAAGGGACTTCTGGGAAACTCTTACTGAGATGAGTTTTTTAGTTAGATCCTGTTCTTTCTTACCAGAGAATGAAATCCAGGTTCATGAGACTCCAAGACCTGGGAAAGCACCTTGAAAATACCAATGTTGATCTGCTTCATCCACATACAGCCTGTTTAAAAACTGGTTCCATCTACAAGGCTTGGGTTTGGATCTGGGTCCAAATATCCCTTAATTTCACCCTTAAGGTGACACCTTTATCTGCTGATGTAAACGTAATTGCTGTCACTGGCTGAAGTGGATGAGGGTCTATGCGGTGTTTTAAACCACAGAGTTTGTTTGACTTATGTGTAATGGAAAGGTGGGTATTAACTGGGAAGTCTAAATTTCTGGAAGTCTCTCTCTCAGTAGTTGTGATTAAATTCACTATTCCAGCATAATGTAGCTTTCTGTTCTAATCATAGCATTGCTGTACTTGGGCATAGCACATCAAAGGGGTTACCTTGCTCTCATAGCAGAATCTTCCTTAGGTTCGCTTACTCTGGGGACCCATACCAGATTTCCCTGGTTCTGCACACAGGCCAGATTTTCAGCTCCCTTTTAATCTTTGGCAATTTGAATTTATATGGAAAACTTACAGGTGACAGTCTGGCTACGCTGAGACAAGTAGGATAGAAACCATGTCAGAACAGTCCCTGAAAGTCCTACGATGTGCTTAAAGCATTTCAAGAGAACCCTTGATCCAACGTATCAAAGGGTTACCGTAAGATCAAGAAGAATTAAAACTGATGGTGTGCCAGGAATCACATGCAGCACAAGGTCATTACCTACCCTCGTTAAAGTGGTCTCAGTACTGTGGCCTGATCTGAAGCTTAATTGAAAAGTTTCAAATGGTGCATTATAACGAAGACAAGACAGCCACTGCCCATTCCACGACCTCTGCTAAAAAAGGCAGATCGGTAATAGGGCAGAAATCTAAGCAATTGCTTGAGGATAATCAAGGCCTAATGAGCTATCCAGTCTTTCAAAGGCAGAGGAACCTCTCCCTGATGCTGGAGAGAAAGCAAGGGCTGATGTGAGCAGGTTCCTGCATCCAGGGAACAGGCTGCCTGGCCAGGGTAGTCGCGGTCCTTGGCAGCAGAGCAAATACAAAGGGCAACACTGTGTCTGTAGAGTGGGTTTTCAGTTGTACAAAAGATCAGTGCCATGGCCTCGGCCAGCTTCCTCTCCGTTGCCTTCTTTTGCAATCATTTTTTGTTACCCCAAATCTTTCCCCAAAGTGATCATAAGGTGCCCATCAGGTCTGAAATAGTTATGTTAGGAGGCAAGACAGTGATGACAGGAGATACCTGACTACTGATGTTATCGATTTTCCCTAAAAATTCACAAAAAAACCAAAACCCGTTGATGTTCCACTTGAACGTGATAACAAACTGCAAGTCATAATTACCCAGGGAAATCAAGTATCTCCTTGGCATCTTCCTCTTTTTTTGTTCTATTATCTTTTCTAGCAGAGAGGTCAGTGCTCATATCCACATGATTATCTCCACATCCAGCTGCCAAATTGTGAAAGCTGCTCTTCCTGGGCTACTGCTTGGGCAGCCGTATTAAAGGGTTTGCACATGCCCTTGCCCGATGAGCAGTTACAGCGTGGAATCACCTTTCAGTCTGCAGGAGCCAAATGGTTTTTCATCTCTTTGAAATAGTCAGCTCACCCATTTTAACCCACATCTGTAGGCTGTGCTCATGTCAGGAGAGGGGTTCTCTCCAGATTCGTATCTGTTTGCTGAGCAGGTTTGCTTGCTGTTCCTAATCTCTTCTGTTTTGATAAGATCTGCCTCCTGTCTTGAGACACACTAGTCATGGGAAGCTAGACCAGACAAAAACATTGTATAGAGTTTCAGGTTCAGTGACAGAGTACAGCTTTCAGTGATGGACTTGATTAAAGGCATCGTGCACAATGACAAGTTACAAAAATTGTTTAGCACCAGAGGCCATCTTCTTTGGCCTTCAAGTTCCTCCCTAATTTTACGTACAGTTAAAATCAAAGTACCTGCTTTCTTTGCTATGAATCCTACTTCAATTATATTCTGCTTTGTCATGTAATTTCCTTCAGCTTTAAACACAAATACTGAAAAAGAAGCCTAAGATAAGCAAAAAGTTATAGTAAAATAACTAAAACCCCATTTATGCAGTTCTTCAGGTAGTTATTCTGTCTTGAAGACCATGAGAGGTGCAACTGACTTCACTGGGACACCTTTGGACTTGGCATTAACCCATGCGTTTTGCCGAAGTAAGACCTTTAATACATGACACACGGCATCAGCTCTACAAAACATGACTGGTTGGCTGACAGCCCTGCTTCTGTCCGTTGCTTGCAAATTAATACTGTACGTCTGTGTGGGTAAATAGGTTGTCATCACCAGTGCCTGTGGTCACTGCAGGCTGCACCCACAAGCCTAAGGACTCTGCATCCGTACTTTCCTCGAGAGGTGTTTGTGTGTTGAGCTGCTGGTGCTGTACCCATGGAAGCAGTGGCTGAGCAGTCCTGCCTGGGGAGGAACCTCCGCTGCTGTGTTTGCAGTTCTCTGAGGAGCTCTAGGACAGCACGGGAGGACAGGGCACTGCCAACTGCTGCAGGAGAGCTACCGCAGCAGCCATCTGGGCTCTGGTGACCTGGAGCCTGCCACAGCCTCAGTGGGGCAAGTCGTGAGAAACGGGCTGCTTGTGCCAGCCTGAAGGTACAGTGTCAAGAGGAATTTCTTGATATATTATTTCTTGTTAAAAATCATTGATTTAGCCAGTTACAGGAGTTTTTTTGCTCATTTTCCTTGTACGTGAACAAGGACAAAATGCAGATGGAGGGATGTCTAGGGTGTCTCAGGAATGGGTACCAGTCTGCTCGTCAGGTGTCTGCAAATCTCAGCTAGGGCTGATCTCTTTGATACAGGGTTGCATTTTCCTGGTCTGCTGCAGGCAGTACAATCACGCCCACTTCCCCTGGGTCATTGTAGCATTCAGACGACTCACTGTGTCTCCCTGTTCACTGTATGATATCTTGGAATAGGGAAAGTTAAGGCCAGCCTTAATTTGTCTATTCTACGGGTGTTGTATGCATGTGTGCATGTGGGGTGTGTGTGATGGGCCGTGGACTGTGGGTGGCCACTGCTGGTTTGGCTATGAAGGGTAAGAAAAACTTCCAGAGAACTTAAGTGTGCTATGGGTGAGGTGGGGGAAGGAGTGAGAGCAGCCAGTGAGATGTTCTACCTATATGTAAGCCACTAGCTTTGCTGAGTATTGACTAAGGAGAGGGGAAAAAAACCTCAGTCATTTTTTTTCCAAAAAATTAGATCCTGGACTCCATGTGGCAAAAAATAGGGCAGTTGAGTTATTAGTACCTGATGAGAATATAAGAAGAGTAATTATTATATAGTCCTATTAATGAAATTGCTCTGAAGCTCAAAAGAAAAAAAGAAAGAAATGTCACCAAAGAAAGCCTGGTCAATTACTTCAGGGAAAAGAAAAGCTTCTGTTATATGAATAGAAATATCAGCTTGTTAGCTTACCAGAGAGCTTTGGACACTTATGGAAATTCAAAACATTTCCATGTATCCCAGTCCAGGTTGGAATTAAAGTGTTGTAAAGCTTCCCTGGAAGCCAACATTTATCTAATACGTAAGCATATTTAGATTTCATTTTGACATGGTTGTTAAAGGCTATCCTTTGGCTGCACTCTACCCTTCATTCTTTGTTTTTGAATTGTTGAACTTTGAGATTTTTATGCTGAGAAAAATGTACTTTCAGAACCAGAAATGCCTGAATGACCAGTTACAGCATGTACTAACCCTGAGAGATATCCATTGAATCTGCTCTCCTCCTCCAATTTACTTGCTGTTTTTCCAATCATGCCTTGCATTAATGTTCTACACTTAGCTAAACCGTGTGTGTTATATTTTAGATCTATTTTTGTTTTGTCTAAAAAATTTCCAAATTGGCATTAAGTATTCAAGATGTAATCTCTGTAGCAGGAAACTGGTTATCAGATTCATATAAAATAACTGAGCAATAGAAATAACTCTGAGCAGAATGCATTTATTTTTCTTAGAATTGATTTAGAAGGAATTTAATGCCTGTGAAAGGTGCTAGATTGCAACATCAGAGAACTGAAGCTACTGTTTAACCACAGAACGGTTACAGGGTGGGAGATGGCTTTACAAGATTCCCCGTGAGGGTTGACAAAATATTTGTCTCAGGTTTGGTGCCTTTCATCTAGCTGGAACAACCAAGCTTTCATGGGTCAATAACAGTCTCTCTCAGGCTGTTGGCTTTCACCTGGATGATGGAGACAGTCCTTCTGTGAAAAGGGCCGTGGGGGGGCGGATTTTGCTTTTGTGATTACTGGCTAAAATTTATAATATGATTAAACCTAAAATACTAGATTTATTCCAGCTGAGTTGGCACATCACTGTAAGGGACAGTCCTGGGTCAGAAATTCAAAGCACAAGGTGTGTCAATGCTGTCCCTGCCCTGTGCCACAGAGGCAGGTAGAGCTGGAAGGGAAGGAAGGGGCAGATGCTGTGACATGCACACCCCGCGCGCTCTGCCGCCACCCTTGCAAGGCCCCCAAGCACCATGCCGCTGTGCTCGGACCCCTTCAGAGGGGCTCTCAGGACCAAGGTTTGCGTCTTTTGCTTTCTATTGCCACCTGTTTATCAGAGGAAAGACAAGAGTGGTGAGCTGTAAGATGCCACTATTTGAGCTATGCCAGGTTCAGGGTTTAGTTCTCATATTTTCCTTTTCTTTCCCCAAATTTCCAGAACAGTTATCTCTGAAGGCCACATATAGTCTGCATGGTTTGAGTCTCAGTAGTCTGGTTCCCATTAGGCAAGGACAGACATTATCATGTGTGGTAGTCTTGTCAGCTGCAGGAGACACTGTAAAGCATTTTTCATTATATATGTTGAGCTTTAATTTGTATTTGCTGCTTAGTTATATCAGTATGTTTGATGTTGATGGTTTTCACTGACTTCATGAGGAAGGGGAGAGGTGAGTAGCTTCGGGGTAGTTTTTACTAATTTCCCTCAAAGGGAGAGACTTTCACAGTACTGCCTGTCTCCCCATGAGCTCATCAGGAAAAGAAAATCACCATTTCTGTGTTTCATGTGTCTGGTCTTGCCGTGAAGGGTGGCCTGTCCACATGGGATGCCCGGCAAGCTGTCCACCACAGCTCTGCTGCTCTCACAGCAAGGCCAGCAGAAATACATCCACAACTGCATAGATCAATAGACTTGTTACTGTAATGCAAAGTCAACTTATTGACGAGCCCACTCAGAGCCAGTTAAAAGTTTTTTCCTCTGAAGCCACATTCTTCTGCTGGTTTTGGTATGTTGGACAGAGGCTGCGTTCCCTCACACTGGAATTTCCTGTATTAGCACTGCACAGGAGTGAATTTATTTTGTAGTCCTTGAGATGTCTGAGCTTCATGGATTTCACAGCCTTTATAGACCGTGAAACAAAGATCTATTTTCTACTGAAGCGTTGCAGAAAGGATGAGCATCTGCTGACTTATTGGTCTTCCAAAGAGTGATGCCCTCCAAGACCAGAGGTAAACCAGTCTGGGATTATCTCACTGAAGCCTGAGGTATTAGTAACACAGCTCTCATATAGCTCATGTGCTTTTTGCACTGATTTTCAGAGCTAAAAGAAACATTTCCTGTTTGCTGTCTATTTGCACCCTGATGTACTGCTGAGGGAGCTCATGTTGCTTCTGTTGTAGCACGAATATGGTGTTTACAATCTGTAAAACACTAAACTAGGCCAGGGCATAGGCATCTTGCTTCAACATCATCTACCTTAAACAAGTCTGTCGTCCTCTGGGCTTGTGGGCTCAGTACTGTAAAGGCATTGTTATAGGTTCGTTTTGCATTGTGGACTTTTTAGAGAGGCCTGTGGACTCTGTCTTTTCTCAGACTCACCTGACTCCAGCCCAGACGTGGTATTCTTACTTCTTAACTTAATCAAAATTGCAATTCAGATATCCAACCTCCAAATTTACAGCTTTATTGAAATGGAGACAGGTTATTTAAGACTTTCTGCATAGAAATGTGTAATATATTATACTATATTGAGTTTTGTGGAAGAGTGGAAAATATCCATTTGGTTTTGGAAATACATTATAGGGATATTTAGATGCCAAGTTTTTTATTGTTCTACTAATGTCTTCCTGATCTACAAGTTTTCAAAAGTAAATCATTAGACTGTTGCAAATTTTAAAATGGTATATCTGAGAAATTTTGCACTGCGGTGTTTAGTCGGGTCTCAGACCTTCACAGGAGACAAAGTGGCAGCTGGGATTTTGTGGAACAGGTTTCCCCAAATTGCCCCATCCCATCTCTTCACTCCCTCTCCTTTATGCACTTCCCCACCTTAAACTGCTTTTATTGACCCAGTTTGCCAGGGGTTCTGCGTGACGTGAAGTGGACTGAAGTGCTCAATTTTCACAATATTTGTACTTTATGACTAAGCTACATTATTGGTTTAGGATTTTTTTTAATCTAACTAAGGATAATTTGCACCTTAATTGCATGCTAATTAGCATTTTACTTTGTGGAGGATTAATATCATATAAACTGTAGCTCTGCCCCAGCCACCTCTGTCCTATTCCTGCAGCCCAGAAAACTGACCGATGTGCAGGCCAACACACATTTTCAGACTTGTCGCAGAGCTCCACAAATAACCAGTCAAACATCCCCCACCCAAACCTTCCTGACAGAGTCTTTCTTTTATATCCTTACATTCTTTTTTTATTCAATTTGCCTCAGTAATTGATATGTCCCAAACCTGTGGAGTGTCTTGGGTGGGAAATTTCATCAGCCTCCCCTTAGGGAACACTGCCTTCATGTCCCTGCTGCAGCTCCCGCTTGCCTGTGCAAGACAATGTCAGAGCAGTGGCTGATCTCATCTCTCCTGAGCACTAATTTAATTTGCAAAATGTTGTGTTTTTTCCTAACGTGTGAGAACTTTCCTTACTCAGTGTTCTTGAAACATGAATTAATGATCTGTTTTCATCTGTGTGGCCTTGGTATGTACCCTGGCTTTGCATACAAGCCTTCAAAGCTGTGTGGCAAGGATTATGGGAAAACAAGTCTCCGTTAAAGCAATGATCTTAAATTTTCTGTGAGTCTCACTGATAAAAAGTTTGCAGCAGTCCTTGCTGGTTAAACTCTTATTGGTGCTCAGCTAATGACCAAGCAACCACACTTGGGTGGACGTGTCTTAAAGCACTAAGCTGATCACTGAAAACTAACTGAAGGAAAAGGAGAGCGGTAGGAACCAGCTGAGCCATGGTGTACCCACAGAGTCAGGCCATGCACTGTGCATTCGGGCAGTGCGCTGGTGAGGTCCTGCTATGTAAATACAAACAGAAAGATGGTGGAGTTTATAATTTTCATTGAATTATTAGTTTTTCCTCTCTGAACTTCATTGTTATAATTTATATTTGAAACCATCTGGCCTTTAAATCAGGCACTAGTATTGCTCCGTGCAGTATCCAGGCAGAGCTCCAGTTTGAATTACCTGTTTAAAATTCCCCTTGTTTTATAATTTCAGCTGAATAGTTTTAATCACGTCTTGTTGTGAGCTGTGGTGCTGTACAGTGGGTTGCACATCACTGAGAAGCTTCGGTCTAGAGGTAGTTGCGCTTCAGTGCCAAGAGAAATAATAACTGGATGGATGGAAAGTGTCTGGGATTGATGTGGTTTAAAGGTGCTGTTCGTGCAAGCTATTATCAAGGAAGGAGTTCAGGAAGAGATTCACTCTTAAAATGCAGGTGCTCTCGTGCTTTCTCTGACAGATGTGTTCCAACAGTGTTTTGAATTCTGTTTAAAATTTGAAAGAGCTAAACCTTCAGGCTCTTCTCTTCTTTTCTTAAATTCATTTCCGTGTTTAGATGAAAAAGAAACATTTTGCAACTTACTTTAAACTTTCTTCAAAAGAACTGCTGGAAAAGGAACATTCATGGGAAGCACATAAGGTGTAAACGAATGTTAAGCACAGCAGATGGAGTGATTTTAAAAGTGCTAATGGACAGACATTAGACTGTAGGAATTTACCTAAGAGAAAATCTCAGATGTGGAGGGACTGCCAGGCAGGGATAAAACCCCAATGAATGAGCCAAATGATAGAAAAGTGTTACCAGAGTAAAGAGCTGTACATACAAAATAAATACCGAAATGGGGAAATAGCGCCAGTAAAGGTAATGAAAGATAGAGAAGTAACTGATGCAGGAGCATGTATACACAGCCTGTACTGAAAATGCAGGCTCTTAGGATGGATCTCTCTTTTTCTCTCTCTTCCGTCATTTTGGCATTTTTTCCCCTGCTAATGATGGTAGCTTAACAGAGTTAACAGCATTAATGGGCAAAGCTCTTTCCAACTAAATGCACAACAGACTTTTTCGCAATGCTCTGTCAGATGTTTTCAGGTGTGTACTTGCCTCAAATTTTGAAAAACTGTTTTCCTCAGATAATTTTCGATTAATTTTGTTAGGCCTCCTGGCTGGTGGTTACTTTCTCTGGCTGTGTGAAAGCAGCGAAGCAAGTGGGTTGATGTTTGCATGATTTGTGAATATGAAGGGGGAAATAGAGCAGTCTAAAAAAAAAAAAAATACCCCACAGGAAAGAAATAATGGGCAATATGTTTCCTTTTGAACTTTTTCAAATCAACCTCTGGAAAAGGTGTCATAAAGCCCCCAGAAATGAGTAACAGCACAGGGACAAAGAAAACTCTGTTACAGATGTCCCTGCAAGTCTATGAGCAAATTGTTTTTTTCTAAATAACTCCAGAACATTACATGGCCTTAACAAGTTTCCCAGGACAGGAACTCCTAGTTTATTACTTGCTCACATTGTCATCAGAAATTAATTTTGTCCCTGAAAGACAAATTGGCTGGTAGCTTATGAAGTTAAATGGAAAGAACAAGTGAGCATCTGTTTCTTCTGCATTTTGTCTCCTTGGTGTCTTACATATAAATGAATCAGAGTGTTCAAACTTAAATTAAGATCTTTGGCTAGATAAACAGTTAAAACTGGTTCCCATAGCTACCTCTCACACATAGCTGTGATTGCATTATAATCCCCTAGTAATCAGGTCTAAATGAAAGAAAGATGATAAGGGTGCTATTTTCAGTTTTCAGTACTGATTTTTATTAGCTCTCAATCAGATCAGGACTGCTTTGCCTTTCATCACATTGTGGCAGTGTTTGTAGAATCATTAGAGTAATAAAGTGTAAATCTTACTGAGGTGCATTTTTCTTGAGGTGTTTTATATAACGAAAACTCTGAAGATTACATTGGCGGGTACAGGAAAGATTTGTTTCTGCAACTAAAGTGAGGATGTAATGTATGCTATATTAATTTATTCTTTACCCAAGCGAATACCTAATGAATTACCTTGCTGAGGTGAGGCAAAAAATAAAAATATCCAAAGAATCAGCCTGTCTGAACATGGTCCTAATATACTGTATATTACAAGTACTGAGTTCAGTCGTTTTTTTAATTTGCCATATTATCTTGTATCATATCTCTCCCTGTGCATTACCATGCACAAATGAATTACAGGCAAAACCACAAGCACTGCTATTACCAGCCTGCTGTTTTTAGTAAACTGGTGCAGCCCAATAAAACATCATGTTGCAGCAATATATAAGTATTTATTGTAGAGTAAATTTCAGCTAAACAAAAGCACACAGGGAGGCCTGATCCTGCTCATAGGCGAGGCAGTGGCAAAGCTTGAGTTTGGCTCATGCATCATTTGAATCTCACCTGCACCCTTGATTTGCAGTATCCTTTGAGGTAAATTTTATTTAATAGCTTTACTTCTAAAAGGCTCCTGATTGCCAAATTCAGAGGAGACTTCACCCAACCTTCAGAGGTGTTCCAGGATGTTTCTGCAGGCAGAGTGATCCTTCAGCACAGAAATTGCCTTGTGTAGTGTTGCAGGATTGTTCACAGAGTTTGCAGGTGTGCCTCACGTTTGCAATTAACTCCCAGTTTAATACTGCAATGATTTTACTTTCCCATAGACCTTTTTTTTTAAAAAAAAAAATGTGGTGAATGTTACCATGTATCATACTACAGCATAGCTATTAAAATGCCTGCCTATTTTATATATTTGAATTTTATGTATTCTATATTTAAATGAGGAGTAAACTGTCCCAGTAATTCAGTGATAGATATTTACAGTGATCCGCACAACTGCAGGAGTATTAAGTAGCAAAAGAAATTAGCCAAAAAGTTGAAAAATAAAAAGCAAACACACAACTTTCTGGTGCTCTGTTTGATTTTAATGTACTTCATGTAGGAACTATGCCTGATATTAACATTAACAATTTATACTTACTTTCTGTTCTATAAAAGATGAATCTGTTCAACCATCAAATAGTGGTGTTTGCATAGTTAGCAAAGTCTAAGATACTATCTGATCCTAGGACATGGGATACTTTAGGACAAGGACCATTTAATGTATACAAATTTATACCTGAGATAATTAGATACTGGTATTCACATCAGGCAAAAAAAGAATCGATCGGTTCATATGATGTTGTAGATAAGGAAACAAAATGTATGTTTCAAATATTAATCTGTTAAGACTTCTAAGATGCAGAGAGGTTCTCAGTCTAAAATGGTTAATTTGCTGCTAATATTTTAAACCACAAAAAGCTCCCATTTTAATGCTGTTTCAAGGCAAATACACAAAGAGAGTATTTTGGTCAGAAAGGTTTTGTGTGTATTTGTATGTTGACACGCAAATGTAATATGTCTGGAAGATGTTGCTATGTCTAATGACACAAAAGCGAGTAAATTGTAGAGCCTGATTATCAACAGATAACAAGACATACTGTATATAAATAAATGCTCAGCATCAAAACCCATTATTGGATTAGCTATATAATCATGTTTCAGGCTGTAAGTCTGTGCTGACAAATGAACACTTTTCATTTGGCTCAAGGTCCTCATCAGCAACGGAACTAATTTTACATTCTCACCCATTAAGTGAATAAGATGTGGAAAAAGCTGTCTGCTTTTTGAAGTGTAAATTTGCTGCTACAGGCTGTGCAGACCAAAGCTCTTTTGAAGCAGTGAAATGAGATCATCTCTAGGGACATGTGAACCTGACAAAGTTTAGGTCATTTCTGTGGAAGGTATAGCGGGGGGGGAGCCATTTGGATACCGTTTCAGTAGTGACTTATATGGGGCAATTTGGAAGATGCTGAACTTTACAAGCTTTTTGTTCGAATTTGTGAGAGAACTTGAACTGGAAGTACAGATGCAAGCGTTCAGCCCTCAGAAATAAACCTCCATAAACATCTGAACTGGGTACTTGGCCAGCAGTTTGGGAGTGCTAAGCAGGCTGTGTGCTGAGCCCCCTCCTGCTCAGCAGAACTTAACCGAGTCATTTTTAGGGGCTGGATACTTCCCCTGCTTTCCTCTCTATACACACACACAAATGGAGATCCAGGAGCTAACTTGGACTTCTTTCTGAAAAAGGCACTGGAACTGGAAAGAGGAAAATCACAGCTCTGTACCTCATCTGGCCCCCAGCCCTGTAGATCACAGCACCAGCTTTCACTCACCCTCTGGAAGGCCCAAGCTGCAGGGGAGCACATCCTGCCTGCGGGAGAGAGGCGTGGGGGGCATGGAGGGAGCACGGACAGGAGGGGAAGGGGAGAGGACTCCTCGGTGTCCCCTTGGTCAGCCAGGGTGTAAGGAGCAGGGTTACAGTAAGCTCTAGGCCTTCCATGCTAGGGAGCAGTATTGTGATGCACCACAGTCCAAGCAAGGGTGATGAAGATGTTGCCGACACCAGCTTAGAAGAAAAGAGTCTCATGAAAATCATTTAACTTTTTAGATTTCCAGACACACAAAGCAGTGTTTAACCACTGTTTAGGGTCATGAAAAAAATAGCCCCAGGCTGTGTTGTGCATCTAACCACAATGGTTTTCATCTGCAAACCAACTAAAAATAAAGAAAGGCTTTGATAGTTCATTTGCTAATTTTATTTCACTCCCTTGTCTTTGTTTGCTCACTAGAACATGCTTGTATGGCTTGGGCTTTCAGTCTTCCTTGGAAAATATGCAGTTGTTTCATCCACCACTTCCTGATGTCTTGTAGCCCACCAGTGGTCCACAAGGTAAGAAACACTATGAGAATCCTGTGTAGTGCTGTGTGGGTACAACGAAACTAAAGAAAATTGTAGGAAGCCCAGGCTGGTATAGTTGCATGAGAATATACATCATTGATTTACCCCTGTCTAAACAGGGCTAGTTGAGTCTTAGATCAAGCACATGGTTTCGAAATTGGTTTTCTAACAGTACGGCTATCAAAGAGTAAAGATGTTTGTCAGGCAGTTGTATAAAGCGACAAAAGGTTTTTAAAAATATCCTCTGGGCAAACAATTGCACTGCTTTCTCCCGCAGCATTTTTAACCAGATGTATTAACATCACATAGGAACATCTGACCAGCAAAACTGAACAGAAACCTAGTGGGTAACCTCTGTGGAGTCTTCACCTAAAAAATAAACTGAAATAAAGGCAGCTGAAAGAGAGATTTTGTACTCCTTTGCTGAGCTCAGCTTTCTAACTTTGATGGTGTTGTGCCCACTAGCAGGCTTAGTTGTCTACTTGCCTGAGCAGTCAGCATCGATTATTCAGGACCTCCCTTCCAGTTTCCCCATCAAAATAAAGCTGTTAATAATACTTCTCTACCTCACTGGCATGTTATGGAAGTTAATGAGTTGATGTTTGCAAAAGACTTTGAAAGTATGAAACGGTGTAGAAGTTCTAAGTGCTGTGTTGTGAAGGTCTCCCTCTCACCAGCTTAAGGCAGAATGAGTTAAAGTTATTCAAAGGGGATAAGAGAAACAAGAGAGACTTTATGAGTGTATCAGGGGAAAACGGAATACTGGAGAGAAAATAGACCCATTAGCAAGTAAGGAAGGAGATGAAGTTAATTATGATTTTTAAATGGGAGAGCAACAGAATCGCTTTTTTTTAAGAAAAAAAAAGTCAGTCTTTAACAAAAATAATAAGGACTGACAATTAGGAAGAAGCGAAGACCTTGTGAAAACAAGTGTTTGATTAAAAAGCAAGGAGGAGAAAACTCATAAAACATGAATACATGTAAATTAGTAAGTCTAGATGAAATTTGTCTTAAGAACAATGCAAAACTAATACCTTTTTCCAAGTATTTACAAGTACTTTGGAAAAAACATGGCAGAGAGGAAAAGTCATATCAGAAAAGAGAAGACAACAGCCACAAAAAAGTTAATGATGTTTGGAAAAATGATGCCAGTGATTACTGGCCTGTAAGTATTAATCTGTACTAAAAGTGAGAAGCATAACTGGAGTGAGCAGGGAAGCATCACGTCTGCTGAGTTATGAAGCCATGCTACAGAAAACAGTTTTTTTCATGGAGTTACAAAACACAGCAAAAAGAAACCCAATATATATTGGGTCAGATCCAGAGCTGCTGCTCTGCATCTTTACACCAGCAGATCTATTTGTAACATCTGAACTTGAGTAAATCATTTGACAAAAATACCTTGCAAACTTGTGTCTCAGAAAAGAAATCCAAATTGGTTTTGATAGGAAGGGTGTCATTTGGGCTGGAAATGGCAGTATGAGGCCACACAGAAAGTGATCTGAAGACAAAAATTAAAATAGAGTCTGGTTGTAAATATGTTATGATTATTTCAGCATAAAGAATGATTAAGACATAATTATAAAAAGAAAAACAAGTTACTGTGTGAGCAGCAGAACTAGGGCACCCTGTTTCCCGGTGTGTTTAGATGCTGTGGTTGGATTCACTGGTGTCTAAAAGGTTTTCTCTGTGACAGCCCCTCCAAGGTGTGTGGTGGTGCCAGGGGCACTGGTAGGGGTGCACTTGTTGGGGGCAGCTCGGCTCTACCCCAATGGGGTCAGCTTTGTGACACCTGTGTCAGCCCTGTGTGTTTGAGACCTACACAACCTCCAAATGCAACTGGGATCGAAATGGCCAGCCTTTCCAAAAGTCACAAGGAAGGGACTTGGAGAGGGTGATCACATTTCCCACATCCATTTATTGGGAACTCACTTTTAAAAATCTTGAGAAACGGTAAATTCTGAATGAAAATTGGAATGTCACAAATGAACAAAATGCTCTGAATTTTGAGACTCTGTCCCTCTCCTTTCTCTTGTTTCCAAAACACTGTGTCTACATGGATGGACTGCATACAGATATTAGCTGTAATGACCTTATTTCCATATGTCCTTCTTTACTATTTTAGAAGCTCCTCCCACAAAAAGCATGAAGTATGTTTCTGAAGAGCTACTTGTTCCCATTCAGTGTAAAGGATTAAGGAAATGGGGAGTTTCTATGCTGATTATTTTGAAAGATATTATTTTTTTAAACCATTCTTCTGACTGTTGAACACATACACCCAGCTATAATCAATAAAAATTGCTTCTTGCAGAGAATGATGCATACAGAACTTTAGACAGGTTAAATTGGCCTGTTTGTAGGGATGGGACCAAAGCGAACTCATAGTTTGTTATATTTAACCTTCAGTATAAAGCTGCAGAACCTGCTGAATATGAGGGCCATGTCTCTGATGCTGTATTGGGAACTGAAGAGAGGGGCTTGTCCTGCTTGATCATCTTGTCCGTGATCAAGAAGTATCACTGAGCTACACGGGGCGTTTTGTAGCTTCTTATATGAGGACAGAAGGATGCAACTCTTTTTAAGGGCATGAAAATAATATAATGGTGCTTCCTTTTCATGTCTAATTACTATTCTCTATTTGTTAATACCAGGATATTTTAAAAAGCTTTTAACCCTATTAGATTTCACATTAAAAAAAAAAAGTGTCTTACATGGTTTCACACCCGTAGAGAGATCACAGCACACATGGACTGAGAAGCAGAAATCCCCTTAAACAGCAGGAACTGTGTAAGAAACACCTTGAATGTGATTTTGAGAAAAGTGACTTAGCAGTTTTCATAGCTGTAAAGCTGGCTTACAGAAGCATGGAAATCTATGTAGAAATGTATTGCACTGTTTATCATCAGGATTACAAAGCCCAGAATGGAAAATGTAGAAGGAATGGTACGAAAATGCGGCCAGCCTATGTTTTGTAAGAGCAGCAAGAGCTCAGCTCCCACCTGTAACCACTCCTCTTCCCATGGCTCCAGCACAAAGTTACATTTGGAGTGGCATTTTTATGGTGGGGAGGATTAATGCACTTACAGAGCCCTCCTACTCCTCTCCTGCCTTTGGTCCACATATCTGGGGAGCACCCATGCACCTTCGCCCGCTGCCAGGGTAGCGATGAGTGTGAGGATGTGATTTGCACGTCCCAATTTCTTCAGCGTTCCTTAGGGTCCTGGTTCCCCTCTTCCACTGGTTTGCCTTTCAGATTTGCTTATTTCTCAATAGTGCAACATAGTATATTGTGCGCTCACTGGGAGCCTAAAAAAGCAAGACAGATTTTATCATTTGGACTGTAGATATCTAATGCCCATTATGGGCTGACTAAATTTAGTAGAGTGGCAATTCACCAGACTACTAAATTTAGTTAGGCCATCCGGTCATATCATTTTACTTAGCTTAATATTGGGTATCATAAGATAGGGCCTATCAAACAGTATGGCTCCAGCTTCCCTAGCTGCAGATTATATTATCATTATAGCTTTTCAAAACATTCATGCTGACTTTTTAAAAACCTTTATATTTTTTAGTTTGTATATTTTGTTACAAGTTTGTAAAGATGGTCAAAATTCATTTGGTTTTCATGGAAAAGATCGCTGTTATAAAAGGAAGAAAGGAAGAAAGACCACCATTTTCATTTTAAGCAAAGCCTTTGACTTTCCCCATTGAACACTGACTTCATAGAATCATAGAATCTATTATTCTAACTTCAATTAGAATAGGATTAATTTTATCATAAACCTAGGTAGACAAGGCGGAGTCCAATTTGGAGAGAAATTTTGCACAATGTTTTTCATTGCCTTCATGCATTTCTAGTTGCCATCAAATCTCAATTCTGTTCCAGACAGAAAAAAGCTTTATAAGAATCCAGATAACCTGGACTGTGACAACCAGAAGGACTTCTCAGTGCTGTCAATTCAGACGTGTCTTGTGCAGAATAAATGGGAAAGAGATCTTGGTAAGGATCCCATGCACAACAGCTGAAGTTGTGGTGACAGGATCAAATATGACTAACAGAATGGCATGTGCAAACTGATCAGCCCTGCTATAATTCTTCCACAGTATATGGAAATATAATTGCAGTAGCAATATTCTGGGAATCTTTAGACTTAATCTTTTTTGGTAGGCCTTGAAAGGGAGCCAGTGTCTCTCCATCCCGAGTCAGTCATTCCCTATCCAAGTAAACTGAACTGAGATCATCTAGATGCTGGTCTTCATTTCTAATGAGCTTTCACAGTAAAACAGGAAATAATAATCTTGAAAGGGGAAAAAAATGGTCAAAAATCAGCCACAGAACATTTAAAGGTTTGTTCTGAACAAGCAGGGCTAAGAAAAAGGCCTGAGAAAAGTGTGTCCTGGGATCACTCACAGTTAAAGCGCTGATTAATTAAGCAGAGGGTCATTCTTCAGAAAGACTCAAGGGCAGTTTTAGCCCCCGGGGCTGTAATTTGGACACTTCTGGAGTTCTAGATACACTGAGCTATTCTGTGCCAGGCCTGTGAATATGTGCATTCTTCTGACTGAACAATGGCATCTTTATTCAAATGGCAGCGACTAAGTAAGTGGCTGTCTCCTAATATGGGTGGTATTTCTTCCTGCTCTGCCTCAATCTCTGCTGCTTTCCCGTTACCTTATCAGTGCTTTGTAGCACAACTTACAAAATGAAATCTATTCATAATGCTAAAAAACTTCCCTTCTATAGACACAGGAAAAAAGCCCCAAACGCTTACATATCCTCCAATTCTATGGCAGGGTGTTTACTTTTTTAAATGCAATTCTGCTTATCTGACGCTGGTTTGGAAATTAATAAAATGGTGCCTTGCTTTTATTGTTTTGACTATAGGAAGGAAATTAATCCACAACTATTACAAGTGTTTGATCCAAACAAGCAGAGATAAAACTATGGTTTCAAGAAATGTCGTTCCCTGTTTGTCAGGTGTCCTAGTGCACCTGACATGTCTGATTTATTCCTCCCATGTTTAGCAGCACCACTGTCCAGGTAGATGATGCCCATTCATCTTGCTTTCTTCAGGGTAGCTTTATTTATTATGCCTTAACTACTGTTTCTTCTTATTCACTAGGTTTAGCTCTGCCAGAGGTTAGAAAAGAGGTTGTTTGTCTGAAGAGACAAGGGTGTGGTGAAAATACTCCATGCCAGCCAAGTGAACCAAAACACTGTCTGAATTACAAAGCAGGCTAGAAAATAAAATTCAGCTGACAGAGGATCCAGATCCCACCTGTGCTGAGAGACGGAGAGAAAAGGAGCCCTGGGAACTGGCCATGTACAGCTCCCTGGAGGTAAGTCCAACAAGGGGGGCCGTGGTCCCCAAAATCCTCTCAGCAGCTCACAGAAACAGAGCAGGATTTATCAGATTACTGCATAGGGAAAACTAATGTCAATGTTTATGCAATATTGCTTGGTATTGCTAATAATTAATTTGGTGAGAGCAGGTTCACTGTGAAACTGTACTGCAGAAATCTGTGACTTCACTTATCATGGGGACCTGTGGCACCACACACACCCTCCAGACCTGTCCCAAAGGTCCGCTGCAACTCACTGGCGGCTGCTGGAGTGACAGGGACTGGTGTGGTGGGGCAAACGTATTACTTCTTTCCACCAAAGCCCAGGCACCTTCCAACTGCATGTACCTCCACAAATATAATAGCACTTCCTGAAATACTTCTGAACATCCTAGATATCTCTAACTGCCAGAGTACTGATTTGGTATTTCATATAATTGCAATGCAATACAAAATAGACCATCCTTAGAGTGGAGACTGGCTTCCTTTGTGAGAGCCCAGCCATGAGTGCAGGCAGCCACTGTCCCTCTTCCCAGAGGCTATCACTCCTCCCCACCACCCCACGAGCACCACGCAAACCAGCAGCTGCACTGGAGGTGCCCTGTCCCAGTGACCAGGGCAGCCTGGCAGCTGCGTCCCTCAGTGGAGGCCCAAGTTTTCACAAACCATGTGGCTATCATCTAAACCTGTGCTGAAGCACCTGGCAGTCCTTGGGACGGGGGATGAAAAGGGAGGAAAAATTACTGCCGTTATTCTTTGCTGTTGGCTGCTAGATTCCTCTGAGCTGCTAAGCAGTGCCTACCGCAGGAGAAGGCACCGAGTGGATCTGCCTCCCCATGCCTGCATGGAGAAGGAAGCCACGAGCAGAGCCCTGAAGGAGTCCAGAGAACAGAAGTTTTGCATTAGCAATGAGCCAGAGTTAGTTACTCGTATTTAAACAATACTGTGCTCTGGGGAAATTCAGATGCAGACCTGAAATACATGGCTTGGCAAAAGACTGTTGTTACTGTCACATGTCTGACCTCTTGAAAATAACATTAATTCAAAAGTTAAATGTGTTCAGCTGACAGTGATGGAGTATTTGAGTTAAGGAGGAGATTTTTCAAAGGCGCGAAATAAACTTAGCAGTGCGTTACAATTGCTTTATTGACGCCCTACAGAAGGCCTGAGTGCAGCGGGTTTTGGGGGGCTCTCAGCTACAGTGAGGCACTCATTGCACTGAGGGGGTGGTTGTGAGCCCCCACTGAAAAAGCTGGGTTTCCAAAGGGGGTCCTGAAGATTCGTGATCATTCTGGGCACTTTAAATACAATTACTTAAGAAATAATTTCTCCTGGCTTAGTTTCCAATTAGACAGTTAGACCTGGCAACCACAGATACAGACCTTGTAACTGGCTTTGATGTGAGAAAGCAGCATTGCCATAATTCTGGAGACATCCCTTTCTTTTCTGAACTACATTGGCAGTTCATGATATCAGCATGTCAAAATGACATTCACTCTATATTACACAGAGCATATAAAAGCTTGTGTTTACATTTTGTCTCCTTCGCCCTTTTCAATTTTGCTTTTTTTTATAGTTTTATAATTTAAGCAGTACATATTTGGGGATGGTTTTTTCCATGCCTTGTCTAGCTTTATGGCTTGTTCTGGCTGAGGCATCCTTACATGATTTGATTTTACAAAAAATATGGGCTAGCACATATGTATGTAATAGTTTCACAGTGAACCAATCTGTCTAGAGCACTGAGGGAGGATATACATTAATACTTTCTTTCATGCTATTTACAAAGTAAATTGCTAGATCTACAAATTATTAGGAACTGCAACAATAAAGTTTGCACTAGTTAGCAGGAAGCATAAAAGTATGGTGGAGCCTGAGAAACACTCATCAGAGTAATATTTTCATCAGAAACAGAATGTATTGTAACCAGGGGAGATAAGCATGAGTAGGCAAAACCGACTGTGCTTAGAGCCAACATGCAGCAGCAGCTACAAATCACACACTGCTGAGTGAAATCTGAAAAACTGAAGCCTGATTCTTCTACCAGGAAGAGACCCTCCCTGCTCTGAGTAAGTGTGGAGCAGGGGACAGGTAATGGGAACTGCCAAAGTGTGCCAAAATGCATCAGCACCCAATGCACAGAGCAGGCTGGGACACCAGCGAGGAGGAGAGGCTGAGCCGTGCCCAGCTGCTGGAGACCCACCACTCTGTCCTCACGCTGGTGGCAAGGGTTCCTCTGATTCTGGAGCGCCCAAGGAAGTGGCAGGAAGCCAAGTGTTCTGAGAGCAGGGACACATTGTGGAGAAGCTGGTTAGCCTTTGCCACACAAAGAAATGCAGCGGGACTTAGGTGTTTCCGAGTAGGAGAACACTGGAGAAAACAGCCAAGAATGATGCTGAGGTGGAGTAGGAAACCTTGTTTAACAGAGGGTGCATTGCAGTGGTATCAGCAATGTGGAGTCAGTGCTGCAAGTGCTGCATGCTAGGACTTATTTTAAAAGGCTATTGTAAAAGTCTTCGAGCCAGTTAATTACCAGTTTTTGTTATGTCAGGAACTCCTTGAGTTAAAGCAGAAAGAAACTATTCATGAGTATGTTCCAGTTCTGTAGTTTAATGGGACAAATTTAAAAAAAAAAAAAAGAAGAAGAAGAAAGAGAGAGAAACTGATAAAATGATTTAGTTCATGGAAGGATTGAAAACCTTCACAAAAAAAGCTGAAATTACATATTGTGCCCCATCTACTCTTGCATAAGCCATTGAAATTGCTGGAGACTTAATTGGACTAATCGTCCATTGCCGATATGCATGAGCCTTAAGGAGCGCACAGGGTGCATTCGGGCCAAAGCACAAGCCTATGAAAGAGAGCGAAATTATCCAATAGCATTTTAAAAAAACTAGAGGTCCAGGTATGAAAAGCCAAGGGGCATGGCTTGCATTTGAGAAGTATTAAGGGCAAGTGAGGAATTTCATTTAATTTGTTCACCAAGTGGAGTTGAAGAGCTGTGAAAAAAGGACAGAAGTTACTTTGGGCAAGAGAAAACTTGCAATGGAAAACAGAAATCTATAGAGGACATTAATGTAGACTCATTTCCTTCCTGCTTACATCAGTTTTTTCCTCTGCACCTCCCTGTTTGCTGTGAAGTTACTGATGGACCATGGTTATTGCAAACAGATTCAGGCCTAGAAATTCTATCTGATGAGAATAAAAATCATATTGCATGCTGCACATTGAATCAAACCGCAGATATGGGAGTAAATGGCAGTTTAGAGCCTGTCTCATACTATCAGTATTCTTCAGACATTTACTTTGCTGCCTTCCACTGTTGAGAATACCTTGAAAATCACCAACACATTTTCTGAATTGAGGTTTAAAAGCAACTCAGAAACAGAAACAAATCACAGTTCTTAGCTCTGCTGAAGGTTAGAAGAATACTGTTGCTGAAGAGGTGCTTCCTGCGTGTGTCTGAGTACCTCCACAATGACCTGTCATGTATACATGTGTCCTACTTTCTTTTTTACAAGGAGAGTTTAGTAGGAATTAAACCTAACTCTTGGGAGAAAAAATGAGTCCAGCATACCAGAATACCCATCTTCCTAAATTTTACCATGCCACAGACTGAAATCCCAGACCTGCTCGTATATTATGAAGCATCTTGGAGAAAGATTTTATGATTTTGTGCCTATAAATGCAATAATCTCTCAGGATGTAGAAACAGCGCAGAGGTTATAGAACGGAGTCTGTTAGACCTTTTCCCTTTGTATTACTTGCATCTGCTCATCTCTGGCAAGCTTCTCTGTGCTTGGCTTTTCAGAAGACCCCCAAAGTCCTACAGCAAACACTCTAGGTGATGATACAACTGTAACATAGGGCCGACTGCACTGCAGAGGTTGTCAGCCTTTCAACAATGCCCCTCTGCCCAGCGCTGGTTTCCCCTTTGACGTGCTGCTTCCCACTCCTCCTGCACCCGAGGGCTTTGCTCTGGGTGAGAGAGCCCTTCTGCTGCCTGCTGAACTCCCAGCGTTCAAGACGTGAGGCTTTTGCTGTGTTATTCTTTAAATTGCTAGCTTGGCCTTGCTAATATATTTTCAATGGTTGGGATTAGCAGAGCTTGTAAGAACATATCAGACCTGTCAGGTTTACAAGTCCACTTGCCACCTCCACCCTCTTACATATATTTTTAAATAGCTAATTAGGAGATAATGCCAGTGGAACCAAATACTGTCACAAGATAATGATCTTGCACCGCTATAGAAATGGTAAGTGGAAATATTTATTTTCAAAGGGAAGAAACACTGATCATGTGCCTAATCCTATAATTCTTAAACAAGTAAAATTCCTGTAGATTTCAGTAGAGCCTGAGGTGACAACATCCTATTACTGTGGCAGTATTTCTGGATACCAAACGGCCGTATGTGATGCAGTCATTTTCTCCAAATGATACTGGTGCAGTATTGGAACAGATGTTTCCTTTACCTTTATTAGCCTGTTTTAAGTTCTAACTTGGAGGACAAATTTTGCATGTGCTTCATTGCACCAGCTTAGATGATGATCTTTTTTTTTTTCAAGATGTGCTTTAGGAAGTAGTGAGCTGTGGTTTGGATGAAGTTATGCTTATTTTTAACTTACTGACAGTCCATAACGGTGATACACAAGTCTGTGTTGCTACTGCAGGCTCCCTTTGGTACAATAAGGATCATCTCTGTTTAAATCAAAGATGGCCTTTCCTCTGTCCTTCAGGAATTTTGGAAACAAGAGCTGTCTTAAATTCACCTTTCAGGAATAAACCACCTTATGTTTCCAGTGGGGTGAAGGAGTACACATGGTCAACAGGTACAAGCTCATTAGCTGCCCTGGTGTAATTGCCCCTGTGCTGCTCTTCCCCAGTAATAGATGTGAGACAATTTGGGGCAGCTTTACCTCTAACTCCAGCCCATCCTTATGTTTGTATTCCCATCAGCAGTGCTGTTGGGAGCTGCGCCGTGAAAATCCTCCCCCAGATCACCTGCCGGGGAGCCTCTCGCTCTGCCACGAGGCAGCGTTAATGGGATGGGTACGTTCACCTTTACTGCCTCCCCCCAGGGAAGCCTTCTTTCTACTGCAGCTCTGGACTCACTTTAGATGCAGGGTTGTCTTACAGACAGGTGAATACTGCAGTGGAAATTGGAGGCAGATGCAGAGCTGCTTTCAGAGAAAAGCCTGTCAATGAAAGCATGAAGGTTTATCCTGCTCAGAATTAACTTGCACAAGTTGTTTGTACTTCACCATGGAAGGTGGCCAGTGGTTTTTAGAAATTACTGCTGCTTTCACGATCATTCCATTAGATCATCTCTAACCTGCTGTAATTGTTCTGATTTTTATTTTTTACCTTGTTCGCCAGTTCATGTCTAAATACAAGAAGATGTTTATATTGCGTACATTCAGCTTTAATTGGCCCTTAGAAGAAGGTGTTGATTAGAATCTTCTCAACATCAACAGCTCGCTCGCACAACATTCTCTAATTACTGTTTATTAATTTAGTTCAAGTGGCATAGTTGAAAGCCCTGCTCAGATGGGAGAAGTAAATTGTCACTGGTATTGAATATGTAAATTATGTGCTGTGTAAGTTTCCATGAAGAATGTTTAAAGTTAAATGTTACGCACATAAAGCCTTCCAGTTTCATCTAACCTAGCCATATGACAGCTTTGCAAAAAGTGTCATGAAAATTTACCAGCCCTGGCAAAAAACAACTTGCCTATCCTTTACTTTTTTCTATTAACATAATCAGGATGATAATAATAATTTATTTGCCAGTCAAAAAAGATAATCATTTATGCTGGCTGGCTGGAGATTTGCAAGGCTGCCAATTGAATCTGAACTACACATTGCTGTAGTATAGACATTCAGCAGCCTGGATTTGTTGCCCTAGTGCAGTAACCCTTCCTTCTCTTTAATTAGCTTATGAAGTCAGAATTTCTTAAACAAAGTACTCATTAAACATTGCCTTGTTACATTACTTTAAAATGCAATTAAAAGTTTTAAGAGTGCCACAGAGTTTGTGTACCATTGTCAGCGTCCATGTCACTCACCATCAGTTTCTACCCACTCACATAGATCAGAGGCCTCCCGTTAAATATAGATGGCACTTCGTAGCTTTTGTATACGGACTAGGCATAAAGCAATATGCTGATGAGGATGACCTGACTGCATCTTATACTTCAAGGAATAAGACAGGAACCAAGGGGATATTCTGGAGAAAGGAGGACCTGGGAGTCTTTGTAGTCCTTCCACCTCTGCAGTTGTCTCTGTGACCTCTTGCGCGGGAGGAGCTGCACGTTGTGGGTGCGTGTGCTGCTTCAGAGCCTTCCCAGACAAAGCTGCATGGGAATACCACGCAGTGATTGTGTTATGCATCTGAAACAATGAGATGAGACATCATGTTATAAGGGAGAGAAAAATATCCAACTCCTGTATGCTGCCTGGGCCTTCACCCAGTCCTCACACTCCTGCTGGCTGCTGTTACCATGAATGGCACTAATCAATTCCAGGAAATCTCTACACCAAGCATTATGTCACATACAGTTACATCATTCCCTCTAACCTCTAGGGCTTCCTGTTGACATCTTTGGAGCTCTTCTACTACCAACTGGTATTAGAAGAAATGCCAAACAGTATTTTTAGCCATTTCTGTCTGCCAAAAGGAATCCAAATGTTTCCATTTTGCAGTTGTCACCTGCTGGATCTCATCTTTGCTCCTTAAAACGAGCAAACCTTTGTGGGTCTGCTCGGGGTGTCCCCAGGTGTTTGCATAAAGGATGGTGGGAGCATGTGAGACGTTTATTGAGACAGAAGGGGCTAATGCTTCTGCAGAATTTCTTTATTCTTAATGTCTACCAGATTGCTAATCCAGCCTGTCAGTTGTGTCACTTCTCTTATAAATTCTGCTTCAGGAGGCTGTTTCTCTTTTTCTTTATGAATTCTTTCCTAAGAGATGCTGCTTCCCAGCATGGGCTGTTTCACCTCCTGGTTGATTTCCAAGCATTGTGCTGCTGGGCATTCCCCTCTCCCTTTGCAGGGCCATCTCCACAGGTATGTAGAAGCAATTTCTCTCTTGGAACAGACAGTGACAACTCATCAGCTTCTTCTTGCAACCCCCACTTTTCCAGGTGCTCAGCTGAAAGAAGCAGGGCTCAAAGTCTTTGCAGATTTAGCTTGCAAGATTATTCCTTCTTGAAACCACTAAGTTTCCTAGTTTGAGTCTTTTTTTATTATTATTATTGTTATCTTTTGTCTGGTTTATACCTTCCTTTCGTTCTAACGGTTTGATTTTTGTGGCTGTTTCTGTGTTTGTTCGCTGCTGCAGTAGATATCAACAACGTGATTAAATTCCAGCTCTGACTGTTGCAACACTAGCGTTCTGCCTTCATTATCTGCAGTGCCTAAAACTATTTGATCTCTAATAAGTTTGCCTGCAAGTGTTCCTCATTTGCATGATGAGGCTAACTGGTGCAGCCTGGTTGCATATTGGTCTGTGATTTCAGTTTCTCTTCCATCAGATGCATCAAACAGAAGGAAATATTAGAATTGCCAGCAACTGTATTTTTTTCTGTTAATCATGCTAGAACACTAGTGTTCCCAGGCAGCCTTACTAGGCTGGAGAAATCCACTGATAAAAGGCATGGGAGAGCTTGTCATGTCAGGTCACATACAATCCAGTGATGTGTAGGGATAGATGGTCTGGTTTGATGGCACAAGCTGTTAAGATCACATCCAGCTCCTGAGCTGGCTGTTCGGTAGCCTCCTTTGGTGAGCTGCACTTCCCATTGCCACCAGCCCCAAGCCTGTGAGGGGACCGTGCCACCTTGTCCCCTGGGCCATCAGAGCTGAGCTGTCCATCAGGGGCCTCTCTGAGGGTCTCTGCCTGACTCTGCCCCCAGTGCACATCCATCTTCTCTGGTCCTGCACTTAGACCCAGTTGACACTCATTCAGCAGTAGTGCCTCTGGGGGCTTTACTACCCAAAGTTAGCAGGGAGAGAAACTGTCTTTTCTTACATCAAGCTTTTAGGAACCTGAACCTTTCTTTGTGTCTGAAATGGAAGCAGCAAACTTCAAAGCTAAATGTAAGTGGAGAACAGCAACTCAATAGTTGTGAGATTCATAGCAATAGTGCTGAAAACGCGTCAAGTTGCCTTTTTCCTTTCTGGATCACGCTCAGGATAGACCTGTGGATTTTTCTTGTTCAATGTGATTTTAAGAAATGTGATTTGCCCCTTGCAGCATTCCTTACTTCCCTGATTTCATAATTCAGCTTCTTACATTGTAATGTGTACCAAATACCTGCATTTTCATTTGAAACAATTTTTAATTGAGCTAAATAACCTCTGAGAACATGGAAATGTCTCTTATTGATCCAAGTGGATCCTAGACTGAGTTCTCATTTCATACACAAACCTCACTGTTTTCTTTTATTCTTGCGCTCGCACAGAAACTAAAAATCTAAACCAAGCAGAACCAAACAAAAGAACTCTGACGATCTCATCAGCAGTATTTGCTTTGTACGTGAACAGTAATTTTTCCCTAGCACATACTTCCAAGAATTTTTAAAAATGTCATTCATACATCATCTGCCCTAGCAGACAATTGTTGTTCTAGGGAAGCTGTTGCTCTCTACTAGGTCAATGATCAGCGAACTAAACATTTTCTACTTAGGCCTTCATATGATAAAAGCCTAAGAGCTTTGAAGGAGCCATTACAGACTATTGCCTAGAAGAAATATCCATTTGAAAATTCAGCAATTATGTACTTCTATAATAGCGTGTAAAAGGAGCTCTGGACCCATTAGGGGTTATTGAGTAAATAATGTATTTTTAAAAGTGTCTAAGTAATTTATACGATAGCCAGTATTGGCAGCAAAGAGTGATTGTAGACTAAACATTCTGTCTTTCTTTCTTTTTCAAGATCTCATTTAAATCCCTAAATAGCAATTAAAAAATAAATCCCTGATGCAGTTTCAGTATTCCTATAGTAGTCAATATCTAATGGCTCTGACTTTACTCCACCAAGGCTGCCATTTTGTGCTGAGCCAGTTTCCTCTGGTCTGATTTACTTTTTTTTGTCTTGATTGGATAAGACAGGAGACTTCATTATCAAATATAATATAGAAGTGTCCAGAGGCCTCCTGGAGGTCAGACTCACGGTCATCAGACCTACCCGTAATCAAGAACAGCCACTAGCCAAAAAAGCCATGAGTCCAGAGAGAGCAGACAGGAAGCTGTCAGTCCCTATTGCAGGGAAAAATTGAGGCTTGGAGAGAGGGAACATGTTGTCTGAGATCATGCAGGGGACAAAGACCCTCTGCCTCCCAAGACCAAGTTTAGTTTGCCTGCTTTATGTTTGGGCCTTCTATGGAAAGGTACAGCCTGAAGTCATCTTGCTGTGGGTCCTCAGTGCTAATGCAAACAGCTGCGTTATCAGATGCCCGCAGTAGTCTTGCTTCAGATCACTGCACCCGGCCCTTTCAAGCACAGACCCTGGTCAAAGCAGATAGGAAAATACTGCAGTTCAAAACATTTATATTGCAGCAACAATGCGCCGTGAAACAGATGTGCTGGAAAACAAACTTGTTTTCTACTCTTAAGTGTGGAGGAAGCTTTTCTTAGTCCTCCCATTTATTTATCATACTGCTTCCCGCCATGGCAGGGATAGTTGCCTCTTTGATAATTTTCTATCAAAAACTGAAAGAATAAGTTGAAACAGTTGGTTTTTAAGAAATGCTGGTGTTTGAGCTGCCGTGAATTTTGGAGATTATCTTGACATCTCCAAATACCTGTTAGGCCAAGCAGCCTGGAGTGCCACAGGGACACTATCACACTTATGCATTACACGTACAACGGGCCTGACTTGAGAGGGCAAAAGTAACAATTCTCCGCCTATGGTGATGTTGCACTTCAACTCTTGACGGTACTTTCCCTGGCATAAATTACAAAATCACTTCACAGAATCACAGAATCACAGAATGTTAGGTAGGGACCTCAAAAGATCATCTAGTCCAATTCCCCTGCTGGAGCAGGAACACCCAGATGAGGTTACACAGGAAGGTGTCCAGGTGGGTTTTGAATGTCTCCAGAGAAGGAGACTCCACAACCTCCCTGGGCAGCCTGCTCCAGTGCTCTGTCACCCTCACTGTGAAGAAGTTTCTTCTCAAATTTAAGTGGAACCTCTTGTGTTCCAGTTTGAACCCATTACCCCTTGTCCTATCATTGGTTGTCGCCAAGAAGAGCCTGGCTCCATCCTCATGGCACTCACCCTTTATATATTTATAAACATTAATTTATTATTTATAAACATTAATCTGGTGTTCTTGATCCTGTAGGTCCAGACCTGTGCTGTAACTAATTTTGTACATGAAATACCCTAACAGCAGTGAGCAGACATCTGTTAACATGACTGACAGGAGTTTTGATTTCCTTTTTTAGAGGCTATGTAATACGTACCTCTGCATGTGCACGGTTAGAGCACATTGTGTGCTTCCTATCGCTAGCCATGCTCTATAGTCACAGCTCAAGAACATCACCTTTAGATCTGAATATGAGTACATCTATATAATTTCTCATTGTTTAATGAAAGTGGGTTTGATGCAATGAATGAAAATGTGGTATTTTGGCTCCCCTCTGGGGAGATGACAAGAGATGGGTCTCTGTAGTGAGGCCACTGGCACAGGAGAGTCTGTTTTTCATATTTTTGGAAAGACACAAAGAGAAGAAATACAAGGGTGTGTAAGGAGAAAGATGAAGTTAAAAAATGGTGAAGGAGAGGTAAGAGAGACATAAATGGAGAACAAAGTGAAAGGCATAAATAAGTTATATTTGAGCAAAACATACAATGTCTAGCTAAGCAGTCTCTTTCACTGCTAGACTGTTTTTGTCACTTAGGAAAGGGCAATTATCTGTTGGAGTAATTGACTGGAGCAGTGATGAATTCTCCATCACTGGATGATTTCAATGACAGAGTAGTCAAAAATCTGGGAAATACTGTCAGGTATTGGACTTTTACAATCCCTTCGAGCTCTATTTTCTCCAACCTCAGCATCCCAAAGTGTAGAAGTGGGAGCAGTAACTCAGTCGTGTGATTATGAGAGACCTGTTTCTGGCCTGGTCACCTCCTGGCTGAAATTCTTTAAGATCTCACAGAACAAACAAGGTGCATACTTGGAGATAAGTCTATAAGAAAGATAAACATACAGGAGAGAAAAAAAAAAAAGGAACTGGTTGATCTGAAGACAGCATTTTCTTCTAAGCTATGGACCCAAGACACCTTGACACCTTCTCAAACTGAAGAGCACCATTCTTCAACAAATACGTAGTTTGGCTTAAGTGCAAAACCAAAGCCCTCACAACTGGACATAAAAGATCTTGGGGCCATTCTTCCAAGAACAGAGTTATTAATTACTGTGCTTCAATCCTAAATAATTCTGTTCTCCCTTTCAAAGAAAATAACCTCTAATTTCAGCCAAAATCTTTCTTCACTTCCTTTCCTGGCTTCTCTTGAATGATGGGTGATGAGAGGACACAGGTATGGAGTGGTCTGGGATTCTTTCAGACTGGTGGTTATTTCTGTGCAAACCACCAGTTACCATTGCAGTACAAAACAAAATGTAAAACCAGCTTTTAATAGAAAAGTCTGGAGAGGCATCATATTGAGATGAAAGAAAGTGTTATTCTACCATCTTTTTGAGTTTTTTAGGTCTTCCTAGGAGACGTAGCAAAGCCCGGTGTGATAATGTCAGTGGCCCTCCCCTGAAAGTAGAAGACTTCAGTTGCTCTATTACTGCCACAGGGAGGCACAAGCCTTTAAAGTGACCACTCCTTCCCCATGCAAATCTGCCATCTATTCTCCATTTTTCCATTCTGGGCCACCAAGTACGATGCTGGTAACTGGAGGAAACTGCCTTTTCTTTTTTTTTTCCCCCTTCATTACTTAGAGACATTAGATTCATTATTTCAGGGTGTGTATGATATTCTGGAAGTACAATTTACATCTGCTATGCTGTGAGATCTTTGGTATGATACTGACTCATTCATTGGCACCTGAGAGAGGTTTGGGGAATTCAGCAAGCTTTCAACAATCCAGTTTGGGAGATTAAACAGAATTATGGCTCACTCAGGTTTGTCCTAATTTTATTAGATTTTCACCATTTCTAATTGCATAAACATATGCAGCCAACTATACAGATGGGGACTGGGAAGATGTACAAGGACACTCAGGCTCCATAGTCAGCTAATTGGTGGACTAAGTAATAGAGCTCTTGGAAAGATTGATAATTTTTTTCAGAACATTTCAGGGTAAAATCCTTTCCATTAAAATTGAAGCAATCAAGAGAAGAAATATTTTAGTTGTAGATTTTTTTTTTTTTTTTGAACTGGAGGAAGAGAGGAGAGGAACTATGTGATGCAGAAAGTATCCAGGATGAAGGATGTTGTTTAGTGCAGCGTTCACTGTTTATTTGTCTCAGTCATAGGAAAAAGATAAAAGTCTCAAAAACATAGAACTGGCCTGATACATATGGTGGCATCAGAAGGTTTTTGATCAGGGCTAAACACAAGATAAACAATGGTTAACAATTTCAGATATTGCTAGGGCAAATGAGAAGTCATTTTGTGTGAACGTTGTTATTGGTAGCAAATGCCAAGCTGTAATGTTTTCAGATGATTTTTTTTTCTTTTGGAAAATAAATCAGGTGTCGTTATGGCTAGGAGAGCTCTTGGGCCACAAGTCAAAATATGCTACGGCTATTTTTGGTCAAATGATACCAGTTGAGGTATTGGCATGGCTCTTTATACAAGTACTTTCACATGAAATAATATTGCATTCTGTATTTGTTAAGGGGATGCTGGTGTTGACTTATTTTCTACAATCAAGACAGAAGGGGGCAGGAGGGAAGAGTCTACCATCAAGTTTTTGCTACTGGATGTACTTCATTCCTGATATGGCATCTGCACTATGAAATTCACCCTGAATGAATGGGCATTCCGGTGTCTTCACCTCCAGGAGACAGGACAAAACTGTCAGGTTCATTTAGCCCCAGCTGGATGTTTGTTTGTTTGTTTTAATTTCTATGGGTGACAGACTGGGAAGACTTTTCCCTCACACTGGCCTGGGCTGAACACTTGGTGGGTGAGTAAAATATTTGTTTATTTTCTCACAAAAAATAGAATTAACCAAATCAGGTGGTTGCTTATTTGGACCTGGACTTTTCAGCAAGGTTTTGCAAAGTCTCCTAAAAAGTCAGAATATTGAGTAAATAGATCATAAAATATTTTCCAACAAAAAAATACAAGAGGGATTTAATAATGTCGAGAAATAGTTTTCTGTTAATTATTTTATATTCTTCTTCCTCCTGTTCAGGCAGTAACATGCAAACTCTGACCACATCACTGGTGTGAAATTGCTGATTAACCTTTTGACTCTGACAATTCGGACTTCTCTCAACACCAACTGGTAAGGCAAAAGACCATTAGTAGTTAATATTGGGACATCCCAGCTCCAGATGTCAAAAGGTTAATGAAAAAGCAAGTTTCTGGGCAACTTGGAAACCTTCCCCTCAAACATTTCCATTTTTTGTGATAAATAAGCCAGACTGCTTGAGCTGAGAAAGACGAGTGTTTTGCTAATGTGTACAGCTGTTAATTGAAAAAGATTTTATTATGCTTGTTCTTCTGGACATAGATAAAAGAGAGATTTATTGGTGAACTTTAGTTGGTCTTGAACACGCCTTTGTCCAAATACACTACTTAATAATAACGCTTTGTTCTTTCTGTAACAGCCATGGAGGGATTTTGAGTGGAATACTCATTTTCTTTAAGTCATATCTGCCAGTAATCATTCCTGGCTTAAGACCAGCTGCCGTTTATGTGTTTTATGAAAATATAACGTCAGTTATATGCTCAAAACTATCCTCTTTTAGGTAAAAGCTTCAGCACAAGCTGGTTCTCCATATCTACCATAAATGCTATTTATCACAGATTTTGGTCTTTAAAACAGAAAGATAATGGTAAAACATTTTGATTACCCTTTCCTTACTGCTATCATTCACAAACCATCTTTTCTAATTATGGCATTAGGACATTTACATAACCGGGAAAAAGGGTCCTTTAACTACATTTCTATTATGTTTGGCACTTGTGTGAAAAGATATTATTTTCATGTGCATTAGAGATTGCTTATAAAAGATCAAGACAATAATAGCAGATCAGACGATAAAGGTTCCCTTTTCTCCTCCCAGACAGGCTGTCTCTGACAGAAGAATACAGTTCATCAAAAGTGTCTGCAGGTTGTCAAACTCAGTGAGATTTGGGGACACTCAGAGGCTGTCATGGCCAACAAGAAGATTTTCTGTAGGGTTCTGCCATCATTCACCCTCAGGAAATAATCACTCACTACATTCTGCATGCTCTCATGATAGAGCTCTATTTGAGAGAAAAGAGCCATTTTATCAAAGGACAATATATCCCTTCTCTTGGTCCATGCAGCTTCCATTATCAGACCATAATAAATCATATTTATGTTCTCAGTTAATAAGACTGATTACAATGCAGGTTACAGGCATGGGAAAAGCAAAGCAGGTGAAAAGATGTTTTAATGAAAATATGATAAGCAAACAGCTTCCTGTGAACATTTCAGGCTGTTATTTGTAATGATCACAGGCAATTTTTGATACATCTTCTTTAGCAATGGTTTAAGCTGCATAAATTGGCTTGCCACTTTATATGTTGAAATAGGAAGAATCCCGGTGTCCTTCTTATGTTGTCTAGAATCATTATATACATTATAAGCATAAAATGAGTTTAATGTATGTGCTTTGAAAAGAAGGGGAAAACAGAAAATCAGGGAAGACTGATTTTAATGCTGCTCAAAATGATTTTGAAATTTTCTACTCATCTTTGTTACCAACGGTGCATTTTCCATGAAATTTAGGAATGACATGTACTGCTTTCATCTCCTTAAAATTAATATACTACTCTCTCTGTTTTTCTCAATTTCTTCAAAGTTCTTTTTAGAGCACTGTGCAAAGAGACAGAGAGAAATTCTCCACTCGATGTTTGAGCATATCTGCTGTTAATGCTGAGGAGAGTTAAGTGAGTGCTTCTACAGGAGAATATAACCCCGTGTTCAATACTGAAAGGTAACCTATTAAAAAGGTGCAAGTATGTTTAGCTGCAGCACATGTGATGCACTCAGGGGCCAACTTAGAATTTTTTAAGTGATTAAGATCTTTTTTGCTAAGGTAAGAGTTCTGATAGGATTTTAATATACAACTATATGGAGGGAAGTGGCTGATAGACAGTCTTGCTCTCATCTTTTGTTATTGTTATGTTCAGCATCGTACTTTGAAGATTAAGTTAGAAATTTAAGGAATAATTTCCTGCTGCTGCCGTATAATTTTGACCAAGTCTCTGAAATTCTACAGCACTTCCAGAACACTGGTGACAAAGACTCGTGGTGTTGTGTGTCTGCAGGACCTATTCTGGTCACTGATATTTCCCCGAAATCACTCTTAAACAAATTTTAAAGCTTTGTAATTGGCCTGGCCCTGGAGAATGACCACAAAAATCCTTTAACCCTTTTAGGGCACTTAACAAGAGAAGTGCCCACACAAGAAACAGCAAACTGCTGTTCAAAGGCAATATCCTGATATGACAACAGATGTAGATAATGTACTTCATGACGGAACTGCTTGATACAGAGAAAAACATGTTGTAGCTGCCTTCACTGTGAAAAAGGTTTAAAAATGCTGCCTGCCACCACCACAAAAACCAGAGCTGCTATTTCAGTTAAAGGCCAGTACATTGTATTTTTCACGTCAGTTTTCACTAACCTCAAGCATCACTGTTATGACAGACTGTCATCCAACCAAACCAGCACTCTGGTGCTATTCAAGCAGACAGGAAGAAAGCAAACACGAAGGAAACTTAGAAGTCCAATTAAAAAGTGGGGAGTGTATGTGAGTGAACTACTTTTGTGTAATGATACTGATTACTGCAAATGAAACACTTAAAAGAAAATAAACAAAAAGCAGTACTTTCTGAGCCAGTGGTATTTTCTTGGCTGGCAGTTTCTCTTTGTTCTGTTTCATGACACCAGCCTCAATGGTTGAAGGGGTGTTCTGAGCCAGATGTCAATCACAATGTCTGACATAAACAAAAATAGCTAAAAAGGCATGCCGGCATCTTCCTTTTGTTTTCCCATTAGCTCCATTTTTCTTTTCATAGGCTGACAAAAAATTACTGCCTCCAAGTGAATTCAGTAATGTCACTATATATCTAATATCTAGGAGACCTTTTGTTTTAGCTTTACTGGGCTTAACCACAAAAGACACTTGACATTGACAAAGAATCTGTCAAACATAGAATGATCAGTGCAATGAAATCTCTCATGACAGAAGGACACTATTCTGCCTCCCCCCTGCCTCCAGCAGCAGCTTGTCTGAGCAAAATATGCTGGAGCACATGTAGCAGCTGAACCATTACAGAGCAGGCCAGAAGCTGAGATGTGTCTTGTTTAAATTGTCATAGCATATTAGTATAATTAAAACTGCCAAAAGAGTAGAAAAGATAGATGGAAATGTTACATTACTTGTTTCTGGAGATTAACCTCGAGCCAGAACTGAAATAGTGAGACACATTTTAGGTTTCTTAGAGCTCTGATATGGAAGAAAACAAGCCCAAGAGTGCGTCTCATGAAGTGTGAGACATTAAGTCATAGTTCTTGTATTTACATAATAAAGCAGAAATAGCATTTCAGACAGACACTCTGTTTTCTCTGTGATTACAGCTCCTGTTGTGGCTCTACTCTGCAAAGCAGTTGTATCATCTCTTAGCCACCTCCTTTTCACTCTCCTTTGCTTTCATGCCTGCAAGGTCTTGACAACCCTTGGGCCTGCTAATGAGCTGGTGCCACTGCTCTCCCTCTCCGTCTGCGAAGCTGGCCGGTGCTCCAGGTGCCCAGCCCCAAAGCAGGGCGTGGTGTCCCGGCTGGTGGCTGCAGAGGCCACAGCTCAGGCTCTGGGGCTCAGCAATGCCCAGCAGCTACAGTCAGGAACTCCTTCCGAACAGGCTTCATCCCCTGGGCATGCCCATGCCTGGGGAGGAGAAACAAACACCTACCAGAGGCAGGCACAGGTAGACCAGCACTGAAACCACTCTTAAATTGTACAGGGGAGCCAGACAGGCAGCTGGGAGTCAGGCTGAGATTGTCTTGGCCTAGGCTTTTTCTGCTTCTCATGGCAAAGCAAGATGTTTGAACAATGACTTCAATTTAAAATCTGACCTTTCAAATGCCAAGCTCCATTCTTGCTTCTGTGTTGAATGTATGGATAAAAACATACGACTTTTTAAAACTGACCCTAAAAATTATGCTCTCTTCATTGGATGTTTTCCTTCCCATTTATTGTTACTTCTTGTAACTATTCAGGACTAACTTGTTACGATCCAAATTTCTAATTATGCCTGGAGTTATATCTGGTGATGAGAAACCCATGAATAACCTTCTGTGGATCTGTTCAGTTGTAAAGGTTGGAACGTGATTTATCCAAAAGCTGGGGAGAACTTGAGCTGGCTCCGTTAGTTCTGAAAGATAGCAAAAGCAGCACGGCTTTCCTCCAGCAAAATCGATACATTCAAGGAGAAGGTGCAGGAATCAGTTAAGTCTCATGTTCATTTCTTCTAGTCTAAATCAACTTCACAGTCTTGCCTGTGTGCTGATGTGCTTGAAGAAGAGAGATGGGCCTTAAATTTTAGGTTTTCCCGTATTTCCTGTATTTCCCAAATTTAAATCTCAGTTAATGACTTCTCCATATAGTGCTTCTCTTAAATTTCTGTCAGGGCCTGTAAATGTGCATGACTAGTCAAAAATATGTTATCTGCATTTAGTGTTGGCTTTTGGAACCCTCACTGCCAAGTCGCCTCACTGCCGCATCTCACCTCACATGCGTTTTGTGTAGTGCCAGAAGAATGGAAAATAACTATGAAGTAAAAGCAGATTCTGCTCCCATTAAAGGCAATGAAAACTATGCTTTTACTTCTACTTACCCGTAATAGCGGGGAAAAACGAAGTGGAAACAAGCACAACAAAACACCTCTGCCAGCTATCTAGAAGCTAACCAAGGCTTCCACTAATGAGGTGCTCTGGTATTTTGAGAAATGCAGGTTCTTCCAGAAATGGAAAAAATATACCGAGTTTTTCCTTCAGCTCTGAAAGGCTAGTGAGAAAGTCACAAATTGTATTTCAAAAAAGGGATAGCAGTCAAACTTTTAATACTGTCTGTGCTATTAAATACCTACAGATGCCAGTATAGTTTCTTGTAATTTAAATGCTTTTGCGTGTATGTTTAGCAGATTATTAAATACTGATTCTTATATACTTTACCTAATTATCTGCTGTATTTACAGGTTCATCTAAGTGACCATAAAATTCTTGAAAAAGTTATTAATATCAAATCACAATAACAGAGCAATTTCCAGGTCAGATTTCCTAGAAGACAATTCAATACCATGGACAATTGCATAGTCCATTAAACAGAACAATATGGTTTGTGAAAAAGATAATAGTCCAGATCATGAGATATCACCAGATTTTACATTATGATCTCCAGATGTCTTTGTGAACTTAATGCATCCAGCATTTGTTCAAGTCTAGTTTGCATGGCAGAAATGCAAGTTGTTTCCATTTTCTCCCCTCTGGGGCTGTGCAGAGAATCTGTCTGCCCAAGGGCTGCAGAGGACAGGCTGGGGTAGTTTGGCCATGCTTTGGTAAGGATATTCACCACATTGCTAGCTTCTCCAGGAGTGCCCAGTGGTATCACATGCAGAAAAGAAAAGGTTTCATCTTTGCTTAGTGGGACAGCGCTGTGCCCAGGTCTTTCTGTTACATGTCCGTCAGAGCTGACTCTACACACTGGCCAAGCAGACCATTATTTAGGGCAGCAAAGTGATTGTGGTCTCATTGCCTGTTTGATATGTGTTTCCAGAGTGCTGGAGAAGTAGGTGGACATTGTGCAGCTGCTTTGGAGAGAGGAGTTTGCCTGAAGGCCAGGGGAAAGTCCCAGCTAGCAGCAGCCTTTGTCCACACTCCTGTCTGGCTGCAGAAAGCCAGTGAGTCAACCCCAGCTCCAGCTTCCCATCTCAGCTGCCATCCTCTTGCATGCTGGCCTCCACACAGACAGAGCAGCCTCCCTGTCCTGTCCCCAGCCCTAACCACTGGAGCACCAATATTCCCTTTTGCTTATGATGCTGAAAAGCTCTGAATTACAGCAGTCCATCACAACTGCCAGGCTTCTGTGACAACCTCGTCGTATTATTTCAAGCAATGTGTCTTGCTTCATTGGAGAGAGGGTGGACTTTGCCAAACTGAGGCATCATTTACTTGCTCAGAAGCCCCTGGAGTGAGGGTCTCTGCAGTGGGAAGGCAGCTCCATCGCCATTCCAGAGGGCAATTTTGGAGTTCAACACATTCCCTCGAGTGTCTGCTGTAAAACAATATATTGCATCAGTTCCTTGAACCAGAGGCTTGGTGAAGTCCACAGTGTAGTGGTGTTGAGTGAGGGATGAAACCCTCCCTCCTGGCAGCCTGGGGGATTTGCAGCACTTTGCAGGGCAGCCCTGTATCCTGCCCAGAGGGACCATAGATGTCCAGGGCTTTCTGGTGGATCACATGTATGTATAAATATGATACAGTATTTACTGCATTGCACTCCTGGGGGAGAGCAGTTTGTACCAGTACAAGCAGATGGTGGTGGATAACAATGCAAGGATCTGCCAGTGCATTTGCTTTTCAATTTCTGCACCATGGCACCAGGAAGTTAAAAAAGAGTTCCCCAAACAGAACAAGTGTCTGACATAACACTGCAACACACACACAAAAAAGCTTATGGCTAGTCTCCCTCCATGGAAATCTGTAGAAAAATTGCCAGTTTGGGACTTTGTGAGTTTCTCTCTGGAGTAAAAAATTCAGTGTGAGCACATGAAAAAGTGTGAGGAGAGAGCATTTTGACTTCTTCAACCCTGTGCACAAAACCTCCCAGCGTTTCAGATAGGGTTTTAGCATTTCTCAGTCTTCAAATGTTGTACTGTGCAAGGATGTGCGTATACATAATTTTGTAATTGAAATGGCATGTTTACTGTTCTATTTCATGCTTGATTGTGTTTTTTAAACACCTTTACTCACGCTGTTAGAAGTGGGATTATAATTAAAATGTCCTGTTGAACACCTTGTTCAGTTCAATGAAGGCATAATAGAAGTATAAATACTTGTTCTTGTTGACTTTATGATGTCAGCACAACAAATGCAGTAAATGTCAGAAAACAAATTTCTCTTTTGCCAAAGCATCTGTCAGAAAGGAAGGGGAAACAGAATATGTGGTGGGGGCAAAGAGGGTATTTCTCTTTTTGGTAAAAGGAAATATTTTGAGACATTATAATACCTGTGATATGGATGTGTTAACTAAGGCATTGAATGATTGATGGATTTAGCCAGTTATGAACAAAAATCAGAGTGGAATTTCTTTCTCTTCTCACAGTACCTTGGCCTAAAGACTAGGCAGTATTTTCTCCTTCTACAGTTGCCATTAGGAAGTGCTGAGTCTGCTTGTGAAGTGTGAAAGAGTAACTTTTATTTCTTATTATTTCTGCTTCCTTAAAATGTGTACAGACGTGCAGACTTCATGTCTTTACGGTGGGGTTGGACTACAAGACAAAGTTGAAATGTTTCTAAGTCAATGTCCAGTGGTTACAGCACTTTTGCATGGCAATAATGGTTTAAATTTTTCTCTGTTTTGTCTTGTACTCTAAGTTACCACCAATGATGAGATTCCTACCCAGCCTGGCAGGCAATTGTTCACTCTGAAGGAGCTTTATTTTACTTCACAGCTTGAAATTCCAGGTAAGTAGAGATGTTCCAAAATTTAGCCTAATGTTTGATGCTTACTTTGTCAATTTACTTGGATACCTTGGCTCAGTTTCTTCCTCTGAAAAACAGGGAGAACAATGTCTGTGTTCCTTGTGGTCTTTAACTGATGTAATGGTATTTTTAATATACTAAGTACTAGGCTCTATGCTGCACATAACCCATGAGGTTTTAGGTTTGTATCCTTTCACTGGCTGAAAACCAATCCGAGGACGTATAATGTTTCTGTGCCAGAGCAGGACTCGCCAGCCAGTAGCTGCCTTATAGGGAAAGCCTATATGATCTTTATGAAGCAGGCAAATAAGCACTGTGTGCAAGTTGCCTTCTGTGCCCACGTTTCAGTTCCAGCAACCTCAAGCTCAGCAGAAGTTGTGCAGGCAGCTGGTTCACAGGATTTGGTCTTTAGAATGAAAGCAGTGAGGAAGTGACAAAGTAGGAGGTTTTCTTTCTGAGATGAGGGAGGGAGATGGGTACGTAGGGCAGTCCAGCCCTTCCAGAGAAAGATTCAGGGATAAGGCTACTCAACATGCAGGACAAAATGTACAAGAATGTTTTTAACAAGTGGGATTGCGACAAAACTTAGTGGATTTCTTGGAATGTCTCATTACAAGTACAGGTGCAGCTCTACACACCCACACACGCTGCATTTATTTCACAGTGTGATCGTATAAATACCTGCAGGTGTGACACTGAAGAGATACCCGTGCTGAGACATGAATATGGAGTTCCACATCTGTATTTACTGCCTGGTTCACACAATGAACTTGTGCAGTCAGTGGGTTCTCTTCCCACCTCCCACATGCACTTTAAAACCAACACTGAAGGAAATTGCGTCGTGGTAACTACATTTAACAGCTTGTCAAGGCATAGAACCACGATACATGAAGGGGAAGGAGTACGGAACAGCCATTATTACTTCACTGTGTTGCACTTGTATATATCTGAAATTAGTTTCTTCCTAATTTTGTAAAGATGGCCACATCAGTTCAGTGTATAGTAATAAACCCGCGAAGTTGGAATTTAATGTGCCTTTTGGGGCACCTAAAACTTCAGTTCACCTTCAGTACAGTGGTTGATTTCTCTCTTCTGGCACACACAGAGGTGGCTCCTTGTCTGTAATACTGTCAGATAGTCCATAATACACAGGGTGCAAACTATGGCTAATGCAAAACCCATGCTTTTGCATTCACTGACACGCATGTAAGAAGCTCAGTCACGGCACTGCACTCATGCAGCTGTTTGCATTAAATATTAATCTGATGCTAACAACCTGGCTACAAATGCCCTCCTCCCAGTGTCAAAAATGTAAAACAGCTAAAGGATATAAACTGGGGACAACATTTTGCGTGTAATTGTTGCCTGCAGAGACTCAAAGTTGTGAAAGTTTCTTACTTTTTATAAGGCCTTTAGTGATAACTTTTGTTTTCCAAAGAGAAAAATAAACCTACTGAAGTTCCTTTGAACATTTCGGCAGCCTTTCATAGTGTTAGCTGTGAAAGTAATGGTGTCACATTCCTAATAAGGATGTATGGGAACTGTGTTTTAGGAGTCCCCGCTGCTTTCTCTGTGGAAACTATCTCAGATGCTTTGGGATTATTTGGCAGTAATTTTTTTTTTTTGCACCATGGTTTCACAGGGATCTTCTCTGTTATCTTCTGTTCAGTATATTTCTTTGAAGATCTTGGGAGGAAATGTGGAAGCCAAGAGCATTCCGTGAAACCCTGTTTGCATCTCCATCTAGCTAAACACAGGGAATGAGTTCTCCCGTGACAGCAAAATGTGGAGAAACCAGAGTGTCCAAAATTCAGCAAAAATTTTAGGTAGTGCTGTCCAGGCAAAGGAATAATGAGAATATGATCAGTGGAGATTTCATAGGAAGCAAAGGAGGAAAGAAAGCCCCATTTTTTTTTCTAATCTGAATGTCACAGCTCTGTCCAGAAGGACCATCCATGGCTCACGATAGTGAATGTGCTTTGTGCAGTGCCATGGAGAAAGGGACTGGAACGGCTGGAGCAGTGGAAGAAATAACACTGCTAATGAAGGGTTTAGTCCAGGCAAATTCAACTCCCTCAGAATTAGCCTGGGTATCTCTCCATGACACATTTACTTTAGAATCACAGCATGTTGTGATTATTAGGGTCTGGCAGGCTGCTAGGTAGGAACTGTGTCCAAGAGCCTTCATTTCATCTGCTCCAATTGAGAAGAGTGTGGCAGTTCCTTTTGGTTGAGACTTGGCTGTAACGATCTAAGCTTTAGTCACTGTGAGCCTAGCTCACTGCAGAGCATTCCATTGGTGTTACAACCAGAGACAACTGAGCTCCAAAAGTGTGTGCAGATCGTGTCTACTTATTAAGTAAAGGGGCATGCGGAGAGCCCATTACTCGGTAATTGGTGCTAGCTGCCAGTTAGCATTCAGCAGGACTTGCAGCGTTTGTATAGACCTTACAGTCCAGAGTGGCCTGGGATTGTTCTTGGCTTTTTTGCTGCCACTATAATCAGCTGGTGGGTCTCTGGTTTGCAGAGCTACTACTGAAACCAGCTTTATTGGACTGAAAGGCACCTGGAAGTACAGGATGTCCCTGAGGAATTCAGCCGGGGGGACATGCAGATCTGAGAGACCTCGTGGCTAAGGCTGTGTTCAGTGGCTGCTACTTTTATGAACTTGGAGGTTTCTTCCTCTGCCATGGGAGACGCAAATGATGCCTGGAATTTGTGTCGGACAATACCAATGACTGCCTGATCGTGTAAAACATTAAATAGGTCTTTAAAGATGAGGCTCTCAAGTGTTGTGTGCAGCACGTAGGTACAAGGACTCTAGAGATAGCGTGGGAAGTCTTTACAGAAAAGACTGCATAGACATTTAGACAAAATTATAGCTATGTGAGGTGCATGCCACTTGCAGCTTTGACCTGGGGAAACCTTTTGTTCTCCTGGGTTCAACTGCTGCTGTTACAAGGGTATGAAATCCCAAGCTGGTGTGGCTGGGTGGGGTTTTGGACGGGTGCGGGCAGACCCTGGGCTGGCAGGACCAGGCCGCGGCTGCAGCTGGTGCTGCTTCCCCGGGGAGCAGGTTGGGCTGTGTGTGCACAGGAAGGGGCTCTTCACGTTATTATTCCCTGCAAAGTTGTATTTTTGAAAACAATTGACAGCATAGAGCAGCATTAGCCCCAGCAGGTTGAGAAGGTGGTTAAATCTACGCGGACAAGCTGCTCTCTCGAAGTAAGCAGGCTTTATTAACACCTGTAACGTTAATAACCTGTCTTTGCACTGTACTTGAGAAAGCAAATAACAGAGCGTGCAGCGGCAGGGGTAACACCCCAGCCCCGCGGCCCACCCTGTCGTGGGGCCGCGACAGCCGCGTCCGCTGCCCTTCGTGACAGCGGCCCAAGGCCGCTCGGCTCGGGCTGGGTTCCCCCGGGCTCGGGCAGAACCCACCGTCCCGGCAGGGCCCCACGGCCGCCCCCGGCCGGGCAGCGGCCCCGCCACACGCCGGCCCTGCGCCAGGCAGCGGCGGCGCGGTTCGCCGCGGTGCCCGGCAGGTGGCGCCCTTGATCGCTGAGTGGCGGCGGCGCGGGCGGGCCCGAGAAACGCATCGCGTGTGTGTGTGTGTGCGTGTGTGTGTGTGTGTCCCGCCCTTTGATTTAGGAAGTATTATAACTAAAGTGTTTTCAACTTATTATTATGCATGAGTAAAAATTCCATGAATGTGTAACATTTTCTCCTGTATTTCCCTCTTTTATAACATCATTTAAATTCCTCAGAAATAATTCAGAGATGTTCTGGATTTTAATGACTTTTCTCATCGCGAGGGTCTCCATCCGAGGGGGCGTCCCCTCCCCACCCGAAGGTGCCACGGAGGGAGGCCCTGCCGGGCGGGCGCTGCCCTGCCCCGCCATCCTGCCTGGCTGCGGGGCGATTCGGTCAGTAATTAAATACCCCAAGTTTACCAAACCTGAGGGTTCGGCAGATCGCAGTTAATAAAAATTTCGAAATATCTTTTTTCTTTTTTTTTTTTTTTTAAATCTGAGTTTAATTATGGTGGTATTTGATAGCTTGTTACTGTAAATAAAAGAGATAAAAGAAGCCCTTCACTCGAGTAGCTCTAGAGCTGTGAAATATGTACCTAATTAAAACTATTGGTGTAAGAGGCTAATAAAGTACATGTGCCTACTAGATGTCTTATTCTAATGAATCTCGGCTAATTTGCTGTGAGTGATGAATTTCGGTGTTGGTAGTAAGAGCTGAATAATTATGAAATTTTTCACGAGGCGTGGGGGCTCCTGAAGGACCGCGGGGGTTCGGGGAGGGCAGGGCCCGCTGCCGGGTGCTGCCGGCCCGCTGGCTGCCCATGGGGGCTGCGGGACCCAGCCTGCGCCCGCCGGGCCGGCCGGGGAGCCCCGGGCCAGGGGCCCCGCGTGAGGCGGTTGCGTCCGGCCGTGGGTGTAGAGGCGAGTGCGCGTCTCCTGAGGGCGTGGGGCAGGGAGGGCTGCTCGCCCCTTGCTGGCCCCCTCGTTGCCTGGCACGGGTGAGGAGCGGCCCACGGCCTGCGCCCCTCAGACTCCCGAACCCTGCGCAGATGGATTGTCTAAAAGCGTTTCAGATGGAGTTTTGGTCTTGCGCCAGCAGCTAATCAAAGTCTTAATTCTGGAGAATAAAAAGGCTGGGCTTTCCAAGCTTTCTGTGGCTGGTTTCTGGCTGGGACAGCCAGCGCTCCCCAAAACCTTTTATCCCGTGTGCTGGCGGCGCGGCGGCTGGGCCGGGGCTGCCTGCGGGATGGACGGCCCCGCTCAGGCCCGGCTGCCGCTCTGTGCGCAGGGTCACCCCACGCAGGTAACGGACCGAGCGCATGGGCACCCCCAGATCCACCCCGGTTTGACCTCTGATGGAAAGGAGTCAGACAAGTGAAAAAGCGTGTGTTGACAAACCTGCCCGAGACCTGAGCTTTGCCCCTCGGAGCACTACAGGCTTGTTGAGAGAAAGGCTGTATTCTGAGAGAAGCTGGATAATAATAAAGGGGCTGGTTAAGCTGAGAAAGAGCCCTCAGAGTAGGACATATTTTTATTGCTTTTTTTGCAATAGAGTAGAGAAAACATCCCAAGGCGAAATGTCTATTGTAGGCTTTCCTGTAGCCCCCAACGACAAGTATTTAAACACTTGCACGTGCGTACGTCCTGTCAGCATCTTCCATTCACCGGCACTGCGGGAGGGCCCGTGGGGCTGCAGCACTGGCGTGCCCCATCTTAACTGGGGGCCCGTGCAAATCTGCAGGGCCCCAGCCTCGCATTGCCTCACCCCACGTGAGGCACAAGGGCTTTATTTACAACCGAGCCATCTGGGCTTTGCTGTCTATCCCAGAGTCAGATCTGATGAGTTCAAATGACTCTGGAAGTGTGTGGTAGCTGCAGCTGTTGAAAGAGCACCGGCAATTTCTGATCTGCACATGAATTTGGAGGTTTTTTTACAAGTGCTGCATCGGCAGTTTTTCTGCAGAATGAAATTTTCACTATTGCTAATATCAGCTGGAGAGACAGGTGGAACTTGTTATTTTCCTTGCAAAACCTACCTTTTCACAGGGAAGAGATCGTTTTTCATGTCTGCACAATCTGTTAATGGAGTAGATTGAGAATAAGATTGGGGAGAACTAGACTGTTTCTGTCTTTGCCTCTGACTTACTGTTTGACCTTAGGAAAGTCTCTTAGTCATTCTAGAAACCTGGTTTCTCTACCTGTAAAAAAAAACCCCAACCAAACAACCCCCAAAACCAGTAATAGCTATATCAAAAGAGACTGTCATCAATATGCAGAAGTGGCTTTAAAATTTCAAGTGGAAGTGTTAAGTATTGCCACAAAAATGGCATCTGTTGTGCTTTCTCAGAGACCTGTGAAAATCTTTTTCCTGCCGAGAGAATTCTTTCCATGTTGCTCAATCAATGATCATTTTAATATATTTTCTGCCTCTCAGTTACATCTCAAATATTTGTGTCTGGGCAATTTTCATGGTTTCATATCTTGTCTCTTTCTGTATAAAATGTACGTTGTCAGCTTGAGGGAACACTTTTCCTTTCGGCTTCTTTGTAATTACTCCAAACAGTTTTAACCTGTTAAAACATTTCTGCGTTGTCAACATGGCATGGTATGGTACTAAAACCTCGTTACTCCACAGCAAACCTTCCTGTGCATTGTGTTTACCTTCTGATAACATTTCTAATAAGTCAAACACCAGCGGAATGAAGGGGATACTTGCACTGTTGAGTCCAGTGTGACTTTGCATAATGAAAATATGCAAAAATAAATGACATTCCTATATAGCTAAGAGAGAGAGAGAAAGAAATATAATCAAATCGTTTATGCTGGCTTTTCTTCAAGGAAGAAAACCTATGTGTGTGTTTTCTGGACAAGCTTTATTTATACTATGATCAGGGACCTGACAGCAGGGATTCCTGTGCCTGTGTGAAGTTCTTTTGATTTCAGCATGACTCTACCACGAGACCCCAGCTTAGAGGACTACCCCCTTTTAGAGGATAGTACATTACGGCCCTCGGCAAGGACTAGATTTGAGGTGCTCTGAACTAGAGTTACAGATAGAATCAGAGCTTAGGAGCTAAACTCTTGCTCTAACAAAGCCTCAGGCTGCAAGGAAACTTTCCACCCAAAGTACATTTCCTAGATGTTGATAGCAGATGGCCCTCCCATCCCACAGGCTGAGGACGTGCTGACTTCTCATGCTCAGTGTAACTTGTTCTCACATTATAGGACTTCTGATTTTTTTATTCTTTTAATAAGCTTGATCTGATAAGCTAAGCTAAACATATTTTTAAAATAAATTTCAACTCTAAAGATTGTTATGAATTCTGTTGTTTAGATTCATGGAGATGGTTGGTATAATTTCCTTTTTCCTTTGGCACCTAGAGCAAAATGTGGCCTAGATTTAATTCTTCTGCTAGTAGGTAGGGAGAAGTCTAGTTAGAGGTGACCAGTGGTAGTGCTATCTGAATGTGTCTTGCAATCTCTGCTTTTGTAATGAATTGTGAATTAATGTTATAGCAGCATTTTATTTTTCTGCTTTTTCCCATCTTTACCTTAACTTCCTCTGTGAAGCCAAAGACACCTGGCATTGGTAGTTATGTTTTTGAGAGTCCCTGCTCAAAAACATCTGCCCAAATAAGTTTGTTTTCACTATTTTGCACAACTGAAACAGTGGTTTGGGATTCAATGGACAAGGGTAGGAAGAGAATTGGTTTAGACTAGTTCAGCAGAAGGGAGCTGCTTATGAATGGACTCAGACACAGGGAGGTCTGAGGATGATAAGCACAAGGCTTCATCCCTCTGGGTCAGTGGCCTTTGGGACAAGGCAAAGAGGAGACAGAAGTTGAGGAGACACTGCTGTTTTGGAGTCTGTGTTTCAGGTCACAGTGCTGTCAGGTCAACAAAAGTCATGCATTGTGAATGGTGCCAAAGCACACGTGATGGTTGTGCAAAGCACACTTTATGGTTGTGCATGAATATTTATCCTCTGTCTTTTTATTATCAGCTTCATTTTGCATTCTGACAGATGTGTCCTTGCACATCTTCTTTGAAGACCTACTAGGCAAAACCCCCAAAGTCTTTTGGTTTGTAGTATGCCAGACAATGAGCCAAAACGTAGGTCTCAGAAAGCTCTTCTGTCACCATCTTCTTGGAGCTGCCTTCCAGGAGATCATCTGTGTTGTACTGCATTCTCTCCTAACTGAGGGAAGGGGTAGAAAAGCCCTTCCAGCTGAGCAGTGGTGACCCCAGACATTGTCCTGGGATGTGTTTTGGGGCTACTGACTGAGCTGTGGTGCTGCTTGCATCGGTACATGCATTTCTTTGACCAGCCATCAGTTGGAGGGTGTGGATGGGGCTTGACCTGTGGCTCACACCCTTGTTCTAGACCCTGGTGCTAACTGGTGGGCCAGACTGCCTTTCCCTCCTCCCTTTAGCTTGTAGATAGTTCTTTGGCATGCATCCAAACCTAATGCAGCCTGGAGAGAAATGTCTTCAGGTTCCCAGAGTGTATATACACATGTGGTCAAATCCCCAGCTCATTAAATTAGTATGTGCAGTGGAGACAAGCTACTGATTTAGGTTTTCATCTATGCAAGGTAAATTGGATTGAAACTTCACACTGTTTAAAAAGGAGAGCTGAGATTCTTGCTTACATTTGAGTTCTAAATTAGCAGGCACATGACTAAGCTTCATGGACCTTAAAAAGCTGGGTCTGAGTTAATATGCCTATACCATCGATTTCACTGGAACCTTTTGTATCGGAAACCACATGTACACAGCCTCACATTGTGAAGCGAGATTAATTTAGCTGTTGGCAAATTATGTGCTGTATAAGAATGTTCTGTGAATGACTTGGATTGCAAATTCTACTTAATATTTGCAATGCAAAATACCAGTAACATGAACAGGGCACTACTGGTTTCAGCTGAACTTCACAGAAAAAAGAATGACAGGCACTCAAAATAAGGAGAGAAAGGGTGGAGAACTAAACAACATAAGGCCTACTGAGTCAGATATTAAAAGCCTCAATCTAAATTATAACATAGATGATAGATAGAAAAGTAATTGCAAAGGTTTTAGAACAGCAGTGCCTCTAAAAACACAGGAGTGGCTTCTCTCTTACAAAAAGTTGATTTGTGATTATTCTCAGCTATAATTACAGGGAGTGTCGCAGAGGGGGCTACCAAGAATATTTCCTTTTTTCAGTTTAAGACATTTTAATGTTTCCGAAATGTATCCACTTTTAGAACCAAAATTATTGTTCCCTGTCTTTGAATTGTTATAGCAATAGGTGAAGCAAAACAAACTTTCCATGATCTACCTACCTTGGAGAACAGAACTGCTCTGGATAATAAAAGTAAATGAATGGTATGCAAGGTCAGTTTTTCTTGTGCATCCTAACTGTACCAATTCACTTGATACAAGTCTCTAAAGTAACACGGGTATTAAGGTATTGACCTGAAGTGAAAGCCATTGTATGTTGTCCCAGGGATCCCATATGTGCAGTTGCTCTTCAACTTTGCTCGCTTTTATGTTGGTAAAAATTTTGATTACTTGGCATTTGCAAATGCTGAGTATATGAAGCTTAAGTAGCACAGATTACAGTTTTCTATTGGACCAGAGACAGTAAAATCACGAGTCTCTTCTGTTATGGTCCCTGTTAGTTACTAACCAACCAGTAACTGTTGTTTCTCCCAAGGACACAGATACACCTCTGCAGAGATTATCCGTGCACCAGTAGCAAAGATATTAAGTGTTCCTTGCTCATATCAGTGAGATGTAGAGAGATGAACTTTTCCTGCACTCTGTATTGCAGATGATAACTTTTTCCTTGAGTCTTATCCAACCTTAAGAAATTTGCATCCTTCCACATGTCTTGATTGTTTCCAGCCTTATGTGTTCTCTTAGACCAAACAAATTTCCTCCCCAGTGCCTAGCCACCATTTACTAGCTGAATACTACACCGCATTTTGCTGCTTGTCCGTGGTCCCTCCCCATAGCTCTGCCATCTGAAGAGACCAAGCAAGCATTCCCTAAAGCACTGCAAGTAAAGCCAGCCTGGTTAGCTCATATCCATGTTCATTACCAGGTGAAATGAACCTGGCTGATGTAGCTTAAACAGATTAGAGGGTAGTTTGTGATCCCTTTTGCTAATGGAGCAGTATGCTGGGTACTTGGAAGGCAGCAACAAGCACTAAAGACAGTGGCAGCATCTCCCAGAAGAGCTTTTCTGCAGTTGCAGTATTTCTCAGCACTCCCATCCTTGAAGCCAGTCTTGCACCCCTCAACTTTCATGATTTTTCTACATACCTTGCCTTTATTTTTACCTTAGTGGCCACAACTAAAGATATATTTTGACATTTTAAGTGAGTCTTCTCTGTTCAGCTTGCTATGCCTGTCTTTATTAATTAAACTTGTGTCTTCATATCAGGTTTCTTCAGCTCATCTCTTCCAGCTCCAGCTCTTACTTTCCATTTGCCTTCATTATACTTTGCCGTCCTTGAACTTCACTGAACTCTTCCTCATTTCACATCTTCCATTACAATGTTCAGATCTGCTCTTTCTCTGCCTAATTTTACCATGGCTGATGTTAAAATCTTCTTTGCTACAGAACCACCAGTGAGGAGACAGACCTTTCTTCTCTTTGCCACATTCCTTCTCACTCTTACATAAAATCTCAGTTGAAAAAAGAAGGGCATTCTCTTCTGTGATTATAACTTCATGTTACTCTTTTTCCTGCTACTCTTCCCTTTGGGATACATTTTAATATGTCATCATCCATGGAAACTGCACTGTTTATATTTTCAATTTTTCATGCTTGGAGTTGGGGTTTTCCAGATGAACAGTGTATTAAGATTTAATCTGAACCTAGTCAGATAATATTGACCTGCAATGAAAAAGCTGTATGAATGAGATGGTAGCAGACAGCTTAAAGTGCTGAGTGCCAAGTGCTGACTGAAAAATGATACCCCAGAAGTTTGGTGGTGGAGAGCAGATGGGACATTTATGAATAGAAAAGCTTTCTGATTATTTAAATATTGTGATATATTTTTTAAAAATTTTCTCAATTTTTTCAATGTTTGCCAGAATTTGCCTACTCCCATAGGGCGGTACAGGAGGGAGCTTCCAGGAGCTGCTTATCCCTCTTTAAGCTACCACGCCTTGATACCAACTTTAAGGACTCTGTTTTGCCACAGCAGACTCCCCGAAAATTAAAACAAATAAGAACTGAACCCAAGACTTTGGACTGTCTACGCCCATTTCATCTATACACTGTTCAGTGTTCGCAGTCATTAGGAAACATGTATTTTGTTTCCAAAATCAGGGTCTCCTGCAACCAATCCCCAGGTATTGCAGTATTGCCACAGCTTGCAAGCCACATTGTGTTAGGGCCACAAACAATGAGTTGGCCCTTGCCCAAAGCAGCTCTTAATCCAGGTCATGTACATGGAAGATAGGCGAGGGAAGCTGTTTCCGCATATATCTGACTTGCTTGGGTTAAATGTGGTGAATTATTTCAGCAAATATATTCCAAACCCTCCCCCTCAGTTTTTCATAAGTTCCAAATTTGGATGCTGCTCTAAATGAAAAGGAACAATTCAAATGCCTTTCTGAATGCATTTGAAATGAAATAAGTTACTGTAATTTCCCTGGGCAAGCCAGCTCTTTGGAGGGGGCAAAAGTTGCAAATGGAAAAACAAACAAACAAATGAGTGAGTAACTGTGGGAGGCACTGCCAGAAAATCAGAAACAAGCCTCGATAGAAGGGGGAGGGAAGGGCTCTTGTCTGCCCTTGGACAATTTGTAGAAAACAAAATATGGGAGAGAGTTGAAATGAATAGGGAAAAAAATCCACTGTCTCTCTTTTTTTTTTTTTTTTTAAAATCCAGATAATCAGGCTACCAGGACCCATGATGCTGCTATTCAAGAGGACTGACTTCAAGGACTTTGAGAAAGAAAATAGAAAATTCCGCCTTTGTTGTTCAGGTTCTTCCTTTACAGGGGCTCCTACAGCTACATGACTAGGAGGTGAGTCACCTGGTCTCAACTGTAAAGGAGGAGAATGAATGAGGTTGCCAGATACACCAAGAGTTGGTGAGCTGAGAAAAGCATGACCTATCTGCTTTCCAAATCCTGGACCAGTGAGAAATCAAAACATAGTTTAGGTCAGCCTCTACAGATATAGAGCATGCTTCACTTCCCGTGATCTGGGGATGGGAAGTGAAGGAAAGAGTGCTGCAGAGCTGCTGATTGTCTGCTATCCCAAGACTTCCTGTTAAGGAGAATCCTCAGTTGTCCATGTAGGGTCGTAGTATAGCTGCACAGAGCTGCTGAGGCATGCAAAGAAGCTGCAGATGGGGCTGAGAGGACAGCTTGATACTGCTCTGTCCAGCTACCCAGTTACAGCGTTATCGAATGCCTGCTAGAGGTGGGTACTAAGGCTGCTGGTAATGGCTAAAGGCAAAGCAGGGGGTCTGGTTTTAATAAAAAGGTAGTTTACGAACAGCATTTTTCTTCTTCTAATGATAAAATGGGTATGAAACAGTTACACTCCAGACCCTTCTTTTTCAGTTCTATTTTTTTTTCCTGAACGTTGAAAACAAAACAAGCAAAAGGGGGCTGGGGGGAGGGAAAAAAGAAAACCCCCTTCAGACGACAATCACCTTTTCAGTTAAATTCTCATGCTTGGTCTTAGCTCAGAGGGATTTGTCTTGAGTGAAGTTCTAAGAAAATCCTTTCAGCAGTTTCTGAGTTATTTAAATGTAACCATGGAGGTTTGGATTCAGATGCTTTTTTGCACTTGCATAACTCAAAAATAGCTTTGCTTTAAAACTTCTAAATTAACCCTCCTTAACTTTTCAACTTGTCACCTATCCTACTGTATGGCTTATAAAATTTTAAAGCTAATAGTATAACAAACTCAAATAATGATACTGCAGATGTTCAAATGAATCTTGGGAGGAATAAATTATAGGAGTCACAGTAGGTTGTTACTGAAGAAAGAGCGCTGCATGCCTTAAACCATGTGTTCTCACTGGTTTGAAATAGGCCCAATCTTTTCTACTGTTAAGAAGCATAAGTGGGTGTGGATTTTAATACTCGGTTACACGTATGAAATCAAGCACGTAAGTCCTGTTCCTTTTTTTCCTCCTGATAGCCATGCTTCAGACTTGTCAGGACATCCTCTTAAATTTTCCTGCTTTCTTTTTAACACGGTCCTGATCAGCAGGACACTTAAATGTCTACTAAATATTTATGGATTTCAAAGTCACTGAAATGCTCTCTGATTCTCTTACTGTCATTATTTTATTGCCAGAAGATTGAGGCAATGAGAGGTGAAGCGTCTTGGTCAGTCATGGTTTTTCCTTTGTCCAATCTTCCTCTTGCTTTCTTATGTTTCTTCCTTTGTCTTCTTTCTGACATTTCTGCCTCGCTAGTCTTGTTCTCATTGTTTCCTATCTCTCTTTCAAACATCTTTCTCCATATATTCTTCTCTAACAGCCACAACTGAGGAGGGCCCATGATAGAGAGAAATGATTTTTACTTCAGCAGCAGCTTTTTACCTTTACCTTTTCCCTAAATGTCTGGGATGGGTCCAGGTGGCTCTCCTCACTTTCATCATCATCTCTTCACATCCCTCGTGATCCTGAACTCTAGTCAGCAATCTTATGTCTGCCATGAGAGCACCTCCCATGATCCAGAGCCACGATCAGACTAAGGTGTTGTAACACCATGTGTTACTTTACCTACTCACCATGCTTGCTCTGCTGCTTTCTAGGAACTGGACACCTGTGCCAGGTTTTTCTCACAGAAAAGTGACAGGTAGCACTGCTGCCTTCTGCACGTCCCTCCTTCTTGCTCCTGTGCCCTTCTTCTTCTTCCAAGCTTTTGTGGTTCAGTCTCTTGGTTGGTGCAATTTAGCCAAGATACAGGAAACTTGTATTCAGCCTCTGCCTGAGGCAATTTGAACTTGAATCTCTTAACCCTGAATTAGCACCCTACCCAAGAGATTATCAACTCTTCTGGAAGGAGTGTGACCTGAGTTCTTTCTCGAGTGGGAAAGCTTGTGCTTAAGTTGTCAGCCGTGTAGTGGAGACACTCACCTGGGTGGGGAAACCATGTCTGCGAAGGCCTGCCCCAATAAATACTTATTATAATACAAAGTATGGAAGTATTCCCTGGAAGTGTGTAACAGGTTTCTTGCTCTCAGTAGTGCTTTGAGAGCAAGCAGACATGGCAATGCAGTTAATATTTAATTATTCCTTATAAACTGAAACAGCTCCAATGGGCTGGATTGGAGAGAGCCCCTGTTCCTCAAGATCCTTTAAAATTGTGCTGTTCTCACCTGGCTGCTGTGGGTCAGCTCCCCTCATACCCTGGTGCAGCAATAGCAGCTGCCTCAGCACCGTGGACACATTGTGGGAGTGGGTAGTGGAAAGGAAAAGGGAAAGGGAAAGGAAAAGGAAGAGGAAAAGGAAAAGGAAAAGGTGCTCCTGAACATACTCTTTTATCGGTGGCGACAAGTCTGTAGCGGTAGCTGAAGCAAGCACCTGCCACTGCTGCCTCAGTTACCATTCTGGTCAGGAGCGACAATGAGTATGTGGTGGAGGGAAAAGCAGTCTGTTAAAAGACAGGGCAGCAGGCTGGGGCACTATAAGGGAAATTGCTTTTAAAGGTGGAAATACAACAAAAATAGACTAAAGGATCTTAAAGACAAAATCAGTGCCAAAGCAGAGGAAGCCAGAGGAAGCCAGAATGACTTCCAGAGCTCAGCTATAGGCAGTTGCCCCCCAACATAAGCCAGACACTGTCAGGATATGGGAGACATCCAGGAATTTTCTCTCCTACAAAAATATTAGGGACATTATATGTTTTAACTGTAATGGAAAAACTAGAGCTCTAGTGCTTAGTTCCAGAGGAGAACACTAACCATTGGAAACGATGTGGTACAGGGGCTCTGTGTGTGTGTGGCTGCTCCCTTTTCTCCTAGGGATTCTATAGCTTCCTTCATTCTTCGCTCTCTCATATTACAGAAAGAAGGTAATTTTTCCTGGCCATTTACTAAAGCTCATTAAAGACCGATGAGAACAAACAATGCTACTCCTTAGAGACTACCATTCAAAGTCATTCTACAATTCTCTGTTCTAATACTTGAGACAAATTAATTATTCCTTAGTGAAAAGTGTATAATTCCTATCCTTCATTTTTGGGGTGGGGAGTGGGGAATAATAATAGGAAGTTTATATCTGAGTCGCAAGCTGTCTGTGCTGAAGGGAAATGAGAAAAAATGCATGTTCCGAGAAGAGTAAAAGCAATTATTCTAATAATTCTAGGGATATTAATGTCTTTTTAAAGTAGATTTCTTTCAAATAAACACCAAAGTTGAAGGGATAGGAAAGGCTGGTTTATTTATTAATCATTCCAGAAGTGTATTTTTCTAAATGAACAAGTGCGTGAGCAACTTCGCTGGCACATATTAAATTTAGTTAAACAGCAACTTGTAAATGTCTAAAAACTTCTGCAACCAGAGACTAATTTGTTTAACGTGTTGAAAATGTTATGTGGATGTGAGGAACTACATATTAAACTTCAAAGCAAAATGCTCCAGAGATTACACCATCTTAAAGACTGCATATTGGAAAGGCCTTTATACATTAAACATAAAGAATTTTTAATTCTCTTCTATTTTGAATACTTGTCAATCTGCATGACTCATGCTTAGCACTGTAAACTGTTATTTAAGGTGTGATGTCCACGTTGAGGCCTGGACCATGGTTTGCAAGGGGCTGGCTTTTCTCTTTCATCTCTATTAATTAATCCTGTCTCAGTTTGCCCAGCGTACACTTCTGTTGACATCACCTTTTCCATATACTTTAAAGAGTCCCCAGAGAGATCTACTGCAGAACAAAAACTGGACAGAGAATACATTTGGAAACCATTTTATTTCTCAATTACCAACCAAAACGTATGGAAAAGATTTACACTCTATCTGATTTACACAATAATTATACTTTGAAAGCTCAGAAATAAATGGCTTGATCCTTGAAATCATTAGTTACTATACCAAATGTAATTGGTGTAAACTAATGAGTTTACTGGATGGCTGACCCTTAATTACTGATTATAGTTAAACTCTAGCCAATCAAAAATGAGTTTACTTATAAAAGTATGGTATAGTATTAACAAGCATTACATTTCCAAGTAAGCAGCTTAATGATTAGTTGTAGCACACAACTCAAGCCTGTTCGGGGCTATCAAAAGCAGCTTTTTAATAATAGTGCACTAAGCAACCATCACTCTCTTACCTCAGTGTCTATCAGGCAAACAGAAAGAAACCACATAATTAATCATCTCATGCAATAGAAATAAAGCATCTGGGCTGGATCCAGGCGGGATACACATAGCTGCGTTAGTCAAAAGAGCTGCAAGAGGCTGGGGATTTGCTTTAGATAGGATAACCAACAGAGGGAATTCCAGCCCTCTGTGGGAGCGATATGCAGTATGGAAGTTAAATATTGATTTTATACAGTCCTGTGTGATATGGAGAAGCCTATTGACAAAATAGGTTTAATAATTCCTTGCACTGAGGAGGATAGCTTGAGCAGATTCAGTATGTGGTGATAGGACATTTGGCTACTGTACTGGTAATCCCAAAAATTCAGAAGTCATGACTCCTCACTATTAGATCAAATGAAGAATAATTCTTTAAAATAAAACACTAAATGGGAAGATATTGTTTTTGTTTGTTTCTGGTTGATCTTTAAGAATTGATGTTTTTAGGAAGACTCAAAATTCCTATTAAAAAAGTTGAAAGCGGATTTGTATAAAGATCGTGATTCCAGAGTTGGGACTTGAAATAGATACAACGAATATTTTTATAAAATCATAGGACTTTACAATACTTACAGTCACATCCTTAAAGGTATGTAGGCAAGTGACTCCAATGTTTTAAAGATGTGGAAGTTCTTCATCTCATACAACTTTCATGCGAATCCTAAACTTCAGATAGGAGGCTGATACTGGAAGGCACAAGCGTTAGAATATCAAGTCTGATGCACTGCTGCTGTGGAGATCTAGTCGGAAGAGTGTGTATTTGCTAGAGCTCTGTAGCCTGTGAGCTCTTCAGATGACTTGACGGACCTCACAGCTGCCAGGATTCATTCTGTTGGGATTACAGGTCTCTCCCATTTCTGCTTTTCTTTATGATGGTCTCTCTGGTGCTCGCCTTTCATAAAGAGCTAGGCTCAGCAGAGGACCAGCCTTATCTGATGGCTCTTTGGCACAAGTGCTGTAACACTTGCCCGTTTATTAGAATATATATTTTTTTCAACTGAGAAAATGAAGAATGAATTAGTCCTTAGAATGTCTGCATATGGGTTAAAGTAAAATTCATGCATTTACTGAACTTCTGTCTGTGAGATGTGTCTGGGGTCAAGAAGAGGTTGAAGTTGTTTACTGCCTTCAAGCTCTGGTCTTAGAAGTTAATTCAGAGCTGTGCTGTGAGCAGCTATACAGAGTAAGTCCTTGGAACAGTGAATTGCTGGTTTGATGTCAAGGTCCTTGGGCCTTAATAATAAAATTAGTTTGTTTCATAAGGAAATCCTAGCAGGGACTTTATGATCATATAAAGTCATTATGCTGTTTTACAGCATAACTTTAAAGATGCTTTGGAATGATCAGAGTTTGTGGGAAGGGATCATATTTTTTATTATTTGTGGGATATCCTGAAGCTGTCATAGCTGCAACACTGCCACTTGGAATAGCTGCTCTACAGTTCAAAAGAAAAGTTCTGTTGAGGCCTAAGTCAGGCAACTGGAGCATACCTGTCCGGAGAAAGCTTGTTGAATTGAATGGATCCCATGCACTTCCTGATAATCAGCTCCAATTTTGTAGGAGGTGAATGCTTGGGAGTAATCAAGGTGTTTTATTGCCATTCCACAACAGCAGATAGAGAGCCTAGGAAGCTTTAGAAGCTCTGCTTTTCACAGTTCTCTGTTGGAGGATTCAGGGGTGAGTGGTGTTAAAAGTCATGGAAAAGAAAGAAGACGTATTTCCCAAACTTCAAGATCCTGTGATCTCAAAGACAGAGGAAACACTAAACTAGTCAAAGCCTTTCCTCTCCACCCCCCCGCACAGCAATGCTGGTAAGAACAATGCTGCTCTGCTAATGCTGAGGCAACACCCTCCAATGCAGAAGAAGGGAGACAAGGAACCATTGATTGGGGAGGAGGGGAACACACTACATACAGGTTCACCCTCCCCAGCCCGCCATCCCTGTGGCACAGAGGAAAGGGGGGCTCTGGATTAGTGACAGAACAAGCACCGTAGGGCTTCACTTTCCTCCTTTTCTGTGAACTATGCCTAAGTGCTTCTGTGAAAGACAGCACCAAGCCCCATCTTGTCCATAGAAATACAACATCTTTTAAAGCTGTCGTTAATGGATAAACTGTTTTCTGATTGGATGAGCCACACAATAAATCTCTCCCTGAGCCAAGTGCAATGCAGCTTATTCAGTAACAGTGAAATGAGCCACTGTCACTTTGCTGCACTTGCATACATCAGGCAAAATGCTTCCATCTTCATCAGTCTTTTAGTGAAATAGAAATAAAACAATTGTAACAGAATGGTGTCACTGGATCTGTGGCACCTGCTTTAAAAATAAATCTCTTAGCTTTGTCTTCGCTATTACTTTCAATAAATGTCCTAGCATTGCCACAGCATTTATCTAGCAGCAGGAAACCATTATCCTATGACAACAATCTATTCCATTAACATTAGCTCTTAATTGTAAGATTGTTTATAAGACAGCAAAAGCTACTGAATCATAGTAGAATGATAAAAAGAGTTATGGTCATGGAGTATAGTAGTCACTCCAGTTCTGAAAAACAGCTTAAGAAAAGTAGAGGGCTATATTTTTATATGAAAAATAATGTAATATTCTTATGCAATAAAATGTTTTAAAATAATGGATTACATCAGCAAAGTAACTATTAAAGAGTTAATGTTAAAAATTGTTACTAAGAAACTTGCTTTGATAAATGGTATGACTAAAAAACTGAATAGAAAGCTTAGAAACTTTGCACAAACAATGCTGCGCCAAGTCAAACAGAGAAATCATAATAACAGAAGCACATTTGTCTGGTGGAGTGAACAGAAGGAATGTTGCAGAATTGAGATATGAAGAACCTCACTGCAGAATAGAAGGAGAACTGTCATTCTGATTGTTTGTCATTATTGTTACATGTCCAGTTAAGTGAACTTAGAGTGACAGTGGTGTCATAACTACTGGCATCTATGTAAATTTCAAATCAAATAGGATAGAGGTGTTTCTGCCAGACACAAGTCACCAGGCTGCTCTTCCTCTTTATTTTTGTAACCCTCCATTTTCTCATACTGTGCTGCTAGCCCTTAAATTAAAAAGACAACTTCAACGGGAGATCCCTGTAATGTGTATGTTTCAGTTCTCAGTCTGTACCTCGCTTTCTCTCAGCTCTTTGAAACAATGGCTAATGTCAAATTTCCATCAGAAACAGCCACCACAAACATCTACATGTATTAGCTAAAACTATGCCTTCCTATCGATGATGTCTCATACAACCAAATCCTCTGCAGCTCTAGGCTGTGGACTTCCCCTGAAAAACTACAGAAGAAATGGCTCGAGCAAATGTTCCTCCATTGGTTTACTCCAGCCAAGCCACGTATCATGAAGGTCTTCTCTGTGGATAGGTGCAAAATAGGCGGAAAAGATCAGTCACAGTCCTTTCTGTAAATTACAGCATCGTGCAGAGGTGATGGGAACTTCACAAGGATATCAGGCCTACTCCTCCACAGCAATGAGTTACAGTTAATAATTCATTTCCTGGATACACTCGTAACAGGCAGATATTCTAAAGGCATAGGATTTGCTTCTGGACACACACCTTTGAAAAGAATTTCAATGCAATTATCAAGGTATTAGGTGTGGACACCACCATCAAAAAATATTAAACATGCTGTTTATTCACTCAGGCATAATACTGATTTCTTCTGCATATTTAAACTTACTTGGCTAATTAATTAAATAATACAAGGTACAGTTAAGTTTTCATTTTTCGTTGTTAACACATTATTCCAGAACATCGTTTTTAGTGAATTTTGCACAGGATGGTTTTCAGTAATCATACCAAAGTGCAGCTACATTCTTCAAAAATGTTCCTTTGACAAAGGAAATTTTTAAAATGGCTACAAGAAAAAATAGTCAGCTCTGAGTAGAAAACATTTAATATGTTTCAATGATTTCTTATCTAAGGGGGAAAAGAAGACAAGTTTACTTTCTCTGCTGAAATTTTTTGAAGTGAATTCTGATTGAGAAGTGGCAGTGATCTAACAAAAACATCCTCTTATAAAATATGAAGTATGTTCAGAAGCGTAAATGATGGAGTTATGAACATGTACCTCTGCATTAGGTAAGACCATTTTGGTCAGTTGAATTAGTCAGATTTTATTTAAAAAAAAAATCTTTCTAGTTGATCTTTTTTTGTTCTGTAAATTTAAAGCACTTCAGTGGCTACTTTGATCTATAATTTGGGCCTTCAAACATCACCAAATTGTGCTGTCCCATCCTCTAATCTGACCATTTGTTAGGGTGACTAGCGAATAGAGGCAACGTGTTAATGGAAGTTCTGTAAAAGTAGCTGTGAATAAAACTTTATTTTACTTTAAAGAGTAAGTTCCGTATGAGTTTATATTTTTAAGTATTTGTCAAAGTTGTTTTTTTCTTGGTAAAGATGGTGACACCTGAATTATAAAAATACTGTATTCATGTTTATATTTGTGACAAAATATCACACTACAGATATGTCATCACAAAAATCAGTTGTCAGTATATGTGAATTTCAAAATAATTTTACCTGATTTGCTTTAAAAGTGCTTTGTTTTATTAGACTGTGGAATGTAAATGCATTTCCAATTGTAAGATTGTTTTATGTAGTGAACTTATTATTACATATGCATATTCTAGTGGCCTCTAGAGACTTTTAATTTAAAACATAAATTACATAGAATTTCAAACTCTGATGTCTTTGACTTTAGTCGCAGAACTCACTTCCAGGACTTTCTGCTACTGATGGCTTGTAGTAGTAGATCAGTTCTCCCAACAAGGATGTGCACAGGACAAATTAGTGAACATAATTTTAGCCATATGAGGTCATTACAAATATAGCCTTAGCTCTTCCTAAAGTGGACTTCATTGTTAATATAAATATATATCTATAATTACTGACATTTATATTATTTGGCTCCTGTCCCAAGTTACAGATACAGTGAGGATAAAAGGGTCTTACAAGCCCTTACCTAAGCGAACTGTGCTTACTAATTACCTTCCATGGTTCTGGGTTCCTGTAAATAGTTACTTATGTATTTATAAGCAAGTCAAAATCTATACACACATTTCTAAAAGTGTATTATCTTGCTCTTTAGGGCAAACAGTACAGTCTACCGCTTGGAAAAGAACGCCGAGAGTAAAGCCATCCAGGATTCTTCCCAGCTTCTGCCAGGATGCATATTCTCCCGTATCATTGGATATGCAATTTAAATACTTAATCCAGTCACAGTTTTAAATTGTGTGAGGCCCTAAAACAGAAGATCATGTGCGAGTAAAAGGATGCATTACTTTAAAGTAACAAATGGCCGTTGATTTTTCATCACTGTTTCCAAAGAGACTGGGGTCAGAGGGTTTGTTTTAAAAGTCTAATTGTTTGATCAAAAGGTGCAGCTCACAAGACACACGGACTAGCAAAGTGCAGCATGGAAGATCTTAAGACAAAGCAGCAGCCTCAACATTTCTCTCTAATGAGAAAAGGAAAAGACAGTCAAGGTCCCATAGGAATGCAGCATTTAAGGAGAGAACCAAGACTCCTTTCATGAATGGAGAGATAACCCTGATGAATTCTGGACTACCTACTATCTTAGGGGCACGTCTAGGTTTAAGAATTATTTGGATCACAGGCTGTAACATTTTCCAGACATGCAGATTGCAACTACTAAGCCAGCAATTTTATGCTTTCCTTTCCCTGACTCCAACAGCGCCATGATCTAAGCAGCCAGATTTTCTTCTGCATTGTGTTTTTTATCTATTCAGCCAAAATTAAGAGTCTTCGAGGATAATGTATGCCAAATGAATTTAAATCTTGCGGACTCAAATCGACCTAAAGTTGATGGATACATTCATGCCTACTGCTGAAATCTACCAATTACACAGAACTATGTTAACTTACCATAGAAACATCTCATCTAATAGCACAGATGATGTTGAACTAACTAATTACATTATGGCACATAGACAATGAAAAACATAACGAAGATGACAGCACAGCAACAGCAGATGCTGCACAAAAGAAAAATTAGGAAAATATTGCTCTGCAAAATGCTCTCAGTTAAGGTTTCCTCTGTTAAAATTAATCACAAAAATTAGGGAAGATCAGATTTCAGAAGAAGATATGAACATTGTAATGGCATTTGGAAGACGTCATTAAGGCATTTAAAACTCTGCTCCTTGAGAAGGTAATTCCCATTTTTTGTATCACTATCAGTTTTAAGACTAGTAAACATGTTAGTGCCTATGGCGTAGTTTCTTGGTAGAATATCTCTTCCAATAAGGCAAAGTCCTGATGGCTCTTCCAGAGTCTGAATTTGGTAGCTTCCAGCCATTACAGATTTAGATAATTAGACAACTTAGATTTTATTTTAGCTTGGCATTTGCTTTATTCTTGTGCTCTTAGCTGTCAGGGAGCTGGAATAACAGTGACTGTTGGTTATCTGTAGGATGCCTTGTTACTTTATAAATTTTAAATTGTACCAGATCCTAAATAACAAATCTAAAACTGCTGAGTATGCTTAAATGTAATAGGTACGTAGAGATTACATCCAGATGATGTATTTCATAGACCTATGCTAAAAAAATACATTAGTTTTAACCACACCACCAGTCTTCTCCCCCCTTTCCCTGTGGAAATTTTCCACGAGCTCCCAATCCACTTTATGCACTGACTCTGAACATATCCCAGTCTACGGAGAAAGACAGAAATAGCCTTTTCTCCTGCATTTAAATCATACCTCTGGTGCCATTCAAATTTCAATATTTAATTGCTATGTACTTAAAACCAAAACATATCTATGTTATCCTATGTTTTCCCAGCTAGACATTTTTTCCTTAAATTTTGACTGGTTCCTGGGCACACGTCTCGGTGGCCCAGCTCAGGCCAGGGATGCAGAAATGAAGGAGGCCCACAGGTGGCGATGTGGTTAAAGCACACCTGGGCTCTGATTCCCAAGACCCGATTTACCAGTCGGCCTGTCAGAGGGAAGTTGGTCTGCATTTTTCTACCGATGCACTGATTTGTAAATAAATACTCTCGGCTAAAGTTTCGTATACCTGTGCGGATACATCCCTTCTACGTTAGCCTCCAGCAGGAACAGGTTTAAAATACTTTGTTGTCTGGACAACAGAGAGATGGTGGACGCACACAAACTTGCACATCAGTCACGCTGCCATCACTAAACATTTATTTGACAACAGCAATTAAGCGTAGCCCTCAAGCGGTGCCAGGACATGTCCTGCCCCCTCCTGCGGCGCAGGCCGGTGTCAGGCAGCGTGCAGGCAGGGCAGCTGCCCGCGCATCACTGCAGTCGCAGCCGCCTGACCAGCCAGTCCCACCGTCCTCACTGCATTGGCTGCTACTTACGTCAGCAGTCTGGAATCAAGAAACTCGTATTCTGAAGTTTTTCTGTTCTTTCACAGATCTTGGAAATGTAGAATTTTGCTGACTCTCTAGCCGTGGCTTGCTCGATGAAGCACGTTTGCGTATGCTGTGACAGAGGTGTGCCCTGTGCGGAGACAATACCAGGCAAGAACCTATTCTAGCAGTTGGGCAAATCCCTGACACTTACAGGAATAACTGTCCGCGGGGATAACACACACTAATTACGGCGCATTTATAGATACTTTTATTATTTCGAGATCTTTTTTAGCTACATGGTGCTGTACTTTTGCTTATCCCGTGTGCTGCACTTAGGCCTCAAAAATGTGCAATATGGGGGGGGGGTCTTCCAATTCTAAGTGTCCCTACTGAATATTACTTCTGATGTGTTATCATCCTTGGGCTTCTTCCTCAGAAATGCAGTTGGCTTCTCAAATGACAAGCCGCGCTGCTAACTGCCAGCCAAATGCGGCAGTTTAACCCTTTTAAACCTTTACGGGGTGCTAATAATAGCGGGCCGTGCCCGGATGCGGGTTCCTAAGCACAGCTCCGCGACAGTTTCACCGAGGGCATCTTTACACCTCGTCGGCTCGACACGGCCCCTCACCCGAGGGGCGAGCCGGGCACGTCCCCCACGGCCTCCTCCCTGCCCCGGCACGGGACCCGAGTGCGGGCCCGCCCTGAGGACGGGCTGCGTAGCCCCGGGGGCAGGACGAGGCCGCAGGCACCGGGGGGCGCCAGGAGGGCGGCCAGGACCGGCGCCCACGGCCGCGGGGCCGCACCTCCGCTCAGCGCCTCCGCCCCGGCCCGGCGGGGGAAGCGCCCAGCAGCCGGGAAGGGCTCTGACGGCCGCCGCCCGGGCGGAGCGGCCGGCTCGGGGGCAGGCGGGACGGCCCCTCGCCGCCAAGTTTCTCAACTGGTGGCCGGGAGCGGAGCGGGCCGGGCGGCGCCCTAACGGCCGCAGCGGCGCCCTAACGGCCCCGCGCGCGCCTCTCCTCAGCGCCCGGGCGGCGCGGCCACCGCTGCCCACCTGACTCCCTCCTTCCTCTCCATTCCCCTCCTCCTCGCCCCCTCCCGCTCTCTCTTTTTTTTTTCCCTCCCCTTTCACTCATTCCTTTGTCTTCTCGGGGATTGGCAGGTTTTATTATTCCGCCTGAACAAGCCGGGGGCGGATTGGCTGCGGCGGGCTGACGGCGGAGCCGAGCCGGAGTGTAGTTGGGATTCTGCTCTGTCAGTAACACATGTGTGAGGGGCAGCGGGAGCACCCGCACGCGGACACACGCGCGCGCGCCCGCGCAGGGACACAGGCACTCCTCACTCGCACACACGCAGGCTCGCGCAGGCGGAGGGGCCTCCTCCCGCGTCCTGCCCGCGCCGCCGCCGCAGGATCCCCGGCAGCAGCTCCGCGCCCGGCCCCTCGCAAACTCGCCGGCTCTCGCCCTCTCCTCTGAGGCGCCTCGGCGGGCCGCGGCAGGCTCGGGAGCCGCCACAGCCCAGAGAAGGGGGCGGAGGTGGGGGGGGCGCGGGGGAAGCGGTACAAAGTGAAGCCACATTGCCAAACTTACCCGGCGATTGCAGCAGCGAGCGGCGGCGGCGCCCTGCGTGTGCAGCTCAGCGGCAGGGACCGAGCTCTGCAGCTCCCCTCCCGGGAAGCGGGAGCTGGAGGAAGGACCCAGGCAGACGCCTCTCATAGCAATATCTATATTTTTCCAGCCTGGGCTGCCCCTTGCCGGGCGGGGGGCTCCCTCCAGCGCTCCCGAAAGCCGGAGAGTGGGCGAGCGCTGTGTTTCGTTTCTTTGCAAGGAGACCTCCTCCGGCACCCCGAGCGACGTTGCTCCCCGGCCTTTTGCAATATAGAGGGGAAGCAGGTAAGAAGTGCCGGTAATTACCCCTTGTTTCCCAGCGGACGTGCGTGCGGTTCGTGCCCGCGGCCCCGCCGCCGTCCCGCGCTGCCCGCCGCGGCGGAGGGCGCGGAGCGGGGCGCCCCGGGCGCGGGGGAGCCGCGGGGGAGCCGCGGGCTCCGGGCATGGTCGCGGCCCCCGCGTACAAAGCCCGGCGGCGGCCGCCGCTCGGGGCCGCTTCCCTTTCCCCCCTTCCCAGCTGCCGCCGGGAAAGGGCTCTGCCTGCCGCGGCTCCTGTGAATGGAGGGGCCGGGGGGGCCGGGGGGGCTGGGGCACCCGCTTCCCCCTCAGTAAACACTATTCTGAAACAGTGGCAGAAAAGATCAAAGTGAGCGCTCTATTTCTCTCCTCTCCAATTCCCTTCCTGCCCCCCACACAGCCTTTTGTTTCAATCCAGGAGAAATCCGGTGAATCACCTAATTAAAACCGAGACATGAATTAAGCATCCATTTTTGTACTACAAATTGCCAGCTCTCTGCCTGTCCCTCCCTCGGTCTCCATTAAAAAAACACCAGAGACGCTGTTAAAAGGGGGGGGTTATTTTGCCTCTAGCTTCCAGCTCTGCTTTCTATTTCACCGACTCCTATCCCAAGACCTAAATTGCTTGACTGTGTAATTACTAGAGTAAGCCTATTTAAGTTAAAAGCTTTTCCCCCCCCAACTCTAAATGAAACTTGATGAGGGCCCGTCCTTAGTTATCAAGGGAGTCACTTTCTGGTCAGTCCTCTTGATTCATCTTTTTAGATTTAATCAGCATTAAGGTATTGCTTGTCCTTAAGAGCTTTAGCGTAATGGGGTTACTGGATGGTTTTCTCAGTGTAACGTTTCCCATTTTATATTTATATGTATTTGCCGTCGACAAAGACAGGCTAAGGTGGTGGCACGGAGTCCTTTTCTTTAAGAAATCTGAAGTGATTTAAAGCGTAGGGAAACTGTTTAAAGACTCGGAGCAGGAAATGCAGATTCATTTAGGCTGTAGTTGGAAACTGTAACAAAAGGCAATTCCTTGAACAAATGCATCAGAAATCAATTTACATAAAGGTATATGATGCGTTCGGATAAATGCAATGCTAATGGCTTTTAGAGTGGTTTTCTTTCCAAAGTCTCGGGGTTTTTGTTACAGCTTAATTGGTGCAGTTCTTCTGGTTTATTGTGCGGTCACTGGACATACCTCCAGGTACTCTTTCTGAGGAAATGTGTGTTTAAAATCGGCCTCAGTTCTTCTCCTGCAGCCGAGTTGGGCCAGTGGCAGGAAAGTTCGTCCTCGCTGCTCTGGAGGTATCAGTCTGAAGGTCCTTAGCAGATAGCCAGATGCCTCGGCATGAGCACATACGGCTTACAAAGGACAAAGACAAAACATGCTGCTTAATTGGCAGTAAATAACTTGATCTTTTTATAGTATAAGTGACTAGAGGAACACCGGGAGTTTATTGGACTCTGGATTGAAGGCAACAAATTAATCGGTTTAGAGTAAGCTTTATGAATTGATTCCTATATTATCTCTCGGTTGTCCTGCTTGCATAAAGCATTTATTAGAAAGTGAAAAATGCCCTTAGTAGCAATTTTGGGGGCGGCCAGACTAACTCCAGCTGGAGCGGTGCACTTCATTATCCTGCTGCTTTCCTATGGCCGGTAAACTTTTTTTTTTTTTTGAATAACAAAGCTTTAGCATTTAAACTGCTGATCAAGGGCAGATTAGCGAGACAAAAGTTGAGTATGTTTGTGTAGGAAGTTAGCAGGCGTCCTAAAGTTCAATGATCTATTATTCAGGCCAGTGTCCTCTGTCTGGAGTGCTTTCCCTGGGTGTTCTTAATGTCTCCAAAATAAAACAAAAAAAATTAAATCCCGAGGTCTGGACGGCCGGTCCCGAGCCCCTCGTTACCGCCCCGAGCCCGCAGAGTCTCTTCTAGACTGAAAAACCAGTTTCACAACTTTTTTTTTTTTTTCACTCTTCGCACACTTTTTTTTTTTTTTCATAAGCAAAACAAACCCCGGGACTGTTCCTGACTTGTGAGCTGCAGCTGCACAAGCCCGGAGCGGGACGGGGGGGGCCGCACTGGCTCTGCCCCCCACGCCCGCCGGTCCCCGGCAGCTGCGCGGCCGCGGGCAGCCCCGCGCCCCCGGCCCGGCCCGGCCGAGCCCCCGCGGGCCCGGGAGCGGCGCCGGCCCCGCCGCGGGCGAAGCGGGAGGCGGGCGGGGTGCGCGGCGCTGCCGGCCCGGCCCTGACCCGCCTCCGCCCCTCTCTCCGCGCAGGCCATGGTGAACCCCGGCGGCAGCTCGCAGCCGCCCCCGGTGTCGGCGGGCTCCCTCTCGTGGAAGAGGTGCGCCGGCTGCGGGGGGAAGATCGCCGACCGCTTCCTGCTCTACGCCATGGACAGCTACTGGCACAGCCGCTGCCTCAAGTGCTCCTGCTGCCAGGCCCAGCTGGGGGACATCGGCACCTCCTGCTACACCAAGAGCGGCATGATCCTCTGCAGGAACGACTACATCAGGTGAGGCGCGGTGGCACGCTGCGGCTGGCTTCCGCTGGCGACGACCGCTCTCCCCCTTTCTCCCTGCCTTTTTTGCCTTTTTTCCCCGTTTATTTCTGGCGGGCAGACGGGTGGGTGCCCGTGGCGCGGGCCGGAGGGGTGGGCTGGCTCAGGATCGCTCCTTCGTTAGGAGCGGAGGGACGTGGGGGCGCGGAGACGGATGTCAGCGCCTAGCCCAGGGCGCAGCTGCGGCTGCCAAGTGGAGGGAAGAGTTGGGGGGGCGGAACGACGACTGTAACTTTAAAGTGGTTTGTCAGCACAAAACAAGTCCTAACTAAAAATAAACAGCAATCAGAGAGGCTAAATTAATCTGCTTTGTTGTAGTGTTGAAGGAGAAGTGTGCATATCTGAACGGTAAATGTTAAAATCGTAGGGCTTAAATAAGGCTCTGGCAGAGGTGCTAAATAATGAAATGCCTGCCTTTAGTATCTGATTAATTATTATATTTACATAAGCACCTTTAAACTCCTTTGAGTGGAAACAGAATGACTCATTCTCTTGTTCTCCTTGTGAAAGAGCTGATTAACCGTCAGTTGGAGGGCCACCGATTCTACTTATAGCCAAAACCAATGCTAGAATGTTTGTCTTCGCATTGTTAGAGAGAATCTTTGAACCGACATTTTTCTTAACTTCAGTATAGAAAATGCGAGGCACAGCAGAGAAGGGATATGCTCTTGCCCTTTATTTCTTATCTCTTCCTTTTTTGAAGCTGTTAGTTCTAAATGCCACAGATTTGGGTAGGGGGAACTAAGCCTTATTAATCTCGCATCTGTTGGGGTACAGAAAGATTACGCAGAGTATCCCTTCCAACAAGTTTCCAATATAATTAATAGAAAGAACTCATGAGGTCAGGTAGCCATACGATCTTTTCAGGTGAACTCAAGCTACTTAAACTCATTAATTTAAAAGGAGGCATTTTGAAGGATTACACATTTAATTTGAGTAAATGGTTTGATAGACCGATGCACATGAATGCTTCAAGGAGGTGTTCTATTTCAACATTCAGTAATTAAAAAAAACAACAAAAAAGCTCCATACCTTCCTGGCATAACAGAACTGCTTAGCTAAAACAAATAGTGTTTTGTTTAAATGCTTCTGGTTTCTCATTTACAGTAAATGTCAAGAGTTAACCCAGGTTTTTCTTCTCTCTGGCCAAAAAGTTCCACTTTTTTTCTTCCTTTCTGAGGAAAAAAAAAAAAGGCCACAAAATGTTACAAGTTGGCTTATACTGTAAAACTTGACTTGTGCTTGAGGAGCTCAGGACTGTACTGAATGTGTGCATATGCATGGAGACTTCCTTAGTCTAAAAGGACGGAGTTAAAACTTGGTTACTCTGATAGCGCAGCTTCTGTCCTGATACATGGCTGCATCTTTGGTAAGTTAAGCAGACGAAATGCATCCCCCAGTATCTTTGACAAATCGGAGCCTTATCTTCACTAGTTTTGGGGATATTTTTAGAAACTGTAAAAAATCAGCACATGGGGGGGCTTATAATGGCACTTTTTGGTCATGATCCTAAGCAAGAAGCCTAAGCCTGGCAGAATTGTAATTAAATAGAGCAGAACGGTGTTAGGGTGAGAGTCTCGTTTGAAGTGGAAAAATTGACAGTACTGTTAAGATGCACTGAATAGTACAGATTCATCACTCGACCAACACCATCAAAGAAACCCTCATGTCTGATTACTACTAATTAAAAAGAGAAGATGCGTCCACTGTATCCCAGAGGCAAGTTCAGGCAGGCTTATCGCAGTCCTCTGGTTTTGTGTTGCCAAAAATTAATACTCATTTATTTTAACGAGTATTAGGATGCTTTATCAGATGAGGGTTTTGAATTGATCTCCTTGTTCTATCGCCTGACTTCTCTTTAGATCTGTGTAATTTGACTTGCAAAAATAACTCTGACAGATGCTTGCTGAAACTTGAACTGGACACCGTACACTCAAGGTGGGGTAGGACAGCTGGGCCCTGCCAGGGCCGACTTAACTTGGAGCTTTCCCGCTGGAAATGGACTTCGCTGCTTCCACGGGAGTCGTGCTGGCACGAGAGAGGCCCTCGCCCTTTTCTTGCTTGAAAGGGCCTCGTTTGGTTGTGGAGGTGATGCCACCCACTTGGCAGCGAGTCTCTCCGGTTCCCCTTTGCCATCCTGCCCCCCTCTTAATTATTCCGTAGGGCACGTTCCCTTTCCCAGGCAAGAGCCAGGGGCACAGTTCTCAACTGGAGATGGGGCACGCAAGGCACGACTAACAAAATGAGAAAGAGGATTGATCAGCCCGGCAGGCGCCAGGTGAAAGGGACTTGACTCCTCTGGGCCAAGACCACGGGGCCATTTATTAATGAGCTTTTTTAACCGTCTGAGGTTGTGTGTGTTTTTCTGTTGTTGTTTGAACAACACAACACTCCCCTTTCCCTCCCTCCCCTCAAAACCCGACAACAAATTAGCCGTAGAGCTACAGCAGCAGCAGCTTTCATTGAAAGCCAAGGTTCCTGGGAAAAGAGAGGGAGGCGAAAATCCCAGTCCCTTCCCTCCCTCCCCACGGCGAGCGGCGCGCTTGCAGGAGGGGAGCGGAGCGCGGCCCTCCCAACCTTAAGATGCCAGATAAAGCAGCAGCGTGGCAGCGAATCCGCACAATTAAAAGCTTTAATTAGTGTCTCCTCCATTTTCTCTTAGTTCTGATAGGTTTTATCTAATGAGATCTGGTCCCTGGCTTAGATCTGCTCGGAATGACGTGTCCGAAATGAATGAGAGCCGCGTCGCAAACAAAACATTTAATTAACAAAATTGGCCTCTAAGAGAGAGCAGGGAGTGGTGGGGAAGGGGGAGAGGGGGGAGGCTGCCCAGGCGCCTCTTAAAGGGGCAGCGCCCGCGGCCCCTCCCCGGGCGCCCGCTCCTCGCAGCGCTGCGTGGGCGCAGCCGGCGGGGGGTGCGTGGGGCCGCGCCGGACCCGGCCAAGGGGCGCCCACCCGCAGCCGCGGAGTGCGCCGGGGAGGGGAGGAGAGAGGAGGAGAAGGGGCCGCCAGGCAGCGAGTTCATTTCCCTGGTAATCAGCAGCAAGCTGCTATATTCAGGGAATGCTGTCCCTTTAATTGAACAGGCTAGGTAATTAAATGGCACTTTTCCAATAGGACGTGCTAGGTAAATCTAATAGTTGGTTATTTAATATCACTTTGAAGTCTGCCCACTCAAGCACAATGACAGCACAGGAGCATGTGAACTATTAGCTAGGAAAAAAAAAAAAACCCAGGATCTCAAAAATTAATTAAATCGCATGCAATTTAGGGGGAACGTTTATCTTGATTTGTCATAACAGAATTAATTCAAGGCCTGCAATTCACTTGGGGGCAGATCTGTTACTCTGAATTAACCAAGCGTAATTTGGCTGTTTTTTTTTTTTTTCCCTTCCCCTTCCCTAATGCAGCACTTGCCATTATGCACAGCCCCCCTTTTAAGTATCAATAGCTTCTGGTGCTTTTAAGGTGCTTGGTCTCTAGTTGTTCTGAAGTACCTTTAATGGACTTGGCTCCAGGCGTAATTTCTGTGTTGCCTTTCTTTGTTACATTTAATATAGCTGGTGCAGAATTTAGATTAAATATAGGGAATGTACAGAAACACCAATCGCTTCTGGATCAGTAGGTCTGGATGTGCATTTCTCTTTGGTAGCGCTTGGATATATATATTTGTGAACACAAATGTGCGCCGTGTTGTGTGAGAATCAGAGCAGTCAAATCTATCTCCACAATTTCGGAAACAACTAGAACCTTATTTTGTTAGTATAAGTTGCTAGAGATGTGTTTCTGCTGATACTGAATTTTGAGCAGCACGACGGGAAACTGGGCTGAAAAGACTGCTTGCTGCCTTCATTCCCACTCTAGTGAAAGTTCTGAAAAAAAAAATAGGAGCGTTTGTGGGGGGTGTGAGGAGTGCTGTGTGGGAACCACACAGTAGTTAATTTAAGGTGGCTCAGAAAAATGTTGCTAAGTGTAGAAGAGCTGCCTTGTCCATATAGGGAACCTCTTGATGTTTGTGATTGATTGCATTGCCCAAATGTTGAAATATTAATGACCTTCTTGGACTGAGGACCCAAAGAGGAAACTGAAACCAATTCTGTCATCGCAATTAAAGAGTCCCCTGGCTTTAATTAGCCTGACCTGGGGTATCTCTACCCATTGCTGCCGTTAAAGAGAAAAGAGCCCATTAAAGTCCAGTCTGAGACCGATAGCTACTTAATTGAGCACCTAAAGCCTCAAGCCTTTTAAATCAAATACTGTCCTGGACAGTCCCCCTGGTTAGATAATTAGCTCTCCAGCCTCTCAGAAACCACGTGAAACAACTTTTTCAGTAAAGAATAGTTACTGTGGAAGACTGCCTTTACTGGTAAGGAGGAATAACATTTTTTAGAAGATAACACCTTTTCACTGTTAATGGTATTACAGAACAAAACCGTTCATAACAGTAGAGAAGGAAAAATAAGCTTAATTTTCCTGGTAAATAATACAAAGCAGCGGAAAGGTGTTCTGACTTTGCAAGTAATTTTTAGGAATATTAGCAGAAGGTTCAGCTGAAGTGACTTACCAAAAGAGAATTGTTCTGGGAACATGCTTAGGGAAAACCGGAGATGTGTGGAAAGCCTCTGGATTAGTTTGACTCCATTTATTAGAATTCACAGACATTCACGGCGCACGGCCACTTCTAGTCAGAGAGAATTGTAGAACAAATGAGCGCTTAACGAAGACAAGTCATGAATGAGCTCAGCGTTCCAAAAGCTGTGTTTTCAGTTGGGTGGTGCAGTTGTATGGGGGGGTGGGAGGGTGGGAGCCACTGACCAGGTACAGATTCTCCTGGACAAGTAACATTGACTGTTCCTCTTTGCCTTTCTGCCTCCACCCTACACCGCAACACCCTTGTCGCTGCCCCCTTAGTCTGGATTTTTTGGATCTTTGCTCTAGAAATGTGATGGTGCCTTTCTGCCTCCTCTTGCAGTGCTTCCCCTGCACGTTTTGTACCTGCCAGCTTCACTACTAGCAACAATGGCGGGAGAAAAATGCATATTGCAAAGCTTTGGAAGTAACCTCGATACATCATGTAACTACTCAGAGCTGATCGTGATTTAGAAGATGCCCTAATAATGCACCCGTAGTTTCCTGACAGTTCAGTCCCTTTGGCTGGAGGTCCTGGCAATGTATTAGTTCAGCTTTCCCTTTGTAACCACTGTGATTCTGCAAGAACGTGTCAATGTGTCGTGGATCTCAGACTAATTAGTTTTGAAATGGAGTTTTGATTGAACTCTTCAAATCGATGCTGCTGCAAAATTTGTTTCTCAGCTTCCTATTAAAAGCCATCTTAAGGGGCAGTTTTACTACTCTCTCTGTCGTTCAGTCGATACATTTAATAACAACTTACAGGCTATTTTCAATAAAGTGGCGACAGCAAATTAGTAGTTTGAACATGACAAGCCTCCTCTGCAAGCTCAGATTCTGAAAATTCAAAGCAATTATTTTTATACAGAGGCACACTGCAATCATTCAGATTACGGGTATTCTGTTGTAATGCGTCTCCTAGGTTGACACAAACAGAATTTTATGACTTTATTTGGACAGGAAGGAGATGCAAATATTAATATTTATTATGATACCAATACGCTAATTTGTAAATCCTATTACTGTGTTTTACATCATGCAGAAAAAGTGGGTCTGTGACCCTGCCAGCTAGTTGAGTTTCTTTTTTTACTGCGAAATGATTCTGGTAGTCTTTATAAATATTTGTGTATATTAGAGGCACGTGCAAAAGCAAATAAAGGTTTTCTAATTCTAGCCTGTAAAAGTAGAACTCAATAATCATTATTGTATTATGTTTTGAATCGATGTGTTGTCCCTTTAAATGGATTTGAAGAATTATGTATATATTTTTCTTCACCACTCTTCTGCCTACCCCCCCTCCCCCCACTGCGTGTGCCCCCCCCAATGGCAGATGTTGTGGTCTCATTTGATTGCATAGGAAAACTGCAGTGATACAGCAAACACCCAGAGAGATATGATGACAAATGGGTCCAGATCCCGGTAAATTACTTTCTGCTCAAATCGAAATTTCATTCAGTTTGTTGCTAGCAGAGATGAAGTAATCTAAATTGTGGACTCAGGAGCAGATAGAGGGAAGTTGGAGCAAGCATTTCATTATCAAGAGAGAGAGAAGGTTAGGATGAAAGAGATGAGCAGAGGCAAATCTAAAGTGTTGACACCATGATTGAAAAGGTTAACCCATACACATTATATATCAACCTGGATAGCAGAGAGTTTCTAATGGAAACTCTGCACTGATGGAGGTTTACTGGAGTTTCAATACACTGAGCATGATGTCTTCTTAGATATACAATCAAATCCTCTTAACCCTTTTGATGACTCATATCTCAAGATATGATTAAAGTACAAAAGAGTTCTTCATATAATTTCAAGGACACAATGCATTTAAACTCCAGTCATGAATTGTATCTTTTTTTACGATGAACCCAGTAATCTGATAAAATGTGTGTAGTACAGAATTGTTTGTGTTTCTAGAGGTGTAAGTCAATATTTCTGATTAAATCCTGTGTAACCACATCCGAGGTAGGGTGAAGCTACCAGTTGTTACACAAAATTATACTTTTTCAAATTATGACACGTAAGCAAGTTGGAAGACGGGGGTGAGAAGCCTAAAAGAGTTGTGTAATAAACTATTGCAGTGATGCACAAAAATGCTTAGAGCCTCCTGTGTATTAAATTATTCATGACCATCACCTCTGTTTCAGGTTATTTGGAAATAGTGGTGCTTGCAGTGCCTGTGGACAGTCCATTCCTGCCAGCGAGCTGGTCATGAGGGCACAGGGCAACGTCTATCATCTTAAGGTGAGGGCTTTTTTCTATGTATTTTTTTAGTAGCTGATTAGTACTGCCGTGCTTCTTTAGTATAAAATCTGCATCTGCTTATGAATGAAATGCAAAGCACTAACTAGAAATATGAGTAGATATTATAAAGCTTCCCTTAGTGTGTAGCTTTGTTCCCTCGTAATCGGTGAAACTATACGTGAGTTATGTACTGTGTAGTCCCAACAGGTAAGACTGATGCCATATTTGGAGATGTAGAAACCAAGCAGCTCCGTATCTCAACTGCACTCGCAGTCTCTGAAGTGTAATTTTCAAACCTGCAGCATACTTAATTTGTGCCGTAGTTTCACTTGCTGTCTCTTTCTTTTTTTCAGTGTTTTACATGCTCTACCTGCCGGAATCGCCTGGTCCCCGGAGATCGGTTTCACTACATCAATGGCAGTTTATTTTGTGAACATGATAGACCTACAGCTCTCATCAATGGCCATTTGAATTCACTTCAGAGTAATCCACTACTGCCAGACCAGAAGGTGAATACTCAACAATTACTAATAAGCTTTATTAGAGCTAAATGAAGATCAATTTCTTTTCATTCTAATAGTGGACATTCCCCACCCCTGCAAGGAGACCTTTAAGTAACTGAACTTAAATAACTTAGGTGTGGGGGGGTATGGGGAGAAAATACTAACCTTTTAACTATGACATACAGGGCGAGCAGGTTTATTTTGGTTTGGGCATGTGCATCTGTACAGCTGTTGAACTCCTTGTGTACAAAGCAAAACGGAGAGCATGCATTTATATAAACTCTTAACAAAGAGAAGTATTTTATTTTATAATTTTGAAATTAAGGGCTACAAGAGAGCAGGTTTCTGTGGGGGGAAAATTAGATCCTTTAATATGGAAATACATGTCTTGTGAAGAGAAGGTTCCTGAACTAAACCAATGTGTTTCACTTTAATATTAAGGTTTTAGTGGAGGAAGCATGCTGGGGTACTCATTCAGAAGTATTTTCTTGTCTGTTTTGGATGTTATAACTCAGATTTAAAAACCAAAGTGCCATTTTCTTATCGCTCCATAACACTAATCAACTATCTCTGTGGTTGATAGCTCTGGGTTTCTAGCTAAATGAGTAAATAATGACTGTACAAATCATATAGAGAAGAAGAAAAAAAAATTCTGATCAACAGTTGTCCTGTAACTCTGAAACTAGATAGTTTTAGATCTCTTTTAATCTCCTTAATAAGTCCTAAAGCTATGCAAGTGAGTGCATTTTGATAACTGCTGTGCCTAATTTGTAACAATTACTGTCAACCTTGAGTTAAGAGACTGTTCATTCCACCCTGGTCCAGAAAAGAGTGAATGTATGACTCTTGCACATAATTTTATTCACATCATATTTCATACTGATTATGTATTGATGACATTGATTCATTTACTCTTTACAGCGCCACTTGCATGGATATTAAATCTTATTGACCACAGATGAATTTTAATTTCAGATTGGTGATAGATTTTTCCATCAGCTCTGATAGTATATTTGACTTTTTCATCATTAACCCAGGCAATCACACAGCACTGAGTTATTGCAATGAAACAAAAAGCGCACACTTCAGTTGGTAATTCTTTATAGATTTACAATAGGAACTTCATTAATGTCTGTAAGGTTCACAAAAAATAACATTTATCTGCAAATAGGAATTTGGAAGATTAAAAAAATCTGGGACAAATGGTAGGCTGATCTATTCTGTAATGTACGGAATATTTCTTAGTGCCTTTACTTAGTGGAGAAATAGGTCCAAGAAAACACAAACTGATACTGATTTTTAATTTCCATGATTTTTTTTGTTATGTTGCTACATTTCAATATCTGTGTTTGCCTTTTTTTTTTCCTGTGCATAAATTTACTGATTAATTTTACGTATTCTTTCAAGTCTCTTATACAGTGAATGTAATTACATCAAAATAAAACGTGGACCTTTTTTATTTACTTAATTTGTCAATCGAGGTGATGACAGAATTTGAGTACAAAAGTCCTATATAGTTAGGCAGAACAAAGATAATTAAGATTGGAGGAGAATGTGCAGCGTCTTCTCAAGGAAGTACAAATACAGTTAAAGATTCATAGATTTATACTGTTGTGAATTTTAATGAAACAAATCTATAATATAGACTGGCTAGTAGTGAATCTGTTAAATGAATATTTGTAGGTATCTCATTTCAAAATATAGGTAAAACCATTCATCTTTATACACTGCAGTAAAAGGTATACCATTCTGAGAAAGCGGTTTATCCACTTGTCTTCTACAAATGTAAACTTTAATGTAACTTCAAATAGGTGTCTAAATTGTCATTTAGTTTTACCAGTTTATTACTATGCCTTAGCAAAACATAAAAATGATTTAGTTGTAATAAAAGCAGTAGACATGATGAGGAACATAGAACACGGAAAAGTACACTTGGGCCGGGCTTGCAGAGCTTGTGACTGCAGACACTCGCTAGAAGCAAAATGCAGAGAAAATAGTGAGAACAGGTTTGTACTAGTTCCTGTCACTGGTATTAACTGCACCGCTACTGTCAGTGATGGGGCAGAGGAAGAGGTATTAGGGAGAGGCCTGGGGGGAGAGATTCCAGGTTTGGTGTTGTGGTTGTGTGGTGTTACTGTGAGGTGTTTGTTTGTTTTAAAATAATACAATCTCACTATAAAATGGTGTAAGTTCTACCAGTTTTCAAAGGGGAATTGCAGAGCACCTGAACCCCAGGGAACTGAAATATAGTTGAGGTGACAAGTTGATAGATTTTGCAGGTTTCTGGAGTTTTGGAAGCTGCTGGGGCAGGTGCCAGAAGAGTTGTGTTTGGTATGTTGCTAGCTTTTTAACAGTCTGAAGGTGGCTACATCAGAGATGTTTTCCAGAAAGCTGTGTGTTTTAGGGCCACTAATTAAGAAGTTACTCCGCTACGGCAGATTTGGCTGTAACAGATACTCTTTATTAAACATTAAATATCTATCAGTCTCCAGGTTATTTTACCACTAGAGATTATAGACATAGCAGAATATTCACAGAGTTCTTTTATTAAACTAAAGAGATTGAGCCCTACTCCCAGCATTAAAGTATTTTTGTTGTGTATGTGAAAGTGACTATTATGAACTCCCTATTGTCTTAATCCAGTTTACAGGCTAAAACCCAGTGGTGACTGGTGCAGGCAGAAAGGGTTGCATGACCGAACTTTGTTTAAAAACGTGCTTTTCTTTTTAAGGAGGCAAATGCTGGCTATTCCTGCCTTTTGTCTCCCTGAGGCAATGCACACATGTAAATTATAACTTCCCATCACTTGCTATGTAGTTTGAAAAAAGAACCCCTGTTTTATCTAAACTTGGTACTGCTTGCCTGCAGTTTGCAAATTCCTCATTTGTGATGTCCTGGGTGCCGTTTCATTTGAAGGGACTGTATTGTCAATAATTCTCTATGCTTTTTTGGTACTGGTAGTATTCCTGTAGTGTTTCTTGTTTGCAGCGGTATTACCACCTACTGAAAGTGTAGATTTTCCACCATTTGGCAATGTTCGCAGCACACGCTTGTCTTCAGCTTCTATACTTTTAAATAAAGAATGAGTTAGATTACGTCTCTCAGAGAAGATCTTAAAAATCTTCTAGTTTATATATCACTCAACAATTCCCTTGTAGTTACATAATTGGTGTTGTCTGTGTCCATAGTAGAAGATATTTGATGCTCATTTATTAAATATGCTTGCTGGCTGCTCCCTAATCTTTGTTCTGGACAGACAAATTACCTTTCTCACACTGAGCTTCAGCTCTGGGGAATTAAACCTCCAAGCCTCTACTACTTTAATTAGCTTGAAAGTGGGGGGTTGCAGTTACTAATAGACCTCAGGCTTTTAGTAACTTAGAGAAAGGGTGAAAAAAGAACTTCCTGGGAAGCGCAACATGTCATTTACAAACCATAAAAATCTAATATATATTATTTCATTTTGGTAATTGCAAACAGATTGTTTTTGAAGACTGTGGATGATAATTTCTACGTTATCCATGAAAGTTTAGATTTTTATTGAGTTAGACACTTTTAATTATTGCAATTCATTAACACCAGTGTGAAAGCACATGTTTGACTTCATACATTAGAATGTTTATGTAACATTAACTAACACACCAGATGAGGAATTTTAAATGGGGGGGAAAAATCCTGAAATATCTATATTTAGCTCTTTTGCAATGCAGCATATTAACCTAAGTTGCCTTGGGAGGATATTGGCTGTACTTCTTATTTGCTTTACACACTATTTCTTCCAATTATAAGATTATATTACCAGCTTCTTCAAAGGCATGGCATAATGTTTCTTCCCTTTAAAAGGGGCCCAGAAAAACCACCTTATTCACTGTACCATTTGTTACCAGAAAGTACACTTATTTATTGTTGTTGTCTCTTTCTTTTTTTTCTCGTCTGCTCTTTTTAGTAGTGAAACTGCAGAAAATGTTTGCTTTTTGCTATTTGAAGTTGAAACATTAGCAGTATGAATGGATAGTGTAGAAAGCCTTAATCAAGTCACAGTTGGAAAGTAATCTAATAAAAAAGAGATTAGTGAATAAGAAAAAGACAAAAGCAGTCATGTTGTAGTTTCCTATCTCAATTTTAGTATTCTAGCTAAGATACCCATTTTTATTTCTTACAGGTCTGCTAAAAGGTCAGAGTAATGCAGAATGCGTGCCTTCATCTCAAATTTTGTTCATCACAGATGGATCCCATGTCTCCAAGTAGACAAGTCACCTTTGTAGCTAGCATCAGTGCCAGCTCCATACCATTGCACCTTCTTTATTCTTGATTGCCCTTCCCACATTTATTGGTGTATTAAAATGACTGAATATGAACATTAAGGACTCCATGAACCTGGGCTAATGGGAGACTGTAGAGAAAATGAAAAAAGATCCACCGGAGGACATCTTGGGGGGGGCGGGTGGGGAAGATGACTAATGAAGCTAATTAAAAGAAGCGTTGAAATCTGCTTTCTACCCTCATTAACAATTAGCAGGGCACTGGCCAGTTTGTACCCTGTGTTTTACCTTAACAACATTCTATTTGCTCTTTGTATATTTAAGTGTTGTAAGGAAATGTGTTTCAATCAAACTGAACATGAGATAAAGATGTGGCTTTTGTGATATTCTATCACAAACACTTTTATTGTATCTCTGTAAAATACAATGTATGTATGCATGTACGTGTTTTTGTCCTAATGTTGCTACTTCCCATGGCAAAAAAAAAAAAAAAAAAAAGAAAAAAAAAGAAAAAAGGAGAAAAAAACATCAGGCTCATAGCAGCTACTGTGTAGAAATTTTCACCTACTTCTAATTTGCTGAATGAAGAAAAATCTTTTATTTGTGATATTTTCAGAGACATTTGCTCTAGTATGGTGTATTTAAATAATAAAAAAGTAAAACAAACAATATTGAATTGAGTATGGGTTTTAGAAGCTTTGCTCTTTTTTTTTTTTTAAGCCTACATTCAAAACATTATTCTGAAACTATATCTTACACAGTCATTACCTTTATTGTCAATTACCTTTAAAAGTAGCTTTTTGGTTTGGACATATTTTTTTTGTCTTATGCCAGTAAAGAATTTGTTGAACTACTTACCTGTGTTACTTTTGGCAAAGCAGCAGAGCACTACTTCAAAATGATCTTTATTTTTCATTGAAATTCTTAATTCTGGTAACAGCAAGTATAATTCATATTGCAGTGACTTACGGTACACATTCATGTATTGAGGTCTCTGTCCAGCTAAGGGTGTGCAAGTGTCGGTGAGTGTGCAGGCATGAGAGTGTATGTATATACCGTAAGGCGTCAAAGAAAAATAAAATAAAAACCACCAAAAGGTCTGTACCTCACGCTGAGCACTAGAATTGAGTTTTCATAAAAAGGAACACGATAGCTGTTCTGACTGGAGCAACATAAAGTTGTGCTCGCTGTGCTAAGAGACTAACTTTCCAAGAGTGAAAATCTTAAGGAAAGAAAACCACGTTTCCCGGGCTATTTCCGAGAACCAACTGATCTCAAATATGATCTGTTAAAGCAAACAAACACAAACCCCTGCCCGCCCCTCCAAGCAACAAAGCCTCCTCTCAGCTTAGAAAGGGAGCAGCTTCATTTAGTGGGTTTTTCCCATCAGCTGCTTGGTGGTAGAGCTGTGCAGAATAATTCCGAGAAAAAATTCTGACTTTCATGCTTGTAGCAAGAATACGAACATGAATCTGCGGCTGTGCTTTGTCTGCCTTCAGTGAGGAAACTGCAAGCACCTGGAATGTGCCTCCACAGCAATTAATAACAAATCAATAACTACTTTTTTAGGTGACTAATACATTTGAAATACATCGCAATTATGTTTCCTTTTTTAATTCCGTTTTTGAGAAGGGGTTCACTGTTCAATGTGCTTGGTTATGGAGTGAGCTTGAGTTGCAGTTGTTGTGATGCCGATACACAAAATGCTGATTTATAGATTTGTCTGTCTAAACAACCAACAGCAGATTTTATTTATTTTTTTTTTTTCAGATTCTACTTCTTGACCTCTAGTATACTGGAGGTCTGCTAAATTTCTTCTTTTAACACTTCAGTGCTTGAGGAAAAATAGGACTGTTGCAGAGAAAATAAAATGTTGTAATGTACAGTATGAGACAGTTTAGACAAAAGAATACTTGTATAACATATAAAGCAATAAAATGAAGCCACGTATGACTTTTTAATTAAATGCACTTACAAATTTTAAAAGTAATTTTCTAAGCTTTTTGATCTGGCATTAAAGTCTTTAGGTAGAGTCCTGCAAATTGTGCTGCTTCAATATCTTTGAAAAGACACTTGAAGTCATATGAATATGGAATTCAAGTATTAGTGAGACTGCAGACATCTTTTTATATTCTTTCAGTATAAGCACTCAAGGTACAGTGTTTAAATCTAACATGTACAGATTTTCAGTTGTCTAATATAACCTAGACATGCTAAGAAGATAGCTAATAACTTCTAGTAAGTAATGTAGTATAGCATTTAGTGATGTAGAGGTTGAAGTTCATTAACGGCTTTAAATAAACTATTATATGATTCATTTGTAAAGCACAGCTACCTATTTAATAGCTTACTTTAAAAGCATTTCTTAAGTTGCAGACCTATAAGATTACAAATGTCACTCATGTTAGCATAATCCACATGCAAGTGATGAAGTCTTTGCTTTGATGTGCTAAATTGGAGGAGGACTAATGGAGCTATGAATATACAATAGAACATATTTTAAGTAGTATTTTTGCTTTAGGTAAAAACACTTTCTTGAAACCAGAGGCATTTCAGACAATAAAACAGGCGCTAATGGGGACGGTAGGTGTGGGTAGAAGGCTACTGGCAACACTTAGATTTGTCCTCATGTGAAAAAAAAAAAAAAAAAAAAAAAATCACTTTTAAATTTTAAGAGATTGGTAAGGAAAAGCATGTTCACCTTTTATCACGCGCATTTGCTACACTGAGGCTGAAATACACCCTTCTGCATTAGTGTTGCTGAAAAGTCATACAAATAGCCATTCAGTAAGAGCTTCCCTCACTTTCAAAAATGAATGCTGTTAAAAAAAAATCAAAGGAAATATTACTAATCTGAAATCATCCTCGTGAACCTGGATAAAATGCTCTGTCTATGCTGCATCTAAACGTCTCAATCATATAAATTGTCACTCTTATTAATGAAACAATTTTGTAAAAAGATTGCCCTCTAAATGGGTTTAATGTTTTTACCTATCCAGCTGTCTAGTTATGAGATTTACGCATCCTGGCAGGCAGTGGGACATTAAGCCTTTCCAAACCAAATTCTGTTTGCAACAAGATACTGTCTTTTCAGTCCTACATGATTTATCTTTAAATATTTTAACAGGTTATGCAGTATCTTATGAAATATAAAATGAGAATGTCTAACCAAGATGAAGCCTATGAAATTAAGTCAGATCTTTAGAATATTAACCACAATGAGTTTGTCTCCCTTTTTCCCTGTTAGTTAGCACTGATAAAATTTGCATAATCTAATTTTAGGGTAAATACTAAAAAAAAAAAAAAAAAGTAAAAAATCACTGGCATAGGATGTATGACTTGCTATCAAGTACCGTCAGGCATTTCAAAAGATAATTTCAATTTAAATTTTTTATCAAATTTTTTGGCTGGTAGTTATATGTCAAGCGTGAGGCTTTTTGCAAGGATCTACATTCTGAACAGCTGTATTAAAATAACAAAATTGAGATCAGAACATTTATGTATATATTTTTTTAAGTATTATATTTCTTCAGTGTGAAAGTATGTGTTCCAGGTCTGATTTCACTGCCTGAGCCTCCTGTACATGCCGTACCAGACAACCACCCTTGGTGCTTGTTACTTTTAGTACCAGGTGTGTATGCCTATTGTCAGTCCAGCTAAGCCACAGAAGAGCTTATAGCAATTAAATAGCAATTTGTTTCTATGAAACTGCAATTAAAGTATTACTGATCAGCCATTTTATATTGGCAGTGCTTTGGCTGCATGTTAAACAGCGAAGAGCTCGTGATTTATTTCTGCAGAGTCTGAGCTGCGAGTCGCAGTGAAGTGTAACACGCTCACCTATGTCCCTTGTCAAGTTGAAAGTCTGAGTCCTCCGCGAAGTGCTCTGATCTCATCACCAGCACGCTGAGAGCAATGACAAGTCAGGGCTGAGCTCTGCGAGTTGAACTTGCAACTTACAGGACCTGAAGTTATTACAGTTTTCTGTTCCTGTATGAGCAGGGATGTGTTCGCTTCCTACAGGGGATGTTTTCAGCTTCAGATTGATTCTGTTGAGAATGGGCTGCAAGTTGTGGGCCGCAAGCCAATAACGTACTGCAGGTCCTGACTTGTTAGAGCTGTGTAAACAGGGCTGCTATATCTCCTTAATCACAACTAATAAAAGACTAGAAGAAAGCAATCAATTACCTTATAAGTTTTATCTTTTTTTTTTTTTAATAAAAAGCAGAAGTTTATCTGACATGGCTATTATTTTCACACTTGTACAACAGATGAGACAGTTTAAAGCAATCCGGTCGGCTTACCTGTGCACACCTGGGGTTTGCTGGCGACTGTTCGCCTGTGACGTTCCGGGGAAGCCGCAGCAGAACCCAGCAGCCACCGCCTTGCTCCCCTGCCAAGCTTGTAACCACTCGAGGTTGATTTGAAATCTGAAATGTAAATTTTTGGTGCAAATTAAAAACTTGTTTGTAAGAACTCAAAGAGGAATTAACTTTGTAGTGGTAATTATCTTTCTTAATTATCACCATATTTTAACAAAGTCTTAGACACGCTAACTTCAGTTCCTGCGTTTTTGCACAGTAGAGGCTGTAGACATCCTCGTTCCTTCGCCAGAGGGGATGACATCACACCTGTGGCATGCATGAGATAAGGTCGCTTCATTTAGAAACAGGTTCCTGTCTCTCAGAGATGTTCCTTGGGGGTGAGATGGCTTGGGTCCTAGTCCTGAAGTGTGACCCATGGGGCAGATGAGTGCCGCCCAGCAAACCGCTGCGTCAGGGGGTAAGTGGGTAACGCCAGGGCCCGCGCCGGCGGTACGTGCCCAGCGTGTGCAGGCGCTTCGCCCCTGGCAAATGGCAGGTAAAACGCCTGTGCTTAAACCTCGGTGAAAATGGCCTGGCTGACAGTCAGTAATTCATTCCCCCGCAGTAGATTGGTCATATGTCTGAGCCCAAGGCCTGAAAAAAAGTCCTATTTACTGGAGACAGACATGACTGTGTTGAGGAGGTTTTTTTTTTCCCCTGCGCTGTGGGTATTTTTTAACAAGTCGGGTTCTGTTGTTGTGTTTCTTTTAACAGTAGTTCTAGCATTAAGTTCACGGAAATGTTTTTGGTGTGCAGGAGAACACACAGTTCAAGGGGGAGGCAACAGTGCCTGAGCCCGTGGCTGGGGCTCGTGGTGCTGGTTCTGTCCCTGCTCGCCTCCAGCTTGTCCATCCAAGGGCAAGCAAGGGCCTGGCATCACGAGGGCTGGAGTTTTCCATTTGTTTAATAAGGCCTCTCAGTGCTACTGTATTAAAAGTAATAAACTGCAGAGGTTTTAGTGACTGGAAAGGCACGTGCAGGCCGTACCACGATGTGTTTAGCCAGCTCAAAAATGATGTAAAAAGTCCAGTGACTCAAACAAGAGCTGTCCCTGTACCAGGGTGACGCTTGAGCAACGCTCTGTGGGGGCTCAAGCTCTGAAGGACCCGTCCTGAAAAGGGCCTGGGCTTTCAAACAGCAAAGTACACACAGCCAGGAAGGCTGGAAATTTTAATAGGCATTGAGTAACTTGCAAAAAATTTGAGCTTAAGCTTCTCTCATATTTACTGTTCAAATACAGGCCTCGCAGACCATTGTGCGATTTTGTTCCCATGTGTAATATCACTCTTACATTTTTGTAAACATTTCATCTGTTTAAATCTGTTTCCCGCTAAATTAGATGTTCACCTCAGCTTACAAATGCTGGCTTGAAAATTATGTTTTTTTAAATGATTAAAAAAGGGTTTTTTAAAAAATTAATATTTTGCTTTTTAGGATTTTTTTAATTCACTGCTATGTATTTAACTTAAAAAACCAAAACCCCAAACCAACCAACAACCCCAAAAAACCAAACCAAACCAAACACACAAACCGCCCCCCCACAACAAAAACCCAATGATTTTGTTGAAGCAACAGTCCTATGAACTATAGCAGTAAACCAAAGCCTAAGCTTAAGACATTCTTGTCCCAAAGGACTTCTTTTTTTTTTTTTTTTTGGTGTGTGAAATAGAGCACTACAGTGGAGAGAAAATGGACACTTTGAAAAGAGTAACTCCTTCTGCTCGCGTCCCAGAGCCAGCAAACCCGCGGTGCGGGAGGGAGCTGTGCTGCCCAGCACAGTGAGGGGGCAGCACGAAAGGAGCCCCCGCAGACGGAGCCAACTCGGTGCCCTTTGCTCTGAAGGGAGAGGCGGCTGTTGTGCCAGCCCGAGCTGTCTGTGTGCAGCCGGGTTCCTCTGCAGCTGAACCAGCTGATGTTTCTTTCTTGCACTGTTGGAATACGCTGTTAATTACATTTTGAATATCCATATACTTTTCCTCTTAGGGGATCTTGCAAGCAAGCTTTTAGCTAACAACTTCTATGGTTCGCAATAACCTCTCAGAATAATCATTGGTTCTATTGAACTTATGCCAGTTGTTTTGTTAAACTAAATTGAGAGAACAGGGCCTATATTCATTCTCGAAAGGCGAGAGATTGCCCTGTGATTTGGGGAAAACTTGATTGCTTACAGAAGAATAAATGGACAAGGCAGATATTAACTTTACACCTGACTTCAGTTTCTTTGAGCAGTGGAGAATTGTCCAGTAGGAAGAAAAAAAATCCAGCTAGAACTCATAAGCCAGCCATTAATAGGCGAATTTTATTGTGCTGCAAAATCATCAGCTGCTTATACAAAACAAAGGGGCAATGAATGCGCTATTTGTCTTTTATTCTTAGGAAAAAACCTTAAGATCAAACAGCCCTTAAAAGACTGAGCTGATCTGCATCCCACTTACATATTTTTGGACATCCTCTGATATTCATTCCACTGATGTATTTGATAGGTAATTATATCAGCCATATCAAGATGCTGATACCAAATAGTGGAAGACTTCAGTGTTTTACCATAAAGCTCATACCCCTTGTTATGGAACTCTCATCAGGAGCTGCAGCAATCATTCTGAAGCTGTAGTTGGTATTTTTGTGCTTATGCCACATTTAAGAATTATTATTCTTGCTTCATCAGTTAGTCTTTTTAGCTGGCTTAGAAAAAAAAAACATATTGCAAATGAGCTACTATTCTTATTTGTTGTTTTAAGAAGGGTAAGCACTGAAGTATTCAAATGGAACAGATTATACCTTTAATTACATCCAAACAGGATGCTGAGCTGATTTTTCTATTTTCCGTTTAATTGCTATAGTTCAAAAAGATATTGCAAATTTGTAGATGAATTATTTAAGCATAGCCTTCTGGCCCTTGTGTTTATGAGAGAGACCAAAAGAGGAAAAAAAAAAAAAAAAGAAAAAATTGCCACTTCTTTAAGAAGGAATTTTGCATAAAACATCCTGGGGAAGATGTTTTAGCTGGATAGGTGTTTTATACTTTCTGAGAGCATCTTGGGATGTGATTTGTTTGTATCCCATGGGATCTGTTTGTATCCCACCAACCACACTGGGTCCCTTTCTCCTACCGCGGGCAGCAAAGTGCTGTTTCTCCTCTCACCTGTCCGTCGGTGAGCACGTCGCTTCCTGGAGGTGATCCCAACCAGCCACTCTTTGTGTGGGTGTGCTTGATCTCTGTTCTCCTACATACAAAATGAGAATAATGAAAGCAAGCACAATTCATCACTTCTTAAACTAAATATATTTCCATTTTGTTTGCACGTGCGTGTGTATATATCATTCACTGTATGTATTTAGAATATGTACTACGACATTACAGCCAGTGATAAATCCTACTCACTTACTATATGTGTTATTTGCTGCAACATTAAGCTCAGTAAGAATTTTATATGTAACTTGTACCAAAACTAAATATATTGTGGAATTGATGCACAGTTGTAAACAAGAGCATAACTTCCCCCTTCAACACAGTCGAAGGTGGCAGCTTGCATGGCAATTCTTTTGTAAACAACTGCAGACTTTCCAAAGAATAAGCTAGTTAATTACATTTTTAATGATGTTTTTAGAGAACAGGATTCTTGAGGGGAAAAACCCCTATAACACCAACAAAATAAGTAAACTTAAGCTTGTACTGTATAAAGAAATGCTGTGGGGTAAAAACTAGATTGTGCTGGGCCAAAGTCTTTTGCTCCTTCCACCTTCTATTTTCTTTCTCCTGAACATGCCCGTGTATTTTTTTATAGCTCTACTCGGAATTCCAAGAAAGATGACACTGGCACAATCTATTTAATTTTTTTTGGTGGATTATCTTATTTCATTATTTCCAATAGTGCTAAGTATGTGCTACCCGCTTAGAGTGCTGATGCAGTGCGTAGCAAAGCTCAAGATGTCCTCTTAAATACGCAAAGCTTATGCAAGGCCGTGACACAAGTAGGTTTTAAACACTGGCAGCGTTGGCAGCTCTGAAGGGCTGATATGGTATAGCCTTGCCGACACGGCACAGGTAACGTGGAGAGATTCAGGGAGAAACCGAACTAGCTGGAGTAAGAGTAGCACACAACTTTTATTGATGAAGTTCAGGGGAAAGAGGCACCGGGGGCAGCTGTATTAATCCCATAATAACCTGAAATATAATCAGTACATTGCTGCAGGGATGACTAGGAAGGGAGGGAGGTGGAGGTGTCAGGGTTTAAGTTCACAGGCTTTCCCAGTTCATTAAAAAGGGAATCAATCAGAGAAACAGGCTGGCTTTCAAAGGGCTGGCAGTTGTGAACGGGCCTCGGACATGGGGAGGCACGCAGATGGTGCGCCCGTCCTCGTGCTGAGGTTGCTGCAGCTCGGCAGCCACCCGTTTGAGGAGACCAAGCTAGTAAAATGTGTTATAATGTGCTAGGGGAGATTCTGGCTGGGTTTTGAGAACTTAAAAGCTAGGCAGTGTTGGTGCTGTGGGCCATATAAAGGTGATGCTGATAGATGTTTATAAAGGGAAAAAAAGTTCTGTTTTATGATTTCTAGAGTGGTGGTTTAACCAGCAGGCAAATGGGCAGAAGGAGTCTGCCTACAGGACCCTGCTTTGTAGGCAGCTGGTATAATAATTAGCTCATTGTTATTGATTTTTGCCATCCCTGGACTGATCAGTGACGTATTTTAAAAAAAAAAAGTGGAATTCATCTATCTGGATCTGGTATTTCCTACGTCCTTTTGATGAAGCTGGTGCATGTACACAGGCCAGGGAACATCCTCAGAGAGTGAGCTTACACCCACAGGCACTGCGAGGTTTAGGACAGAATGCCCTATATTTAAATAGGACTCATGACTTTTTAATTACTACACAGTACAATAGGGCTCAGTGAGAACACATGGTTGTCCAAACTGGTGCGCTGTGATTGCTTACCAGCAACAGGGTTTAATCAGTGGTCTGTAGTTCACATGAGAATGAGTACTCACCACAGGCACAGGTAGGAACACTGATGGACTGACAGCATTTCCATGTGAAGCTCAGCTCTGCGTTGAGAAGATGGTGTGAAAAGAGCCGTGTCATACGGATGCCTGATACAGGCTGAGAAATGTAAGAAGGCAGCGGCATCAGTGTGACCTGAGAGCTCCTTACGGGGAACTGTGTCTCTTCGTGGACACCTTTTCCGAAATGCAAGTCCCAATCTTCAGCAGCCTCCGAGCATGCCCCTTGCACAGAACCTGCCATGCTCGCAGACCAGTGACTGCCCTCAGGTTAATAGTTCCACTGATTGCTGGAGGAGCTGTGGAGAAGGGGAAAGACATACTTTGTCAGTATTAGAGTGAAGGGAAGTAGGCTCTTTTTTGCCAGCACTTGCTTTTAAAATAATTTTTGCTTTCTAAGATGTTTATGACAATATGGAAAAAAAAAGTATCTATTATTCTGCCAATCTTCAAGGCATATTTTTATCCCACCCACCAACTTCACTGCACATTACTTTGGGCTAGCAAAATCCTTCTTTGAGTATGCTTAGCCACAGCTCGAACCCCTCCCATGTCTCTATGAGGTGGTTTAAAGCACAACCCAAGCTGGCTCCATGTCTCCTTTATTGCATTCATAGGTCTTTCCAAGGACTATCCCTGAGCTACAGCCCAAGGCCAGTGAGT